>NC_143426.1:6935000-9642500 GCF_059467195.1 Physcomitrium patens
AAGAGATGTTGTTGGCTAGATTTGTGCCAAAACATCAACACTTCATAGATGGTATTGCCATGGTTCTCTTGAATCAAGGCATGGGAAAAGGATCCCTTAAAACTTATGCTCGTGAATTTCAAGCAAAAATGGTGTCTTGCAAGAAAATGAATGAATACTCCAAGCTAGTTATCTTCTATGCTGGGCTAGAAGAAGCTACAAGGCAGAAGTACTTTGAAAGAGAGAGTGTTCTTGAAACCCTTGATGAAGCATTGGCCTTAGCTGACCAACTTATGGTGGAAAGCTCCTCAAGTGGAGTGAGCCATAGTAGGTGGAAGGAGAAAAGCTCCAACTAAAGCAAGGGCAAATCAAACAAAATTAAAGCCTAAAAAAGGAAATTTGAAGCAGAAGACAACAAGGTCAAGAAAGACCAAGGTGGAAAAGACAAGAGATCTCGCCATGATAATAACACTTGTTATAGATGCCAACAAAGTCAGCACATGGCAAGAGATTGTACAAATGAATCCAAAGCTAATTCTTCAAATGGCCAGAAGATACTGAGTGCTACAAAACAGGTCACACTTATAAAGCCTATTTTGTCTATAGAGCCTAAGGCCAAGTTTGAAGAACCATTTGTGCAATCACTCTTGAAGCAAGGTGTTAAAGTTAAGAAAAGACTTCACCTTGGAGCCATGGCGCTTGAAGGAGGATTTAAGGCAAGATTAAATGTATTAAGTCATCAAAAAGGGTAAGTCTACTTAAGAGGTAAGTAGAAACATACTAACATTTCACTGTTGCTTGACTCAAGAGCCACCAACTCGTTTGTAAGCTCGAGTTGTGCCACACGCTTAGGGTTGAAGATGAAGCCAATTAAAGAAGTGGTGAAGGTGGTATTTGTACAAGAAAGCAGTCTGGCAACACTAATAGTTGCAAGCCTAAGTTTTGAAGTAAGGGACACCCAGGTAGTAGAAGACTTCACAGTGTGTGACCTCAGTGGTGTTGATTTTGTGTTAGGTAATACGTTTCTTGACTTTTATGGAGTTGAGATTAGGAGAAGACCTAGACTAGAAGTTGAGATGGTTGGAACAGATGGAAAGCCAAAAGTCCTACCTCATACAAGAGAACCTAGTTTGGATGGCCTAAGCATCAACTTAGTTAGTCAGGGATAATTAAGTGGTGAAACGTTTTATTTGTTGCTATAAGTATATGCAACAAATAAAGAAAATTTAACACAAAATTCTAAATATCTACCTCAAAATGTGCTGAGTGTACTTGAGAAGTTCAAGGACTTGTTGACTTATGACTTGCCAAAGGAACTGCCACCAAAAAGGATGGTAGATCATAAGATAGACTTGGTGCTAGGTTCAACACCACCTAGCAAGGCCCCTTATAGACTCAAGCAAAGAGAGTTGGAAGAGTTGAAAAGACAACTCACAGCGTTGTTGGCAAAGGGGTATATTAGACCAAGCAAGTCACCATTTGGAGCTCCAGTCCTATTTGTGAGCAAAAAAGATGGTAAGTTTCGAATGTGTGTGGACTACAGAGCTCTCAATAGAATCACTTTGAAAAACAACTATCCCCTGCCAAAGGCAGATGACATGATGGATAGGTTGACAAGAGCCAAGTTCTTTCCAAAGATAGATATTAAGTCAGGTTACTATCAAATAAGAATGGCAGAAGGAGATGTTGAGAAGACAACTCGTAGGACGAGGTATAGATCATATGAGTTCGTGGTAATGCCTTTTGGATTGTGCAATATCCCTACTACATTCACCACTATGTGTCACGGCCATAATCATGTAAGCTAATAATTACATATGGAAATAGGTAGAAGTAAGTAAAAGTAGATAAAAATAAGTTAATTCTATAATATTTAATATAGAAGCTTCCTAGAAACTTCCTAGACGCTGCTTTGACTTCATAGGTATCTTTAATTGACTTTTTGGATTAGAAACGTGGTCAACAAGTTGGCCATGTGCCACACATGTTGTTAGCTTAAAGATCAAGCTAACTATGTGGCCCATACGTAGAAAAACTTGCCTTGTAAGTCAAGGCATGTGTTCTACAAAGTCAACACATATTATAGGTCCTATAGAACATCGCCACGTAGCGTCTAGTTAGATAGTATATATAGAGACAAAAGTGAAGGCTTCTTCACTCTTGTCAACTCTTTTCTTGCTTCTAGTCTAGTTTCAAGGGTCTCTAGTTTTCTTGTCTTTTGGCAAAAGCCATTCCAGTTTTTCTTTTAATATATATACTTGTTTATATATATTTTGTTACCTCTCTTTGAGTGAAGGCTCACTTGTCTAAATTATTTTTTCATCGAGTTCTTGTCCTTGACAGATTGATAAGAGTACACTTACAATATCAGAGCTTTGTTTCTCTTGAGTAAGAGTGGATTACCCCTTTCTCTTGACAAGACATAAGCGTATTAGAAGTTTGCGGATTACCCAATTCTAAACTGATATTGTTCTTAGTATCTTCTTTGTTATCAAGTCTTTCTTTTCTTTTGTCTTGAGCAGTATCAAACAAGTTTTTCTTCTTAGTGTCATTATGGCAGAGCTTGTTGAAATGAAGAGTGCAATGGCACAAATGCAAGAGCAAATGAGGGAGTTAATGCTTGTGATGCATCAACTCAATTCACCAACACAGGAAAGAATAAGAATAGCAGAAAGTGGGGATATAGAGATGATCGGAGCTATTTCAACATCTACAACAAATCACGTTCCTTCTTCAATTGTATAACACCATGTAAGCACTAGAGAACCAAGAATTGCCTTACCCGAGAAATTTGATGGTAGGAGATCAAAGTTTCGAGGGTTCATCAATCAAGTACAATTGGCAATTGAACTTCAATTGCAAAGCTATTCAACTCCACGATCACAAGTCAGGTTTATTGGCATTCTACTTTCTGGTTCTGCATTATCGTGGTTTTCATCTTTTTTTGAACAACGAAATCCAATATTGGATAATTTGGAAGCTTTTTTGGCGGAATTTCGATCCATGTATGGTGAACACGATGCAACTCGTGTTGCAGCAAATAAGATCCGAATTCCACGACAAGAAAATCGCTCTGTAACAGTGTATGCTTCACAATTTTGACAACTTGCAATTGACATCAAGTGGGATGATGCTGCACTCATCAGTAAATTTTTTTATGGATTGCAATACGAAGTAAAGAAATTGATGCTTAACTTACTTGATCCTCAAGTTTTGAGTCAAGCAATCGATTTTGCGGTAAAATATGATAATCAACTTTTCGAATTTCGATCCAAGAATCATTCATGGGAACCTCAACGTTATAATTCAATGGCAACATCAACATCTTTGCCAAATTCGAAAGTAGAAGACATGCAAATTGACGCGGTACATTTTAAACTCCTAACTGAGCAAGAAAAGATTCGTCGTCGTCAAGAAGGATTATGTTTATATTACGGAGAACCTAAGCACACTGCTCAACATTATCCAAAAAAATGACGCGACTATAAAATGAGGGGAACGACGGTCAAAGAAAACAACATGTCGGGAAACGGATTTGTCCAGCTACAATAGAGACCATGCAGCTGGAACCTTGTACAATTCCTAATAAAGGTCCTATCCTCTCCTCAGAACCCTCTCTTCGTTTTATAATAGACTTATATTTAAGACCTAAAAATTACAAAGCCTCTGTTTTATTAGATTCGGGAGCCTCAACATGTTTTTTAGATGAACAATTTGTTAAAAGTCGTAAAATACCTTTTATACAGAAACCTAAACCAGTACATGTAGAAGTCATAGATGGTCGTCTCTTGTCTTCTGGAGATGTCACTCATGAAACTCATCCTATAAAAGTAAAAATAGACGATCATGATAGCTATATAGTTTATAACATAATTAAATCCCTGTCCAATCCAGTTATTTTAGGTTTATCTTGGCTAGAAAAATATAACCCTCGAATAGATTGGAATGTGCGTAAACTTGACTTTTTCCAGAGCATTATTAATAGTTCTACCAACCAAGTAAAAAATTATAAGTCTAGTATAGTAAAATCCGTACTGATAGGTGCAAAAACATTTATACACGCAGCAAAAGAAGGATCAACTTTTGTTATTTATGCTGCACCTATTTCTGAAAACATAAAGACTTCAAGTGGCATTCCAATTCAATATCAAGAGTATCAAGACGTTTTTGAGAAAAAGAATGTAGATATTCTTCCTGAGCATCGTCCATATGATTGTTCAATCGACCTCAAGGAAGGAACTCAGCCACCATTTGGACCAATTTACAGTTTATCGCAAGATGAGTTGGCTGAACTCAAGACATATATTGACGAGAATTTAGCGAAGAATTTCATACGCCATTCAAAATCTCCAGCAAGAGCTCCAATTCTATTCGTAAAGAAAAAAGATGGATCTTTACGAATGTGTGTTGATTATCAAGGACTCAACAAGATCACAATCAAGAACAGGTATCCATTACCTTTGATATCAGGACTCCTTGACCAGTTGAATCAAGCTAAGATCTATACAAAAATAGATCTAAGAGGAGAATATAATCTAATACGGATCAAAGAAGGAGATGAATGGAAGACTGCATTTCAAACCAGGTATGGACATTTCGAATATAATGTCATGCCCTTTGGACTCACGAATGTACCAGCTACTTTTCAACATCTCATGAATGATGTATTTTGTGAATTCTTAGACAATTTTGTCGTCTGCTATCTAGACGATATCCTAATCTATTCTAAGAACGTCGAAAAACATGAAATACATGTTTGTCAAGTATTACAAAAATTTAGAGATGCAGGATTGTACGCTAAGATGAAAAAATGTGTATTTCACACTACTCAAGTTGACTTTTTAGGATACATCATTTCAAATGATGGTCTCATGATGGATTCTAAGAAAGTCCAAACAATCATGGATTGGAAGATTCCAAAGACAGTAAAAGATGTCCAATGTTTCTTGGGATTTGCCAATTACTATCGGATCTTCATCAAAGATTTCTCACGAGTTGCAGCTCCACCTACACGCTTGACTAGTAAAGATAAATTCCAATGGAATCAAGAAGCGGAAGCAGCATTTGAAGCCTTGAAGACATCGTTTGTCTCTGCACCAATTTTATATCGTGTTGACTTATCCCAGGCATTTTTTATCAAAACAGATACATCAGATTTTGCCTTGGGTGTAGTTTTATCACAAATGGGATTAGATGACAAACTTCATCCAATAGCTTTTCATTCAAGAAAATTCTCAGCAGCCGAGATCAATTATGAGATCCACGATAAAGAACTTCTTGCGATCGTGGATTCTTTTCAAGAATGGCGTCATTATCTAGAAGGCGCTTCTAGTCCAGTCACTGTGTATACAGATCACAAGAACCTCGAGTATTTCATGTCAGCACGCGTATTGAATTGTCGTCAAGCTCGTTGGAGTATGTCTTTGTCAAGATTCGAATTCGTTATCACTTATCGGCCAGGAAAATAATTAGGTTTGTCCGATGCCCTATCTTGACGTTCTTATTTTGTACCAAAAGAAGGAGATGCAGCTTTTGAGCAATAAAGAACGGTCCTCTTGAAACCAGAGCAATTTCATCTCCGAGCAATGAAATCAACATTGACTGTTGATTCAACTTTCCTCAAGCAAATCCAGTCCAGTATGTCCTCAGACCCTCTTGTTCATGATATCGAGAATAATTCTTCCAAGTCTCATGATCCGTCTAAGTTTGAGTTCAAGAATAATCTATTATATTTTGAAGGACGCCTATATGTTCCAAAAGGAGAAGCACGTTTACGTGTTCTTCAAGCACGTCATGACTTTCCAACAGCAGGGCACTTTGGATATAATAAGACTTTGGAACTCATATCAAGAGATTTTTGGTGGCCACAAATGTGGAAGTCAATCAAAGACTTTGTACAATCATGTGATATTTGTTCAAGATCAAAAATTCCTTTTCATCGACCTTGCGGACTTCTTCAGCCATTACATATACCAGAACAACCATGGTCTTCTGTTTCTATGGATTTCATCATAGATCTTCCAAGCTCAAGATCTTATGATTCTATATTTGTGATAGTAGATCGTTTCACCAAGATGGCATATTTTGTGCCATGTACAAAATCTATCACAAGTGAAGAAACAGCTAAGCTTTTCATTGATAATATCTATTGCTACCATGGATTACATAAAGATATCATATCCGATAGGGGAACTCAATTTGTGTCAAGATTTTGGAGGACTCTTTTCAAGATTTTAAAAGTGGACATCAAGCTATCTTCGGCTTTCCATCCTCAAAGTGATGGACAAACAGAGTGCGTAAACCAAGTCTTGGAGCAATATTTAAGGTGTACTATCAACTACCAATAAGATGATTGGACAACCTTTCTGCCATTGGCAGAGTTTTCTTATAATAATACGGTACATTCTTCCACGCAACAAACACCTTTCTTTGTCAATTATGGCTATCATCCACGACTTGATACTTTTGATTTTTCAAAAGTTGATAATCCTGCAGCAGAAGATATGGCAAATCGGTTGTCAGAGTTACATGCAATAATGAAGACGCAATTGAAAGAAGCTTAAGAACGACAAAAGATAAATGTAGATCAATATCGTAAGGAACAACCACAACTCAATGTGGGTGATAAGGTATGGCTACTTCGTCGCAATATCAAGACTACTTGACCTTGTGACAAGTTGGACTATCGTAGGCTTGTCCCTTTTCTGTTTCTGAACAGATCAACTCAGTTGCATATCGGTTTCATCTATCGGAGTCAATGAAGATCCATCCTGTATTCCACATGTCTTTTCTTGAACCATATAAGACAGTGGATATACAAGGAAGAAGAGAAATGCCACCGCCTCTTATAGAAATAGATAATAATGAAGAATTTGAGGTGGAAGAGATATTAGACTCAAAGCGGCGCCGAAAAAATCTGGAATATCTTGTTCATTGGTGTGGATATGATATTAGTGAACGCACATGGGAGCCATCCAGGAATCTAGCAAATGCATCAGCTAAAGTCAAAGTTTTTCATCAATGACATCCATCAAAACCAAGATGAAAATCTCTCTTATAAAAGAGATAAGATTGAGGCAAGATAACATTCAATTTCCTACTCTTGTTTGTAACTTCTTTGTATTTGTTACGCTAATTAGATGAAGAGCCAACAACTAGAGGATTCAACTCAAGAACCTTCGTTTGCTGACCTGCCGGATGAGACATTACGATTGTCACAACCTTCAAGACGACGCAATCGAGATGAAGATCTTCAAGAATGACATGTTCTTCTTCGAATAGATGGTGAGATACAACGTGTTTGATATTACGATTTCGGAAGGGACTCCCCATGTTTGGTGATTTTGCTAGAGGTAGGAACAACTCCTGATGGTGTTCCAAATATTCTATTCAAAGGAAGTTACGAAGGCCTCAACAATGATCAAATAACTGGGTGGTCTTCCCGCCCTAGTATGGGACAGTATCGATGGTTGAGAGGCCGTATCAATCATCTTCGAAGAGAACTGAGATGAGAGTATGTGGTGAATATAATTTGTCGCATCATAGATTTCCTCAACATATGATGACCGCTCCTCGTGGAACTCGTCTCTAGAAGGGGGGGTAATGTCACGGCCATAATCATGTAAGCTAATAATTACATATGGAAATAGGTAGAAGTAAGTAAAAGTAGATAAAAGTAAGTTAATTCTATAATATTTAATATAAAAGCTTCCTAGAAACTTCCTAGACGCTGCTTTGATTTCATAGGTGTCTTTAATTGACTTTTTGGATTAGAAACGTCGTCAACAAGTTGGCCATGTGCCACACATGTTAGCTTGAAGATCAAGCTAACTATATGGTCCACACATAGAAAAACTTGCCTTGTAAGTCAAGGCATGTGTTCTACAAAGTCAACACTTATTGGAGGTCCTATAGAACGTCGCCACGTAGCCTCTAGTTAGATAGTATATATAGAGATAAGAGTGAAGGCTTCTTCACTCTTGTCAACTCCTTTCTTGCTTCTAGTCTAGTTTCAAGGGTCTTTAGTTTTCTTGTCTTTTGCCAAAAGCCATTCCAGTTTCTTTTTTAATATATATACTTGTTTATATATATTTTGTTACCTCTCTTTGAGTGAAGGCTCACTTGTCTAAATTATTTTTTCATCGAATTCTTGTCCTTGACACTATGATGAACTCCATATTCCATAAAAAAAAAGATGAGTATGTAATCATATATATTGATGATATCATAATCTACTCTAAGACTGAAGAGGAACATGCGAAGCTTATAGAAATTGTGCTTGGTAAGCTAAGGGACAAGAAGCTTTATGCTAATGCAGAGAAAAGTGAGTTTGCACTCTAAGAAACTGAATTCTTAGGTCATATCTGCAACCATGAAGGGATCAAGGCTGATCCTAGAAAGGTGAAGGCAATCAAAGAGTGGGAGGTGCCTCAAACTCAAAAAGGAGTGAGAGCCTTCTTAAAACTAGCAAACTATTATAGAAAGTTCATAAGGAATTTTTCAATGATTGCTGGCCCCTTCCCTGATTTGTTGACCAAAGACAATAAGAAATTTCAATGGAACCACAAATACCAAGTAGCATTCGATACACTCAAAGAAGCCTTGAGTACTTCAAAAGTACTTAAGTATCTAGAGTTTGACAAAGAATTTGAGGTGTATACAGATGCAAGTGGATTTGCCATTGGAAGAGTGTTAATGTAAGAAGGAAGACCTATTGCATTTGAAAGCAGAAAACTCACAGGTAGCCAACTAAGGTGGCTTACCCATGAGAAAGAACTCTTTGCAGTTGTTCATTGCCTCAAGACATGGAGACGTTATTTGGAAAGTTTAGAAACAAAGGTTTTCACTGATAACATCTCATTGAAATATCTTGAGACCAAGGTAGAAGCCACTCCTAAAGAATTGAGGTGGTATGATGTAATAGCTTCTATGAATGTAACCTTCATTGATAAATCTAGACGTGAAAACTTAGTGCTAGATGCATTGAGTAGAAGAGAAGAACTCATGACAGTATTGACCATGGTGATGATTCAATACGATACACCATTAGAGGTGGAAGTTAAAGAAGGATAGAAAGAAGATAGGAAAGCTAAGGAACTGAACCAGATGTTTGATTACAAACCAGTTCCAAAGGAAGGTTTGTCTTCTAAGTTCTCTAGATTTAAGATCATTAAAAGAGTCAATGGATTGATCTACTATAAGCAAAGTAGACTCTATTTGCTAGAAGGGCATCTAAAGAGGAAAATCATGTGTGATTTCCATGACACGTTAGAAGCGGGACACCGCGGAGTATTAGTGACAATCAAGGAATTGTGCAAGAAATACTATTGGCTTAATCTCAAGGGAGATGTAGAGAAGTATGTGGCTTCTTGTGCCAAGTGCCAAATGAATAAGACAAGTACTCAAAAGACAATGGGTTTGCTAAGCTCCTTGCCTATACCAAAGGCACCTTATAGATGTCTGTCAATGGACTTCATGACATCTTTACTTACAGTGCAAAGTTATGATTCCATCTATGTAGTGGTGGATAGGTTTAGTAAACAAGCAAAGTTCATTCCAACCAAGTGGGGTGATGGTGCTGAAAGAATAGCGCAACTCTTCTATGATCATTGGATTTGCCAAAAAGGATATTCAGAAGATATAGTAAGTGATAGGGATGCGCAATTCTTAACTGCCTTTTGGCAGCACCTGGTGGCGAATGCTAGCTGAATCTTGTTGAGGAATTGGAAGCATTACACATATCTGTCACCTCCCCAAAGTGAGAATAGGAAGTGACTTGCGTGGGGTGTTTACCATTAAAAGTGAAGTACAAAAGCGAGTACCTGAAAAGGACTGTCCGTTAGGTGATGCAAGGCAACACACGGGGATGATAACAGTCCTGGAAGGCCACGAAGGACTAAGCCTTCTAGAACTCCCTTGGCTCCGTCATGCTGCAATAGCGGTGTGAAGTAACTCGTTGGCACGAATTGTTGAAGGGGACACCTGTGAGAGGCCAGGGGCCATAAGAGAAGCTGGTGTTGAGGGAAGAACTTCGAAGACGTCCCTCATCGTAAAGTGCAAAATCCAGTCCCAAGTGTTTGAGCCTCGACACCCCCGGATTCCCGCCACGAGTTTAGATAGTTCGACCTTGTCGAGGTCCGATTTGGATGATGTTGGCTTGTGACTAACCAATAATCTCGTTGGCTACAGGTGGCAAATGCTGGCGTTTCAGGTTGAAAAAACGGAGTATTTCATTGGTATCAGAGCGCGTCTAGTTGGCTCAAGGCTCAACTAGACTAAAATCGACTTGTGGGGACAAGTCTAAGGCACAGATTGGAACCATGACTTGAGGAAAGAAGACTGGTGCAGGAACGAGTCACCCCCAAGTTGAAGTCCAAGGGGCGGGAGTCCAAGAGCTGCCGCCTGTTCCTGAACTGCAGAAAACTGGCTACTCACTGTCCGAAGAGAGTACAAACTTCAAACAGTCGGAAGGGAGTGATCGAAGAAACGCGAGAGGGGAGGACTCCTTTAAGGGAGACCAAGACATTTCTCCCGAAGGAAATCTTGTCAACATGGCCCAAACTTCAAAAGAAAGTGAGCCCAAAGTGACCGTGTCACTTTCTGACCACATGAAGCTAGTGAAGGAAGAAGAGGCTAAGGAAAGGGAGCTTTGGATGGAGGCTAAAGGACTTGACAAGGGGACCTTACCAAAAATTCCAGCTCCAAAGAAGTGGAGTGATGTGGAGGTAAGAAGACCCATGAGGAAATTCTTAGAAGAAAAGGAGATTTGGTTCGATGTTACTGATATCAAAGGAGCAAGGAGAGTGAAAACTCTACCAAATCTATTAGAAAGCACTACCTTAGAGTGGTATTTATCAGAAAAGAACAAGACCCTGGATGACATGGACAAATCTTGGAAAGAAGTTAAAAAAATGTTGTTGGCTAGAATGGTGCCAAAACATCAATACTTCCTAGATGGCATTGCCATGGTCCACTTGAATCAAGGCATAGGAAAAGGATCCCTTAAAACTTATGCTCGTGAGTTTCAAGCAAAAATGGTATCTTGCAAGAAAATGAATGAATACTCTAAGCTAATAATCTTCTATTCTGGGCTAAAAGAAACTACAAGATAGAAGTACTTCAAAAGAGAAGCGTTCTTGAGACATTGGATGAAGCATTAGCCTTAGCTGACTAACTTATGGTGGAAAGCTCCTCAAGTGGAATGAGCCATAGTGGGTGGAAGGAGAAAAGCTTCAACCAAAACAAAGGCAAACCAAACAAGATTAAAGCCTTCAAAAAGAAATTTGAAGCAGAAGACCACAAGATCAAGAAGGACCACGGTAGAAAAGACAAGAGATCTCGCCATGACAATGACACTTGTTACAGATGTCAACAAAGTGGGCATATGACAAGAGATTGTACAAATGAATCCAAAGCTATTTCTTCAAAGGGCAAGAAGGTATTGAATACCACAAGAGAGGTCACACTTGTAAAGCTTGTTTTGTCTATAGAGCCTAAGGCCAAGTTTGAAGAACCATTTGTGCAATCACTCTTGAAGCAAGGTATTAAAGTTAAGAAAAGTCTTCACCTTCAAGCCATGGCGCTTGAAGGGGGATTTGAGGCAAGATTAAATGTATTAAGTTATCAGAAAGGATTAGTCTACTTAAGAGGTAAGTGGAAACATACTAACATTTCACTGGTACTTGACTCAGGAGCCACCAACTCGTTTGTAAGCTTGATTTGTGCTACACGCTGTCAGGATGGAGAGAGTTTGCCTCGAGAAAGCGATGGGCTTCTGGCTGTCACTAATTTCTCAATTAAGTTGAAGATAAGAAAAGCACCAATTTTATGTACAGGGTTGTCCCTTTTAGACAACTACATCAAAATCACAAGCCTTAAGTATCCAATAACCTCCAAAATATGATAAAATCCTTCAAAATCTTGTATATTCATATGTGGTACTTTTTCCAAACTTTAACACTTCATATCTCCTGATCTGACCGTCGAAGTAGGCTCAAAATTTACGAAAAGTACTAATGTACTTTTAAAAACTACCACAACAAATTTCAACTGCAAATTCATTACGGATCTTGAGATATCTTGAAAACCCTATCAGTAGTTTCAAACCCTAGGTTTTGTATATCTGAGTGTTATTTTCTTCATATCTCACAAAGTAAGCACTCAAATACCATGAAATTTTATATGTATAGTTTTTCAACACAATTATGCACATTCTTGAACAAGTTTGAGCCAAAATTTCGTCCAAAATCTCAAGATATGGCTCCAACCACTACTATGAAATAAACCGCTCACTTACTGCCTTTGATTTATTTGTGCTGTCTTCAACGCTCTATAACTGCCTCATAGAAACTCCAATCGCAACAATTCTTTTACCTAAGACGTAGATCGCAAAATCACCCTTCCACCGCACTGCCCGATCACCAAAAGGTTCCGTACATCTCCTCAAATCTTCAAAAGAGTATCAGTATGTCTTGAAACAACACCCTAACTTTGAACAACTATATCTTCTCCACCTTAATTCGGAATCTTACAAAATTTACATCCAAATTGTACCCCAAATCCTAAACTTTACAACCCTAGACTCTGATTTCCTAATGATTTCTTTGAGGTCGCCGAAATACCTCTCACGGTCACGGGCCGCCTCCTAAAAACCCATTGGGCATGGATTTTGACCAATAGGGATGAAGATTTCTATTCTTTGCCTTCATCCAACCATGCCTTACTTTCATCTATTCCAATTGGCCTCCTATTAGTTTATATCTTCATCTTTATGCCCCAATCTTCTCTTAAAGCTTCATACTAAACATTTAGGTCCTATAATTTTAAAATATCATAATCAATACAAGTAAAAGAAACTAAGTAAAGTTTCTTTTACCAATATCTTTTAATTTAATTTACAAACCACTCTAACACATATCTAGATTTATTAACATATAATATGTTTTAACTAATTTTTACATACTATAAGCATTTATAGTACGACAATGCTTAGGGTTGAAGATGGATCTAACTAAAGAAGTGGTGAAGGTGGCATTTGCACAAGGAAGCAGTCTAGCAACACAAGTAGTTGCAAGCCTAAGTTTTGAAGTAGGTGACACCCAAATAGTAGAAGATTTCACAGTGTGTGACCTCAGTGGTGTTGATTTTATATTAGGCAATACGTTTCTTGACTTTTATGGAGTTGAGATTAGGAGAAGACCTAGACTAGAAGTTGTGATGGTAGGGACAGATAGAAAGCCAAAAGTCCTACCTCACACAAGAGAACCTAGTTTGGATGGCCTAGGCATCAACTTAGTTAGTCAGGGACAACTAAGTGGTGAGACGTTTTGTTTGCTGCTACAAGTATATGTTGTCATGATGTAACATGGCTAATAGGTGAAAGAGTAAAGAAAGTATTATATTTTAAAGATCTTCTTTCAAAATATTGTAGCAAATTATCTTAGAAAAATAAATGATAGCCAAAAGATAGAAAAGTTAAAGACGCTATTGCTGCCTTTTCTCGAAGCAGGTATTGACTTTCTTTATAGAGCAATAAATAGATAAAATTAAAATAAATGAGTAAAATAAAAATATAGGTACCTTTGGAAAGAAGTTGAGAGTAGTTTGTAGCAAAAATTACTTTAAAAATCCAAGAGTTGATACCCGAAGAGGACCGGTTTTGAACCTGGGTCGAAATCAGACCCTGAGGCACAAAACCGCGTCCCGACGGAACCTCTAGGGTTCATTCGGAGATCGGGAGGGAGATTTGGAGAGCTAGTAGCAAGCTTGTTCTAGAAGTGTAAGTCTTGTTTCTTTTGGGTTTTAGATGATGGAGAAATCGTTGTTCAAAGTCACGGTTAGGTTTGGGGTACATTGGGTTTGATTAATAAAGAAGCAGTTTTGTTCTTTGCTGGTTCTCACAATTAATGCAACATCTATGGTCAAAATTTTGCGTATGTTTGAGTGATTGCGTGTGTTAAGAGTGTGTCAAATTTCGTGCTATCTTAACGGTGCGATTGGGAGAGATCCAATTTTGAATACAAAGAGGTACTCGGAATCGGCACTTTGGAGTCTATTAGGGTTTTCAAGATATCTACAGATCTATCGGTTGGATTGAAGAGAAATTTTATATGGTATTATAAGGCGTGAAGATCTATCTACTTACAAAATTTGAGCAAAAACTAACGGTTAAAGGAGGAGATTTTGCTATTCAAAGTTTGGCTTTAATTCCAACATTGGCGGCCGAAGAACATCAAAGAAGCATTTTGGGCTTATTGTGCAATCTGTAGGTTGGATCAATCTGAAATTTGGCATGCATATAGAAGGTTTGCCTTAAGACTACTGTGATAAATTTTACACAAATTGAACGGTTAGATTAAGAATTATGGCTTTTAGAAGTCGCTGTCTAGGATTAATATTTACAAAAAAAGAAAGAAAAGATAAATTTTGTTAAGTGGTACAAGTAGTAAGGCAATTAGAATTGCTTTTCTCGTGGTTATTAAGTAGAGTGTTTTCAAACACCTTGTATTGGCTTTAAGCCCATTTCATTAAAATTTCAAATTACATTCATTATATATGATCAAAGGTTAGTAGGGTTTCTTGGTTAGTAGCAAATATAACTTGTCTTCCACAGCCAGACGCCCAGTGCGTTCTCAAGCAAGAATTCACATTATACGACATATTTGGTGAACTTGACGTGAAACGCTTGAGGTGGAAGATATTTTCAAGTTTGGTTTTTTGAATTTATGAAAAAAGAAACAAGAGAATGGAAGGAAGAGCTATGGATGGAGCTTCAATTGGAGGTACAAGTGGAGGCACTAATGGAAGTCAAGGTATGTCTCTAGATCCCAAAACCATGCAAATGTTTCAAGTCTTTAGCATGTATATGCAACAGCAACAGGTGGAACAACGAAAGGAGGCTTTAACAACAAAGACATTATAATGTATTATAAACAAGATGGATCAATTTGATGGGAAGAATATATCAAAGTACATACAATTTTATACACGGGAAATGGAGGTTAACAAAATATCAGAGGATGATATGATTACAAATTTTATACTTGTGGTGGTGCCGAAAATTTGAGAGCGAGTGAAAGAGTTGAAAGACTCTAATGGAGGTACTTGGAAGGATTTCGTGCAAGCATTAAAAGAAGAATATTTTATGGAGGATTTCGAACGAGTAACCAAAAGATCATTTTTGGAGTGGATTGCACGACCAAGAAAGGATTTATCGGCAAATGAATTATTAAGAGAATTTGAGTGTCAATTTGTGCAATTATCAGGGATGGAAAGATTGACTTTGGAATTGGAAAAGATTGAATTATTTATACAAGCTGCAGACATAGAGTTGCAAGAAAAATTAGAACCATTGCTTGAGGATCAAAATGAAGAGCGAGGATTGAAAAGTGATTGGAAAAAAGTAGAGAAAGAAGTGTCAAGGTTAACTAAGAGACAACGACAGAAGGACAAAGAAATAGTAAGCAATATTATCCCTTTGACCACAATGCTGAAGCAATCTATATCAAAACCATCGTCTAATACTCCAAAGAATGAAAATTTAGCAATTGAGGAGTTAATCAAGGGCATGAGAGAATTAAATCTCAAATTGGCTAGATTGGAAGAAAAAGGGCAAATATTGGAAGACTTTTCAGGAGCAAAAACAAGGCAAATGGGAGAAAGATTATCTCTACGTTGTATGTGGTGTAATAGTCTTGATCATTGATGAAGAGAATGTGAAAAATTTACCGAGGCATTAAAGAATGATAGAGTGTATTTTAAAGATGGGAAGATTCACTCGAGAGAAAGTCGGGCACCATTAAAAACAAATTTTGGAAATGGAGGTATGAGAACATTAATGGTTCATACAATGGAAGCTAATACATACAGGATTGGTCTTACTCATGATTGCGCGAGCATAAGTATTGATGCACCTGATCATATGAGTTCATTATGGTTAAGTGCAATGAAATGTGCAACAAATGGAAAGATTGCAAAGGACTTGTTAATTAATGTGGATAAGTCTATTCGAGAAACCACGGGTTGGAATGATCCAATTGATAGTTTATCCGTGCATGCATATGTTGCAAGGAACCAACATGAGGCACTGATGGAAGAGAAGCGCAAAAAAGATGATGGAGGGGAAGGTTCATCTAAACGAGCTATGAGATCAAATAAAGGCCAACAACAAACCATTCCAGTACGAGAAGAAACAACAAAGGATACATCCAAAGAAAAAGGTAAAACTCCACATTATAAATTGCAATCAGATATTGAGGTAGCAATGGATTTAAAGAAGATCTTAGAAGAATGCATTTTAAATGACAAGGTAGAATTTACCTTGGGAGAAGTTCTTGGGATTGCAAAGAAGAAATTCCATGAAGTTATTAAGGATATTATTAAGAGGAAACGATAAATTTTGGGTGAAAATATGGCTTCAAATGCACAAGGAACAAGGATAATGAAAAATGAAGATGACAAAAATTATGCATATGGAGATGTTTCACGTGTAAGATTTATAGAAGAAAGGGAAGAAATTGAAACTTCTAGTCATTATTCTCATAGTTATTGGACAAGAGCAATAACAGAGACATTGGTAAAGTTGAGAAGTTTGGAAGAACCTATTGTGGCATTAATTGATCACAGTTCGGAGATCAATTTGATGTCAAAAGAATTGTATGAAAGAGGAAGGTGGCCTATTGACACCGAGCATGGGTGGTTGATTCCAGCGGCAAATAACTCACGAGGAGAATTATATGGAGCATGTCCAAATGTAAAGGTTACAATAGGAGATGTAAGTGATGAACAAAACTTTTTTGTGCAAGAGATGTCTATTTATCCTATTATTCTAGGACAACCTTATATTACAGTTAGTCGCATGGAATCAAAGGTTATGGATAATGGATCAGCATATACACAGATTAGGAATCAAGATGGAAAAAGAACAATACAATTTTTGACTGTATGTGCTAACCATGAGAGGAATCGTGAGAGTTTGAGGGAGCAACCATTACCAAAGGTTACTAGAGAATTTAGAGACGAACATGTCAAGGATTTTTACTAGAGGCCATTGCAAAGCGGGATTGCAATGGTAAAGGGGGTGAAGGCTTCCCGCCTAATAATAATGGGGCCATTGTTGGATTATCAAGAAATGGTTATGTTTCGTTCAAAAATATAAGCAAATTTGGGAGAATAGAAAGGAAAAATTTCAAAAATATGGAATATGAGTTGAAGAAATGTGGAGTGCTTAATGAAGATGAATGCATATCAGGGATATTTGAAGAATGTGGCTTTGGTGATACTATGGATATGTTACAAGGATTATTGGATATAAATTTTAAAAGTGAGGATAAGGTAGTAGATGTACATTCTAAGCAATTTTATGATGAAGTGAAAGAATATGTAGATAGATATGAAATAAAGGTGGAGACTAAATACAAGACCATTGCTAAGAAAGTTAAACCAATGGCATTGCCATTACCATCGGATTGTGAGGAAAGGGTTGAAAAGGCTTCTATGCAACCCAATTTGAGAGATCCAAAGAAAATAGGGCACGATTTTAAACATAATTTGACATTAGATAGGTTGAAAGTTAGATGTGGAGACTTTTTGACGGAAAATGAAGAAAGATATTTTAAAGAGATGCTTTTTCAACATAGCAAGGCGTTTGCATATGAACCACATGAAATAGGATGTGTGGATCCAAGTATTGTGGCGCCTATGGTTATTTTTACAATTCCACATGAGCCATGGAATTTAAGGCCAATTCCGGTCCCAAAGGCCCATTTGCCAAAGCTTGTAGAATTATTCAATGAAAAGATTAAAATGGAGATTTTAGAACCATCTATTGTACCATATTCTAATCGGTGGTTTACAGTACCTAAGAAAAATGGGACATTGAGGTTTATTCAAGACATGCAACCAATAAATAAAGTAACTATTAGAAACATGGGTTCTAGTCCAATAGTAGATGAATTTGCAGAGGCATTCGTAGGAAAAGAAATTTATTCTATAGGTGATCTTTATTTAGGATATGATCAATTTCAATTGGCAATGCAAAGCAAAGATTTGACAACTATGAAGACGCTATTGGGATTGGTTAGAATGTGTACATTACCACAAGGGGCTACAAATTCAGTGGCACATATGATGAATGGAATGCATAAAGTGTTAAGAGATTTTATCCGAGGAAAAACAATACCTTTTTTAGATGACGTGCCAATTAAAGGATGTGAAGAAGAAAGAAAAGATGAGACATTGGATTCAAAGGGATGTAGGAGATTTGTGGCGGATCATATTAATGATTGCGAGAAGATTTTGACAAGATTAGAAGAAGTTCATTTAACCTTATCAGGGGCAAAATCAATGTTTGGAGTAAAAGAAGTTTTGGTAGTAGGACACATGTCTTGGTCATATGGACGTAAGCCAAATATGGAAAAAATTGATATTATTAAAAAGATGAAAGAATGTACAAACACAACAGAAGTTAGAAGATTTTTAGGAGCATGTATTTTCTATCATATATAGATACCACATTTTGCACATGTAGCAGATCCATTATATGAGTTGTTACGAAAGAATCAAATCACTCTCCTAGGGATAAGTTCCACGAGGAGCGGTTATCATATGTTGAGGAAGTCTATGATACGACGAATTGTATTCGCCACATACTCAGATCTTTGTTGTCTTCGAAGATGGTTGATAGGACCTTTCAACCATCGATAGTGTCCCATACCAGGGCGGAAAGACCACCCTATAATTTGATCGTTGTTAAGGCCTTCATAACTTCCTTCAAATAATACATTGGGAATGCCATCAGGAATTGTTCCTACGTCTAATAAAATTACTAAACAACGAGAATCTCTTCTAAGGTCGTGATACCAAATACGTTGTATCTCGCCCTCTATTTGAGGAAGAACATGTCGTTCTTGTGGATCTTCATCTCCATTACATTGTCTTGAAGGTTGTGACAATCGCAATGTCTCATCCAGCAGGTCGGCAAACGAAGGTTCTCCAGTCGAGTCTGTTGGTTGTTGATTCTCCATTTCTTCAATGATAAAAATACAAAGAAGCTACACACAAGGATTGAGAGTAGAATGTTATCTTGCCTCAATCTTGTTTCTTTTATAATGAAGGTCTTCATTTTGGTTTTGACAGATGTCGTCGATGAAAGACCTCCACCTTCTTTGCTACATTTACAAGATTCTTTGCTGGCTTCCATGTGCATTCGCTAATATCGTATCCGTGCCAATGAATAAGATATTCCAACTTATTTTGGCGCCGCCTTGAGTCTAAGACTTCTTCTACCTCAAATTCTTCAGTGTTGTTTATTTCTATAGGAGGCGGTGGCATTTGTCTTCGTCCTTGTATATCCATTGACTTGTATGGCTCAAGTAATAACACATGGAATACATGATGGATCTTCATAGACTCCGGTAAGTGTAATCGATAAGCAAGTGGATTGATCTGTTCAGAAATAGAAAATGGTCCAAGCCTATGATAATCCAACTTCTCATAAGGGCGGATAGTCTTGATATTACGACAAAGCAATCATACCTTATCACAAACGTGCAATTGAGGTTATTCCTTACGGTATACAACTGCATTGACTTTTTGTCGTTCTTGAGCCTCTTTTAATTGCGCCTTCATTGTTGCATGTAACTCTGACAATCGGTTTGTCATATCTTCTACCGCAGGATTATCAAGTCTTGAAAAGTCAAACGTGTCAAGTCGTGGATGATAACCATAATTGACAAAGAAAGGTGTTTGCTGTGTAGAAGAATGCATCGTATTATTATAAGCAAACTCTGCCAATGGTAGAAGATTTGTCCAATCATCTTGTTGATAGTTGATGGTGCATCTTAAATATTGCTCTAAGACTTGATTTACGCGCTCTGTTTGTCCGTCAGTTTGAGGATGAAAAGCCGAAGATAGTTTTATATTCACTTTTAAAATCTTGAAAAGGGTTCTCCAAAATCTTGACACAAACTGAGTCCCCTTATCCGATATAATATCTTTTAGTAATCCATGATAGCGATAGATATTGTCCATAAAAAGCTTAGTTATTTCTTCTCCTATGATAGATTTTGTACATGGTACAAAATGTGACATCTTGGTAAAGCGATCTACTATTACAAATATAGAGTCATAAGGACCTGAGCTTGGAAGATCTGTGATGAAGTCCATAGAAATAGAAGACCGTGGTTGTTCTAGAATAGGTAATGGCTGAAGAAGTCCAAAAGGTCGGTGACGAGGAGTTTTTGATCTTGAGCAAATGTCACATGATTGTACAAAGTCCTTGACTGCCTTCTACATTTGAGGCCACCAAAAATCTCTAGATATCAGCTCCAACGTCTTATTGTATCCAAAATGTCCTATTGTTGGGAAGTCATGACGAGCTTGAAGAACACGTAAATGTGCTTCTCCTTCTGGAACATATAAGCGTCCTTTGAAATAGAATAGGTTGTTCTTTAAGTCAAACTTAGAAGGATCATGAGAGTTAAAAGAATTCTTCTTGATATCATGAATAAGAGGGTTTAAAGACATACTTGACTGGACTTGCTTGAGAAAAATTAAATCAACAGTCGATGTTGATTTTATTGCTGGAAGATGAAATTGCTCCGCCTTCAAGAAGACTATTCTTTGTTGCTCAAAAGTTGCATCTCCTTCTTTTAGTGCAAGATAAGAACGCCGAGAAAGGGCATTGGACAAACCTTGTTCTTTTCCTGGCCGATAAGTAATGATGAACTCGAATCTTCATAAAGACATGCTCCAACGAGCTTGACGATGATTCAGCACACGTGCTGACATAAAATACTCGAGGTTCTTGTGATCCATATATACAGTGACTGGACTGGAAGCGCCTTCTAGTAAATGACGCAATTCTTGAAAAGAATCCACAATTATAAGAAGTTCTTTGTTGTGGATCTCATAATTAATCTCGGCTACTGAGAATTTTCTTGAATAAAAAGCTACTTGATGAAGTTTGTCATCTGCTCCCATTTGTGACAAAACTACACCCAAAGCAAAGTCTGATGCATCTGTTTCCATAAAGAATGCTTTAGAAAAATCAACACGATACAAGCTTAGTACAGAGACAAACGTTGTCTTCAAAGCTTCAAAAGCAACTTCCGCTTCTTCATTCCATTGGAGTTTGTCTTTACAAGTCAAACGTGTAAGTGGAGTTATAACTCGAGAGAAGTCTTTGATGAAGATCCGATAATAATTGACAAATCCCAAAAAACACTGGACATCTCTTACTATTTTTGGAATCTTCCAATCCATGATTGTTTGGACTTTCTTAAGGTCCATCATAAGTCCATCATTTGAAATGATGTAACCTAAAAAGTCGACTTGAGTAGTGTGGAATACATACTTTTCTAGCTTGGCAAAGAGTCCCGCATCCCTCAATTTTTGTAATACACGACGAACATGAAGTTCATATTTTTTTGGATTCTTAGAATAGATCAAGATGTCGTCTAGATAACAGACCACGAAATCATCCAGAAATTCTCAAAAAACATCATTCATTAGATGTTGAAAAGCTCTTGGTGTATTTGTAAGTCCAAAAGGTATGACGTTGTATTCAAAATATCCATACGTAGTTCGAAATGCAGTCTTCCAGTCATCTCCTTCTTTGATGCATACTAGATTGTATGCTCCTCGTAGATCTATTTTTGTATAGATCTTAGCTTGATTCAACTGATCAAGAAGTCCTGATATTAAAAGTAGTGGATAACTATTCTTGATGGTAATCTTGTTGAGTCCTCGATAATCAACACACATCCATAATGATCCATCTTTTTTCTTCACAAATAGAATTGGAGCTCCTGCTGGAGATTTAGAATGGCGTATGAAGTTCTTGGCTAGATTTTCTTTAATATACTCCTTGAGTTCAGTTAACTCATTTTGTGATAAACTGTAGATTGGTCCAAATGGCGGTTGTGCTCCTTCTTGAAGGTGAATTGAACAATCATAGGGGCGATATTCTGGCAACGTATCTGCATTCTTTTCCTCAAATACATCTTGAAATTCTTGACATTGGTTTGGAATGCCACTTGAAGTCTTTCCATCATTGGAAAAAGGTGTGGCATAAATCACAAAAGGTGATCCTTCTTTTACAGCATGCAAGAAAGCTCTTGCACATATAAACACAGGTTTAGTTAAACTAGACTTATGACTTTCTACTTGATTAGCTATATTGTTAGTTAAACTTTTAGAAAAGTCAAGAGTTCCAGTAATCCAATCTATTTGGAGGTTGTATTTTTCTAAATATGATAGACCTAAAATGACTGGATTAGAGGGAGATCTAATTATGTTAAAGATTATACAACTAGTATGACCATTTATTGCTACATCTAGTGGAATGGTTTCATGAGTAACATCTCCAGAAAATAAGGAACGACCATCTATGACTTCTACGTGTACAGGTTTAGTTTTTTGTACTAATTGTATTCTATGACTTTTAATAAATCCTTCATCTAAAAAACAAGTTGAGGCTCCTGAATCTATTAAGGCAGAGACTTTGTGATTATTAGGTTCTAAATGTACATCTATTATAAAACAAGAAGATGGTTCTGAGGAGAGGATAGGACCTTTATTAGAGATTGTACAAGATTCTAGCTGCACGGTCCCTATTGTAGCTAGACAAACTCGTTTTTCGACATATTATCTTCTTTGACAATCGAACTCCTCATCTTGTGGTTGCGTCGTTTCTTTAGGCAATGTTGAACAGTGTGTTTAGGTTTTCCACAATATAAGCATAATCCTTCTTGACAACGTTGACTTTTTTTTTGTTCAATAAGAAGCTTGAAACGTACAGCATCAATTTACATATCTTCAATTTCTGAAGGGATATGTTGAGAAGGCATTGGTGTTGCCATTGAACTATAATAACGTTGAGGTTTCCTTGTATGACTTTCAGATCGAAATTCAAAAAGCCAATTGTCGCACTTCACCGCAAAATCAATTGCTTGACTTAATGTTTGACGATCGGATAAATTCAGCATCAATTTCTTTACTTCATATTATAATCCATAGAGAAATTGACTGATGAGTGTTGCATCATCCCACTTGATATCGGTTGCTAATTGTCAAAATTGTGAAGCATATAACGTCAAAGACCGATTACCTTGTCGTAAGATACGAATCTTGTTGGTTGCAACATGAGTTGCGTCATGTTCTCCGTACATCGATCGAAATTCCACTAAAAATGCCTCCAAATTATCAAATATTGGATCACGTCGTTCAAGAAAAGATAAAAACCATGATAAAGCAGAACCTGAAAGTAACGTTCCAATAAACCTGATTTGTGATCTTTGAGTTGGATAACTTTGAGGTTGAAGTTCGATTACTAATTGCACTTGATTGATGAATCATCAGAACTTAGATCTCGTACCATCGAACTTCTTAGGCAGACTGACTTTAGGTTCCCTGATACTTAACTGGTGATTCATCATGGATGAAGTAGCATGGCTTGATGGAGATGTTGAAGCAGCTCCAACCATCTCTATATCTTCACTTCTTACTAATCTTGTTGCTTCTTGTGGTGGTGAGTTGAGTTGATGCATTGCAAGCATTAACTCTCTCATTTGCTCTTGCATTTATACCATTGTACTCTTCATTTCAACAAGCTCTGCCATAATAACACTTAGACAGAAATATCTAAAATCGCTCAAGATAAATAGAAAAGCAGACTTGAAAGTAAAGAAAATACTAAGACCAATATCAGTTTAGAAGAGGATAATCCGCAACTTCTAATATGCTTATCTTATCATGAAAAAGAGGTAATCCACTCTTAATCAAGATAAGACAAAGCTCTGATATTGTAAGTATACTCTTGTCAATCTGTCAAGGACAAGAACTCAAAAGAAAATACAATTAAAGAAGTGAATTCTCTTGCAAAGAAAGGTGACAAAACATAAGTAAAAAGGTATGTATATTGAAAAGAAACTAGAATGGCTATTGCCAAAAGACAAGAAAACTAGAGGCTCTTGAAACTAGACTGGAAACAAGAAAAGAGTTGACAAGAGTGAAGAAGGCTTCACTCTTGCCTCTATATATACTATCTACCTAAGAGCTACGTGGTTCTATAGGACCGCCAAAATGTGTTGACTTTGCAAAACACATGTTTAACTTGTTGCCACAGACATACAAATAAGACGGTTCTAGAAGATTCTGGAAAGATCTACAAGATTTTAGAAGGTTCCAAAAGGTTCTAGAAGGTTCTAGAAGTTTCTATAAGATTCTTGAAGGTTCTAGAAGGTTCTAGAAAGTTCTACAAGGTTCCAGAAGATCCTAGAAAGTTCCAGAAGGTTCCAGAAGGTTCTTCAAGATTCTAGAAGGTTCCTTAAGGTTCTAGAAGATGCTAAAGAGATCTCAGATGGTTTAGAAAGTTATCAAAGAAGGATCTTAGGCCTACCTTATCTTCAAGCTTCATGGAAATCTTTTAAGAAGCTTCTGAGGACTTAGTATATATAGGAGTTGAAACTGAGAGGATCCTCAGTCTCCACAACTCATCTCTTGTGGTCAAGTTAAGACCTTCTTGTATCTTGTTTTTGTTTTAATGCCAAGTTATTCCTGTTTCTTATTCTTGAGCTTAGATCTGGAGTCTGATCCCTGATAGTTTGTCGAGACTATCTTATCATCGATATCAGAGCTTGTTCCTTCTTGTTAGAGTGTGGATTATCCCTCTTCTTGAAGGTGTATTAGTGTTTTAGAGATTGCGGATTATCCTCCTTTAAACTGATATCTCTCCTATCTCAATATTGGAGTCTTTTTCTGCTTGAAGAGAGTAGATTATCCCTCTTCTTGGAGTTTTAAGGCGTTTTAGAGGTTGCGGAGTACCCTCTTCTAAACTAATATTGTCCTCTTATCATATCCTTTCTTTTCTTCTCTTTTAATGGTCGGTGGTCAAGACGTTAGTATGGCCAAAAATTTAGAATCCAAATTAGACGCCATCATGAACGCTCTTGCTATGTTATCACATAGGACTACAAAAATTGAAGGAGTTATGGCAGGACTTCATAACAGTGGAACCCCTGAGATAGTACAATCTAGAGCCCACCAATCTCAAAGTTCTACACCAAAAGAAATAGCTCTGCCTTCGGTTCGACAAAACTCGGTGGTGAAACAACAAAAGGAGCCTAGAGTTAGCCTTCATGACAAGTTTGATGGTACGCGCTCTAAATTTCGAGGATTTGTCAACCAAATCAGGTTGATAATAGTTCTACAACATCCGCCCTACCCGACGGAGGAGTCAAGTGTTGGACTAGTAGGGACCTTACTTACAGGACAAGCTCTGTCATGGTTTGCTCCCTTATTCGAGAAACAATCACCAATTCTAAACAACTTTGAGACATTCTTAGAAGCGTTTGCGGAAGCATTTGGCGAATATGATAAGGCTCGTTGGGCTACAACGAAGATCCGATCACTACCGCAAGGGCCGCGGTCCGCATCAGTCTATGTGCAAATTTCAAGCAATTGGCATGTGATATCAATTGGAACGAAGAGGTGTCAGGGACAAAGACTCGATGACAAAAAATATACACAAAAAGGCTATCTCGATATAATAAGTCAAAATATAAACAAGTATGTATATTAAAAGGAAACTCGAATGGCTATTGCCATAAGACAATAAACTAAAGACTCTTGAACCTGGACTAGGAGCAAGAAAGGAGTTGACAAGAGTGAAGAAGCCTTCACTCTTGTCTCTATATATACTATCTAACTAGAGGCTACGTGGCGACGTTCTATAGGACCTCCAATATGTGTTGACTTTGTAGAACACA
Source organism: Physcomitrium patens (assembly GCF_059467195.1). Lineage (NCBI taxonomy): Eukaryota > Viridiplantae > Streptophyta > Bryopsida > Funariales > Funariaceae > Physcomitrium > Physcomitrium patens. The sequence continues at coordinate 6,960,746 of NC_143426.1, forward strand.
TGCCTTGACTTACAAGGCAATTTTTTCTACGTGTGGGCCACATAGTTAGCTTGATCTTCAAGCTAACAACATGTGTGGCACATGGCCAACTTGTTGACCACGTTTCTAATCCAAAAAGTCAATTAAAGATACCTATGAAGTCAAAGCAGCATCTAGGAAGTTTCTAGGAAGCTTCTATATTAAATATTATAGAATTAACTTACTTTTATCTACTTTCATATGTAATTATTAGCTTACATGATTATGGCCATGACATTACCCCCCCTTCTAGAGACGAGTTCCACGAGGAGCGGTCATCATATGTTGAAGAAATCTATGATGCGACGAATTGTATTCGCCACATACTCTGATCTCTGTTCTCCTCGAAGATGATTGATACGGCCTCTCAACCATCGGTAGTGTCCCATACCAAGGCGTGAAGACCACCCAGTTATTTGATCATTGTTGAGGCCTTCGTAACTTCCATTGAAATAGAATATTTGGAACACCATCAGGAGTTGTTCCTACTCCTAGCAAAATCACCAAACATCGGGAGTCCCTTCGCAAATCATGAGACCAAACGCGTTGTATCTCACCACCTATTCGAGAAAGAACATGTCGTTCTTGAAGATCTTCATCTCGATTGCGTCGTCTTGAAGGTTGTGACAATCGTAATGTCTCATCCGGTAGGTCAGCAAACGAAGGTTCTTGAGTTGAATCCGCTGGTTGTTGGCTCACCATCTTATCACCCACATTGAGTTGTGGTTGTTCCTTACGATATTGATCTACATTTATCTTTTGTCGTTCTTGAGCTTCCTTCAATTGCATCTTCTCTATTGCATGTAACTCTGACAACCGATTTGCCATATCTTCTGCTGCAGGATTATCAACTTTTGAAAAATCAAAAGTATCAAGTCGTGGATGATAGCCATAATTGACAAAGAAAGGTGTTTGTTGCGTGGAAGAATGTACCGTATTATTATAAGAAAACTCTGCCAATGGCAGAAAGGTTGTCCAATCATCTTATTGGTAGTTGATAGTACACCTTAAATATTGCTCCAAGACTTGGTTTACGCACTCTGTTTGTCCATCACTTTGAGGATGGAAAGCCGAAGATAGCTTGATGTCCACTTTTAAAATCTTGAAAAGAGTCCTCCAAAATCTTGACACAAATTGAGTTCCCCTATCGGATATGATATCTTTATGTAATCCATGGTAGCAATAGATATTATCAATGAAAAGCTTAGCTGTTTCTTCACTTGTGATAGATTTTGTACATGGCACAAAATATGCCATCTTGGTGAAACGATCTACTATCACAAATATAGAATCATAAGATCTTGAGCTTGGAAGATCTGTGATGAAATCCATAGAAACAGAAGACCATGGTTGTTCTGGTATATGTAATGGCTGAAGAAGTCCGTAAGGTCGATGACAAGGAATTTTTGATCTTGAACAAATATCACATGATTGTACAAAGTCTTTGATTGACTTCCACATTTGTGGCCACCAAAAATCTCTTGATATGAGTTCCAAAGTCTTATTATATCCAAAGTGCCCTGCTGTTGGAAAGTCATGACGTGCTTGAAGAACACGTAAACGTGCTTCTCCTTTTGGAACATATAGGCGTCCTTCAAAATATAATAGATTATTCTTGAACTCAAACTTAGACGGATCATGAGACTTGGAAGAATTATTCTCGATATCATGAACAAGAGGGTCTGAGGACATACTGGACTGGATTTGCTTGAGGAAAGTTGAATCAACAGTCAATGTTGATTTCATTGCTCGGAGATGAAATTGCTCTGGTTTCAAGAGGACCGTTCTTTATTGCTCAAAAGCTGCATCTCCTTCTTTTGGTACAAAATAAGAACGTCAAGATAGGGCATCGGACAAACCTAATTATTTTCCTGGCCGATAAGTGATAACGAATTCGAATCTTGACAAAGACATACTCCAACGAGCTTGACGACAATTCAATACGCGTGCTGACATGAAATACTCGAGGTTCTTGTGATCTGTATACACAGTGACTGGACTAGAAGCGCCTTCTAGATAATGACGCCATTCTTGAAAAGAATCCACGATCGCAAGAAGTTCTTTATCGTGGATCTCATAATTGATCTCGGCTGCTGAGAATTTTCTTGAATGAAAAGCTATTGGATGAAGTTTGTCATCTAATCCCATTTGTGATAAAACTACACCCAAGGCAAAATCTGATGCATCTGTTTTGATAAAAAATGCCTGGGATAAGTCAACACGATATAAAATTGGTGCAGAGACAAACGATGTCTTCAAGGCTTCAAATGCTGCTTCCGCTTCTTGATTCCATTGGAATTTATCTTTACTAGTCAAGCGTGTAGGTGGAGCTGCAACTCGTGAGAAATCTTTGATGAAGATCCGATAGTAATTGGCAAATCCCAAGAAACATTGGACATCTTTTACTGTCTTTGGAATCTTCCAATCCATGATTGTTTGGACTTTCTTAGAATCCATCATGAGACCATCATTTGAAATGATGTATCCTAAAAAGTCAACTTGAGTAGTGTGAAATACACATTTTTTCATCTTAGCGTACAATCCTGCATCTCTAAATTTTTGTAATACTTGACAAACATGTATTTCATGTTTTTCGACGTTCTTAGAATAGATTAGGATATCGTCTAGATAGCAGACGACAAAATTGTCTAAGAATTCACAAAATACATCATTCATGAGATGTTGAAAAGTAGCTGGTACATTCGTGAGTCCAAAGGGCATGACATTATATTCGAAATGTCCATACCTGGTTTGAAATGCAGTCTTCCATTCATCTCCTTCTTTGATCCGTATTAGATTATATTCTCCTCTTAGATCTATTTTTGTATAGATCTTAGCTTGATTCAACTGGTCAAGGAGTCCTGATATCAAAGGTAATGGATACCTGTTCTTGATTGTGATCTTGTTGAGTCCTTGATAATCAACACACATTCGTAAAGATCCATCTTTTTTCTTTACGAATAGAATTGGAGCTCTTGCTGGAGATTTTGAATGGCGTATGAAATTCTTCGCTAAATTCTCGTCAATATATGTCTTGAGTTCAGCCAACTCATCTTGCGATAAACTGTAAATTGGTCCAAATGGTGGCTGAGTTCCTTCCTTGAGGTCGATTGAACAATCATATGGACGATGCTCAGGAAGAATATCTACATTCTTTTTCTCAAAAACGTCTTGATACTCTTGATATTGAATTGGAATGCCACTTGAAGTCTTTATGTTTTCAGAAATAGGTGCAGCATAAATAACAAAAGTTGATCCTTCTTTTGCTGCGTGTATAAATGTTTTTGCACCTATCAGTACGGATTTTACTATACTAGACTTATAATTTTTTACTTGGTTGGTAGAACTATTAATAATGCTCTGGAAAAAGTCAAGTTTACGCACATTCCAATCTATTCGAGGGTTATATTTTTCTAGCCAAGATAAACCTAAAATAACTGGATTGGACAGGGATTTAATTATGTTATAAACTATATAGCTATCATGATCGTCTATTTTTACTTTTATAGGATGAGTTTCATGAGTGACATCTCCAGAAGACAAGAGACGACCATCTATGACTTCTACATGTACTGGTTTAGGTTTCTGTATAAAAGGTATTTTACGACTTTTAACAAATTGTTCATCTAAAAAACATGTTGAGGCTCCCGAATCTAATAAAACAGAGGCTTTGTAATTTTTAGGTCTTAAATATAAGTCTATTATAAAACGAAGAGAGGGTTCTGAGGAGAGGATAGGACCTTTATTAGGAATTGTACAAGGTTCCAGCTGCATGGTCTCTATTGTAGCTGGACAAATCCGTTTCCCGACATGTTGTTTTCTTTGACCGTCGTACCCCTCATTTTATAGTCGCGTCATTTTTTTGGATAATGTTGAGCAGTGTGCTTAGGTTCTCCGTAATATAAACATAATCCTTCTTGACGACGACGAATCTTTTCTTGCTCAGTTAGGAGTTTAAAATGTACCGCGTCAATTTGCATGTCTTCTACTTTCGAATTTGGCAAAGATGTTGATGTTGCCATTGAATTATAACGTTGAGGTTCCCATGAATGATTTTTGGATCGAAATTCGAAAAGTTGATTATCATATTTTACCGCAAAATCGATTGCTTGACTCAAAACTTGAGGATCAAGTAAGTTAAGCATCAATTTCTTTACTTCGTATTGCAATCCATAAAAAAATTTACTGATGAGTGCAGCATCATCCCACTTGATGTCAATTGCAAGTTGTCAAAATTGTGAAGCATACACTGTTACAGAGCGATTTTCTTGTCGTGGAATTCGGATCTTATTTGCTGCAACACGAGTTGCATCGTGTTCACCATACATGGATCGAAATTCCGCCAAAAAAGCTTCCAAATTATCCAATATTGGATTTCGTTGTTCAAAAAAAGATGAAAACCACGATAATGCAGAACCAGAAAGTAGAATGCCAATAAACCTGACTTGTGATCGTGGAGTTGAATAGCTTTGCAATTGAAGTTCAATTGCCAATTGTACTTGATTGATGAACCCTCGAAACTTTGATCTCCTACCATCAAATTTCTCGGGTAAGGCAATTCTTGGTTCTCTAGTGCTTACATGGTGTTATACAATTGAAGAAGGAACGTGATTTGTTGTAGATGTTGAAATAGCTCCGATCATCTCTATATCCCCACTTTCTGCTATTCTTATTCTTTCCTGTGTTGGTGAATTGAGTTGATGCATCACAAGCATTAACTCCCTCATTTGCTCTTGCATTTGTGCCATTGCACTCTTCATTTCAACAAGCTCTGCCATAATGACACTAAGAAGAAAAATTTGTTTGATACTGCTCAAGACAAAAGAAAAGAAAGACTTGATAACAAAGAAGATACTAAGAACAATATCAGTTTAGAAGTGGGTAATCCGCAAACTTCTAATACGCTTATGTCTTGTCAAGAGAAAGGGGTAATCCACTCTTACTCCAGAAAAATAAAGCTCTGATATTGTAAGTGTACTCTTGTCAATCTGTCAAGGACAAAGACTCGATGAGGAAAAATATACACAAAAAGGCTATCTCGATATAATAAGTCAAAATATAAACAAGTATGTATATTAAAAGGAAACTCGAATGGCTATTGCCATAAGACAAGAAACTAAAGACTCTTGAACCTAGACTAGGAGCAAGAAAAGAGTTGACAAGAGTGAAGAAGCCTTCACTCTTGTCTCTATATATACTATCTAACTAAAGGCTACATGGCGACATTCTATAGGACCTCCAATATGTGTTGACTTTGTAGAACACATGCCTTGACTTACAAGGCAAGTTTTTCTATGTGTGGGCCACATAGTTAGCTTGATCTTCAAGCTAACAACATGTGTGGCACATGGCCAACTTGTTGACCACGTTTCTAATCCAAAAAATCAATTAAAGACACCTATGAAGTGAAAGCAGCATCTAAGAAGTTTCTTAGAAGCTTCTATATTAAATATTATAGAATTAACTTACTTTTATCTACTTCCATATGTAATTATTAGCTTACATGATTATGGCCGTGACAAGAGGCATTGATGAGCCAATTTTATTACGATTTAAGAGACGACGTAAAGGATTTTTTATTGTCTCTCCTTGATCCATGAACGCTGAACGAATCTATCACTCTAGTGACGAAATATGATAATCACCTATTCCAACGTCGCCAAGACCAATACTCAAGACAATATACGGTTCGCTACGACCCAATTCTATTGGCTAGTAGAGTAAATGCACATTTGGAGATAGAAGACATGCAAATTGATGCAATACGTATTAAGACTCTTGCTCCAAAAGAAAAGAAGCGGCATATGGAAAAAAGACTATGCCTATACTGTGGTGAGGAAGGCCACAAGATTGGAAATTATCCCAAGAAGCAGAGCCGACGCGTTGTCAAAACCAGAGGTGCATTTGTTCAGAAAAACGAGGATGCCCAATCACAATAAGAACCGTGCGGCTGGATAATCAAATACCACAACAACAATCAGGTTCCTCTCTTTCCACGCAATCTGCCCTTTGTTTTACAATTCCTTTGTCCTTTGGTCCTCAAAAATTGAAAACCTTAGCATTACTAGATTCAAGAGCATGTGCTAGTTTCTTAGACGAGGAATTTGCTAAGCGTCATAAGATCTCTTTAGTACAGAAATCCAAACCTGTTCATGTAGAAGTTATAGATGGACGACCTTTATTGTCTGATAGTGTCAGCTATAAATCTGAACCTATGCAAGTAGAGTTTAAAGATCATAGTAGTTATATCATTTTCAATATCATTAAGACTCCATCAAACCTCGTTATTCTTGGCCTTTCCTGGTTAGAAAAGTATAACCCATCCATAGATTGGAGGTTGCGGAAGATGACCTTTTCTACTAAATAATTGATTAGCAAGCCTAGTAGACGCCCTCAAATAGGCAAATCCCTATTTATTGGAGCAAGAGCATTTGTAAAATCGTCAAAAGAAGGTACACCATTTGTCATATATGCGACTCCAACCAGTGGAGAGAAGATCTCGACAACAAGTCTATCGGAGCAATACAAAGATTTTGAAGACGTATTTCAAAAGAAAAATGCTGATATGCTACCAGAGCATCGACCATACGATTGTGCCATAGACTTGGAGGACGGAATGCAGCCACCTTTTGGTCCAATCTATAACCTATCGCAAACGGAGTTGGCAGAATTGCAGAAGTACATTGATGAGAATCTAGCCAAGAATTTCATTCGCTACTCAAAGTCGCCAGCTGGAGCACCAATCTTATTTGTTAAGAAGAAGGATGGCTCACTATGGATGTGCGTGGACTATCGAGGACTCAACAAGGTGACCAAGAAGAATCGTTACCCGTTACCTTTGATCGATGGCCTCCTAGAGCAACTTGGACGTGCGAGGATCTTTACTAAGATTGATTTAAGAGGAGCTTATAACCTTGTGCAAATCAAAGAAGGAGATGAATGGAAGACAACTTTCCGCACAAGGTATGGCCATTTTGAGTATAACATCATGCCTTTTGGCCTAATCAATGCTCCGGCGATTTTTCAACATATGGTGAATGATATTTTTTGGGAGCACCTTGAAGATTTCGTCGTCATCTATTTAGATGACATTTTGATATATTCCAAGAACGAAGAAGAGCACAAGAAACACGTACGATTGGTTCTTGAGAAACCACGTGAATGAGGACTCTACGCCAAGTTGAAAAAGTGCTTATTCCACCAAATAGAGATAGAATTTTTGGGATTTGTTGCAACTATAGAAGGCTTGAAGATGGACTCAAAGAAGGTGGAAGCAATCTTGTCTTGGGAAGTCCAAAAACAGTTAGAGGTGTACAATGTTTCCTTGGTTTTGTTAACTTCTATCGAATCTTCATTAAGAATTATTCTCGAGTTGCTGCCCCACTCACTCGATTGACATGCAAGGACAAGCTCGAATGGGGACTTCAAGCGGAGAAAGCATTCCAAGATCTCAAGACGGTATTTACTACGGCTCCAATCTTGATACACCCTGACTTTACAAAGACCTTCTATTTGGAAACAGATGCTTCAGACTTTGCTTTAGGAGTTGTGCTTTCGTAGATGGACGCAAATGAGAAGCTCCACCCGATTGCGTTCTATTCTCGGAAGTTCTCTGCTACGAAAATCAACTATGAAATCCATGACAAAGAATTCTTTGCAATAGTAGATTCTTTCCAAGAATGGCATCATTTTCTTGAAGGCGATGCGCATCCGGTGATTGTATATATGGATCACAAGAATTTAGAGTACTTTATGTCAGCTCGAGTTCTAAACCGTCGTCAAGCTCGATGGAATATGTCGCTATCATGATTTGACTTTGTTATCACATATCAACTTGAGAAGCAGCAAGGACTATCAGATGCATTATCAAGGAGATCATATCTTGCGCCAAAGGCTGGAGAAGCAGCGTTTGATCAAGAATGTACGACATTATTAAAACCAGAGTAATTTAAGATTTATGCAGCTGTCATCCCGATTAATGTCGACTTCCTCGATTATGTACGTGCTGCGACTATTCAGGATTCAGTAGCTCTTGACATCAAACAACGTGTCAATAATGACAAGTTCAAGGTGGATGGAGATCTTCTTTATTTTGAGGAGCAGCTGTACATCCCAAAGGCACTAGTACGACTTCAAGTTCTCTAATCTTGTCACGATTTTCTAGCTACTAGACATTTCAGATTTAACAAGACCTTGGAGCTAATTTTGCAAGATTTTTGGTGGTCTCAAATGTGAAAGGATGTGAAGGATTTTATCCTCTCTTGCGACATTTGTTCAAGATTCAAGAACCCTCGGCATCACCCTTGTGGGCTTTTATAGCCATTGCCTATTCCGCGCTGACCATGGTCTTCAGTTTCCATGGACTTTATTATGGACCTGCTACCTTCAAATTTGTTTGATAGCATTTTTGTGGTGGTAGATTGGCTTACGAAGATGGCGCACTTTGTTCCTTGCAAGAAGGCATTATCAAGCGAAGATACAGCAAGGCTCTTTCTTGATAATGTATATCGTTATCATAGCCTACCAAATGATATTGTGTCAGATCGAGGGACTCAATTTGTATCCAAATTTTGGAGATCTCTTTTTAGAATATTGAAGGTCGATATCAAGCTTTCTTCGGCTTTTCACCCTCAAATTGATAATCAGACAAAACGGATAAACCAAGTATTGGAGCAATACTTATGATGCAGCATCAACTATCAGCAAGACAATTGGACTGAATATCTATTGCTTGCCAAATTTTCTTATAATAACACCCTTCATGTGTCGACTCAACAAACACCGTTCTTTTCTAATTATGGGTACCATCCAAAGCTCGATTTATCTAGTCCGTCAATGAATAACAATCCGGCAGCTGAAGGTTTTACGAAGCACCTATTGGAACTTCAAGCTATATTGTAACTTCAATTGCAGACTACCCAAGAGTCTTACAAGGCGACCATAGATAAGTTTCGGAACGAGACACCTACTTTCAAGATTGGAGATAAAGTATGGTTGCTTCGTCGAAATATCAAGACCAAGCGACCATGTGATAAATTAGACTATCATAGATTGGGACCATTTGTCATCCAGAAGCAGATTACTCCAGTGGCATACCGTTTGGACTTACCAGCTGCTGTGAAGGTACATCCAATCTTCCACGTGTCTTTGTTAGAATCATACAAAGAATCAACTATTCCAGGAAGAATACAAGAACCACCACCTTGTGTAGAAATTGAAGGTCATGAAGAATATGAGGTGGAAGAGGTATTTAATTTAAGGCGAAGGCGAGGACAGCTGGAGTACTTTGTGCATTGGCATGGCTATCCAATCAGCAAACGCACATGGGAGCCAGCATCAAACTTAATCAATGCGCCTCAAAAGGTACAAGATTTTCATCAATGACATCCTTCCAAACCAAAAGCAATACCATGTGTTAGGTAATGACACCATCTTGCAAAACTTCTAGTTCAAGCTTCCTTTAAGAAAGAAAGGAAGAAATCATATAAAGGATAGCAATGTGAGAATCCAGTCCATCCTGTTTTTGAGTTGATACGTTCTGTATAGACAAGTTCATATGGATGGTCAAGAGAACGATACCATACCAGTTATGTCATCTCAACCAAGTAGCTCATATAGACGACCCCGAGATGAAGAACCGCCTGGTCCACGAAGACGATGGAAGATACTTAGTAGCAAGTCATTGGTGATTGTGTTTGAGGTAGAGCTTGCATATGATGGCCATCCGGAAGGAGTGTTTCAGGACAATTCCACAATAAAGACACTGAAGTTCATGCTTGGTCGGAAGTTCAAGGCGTGGGACATTATCGATGGTTACAAGAACCAATGAAGCATTTGCCTCGCAAAAAATAACTGGAATATGTAACAGGTACGATACAACACATCTTCAACTTCTTGCGTATATACTAACTTGCAGCAATATGCTTCTCGGAGATCTCGAAGCTAGAAGAGGAAGTGATGTCACGGACATACAAGTAAGAAGGTTCTAGAAGATTTTGGAAAGATCTAGAAGGTTCTAGAAGGTTCTTGAAGATTCTAGAAGATTCTAGAATATTCTATAAGATTCCTAAAGGTTCTAAAAGGTTCTTGAAAGTTCCAAAAGATTCCTTAAGGTTCTAAAAGATGCTAAAGAGACCTTAGATGGTTTAGGAAGTTACCAAAGAAGGATTTTAGGCCTACCTTATCTTCAAGCTTCATGGAAATCTCTTAAGAAGCTTTCGAGGACTTAGTATATAAAGGAGTTGAAACTGAGGGGATCCTCAGTCTCGACAACTCATCTCTTGTGGTTTAATTAAGATCTTCTTGTATCTTATTCTTGTTCTAATGCCAAATTATTCCTATTTCTTACTCTTGAGCTTAGATCAAGAGTCTGATCCTTAACACTTGTTGATTAAGTTTCCAACCTAAAAGTCAAAAAAAACACCTATAAAGTCAAAGCAGCGTCTAAGAGTCAACAAAGGATGTCTATGAAGTCAAAGCAGCGTCTAAGAGTCAACAAAGGATGTCTATGAAGTCTAAGCAGCGTCTAAGTAACTTCTAGGAAGCTTCTCTAAAAGATATCATAGAAATAACTTACTTTTACTAACTTATAACTATTTCTATATGTAATTACTAAGGTATTTATGTATGTCCGTGACAATTTGTAAGTAAAAAGGATAGTAAGTTTTGAATGTGTGTAGACTACAGAGCTCTCAACAAAATTACTATGAAAAACAACTATCCTCTGCCAAGGGCAGATGACTTGATAGATAGATTGACAGTAGCCAAGCTCTTTACAAGGATAGACCTTAAGTCGGGGTACTACCAAATAAGAGTGGCACAGGAGGATGTTGAGAAAATAGCTTGTAGGACAAGGTATGGATCATATGAGTTCGTGGTCATGCCTTTTGGGTTGTGCAATGCACCTGCCACATTCACCACTATGATGAACTCAATATATATATAGTCAAGTGTTTCACTCTTTATACATAAAGATAGGACTAAAATTTAGCAACATATACACCTCTTGATCAAAGATTCATCAATCAACATCTTTCATTTGAAGATCATTTCAACATCTAATTTTAAAAAGGAAAATTGGAAACTTTGAAGTTGTTTAATAAATTTTTTAGAGAAAGAAAATACAGCTTTAATCTTAACCTAAGTGATTTCATATTTTTCCAATGAATTAGAGTTGATTCACAATAAAAGCCAATGCATCCGATAGATTCACTATGGAAAAATTCAACACTTTCTTGGTGAAGTATAGGGAAAGTGTCTAAAAGCACTAAATCCAATACTAGTGTTACTCCTCTTTTATCATTATTATCAACACTTTCTAAGTGATTTCATATTTTTCCAATAAAAAATTTTGGCCTCTTGCCATTGTTTGGGTCAAAACTTGACTTGGCCAATGTGTGAAGCTCCCCCTTAATTATGAATTTTCAAATTGTGTTGCCACTTTAGTCTATATCTACCATTAGATACCCTTCATTTGCGTTGGCCAAAAGTCAAGGATCTTGACCGATAATAAACCTTAATTTGTAAATGACAAGGAAAGAATAAGGTGATAATGAGGTGGAATTGAGACCAAATATAGGGTGGCAGTGTTAAGGGATATACCTTAGGTGCGGTTGTATTCCCATTACTCTAACATTTTTTGGTATAAATCTCAAACTGGGGACTCATCAGGTAGGAGAGTTCTTTGCTATATTTTGAAGAAAAACAAAGGTAGGGCAGTTGTCTATTCTTCAAGGCAATCAAGTAACTCTACAATGTCGTGAAGGTCAGAGTTAAATCCGTTGAAAATCCAACCCAGCCACCCTCCACCTCAACCCTATCCAATCACCCACGCCCATTCCAACAAATATCTCCACCCGATGCAACCAATTCCACCCGGAATCGTCCTCTCTCCACACCTCCTGCCGGAACCGTCCTCCATCTCAAACTCCACAGCCCAATTCCACCTGTAACCATCTTCCTCTCCTCGCCACCATCGAAAACCGTCACCCGACCCTTTAACCCTTAAACGTCACAAGGCCAAAGATTTCCACTAATGTCTGCTGTTGTATTTCAACCAATGATAAAGCTCACGTTGATTGAAATGGCCTCCAAATGAAAGATGTTTGTAAAACAATTTTCAATCCAAACGGTCTAAGGTGCTTGCTATACTTTAATATATTTTCCGTATTCCAAAGAGTGAAACACGTACCCATAAATACGGCTCCCAACTATGTACAGTCAGGAACCATATATACATGCACGTATGTTATTCTATAGGATATGGAAAAAGTATAAAAGTATAGCAAGCACCTTAGACCATTTTGGATTGAAGATTGTTCAATGAACATCTTTCATTTGTAGGTCATTTCAATCAATGTGAATCTTGTCATTGATTGAAATACCACACCATACATTGGTGGAAATCTTTTAACCTTTTTGCGCTTAACCCTTATACATCAAACAGTACTATATAATACAGAAATTGTATTAAAGTGTACCAAGCACCTTAGACCGTTTGGATTGAAGATACTTTCATTTGGAGGTCATTTCAATCAATGTGAACCGTATAATTGGTTGAAATACGTAGAATACTGACGTAGATTTCTCAGTAACGGTTTTGGGATCCTTCTCATTTGTGTGAAGGCGTTGTTTGTGCAGAGAAAGAAGCTCCGCCATCGCCACAACTCGAGCTTCGCCTTCCGGTAAATCTCTCAGACCATGGCGATGGCCGTCTCATTCGCTTCCGCTTCTTTCCTCCTCGCGCCCAGCCATTCCGCGGCAGTGCGTTGGAGTGTGGCGCTGCGGGGAGAATTCCGGTCTCGGAACTGTGCTCTGGGAGCTCGTTCACAACTATTTGGTAAGTCGCAAACACTGTGGAAATGATCATCGAAACGATTCATCATTTTGTAATTTTTCTGTATTTTTTGGTGCTTTTTCTACGGATTTTGTGGTATTTTTTTGGTGTTTTTTAATAATTTTGTTGTGATTGCAGCGCGTGAGATTCAGTGTTCCTATGCGCCGAGAGTTTGCTACGCGCGGAGAGTTCAGACGCATGCACAGGCTGAGGAAGCGATCGAGCAGGGAGCGGCAGTGGACGACGATGAGGTCTGCGAGCTGGTGAATGACTTAGATGTGGAGCTCGGCGATGAGGAGGAAGGATTCTCCGGCTACTACATTCAGGCGCTCAAGAACAACAACGGCGCCGGCGTGCTTCTCCTGTCGGATGTGTACGGGCACGAGAGTAGCGGAATCCGTGACTTTGTGTACCGATTGGCCTGCTTTGGATATAAGTACGATCTCGCACCTATTTTCTGTTGACGCTCGTTCAGCATCCGCTACATTCTCCTTATTTCAGTCACTAAGTCCTCTTCTCAGAATTTGAATTTCGTGTATCTGAATCTCGGTTTCACTGCTGCTTGTCGAAAATCCGAATGGTCAATAGGAGGCCTTATACCACAAAAGCAGTGAAAAAAATAAAAAGTAAACAATATGAAGATCTCTAAGTTTTATGTGGAAAAGAAGAAGATTTTTTGGTACCTTGCCCGGCAATGTATGACAATGTGTGAAAATATTTGACTTGAATTAATATGCTATATTTCACTAAAGACAAGAGATTTTTTTGACAATATGAAAGGAAATAATATTATTTGCTTGTTTTGAAAATCTCACATTTGAAAGAGTGTCATATCAAAAGTTTTTGTAGGTGCCCTATGTGCTCACTCTCCCCATTTGAACTTCATAACCTATAACTTTTTCATTAAATGTCGGATTCAGGAAAAAATTTAGACTCACACAAAGCTTGTTGTAATGTCCATCTAGAGTAAAATTCAGAAAAAACTGTCATAAATTGACACCATAGGAACCTACCCAAACCTTGAAGAGTCTCCTGAGGGGACTCTTGGAAATTTAGGGGTTAAGATCCTTAATTCTCAAAAAACAAAATTCAAATTAGCAAGTTTTGAACCCCTTCTACTTGCAAGTCTATTTTGAGAATGTTACACACTTTTGTTTCATTTGAAATTTGGAAAAATCATAGCTTATATGGTCTAAATTTTTATATGCTAATAATCTCCTCAAAAGAAAAGATGCAAGAGATATTTTTTTAAGAGGAAACAAAGTGTGCTAATCATGTTTCATATGGTCCAAAAATCACTATGTTTTTCACTTGAAACACTATGATCTTTTAATGCTTACGGTGAAAAATTTGAAAAAAAAGACTACATGTTCTTGTAAATTAATACTCCAATTTAAGATATTATGGTTAAAAATAGAAATTGAAGTTGTTCTTTTCCTTCCCCTCTCTTTGCACTAGAATATGCAGTTTTGAGGTGTTTCTTTGTAAGAAATTCTCAAAGAAATTTAGGGGTTAAATAGATTAATAGATATTTAGATAGGAATTGATATTTTAAAATTATAATTTATAGGACATTAATTTTATATTTTAAAAATGTATAAGAAACACCCATTGTGTCATAAAAGTACAATATGGTTGTAGGATATACATCTTTATTCTAAAATATCAATGTATCAAATAAAAAGCAATGTATTGGCTAGATATATAGAACAATCATATTGATTTTAATGATGACCTTGTTTATCAAAAAGCATTCGTGAACCAATGGGATGAAAGCACGATATGGTTACCCCTGTTAAAATGGTGGGATCTAAAAAAAATCCTTGTTTTGTACAGAACCAATATTAGAAAATTACAAAAATGAGATGATACTCTTAATACATACAACATGGCTGAAGTTGCATACATGGTATTAAAGGCGAAATGTGAAGTATACATAAATTGAATTACATGTAGTCATTCTGTAGAAGTCATGACTTTTTAGTACCCACATCGTGCTTTCATCCAATATGATATACACATTGAATTACTTTAAGCATACAATACAAATGACTACTGTCCAACATGATACACTCCGGCCCGTCTGAGCTCTCATCCGACGCCTTCGATAAGCATGCTATCACACAATCTCATCTAGATTCTACACTGGTGACAGAGCAGAGAAAAGACAAGACTCATTTGAATAGAGTTTGGGACTTAACTACAAGGCGATTCTTTCCGAAAGAAGAGATGGAAGTGTAACGAATGCTTCTTGTAAATCCCGTGCTTGACTTGATGTCAAGTACGACCTCAAGTGCTAGAAGTTATACGCAAACAGCTTCCAAAGAAGTTGATCGTAGTACTTTGATCTCTTGGTCGATTCTTAATCGATTGAACATGCAGTAATGAATAGGGGTCGCCAGGCGAACTTCAGGCTGTCGGCGACGGCGATCAAGTGCGGGGCCACGTTGTCAAAGGTGCAATCACCACATGATCAATGAATTGCTATTAGACTGCTATGGTTGATCCAGTACATCGTGTAATAGTATCAAATTTCACGTACTAGCACTGGAACGACTCGTCAAGTTGACAGGCTGCGCCAGTGAGAACAGATGGGCAGGACATGCGGATGCAAATTCGATACCACCGTGATGGTACTCGTAGTCCGACTTTTTCCTTCGCTTTCCAAGGATGATCACATAAACAAGTCTTTCTTTTGAGACAACTGCAGTATCCATGCAAGTTGGTAGCCATTGTACAGAGGCGTCAAAATATAAGACTGTTGTTTGGATTGGCGTTGAACATCCGTTCTGGTGTTGACGACCCGCTTGAGCGGGGAGGAGGATTCGCAAATCTGATACATGTTGGAACATGAGTGATTCGAGGATATGCTGGTGTGTCTGGGTCGATAAGGAGCACGCGACCAGCAACTCTTTGCCAATGAGGTTCGGACATCGGCATACCAAGAAACCGATACATGTAGTCAGAAATCTTGGCTTCCCAAGCTCCGGCTTCCTCACAGTCCCCTACATCGTAATATAAATTGTGCAATAATTCACACAACGAAACCTCGGCACGGTCCTCGTCATCCATGCCTAATTCAGGTGGTAGAACCAGAAACTGATTTGGGAAGTTTCTTGTTGCCATCTTCCCAAGCATATCCGACTTATCCACCATCCCCTCCTCAATAAGGGCGCAACTCCATTCCCACGCAGCCATCCTCACCTGCAACTCCACGGCTACATAGGCTGCCTTTGTAACGCCAGGAACAAAACCCCCGAGCCAAGGGCCAGAGACAATACCATCCATAACCAGTTGAATGATTCGCAATAACCTACGGAAATCAAAGTTTAAACCAGTCATCAGAAGGTATGTCAAAACACAAAGATTGCATAAGGCGTTGCGAGGTACAACAAAATTCTTGATCACTAAATGGTACTAAAAATCGACAGCCTGTCTTGGTAGCTCAAGGCATTTCTTCCCTTTTGTCGACAATTGACCACTAAACCATGTTTGGGAAGACTGCCAACAACCTACTTAATAGTGACGCTATAACAGGGAAATTGATTGACATAAAACAAGTGCTGCCATGGACAACACTGCAATGCTTGACAAGGAACAAGTAAAGAATGACCTGCGCAAGCGAGAAAACAGTACTCACCAGATAGAATGCTCGTAGTCCTTGAGCTGTGTGTGGTAGATCAGTGCGTAAGGGAGTGCAGCCCATATAAATAGTGTTTGATAGGCATGCCGCAAATAGCTGCCAGGCGGAGGCAAGTCACAGCGAGAGACAAGTGCTTCTAGAAAATTTCGATAAAAGAAAAAAGCTAGATGCCAAACATTATATGACTCCGCTCGGAGTCCCATAGTTGCAGATTGCCGTAATTTTTCTAGCTGTATACCAGAATTTTCTAGCTGTATACCAAAATCCTCTGGCAGCACACGGGCTGAAGCTGCATCAACGAGTGTGCCATTAAATATTGTTTGCACATGGGCAAACGCTTCATGAAGTAATGTGTCACCAATTCTTGTTTGACCAGTTGGGATGTCGAAGTAAAAATCTGTTATATGTACCTGTGAACTCGAAGTGGAGCTCGCCTTGCTTGTAACAGTAAATATGTTTTCAATCATACGGACAGAATCTGGGAAATCATCTATGCAGCTCATACACTTCGACACCACCTGCATAAACCTCGTGAATTTAAATCCATTACTTCGCGCATACGTTGCACTGCAGAGTGAGATTGCAGTCGTTACATAATCTGCCTTATTGAACCTACCCGAATGCGCGGGCGGCTCGGAATCCTGGAGACCCTGCTGGAGAGCCAGGTGCCTCCGGCACTGCCACCAGGCGTTATCCACATGCAACACTCTTCTCAGGTGCACGTTGTCCATGTCCGCATCACTGATCCTCTGCTTCAACTTGAGGAGCTCGTGGGAAGCGGCCGAGAAATCATCCATGTCGCATAGCAGAAAAGCATCGCTTAATGTAATTTCCACTTCAGCATCCACCGATAACTCATTGCACTCCACCCATTTTCGCAGTTCGGATCGCCATTTCATTGCCGTTTCGTACTGCCCAAACTTGCGGTGTTGGTTGCCAAGCAGGTGACACAAAGTTGCCTCCGCAGGAATTTCATCATGTAGATACCAGCGGGGCCGAAAGTCCCGAACAGCACGCTCCGCGAGAATCTGCGCCAGCCCCTCTTGGCCGCGTCCTTTGAGCATGTAGCTCGTCTCCCAATCAATAACTCTGATGTGTTGGTCTATGCTTGCATAAGCATTCATTGGGAGTCGTTCACTCATCACATCGTTCCGCGATGCTCGTAGATGTCCAAAAACTTTTACAGCCAAGTCGTAATTTCCGAGCCTGATTTGATTGTGCAAAGCCAACGGTATGGCTGCCCAGGCTTCTACCCACACGTAATCCGCATAAAGGCGAAACGACTTTGTCCCAAACTCATCATACCCGACTCTGCCAAGAACTTCTATAAATTTTGTGTACTCTTGGAACGAGGATTCCCAATCTCTTTCCACCTCTGCTTTAAGGGCGTTCGCAGCATGAGTTTGCAGTTCGGCACACTCGGTATCCAGGCTGGGATGCATCTGATTTACACGCTCCACCAGTCGTACTATAGATGGTTGTTCCATGCAACCTACATGATAGTCTACACAGTAGGTTCTGCTCTTTGGATCGTCGGACTCATCCCTCAACCAAATTTCCCTGAAATCCCAAGATCCCGTCTCGGGTACAGATTCCTCGAACGCCATCCCAAGCGACAGTCCTCCAGACAAATTGCTAACGGGAATTCAAAGCACTCACCAAACTGGTCGTACACCTGGGTACCCTAATCTAAGGAAATAATACAAATTCTCTAACGGCTACTTGTAGAGTGAAAATAAGTTTGACATTAAGTGACTCGGAAAAAGTTTGGCAACAGCGCTTCCATGAAAGCAATCAACTTCACCATGGCACATCGTAAGCTTACATGTGGAGCACTTCTAAGACAAAAGCAGGTGACACAACTGGAACCCAATCGGTATTATCCTGGAGCTTGAAAGAATCCTCTCACCCAATACTAACTGGTCTCCTCGGCTGCTGTCTGAAGAGAGGGAAACAACATGCTCGTATGGTCAAATTCAACCCATGAAGCCTCCAGCATCACAACACTCCGCTCAGAATGGATCATCAAATAAGCATAGTGAGTACCGCATGCGAGTCCCGGCACAGAGGTTCAAGTGTCATGAGAAACAACTGATATCCCCCCAACATGTGAGCACAGAAACATTCCACAATACTTACAGAGAATACTTCACTGCGTGCACGCTAAACGCAACGCACTGTCCAACACGGCGAGCAAGGACAGAAATTGTTGTAGCTCAATGGGAGTTGAAGCCGAAGTGGAAGGAATCCTTATTAATAGAAAAACCACTCAGGCACCAAGCACCTCCGATACTTGGTCAGGACTAGATCTTTAGTGAGTTGGAATATTCGAACTTGACTGCACTACCTTGCGAACACTTGTGCAATCGAGGTCGCATGTCTCCCTGTGTCTCTAGTCTGCCAGGCTAATGTCAGCTTCAGGAGGTTCATTCCGATCGATTTGGAGGCTGTGAATCTCCCCTGCATCTGCATCTGTTTGGTATACAGCGCAGATGGCTCCCTGCTTATCCCTAGGGATGCTTATAAGCAAAATCAAGAGACAAAGGACAAAACCTCGTGAATTCGTAAAATCCTATTTCGTTACTCTCCAAGAATAAGAGATAGTTCAAAACCCTGCAACCTAAGAGTCTATGCTGTCCCACCTAAAGTGCCACCCACCCTCTGCGCAGTAATCCCATGACGGTAGAGGGCGATACTGTACAAGCAATTTAATTCCTTGCTCGCATGCATACAATTCAACATCGACAACTTAGTTCCCAACACACTCTAAAAACCTTTGTCGCTCTCCGAGACTCCGAATCATCATCCTGACCCCGAGGGTTCTTCTAAGCTCCCAGGTTCCGTTCCGCAGTCCCTCGCCGCCGATCACAGGAAGAATGATCCGACGGACCAGATACCCCTCTCGGGGCGTTCCCAAACGTGCAACTCATCGGGAACAGAGGTCGCTCGTCAGCCCGCGGCGATCTGTCCGAGAGAAACATTTTAGCCCTGCCTCGGGCGACTCTTTTCGCTTGTCGTCTCCCACACCCCGCGTCCCCGACGCCATGCCTTCCAAGTTGGACCGGGAGGTTCTTGGAAGAGGTAGGGGTGGAGATGCGTAAGAAGCAGAAAAGCAGAGAGGAGGAAAGCCGTGATGCAGAGTAGCAGAGACTTAGCAGATCTGCTTTATCTCGTTGCACTTTGTCTGCTTTTGCCGCCAACGTTGTGGGAGGCATGCTACTGAGGGAAGTTTTTTCAGAGATTGTGGCTCATGTTGTAGTTCGAACTCGCTAGGGCAAGAAAGCGGGGCCGTGAAAGTAATGGCTTACAACAAAGATTTAGGGCGCAAGCTTATAGATGTGTTTTCGGACACTGTGAGAGCCGAACGGCCTAATCGCGATAGCGGATGGAATCAGTTGAATCCAGATGAAGGCTATGGGTGAGTACTGTTCTAGTTTGCTCCTCAACCAATGTTTAGCTTTGTCCATTTGCAATTGAATCACAATTTCGTTAAGTTCAGAGGCTTATTCTAATACCGCTTACATTTGATCTGTTTGCAGGAACTCGGAGCTTCAAGGCAAGCACAAGATATTCTTGAGTCATAGTGGGGCGCAGAAGAACTTCGTGGAGGATTTGTGTGTTCAATTGGAGAACGTCAATCGCTTCCCATTCTTTGATCAACGCATCGACAGCTTACCATTGGGTGAGAGGTTTCCAGATGCCATCTTTCGAGCTGCGAAACAGTGTCAGGTGGCAGTAGCAGTCTTGTCTGAGGAATTTTTTACGTCAAAGTGGCCTATGCTCGAGCTGGTTGCTTTCATGGAGGAACAGAAATTAGGTGTAAACAAAGGGTTGAAGATATTGCCTCTCTTTTTCAAGATATCTCTAACTGAATTGAAGGATTCAACAAGGCGGAACAAGTGGTTCTCGTTATGAGAAGGCTGGGCACGAGCGGATGGAAGGATCAAGATTGACAGATGGAAGTATGCGTTGGAGGAGTTGCCAAAATTCAATGGTATTGGATATGTCGAGCAGGGAGAAGGAGACTCATCGTATCGAAACAAAGTTGCAGAAGCTTTGTGCGAATTGGTTCAGCCTGATGTAAGGTGGGGCAAAGACGTTCAAGGGAGGTTGCGAATTTGTCGGGTAGGAAGGACGCTAAAATGTCATTGTTTACTACTCTCTTGTGTCTTAGAAATGCCTTCGGTACTTGGAGGCCTTGGCCTTAGCCGGCGATGTTATTTGATAGTTTGGATATTTGTTATGCAATGGTGATAACTGTTCAGCCTGTCGTGAACAACAGAGAATACTTGCAAAAGTTGAGAAGACCTGTCCATCCCGTAGAGATGGGGGCCGCGTGGTGGGCTTGTATGGTGCGGGCGGAATCGGCAAAACAACCTTCTGTAAGGAACTACTCGATGAGCTAGAGACGAAATTCCATGGCAAGGTGTGCCATATGGAAATTGGCAGCCACACACATGAAAAGTTTTTGCAGCTCCTCATAAGATGCCTTACAGAGACAGATTCTAGGCGGGGGTTTGAGAACTGGGACCATGGCCAGGTAGTTCCTACTCTACTAGTTCAAAGTAGGAGTTTGTTTTTGGGAGTTGCCTTGTCTCGTTGGTAATGAACAATGGATATTGAATGTTACTTGACTCAAAGAGAGGGTGGTTATAAAGTATATAATGCTTCAGATACATGTGGTAAACATTTGAGTACTTTGCCGTAGTCTAGACAAGTGGGTTATTGATTTCCTAGAAGGTAAACGTGTACCCGATTGTGTAACTGCAAAGTCCTGCAGAAATGCAAGCTTGAGTGTTTGAAGATGGTTCTAGGGCCTGGATTCTCATGTTGGTTAACTGCCCTCACTTCTATTGCCCTCACGTTCTGACATATGGATATGGGCAATGCAGTGCCAAAATTACCTGCAGAAGGAAGTGAGGAGGAAAGAAACATTTTTGGCTATAGATAACGTGTCACCTGAAACAGCTACGCAAGCAAGTGTATACCTTGATTTTGGGTTTCATGAGAACAGTGTGGTTCTCGTGACAGCACGTACTCGCAGCATACTTACATCACACCTTCAGATTGATGAAAGAGACTGTATGGAGATGCCAGATCTTGAGAAAAACGAGGCAACGAGGCTGTTTCTCAAGCGTGTGGGACTTGGTGACGATTCTGTTTGGATTAAGGACCATGACAACATTGTCCAAAAATGTGTTGAAGAATGTCTTTATAGCAAGGGTGATGACGCTGATCATCACTATCATCCACTATCGCTACTGGTTTTGGGTGGGCAACTGCGAAGCGTCGACCCGTCAAAATGGCAGGAGATCTTAGCAGAAGAACCCGACATTAAATTCAATCTATCCGGGGAAATGCCACACCCTGTCTTCAGCATTTTTGAAAGAAGCTATTACAGCTTGGGTAGAGCCGAACAGCTTCTATTTATGGATGTAGCCTTCTTTACACCTGAAAGATATCTTCACGTGGCTAAGCATGGTCCATAACTTGAGTGAGACTCAGGTTATCACACGGGTAAGGCTTTTTGTAGATACTTTGTGCAATGATTATAATTTCTATTTGTTGTGATTGATAATGGTTAGAACTGTGTTGACTGTGTTCTTTCGCTGTTGCAAGTCATGGCTTCAATAAGTTATTTACACTCCTGTCACCAGGTAGTAGATGAATCTGTGGCAAGTGCTGTTTATATGTGTTGACTTGTGCTGTTTGTTTTTGGCACCAGTTGAAGCTTTTAAACACAAGAGGGATGTTGGAGGACTTGGGTGATGGCTCTTGCAGTATTCGCATGCACGATTTATTCCGAGAGTTTGCGAAATGGAAAGCGAAAGCAATGAACCTTGATACTCAAGAATGTTTGTACGTGACAGACAATATCACTGAGCTTCGGAAAGAAAGAGCCGGAAACTGCTGTCAAGAGTTGGCGAGGATTGCTTTAAAGCTGGGCTATGATTTGAGAAGTTTTGCTGGAATTCAATGGAAGTATTTCTCGAATGTTGTTGTTTTGAAGCTTTTCGAGTGCGACCTCGGCGATGAAGTCTTGGACTTGAAATGGCTGAAGCTTCTAAAATCTTTGGATGTTAATGGCTGTGAAGGCCTCACCCAACTTCCTGGGCTGCAAGAGCTGAAAGACTTGACTTATTTGAGACTGGTTTCTGTTGAAATAGACATTGAAACTCTGAATCAACTACCTGTCTCACTCAAGTATCTACACTTGCAAGATCTTCGGAATCTACCAAACCTTGACCACTGTACCAATCTGCTCGAGCTCACAGTAGAGGAATGTCGATCAGAATATCCAGATTTAAGCAAGCTAAGTTTGATACAAAAGATATACTTCTCCGGCCCTTTTTGCAAAGCACCCACTGTCAGGGGTTTGAGCTCACGTTTGTCTAATTTACAATCTCTAAGGGTTGTTGCATACCACTCGGGACCTTTGAGGTGCCTAGAAGGTCTCGGTGAGTTGATTGGCTTGCAGGAGCTTCAACTTCTTCATGTTGATTCCACGGAACTTCCTGACTTCCATAGGTTTACCAACCTGAAGAAGATGGAGGTATTGGGTGACAGTCTCACAAGGTTGTCAGGTCTTGGAAGCCTTCCCAAGTTAGAACAGATCATCCTCAAGGGTTGCCGCAATCTGAGGTGCTTGGAAAGGCTTGAGCAGCTACCCAGATTGCAACTTCTCCATGTTGGAGGATGTCGCAATTTGGCATCTCTAGAGGTTTACAATTGTGTAAACTTAACCATGTGTCTCGGGTTAAGTGACCTGACTGCCCTGAAGGAATTACATCTATCTAATGTGGGTGTTAGCGATGTCCCGGACTTAAAGGAACTCTATCTACGCAATGTTGGTCTTCCGTTACATCTGGTGAAACCCAGAGTTCGATCGAACTTTTCCAGTCTGAAGATTCTCAATCTGCAAGGGTGCACTGAACTGAAGAGTCTGGAGGAAATGGGGCCTTTACCTGCATTGCTACAACTTGATATTTCATACTGCAGCAAATTAATGGATGTGCCAGACTTGAGCAAATCCCGTAAGCTTGAACTGCTTGATTTCTCCCACTCTGCAGTGGAATGGATACTCCGATACGAAGATTTGTACACATTGGCTTCCTTGCCTCTACTAAAGCCAGTGACCATTATGAAGAAGGAATATTCAGCTGAGGCTAATCAGAAAAGGAAGCAAAAAATGCTTTCCTGGCAGCCCAAGTATTTTGGTATGGATTATGAAACCTTCTATGATATGAATACTCGCTTCATGTTCAAGAGAATGACGGGAGAATTCGACAATGATTTTCAAGAAGGATATTCACTGCTGCAACGGGTAGCCTCAGAGAAGAAGCCGATCAGTGCTTGATCAGCAAATGGCTCTAGTTCAGAGTCATATATAGTTCACAGAGCCATATGCAGTTCGGATAGTCATGTGCAGCCCAGAGTCCAGCTCATGTATTGTCCTTGCTGGTGTTGTATGATCCACCACCATCACCATCACCACCAAAATTGTGATCTTGACTGGTAAGTTTGTGAAATTGTCAAGGTTTGAGCGTCTGGGCTGGATTTGTGTTCCTGCAAAATTTGAGTTTTAGGTGTTTTGAATAGGTAATTTTTGAATGGATTTAGCCCTAAATTGGGTTGTGACGAGATGCTTTGAATCGTGGAGTGGAAGCGGAGATCAGTGAATTGTTTTTTCACGTTACGTGGCATTGGATGAAGGGGTGATTGTGGATCACCCTACTGGATCAGTCGAGTGGTTTGTGGATCGGGTGATCTTGTTGGCAGTCTTGAAATGTCGCTTGCAGAATCAGACGACCAGACGTTGCCATGAGGGAGCTTAGGGCAGACTCAAACATGCTGGGTTGAATACAACTGCTCATGCCACTACACTTCTCTAGTGCCAACAGCTGAATCCTGCACAAATGCTGCGCTCTGCCCAGCTTTTTCAGGTCTGTGCACATAGTTTCACTCTCTTGGAATTAACTTCTTAGACCTTCTGGAGCAGCTTTAGCAGAAATAAATATCATTTTGCTGAGTTTAAATTTAGCTGCCATTTTTGTGCTTCAAAAAGGCACCCTGGATGGGCCTAGGACGTGCAATGCTTGACACTGGGAATTACCAATGAGCTTCAATTAATAGCTTGGGGGAACTCTCTCTCTTCATGTACAAATGCTTCTTTTTTTTTTATATAGAAATGATTCGTATATCAAATTTGATCTCTATAGTTTATTATAGAAGTTCGTAGTGCCCAAAATTTGGTAATGAAAGACCTATTTTTGAATACATGGTTCTAATTTGGATGAGATGCAATTACGAGATTTTTAGTCTGGAGCATTGAAAATGGAATTTCGTCCTACTCAAAAACCGCAACTTTTTTCATATTTTTTCCAAATGACAAACTTGCGCATTGATATTCTCTACAAATCCCTTTTTATTATCTTATAAATCCATCACCACTGAGTTTTTATCAATTATTGAGGAAAACGGTGAATTTTTTTTTTAAATCACCATAAATAGAGATTTTATTTTTTAAACGACAATTTGGTAATATTTATCACCATCATATAACAATGTGCTGGAAATTATAAATTCAACGAAATTCAACTTCATGGATAATTGTCATGTACGAGAAACCGTTCTGTGAAAATGGCGACTATCTTTACGTCATGGCACTGTACATAACATACAATAAAATTGGCATTTTTCATCATG
The DNA here is from genome assembly GCF_059467195.1 of Physcomitrium patens. Classification (NCBI taxonomy): domain Eukaryota; kingdom Viridiplantae; phylum Streptophyta; class Bryopsida; order Funariales; family Funariaceae; genus Physcomitrium; species Physcomitrium patens. The sequence continues at coordinate 6,985,948 of NC_143426.1, forward strand.
CAAAATTAACACTCAATTCTTAGCCAATCCTACTCAAGCACACTAAATTTTCAAAAAAGGAAAACTTTATTTTTGGTGAATTTTTAAAGTCAATTTTCATGATTTTGCATTATATTTTATTGTAATCAATCGGTGATGAATTTTTTTAATTTGATTGCAAAGACATGTAGGGAACATTTATACGCACCATCTTTTGTATTGAAATACACTCATTAAGTAACAAAAATTCCCTCTATAAAGAACTCAATGCAAAGGTGTCAAATGACCAAACTGTAGATTTTGGCAAAAAATTCAATGCAATACCTTGTAATTAGATTTTGGTCATTTGACACCTTTGCATTGAGTTCTTTATAGAGAGAATTTTTGTTACTTAATAAGTGTATTTTAATACAAAAGATGGTGCGTATAAATGTTCCCTACATATCTTTGCAATCAAATTAAAAAAATTCATCATCAATTGATTTTAATAAAATATAATGCAAATTCATGAAAATTGACTTTAAAAATTCACCGAAAATAGAATGTTACTTTCTTGAAATTGAAATTTGGTATGCTTGAGTGGGATTGGCTAAAAATTGAGTGTTAATTTTGCAAGATGAAAAATGCCAATTTTATTGTATGTTATGTACAAATCTTTGAATGCCTCAAATAGGTACCCATCTGTACCATCTTATACCCCACTGTACAGTTAGGTACAGTTCACATACGAATTCTGGACCTCCGGCTTCAATGGAGTTTACACACTTTGAAACTTGGTCCACAGATTGCAAACAACATAATGCACGTCTCACACCCAACTTCCACAGCCACGTCGCACATGTACCGGTAATCCTTCGACCACAACACCTGCTTCGCAATCGATATGCAACCCTGAAACGAATCTATACATTTTCATTCCATTGGTGCTTCGAGCGGCGCTGGTCGACAACCCCAATTTAATCCCCATGTGTTCTCCAATCCTCGCCTCCCCGGCCAATGCTAGCGTACGACTGTCTCTTCCACCGCACCGATCCATCCAATTCCGCCCATGCCTCTCCCTCCCTTCATTAACTGTCCGGCTTCCACCTACACCCCCATGCCCACATGTTGCCTGCTCGCAAACCTTACGGGACAACTCATGATACCTGCAGGTCGTAGACACAGCGCTGTTCGTAGACACAGGCGCAGACACGGCACCGACACAGACTTCGTATGCATGATACCGACTTCCGCACCGCACCCAGTCTCGGATCGTCGCCAGCTTGCTTGCGACCCAAACAACTGCCGTGGACCACGAAGCGGAACACCGGCGCCAACTTTTAACAACAGGTCAGTTCTTATGTCATGTTTTTCCTCTTCCGACTCAACGGCTTTCGTTATTTCCTCTTATTTCTATTACTCTATACAGGTAGCAATGCCTAGATGGTTGAACGCTCATGAGAGGGCATTAATCGTCGAGATGCATGAGGGTAGAGTCAAATCCGGAGATATTGCCGACTTATTAGGAATGCCCCGTTCTACTGTATCAACAGTCTTGACAAGATGGAAGAAGTTTGGAATCATTACTACTGGAAATCCCAAACCTTGACCGCCTAAGCTATGTCATCGCGCACTTAGAAAACTAGGTTGACTCATTAACCAGGATCGCCAACTCACTTTAGTCGCACTTGCAAGAAAATTTCAATTTCATCGTCATACCATCCGCAAGTACATCCATCTTCTTGGATTCGGGAATCGTATAGCTTCTAGAAAATCCTACCTCAATGTACTCCATAGAAAGAGTAGATTGCCTTTTGCTCGCAAATATAAGCAATGGACAGCTGAAGACTGGAAAAACATTACTTGGACAGATGAGTTACCCTTTGAACTCGGGAAATATTCCCGATGGATTCAGATTTGGAGAAAATCCCCATGAGAAAGATGGACAATCTTGTCTTGCATAAACTTTTCAAATCGGGGAGAACATCGGTAATGGTGGAGTGATTTGTGGAGTTGTTGTTGGATGAGTTTGCAGATGAAAAAGTGCTGGACTTGCAGGCGCACCGAAGGGCGGAGGAGCTTCAAGCTGCCAAGGAGCAGCTGGACGCGTCTGGACTGACCCAGCAGCAGCCCCCTTTCGAAGTAACCTCCCCAGAGCTAATCCAATGGCGGCTATGTGGCTTACCTTCCCCAGCGTGGAACAGCCATCTATTACATCCACTCATGTACAGGAACCCACCCCACCCTCTCATCTAGCTTAGTGAGCTACGGTTTATCATATTCTTGTACACTACAAGTGTGGAGCATACTCCAAACTGTCGGAACATGGTTGTCGAGTGTTCTTTGGTAACTTACGTTCACCAGCTGGTTGTAGGAGATTGGATCTTCTGCTGCTGCGTTGATTAGATGGTGGAAAGCCGAGAGCAGGTGGCCGTACTACGTCCTTTCTGCTGCAGTGCTGCAGTGTTGCGGCGCACGGTTGGCATGAGTTGGGTGCTGCTGCTGTTCTCTGCAGCATCTTCTCAGAATCAGGGTTACGACTGTTCCGGACGTCTAATGTCACACATTTGCAGTGAAACGCCAAATCATAGTCATTGTTTCCTTCACCCCTAAGTGCCCAATTAAATCAACTTATTTTCCACATGGGACGAACTTCCTGGCAAGTCAGGGGCGTCACCAAACTGGAGCTTTCACGACGAGCGCATGTACAACCAATGCGGTGTACCAACCAGGGGAAACAGACGTATCCTAACGAGTGACGACTCTGATCATTACCAATTTAGAGTCCGATTCCGGATTCTGCGGATAGCAATCATGGAAATCATTGAAGGTCCGGAATATCATACCCGTGAGTTGATATTATATTGGATGCTCCCCGATTTGGTAGTAGCCGACATGGAGCAGCTGCTGATCCTTCTGTTTGCATATTCCACAGTGAATCTGCCTCGTCCTCAAATAAGAACCACTAAGTCAAAAAATCCGGGCGGGGTGGTATTGAAGCTTCCAATTAGAAGCGTCGGATACTGAATAAGGGTATGAAATACAAACCCCTTTATTGCTGGAGGCCGACGACTACTCGCTCCTACAATTACTACACATACGAACCTCTTGTGCTGTCACATCTTGGAGTCCACACTGTTGGTGAAGAACCCTGCCCCACAACAAATGACCACAGTCAAATAGGTGGTAATCCTACTATTGACTAACCCCTGACATTCTGAGAACATTTGAGGTTAAAAAGATAGAGCTTCGGTTTCAAACCTGCACAACGAAGAACCCGCAGAAGCAGCTCCATCTTGAAGAACTTTCACTTTTGGTGCCTGCTGATATTTCCGACGAATGTTTTCAACCGATAAGCTCACTGATAGGTGGGCGGTCCATGACTTTCGAAGCTTCACGAGCTGTACTCGCCAGGTTTGGATCAATGTGGGGCAAATGAGGAGTCTGCAAGAATAGAATTTAAAATCAGGACAACCACGAGTTTCGTGCGCGTGACAATCTGAAGCTTGGAGACAAATGAATGCGATGCCATAATCGCAGTCAGAAGCGAAAATAAGCTGGCAGCAGAATATCTAGCAAAGAGAAAGGCTCCCGAAGTCAAATATTCCTAATATCAGAAAGAATATTTTACTTGTGCAAGGAGGTCAATAGACCGTCGGAGAAGGCGAGCCACATCTCCCTCGTCCATCTCGCTGTCATCCATAAGTTCCTTCCACGTCACTCCCGCTGCCCATGCTTCGACTAGCCCTGCACACTCTGCGTTGGTCTCAACAGGAATCTGCCAGGAAATTCAAAAGTTAGAAAAACGTTGATCCAAAAATCCAGTACTGGAACTAAAAAATCTGCTGTTCTGTAAGAACGTTCCTTAATCTAAACACAAGACCAGATTATCCACTATATACCGTTTCCAGGGTGATTTTTTTGCCAACCCCTAATCTGTGATAGATGATATGCTGATTGTGTTAACAGAAGAGTACTTAGAAGTTAAAACCCCGTAAGCGTGACAACATTGAGCACAACAGAGTAACACTCACAGCAACTCCGTTTTTAGTTTGCAAGCGGAGAAGCTCCGAACGCGTGTCTTCCAGAGCCTCCACCCATTCGTTCACCGCATTGGATGCGTCATAAATAGAGCTGCTACACCAAATTAGCTTATCAGTTTTATGCAAAGTGTCATGTAAATATGCTCGCATGCCGCTTCCAGATTACCTCTCGTGATGATCCAAAGGACATTCTTATGATTCAAACACTGTAATTAATGCCTGGAGGCCATGTGTTTTTATTATCACTCCACTAAGCAAAAGCGAAACCAAGAAGCGATCACATTAAATAGAGACTCCGGGGTCAAGGGCGAAGATCGTTGGATACCTAGCTGGGCCTTCTTTAGAGCGTGATTTCATGCCATCTGAGACTAGACAAGCACAGGCAGCTGCAAGCTGAGCGGGAGCAAGAGAGTTAAGAATGCCACTAGTGAAAACAATGGCCAACCAAAGCTCATTGACTCCCCGCGCTGCTGCAGCAACTTCGCCAAGAGGCTGAAGCTCGTTCGTTTCGGGTTTCAAAGCTCCCGTTTCCTGCAACACGTTCACAACCTATCCGATCCCACCGAACAGAAATATACAACATGAGAACGCTCTCTAGTAGAAAGCCCCAGCTTTATCTGGGAGCTTTCCTCGCCGAACTTCAGGCCATCTAGAAGACAATGTTTATGAACAATTGAAAACATTCAAGGAATTACTTTGTCTTACTTGAAGAAACTCCTTCCACCCTTACTGATACGCGTCGCAATACGGTTCGCTTTAGCTTTCGTGCGCTGCAGCTTGTCCAACCGCGCTCTTTGAGTATCCAGAAGCTTTTTTGATTCACGGTAACCTTGTGACCCTTTGAGCTTCTTCCGGAGTTTTGAAGCCTCTTTCCGTCTATCAAGGAATACCCGCTCGGCCTCCACAAGATCCGAAGAAACCTGCAAGTGTTCCAAGATCAAGTAGCAATCATTATTTGCATAAGAAAGCAACTCCTCTTCAGATGAATCCAAACCAATACATCAAGTTGGCCCTCGTCTTAGATATGACGACAACAAAGTACGGAAATAGCTTCAAGATGTCAATCAACTTGTCCTGCTTAGCAAAAGGAATTATAAGATTGCATACCTCATAAGCACAAGAGAGTTCACTCAAAACGGGCACTGGACATCCCCAAGCCCACGTGTCGATGGGAGCTCTCAGCAGACCAAACGCAACTGAGGGCACCAGACCCTGAGCGACCGAGGTTTCCCCACTTCCGAATCCCTATTTGGAGTTTTTTCTTCAACAATTCTTCGACGGGCTTCTCACCTGGCCCTGACGCCCCAAAGTTTGCCAAATTTGTGTGCACGCTTTTGACACTCTTAGCAGTAAACATATACCAGGAATTGTCTGACCCTAAAGCCACGTAATGCCGAACATCGGAATTAACCTCATCTTCCTCTGCCGACTAATCATCCTGGCTGTTGTCGAACTCTAAAACCTCGCCTTTTTCGCCTGCCAACTGCCAAATAAACCAAGAAGCTCATGACCTTGAGACACACATGTACTGATTCCAAGCTTCTTCTTTTCTCACGAAAATTCTTAAAATGCAGGCGACGAGTTAGACAACCAGAAACATATCCGCAAGAAAACTTACAGAAATGATTGCTTCTATGAACGATTCGGGCCAGGCATGAAATAAAGAGGGGAAACTTACATTGATCAAGTCGGAGACGAATGTGGGGCGTGGAACATATCCCGCGAACAAGGCAAGGACAAGGCGCTCCTCGCCAGTGCGGTGCTCATAGTAGGATAAGCAGACGAAGGGTGGTTTTCCGTTAGTAGGCGCATCAAGCAGGGGTTGTACCATTGCAACTCGCAGGCTTTCAACTACCTTTCTCTGCTCTCGCACCAACCGCTTCGCCTCCTGCCAACGTATTACAACCTCCTCGTAAGACTTGGGAACTAAAGTTACAAGAAGAAACCGATGACTATAATTCAGAGCGGATATGGCTAACCTTTGCACTCTCTCTAAGGTGAAGAAATTCCTGTAACTCTCCTCGCGTGAGGCGACCTTCTAATCCATCGTCTTTTGCACATTCTTTTTCTAAGAACTCGATCTCTTTCTCCAACCGAGCCTATGCCTGCTTAGAGGCAACCATCACTTCACTGCCCACATAGTTACCGAAACTCTTTTCAATGAGTGCCCGGGCTTCATCTAGAATTCTTCCCACCCTTATCATTTCGCTTTCACCAGATTCTGGCGCGGTTTTTATTCTTTCTCCCTGCAAACCATTTCATTCATGAATCCTAGAGCAGAAAAATCCCATCAGTGTGTTTGAATTATGTAGAAAGATACTCGTGATTGTGTAAGGAGAGCAACACAGCAAGACAGTTAGAGGAATCCACTTATCGCCAAGACATTGAGAGCCATGCCATAGGTGGCCGTGAACTGTGAGACGAGGGGGTCAGATTCTGCAAAGAGTAATTTGCAACAGTCTTCTGCACCTTCGAATGGTGTCTGCACCACTACTGTGTGTCCTTGGTCGTCAATACCTCGCCGACCTGCTCTGCCAGCCATTTGCAGCATTGAATTTGCACTTAAGAGTTGGTGTCCATTATCGCCACGTTTGCTGAGTGATGCCAGCACCGTCGTCCTGAAATTGACATCAGGCGTGCCATCAATTTAAAGGCTGCACTACTATATCCTACATTTTTTTTATTTCAGAACACAAAGAATAAAGGGAATAAATACAGAAACATTGAAAATTCTGCGGACAAGAATTTCAGGCGGTGGCAATAGGCGAACACATGCATACCTGGCAGGCATGTTGATTCCTGCTGCAAGAGTTTCGGTTGCGAAGACTACTTTAATGAGACCTTGCAGGAAAAGGTCTTCAATGAAGGCCTTCCACGTTGGTAAGCAACCAGCGTGATGCGCAGCCACTCCATGCAGAAGTGGTTTCACTGCCACTTCACGTACTGAATCTGGGTGCTGTTCTCGAAAATCTGCAAGAGCACTTTTTACTCGTTTCTGCTCCTCAAGTGTCAACAAGTCAGTTCCCTGCCAATACACAACACAACAATGTCTTGGGAAGTTGAAAACGAAAAAACAGAATTCAAGGTATCCACTTCGCAAAACTTTCAGACACAACTAGATGCAATTTAGAAAGCCAGGACTCGTCTCTGCAACGCACATTTATGATGATGATACGGTTAAACAGGAAATTATGAACAATACCAAAAGATAGTGTACAGCAAGGTCACAGCCCCTGCGACTGAAAATGAACCAAATAGCTGGAAGCATGTCTCGCTCTTTCATTTGATGCAATGTATCTCTAATTTGTGGAATCTGCACATTTGAGGGATGCATACCATTGCAATAATCAGTTCTAAATACTGGTAACAGAATGCATAGATGTAAGTCAGTGTAGGAAGGGACCGTTATAGACTAGTACATATATACTTTTAATTCCTAAATATACCAGTATGCATGGTGACCACAACCTTTACAGCTATTGACTTGAGAAGATTCTCGTTCTTCAAGAGATACTTCAAAACGTGGCTACAATAACAATTTGCGTTATTCCAGCATTGATGAGATTAGATCTAGCCACTTTTGCAATCCTGAACACGAAATGCTATCGAAGGTGTAATTTGAAAACACCAAGGACTTGAAAGGGAGTGTTATACCTGTCGGCGCCGAAGAAACTGAACCTCCTCGTCGGACATCTGCTCTTCCATTTCACCCCATCCACCACCCGACCGACGCCGACTTTCACTACGGTTGCCAGACTCTTTGGAACTTTTGCCAGCTCTAAGAGTTTTTCGCTGTTTTCTTCTAGGTGACTCTGACATTTCATCCCAGAATGGATCAGGCTCTCTCTCTCGCTCAGTCATCCTCAGGTTCAGTCTCCTGCAGAAACAGAAAAATATTTCATTATCGTAAGGACAGACAAAAAGAACAGAAAGCCAATAAATCCATGTACGTAGAATGGGACCAGAATCGGAAATTCCCACTGCTAATTGGTGCACACACGACGAGTGAAGAGCCTTTCAAAAACCCCTCGACGGAAACCCTCTGCAGACATTCTCTTCCATATTCAGTGTAAACTCCGCAGGATAGGAAAATTAACTATTAATTCACTGAACCCTAATACGTCTCCCACGCAATTTGCAACTGACCTGGAACTTGTCGAATGGAAAATCAAACAGACCAGCAATGTCACTAGCCGTCACTGTACGTTCACCAGTAGCCAGCACCCGAGCACAGAGCTCCTGCAATCTCTCTCTATTCTTTTCACTCTTTCCTTCCGAAGTAACCAGGTCCACCACACCTGCTGCTTCCACATCTTCCTCATTATCTCTCAACTCGTCGTCAAATCCATCCTCTTCTTCTTCGACTACTTCATCGTAATAAATCCCATCCTCTTCGTCGTCGTCGTCGTCGTCGCCGTCGTCGCTATCCGAGCCTTCCTTATCCCTGCCAATCACACGCCTGACTTCTCCTCCGTCCACTCCCCGCACCCGAAACGGAAACGAAGCAACCTCACCTTCCGCGGTGTCGAAAGACTCCGCGTTCAAGTTTTTATTCGCCGCAACCCAGAACGACAACTTCTCTCCCAGCGACTGAAAACCTAATCTCCTGCTCCACATTCCACCGCTAACGGACTACCTGCGGACAGCTTCTTCCACTACATAAAGACTTCTGGATAAGAAATTCATTAAAAAAACCTCGCTGCGCCATTGAAAGGTTGAGCCGGGCCGCCGGTGCCGCCCACGATAACGCCGACGCCATCGCCATAATTAAAGTCAGCTAATAGTTAAAAGGCTCGCCACTTCGACGAGTCTTTTCGAGGTTTATCACATCCTCAAAAACAAGATTCAGCGCAGCACTAATTCGCACTCAACCTCTAGAATCCTCTTCAATCCAAACTAAGAAAAATCTCACTCTTCTTCCTCCCTGTCAAGAAACTGCACACCAAGAAAGCAACAAGGATTTCACACAATCCGCTACAAAATAAATTAAAAACGTCGCAAAGAAATAATACGGAAATTGCACAATCTCGCACAAAAAAGAGAAGCGAGAGAAGTGAAAGGTAGCTGACAAGGATTTCACACAAGCGGCGTCTCCCGCTACAAAATCAAGTAAAAACACCGCAAACAAATACGGAAGTTGCAATTTAAGCGCGCACAAAACAGAGAAGAGAGACGTGAGAGATAGGTGAACCTGGTGCGAGGAGAGCGCAGAAGGTCGAAGCGCTTCGAAGAAGCTGATCCCAACTACAACAAAAGTGGAAAAGTGAGCAAATGCAGTGTCAAGACAGCTTTCTTTCGTGAATTGAGTGAAGTGTTTAATCGGAGACGACGAAGATAAGACGACGACTACTGTAGTGACATTCCTACAGATGATAGTAACTTACTAGTCGGAGGAAGAAGGAGAAGATTGAGGCTTAAGGCGTTTGATTGACCTCATTCAAGCTGTTGATGGAGTATTCCGAGTCGGTTTTATGAAATGAAACCCGTTGTAGTGAAGTGGAATCGTTTTTTGGAGGTCTCTGCTTTATCCACTTGAGATAGTTCGGGGAAACATGCTACAGTACCGTGACACTGTGGCAAGATCGTCACCCTTGTTGGTCAAAGTAATATCAACAACACATGAGTTGTTGCTATCATTTGTTGTATCAATAAGAATTAACATGAGTTATTGACATAATTCAAATAAAATAACTTAAAATGGCTCAGAAATGGTTCGCCTTCTCCTATAGTCCCATTTACTATCCAACGGGTATGACAATCAAAGTCATCCTTGTTACGGATAGAGATAAAAGGGGTTTTTTAGGGAACTTTAATGAAATTCCAAGCACTGCCAATGATTTATTTCTGGGGAAAAGAAACTGAAAATAATTATGGTAGACATTTAAAATAGTTTGAAATGGCTTCATTAAGGTAGAATGATCCAAAACAACCCGTTAGCCTTATAGCACCAACTTCTGTATACTTTGTAGATATTAAAGAACATGTTTGCAATAAATTTACAAGTGATGTTATAATAGCCTACATGCCAGTCTATCCGTCACTTTTTTCTTTCTAAAATCTTAAACCCTAAACCCTAAACCCTAAGATGTATTTTTCCATTCTACAAAGACACCCTGAAGCATAAAAGTCTTATGTCAGTGGGTGGTTTTCTGTTTTTCACCTTGATTTCAACGCCTTTCCCGTACCTGTCCACAATCTCAGACCTCACACGACGCAAATTCCTAAGAGATTGTGACGGATCGCGGCCTAAATTCAGGGTTTAGGATTGAAGGTTTAGGGTTCCTGCATGGGGCAGTCGCCGTCGAAGCGAGTCGAGGAGACACTCTCCACATCCCTCTCCTTCCACGCGGCCGTGGACGCCAGCTTCGAGGAATGCATGGCGCTCTCGCAACACGCCTTCCCCGGGCTACAACTCTACCAGCTCCTGGACGCCTCGCGCCGCGTCTACGACAAGATCCCCCTCCCCGAGGAGGATGAAGTTGCAAGGTACAAGCAGCGGTGGCTGCCGCACCGCCCGACCCAGGCGCAGGTGGACGCCACCGTGAGGAAGGAGCGGTTGAGGAGGACGGTGGCGATTGACGAGTTCAGGGCGTTCGCTCTCGTGCTGTTCCGGGATATGGGCTTGGCGACGGCGCGGCACCGGCTGGTGGTTTATGTTCCCCTGGGAACCCTGGCGGTCCTGGTTACCGACTTGTGTGCCAAGCGGTTGCCCGTTGTGGGGCCTATGTATCGTGCTGGGGGGGTGCTCATGCCGGGATTGCTCCTTGGGTCTGTGGTGGGAGGTGTGGTGGTCGGGACGCAGCTCAGAATGGATTAGAGTGTGGGTGTATGCCCTGATTCTGCCTCTGTACATTTAGGGTTAAGGATTTAGTGTATCGGTAGATTGTATGTGTAGTGTGTACATCGTGTAATTCTTTCTCTGTGCATTTGATTCAGAATTCAGTATGTGGTATATTGGCTGTAGAGTGTAGTAGATCTTATACCCTAATTCTTCTTCCACTGCAAATGATTCCCAATAACGTCCAATCTCTACAGTGTCGACTGCTCACACACGCCTCTCGCGTCTTGCTCAAGTTCAATGCTCACCCTGGAGCGATTTACAGATGAAGGTCCTGAAGCTCGAATATGGTGAACTGTCTGTATTTTGGTCATCGACTGTGACGGTTAAGTGTTTCTAGCTCCTCATGAGATCTTGAGTACTGTCTTGTTTCTGTTGTGGTTGATTAGTATATTAATTGGCTTAGTGGAATGTTGGGAGAGGAAGACTGGGCTTGGTTGATTGGCGAACTAGTAGTTTTGCAGCATCCTTCTAATGCAGCTCTTGCAAGGCGCTCACTTCGTTTCACTTTAGCCCTAGATTCTTATAGTGCTTTAATCGGATGGAGCTCGTTTCTTCGTTTAGAGTGCTGTTTTGCTGACATTTTTGCTTTGCCGATGCAGTCATGTCAGCTCGCTCGAGTAGTGTGGTGACTGGTGTTGGTGATGGCGTCTCTGCTTCATGCTTCTGCTGTCTTTTCGACGAAGAGATGAACGAAGCACTGGAGACCACCTGGGCCTCTCAAGCCCATCCTACAATAATGTAGAGTAACTGCTTGAACCGACATATTCCACATCAAAATACTAGATTTAATTGTAGTCAGAAAGTAGAGTTTAAACACGATACATCTTCTTTTTCCATATTCAAATCACCTCTAGAGAAGTTTTAGTGAGCACCAAGCTCTGCCATTGACTGGATGAGACCACCGAGCTCTTCTAAATAGTGAGAAAGAGTGGTCTAAAGAGGGGATATCTTATTGAAAGCTTGGGTGACTTACTCTACCTATTAGCCTTTAACTCATGGGATTCTTTTTTCTTGCAGTCTGGTTCCAGCTTCTCAGGTACATGGATAGAACTACCACCATGAACAGTACAAAACCTTGCACCAGAGCGGTCGCTCGAGCTGCAAAACTGGCTCCGGGTGTGGAAAAGAGGCTTCGTATCGGTGAGGCTTTCTTGGGATAATGTGAACATTTACATATTCCACCAGATCCGGAAACCATTCGCCAAGTACGTTCCGGATACGCCCTGAATTTCTACTGGTCAACAAATTTTGATCCATCCTTCAGAAAACCTCCCTACCCATCAACCATTATTCATAATCAACAAATTGAGGTGTATCCACTTCCATCCCAACCACTTTCATCCCATCACCACCCATTCAGTTCCAAACGGAGGTTTGTTAATAGTCAAGATCCCATAATTTTGGTGAGCGCTTATGGGAGGTACCTAAGGCATTTCTTGAAAACTAGAAAGTTTGGAGTGGGTTTGGTCTGCTTTGGTGAGAATTGGGGAAGAAGTTGGAAAAAAGAAGAATTTGGAGTTCAAATTCTTTTGCCAATGAAGGTGGTTTGGCATGCAAGCAAACATTTCATCAAAAAACACTTCATCGCCTTAATTTTAGTGTCAAAATTATTTAATGTGTTTTGGTATTTTTACAAAATACCGAATATAACCAAAGACTTGCCAAAAACGTCGGAAAATGGACTATAATATGAGCATTTCAAGCCACAATGGATGCAAAACATGGCTAAATTTCACAAAACATGTGAATTCTAAAAGTCATGAAGTGCTAAAATACAAGTAAAGAAACACTTCATCAAAAAATCAAGGTGATGAATTATAGGAATTTTTTTAAGTTTGGGGGGGGGTCCATTTTTTGACAACACAATCTACAAAGAGAACGGGAAACGAAAATGATAGACTTTAAGGAGAAGTACAATTAGTTGATGCAAAATCAAGGTAGATTTGAAAAAGACACAAAGCCCAATGCAAAAAATTAAATATAAAATCAAACTGTGTACGAAGTCGAGCATGATCTTTGGCCAAATGGGCCAACGGCATCATACGTGACCCAAATCCATATGGTACTAGCTATTTATGGCAGATTTGTTTCAGCTATTTATAGGAAATCCACTGTATCTATTTATGGCAGATTTTGTAGTGCACATGACATATGATTTCTTGGAAGTATGTAGCCATGAGATGAATACACCAAAAAGAGCCTTTAAATCAATCCCTTGTTCACATATGAGGTCACATTATTTTTCCCAAATTTGACAATTAGGACTTCATTGCACCACTCAACACCCAGAAAAAGATTTCAAAAAATAATAAGCCAAACATGCAAATACGATGCGATGCAAAAGTGAGAGGGGAAGCCACTCTTACTTTTGCATTGCATTGCATTTTCCGTATCTCCCCTCTCACTTAGCTTAGCCTAGAAGCCACACATCCCCTGGGCCCTTCAGGGGTTAACTTGTCTGTTATTTGGGGGATTACCGTACCTTATTGTGACAGGATGAGTCAACTTGGTCAGAAAGAACTAGGAAAAAGGTGGCTAACATTTTTGCACTCTCTATGAGTGAAGTTGGCTAGCATTTCCTCACTCTCTATGAGTGAAGTGGCACACTGTTTGAGTGAGGACTCAGGAGTGACAGAAATGTCACCAGAACACAGGCATGCGCAAACAGCATGTGACAATGCCTGCACTCCTTTGCAGGACCCACTTCGAGACCAGCAACCAGTGGAATGCTGAATGTAATACTGGCATAGATGATGATGTGCAAACTCTTGAATTCTGTAGATTCAATATCATCCAGTCTCTAGTCCAAAGTGGGCCTACGTGCCTCTCTACAAAATTGGGGTACATCCAAACTGACTTTCATCCCCTTACCACCAGTTTCCCCATCCAAATGAAGGTTTTTGTTAGTCAGGACCCCTTACTTTTGGTCGGCACTTATGGGGGTTAGATATTGGCTAACAAAACATGGCTACATGCTTTGAAAATTCATATTTTGTTAAAATCACTTGTTAAAATTATAAAACTATTGACTATTACTCAGAAATAAATGTATTATTATTTTTCTCCATATATGCACATTGTTTAATTTGTTGGTTATCAGGAGGGAGGTCTACCTTAATTAAGTTCTCTTATTTAGAGGTACAAAACCACATACCATATGTCCAGGTGACTTTTGACAATCAACCGCTAAAATAACTATTTTTTCCTTCTACGGGCATTTGGACATAATGGATATCACCTAGACAAACCTCTAGAATTCTCCAAACATTTAGGATGTTCTCCATTGTACAGTATGTAAGAAACTGACCACACCTTCAGTACAAATTATTTGATTTTTCCTGTAAGTGAAAACAATTGTACATTGTCCAGCGCACAATCGTGGCTAGCACCATGATGCATTTGTGGTGTACAAACTCTGGTTCACTGTTACGAGTCACATGTCTGTACTGTACATTCAATCTGACCGTGCTTTTCACTTTGCCTAACCTCTTTCCTTCACAACATGATTCATGCCATACCCCGCCAAAAACTTGATTTGTTGGGCTGTGTCAATTTATTAAGATTGACAGAGCCTTCTCAGACTTCATTTTATGGTACAATTTGCTTCACAAGCCCGGACAGCTTGTAACAACTTTCTTCAACAATATTGCAAGTTTCATCACCTTAGTATCAAATTAATTTTGATCTGATTTCATTTTGGGGCTGTTTTAGTCCAGGCACCCACTTAATCCTTTAAGGCATACGAGCTCACGAGGTCTGGGCGAATCTACAAGCACAATAGATTATCCAAAACATCATTCATACATTAGTTTATTTTATGGCCACCACACTCCAGTGACTCCACAGATGGTAAAAATATATTCATGGAGAGTGATAGCATTTAGTAATCAACTAGTGTGGTTAACAATAAATATTACTGTAGCGAAGTACAAATGAGGCAATTTTTAACATCCTTTGACACTTTCATACTAATTTTGCCACTTCACAAAAATCGTTGAATTTAGAGTGTCAAAATAACCCCATTTATTGTAGTGTTAGATTTACATCTAGTGTAAGCCTCATTTAGGTCTTTGGACCTTTGTTGACATCCAATATTTTTGTTCATATTTAAGGCTGCTTTGCACTATTATCGCTCGTTAAAATTTCAGTCCAAACCAAGGCAAGAGTCTTGGATTGAAAAAATATAGTAAAATATACAATTTGAAGCCTTCAAATGGTCACAGTGTGAAGCCTCAAAGGCCATGTCCAAAGGCCAAGTGCCAAACCAATTGAAGAAGACTCGAATCAATTCCCACTTATTTCCTAGGAAAAAAATACTTTTTCATCAAACAATGTGGATCTTTACAAATTTTGAATATATAGTGATCGATGAATGACAAGAATCCCCATCAAAACTATTGCATGATCCAAGTACCATCCTTCTTGTTAATGACAAGTTTTAGGTCTCTAGCTCAGACATAAAAATTTTGGTTCAATGCTACAATGGTACTTCATTCATCCACCTCCCGTTATTCTCACATTTACACTACAATTTCATAGAATTTTTTAATAAAAATGAAAGTACTCATTTTTCTAATTAATCTAATTCTATTATTCAAATGAAGTCATTAAATAATTACTTATTCACTTAGAATTTGATTGAAGGTTAAGGTGGCAGGACTATCTAATTTTTGGAACTAATAGATTGAAAGCATTTATTGTTTTAGGATGTTATTTTCCCAAGTGACACCACCATTCAATGATATATAACTACTTTATATGATTAGTTTTTATTCAAAATCTAGAATTCATTCAACTCATTGAATACTTGTCAAATTCAAAATCAACATATGGTAAGACATTGGAGAGATTATAGGCCACTCTTGTCTCTTGTTAATCCCCATGGTGGTTTTTCTCGAAGTTCTACAACCCTCAACATTCGATATTTACATCTTTTAAGAAGTAATCAATAGCATATTGGAATCTTTTTAACTACAATTACTCATACGCCGAGGTTGCTCATTTGTAGTTCTCCAAGTTGTAAGATATTTATTTGCTCATGAGCCCATGAGTTTCAAAAACGTCCAATAGTTCTTTTCACTATATACTTTACCCAAATTTATGAGCGACAATGTGTTTACTAAATATGACCTGCACAAAGGTAAATTCACTAGTATTCCCTAAATACAACCATGTAATATCAGTTGGAGTAGCTAGTACAATTGTCCTTTGGAGTTAATAGACATGATTTTTATAATCTTGTAAGTGATTGAGCTTTCGACATTATTTACTTCACATGACTTGGTCTTTACTCGATACATCTTTATGGGTGTCTAGAAGGCCTGACGTTAGTTGGCATTTAGAATTAATGGACATGAATTGTACAATCTTGCAGGCGATTGAGCTGTCGACATTATTTACAGCACATGACCTGGTCTTTATCCCACACGTCTTTATGGGTGTCCAAAGGGCCCGACATTAACTTTGAGATGTACAACATACCAACCGGATATTTCTTAGGAATGTAAACTCAGGTCATAAAAAATCATCACACTTTTTTGTAATTACCATCAGCAACTTGTCTTGTCTTCCAAAAAATAATTGAAAAATAAAATAATTTTGAATGAAAAGAACCTTCTACACAATTCATGGACTAATAGCTAGTTGGCGGCTTCAAGCAACATCCCAAAACCTTGCCATCATGTTATTTAAGAACAAACTATATCTCTTGCCTAAATATAAAAAGGATATAGAAGTGAACGGTAGTCGCTTTTAGGTTGTTTCTCTGTAAAAAGCCACCAAAAAGTAGCCATACATTTAAGATCAAAGTTGTACTTGAGACAATTAAAAAATGCTATTTGATGCTACTTGATGCTATTTTAACCAACCCAAACTTCCTTCAAGAGTTTGAATTAAAGGAAGTTTGGGTTGACAAAAATAGCATCAAACGACCCAAGTTTTGCACATGGGGCTTTAGCCAAAAGTGATGGCAATAACACAATGCAGGGTGATGGATTTTGGACATCAACTTAGTGTAAAGGACTAAGTTAGTAATGTAATTCGTGGAATTTGACAGCCTCTTCACCTTTGGTCATATTGTGAAGTGGTCCATAGTGTTGTCAACACTAAATACCATAGTTAGTGTATTGCATGACAAACAAGCTCATTGATAGCCTGAATGTGTGGTAAGTGAGTGAAATGATTTGCTTGTAAAGGAGTGGCGCAAGACACCTGTCCATTCACATTGTGCAACAAACAAGCAGACAATCATGATGGACACTGCCATGACTGAAAAAACTACTTGCTTTGCAGGCAGACTCACATGCCCCATCTGCACAACATCACCAGCTGGAGATGATGGCAATTTAGTGTATACCTCACATGCCCCTACTGCAGAGGCAAACGTACATACAGACCGGACAGAAAACATACTCCCTATTACTTCCCTGAAATGAAAAGGAAAGGGGGATTGTCTTAATATTGCTTAACCCAAAAATGTCAGTTGGGAACCATATATACATGCATGTATTTTACTTTGTAGAATACAATTTTTTTAGCATGACAGACATCTTTGGATTGAAGATTCTTCAACTAACATCTTTCATTTGGGGTCATTTCAATATCTCAACCTTATCATGTTCAAATATGACACCATTCATGTAGAATAGTGTGGCCACTAGGGGTTTATTTCTGATGTTTATAAACCCTTAAATTTTAGAAGGTGCCGGTAATGGCCTCAATATTCTACATGCATGATGTCGTATCTGATATCGTTTAGATATTGAAATGATTTTCAAATGAAAGATATAAAGTTGAAGAATCTTAAACTCAAAGGTGTATGCTTTGCTATACTTAAATACATTCTATTAGAATTTTTACATTGCAAAGTGTATTAAGTGCCTGTGTATACGGTTCCCAACTGACATTTACGTTTTAAGAGTTCATTTCACAGGAAGACCTTGTAAACTAAGAATTTTATCTTCTTGGCATGATTTCAAAATACCATAGATGATAGGACGATTGATAAGTATCCAATGTACAAATCGTAAAGCGCCTCAAGATGGTATTAACCAAGTCTAGTTTCACAAAATGAAACTAAAATTGTGAATATCTGCACTGGTAGAGCTTTGAGTGACACACAACTAGGGTCTCCCTGTTTCTACGTATCGCCCACCGTACTAATGATCTGGAAGCCCGTGATAGACACGTGTACCCAAATTACAGCACCATAATCACCATGCTTATTGCTCCTGAAGTGAGAGCACTACTACTGTTGTGAATCCATTTCCCTGAAGTTTAAAGGGTGTGAGCTACTAGTCCCGACGTAGTACTTGTGTCAATTGCAGCCATGGAGTCTGCCCACAACGTCACCCACTCTTCTTCCCTAGTAACTGTAGTCACCACTTCAACATGAGAGAATATGGTGATATCCTCCATTGTTGCATTTCTCAAGGTTAAGTGGAGTGAACACACAGCTTGTAGCGATCAGGTTCTTGTCCAGTGAAAGTGGTTTCTGACCTCTCCCTTTGAGTTCCTAGATGATCTTTTCACCTGTTTGACGATCAGGCAAGTTGGTTTTTTCATGTTGATCTGAAATATTATTCAGGGGAGGAATAGATGAGGTGCATGGAATGGTATTGATTCTTCGAGATGGTTTCACATCACAGTGCATGGTAAGTACTACGCATTCTAGTGTTTATAGCCGGAGCTAGCGGTCCTCTGAATCTGGAACAGGAAGAGTCATAGAAGTAGTGTGGTTTTTAGCAGGTTATTATCAATTAGTTTCTCAACTTGGTTTTGAAGACGTCATGTTTGGTAGGTTTCAAGAGGAGATTACAGCAGAAGTAGCTGCAGACGGGTTGCACTGTAACGTTCCTGCAACGAAAGCTTCGAAAATGTTAGAGGACGTCACTTGCTACAGATCTGGCCCATTATCATCTCTGATCTAGTAATGTATGAGTAGATCTTGAGTTTTTCTGATGTTGGAGGCGTTCTGACGCAGGAGCGACGAATGACAATCTGCTGCTGCACACAAGTTATCAACCGGGTCCGAGTTAAATGTAAACTTCTGCCTGTTCTGGACCTTCCACACTGTTGAGTAAACACACAGCATGAGTAACATCTTCTGTGTCTAGCTATGCATCTTAACCTTCGCGCTCACAAGTCCTATTTCTAGTAGATCTGAGTCCATAAAGCGTGAAAACATGACCCAACGAGTTGTAACTGAAGAGGACTACTTCGTTTCTAGTCAGAAGAGCAACGAGTCTGGACGTACTACATATTATGCAACTGTTTCTGTGTACTATCTAGGCTTTTAATAGTGGCTGCACTTGGTTGAGGTCGAGTACTGCGATGGTGAAGCCCACCAAATGGTTCAAAGCTGTGAAGAAGGCCTTCCGCTCGCCTTCCAAGGAGAGGCCACTCCTGATCAATCTCCAGTAATCACTTATAAATACACTGTAAACTTCATCAGTCTAGCGATCTCATCTTCTCACATTCTCACTTTTTTCAAACAGAAGGCTGATCAGGGTGATGAGAAGCAGCAGCTCCTCACCAAGCATGACTTTCCACCACAGGCTCATCCGCTGTCACTGTTCGAAATCATCAGCCACAAGCTGGTCCAAGGGCAGCCACCGAAAGTCCTACAACCACAATCTCCCAAAAGAGAAGAAAAACAGGTACTAGAACACGAAGAAGATGCCAGCGAACAAGAAGAAGTAGAAGAACAGGAAGCAGCAGCCACCACGATCCAGCAACGCTTTCTTACCATCCCCCTGGTAAGTTAAAACCTCACCCTGGTAAGACTCTCAAACATGAATATGCAGAGCGTTTCAAGGCTCATAACCTCATTCTTGCAAGCACTACGCTGCCAAAGTCATGACTGTCTTCCTTGCAGAAGCGACTGCAATGTCGATATTCATTACTTTGGCAGCGCTGTGCTTGCCGAATTAAGCCTTTGAGTGTTCGTAGACTTGATGTTTGGTGGATTGACTGTTTGCAGGCTTTGAAAGGGTTGGTGAGGCTTCAGGCTTTGGTGCGAGGACATCTGGTCCGCAGACAAGCCGCCAAAACGTTGCGAACCATGGAAGCCATAGTTCGTGTGCAAGCTGTGTTTCGAGGACGGCCTGTGAGAATGTGCTTCAAAGGTGGCCTTGAGAGCTGTAAGAAGCTGCAGAACATCAAGTCTAGCTCCAAGGCACAGCTCTAATGGTGTGGTGCATAATGAGGTACACTAATTAAAACATCTGTCATAATCTGGAGATGAGTAGTACTACTACTTTTGCTAAGTCTCTAGATGTGGTGAGGTTGTTGACATCTCACAACATTTATACTCCAACAAAATCCTAGTCACGTCCGGGATAAATGACTGTACAGGCAGTTTCTTGTAGTTTGGGAAGGTCTCTCACTTTCTCAAACATGAACATGCAGAGCGTTTCAAGGCTCATAACGTCCTCATTCTTGCAAGCACAACGCTGCCAAAGTCATGACCCTCTTCCTTACAGTGACTGCAAATAGAGATATTCATTACTTTGGCAGCGTTGTGCTTGCCGGATTGAGTCTTTGAGTGATGGCATACACTGCATATTCATGTTTAGGGGGGTGAATCCTAGACTGCTAAATTTATGAGTAAAATAACTCCTTGTCGTAAGATTCAGACTTTCAGTTTTTTGTTATCTGTTTACAATGCACGCAGTGCTGAATTGCAGGACAAGGTGAAGATTGTAGGAAGTATAGAGAAGCAAGCAAAGGTAAAAGTTCGAACTACGGCGCATCTCATCAACAGGTATGAATATTCTAGGAACAGATAAATTCATTATTTTGGCAGTTGTTATGCATACGTAATGAGTTTATCTCCAATAGACACGCATGCGATTTAATTTACTCATGTTGCAGCTGAAGGAGACTACCCCAAACCATAGCTCTTCTTTCACAGACTGTGACGCAAACCATCCGCAAAAAGGCTGGGCATGGGTGGAGCTCTGGACATAAACCAGACCATGGGTTCACAACACGCGCCAAGGCGGTGACTCAGACTCTGGCAAAGATTCATACATTGAAATCAACCCAAACCAGTCCTAGTACTACACCACAAAGGAAGTGAACGTCAACACCAAGGTCAAATATTATGACGATTACATCTCAGACCAGGCCCCCAAAAAGACCCACTTCTCCTCACGACTCATGAAGAAGGAGCTTGGTGTTGACTGGTCTGCACACAAACTACTGCAAATGGAGGTGCCGGATGCCACAGAAGAAGACCAGAAAGTGAGCACTCCAGAGTCATCATCTTCACTTTCTCAAGGCAATGAAGGTTCGGATGCTTCATCTGTTAAAAATGCGAGTCCACAAGGTTCGGATGCTGCGTCTGTTTGTCAAATGACAGAGACGTCTGCGGGAACTAGCATGGTGGAATTTGGTGGCGGTCAAGAGCCATCATGTGATGGTGTGGCCATGGAGCAGTTGGTGTTACATGTCCAGGCAATCATGGAGGAGCTGATCCAGCGCTCAGTGACAGTTTGTCGGGGTCCAATGGTGTGCATGTACAGGAAGAAGATGCAATTCTTGGCTTAGCTTCAGGTATACTTAGCATTTTATAAAGTCAAACTCTCGTTTAACAAAACTGTGATGTGATGTGATGTGATGAAATTATATTATTAAGCAATGTTTTCTTCCTTGCTCCGGAGTTGCGCTTTCTCGCCTAGAAGACGCGCTTTCTCATCTTGAAGTCGGTCTTCTTTGCTCCGAAGTTGCGTCTTCTCTTGAAAGTCAGAGCACGTATTGATCTGTTCCTCCACTTTTTCAATTTTCTGTTCCAATTTTGTTATGTCCTCCTCCACTCTTCCAATCTTCTGTACCAATTCTCTTATCTCCTCCTCTACTCCTCGTACGCGCTGTTCCACTTCTCGTATCTCCTCTCCCACGCTATGTTTCCGCTTCGCCAAGCTCTCATCCACGCCCCCCATTCAATGAGTTCAATTCAATGGGCATCTAACAATGAGGGTCCGGTCCTTGTAGCACAATTCCCCAAACCCCAAACAGATAATCTGTATATCTACTCTCGAACAAGCGCTGATCGTGTCGGACCAGCAACCCTAAACCCTACAACCGGCATCGAACCTTATCAACGCCAGCGGAAGCAATGTTCACCGACACCAATGTGCAGCAACTAGCCAGCGAGGAGTTGCGGGCACTACGAGTTGAAGCAAATGAGACGATATAAGCAGCGTTGCAAATGAGTCGACACAAGCAGCTTTGCAAATGAGACGATACAAGTAGCGTTGTAAATGAGACGACACAAGCAGCTTTGCAAATGAGACGATACAAGCAGCGTTGCAAATGAGACGACGCAAGCAGCTTTGCAAACGAGACGAGAGATCTGACTTTGGCCCAGGAGGAAACTTCGGTCCGCAGCCCTCCCGACCTGCCAGCCTCGAAATTGACGACTAGCTGCGGCCAATGATTGCCGTCGATTGCCTGTATAATTATGGGCCGTCGATCTTTACAAAAATAGTGTCAATTTTTTTATTTTTTTTTGAAAGTAGATGTTTGGTGAAACAAATATTTTTGAAAATGCATACCTCATCGAGTAAAGTATCTAACAATTTTAAAAAGTACTCTAAAAAAACTTTTTAAAATATTTTTGCCAATCCACCCCTCAAGAATGGTGTGTGGTTTAGAGGTGGAGACATTCTTGTTGAGACCCCTCACTAGGCTTGCGCCCATTTGTGCCATTGGAATAAAGATGAACACCTAAATATCAGAAGGTGCCATTGGTAGCCTCAATATGGTGATGTATTTGAACATGATAAGGTATAGATATTGAAATGACTTCCAAACAAAAGTTATTAGTTGAAGAATCTTCAATACAAAGGTGTAAGTCATGCTAGATATTTATACAATTTGAATATTCTACAGTATATAATACCGTACCCTAGTGTCATATTCGGCACTCTTATGCCGAATAATTATTTTTTTCCCAAAATAGAAGTTTGGCAAATGTCTTAAAATAGAATATTTTCAAAATCCCTTTTTTCACCATGTTAAAATTTTGAAGTTTTTTTTCAAATTTTCCAAAAATTTCGGCAGTTGTTATTAGAATTATTTTAGCCAAACCTGACCCTAGAGTACGGTATGTGTTTGTCAATGTGGTTTTAGATTGACATTTAAGGATTATGGATCGATCACCGACAGTTACCATTGTTACGTTCATTATATAAGTGATAATAATAAAGTGTCTAAACTAACAAGTTTTATCCTACAACAAATGATGTAGTGTACAAGCCTTTGGCATCTAGTGGATCTAGCTTTGGAGCAACTCGCTTGAGAGAAGGAGTTGGTCCCATGCTCCATACTCTATTGATTCAATCTCATTCTCATTGGACGTATAAGACTTGTATCCAAATTCTTCTCACTTCTAGAAACGCTTTATTTTTAACTCTCAATATGTTTTTTTTTTTGGATAACATTGTAGACTTTATACTGCAAATAATCCTAGTTGCAATTAGATCATTCTCTGGTTTCTTAATAGATATGTATATTTTACAACAGTTCCTAATTTATATGTTGTGAGGTATTAGAAATGCTATGTGTAAGTAGAGGAAAAAATCAAAATCAATCAAATTAAACTAAATATTATAGGATGTTATCTAAAATTTCCAAATGACAAATATATAACTAATTTTTTTAAAATTATGTTGATCTAATTGGTTAATTGAGAAGTTTGGAAGTATAGCTACGGTAATGTTCTAAACATATGAATGCATTTTAACTATCGAATAATGAGATCTTCAACTCAAACAATCAAAAACATAAACATGTATACAACCTCAAATAGTGTGAAATTAAAATTTTAGTAATGATGTATGACTTGCAAATATATGTTTCATTCTTAAGTGTAAGATAACATAGGTTACAAGGTCGCAAATATCAAAAAGTTTGAAAGAAATCCATCAAGTTGTTGGCCATTAATTTAAAAGAAATCTATCAAGTTGTTGGCCATTAATTTAAAAGAAATCTATCAAGTTGTTGGCCATTAATTTAAAAGAAATCCATCAAGTCAGCCACCTTCTCTTCTTCAACCTAATTCTAAAATACTAAAAACTATTTAGAGATGATTTGAAGCATTCTAAATGTGAAAAGCTCATAACATCTTATCAATGTTTGGTGACTTCAAAAATGAGTCTAATGGCAAAGAATATTATGAAATATCAAGAATGGAAGAACCAATCATTTATTGTTAGTTGATGTGAAACCACAATGTGACAACAAACCATATCATGAACAACCCCTAATTATTTCAAGGGAGAATATTATGTAATTTTAGGATAGAAATGTAGGTTCAAGCTACGTGGCTTATCTTTTGAAGTTACAAAAATAAGATCTCTACTTTGAACCTAAATTTCTACTTCAAAATGAAGGGAGGTTGTATATATGCGGTTGAATGGTGTCATTACAACATTATAATGTGCATACATGGAGAGATCAAATAATAACACAATTGTTATTTAGTGATAGCCAATAGAATGATTACAATTTCAATCCAAGTGATTTCATATTTTTCTTGATGAAATGTGAATTAGTGGGAAATTTCCAAGGTGAGTTGCCATGTTTAGCCAAAGGCCACTAATAGGTACCTCCGTGAGCACCGACCAAAAGTAAGGATTCAAACTAATAGGAAACCATTATTTGGAGCTGAATGGGTGGTAATGTGATGGAAGTGGGTTGGATACATACCCCAATTTTATAGTTGTTGGTCATGGATTTTGGTTGATTACCGGGAGGTTTACCTTATTCAATTTGAAACCCCAAGGTCTTGAGTTGAACCCCATGGTCATGAAAGTATATGACTTCCTGCCAAAAATGGTTTCATTGTATTCTTGAAAGCTGGAAGGTCTTTTTCTTAATTAAATCAATCAATCTACTTGGAGGTGTGAAAATTGACATAGGCTACTGTAATCCCAAGTAACATGAACCACAAGGCATTGCCAAGATCGAAGACTGCTAATTCCCAGGTACGAATGATATGGTAATATGTAAACCAAAAGATAAGCGGCTATTAGCCCTCAGCATGACAAGCACATATGAACTCAGGCCATTTCACATGATACCCGACCCGAGTATCACCTCAATATCGAGCTATGTGTCGACCAAATATCACAGGCATTACTCAAATAGGAGCATCTTAATAAATGTTGGCTGGCCTATCATCAGACTGAGACGTATGAGATTAGACACTCTAGAGCCTACAGGGAGGATGCCATGCAGATTACGAACCTTGATTTCAGTGCTAATCACATGTTCTGGCTGTAAGACAAGCATTTAGTATGCATGAACTTTGTGCATGATCAGCTTCAAAACCTCAAATGTCAGTTGGGAAACATATGTACAGGCACGTATTTTACTCTGTAGAATACAAAAATGTAATTTAGCAAGGCTTATACCTTTGGATTGAAGATTCTTCAGCTAAGTTACTTCTTTCATTTAATGGTCATTTCATTATTTGAACCAAGTTATCATGTTCAAATACAACACCATACATGTAGAATATTGTGGCCACCAGTGCCACCTTGTAACACTGAAGGGTTAAAACCACGAATACTCTAATGACACCTTTCTTAGTGGAGTCTAAGCGATCTCCATTCTTGCCAGTTAACCACTTAGTGTTTAAGAGGCCCAAATGTGATCTTTGGAGGATGAAAATACACCATTGCAAACAATGGAGGAAATCAGCACCAAAGGTGACA
Organism: Physcomitrium patens; assembly: GCF_059467195.1. NCBI lineage: Eukaryota > Viridiplantae > Streptophyta > Bryopsida > Funariales > Funariaceae > Physcomitrium > Physcomitrium patens. The sequence goes on from NC_143426.1 coordinate 7,011,513, forward strand.
CATCCCAAGTTATGATACTCATTAGATTGTTGCTACAAGAATTGATGTAGGCTCTAGCAAACTATAGTGATATAGGTGAATTAGTGTTGTGGTGATGTGTATTCAATGTGTACATGATGTTCTGCATAATCTATCAAACTCATAGAATCTCTATGGTCTCCCCGGTCATGCTTGCTACCAAAGAATTTATAGCTGAAGAGAATGTACTCCAGGTTTTCTCTAGATATGTATTTCTGCACAGCCACTTGTGATTATCAGCCCATAATGAAATGGGACCATGACAGCCGTAATTTCAAAATGGTATGTAATGGTCGATCCTACTCTCAAGAATCGGCTCTTGAGCAAGCCTCGACGGTCTTCCTTTCCACTGCCTAGTTTAAGTGTTCAAGTGTAACATGAGTTGTAGTTCTTTTTTTATAATGAGGAAGCGAACTCTTTGGTTTGAGAAGGAATTGTAGGCAGATCATTAAGTAAAGTTTGTTTGATGTTCACGTCGATTAGAGACTTAAATCTGAGGTTTATCAAGGATGCGCCGTTGAGCATCGAATCTCGGAGTATACCATTCAGAGGAGTATACCATCGATAAAAAGCATTAAAAGTGGCAGTTTTGAATGATATAATTGAAAACAAAGTCATGGTCTTTCAAGGGTAAATTGATAAAAAGAAAAGGCAATAAAAGTGGCAGTTTCGAATGATATAATTAAAAACAAAATCATGGCCTTCCAAGGTTAACTTGATAGAAAGTACCAAAAGTAGAAATTCAGAATGGTAGATATAAGAACAAAGTCATGGTCTTTCAAAATTAACTTGATAAAAAAGCACTAAAAGTGGTACCTTTGAATGGTATACTTGAAACAAACTCATGGTCTTTCAAGGATAAATTGATGAAAAAAGCACTAAAAGTGGTACCTTTGAATGGGATAGTTGAAAACAAAGTCATGGTCTTTCAAGGGTAAATTGATAAAAAAGAAAAACACTAAAAGTGGCAGTTTTGAATGATATAATTGAAAACAAAGTTATGGTCTTACAAGGGAAAATTGATTTAAAAAAAAGGCACTAAAAGTGGCAATTTTGAATGATATAATTGAAAACAAAATCATGGTTTCTTAAGGTTAACTTGATAAAAAAGCACTAAAAGTGGTACCTTGGAATGGTATACTTGAAAACAAAGTCATGGTCTTTCAAGGTTAACTTGATAAGAAAGCATTAAAAGTGGTACCTTTGAATGGTATACTTGAAAATAAAGTCACGGACTTTGAAGGGTAAATTGATTTTAAAAAGCACTAAAAATGGCAGTTTTGAATGATATAATTGAAAACAAAGTCATGGTCTTTCAAGGGTATATTGACAAAAAAGGCACTAAAAGTGGTACCTTTGAATGGTACCATTGTAAGACCATGACTTTGTTTTCAATTATATCATTCAAAACTGCCACTTTTAGTACTTTTTTTTAATCAATTTACCCTTGAAAGGCCATGTCTTTGTTTTCAATTATATCATTCAAAACTGCCACTTTTAGTGCTTTTTTTTATCGATGGTATATTCCTCTTTTAAAGCACGAGTAAGTTCAGAAATCAGTTTCAGTAATGTGCATACATGTTTAGGATTACATTACTGATACGGCTGCATTTGCAACCAACTGAAGGAAAATCCATGTGCATGCAACTTAGGGTTTATATAAACTGAACAGGGGAAAAAAACAACCAGCACAGTTGTACAAGAAAAAGACCTGATGTAGAGCTATTCTGTTTCTACCCTAAACGACTCTACCTCTATTGTACAGAATGTGAATCTGTTCAGTTTCTAACATGAAGGTTATGTCAATGTACTAGCTCTGGAGTTAAAGTAGATAGTAATTTGCATGTTCTCATCTATAAAGGACAATGGCGTGATCATCCTCTGATGTTGCTACTGGTGTTGTGGAGGTGGTGGTGCCTTGGCCTGTGAGAGCCAGAATGATCTCAGCCGCATGCCGGAAGTTGGGAGCTCCTTCACCAGCAGCTTGTATGTGCTCTCAGCCATGATGATGTGCTCTTGCAGCCGCTTGATGTACTGCTCCACTTGATGTACTGCTCCAGGTTCTCCACCTGCAGTAATGTCCACATTCTGTCATGAGCTTATGTTTGGATTTTCCTGGGAAGGTCAGAAAAGAGAGAGGTATCTGTAAAGTGGGGCAAAGACACTCTGATTTCGTCCTCTTTTCTCATTTTCAATTGTTGAAATCAGCCCCACATGGCTCTGAACATCTATCATCAGCTCAAAGAGGAGAAAGGTGGCTAAGATTCACAATACAACATGCCCCTAATGTAGCTCAGCAGCAAAACTTCATCTTGTAGCACCTACAATTACCATGAATGGTATTTCAAAGGTCCAGTTCTAATAGTGTGAGTTGTGATTCTTGAGATGTTCTCTGCCAAGTAAAGCTTAAATGAAACCACTTGAGCATTAGGAGAATATGGTAGCCTTTCCGTACCTTCTGCACATCAAGGGGAAACGTCCTCAATCAGCTTTCAAGTCTCCATTTCGTTTTAACAAATGATGATTAGGGCCAGCACAGCCTGGAGCCAAAATCGACTCGCAGAGTAGCACTGTTAGTAAGCAGTATAATATGGTGCCAATCCAGAACACCAAGTTATTAGTACTTTCAAGGAACTTTTAATGTACTTCTTATAACTGGTTACCCACACCAGCTACCATCTCATAGAGTGCATATACCATCTGAACATTACTGCAGATGCAACAAGACAGAGGCAGTGTCGTTTATAGGAAGCTCCCAAAGAATTGTTGAATGTTTCATTAAAAACCAAGATTGCCTCCTCGCGCATACAATTTTCAAAATGTAATTTAATGAGTGAGCAACTGCAGCGGTAATAATCCTCCTCGGATCTAGGCGCTTAAAAATTAACTGTGTTGTCCAAAACTATCCTTTTGAGTCATTCGAGGTTACAAATGCTCCACACTATTCAAGTCACAAATGCAAAGCGCCGTACCTTTGTCGCAGAAGCGCATTGATTCACCTGTCAGTAACCCAAGCATCCCCTAAGGCTCAATCATATTAGCCAGTGTAATAATATCTACCGGATTCAGCAATATTGTAGTATTCTAGTACGAATGGCTCATTGAAATTAACTGCGATAGATGCAGCTTCGCGGTTCTAAGGTCAAGTGCAGCAAGGCCAGCATAAAAACATATTACTTTCATCTAAATAGAGTCTCATCCATCTCCAAACTTCTAAACAGCAGAATGCATTCTCTCCAACAAACTACTAAACTTTTTTTATTGCACCTCAACTCAAACTTCTGCTGAACCTTCCTAAATTACTTATTGCCTCCAAAGCTGCAATGAAGAAAACAATTCAAGAAACTCGCATACAGCCATGCACTTCTATCTATCCAAAAGATTGTCATTTTACAACAATTGATTTGAAACCGATTGCATTGATTTGCAAGTAACAAAAAAAAGTTCACAGAATTGTTCTCTGGAGCGTTACCGAACCACAAACGCACAAAGAAATTTCACAATGGAAGCTACACTAACCTCCTTAGCATGTTTCGCAATAATCGAGACAACAAACAAGCCTGAGGCGTCCACCATGGCGAGAGCAATGAGCTCTCTCTAGCTCCGCCTTGAGCTTCTCCTTCAAGTGCCAAGAAATCAAAAGCAACATGCATCACATTGCTCAAATAAAGAACAGGAGCACTTCATAATATCTTCTCTCACGTTGCTGTGAGGGATGTGTCCTTACACCTGGTTAAATTACACCAGGTTAAATGAAAGTTGTACAAATATTTTTGTTTTAACCAGTCGGGGCTTGGATCCGGATGACGTGTCCGAATATCATTGGAAGAGATCAGGTGGTAACTTGTCAGTACTTGAGTGCAGTATCCGAGATCCGAAAAAACCACTCGAGGTTCTTGAGCGTTGATCACTGCCGTTGGAGCGAAATGATCCAAACCATTCAGAACAGTTTCTCATCTCAACCGCTCATTAAGGCGGAATCCGACGGTCACCCCAACCGGTTACTGGAAACTGTTGTATGACTTGGATGTAATTGGATGTGAACTATGATCAGGGTTCTTGAAAACCATTTGAGAACCCTTTCAAGAAGGCCACATACAGTAGGTACTTGTACATGCTGGCCTCTTCCACTCTTAAAAGGATCTGATAGTGTACCACTCTAGTTACCGTATGATCATTTTGTACTCTACATGCAAGTCCAATCAAACTGACATGCTCTCGATATCTCATAAACTTCGACCACATGGATTGGAAGTTTGTAGTATTTGAAGTGAAGAGCAAGGTGTTTTTCTTCCATGCATTTAAAGAATCAGCATTTGGTGACATGACTTGGTGTTAAATATTGCATTACACAAGGTTAAATTTCATACCATCATGGTATACATAATGTTAGTTCCATGCACACCAACTTTTACAGAGAGAAGAAGGGTGTAGCATATTCAAAAAAATTGTGCAACGAGCTTAAGGTCAACAACTACCAATTCACAATTTCATCTGTTGTGAATTCAATTTGAAATTGGAAATCCAAATAGTAAGAAAGAATTCTCATACCACATCTTATAACAAAAAATAAAACAAAAAAAACATAAAAATGTCAAAAATCACTATAATTTGTATTGAAAAGATAAAGTTGTTTTTGTACCTTGTCCAATAGGGTGTGAAAATGTTTTACTTTTGTTCAAATGGGATTTTTACACTAAAGACAAGATTTTTTTTGACAATTTTGAGGAATATAATACTACTTGATTTTTTAAAAATTCATTATTAATAGAATGGTGTAGCAAAAGTTCTATTGCTACTTAAAGTTTCTAGGAGTCCAATAAATTGCACTACAGTAATATAACATATTTCTAGAGGTCCGATGTAAAAATAGTGTATGATAGATAGTTTATACATGCAACCGTCTAACATCATCTCCAATGTCTTGTTCCTTGGTGAATCAGTGTCTTGACCTCTAAATGGGATTGCACATGAAAACATGAAACTTATACACAAGGAAGTTGTGAATTATTTGAGTGGGTAAAAGTAATTAAAAAGTCTTCCAATGACTATGGTGTTTGATTTTGAGGATATCTTAATATTATTAAAAATTTGTGAAAATATTTTTCACCTTTGCAAGATAAATGTGCAGCAAAGTCTAGTTGATCATATGGACCATTTTGGTCTACAAGCTCACTAAGGATTGACCCTAAATCCTACTCTTTCCTTTTTGAAAAGGGTATGGCTATGTTTACCAAAAATTGGCAACTGTCTAATGTCATGTTTTTTGGAGTTGTTGGGAGAAGGTCTGGAGATGATGTGCAACATAGGTTGAGACTGGGACACACTTTCCAGTTATCATGTTCAAAGATAAGTGTTGTCTATCTCATCTTCAGGTGCCCGCAATGACTTGCCTTTTGCTCAAAACCACACCCATTATAGGCTGGTTTACACTAAGGGCCAAGGTTGAGAGGCCAAACAATTCTAGCAAATGCAATTGGTCTAGAGCTCAAACTTGGTTTACACTAGGGGCCAATGCCCAAGGGTCAATAACCACCAACATGTCTGTATGGTAGCACTTTTTGCAAGCTCTGGCACCAAAAGCTTGACCCCTCAAGAAAAAGTTTGGTCCAATGGGAATGGAAACCCAAGCTCTTATCAAAGAGGCAAACTTCTATTCATTAACATATTCAATTGAATATTTTAATAATTTTCTACTTGGATCCTTGGCATAGTGTGGTCTTCTATGAAGTTGGGTTGAGTGTGAAGCAACCCTAAAAATGAAGTGCTTTTGGAAAATGGCTCTTTATCTAACCAAGTAATCATGTAATTAAGGGCCGCTTCACACTTGGGCCGAGTCGAGCAACCGTCCATCAGAAATTCAACCCAAACAATGTCAAGAGGCCAAACTTTTGGGCTAAAAAAAAACATTAAATAATATAGGTCGAAGGAAGTTGACAGCCTCTCGAAGGAAGTTTGGGTCGCCTAAAAATGGCGACCCAAGTTTGCACTTGAGAGGCCAAGTTTTGGCGCCAAAACTCCTCAAAAGTGTTGCCATGTAGGCACAATGGAGGACGACGGCCTTTGGACTTTGGGCACAAGTGTGAAGGCCCATTGTCCGGACTTTGGCCATTCTAGCAATCTCATTGGTGGAAATCGATGGACTCTCGACTTGGCCTTTAGGTGTGAAGCGGCCCTAAGTTTCAATGGGGATATATATTGGAAACAGCTACTAGCATGGAGATATTTGTGACTGGTGGCTTAGGGTTTTAGTGCGACTCATGGAGATGCCTGTCTTGATGATTGTATAGAAACAGAATAATCATATCAAATGCAATTTTTTTCTTGTGATTCTCTTTCTAGTGCTCTGGTAGAAACGAACTCTTAACCAAAGATCCCTTTAAAAACCCATACTTTTTGAACTGTAAAGGATGGCATATGTCTAGACTCTGATCGCTATAAAACTTAATAGCAATTCCAATTAAGGTCCAAACAACCAATCTTACCAAAGAAACTTGAAAAATGTTCATAGAGTTCATTAAATCATGGATCTATGATACCTTACACAAGATGAAAAATCTTCGCCATATATGTTTGTGGATAATATTCGACATGGCTACTGGTAGTATCCAACATCTTTAATCTTGATACAAATACTCGTATTGTGTAAAAATAAATAATAACTATGTCTTAGGCAAGGCAGTCTTCTTCTGAGAGCATATACAAGTCAACCTTTAAAGGACGAAGCCTATGAGTGTGGCATCAACCCTAATATCCATTCTACTATGTGCTCTAATTCTTCATTAAATATAAGTGGAAGTTTTTTTATTTCATTTGTCAAAGATGAGATCACATGTTTTGTTTATAGCATGAGAAACACAATTTTATGTGTGAAAAAGTGAAGAAAATTCATATAAAATACAAAGTAAGCTAATAAAATTCTGAGCATTTCACCAAAAGATTACATTATAGGGACAAAACTTGTGAGGTAAATGAAACTTCCATATTCAGCTAAAATTAGAAAATTGGTCAACCATGGTTATAGGTCCAAAGTTCAAATCCCAATTCAATTTTATGTATTTTTCAAATTTTCAAATTGGAATGGAGAATAGACTTCAAAACTTCCTATCATTGGTTAGACTTCAATTCTCAAAGCATCATCTGAATAAATTGAATTTAGATGTAAAGCAAAAGCTAGAGGTTTCTACAATACACTAAATTGAGATCCATGTCACAAAGATTTTATTCTCTAGATAAAACATGTCTACCTCAATGAGGCATGTTTCATCATCATCTATCACTTATACATTCAATGAATTCTCCAAAAAAATGTTGAATGAAAATAATGATTTTTCATCATGTGGGAGCATTCTACATTCATCCATCAACCAAATTTTGGTCGTTCCGATGTTTAAGGGTTACTCAATTTTTCTACAAATAATAGTGCCACGACTGTCAAGCAGGTGTACCATGGTTTGATACCAAACACTATTAAACTTGGGTCCTGGTAAATTTATTACAGAAACATGTCAAAAAAATGCCTTGATACATTTGTTCTTTGTAAACTCAGTTCTTCAAAGCCCCACTACAGTTTGAACTCCAAAAAAACAATGGTTGCTCATGATTCTTGAGTCACAAAAAATGTTTAAAATAAAATGAATTACAAAAAAAATAAAAAAAACTCTTCTAATTTTGCTGTACTAATGAAAAGGCTTTTTCCATGTTAATCCTAAAGAGCAAAGTCCAAAAGAGAGCTTTTGCAAATCTTGAGCTGGATTCTATGATTGTAACTTATACTTTTAGTCCTTATAAATAATATTTAATGAAGATGTAAGAAGATAAGAACTATGTGGGAGTGTCATTTTTATTCTCATTGGACTTATGGAGTATAAGTTATGTCATCTTAAGGAATGTTTTCAAAGGTGGGTATCTTCCCAAAATGGACAAAAATGATGAAATTTTTTATGCAATTCAAGAACAAGATACTAGTTTGAGATCATCAAAATGATAAACTTTGATTTTGTAGTGTAGAACTTGGACTCCAAGAGGAGTCAAAGTTCATTGTATAGGGTGCAAAAATCTTTATTCTTTCCACATTAATTATAATAAAAATTAGAAATCTTTGCTCATTTTTCTCATTCTCATTCATTATAATCCACTCGAAGAAATGAATGAACTTTTGTCTTGGCCATCTGAATTTTTCAATATAGAAAAAAATGAGCTTATTATAGGAAAAAAATTGTTTTGGTCAATTTTGAATCTCTTCACCTTATACAATTATTTTGAGAATGCTTCATTAACCTTCTATTTCTAATAATTGGTGTACAAAGACTTGGCATCGTGTATACCATAACAATATGAGATTTAGAACTTTTGTGATGCAAATATTTGACACCAAGTCTAGTCAAATTCTATTAACTTTCTTAACACAAGATCCTCTTAAAGATATTTTAACTTCACTTCAAACACTATAATCATCCAATTTATACGGTTATCTATTATGAGCATGTATATTGAGTAGTATAGATTGAGATTGTATGGTTGAAGATAGAAATATACGTTTTATTTCTCCTTTTCCACACTTTGCACTAGAATGGGCAGTTTCAAAGTATTTTGGAAGAAATTGCCAAGGATTTTTAGGCATCAAGAAATGGAATTTATTAAAAATTGAATCCTCTTTGAATGAAACTTTCCAAACATGGAGTGGTTTTTTGACAATATCAAAGACATATACACAACGTACTTCTACAAGAAACAATCTTCAGAGAAATAGGTAGTGTATCATTATTACCCAAGTTGTCTGTCAAACAAAGAATAAAATTTTAATAGCATAATAGATAAAATTCCTATTTCAAGTGCAAAAAACAAGCTGCTTTCCTAATCCTAACCTTCAAAAAAGTTTTTAAAAAGTCACTATAAAAATTGGCCTGGTAGAGATTTACGTGAATCATCAATTGACATTTGAGGAAAATGGCTCATTACAAGTTCATTGTCAAGCCTTTTGTTGGGACCTATTTTAATCATCTTTCTCAACAATACAATATCAAAGATGCCACAATGCAAATTCAATGTGCTGATTCATAAAAATGTGGAAAGGCTGCAACCTTGCTGGAGCATTATATTATGTAACAAAACTAGTCTTAACCCACATCATTACTCACATGTATTGCAATTCCCTCACGGTGGATTTCAAAGAATCTAATGGTCTTGTGAAACAAACTCTTTATCATTTGTAAAAGAGATTGTCTTTGGTGTTGTGACACAGTGTGATACAAGTGGTAAATTACGAATATACAGTGGTAAATATTCATAATTTACATTGTGTGTAAAAACATTTAAATCTATCATTATTGAACATTTCTGAGCTGAAATGTCAAACTCTAGAAGGAAGTAACCCTTTTACCCATATTATCGATTATGGGTATACTTAATCCCTAAAGGACCAAGTGTCATAGAATGGCAATTTGATAGTTTGGTCAGTCTTCTATGGTGTCAATTTACAGCATTCTTCTTTGAAATATTTGTTGTAGATGGACATTACTAATACCTTAGTGTGAGAACAATTTTTTTTTCCAAATCTAACATTTAATGAAAAGTTATAGGGTTTTGGAATTTATTTGGGGAGAACGGGCTCGTCAGGCACCTCCAAAAACTGTCGATGAGACACTCTAATGAATGTGAGATTTCCAATACAGCAAGTAATATTTTTTCCTTTCACATTCTCAAAAAAAAGTTCTTGTCTTTAGTGAAAAATAGCATGTTAGGCCAAGTCAAACATTTTCACACATTGTCATACATTGTGGCAAGGTTTTAGAAAAACTTCTCCCTTAGCACATAAAACTTAGAGATCTTCATATTTTTTTACTCTTTATTTTTTTCACAACAATTAGTGATGTAAAGCTTCTTGTTGACCATTTGGATGATCATTCTAGAACATATTAAGTTTACAATAAAATAAAACGCTAATTTGCAATTTTTGAACCTCGACTCCTTGCACACTTGTTTTGAATATGCTACACCCCTCCTCTACCTCTAAAAATTGGTGTATAAGGAACTAACATCATGCTTAACATGATGGTATTGAACTTAGACCTTGTGTAGTGCAAAAATTTGACACCAAGTGAAGTCAAAGTCTGCTGATCCACTAAATGCAGGGAAGAAAATAAAGCATTTGCTTGACTTCAAACACTATAATCTTTCAATGCGTAAGGCCAAATTTTACAAAATTTTGCGAGTATGTTAATTAACAAGTCTTAATTAAGATCCTATGGTCAAAACTAGAAACTAAAGTCTTAGTTTCCTTCTTTATTCATTGCACTAGAATCCAAGGATTAACATACAATATGGCATTCTCAAATTCTCGGCTCTATTATAGACATTTTGACTAAAGAACTATCATATTATTAGCAACCCTATCATTTTTCCACTCATAACTTGTTGCTCTTCAGTGTCTCAATATGTGGAAAAGGTTACTTTTTCTTATTTTTGGTGACCACGTCAACTCACCTCCTTCATAAATGTTTGATATAGTAAGTGAAAGACAATAAGTGAAAAACAATATGTTAACTACTAAACCATTAGCTCCAACTAGTGTTCCCTACACTAAATGGATTAATAGTGTAACAACTATTGTCTTTTATGAATATTTTACGCACTACATATATATAGCTTTCTTCAGCATTAAAAGTACCAACATCTTCAATGTTGATTAAAGATTTCATCTGATGAGTAAATCCCTGGTGTGGGTAGCGCTAAAGAGGAGAGCAGTGTAGTGTCAGGTTCCTTGGATGTGAATAACTGTTGAGCTTCATGAGGAAAATTCTTACATCTCATAATCTGGTAATGTCGGGCTTTGACTTGTTTACTTGCACTTATGTAGATTCATGGCACACACTTCTCTGATCTAAATGCCCTTTTTTGATTGCAATTGATGAATGCTCTAGCATATGAAGCAATTACTGTGGTAAAAGTGTGCAGCAACAACCTCACCTGCACATAAGTTACTGCTTTCTGTACTTACTTCCAACTCTTCACTCATTCAAAGTCAAATATTCATGGCCCATTTAAATCAGTACACATTATTTATCTACTAGTAAATCGATACACCTTTGTAGAATCAAAATGAGATGTTGCCGTTATTAATGTTGTAGAATCAAAATGAGATACCATTTTTCACGTAATAACACTGAAGTTGTCATTTTTTATAAGGTGCAAAAATAAAGGAGACATATAATTCCCATCTCCGACTATTGGATCATGATTTAGTTTATGAAGACAACATATTCAAAAATGTCATGAGAATATATGAAATGTGGTGAAAAACTGGTAGACTTGGTTGAGATCATCACCGCAAAGAATGTAGCTGGCAATCAGAGAGTATTCGCAACGGTAATTAAAGACCTGTCCCATCCAATACCACCTTATGATTATAGACAGACAAACAAACAAAAAGACCATTCTTTGGTATTATAGACTAACATTTACAGATGAGTGCAACCTCATTTTTGGGGAAGAAGTTACTGAGATGAAGCTCGTAAATGCTATGTCTAGGTTGACAACCCCTCTTTCGGCTCAATATTTGGCTACTTTTCGGAAGCCCCAAGTTACTACACCTGGCAGAGTGGGTGCTCGACCTCCTCGCTCACAAGTGAAGCAACCACAGCGAATCTCAAGGTCTAATATGTCATTGAGGTCCACCTGCTCTCCCGCCAGTATCGCCTCTTCTGCTACCTCGTTTATATCCAGTGACTCCCATCCCTCAGATGTAGGTGGTACGAATGGAACCTTGCCCGTATACAATTCCCATATTGTCAGCCCCAACGAGTACAAATCGTCCGCCTTGACACGCGGCCTGTCAGGATTGCGCAACAATGAAGGCCTTGACCATGGAATAGACATTTCCGAGTGGCTCACACTATCACATTTGTACTCGCTAGTTCCGAAGTCACACAGACGAACGCATCCATCACGACAAACGAGGAAACTAGACAATTTTATATCCCCGTGGATAATGCCTATGCTATAGAGTCCTTGAACGGCTCGCACCATCTCAAATGCAATCTGCTTTAAATCGCACGTCACCGGGTTCACAGACTTCCCCCGTTCCATGACTATGCCATTTGGTTTACCATGAATTGTGAACATGGCTACAGTACGCACAGCATAGTTCCTAGCTGCCCGGCTCATAGTATATTCATGAAGGGCAAAAGTCGGGCCCATGCAGAGCTTCACCGCGTGCTCAGAACCCCATATGTACACCTCAGACCTACCAGTACGAATGGGGTTCTCCGGCCACACTGCGGATCCGAGCTCAATAATTTGTGTGCCTTTGGAGTACAGGTCCAAAGGACTAGGTTGCCGCCCCCCACTCGACCCACCACTGGTTTCAGCTGATTTCGAGCCCATGATGCTACTGCACGCCCTCGTACTTAACATGGTTGCACGTAGGACATACAATGGAAGTAGATGTAGACGCCACCCCTGTACCAACCAATATCGGATCGCACCATACACCCGTAACTACAGCAAGTCGGCACATGACAACTTTACGATAGGTGTGCCTGGGCTGAAAGGTGCATGACTTGAACTTTTGCTCCTCCTTCGTGCACATCTCAGTAGGCTCGCAAAGCTACGCATGCAACCTGCAGTGCAATGTCTTAAGTTTTAGGGAGCTTTTTCCAGTATGTGTATCGAGTCTGCAGAATTATAATTGAACCGGCGATGAAAATTTGCAGCAATTTGGGGACTTTTAGTCATACCTGTAGAAGGAAGAACGTACCCCAACTTTTCCAGAAAGGTGCAATGTCAAATTATCAGATTGAGGGATCCAGGCGCACCTGTCTCCAGGCTAACCAACCCATTACGGACCTGGAAAGTCCCAAATGGCAGCCAATGTATTTATAAAATGGTGCATTACTGATTCACCTTCTTAGCTTGCTTGTAGAACATCTGCAATCCAAAAAGAACAACTGATTTACTGAAATAATTGCAACTCCAAAAATCCTTTGCTGCATTGACTTGTAAATCACAAATGACTTGCAGGTCAAACGGGGAAAAAGAGTTCGAGTAGAAGCTCAAGCGATGCTGCTCGCTACAATTGAAAACAGCTAGACGTGCAAACACTACAATGAAAATTGCGATCTCGTTCAGGATCGACAATGAGACCCGATAGGACGAAAACCCCACAAGCACCGCTTCGTATAGCTAAAATAGACTTGACGAAAGCGCACGCTCTCCCACTTCCCACACGTTGGGCGACAACCGTGTTCATAAAGCCCAACGAAGGAAATTCTCTTTACAATCAAGGACAGGATATTTCTCATAATCCTCGCTCCAGCGGACAGAAGCTCGTAATGGAAAGTATAACATTGAAACCCTGATCGTGATGTGCAGCTTCGTACACCAGATCTTCTGTCCACGTCTTCACAGGCTCACTGAGTGCACAACATGTTCAGCATGCGGACAAAGATCGTAAGGCTCCGACTTTACGCCGGTCGATCCACGCTCCCTTGGGAACTCTGAGAATAATCACCCGCCCGGGCTGCTGCATTCGGATGATTATTCTCAGAATGCCCTCGAAATCGTTGATTGCCCTGTACGTCATGTTCCTAAATTCTGTCCGGACAGCAAGGATTGCCACGCTAAGCTACAAGCAAAACGTAACAAAATCCCAGTGAACACAGTAGCAGAACCTAGGTCAGGGGTCACAGCAATTCTTAGAACAGAAGTTCAGGCACATGAACCTATCCCGGACAAAGAATATAAAGAGTTTGTGCGTTTAGGGTTTGAAAGGCTTACCAATGAGAGCAAATCGCAACTACGTTCGTGGTTACCGAAGATGCTCTCAGGGCGTGAGCGAAATTGCACACTTCGTAAAACTCTGGATACACCACAGAAAACCACACTTCTAACCTTACAGTAGAGACTCCAAAACTATCTCCAAAATGGAACTAATTTTTCTGTAGTAATCAAATTTCTATTACAAGATGGCAAGAGAATTTACACACTATGAGGTGACAAATAGAGTTCTTCTAATTCAACAAGAGCGCTGCAGCCAACGCAAGAGAACTCCGTCGTCTAATACATGCAAGCCTTCTTTGAGAAAACTTTCGAGAGCATCAATGGCGCGTCCATGGATCCAATTTTGAAGACAAAATTCTGCAAAAACAGGGGCAGCACATACCTCAATCTCTGAAGATTGGATATCCTTCGGATCCCAGGCATACCCCAAAATCCTCTGGATTGCCCACATTTGCAACACGCTGATCCTGTCAACAAAATTCTCCACATTCCCTCACTTCCTTCGTATCACACCTTTCCTTGTGCTCATTCCGTCACCTCAACACAATCGCAACACGGCATGGGTTCTACAATTTTTTAGTGTTCACTGATTACGCAGACTCGTGGTCTCAGTGCCAACTCTTGTTCATCTGTGCTGTCCATCTATACACATTTACAAGCAAAATAAATCCCAGTCACACCCCGCTCCTCTACAACTGAGCGAAAACCAACAGGGTTACAAATAAATACTCCAACGCAGCATCCAAAACCAAAGGCAGCAAGATGGGCAAAACTTCCAAAACGCTCAAAACTCAGAAATCCCTACCAAGCCTCACTATCTCATCATAATCGCCACCAAACTGGAACATAAACATACTGGAACATAAACACAAGCCCTCAACTGCGCCCTAGTTGCAACCTCCACCACCACAGTTTGGCCTCCTGGGTCTCCTTTAGTGTGGGCCTCCTGGGTCTCACAAAAGTGGGTCCACTCCGATGGGCGCTGAGCGCAGAGGAATGGCGGGAGTGACGGGGCATGTGGATGAAGATGTACACAATTGGTAGATCCAACGAAATACACCAACATGTACATTACAGCCATGAAGAAAATATAGATCATTGATAGGTTATGACGGATACATCACGTGCGAGAGGAATAGATTCATGTACGGACACGTTTGTCCATCAGACACATGTACAAAATGAAGATATCCATCGACAGGCAGGCAGGATTTGAAGCATGTACAAATGATAGATCGAAGTGTTGTGGAATTGGGCGAAGAGGACGCAGGGAGTGTACAGCGCGGGAGACGTGAATGCACATAACAACCATGGGCATCCCCTGATTAGGGGTGCATATATTATATGAGCGTTACATGTGTCAGTTTGATTAGACACTCGTAATTGGCGGCGGGGCGGTATCGAGCCGTCATATCAGTGTGGTGATTTAGTAGTTGAGCAAACACATAAACCCTGGAGTTGAAGTTCATAATGAGTGGCCTAAAGCTAGCTCCTACAGCTCTTTCACAACACTCCTCCTCAATAGAGTACTACCTTGTTAAAAAAAACTTCGGGTGGAAAGAAAAAAAGAGATATAGTACTCTATCGCATCAAGAGCTGTTGGAGAGTTCTCATACCGGCATCACTGGTAAGTATGCGGTGCTGATGTGGCGGTAGCGCTTTGGTAAGAAAGTCCGCGATATTTCTTGAGGACTCGATCTTCTTGACTTCAATTTGATTAGTGTCTATGACGTCTTGCGTTTATCTGAACAGATGTGGGCTGATATGTTTCACGCGATCTGCCTTGATGAAGCCAAAACTTACTTGATTAAGGCATGCAGCATTGTCCTCACAAATCATAGTAGGTGCCTGCGGTGTGGTTAGTCCACATTGTTCAATTATTGCCTGTCGCATCGTCCTCAGCCAAACCGCCTCGCGGGATGCTTCGTGAAATGCCAGCAACTCGGCGTGATTCGTCGAGGTTGCAGTGACGGTTTGTTTCGTTGATCGCCATGATATTGGTGCTCTGTTCTTCAGAAAAATGTAGCCGGTTTGGGATTTCCCGGAAGTTTTGTCTGTCTTGAATCCGAAATCGGTGTAACCGACTATGTCAGCTCCGGTATCTTTCCGAAAATGCAACCCGAGGTCTTCTATTCCTCGGAGGTACCGCATGAGATGTTTGACCGCTTGCCAGTGCTGGGCAGCTGGTCTCTGATTGTAGCGAGCAAGCACACTAACCGCGAACGATATGTCCGGTCGCGTGTGGGTTGCTAGGTATAACAACGCACCGACCGCTGCGAGGTACTTGGGTTTGTCAATTTCTTCCTCCTCCTTGAACGCAGGCCTATAAGGAACCTCATTTATCTTTCTTCTCCCGACCATAGGTGCTGATAAGGGATTGGCTTGGTCCATTTTGAATGCTCGAAGAAGCCTCTTAACATAAGCTTCTTGGTGTATGAGGATACTCCCGTCATGGAAGTGGTTAATTTGTAAGCCTAAACAAAATGTAGTTCGGCCCAAGATTTTCATCTCGAATTCTGTAGCCAACAGAGTTTCGACATACATACACAGGGCTTTTGTCCCAACTGGATTTAGATCATCCACATATATTTCGAGAATAACAAAAGCCGTTTTATCTCTAAGTACAAAGATACAGGGCAGGGCCGGGTGGGTAGTAAATCCATGGCTAAGCAA
This sequence comes from Physcomitrium patens, assembly GCF_059467195.1. NCBI lineage: Eukaryota > Viridiplantae > Streptophyta > Bryopsida > Funariales > Funariaceae > Physcomitrium > Physcomitrium patens. The sequence continues at coordinate 7,027,983 of NC_143426.1, forward strand.
AAATATTTTTATCCGGTGGTACCATGTCCGGCCGGCTTGTTTCAATCCATATGAAGCTTTGTACAGCCTCAGTCCGGAATTCTTAGTGGATTTCGGTGAAACTTGCTTAGTCAAATATCCAGGGGGAGGTTTTATATACATTTCTTCATGTAAATCGCCATACAGGTATGCGGTTACAACATCAAGTAACCGCGTTTCGAGGGATAACTGTACAGCTAGGCTAAGGATATATCGAAATGACGTGCTGTCCATGACAAGCGAGTACGTCTGTTTGTAGTCAACACCGGGTCTTTGTGTAAATCCTTGTGCGACTAGGCGCACTTTGAAACGTACTATCTTTCCGTCTTCATCACGTTTTCTCATGAAAATCAGTTTGTGCCCGATGGGCTTACTAGGGAGGTTAGATATTAAGGGTCCAAAGACTCCTCTTTTCCGAAGCGAATTGTATTCTGCGTTTAACGCTGATTGCCATTTCGGCCACTCAGGGCTCGCTTTGGCCTGATCCAGTGTTGTTGGATCAGTTTCCGGGCTGGTTAGTTGAGCGAGAAAAGTTTCCGGGTTCTCAACTGTTGGTTGAGGAGGCGCTAAGTGGGATATTCTATCTACATGCATATTATTGTTTTTAGTTTCTTCGGTGGAGGGTCTGATTTTTGGATTTTCCTTTTCTTGGTTTCCGGGAACTAGTTACCGGTTCCTGGATTCGAGTTTCTAAGTATCCGTGATCATGAGGCAAAGCGGTCAGGGAGTCTCTCGGTTAGATTTCTAAGGTTTAACATTTTCTTTACTTCTGTTTCTGATAAGAAAGTTCGGGGATCTGGATTTGATGTTAGAGTCTCTATGGCTCTGAAGTTTAGCGGCGATTGAGTGTTTAGGTCAATGGCTGCAGGAAAGCTATTCTCAATAAAGCGACATTTTTCAAACTGTGCTTTATGGATTGTAGTGTTTCCTGGAAGCATGTATCGGATGATACTCGGTGAGTCATAACCTAAGTACACCGCCTTTTCTCTATGTAGCGTAATGGTTTTCTGTTTTAACTCGGCTGTCGGGACCCACACCTCGCACCCGAAGGTTCGAAGGTGGGAGATGTTGGGGGTTCTCCCAGACATCAGTTCTAGTGGTGAGGTGTTGTGCAGTAGTGTCGGCCTGAGCCGAAGTAATACTGCAGCGTGTAAAATCGCATACCCCCACATAGTGGAGGGTAATTTTGCGTAAAATAACAGCGGTCTGGTGACCAGCTGAATTTTCTTAATGTAGGCTTCAGCTAGCCTATTCTGAACATGTTCAATTCCGGAGGCTACACAAAAGTCTTCAAATGTGTGTGACCGAAATTCTAAGGCATTATCTACTCTTAGGTATTTTATTGTATTTTCAAGGAAATGGTTCCTATACTTCAAAATCATGGCTAAGAGTTTTGGAAAGACCATGTTACGGGTAGTTAACAACGATACCTCGGCATGTCTACCCGGCGCATCAACTAGAACCAGAAAGTAGGAGAACGGACCTGATTTTGGGTTGATCGGTCCACAGATGTCTCCTTGAAGTCGGTGGAGCGGCTCCAGCAATTCTGTTGGGAGCGTCCACTTTGCTGGGCGTCGGGCAAGTTTCCCTTGAATGCATGCCGTGCATTCGTGGACCTTCTCTGCATCACTTGTACAAAGATTGTGCCCGAGTAACACGGGGAGCATCTTTCTCATCATGGTTGCTCCGGAGTGACCCAGCCTTTGATGCCAAATGTCGGCCTTAGTACATGCAAAATTTGCAGTCCGCTCTGACTTGTCTATGTGAGACAAGATCTGGGTACTTCCCTGCGTCCAGGTTTTCCTACCAGCATCCTCTTCATCACTTCGCATAGAAGTGTGGCTCCCTAGTAGGTTCCGGGTATTCGCTAGGGTTCCTTCCGCCCATGCTTTCCGCCGGACGTCTTCGTCACTCCTCCTCGAGGGAGAAGCGCGGATTCTGCCCATTACCTTGATGGGCAGCTCATATAGACCGTTGACTCCCGCTTTCGCGGTGGCGAGGAGACTCTGTCCTCGCCGGACCTCGGGCCTAAGGGCTCCTCCGAAATGAGGGTACGCCTCTGCCCGGGGCGCCTCCTTCTGCCCGAACAACGACCAGCGACCCCCACCTCGGGCCCCGTGCGGGCTCCACTCCACCCGTGCGGGCTCCCCGGGTTTGAGCCATGCGCTACAGCTCCCCCAAGGTTTGCCTCCCCGGGTATCGCCTCCCCGGGTATCGGGCACGGTGCACCTCCACAACTCCAGAGACTTCAGCACACCAGCACTCCAGCACTCCAGAGAGTTTAAACGTGAATTGGTAGTTTTAGAGCCTCACTACTTTCAAAATTATTTTAAATATGCTACACCCCTTCTCTACCTCCAAAAATTTGTATGTAAGGAACTAATATCATGCTTCACACAATGGTAATGGATTTAGACTTTGACACAAAATGAATTTAAAGTTTGTTGAGTCACTTGATACAAGGAGAAATATGAAACTTTTGCTTGACTTCAAACACTATAATCTTTCAATCTATGGAATCAATGTTTATAAAAATTTGTGAGTATGTTACTTACTGAGGCTTATTTGGGATCCAATGGTCAAAAATAGATTTTTTTTTTTTTTTTGTCTCCTTATTTATTCATTGCATTGGAATCCAACATTTTGGAAGTGTTTTGGTGTGCAACTGTTACAGTACCTAGGGGTTAAAATGTTTTGTTACACCAAAATGTATTTGTTAAAAATGTAATCAGTCTAATGGTGTCATTTGTAAGTGAGGCAAGAGTATCACGATTTTGTAGTCTAATTTTTCATTTGCAATTGTTGAAATAAACTTCAATAGCTCTAAATTTTCATAGACAATGCAAAGAAGGAAAAAAATAAAGCATTTCAATTTTGGTAAATCATAAGCGATAACAAATTAATTCCAAAGTCAAAGGAGTTTCACAATTCTTGCAAACCACATACTCATCTCCCTCTTCAATCCTATTATTTACCATACAAATGTGACAATGAGCTTTAAGAACTCGAGGAAATACAGTTCTCTTTCGCTTAGAATGTGCCACAAGCACATGAGTTGGATGTTTTGAAGGTGGTTGTGAAGAAGAACCTTCACCATCATCCGACATCTTCCGTTTTTGTCCATGTCCCATTCTAGTACGTTGTACATTTTCCTGTAAATGAGCTATAGAACCACGTACGGGAAGGTCAATAGTAGGAGGTCTTGGAAATGTAAATGGCATTGACATAGATTCCACAATCCTCTGCAATACATCTTCTTTCTGTTGTGCTTCTTCAATATCACAATCATCCATAGATGATATCATATGTGACATCAACTCTTCCACTTGCCGACAAAGATCTCGTGCCCTCCTCTTGCACTCACTTCTTCTTTGATCCTCATGAGAACCACCCATATTTAAATCATTTTCTCGTAAATGTGATAATGCATCATTGTTAGGATAGTCTACATTATCCATAGACTCTATTCCAACTTCTGAAGATTGTGAAGGAGAAAAAAATTCCTTCACAATAAGTTGAAGCCCTAGAATATGTTTGCAGGTTGATTGTCGAGCAGGGCAATTACAATAATGAGTGTTCAAAGAAACACTATATTTGATGCTAGGAGAAGACTCACTTGTCATGTAAAATAACATGTGCTCTGTATTTACGACTTCCAAAATTGCATCTGGATCTTCTTTGTAAGCTTTTAATATGCGCTCTCCTCCTTTCAATCGCCGTCGATGTTCTTTGTCATTGCCTCTTCGTGAAAATCTGCCTGAATCACCTTTATATGAATTTTTTTATTAGTAAGAACCATAACAATAATAACTATGATTTCAAATATTATTTAATAAAAAAATCACCTATATAATGTAAAAATTGAAATAATTTTTTTTATATACTTACTTATAAGTTGAACGGTTTGGAAATGATCCATGAGGGTAGGCCCCCCAATTCGACTTCCATCAGCAGCGCTACCAACAATTGCAACAATAAGGTCTCGAAGAGAGCGATTAACTTTTCCCTGAAGCAAAGTATATTTTATCCACTCCCAATGTCTCTCCACATGATTTGTGGTATCAATGCCTCCATAAGCAAAGAGACGACCAAATCGAGGCCATAACTTCCTCCATGGTGTAGTCTCTCCAGCCCAACCTTTCTGAATATAATCTTTAACACCTGGTATGTGTCCAAAATCTTCATAGAATTTCTGAAGGTTTAGGTTGAAATGCTCTTCTTGTGGACAATGCATCAAAATATGTAAGGCCCTCCATAATTTATCCTTATCCATGATAGAAACGCGAGTGAGGAGATTCTCACTCCATGCTTTCATCACATGGAAATGACATAATAAGATTTTCCCCGCCACTTGTACCCTTTCTTCATTTTCCATAGTCCAACAATACTCATCCATATTCACAACCATTTCAATAGAGTTTAATGAAGTCCTGTGTTTATCGATAATAATTGCAGAAGGTCTAATGTTCCCAATATTGGCAAATACAGCAGTTAGGGCCAATTCCAAAGCAATGCCCTCATGCCCTTCCCCTAGGTTTTGCTTTTGGTCTTTTGTACATAACATGTAGAACACCGGTACTCCCTTTCCATCCTGATTTGGCACAATTGCTGCATAAAGTGGGAGGTCACATTGGTTAGTCTTAGAAGCAAGAGCAACAGTAGAGGTGGAAATCACTCTTTTCAAATTTTCTTCTGCCATGCCAAGAACAACTGGATGTACCGGTAGAAATAAAAGATCACTATCTGACCCTGGAACATGTTCAGTGTGCCTTGAATGGATAGAAATACTAATGTTCTTTTCGTTTGAAGACCCACCACCATTGTCATAAAAAATGGGCTCCATAGTCTTCAACTGAGAAGAACAATTGCACAACCTCGACTTTCTATCCTGTTGACTATTCTTATTCTCCATAACTCTTATAAAAGATCCCTTCCTATGAGGACGAGTCTTATTTCCACCCCTGTGACAACGGTAGTACTTTACGATATGACTCTTAGTTCGTTTTGTGTTACGCAATCTCCGCAAGACTTTGTGGTTTATGCATATCTCATCAAGAGTAGCACCGAAGGCATCAAGAGAAACAACAAGATTTTCATTCCAGAACGTTGAATCTTCACAAGTACAACATGTGTGAAGACAATTTCTTACGTAAGAGGCATGAATTCCTCCTACTCTAATATCCGTGCTCCATTTTGCATGAATTGCATTTAATGTAGGAGTTAGAGGCAAATGTTTGCCAGTAACATCTACATGAGCATTTTCAACTATAGAAGACCAAAGTTCAATGGGAGGAATTTGCTTCCCATTTGAATCTTGTTTTATGGGAGCCAAAGCTACCCCATCCTCAACAAGAATCAATTGAACATTGTCTTGGAGTTTTTTCCATCGCTCTATATTATGAACAACATCATCTACATCTATACGATGACCATGACTTTTAGAAAGAGGACAAAATGTAGAATCTGATTCACGAATTTTCTCAAAAGAAGGATACACTTGATTTTGTAAGCATTGAATCATGAGGATCATACTTGCAAAAGTGAAGTGGACATTCTTTGGGAAAGTTTCAATAGAAACATGATCAAAAGAGAGAGAAGATGACTCATCTGTGGAAATAGGAATGTTGGCACTTGAAAAATTTATAGAGTCCCCATCACATCCATACGGTTCGTCATAATCTTCTGTACCTTCCATATTCGTTTCCCAATCGGAGAGTGTAAAATGTGTTCCCAAACTACCATCATCTTGATGATTTTGTAGAATTTCTTCTACTCCAACAACATATTCAAACTCTTCCTCAAAATCGGAAGGATAAATGTAATCATCATCTCGGATATCATCCTCCTCTTCCATGGTATTAGACCAAAAGCATGTGAATGAAATAAAGATGTGTTTATAAATACAATATTGTCCTTTTCTTTAAACCTATTTTGGACAATAGTAAAAAAACAATTTTAATATCATCTTTGAATACAACAAAACATTTCAAACACAAAACACATTCATGTGCACATCCATTAATATAAAACAAATAATATGGTTTAAAGAATCATACCTTCAATGTTGAGAAACACAATTTGAATTTAAAATAGGTGATGGCCAAACCTCCCATTCCTCCACTTCTTTAAACCCTAGTCATCAAATCACATCAAAATAGATAATAATGTTGTGCACATTTAAAAATGGGATCAATGTGATTTTAAATATCAATGCTTTAATGTTGAAAGAAGTTTGCAAACTTCTTGTAGAACTAGAAGTACCTTCACTTGTAAGCCCTGATCCTCAACTCTCTCTTTACTACTTAGCACCAACATTAAGCTACATTACACTACACACTACAATACACTATCATGCCCCCCTCACCTTCACTCTCACTACCCAAAAAATGCTTGACAATCCACAATGTTGTGGTGTACTAAAGTACTAGAGCAGAGTGCTAGAGTGCTGGAGTGCTGGAGTCTCTGGAGTTGTGGAGGTGCACCGTGCCCGATACCCGGGGAGGCAAACCTTGGGGGAGCTGTAGCGCAAGGCTCAAACCCGGGGATCCCGCACGGGTGGAGCCCGCACAGGTGGAGTGGAGCCCGCACGGGGCCCGAGGTGGGGGTCGCTGGTCGTTGTTCGGGCAGATGGAGGCGCCCTGGGCAGAGGAGTACCCCCATTTCGGAGGAGCCCTTAGGCCCGAGGTTCGCCGGAGTTGCAACGTCTCTTCATCATCATCCAACGCGGTGGTGATGTGGATCCCATTCGCGTGTAAGTCGCCAAAACTGATGAGGCTCCGTGGAGCGCTCGGAGCGTACATCGCTCTTCTGCATGTGAGGGTATGGCCGCCGGGTATCATAACTGCTGCGGGGCCCTCACGAAACTTGATATTCCTCCTCCCGGCAATCATTACGATGTCGCATGATTGCCAGGGCTTATTCTTGTTCTTGAACTGGAAATAGCTTTCATCCTGGAGGATAGTGTGAGTTGATGCACTATCGAGCAGTGCTAACTTCACATTAGCGGGTGGTGATGACTGCACCATAAAATTCTCCAGATCCTGGTCAGTGAAATTCGGAGCGTCGAGGGAGTGGACTTCCCTTTTCTCAGCCTTGAGTTTCTGCAGTTCTTTGTATAAGTCCACAAAGAAACTCGGGGTCCTACATTCTCGTGCATAGTGACCTCGGCGCCCACACTTGTGACATGGGCCTAAACTCTTGTGACTGTATCTGCTAGATGACGACCCTTTCTCTGATCGCTCTAATCTCGTCCTGGAGTCATACCTGGGTGATCTCAAGGTTGGCTTACCTTTCTGCCCCTTCTGTTTCCGCCGAGGCGCATTAATACTGTGAGTCTCGTGGGAATGTTGCTTCTCCTGCGCCTTCTCCTGCGATGCGCTTGTTTTGACGTCCTTCGCCTTTTCCACGGTATGCACCTCCTTAGGGGGTCGGCTCTCCGCATTTTTCAATAATAATTGGTGCTGCTTCTCAGCTAACAACAAGTAGGACATAAGTTCAGAATGCTTTTTGAATTTCATGTTTCTATATTGTTGTGCTAGGATTGCAGATGCGGGAGGGAAGGTAGAGAGAGTCCTAATTATTATGCTTTCAGTGACTGTCTGTGCGTACAGCTTGAGTTGGATTGAAATCCGATGTAGTTTGGCGTTGAAGGATGCGAAGTTCGAAAAGTCCAGCATGCGCAGATTTAACCAGTCGCTCCACGCCTGGGGCAAGAAGATGGTCTCTTCGTGTTTGAACCGTGCGTCGAGCAGCTTCCAGAGTTCCACTGCATCGTCGACTTGAACGTACTGTTGGCGTAAGGAGGCATCGATATGTCTTCTGATGATCAGCAGTGCTTGCCACCGATATGAGGGGCACAAGTCGTCGACTGTCTCGCTCGAAAGTGCCGCATCCAGCTCCTCCACGCAGAGGTAAGTGTATGCATCGTGTCGCCATTCGAGGAAGTTGGTTCCGTCCGGTTCGAGCAGATCTAACATTAACGGCTGTATGCGTGTCTCTCGTTCCCTGACGTGAGATGACATCGTTATTTTGGACATCACGACGAGTTCAATTGTGTGTATTCTATAGTTGACAAAACCCTATCGCTATAAGATGGGCCTCATACTCCGGTGTTGGAATTATTGTGAAGTGCTGTGTGTGCGGAGCAATTATAAAGAGGCGCATGATCAAAACTAAGGACTCGAACTCAGTAGAGACGAAAGTGCTGATAACGTGTTGTGGGATTGGGCGAAGAGGACGCGGGGAGTGTACAGCGCGGGAGACGTGAATGCACATATCAACCATGGGCATCCTTTGATTAGGGGTGCATATATTATATGAGCGTTACATGTGTCAGTTTGATTAGACACTCGTAATTGGCGGCGGGGCGGTATCAAGCCGTCATATCGGTGTGATGATTTGGTAGTTGAGCAAACACATAAACCCTGGAGTTGAAGTTCATAATGAGTGGCCTATGTGTTTAAAGCTAGCTCCTACAGCTCTTTTACAACACGAAGGACAGACAAGCTGAACACTACAACCACCTACAACTGCATCGAACGACGGGCTGGACATTTGAAGCATGCACGAATATAGTACAGTCTAATATTATTTAGCGACTATTAATAATCAATGCATGCCCTATTATTTATTTAGTGAATACATTTTATGCCATTTAACAAGTACACTAATCAATATTTAGAATATATTTATATATAAGTAAATACGTTATTTATTATATACTGATAGTTTAAACCTTTTGTATTTCGTTTTTTTTTTTTTTTTTTTTTTTTTTTTGTACTCGGCTGGTCTTGAGGACGCTATTTATGCTCACATACAAGGTATCCTGTCCATGCCGGGTTCAATGTGTTGGTGCAAGCAGATGCAGGGACAAATTTGTTCTACTCAATAATCATGAACTTGTTACATTCTTGTTTAAGTGAGTGCTACTAGAATCACAACTGCATAACCTGCAAGTGCAATTAACCTCTAAAATTCCTTGCCTATGTTATGTCAAAAACAATGCAAAATTGTCTGTGAAAGTTCAGTAATTCTTTTAAAAATGAGAAAACTTCTTTCACTAATTTTAACCATAAGATAATGAAATGGACTACTTAATAAACATGTTCAAAAAATTTGGTTGTGCTTAACTACATGGGTTGGGGGATCATAATGTTGAAAGTGAAAATAATGATACTTTTTCATTCCTGCATTATGAGAAACACCACATTTTGACTTCACTTGGTGTCAAATTTTCGCATCATACAAGTTTTGAATTTTATACTATCATGTTGTGCATGATATTAATTCCTTGTCCATCATTTTCAAAAGTAGAAGATTAGTGAAGCATTTAAAAAAAAACAATGAAAATGAGGTCCAAAATTGCAAGACCATATTTCAATTTTAATTAACTCACTTCCTCATAGATTGGAAATCCAAACAATGAAAAGAAAAGTCTTATGCTTCTTCTTGAAGTAGAAAAATTAAATGTAAAAAACATCAAGATCTCTAATTTTTATGTGGAAATGAAAAAGTTATTTCCTTGCACCTTACCTGAAAATGTGAGAAAACTTTGACTCCCATTGGAGTAAAATCTTTATATTATGGAAGGTTATTTTTCTTGAGAACTCCAAATAAATTATTTAGTTTACTTGTATAAAAACTTAGATCGATTGGAGGGCTGGAAAACTTTTTTGTAGCTAGCTCCCCTTGCCATTTTATTCTTTAAGATGGCATAACTTTGATTCTCTAAGTCAAATGAGAATAAAAAAAATTATATTCCTACATTGCTCCCACCTTTTTGCATCTTCATACATAGTTTCAAGACCTGAAACTATAATAACAATCATAAAAACTTGTGCAAGATTCGTAAAAGCCCACCTCTGGATTCTTGGCAATTTAGGGGTTAAACATCATGATTAAATGCATACTCTTGTAGATCATATTAAGACACATTTTGAGGTCACCAAATAATCAAATATAACTAAAATGCTAATAAATAAGTCTGATCAGATTGTGAATGAGTGTTGCTTCAAATTTATAGCTTAAAATTTACAAGTAGTTATATGAACTGTTAAAGACTCAAGAGGATGTGAAGCAGGGTTGTCAAAAAGGACGGACATGGCCTAAATCTGGCGGACCGGACGGACGGACGGACGACCAGACCGGGCGGTCCCGTCCAAACATCGGACATAGCGGGGAGGAGAAAAAATTACTGCAGTAATTTTTTTCATGATTTATCCAAAAGTTAGAATGGTATGATGACATGGACGACTTTATGATGACATGGATGACTCGGAACGCCACAGATACAAGAGGGCGCGAGCGTCTGGAAGGGGGGGCGCGAGCGTCTGAGAGAGGGGCGCGAGCGTCTAGGAGAGAGGCGCGAGCGCCTGGGAGTGGGTGCAAGCATCTGGGAGGGAGGACGCGAGAGTTTGGAAGGAGCACAAGCATTTGGGAGAGGGGGCGCGAACACCTAGGAGAGGGGGGGGGGGGGCGCGAACGTCTGGGAGGGGCTAAACAGATTTGAAAAATTACATATGTTGTTATTTATAACACTATAGAGTTGCATAATAATCAAATGATTGAGTTACATATGTTGTGGTTTATAACACCCCATAGTCTAAAATAATAAAAAATTTAGAAGAATTATAGATGTTGTTATTTAGAACACTTCCAGAGTCTAGAAGAATAAGGAAAGAAAAGAATTACAAGTGTTTTCAGTTATAACACTTCAAAGTCTAGGTCAAAATGTAACACTAACTACCTAGAAAAACACAATTAATGTTGTTGGGTACAACATTAAATGTCATCTAACAGTAACCAACCTTTCTAGTATAGTTCCTACAAAATGAATTAGAAATAGAGCGTGTTCCAATTTCTTTGAAAATTCAAGATACTTCTCCAAAATAAATTAAAAGTTCCAATTCACAATTGTCCCAATCTACAAATATTATAGGTACCATTGTTGAATACATAAAAAGTTGTTTATTATTGTAGATTGTAAAGTGTAAAAAATAACAACACATTTGATTCTTATGTTTTGTTAATTATTTTAGAATATGAACTATTATAGGTGACCACACATGCCATTCTTTTGTTTCATTAAGCGCTTTTACTTTGAGGATTTTATTTTGAGACTTTTATTTCTATGTGATACAATATATTGGCCCATAGGAGACGACGGGGTTCCACTAGTAAAGTTAGAACGTAAAACCAATATATTATACGAGGATAACAAAACGAAAGAAACTACACGTGTTTGCTCTGACACCTAGGGTGGATAATTGTTTCACCCGCTTGCCATGATGTCTATTTTATGTAACATTAGCTTTTGATGTGACAACCCGGTTTTTCCTTAGTTTATGGTAAAGTTTCTTGTGCTTATTACCATCAACCATTACTGTCTTGACGTCTCCCCGGGGGGATTCTAGGGGCGGAGAAATTTTTACTAAATATAGTAAATTTTGGTGAAATTCGTGTGGAAAAATTGCAATATTTTCTATCAAATGGGCAGACACGGGAGTGGACGGGAGACTATGTTTTATAGCCCCTCCCAGACGTTCGCGCCCCCCCCCTCTCCTAGGTATTCGCGCCCCCTCTCCCAAATGCTTGTGCTCCTTCCAAACTCTCGCGTCCTCCCTCCCAGATGCTTGCACCCACTCCCAGGCGCTCGCGCCTCTCTCTTAGACGCTCGCGCCCCCCCTCCCAGACGCTCGCGCCTCCCCTTCCAGACGCTCGCGCCCCTTCTCCCAGATGCTCGCGCCCCTTCTCCCAGATGCTCGCGCCCCCCCTCCTAGACGCTCGCGCACCCCCTTTCAGATGCTCGCGCCTCCCCTCTCAGACGCTCGTGCCCCCTCTTCTAAGACGCTCGCACCCCCCCTCCCAAACGCTCGCGCCCCCCCTCTCAGGCGGTCGCCCCCTCCATGTCAGCTATATTCCTCGGAATTTTGGATGACATATTGGATGAGTGGCATCCTAGGTGGACAAGCTAAATCCTCTTTAACCATTTGGGCGGTCAATCTTAAGTTGACCAATAACAGACCTCCCCTGAGCCTATAGCACGGGACGAGCGGACCTCCCGGTCCTTCGGACGGGGAGGTCCCATGAACAACCCTGATGTGAAGTGAAATATTGCAATGTTCAGACTGAAGAGAAACACTCATTTCATAATGCCTCCAATATGGCTAGTGCCATCTCCAAAACGCACTCATGCAGCATTGAGACTCTGCATCCCAAAACCTTTAAGTATGACTTCTCCACTTAAGTTTAGTAGTAAGATACAAATTAAGGATACAACCATAGTTGCAAGAACCATTTCAAAACGTTTCGAAACCGAGTTTCAAAACTGTTTCAAAAAAGTTTCGAAATAGAATCAAACAAAATCAAACGAGAATCTTCTCCACAAAAGGCTTGATTTTATTATTAAGTAGAATCTTACATCATTGTTCATATAGGAAGCTCACAGAGCTGAATCGAGGCTTTTTGCAATCAAAAGCATGTGTATCTTCATAGTCAATAGGCTGACTATCATTCATTACATTAGATGTACATGTCCTGAAAGGGCCGTTGCTAGATGGACTTGTGCTACCACTACTTGCTTCTTCATGCTCAGATTCCCATATACTACTCTTTTCTTCTGAATCATGCTCTTCAATATGATCCATTGTAGCAAGCACATTAAGAAACCTCCTAGAAACCTCTTTCCATTGAGAGCATCGAGATGAGGAGAGACCTTCATCAAATAAGAACTCATATGGATCTTCAATTTTCAATCGTGATGGAAATGATGGGACTTTGTTAATGTCAATGGAATCAGGATTTAATTCATGTATCTCGTCAATGCTAGTCCATTGCTCCAACATCCTCAAATTTGACTGAATAAATACAAGTTTCTTCATTCGTGCAAATGATAACCTACTGCGCTTCTTGATTTGTACCAAACCAAAAGTACTCCAATTACGTTCATTGACAGATGAACTGCAATCCTGTGACAACACTCGTAATGCAATTTGTTGCAAATTTGGTACTTCCCTCCCATATTTCTCCCACTAAGTAACAGGTTTCAACATAGCATCCCTTAGAAGAGATCCACTTCTAGAAAATGGACCTTATTTGTGTAAAAACTTCAAAAGATCATCCTCCAATGAATTCTGTTGCACTAGATTAGTACAAATTTTTCTCAAATAGTTAGCCCAACCTTCCTGCAACTCAACTGAAATTTCTCCCAAATCAGTCTTCCATAATGGATGCAAAATATAAGCCACCTTGTAGATAGGTTGTTGAAATCATGACCATCTTGATGCCAACTTCTGCTTCACATCACAAATCCTATTTCTATCCAATCTAGTTGCCCCATGTAATGTATCTTCGAGTTTGGACATAAATGCATATATTAAATCCATGGTGCATCCTTCATGATCAACAAGTCGCAAAATAGTATAAATTGGTTGAAAATCCATTATAATGTTCTCAGCATCTCTCCAAAAATTTTCATCATGAAGTATAAGTGCTTTGAATTCATTGGCCTCTTCTGATCCACATTCATTCCATACATGCCAACAATCTGAAACTACAAGTTGTTGTAGGGCAAGATAAACTCTTAACAACTGTTGTAGAAACAAAAACATGTAGCCAAACCTGGCTGCTGAGAATTGAAGTATTTCAAGATTGCTAAAAGATCTGAATATTGACAATACTTTTGATCTCCTTGTAGCAAACTTCACAATAGTCTTTGCCTTCTTTATGAAATCTTTCATCCAGCTTAGGCCTGCAATATCCTCGACAATCAAATCTAAACAATGTGCTGCACAGGGGATCCATTGGATATGAGGGTAATCTGATATTAGTTGTTTATCCATGCTTCTGCAATTAGATTGATTGTCTGTAATCACTTGAACAATATTGTTGGCACCCACATATTCAATTGCATTTTTTATATGCCCATAAATATAGCTTCCACTCAATTGTTGGCCCAATAATTCAGAAGCATCGATTGCGTCCAAGAAGATTGTACCTTGGCAAGAAGATACCAAAATGTTGATAATAGGTCGTCTCTTGATGTCAGTCCATCCATCAGCAAAAATACTGCATCCATATCTTCGCCAAGAAGATTTAATCGGCCCCAAACTGTGTATTACAGATTGAAATTCCTCATTTAAATGTGATGTTCGTAAACTTTCACAACTAGGTCCATGGAAATTTCTCTCCTCCAATTGAATAACTGTAGACATCATATTCTTCCATGCAGAAGTATCCACAACATGAAATGGTATATTACATTTATAAAAACACTTCCAGATGCTCAATGTTGCTTCTTGCAATAATGATCTTCTCCCAACTGCAACTCTCAACTGTGAAGTGCATAATAATGAACATTGTGGTTGAGAGGAACTTGGTTGAGAAGATTCAGGATGCAAATTCAAAGTTGGATGAAAAGACTCTGGTTCCAAGGATTCATGTTGTGCAAAATGCCCTAGATTACAAGAAACAGATGGAATGGAAACATTGCCAACACTAATACCCCTGGCTTGAGAAGAGAGTTCATGGAAATACATAGCTTGAATTTCAGAAGGTACATCAGTGCATGGTGCCACACCTTGACTTGATACTTTACCCAAATGATGCTTAATTCTTGCAGGATTTCTACTAAGCTCCCTTGAGCAGAAGTTGCAACGCCATCGTTTTATTCTAGCCCCATCATAACCTACTATCTCTGTCACATATTCCCATGCTCTATCTCGTTGTCGTCCCATTTTACATATCTAGAATATAGCTAAAACCCCTACATTACATACATGTCATTCAGTTTAAATTACATATCATTCCATTTCAATTGCAAAGCCCTAGACTTAATGATGTACTATCATAGATGGATTTTTTTGCTTTAAGAAGATAAAAGGTGTTTAGAGTAATCTAAGGATGATTTTAGTCATTTAACATGAGATAAGAAGTCATATCTTTGATTTACTTCAGGAATGACTTCAATGAAATGAACAAAAACTAGTTGTCTTCACTTTGTCATAGACAAAATTTACTAACCTGAACTTTGTTTTACACCATCAATGATCTTGTAATACTTTGCTAAGTGCTCCTCTCTTCCAGTCATGCCAGCTCCTCAATGTACAAAACACACCTAGCTTATCAATGCACAAAACAAACCAAGCTTGGTACAACACTTTCAAAACAAACGAAACCCTAGCCTTACATGTTTCAAAAACATTCTACATGTAATTGGGAGAGTCATGTATAAATTGTGTTCAAGCGAACATAACCACAGTGCACATCACAAGCATTGGAGTCATGCATAAATTGTGTTCAAGTGAACATAACTACAGTAAAAATTAGGAGTAGAAATCTATGTAAGTTAATACAATTTATGCAAGATGCTCCTATTTGTCAATTCCAGTGTGTAGTGAGATAGAAAACCTCAAAAAAATCACATCAACATTCTGAAATGTTTTGGTAGAGCACCACACAGTTGGAGTGCTATATCTAACCACACAATAAGAAGTTCTACAAAAGCATGCATGAATAATTGAAATAGAAGGTGACAATACCTAATGAAGAACAAACATTGCGGAAGTGATCTTCAGAGATCTGCAAACACTCTGCTCCAAAATCCAACACCGAGATGTTTGACTTAAAGCTCCAACTACCTTGAGGGAGGATACAAGATTCAATAAGAAGTTCTTCTAGCTAGCAACAAGTGCATGCATAAATAGTACAAATACAAGGTGGTAGTACCTGATCTAGAACCAATGTTGCACAAGCGACATAAAGAGGTCCGTAAATATACTGCTAAAGAATCTGGCTCCTGCTTAAGAATCCAACACCAAATTGTTCAGTTAGAAGCTCCAACTATCTTGAGGAATATGACGGTACGGACTATCAGAGTTCACAGGTTCCTTCAAACGAACTAGCTCTTTATGAAGGAGTAACCATATTGATCAACAAGAGTGTTGTAGAGAACGACAACCACAACCACAGAGTGTTGCAGTGACCATCCAAGATATTGCAACGAGCACCTAAACTACAGCGAATACCCATCAAATGCACAACCAAAGCAGTAGTGGAGCAGCTATGGAATAGTGAAGCTCATCTGCATGGTAGACACATGTAGCATAGCTGTAGGACATGCAAACTCCCGTTTCGAAACGTAGAAAGAAACGAACGTTTCTGTTTGTTTCGAAACGTGTTTCTGTACGTTTCATTGCAACTATGGATACAACACAACCAGGAGAGAAGAAATTGTGAGGTCACTATTATAATAGAGAAATACTTCTCATGCATTGGTTTCCAGCATTGGCATTCAAGCAGCTTCACATACCATCGAAAATGAAGGATAGAAAATACTCAAATGAAAGTGATACATCAAGGCTTGACATGGTGTGCAGTTTGAAAAGAGAACAGTTTGGGAAGAGCTCCCAGCATGGTCAGCATCTGCCGATGAGTTTTCTTGGAAATGACATATTATCACATCCAATTAAAACATTGTAAGGCATAGCAGTGCCTGTAGTGCATTTTTCTATAGTGTCTGTAGTGCTACAGTCAGTTAATTACACTCCTAAAATCAGGAAGATGAATTCTGGTAATCAAGCACCTGAAGGACAAGCATGCCAGAACTAAAGTGAGAACATTTTGCATCAAAGAGATTGTTACTTAGACCTCGCCTAAGAGGACAGAGCCGATAAACGATTTTAGTTTCCTTAATGAGTATTTACACAACTTCGACACATGACCAGACACATAGATGATAACTTACTTAGATTCCATTCCACAGTGACAACCACTTCAAAATCCCCACTTCAAAATTGGGAGGAGTTGTACAATTCAGCTAGACCTGTTTCTTATTCCAAAGTACCCTTGAATCCCTTTGCTTGACTTTACAAATAACTTTACAGCCACCATGCTAGAAATCCACAACTTGTGACCTGAGTCAGAAAATCATCCATGCCACATGCCACTTAACATTCATCAACTGCATAAACCACCTCCTCAGTAATAGTGGCAAACCTCAGAATAATTGAATTGTTCCCATGATCCAATTTCTATGCTAAAGTTGAACACAAGGAGGCAAGGTGGATGGTTCAATGGATTCCACAGTTTTTCGTTGAGCCCTTGTCTTTCTACTCCCTTTTTCTAATATGCTCCCTCACTAACTTATCTCACTTTGGACTCAAGTACAACTGATAATCAATGTTAAGACTGCTTTGTTCCAATCACTTCCATACCAGGCTCGCATGGTACTAACTTACTCAGTGGTGATGACTGGGACATTGAATCCCATGCCCTTACTGCTCAGCGACATCATTTTTCTCAGCCTTTCAGCAACATCATTCTCCTTCACAAAACAGTGGATATCAACACCTTGTCCATGCATTCAACTATGCTTGGTTTTGACATATGCACTGCTCCTAAAATCCTGAATTGTCTAATATGTACCCATGGGGATTTTACAAAAAGTCCAATTTACTTAAATCCATGTCCAACACTAGTGGAAAGATGGTATGAGACTACCAGCAAGTACACCAGCTAATGATAGTTTACAGTGTACACTTGACATAAACCACCACTACACAAATTATCATATTTAGTGTGAGTTGCACTAATAATAAAAACTCATAGTAATTTTGGAATGGAACAAGCATGAGGAGCACTAATTTTGATAATTCAGTGTAATGCCATTTGTTACTACAAAAAGTATGAGAATTAACATGTGATCCTTGCACTAAATCTAAGTCTAATAGCATAAGATTGATTCATACCATCTTTTTGCTAGTGCTACTAAAGCACCATAGCTAGCATGCCTAAAAATAGTTCAAATTGTACAAAATCATAATATAACAAAAATGTGAGAATAAAATAAAGATTAAAACATATTATTGATAGTAGTGTTTCACCATTCTAAAGCACAAATGATAATAATAATCATGAGGTTTAATTTCATTCAAAAAAGTTTAACTATCTGCTTGTAAGGTGGTGGCTTTCTTATCTATTTTATAATGAAGATGTGTTTGTTTTACATGAAAATTTGAAAAGAAATAAGTCAACCAAAATCTCTAAATAATTGGTAGTTTTACAAGGATGATGTGAGTAATGAGGCTTTTTATAAAAGCAGATCAACATGGATCTAATTAGGCATTGTTGATTCTAAAATAGTATAACAAACCAACTTGATGGAGCATTGATTATTTTATAATACAAATTCATGAAAGTGGTAGATGGAATGCTTTCACTAATCAACATTGTTACATTAATAAGGTCAAATAAGAAACCCATCACATCATTTCAATATAAATAATCAAATTCATAAAGAATTTGATTAAACACTAAAAATTTTCAAACACAAAATGAAATATATGCAATAATGGCCAATATTGATTCATGTAAGTCAATATTGGCAAATAGTCATTAATGTTCACCATGTTTTCAAATGTCTTGTATGGATCTCAACCAATTGGATAGAATTGGACATTGATATTATTTCACTTCACATGTTACCCAATTGGCCTACTGTTCAGTACAGTACAATCTACTCTCCACCCAAACCTCCAACACAACCTCCAATTAGTTTGAATTCTACACACCAATACTGGTTACAGCTTACACACATCATGCATTCCAATATTGACTTCAACTTCATCACTCCAATTACATAGACACACAACTAAGGTAGGAGGCTCAAAATGTGACTGGGCATTGTGAACCAACCCTACAAAAGTACCATAAACAATGTACAGGGTTATTAAAATTGAACAAACTTTATGTGGTGAAAAATTGCAATCCCAAGCACACTGTTTTAGGAGATTTATGAAGTGATATAAGTTACTATTATGGTGCACTTTGACACAATTTAGTCCTTAATTGGACCCGTGAATGTAGTGAATGGATTATTTTAATAAATTCTGACTTATAGTGGGAAGTGAAGCAAATGGAATCTTGTTGATTTTTTTGTTTTATTTTTTTAAGGAGAAAAAAAACCAAAGTTAATTCATAGGAAATGATATACAACCAGTGCTAACACGGTCATCGGACGACAGCCCCAAACCCACCCACGTCGCTCATCAGTAACCAAACTGACATTTGCCCAAGAGACCTTGTTACTGCTCCCAATTATTTTTGGACTTCTTTGCCTATTCAATTCAAAGGCATGTTCTGGTTGGTGATTATTGTAGTGTATGAGCATAAATAGCAACCTACACACATTTTACTTAAAAAGATTATAATTTTTGTGAAAGTCACCTTTTGTTATTCAAAGATATCTTGTCTTTTTCATCTCGAATAGCTATTAAGAATAAAATATAGTAATATTAAAATGAGGATCTAGGTAGTCTATTTTTATTAAGTGTGAACAAGCTTGGTGGTCTCTAAACTCAAAGTGAAACTTGTTTTAGCTTCACTTTAGCACCAATAACCTGTGAGTGTACTGGTGATTCCAGTCCTGGTGATCCTCAGATTTGGGAGCAGAGGTGACAGCATGCAAATACATGCCATCTTACGAACAAGGTGCAACAATTTGATGCTGTGATTATTGTAACTGTTTCTTTGAACTAGAGAAAATCTTGGGTAAATTGGCATTTGTGTTCATAAGTAAAATGAAGTAATACTTGAATGGAGGCAAAATATCCTTTTATTGGATTTTGTTTATTTAGTTAATTTTTCCAACAAAAGTGAAATGGTTTTATTTCACTGTGAAATCAAAGGAACAACAACTGTACAACTCAAGGCCTAAGGTACTGGTTAAGATTTTTGTGTTATTGACCTTATTTAACAATTATACTAGAAGACGTGCAAATGTGTAGATTGAATATTATGGTATGTGCATGATCATGTTTGCAATTACTATATACTGCAGCATGATATCCATTGTACAGTCCCCTTCAGTAAAGTTACGTACAGAGAGAAAAAACTGCTAAACTGTGAGAAAACTACAAATTCAAAATGTGACTACTATCTCAAAAAAGCTCTAAATCCAAAATCATAAAGTACATTGGAAAGGTAATAGAGTCTACTTTCATGTCTACAAAGAATTTCTTGACAAAATCGTAAAATCACACAACAATAGATATTTTATTAACAAACTAGCTACCACTTAGTGTGGTTGCCTCAAGCATTCATAACTGCCATCATTTGGAAAGGCATGCTAAAAATGAGAGTGTTTATAATCTCTTGACTCACACTTTCCCATGCCCATTGAATGGTTTTGACCATTTCTTCTTTATTCTTTGGTAGGACTTATTTTTGTATGAAGTCTTTTACCATCTTCCAAAGGTTTTCAATGATGTTCAAATCCGGTGAATTTGCAGGCCAATTGAGCATTCTCATTTGATGCACTTCTCTCCAAAGCCTTGGTTGGCTACTTCGATGCATAAGAGCACCATCTTCCATGAGTACAAGGTTGCTACAGTTCTTGTGCCTGAAATAAAACCCGTTCAATCGACTCTCATAAACTAGTTCTACAAAATCATTGCTTGTTTGTCTATTGTGAGCCGAAAACCTCCACTATGAGATTAAATGCCTCACAAAGGATTTTTTTTATTTAGTTAGTAATTTATTTATTAATTAATTTTTAGTTTTTATTAGTTATTGGCGTTTGTAGTCCTAATAATAAAGGCCTTCCAAGCAAGTATTGATTCTTCCTTACTCAAATCAATACCTTACCTTAATCTAAGTCAGACTTATGATCAATGATTGATTATAATTAATTAAATTTTATAATTAAGATTAGGACTAATGATTACTCTTAGAACTAATAATCAATATTAGGATTAATAATTGAGATTAGAGTTAATAATTATGATTAAGATAAATAATTAGGATTAGACTCTAATAATGAAGATTATGATTAATAATAGATATTAGAGTTAATAATAGAGATTAGATTTAATAATTAAGATTAGATTCTAATAATTAGGATTATGATTAATAATGGAGACTAGAGTAGATAAATAATGTTAATAATAATAATTATGATTAAGACTAGTAACTCAAATTAAGATTGATAACGAAGATTAAAATAGGTGATTAGAAGTGAATCAAGGAAAACAAACTTACCGCCATTAGTTGAACTAGAGGTGGCAGCACCTCCTTCTCCTTGAAAATCTCTTATAATTTAGCCATGAACAATTAAAATTCAAGAAAAATTTCCTTGAAAGAAGACTTCAGCGCGCTTAAAACTCAACAAATCACATTAAAAACAAATTTCTAGACAAGAAGATATGAAATTCCAAAACTACGTTTTAGAATTGTAAGGACAATAGACCCCCACTCACTTAGAATTCCACCAAAAATTTTAAAAAATCCAAAAATTATGTTTAAATTTTTTTGGAAACTAGAATTGATGCACCTACTATTTATTGATTTTCATAAACAGCACATACTTGAACACAAAGGTGTAGCATCGCAAACTTAGGGTACCTATTCTGCCTTTGTTATATCAAGGCAGCAGACCCCAAAATACTTGAAAATTCATTAAAAATCCAAAAAAAATCTAAATGCTGCACTTCAAATTTAGGAAAAAACAAGACTTTAGCGTCCATCTAATACAAAAAATCCCAAGAAAATCAAGGTAAGGTTATTCATGATATGGTTTTTTTAAGTCGCTCCATCCTCGACCAACAGCTGTGCACCTCTCCAATTTTGAAAAATCGCCAAAAATTGACCTTAGCTTCAAATGGAGCGTGCTTGGTGTTTTTGAAAAGCATACAACACAAGATATCTAACTACAAGATATCTCAAGAAGGAAATATTTTTCGAAATTTTGAGAGACAAAAATCCGAGGCCAATAGCCTTGGAGGGAATTTTACTAACACTTAAGCAAAAGGGGAAGCAATTTGGCATGGCTTCGCTCACACAAAGGAGAGAGAGAGAAGAGTGGCTGCCCAACCCCTCTTATCCACAAGAGAGGTGGCCTAAGGGTGGCGGCTTCATCTCTACCCTTGAAAACAAAAATCCTTAACTAAAGATCAAAGGCCAAAATGACCCAAAAGTAAAAACCCGATTGTTGGGCTGAGGTCGCTTATATCTAAAAATAGAATTTTTTTTGGACAAAACTAATACTACCAATGTGTTCACAATACATTTTTACCCCAAGATCAACTATCTACTTGTCCAAAACTAAGTCTAAATACATATATAGCCAAATAACTACTAATTTACTATATTT
This sequence comes from Physcomitrium patens, assembly GCF_059467195.1. Lineage (NCBI taxonomy): Eukaryota > Viridiplantae > Streptophyta > Bryopsida > Funariales > Funariaceae > Physcomitrium > Physcomitrium patens. The sequence goes on from NC_143426.1 coordinate 7,050,145, forward strand.
TGTAATTTTTTTGAACTTTCTAAACTAAAATTGAGCTTTCTAATAGAAATCACCATAATTGATAATAAAAAGGCAAGGGTAACACTAATTGCACTCACATCTATCAAGAGGCATGATAACTAGTGGACATATATCAAATCCTGTAAAGGCACCCCATACCATCATCACTGTGCGGGCGGATTTGAATATTGGTGCTAAACAGTCTTGAGAATAGCGTTCATAAGATCGACGCCAAACCTGCACTTGTTGTGACCTCTTTCCAATTTCAAATGTAGATTCGTCTATCCATGTGACATTCTTCCAATTTAAGGCAATCCAATGCACATGCTCTCTAGAAAATTCTAACCTTGCTTCTTTATGTCTCATGCTCAAAAATGGCTTTTTTACTGCAATTCGATTGCTAAAACCAAGAATTTGAATAGCCTTCTTCAATGTGTTAGGGCTATGTTCAATGATTCTAGCAAGCGACAAGTTCCGATTCTTCATAAATAGTTTGCCAAGTTCTCTCATATCACACAAATTAAGTTTTTGAGGTCCGCCTGATAGTTTAAAAAATTCCACAATTTGCGGAGCTTAAAGTTTTTAATAATAGTATAGATAGTTGTCTTTGGCATGTCCAAATTCCTTGCAATACTTGCACCTAACATCTTAGCTTCGTGCATACCAACTATAACCGCTTTCTCCTCTGTTGTCAATTCTTGAGTCTTCATGGTTGCACAATTAAAATCAAATATCTAGCTTGCATTTGCTAGAATTATTCAATATATGTACATATAGCAAGAAATTTACTTCACAACACCACAATACCCTTGGATGGAATGCCTTCTAAAAAAATGTAAGTACTATTGAAGAATTTCAATGCTATAAAGGTTGGTTGCCAGAAACCAACTATCAAACAAACTTGCAATTTAAAATGAACATCACCAAATATTTGAAAACGAGCACCAAAACTTGTCATTAAATGTTCACAACACTTTGACACTAAAGTTGAATAAACTACATACCTTATATCTTCTTCTAATTTTGCAACTTTTTTCAAGTATACAAAAGAATGTCATATCCCAATCTACAATCCACCTTAAAAAATCTCCAATCTTCTCATTAAAATCACATCACACCTCCACCACGTCAATGAGCACAATATCTCTTCAAAATAATCACTTCAATTTGCTAAGAAGGTAGTAGAATCAACCACTCATGTATGTACTTGAAAAACAAGGCACCAACAACTCTTATATCAAAGTCCAATTCCGAAATAAAGAGGATGTGGCATCGTAGTAGAAGTTTGTGTCAAGATACAAGCACTAAGATTTTGACAGCTTTTCAATAGTGATGTGAAAAATCTTCAAAAAATCTAGATCTTTTGCATGTTTGTTGTCAAATCAAGGTTTGGTAGGTGACTAGATAAAGAGTTGCATGGCACAATGGCAATTTTGGATGTAATGCATACTATGTTCAATGTGAAAGATTCTCTCAAAGTTGCACATACTTGGATCGTGGATGTCACGTTCCAAAAAAAGTACATAACTTTATTGAAGGGGACTGTAAAGTACATATCCCTACCAAAAATATTGTTGCACCCCTTTGTTCCCATTGAAACTCCACATTTTCAAATGAAATTTCTTACAATTTTTATGTAGTTCTTGCATCATTGCATTTCTATGTAGCTAAAGTCATGCATACCAAATTTCAACCTCATAAAATCAAATCTCTATTTTTGGTAAATTTTTAATTTAATCTTCATGGATTTATATAACAATTCATTGAAAAATATTGTTGATGGATTTTTGAAATTTGATTTACAAAGATATGTAGAAAATATCTATATGCACATCTTTTCTTTAGGGAACACTTCCAAAAAAGTCTCACAATTATCTCTATAGAAAATTTTAACGTTGGGGTGACAATGCCCTAATTTTGAAAAATAGATATTTCTTTATTGTACTGAGATTTTTCTATTTTTCCATGGCATTTTAACTAATCTTGTATATTTGAGCATGATATTCATTTATTCTAATTAGATTTTGGTAATTAATAATTACTATTTTTGTTAATTATAATAAACAGATATCTATTTTTAAAATTAGGGTATTGTCATCTCAATATTAAAATCTCTATAGAGGGAATTGTGAAACGTTTTTTGGGATGCTCGTTGAATAGAAGATGTGCATATGGATGTTTCCTACATATCTACATAATCAAATTTCAAAAGTTCATCACCAATATTTTTCAGTGAATTATAATATAAATCCATAAAAATTTAAATAGAAAAATAAATTAAAAACGGGATTTTGATTTTTTGAAATTGAATTTTGGCATGCATGATTGGGACTACATAGGAATGCATTGAAGCCAGAATTGCATGAAATAGTGAGAAATTGCATTTGAAAATGAGTGCATTTGTATTGGAACAAAAAGGGGGTAGCAATATTTCTGGTAGTGCATTGTACATGTATATTACAATCACCAACAAGTGTAAATTTTCCACACCTTGCTAAAAATTAATCACTATACATGTATTTTTGAAATGACACCAGAGGCTCAAAATTCATGGACTTGTAAATTATGAATTGTGTTTGGAATTATGAAGTCTAATCTTATGGCATAATAACTTATTTCATTGAAGTAATCAAAATGTGCAAGAATAGAGCATTTTGTAGCACATTGTCTACTACCAAGTGCTATCAGCCGCATATTGATTACAGCTTTCATTCAGTGAGGCAAGCTAACAATGAGGATTTCAAGAGTTTCCATCGAAATGGCTTTCCATGTCCTCTATATGACAAATAAGATTCACATCCCTAAAGATTAAATAGCCCAAAATAACTCATAATAGCAAAATATAACTACAAAATAATTTTTTCAAATTTTATTTTTTGTCATCATGTTATTTCTTTTTTTCTATTTCTTAATTGTTGACTTACTAAGCTATTTTCTAGATATGTGGGTACAACCTAAAACCAAATCCATATTTTTCCATTTTTTTTTTCATTATTTTTTTCCTTTTTTCCCCCATTTTTGACTTATAAAGTTATTTTCTGGATACGTGGGTGCAGTCCTAAAACCAAATTTATGTTTTTTAATTTTCAGTTTTTTTCATCATATTTTATTTTATTATTATCATCATTATCATTATTAATATTATTTTTCTTCCTTCTAATTCTTGACAAGTCTTAAGCTATTTTCTAAGTATGTGGGTATAGTCCTAGAACCAAATTTATGGAAAAAGGCATAAAAGTTGGTATATGTCAATTGCACACATCATGAATCAAGTGAAACTCTTTTTACTGGTAAAAGAGTTTTATTATGGAAATTTTGTGAAACTCAGCCAATAAAATCATGTCACCACCTGCCACTAGGCAAGCATGAATGTGAAACATTAGAATGTTGATCCACAACTCCAAGCACTCCTCTAATCTCATCACTGAAGAGGGTGAATCACAAGAGGGTGAATCACAAGATTGGATGAAATTAATCAATGCACTATACCATAAAAGAAATGATCATGTTTGGAGATAGCAATTAGAAATTCCTATGGGATTTTCATGCTCACCCGTTGTTGTGAAGACTTTCAGTAGATATTGTAAAAAATCAAAATAATAAGGAAAAAAGGGGAGGGTTAGATTGGCGTGGTGGAGTCATGGCTGCATTCATTTACAATTGTGCAATACGTTTTATCAAGCACCATCCATTTTTTTGAAGGCCTTTACTGCTACTTTTTACTAACTTAAGATTTAGAAGCATCCACCAGCTGTTTACTGCTAACTTACCAGCAGTCCCCTAACCATGCGTTCATCAACCACTCCGATGGGCCAAGGAATCGGACCCGGACCGATGCTATGACGCTCGAAGCATCTTACCAGCTGGGCTTTTGCGACTTGGCGATCAAATTCACATGCCGGAGGATTTTATTTCTCTTCCTATTGTCATTCGATAGTTGATTAGAGTAAAAAACAAAATAAAAAAATAAAAAAATAAAAAAATAAAAAAGTGATTATTATCTTTGTAAAACTTAATTTTAACCTTAGTTTCTTTTATTTTTTTCCTTAGAATGTTAGTAGGTTTTAAAAGATTTTGTTAGTTTGTAATAAAAAGTCAAATCTATAGATTAGAATTTTTAATTAAAAGATAAAGTGGGATTTAGGGGTCAAAAGGGCAATATTTTGACTCCTAATTCATCCCATGTTGGCATGTTGGCATGTTCCCATATTGGCATGTTGGCTTAATAGCATGAATCTTCACTCCTATTGGTTTGACTATTCTACCCAACATGCATCAAGGTGTTGCCCGAGTCTAAATCGAGGTGTAGAGGTTAAATAAGGGTAGATTTTTAAAGAGAAGAGGAGAAATTTGGATAAAATGGGTGAAGTGCTATAGAATTTGTGCAAAAATCATGTAATTTGGTGTTTTTTTGAGTGAGATATGAGTGCTTAAAGTTAAGGTGTCAAATTTGTACCTACTGTCACCTTTTGTAAATAGATGGAGTTATACAAGAGCTTTTGGAGATCGGGAAGTTGGATTTAAAAGCTTACTTAATGGACTACATTTTTTGAAAAAATAATAATCAGTTCTAGCTTGGAATGAAGGAAGAGGAGCTGTTCAAAGTTGATGCAAAATAATTGGTGTTGTAAGTAAGCTTCATTTCATAGGGGTGACATTTTGAGCCATTTCTTGAGTGTTTGAGCAAATTTTTAGTTGAGACTTGGCATGAAAATAGATACATATGTTAAAATGACATGTATAAAATTTCTTGATGTTTGGATGTTGGAATTATGAGTTATGAAGGATTTAGTACACGGATTTTTTAGACTAGGCTAGTTTTGTACTTGCCAAAACTTAGACTAGATCTAAAGATCTATGAATAATCTACGGTTGATGTTTTGTAAGAAGTTGGTTAAAGATACATATTAATATGTATACAAGTTTGAGCACAATTGAACGGTTAGATTAGAAGTTATTGGATGCTAAAGGTCTAAAATATTTTCCTAGGAAAATATAGAGGGACTTAAAATGTCCTAGGAAGTCTAATGCATCCAAGACTTGTACATTTTATGTAATTATCCTCTTGGAGGATTAATATATATGTATGAAATTTGATTTTATAAATCTTTAACTTGATTGAGAAAATAGTGGCAACCAGAAGCACAGTGCTTTCTTGAGGCAACTCTCTTTATCCCGATATCGTATGGTACAACATTTATCTTTTAGCCTACGAAATAAGATTCATCCAACGTCTGGCCAGACTTGGCTGTGTTGATATCATGGCAAAATTCCAAACCCCTTTTTGCTACATTGACAACTTGTTTCTCATCAATGTCGGCAATCCCAAAATTTTTCTGGATCCAAATCAACCACAAGTTAATGATAATCCATATTGAATTTATCCACTCAACATCCTTAAAATTAAGAAAGAGACTTCTGATCATAGTCTTCCTGGGTCGAACTCCATACCTACAGTGCATTTTATAAACGTGGAGGTGTCTCTTAACTATAGCAATCCCGCTGCATTCTCATTCAAGAAATATGATAAAAGACGTACCTTCCCATTTCAGTACACACTATATATTAAATTTCAATCCAACAGATTGGTTCGGTAGACATATAACATTGCTCTCTCACAAGTTATGTCTATCTTATATTTGTCTAGCTTAGATAGTCTTACATGTGATGAAATCCATATCCTAATACAAACAATGGTAAAAAATAGATTCAATGAACATTGTCTTATAAATAATTTTAGGTAATTTTTGCTTGAAGGTATATTCTCCAGCACATGGGTTAATAAAAAATTTATTGCATTGTCTATCACCATGGAAATATTGCTTCCTACAACACTAGCTATCAAATTGATATAGAAGAACAACTTAAGAATGAGCCTGGTATGCAATTCTTTAAGAGTATGCATACCAGTGCTACACTCTTAATGAATTAGTTGTACCACTAGGGGTGGTGGAGGGATCTTCTTCTTCTTTCTTATACAAAGAATTAAATCTTTATTCACAGCTAAGTACTCATAGTTGATTTGAATCATAGAACGATCCTCGTCATTGTTGATTATACCATCAATTGGCTAGTAAGTAAACCTTTACATCTGAGCAAAATAGCCACGTCTCTACTTTGATCAAATTGCCATGTCCCATGACATCACCATGGCGCACTAATGCATTTCATGACTTGTATCCGTAGCTAATGTGAAAAGAGGCCCACCATGACACATCACTACATCAAAAAACGAGTTCATTCATCCCCCCATGACAGCAAGTTGGTCATCCAACCACCATCTGGTTGGAGAAATGACCTTGTGTATACATCTACCAGATGAAAGTGTCAAGGATTTTCCTAGATGCAATTTTTATGACCCAGCATCACTTAAACTATGAGCGTATCATATAATACTGATACTTTGGGAGATACTAGAATTATTATGCATCATATTGGACTGGCACCATCAAGTGGAATTCAATGTATCTATACGATTGAGTGTGGTTCAAAAAAGTACACGAGCCTCTTAACCTTCATGTAGTGCTTTCTAGCAATGTACAGTACTCTAGTTTGAGCAACATCCTCCCTAATCAAACTCGGTGCATTTGTATATTGTTGTCTAGTAATGTATAGTATTCTCGTTCAAGGAACATCCTAGTTGATCAGATCTGGTGCAATTTTCATGAGCTAGCTGAATAGTTGAGCCCACAGATTGTTGATCAGATCTGGTGCAATTTTCATGAGCTAGCTGAATAGTTGAGCCCACAGATTGTCTCTTGCAAAAGAGCGACACGATTTGAGGGCATATTATATTGAGACATTCTTGCAAACAATCGCTATTGGAAAATAAGGTATAAATAATTAGAGATTTATAACTCAACTTAGTTATAGATTGACAATCTCTTACTACACAAAGAGGCAAAACCAGGAAATAACTACAAAAACGGGTCTTGAGTAATTGTTGCATAATTATTTCTTGGCTAGTTATTTGTGTTGTAGTTATTTATACCCTCATTTCCCGTAGTGAATAATGCAGCACGTTCTATATAGGATGTTTGTGCTTTGGAAAGTGATGTGTGCACGGTTCGTTGTATGAATATGTTTATTTGAATAGTATTTCTTGTTTCTTCATACCTTGATGTTAGCTTACTTCTAGCCTTATGAGATTGGTGACAATAATAACATGCGGTTGACGTTAAAGACACCTCGCATACGGCATAAAAACCAGCTAACTGTTTATTTTTTTGTCATGGATGCAGGTGAGGCTGAACCCTCCAATCTACTTGGCTTTGGTAGATCTCAGCATTAAACCTTACTTTGCGATTGATTATGCTCAGTTTGTTTTCTATCTATACAAATTTAGACAATTGTGACGTTACAAATTATTTATTGACCAATGTTTACAAATTACTTGTCAACCAAACTAAATAGTTTTTGTTCACTTAGTAATGGAATGGATCTTCTCCAACTTTTTCACACTAGATAGTCTCTGGCTAGAGGTGACTGGATTATATTTACCTCCGCCACCTCCTCCTACTTCTACTTCTCCTATTGCTGTTGCTTCTGCTTTTGCTTCTCCTTCACCTTCTCCTTCTCCTTCTCTTATTCCCACTCCTTCATCTTCTCCTTCTCCTTTTCTTTCTCCTTCCCTTCTGTTTCTCCTTCTCCTTCCCCTTCTCCTTCTCTTTCTCCTTCTCCTTTTCCGTCTCCGTCTGCTTCTCCTTGTCCTTCTGCTTCTCCCTCTCCTTCTGCATCTCTCTCTCCTACTGTTTTTAATTCTGCTTCTCCGTCTGCTTCTCTTTCTCCTTCTCCTTTTCTATCTCATTTTCCTTCTCCTTCTCTTTTATCATCTCCTTCTCCTTCTCCTTCTCCTTTTCCGTCTTTTTCTCCTTCTCCTTCTCCTTTTCCTCCCCTTCTCCTTCTCCTTCCCCCTTTCCTTCGCCTTCTCTTTTTGCTTCTCCCTTCTCCTTCTCCTTCACCTTCTCCATCTCTATTTCGTTCTCGTTCTCCTTCGCCTTCTCCATCTCTATTTCCTTCTCGTTCTCCTTCGCCTTCTCCATCTCTATTTCCTTCTTCTTCTTGTTCTCGTTCTCCTTCTCTTTCTCCTTCTCTTTCTCCTTTTCCTTTTCCTTCTCCTTCTCTTGCTTGATTTTTTTTTTTTTTTCGTTCTTGTTTTCGCTTATAAATATTCATTTATTCTACACATCAAATTCTAATCACTAATCTGCCCTCAACTAAACTTTCTTTTCACCTAATTGATCTCTTTGTTTAATTTTAAATCAAATTTTACCCACCACACAAGATCATGGATATGTAGAGTTCCCTAAACATAATCTACCATCTAGCACCATGTAATACTACAAACCACTATTTTAACTATAAATTCTAACTAATGGTACTATTTTCTATTAACTAATCACTAACTAAATTTGTAGCGCTTTTAGACGCTCACACAATATAATGAATATGGTGTTATTGCTACTTTAGAAAAAGGTATCATGTTCTTAGTAGTCAAGAATATTATGTAATTTAGTAAGTATTCATTGAAGATTCATGAGTTTTGACAAAACCAAGGCATGCTGCCAAGGCTTAAGATAACTTGAGCCTTGTTGATAAAATAAAATACAAAAATCTAGTGAATGTAGAGTAATTGCAAGTTGATTATTACAACAACTATTTTTAATTTAGGTCTATAATGGTTAGTGAAGCATACTTTGTAGCTATCTCAAGCTTCTTCTTATCACATGCTTCAATTGGAGAAACTTCAAAATTCATTGTTACACAAAAGCTTAATTCTTGCTAAATATAGAATGAAAAGGTGTTATTAATTGTAATACCATATTGTGACAAAGATTCTTCCTATGCCGCAATTGCCATAGTGTTGTCCACATTCTTTTTATTATATTTAATGATTAAAGTAAAATTTTTAAAATCAATCAATTGAAGGTGAAAGTAAATTTTTTTCTTCACACTATGGCATATTGAAAATATTGATTCAACTATTTTTCACTATTAAATCTCAAGTTGGAATTTTAGAACGACCATAATATGGTTGCAAAAAAGTGAAAAAAATTCATAACAAATGCAAAATATGCTTAAAAATTTTGAAAGCTTTAGCACACAAATAAAATAGAGTATTAAGCATTAAAATTGCTTCTTCGTTATACACTCTCCGCTTTTTCGTCTCAACTCAAGTAGCTCAGTTGGAACCCCATCAAAATCTCCATGTAGCATGAAGTGAAGTAAGCCTTGCAGTCCCTGCGGGATTTCTCCCATCCTGTCCATATGTTTCTTAACTTGATTTTGGAGTAAAGTTGGGTTCTTGCCCGTACTTTCCCAGTATTTGTGCGTGACTCTCCCAATCTCATCCAGCCTTTAAGGGTGCCACAAACAAGTAGCTTCAATCAACACACAAGTCAAGTAATTCTCTGCCATTTTCTGCTCGGGTTCTGGGTACCACTGGTCTAGAAGTTGCTTTTCTTGTCGAATAAAATCCAATGCACCTTCATGTTTGCACACACACTCATGAACTTCGTTCGTAAAAATTGCAGAATCCCGCACTCCACAGGCCAATCATCCATCAGTTCAAACATTCCCAAAACTCTCTTGATAACATAGATCTTCAATCTGGAATCACTAGGAGAATCAGAGATGGCGCACTGATATATTGCAGCATATGCTTTTTAAAAAATATAATTTTCCAATTCCGTCTTCGACTTATGGTCGGCAATCTCAGCACAGTGAATTGCATGTAGCAAACAAAGCCATAATCAAACGCTGTCATGTATTGCTTCTTCATGTGATAAAGGTCCACGAGAGGGGGGATGATCCATTGCCTCAGCCGGTCACAAGATTTAAGAGCTCTCAGGCTCCGTTCAAGTTCAAGTTCTTCGTTGGCTCTGAGAACGTTTTCCCTCTTATCCTTCTCCATTTGCTTGAACTCTGCCACTCTTTTTCTTGGCACAGTCTCCAAGATCTCGAGACACCACTCCATATGAAATATGGCATTTTCCCAATCCATCCATTCCAAGTTGTACAGGCATCCCAGAGAGCTGTGTTTCCGAAACGCCAGTTGAGTGGGAAACGACAACTTCAATAAATGATGCTCCAAATTAACCGAGGATTGAACCAACTGGAATTCCAGATAAGGGCATCCACGAAATTAGTGAGAACCTCATGCTAATTAAACTAGCGCATTTCACTATTAATGCCATTTTGTAGAAGATATGGGATTTCCGCTCTCTTCTACTTCTCAACCGTGCATACATAATGTTTCAGTTTAGCTCTTGCAATCCATTCCCTTCAAATTGACCTCATGAACCCTTGCTGCGTTCCTATTTTGCTCAATTTTTTCTTAGCTCTCTAAGTTTTTTGAACCGCCAACAATGTGCAATTCCACCATTATAATTAATCTGGTGATTGAGTCCCGTTCAGCTCATGATACTCAAATTAGGTGATTTCATGGGTGTATTGACACGATACCCCAAGAACTTGAAAATAGAAACCTTTTAAGGTGAAAAGATATAACGTTCCAGGAATTCCAAAGCCACAAAGATAATTTGATACACCTGTGCCGGTCATTTGTTCATCGCCATTTAGCTAGTCGGATGTATAAGGTCAAAAAATAGTCCAATTATAGCATCAAAATTAGCTCCCAAAGGTGGGAGCTCATTCGACTTTGTCCAGCACAATGAGGATTCACATCTCACTTCAGTAAAACCACGTGACCATATTTCATTTGACCACTTGAGAAAGATGCAGCCAGTTTCTGTTGGACTTGAAGTTGGCAATTGTCCCAGGATACTCTCATCAACTCTGCAACATTCAAAATTAACCCGTATGTACACCTTCTCCACCTCACATGAAGTTTAAAGTAGGAATGCCAGCTCCCACTTTGAACATACAGAACAATAGCGACACAACACAAACAACAAAAATAGGTGCAAATTTGATAACTAGGTACAGTTTGCAAAACATAAATGACGTTTGCAAGCACTCACAGGAGATCATTGTTGATGCAATCGACGATACCAGATTCCTGAACGCATTCTTTGCTGTGGAGTAGACTTTCTAGAGCATTAGTTGCTTCTTTGTGCCTTTCAAGCTTCGTAAAAAGATCAATTTCGCAGCGATTATAGTCATAATCGCAACAAACATAGTCAATTCTCGGACCCCTCCTCCGTGGGCAACCACCGTTCGTTCGATGTCCTTTCAGCCTCATGTGTTTTGATATTTGTAGCCATTCTAATGCACCCTGAAAATTTCTATGGCAGTAGTAACCCTAAACAAACGATGGCTTAGGGTTTAGGATTTAGGTGGTTCGTCTTGCTCACCTTTCTCCTCACTTATGCAAGATGCTGTAGCCCACGTTTAGACGATGTCCTATTTCCCCCGGACAGACGCGTTTGAGAAACTCAATTCGTACTCCAATGCAGCAAATGGGATTTGGTAGTCTGTTGATGAAACCTCCAACTTATCGGTACATTCCGATTTATGGACTGAACACTCTTTTATCTCCTTCCATATCTCGAGTGCTTTATCAAACTTTCTAGCACAATAGTGATATAAACCTGCCAATGGGAGGTCAACCCATGATAGTAGCCAGTCGTATGTCCCCGAGGCAAGACATCTTTTGATCATCTTCAAGACCTCCCTCATTTGCTCGGACAACAATATAGCTGTCTCTCCATCGTGGACCTCTTGCAAATATTGCATTGCACTATATTGACGCTCCAGTAGCTCCATGATAGGCTTTGGCAACTTACTCATGTGTAACTGTGCACCTTTCCAAACAGGTGCTTGAGTCAAGCCTAGGCCCTGTGAAAATCCGCATTTCAAATCCTTTGAACAAACTTCGATCAATATGAATATAATGTCATAACTCATGCCCGAGTATATGCTGTAATATTAATACATGCCTCTCATCTAAGAAAAGAATGTCATGCACATTCAAGCAGATCAACTAACATCAACCTAGCGACATCCTGCTGTATCAGTTGCTCCGAAGAGATTTTGTAGCATGGTAAAGGGTTTAAGAATCGAGCAGTGTACCGAGCTTCCGAGAGGAGAGGCCGTGGGTAGTTGAAATTGAATGTCGAATCCACCCACAATCTCAATTGGGGTCGTCTTGCATTTGTTTGCTCGTCAATCCATTTATTACAAGATTTTCTTTGACACAATCGGATCAGAGTCCATAATTCCAATCCAGTAAACTGTACATAATCAAACATTGACTAGCTTAATTGTGTGAAGCCGGTTCAGGAAACCCACTGAAACAATTGAAGTTGTTCCCTGGCTAGGTCTTCGAACTCCTTTGCTAGTTGGACATCGCCAAGTTCTGCAACTCTTCTACTCATCTGCATGTAACACTCATGTAGCAATTCGCGGGCGTTTTGAATGGATAGTGCAAGCTTTCGATTCTGAGCAGACTCAGAGGCGAAGGTATTGGTCAAATCTTCAAGTACTCAAACAGCCTCTGCAATATTCTCAAGCTTCATTAATAGCCGCGTTTCGCGCTCTAGAAAATAAAATTTGCAAAGGTTCCAAACTGAGGGACTTTTCATCCTCGCTCGATTGGCTTCTCGAACCCACCGCAAGCTTTCGACGAATCTCCCCAGATATTTGTGGTCGAAACACAGGAGGGATCATATTTCGGCGTCCACAGTCTCTTCAGAACACTTTCTTAATTCAGAAAACCCTTGTACCGCTTCATTTTTCTGTATGGAAGAGTCCAATGCATCCCCAGTTCGTACTGAGCCGTGCAACAATACGTTTCACAAATCAGTGCCATAGCCTGCCACTTCAAAGACATGACGGAGTGGAGTATATCCTTCCGTAACTCAATCACCTTTTCGAGCGTGTCCTGCTTAATACAGCTGCGCCAGAAATAGGTCGACCCACATCACTAGAGAATGATACGAGAGTGTCCCCAGGCGCTCTTCTCCCTCTCTCAACAACATTTCCTTACATTGCAGAAAGCAATTTGTAGCTGTGCCCCAGTTGTCCTGCTCGTGCGCCGCTCTTCCCTGGCTGCTCTGTGCCCGAAATTTAGCAACAAACAGGTGGCGGCAGGTTCTGAAGACAACATTCCAAACCAGACTCTATGTGCACCAGTGCTCTCAGTTTGATAAAATTAGTCTCTTTATTCGAAATAATGATCGCTTGGAATGGAAAATTCCAGGCCGATATTGTCGCCATTGTTGCGTACTTGTTCCTCGTGCTTCACTACTTCCCGCTAGAATCCCGCTGAAGCTCCCATCATCTACAGATTTTACTTACAATTCCACCTCAAAAATCACCTTCATCTCCATGGTGATCCTCGCTGTACTTCGTGCAGTCGACGATTGCAACAAGATTATCCATCACCAATAATTTCGTGGCAACAAGTAATGGTGAAGCAGAAGCACAGAGAGAATAAATTTTGGTGAATTGAAAACTCAGCCGTAATATGTAATTACGGAGATACCCAATCAACGCTAAAAGCAAGCAGCCAAGATTGAGGCATACGGAAGCACTGGAACGAAATCAAGAGAAAAAAACTCTGGTAATTGTAGAACTGTCCATTCCTGCGTCAAAAGATGATTCTCTTATAAAGTGAGTAGATATTCACATGAGGTTCCATATATCCAAGCAAATAGGCCCCCACAACAGTATGCACATCACAACATATCAACATTTCAGAGAAACTTCTCAACCCTCAAAAACGTCCTTTTAGATGAATGAAAACCTTTACTTCATTCACTATTAGTCTAGATACTTGTGTCAATGCTATCAATGTTGACACAAACTTTCAGGAGCACCTCAAAGTGGGGTCAAATGCTGCTTGAAACAAAAGAATTGAAAAAGTATGGTGGAATTATTTGAATTTATGGACCATCCAGTAGTGTATTCAAGGCACTATGCTCTCTATTTAAATTTCAGGCACGAAAATGATCTTTTTTGAAATTGACCCCAACTAATTTTAAATGTGATAGGTGAAATTGTCCATGTTTTTTTCTTTTGTTTCCCAATACATTTGTAAATTGCAAATTGTAATAAACTATAAATTTGTAAATTGTTATAAATGATGTGATTCAACTTTGTTTATTTTGTTTTGTGTGTAAATTGTAAATTGTAATATACTATAAATTTGTAAAAATCGTTGTAAATGATGTGAATCAATTTTTTTTGTTTTTGTTGTGTTTGTGTTGTACATGTTAAATTGTAATAAATTGTAAATTCGTAAATTGTTATGAATGATGAGAATCAAATTTGGATTTATAATATTAAATAAATCACAAATTTGTAAGTTTTTATAAGTGATTTGTATAAAATTTCTTTGTTTTTTCATAATCATATTATAAATAATAAAATGAAAATTGAAAATTTCAATTTGAAATGCAACTTGCATACCAGTACTATTCAATTAAATTCAATATGGTTATGATTTGAATTTTAAAAATAAAATAATGACCAAAAATGTTATTATAATTATTTTTAAAATGACATTAAATTTTTTTTTAACAAATAAATATCTCTCTTAAAATTTTTTTTATCAAGATTGCAGCCTTCAATTTAAAATACAACTTGAAAACCAATTTGATAAATTAAATGCAAGGTGTAATTAAATTGATTTTTCAAAGATTATATATTGCTATTTTATGTTTTTATTAAAAAAAATAAAAAAATAATGAAATGAATTATATGAATTTAACTAAATTGAGAACTGTTGTTGAAATAAATGAAGTAAAAAGAAGCTTTTTTGAATATGATGATAATTAGAAGCATAATATATCAAAAGAACAATGAATTCAAATTGACCAAAAATTTTTATATAAGAGTAAAAGTTGAAGTTAACATTTCATATATTGAACTACTTTGCAAAAAATTTGGTGTACGTTTATTTGTAAAGTAGATGATGATTCATGCGTACATGAATATTGACTTTAAAGGAATTGTTGCTATTTTGATACATATTATTCTAGAGTTGCAGGAGACCTTTTGGTATTTAGCATACAATTTGGCAGCATGATTAATAGCATACCATAGGTCTATGGCATAGTTTGCCCAAAAGAATCAATGGCAGAAAATCTAGGAAGTTGAAAAAATTAAGAGGATTTTGATGACAAAGAAAGTTGTTGAATGCTGGTTGTATGAAGTATTGATGCATTTGCTTGAAAGTACCAAGCTTGCTATAGGGCTATGGTATGCAACAAAGGGAGCACAACCAAACTACTGTAAGTACTCAGCACGCGCTTTGCAGAGTTTAGTGGATACGCTCTCAACTCCCTCTTCACCCAATTTTGTATCAAGAAGCCCCAGGGCAGAAAACACAATGTGTTCTTTGCTATCAATGAATACGCCCGTGTCAGCGCCACACGGCGCCTTAGCCAAGGAGGCACACAGAGGAGAAAGATGGAAAAAGATGGGAGAAAGGTCGAAAGCGGGGTTGGGGGGGGGCTCCACAGCGAGGGCGGTGGGGGTGGCGGTCCGGAGGAGGCCGGCGACGTTGTTGGTAAGGTGAGCGGGAGAAGTGGGGGACCGGCCAACAAGGAGAGGGGTCAGAGAATGTCAATGCGCAGGTTGTGCAGTTTCTAGGGTAGAGTTTCAGGGGATTGACATCTGATTCGAATGCTGGAGCAGCAGCAGCAGCCGCAGTAGCCTGAGGTTTATGCCGATTTGCGGTACATTTGGGGTGTTCATTGCATTCCAGGGCAGCCTTGATGGTTGGAGAAGCGTTGGAGATGGTGGTGGCGGATCGTGGACGTTTGTTGATCATGTAATTCCTGGAGCTTGTGTGAAACGACATTGAGTGTGTCGATAATTGGAGGCGTATGTCAATCGTTTTCTTCCTCTTGGGGCGAATCTTGCATTTCATCGCTATTTTCTCCATCTGTGAAGTTAGTGTAGACTCTTCTACCGTTCGTCTCTTGTGCAATGCGTAGGCTTTGCTACCCTACGATTTGTCTCTTTTTTCTATCTCTGTCCGTACCCCTTCCTCTCCGCGCAGGATCATCATTGCCTCGTTTGGAGGCTTCCAGTCACTCACCTCTGTGTTGGTCTAGTCTACAGGCTGCATACTCTGCTGTTTCTATTTGGTGTAGTGAATTTGTGCACATTGCCAGAGTAGAATCCGAGCACTTCTCTCACAATGAAATATGAATATGAGAAATCGGTTTATCGGTTTGGATCATACTATAGTCCGGTAGGTAATGTTTCACCCATTTTTTGTGGACTGGAAATTTGACATGTGTTGGTCGAGTGATCTGAAGGTTGAACATTTTGCGTGAGGTGTATGTGTTAGTGAGAGACCAGGTAGAAATAGGAACGATGGCGAATTGAGCTTTGTAGCTGTTCTTGGCTTTTTCAGAATCATATTATTGGATCTCCATGCCGATTGCAGCAGAGGAGTATTTGAGTTTAGGCCTCGGCTGGTTTAAGGTTTATGAGGAGTTTAGCAGGAAGGCACCTTGGACCAGGATTGCCTTGCAGTCGATTTGGATACAATTCAGAAGCATGGGTGTCCTGCGTGAAATGGGAGTTTCTTGGAGGATTACTCATCAACCTCTGCCTTGTTGATGTTCAATCATATCAGCGAGTGGAGACAAATGACACGAAAGATATCCTCACCGTGTACACGGTCTGTAGATTACGTAATAGAAGTTAGACCTCCAAACGTGACTTTCAGGATTTGCAGAGGCGGTCAAGGTGCGGATTATGTGGATGAATTATAGATATGCAAAATGCATGAGCATGCTTCTGTCGTGTTCTGTCTCTTAGCTAAACCTAACGCTGAATGCACCTTCCGATTTCCGCTAGTGGGGTTGGGGCTTATGGGTACTGAATGTTTTAGTCTGGAAGTACGTTTTTCAGTCCTTCTCAATCTTGGGAGTAGGTCGAATGGTAACTTGAGGGACCTATCATGGAGGTATGGTCCACCATTCATACACCAAAGTTGTCAACTTTGTCACAAAGGGTTAGCTTATGTACATACTACTGGACACGTGTGCAAGTGATAGAAATTCGGCTCGTTCGTTTGGGCAGTATGAACACGATGAAAAACAAGGAAGTTACGTTGATTTTGTGTGCTCATTGTGTGAATACTGAACCTGGATGATACAGGGGATGTCGTTTTGTAGGATTTGCAACTCAAGGCGGAGGCCTTGAACGCACGAAAGGTTCTTAGTACAGTGAAAGCTGGATTCCTTGGTTCAGTGACTTTGGAGGTACTGCTTTGCTTGGAAGGAGTTAATGCCTGATGTGATGCATGGTTGCAGATGAATGTGAGTGTTGGACACACTTTCGGACTTCGGTCATGATTGTCGTGTGTGTGCGCTACATGATCTCTGCGATGTTGGAATGTGTGGAATGTGTTTGGTAACGACATCTCGGTCGATGCAGGTTCCTGGAATCAACAGGGGAAAGATCCTGTAGCTGGGCTTTTAGACTGCATTTCGATATTTGCTGAGCCTCTTCGAGATGATAGGACCGTCACGGTAAGCACCGGCAAACGTACTGCACACCTGTGTGTATAATCTCGATGCCATGCACCTGTTTGAGGTTACAATAATTATACTAAGAAAATAGTAGATTTTCCACTCACACCTGGTAGAACATTTTGTGTAGCTGTTTCATCGGTTGACTCGCCTTCACTCGTTTTCGGTGATATATCTGGATAGGTATTGGATTGTTCGATATGATCTTTGAATCGAGGTTTGTAGCAATTTTCAGTGCATTATTACCTCGTGTGTTTCAATGCTTTACTAGTAGGAACTGACCTTGTGTACGCTACTCTTGTCCTGCAGTCTCCGCGTTCGGAGCGCCTTGCTGCACACCACGACCCAAGTAGTACTCCTTGGTGGTTGGATGAAGCATGGGAGGGTATGAACCCTGAGGAATGGGAGGAGGTAACTTATGAACTGATTACTACGTCATGTACTGCATATTGGGACGGTGGTATCACCGGAGTAGACAATGTGCAACTTATCTGACTGTATGCTGGATACAGTTAGATAATTATCTGGTCCCACGCAGTTGAGATTTGGGTTGTAACAACCAACAAATATAAGATGTTTAGATCGGGAGAGATGTTGATGCCTGTGAAGGACGCATATATTTTCATATTCGGAAAAATTGAGACAAAGTGCACACTTTGAGACTCCCATCTCTAGTTTTAGGGGGTCTAAAATGTTATAAATCGAGACTCTAAAATGTCTCAATTCAATGATTACAGTGTTACATGAGGTTGCCTGCAGCATCATACCCCAAGTGTCAAAATACTGGACATTAGATCTGAAGATGATTCTTCTTCTCTGGGAGTAGATGGTTTTTGATGATAGCAAACATATTGTGTGTATGTGTGTTGTTGTTTTCTGTTTTGATTTGTATTCGAATCCTTAGTTTTGGCAATTTTCATATCAGCTCTATCTGCTCTTGACACCACTTGCTGTGATGTGGGCACCAAAGAGCTTATGCAACGTGTTTGTAGTGTACTTTGTGAAGAATCGTTGCTTCGACCTTATTTGAGGTTCTGACTCAAATCCTGAATAGGTCTTTACGGAGGGAATATTATGTGGTGGATCTCCTGACAGGCCTTTGTCTGAGTGGGCGACTGGTCGCCAGCACTGGCTGCATACAGTAGGGAGCCTTGTGATCTACAATCGTCGTGGTAACCGTGAAAGGCGGAACCCTGAGGTCTCTTTCCAAGAGGCCATGCCTGAGTATCACGGACAGTCTCAAAGGTATTTGTTCCAACGGTTTAAGCTGCAGCGTAAATATGTTACAGATACTGTGGGAACAGGTTCTAGGATCCTCTTATGTTCTCCTTTCTCTTGGTGCTGTTCTGTAATCCTTAGAGGAGTTGAGTTCATGCCTGTTGTTAACTGCCGATCGAAAGCAGTCATGAACGGGTCAGAGTGGAATAAGGTTCACCTATACTTGCGAGAGCCACATATACTTGGGCGCTCATTTCGTCATTGGATCATTCGACAGGCTCAGTATTGTGATGGCACGAAACTTTTGGAAGGAGTATCCACGTGCCGCAGCAGACTGCACTACAGGCACTTTCGTCCTCGGGCGCCTGTTTCAGGGGATACGCCGGCTTGGTGGCTTGATGGTTGCCAAGCTGGTTTACAAAATTCTGGAGTTTGGTGGTTATCCTGGCTAGCCGTACCTGCTTGAAATAAGCAACAGGTATCGAGTACCGAATCTGTGAAAGCACTGAGCTGGGTACATTTCGCTATCAAGGTTAAGCTGGCAATGGAGGTTCGTTTGTGCACGTGTATGTAGAAAGCTATTTATGTGTTACAATGAACATGATACTTGTTTTCAGGTATCGGCTGCAGTGGTGAAATACAGCTGATTCATGTCGCAAGAGGCGGAAGTACGTGCAGCTTGATGCAAGTTGCTCGCACCAAAGTCTTCAAGTCGATAATCAAGAAATCAGAGATGTGAAAAGAGATGTTGATGTTGAAGTGATTCTTCTTTTGAGGTTGGCATTCCTACTCGCGTCTCCAAAGTTTTGGAGCTGCCATTGCCAATCCATTTACTGGTATAGAGAATGTTCCTTGTCGTTCATTTTCATGTGCACACATTGGTGTTTTCATTGCATGGTTACGTAAACTTCTCTAGCCATCCAGATGCTGAACATCGTTCCCCGTATGCAACTAATGAGGAAGTGGACACAATATTATGCTAAACTCAAAATGACTCTCAGAGGTGGCTGCCCATATAAATGTTAGCAGACAATGAAGATGCAGAAGTCCTCTCAGATTCGTATGCGCACTTACTGAGCTAAGGTTTGCTTCGCTTTACAGGTTGCAAATTCACGATCTCTTGACACAATACTCTCAATATTCAGGAAAAATAATCCTCTATAACGCGCCTGTTAAAGAGTGATAATGGCTGCAAGCATTAATTAACAAGATATTTTAGACACATGTTATACTTGTAACAGATCAATCACTTCCTCAAGCATATAACCAACATCAGGTACTGCAGAGACATAATATGGCGCCAGGAGTATATATATGAACTAAAAGCTATATAGCAAAGAGTGTTTTAAGCTTAAAACCACACGAGGTAGCATAAGATTTATGAATCATGTTATACTATCAGAAAATGAAAGTTGAAAATGCACATGTTTGTCACTGACTCCAATACTATTGAGATCTTGAAACTGCAATGTAACGATGTAGTAGATTAGGTGAAGTTAGCAAAAACAGGTTCAAGCAAAATTCAATTGACCGTTTCTAACACGTTCTTGAAAATCAAAGAATTGCTTTATGAAATGATTAATAACGGAACACTAATACTGTGGATTTTGCTTTTGGATTTCATCAAGTTGTAAAGGTCATGCATTGGAGAGACAACTAAGAAAGAAACATACATTTTGAAATGGTTCCTCACAGTTTTGTTGCAACTCTAGTATCTCTGCTGCTCGCTTAGGTCCAAGTTGCTGTACATTCAAATAGTGGTGTAGTTAGTCCTAAACATGTAAATCTAATATGATCCAGATGTATAGGTGTCATACATGGTAGGAGGGAAAGAATCATTTATCCCATGAGACAAAAACAGCTTACCTTGAATTGCAAGAGCTCCTCCCTGAACATACACAAATATGACAAGTTTAACATGTAAATAGACAGAATGATGTTAATTTTGAGTGGTTTTAATTATTTGAAGATTCTCATCTAAAAGCTACAATTAATGAACATTAACAGGACCCAAAATTCAATAGAACATTAACCGGGTTGCTATATTGAGCACGGCAAGGTCCTGCATAACAAGTGTCATATTTTTCCCCCAGAGAATTCAATCTTTCGCTTATTGAGGGAGACTCTTCTTCGTATAAGAGATTGTCATATTGGATAAGGGGTGACAGAAAGTCGGTCTCTTCTAAGAGATGAATAGACCCTGTTGAAAAGAGATACCATAAGCTACCATGATCACACAATAACCTGTTTTTAAAGGTTCAATTCAGGAAATACAAAGTAACCAGACATACCGAAACATAGAACAATCTCTTCTTTAGAGGTGCTCGTGCCACTGCTCTCAGATATCCATGCCAGGCTTCCTTCTCTTGAAATCTAGTGCTTTCTTCAACTGGTTGTTGGTCTTCTGGCTAGTCCTTGAGACCTATTAGATTGAAGGATATGATTGGTGACACTTGGGACTGGGCGCCAAAGATGATGAAATATGGAGGTATCTATTCAGACACTTATTAATAAAGAAGAAAATATTTGAAAAATGAGTCCAAAATCTGGTTGACAGGAAAGTGGTGGCTTACATTAGTGTGAGAAACATTTGATCCTGTTTCCTCATAAAATCTGCTTACCAAAGGGAAAGAAAATAAAAAGCAATCATTATAATTCATTTTTTTATCACTACACCTGCGTAAAGCTTTATGCAATCAGAATTCAGAGCTACAGGAGCAATTAAGCAGAGTACGTTGAATAACATGTAATTTCTTCCATGTGAGGGCTCTCAAATGTGATTCAGTGATTAAGAATCCCACCTGGATCTAGGCACTGGTGTTGGGTATGTGCAGCCAGGCTTTATAGATGTGGAAGGAGAGAATGGACACAATCGATTGTCTGCGGGGCACTTAGACCGCATAGGGCTACGTGGAGGAAGTGTTTTCAAATGTGTTTAAAGCTCTGATTCTTGCCATTGCCGCATGTTGAGTTCCAGCTTGACCTTCTCTCCTACCTTAGTGTTATAACCATCATGTCGTGTGGCTTGACTCTGAATCTGTCCAGACCGAAATTTGTTCAAAAAATCTGTTTGACCTGAAACAACATCACAGGACGTGCTGGAATTGCATCTTGAAAACGCTAACCTGCATTTCTCATTTCAGATCACGTTATCAAACTAGCATACCTTTGAGTCATACTCTTTGTCAAGGCTTGGTGAGTCATTCTAAAAAGTACAGTTGCCATTTGGAATTGTCTTTGAGAACGTGAAACTCATCTTTGCTGCACATTTGTGAGTATTTAATTTTTCTTTCGACAATATAGCAAGAGATGACAGTTGATAAAAGCGTCGGGAATGAATCAAAAGCCTCGTAGAACTAAGGAAGAAGCCTTTTAGCATAAGGTTCTAGTACACTTATGTTCTACATAGAAGCTGAAATGCAAAAATAAATGTTCAGGTGCACACTATCCACGAATTCCATAAACTGCAAATCCAGAAAACATTCTACTTAAAATCATGCAGAGCATTATTTAAAGAAAAGCATGTCAGGAACGCGCGCAATGCAAAAAAAGAAAACAACATATGCGTGGAAGAGAGCTGTCACATAAGCTATCAAGAACAAGATAACAACTCGCAAAATCTTCTAAAACTAACAGTAATGTGCAAAAATCATCAACGAAACCACGATTTCTCAAGACGAATCTCGACGAAATGGGAAAGCGTTTTCAAGATGAAGAGAGCTTAAAATATGCTCTTAGAATTAAGTTAAGAACAAGGAAGACGATGCCGATCCTTGTCCAATCAAGGTGTTCCTTAAGAATTCAAATAGAGCAAGAGGAAAATTACATCGAACTTAACAAGCGTTGTAGACAAGCAGACAAGCAGTGAGCGGGAACCAAAACGCTGCACTACATCAGGTATGGGGAAATAACACAAAATAGCGAGCTCACAGAAGCACAAACCATAGAGTTGCACGCACAGCATCACATGCCATCAGCATTTCGCCAGAGGTTAATAGTGACGATACAAGCTGGTCGTCTGACGCCAGATGCAGAGGCGAAGGTCGGCGTTATCCTGTTTAAATGCTTTTATACGGCGACGGGTTTCATACCGTCAAACGCTCAGTGGACGCAATTCGAAAAGAGAAGTTCAGACGAAATTTCTGGACCGAGTCTAATCTCACGTTACGTATGCCCACATTGATGATGATGGTTGGGCGGCAAAACATCGCAACATCAGAATCAGACGGAGAAGATTGGGCCGTAAAAGGCGAACAAATCTGGCACGATATTCTCCCTTCCCAACACAACATTCCCCGCCTCTCAAACAACAGGAATCTCTAGCGTCTAACACAGGCGTTCGCACATCTTCCCATGCACTTTTGCAAAAAGAAAATGCATCTGATACAAAATGCAAAAAAGTATAGATAGAGCATCTCATACAACCCTAACTCTTCATAGGGAAGGCTGCCATACGACTTAGACTGCCAAAACGGTGTCGTAGAGCGGAGCGGAGCTTCGGAAGGTCGTCGCGGTGGAGCTCTGGCTATGGCCGATGGCTGATGGATCGAGTGTTGGAGAGTTCAATTGTGAAATAGCCTCTTTCTAGGGTGTTCATTGATGTTGTTGTTCCATTGCGTGCAATTTTGAGGTAAGGATGGCGGTCATGGCGCCTGCGAACGGCCATAGTCAGAGCTGGAAGGCGGCGCCGGAGAAGAGATCCGTGAAGTATGCAAGTTCAACTTACGACAATGATGCATCTAGGTCGCGGTACGACGCTTACAGTCGGCTTCAAGCTACTGCACTGGCTTTTGGTGAGAAGTTGTCGATTCCGGAGATTGTTGCCGTTGGTGGACAGTCTGATGGTAAGAGCTCGCTGCTCGAGGCGCTCTTAGGATTTCGGTTCAATGTTAAAGAGGTGGAGATGGGAACGCGTCGCTCGCTCCTGCTGCAGATGATCCATGATTCCGACGCGTTGGAGCCCCGCTGCCGTCTCCAGGTGAGTGGAAGACATTGCCTCGAATCGATGTCCCGTGGTCATGAAATTTATACGTAGGTGAGTGACTAGCATTGTCCGTTTGAGTGTCGAGGGGAATTGTGCTCCAGGTGCTCAGATTGATGTTGGCACTACGCGCTGGGAAAGCTTTAGGCTGCCGCCGTTTCTTTTGTTTTTAGCGTGGCCAAACAGTCATTCAACAAAGTCGGAGATGCAAGAGCATGTCAGAGGCAAAGAAGGCATTGAGCTTCTAGGCGGCTGAGACATGCTGTAAGCTGTAAGGACATCATATTGTTAGGTTTTAAGTTCGTCTTTACTTTCAATTTGATTTACACGCGAAGGAGGAAACAGAGACCGACATGCTTCTGTATGTGATACACGCATTGTAGGATGAAGAAGCTGATGACTACGGGCCAGTGATCACGCCCGTTTCAGCTGTCGCTGATCATATTCGTAAAAGGACTGAGGAGTTTTTGAAGAAATTGGAAACGGCAGTAAGTTCGAAGCCAATTGTGATGCGAGCGGAGTACGCACTCTGTCCCAACCTTACAATCATTGATACCCTTGGTTTTATTCTCAAGGTACAGCAATTCTTAACCATCTGGTCTGTTTTCTTGGGAGGAATAGAAGTCTCATTTCTGGTAGAATATTATCTTGAACATTGTTTGATCCCGTGATTTTGTTCGAGAGAAGTCGTGTGCACGAACCTGTGTTTGGGCGTTTCTATGCATCTTATCTGCATTTTCAAGCTGGTGTACGTCGGCTTCTCTGTAGACATCTTGAACCATGCTTTTGAAACGTAAAATCTTAGCGAATTTCTCTTGCGTGACGTCTTCGCTTTCAAGCTACATCGTTGATTGTGCGCACATGTTTGCTCTTTGAGGAACCCTGTGGATTCTGAGATATGTTAGGTTTGGTATCTGTAACGCAGGCTAAAAAGGGTGAACCGGAGAGTACTCTTGAAGATATTCAGAGCATGGTACGACAGTTAGCTGCTCCTCGACACAGGTTACTACTGTTTTTGCAACAAAGCAGTGTAGAGTGGTGTTCATCTCTTTGGCTGGACGTCGTAAAATCCATTGATCCTACCCTGCAACGTACTATCGTGATGGTTTCAAAGTTTGATAACCGTCTGAAGGTACATTTGGTTTTCCCTTCTCAAGGCAAGGTATCTTATGTGAAGGCATTGTCAACTCACGAAGTACATAAGAGTATATTCGAGGTAGAAGCTGTTTGTGCCCACTTTAATTTTAATTTGGTCATTTACCTAATTAGCATGTCTGGTTGTAGGAATTTACCGAGCGATGGGAAGTAGATCGATATCTTAGTACTGGAGGTTATTTAGGTGAGAATGCTCGCCCTTTCTTTGTGGCTTTGCCCAAAAATGGAGCGACAACGACCAATGAAGATTATCGGCGGCAAATTTCAGTTGTTGATACAGATATTCTTAAACAACTTCGTGAGAATGTTGCTGGGGGGATTTGACGAAGAGAGATTTGGGAATTATGTTGGATTTGGAAAGCTAAGACTGTACCTGGAGGCGGAACTTCAGCGGAGGTATCATTTGTCTTGTGTCACCTTGGTAAATAGTGTCAACACAGGAACTTTCAAAAATAATGACCCTTCATCTTAAGTACTGTGTGGCTATTTCATCGAAGAGAATTACGTTTAGGACGTACATGTTTTTCGTTCGACACATGAAAGCAAGAATGTACTACATTTTGACCGCGAAATAAGATATGTTTCTGCAAACTTCTCTAGAGTCCCTCTTCCGAAACAGTGAGTGTGCTGCTCTTTACTGCATCTGAACTGATATAAGTGGGTATTTTTTTTGTAGGTATAGAGATGCTACTCCAGAAACGATGCTACTGTTAATCATCGGTGCACGGAGATGCAATCTGAGCTTGCTATTGCAGAGGCGAAGATCAAAGCATCAGCTGATGTGACATCACTGCGGAAACTTGCTATGAAGCATGCATGGTTGATGGCAAGCAATATGGTAGGTTTTGTCATTTGATTAGCATAGTCTACTTAAGTTATGCTGTTACATAGAAACAATTCCTTGCTTGTTTTAAAGAAGGTTGTTCATGTAAGTAGTGATAGCTTCACATTCTACATAGCTTGTATTTATTTCAATTTGAGAATTTGGTGCAATTAAATCGTGTATTCATGTCATCATTCGACGTCCTTGACAAGTAGATATATTCCATAAACTCCTGTCATTTTGCAGATTGAACTGCTTGATGGTGTAGACAGTCCAGATCCTTCCAAGTGGGGCCGGACTTCAGAGGAGAGAAGTGAGAGTGGACTGGTTAGATGGCCAGGCCAGGTGGAGGATATCGTGCCATGTAATGCACACCTGAGTCTCTATAGACGTGCTGCCTTTAATCGGGTGCTGGATGAGTACAAGTGTGTGGCGTGCTCCATAGAGTGGCCTCCTGTCCGAGAAGAAAGGGTGAGAATGTTCAAATCTTTGCTGCGTAGAAAGGTCCCATCAATGAATGATTTCTCTCTTGTGTGGTTTTTGGACATTCGTACTCTTAAGATGCAATGAATTGCACGGATGCACTGATGACTCATTGTTGCGTTACAATCCCACATGCGTGCTGTATGTAGAATTAGAGGATACACCTTATTAGGCCCCACACCTTGTTCTGACTTCTCATCCAACCTCTTCCATGTTGGCAGGTTGCAAGTATTTTACAGGCTCGTGGAGGTCCCGTGTTTGTGCTAGCTCAGTCATCAGCAAGATCCTTGTTATTAGTATCATCTCTATTTGACATTTTTAGTGTTATCACTTAGATGACTTATCATTTAACTATAGTTCTTGTATATTGATTCATTTTGTAAGAAAAGCTTGGTTGGGCCAACATGGATTGTCCTTTGTACATCAAACAAGGATCGAAATAGAAGTCTGTTACCTTGGCTTGTATGTATATTCCCGATCCTTTGAATTATTTGGAAAAATGGGAGGTCAAAAAATATATACAACTTGGTCAGTGTCATCTACAATCTACCTTGCCTGTTTGTATCAAATTGTGTCCCATGTCTCGCGCCCCATGTCTCGCGCCCCATGTCCCGTGCCCCATATCCTGTGCCCCATGTCCCATGCTTCTCTACTTTAGCAATGTCCATTGAAGGAGCCATCCTTTCCTTCACTTCACATCATACGTTTACAAAGAGTACCATATTCAAATTTGTCAACTCCCCATTCCAAGTAATCTTTGAACACCTCGTGATCATTAAAAATGAACCAGTTATGAGTCTTGAGAGATGGCTCTGTGATGCACTTGGTCTTGATGACAATGACAGGGCAATTGGTGGCCTTATCATGGTTGCCATAAATTCCACTATGGACAGGAGACGTGATTGGTGGCAGGGTAACCCAAGACCATTCCGAATCTGCAGCAGCTATCTCCAAACATGTTTCAATGTCATCAACTCCCACATTCTGCTACCTCAACATGTGCAAACAAACAAAAACAAGAAAAACGCTTAGAGGCTAAAACTACAACATAAAGGATGGAAGAATATTTCAATCATCCCCGAACCTTAACATTTGGGTGGATGAATTATAGACGGGCTCTCAATGACGATACAAATGGTTATTAGAATCATACTAGACAACATAATGATTCCGCAATCATTTCTCGGTGTGCATACTAAAATCAAGTCAGGATTGATGATGAGGAAGTGTTGGCAGATCTTACGATTACTTGACAGTATTGGTCTGCCATGCTCACCAAATTTCTATTGGTTGAGGAAAAGCCGAGCGCAGGCCGAAACTTCCATCTCTAGGCTCTTGTTGTTTTGCAAAAGCTGCATTATCTCGTACCCAGTAGATCAGGTTTGAGCCAATTAAAGAACAATGAAACTGGCAAAGCATGTCGGAAGACCTACACATGATCTACAAAAGTGTACCTGTCTATCACTGAGCCCAATATTCTCGAGATCTTGCAACTGAAACGGCACAATAAAGGAGTGGGTTAGGTCAATCTAGCAAAACAAGTTTATTGAGGATCTAAAAAGTAATAGAAGGATAGCATAAGTGCATTAAATGAAGTAAAATAAACTTCTTACTGGAAATGCCATCAAGAAATAAACGTACAACCTTAAATGGTTCCTCGCAATTTTCTCGCAGCTCTAGAATATCTGCTGCACGCTTAGGTCCAATTCCCTATTAATTTAAACAGCAGTGTGGTCAACTGATGTAAAATGTGGAAGGTGTGATACATGGCAGAAGAGAGACAACTACTGACACAAGAAACAAGAAACTAAATACAACTTAAAATACCTTGAGTTGCAAGAGCTCCTCCCTGGACATTCACCAAGAGCCACAAGATTAGCATGTAATCTAGCATAATGGATGAAAAAACTAAAATTTCTTATCCAAGAGCAGCCCTTCTCAACCACAAATATGCACCAAAATGCATGAACCTGGTTGCTCTGTTGAGGATAGTAAGGTCCTGCTTTACAAGCTTCATCTGTTCACAATAAAGTAATACTAGAAGTCAATGAAAGAGTTCCAGTCTCCTACAAGAGGGATTTAACTCAAAAAAAAGGTCACATCAACTGGAACGCTGAGCTTTATTTTGAAGTTTTGGATCACCAGATTTTGAGAATTGCTCCTATATGCATATCTGGAATAAGAAACCAGAATGAATGAGGAATAAAACACAAGATAGTGTACAAAGTTTACCTGTAAATCAGGATTCTTCTGCTAGAATTGTTGAAATGGTGTTACTGACTCAGAATCAAGTCCGGTAGCCAAGAAATGGGTTGAATCAGAAGTTGAAATAGAGGGTTCTTCTTGGAAAATAGGATTGTCATATTGAATGTAGGATGAAGAAAGATATTTTTCTCAGGAACACGAATAGATCCTGTTGAAAAGAGACACAATGAATAAGTCACCAATATTGCACTAGGATCTAGGATTGTAAGAAATGTGGAATCTGCACGTAGGACTTGTTTCACAGAAAATGGGCACAATCGATCATGTGTAGGGCTCTTGGAACGCATGGGACTTCGAGGAGGAAGAATCTTCGATGTTTTAGGCTTCGACTTCTGCCATTGTCACATTCTGGATTCCAGCTTGACCTTCTCTTCGACCTCACCGTCATGTCGGAGGCCTTAGCTTTAGATTTGTCCTAAGTGACTTTCAACTCTACCGTCTTCATATGTTCCAACACCTTGAACAAACAGATTTATCATTGAAATAATTAGTTCTCCAATTTTAGTATTATTAAAACCTCTTCATTATACAATCTCATGAAGGTGACTTGAAACAGCAAATATTCAGCAGTTGCTAGACAATGTAGATCATTTTCAGCTGGATGATTTGAGAGCACCTTGATTTTAATTGCATGCAATCCGCGATCCTTGTTGGTCAATTGCTCAGTCAGTGATTCCACCTTGACTTGAAGCTCCGCCATCTCCGACGGCAACCTGCACATATCATAGTTAATTTTCAACATGGAATAGGCAATCATTGCATTTAACAATCACATTCCTAAAAAACATCATGTTGACTGCAGATGCATAAACAAACATGAAAGCCAACTGATATCTTAGCCAATCATGTGTTCAACTGCTCTCAGACCTTTGCCTTGTTTCATTTGCTGTTCCACGAAAAATCAAATCCAGTTGCCACTGCTGAATCAAAGTATATATGCATTTGCATATATGCAATTGAGAGCCTATGTGAATAAATTGTGATTAGAGTAATGAAGTACACAGGAAGTACATCATCAAATCGTGTCGAGGTCACACGTTCCGTGGAGAGAAGATCAAGACCTGCTGAAAAGCCAAGGGTGGCCAAGGAGTGGTTGAGGTGGTTGATACACTTGTCCAGGTTGTGAACATCAGCAAAATTTGTATTCCTGCAAAGTAAAAGAATAAACAAGATCAACCTCTCCTGCCAATAAAAAGAGAGAGATTGAAACAAATTGGATTGCAGAAGAAGAATGTACAAGCAGAGACACCTGAATTCAAGCTAGGCATGTCATTAGATTTGAGACATTGTACTTATTAGGTCATTTGATTAAATTCACTTGTTCTACACCAAAGTTGATAAGGTTAAGAGCAAACAGCAAGCTCACGGGGATTACCTTGTCGTGTAAACGGTATCACATATGTCCTGCAAAGAGAAGAGAGCCAGAATGTCAGTCCAATACAACTCTTGGCTAAACCGAGCTATGACCGTCATTCCTAGAATGTTTCTAGGAAATAAATAAACATACACTAGACCAGTTCTTTTACCTGTGACACCAATTGGTCATATGCTTGTATACTAGGCGCCACTTCTACTTCATGGCGCTTTTGTGCTATTGATGTTGCCATATTCTTGAAGAATTCTACTCGTTGTACCGATGTTGTCCGCCATTGTACTCAGACCTCCCCAAACCTAAACGCAATAGGAGTCAATACAAAAACACTACTAAATATTCGTCAAGAAACGGAATATAAAGATCCTAGGATAATCTCAAGAAATAGTTGTCAGCAGCAAGTACATCTTTATGAAATCGTGTCGTACTTTGTTGAACATAAACGTGCGGCCATTTTCAACGTCGCCAATTCTAGTGTACACATTACAGGCAAAATTCCCGCAACAATTCTCTCTAAAAAAGTACGAAATAGTTGTTGCGACACGCATAGCCTAGAGAAATTTTTAGGAGAAGTAGGAGACAGGAGCGGAGTAGCTTACTGGCGTGTTAAAGGAGTCCGGGATGAAATGTCGAAATGGGATTTACTTGATGGAGCATTTGGAGGTGATATGGAGACATCAAGGCTATCACTTTGAAGACATTCTAGAAAAAATTGCTACTGTTCCTGCTCTCCAATACTCTTTTACACCCAATGTCATGGAAGGTATGGTGGATAAAATTACTAACTGGAGGATTGAAGATGCTCAACAGCTTGCGGGCAACTTAGATGTAAAGTTACTAGCTGCGGCTCAAAGAATGGAATCCTATTGGAATGCTCTTATGGTTTCCAATTTTCGTGAGAAATGTGTCTTCACATATTACAAGACCATTCTATCTCTTCCTTATGTTGAAAAACAGGCATGGTTTTCAACAAATCAAGTTTGCAATGTGTACTAAACTAACTCACTTCTCTATTCTTGTTTATGTGATCCATGTAAGCCTTGATTCATTCTTGGTACCCTATTGATGGATTAAATTTGGCAAAAAATAAATGCAATTGAATGTACCAAATTATTGTGAAAATTTTACAAAAAATGTTGGAAATTCTTTTATAAATTCTTTTTGACAAATTACTTAGAAGTAGTAAAAAATTTGATTTCATAATCTTTCAACCTTCTTTTGAGTGCATTTGTCTACATGTTGAAATTTGGAAAAAGAATTGGTTGTTGAATGAAAAATATTGACTTGAAATTTTCTTGGGGGCAAATGAGTATTAATCTCTTTAACCCCTAAAGGCCTAAAGCATTTTCACACCAAAAACACTTCAAAATTGCACATTCAACATAAAATGATACAAAATAACTGTAGGATCTTGTAATGAAATTGTATAATAGTGTGTGGTAAAAATTTTGGGATGTTTGACCATACAAATTGAAAGATATTAGCATTTGAAGTGAGAGAAAAAGTCTTTTTGAGGTCATACTATACACCTTCAACAAAGTTTGACCACCTTCTATGACAATTTTTTGCACTATAGGTAGTGATTTTCTAATTTTAACTAACAAAGGATTAAATTAGATACATGTGCATCTAATTTTAGAAGTAGAAGAGGGTGGTATAAATGTCATTAAAATTCTTGCAATGCAACTATGTATTGAGAGCTAACAATACACTTACAACTTTTGCATATAACATATCCTTTTCATATTTTTAAAACTCAAAAATCCCTACGGTAGATACAAATTTTTTCATTTCTTTTCAAAGATTTTTTTTTTTTAGAATGGACCAAAAGTCTAATTTCTATTGATATTAGAATTTATTAGGGTTTTACTACACTAATTTTCATAGGTCGTATGAAATTGCTGCATTATTTATTATAAATCACCAAAATTTAATTGTAACTTTTGAATCATAAGTCAGATTTCTACAAAGTTTATGTCTATGGAAAGCTAATAAAAAGTAGTCCATTCAATAGAAATCTCAAAAAATCATTTCTTAAATTTGAGAACATGGTGTATAATCCAAACTCAAAGTGTCCACCAAGGGGACATTAGGCCTATATAGATTAACATGCAACATTTGATTTTTCTTCAACTTCTAGAACAGGTCAAAGGAAATGAAGAATTGAATCACTTGAGATCGTTCTACATGGCCATGAAAAAAAATGAGATTTTGCCTCTTACTAAATAGGAGTTTATGTTTCAATTAGGTGAAAAACTTGATTTTGCTAGAGAAAGAGTGATTAATGATGAAGGACCATTTAAGCAACTTTGGACCAATGCCTTGGAGCAACTAATTGAAGATCTGGGGGTATGTAAAGCATTAAATTTAACTGTGTGTTTTTGTTGTACAATCAAGTCAAATATAAAGAGAGTGGTGATTTTTTATATTCTCATTGACAACTATTATTGTTATGTGCAAACAATATGGTTAGATTGGATTTGAAGTTCTAGCTTCTCTAGCTTTACTAATTTTATAAACTAAAAATTTATAGGAGTATGGAGCCATACTTGTTACAAGAGAAGATCAATTTTTTGGAGGTCTTTTTTATTGCACCTACCTCCTATAAAACAACCCCTGCAAGACCAACTCTAGTGTTATTTTCTGATACACTATCACTATTTATGAGATATAACTAGTTTGATTTTTGAACTTAGGATTTTGAATTTTTTATTTGTAAAGTATTTTTAAATCAATTCTTGCAAGTACAATGGTCACGTTGTTTTTTGAATTCTAGTTTTTAAACTATAAGATGATGTAAATTTGACTTTTAAAGGTTTAGGATTTGACTTTTGGCTTTACAAAATATTTTTAGAGGTAGCTTTTGAGTATCTCTATAATTCAAGTTTTGCAAGCTTAGTGGTAGTATTTTTTTAGGATTTAGGGTTTAGGGTCGTAAGGCTATCCTTTTAGAATTTAATATTTTGGACCATAAGGGCTTTCTGTCTAATAGCGCATTTTTGATATGCAAACAATTTGGCCACATGGCCGTTTTCACTGAAAGGCCATTTTTAATAGAGGGAAAAGTTCGCCAAAAGGACATTTAGAAGAAGTAGTCATCTTTAATATGAGTGTGTTTTTTATACAATGATATTTTGAATTGAAGGAAATCTTTAATATTAGAATATCTTCTATATAAAGTATTTTTAAATTTAGGCCATCTTTGTCTTATAAGCAATCTTGCCATGTCAGCCTTTAGATTTCAATATTTTAAGATAATTAAAAGAATTAGTTGTATGGAAAATATTTAGACCATTTGTAACTTCCACAAATTTCTTTTATCCTTCTTTCATGTAAAACCATCTTAAGTTTACAATTTTGGAACCTAATAATACAAGGCATGGCTTATCTTTGATTTTTTCTATTCTCACATAGATTTTGTAAAATTTACCACAATCAAAAGGTTCTTTTGAATGGAAAATGTTTGGACCATTTGCAACTTCTATTCAAAAAAAATGTCCTTCTTTTTCTTAGAGAAGTCATGAGTTTAGAATTCTAAGGCCTTGAAGTACAAAACATGGCTTATTCCTATTGTTTTCCATTTTTATATAGATTTCAGAACATTTAGCACAATCAAAAGGTTTTTTTTAAATGGAAAACAATAGGAATACAAGTTTTTCTTGTCTTCTTTTTAAAGGAGATTTGTGAGTTTAGAAATCGATAGCCTTAAAGTATAGGACATGGCATATTTATAGTTTTTTCCATTCTTACATAAATTTCAAAAACTCAACATAGTCAAAAGGATTTCTAGAATGGAAGTTCTAGGACCATTTGCAACTTCTACAAATTATTTTTGTCCTTTTTTTATGTAGGAAATTCATCAGTTTGTAATTTTGGGGCCTTTGACAATAACACATGGCTTATTCCTAATTTTTCCGATTCTCACATACATTTCAAGAAATTTAGCACAATCAAAAGGTTTTCTTGAATAGAAGACGTTCGGACCATTTGCAACTTCTACAAAAAAAATTTGTGCTTCTTTCATGTAAAGTAATGAGTTTAGAATTTTGGGCCTCCAAGTACAAGAAATAGCTTGTTTCTATTGTTTCTCTATTTTTTCATACTTTTAAAGAAATTTAGCACAATCAAAAGTTTTTTTTCAATGGCAATTGTTTGGACCATTTGCAACTATCTTCTACAAAATTTCTTTTGTCCTTCTTTTATGTAAAGCAATCATGAGTTATAAATTCTAGGGCCTTAGAAATGGAACATGGCTTATTTTAAGTTTTTTCTATTTTCACATACATTTGAAAAAATTTAGCTCAATCAAAAGGTTTTCTTGAATGGAACATGTTTGGACCATTTGTAATAGGTACAAATTTCTTTTGTTTTTTTAAATGTAATACAATCATGAATTTAGAGATTTGAGGCCTTAAAGTACAACACATGGCTTGTTCCTATTTTTCCATTCTCACTATCCATAGTCTTCAAAAAGCTTAGCACAATCAAAAGATTTTTTGAATAGAGAATGTATGGACCATTTACAACTTCTGCAAATTTCTCTTGTCCTTCCTTCTTGGAACAAGTTCTTAAGTTTAGATTTTGGACCCGTAAAGTACAAGACATGGCTTAGTCCTATTCTTCTCCATTCTCACTTAAATTTCGAAAAATTTAGCACAATCAAAAGGTTTTCTCAAATGGAAAATGTTTGGATCATTTACAACTTCTACTTAAAAAAAATTATCCTTCTTTCATGTAAAAAGGTCATTAGTTTATAACTAGAACCTTTGAATATAAGAAAATGGCTCATTCCTTTTTTCCATTCTCTTATAGATTTTATAAAATTTAGTACAATCAAAAGTGCCTTTATAGTGTGCATTTAAAAATTGTCCTCTATGGCAACCACACCAGACAAAGGCTCTACCTACTTCTTGGACATATACCTCAAAAGATTGGATTTGATTAAAAATCTTGATTTAATTGCACAAAAAATCCCTAACATAGACAAATGGACAAACAACAACAACATTGACAACAAATTCTTAACAAGTTTTTGCAAAAATCCTAGAATTAAGGATTCACAAAAGACATGTTTTTATCAAATTCCATACTGGACAATACATAGGAAATGCCCGCAAACAATTCTTCTTTGGCATTGAATGATTTCCATTCATAACATGTCCAACATGTTCATCTACAAATTTAGGCACATGACATCATGTACTTTTTAAATGTCAAAACCCCACATCTACTCTCTAATTATCAAAAGGCATAATAAAACGATATGAAAAATCTGAAAATTAATAGTATCATAAAAAAAAACCCGTTGCTTCATTCTCATGAACGTCGAAATCTTCAACAATAACCCACAAGAAAATACACTTCCATCATGGCTTCTCCCATATACTTGTGGAACTTAAAGATGTTACTGCAATATCCAACTCTAATCAAACATATTATGTATCAAGGGACTCTCATATAACGACCCCCCACTAGACCACATCAATTCTAATTTCACAATCCAATTTAAAGAATTCAAGTATTGTAACAATAGATTTCTACCAAAAGCAATTGATCACAAATATTAATAACTTGTTAATAACATTAAAGCCCTCGGATGGAAAGTTGACCCATTCATTGTCATTACTACTGGCGCTAGAGCTACCACCTTCACGCCATCAATGATTAGCCTTGAAAATATATTTAACATTTCCACTGCCCAAATCATGGTAACATTCAATGGAATCAACACCATTGTCATCCAATACGCAATGAAAATCCTCCTATTAAAATAAAAACTCTAAAATTACCAATCCTCCTGAAATCCCACGATAACTCCTAAAATTGTTACACTATACCTACATCATTTTCTGTCCATGACAAATTACAAAACTTCCTTTTCCCTCACCTCGAGCCTATAGTTTTATTACTTGCTACTTATTACTTGCTACTTGTTACTTGTTACTTATTATTTGTTGTTAGTTATTTGATTCTTGGTTACATAGTGTCCACCTTCGTAAAGGGGGAGTAGTTCCTAATTATCAACTCTATAACTGCTGGACATGATGTTTAGTGGTGGATCTAAAGGACACTTTATTCACATCTGCTACTTTTAGAGATTAGCATTCTTTTTCGTCTTGCAATTATCAATGTACCATTTGACAATGGAGCAATGTTAAAAACATGTTCTAATTTTACAAGATTATTTTTCAAAATAAAAGAAACTCCCTATATAGTAATTTGAACCTCATGCAAGAAATTTGGATGAATATTGACGGGCTGATGATTTGAATGAATGAAGCCTATAATATAAGATTACAGTATTTAGGAGAGCAAGCCCGGTGGTTTGCAACTTTGCGGTCTAGCATCAAGATGCTTCTTGAGGTTCTAGTTTGGGTTTGTTTGCCTCATTTGCCTCTACTCAGCAATTCATTTCTGATGAGTGGGACATGAGCTGCTGGACATTGACGACAGTACACATCATGGACATTGATATGGTAAAGTTGACTGCGCATTAGTGCCAGTACTAGGTTGCTTGAAGCTGGCTCGAATCGGTGATGAGCACATGTATTTTGAGAGTAAGGTTGAAAGATCATGTTTTGGGAAGTTTGAGGGTCGCATCTGTCGGATCAAACTTAATATTATTGGTTGTTTGTTACATTAGATAGTATTGGGTTATAGAGAAGAATGGATGATGCCGATGAAAATTTGAAAGAGTTCCTAGAAAGTGTGGGGAAGCAGATAGGAAGAGTGGAGGTGGAGATAAAAAGCGTGCAAGAGTGCATTAGAAGCACAAAAGAGAGCATTAGAGGAATAGAAGAGGAGATCCAAAACTACATTGACAATGAGGAGAGGATGCAACTCTGGACTAAGGAAGATAAAATTTGGACTAAGGAAGATGAACTTCAGGCTCAAGGGCGAGGTAATTCGTATCACTTGTAATTGAGAGTCCATTTGCTCATCTTTGTTATTAAATATTCCTAGGGGCTGCTGGATTCTCTGGCAAGGGTTTGTTTCATAGTTATGAAATTAGGGTTGGTACAGGATTGGATATCCTAAAACATTGAGCACAAGGGTTCTATAGGTGGTTCTCTATTTTCAAACTTGGTGTCAAGGACATACTTTCCAGAACCTTTTAAAACATTCTAGAAGGTCCTTAGAACGCTCTAGGACCTTCTGGAACCTTTTAGCATCTCCCAGGTAGATAGAAGTTGCTTGAGAAGCTTCTTAGCTAATAGAAGTTCCTTGAGAAGCTTCTTAGTTGGTGGAAGTTGCTTGAGAAGCTTTCTAGTTGGTGAAAGTTGCTTGAAAAGCTTCTTAGTTGGTAGTGTCACGGACATACATTAGAAACTTCTAGAAGATGCACTTAAAATATTTTCTAAAATATTCTTTTAGGATTTCATAAAGATTCTTAGAAGATTCTCTAAAGATTCTTCAAAGATTCTTAGAAGATTCTCTAAAGATTCCTCAAAGATTCTTTGAAGGTTCTCTTAGAAAGTTCTAGAAGATTTTTAGAATATTCTATTAGATTCTAGGAAGTTGCTCAAGAAGCTTCCTAGTTAATAGGAAGTTGTTGAAGAAGCTTCTTACTTAGTAGGAAATTACTGAAGAAGCTTCTCTAGTTGATGGAAGTTGTTGAAGAAACTATCTATCTAGTAGTATATATAGGAGTCAAGGCTGAAGGGTTCTTCAGTCTCGATAATACATCTCTTGGAGCTCTAGCTCACCTCTCTAGTGTTAGTCTTGTACTCATCTGATCAATCTAGTTCTTATCTGTTTTCTCCAAATTTCTTGTATAGATTTCCATTTTTTATTTTGTATCCTTAACAGTTTGTTGAGACGGCTTAAATTTATGAGGATATTTTTGATGAAAGTCTTGTACCTTTTGCGACGCATTGGCAAGATTTTTGGCTGGTTCTCATGTTCGCTCATTCATATTGTAGCCGCTCTAATGCACAAAGTACTCTAATTTTCCTCATCTTTGCCGTTGTCGTACTGTAATTACTTACAGTATGTAAAAATTAGTTGAGACATATAATATGTTTATAAGTCTTAATGTGGGTTAGAATAGTTAGTATGTTAATTTAAAGTGAGTTGAAATAAGAAGAATTATTTGAAAGGTTATTTATTTTGATTATAGTATTTATATTATATAGAGTTTAGATAGTTAGTATAAAGCTTAAGGGAAAGGAGGAGTTTAAAGATAAAAATATAAACTATTAGGAGGCTTATTCGGAAGGATGAAAGTAAGGCATGGTTGGATGAAGGCAAGGGGTGAAGATCTTCATCCCTATTGGTCGAATACCATGTCCAATGGGCTTGGAGGAGGCTGTCCGAGGCCATATTAGGGATTAGAGTTCCTCTTTCGAGGCCATTCGAGCTTTTGAGGCTAGGGTCAGAAGGTTTAGAGTTTTGGGTATAATTTGGGTGAAGATTTTGTGTGATTTCGAGTTTTTATGGAAAAGATATGAGTGTTCAAAGATAGGGTGTCAATTTCGTACCTACTGTCACTTCTTTTGGGCATCACATACGAATACGGAGAGCAACGGAAGATCGGCGACTGGATTTGGAGGGAGCATTTTCTCGGCTACACATTCTACTTACTGTATAGTGAATTCTAAGATTGGGTGAAGGAATTATGAGGCATTGAAGACAGCACTTGTAATTTGAAGGCAGTAAGTATATCGTTTTGTTGCTAGTTATGGATGGAGCCATATCTTGAATTTCTGGACGAATTTTTGGCTCAAAATTTCCACAAGTGTGTGTAATTGGGTTAAAAAGCTTTAAATCAAAATTTCATAGTATTTAAATAATTACTTTGTGAGATATGAAGGAAGTTGTACATGGGTGTAAAAAAGCTAGGGTTTGAAGCTACAGTTAGGGTTTTCAAGATTTCACAAGATCCGAGACGAATTTATTGTTGAATTTTGGTGTGGTAGTTGTTAGAGGTATATGAGTACTTCATGTGAAATTTGGAGTTGTTAAGACGGTTAGATCGTAAGTTATGAGTTTTTGAACTTCGGGAAAAATTCCTCATAAGGATATATAAGTTTTTTATAACACTTTATCAAGTATTTTGGTGTTCTTTAGATTTTAAGGCTTGTATATTGATGTAAATGCCCTAAAGGAGAGGATTATATATATATAAACTTGTTTCCATTATATTTCAAACTTGATTGAGAATTTAGTGACAACCAGAAGCCCAGCGCTTTCTTGAGGCAAACTCTCTCTATCCCGACAACATTATCAAGAAAGAGTCTTGCTATGTCTTCACTTGATGAGATTTTCCTGATGTAAATATATACATTATGTAAAAAGTGTATTTATTTTACTAAAACACTATGATCTAGGAGATGCAACTTATTGCTGATGCTAGTAGTGGCTTTAAGGTGACGCCTTCTCATTGACGCAATGTGCAAACTATAAAGAGAAGGATCACCCAAGAGCTTCATCAATTCATTGTAGTTTTCCTAATCTTTTCCTTTAGAGTGAATATGTCGAATTGAAGGGTTTTTTCTGAGTCTCAAGATGAAGAGCTTCAACCGGAGCCTGAGTTTGAGTTTTCTTTATCTCAAGTGCTAACTCAATCTTTCCTGCCGCTGAGTCAGGCACCACCACTTAGACATCTACAAGAGCGTGCTGGGCCTTCTCGACCGCTAAAACAACCTCGTGTGGAGCAGCGTTGGCATGGTGTGAGCTAAATTCCTCCACCTTCAATTGCGTTTAGTAGTCAAGTGGATTAACTTCACTCACATGCAATTTTTATAAACCCTAAGTTCATCCATAAACCCTAATTTCATCCATAAATCCTAAGTTCATCCATAAACCCTAAATTCATTCATCCTACATTTCATTCATCAATCATCCATCCATTAATTCTCATTCATCTCATAACATTCATTCATTCAAATTTTATTCATCCAATTTTCATCTAAAGATTCATTCATCCAACCATAAGTCAACTTATCATCGAACTGACAATTCGTGTAATTGACCTAATTCATCCAAGATTCATCCTAAAAATTAAAGAAAATTGGAAGTCGCCACCTTCCAAGTCATGGCAGCAACCCCCTTGCACAAAGTCCACTACAATGGTTGCATCACTAACTTGTTTATAACAAGCTTTGCTATTTTAGAAAGTAGACTTACAAGCGCTTGTCCTCCAACAAAATTCAATGCAAAAAAATAATTAAGCTAAAAGAAATCTTGCCTCAAAGTTGCCTAACTTTCTCGGCCTAGTCAGAGCACCCTTGGCCACAAAAACCCTTGCCCTTGCTCCATTTCAGTTGTGCAATGCATATGCTTTAGCATTCCAGAAACTAGAATTAAAGCCGCATCACCTCCAACAATTTTTTCTTGAAAATCTTGAGTGAATTCCATGATATGACCTTCCAAAGTAGCTTGAGTTGGCGGAGTACTACATCTTCACCACGGCCGACTTCTCTTCACTCCAACCACCATAACTTCCTTGGCCTTTACTCAATCTAAGTGTGCAAATAGTCCTTGCAAAGCTGACAACAAGAACCATCCACCATAAAAGTTTCAGCTCCAAATTCAATACTGTCCGCCAAAAATCGCCTTCCAAAGTTGGACCTCTAGATCTGGCCGGCAGCTGACCTCCTTGTCACTAAAACCACCACAACTTTCTTGTTTTCTCTCCAAGCAAAGCGTGCCTACTGTCCCGAGGAAGCTAACGACAAGATATAACCATTGGTAAAGTTTGACATTCTATTTCCAAATAACTAATACACTGCAACTGCGCAATTGCAGCTCTGTAGAAACAAGGGTACGTGGAGAAGCAATTTGGCATGGCTTCGCCCCAAAGAAAAAGAGTGAGAGGGAGTGTGGCCACCCCTACCCTCTTATCCAAGTAGGAAGAGACCAAAGGGTGGCGGCCACATCTCCACCATCCGAATCCACCAACCCTAATCAAGATCAAGGGCCCACATTAATCCTAAGTCCTAAATCCGATTTTAGGGCTGGACATGCCCAAAACCCCCAATTCGAAGCATTTTTTTGACAAAACTAATTCCACCAATGTGTTTAAAACATATTTAAACATCAAGTTTGACTATTCATACATCCAAATCTAAGTTCTAGATCATTAAGAACCAACAATTTGACAAACCCATCACAATAAATTTACTTCTAATTATTTTCTTCTCCTTTTTCTTCTTCTTCTCCTTGTCCCTCTTCATCTTCTTCCTTCTTTCTTCTTGGCCTTTTTTGTTTTCTTTTTTTTTTCTTTTGGCTCTTTTTCTTATCTTTTCCACCACTCCCTTCTCCCTTGATTTTTCTTTCCACTACTAATCATCAATAAGCCACTAACATTAATGTCTATAACTAACTTATTATAACAAAACATAATCAAAATCCTCATTTTTTTTATATTTTTTAGTTTAACCAACAATGTGAACTAACTTTTGGGCTCACACATGGAAACCTCCAGTGGGATGTTCGGGCATTGGTAATCTTATTGCAAGTTGGATGTGTTGAGCCTGGTAGTCGAGAAGTGACATTTGAAGGGAGTTTTGAAAGCTTGAATGATGACCAAGTCTATTGTTGTCTCAAGCCTGTCAAAGGAAGTCGTGGCCATCAACGTTGGTTAGAAGGGCGAGTCAATTCATTGGCTAAGGCAGATCTTACAATTATGTGGCAGCTACTATTTGTATTATCCTTAAGTTCTTGCAGATGGAGTGATGCTCCTCTTGGAACTCTTTTTTACCTCTATTAGACATATATTAAATTTTTAGAGCTTTGTTTTTAATATTTTTGAGTGGTTTGTCTTTTAGTTTTGACCATTGAGGTTTATTGGCGTTAAAAGATAAATAGGAACTTATCTTTAGGTGTTTTCCTTGAGCCAATGGGTGTTTTGAGGCCCATGTGAGGTGCACATGGGCTGATGCCACCTACTTTAGGGGTCTAGAGGATAGGTAGGCATCTTCTTCCTCCCTCTAAGTCGGATTTTGTGAGAGGAGAAGAGTACTCTGTAGTGATGTGTATATGTGCTGGAGCAAACCAACCCAAATGTTTGAGGAGCCATAACTCCTATTGTACTTCAAATTTTTCTATGAAAATTTAAAGATTTGTTTTTCTTATTTTTATAATTCTATAGACTCCTTATTCGCTTCATTTGGAGTTGTGGTTGAGAAGTTATGAGCGTGTGAGTGGAGGAGGGTCTGCTGCCATCCAATGAAGAGGAGCAGAGATTCAAGCAACCACCACGTTTAGTAGAATTCTCTCACAACTTTGAATTTTGGAAGTATGATATAAAGTTTTTATATCTTTTTAAAGAGATATCATAAGCTTGATTTGAGCTTGTAACACAAAAGTTATAGGAGATCAAAGAAGAGAGTGTTATGACTATCCAATTAAGAGGAGTCAAACTTTCGAGGTCTATAACTTTTGGACAATAGTTTAAGATGACTTGAAATTTTGAGGGGTGTTATATTGTCTCATTAGCTTTCTAAAATGCTATCACAGTTAGCATTTGGAGACTTGAGCCGTCTATAGTAGTAATTTGAAGCTCACAGCCATGAAGGGTTTGAGTTTTGGAGTTTGTTTTGCAATTTGAAGACTTGAACACTTCAACACAAGAAGAAAAGAAGACTTGAAGACATGAAGAGTTGAAGACTCGTGTGTTGTAGCTTGTGGTTTGTTATTCCCAGCTGATTTTGGATGCTCGTTGTCTTTTATTGTTATTCCTAGCCGGTTTTGGAGGCTCGTTGTTTTTCATTTTCTGCATTGTAAACCAGTTGCGGGCTCCATAGGTATCCCAAAAGAGCTCCATTTTATGTTCGTGGCAACGAAGTGTGATTAATGGCCCACATGGTCGAGACTTATGGCATTCCCATGGTGAAGCACGATTGCTGGTCACCGAGGGTTTGAGGTTTAGGAGCCAATCTCCCCGGACAATTCAGCTCGTGGTCTGGCCGTTCCGTTTTACCTGTCCGACACCTGTGGTTTCTTATCACCTATTTTAAATCCCTGATCTTTTAAGGCCACTACATGATAGGCCAACGAGGAGAAGTTTGAAGATCTGAAGATTAAAAGATTTGAAGATTAGAAGACTTGAAGACCTGAAGACTTAAAGACTTGAACACTTGAAGATTCAACTTAACTTTGTAGCAAACTATTCCCAATCGCAGCCAGATACCTCATGTATTCCCAAAGTACGCTCCTCACAACCCAACAATGTCTTTTTGCAGTGGATAAATTGTGCCATCTTCGTAAGTCGATCCACCACAACAAAGATGCTTTCAAATGAATTCGATGGCAGTAGATCCGTAATGAAGTCCATAGAAACTGAAGACCATGGTCGGTGGAGAATTGGCAACGGTTGTAGAAGTCCATACGGGCGATGCCGAGGGGTCTTGAATCTTGAGCAAACATGACAAGAGAGGACAAACTCCTTCACATCTTTCTACATTTTAGGCCACGAAAAATCTCGCAAAATGAGCTCCAAGGTCTTGTTGAATCCAAAATGTCTTGAAGCTAGAAAGTCATGGTGAGATTGAAGTACTCGGAGTCGTGTTGGTCCTTTTGGGATATACAACCGCTCCTCAAAATACAGAAAATCTCTCTCCACCTTAAACTTGTCATTATCAACCCGTGGTTTGATGTCAAGAGCTACAGAATCCTCCATGGTTGCAGTGTGTACTTGGTTAAGGAAGTCGTCATCAATAGCCACGACTGTAGTGAAAATCCTGAATTGCTCCTGCTTCAATAATGTTGTACACTGTTGGTCGAACGTTGCTTCTCCAGCCCTTGCCGCAAGATACGATCTCCTCGATAATACATCGGATAGCCTTTGCCGCTTCTCCGACCGATACGTAATAATAAAATCAAACCACAATAGTGATA
This sequence comes from Physcomitrium patens, assembly GCF_059467195.1. Lineage (NCBI taxonomy): Eukaryota > Viridiplantae > Streptophyta > Bryopsida > Funariales > Funariaceae > Physcomitrium > Physcomitrium patens. The sequence goes on from NC_143426.1 coordinate 7,093,740, forward strand.
TATTCCATCAAGCTTGACGACAATTCAGAACTCGAGCCGACATGAAGTACTCAAGATTCTTATAATCCGTGTATACGGTCACTAGATGTACAGCACCTTCGAGAAAGTGACTCCACTCTTGGAAGGAATCTACAATGGCAAGGAGCTCCTTATCGTGGATCTCGTAGTTGATCTCAACAGCAGAGAACTTGCGAGAATAGAATGCAACTGGATGGAGCTTCTTGTTTACGTCCATCTACGAAACACATCTCCTAAGGCAAAGTCTAAAGCATCGGTCTCCAAATAGAAGGCCTTTGCAAAGTCAGAGTGTACCAAAATTGGAGCCATAGTAAATGCCATCTTGAGATTTTGAAATGCTCTCTCTTCTTGAGGTCCCCATTTGAGCTTGTCTTTGCACGTCAATCGAGTAAGCAGAGTAGCAACTTGAGAATAATTCTTAATGAAGATTCGATAGAAGTTAGTAAAGCCAAGAAAACATTGCACGTCTCTAACTGTCTTTGAAACTTTCCATGATACAATTGCTTCCACCTTCTTGGGATCCATCTTCAGGCCTTCCATAATCGCAACAAATTCCAAAAACTCCATCTCCATTTCGTGGAATAGGCACTTCTCCAACTTGGCATAGAGTCCTAGCTCGCGTAGTTTTTCAAGGACAAGGCGAACATGCTTCTCATGTTCTTTCTCGTTCTTAGAAAATATCAAAATATCATCCAGATAGATGACAACAAAGTCATCAAAGTACTCCCAAAAGATGTTATTCATCATATGTTGGAAGACTGCCGGAGCATTGGTAAGACCAAAGGACATGACATTATACTCAAAATGGCCATACCTTATACGAAAAGCTGTCTTCCATTCATCTCCTTCCTTGATTCGTATGAGGTTGTAAGCTTCTCTTAGATCAATCTTGATAAAGACCTTCGCATGTCCAAGTTGCTTTAAGAGACCAGAAATCAAAGGTAATGGGTAACGATTCTTCTTTATTACCTTGTTGAGGCCTCGATAGTCCACGCACATTCGTAACGAGCCATCCTTCTTCTTTACAAATAAGATTGGTGTTTCAGTTGGCGACTTTGAATGACGAATAAAATTCTTGGTTAGATTTTCGTCAATGTACTTTCGTAACTCTGCCAATTCCATCTGAGAGAGGTTGTATATTGGACTGAAAGGTGGCTGTGCTCCTTCCTCCAAGTCTATGGCGCAATCATAAGGACAGATCTCTGGTAGTATGTCGACATTCTTCTTTTGAAATACATCTTAAAAATCCTTGTACTACTCCGGTTTGCTTGTTGTCAAGGTCTTCTCTTTGCTAATTGGAGTTGCATAAATGACAAATGGTGTGCCCTCCTTGGACGATCTTATAAACGCTCTCACCTCAATAAACAAGAGTTTATTAGTTTGTGTTCTCTTAACAAGACTACTTTGTACAGGGAATGTTATCCTTTGTAACCTCCAATTTGTAGATGGATTATGATCTTCCAACCAGGAAAGACCAAGAATAACAGGGCTTGATGGAGTTTTAATGATATTAAAGACAACATAACTACTATGGTCCTTAAATGCCACTTCTATAAGTTCTAATTTGTGGGTGACATTACCGGACAATAAAGGTCGTCCATCTATCACCTCTACGTGAATAGGTTTGAACTTTTGTACTAGACGAATCTTCATCTAGCGCTTAGCAAACTCTTCATCTAAAAAACAAGTAGATGCCCTAGAATCTAATAAAGCTAAAGTTTTTTATTTTCGAGGACCGAAAATTAAAGGAATTATAAAACAACGGGCAGGTTGGATAAAGAAAGAGGAACCTGATTGTTATCGTGGTATTGAATTGTCCAACTGCATGGTTCCTACTATGGCTGGGCATCGTCGTTTTCTGAAACCACCGCGCTTCTACTCTTGACAATGCGCTGGTTTTGCTTCTTGGGGCAGTTTCCAACCTTGTGGCCTTCTTCTTCACAGTACAAACAGAGTCTTTTTTCCATACGGTGTTTCTTCTCTTTTGGAGTAAGAAAGTTGACACGCGCCACGTTGATTTGCATAGCTTCTGCCTCCGAATGTGAACTCAAGCTGTTTGTCGACATAGTCATGTTGTAACGAGTCGCTTGGGTCTTGGGCGCAAGTCTTGGCGACGCTGGAATAGGCGGTTATCGCACTTTACAGCTTGGCTAATGGCTTCGTTGAGTGTTTGTGGATCAGGAAGAGATAACAGCAAGTCTTTCACATCATCCCTCAAACCCCAATAAAACTAACTCACCAACGCTTCTTCGCCCCAGTTAATGTCACTCGCCAATTGTTTGAAATCTGATGCATAGACTGATGCAGAGCGCGCCCCTTGTCATAGTGACCGGATCTTTGTTGTAGCCCATCAGACCTTGTCATGTTTGCTAAATGCTTTTGCAAACGCCTCTAAGTAGATCTCAAAGTTGCTCAGAATTGGCGATCGTTTCTCAAATAAGGGAGCAAACCACGACAGAGCTTGTCTCGTGAGCAGGATTCCAACAAGCCCAACACGTGCTTCTTCCGTCGGATAACGTTCGGGCTGCAAAACCGTTATCAACCTGATTTGGTTGACAAAACCTCGAAACTTTGAACACGTTCCATCGAACTTATTTGAAAGATTAACTCGAGACTCCTTTTGTTGTATAGACGGATTTTGTTGAACCATAGCCGGGACAGCTTCTTCTGATGCAGAAGTTTGAAGTTGGTAAACTCTGAGCTGTGCTATCCTAGATGCTCCATCATTATGAAGCCTTACAACGACTCCTTCAATCTCCATAGTTCTCTGTGATAACATAGCAAGAGCATTCATAATGGCGTCCAATTTGGACTCCGAACTTTTAGTCATATTGACGTCTTGACCTCCAGCCATTCTAAAGAAGAAAATAAAAGATTCTATAAGAAAACAATATTGATTTAGAGGAGGGTAATCCCCAACCTCTAAAATGCCTTAATACCTTCAAAAGAGGGGTAATCTACTCTCTCCTAGAAGAATAAGACTCCAATATTGTAGTAGAAGAAATATCAGTTTAAAGGAGGATAATCCGCAACCTCTAAGGCACTAGTACACCTTCAAGAAGAGGGGTAATCCACACTCTAACAAGAAGGAACTAGCTCTGATATCAGAAATGAGCAGTCTTGACAAACTGTCAATGACACAAAATATAGGCTCGAAATATACACAAGAAATTTAGAGAGAACAGATAAGAACGAGATTGATTAGATGAGTACTAGACTAACACCAGAGAGGTGAGCTAGAGCTCCAAGAGATGTATTATCGAGACTGAAGAACCCTTCACCTTCGACTCCTATATATACTACTAGATAGGAAGCTTCTTTAACAACTTCCATCAACTAGAAAAGCTTCTTCAATAACTTCCTACTTAACTAGAAAGCTTCTCGAGCAACTTCCTAGAATCTAATAGAATATTCTAAGAATCTTTTAGAACCTTTTAATAGAATCTTTGAAGAATCTTTAAAGAATCTTTGAAGAATCTTTAAAGAATCTTTGAAGAATCTTTAGGAAATATTAAAGGAATATTCTAGAGAATATTGTAAGTGCATCTTCTAGAAGTTTCTAATGTATGTCCGTGATATCGACAAGAAGAAGAAGAAGAAGAAGAAGAAAAGGAAGAGGAAGTGGAAAGAGAAGATATAAGAGACGTGGTTCTATTGAAGTTGCTTCGTCATAGGATGATGAGTGCCTCAAAGACATACTATTGAAGAGTAGACATGATATTTAGATGAAAAAATAAGCTAGAATGATGTGATTGATATGTTGGATTTGAGTCTAGCATATTTGATTATTGTTTTTTGAATTTGTAAATATGTATTGTTTGATTATGAATATTTTTGCATGTTATTAATAAACTGAGATATTGTCATGGACATACATTAGAAGATTCTTCGAATATTCTTCTAGAATATTCTCTAAAGATTCTCTAAAGATTCCTTTAGAAGGTTCTAGGAGATTCTTAGAATATTTCTTAAAGATTCTCTTAGAAGGTCCTAGAATATTCTTAGAAGGTCCTAGAATATTCTTAGAAGGTTCTAGAATATTCTAATAGATTCTAGGAAGTTGCTTGAGAAGTTTCCTAATTACTAGAAGTTGTTGGAGAAGCGTCCTAGTTAGCGGAAGTAGCTCGAGAAGCTTCCTATTCAGTAGTATATATAAGAGTCGAGGCTGAAGGGTTCTTCAGTCTCGACAACACATCTCTTGGAGTTCTAGCTCACCTTTCTGGTGTTGTTCTTGTACTCATCTAATTAATCCAGTTCTTCCTGAACTTCTTGTCTAGTTTTCTTGTCTGTATTCTGTATCCGTGACAGTTTGTCGAGACTGCATTTTCACTGGTATCAGAGCTAGTTCCTTCTTGTTAGAGAGTGGATTACCCCTCTTCTTGAAGGTGTGCTAGTGTTTTAGAGGTTGCGGATTACCCTCCTCTAAACTGATATCTCTTCTTTCTCAATATTGGAGCCTTATTCTTCTTGGAGAGAGTGGATTACCCCTCATCTTGGAGTCTTAAGGCGTTTTAGAGGCTGCGGAGTACTCTCCTCTGAACCAATATTGTCCTCTTGTCAAAACTCTTTTTTCTTCTTTCTGAAGGTTAGCCGAAGGTTAAGACGTTAATATGGCTGAAAGTTTGGAATCCAAACTAGACGCCATCATAAATGCTCTTGCCTCTTTGTCACATAGGACAACAGAGATCGAAGGAGTCATGGTAGGACTCCATAACAATGGAGCATTTGGGATAGCGCCATCTAAAGCATATCAGCCTCAAACTTCTGCGCCAGAAGAAGCAGTTCTACCTTCAGTTCAACAAGATCGAGTAGTCCTACAACGAAAGGAGCCTCGAGTTAATCTTCCAAATAAGTTTGATGGAATTCGTTCCAAGTTTCGAGGTTTTGTCAACCAAATCAGGTTGATAACAATTTTACAGCCCGAACGTTATCCGACGGAAGAAGCGCGTGTTGGGCTTGTTGGAACCTTGCTTACAGCACAAGCTCTGTCTTGGTTTACTCCCTTGTTCGAGAAGCGATCGCCAATCCTGAGCAACTTTGAAACATTCTTGGAGGCGTTTGTAGAAGCATTTGGCGAGCATGATAAAGTTCGATGGGGTACAACAAAGATCTGATCGCTACGACAAGGAACACGCTCTACATCAGTCTATGCCTCGGATTTCAGACAATTGGCAAGTGACATTAATTGGGGTGAAGAGGCGTTGGTGAGTCAGTTTTATTGGGGCTTGAAGGATGATGTGAAGGACTTGCTGTTATCTCTTTCTGATCCTCAAACGCTCAACGAAGCTATTAGCCAAGCTGTAAAGTGTGACAACCGCCTATTCCAGCGTCGCCAAGACCAACGTCCAAGACACCAAATGACTCGTTACGACGTGACTATGTCTGCAAATAGCTTAAACTCACATTCGAAGGCAACAGACATGCAAATCGACACGGCGCGTGTCCGATCTCTTACTCCAACAGAGAAGAAACGGCGTATGGAGGAAGGGTTATGTTTGTACTGTGGAAAAAGAGGTCACAAGGTTGGAAATTGCCCAAAGAAGCAAAATTGGCACCCTGTCAAGACTAGAAGTGCGATAATTCCGGAAAACGACGACGCCCAACCATAGTAGGAACCGTGCGGCTGGACAATCTAATATCACGACAACAATCAGGTTCCTCCTTCTCTGTCCAACCTGCCCGTTGTTTTATAATTCCTTTGTTTTTAGGCCTTCAAAAATAAAAAACTTTAGCTTTATTGGATTCGGGGGCATCTACTTGTTTTTTAGATGAAGAGTTTGCTAAACGCCAGAAGATCCGTTTAGTACAGAAGTCCAAACCTGTTCACGTAGAGGTGATAGATGGACGACCCATATTGTCAGGCAACGTTATCCACGAATCAGAACCTATAGAAGTGGTGTTTAAGGACCATAGTAGTCACGTTGTTTTTAATATTATTAGAACCCCATCAAGCCCTGTTATCCTTGGTCTTTCTTGGTTAGAAGATCATAATCCGTCCATTGATTGGAGGCTACGAAGGATAACATTTCCTGAAAAAAATAATAATAAACCTGTTGGTAGAACCTACATGAAGAAATCCATGTTTATTGGAGCGAGAGCGTTCCTAAGATCGTCCAAGGAAGGCGCACCATTTGTCATTTATGCAGCTCCAACTAGCGGCGAGAATATCTCAACATCTAATAGACCAGAGCAATATAGGGATTTTGAAGACGTGTTTCAGAAGAAGAATGCCGATATACTGTCGGAACATCGACCATATGATTGCGCCATAGACTTGGAGGAAGGAGCGCAACCACCTTTTGGTCCAATATACAACCTATCGCAGACGGAGTTGGCAGAATTGCGGAAGTACATCGATGAGAATCTAGCCAAGAATTTTATTCGACATTCAAAGTCGCCAACTGGAGCACCAATCCTATTCGTGAAGAAAAAGGATGGCTCACTGCGGATGTGCGTGGACTACCGAGGACTCAACAAGGTGACCAAGAAAAATCGCTATCCCTTACCTTTGATCTCCGGCCTCTTAGATCAACTTGGACGTGCAAGGATTTTTACAAAGATTGATTTAAGAGGAGCCTACAACCTTGTGCGAATCAAAGAAGGAGATGAATGGAAGACAGCCTTTCGTACAAGGTATGGCCATTTTGAGTACAATGTCATGCCTTTTGGTCTTATTAATGCTCCAGCGATCTTTCAACATATGATGAATGACATCTTTCGGGAGTACCTCGATGACTTTGTTGTCATCTATCTGGATGATATTTTGATATTTTCCAAGAATGAATAAGAACATGAGAAGCACATTTGTTTGGTTCTTGAAAAACTACACGAACGAGGACTCTACGCCAAGTTGGAGAAGTGTCAATTTCACCAGAATGAGATGGAATTTTTGAGCTTCATTACGACTACAGAGGGCTTGAAGATGGATCCAAAAAAGGTAGAAGCAATTATATCTTGGGAAGTTCCGAAGACGGTTAGAGATGTTCAGTGTTTTCTTGGATTTGCTAACTTCTATCGGATCTTCATTAAGAATTATTCTCAAGTTGCTGCACCACTCACGCGTCTAACAAGCAAAGACAAGCTCGAATGGGGATCACAAGCAGCAAAAGTATTTCAAGATCTCAAGACGGCATTCACTACGGCTCCAATCTTGGTACACCCTAACTTTGCAAAGGCTTTCTATTTAGAGACCGATGCTTCAGATTTTGCTTTGGGAGCTGTACTTTCACAGATGGGCATAGACAAGAAGCTTCACCCAATTGCGTTCTATTCACGGAAGTTCTCTGCTGCTGAGATCAACTACAAGATCCACGACAAAGAGCTGCTTGCTATAGTGGATGCCTTCCAAGAGTGGCGTCACTTCCTCGAAGGAGCTGCACATCCAGTGACTGTTTATACGGACCACAAGAATTTGGAATACTTCATGACAGCTCGAATTTTGAATCGTCGTCAAGCTCGATGGAATATGTCTCTATCACGATTTGACTTTATTATCACCTACCGCCCTGGAAAATAGCAAGGATTATCTGACGCATTATTGAGGAGATCGTATCTTGCGCCAAAGGCTGGAGAAGCAGCGTTTGATCAACAATGTACAACATTGTTGAAACCAGAAAAATTCAGGATTTTTGCTACTGTTGCAACTATCGATGATGGCTTCCTCAGCGAGGTACGTACTGCGACCATTGAGGATTCTATAGCTCTTGACATCAAACAACGTGTCGATAATGACAAGTTTAAGGTGGAGGGAGATCTTCTGTATTTTGAGGAGCGGTTGTATATCCCAAAAAGACCAACTCGACTCCGAGTACTTCAATCTCGCCACGACTTTTCAGCTACGGGACATTTTGGATTCAACAAGACTTTGGAGCTCATTTCACGAGATTTTTGGTGGCCCCAAATGTGGAAGGATGTGAAGGAATTTTTCCTTTCTTGTGATGTTTGTTCAAGATCCAAGATCCCTCGACATCGTCCGTATAGACTTCTCCAGCCATTGCCTATTCCGCACCGACCATGGTCTTTAGTTTCTATGGACTTCATTACGGACCTACCGCCATCGAATTCATTTGACAGCATCTTTGTTGTGGTGGATCGATTTACAAAGATGGCGCATTTCGTGCCTTGCAAGAAAACATCGTCAAGTGAAGACACCGCAAGATTCTTTCTTGATAACATATATCGTTATCATGGCCTACCAGATGATATCGTGTCGGATCGAGGTACTCAGTTTGTATCCAAGTTTTGGAGGTCCCTCTTTGAGATATTGAAGGTGGATATTAAGCTCTCTTTGGCTTTTCATCCTCAAACTGACGGTCAAACGGAGTGGGTGAATCAAGTTTTGGAGCAATATTTACGATGCAGCATCAACTATCAACAAGATGATTGGACTGCATATCTACCGCTTGCTGAGTTCGCATACAACAACTCTCTTCATGCGTCAACTCAACAAACACCATTCTTCTCCAACTACGAATACCACCCCAAGCTCGATTTATTGAGTTCTTCAGCAAATAACAACCCAGCAGCTGAAGGATTTGTGAAGTACCTATCGGAGCTTCAAGCGACGTTGAAGCTTCAATTGCAATCTGCCCAAGAGAGTTACAAGGCATCTGCAGATAAATATCGAAATGAGGTGCCTACTTTTAAAGTTGGAAGTAAAGTATGGCTTCTTCGACGGAATATCAAGACCAAGCGGCCATGTGACAAATTGGACTATCGGAGATTAGGGCCATTTGTTATCGGGAAGCAGATCAATCCGGTGGCATATCGTCTGGAGTTACCAGCTACTATGAAGATACATCCAGTCTTTCACGTGTCTTTGTTGGAACCTTATCGAGAATCAGCTTTTCCCCAAAGAGTACAAAGTCCGCCACCAAGTATCGAAATTGAAAACCATGAGGAATACGAGGTGGAAAAGGTACTAGATTCACGGCATAATAGGAGAAAATTTGAGTATTTAGTGCATTGGAGTGGATACGACATCAATGAACGAACGTGGGAGCGTGCCAAAAATCTTGCCAATGCGCCAAAAAAGGTACAAGAATTTCATCAACGATATCCTCATAAACCTAAGCCGATTCAACAATAGCTTCTTACTGAAGCTTGCTCATCAAGTAGCATAAAAAGGGGGGAGGGCACCTCCAAAACCCATAGTTCGATAGTGTAGAACTTTGTTAGCAACTATAGTTTGCTCTCATCATTTTAGCCTTTGGACATGGATAGTCAAGATACTACACTTGTTATGTCATCTCAAGCGACTAACTCACGAAGACGACCGCGAGATGAAGAACCGCCTGCACCACGACGACGTCGGAGGATACCGAGCAACAGATCGCTAGTAATTGTATTTGAGGTCGAGCCTGCCTACGACGGTCAGCCAGAAGGTGTATTTGGAGGACAGTTTCACAATGAAGACACAGAAGTCCACGCTTGGTCAGAGGTTGAAGGTGTTGGTCACTACCGTTGGCTCCAAGGGCCGATGAATCATTTGCCTCGCGAACAACAATTGGAATTCATAGCGGATGTGATGCGACAAATTTTCATTTTCTTGCGTTGGTATTGAGTGATAACAACATTGCTGCTCGGAGACCTCGAAGCTAGAAGAGGAGGTGATGTCATGGACATACATTGGAAGATTCTTCGAATATTCTTCTAGAATATTCTCTAAAGATTCTCTAAAGATTCTTTTAGAAGGTTCTAGAATATTCTTAGAATATTCCCTAAAGATTCTCTTAGAAGGTTCTAGAATATTCTTAGAAGGTTCTAGAATATTCTTAGAAGGTTCTAGAATATTCTGATAGATTCTAGGAAGTTGCTTGAGAAGTTTCCTAATTACTAGAAGTTGTTGGAGAAGCGTCCTAGTTAGCGGAAGTAGCTCGAGAAGCTTCCTATTCAGTAGTATATATAAGAGTCGAGGCTGAAGGGTTCTTCACTCTCGACAACACATCTCTTGGAGTTCTAGCTCACCTTTTTGGTATTGTTCTTGTACTCATCTGATTAATCCAGTTCTTCTTGAACTTCTTGTCTAGTTTTCTTGTTTGTATTCTGTATCCGTGACAGATACCTCATATTTTGAATTCTTGTTTTAGTAGATACTTTATTATTGTATCTTCTATAAATTGTATTTGTTGTATGTTACACTGAAATTGTATTACAATACAAAATGTGTATGTATAGATTGTAACTACATGATCAATGTAGTTTTGTAAGAAGAACAAAATCAAATTAGTCACAATGTTATCTCGTAGAAGTTCAAGGAAATAGAGAAAATGATTCACTTCCATACACATATTTAATGCATTATTTAACACAATATTCAAAGTAGTTGACATGAAAATCTTGTACAAAAGAGATAGTAAGGCTTTGAATTTTTTGTCCAAGAACAAAATTTCGAGGGAAAATCTTGTGGTTTTTGAGCGCAAGTTAGTACACTTGACTAAGTGCATAATTGCTTAATTGCATGTTTGTAGTAAATTTGAGAAACTTCTAGCTCTAACTCTAGATTTAAATTTGAGCCATTGAAACGATATTTTTTGAACTTGAGTTTAACTAATAATATAAAGGTTATAAAGCCTAGTTTCATTCCAATTTGAAAATATTAAAAAAAATTAAATTAAATAAGTTGTTGCGATTTGGACTTTAAACCAATAACAATGATTCATAGATTTCTAAAATTGGCTGAACATGGAACTTTCATTCACACCATCATTGCAACAACTTATTTAATTTTACAAAAAAATTATATTTTGGTGAATTTTTTAAGAATTTTTAAGCACAATTTGTATTTGATATTAATTCTCTTCAATATTTCTTTGGAAAATCACAATAATTTCAAAATTTGAGGAAAAAGATCTGTGTGTTTTGTGACATATTCAAGACATGTGACTACATCTCTGAAAAATAAACTAAAAAGGTTTCCTCTTATATTTAAGAAATAATTAGAGCAAACAATAGAATGGAAATTGGGATTAATTTCACAGTTATAGGCTCTATCCTTTATGGGTTAAAGCAACATGTCCTCTATCCACCTTCTAGTGCAAAGAATAAGTTTCCTGGCTATTCTTATGGCATTTTTTTATTGTGATTGGATTATCCTGTATAAGAATAGACTAAGGTATCAAAACAAGAATGAAGCATTTGGTTTAAATACCTTTTCCAATAAATAAGCGGATGAGGAAAAGCAATACTTATTGAAACCAAAAATAAATAAGACTAAATTTACTCATCCCACTTGCTAAAATATGGCAAACATGCATCAAAAAATAACCACAACAAGGTCTAGAAATTTCCAAGAGTAGATATCTAAGAGCATCACCACCCTTGACGCGCCAATCCAACTCCAAGGACAAAAATGGAGGGAGGCAGGCTGGGTCACCTCTGGCGCCTCTAGCTTATGCGCCAGATTGCCACCGCGAGCTGAGACCCAATGGTTGGATCCACCAGGTCGCTACCACAAGCCGTACAGAGCCTTTGCAATTTGGATGGCATACAGTAAATACAACGTGTGTGAGTTTTTTTGGGGTTTTTTTTGTTTTTTTTATTAAAAAAAAAATAAGCTCTTTTTAAAAAATTGATTATTGATGTCATAACTTCATTATTTTGCTATTTTTTTTAAATACTCATTTTTTTCCTTTTCTTTCTTTAATCCCTAAATTTCCTTGATAATTTTACAACAAAAATACTTAAAAATTGTCACTTTAAGATGCAACTTCCAACACTAAATGAAAAAATTCTTACTATTTTTAACCATAGGATCTTCAAGTTAACTACTACAAAGTGACACTCAAAATATTTCATAAACTTTGATCTCACAAATTGTCTAATACATGTATTTTAAACATGCAGTGTGGTTTTTATTCCCCACGAAGACAGTGTCAACATATTTTGACTCAAGATATTGGCATTCTTTTCTACTACAGATTGCATACATTTTACGAATCTATATTCTACCTTGTGTTAGATCATTGCATCCTAAAAATGACAAGTAATTCTAGTATTTAGGATAAGACAAAAAAACTTGCAAAGATAAGAAAAATAGAATGTAGCCATTTCCTTAAGAAAGCTTTTTTATTAATTAGATGAAAGTATAATTATTGTATCTAAAACCCAAATGGTAGATAGAACTACTATGTATTAATATATGAATAAAACATATTATTAGAACAAAATATTTTTCAAAAAAAGTGAAATCCTTAATTTTTGTACATTTTGAAGTACAAACAACAAAAGTTGCCATGAACTTTTGTTCATTCCTACCCGCCACAAAAAATATACTATTTAAGCTCTAAAATAGTACTATTTAATCCTACAATATTGTGCCTACCCTGTCCACAATCCTTGTTTTGAACAGCAAACCTCAATAACTTTAGCTTCATGTCTTCCTTTTAAGAAAAATAAAATTAACTCCCCACAAAGCTACCACTTATATGCATTTATTATAAAAATTTCAGAAATAAATGATCTAAAGTGACACTTCATCTACCCGAAATCATGGGAAGCCCCCAATCGGACCCTTCAGATAAGGGGAAAAAAACTCAAACTTATTCACACATTTCGGTCAAAGGGGGATAAAAAAACTTTATCTTTTCTAAATAGAGACCTTCATACTTTTCACTTTTCAATTTTATGATACCAATATGTATTGAAAATCTTCTTATTGACCGTTTTCATGAAGGATAACAATTCACAGTTTAAAAAAATGATATTATAAGTAAAAGAGGGGAAGTTTGAACAACTATGGTGGATATGTGATTGCGCACAATTATGCAGTTATGATACATTTATCTTGGAGGATTTTTACCACATCCTTGTCACAAGCCCAGGGTTTAGGAGTGCTCATTGGCTATTTTCTTGCCATCTCACTAGCAGTCCCCTTGCCACGTGGTACATCGACCACTCATACAGGCAGTGGGATTCAAACCCGGACCAGTTCGATGCGAATTATTACTCGAGCCAACCAACTCGAGTCGTGGAAGATGTCCTCTTAGGAAGAATAAAATACTATAAGTGAAAATTTACCCTTTTTTTTTTAAAAGTTCTTTTAATTTTTTTTCTTTTTAGTTATTATTTTCTTTCTCTAGTTTTATCCTTCTCTCTTTTAAATTTTCCCAAGTCTTATTATTCTTTTACTAAGTGGAATTTCCAAAAAAGTCAAAGTAAAGGAGTTGACGAAAATTGACAATTTGTCAAAAGTTGGTAAATTTTGACAAATGTTGGCAACTTTGACAAACGTTGTCGTATTACGTGCTTTCCTGCTCGAGAAGGCACCGGGCGTCTGGCTGTAGAAGGTAGTATAGAGATTCGCCAATAGTCAAGCAGTCTATCAGTTTTTTACTGCTGGAATATAAACGACTAGAAGAATATATCGTAAATCTATACGGATGCCCTTCGACTGCTTGTCGAAGTCCTTTTTGCCCCAGCCGGTAGGTCTCTAGACGTTACAGAGAACCCCGAACAATCCAACTGTTAATCTTCAATGCCGCTTTGTACTTACGATCTTGTATCCACTGACTGTCTTGTTAGATTAACCCGATAAATTTCATTCACTCCGCATACTCAATCTTATAGACACCCTTTCAATTCTTCAATCACAGACGTAACTCGATTTCATAAAACAGTCAAGAATATTCAAACCCACTTCATTAAAAATCCCGATTCACCATTACAATACTGACTTCAGCAACGATTGCCTCAGTCTTCCCAAAACCTTTGAAGAAGAAAAACCTAATTCTTCATCTTTTCTTCCCCGATCCGAACTATGAAGCTCCTCTCCAATCTTTGATCTTCAAAAAACTCTAATGAAAAACCGAACTAGTAACCTTGAAAAGAGCTTGAAGCTAGCTCTTCGATCCCCCCCCCCCAAAAGAGAGAAAAAAAATCCTCGATCTCCCAAAACTTATTCTCTTTCTAACCTTATCCTCTGATTTTCTTCAATCTCCCGTCTTGGATCCGGAATTGGCTCCCACCGTCAGAGCTTAGATCCAAAATTGGCTCCCACCGTCAGAGCTAAGATCCGAAATTGGCTCCCGTCGTCAGAGCTTCCTCCTCCGTTTTTACCTTTAAGAGATCCATTTACCGAAAACAACGTTCCCTGAAACGGCACAAAGAATAGGACAGCTTGAAACAGAATCGAAACCCCGTACTCGGGTCCACATTGAGTCGCCCGACCAATTCAAGTCTCATATTGGATAAGATGCCCATAGTAACCTCGATGTTCCCGTAATTGGATCAAATTGGTCCTTCGAGTCAGACTGGCTGAGGCCTATAGTAAGACCTAGATTTTCCCGTAATTGGACTGCATTGACTTGCCCGACCAATGCAGGTCTCGTATTGGGTAAGAGGACCTGGATCGGATTCTCGAAATTGGATCCAATTGGCTCTTCGAACCAAGCTCACTCGTCGTGTGAATTGGTCCTTTCCCTTCCTGCTGAATCCCGTTATTGGAATCGAATGGAGCATTTCAGTATCCCCGGCTGATTGTAACGGGGTGACTGAACCTGACCATTCAGTATTTGTACTGGAGTTGGTTGTTGCTCCCAATATTCAAGGTAACTGAACATTAATAAAAGTCCCCTTTCTTTATATTTTCACGGTATACTCGTGTTACAACACGACATCCACCCCCTCTGAACTTGTGCATCCTCCGGTATGCACCAATTTACCCAATTGTTGTTTGATTCAGAGTATATCTTCTACGTCTTCGCCCAATTTGTCTTCGTCACCTTCATTATCCAAATCACTTTCATCTTCTTGTTGCGGAATCTCTATACCTTCATTAAGGTCTTCCATATTCATCTCCGCATGTCTTTGTTTAAATATTTTTACTCGCTTCTCTGCAATTAGTATTTTTAATTTAGTACCATCTAACTCCCGCAATGAGTAAGTCGCATTATCATGAATAGTTGTTACAACATTTGGTCCAAATCAACATTTTGAAAATTTCCACAAAGTACTATGTTGATTATCCATACTAATGTCATAAACAAGTACCCAGTCACCTTCCTCAATTGCTTTTGGTCTCAATCAATGTTGCTTATCGAATCACGCCAGGTTTTGTAACCTTGCTCTTCTTAACCTTCCCAATGCTATCTGGACATCTTCCGTTCTTTGCTCCAATTGTCGAATCCTAATAGCCAGAAGTTCTTCTCTTGTCAATCCATCTTCCCATGGTAGCATACTCCAAGTAAGTACCTTTTCTTCAATCGGCATAATTGGTTTTTGACCTGTCATAAGTTCTACTGGCATATATCCTGTCACCAAATTATGTGTTGTTCGATCAGCCCATAATGCAAATAACAAAAGTCGTGGCCACTCTTTGACTTTCCCATTACAAGCTTTAACTAATGCTTTCACAATCGGTGGGTGACCACGTTCGCTTTTTGCATTCCCTTTTGGATTATAAGCAATAGTCAGCGATAGTTTAACTCCACATCTTTCAAAGAACTTACGAGCTTCTTGTGCATTTAATTCTCCACGATCTGCAGTGATTTTTCCTACGCATCCGTAGCGGCAAATCACATCTTCAAGCAAAAACCTACAAATCCCATCTGTAGATTTTGTCCTCAATGCTCTTCCTTCTACTTGATTTGACAAATCTTCACGAGCTAAAACCAAATATCTCATCTGCCATAACCCAACCGACATAATAACCAAATCAACAATCCATTTAAAATGAATAGCCAGAGGATACGTAGGATGAAGACTATCTCGATGTCGGATATTAGAATACGATTGACAGATTTTACATGACTCTACAAATGAGAGCACATCTCGGTACATATTTTTCCACCAATATCGTTCCTTGAGTTTAGCAAAAGTAGCCCAGATTCTTCTATGCCCTGCCCATAAACTATCATGAAACTCCTTCAATAATTTTAGTTTTTCTTCCTTTTTGCCTATCACTCATTGTGGCATCCCAATTCCTTTCTTCGGTCTCTTCCATAAGAATCCATCTCAAAGTAAAAACCCATATGTTTTTTTTCTTATCTGTTTGAATTTTTTTGTAGACCAATTCTCCTGCTTAGTCAAGGTATTCAAGTAATGACCAATATCCAATAATTCTCCTTCATAAGATTCTTCAAGAAATAGCTTGTCTTCTCTGTTGAGATTTGATATTGAATAGAATTTCAATCCGACGTCATCAATGTCTTCAACCATTTTGTCCTCCCTCTCGTATCTTGCACGAGATAGCATGTTTGCTACTAAATTGTCTTTCCCAGTAAAATGCTTAAATTCTAGATTTAGTGACTTAATATAAGCAATCCATCTCAACATTGCAATATCTGGCGTTGAACAATTAATAATCATTCCAAGCAATGGCAAGCAATTTATTTCAATTACTACTACTGCCCCAATCAAGTAGTCCCTTTCAGCTTTCATAGCTGAAACGACTCCCCAAAGTTCTCTTTTGACTTGCGAATATGGACGCTGACGATTACTTAAAACTTTAGCTCCAAATCGAATTACAAATCGATTCCCTTGGAATCATCTTGACCCACAGCCCATCCAACGGCAATTGGACTAGCGTCCACAATAAGAACCACTAGTCTATTGTACTTATAATCAACCTTCCTCAATATTGGAGGTGACATCAATAATTTCTTCAATCTTTGCATTGCCTGAATATGCCTTTCTTCCCATTTAAATCGGTAACCCTTGCATAACAGTTCATATAATGGATCTGCTATGTGAGCAAAATGAGGGATCCAGATTCGATAAAATACACATGCACCCAAAAACCTGCGAACCTCTATTAAAGAATCACAATCCTCTTTCATCCTTCCAATTGCATCAACTTTAGTCGGATCTGGTTTTCTTCCGTAAGTTCCACATAAATGTCCAACAATCACAACCTCTCGTACTCCAAATACGGGCTTCATACCCGATAATGTAAGATGAACTTCTCCAAGCCGAGTTAAAATCTTTTCACAATCTTGTATATGATCAACAACATATTTGCAACACCCCCTCTTATCTAAAGTTTCATCCTTGTCTCCTTCTCTACACCCTTTTATAGGAATATCATCTAGAAAAGGCATAGTCTTTTCCGGAATAAAATCTCTCAATACCTTATTCATCCCATTCATCATATGCGCAACTGAGTTGGTCGCGCCTTGAGGAAGAGTGCACATTCTAACCAATCCAAGTGGTGTCCTCATTGTTGTCATATCTCTACTTCCTTCGGCAAGTTGAAATTGATCATAACCTGAATACAAGTCACCCATTGAATAGATCGCCCTTCGAGCAAACGCCTCAGCAAATTCATCCACAATAAGCCCAATTCCTGCATTCTTGACAGTTACTGCATTCATCGGTTGCATATCTCGAATAAACCGTAGTGACTCATTCTTCTTAGGTACCGTAAACCATCGACTAGAATATGACGCAAATGAAGGCTCCAATATTTTCATCTTTATCTTTTCTTTTAATAGTTCAACCAATTTAGGTAAATGTGCCCTCGGTACTGGAATCGGTCTTAGATTCCAAGGTATATGTGGTACAGTGAAGATAACCATAGATGTGACAATATTTGGATCCACACATCCAATTTCATGAGATTCGAAGATAAACGATCTACCTTGTTTAGCCAACATCTTTTTGAAGCAAGTAATTTCCTCCGGCAATAAAGAACCATCAGAACCAATCTTCAATTCTTCAAAAGTCTCTTTAGTAAACTGATGTCCAATACTCATTGGAACTCTTAAACTTGCTTCTTTTGATGCTTCTCCCATTTGTTCTTTAGAATCTTTTGGTAATGGTCCGACAACAGGCTTTATCTTCTTATCTGTCATTTTATATCTCGTCTCTACAGTGACTTCTGGTGCTTGAAAAGATTCAAGTATGGTATAAACTTCTCTTGAATGAATCTCAATAATCTTATCATTATCTCCTAACCCAATAGATGTAATCAATTCCAATGAATCTTCCAGTCCATTTTCTTCATAAACACCTAAAATCCTCTCATCATCTTGCAATGTACCTAACTTGTGTAATTGCCCTTCAATATCATATAATCTTTTTCTTTCCTTTCTTTTAAAATCATCAACTTTCTTATACATAATATTTCCATTCTCCAATATACCAATAAAATTCGCATCAAAGGCACCTTCATCTCGCGAGAGTACCTCCTCTTTTGTACCTCCATAATCTCGCTTTACAGTGGTACCTCCCCAAAATCCTTAAATCCTTCAACAATCTTCGGCAAAGGTTTCTCCCTCAACCTATCTCGATTCCGTTCATGGTTAGGAGGTACTGTTAGAAATTGTACAGCTTTCCTCCTATCTTCGCTCCGTACCCTTGCATAAGCAGAACCATCGTCAAGTATTTTTGTTTCCATCCGTGTTGCCATGATATAAGGTTGTCCTAAAATCAACGGATAAGACATTGTATCTTGAACAAAGAAATGTTGCTCCGTCGCAACATCCCCAATCCGAATTTTGACATCTGGACAAGCTCCGTATAATTCGCCCCATGTGTTATTAGCTGCTCGAATTGCCCATCCATGTTCCATATCAATTGGCCATTTTTGCTTCTTATAAAGATCTTTAGACATGAGATTTATTTCAGAACCATGGTCGATTAAAGCAACAATTGGTTCTTCTATATCTCCTACTTTTACCAATATCTCAGTAGTTGCCCTTGCCCAATGCTTTCGAGTATAATGGCTCAAAGTTTCCATTTTCTTGTCACTAGAATCTTCGAAACGTACTCGTTGATTATACCCATTCTTTTCATTTGATGGTTGCTTGTAACCAATATCAACCTCTTCTTCATCTTTATATATTCTTGCATCAATAACATGACTCATTCCAGTTTTGCCCATTAATTACCTCTTTCACTTAATGCTATCAATGATAACATCATGAAACTCCTTCTTTGCAATTCCCAAGTCCTCTTTCAATGTAAATTCCACCTTAGCGTATAATATACGCTCTTCCAACACCCCTTTCAAATTTGTTGCCGCTTCAATGTCAGAAAGTAGCTTATAAGCAATTGATTTGCTCTTATCTTTTGTCTCTTTTGTTTTTTCTCCCAATGATGCTGAGTTGTCTTTTATAGGCAATTCTTGTGAAGCTGCCTCTCGCGCCTTATCTCCTCGAGTTTGCCTCTTAGAAGAATTTTCTTTTCTAATATCATTAAAATTTCCACGTCTCTTTTCTTCCATCAAAGCTTTATGTTGGCTCTTAGCAATATATGCATGAACTGAAAGAGACTCAACAGGATCCTCCCAACCTGTTTTACCTCGTATTGTAGCTGCAGTCCTCAATAACGCTTCTCGAGGTCATTTCCCTTCTTGTATTATAGAAACGGCAGAAGCCCAAAACTCACTAGTTTCCGTACTTCCACTAATTTCATCATCTACTCTAGCACCATAACTTGCACTTTCTCGTGCTGCTGTTTCATGCTCTTTTAGGTAATCTTGAACCAATGCTTTCATTCCTCTCTTGCCAAAATTGGTTTGAAGAAGATCCTCCCTATCTTTCAATGCTATCTTCCCATCTTTCCAGCAAATAATTCCGTGCCGTATCAAATTATTAAATTCATTGCAATCTTTTCTAGTGTGTGAAGCATCATCACACCAAATGCATCTTTGTACATATCCTTGTTTTGAAACATTCTTCGAATTGTTTATAGAAGTATTCTCTTCAAGTCTTGCCAATTTGATTTGAAGATCTCGCATTCCTCGTATAATTTCTTCCATCTCCATTTCTGCTTTCTTTGATAAGGATGTCGAAGGTTGAACTCTAGGTATTGTTGGTGGTGTTGTATGTACTGGAGCTTTGGGTGCTTGTACTGTTTTCGGAATATTGCTCCTATCCTTCCTCTTTTCTTTTTTTGTAAGCAACCCCACTGCATCTTCAACGTTCTTCCACTTCATTGTCAATCCTTCAACTTCTTCTTTGTCTTCAAGAAGGAGTTCTAATTTCTCTTGCAATTCTCCATCAGCAGCTTGAAGAAATAGATCAACTTTGTTCGACTCCAATGTCAATTTTTCTACCTTCGACAATTGAGAGTACTGCCTTTCAAATTCCCTTAATAGCTCTGTTGCTTGCAAATTCTTATTGAGCCGTTCAATCCATCCCAGAAACAGCTTCTTAGTAACACGATCAGCATCTTCCAAGAAATATTCGTTTTTCAATGCATGTGAAAAAACCCCCCATGAATTCTCATAACGATCCGTAATCAATGTAATATGGTCTCTTATCTCCGGTATCGTGGCAAGTCCAAATAGTTCCTTCATTTTCTTCTCAGAAACTCGATTTAATTTCATTTCACGAACATAACATCTTAAATACCTTGAAATATTCCTCCCATCAAATTGACCAATTTTATTGACCACTGCTTGCAATGCTTTGGTTGCCAAAGCTTCTTTTCGATCATTGCTTTGCTGTTGCTGCATTGATAATGAGAACGCTTGAAACATACTAGCAATAGACGGATCCATGTGCATACATTGTCCTTTAAAAGAATCCCCACCAGAAACTCCTCCCAAAAATCCTTCAAAATTTTTATTTTTGTTTTCCATAAAATAAAGATAAAATCAACCAAAATCCAATACCTTCCACCTCAAGCTTTCACGTCGGGTTCACCACTTTTGTCGTATTACGTGCTTTCCTACTCGAGAACGCACCGGGCGTCTGGCTGTAGAAGGTAGTATAGAGATTCGCCAATAGTCAAGCAGTCTATCAGTTTTTTACTGCTGGAATATAAACGACTACAAGAATATATCATAAATCTATACGGATGCCCTTCGACTGCTTGTCGAAGTCCTTTTTGCCCCAGCCGGTAGGTCTCTAGACGTTACAGAGAACCCCGAACAATCCAACTGTTAATCTTCAATGCCGCTTTGTACTTACGATCTTGTATCCACTGACTGTCTTGTTAGATTAACCCGATAAATTTCATTCACTCCGCATACTCAATCTTATAGACACCCTTTCAATTCTTCAATCACAGACGTAACTCGATTTCATAAAACAGTCAAGAATATTCAAACCCACTTCATTAAAAATCTCAATTCACCATTACAACACTGACTTCAGCAACGATTGCCTCAATCTTCCCAAAACCTTTGAAGAAGAAAAACCTAATTCTCCATCTTTTCTTCCCCGATCCGAACCATGAAGCTCTTCTCCAATCCTTGATCTTCAAAAAACTCTAATGAAAAACCGAACTAGTAACCTTGAAAAGAGCTTGAAGCTAGCTCTTCGATCCCCCCCCCCCAAAAGAGAGAAAAAAAACCCCCGATCTCTCAAAACTTATTCTCCCCCTAACCTTATCCTCTGATTTTTTTCAATCTCCCGTCTTGGATCCGGAATTGGCTCCCATCGTCAGAGCTTAGATCCAAAATTGGCTCCCGTCGTTAGAGCTTCCTCCTCCGTTTTTACCTTTAAGAGATCCATTTACCGAAAACAACGTTCCCTGAAACGGCACAAAGAATAGGACAGCCTGAAACAGAATCGAAACCCCGTACTCGGGTCCACATTGAGTCGCCCGACCAATTCAAGTCTCATATTGGATAAGATGCCCGTAGTAACCTGGATGTTCCTGTAATTGGATCAAATTGGTCCTTCGAGTCAGACTGGCTGAGGCCCGTAGTAAGACCTGGATTTTTCCGTAATTAGACTGCATTGAGTTGCCCGACCAATGCAGGTCTCGTATTGGGTAAGAGGACCCGGATCGGATTCTCGAAATTGGATCCAATTGGCTCTTCGAACCAAGCTCACCCGTCGTGTGAATTGGTCCTTTTCCTTCCTGCTGACTCCCGTTATTGGAATCGAACGGAGCATTTCAGTATCCCTCGGTTGACTGCAACGGGGTGACTGAACCTGACCATTCAGTATTTGTATTGGAGTTGGTTGTTGCTCCCAATATTCGAGGTAACTAAACATTAATAAAAGTCCCCTTTCTTTATATTTTCACAGTATACTCGTGTTACAACACGACAACGTTGGCAAACTTTGACTAACGTTGCAAATGTTGACAATTACGACAATGTTGACTATTTGACAAATTTGTTGAATGTTGACAAATTGGGAATTAGAAGAAGAGAGATTGGTGGAAAAATAAAGGTGAAGAAGAAAGTGGAGTCAAAAGCCGCCAAATTCTTCAAAATGTTAAAAAACTTAGCTTGGATGAAGATGCTTTTCGGATAGAAAAAGAATGGAAAATAGTTTGAATGGATGTTTTTAGATGAAGAACTTAGAGTATATATAGTGAAGTAAAGGAAGTGTTGGGCATTCCTTCTTTGTTGATAATACTCTCATTCCTTTGTAGTTTTCTCTTGATGTTTTCAAGTGTTAGTAAAGCTTTGTTTTGTTGAAGATTTCTTATGGAGAACACTCATGTGTTGAGACTCTCTATTTAATTTGTATAATTTTCATGAGTTGTGAGATTCTGTCATATGTTGGAATTGCACAAGCATTTACCTTATTGTGTTGAATACTAACTCTTTTGAATTTTTCTTCCCGCTTATTGTGTTTTAACTCTTACTTTGTATACTAGTGAATATGTACTAACTTTTTGTGTATTCTAAATAAATCCTTGCTTTGTGCTAATTCCCATAAGTTGAGACACTGGTATATATTTTTTTTCAAAGTGTTTTTTATGAGTTTATTTTCTTCACATGATATTTGTATAATATGAATTCTAGAAACCAAGTTTCAATGTTCAACTAAGTTTCTTGAGATGTGTTAAATAGGCAATTGCTGAATTTAGGTACTGATATTTCTAAATTTAGGTACTGACTTTCTAAATATAGATGCTGACTTTCTAAAAGTAGGTGCTGACATCTGATTTTAGTAAGTGACAGCGAGTTATTAAGTTTCAATTTTTTTTCGTTTTTTTAAAGTCTTATCAGTTTCATCCAGCTGAATTGGATGAAGATCTATATTTGGATGAAATTTCTAAATTTAGCAAATTTTCTAAATTAGATAAAATTTGAATTTGAGTAAAACTTAGATTCAGATGTAGATCTATTTTTAGTCTTTTGTTAATCATGGATGAAGTTTGGATGAAACCATGCTATCTTTGAAAATTGTGGATTTTAAAAAATGAGTTTTTATGTCCGATCAAAACTTCATGAAATACATCCAGGTCCCAATAGCTAAATTTAGGTACTGAATTTCTAAAATTAGTAAGTGGCAGCAAGCTATTAACTCTCAGTTTTCCATTTTGTCGTTTCTTATCAGTTTCATCCATCTGAATTGGATGAAAATCTAAATTTGGATGAAAATCTAAATTCAGATTAAAATAAGATTTTTATTGAAACTAAAGTTTGGATGTAATCCTATTTTTAGACATATTCTAACTTTGGATGAAGTTTGGATGAAACTGTGTTTAGTAAAATTGTGAGCTGTTGCAGCTTTCTAATTATAGAATTTTTGCTAATTCTAGCTAGAGTCTAAACTTAGGAAAATTCTATAATTAGCTGATTACTAAAAATAGATGTATTTATATAATATGGAGAAATTTTATAGAATCTTGAAGATGTTTAGGCTTGGATAAATATTCTAACTTGTACTAATCCACATTTAGGCAGAATCTAATTATGTAAATTTACTAAAAATAGAAATTAGTACCATCTAACTTTTTGTGGCTAATTAGTTGCAGTCAGAAACCCGGTGTTTTCTTGGGGCAACGCTCTCTCTCACGACACCGTTTGGGTTTTCCATCTAAAACATATTAAACTTATAACAAAAATTGACAATTTAATAACCTCTACTCCTTGCACTAATTTTTGAATATGCTAGTTGTTTATTTTCTACCTTCAACAATTGTATATAAGGAACTAACGTCATGCTCAATACAACGGTAAAACATATAGACCATGTGTAGTGCAAAAATACAATATGAAGTGAAGTGAAATTGTGGTGATCCACTCAACTCAGGGATGAAAGTGAACCACTTTCTTTACTTCAAGCTGTATAATCTTTCTATCTGTATGGTCAAAGTTGATAACATTTGATGAATATGTTTCTCAATGCATTGTTACTGAGATCCTACGGTTCTAATGTCTATGTAATATATAGAAAATACCCATGCAAAATCTAGATTTATGGTATGCATTCTGTCCAAACCACTCTGTAAGAAATAAATATTTACTTCAAAAATCCTATGTCAAACTAGACCGATGAGTATGATACTGTGAAAAGCTTTCCTTTGACTTCCCCACACATCAATGACAATATTTTTTTGCACAAATATTGTATTATTATATGTTATGATGAAATTTCATTGAATCCCTAAATGTCGTATGCATTTTCCTAAAGAAACACTCTCATACTGCCAGTGTCAAAAAGTGGCATATATGTAGTGTTTATTGTAGTGGGAAGATTATAAAAATCATTTAAGACAAAATCTTTGAACCAAAAAATGCAAACCTTATATGCTTACATTGCAATGAAAACTACCTAAACACTTTAAGAAGCGAGGTGAAGCCAAAATCATTGAGGTGTCTTGTAACTAGCAATATCAATAGTGAAGAAAAATGAATGTACATAGCTATATTGTTGACATTTTTGAAGAAATTCAGGGGTGGAATATCTGCAAAACACAGCTTTAAATATACATCCATGTACAATATTAATAAATAAGTAACATGAAACACAAAATATAATGTGGACTACCGTATAAAATATAATATGGAGTACTGTACGAAACAAAGAAATTAATGCCAATCAATTACACTAATAATGTTCATTAGTATTCACAATACTATTTATAAACCCAAACACTAAATATCAATTATCCTACTAATGTAACAACATTAAATGTCAATTCAAACACTAATTGTTAGTTTCTATGATTGTTAATTGTTGTTGCATGTTAACGTGTTGACATTCAGTGTTAGTAAAGTAATCTGTTGACATTTAGTGTTAGCAAGTCACCTCAATCTTGCCCCATGTCAAAGCCAAATTGTAACTTGGTTAAACACTAATTGTAAACAAATTGGCATTTAGTGAAAGTCATGCCATAGGTGTAATTACACTATTGGTCCCATAACACTAATGAACATTATTAGTGTAGCAATTGCGACAGACTTGCTTGGAAAGGAACACTGAGTCAAATTTTGACATTCATGTGCCTGATGCAAATGTGAAGAAAGAAAATCACAATAGACGTATATGAGTAAATACATGCCAATTTCCTGTGCAAGAGTAAATACATGCCAATTTCCTGTGCAAGAGTAAATACATGCCAATTTCCTGTCCAAGAGTAAAAGATAAAAAGTAAACAGAAACTGCAGTTGTCTGCGGGTTATGATAGCCGCAGCGAATGATGGCAATGAATGTGGCTGAAGATAGCCCAATCAGACCACTTTTTCCTGCACACTGAAAATGACAGGAGCCCGCCATACTTTGGAAGTTTGGCGTCCTCGCGCCGTCCCTGGTCGCCCTCCGCCATGCGACAGCGCTCACGTGGCCGCCGGTAGGGGGGCACGATCAGTCCACGGATCTCAGTATTCCGTGGCAACAGATTGCGGGATGGTCTTGCGGGTTGCTCTCCTGGGCGGGAAGCTCGTCGTACTCCACCCCCGATACCCAGTCGGTGATACCCGCCTTCCCGTCGTCCGTCGTCGCCGCCTTGCTCCGTCGTGCTCGTCTCCGTCGTCCGCAATATGCGCAGCCACCGTCTGGACAGCCTGCCGGACCGATGCCCTAAATCCTAAATCGCAACTCTCCCTCGGAAACAAGTGCCGCAGGAGAAGAATAATCACGAGATGTCGCTTCACGTTGGCGAAGAACTCCGTCTTCTGCACGTTTTTGAGAAACTCCACCAACGACTTCCCGATGGCGGCCGTGGTCTCCAAGTCGCACAAGCTCTCCTCGAAGGTCCGCTTCACCTTCCTCAGGGGCGCCTCCCCTCGGGCCTAAGGGCGCCTCCAAATTGAGGGCGCCCCGAGTTGCCCGATTTCTGAGGGCTGCCCCATTGGTCCACATCGGATGGGAATCCCAACTCTCCCTCGATAACCGCCTGTGGCCCATACCCGCCAGCATGAGCCTCAGGTTCTCATCCCGTCCCTCCCCTTACACGAGCAATTGCTCCAGAGACATACGTGAGATTAGGGTTTGGAGTTTGGGCTAAAATCAAGCAACATCACTTGAGAGGTGAAAGTAGACCATTCAAATCGTCATGGTTACTCTCACCTCTAGAGAATGTAAGATTTCTATGTCCCAAATAATAAAACATGTAAGAATCTGCAGCAGTGCAAACCTGGGACAAATAACTCACTCACTTGTGGGACACTAATGCTAGTGTTTCACATTGCTCCGTCGTTTTGAGCATATCTCCGGGGTTCCCCAATGTCCTTTGCAATCAAAACCTCTGGGGACAATAGTCATTGTGCAATATTGAAAGACAGGAAATAATACTGTGTTCTTATTTTTGATCATGTTTGTGAGGATGTGTTCTTATACTTTCGTGCTTTGTTGCACACAACATTTGTCCTGGTTGAAAGTGGGTGGAAGACAAGATTAAAATTCTACACCTGGACATGAATTTTTTGTAACAGCAACAAGCTGATGTATTAATTCTAGTACAGACGGTGCCACTGGTGACCACAGTGTTCTACATTTATCTCCACATGATGAAGTTCAGATATTGAAATGACCTCCAGATGAACCATGAGCCAAGCTCGCCAGTGAAAAGCTATCACCAGTCAGTTGTTTTGCGTGTGAGAATGTGGGTCTAGGCAGTGGAAATAAGTTAGGGCACCAGACGACCACCGCTTGTTTAAGGCGGGCATGGGAACTAACCAACGTAGCTCATAGCTTTCTTCTCGGAAGTAAGGAAATCGTCGGCACTGTCTACAATAACAGCAAGCACTAGAACAATGTGCCGCGAGAGAACCAGGATACGAATCTGCTCATTTACACGATCTTTGGAGTTTTTTGTACAGCTCTTTTCGCTTGTGTGTCACTAGATTCAGAGCCATCTGATGTCTCTCGTTCCTCTCTTGCTCCTAGTCCTGATCCCCGAAATTCATGCCTCAGCTCACGCACCTGCTCTTGCTGTCGCTCCCAATAATCCAAAACATGTTGAAATCCATCCCGAGACTTCTTAATTACACAGTATGCTCCACTACCCGAAACACCTTCTCTTCCAATAGCACAATACCCATTTTTGTACCGGCCATCAAAAACTTGGGCAAGTTTTCTAGCTTCGGGTAAGCAGCCTGGCACGTTTTCGTACGTGAAACTTTCATGAGATCCCCTGAGGAACGCTTCAACAGTTGGATGCCTTGGCAGGTGTGCAAAGGGCTGATTCCAACAGAATTCTGGAGCTGGTCCCAACCACTGCAGAAGTTTTGACCCTAGTTCCTTGCGGCACTCCGTAGACATAGACATCATTAGCTTCACCAAAATCTTGAGAAGCTCTGAAGAGCTTTGAAGTGGTGTCATTGAAGAAGTCACCAACTTAAGTGCCTTATTAGCTACAACAAAAGCTTCACTGTGGCGTCCCAACTGCTCAAGCTCGAGAGCAAGCTGCCCATAGTATTCGCCCTCTTCACGAACACGATCCTTCTGCAACAAGCGTAAGACAGCCTCTCCACATGCTGCCCAACCATGGGCGTGCACAGCAGCCGCAATGGATTTAGCGACACACTTGCTTCGCAGTCCAATGAACCACGGAACTGTGTGAGAGGGACGCCCGTTGGAATCATATTTCTGCTCTTGGAAGATCTCAGAATAGAGTTTAAGGACCCTCAGCGTATCTGCCAAATCTCCCGCCACAACACACATGTTCAATAAGCGTGAACTCACACATTTTGACATGTCTGTGCAACCGGATTCCACACATCGGTCACGCTTTCGCCAGATCGCCTCATACGCGCGCTCACAGTGCGCCAACAACTGGCTCACAGCCAAGCGGACGCATGGCTCCTTGTTTTTCTTCAAACGCTCCACAAAATTAATCAAACTCGGAACCTCTGCACCTTCTGGAAACTTCCATGAAAAGGGGGCGTTATTGGGTCTTCGTTCTGCAATGATAGTTGGCACTGTTTTGGTTTTTGGCCAAACAACCATCATTGCTCGGTGGTAGAAATATTCCAAGGTAGGGCCTTCATTTCCCCAGTAGCCTTCGTATTGCAGTTCATCGGGATCCTCTCCATTGACAAAAAGCCCATTTTCGTCCTTTCCCAGGACGACCTCCTTCTCAGTGTCAAGATACCAAGGAAATATCGGGAGTCTGTGATCATCCACGTCAACCCAATCGGACGTCTCCACCCATTCTGCTTCCATAGACTCCATGGTGATGCATCCCCCCGCTTGTTTTCCTCGAGCTGCTGAATGGCCCTCGTTCCACACTATCCTAATAATAATACCATTGTCGACTTCAGGCTGGCCCACTTGGTGCTTGGTCAGAAGGCACAAATGAAGGTCAAGGTGTCGATCTAAGCAATTCGCAAGCACATGGAACAAGGTCACATCTTCTCCCTTCAACCTTGAAAATTTCAGGTTTGATGGTGTATACTTATGCTGTAGAGGGATCGCCAGTTTGTTCCGAAAGAATTTCAAATTCTCATGACTGCTCTTCTCTGCGTCGTCCTCGTCAATGGCCTCCAACCACGGACGCAACACAGCTTCCACGTCCCTAAACATAGGGGAGTGCAAAATCTGCTCCATTTTCGGGCCTCCGTTGCTAGTTCTTCTAACCAAATTGAAGCTCAGGCACAACCGAGTCCCAGCTGTAATCCGCCTAAGAGTATGCCTACAATCCGCAAAGAAGGCGGCGTAGTGAAATGCTGTGGAGGTATTTTCTTGGAAGCAGCCAATATGCGAGGATCCCGCATTATATTTGCATGACCATGTTTCCTGGTTGACGACTAGCGCACCACCTTCGTAACCCCCTTCCGTAGGCAACTGCACGATCAGAGTCGCAAACATACCAGGTTCCTTCTCAGTATCCCTGTGCATCTTGAAATGTCCACCAGCCTCGTAGAAAAGCAGCTTGTAGAGGTTGGCTTCAACTTGCACCTCGTTATTTCCTTCCAATACCTTCACAGCTCTGTCAGCAATCCTTTGGACCCTGGTGAGAAAATCTGGATCATTGGGGAAGGTTACCTTGAAGGCGTCCACCTGCCAAGCGCTCCGAACAGTGGTGTCAAGTACAGTGTTCAAGCCTCGCCCGTGCGGAGCCTGCTTACTCACCATACGTAGCTTTGCAGCATCGGCTGCGGAGAGCGGGAGACCCAAGACTCCGGCACCATCGACACCCAAGGAACCGAGAAGGTAGTGATCGATTGTTCCAGAGATGACGAAAGTTGCATTCGGACGTTCAAAGAGCCTCTCCCTCCCTACAGCCCCCGTTGCAGCAAGGATGCTGTCGAAGAAGCCTTGATGCTTCTTCTTAATGTCTTCTTTCAGATCTCCTCTACCATCGTCTCCTACAAGGTCCACATTTTCTTTCTGCCCTGCCATGAAACGTAATCACCAACAGCCGAAATAAACGATTGACAATTCACCACTAGAAGCAGACAAACCTTGAGTATAAACAGAAATGCAGGATGTTGAATTGGCATGAAAAGCAGAAACCCCTACCATGACTTCACAATTGAAGCGTGAGCGCAGGCACCCAACGTTACACCGGCCCTGAATACTGTCCAATCGCCCACCTAAACCGGGCTTCCGCAAAACAGAACCTGATTGTTGAATGAGACACCCAAAATTGGACCCGCTAACAAAGTGATCCACAACTTCGACCGAGAGCCAAAGCTATCCAAAAGAGCCAATTACATCGAAACAACTCCTTGTGACGGGATCACCATACATGGGTCTTCCAATGAACTCTGAGTGGTGAGCTCGTTGGAAGGGTCCTCTGCGATTGAAAAGATGTGGAGCAAAGAAGACAGCACGCTACCTAAACATCATCTTCATTACCGCCGCCGTTCTTAAATATTCCGCTGCAAAGCTTCCTGGAGAAGCTGGCTGCTGCCCCGTCACCCTGGGTCACTAGAGTCTAGAACCAATCCAGGTTCGCTTTTGCGGGTCCAATTTTTTGGGATCTCCTTCGTTTTCACCTTAGGTTTTTCTTTTTCATTTTCTTTTCTTTTTTTCAAATATTGAATTTAAAAATGGAATCAAAGACCCCAATTCAGCTCCATGAGATCAAGGAAGACCTAAGTAAACACCAAAAATCCAAGTCCAAGTTAAAATGCTCAAGTGAGAATATGGCGAAAGACCTAGAATCAGAGATTCTGAAACAGTTGCAGTATCCGAACTGCTCATGTCCGCCAGGATTTTCAGCATCAGACCCTGCAACAAATAATTTATGTGCATAATCAGCAAATGGCCATGATCCCAAGTGATTACATGATCTGCTAGGAAAAGTATCTCTCTCACCGGCTGAATCTCAGTTGACTGCGAAACCGAGAAGCCCTTGATGAGAAACTCATTGCCGTGACACTCGTGAATAGTATGCTTCGCATTCACATCAGCAGCGATCGCTGCAAGAGCCTCAAGGAACCCTCCGATCCGGGATCAATTTTATTGAAGAGGAGGTCACAACGATCTGCAATGATCTTTCGCCGCTCTACATGAAGACGAGGATATAGCCGTGAAATCACCTGTGCAGCTGCATTCTTCCCCTAATGCTCCCGAGAATGCTCCAGAAGGTTCAACAACGCGGGCACGCTCAGCGGCTCTGAGCAGATCTGATCTGATCCCTGGGGGAGAGAGGAAAGCTCAGCTAATCCCAGCGCTATGTCAATGCGCACAAACCGCGCATCAATGCTCTCCAAAGCTCCTCTCACAAACCCCGCCTCCAGCACCTTCTCCCGGAAGCCTACAACTCCTATCAACTCCAGCAACCTCTGTGCCGCTTTCCTCTTGGAAACCTTCTCCCGAAGCGACGTCAGAAAAAAAACATGAACCCCTGAGTATGTATGTGGAGGAAATCCCTATAGAAACCATGCTTCAGAATCAAATTCCCTAGATCTCTCGCTTACAAGGTATTCAATCCGCCCAACTCAATTCTCCACTTTTTCAAACTTTCTCATACTTTGTCCATCTTTGTGCAACTCAATGCCCTTTCCTACACTTTGGTACAGTTTATTTTTAGACATTACCGTAGTCTCAAATTGCATGCTGGATTTTCTAGCTTTGGTTTTTGAATTGGTATGTATTATGAGAGATCTTTGGTAGTAAGTTCAGTAGATGAGTGTCGTTTGAGGCAAGTTTTGAAATACTCTCTTCACAATGTTTGTTACTGTGCACCTTCCAACTTCATTGAAAAGATTTATCCTATTTTAGTGGTGTGCAAAATATGTATGAGCATTTAATTGGTGTCTTTGGTGGATTGATATTTTAAATCATTACAAAACTACACTAACGATCCCATTTAGTGTAGTGCCCAATAAATGACTTGTAAATGTTATAAGTTTTTACTATGGATGAATAATTTACCAATTATATTTATGATGATCCTCTTATTTGAATACTATAGATAGTTGTGCTCTCAATAAAAAATGGCATCAAGAGTAAAAACTTATAGCATTTATAAGTCATTTACTGGGCACTACACTAAATGCGATTGTTTGTGTAGTTGAAAAAACCATCAATTATGTAATTAGTGAAAATTATTCATTATAATATAATTAACATTAAAATGTTGACATTCTTCATTCCCAAACAAGCTTCATATCTACATGTCTATATGCAAAATAACTAGCATTTCTAACACATTTTTTGACATTAATATAATTCTATATACATAATTTTTGGCACATCTTTTAGCACAATCTTTGACATTTTTGTTTGACATATTTTTTTACAATGTCTTTAACACATTTTAAAACATCCTAAATTTGAGACTTTCACATTTTCATTTCTGACACAGAAGTGTCCCAAGGAATGTCAAAAAGAGCCCAATTGTAGCAATGCATGCATGATTGTAGCCTCACCACTATGACAATTTACTGTTTATGCTTGTGCTGTTACATTTTTCCAATAGCTCTGTACACATGAAGCACTTCGAGCGAGTTTGGCAAGTTTCTACAGAATAGCCCATTTATACAAATATATAATGGATTCTACACTTGTGATTCTAACACTCATACACAATTGCATACTTCACTTGCATATAAAATATATGTATATATATATATTGAGAACAACATATTGATAGTCATGTCATGCTTGATTAGTTGTTATGCACTTTATAATAGAATCTACACGTTGAAAATTGCATGACCATGTCACGGACATACATATAATTACCTATATGAATAGATAAAAGTATGTAAAAGTAGATAAAAGTAGGTTAATTGTGTAATATCTTCTAGGGAAGCTTCTTAGAAGCTTTGTAGACACTGCTTTGACTTTATAGGAGTCTATAGTTGACTTTTAGGCTAGAAACTTGGTCAACAAGTTAGCCATGTGCCACACATGTTGGAAGCTTAAAGAACAAGCTAACTACGTGGTCCATCCATAGAAAACTTGCCTTGTAAGCAAAGGCATGTGGCCTAGAAAGTCAACATATATTGGAGGTCTTATAGAACATCGCCATGTGGCTTCTAGTTAGATAGTATATATAGAGGCAAGAGTGAAGCCCTCTTCACTCTTGTCAACTCCTTTCTTGCTTCTAGTCTAGTTTCAAGGGTCTCTAGTTTTCTTGTATTTTGGCAATAGCCATTCTAATTTCTTTCTTAATATACATATTTCTATTTTGTCCTATTTCTTTGAGAAAAGTCTCACTTACTCTTTAGCTTTCATCGAGTTCTTGTCCTTGATAGATTGACAAGAGTACACTTACAATATGAGAGCTTTGTCTTTTCTTGATTAAAAGTAGATTACCCCTTTTTCTTGATAAGACATAAGCGCATTAGAAGTTGTGGATTACCCTCTTTTAAACTGATATTGTTCTTAGTATTTTCTTTGTTATCAATTCCTCTCTTCTATTTGTTTAGAGCGTTATTAGACATCTTCTCTTTTCTAAGTGCTACTATGGCAGAGCTTGTTGAAATGAAGAGTGCAATGGCATAGATGCAAGAACAATTGAGGGAGTTAATGCTTGCGATGCATCAACTCAATTTACCACCACAAGGAGCAACAAGAATGGTAGGAAGTGAAGATATAAAGATGATTGGGGCTGCTTCAACATCTGCACCAAACCATGTCCCTTCTCCCAGAATGGAACACCCTTCGAGTGTTAGAGAACCGAGAGTTGCCTTGCCCGAGAAGTTTGATGGTACCAGATCCAAGTTTCGAGGATTCATCAATCAGGTCCAACTAGTGATTGAACTTCAACCCCAAAGCTATCCAACTCCAGGGTCACAAGTAAGATTCATTGGTACACTTCTTTCAGGTTCAGCATTGTCATGGTTTTCATCTTTTCTTGAACGACGAGATCCAATATTGGATAATCTGGAGGCTTTTTTGGCGGAGTTTCGATCCATGTTTGGAGAACATGATGCAATTCGTGTTGCAACCAACAAGATCCGTATTTTGCGACAAGGCAATCGATCAGTAACATTATATGCTTCGCAATTTCGACAACTTGCAACTGATATCAAGTGGGATGATGCCGCACTTGTGAGTCAATTTCTCTATGGATTACAATATGAGGTAAAGAAATTGATGCTTAATTTACCTGATCCTCAAACATTGAGTCAAGCAATTGACTTTGCTGTGAAGTGCGACAATCGACTTTTTGAATTTCGATCCGAGAGTCGCACAAGTAGGCCTCAACGTTACTACAATTCAATGGCAACACCGACGTCTCCTCAACACATACCTTCAGAAGTAGAGGATATGCAAATTGATGCGGTACGTTTCAAACCTCTTACTGAGCAAGAAAAGTCTCGTCGTCGACAAGAAGGATTGTGCTTATATTGTGGAGAACCTAAGCACACTGCTCAACATTGTCCAAAGAAGCGACGTAACTACAAAATGAGGAGTACGGCTCTCAAAGAAGACAGTATGTTGGAAAACGAGTACGTCCAGCTACAATAGGGACCGTGCGGCTGGAATCTTGTACAACTTCTAATGAAGGTCCTATCCTCTCCTCAGAACCATCTCCTTGTTTTATAATAGATGTGCGTTTAGGACCTAATAATTACAAAGCCTCTGCCTTGGTAGATTCAGGAGCCTCAGCTTGTTTTTTAGATGAAGAATTTGCTAGATGTCATAGAATATCATTAATACAAAAAAACTAAACCTGTACACGTAGAAGTCATAGATGGTCGTCCGTTGTCTTCTGGAGATGTAACTCACGAAACACTTCCTGTAGATGTAGTAATAAATGGTCATAGTAGTTGCGTAATTTTTAATATAATTAGATCTCCCTCTAATCCAGTAATTTTAGGCTTATCATGGTTAGAAAAGTATAATCCTCGAATAGATTGGATTTCTCGTAAACTTGATTTTCCTCGGAGCATTAGTAACAGTTCTATTAATCAAGTAAAAAACCATGAGTCTAGTATAGTAAAACCCGCACTTATAGGTGCAAAAGCATTTATACACGCAGCAAGAGAAGGATCAACTTTTGCTATTTATGCTGCACCTATTTCTGAAAGCGTAAAGACTTCAAGTGGCATTCCAAGTCAATATCAGGATTATCAAGACGTTTTTGAGAAAAAGAATGCAGATATTCTTCCTGAGCATCGCCCATACGATTGTTCAATCGATCTCAAGGAAGGAACTCAGCCACCATTTGGACCAATTTACAGTTTATCGCAAGATGAGTTGGCTGAACTCAAGACATATATTGACGAGAATTTAGCGAAGAATTTCATACGCCATTCAAAATCTCCAACAGGAGCTCCAATTTTATTCGTAAAGAAAAAAGATGGATCTTTACGAATGTGTGTTGACTATCAAGGACTCAACAAGATCACAATCAAGAACAGGTATCCATTACCTTTGATATCAGGACTCCTTGACTAGTTAAATCAAGCTAAGATCTATACAAAAATAGATCTAAGAGGAGCATATAATCTAGTACGGATCAAAGAAGGAGATGAATGGAAGACTGCGTTTCAAACCAGTGTCACGGACATACATATAATTACCTATATGAATAGATAAAAGTATGTAAAAGTAGGTTAATTTTGTAATATCTTCTAGAGAAGCTTCTTAGAAGCTTCATAGACGCTACTTTGACTTTATAGGAGTCTATAGTTGACTTTTAGGTTAGAAACTTGGTCAACAAGTTAGCCATGTGCCACGCATGTTGGAAGCTTAAAGAACAAGCTAACTACGTCGTCCATCCATAGAAAACTTGCCTTGCAAGCAAAAGCATGTGGCCTAGAAAGTCAACATATACTCGAGGTCTTATAGAACATCGCCACGTGGCTTCTAGTTAGATAGTATATATAGAGGCAAGAGTGAAGCCCTCTTCACTCTTGTCAACTCCTTTCTTGCTTCTACTCCAGGTTCAAGAGTCTTTAGTTTCTTGTCTTGTGGCAATAGCCATTCCAGTTTCCTTTTAATATACCTACTTGTTTATATTATATCGAGATAGCCTTTTGGTGTATATTTTTCCTCATCGAGTCTTTGTCCTTGACAGATTGACAAGAGTACACTTACAATATGAGAGCTTTGTCTTTTCTTGATTAAAAGTAGATTACCCCTTTTTCTTGATAAGACATAAGCGCATTAGAAGTTGCGGATTACCCTCTTTTAAACTGATATTGTTCTTAGTATTTTCTTTGTTATCAATTCCTCTCTTCTATTTGTTTAGAGCGTTATTAGACATCTTCTCTTTTCTAAGTGCTACTATGGCAGAGCTTGTTGAAATGAAGAGTGCAATGGCACAGATGCAAGAACAATTGAGGGAGTTAATGCTTGCGATGCATCAACTCAATTTACCACCAAAAGGAGCAACAAGAATGGTAGGAAGTGAAGATATAGAGATGATTGGGGCTGCTTCAACATCTGCACCAAACCATGTCCCTTCTCCCAGAATGGAACACCCTTCGAGTGTTAGAGAACCGAGAGTTGCCTTGCCCGAGAAGTTTGATGGTACCAGATCCAAGTTTCGAGGATTCATCAATCAGGTCCAACTAGTGATTGAACTTCAACCCCAAAGCTATCCAA
The DNA here is from genome assembly GCF_059467195.1 of Physcomitrium patens. Lineage (NCBI taxonomy): Eukaryota > Viridiplantae > Streptophyta > Bryopsida > Funariales > Funariaceae > Physcomitrium > Physcomitrium patens. The sequence goes on from NC_143426.1 coordinate 7,129,796, forward strand.
CTCCAGGGTCACAAGTAAGATTCATTGGTACACTTCTTTCAGGTTCAGCATTGTCATGGTTTTCATCTTTTCTTGAACGACGAGATCCAATATTGGATAATCTGGAGGCTTTTTTGGCGGAGTTTCGATCCATGTTTGGAGAACATGATGCAATTCGTGTTGCAACCAACAAGATCCGTATTTTGCGACAAGGCAATCGATCAGTAACATTATATGCTTCGCAATTTCGACAACTTGCAACTGATATCAAGTGGGATGATGCCGCACTTGTGAGTCAATTTCTCTATGGATTACAATATGAGGTAAAGAAATTGATGCTTAATTTACCTGATCCTCAAACATTGAGTCAAGCAATTGACTTTGCTGTGAAGTGCGACAATCGACTTTTTGAATTTCGATCCGAGAGTCGCACAAGTAGGCCTCAACGTTACTACAATTCAATGGCAACACCGACGTCTCCTCAACACATACCTTCAGAAGTAGAGGATATGCAAATTGATGCGGTACGTTTCAAACCTCTTACTGAGCAAGAAAAGTCTCGTCGTCGACAAGAAGGATTGTGCTTATATTATGGAGAACCTAAGCACACTGCTCAACATTGTCCAAAGAAGCGACGTAACTACAAAATGAGGAGTACGGCTCTCAAAGAAGACAGTATGTTGGAAAACGAGTACGTCCAGCTACAATAGGGACCGTGCGGCTGGAATCTTGTACAACTTCTAATGAAGGTCCTATCCTCTCCTCAGAACCATCTCCTTGTTTTATAATAGATATGCGTTTAGGACCTAATAATTACAAAGCCTCTGCCTTGGTAGATTCAGGAGCCTCATCTTGTTTTTTAGATGAAGAATTTGCTAGATGTCATAGAATATCATTAATACAAAAAACTAAACCTGTACACGTAGAAGTCATAGATGGTCGTCCGTTCTCTTCTGGAGATGTAACTCACGAAACACTTCCTGAGATGTAGTAATAAATGGTCATAGTAGTTGCATAATTTTTAATATAATTAGATCTCCCTCTAATCCAGTAATTTTAGGCTTATCATGGTTAGAAAAGTATAATCCTCGAATAGATTGGATTTCTCGTAAACTTGATTTTCCTCACAGCATTAGTAACAGTTCTATTAACCAAGTAAAAAACCATGACTCTAGTATAGTAAAACTCGCACTTATAGGTGCAAAAGCATTTATACACGCAGCAAAAGAAGGATCAACTTTTGCTATTTATGCTGCACCTATTTCTGAAAGCGTAAAGACTTCAAGTGGCATTCCAAGTCAATATCAGGATTATCAAGACGTTTTTGAGAAAAAGAATGCAGATATTCTTCCTAAGCATCGCCCATACGATTGTTCAATCGATCTCAAGGAAGGAACTCAGCCACCATTTGGACCAATTTACAGTTTATCGCAAGATGAGTTGGCTGAACTCAAGACATATATTGACGAGAATTTAGCGAAGAATTTCATACGCCATTCAAAATCTCCAACAGGAGCTCCAATTTTATTCGTAAAGAAAAAAGATGGATCTTTACGAATGTGTGTTGACTATCGAGGACTCAACAAGATCACAATCAAGAACAGGTATCCATTACCTTTGATATCAGGACTCCTTGACTAGTTAAATCAAGCTAAGATCTATACAAAAATAGATCTAAGAGGAGCATATAATCTAGTACGGATCAAAGAAGGAGATGAATGGAAGACTGCGTTTCGAACCAGGTACGGGCATTTTGAATATAATGTCATGCCTTTTGGACTCACGAATGCACCAGGTGCTTTTCAACATCTCATGAATGATGTATTTCGTGAATTCTTAGACAATTTTGTCGTCTGCTACCTAGACGATATCCTGATTTATTCTAAGAATGTTGAAGAACATGAAATACATGTTCGTCAAGTATTACAAAAACTTAGAGATGCAGGATTGTACGCCAAGATAGAAAAGTTTTTATTTCACACTACTCAAGTTGACTTTTTAGGATACATCATTTCAAATGATGGTCTTATGATGGATTCTAAGAAAGTCCAAACAATCATGGATTGGAAGATTCCAAAGACTGTAAGAGATGTCCAATGTTTCTTGGGATTTGCCAATTACTATCGGATCTTCATCAAAGACTTCTCACAAGTTGCAGCTCCACTTACACGCTTGACTAGTAAAGATAAATTCCAATGGAATCAAGAAGCGGAAGCAGCATTTGAAGCCTTGAAGACATTGTTTGTCTCTGCACCAGTCTTATATCGTGTTGACTTTTTCAAGGCATTTTTTATGGAAACAGACGCATCGGATTTTGCCTTGGGTGCAGTTTTATCACAAATGGGAACAGATGACAAACTTCATCCGATAGCTTTTCATTCAAGAAAATTCTCAGCAGCCGAGATCAATTATGAGATCCACGATAAAGAACTTCTTGCAATCGTGGATTCTTTTCAAGAATGGCGTCATTATCTAGAAGGTGCTTCTAATCCAGTCACTGTGTATACAGATCACAAGAACCTCGAGTATTTCATGTCAGCACGCGTGTTGAATCGTCGTCAAGCTCGTTGGAGTATGTCTTTGTCAAGATTCGACTTCATTATCACTTATCGGCCAGGAAAACAACAAGGTTTGTCCGATGCCCTGTCTAGACGTTCTTATTTTGTACTAAAAGAAGGAGATGCAGCTTTTGAGCAACAAAGAACGGTCCTCTTGAAACCGGAGCAATTTCATCTCCGAGCAGTGAAATCAACACTGACTGTTGATTCAACTTTTCTCAAGCAAATCCAGTCCAGTATGTCCTCAGATCCTCTTGTTCATGATATCGAGAATAATTCTTTCAAGTCTCATGATTCTTCTAAGTTCGAGTTCAAGAATAATCTATTATATTTTGAAGGACGCCTATATGTTCCAGAAGGAAAAGCACGTTTGCGTGTTCTTCAAGCACCTCATGACTTTCCAGCAGCAAGTCACTTTGGATATAATAAGACTCTAGAACTCATATCAGGAGATTTTTGGTGGCCACAAATGTGGAAGTCAGTCAAAGACTTTGTACAATCATGTGATATTTGTTCAAGATCAAAAATTCCTCGACATCGACCTTACGGACTTCTTCAGCCATTACCTATACCAGAACAACCATAGTCTTCTGTTTCTATGGATTTCATCACAGATCTTCCAAACTCAAGATCTTATGATTCTATATTTGTGATAGTAGATCGTTTCACCAAGATGGCACATTTTATGCCATGTACAAAATCTATCACAGGTGAAGAAACAGCTAAGCTTTTCATTGATAATATCTATCGCTATCATGGATTACCTAAAGATATCATATCGGATAGGAGAACTCAATTTGTGTCGAGATTCTGGAGGACTCTTTTCAAGATTTTAAAAGTGGACATAAAGCTATCTTCAGCTTTCCATCCTCAAACTGATGGACAAACAGAGCGCGTAAATCAAGTCTTGGAACAGTATTTAAGGTGTACCATCAACTACCAACAAGATGATTGGACAAACCTTCTGCCATTGGCAGAGTTTGCTTATAATAATACGGTACATTCCTCCATGCAACAAACACCTTTCTTTGCCAATTATGGCTATCATCCACGACTTGATACTTTTGATTTTTCAAAAGTTGATAATCCTGCAGCAGAAGATATGGCAAATCGGTTGTCAGAGTTACATGCAATAATGAAGGCGCAGTTGAAGAAAGCTCAAGAACGACAAAAGATAAATGCAGATGTATATCGTAAAGAGCAACCACAACTCAACGTGGGTGATAAGGTATGGCTACTTTGTCGCAATATCAAGACCACTCGACCTTGTGACAAATTGGACTATCGTAGGCTTGGCCCCTTTTCTGTTTCTGAACAGATCAACCCAGTTGCATATCGGTTACATCTACCGGAGTCAATGAAGATCCATCTTGTATTCCACGTGTCTCTTCTTGAACCATATAAGACAGTGGATATACAAGGAAGAAGACAAATGCCACCGCCTCCTATAGAAGTAGATAATAATGAAGAATTTGAGGTGGAAGAGATATTAGACTCAAGGCGGCGCCGAAATAAGCTGGAATATCTTGTTCATTGGTGCGGATATGATATTAGTGAGCGCACATGGGAGCCATCCAGGAATCTAGCAAATGCATCAGCTAAAGTCAAAGTTTTTCATCAACGACATCCATCAAAACCAAGATGAAAACCTCTCTTATAAAAGAGACAAGATTGAGGCAAGATAACATTCAATTTCCTATCCTTGTTTGTAACTGCTTTGCATTTTGTGACGCTAATTAGATGGAGAGCCAACAACCACCGGATTCAACTCAAGAACCTTCGTTTGCTGACTTACCGGATGAGACATTGTGATTGTCACAACCTTCAAGACGATGCAACCGAGATGAAGACCCTCAAGAACGACATGTTCTTCCTTGAATAGATGGTGAGATACAACGCGTTTGGTATCACGACCTTGGAAGAGATTCTCGATGTTTGGTGATATTATTGGATATAGGAACGACTCCTGATGGTGTTTCAAATGTATTATTTGAAGGAAGTTATGAAGGCCTCAACAGTGATCAAATAACAGGGTGATCTTCTCGCCCTGGAATGGGACACTATCGATGGCTAAGAGGACCCATCAACTATCTTCGAAGAGAACAAAGATCAGAGTATGTAGCAAATACAATTCGCCGCATATTAGATTTTCTCAATATATAATCACCGCTCCTCGTGGAACTCGTCCCTAGAAGGGGGGGTAATGTCACGGACATACATATAATTACCTATATGAATAGATAAAAGTATGTAAAAGTAGGTTAATTGTGTAATATCTTCTAGAGAAGCTTCTTAGAAGCTTCGTAGACACTGCTTTGACTTTATAGGAGTCTATAGTTGACTTTTAGGCTAGAAACTTGGTCAACAAGTTAGCCATGTGCCACGCATGTTGGAAGCTTAAAGAACAAGCTAACTACGTGGTCCATCCATAGAAAACTTGCCTTGTAAGCAAAGGCATGTGGCCTAGAAAGTCAACATATATTGGAGGTCTTATAGAACATCGCCATGTGGCTTCTAGTTAGATAGTATATATAGAGGCAAGAGTGAAGCCCTCTTCACTCTTGTCAACTCCTTTCTTGCTTCTAGTCTAGTTTCAAGGGTCTCTAGTTTTCTTGTATTTTGGCAATAGCCATTCTAATTTCTTTCTTAATATACATATTTCTATTTTGTCCTATTTCTTTGAGAAAAGTCTCACTTACTCTTTAGCTTTCATCGAGTTCTTGTCCTTGACAGACCATTCGCATTAGCTTGTAGTGGCTCACATGAAACTACGCCACCACAAACTATCAAAGGTGATTATAAAATATGAAATGCCATTAACACATTACTAGCATAGAATTTGTAGGCATTAGTGAAAGTATGTATAAGCACTTTTCAAAATTCAATATTAGCACGTATTTAGATACTTGCATGCTGCAAATAGAAATTATTGAACACATTTACTATATTTCACAAATGCAATGGCCAACAATGAGCATGAAAAAATTATGTTATTGGAGTTTTTATTGGACCAAGTCTGTTCAGAGTTGTTCAACCTCTTCATCGACTATCAGAGAATGTAGTGTAAAATTCTATTTGTATATAAGGAGGATAAAATAGCAACATACAAAGTTGGACATGTGAAATAGCAGAGGTTGAGGAGGGTGAAGGGCTTACTTAGAATGTAGTTGGTAAAAAAACCCATATCCACATCTACTGACAAAGTCATACTCTCATTTCAAATCATTTTAGAAATTATTGAACATGTAGTTCAATCCAATAATTTAAGTGGTTTTCATACAATTGCATTTCGAGAAAATTATTAAAATCAATTCTTTCCAGATACATCGCAAGGCATAGTATCATACATAACTCTTGGTAACACACATCTAATCAATATTAGAATAACAATGAGTTCGCGATGGTAAATTTCAGTATCCATGAATGCTTCAACATACATAAATTATCAATGTCTTTCTACTTCTTTTTCTCTATAGAATATGTTGGGCTGCAGAAGTGGAACTCTTCCTTGCATATACAAGTGTCAAAAGTCACACCAATCTAACTATATTGTATTTCAACCATCTATGACAACATTGTACTCAAATCCTATGTCTGATTAAAGGAGTAAAATACAAGTTCTATAAGACTACATACACTATACACTTACTATTGATTGGTTGTTTGGGAGCACATGCATTTGGAAGCAATGGATCAAGTCAATATATACAATGCCAACATAAAGCTTCTAATTTTTTATTTGGAAAACCCTTAGCATTCATTCATTTCTATCCCCTCTTTACCATGTCAACAATCTCTACAGACAAGTATAAGATAGACTCCAAAATTTAATTATTAGACAAATACTAGGGTTATGTAATTCATGTAGAGAGAGAAAAACGCTACGACTCCATGAGGGGATGAAACTAACATCATAGTGATAGGAAACTGAAAACATGTGGTGCTTGCATTTGCCTTATCAACTAGTGTTCTACACAGACTACAAAACATTGTAAACTCTGTCTACTTGAATCAAACTGTCTACTTGAATCACAAGGATTGTAGAGCAAAGAATTATAACTGATTAACCCCTAAATTTCCTTGACAATATACATCAAAAACACTTCAAAACGGTTGATTTTGGTGCAATGAGTAGAGAAGGAATAAAAAAGAATTATTTAATGTTTTAACCATAAGATCTCAGTTAAGACTCATTAAGTGACACATTCACAAAATTTCATTAACATTGATCATAGGGGTTAAAAGATTATAGTATTTGAAGTAGAGAAAACAATTCATTTTCTTCACTTCATTGAGTGAATCAATAGACTTTGACTTTACTTGGTGTCAAATTTTTACACTACACAAGGTCTAAAGTCATTGCCATCATATTAATATTAATGTTAGTTCCTTGTACACCAATTTTTAGAGGGAGAAAAGCAGCGTAGCATATTCAAAACAATTGTGTAAAAGAGTGAAGGTTCAAAAATTGTAAATTCGCATTTTATTTTTTTGTGAGCTTAGCATGTTTTAAAATGATAATCCCTATAGTCAATAAGAAGATTTACACTACATATTGATATGGAAAAATAAAAAGTAGAAAATATAAAGATCTAAAAAGCTTTATTAGGAAAAGAAAAAGTTTTCTTAGTACTGTGCATCTAGGGGTTAAATTGATAGTCCTTTAGATTTTGATTTAATCTTGGGGAGGAACAATAGCTAGCAGGTATTTTTGGTAATTCAACCAATTGATTCATACCATAATCAACAAATCTCCAAACTTAGAATACAAATTCAATCGCACACGAGTTCCAATATGTAATATTTTATTATAAAAAATAGTTTTTTTTTTTTTTTGGCACAAAACAAACAATGACGTTTGATTACAAAACAACCAAGCTAGGTCCGGCAAGGTCGGCCACCAAGGCAGAAATACAGGTTTGGAATACATATCCAGGCTTGAGTCTATCCTAATAATAAAGTCTAATTGTTATAATGGCTCAGCTTTATTGAACTACTTCTAGTTATAACACCATATTCATTATATTGGAAGATTTCCAGGACTTTGAAAGGTATGAATGATTTTCCTAGTAGTAAACTTTTGTGCACATTCAGGTTGACTCAAGCTGAATATGTACCCATGTTGTAGATATTGGATAAATTGCATTATGCAAATCTACTTAATATTTGCATGTTTAGTCAACTCAAGCTTCAAATATTATTTTGGGAGGTTCCAAACCTCCCAAAATAATGAATACGATGTTTTATCTTTTAATTCTTTGTTTAAATCTTCTCAGCTTCATCACAATCTCTATATCTTCGCAGCTTCCATTTAAGCTTTATTTGCTTCTAGCATCTTTTCTATTTGTTAATCATATAGCCACCAAGACTCTATTACATATTGACTGATAACCAGTTTACTCCATCCAGATAATGAAATCATATATAACCAGGCCAATAGCCATACTGATTACTCTTTTTGGCTACCACGACTGTTTTACTTCTCTTTTATGCTAATATCTTGCATAATCAGATCCAAGGATGATTTTTATCAAACTAAAGACCACTAAATCCTAACATAATGGCTCTCCATTAGTCTGTCTTAATTTCTCTCGACAACACCACTCCAAACTTATAAGCTTTGAATTAGCATCTAATAAATACTTTCCACTTCCATTATATCAAATGACTCAGCGTGCGGTCATAGTGATCTCCCACATTCTTCGGGTTTTGACCTTCCATTTCTAAAAGTAACTATTGATATCCACCAGTAGATATCTTTTTCCTTTGGATCTAGTCTATTTCTAATCCTTCTTAGTAAAAGGCCAAGGGGGTATACCCGGTGATATAAACTGGGATACTCTCCCATTATCCATGGCTTTCCGCCCGGTTCTTGAGGGCCTCGCCACCTTGCCAACTGTGGACTTGCAATATTAACTGGGACTTCACTAGGAGACAGTGGGTGGATTTTCTGAGGAAAAGCATAGGGACTTTACTTGAAGTTAAGTTACAATTTTTTTTTAAATTACTTTATTTTATTTAGTGAATTTTGAATTTGGTATAAATTATGTATCATTGCCTTGACCTATTGGAGACAATGGGAATTTGCTAGTAGGTAATAATTTCCATAGTATGAACTCCATAGAGCTCTTTCAACCGTCCTATAGGATCTATTCTCACTATTGGCTCTATCAATAGCTGACATCATTAATTCCACCTAATTTGTGTTAATTTCCTTACTATTCACTCTCCAATAGATCCCATGCGCTAAATTGACTTGTTAACATGATACAATCAACTCCCTTTATAAGAACGTTTAATATAAGAGGAAGCTTTGAATGTCCGTAGGTACAAACTTAAACTACATTACCGGTACCACAGTTACCATTTCTGCAAGTACTCGCTGTGATAGCCAGAAGAGCATTTACCTTGAATGAAAAGCGCATAATTTAGCTGCACAATTAAGTGTACCATAAGGCTCTTGTGTTGCACTCATACCCAATGGAAATTGCTTGTAATTGTAGTCCATGACTTGAAAGAAGGAGCACACAACCTCTTATGGAATGGAGCTTGTTGTTGCATGTTGAGGTAAGAAAAATTAGTGAAGGATAACTAGCATGGCCAGAAATTTGGAACAAAAAGATTAAAAAAATTCCAGTACTAAATCTCAGCAAACACACAAGTACTATGCAGCTTTGAGAAAGAAAGAAAGTTAAAAAAAAAGTGAAAATGTCCTAAATAATAGTAATTAGCCACTTATTCAAATCAATAGCCCCTTGTGGATGATGTCGAAGATTTGCATCCAAATTAGGAGAAAGGATGTTGGTTGCCCAATGTGCAGTTTTGGACGGGGGATTCTAACTTATGTCTTCGATGTTGGTGAGCTCGGTGCACTAAAAAGGTTCATTAGTGTAGGATGAGAAGTAACGTACTGTACATCATTTCTTACATATACTGTGCTTCTGCAAATAGTGGAAAGATAAATCATAATAAATCAAAGTGGCTCATGGGCATTGGTTATATAAATATTAGCTAGATGCGTAGTGGTTGCATGTGAAGTAACTGAAGGGAAATTCTGGCATACTAAATTATATAGTAAGAGCTTCTCCAGAATTGTAAGGCATACTAGAGTTTTCTTGAAAGTCACCAAAATATAATGGATAGTCACCCTAAATATTAGGGTCTTATGTTAGTAACTGGGACTACATGCACATAGTGACTTGGCTTGAGAAAGGTGTGGGGAAACTATTGGTCAATCCTTTGAGAACTTAGGGTACTATGTGGAAGCTTTAGCTTGTATGGGATAAGGCCCAAGAGCTATGATTGCCAAGCAATTCATGGTGCAAAAAGAGGGGGTATAAAGTCTTTCATGCTTTCTTTCTTTTTATATTTAAATCTTGTCCTGTCTGGCATCATTTCCATATTGCCTTGCCTCTTTGGTCCATATTTTCAGGAAAACTTCACTATGTGCTAGGAGTGGTGTAGTGCAATGAATAGTAAATAGTATACTCGCTGGGAAGATACTAACATAAGTTGAATTTTGTTCAATGCATAAATTTATTCACTACACTATTATGTCATACATGAGAAATAATGCATACGTGTGAAATGTAGTGCATATGCATGAATGAACCTTTGTGGTAGAAAGAGGAATGCTATCTTGTGAGCGATAAATGGTGAGCAATAAGCATTGACCAATCAAATTTAGAATTTAGGGTGTAGATTTCAGGGTTTAGAGTTTAAATTTTAGGATTTATGATTTAGTGATAGGCAACATTTTTCTATTTTTGAAAAAAAATGATAAAAGTCATTCTTTTTGCCAAAAGAAATTTCAATCACCGTTCGCCGCTCACAAGATAGCGCCGCTTGTGGTAGAAGCTAATTACATTAAGAAGAAATTTACTTTCATCAGATTGATCTTTAAAACACTCTAAAGGTTGTTTGTGGCCATGTATTTTTCTTGTATTTAAACATGAAAGGTGCAAACTATGAAATAACATTCAAATGAAAGAGATTGATTTTCAAATTATCAATTCAATGGTGCATGTATTCCATGTTTTGATATAAACATCATATTATAGGTGTCAAATACAATAATTATATACTACAACCTAAAGAATGTTTAAAGGTTACACGTAGGCTTTGTCATTTCAACATGGGTATTATATGAAGATTATACGTGCTTTCTTTACATCATTTAGATCAATTTCATTCAAGTATGTTATTATGACAATAAAATTATGTCAAATTTATCTTTGTTGATTTAAAACCACTTTGTTATTATTTGAACTTATCAAGTAAATACTAGAATTACAATAAAAGAATAAGTGCACTTTGAACATTACTTTGATCCATGAAATCATTTGTGTATTTATTAGAAAACTATGTAAAATTTGTAATAATTGTGAAAAAGCATTCTTCTAAAAAATCATTTTTCAAATCATTTTTTAAACCATTTTAAAAAATCTCTTTTATAATAATAAAAATTAAAATAACTTTAAAAACAACTTTAGTATGTGGACGTTATTTTCTTGAACATCAACCTCAAAGTTACAATTCCCTATTCCATGGAATATACTAAGATGATATCATTTAAAAACAATTTTTTTTAATTTTTGTATTTTCTTTGATATTTTTTGCACAAAATTTCTTTGCTTTGAAATTCATAAAAATTAGATATTAAGTCAATTTATTTGGAGGGGTATTTTTTAATATTAATTCTATACAAAGTTAAATATATCTAAACCAGGTCTTATTTTTTGATCAACAAATATAAGGGAGGTATGTTTTTTTGGTAAATATAGCTTTTTGGTCAAATATTTTAAAATTGACATTAGTGGATTATTTTGTTGAAAACAATTAGACTTTATTGTTGAATCTAAGTGGTCATATTGAAGAGTACATCATAAACAACTATGAAGGAATCTACTTTTTAAAAATTGAAATCAAATAAAACTATTCAATGGAGAAACCAATTTTTTTTTTGAAAAAAAATGAAAATCCAATCATTTATTTTGGAAATAGAATATCCAAAACAAGAGATTCATTAGCAATATCAAGCACACGCCAATTTGCAATCTATAAAAGTCAAGGAATGATCAATGTCTAAAATATGTGTTTATTGAATTCATTTGCAATTTCTTAAGGAGCTCTTAGATATATCCTAGTTACAATATTGTCAACGGCAAATAGGTAGGTAACCAAAAAATAAATTTGCTTTGTCCATATAATCTTTAATTTCATTCGTTTTCAATCATTTATTTATTTTTTTATATTTCTTCTTTGTATGGTTATTTATGATGTGATCTTCAATATGACTACTTAGATTAATATTGAATTAAAGATTAAAATTTTTGCAAATGTCGTAGTGTTGAAGTGTTTTACAAAATTCACATGTATCAAAAGATTTATACATTCCTTGTACTTATAAGCCAATTGTTAAGGTTCAAGAGATGCATATTCAACTTTATTTAGAAATGACATCCAAAATCTTTATAAAAATAGATAAAATATTTATTTTTCATGAATTTTGAAATGAAAGATTCCATCGTGATAAAAAATTAAGAATCAAATATTTTCACCATTCAAATGTCATAATGTCATAAAACCCATAAAATGAGGAGTGATATTTTTTTGATGCTAATACTCAAGAAGATAACTACAACATCCTACAATTACATTTCTAAGTTTCTGAATGTCTAGTTATTAGAAGATGCTTCCTTCAATTATGTAGTTTTTGCAAAAATACACAATTTTTTTTAAAATTAAATATCTTAATAATATTACACCGTCAATAGGATCACACATATATTCTAATATGATATCCTTTGTTAGGATAATGTCAACATAATACTTGGTAGGTTCCTCGAAGTTGTAGTATGAAATAGAAACAATGTCTTCAGCTCAAGGAAGCTTGTAACAAAAACAAATACAACAACAACTCTAGCATATAACCAGTTATGAATGAAAATTTAAATTTTATTTTATTTTATTTTTTTGCAAAGAATTAATAACTCATATCTACAACTTAAAGTTTATGACTGCAAGGTGACACCAAGTTCAAGGTTTCACATCTGATTTTGTTGATATGTAGAGCTTGATAATTACATTGACTCACAATGTTTCATTCACTAATAGAATGGATTCCATTCATTCAATCATGTTCCAATTGTTCCAATCTCCTTACCCCGTGAAATTGTAATGGTTTTGAACAGTTCTATCTGAACTCTCTAATTAATTTTCCTCCATGGAGCCCATTTACACTAGAAATAATTATTGTGTATCAATCTCTAGAAAAAAGTTCAACAAATATTTAAATAAGTAAAACATCCAACTACATATCCATTATTTGAAAAGAATAGATGAAAAAGAAACATATATTTAGATTAAAAAAAAACAAGTCTTATGTAACCCATGAAAAAATAGAGAAATGTCCTGTGTTGCCACTTTATTGTTTATCAAAATATGAAAAAAAATAAAAAAATAACCACCCTATCACAAACATAAAAGATTATAGTGCATGTTGAATAAAGAAGATTCACCTCATTACCGACTTTGGGCTCTAGTATTTCATATTTTATCTAGTGTTGAAAATCTGTTGGAATTCATATATTTCCTTGCCCATTAAGATGATCCACACGCACAAGCTTCAAACATGAATTACTAATTAGTTCCTAAGTTGAAGAAACAGGAGAGTCTTGGACATAGCTTCAATCAACCGTTTGAATTCTACACATGTATCTTCAATGCATGTCCGAGAAAGATTACGTTGTAGGTCAGACTACATGTTTCCAGAAGGAAGACAATGCTTCTATGAAGTACAACTAGTGAAAATACGATAGGCACTTGATCAGTCTTGGGAATGCACCAAATTAATCTGCACCAAACCCGCAACTTGCATTTGGTTTATCATGCCCGTGCTTATATCATCACATTCCGTGGCTTCTGTATTACCATCAAGTTTCCGCAACTTGAAATGTCCATCTTGCCAATCAGGGTTTGAGAATCCACAGAAGTCAACATGCAGCTCCATTGCTACCGATGAGGATGAGAACAGTTTTCAATTCATGCAGCTCTTTTCACTTGATGTGACGGATTACTGTGAACCAAATCCAACTCGTCTGTACTGGATTGAGTAGCACCATTTTTTTCATTGTGAAAGGTCATTTACAATGCCGTTGTTGGATGTTCATATCCGTATGCTCTCAGATTTTTCAAACTTCGTCCGTGTGAAAGTTCAAAAATAAGTTTCTGTATCACTCGGCATTTCACCAAGGCTTGGGAAGTTGGCACTTATTATTGGACTGAGTGTAGTGATCCTGTGACTTGGCCAAGGGGCAAGTTAGCAGAAATAAATCACAGTAAACGTTGGCAACAAATAAAAATCGTTACTGATAACTTAAAGTAGAAGTCATCCTCAAAGGAGAAATCTAATCAGTAAAATTGCACTTCTCAATTATATCAAACTTCGTCACTTGTCACACGGACGATAGGAATCCTGAAGGTCCAACTACAGACTCAGACTCTCACACCATCTCATCTGACGGAGCAGGTAGTCATATACAATGCTGGTGGTTGTCTCCTTTGAATTCCACTTATATAAGAAATCCGATGCCAAAGATACTTGAAAGGTTCAAAATTCAAATATCAAATCCCACTAGATTATTGTCCAGCTTGAGTATTTAGATCAAATAATCATTCTCGAATTCTCCAAACAGAAAATTCAAATTTGCTTAAACGCATACGCTTTGACTGAAACAAAAACTCACTCAAGCCACTAAACCTATTCCTTAGATCTAAAATACACCAATAGCATTTCCAACAATCACTAACTGGTGAAAACGAATATAACCGGTATATGACAACGATAATGCACCATTAATTGTTACAAATTGGGATATGCAGGAAGGTTGTAAGAGCAGCGCTAATTGCCTTCTTGGTGCTGTTCCTTGTGAGTACCCTAGAAGTGAGTAGAGATATCTTGCAGGGGCCTACAGGGCGTTAGAAACTAGAATTGGTTGGCAACCTATACAATGGACACTGAACTTAGGTCTCAGCAGTGAAGGAGATTACAATTTTAAACATTCAAGTGTGGATAGGAAACAATGAACCGTGGAGAGTCGGAACTTACAATTTGTGGCATCGCCTATCCCGCGGCGTGGAATACTTCTTAAACCTAAAATAAAATTGAAAAAACTTGTGGAAATACGAGTTAATCATGTATACAACTGTTTGTAAGAAAAATAATGACAAGGAAAAAGTTAATAAACCAAATGTATTTTGATGATTTTATGAATAACTAATAATGTCATAGAAATTTGTTTTTCTCTATCATCATAAATTTTCCTTTCATTTGATGTTTTTGAAGAATGGATTTCAAATACTATGTTAATGTAACTTTTCATTCTTATCACCATTACAAAAACTCAAAAAACATGGAGTTTTGTGATTAAATATCTTAGTTGGAAATAAGAATAAAAATTGGATGCAATTTGCATTCTTATTTTTTTTGCTTGATGTATTAATTATGGTAGGGGCATTTGATTAAATTTGAATGATAATTAGCATATACCTTATAATTACTACTAAGTTATCAATAAATGTAAATTGATAAATTTGGTTGTTTTAATTTTTAAGAAACTACAGATGTATTTATTTATTTTAAATTCTAAATGATATTGAATTTTATATTTGCACATATAAATACAAATATAATGATTAAATTAGAAAACAAAATTAATTAAAATACTATAAATAGTTTAGTATTTATACTATCATTAATTTTTAAGTATTATAGATATTTTATTATACTACTACAATCACAAGCTGGGCCATTATGGGCCGTTTCATCCACAGTGGATGGAAAATTGCACAGTGGATGGAAAATCGCATAGTGGATGAAAATTTGCACAGTGGATGAAAAACCGTGCAACAGGTGAAAATTTGCGTGGCGGATAAAAAGCCACTTAGCTGATGAAAAATATACTGTGGATAAAATTTCTTTACTATTCAATGACTGGATATTTTCTAAAGCATGTATCTTTAAAATTTTTTACTCTATTGTATTCTATTACATTATTAAAATTCATGCATAGGTCATAAAGATATATTTATATATGTAGATTGTTGTTATCTTCCTTTTTAAAAATTTTGTAATATAATAAAACTACATCACAATGGTTGGTCTAATGTGTTGCAATGCAAACGCCAACAACTAGTTACTATTAAAATATTAAGGAACCATAATTCAATTATTACTATTTGTAATTTGAATAACTATATCAATGAATATGAGAGTTATTTTTCAAATATGGGGTTTTTATGAGAAGATTTTATTGGTAAAGTTTCAAACAATGTTAATTATACATTATTATTTTAGAAGTTACAAACATAATCTCAAAAACAAAAATCTTGGATTTTTAATATTTTGAATCTTAAAATTAACATTTATATGGTACCTCACTAAGGTAGGCATTTGCTTTCAAATAAAAACAATGCCAATATGCACAATCGTGATGCTTCAAATTTACAATGCTTCCATCACAAGTAATCTCAATTTAATGTGGATTTATACTACAAGTTAAGCCAAGCATATTCTTTTTGAGACATTTACTTTTGTTTTTTAAATTACTAGAGATTGTCATAAATCTAAATAAATACAATAGTTTTTTCTAAGACTTCAAAAACAATTATGTCAGTGTCAATTTTATATTGCATCATTTTACAAGATTTTATTACATCATTGTAGCAAATAACTACAAATTTTAGGTCCTGTAGCCATTTCATATATCATCCCTTAAAAGTGTCCTTTCTTCACATTGGTTTTAATCCTTAAACATCAGTAGGGAACCATATATATAGGACCGTATATTACTCTACATAATATTAAAAATATATTTTAAATTTAGCAATACTTACACCTTTGGATTGAAAATTCTTCAATTAATATCTTTCATTTGGATGTCATTTTGAAATATGAACTTTATCATGTTCAAATACGTCATTATACATATAGAAGATGATGGCCATCAATAGCTTTGTCTAATGTTTAAGGGTTGAAAGACACTACAGTAGTATACTTATACCGGATACTATCTCACTACATTGGAAATAGCATTCTTTCACATATAAAATTCCATGACATGCTTGGACCAACATTAATCTGGACCTCTAAAAGCCCAAGCCATTTTTCCTCAAGAAACACTCCAAATCTGCCACCACCAAAAAGTAGTAAGAAAATCTAAATTTTGAAGTGAATTTTTGGACATTTAATCCTAGGATCCTAAAATAGACATCTATATAAATTCATCATATTTTTTAGGCTACAATTCACTGCAAGGATTGAAAGATTATAGTGTTTGGAATTTTAAAAATGGTTCATTTGCTCCCCTATATTGAGTAGTTCAGCAGACTTTGACTTCACTTGGTATCAAATATTTACACTACAAGGTCTAAATTTTTTATAATTGTGTTTAGCATGATGTTGATTGCCTACACACCAATTTTTAGGCATAGAAAAGGAGTGTAGCATATTTAAAACAATTGTGCAAGGAGCGGAGGTTGAAATTTTTTGATAAATTTCCATTTCACGTTTTATTTTTTTGTGAACTTGATATGATATAGAATGATAATCCAAACGGTTGATGAGAAGGCTTTCATCACAAATTGTGGATAAAAAAGTAAAAAGTGGAAAATTTAAAGATCTCTAGGTTTTATGTAGAAAATATTGCTTTCTTCCTATCCAAAATGTGTGAAAATGTTTGACTTGGTTGAAAATGTTCTTTTTACACTGAAGACAAGAAGTTTTTTTTGAATCCTAAAAGAAGGTAATATTCTTCGTATCTAAAAAAATCTCAATATCAATAGATGCTTTTAGCAAACTATCCAAACTACCCGGACGCCCCATTTTGTCCTTTGAATGCTACTAACTTTTGACTTGTGATTCCACGAGTCAAAAGTATTTCTACAAAACCTTGTTCTTGCCTTTTTCTATAAACTCCATATTATGTATACTAAAATCATAAATGTCTGTGCACTCCTCATTATCAAGTTCTATTATCTGTGGAATCAAGTGAAATGCTAAAGCATCAATAAGTGATGCACCTCTTTCAAAACCAAGAGATAAGGCCCTTCTATGTGCGCTTAGATCAAGATTTTGCTCATAAAGAATATCAAATGTACTTGAAACATGATAAAATAAAGCCTCACAAAATGCAAGAGAATTTGATTCTATTCCAATGAACTCTATTCTAACATCTTCAATAGCTTTTTCCATCATCAAAGAGTATATAATGAAATCTTTCAAATTAGTGTCATAATTAACCTCCTTACTATGCTCAAAAGAAGCTCCAAAAGTATGAATGTCAAATTTCATATAACACTCTAAACTCTTGAATAAAAAATGCTGCAAATTATTATTGTTGCAGTTGTTTATACTTCCAGCAAAGCTCATATCTTAAATAATCCAAAATCCATCATTAACCAACATATCATTATTAACATTCTTCAATGTTTCTAATAAATCCTTAGCACAAAGAAGTTTTTGCTTCACCATCCAAACCTTAGAGAGTTTGGGGTCTTCCATACCTTTCATAATACATCCATATGATTAGTAAATATTCTTCCCAATTTATTCATTAAATAAAAGATTAAATCATATTAACACAAATCAAGAAAATTGGAAACATCTACATTTTTCCAAAATACCTTCATAGAAGAGTTTTCCTCAAGTGCAACTAAAGATTTCAAATAATGTTGTACAAACATAAATGATACAAAGAATATAAAGACATGATTAGAATTTCATTTCCAAATATTAAAATTTCAGTTCAAAACATTAACAATTAGCTTTAGATTGATAGTTTAAACTATGGCATCAATTCCTATTAAAAAAATAAAATAAGAAAACTCATTAAAGTACAAGTTGCAAGTACCTTTTGCAAATCCAAACATTTGAAATGTTTTGCATTCTTTTCATGAAATCCTTCCTTCCCAAAAGTTTGGCAAATGGAACACCACTTCAAATCTACCTCCTTGTTGCAAAGCACTTTAAAATTATCCACAACTATAATATGCTTTTTAAACAGAACATGATTCTCTCTCTGATGACAAGAAAATTCAGATGCACATATAGGACAATACAAGTAACCAAACTTTGAGCCAAGCAAAGACACATAATCACCCTGCCACATTTCACAAATTTTTAGTTATACAATAGTGATAAACTTCATTAATTAAAAAAGGCACCAAATTTCTACAACTTTACCCATAAATTTTTAAATCACTTAAAAACAACACAAAATCACAACAAAATGAAACATCATACCTAAAACTCCAACTAATCCATTAAAAAAAATCAAAATAATATTAAAAATACAATCTAAAAGAATAATTCTCACTTCTTAAAACAAAATGTTACAAACATATAAGCAGAAAAATGAAAAGTTACGCATTTCAATATAAAGTGATGCAACTCAACACTCAAGTACTAGTATATTATTAATAAACCTAGGCATACTAAGCCAAAGCCCAACACCTCACACTCAAAACCATGATAAAAGGGCATCAAGTAGACGGCAACAGCAACGGCATCCATCATCCCATACCTCTGCCACACACACTATTAACACAATACAAAATTAAAAAAAAATTAAAAAAATTAAAAAAAAGGCCTGAGGAGGGCAATACAAGATGTACAAGCCGCCCCCAAGGACATGGTGATGAAACAATCACTCACTCATGTACGCTTCAAGATCAATCATATCTCAAAGCGTCATAAACTGAACAAACCAACAAAGGCGCACAGGAAGCAGATCTGAGACCTCACAGAGAATAGGATATATCTAGGTTCAGGACACTCAACGATTTTATAAAATAAACAACGTGATCTATAAAACTATGGCATTCCTCAGAACATAAGAACAACTTATAAAAAAATCTCATCAAAATACAGTTAAACAGGTATAATTCATACTTGAGTTGTGCAAAGGAGTCGAGGTCCAAACTATGATAATCAGATAAACACAAACCAGACTGAGGAGCCGGAACCTGTTTTGATGGGCGTACTCAAAACTTAAGAGATCCAGAAGAAGTGGATGCCACGCTTATTACTACCCACTTACGTCATCCCAGAAACCTTCACAAAAAATACAGGAGAACGCTAACAACAAGCCAGGAAATGACCCCCGAAAAGCCAAATGGGCAGGATCATTTGAAGTCCCACCTACGAGTGATACGCTGTGACAAGGTTCTCTGTTCTTAGTCACCTACACAGCAGAAATTGGTCAATCGCAACGTCTACATTAGGAAATGTATATGCACTATGAGGAAGACGATATTAACAATGCAATGCCCATGCGAGAGAAGCTTGAGAAGAGGTAGCTGAAATGCGTCTTATCGTTGAAGGACTGATCGCGGAATGAGAAGCGTTGAAGGTGATTCCTGCTGCAGGTGCAGATCTAAAATCCTAAACCCTCAGTGCTTTCCAAGGCGGGAGCGTGCATCAGTTAATTCCCTTGCTTCTACACACTAACCTAGGTTTCACCATAGCAAACATGCCCATGTGCCTTTGAGTCTAGGCAGAAATAGCATCCAAAGATCAGAATCATTCAAATGCCAGACCAAATACTAATTCCCAAGGACAGTACTACCCTGTCTCACTCAAACCCAGCTCGCGAGTTTCTGGACGTGGGGTTGGAAAAGCTCGTACTATGCAATGGCCTTGAAGAACCGACGCCTAGTTCCAGATCGACTCGTTTAAATTTAAAATTAACAACTACAAAGTGGTCATAACTGAAAATTAACCAGCATCTAAAATAAACTTGGGGATTTGTGTCACACAGGGAAAATAATAGGTGGGATCTAAAGGTCCCAAAGGATATATCTCGGTTCTTAGAAGATATTCCAAAGATATTGTCAAACCCAAGAGTATTGCCCTATTGTCACCTTGTAACGATGGTCTCCCTGACGTGCTCTGCGACAGCTTAACGCGCTCTATGAATGCACTTACAGAAATAAAAACATACAAGTGTGATTTAGATTTTTTTTATTGGAATGGCATGTTTGAGAATGTGTTGAGGAGAGGGGAGAGATTATTCTATATTTGTTTCTCTATTGTTTTGTGTTGTGGAATTGCTTGTTTTGTGTTGGTGGCCTGTGGTGAGGGTGGCAAGTATGGTTCTTAATTATTTTAGTGAAGGATAGGAGAGATCCCTGAAAGTTTATCTTGCTAAAATTAACAATCCTAGCTCTAACATGAGACTTGAAGTTTTTGAGCATGTGGTGATAGTCTTTGACTTGCTCCAACTTTAAGTCTCAATGCTTCAAAGCGGTTAGGAACAATTGAATGGTGGTTTTAACAAGAGAGACATCTGTAACCCGTAGTGAATGTGTTGACGATATCTATTGTAGAAGTGCAGGATAGCGGGCACTATTGTCACCGTCCTCTTATCCTTTGTCATCCTTGTGTGTGTATTGTGTTAATAGTGTACATGATAAAGATGTGGGATGGCGAGCACCATTATTGCCCTTCTCTTATCTTTTGCCTTTTGTCATAATTGTGAATGTATTTGTTGATAGTGTGTGTGGTAAAGGTACGAGATAACAAGCGCCATTTTTGCTCTCTTCTTACCTTTTGGCCTTTGTCATCCTTGTGAGTGTGTTGTGTCGATGGTGTGGTGGTAAAGGTGCAGGATGGCGAGCACCATTGTCGCCCTCCTCTTGTCCCTTGCCTTTTGTCATAATTGTGAGTGTATTTGTTGAAAGTGTGCGTAGTAAAGGTGCGGGATGGCAGGCGCCATTGTTGCTCTCCTCTTGCCCTTTGCCCTATGTCATCCTTGTGAGTGTGTTGTGTCGATGGTATTTGTGGTAAAAATGCGGGATGGCAGTTGCCATTATTGCTCTTTTCTTGCCTTTGCTCTTTGTCATAATTGTGAGTGTGTTGTGTTAATGGTGTGCGTAATAAATATATGGAATGGCGAGCGCCATTGTTGCCCTCCTGTTACCCTTTGTCCTATGTCATTGTGAGTGTGTTGTATCAATGGTGTACATGGTAAAGATGCAGGATGGTGGGTGCCATTGCCGCCCTCTTTTTAACATTTGCTCTTTGTCCTTTGACATAATTGTATGCGTTTTGTATCGATGGTGTTCATTATCATATTACGAAAATTCTTGCTGAAGAATACTCCGGACATACAACTGTGGAAGGTAAAGTTGTATTTGCAAACAATAAAGAAACCCTAATAGGTTTCACCTATATACAAAGAATATACTTGGAATTCTAATTTAAAAGCTTTTTAAAAAAACACTCTTTTAGTAGCATTGACTATACATAAATTCTAATTATTTTGTTTCTCTCACATTTAGTTATTATTATTATTTTTCTATAATTTTTGTTTTAATTTTTTAAATTTAAATTTTTATTAGTCCTAATCCTACCCAGTGATGTTTGAAAACCTATAACTTTTAATCTAACCATTTACTTAGTATAAAAATTTATATACATATTTAAATAAAAACCTTCTGAATGCTAAAAAATAGATGAATAGATGAATAGTCAGGAAAAGTAGTTATCATCAATAGATTAGGAATTGGTATCTTGGAGTAGCATAAGGAGGATGGGAGAGAGGAAGTAAAGGCCATTACTGTAATAGTATGAGCCGGTGTAAGCTTGATGCTACATCTTTTCTTTTGTTTGTTTTTCTGCCAAAGTGCCATTTTACATTGAATTCATCATTAACATAGCATAGGCAATAAAATAAGGAAGTTTGTGAAGTCAGTTTGAACCCTGACCCAAGTACACCAACCATCGACATTTCGATTGACGGTGTTATAATCTCAGGTGTTCAGATGGATGGTGGTTCTAGCATCAATTTGATGAACACTGATATAATAGATCCTTTAGATTTGAAACACTTAGTACCTACGACATTGGTATTACGGATGGCAGATCATAGCCGGATTAAACCAATGGATATTTTATGGAGAATTCAAACTATAATTGCCAATATTACATATGAAATTGACTACATCATCTTTTAGTTACAATGCTCAACTTTATTGTATCCAATTTTATTGGAACGACCTTAGCTTTATCAAGGGAAGGCCAAGAACAATTGAGATCGGAGTACTTTGAAAATACGTAAAGGCAGAGATTAAATGATGTTATAAATGTATCCAGTATACTATCACGGGGAGTCTCAATTGTCAGTATCCAAATTGACGTTGGACGATGAGCTTAGCTCCGATGATAACGCAGTAGCATTGATTATGGAGGCAGTCGTGGAGGCAACTCAACACCCTGGAGTGGTGTACCAATGTGGCGATCCGGGGGAGTACTTGAAAACCTCTGATTATGTTAGTATTGATGAGATGATTAAGTATGATGTGCACCATATTAGTATCCTGGACACAGGATTCAGTACTTTGTACATATCAGACTTATTGAGTGATTTTATATCAGCACGGGACTTGAAACAAAATATTGCCAGTACACCTTTATGTCAAACTATCAACTTGGTAACCACAACAAACCCTTGAACCATTAAGGTCTATGACTGTATTAAGGAACAAGAGTAGACCTATTGGACAGAATTTTTCTTGCATCATAAATTTGCTTTTGCTTGGACTTATGTTGATTTAAAAGGTACCCCGCTGATGTCTGTGAACATCGTATCATTTTAGAGGAGAACGCTAAATCAATATGGTAGAGGTAACATTGCCTTAATTCTAAATATTTTCTCATGGTGAAGGAGGAATTAAACAAGCTTCTTACGATTGGTTTTATTTACCCAATCCCAAATAGTGAGTGGATTTCTCCAATTGTAATTGTGCCGAAAAAGAACGGAAAAATCCGAATTTGTCAAGATTTTTGGAAACTTAATACAGCCACCAAAAAAGATTATTTCTCATTGCCTTTCACGGATAGTATATTGGACGCCATCGCCGATCATGAATGTTATTCGTTCCTTGATGGATTTTCTGGATATAATCAAGTTCAAATCACACCGAAAGACTAGCTCAAGTCAACCTTTACTATGGATTGGGGCACATTTGCTTATCGCGTCATGTCCTTTGGATTATGTAACGCCCCAGTCACATTTCAGAGAGTGATGACTCAAGCCTGCCAAGACTATTTTCAGATATTTATGGAGATCTTTTTAGATGACTTCTATGCATTCAGTACAAAATAAAATCATCTTAATTGTCTAAGCAAATGTTTGGCTCAGTGTGATAAGTTTGGAATATCATTGAACTCGGATAAGTGTCAATTTGGTGTTCTATCCAAAAAATTATTAAGACATATCGTCTCCAGGCGTGGTATTGCTACAGACCTAACTAAGTGAAACACATAATGAACTTGCCTATACCAGAGACGGTCTTCGATATTCGAGGGTTTGTCGGCTATGTCAGTTATTATCGATAATTTATTCATTAATTTGTAGTTATTTGTCAACCTTTAACAAATTTATTGAAAAAACCTCCGTCAGATGGGACTAGTTCTCTCTGGACCATGGAGTGTACTATGGCCTTTGATGCATTGAAGTCAAAATTGGTCTCTACACCAGTATTAGTGGCCTTTTGTTGGACAAAGTCATTTCATGTGTATGTTGATATATCCAATATTGCGATTAGATCTGTGTTAAGTTAGAAGGATGAACAGGGATTTGATCATCCAATATATTATGCCAGTTGATAATTGGTGGCTGCCGAACACAATTACACTACTACTGAATAAGAAGCGTTGGATATGATATACTCGGTTTAGAAATTTCGGCACTATTTGCTTGGATATCCGTTTTTTTTATGTGGATCATGATGCTCTCAAATACATGATCAATAAGCCTCAATTGAGTGGGTGTATTGCTCGATGGATAATACTCCTATGAGAGTTCAATTTTACAATGGTTGTCCAATCTGGGAAGAAACATGCAAATACTGATCATTTATCTTGGTTGTCTAATATTTTTGACAATGAACCTATCCCTGATGCTCTTTCCAACACCGAATTATTTATGGTGGATGTGATTTCTCTTGAGTATAGTGAAATCATTCAGTTTTTTACCTTCTACACCTTTCCGTCGACTTTCACTGACAAGCTTAAGAAACGACTCATTTTGAAGAGTGCCTCATATACAATGATTCGAGATGCTTTGTATAAATAAGGTAAAGATGGCATTTTACGACACTGTATCTTTCCAAATGAAATACAGTTGATTCTCGAGGGTTGCCATTTGGATTGTTGTGGTGGTCATTTTACGGGAGATAGTACTGCTCACAAGGCTTTAATGGCTGGATATTGGTAGTTCACAATGTTTTTTGATGCACACCAATTTGTTCGTCAGTGTGATCCTTGTCAAAGAATTGGTCGACCCACTAGCACTTTTGCCATACTATTAGTATCAATTTTGGCCCAAGTACCGTTTGAGAAATGAGAAATTGATCTTGTTGGACCAATTGCACTAGCGTCAAAACATGGACACAAGTGGTATATTTTAGTCGCGACGGACTATGTAACCAAATGGGTAGAGGCTATTGCTACCTGTAATGACAATGCTAGTACGGTGGCTACTTTTCTCTACGAGAATATTATCACTAGATTTGGATGTCTGAAAGAATTGATTAGTGATCGTGGCACCCATTGCATAAATGCTACCATAGCAGCCTTGATGAATACATACAAGATTAAGCATCGGAAAACCATTCCATACCATCCTCGTACAAATGGGCAAACAAAAAAGACCAACGAAATTTTGTGCAAGATCTTAACTAAGACAATTTCGGGGACAGGTACCAATTAGGAGACCAAATTCTTTGCAGCTTTGTGGGCGTATTGTATTGCATATAAAGTAACTACCAACTCTACTTCATTCCAACTCATTTACGGACAAGAGGCCATTTTATCCATCGAGTTGGAGGTTCAAAGTTTATGGATTGTCTTGGATGAACGACTCAGTGACACAAAGTCATTACACTTTCGATTGGCAAAATTAGAGGAATTGGATGAAATAGGGGCTACAGCTCTTTTTACCATGGAAGCAATCCAGAAATAGAAGAAGAGTTACTATGATAGTAAACTGTGTCTGAAGAGTTTTATGCCTAATGATTTGATATTGCTGTATGATAGTCGGTTTAATCATTTTTCGGGCAAATTTCAAGTTTGCTGGCATAGACCATATCACGTGATTGAAGATTTTTTTCAATGACTCTATTCAATTGGAGGATTTTATGGGCCATCGATTTAGTACCCACATTAATGGGAACCGATTACAGTTATATAATATATAATACCTGGGATGGATTTTTTTTTTTTTTTTTTTTTTTTTTTTTTTTTTTAGGAGAGTTGACTTCAAATGGCATCCGGATAGACCTAATTATGGTACAAGTGGTTAGGGTGTAGAGGCAGCTGAAAGGATAGTTAGGAATTACTAATGTGTCACATAGGATGGATGTAAGAAACGGACAGTATGGATAACATGTTGTCATTTTCACCAGGTAGGAAGAGAATAGGAGTGAGGTACTAGTTAGAGGTCATTTTGTGGAGTCATTTTGGATTGTTTTTCTGAGATTGCCATTTTTTGTGTTCCTTGTGTATTCGAGAGTATTAGTTTCAGTTAAGAACTTGACTAAGGGAGCGTGATGGCGATTGAAAGTGCAAAGAGAGCTATGGAAAGAAAAGAAAGTGGCCGAAATGTGAAAGCTAAACGCAATTTGGCACCACCATTCATAGTAATGGTTACCAATATAGAGCCTATGAAATTAGAGATCTACTAGATATTAAGAAGAATACGAGATTTTCAAAATGTATAAATGTTTCAATTCTTGTGAAGGTCAGAATGCTTGCTCTCAATTAATGTAAAATTAGTGGAGGAATACATCGCAAACTATGACCTAGAGGATGGATCGAGTGTAGTACAAGGGCGCATTATTAGTATTGATGAAAAGATCCTAGAAAAGGTGTTGTATCTTCCAATCGGAGAGCTTGCGGTGGAATCGCTTGAACTAAGCGATTTCAGCCCAGGATTATATTTCAAAGGAGGAATATCATCATTTGAGAAGAACCAAGGTTAGCAGATGGTTGAGGCACTTATACCAGATCTCATGAAATGATTGCGCTTTGTGCAAAGGCGTTTAGGGTTGTATCGATACAACACATGTCTATCAAGACAATTATTGTTTGTAACAATAGGGACGCTTGACGGGATAGTGTTCAATTGGAAAACTTATGTAGCAACCCGTATTCATGCGAAAATGAAAGCGAAGTAAAAACTAAAGAAGTTTACAGTGTTGCTCTGTTCCAACTATGTGTATGGCGTGATTGCATTTACATTGAATCAAGCAATGGCAATAGCGGAGAGAAATGTACATTTGCGAGTACCTCAACAAGATGAAAGGAATTTATAGGCATGGACTGCCAATTCAGGGGATGTAGTACACAAAATTGAGAAATCTAATCGTGTACAGATACAAGACGCAATTCTAGAAGTTGCACCGGAACTGACTCAGATTGGTTTGACAATAGAGGAGGAAAATGAAATCTCGATTTTATTAGATATCAATTAGTTGGCGTTTCTATAGAACCAACTACCGGAAGGCATACACTTTAAAAATGCTTTATTTAAGTACATTTCACAAATACATTATATAGTACGAGCATGGGATGTAGAAGAAAGTGTCAAACAGGAATTGGAAGCAAGCAAAAAGGTGATATTGAAGCAAAACCAAAGAATTGAAGCACAAGAATGGACTATCTAAGAAATTGGAGAATCCAAGTTGACATTGGAGTAGAATTTTTTATAGAAACAAGAAACTTGGACAAAAGAAAAAGAACACATCTTACGGATTGTGGAAGGACAACGAGACTAATTGTTTTAGAATTGTCAGACATGGAATTTGAAAACGAAGAAAGTCAAGTGCCACTTGCAAGCAGAATGAGAAAAAGCATCATTATTGGCATAAGAAAAAGTAATATTGAGTGACTAGTACAGATGTAAAAAGGAGAGGTTGGGTCCAAAATCGAAGTCTTACAAGTTGAGGTAACAAAATTGAAAGATGATTTAATCAATATTGGTTAGTCACAAGTATTGATGTTACCAGTTTCCAAAGTTTCAGAAAGGATAAGTCAATATCAATACTAGTTGGAGCTGAGAGATGCCTAGATCTTGAAATTGGAGGCTCAAGTCTGTGAATTGGGAGAGTACAATAAAGACCTTTCAACTCAATTGAGGAAGGAGCTGATCGAAAGAATGGAAGAGGATGAAGATTTACAATTGGAATCAAAATTGGTGGAACCAGAATTGGTAGAACCAAGAATGCATGATACGGAAAATGATCAATTCGATAGGCCAGAGGGATAGCAACTGTGTAGAGTTTTGTCACATAGTTTTTTTTAGTAGAAGTATCAATTGTGTGTTTGCGAGGATGCTGTACAGAAAGGAGTGGAGCTATTGAAACCTGTGATAGCACAATATTATAGTTGGAGGTTAAGAGAGTGAATATATTGGTAGAAATAGCAGTTATTTGTATGACTAAATTACTGAAAGAAAGAAATCAATTGAGTGAAGAGGGAGATTAAAGTTTCCTGGTGTGTTTGGATATTGGAAATAGAGACGATACATTCAGGAGGTAGTTGATTGTGTGTCCCTAACGCAAATGCTCAAGCAATTAGTCATTTTTCGTGTTCAAATCCCCCTGTACGGATTTATTCCCATTAGATGTCAAGGACAAAGACTCGATGAGGAAAAATATACACCAAAAGGCTATCTCGATATAATAAGTCAAAATATAAACAAGTAGGTATATTAAAAGGAAACTGGAATGGCTATTGCCACAAGACAAGAAACTAAAGACTCTTGAACCTGGACTAGAAGAAAGAAAGGAGTTGACAAGAGTGAAGAAGCCTTCACTCTTGTCTCTATATATACTATCTAACAAGGGGCTACGTGGCAACGTTCTATAGGACCTCCAATATGTGTTGACTTTGTAGGACACATGCCTTGACTTACAAGGCAAGTTTTTCTACGTGTGGGCCACATAGTTAGCTTGATCTTCAAGCTAACAACATGTGTGGCACATGGCCAACTTGTTGACCACGTTTCTAATCCAAAAAGTCAATTAAAGACACCTATGAAGTCAAAGCAGCGTCTAGGAAGTTTCTAGGAAGCTTTTATATTAAGTATTATAGAATTAACTTACTTTTATCTACTTTTACTTACTTCTACCTATTTCTATATGTAATTATTAGCTTACATGATTATGGCCGTGACATTACCCCCCCTTCTAGAGACGAGTTCCATGAGGAGCGGTCATCATATGTTGAGGAAATCTATGATGCGACGAATTGTATTCGCCACATACTCTGATCTCTGTTCTCTTCGAAGATGATTGATAGGGCCTCTCAACCATCGGTAGTGTCCCATACCAGGGCGGGAAGACCACCCAGTTATTTGATCATTATTGAGGCCTTCACAACTTCCTTCGAATAGAATATTCGGAACACCATCAGGAGTTGTTCCTACCTCTAGCAAAATCACCAAACATCGGGAGTCCCTTCCCAAATCGTGATACCAAACGCGTTGTATCTCACCATCTGTTTGAGGAAGAACATGTCGTTCTTGAAGATCTTCATCTCGATTGCGTCGTCTTGAAGGTTGTGACAATCGTAATGTCTCGTCCGGCAGGTCAGCAAACGAAGGTTCTTGAGTTGAATCTGCTGGTTGTTGGCTCTCCATCTAATTAGCGTCACAAACGCAAAGAAGTTACAAACAAGGATAGGAAATTGAATGTTATCTTGCCTCAATCTTGTCTCTTTTATAGGAGAGATTTTCATCTTGGTTTTGATGGATGTCGTTGATGAAAAACTTTGACTTTAGTTGATGCATTTGCTAGATTCCTGGATGGCTCCCATGTGCGTTCACTAATATCATATCTGCGCCAATGAACAAGATATTCCAGCTTATTTCGGCGCCGCCTTGAGTCTAATATCTCTTCCACCTCAAATTCTTCATTATTATCTACTTCTATAGGAGGCGGTGGCATTTGTCTTCTTCCTTGTATATCCACTGTCTTATATGGTTCAAGAAGAGACACGTGGAATACAAGATGGATCTTCATTGACTCCGGTAGATGTAACCGATATGCAACTGGGTTGATCTGTTCAGAAACAGAAAAGGGGCCAAGCCTACGATAGTCCAACTTGTCACAAGGTCGAGTAGTCTTGATATTGCGACGAAGTAGCCATACCTTATCACCGACGTTGATCTGTGGTTGCTCCTTACGATATAGATCCGCGTTTATCTTTTGTCGTTCTTGAGCTTCCTTCAATTGTGTCTTCATTATTGCATGTAACTCTGACAACCGATTTGCCATATCTTCTGCTGCAGGATTATCAACTTTTGAAAAATCAAAAGTATCAAGTCGTGGATGATAGCCATAATTGGCAAAGAAAGGTGTTTGTTGCGTGGAAGAATGTACCGTATTATTATAAGCAAACTCTGCCAATGGCAGAAGGGTTGTCCAATCATCTTGTTGGTAGTTGATAGTACACCTTAAATATTGCTCCAAGACTTGGTTTACGCGCTCTGTTTGTCCATCAGTTTGAGGATGAAAAGCCGAAGATAGTTTTATGTCCACTTTTAAAATCTTGAAAAGGGTCCTCCAAAATCTTGACACAAATTGAGTTCCCCTATCCGATATGATATCTTTAGGTAATCCATGATAGCGATAGATATTATCAATGAAAAGCTTAGCTGTTTCTTCACCTGTGATAGATTTTGTACATGGCACAAAATGTGCCATCTTGGTGAAACGATCTACTATCACAAATATAGAATCATAAGATCTTGAGCTTGGAAGATCTGTGATGAAATCCATAGAAACAGAAGACCATGGTTGTTCTGGTATAGGTAATGGCTGAAGAAGTCCGTAAGGTCGATGACGAGGAATTTTTGATCTTGAACAAATATCACATGATTGTACAAAGTCTTTGACTGACTTCCACATTTGTGGCCACCAAAAATCTCTTGATATGAGTTCCAAAGTCTTATTATATCCAAAGTGACTTGCTGCTGGAAAGTCATGACGTGCTTGAAGAACACGTAAACGTGCTTCTCCTTCTGGAACATATAAGCGTCCTTCAAAATATAATAGATTATTCTTGAACTCAAACTTAGAAGGATCATGAGACTTGGAAGAATTATTCTCGATATCATAAACAAGAGGGTCTGAGGACATACTGGACTGGATTTGCTTGAGAAAAGTTGAATCAACAGTCAATGTTGATTTCATTGCTCGGAGATGAAATTGCTCCGGTTTCAAGAGGACCGTTCTTTGTTGCTCAAAAGCTGCATCTCCTTCTTTTGGTGCAAAATAAGAACGTCTAGATAGGGCATCGGATAAACCTTGTTGTTTTCCTGGCCGATAAGTGATAATGAACTCGAATCTTGACAAAGACATACTCCAACGAGCTTGACGACGATTCAACACGCGTGCTGATATGAAATACTCGAGGTTCTTGTGATCTGTATACACAGTGACTGGACTAGAAGCGCCTTCTAGATAATGACGCCATTCTTGAAAGGAATCCACGATCGCAAGAAGTTCTTTATCGTGGATCTCATAATTGATCTCGGCTGCTGAGAATTTTCTTGAATGAAAAGCTATCGGATGGAGTTTGTCATCTGTTCCCATTTGTGATAAAACTGCACCCAAGGCAAAATCTGATGCATCTGTTTCCATAAAAAATACCTTGGAAAAGTCAACACGATATAAGACTGGTGCAGAGACAAACGATGTCTTCAAGGCTTCAAATGCTGCTTCCGCTTCTTGATTCCATTGAAATTTATCTTTACTAGTCAAGCGTGTAAGTGGAGCTGCAACTCGTGAGAAATCTTTGATGAAGATCCGATAGTAATTGGCAAATCCCAAGAAACATTGGACATCTCTCACAGTCTTTGGAATCTTCCAATCCATGATTGTTTGGACTTTCTTAGAATCCATCATAAGACCATCATTTGAAATGATGTATCCTAAAAAGTCAACTTGAGTAGTGTGAAATACACACTTTTCCATCTTGGCGTACAATCCTGCATCTCTGAGTTTTTGTAATACTTGACGAACATGTATTTCATGTTCTTCAACATTCTTAGAATAAATCAGGATATCGTCTAGGTAGCAGACGACAAAATTGTCTAAGAATTCACGAAATACATCATTCATGAGATGTTGAAAAGCAGCTGGTGCATTCGTGAGTCCAAAAGGCATGACATTATATTCAAAATGCCCGTACCTGGTTCGAAACGCAGTCTTCCATTCATCTCCTTCTTTGATCCGTACTAGATTATATGCTCCTCTTAGATCTATTTTTGTATAGATCTTAGCTTGATTTAACTAGTCAAGGAGTCCTGATATCAAAGGTAATGGATACCTGTTCTTGATTGTGATCTTGTTGAGTCCTCGATAGTCAACACACATTCGTAAAGATCCATCTTTTTTCTTTACGAATAAAATTGGAGCTCCTGCTGGAGATTTTGAATGGCGTATGAAATTCTTCGCTAAATTCTCGTCAATATATGTCTTGAGTTCAGCCATCTCATCTTGCGATAAACTGTAAATTGGTCCAAATGGTGGCTGAGTTCCTTCCTTGAGGTCGATTGAACAATCATATGGACGATGCTCAGGAAGAATATCTGCATTCTTTTTCTCAAAAACGTCTTGATAATCCTGATATTGACTTGGAATGCCACTTGAAGTCTTTACGCTTTCAGAAATAGGTGCAGCATAAATAGCAAAAGTTGATCCTTCTTTTGCTGCGTGTATAAATGCTTTTGCACCTATCAGTACGGGTTTTACTGTACTAGACTTATAATTTTTTACTTGGTTCGTAGAACTATTAATAACGCTTTTGGAAAAGTCAAGTTTACGAGAAATCCAATCTATTCGAGGGTTATATTTTTCTAGCCAGGATAAACCTAAAATAACTGGATTGGACGGGGATTTAATTATGTTAAAAGCTATGTAGCTATCATGACCGTCTATTGTTACTTTTATAGGATGAGTTTCATGAGTGACATCTCCAGAAGACAAGGGACGACCATCTATGACTTCTACATGTACTGGTTTAGGTTTCTGTACATAGGGTATTTTACGACTTTTAACAAATTGTTCATCTAAAAAACATGCTGAGGCTCCCGAATCTAATAAAGCAGAGGCTTTGTAATTCTTAGGTCCTAAATATAAGTCTATTATAAAACAAGGAGAGGGTTCTGAGGAGAGGATAGGACCTTCATTAGGAATTGTACAAGGTTCCAGCTGCACGGTCCCTATTGTAGCTGGACGGATCCGTTTTCCGACATGTTCTCTTCTTTGACCGTCGTACCCCTCATTTTATAGTTGCGTCGTTTCTTTGGACAATGTTGAGCAGTGTGCTTAGGTTCTCCGCAATATAAACATAATCCTTCTTGACGACGACGAATCTTTTCTTGCTCAGTTAGAGGTTTAAAACGTACCGCGTCAATTTGCATGTCTTCTACTTCCGAATGTACGTTTGACAAAGATGTTGATGTTGACATTGAGTAATAACGTTGAGGTTCCCGTGAATGATTCTCAGATCGAAATTCAAAAAGTCGATTATCACATTTTACCGCAAAATCGATTGCTTGACTCAAAGTTTGAGGATCAGATAAGTTGAGCATCAATTTCTTTACTTCGTATTGCAATCCATAAAGAAATTGACTGATGAGTGCAGCATCATCCCACTTGATGTCAATTGCAAGTTGTCAAAATTGTGAAGCATATACTGTTACTGAGCGATTTCCTTGTCGCAGAATTCGGATCTTATTTGTTGCAACACGAGTTGCATCGTGTTCACCATACATAGATCGAAACTCCGCTAAAAAAGCCTCCAAATTGTCCAATATTGGATTTCGTTGTTCAAGAAAAGACGAAAACCACGATAATGCAGAACCTGTCACGGCCATAATCATGTAAGCTAATAATTACATATAGAAATAGGTAGAAGTAAGTAAAAGTAGATAAAAGTAAGTTAATTCTATAATATTTAATATAGAAGCTTCCTAGAAACTTCCTAGACGCTGCTTTGACTTCATAGGTGTCTTTAATTGACTTTTTGGATTAGAAACGTGGTCAACAAGTTGGCCATGTGCCACACATGTTGTTAGCTTGAAGATCAAGCTAACTATGTGGCCCACACGTAGAAAAACTTGCCTTGTAAGTCAAGGCATGTGTCCTACAAAGTCAACACATATTGGAGGTCCTATAGAACGTCGCCACGTAGCCCCTAGTTAGATAGTATATATAGAGACAAGAATGAAGGCTTCTTCACTCTTGTCAACTCCTTTCTTGCTTCTAGTCTAGTTTCAAGGGTCTCTAGTTTTCTTGTATTTTGGCAATAGCCATTCCAGTTTCTTTCTTAATATACATATATCTATTTTGTCCTATTTCTTTTTGAGAAAAGTCTCACTTACTCTTTAGCTTTCATCGAGTTCTTGTCCTTGACAGATTGACAAGAGTACACTTACAATATCAGAGCTTTGTCTTTTCTTGATTAAGAGTGGATTACCCCTTTTTCTTGATAAGACATAAGCGCATTAGAAGTTGCGGATTACCCTCTTTTAAACTGATATTGTTCTTAGTATTTTCTTTGTTATCAATTCCTCTCTTCTATTTGTTTTGAGCGTTGTTAGACATCTTCTCTTTTCTAAGTGCTACTATGGCAGAGCTTGTTGAAATGAAGAGTGCAATGGCACAGATGCAAGAACAATTGAGGGAGTTAATGCTTGCGATGCATCAACTCAATTTACCACCACAAGGAGCAACAAGAATGGTAGGAAGTGAAGATATAAAGATGATTGGGGCTGCTTCAACATCTGCACCAAACCATGTCCCTTCTCCCAGAATGGAACACCCTTCGAGTGTTAGAGAACCGAGAGTTGCCTTGCCCGAGAAGTTTGATGGTACCAGATCCAAGTTTCGAGGATTCATCAATCAGGTCCAACTAGTGATTGAACTTCAACCCCAAAGCTATCCAACTCCAGGGTCACAAGTAAGATTCATTGGTACACTTCTTTCAGGTTCAGCATTGTCATGGTTTTCATCTTTTCTTGAACGACGAGATCCAATATTGGATAATCTGGAGGCTTTTTTGGCGGAGTTTCGATCCATGTTTGGAGAACATGATGCAATTCGTGTTGCAACCAACAAGATCCATATTTTGCGACAAGGCAATCGATCAGTAACATTATATGCTTCGCAATTTCGACAACTTGCAACTGATATCAAGTGGGATGATGCCGCACTTGTGAGTCAATTTCTCTACGGATTACAATATGAGGTAAAGAAATTGATGCTTAATTTACCTGATCCTCAAACATTGAGTCAAGCAATTGACTTTGCTGTGAAGTGCGACAATCGACTTTTTGAATTTCGATCCGAGAGTCGCACAAGTGGGCCTCAACGTTACTATAATTCAATGGCAACACCGACGTCTCCTCAACACATACCTTCAGAAGTAGAGGATATGCAAATTGATGCGGTACGTTTCAAACCTCTTACTGAGCAAGAAAAGTCTCGTCGTCGACAAGAAGGATTGTGCTTATATTGTGGAGAACCTAAGCACACTGCTCAACATTGTCCAAAGAAGCGACGCAACTACAAAATGAGGAGTACGGCTGTCAAAGAAGACAGTATGTCGGAAAACGAGTACGTCCAGCTACAATAGGGACCGTGCGGCTGGAATCTTGTACAACTTCTAATAAAGGTCCTATCCTCTCCTCAAAACCATCTCCTTGTTTTATAATAGATGTGCGTTTAGGACCTAATAATTACAAAGCCTCTGCCTTGGTAGATTCAAGAGTCTCATCTTGTTTTTTAGATGAAGAATTTGCTAGATGTCATAGAATATCATTAATACAAAAAACTAAACCTGTACACGTAGAAGTCATAGATGGTCGTCCGTTGTCTTCTGGAGATGTAACTCACGAAACACTTCCTGTAGTTGTAGTAATAAATGGTCATAGTAGTTGCATAATTTTTAATATAATTAGATCTCCCTCTAATCCAGTAATTTTAGGCTTATCATGGTTAGAAAAGTATAATCCTCGAATAGATTGGATTTCTCGTAAACTTGATTTTCCTCACAGCATTAGTAACAGTTCTATTAACCAAGTAAAAAACCATGAGTCTAGTATAGTAAAACTCACACCTATAGGTGCAAAAGCATTTATACACGCAGCAAAAGAAGGATCAACTTTTGCTATTTATGCTGCACCTATTTCTGAAAGCGTAAAGACTTCAAGTGGCATTCCAAGTCAATATCAGGATTATCAAGACGTTTTTGAGAAAAAAAATGCAGATATTCTTCCTGAGCATCGCCCATACGATTGTTCAATCGATCTCAAGGAAGGAACTCAGCCACCATTTGGACCAATTTACAGTTTATCGCAAGATGAGTTGGCTGAACTCAAGACATATATTGACGAGAATTTAGCGAAGAATTTCATACGCCATTCAAAATCTCCAACAGGAGCTCCAATTTTATTCGTAAAGAAAAAAGATGGATCTTTACGAATGTGTGTTGACTATCGAGGACTCAACAAGATCACAATCAAGAACAGGTATCCATTACCTTTGATATCAGGACTCCTTGACTAGTTAAATCAAGCTAAGATCTATACAAAAATAGATCTAAGAGGAGCATATAATCTAGTACGGATCAAAGAAGGAGATGAATGGAAGACTGCGTTTCGAACCAGGTACGGGCATTTTGAATATAATGTCATGCCTTTTGGACTCACGAATGCACCAGCTGCTTTTCAACATCTCATGAATGATGTATTTCGTGAATTCTTAGACAATTTTGTCGTCTGCTACCTAGACGATATCCTGATTTATTCTAAGAATGTTGAAGAACATGAAATACATGTTCGTCAAGTATTACAAAAACTCAGAGATGCAGGATTGTACGCCAAGATGGAAAAGTGTGTATTTCACACTACTCAAGTTGACTTTTTAGGATACATCATTTCAAATGATGGTCTTATGATGGATTCTAAGAAAGTCCAAACAATCATGGATTGGAAGATTCCAAAGACTGTGAGAGATGTCCAATGTTTCTTGGGATTTGCCAATTACTATCGGAACTTCATCAAAGATTTCTCACGAGTTGCAGCTCCACTTACACGCTTGACTAGTAAAGATAAATTTCAATGGAATCAAGAAGCGGAAGCAACATTTGAAGCCTTGAAGACATTGTTTGTCTCTGCACCAGTCTTATATCGTGTTGACTTTTCCAAGGCATTTTTTATGGAAACAGATGCATCAGATTTTGCCTTGGGTGTAGTTTTATCACAAATGGGAACAGATGACAAACTCCATCCGATAGCTTTTCATTCAAGAAAATTCTCAGCAGCCGAGATCAATTATGAGATCCACGATAAAGAACTTCTTGCGATCGTGGATTCCTTTCAAGAATGGCGTCATTATCTAGAAGGCGCTTCTAGTCCAGTCACTGTGTATACAGATCACAAGAACCTCGAGTATTTCATGTCAACACGCGTGTTGAATCGTCGTCAAGCTCGTTGGAGTATGTCTTTGTCAAGATTCGAGTTCATTATCACTTATCGGCCAGGAAAACAACAAGGTTTATCCGATGCCCTATCTAGACGTTCTTATTTTGCACCAAAAGAAAGAGATGCAGCTTTTGAGCAACAAAGAACGGTCCTCTTGAAACCGGAGCAATTTCATCTCCGAGCAATGAAATCAACATTGACTGTTGATTCAACTTTTCTCAAGCAAATCCAGTCCAGTATGTCCTCAGACCCTCTTGTTTATGATATCGAGAATAATTCTTCCAAGTCCCATGATCCTTCTAAGTTTGAGTTCAAGAATAATCTATTATATTTTGAAGGACGCTTATATGTTCCAGAAGGAGAAGCACGTTTACGTGTTCTTCAAGCACGTCATGACTTTCCAGCAGCAGGGCACTTTGGATATAATAAGACTTTGGAACTCATATCAAGAGATTTTTGGTGGCCACAAATGTGGAAGTCAGTCAAAGACTTTGTACAATCATGTGATATTTGTTCAAGATCAAAAATTCCTCGTCATCGACCTTACGGACTTCTTCAGCCATTACCTATACCAGAACAACCATGGTCTTCTGTTTCTATGGATTTCATCACAGATCTTCCAAGCTCAAGATCTTATGATTCTATATTTGTGATAGTAGATCGTTTCACCAAGATGGCACATTTTGTGCCATGTACAAAATCTATCACAGGTGAAGAAACAGCTAAGCTTTTCATTGATAATATCTATCGCTATCATGGATTACCTAAAGATATCATATCGGATAGGGGAACTCAATTTGTGTCAAGATTTTGGAGGACCCTTTTCAAGATTTTAAAAGTGGACATAAAACTATCTTCGGCTTTTCATCCTCAAACTGATGGACAAACAGAGCGCGTAAACCAAGTCTTGGAGCAATATTTAAGGTGTACTATCAACTACCAACAAGATGATTGGACAACCCTTCTGCCATTGGCAGAGTTTGCTTATAATAATACGGTACATTCTTCCACGCAACAAACACCTTTCTTTGCCAATTATGGCTATCATCCACGACTTGATACTTTTGATTTTTCAAAAGTTGATAATCCTGCAGCAGAAGATATGGCAAATCGGTTGTCAGAGTTACATGCAATAATGAAGACACAATTGAAGGAAGCTCAAGAACGACAAAAGATAAACGCGGATCTATATCGTAAGGAGCAACCACAGATCAACGTCGGTGATAAGGTATGGCTACTTCGTCGCAATATCAAGACTACTCGACCTTGTGACAAGTTGGACTATCGTAGGCTTGGCCCCTTTTCTGTTTCTGAACAGATCAACCCAGTTGCATATCGGTTACATCTACCGGAGTCAATGAAGATCCATCTTGTATTCCACGTGTCTCTTCTTGAACCATATAAGA
This sequence comes from Physcomitrium patens, assembly GCF_059467195.1. Taxonomy (NCBI): domain Eukaryota; kingdom Viridiplantae; phylum Streptophyta; class Bryopsida; order Funariales; family Funariaceae; genus Physcomitrium; species Physcomitrium patens. The sequence goes on from NC_143426.1 coordinate 7,168,298, forward strand.
CAGTGGATATACAAGGAAGAAGACAAATGCCACCGCCTCCTATAGAAGTAGATAATAATGAAGAATTTGAGGTGGAAGAGATATTAGACTCAAGGCGGCGCCGAAATAAGCTGGAATATCTTGTTCATTGGCGCGGATATGATATTAGTGAACGCACATGGGAGCCATCCAGGAATCTAGCAAATGCATCAACTAAAGTCAAAGTTTTTCATCAACGACATCCATCAAAACCAAGATAAAAATCTCTCCTATAAAAGAGACAAGATTGAGGCAAGATAACATTCAATTTCCTATCCTTGTTTGTAACTTCTTTGCATTTGTGACGCTAATTAGATGGAGAGCCAACAACCAGCAGATTCAACTCAAGAACCTTCGTTTGCTGACCTGCCGGACGAGACATTACGATTGTCACAACCTTCAAGACGACGCAATCGAGATGAAGATCTTCAAGAACGACATGTTCTTCCTCAAACAGATGGTGAGATACAACGCGTTTGGTATCACGATTTGGGAAGGGACTCCCGATGTTTGGTGATTTTGCTAGAGGTAGGAACAACTCCTGATGGTGTTCCGAATATTCTATTCGAAGGAAGTTGTGAAGGCCTCAATAATGATCAAATAACTGGGTGGTCTTCCCGCCCTGGTATGGGACACTACCGATGGTTGAGAGGCCCTATCAATCATCTTCGAAGAGAACAGAGATCAGAGTATGTGGCGAATACAATTCGTCGCATCATAGATTTCCTCAACATATGATGACCGCTCCTCATGGAACTCGTCTCTAGAAGGGGGGGTAATGTCACGGCCATAATCATGTAAGCTAATAATTACATATAGAAATAGGTAGAAGTAAGTAAAAGTAGATAAAAGTAAGTTAATTCTATAATACTTAATATAAAAGCTTCCTAGAAACTTCCTAGACGCTGCTTTGACTTCATAGGTGTCTTTAATTGACTTTTTGGATTAGAAACGTGGTCAACAAGTTGGCCATGTGCCACACATGTTGTTAGCTTGAAGATCAAGCTAACTATGTGGCCCACACGTAGAAAAACTTGCCTTGTAAGTCAAGGCATGTGTCCTACAAAGTCAACACATATTGGAGGTCCTATAGAACGTTGCCACGTAGCCCCTTGTTAGATAGTATATATAGAGACAAGAGTGAAGGCTTCTTCACTCTTGTCAACTCCTTTCTTGCTTCTAGTCTAGTTTCAAGGGTCTCTAGTTTTCTTGTATTTTGGCAATAGCCATGCCAGTTTCTTTCTTAATATACATATTTCTATTTTGTCCTATTTCTTTTTGAGAAAAGTCTCACTTACTCTTTAGTTTTCATCGAGTTCTTGTCCTTGACAGAACCAGAAAGTAGAGTGCCAATAAACCTGACTTGTGATCCTGGAGTTGGATAGCTTTGCGGTTGAAGTTCAATTGCCAATTGTACTTGATTGATGAACCTTCGAAACTTTGATCTCGTACCATCAAATTTCTCAGGTAAGGCAATTCTTGGTTCTCTAGTGCTTATAGGATGTTGTACAATTGGAGACGGAACGTGATTTGTTGTAGATGTTGAAGCAGCTCCGATCATCTCTATATCTCCACTTTCTGCTATTCTTGTTCTTTCCTGTGTTGGTGAATTGAGTTGATGCATCGCAAGCATTAACTCCCTCATTTGCTCTTGCATTTGTGCCATTGCACTCTTCATTTCAACAAGCTCTGCCATAATGACACTAAGAAGAAAAATTTGTTTGATATTGCTCAAGACAAAAGAAAAGAAAGACTTGATAACAAAGAAGATACTAAGAACAATATCAGTTTAGAAGTGGGTAATCCGCAAACTTCTAATACGCTTATGTCTTGTCAAGAGAAAGGGGTAATCCACTCTTACTCAAGAAAAAACAAAGCTCTGATATTGTAAGTGTACTCTTGTCAATCTGTCAAGGACAAAGACTCGATGAGGAAAAATATACACCAAAAGGCTATCTCGATATAATAAGTCAAAATATAAACAAGTAGGTATATTAAAAGGAAACTGGAATGGCTATTGCCACAAGACAAGAAACTAAAGACTCTTGAACCTGGACTAGAAGAAAGAAAGGAGTTGACAAGAGTGAAGAAGCCTTCACTCTTGTCTCTATATATACTATCTAACAAGGGGCTACGTGGCAACGTTCTATAGGACCTCCAATATGTGTTGACTTTGTAGGACACATGCCTTGACTTACAAGGCAAGTTTTTCTACGTGTGGGCCACATAGTTAGCTTGATCTTCAAGCTAACAACATGTGTGGCACATGGCCAACTTGTTGACCACGTTTCTAATCCAAAAAGTCAATTAAAGACACCTATGAAGTCAAAGCAGCGTCCAGGAAGTTTCTAGGAAGCTTTTATATTAAATATTATATAATTAACTTACTTTTATCTACTTTTACTTACTTCTACCTATTTCTATATGTAATTATTAGCTTACATGATTATGGCCGTGACATTAGATTAGTTTGGAATAAGTAAAACAAGTAACCACATGTAGTCTTGACTTTTCTAAAAGCATACTTAAAGACAAAGTTAATTAAGTAGAAAGTCAGAAGCCTAGTATGACAAAACCTTTAGTAGTAGGTGTAAAAACTTTTATGCATGCGGCAAAGGACAAGTCACCTTTTGCTGTATATGCTATACCTATTTCTGATAATAGAAAGACCTCAAATGACCTTCCAAGTCAATATCAAGATTTTCAAGATGTATTTGAGAAGAAGAATGCAGATATCCTTCTAGAACATCACTCCTATGATTGCTCAATTGACCTTTAAGAGGGAACACAACCACTATTTGGACCAATCTACAGTTTATTACAAATTGAGTTGGTTGAATTCAAAGAGTATATTTACAAGAACTTGGCTAACAATTTCATACGCCATTTTAAATTTTCAACTGTCAAGGACATGAACCCTAAGAAAATATAATCTCAATACACTCTAGTGTCACTCAAAAAGACCAAGAAATCACTCAAAGATGATAATATATTGAACAGAAATGGCTATTGCCAAGGATAAGAAAATTAGAAAGTCTTGAAACAAGACTAAGGACTAGAAAGGCATTGACAAGAGTGAAGAAGGCTTCACTCTTGCTTCCATATATACTATCTAACTAGAGGCTACATGGCGATGTCCTATAGGACCTCCGATATGTGTTGTCTTAGCTTGCAAGGCAAGTTATCTATGGATCCGCCATATAGTTAGCTTGTTTTCCTAACACATGTAGTGTGTCGCTAACTTGTTGACCAAGTTTCTAACCTAAAAGTCAACAATAAACATGTATAAAGTCAATAATGTGTCTACGAAGTTTCTAGAAATTGTTATTGACATGTTGTCGTGTTGTGGTTCGACTACCATATGAAAATAATATGTTTATATATTTATTATATAGTTTACTAAGCAACATGGTTAGAGCAATGTTAATAGATTTTAGTTGATTATAGAATGTAGTTAGATTACTACCTTGAAAAGAGGATGTTTAAAAGAATTATTATTAGAATTTGTATAATTTCATTTTCTTTTGATAGTGGTTTTTGAAGTTGATTTTGTTAGTAAAAACTTTTATACATTTAGAGTTGCCTTTGTTGGACATTGGTGACCCTTTAAGTATTATTTTGGTTCTTTTATTTGGTGTTAAAGGGACTTATTGTAAAAACCTTATAAGAGAAAGGGTTGGAGAGAGTTTTTGGTAGCAAAGGGAGTAATAAGGGCACCAATATGGATGAATGGAGATGGATAATATAAATCTCCATTCCTATTGGCTAAAAATCATGCCCAATGGACTTCAAGGAGGCTGCCCGAGGCCATATTAGGGATTAAGGTTAGCGTTTCGGGGTCATTTGAACTTTGGAGGCTAAGGTCAGAAGGTTTAGGTTTTTGGATATGGTTTTGGTGCAAAATTTGTGTCATTTGGGGTTTTTATGAAGAAGATATCAGTGCTCGAAGTTAAGGTGTTGGTTTTGGACCTACTATCACTCTTTGGGACATTGCGCACGCGTACAGATAGCAAACGAGGATCGGCGACTGGAGTTGAAGAAAGAACTTTTGCGGCTACAGTTTTTTTATACTATTTGGTAAATTCTAAGCTTCGATGAAAGAGATATTGGTAGTTAAAGACAGCACTTGGAATCTAAGGATAGTAAGTAGCTCGATTTACTAGTGCTTGTGTTTTGAGCTATATCTTCTGCAATTCGACAAGGTTTTGGCTCAAAATTTTCTAGATTGTGTATAATCTTGTTATAAAGCTTTCTACATAAGTTTTGTGGAATTTGGGTTTTGGGTTTGTGAGATATTAAGAAAATAGTTCTCGGGTGCTTATAAGTTAGGGTTTTGAGCACCTACTAGGGTTTTTGAGATCTCAAACGATCGGTAACGAATTTACGGTAGATTTTTTTAGTAAAGCTCAAGGATAACAGCTACGTGTTGTAAAATTTTCAAAGGATTTGAACGGTTCAATCAAGATATATAGAATTTTAAAGTTTCAAGAGAAAAAACCCTTTACGGGAAAAAAATGTTTTGAAGGGAAATTGTTTTATTTTGAGTTTTATGTAAATTAAAGGAGTTTTGGGAGCTAAGACAAGGTAAATATATAAGTACAAGTTAAACTCTCTATAGCTAGATACCTGGTATATTCCCAGATAGAAAATCACGCCATACAACAACGTGTAAAGTCAATAACGCGTTTCTAACTTACTTCTACTAACTTCTACCTAATTATATAAATAATTATTGAGGTAAAGATACGTGTCCTTGATATTACCTTCCCTTTTGGAGACAAGTTTCACGAGGAGCGATCATCATATGTTGAAGAAATCTATGATGCGACGAATTATGTTTGCCACATACTTTGATCTTTGTTCTCTTCGAAGATAGTTGATAGGACCTTTCAGCCATCGATAGTATCTTATACGAGGGCAAGAAGACCACCCTGTTATTTGATCGCTGTTGAGGCTTTCATAACTTTCTTCAAATATAATATTTGGAATACCATCAGGAGTTGTTCCTACTTCTAATAAAATTACCAAACATCGGGAGTCTCTTCGAAGGTCGTGATACCAAATGCGTTGTATCTCACCATCTATTCAAGGAAGAACATGCCGTTCTTGAAGATCTTCATCTCGATTGCATCATCTTGAAGGTTGTGATAATTGCAATGTCTCGTCCGACAGGTCAGTAAATGAGGTGTCTTGAGTTGAATCCGCTGGTTATTGGTTCTCCATTTTCTTAGCATCAAAAATACAAACAAACAAGGATAGAAGATAGAATGTTATCTTGCCTCAATTTTGTTTCTTTTATAGGGAAGGTCTTCAGCTTGGTTTTGATAGATGTCGTCAATGAAAAGCTTCCACCTTCTTTATTGCATTTGCAAGATTTTTACTGGCTCCTATCTGCATTCACTAATGTCGTATTCACGCCAATAAACAAGATATTCCAACCTATTTCGGTGCCGCCTTGAATCTAAAACTTCTTCTACTTCAAATTCTTCATTATTGTCCAGTTTTATAGGAAGAAGTGATACTTGTCTTCTTCTTAGTATGTTTGCTATCTTGTATGGTTTGAAAAGAGATACGTGGAATACAAGATGGATCTTCATTGACTCTGGTAGGTTTAATTAATATGCAACTGGTTTGATTTGTGTAGAAATAGGAAAAGGTCCAAGCCTACGATAGTCCAATTTGTTACAAGGACAAGTAGTCTTGATATTGCGGCGTAATAGCCATACCTTATCACCCACATTAAATTGTGGTTGTTCCTTTCAATAAGCATCCGAGTTGGACTTTTGTCGTTCTTGAGCTTCCTTTAATTGTGCCTTCATTGTTGAATGAAGCTTTGACAAACGATTTGCCAAGTCTTTTGCTGGTGGATTTTTAACTTTTGAAAAGTCAAAAGTATCAAGTCGTGGATGATAACCATAATTGGCAAAGAAAGGTGTTTGTTGCGTTGAAGAATGCACCGTATTATTATAAGCAAATTCTGCCAATGGCAAGAGAGTTGTCCAGTCATCTTGTTCGTAATTAATGGTACACCTTAAGTATTGCTCCAAGACCTGGTTTACGCACTCCATTTGTCCATCAGTTTGAGGATGATAGGCCGAAGATAGTTTTATGTCTACCTTTAGAATTTTGAAAAGGCTTCTCCAAAATCTTGATACAAATTGAGTCCCCCTAACCGAAATGATATCCTTGGATAGTCCATGATATCGATAGATATTATCAAGGAAAAGCTTAGCCATTTCTTCACCTGTGATAGATTTTGTACATGGTACAAAATGTGCCATTTTGGTAAAATGATCTACATTCACAAATATAGAATCATACGAACTTGAAATTCGAAGATCCATAATAAAATCCATAGAAACTGAAAACCATAGTTGTTCTGGAATTGGTAACGATTGAAGAAGTCTATAAGATTGATAGCGAGGAGTTTTGGATTTTGAACAAGTATCACATAATTGAACAAAGTTTTTGACTGCCTTTCACATTTGAGGCCACCAAAAATCTCTCAATATTAGCTCCAAAGTCTTGTTGTATCCAAAATGTCCAGCTGTAGGAAAGTCATGACGAGCTTGGAGGATGCATAATCGTGCCTCGCCTTCTGGAATGTATAGGCAACCTTTGAAGTATAATAGGTTGTTCTCGAATTCAAACTTTGAAGTGTCATAGAACTTAGAGGAAGTATTTTTAATATCATGAACAACAAGGTCTGAAGTCATACTTGATTGAATTTGCTTGACAAAGGTTGAATCAACAATTAATGTTGATTTCATTGCTCGAAGATGAAAATATTTTGGTTTCAAGAGAATTATTCTTTGTTGATCAGAAGATGCATCCCCTTCTTTTGGTACAAGATAAGAACGTCTAGAAAGGGCGTCTGACAAACCTTATTGTTTTTCGGGTCGATATGTGATCTTAAAATCAAATCTTGATAAAGACATCCTCCAACAAGCTTGACGACGATTCAAAACACGTGTTGACACAAAATATTCAAGATTCTTATGATCAGTATATACGATGACTAGACAAAAAATGCCTTCTAAATAATGACGCTATTCTTGAAATGAATCCACGATTGCAAGAAGCTCTTTGTCGTAGATTTCATAATTAATCTTGGTTGCTGAAAATTTCCTTGAATAGAAAGCTAATTGATGGAGTTTATCATCTTTTCCCATTTGTGATAATACTGCATCCAAAGCATAGTCCAATGCATCTGTTTCCATAAAAAATGACTTGGAGAAGACAACTCAATATAAGATTGGTGCAAAAGTAAACTCCTTCTTTAGAGTATCAAATGATGCTTTGGCTTCTTTAATCCACTCAAGTTTGTCTTTACAAGTCAAACATATAAGTGGAGCTACAACTTGAGAAAAATTCTTGATGAAGATTTAATAGTAAATAGCAAAGCCTAAGAAGCATTGCACATCTCTTACTATTCTTGGAATCTTCCAATCTGTGATAGTTTGGACTTTCTTGGGATCCATTATAAGGCCCTCGTTAGAAATAATATATCCCAAGAAGTCAACTTGCATAGTGTGAAAAATACACTTTTCTATCTTGGCATATAATCCTGTATCTTGAAGTTTTTGTAATACATGACGAACATGAAGTTCATGTTCTTCTGTATTCTTAGAATATATTAGAATATCGTCTAAATAGCAGACGATAAAATCATCTAGATACTCACAAAAAATATCATTCATAAGATGTTGAAAAGCAGCTGGTGCATTCGTGAGTCCAAAAGGCATGACATTATATTCAAAATATCCGTACCTAGTTCAAAAGGCAGTCTTCCATTCATCTCTTTCTTTGATGCGGATCAAGTTGTATGCTCCTCGTAGATCTATTTTTGTATAGATCTTTGCTTGATTGAGTTGGTCAAGAAGTCCTAAAATGAGAGATAAGGAATATCTATTTTTGATGGTGATCTTGTTGAACCTTTGATAATCTACGCACATTTGTAAAAATCCATCTTTTTTCTTCACAAATAAGATAGGAGCTCCTACTAGGGATTTTGAATGGCATATGAAATTCTTAGCCAAATTTTCATCAATGTACTCCTTTAGTGCAGCCAATTCGTTTTGTGATAAGCTGTAGATGGGTCCGAACGGTGGTTGAGCTCCTTCTTGAAGATCAATGGTACAATCATAAAGCTTGTGATCTGGAAGAATATCTGCATTTTTCTTCTCAAAAACGTCTTTGAAAACTTGATATTGACTTGGAATCTCACTTGACGTCTTTTTTGTAATATTAATAGGCATGGCATATATAGCAAAAGGTGCCCCTTCTTTTGTTGCATGCATAAAAGTTCTTGCACCTATGAATAAAAGTTTGGATGTACTAGACTTACATATTTCTATTTGACGATTGAAATCGCATGAAAAATTAATACTACAAGAAATCCAATCTATATGAGGGTTATATTTTTCTAACCAAGATAGACCTTAAATGACTAGATTCAAAAGAGATCTTATAATATTGAATATTATTATACTGTTATGATTGTTAATTACTACATCTAAAAGAATAGTCTCGTGGGTAACATCTCCAGAAGACAATAAACGACCATCTACGACTTCTACATGTATAGGTTTGATTTTCTTGACTAACGATATTTCTTATTTTTTGGCAACATCTTTGTCTATAAAACAAGCTGAAGTTCCTGAATTTAATGAAGCAAAGACTTTATGGTTTTTGGGTCATAAACAAATATTCACAATAAAACAAGGTGACAGATCTAAAGAAAGAATAGGACCTTTAAAGAAAGAATAGGACCTTTAAAGATCAATTTGCATTGGCTCTGGCTTTGATGAATATGTTTTGGAAAACTTGGGAGTTACCATCATTGCTTGACTTGTTCCTCTCCAGCCAAGTCTTTGTTCTTAATGCCTTTCAAATAATCGATTGTCGTATGTAATGGCTTGAGTAATAAGTTATTCCAAAGATTTTGCTTTTGGCATTGTTAATAACAAATCTTTGTCGTTATCCTTCAATCCATAACAAAATTAATTGATAAGTACTTTGTCATTCCAGTCCACATCACAAGCAAGATATTAAAATTCAGCAGTATATGTGGTGGCTGATTGTGATCCTTGTCGTAAAGATAAGAGCTTGGTCTCAGCTACACGTTCTCGATCACTTTCTCTAAATGTGGCCGTAAATACTTCTAAGAATGCATTCAAATCATAAAGGATTCATGAATCCTTTTCCATCAAAGGTGCAAACCAAGAGAGAGCACTTCCAGATAGAAGTGCTTCAATGAAACCAACTTGAGTAAATCCATCATGGTATTGGAAGGGATGCAACTTTAGATAAAGCTTGACTTATTGCAAAAACCCTCGGAATTTTGATCTTGTCCCATCAAACTTCTTGGGCATACTAATCCTTGTCCCCATTGTACTTGTAGAAGTAAAACTCCCTGGATTTGGTTATGACGTCGATCTATTTGCCTCTTTTAATCGCACAACTTCTTGACGTAGACTCTGAACTTTTTCAGTAGGCTTAGGAGTAGTACCTCCATGATTCACATTGGAAATACATGAAATTTCAACTCTTACAGTGTTGACAAGTTTGTAAAGATCTGCAATAGTTACAAATCTATTTTCACTTCCATTGATAGTAGCATCTATAATCTTTCCTTCCATAAACAACTCAAAAAGATTCAAAGGTTAAATTAGAGGAGGGTAATCCACAACCTCTAATATCAAATGAAGATTTCCACAAAGAAAGATAATCCACTCTCTTTAAAGAAAAAATCAGTGAAATAACAAATTTGTTTAAAGGTGGGTAATCTGCAACCTTCAAAACACAACAATAGAAGTGAGGTGATCCATTCACTTCTCAGATAAGACTGAGACAATAAGTTAGCACTCTTGTCAAACTGTCAAGGACATGAACTCCAAGGAAACGTAATCTCAATACACTCTAGTATCATTCAAAAAGACTAAGAAATCACTCAAAGATGATAATATATTAAACAGGAATGGCTATTGCCAAGGACAAGAGAATTAGAAAGTCTTGAAACAAGTCTAAGGACTAGAAAGGCATTGACAAGAGTGAAGAAGGCTTCACTCTTGCTTCCATATATACTATCTAACTAGAAGCTACATGGCGATGTCCTATACGACCTCCGATATGTATTGACTTTGTGAGCCTCATGTCTTAGCTTGCAAGGCAAGTTATCTATGGATCCGCCATATAATTAGCTTGTTTTCCAAGCTACTAACACATGTAGTACGTTGCTAACTTGTTGACCAAGTTTCTAACCTAAAAGTCAACAATAAACACGTGTAAAGTCAATAATGCATCTACAAAGTTTTTAAGAAGCTTCTCTAGAAGATATTATGAAACTAACCTACTTTTACTTACTTCTACTTACTTCTACTTACTTCTACCTAATTATATAAGTAATTATTGAGGTAAAGATGTGTATCCGTGACACCAACAGGAACTCGAATTTTATTTATAAAAAAAAAGATGGATCATTGCGGATGAGTGTCGACTATCGAGAACTCAACAAGATCACCATTAAGAACATATATCCATTACCTTTGATAACTGGTCTCTTTGATCAGTTGAATCAGGCTAAAATCTATACAAAAATAGATCTACAAGGAACATACAATTTAGTACGCATCAAAGAAGGAGATGAATGGAAGACTGCGTTTTGGACTAGGTACAGACATTTTCAATATAATGTCATGTCTTTTGGACTTACAAATGCACTGGCTACTTTTCAACATTTCATTGATGATGTTTTTCGTGAGTTTTTGGACAATTTTGTCATCTGTTACTTAGATGACATTTTAATCTATTCTAAGAATGCAAAAGAGCATGAAGATCATATTTGTCTAGTATTACAAAAACTTCAAGATGGAGGATTGTAAGCCAAGATGGAAAAGTGTTTATTTCACACTATTCAAATTGACTTTTTAAGATACATTATTTCAAACAATGGTCTAATGATGGATTCTAAGAAAGTTTAAACAATTATAGATTGGAAGATTCCAAAGACGGTAAGAGGTCAATGAATTCCATGCAGGCTATCAACCTTTCTAGAACCTCTAGGGACACAAGAGATGATCTTATTTAACTTATGAATGAATCCACATGATTGTGTTTCTATGAGAAGTAGAAATGGGATTATTTATATAATTATAAAATAACATTTATAAGATAATTAATTTGTAAATCTTATTTAAATAAATAAATAAATAAATCTTTCTTTATTATATAGTTCTTTCTATAAATATTCACCTTATTCTTTCTATAGATGCATTGAAGTGTGTCTTAATTAATTGATGAAAAATTCTAAAATATCATATATATGATGAAAAATTATAAGCTCCTTTAAATCGAATAATAATCTCTTCAATGTTAATATCAAATAATAAGTTCTGAGATATATATATATATATATATATATATATATATATTAAAATTATAAAATTATAAGTTTTGTTTTATTATAATTGGTATTTGAAATTTTTTCTAAACAATAAATATTATATGATAAAACACCTTCTTTATTAATAGAAAATTAACGCTTTTTGGTAAAGTTATTATGAAGAAAAAGATATTAAATTCTAACTATATTCATGATACTAATAATTTTAAGAATATTATTTGATGATGTGTTAAAAACCTTAGCATCAACTTTAAAAATCTGTAGAATTTTGTAGAAACAAAATCTTTTAAAATTTTTGTTCAAATCTTTAAAAAATAATTGTAGTAAAAAGAAATTGTATTATATAAAGATAATTATAGGAAAGAATTTCTTAGAAAACTCATGATAATTTTTTTTTGCCTATAAAATTAAATTTATTATATTTTGTTGAAAAAAAATCGGTAAGTTTTATAAATATAATTTTTAATATTTAATCGGTTATTTTTAAAGATATATATATATATATATATATATATATATATATATATATATATTTAAAAAATATTTAAATATATAAATTATTTATATGTATTAAAATATAAATAAAATATAAAATGATTAAGTTATTGAAGAATTATTTTAGTGATACCATCTCAAAGTAATACTACCTAAAAGTGATATTATTTTAGCAATAATTTTTTTGCCTAGAAGTGATATAGTTTAAAAGTGATATTGCTAAAAAATAGTTGTGCTTAGAAATAGCCTTATTCTAAACAGACATAATGAATAAAAAAGTAACTAAAATGCTTTGAAAAATACAAAGTGCATATTTCTTTTTTCAATCCTCTTTCCTTCTTTCTTGTATGAAGTGCAATAATGTAGCTAACAACGCATCTATTAGATTCTTGATTTTATTATTTTCTTAAAATATTAAAAGTTTTGCTATATTTCAAGCTTTATTGAATAAATCAGCCAATTTTTGTTTTGTTTGAACATTCTTGACTTTCAATTCTTCTTCTAATATTCTTGACTCTCAAATGATACTTTCTTTTAATGTATTTGGATCTTATATAAAAAAATTAGATTTTTTGGCCAATTTCATTACTCTTTAATTGTCACAATTGAGGTATGCATCTTATAGAATATGAATAGATATATTTGCCAACACCCAAGCCACCTTCATTATTGCATATGTAACTAAAGTTGGAAAAGTAAGTATTTTAAGTGTTGTTGATTTGAACCTAATTATTGAGGTGCAACTTTAGTATTAAACCAATATGAACTTACATCATTAAATTGTATGATCAAAATTGCCACCAACTTTATAGGTTAGTATCATACATATGTTGTCTTTCTTGAAAATATAGTAAATATTTGGTTGTAGAAGATAAATTTGTATTTTAAGATCTCTAAAAAATCCTAATTAAATTTTGAATAAAATTTAAATAAATATTAGGTAAATCCTAATAATCTTAATAAAATCCTAAATAAATCCTAAATAAATTCTCACAATTTAAATAAAATTTTAAAGATATTCTAATCAAATTTTGAATAAATATTAATTAAGTCTTACCAAATCTTAAATAAATCCTAAACAATCTATATAGCAATTATAAAACTTCAATAGCTATTAATTAAATTGTAGGTCTTACTTAAAAAATTGAGTACATTTCAAAGTACATGTTAATAACAAGTATAAGAAAATTAATAGAAAATTGATTTTATTGATTGAAATAAAAAGCTCTTAATTTGCTTTGGTGTTTGTCATCATTTTTTTCTAACTTTAATGTCAATCTATCAATAATAATAGCTTCTTACAAAACCATTCACTTGCCCTCAAAATTTACTAAATTATTAAAAATTAATTTTATTATTTTTTACATAATTTATTTTCAATCTAACTAACAAATTGCTGAAAATTAAACAAATTTTTACTAATCCTTGAAATCTTAATTCCAAGACCTTAATCCAATTGAATTTTAATAATCTTTAATTTAAAAATTTATTTAAACTTAAATTCATAAAATATATTTATAATAAATAAATCTATAACTCCATAAAAAAAATTAATTATCAATCTAATATAATACATACAATATTTTCAAAAAATAAATTCTTTTTATTTTACAAAATTAAAAATCTCCTAAAACAACTATAACATTTCAAAATTCTTATAAAGTCAATATTAATTCAAATTACTTAAACCTATATTCAAAAAAAATTCATGAAGTTTTTTTTTTTTTTTAATTCTGCTCTCCAATCAACAAAAAAACCTTATAATTGCCATAAATGTATAGTTTTGTGCTTTAATGTTTGATTTCGATTTATATTTATAACTAATTTTCTTTGAATATTAATATCTAATTTTTTAAAATATTCAATTTATGGTTCTATTATAGTTTTTTTATCTTGTTTGTAACCCTACAAAATAATAGATAGTTTCCAACATAGAATAGATTAGCTATAGTTTAAAAATTAATATAGTTATAATAATAATGTTGAATCTATTATTTGTGCAAAAAATACTAATATAAATATAAAAGAACAAGACCTTAATATATGTGGATTTTGTAGATATAAAATTGTGTGATAAAGGTATATGGAATAGTGTAGAAGGTTAATATTGGATATACTTCATCATTTATTAATTAACTTTACCTTTTTCTAATAAAACGTCGCATAATAAAGAAGAAACTTGTATGTCTTTCAAAAGTGAGAGAAATAATAGCTTATTCACACTATTAAAGAGATCAAAAGATAGCACAAAGTTGAAATAAGTACCATCTTAAAAAATATTATCATGTGACAATTAGATTGTGATGAATGATGAGGTGCTTGAAATGAAATAAGTGTTCCTTAATCTTTACTAAGTTTAATGCCCTATCAAAAAATAGCAGCTTTAAGATAATATAGTAGCTCCAATTGTTGTATGTTGATTTATCAAAAGACATGCATAGGACGATCTACATTTATTGCCATCTAATTTGGCAATGATTTATAGTGTGCAAAGAGAGCTAAATTTGAAAAAAGGGCAAGAAATGCCTTATGCAGCAATTGAAATCCTTTAAAGTGATTGAGACGAGAAGTTGTAGTAATACAACATATCAATAAGTACTAACAAGGGAATCACTTGACTAAGTCTTTAGTATATTTTTGAATGACATCTAAAATAAAAGATACAAGAAATAAAAATATTTGTTAGAGTCAAAAGTATTTATCAAAAGAAATTGATAGCAATGGTTTAGATCTTGTGACTACCAATGAATAGTAGCCTTTGAATATTAGATACTACAAATATATGTGAATTATCAAGGACATAATAAAATTGCCATTAAGAACAGGTTATTTCTACCCTTAATATCAAGAATTCTTGATTAATTTAATCTACCCAAGATTTATACCAAAATAGATCAACAAAGAGTATACAACATAATATGTATGAAAAAAGAAATAAATAGAAGACTTTATTTTGAACCAAGTGTGGACATTTTAAATATAATTTCATCTCTTTTTTAACTCTTATTAATGTCTTTATTTTTTCCAATCTAATTTCAAGAGTCTTTAGTCTTTTGATAGGAATTCACTTGCATAATAGAATGAGAAAGACATCAATAAAAAAGTTGAAAAAATAAAATCTAAGAAAGAAACTCTTCAATCTATAAAGTAGTGTTCTACTTGTAATAATGTTATTACTAAAGAGAAAAATCTAATACATTCAAAGTTTGAAACAAAAATTTCTTTTGAAAGTTTTATCCATAGAAATTCCACAAGGAATATATATATATATATATATATATATATATATTTTTTAAATATAATTTTTAACTTATTCTATTTATCTTCCTTGAAGTTCTCTTTGACAATTGGCTAGAATGTAGGTGTCTACTTTATGCTTTATACATTTGAGCTACAAAATATAGTACACCAATATTTATACAAACATATGATATATAATTTGATGATTGGCATGAGACATATGCTAAAGGTCTAAAAATCTAGATTGATTATTGGTGGTGGCAAAAAAATATTGTATATGTTAAGAATTGTTTGATCTAGCAAAAAATCTACAAAAACTTTGAAAAAGATTCATAGTTAACAAATATGATTAGACATCATAAGACATAATTAGATAGGTTTGCATCTACAAACATCGCCATGTTTAAAGAAGTGCCTCATAATTAATATGGCTTTTCTTTTCACTTCATCATTATTTTCTTGTTTTTATAGTTCTTATAGCCTACATTTTTAAGACCATGTTAGCATATGTAGGTGGTGGAGCTTTTACTAGATCAACACCAAAGATAGAGATAAAAGTAGACCAACTTAAAGGCAATCTATTCAGAACAATGCATATCAATTTCATCTTATCAACCTTTATGTTGATGCCAACCAATGCATCAACTTTAAAATCTATATCTTACAAATAATTCTTTACTACGTGCATGTGATTACGAGCACTTTTATTTTTTTATTTTTTTGGTCTGAAACAATCTTACACTAATGTACATGTCTTACAAAGCATAGCTTAAAATAATTCTAACACCTTACTACATCTATGTCAAATGTGTTGACTTTAATGAAGACTCTCTTCTTCACTACAGCCATCAAAATTGATTTTATTTTTGCCTTTAGTTGTTTGATTTGATACATAGTGAGAAATGGCTCCCATTTGTACCTTAACTGAAATGAGTGCACGTCATTTCTTTGAAGATCTTTTTCCAAAACTTGAGATTGAGATTTCATTCTCAAATTTACTTTGTCATTTGATTTTATCAAAATTAGAGGATTATTTGTAGTCTAAATCCCCTTGACAGCTTTCATGACATGGGCCGTTCTGTACTTCTGAGACAGCTGTTTTCAATGCATGGGACTAAGGTATCAATTTCAGCTTGAAAATCATTTAACCACCAACACGTGTCACTAACCCACTGGGCTGAGGAAGGTTGAAAGCTATCCAGCCTTGAAGAAAAACGATCTGAAATCCATGTATTGAAGCAGCAACCAACTCCAACTGGTACCCATTGCAAATGTGAAGTCATGCACGGCATCATAGAAGGAATCTCCTATTTATGAAGTCTGGAGGTCTGCTCCCATACAGATGCAAATCTATATGATTGACACTAGAACTTTCACTTGCCTGAAGTATTCTGACAATCTTCACGCAGATCATAAACAAAAATGCAAACATGTAATTCATTATCTCTCAGAACGCAGCAACCTCTTCAGCTGTGGAACAGATCTTAATATTAAAACCCGTCCAACCAGAGGTGCGTGAAACTAACTGCATCAAACGATTAAGCATTTGCAATTTTATCAAGGACATGCAGAATACTTCAAGAAGGAACAAGAAGCAACAAAATTTCGAAAACGAAAATCCAAGGAATGTACACGTTACTTGCTATTGCGATACTCGTCATGTTGGTTCCAAGAAAGTCTCCAAAGGAAAGCTGAAGGGGTCTCGCTAGACAAAGCATTAGCATATAGAAATAAATAAGATAAGGTAATCAATAAAATGTACGTTCAACATGAAACGACCCTTGAAAAGTAGGACATACTTTAAATCCTCCACAGACATACGTTGAGGTCACCTTTTCACAATGTTGTATGCTGATGGAGAAGTACAAGCAAGTATCTCCAGAATTACACAATTACGTGAATTTTCAGAAAAGGAGCAATTGGGGATATCATTCATGAAAAATTTTAGTATCCTGGCCTAAAAATGAGGTAGACATGTTAGTAAATTTCTTCATAGCGCCGCACTACACGACTAAAATTTAAAAAGCATAGGTTAAATTAATAAAAGGTTACTAAGAAGAACCTGTACAGGCGTTTGTTTCCTGAAGTATCTTCTAGTTGACATCGTCCAACACACTAGTACTTGATGCGACCAGTGGCTTTAAGCCAGGTAAGAAGCTGAAGCAATCCTTCTTCTAGTGGTCGCGACTTGTAACCTAGCTCCCTTTCTGCCTTCTCACTCGAGTACGCCCACTGGTGCTTTAAAATATTTACAGACTGCACAATTCAACAATAGGAGTCTTGAGGACTAAATTCCTTCGGGATTAAAGGTAGATACTTTACGAAGGAAAAATTAGAAATCCTTGAAGTTCCTTTGAACTTACATGAGTGGTAATGAAAGGTATTTGGTGGGATATGCCAGTCCATGCGCCAAAACGCGCCCACTGGACACAAAGAAAGCCAGCCACATCCAAGACCCACATTGGGATAGTGACTTTTGCAGGATTTGTCTTCGTTAGCCCAGCAGCCAGGTCAAAGACTTCGTGAAAGGACATGTTGTCTCCACACAACATATACCGCTCACCTACCCTTCCTATTTCAATTGCAGCAAGATAAGCAACTACGACATCATCGATGTGGCAGAAGGAAAACTTCTTAACTTTATAGCCAACATACCCAGGCATTCGGCCGTTAAATCGTTCAATCATCTGCGAGTAACATAACAAACGATGAACGTGACAGCAGAGCCAAAACCCTAGTACAAAATTCAGCAAAGACAAAGCTTCCTTTACGAGTGTTACTTGACACAATTTTTGTCGTAATAAGTATCGACAAAACGATCAAAAACCGATTTGAATCGCTATCAAATGTTTAGTAGAGTTTGAAGGATGCTGCAAAGGAACACAGATGTAAAACCTGAAATTGCATTTGGATCAAAGCCAACAGAGACTCGCACCATAATTAAATTAGACCATTGCCAACACTACCATATACAAAACTTCTTTGTATTGGATTTTTGTACCGTGGTACTCATATGCCATGCTTCTACGTAAATTATAGAAGTTGCATGAAAATCATCAGCTACAGGTGCCACAATTTATCTATGAAATAGATGATCTCAAAACAAGCACGGAGAGGGTTATAAGAAGGGCACATACCATCTCAGCTAGAGAGTTGCCTTTAGTCATTGACCCGGGGCCGTATATTATTCCTGGATACAAAGAAACAATTGGCACACCCTCCATAGCAGCTTCACAAGCAAGCTTATCCGCAAATGCTTTTGATTCCTCGTACGGCGAGTAGAACGCCTTCATCGAGTGAAACTGCGAAAATCCTCAATCAGACAAAAAACTTTTCACTGGAAAGAACTGAAAAAGTTGATGCATTCAATTAATACGGATCTAGACACATGAGCGGCTAAAAGATGAATAGTTTTCACAAACTCGTCAACGGTGTTTTCAAAAGTGAGAGAGTTAAAAGAATTGGAATCCAAACCTGGGTTTCATCTCCAATGTAGCCGTCAGTTGGACCCACGGCGAAAAAGGAAGAAGTATAGATAAGTTTCTTCACACTAGGAGTGGCCTTCACAGCTTCTATTACATTCTTAAACCCCTCCACGTTCACCTACTACAACAAAATGCAATGACGCCAAAGGTATGAATTCTCTATAATATCCTACAGTGATGAACTTCAAATTCTACGGTAGGCACGGAAAGAAAACGATAACCTAAATGAAGGTTTAAGACGAATATTACAAAAGCTCAGAATGGACTACTTGCAACACCTAATTGTGATTTTCTTCCAATTCATTGAGCATTCCTCAGTCTTCAAAGGGTAAGGATCTAGAAGCAGTAGAAAAAACTGCCTTGTAAGGTCTCCAACAGAATTGGCAGCAATAAGATAAGAGCATCACCACTTGTACACTACCTGAAAACTATACCCAAACTGAAAAACCTATACCTGAAAAATCTATATCAGCGATAGAGGATAAATATATAGAATTCTTGATGGTGCTTGAATGACGTCAAATCGGTGCGCCTGTTTCTATTTGGGAATACCCAACTATGGTGGGAACTCGAAGTTGAGGCGCACAGATTCTTGCCTGAATAGAGTTGCTTGAATGCAGACATAGTGAGGATTGCAGTCCCAGCATTGGAGTTCTAAATAACTTGTTGTCATACACACACAGGATACAGGCTTGCAGTGGATTGATGCATCTCTAACTGATTGCCCATGCATAGAAATATGGTTGACTGGAGTTCCCTACATACAGAAAATTTATATAAAAATATAAAAATATAAAATAAAAACCCCAGAGGAGATGTCCTAATCAGTAGGAAGGAAAGATAACATACTTTGAAGAACTGGGAGGAGTCCGGCAACCACGATCCCACCAACGCAGCAGTGTGCACAACATAGTCGCACCCCTCTATTGCCCTTCTCACAGACTCCCCATCGCGAATGTCGCCCTCGACGAGCTCCACCTCAGGCGGCAGCTCCTGCACCTGACTCGTCTTCCTCACGAGCGCCACCACGGTAAGTCCAGCATGAACTAACATCCCGCATAGTCTCCCTCCTAAGTACCCAGTGGCCCCTGTCACCATAACCCTCCTCATCTTCCCCGTCTCCTCCCCAAAACTCAACTCCCACCAATTCCACTTCCAAACGATCTCAAATTCCCACGGCTCCCACTAACGAGAACTCAAGCCCTAATCAGCAATTTCGACGAATTCCGGTGCTCAAGCTTGAGAAGATAGGATGCAGGAGGTTTTCAGAAGCTCCTCGGTGTAGCAGCAATGTGAACGAGTCTAACCTGTACCAACAGCAATCTTCAAAGGTGAGAGGAACCCACTCGAATTAGGAAACCGCTGATGCTATAATCGACTTCGAATCGAAGCAATTCCTGTGCACAAATCGCCAATTCGAAGACAAACGCGAATTGCAAAGGCGGGCTAAGCTCGAGGCCATCGCCGACCTCAAGAGCCCCTCGTCACCAATGTGGAGAGTTAAGATGTTTCAAGGCTCATCCAAAAGTGTAGATATCAGAAGCCCTGTTTAGTAAATTTATTTGGATTTATATTTCTATCTTCTTCTCTGACCCAACTAAGGTTTAATCCATACATTGATTAGTGTTTGTATGTCAAAAAATCAATAGCATCCAAATATTTTTCTTGTAGAACAAAGATTTATTCATTAATTAGTGTTTGAATATGAGAATAATAATATCAATTTAATATTTTTATTAGAATAGACTTTGATGTGTAATTATAATTGAATTCTATTGTAATTAGTTTCTCACTAAAGGATTATAAACAAATAGACTATTCTATAAAATCCTATAATTTTACTGTTTTGTCTATGAAGAGTGTAAACATCTTCTATGCTATTCAAGTTCTATTCTAGTCTAGTAGAAGAACTCCTCATTTATCCAATTGTTAATCTAATTTTTATAAAGTTTTTGCAATAAGCAATTATAGTTTAGGAAAATAGATCAAATTATCATTCTAATTTATTGTCAGAGATATATATAGGAACTCTAGTAAAAGTAGATAAAAATAGGTTAATTTCATAATACCTATATGATTAGATAAAAGTAGATAAAAGTAGATAAAAATATGTTAATTTCATAATACCTTTTAGATAAACTCCCTAAAAGCTTTATAGATGTTGCTTTGACTTTATATGTGTTTGTAGTTGATTCGTAAGTTAGAAACTTAGTCAGCAAGTTAACTACATGTAAGTAGCTTGCGGAACAAGCTAATTATATGGCGCACATATAGAAAACTTGCCTTGTAAGTTAAGATACGTTGTTGGAGTAGAGAGAGTTTGCTTCAAGAAAGCGCTAGGCTTTTGGCTACCACTAAGTGTTCAATCCAGTCAAGAATATTAAAGTTTCAAGTTTATATATATATATATATATATATAATATTTTCTCTTTTAGGGCAATTACATCAATACATAAGCCTAAGTTCAAAAAAAGACACCCAAATATATCACAAAATATCTTAAAACCTTAAATATCCTTATGGAAAAAAATTCCAAACTTCAACAATTCATATCTCACAATTGGACTGTCCAAACAAACTAAAATTTTACATGAAGTATTGGTATACCTTCAACAACTACCAAAACAAATTTTAACCACAAATTTGTTGCAAATCTTGAGATATCGCCAAAATTCCAGTAGTAGCTTCAAATCCTTACTTATATACACCTACATGCAAATTTCTTTATATCTCACAAACTAAATACTCAAATACCATGAAACTTTGATCTATAGCTTTTCAACCTATTAATATACACATATAGAAATTTTGAGCCAAAAAATCATTAAGATATTTAAGATATGGCTCCAACCATTACTATCAACAAAATAACTTACTTACTGTCTTTGAATTATATGTATTGTCTTCAATTCCTTCTAACTCCTTTATTTAGAATTAAAATTCATCAAATAGTGTATGGAAAGTATAGCAAAAAAAGTGTTTTTTCTAATTCCAATCATTAATCCTTCATTGTTCTCTAGAAGCGTATATTATGCCCCAAAGATTGATAATAGATATGAAATTGATACCTTAACTTTGAGTACCTATAACTCCTTCATAAAAACTCCAAATCACACAAAATTTGTATCCAAACCGTATCCAAAAACCTAAACTTGTTGATCTTAGCTTCTAAAGCTCAAATGACCTCGGAAGAGAAATCCTAATTTCTAATAAGGCCTCAAGTAGCCTCCTTGAAGCCCATTGGATATGACATTTGACCAATAGGGATGAAGATTTTCACCCCTTGCCTTCATCTAACCATACCTTGCTTTCATCCTTTTCAATAAGCCTCCTAATAGTTTAGACTTTCATCTTTAGACTCCAACCTTATCTTAAGCTTTATACTAAATATTTAAATCCTACATAATATGAATACTATAATTAAAATACATGAACTTCCAAATAAATTTTCTTATATCAATTCTCTTTAAATTTACTTAGTAACCACTTTAATCCACATCAAGACTTACAAATATAATATATGTTCTAATTAATTTTTACATAGTATAAGTAACTATAGTATGATAACTTTTCTTGCAAAGTCAATACGTTTTAGGGGTCTAATAGGACATTGTCATATAGCTCTTAGTTAAGAGTATATATATGGAGGCAAGAGTGAAGCCTTCTTTACTCTTATCAATGCCTTTCTAGTCTTTAGTCTTATTTCTACACTTGTTAGTCTTCTTGTTTTTAGCAATAGCCATTCTAGTTCAATAATATATCATTTTTTAGTGACTTTCTAGTTCTTTTCAACAACATAAGAGTCTATTGAAGATTTCTTTCTTTAAGATTCCTACCCTTGATAGTTTGATAAGAGTGCTAACTTATTATTTCTATCTTATTTTAAAAGTGTTTGGATTAATCTACTTTTATTGTTGTATTTTGAAGGTTGTGGACTATCTACCTTTAAACAAATAATTTTATTTTCTAACACTGATCTTTTCTTTAAAGAAAGTAGATTGTCCTTCTTTGTAGAAATTTTCATTTGATATTAGAGGTTACAAATTATCCTTGTCCAATTTAATTTTTTGAACTTGTTTGAATTATCTATAAAAAAAGAAGATTATGGATGCTATTCTTAATAGAAGTGAGAATAGATTTGCAACTATTATAGATCTTCATGAGCTTCTCAATACTTTAGGAGTAGAAATCTCAAGTATTTTTAAAGTGAATCATGGATGTACTATTCTTATGCCTATGAAAGAGTTCCAGAGTTTGAGGCAAAAAATTGTGTAGTTGAAGGAAGCAAGTAGATCTACCTCATAACCAAATCTAGAGAATTTTGCTTCTACAAGTATGATAGGGACAAGAATTAGTATGCTTGAGAAGTTTAATGGAATAAGATCAAAATTTTGAAGATTTTTGCAACGAGTCAAGCTCTATCTAAGATTGGATCCTTTCTAATAATCTGATAGATTTACTCAAGTTAGATTCTTAGGTACATTTCTATGAAGAAGTGCTTTCTTTTGATTTGTACCTTTAATAAAAAAGGATTTTTAAATCTTTTATGATTTGAATTCATTCTTAAAAGTATTTATCGCTACATTTGGAGAAAGTGATGCAAAAGAAGTAGCAAAGACCAAATTCTTATCTTTACAGTAAAGATCACATTCAGCCACCACATATGCTATTGAATTTTAAATCCTTATTTGTGACGTGGACTCGAATGATAAAGCTCTTATCAATCAATTTTGATATGGATTGAAGGATAATGTCAAAGATTTTTATTGACAATATCGAACGTAGAATCTTTTAAATAATTTCTTACTTAAGCCATTACATGCGACAATTAATTATTTGAAAGATGTCAAGAATAAAGACTTAGGTAGAGAAGAAAAAATCAAATAATGATGGAAGCTTTCAAATTTTCAAAAACACATTTATTAAGGCTAGAACCAATGCAAATTGATATGGTACGCTTTAAATCTCTCATAGAGCAAAAAAAGATTCAACAATGTCAAGACTGTTTATGCTTATATTATTGAGAAGCTAAACATAGTATTTAATATTGTTCAAAGAAACAACATAACCACAAAATAAAAATCATGGTTGCTAAAGAAGACAATGTGTCAAAAAACGAGTTTTTCTAGCTACAATATAGACTATGCGATTGAAATCTTATATAATTCCTAGTAAAGGTCCTATTTTCTCCTCAAATCCATAACCTTGTTTCACAATAGAAGTTTATTTAGGACCAAAAAATCACAAAGTCTTAGCTTTGTTAGATTTAGGAGCCTCAACATATTTTATAAATAAAGATTTTGTCTAAAAATAAGAGATATCATAAATTAATAAAACTAAACTTATACATATAGAAGTCATAAATGGTTGTTTGTTATCTTTTAGAGATGTTATGTATGAAATTTTTCTTTGAGATTAGCAATTAAAGTTTAAAATAGCATGGTAATATTTTAGGTAATAAGATCTCTATCTAATTTAGTTATTTTAAGATTATCTTGGTTAAAAAAATATAATCTTCAAATATATTAGATTTTTTATAATTTTAATTTTTTTGATAATTTAATCTAAAATCTCGTTAGTAAAGTAGAAAGACATAAGTTTTATACATTCATATCATAATTGGTAGGTGCAAGAGCTTTTATGCATGTTGTAAAAGAAAGATTATCTTTTGTTTTATATGCCATGTCTATTTCTGATGGTGAGAAGACATCAAGTATATTATAGACTTACAAATATACTAATTACTTTTCAACATCTAATGAATGATGTCTTTCGTGAATTTCTTAATGATTTGATTATTTATTATTTGGACAACATCTTAATCTATTCTAAAAACACAAAAAAACATGAAGTTCATATTCATTGTATATTACAAAAACTTAAAGATGCAGGATTATATACTAAGTTAGAAAAGTATATATTCTACACTATTCAAATTGACTTCTTAGGATACATCATTTTTAATAAAGGACTAATAATGGATTTAAAAGAAGATTCAAACTATCATAGATTGGAAGATTTTAAGAATAATAAAAGACTGTAATACTTTTTGAATTTTATAAATTACTATCAGATCTTCATGAAGAATTTTTTACAAGTTGCAATTCAACTTACATGTTTGACTTTTAAAGACAAACTTGAGTGGAATAAAAAATCCAAAGCATCATTTGATGCTTTAAAAAAGAAATTTATTCCTTCACTAATCTCATATCATGTTAACTTCTCTAAGTTACTTTTTATGGAAACACATGTATCAAACTTTGCCTTAAGTGCAGTATTATCACAAATGGGAGTAGATGATAAATTTCATCCATTAACTTTTCATTCCAAAAACATTTCAGTAGCTAAGATTAATTATAAGATCCAAAATAAAGAAATCCTTGCAATTATAGATTCATTTTAAGAATGGCATTACTATTTAGAAGGCACCTTGAGTCCAATCACAATATATACAAATTATAAGAACCTTAAGTATATCATGTTAGCATGAGTTTTGAATCTTCGCCAAGCTTTTTGGAGCATATTTTTATCAAGATTTGATCTCAAGATTACTTATTGCCCTCCAAAACAATAAGTTTTATTAAAGATCCTTTCTAGAAGTTCTTATCTTATACCAAAAAAAAGAGATGCATCTTTTGATCAACAAAGAAAATTTTTCTTGAAATCGAAGCATTTTCACCTTTGAGCAATAAAATCAACATTGACTATTGATTCAACTTTTATTGAGTAAATTCAATCAAGTATGTTCTCTAATCCTCTTGTTCATGATATCAAGAATAATTATTTTAAGTCTCATGATACTTTCAAGTTCTAATTCAAAAACAACCTAATCTATTTTGAGGGATAATTATATATTTTAGAAGGTAAGGAATGATTACATATTCTTCAAACTCATCATGACTTTCTAACAGCTGAATATTTTGGATACAATAAGACTTTGGAGCTAATATCACGAAATTTCTATTGACCTCAAATATGAAAGGTTTTCAAAGAAGCTGTTCAATCATGTGATATTTTTTCAAGATTCAAAACTCCTTACCATCGACCTTATAGACTTCTTCAGCCATTACCTATTTTAAAACAACCATAGTTTTTTATTTCTATGGATTTTAGCACAAATCTTTGTGCCTCAAGTTTGTGTGATTTTATATTCATGGTAGTAGATCATTTTACCAAGATGGCATATTTTATATCATATAAAAAATCTATCACATGTGAAAAAATGGCTAAATTTTTTTGTAATAAAATCATTCGCTATCATGGATTGCCTAAAGATATTATATTAGATAGGAAGACTCAATTTATATCAAGAATTTTGAGAACCCTTTTTAAGATTTTAAAGATGGATATATAACTCTCTTTGGCTTTTTATCATCAAATTAATAAATAAACAGAATAGATGAATCAAATTTTGGAGCATTACTTAAGACATATCATCAATTATCATCAAGATGATTGAAGAACTCTTTTACCATTGGCAAAGTTTATATACAATAATTTGATACATTCTTCTATTAAAAAAATATCTTTCTTTACTAATTATCATTATCATCTATGACTTAATGCTTTTGACTTTTCAAAAGTTAATAATTCTACTACAAAAGATTTGAGAAATTATTTATTTGAGCTACATGCAACAATAAAAGCACAATTAAAGGAAGCATAAGAATGACAAAAGATTAATACATATGCCTATCATAAGGAACAACCACAATTTAACATAAGTGATAAGGTATGATTACTTTGTTACAATATCAAGACTATATGTCCTTGTGACAAGTTGAATTATTATAGGCTTGTAACTTTTTTTTATTAGTCAATAAGTCAATCCTATTGCTTATTGATTATATCTACCAGAGTCTATGAAGATCTACCTTGTATTTTATATATCTTTTTTTTAAGCCATGTAAGACAGTGAATATCTTGAGAAGAAGACAAATGCCACCTCTTTCTATAGAAGTGGATAATAATCAAAATTTTGATGTGGAAGAAATCTTAGATTGAAGGTAGTACCAAAATAGGTTGGAATATCTTGTTCATTGGTATGGATATGATATTAATAAATACACATGATAGCCAACAAAGAATCTTGTAAATACATTAAAGAAAGTTGAAGCTTTTCATTGATGGCATTCATTAAAACCAAGTTGAAGAATAGAAAATCTTTGCTATAAAAGAAACATGATTAAAAGAAGATAACACTCTACATTCTATTTTTTTTTGTAGCTTTTGTATATTTGTGATCCTAAAGAGATAGAGAATCAATAACCAATTCAATTTAAGAGCTTTTATTTGCTGACTTATTACATAAGACATTGTATTTGTCACAATCTTTAAAATGACAAAATTGAAATAAAGATCCTCAAGAACAATATGTCCTTTTTCAAATAGATGGCAAGATATAATGTATTTGATATCATGACCTTAAAAGAGAGTCATGATATTTGGTGATTTTATTAGAGATAGGAATAATTCTTGACGGTATTTCAAATATTTTATTTGAAGAAAGTTACAACGGCCTCAACAATAATCAAATAACAAGGTAGTCTTCTTGTCCTAATATGGGATACTATTGATGGTTGAGAGGACATATCAATAATCTTTGAAAAGAATAAAGATCAAAGTATGTAGCAAATATAATTTACCGAATCTTAAATTTCATTAATACATAATGATTACTCCTCATGGAATTCGTCCTTAGAAGGAAGGACAATGTCATGGATATATATATGTGTATTCTAGTAAATATATATATGATTAGATAAAATCAAGTAAAAATAGATAAAAATATATTAATTTCATAATATCTTCTAAAGAAGCTTCCTAGAAGCTTAATAGATACTGCTTTGACTTTATATGTGTTTGTAGTTGATTGATAGGTTAAAAACTTGGTCAAAAAATTAACCACGTATTAGTAACTTGTAGAACAAGGTAACTATATGGTGCACATATAAAAAACTTGCCTTACAATTTAAGATATGTGTCTCGCAAAGTGAATGCATTTTTGAGGTTCTATAGGACATTACCACATAGCTCCTAATTAAGAGTATATATGGAGGCAAGAGTGAAGCCTTCTTCACTCTTGCCAATGCCTTTCTAGTCCTTAGTCATATTTCTAGACTTTCTACTCTTCTTATTTTTGGCAATAGCCATTCTAGTTTAATAATATATTATCTTACAGTGACTTTCTAGTTTTTTTTAGTGTCATAAGAGTGTATTGAGGATTTCTTTCTTAAGATTTATATCTTTGATACTTATTTACAAATCTACATTTCTTTATTGGATAAGTAGATATTTTGTTGTACCTAAATCACTCATAAATATTTATAAATATAAATTGATTATTTTAAGAAATTTCTATTAAAATAAAAAAATAAATAATATTTATTTATTATATGTATATTTTTTTAATAAATTTTTGCATTTTAAAATAAGTACTAGATTCAATATTCATATTATATCTTTTAGTTAAAAAATTAGATATAAAAAGAATGCTTCTTCAATACTATAGAAACAATCTAATCTTTGTTTTGAAAGGATTGTACTTCTTTATCTTATATAAATCTCCATAATATTAGATATCTTTTTGATAAAAGTTGCCAAAATTTTTGTTCTCCATTAAAGAATAGAAATATATATATATATATATATATATATATATATATTTTAAATAACATAAAATATTTCTTTCTTTTATTATATCCATTTTTAATCCTTTGCAATCATTTTATGTACATTCTACTTACTCTTTGGAATGATGTATAGGTGCTTCTAAAAAAAATGTCAATATTCCACTATAAAAAAAATATTTTACTTCAATTTTTATTTCAAAATACTTGCATTAAAAGAATTTGAACAAGTTCAACCTATCTTAAATACAACTTTTGAACTTTTATTCTACTAATAAATTAAGATCCATGTAAAATTAAGTCTCTATTTTTTAAGAATTTTTCAAAAAATCAATATTAATTTATATCTTAAGAATCTTTATAAAATAAAATAATTAAAATATAAGAATATTTCATATATATATATATATATATATATATTTAAATTAAATTAATTAAATAAAAGTAAGTAGAAGTAAGTAGAAGTAAGTAAATTTAATAATAATTTATGGAAATCTTACAAAAGGCATTGACAAGAATAATAAAGGCCTCACTTATAACTCCCTTCTAAACATTTACCTCAAAAAGCTAAGAATTGATATCCAAAAAAGACCGGTTATCAACCTAGATCAAAATCAGACCCTGAGGTACAAAATTATACACTTATGGTGACTCTAAAGTTCTTTATTAGATTAAAGAGTGAGATTTAAGAGAAGACTTAAAGAAATATTTTTGAACATTGATTTTATGTCTATTGAATCAGTATGATTCTTTGATGTATTTTTAAAGTTATTAATATTCTTGGTTGAATTAGATTTTAAAAAATAAAAATATACTTATAAATTTGAAGATTTCTTGAGTTTTGTAGTGTGAGTTTCAAAGACAAGAACTTAATAAAAATAAATAAAGAAGTGAGACATCTCTCAAAGAAAGATGACAAAATAAAAATAACTCAATATCTATGTTAAAAAAGAAATTGGAATGACTATTGCTAAAAGACAAGAAAATTAGAGACCCTTGAAATTAGACTAAAAGTAAGAAAGGAGTTAAAAAGAGTGAAGAAGACTTCACTCTTGTCTCCATATATATTATCTAATTAAGGACTACATGGTGATATTTTATACAACCTCTGATAAGTGTTGACTTTTTAGAACATATGCTGTCACGGACATACACATGTAAGCCAATATATACATGTATAAATAGGTAGAAGTAAATAAAAGTAAGCTAATTCTATAATATTTGGTATAGAAACTTCCTAGAAGCTTTATAGACACTATTTTGACTTTATAGGTATCTTTAATTGACTTTTTGGATTAGAAACGTAGTCAACAAGTTTACCATGTACCATACATGTAGTTAGCTTAAAGACCAAACTAACTATATTCTCCACACGTAGAAAAATTTGCCTTGTAAGTCAAGGCATGTATCCTACAAAGTCAACACATATTGGAGGTCCTATAGAACATCACCATGAAG
The DNA here is from genome assembly GCF_059467195.1 of Physcomitrium patens. Taxonomy (NCBI): domain Eukaryota; kingdom Viridiplantae; phylum Streptophyta; class Bryopsida; order Funariales; family Funariaceae; genus Physcomitrium; species Physcomitrium patens. The sequence continues at coordinate 7,198,027 of NC_143426.1, forward strand.
CCCTTAGTTAGATAGTATAAGTAGAGATAAGGGAGAAGCCCTCTTTACTCTTGTCAATTCTTTTCTTGCTTTCAATCTTGTTTCAAGGGTCTCTACTTTTCTTTTCTTTTAGCAATAGCCATTCTAGTTTCTTTTTTAACATACATATCAAGTTATTTTTATTTTATCATCTTTTTTTTTAAAGAAGTTTCATTTGTTTATTTATTTCTATCATGTTCTTGTTCTTGATAGATTGACAAGGATACACTTACAATATCAAAGCTTAGTCTAAACTTGATTAAGAGTAAATTACTCCTTCCTCTTGATAAGACATAAGTATATTAGAAGTTGGAGATTATCTTCTTCTAAATAGATATTGTCTTTAGTATTTTTTTTGTTCTCAAGTCCTCTCTTCTATTTGTCTTGAACAATATTAGATATCTTTTTCTGTAAGTGTTATCATGGCAAAATTTTTTGAAATAAAGAGTGCAATGGCACAAATACAAGAGCAATTGAGGGAGATAATGCTTACAATGCATCAACTCAATTTACCACCACAAGGAGCAATAAGATTGGTAGGAAGTAAAGATATAGAAATGATTGGAGCTGCTTCAATATCTGTACCAAATCTTGTGTCTTTTCCAATAGTTGAATGTCCCTCTAGTGTTAGAGAACCTAGAATTGCCCTATCTAAGAAATTTGATGGCACCAGATCAAAATTTAGAGGATTTATCAATCAAGTATAATTTGTGATTGAACTTCAATCCCAAAGCTATTCAACTTCTGGATCGCAAGTTAGATTCATTGGTACGCTTCTTTTAGATTCAGCATTATCATGGTTTTTATCTTTTTTTGAATGATAAGATCCAATATTAGATAATTTCGAGGCTTTTTTGGAGGAGTTTTGATCCATATATGAAAAACATGATGCAATTCATGTTGCAACCAATAAGATTTGTATTCTGCGAGAAAGCAATCAATCAGTAACATTGTATGCTTCAGAGTTTCGACAACTTGTAACTGATATCAAATAGGGTGATGGTGTACTTGTTAGCCAATTACGCTATAGATTATAATATGAAGTAAAAAAATTAATGCTCAACTTACCTAATCCTCAAACAATGAGTCAAACAATTGATTTTGTTATAAAGTGCGACAATTATCTTTTTGAATTTCGATCTGAGAACCATACAAGTAGACCCCAATGATACTATAATTCAATGGCAACACCAACATCTCTTTAACACATACATTTGAAAGTAGAGGATATGTAAATTGATGCGATACGTTCCAAACTTCTTATTGAGCAAGAAAAGACTCGTCGTTGTTAGGAAGGATTGTGTTTATATTGTGGAGAACCTGAACACACTACTCAACATTGTCCAAAGAAGTGACCCAACCATAAAATGAAGAGTATAGCAATCAAAGAAGATAGTATGTCAAAAAATAAATTTTTTTAGCTATAATAACAAATGTGCGGGTGGAACCTTGTACAATGCCTAGCAAAGGTCCTATCCTTTTCTCAGAACCCTCTCCATGTTTCACGATAAATATTATTCTATGACCTAAACATCACAAAGCCTCTACCTTATTAGATTCAAGAGTCTCACCATATTTCTTAGATGAAAAATTTGTTAAAAGATATAGCATATTTTTACTGAAGAAAAGTAAACCTATTCATGTAGAAATCATAGATGGTCATTCATTGTCTTCAGGAGATGTTACTTATGAAATCTTTCCTATAGAAGTAGCAACTAATGATCATAGTAGCTTTGTAATATTTAATATCATTAGATCTCCCTCTAAACCAATCATTTGAGGTTTATCATGGCTAAAAAAATATAATCCTAAAATAGATTGGACTTCTTGTATTTTCTTATTTTTTTGAAAGTATAACTAAGAGAATAGTTAATCAAGTAAAAAATCATAAGTCTAGTATAATTAAACCTATATTTTTAGGTGCAAGAGCTTTCTTGCGTATTGTAAAAGAAAGATCACCTTATATCATTTATGCCACACTTGTTTCTACTTATGGAAAGTTTTCAAGTGGCATTCCAAGCCAATATCAAGATTTTTAAGATATATTTGAGAAGAAGAATGCACATACTCTTCCGAAACATCGTTCCTATAACTCTTTAATTGACCTTCAAGAAGAAGCACAACCGCCATTTGGACCAATTTACAATTTATCACAAAATGACTTGGCTGAACTCAAGGAGTATATTGAAGAAAATTTGGCCAAGAACTTCATATGCCATTCCAAATTTCCAACAGGAGTTCTAATTTTATTTGTGAAGAAAAGAGATGGATCATTGCGGATGTATGTCAATTATCGAGGACTCAACAAAATCTTTATAAAAAATAAGTACCTCCTACCTTTGATATCTAGACTCCTTGATCAGTTGTATTAAGCTAAGATCTATACAAGTATAGATCTACGAGAAGCATATAATCTGGTATGCATCAAAAAAAGAGATGAATGGAAGATTGCATTTCGAACAAGGTATAGACATTTTGAATACAATGTCATGCCTTTTGGACTTACAAATGCACTAGTAACATTCTAACATCTAATGAATGATGTCTTTCAGGAGTTTTTAAATGATTTTATTATTTGTTACTTAGAGGACATTTGAAACTATTCTAAGAACATAAAAGAACATGAACTTTATATTTGTCGTGTGTTACAAAAACTAAAAGATGCGAGACTCTATGCCAAAATAGAAAAGTGTGTATTTTACACTACTCAAGTTGATTTCTTAGAATTCATCATTTCAAATGATGGACTTATGATGGATCCTAAGGAAGTTCAAACTATTATGAATTAGAAGATCCCCAAAATGGTAAGAGATGTTCAATGCTTTTTAGAATTTGCCAACTACTATTGGATCTTCATCAAAGACTTTTCTCAAGTTGTAGTTCTACTTATACATTTGACTTGTAAAGACAAACTTCAATGGAATCAAGAAGTAGAAGTAGCATTTGAAGCTTTGAAAATAGCCTTTATTTTTGCATTAATCTTGTATAGAGTTGATTTTTTTAAGCCATTTTTTTATGAAAATAGACACATCAGACTTTGCTTTGGATGCTGTATTGTCACAAATGAGAATAGATGATAAATTTCATCTAATAGCTTTTTCTACTATAAAGTTTTCAACAACCAAGTTCAAGTATGAGATCCACAATAAAGAACTTCTTGCAATCGTGGATTTGTTTCAAGAATGGTGCCATTATCTAGAAGGTGCTTGTAGCCTAATTACAATGTATATGGATCACAAGAATCTTGAATATTTTATGTTAGTACATATTTTGAATTGTCGCCAAGTCCGTTGGAGTATGTCTTTGTCAAAATTCGAATTCAAGTTCACTTATCGACTAGAAAATTAACAAGATTTTTCAGATGCACTCTCTAGACGATCTTATTTTGTATGAAAGGAAGGAAATACTGCTTTTGATCAACAACGGATAATTCTCTTGAAGCGGGAGCATCTTTATCTTTGAGCAATGAAATCAATATGATATATCCAAGGATATGATATTATGGATTACCCAAAGATATTATATCAGATAGAAGAACTCAATTTATATCAAGATTTTGATGGACTCTTTTTAAGATTCTAAAAATGGATATAAAACTATCTTCAGAATTCCATCCTCAAAATGATGGACAGATAGAGCTTTTTAATAAAGTTTTGGAGAAGTATTTAAGATGTACTATCTACTACAAATAAGATGATTGGACAACTCTTTTGCCATTGGCAAAGTTTGCTTACAGTAACACGATATATTCTTCTACAAAATAAACACCTTTCTTTGTCAAGTATAGTTATGATCCACCACTTCATACTTTTGACTTTTCAAAAGTTGATAATCATGCTTCAAAAGATATGGCAATTTATTTATTAGAGCTACATGCAACAATGAAGGTGCAATTAAAAGAAGCTCAAGATCTAGAAAAGGTTAATGTGGATGTTTATTGAAAAGAACAATTACCATTTCACCTAGTTTACAAGGTATCGATACCTTTCGCAATATCATTACCACTCGTCCTTGTGACAACTTGGACTATCAAAGGCTTGAACCATTTTCTATTTCTGTACAAATCAATCCAGTTGCATATCGTTTACACTTATCAGAGTCAATAAAAATCCATCCTGTATTCTACGTATCTCTTCTTGAATCATAGAAGACAATGGATATACCAAGAAAAAGACAAGTTCTACCTCCTCCTATAGAAGTAGACAATAATAAAGAATTTGAAGTAGAAGAAGTCTTAAATTTAAGGCGGCACCAAAAAAAATTAGAATATCTTATCCATTGGTGCACATATGATATTAGTGAATATACATAGGAGCAAGTGAAGAATCTTATAAATGCAACAAAGGTGGTCGAGGCTTTTCATCGACAACATCCATTAAAATCAAGATGAAAATCTTTCTTATAAAAGAAACAAGATCTAAGTAAGATAACATCCTATTTTCAATCCTTGTTTGTAGATTCTTTATAGTTGTGACATTGAGGAGATAGAGAACCAATAACTAGATTTGACTTAAGAGCCTTCATTTGTTGTCTTGTCGGATAAGATATTATGATTGTGACAATCTTCAAGACGACATAATCAAAATGAAGATCTTCAAGAATATTATATTCTTCCTCAAATAGATGGCAAGATACAATACATTTGGTATCATGACCTTGGAAGGGACTCCCGATGTTTGGTATTTTTACTAGATGTAGGAACAACTCCTAACGATGTTTCAAATATTTTATTCGAAGGAAGTTATGAAAGGCCTCAACAATAATCAAATAATAGGATAGTCTTTCTACCTTGGTATGGAATACTATCGATAATTGAGAGGCCTTATCAATCATCTTTGAAGAAAACAAAGATCAAAATATGTGGCAAATATAATTTGTCACATCATAGATTTTTTCAACATATGATAACCACTATTTGTGGAATTCCTCCCTAGAATAGGAGATAATGTCATGGATATATGCATGTAAGCTAATAATTATATGTATAAATAAGTAGAAATAAGTAAAAATAAGTAAAAGTAAGTTAATTCTATAATATTTGCTATAAAAGCTTCCTAAAAGCTATATAGATGTTGCTTTGACTTTATAGGTATCTTTAATTGATTTTTTGGATTAAAGACGTGGTCAAAAAGTTATACATGTACCACTAATGTTGTTAGCTTGAAGACCAAGCTAATTATGTGGCTCCTTTATAGAAAAACTTGTCTTTTAAGTTAAGGCATGTGTCAAGGATCAAAACATGATAAAAAGAAATAAACAAGTGAGACTTCTTTCAAAGAAAGTTGACAAAATAGAAATAACTTGATATGTATATTGAAAAAGAAACTATAATGGCTATTGTCAAAATCCAAGAAAATTAGAGACCCTTAAAACTAGACTAGAAGGAAGAAAGAAGTTGACAAGAGTGAAAAAGGCTTCATTCTTGTCTCTATATATACTATCTAAGTAGAGTCTATTTGGCAATGTTCTATAGGTCCTCCAATATGTGTTGACTTTGTAGGATACATGCCTTGACTTACAAGGCAAGTTTTTCTACGTATAGGCCATATAGTTAGTTTAGTCTTCAAGTTAACAACATGTGTGGCACATGTCCAACTTCTTGACCATGTCTTTAATCAAAAAAAGTCAATTAAAGACACCTATAAAGTCACAGCAACATTTATAAAGCTTCTAGGAAGCTTCTATACCAAAAACTATAGAATTAACTTATTCTTACCTATTTTTACTTACTTCTACCTATTAATATATATAATTACTGGCTTACATGCATATATCCATGATATTACCATCCCTTCTAGGAATGAGTTCTACAAAGAGTGGCCATCATATGTTCAAAAAGTCTATGATGTGACGAATTATATTCGCCACATACTTTGATCTTTATTCTCTTTAAAGATGATTGATAGGACCTCTCAACAATCGATAGTGTCCCATATCAAGGCAGGAAGACCACCTAGTTATTTGATCATTGTTGAGGCTTTCATAAATTCCTTTGAATAAAACATTTAGAACACCGATTTGATATTAGGGACATAGTGCTTAGAACCTTCCAGAAACAAGTTTCTAGAACCTTCTAGAAGCAAGTCTCTAGAACCTTCTAGAAGCAAGTCTCTAGAACCTCCTAGAAGCAAGTCTCTAGAACCTTCTAGAAGCTTCTTAGTTTGATGGAAGTTGCTTGAGAAGCTTCCTAGTTCGTGGAAGTTACTTGAGAAATTCTTAGTTAGTGGAAGTTGCTTGAAAAATTTTTAGTTGGTGGAAGTTGCTTGAGAAGCTTCTTAGTTAGTGGAAGTTATTTGAGAAGCTTCCTAGTTGGTGGAAGTTGCTTGAGAAATTCTTAGTTGGTGGAAGTTGCTTGAGAAGCTTCCTAGTTGGTAGAAGTTATTTGAGAAGCTTCCTAAATAAGAGTATATATTAGAATCAAGGCTGAAGAGTTCTTTAGTCTCGACAACACATCTCTTCGAGCTTTAGCTCACCTCTCTATTGTTGTTCTTCTACTCATCTGATTAATTTAGTTCTTGTCAGTTCTTCTTGAACTTCTTGTTAGATTTTGAGCTTGTATTTTTGTGTCCGTGACAGTTTATCAAGACTCCACTCACCTCAGATATCAGAGCTAGTTTCTTTCTTGTTAGAATGTGGATTATCCCTCTATTTGAAGATATACTAGTGTTTTAGAGGTTGCGGATTACCCTCCTCTAAACTGATACTTCTTTTGTTACAATATTGCAGTCTTATTCTTCTTGGAGAGAGTGGATTACCCCTTTTCTTGAAGCTCTTAAGGCGTTTAAGAGGTTGTGGAGTACCCTCCTCTAAACCAATATTGCCTTCTTGTAAAGTCATTTCTGTCCTTCTCTTAGAATGGCCCGAGGCCAAGACATTAATATGACAGAAAGTTCAAAGTCCAACTTGAATACTATTATGAATGCCCTTGCTACGTTATCGCAAAGAACTGTAGAGATTGAAGGAATTATAGCAAAGCTTCATAATAATGGAGCATCTGGGATGACACAATCTAGGTTGCACCAACCTCAAACTTCTACACTTGGAGAAGCAACTTTGCCCCAAGTTTGATAAGCACTGCTGGTTCTTCAACACAAGGAGCTTCAAGTTAGCCTTCCGGACAAGTTTGATGGTACGCGTTCCAAATTTCGAGGATTCGTCAACCAAATTAGGCTCATAACAATTTTATAGCCTGAACGCTATCCAACAAAGGAATCACGTATTGGGCTTGTTGGAACCTTACTTATAGGACAAGCTCTATTATGGTTTGCTTCTTTGTTTGAGAAACGATCATCCATACTAAACAACTTTGAAATCTTTTTGGAGGCGTTTGCGAAAGTATTTGGTGAACACGACAAGGTTCGATGGGCCACAATGAAGATCCGGTCACTACGACAAGGAATGCGCTCTACATCACTCTATGCATTAGATTTCAAGCAATTAGTATGCAACATCAATTGGGACAAAGAAGCATTGATGAGTCAATTCTATTGGGATTTAAGGGATGATGTGAAGGATTTGTTGTTAACTCTTCCTGATTCGCAAATGCTCAACGAAGCTATTAGCCAAGATGTGAAGTGCGATAATCCCCTATTCCAACGTCACCAAGACCAACGTTCAAGACAACATACGATTTGCCATGCTCCAATTATGTCGGCAAGCAATATGAATTCACATTCAGAGGTGGAAGACATGCAAATTGATGCAATATGTGTCAAATCCTTTACTCTAGAAGAAAAAAAGCGATGTATGAAAGAAGGTCTATGTTTGTATTGCGGTAGAGAAGGCCACAAAGTTAGAAATTGCCCCAAGAAGCAAAATCAACACACTGTCAAGACCAGGGATACATTTATTCAGAAAAACAAGGATGTCCAACCACAATAGGAACCGTGCGGCAGGACAGTGAAATATTGAAAATAACAACCAGGTTCCTTTCTTTCTGCTCAACCTGCCCTTTGTTTTATAATCCTTTTATTTATTGGCCCTCAAAAACTGAGAACCTTAGCACTATTAGATTTAGAAGCATCTGCTTCTTTCTTAGACGAAGAATTTATAAAGCGTCATAAGATCCCTTTAGTACAAAAATCCAAACTTGTTCACATTGAGGTCATAGATGGACGACCTTTATTGTCTGGTAATGTCATCCATAAATCAGAACTTATAGAAGTGACGTTTAAGGGCCATAGTAGTCATATTATTTTCAATATTATTAGAACCCCATAAAATCCTCTTATTCTTGGTTGGAAAAGCATAACCCATCCATAGATTGAAGGTTGCGGAAGACGACCTTTCTCACAAAACCACCCGAGAGCAAGCCTAGTAGAAAACCCTAAATAGAAAAATCTTTATTCAATTGAGTAAGAGTGTTTACAAGATCGTTCAAGGAAGGCACACTGTTTGTCATTTATGCGGTTCCAACTATCGGAGAGAAGATCTCGACAGCAAGTATACCTGAGCAATATAAAGATTTTAAAGACGTGTTTCAAAAGAAGAATGTCGACATGCTACCGAAACACCGACCATATGATTGTGCCATAGACTTGCAAGAAGGAGCACAACCACCTTTTGGCCCAATCTCTAATCTATCGCAAACAAAATTGGCGGAGTTGCAGAAATATATTGATAAAAATCTAGCCAAGAACTTCATCCGTCATTCAAAATCGCCAACTAGGGCACCTATCTTATTTGTAAAGAAAAAAGATGGCTCATTATAGATGTGCGTGGGCTATTGAGGCCTCAACAAGGTAATAAAGAAGAATCATTATCCATTATCCCTGATTTCTAGTCTCTTAAAATAACTTAGACGTGCGAGGATCTTTACAAAAATTGATCTAAGAAGAGCTTATAACCTCGTACGAATCAAGGAAGGAGATAAGTGGAAGACAGTGTTTCGTACAAGGTATGGCCATTTTGAGTATAATGTCATGTCTTTTGGTCTTACCAATACTCCAGCGATCTTTCAATATATGATGAATGACATCTTTTGAGAGCACCTTGATGATTTTGTTGTCATCTATTTAGATGATATTCTGATATTCTCTAAAAACGAGGAAGAGCATGAGAAGCACATTTGTCAGGTTTTGGAGAAACTACGTGAGCAAGGATTGTACGCCAAATTAGAGAAGTGTTTATTTCATCAAACAGAGATAGAATTTTTGGGATTTGTTGTGACTACAGAAGGCTTAAAAATAGATCGCAAGAAGGTAGAAGTAATCGTGTCTTAGGAGGTTTCGAAGACAGTTAGAGACGTACAATGCTTTCTTGATTTTGCTAACTTCTATCAGATCTTCATCAAGAATTACTCTCAAGTTGCTCCTCCTCTCACTCGGTTGACATGTAAAGATAAGCTGGAATGGGGATCTCTAGCAAAAATGGCGTTTCAAGATCTGAAGACAGCATTTACTACGGCTCCAATCTTAGTACATCCAGACTTTACAAAGGCCTTTTATTTAAAAATTGATGCTTCGGACTTTGCTTTGAGAGTTGTACTTTCACAAATGGGTGAAGACAAGAAGCTCCATCCGGTTGCATTCTATTTTCAAAAGTTCTCTGCTGTTGAAATCAATTATGAGATTCACAATAAAGAACTTCTTGCTATAATGGATTCTTTCCAAGAATGGCATCACTTTCTTAAAGGAGCTGCACATCCAATGATTGTATACACAGATCATAAGAATTTGGAGTATTTCAAGTCAGCTCGAGTTCTAAATTGGCGTCAGGCTCAGTGGAATATGTCGCTATTTAGGTTTGATTTTGTTATCACTTATCGACCTAGAAAGTAGCAAGGACTATCCGGTGCCTTATCGAGGAGATCGTATCTTGTACCAAAGGCTGGAGAAGTAGTGTTTGATCAACAATGTACGACATTGTTGAAGCCAGAGCAATTTCAGCTTTGCGCTACTATTTTGCCAATTGATGTTGACTTCTTGAATCAAGTACGTGTCGTGACCATTGAAGATTCAGTAGCCATTGATATTAAGCAGCATGCCAATGACGACAAGTTCAAGGTAGAGGGAGATCTTTTATACTTTGAGGAGCGGTTATATATTCCAAAAGGACCAGCACGACTCCGAGTTCTTCAATTTTGCCATGATTTTCCAACTGCGGGACATTTTGGATTCAACAAGATCTTAGAGCTTATTTCTCGAGATTTTTGGTGGTCCCAAATATAGAAGGATGTGAAAGATTTTGTCCTCTCCTACGACATTTGTTCAAGATCCAAGAATCCTCAGCATCGCCTTTATGGACTCTTACAGCCATTGTCGATTCTATGTCGACTATGGTCTTCAATTTCTATGGACTTCATCACGGACTTGCCATCATCGAACTCATTTGACAGCATCTTTGTCGTGGTAGATCGGCTTACAAAAATGGCACACTTTGTCCCTTACAAGAAGACATCGTCCAGTGAAGTCACAGCAAGGCTCTTACTCGATAATGTGTATCGTTATCATGGACTACTAGATGATATCATATCAGATCGAGGAACCCAGTTCGTATCAAATTTTTGGAGATCTCTCTTTGAGATACTGAAGGTGGATATCAAGCTTTCTTCGGCTTTTGATCCTCAAACTGATGGCCAAACGGAACAGGTGAACCAAGTCTTAGAACAATACTTACAATGTAGCATCAACTATCAGCAAGATAATTCGACCACATATCTGTCGCTAGCCGAGTTTGTATATAACAACACCCTCCATGCGTCGACTCAATACACACCATTCTTTTTCAATTATGGATATCATCCAAAGTTTGATTTATTGAGTTCGTCAACAAATAACAATCCAACAGCTGAAGGATTTACAAAGCAACTATCAGAGCTTCAAATTACGTTGAAACTTCAATTACAATCCGCTCAAGAATCCTACAAGGCGTCTACAGATAGATCAAGAACCTACTTTCAAAGTTGGAGATAAAGCTTCGCTTCTTTGACGGAATATCAAAACCAAGCAACCGAGTGATAAGTTGGACTATCAAAGATTGGGACCATTTATCATCCAAAAGCAAATCAATCCAATGGCGTACCGTCTGGAATTATTGGCTTTTATGAAGGTACATCCAGTCTTTCATATTTCTCTGTTGGAACCTTATCGAGAGTTGTCTTTTTTTGAAAGAGTGTAATGTCCACCACCTAGTATTGAAATCAAGAACCATGAGGAATATGAGGTTGAAAAGGTGCTAGATTTATGGCAAAGGTGGGGTAAGTTAGAGTATCTTGTTCATTGGAGTAGCTACGACATTAATGAACGAACGTGGGAGCCAACTGAAAATCTCGCCAATGCGCTGCAAAAGGTATAGGAGTTTCATCAACGACATCCTCATAAATCCAAGCCGTTTCGACGATAGCTTCTTCTTGAAGCTTGCTCATCCAAGAATATAAGAAAGGGAGAAGAGGACCACCAAAATTCGTAGTTGATGTAGTTATTTTCTCCAAGATAGAGTAGAATTATTTTAGTAGCCATAGTTTCGTCTTCTGATATGGATAATCAAGAGATAGATACTTTGCCAATCACATTATCTCAACCAACTATCTCACGAAGGTGATCTTGAGATGAAGAATCGCCTATACTACAACGATGACGAAAGATATTGAGAAGCCGATCATTGGTGATTGTATTTGAAATCGAGCCTGCTTATGATGGTCAGCCAGAAGGTGTGTTTGCAGGACAATTTCACAATGATGACACGGAAGTTCATGCTTGGTCAGAAGTTGAAGGTGTGGGCCACTACCGTTGGCTTCAAGGGCCAATAAACCACTTGCCTCGTGAACAACAGTTGGAATTCATAGCAGACATTATGTGACAGATCTTTATTTTCTTACGTTGGTATTGATTAATAATAACATTGCTTCTCAAAGACCTCGAAGCTAAAAGAGGGAGTGATGTTAGGGACATAGTCCTTAAAACCTTCTAAAAACAAGTTTCTAAAACTTTCTAGAAGCAAGTCTCTAGAACCTTCTAGAAGCTTCTTAGTTTGATGGAAGTTGCTTGAGAAGCTTTCTAGTTGGTGGAAGTTGCTTAAGAAGCTTCTTAGTTGGTGGAAGTTGCTTGAAAAGCTTCTTAGTTGGTGGAAGTTGCTTGAAAAGATTCTTAGTTGGTGGAAGTTGCTTCAGAAGCTTCTTAGTTGGTAGAAGTTGTTTGAAAAGCTTCCTAGTTGGTAGAAGTTGCTTGAGAAGCTTCCTAAATAGGAATATATATTGGAATCGAGGCTGAAGAGTTCTTCAATCTCGACAATACATCTCTTGGAGCTCTAGCTCACCTCTCTGGTGTTGTTCTTGTACTCATCTGATTAATCTAGTTCTTGTCAATTCTTCTTGAACTTCTTGTTAGATTTCGAGCCTGTATTTTTGTATCCGTGACACAGGAGTTGTTCCTACCTCTAGTAAAATCACCAAACATCGAGAGTCCTTTCCAAGGTCGTCATATCAAATGTATTGTATCTTGCCATCTATTTGAGAAAAAATATGTTGTTCTTGAAGATCTGCATCTTGATTGTGTTGTCTTGAAGGTTATGACAATCGTAATATCTCATTTGGCAAATCAACAAATAAAGGCTCTTGAATCAAATCCATTGGTTGTTCATTCTCTATCTCCTCAATGTCACAATTACAAAGAAGCTACAAACAAGGATTGAAAGTAGAATGTTATCTTACTTAGATCTTGTTTCTTTTATAAGAAAGATTTTCATCTTAATTTTGATGGATGCTATCGACGAAAAGCTTCCACTGTCTTTGCTAAATTTACAAGACTCTTCACTGGCTTTAATGTGCATTCACTAATATCAAATTCACACCAATGGACAAGATATTCTAATTTATTTTGGCACCGCCTTGAATTTAAGACTTCTTCTACTTCAAACTCTTTATTATTATCCACTTCTATAGGAAGAGGTGGAGCTTATCTTTTTTTGGTATATCCACTGTCTTCTATGGTTCAAAAAGAAAGATGTGGAATACAAGATGGATTTATATTGACTCTGATAGGTGTAAACGATATGTACTTGGATTGATTTGTACAAAAATAAAAAATAGTCCAAGCCTTCCATAGTCCAACTTTTCACAAGGATAAGTGGTCTTGATATTGTGATGAAGTAATCATACCTTATCACCTATGTAAAATGGTGGTTATTTCTTTCGATAGACATCCACCTTGACCTTTTTTAGTAGCAGGACATTTTGGGTACAATAAAACTTTGGAAATTATATCTAGGGACTTTTGGTGGCCCCAAATATACAAAGGAGTCAAAGACTTTGTACAATCTTGTGATGTTTGCTCTAAATCAAAAACTCCTCGTCATCGACCTTACAGACTTCTTCAAGCATTATCCATTCTAAAACAATTATGGTCTTCTATTTCTATGGATTTCATCACGGATCTTCCAATCACAGGTTCTTATGACTCTATATTTGTAATAGAAGATTATTTTATCAAGATGGCTTATTTTGTACCATTTACAAAATCTATCATAAGTGAAGAAACAGCTAAGCTCTTTCTTGACAATATCTATCACTATCATGGATTACACAATGATATTATATTAGATAGAGAAACTCAATTTGTATCAAGATTTTGGCCGACTCTTTTCAAGATTCTAAAGGTAGATATAAAACTATCTTTGGCACTCCATCCTCAAACTCATGGATAAACGGAGCATGTTAATCAAGTTTTGAAGTAATATTTAAGATCTACCATTAACTATCAATAAGATCGTCTAGAGAGTACATCTGACAAACCTTGTTGTTTTCTTAGTCAATAAGTGATCTTGATTTCGAATCTTAACAAAGACATATTCCAATGGGCTTGGCAATAATTCAAAATATATGCTAACATAAAATATTCAAGATTCTTGTGATCCATATACATTGTAACTGGGTTATAAGCACCTTCTAGGCACTGGTGCCATTCTTGAAACAAATCCACAATTGTAAAAAATTCTTTATTGTGGATCTCATAGTTGATCTCGGTTGTTGAAAACTTTCTAGAAGAAAAGCTGTTAGATGAAATTTATCATCTATTTTCATTTGTAACAACACAACATCCAAAGTATAGTCGGATGCATCTGTTTCCATAAAATATGGCTTAAAAAAATCAACTCCATACAAGATTAATGCAAAAATAAAGGCTATCTTCAAAGCTTCAAATGCTACTTCTGCTTCTTGATTCCATTGAAGTTTGTCTTTACAAGTCAAATATATAAGTAAAACTACAACTTGAGAGAAGTCTTTGATAATGATCCGATAGTAATTGGCAAATTCTAAAAAGCATTGGACATCTAATACCATTTTCGAGATCTTCTAATTCATAATAGTTTGAACTTCCTTAGGATCCATCATAAGTCCATCATTTGAAATGATGAATCCTAAGAAGTCAACTTGAGTAGTATAAAATACACACTTTTTTATTTTGGCATAGAGTCTCGCATCTCTTAGTTTTTGTAATACACGACAAATATAAAGTTCATATTCTTCTATATTCTTAGAATAGATTAAGATGTCTTCTAAATAACAAACAACAAAATCATCTAAAAACTCCCGAAAGACATCATTCATTAGATGTTAGAATGCTGCTAGTACATTTATAAGACCAAAAGGCATGACGTTGTATTCAAAATGTCTATACCTTCTTGTTAGGGATATAGTCCTTAGAACCTTCTAGACACAAGTTTCTAGAACCTTCTAGAAGCAAGTCTCTGAAACCTTCTAGAAGCTTCTTAGTTGGTAGATGACGTTAGAGACATAGTCCTTAGAACCTTCTAGAAACAATTTTCTAGAATCTTCTAGATGCAAGTCTCTGGAACCTTTTAGAAGCTTCCTAGTTGATAGAAGTTACTTGAGAAGCTTCCTAAATAGGAGTATATATTAGAATCAAAGCTGAAGAGTTCTTCAATCTCGACAACACATCTCTTAGAGCTTTGGTTCACCTCTCTGGTGTTGTTCTTGTATTCATCTGATTAATCTAATTCTTGTCAATTCTTCTTGAACTTCTTGTTAGATCTCGAGTCTGTATTTCTGTGTCCATAATACTTGTTTGAAATGCAGTCTTTCATTCATCTCCTTTTTTGATGCATACTAGATTGTATGCTTCTCGTAGATCTATACTTGTATAGATTTTAGCTTGATTCAACTAATCAAGGAGTCCAAATATCAAAGGTAGTAGGTACGTGTTTTTGATAGTGATTTTGTTGAGTCTTCAATAATTGACATACATCCGCAATGATTCATCTCTTTTCTTCACAAATAAAATTAGAACTCTTGTTGGAGATTTGGAATGGCATATGAAGTTCTTGGCCAAATTTTCTTCAATATACTCCTTGAGTTCAACCAAGTCATTTTGTGATAAATTTTAGATTGGTCCAAATGGCAGTTGTGCTTCTTCTTGAAGGTCAATTGAGCAGTTATAGGAACGATGTTCCGGAAGAGTATCTGCATTCTTCTTCTCAAATATATCTTAAAAATCTTGATATTGGCTTGAAATGCGACTTAAAGACTTTCCACAAGTAGATATAAGTGTGGCATAAATTATACAAGGTGATCCTTCTTTTGTAACACGTAAGAAAGCTCTTGCACCTATAAATATAGATTTAATTATACTAGACTTATGACTTTTTACTTGATTAAATATGCTCTTAGTTATACTTTTAGAAAAATAAGAGAGTACGAGAAGTCCACTCTATTTTAGGATTATATTTTTTTAGCCATGATAAACCTCAAATGATTAGATTGGAAGGAGATCTACTTGTACGATTCTTGGATCTAAATTCAAAAAGATGATTGTCGCACTTCACAACAAAATGAATTGCTTGACTCATTGTTTGAGGATTAGATAAGTTGAGCATTATTTTTTTTACCTCATATTATAATCCATAGAGTAATTGGCTAACAAGTGCACCATCATCCTATTTGATATCAGTTACAAGTTGTCGAAACTCTGAACTATACAATGTTACTGATTGATGGCCTTCTCATAGAATACAAATCTTATTAGTTGCAACATGAATTGCATCATGTTTTCCATACATGGATCAAAATTCGTCCAAAAAAGCCTCGAGATTATCTAATATTGGATGTCGTCATTCAAAAAAAGATAAAAACCATGATAATGCTGAACCTAAAAGAAGCGTACCAATGAATCTAACTTGCGATCCAGAAGTTGAATAGCTTTGGGATTGAAGTTCAATCACAAGTTATACTTGATTGATAAATCCTCTAAATTTTAATCTGGTGCCATCAAATTTCTTAGATAGGGCAATTCTAGGTTCTCTAACACTAGAGGGACATTCAACTATTGGAAAAGAAACAAGATTTGGTATAGATATTGAAGCAGCTCCAATCATTTCTATATCTTTACTTCTTACCAATCTTATTGCTCCTTGTCGTGGTAAATTGAGCTGATGTATTGCAAGCATTAACTCCCTCAATTACTTTTGCATTTGTGCCATTGCACTCTTTATTTCAAAAAGTTCTACCATAATAATATTTAGAAAAAAAAGATGTCTAATATTGCTCAAGAAAAATAGAAGAGAGGACTTGAGAATAAAGAAAATACTAAAAATAATATCAATTTAGAAGAGGGTAATCCGCAACTTCTAATACGCTTATGTCTTATCAAGAGGAAGGGATAATTTATTCTTAATCAAGATTAGATAAAGCTTTGATATTGTAAGTGTATCCTTGTCAATCTATCAAGGATAAGAACATAATAGAAATAAATAAACAAGTGAAACTTCTTTCAAAGAAAGACGACAAAATAAAAATAACTTGATATGTATGTTAAAAAAGAAACTAGAATGGCTATTACCAAAAGAAAAGAAAAGTAGAGACCCTTGAAACAAGATTAAAAGCAAGAAAGGAATTGACAAGAGTAAAGAGGGCTTCATCCTTATCTCTATTTATACTATCTAATTAGGGACTTCATGGTGATGTTCTATAGGACCTCCAATATGTTTTGACTTTGTAGGATACATGCCTTGACTTACAAGGCAAGTTTTTCTATGTGTGGGGAACATAGTTAATTTGGTCTTTAAGCTAACAACATGTGTGGTACATGGAAAACTTGTTGACTACATTTTTAATCCAAAAAGTCAATTAAAGATACCTATAAAGTCAAAGTAGTGTCTATAAAGCTTCTAAGAAGTTTTTATAGCAAATATTATAGAATTAACTTACTTTTACTTACTTCGACTTATTTATACATGTATATATTGGCTTACATGCATATGTTCATGACAATGAGTACAAATGAATTTTGGATAATATGTTGGTATACTAGTTGTAAATATGTGTACAAATTTTGAGGTCAATTGAACAATTAGATTAAGGTGTATAAAGGTTTTTGTGGGTTAATCATCAAAAATTGGATTTTGATGATTAATAAGTACTTTTAAGATCTTCAACAATCTATCAATGAGATTGAACTGATTTTTTTATTTTTATTTTTATTTTTTTATTGATACTAGACTTATTTTCTAATATTTAGGTGAAATTTGAGAGTAATTCAATAGTTCAAAAAAGAGGTATTGGTATTGGAAGTTTAGTATTCAAGTTGTAATAGAAGGCTACCTAATACCTAATTGGATTATCTTGCATTTCTTTCAATTGATAAGTGTGATTGATTTCATCTTTTTTCTACTTTTTTCTAACTAAGATATTAAGAAGTGTGCAAATTTTGAGTTGATATTAACAATTTGATCATTATTTGTTGAGGCTCTAATTTACTATAGGATTTGATTTAAGATTTATCTATGGTTTAATTAGGACTTAGGATTTGGTCTAAGATTTTATTAGAATTAGAATTTGCTTTAAATTTTGTTTAAAACTTGATAAGAAGTTGATTAAGGTTTATTCAAGATTTAGGATTTTATTAAGATTTCAATTAGGATTTGACCTAGGATTTGATTAAAATTAAATCAAGAGTTTAATTAGGATTTTAATTAATATTATATTAAAATTTCTATTTTTAGTATTTTTAAAGGATTTTTCTTTTTTCTTTAAATATTTTTATTTTTAGTATTTTTTAAAGATTATTTTTATTTCTTTAAAATTTATTATTATTTTTTTTTGGAATTAATATGGAACTTCTTTATATTTCTTTTATAACTTCTTTATATTTCTTTTATAACTTCTTTTAGATTTATTTTGGATTGGTCAAAGTTTGATTAGGATTATTAAAGTCTATTTAAGATTATTTAAGATTCTATTAGACTTGGTAGGATTTTTCTTGCATTTCTACTTACCTTTCACAACTAGTCATTTAGTGCATTTTCAAGCAAGATCACTGATAATATAATAAGATGTGTACTTATTACTCATCCAAGATGATAACATCCACATTATTTTGTGGCATGATTTTTTATCTAAGAATACAGAACAAAATCATTGTAACTCAAGAAATTTAAATACTAGTTATTTTATTAATAATCAAGATGCCTAACAAACATCACTTCTTAGTCATTTTAGAAAGACCATGGTTGTAAGATATGAATGCATCTCACAACTAGTTTAGTAATGAAATCTCAATTCATTGCCAACATCAACACACAACTATTTATGGTGATAGCTCCAAAATTTAGAAAAAAACCTTGATAGCTTCATCAATAACTTCAACAATTGGTTTGTTGGATTGAATCTCAATCAAAAATTGCTAGTATTTGCACTAGAGCTATACTTGGTTTATGTCATAGAATTCAATCTTGCAAAAATAATAAATAACAAATAATTAGATATATCCACAAAATTTATTATTAAGCTCCAAGACTACCTCATCATCAATAAACAACTAGTGTATATCAAATCAGAAGAAAAAATGATCACAAGATGGCCACATAATTCAAAAGAAAAAGTAAGTCTTGTTAACCTTGGGATACTTATAAAATTCAAATATGTAAAGATAAATATGAATACATCTAGTGATATAAAAATTACTACAATCTTATTGTTGCATGAATATTGAGATATATTTGCATTGTCTCATGATGATTTGAAAAAAATATCTATGGAAATAGTAAAATATTGGATAGATCTTATTTCAAATGCCATGTTAATTCAACAAAAGTAATATTAAATGAATTTCAACTACATGAAAATCATGAGGCAAGAGTTAGACAAACTCTTACAAAAAAAATTTATTTCACCTATAGATTTTGTCCTATAATTGATAGCCATGGTGATTATTCCAAAAAAATCAAGGATTCTAAAAATTTGCATTGGATTTTTTTAAGCTAAACATATCTATGAAAAAAGATCATTATCTTTTCTAATATATAAGAAAGATCATTAATGAGGTAGCCAGCCACAAGATATATAGCTTTATAAATTACTTTTTAGAATACTATCAAGTAGCTATAGAACTAAAGGACAAACATAAAATTTCTTTTTCCATGGAATGGGAGCCATTCTAATTTAAACAAATATCATTTGATGAAAAAAATACACCAATGACATTCCACCACATAATAGAATTTACTTTTAAGTCATACCTCTAGATATTCTTTAGAATACATCTTAATGATGGTACAATCTATATGTCCAAGATCATATACAACATCTATGATAAATCTTTGAAGTTAGTCAAAAATATGGTATCAATCTCAAAATAGATAAATACATGGTTTTGTTTTTTTTCTAGACTTACATTTGGATACATCATCTATTACTTGAATAAATTGCTAGACCTTAAAAAAATCAAGAAAATCCAAAATATTTCTAAGCCTTGTAATTAAAAAATAATATATAGTAAACTCAAGATTATTCAATTTAATAAAGTCTTTATAAAAACATTGGCACGTCTTGTCTCTATCTTATTGGAACTTAATAAATCTAATTATAATTACAAACTTCATTAGAACTTAGCAACTATTAAAGCCTTTGAGGAGGTCAAATATGCATATACAAACCATCTAATATTCCTTGTATTTAATTAAAAAAAATCTTTTTCAATATATATTAGTACCTCTAATATTACCATTAGAGTGATGTTTATACAAAATTATACAAGAAAAAGTAGATCAATCTATCACATATACAAGCCAAAAGTTAAACATAGTAAAATAAAATTATTTGACCATAGAATATAAAGCTATAATAATGGTCCATACTATAAAGAAATACAAGCATTATATGCTTAGGAATAGATTTTACTTTGTAATCAACCATCACGTATTATTCTATTTAGTAAATCAATCGTTGGTTATTAAAAAAATAGAAAAATAAATAATACCATTCATAAAATATGACTTTGAAGTTGTTTACATGCTTGAAAAAAAAAATGTAATTGCAGATTACCTCTTCAGAACACCTACTCCTATATTGAATTCATATATTGAAAAATTATTCTTGGATCTATATATACAAAGTACTAATGTGGATATAAAATTGCCTAAAAATAATAAGATGCATGATATTATTGAATATCTTATTACTCAACAAATCCTGCTTATACTTATAAAATTGCATTATTTTAATTTTGTATGAAAAGTTTTACCATATATATTGATGGTATATATATATTGAGTACGTTTTTTATGCTATGCATGTCAAATAACAAAACCAAGATTTGTTCAAATAAAATAGGCTCCATTACATTCCATACTCCCACTCATTCTATTTATGTGTTGAGGGTTGGACTTTATAAGTCTCATTAAACCACTTTTTTGATAATACAATAATAATTTATTGACACATGATGTAGATAGATTTGATAATATATATAATAAAAAAATCATCTATATTGATGATTTTTATAAAAACCTTTTTATTTTATTTTATTTTATTTAAAGCTTAAGCATATAGTTTACATAAAATAATTTAATAAAATAATAGACTTTTAGTTATTTAATAATTTATAATTTTATCTTTTTTCTAATAATATAATTATATCTTCTAATTATTTTTTTAAAAAAATCGTCTAATAATATCAAATTAATTATATCAATATAATCTTTATCAATATAATTTAATTTTTTAAAACTAATTCTAATCCTATTCTATTAGAAATAAAAATCTTCTTGTTATTTTTTATTATAATCATTTTAATTTATATTGAATGAATAATTTTTGAAGATTTTTTATAACTTTGATTAAATTTTATTAGAATTTTTTTTAATTTTTCTTCTTTTTAATTATTTAATTATTATAATATTAAAAAAATAAATTTTTGAAATATAAAAGTTGATAAATTTGATTTAGAAATGATTTTTCAATTTTAAATTATAAAAAAATTAATTCACTTAAATTATAATTCTTAGATCTATATATAAAAATTAAAATTAAAAATAAAATAATCATCTTTATAAAGATTTTTTATAGATATTTAATGTAATTAGATAGGTATTTTAATTAAAAATTAATCTAGTGATATAATAAGAATTTTTATTATATGTAATAAGATATTATTTAAAGAATAAAAAATCATTCACAAAATATTTTAAAAATCTTACCAATATTCAAAATCTATCTTTATAACTTTTAATATTAATATAAGTATCTTTAAAGTATTTTTTTCTAAAGAAAATTATATTTTTAAACAATTATATTCTCAACAAAGAAAGAATTTTTCTTATTCAATTTCAAAAATATGTTGAATTTCAAAAGTATTGTCTAGATTTGTAACTTTGACATCTAAAAGAGCTAAGATTTCTCTTATAATTTTTAATTATTTATAATTTACCACATTTATTTATTGATTACTTTACTTTAAAATAATTCATTTAAATATTAGCCTTATTTATAAATAAATTGAATTTAAATTAAAGAAAATAGTATAAATATTTTTAAAAAAACCACTGATGTACTTAAAATAATTTAAAAGTCTAATTGCATCTACTTGTAGCTAAAATATATTACCTATTATCTTTTATAAATATAATTTTTACCGTAGATCTTTTCTTCTAATTTTATCTTACTTTGGATAGTTTTTTCTTTTTTTGTAAATATTTATATTTTATTAATGTTAGTCAATATTTTATATAATTAGTGGATTATATTTACTTTATTCCACTACCTTTTTTTTAGGTTTTAATAAGTAGTCCTTGGTCTAATTATATTATTTTATAATTATGTCAATTTTTTCCTACCATATTGTACTTGTTTAAAATTATATCATTTATTTTCTTGTATTAGATATCTTACTCTAAAATTTCTATAAGATTAATTTAATATTTAAATTTTCTATATATAGTATATATTCTTTATTTATACTTAACTCTACATTGATACAACTATATTATCATTCATACGTATTGTTGAAAAAAAAAGACTTAGTATAAATTGTTCTCATTTAAGTCTTTTTTCTTCATCAATCATAATAAAGAATATTAAAATTAGATCATCGATTTTTATTATGATTGATATTTTTATTTCTAAAAATAAATATATTATTCTATTATTTTGACTTTTATATTATTTTAGTATTGGATCTTAATTTTTCTTATTATTTCTAAAAATATTTTTTTAAAATATTCAAACCTTCTGCATAAATTCTAATAAGTGAATTTTATCAAAAAAATATTTTAATTATACTATTAGATTGTAACTAAATTTAACAAGCCATATTTATTTTATTTTTTTAAGTAATTATTTATTAATTTTAATAGTTGAATATTCTAAAATATGTAAGAATTGAACATGCCAAGGTTTGATTTAGAATAATTTAGATAAAGAAATTAAGTAGGTATTGACAATAAGGTGGCTTGCTACTAATAATTAATTAAAATAGTAAAAATAGCCACCAAAGATAATTTTTGGAATTACTATTATTATTTTTGTTATTGTTGATATTTTATTTTATATATTTTTTAAATTTTATCATAAATATTATTTATTTTTTAAGTTACTATTTTTCTATTCTATTATTTCATCTAAATTTAGAACTAGTAGTCTTTTTACTAAATTAGATTTATATGTAATTCAATTTAAATTAATAATTGATATATAATTCTTCTATATGTTAATTTCAACTATAATATTTTAATTTTAATATATATATATATTTATAGAATTAATATTTATAAATAAATATCTAATAATATATATATATATATATATTAAATAATAATTTTAAAAAATCAATAAGTTTTCTTGAAACCAAAGCCAATTCTAAGAAAAACTTTCTAATCTACCAAATTTTCAACCTACTTCTATTTAAAAAGCCAAAATTTAAACCTTAAATTTTTTGAATAATAAGTTTTTTTTCTTTTTGTAGTAATATATACTATTAATCTGGCTAGTTGTAAGTTCCAATAATGGATTTTAATTGGTGCATTGATAAAAGAAATAGTTTTAAGTTATTTAGATTTAAAATATTACAAAAAATTATATTTGATTATTTAAGTATTTATTAAAATTTAGAAGTGTTTATAAGTTACAAGAGTCTTTTAAGAAAAAAAAATCGTCAAAATAGAATCTTAGTAAGTCTTGACAATGATTATCTAAGTTGGTTTATTATTTCAATATCTTTACAATGTATTGAGTTCATGTCTATCTTTTAGTTTTTTCCTTTATAATACTTTTAACATAAATAGCCATATTAATCCTAAAATATGTTAATTCTAAAAATATTCAACTAATTTTTTACTTATAATATAAATTTATACCACCTAATTTGTAATTTATTTTTTTCTCAACTTATTTATGTTTAATTGAAATACTATAAGAATCTACATAATTTCTAGAGTTGTCCAAATCCAATTTT
Organism: Physcomitrium patens; assembly: GCF_059467195.1. Taxonomy (NCBI): domain Eukaryota; kingdom Viridiplantae; phylum Streptophyta; class Bryopsida; order Funariales; family Funariaceae; genus Physcomitrium; species Physcomitrium patens. The sequence continues at coordinate 7,221,726 of NC_143426.1, forward strand.
AATAAAATTTAGATATAAAAATTATTTTAGAAAGTACAAAGATTTTTTTTTCTTGATTAATCATTAATTAGCTTATATGATTTTTATATTAAAAATACATATTATATCAATTATATTTTAATATTATATAAAATTATAAATAAATTATAAATAAATTATTTGATATCTATATATAAATAATTATATTATATATATATATATATTTTTAATCACTTAATATATAATTATTATTTCATTTCTTGAAATAAATTTTGATATAAATTATCAATTAATATGTTGAAATATTAAAAAATTATTATATTTATGCTTCTAAAGCTTTAAAATTTTCTAAAAATAAATTGGCTTCCATATACATTTACTAATATCATATCCATGCCAATGAATAAGTTATTCCAACCTATTTCGGTGCTGCCTTGAATCTAAAACTTCTTCTACTTCGAATTTTTGATTATTATCTACTTCTATAGGATGAGGTGGCATTTGTCTTCTTTTCAAAATATTCACTGTCTTATATGGCTTAAGAAGAGATACATAAAATATAAAGTAGATCTTTATAGACTTTGGTAGATATAATCGATAAGCAATAGGATTGACTTATTCACTTATAGGAAAAGATCTAACGCTATGATAATCCAACTTATCACAAAAATGGATAGTCTTGATATTGTAACAAAGTAATTATACCTTATCACCTACATTGAATTATAGTTGTTTCTTGCAATACGCATCTATATTAATCTTTTGTCATTCTTGAGCTCTCTTTAACTGTGCCTTCATTATTGTAAGTAGCTTTTATAAATGATTTATTAAATCTTCCATTGTATGATTATCAATTTTTAAAAAGTCAAAAGTACCAAGTCATAGATGATAACTATAATTAGTAAAAAAAAGATATTTTTTAAATAGAAGAATGTATCAAATTATTGTATACAAACTCTATTCATGGTAAAAGAGTTCTCCAATCATCTTAATGATAGTTGATAGTATACTTTAAATATTGCTCTAAAACTTAATTCACCTATTTTGTTTGTCAATCAATTTGAGAATGAAAAGCCAAAGAAAGCTTTATATCCACATTTAAAATCTTTAAATAATTTTTTAAAATCTTGATATAAATTAAGTCTCTCTATCTAATATAATATCTTTAGGCAATCCATAATAGCAATGAATGTTGTTAAGAAATAGCTTAGTCATTTCTTCATGTATGATAGATTTTGTACATGGTATAAAATGTATCATCTTCATAAAATAATCTATTATCATAAGCATAAAATCATAGAAACATGAAATATATAGATTCGTGATAAAATCTATAGAAACAAAAGACCATGGTTGTTCTAAAATAGGTAATGGCTGAAAAAGTTCATAAAGTCAATGGTGAAGAGTTTTGGATCTTAAAAAAATATCACATGATTGAAAAGCAGTTAGTGCATTTGTAAGTCTAAAAGGCATGACATTATATTCAAAATGCCCATACCTAGTTTAAAATTGAATTTTCCATTCATCTCCTTTTTTAATGTATACTAGATTATATGTTCCTCATAGATCTATTTTTGTATAGATCTTTGCTTAATTGAATTGATCAAAAAGTACTAAAATTAAAGGTAAAAGATACCTATTATTGATGGTAATCTTATTGAGTCCTCGAAAGTCCACACACATCTACAAAGATCCGTCTTTTTTCTTCACAAATAAGATAGGAGCCTTGGATAGAGATTTAGAATGACATATAAAATTTTTAGCCAAGTTTTTATGAATGTACTCCTTGAGTGTAGCCAACTCATTTTGCAATAGGCTATAGATTGGTTGAAATGGTGGTTGAGCTCTTTCCTGAAGATCAATGAAACAATCCTAGGAATGATGTTTTGGAAGAATATTTACATTTTCCTTTCCAAAAACGTCTTAGAAATCTTGATACTTGCTAGGAATATGACTTGACGACTCATCACCATCAAAAATGGATGTAGTATATAAAACAAGAGATAATCTTTCTTTTGCAATATACATAAAAGCTCTTACACCTACCAATAAGATTTGGATGTATGACTTATGTCTTTCTATTTGACTAATGAGATTTTAGGTTAAACTTAGGAAAATAAAAATTACAAGAAATCCAATCTATTTGAGGATTATACTTTTTTAACCAAGATAATCTTAAAATAATAAAATTAAATGAAGATTTTATTATATTAAATATTACTATGCTATTATGATCTTTAATTGCTACATCTAAAAGAATAGACAATGTTGAGCATTATGTTAAGCTTTTCTATAATATAAGCATAAGCCCTCTTAATATTGTCAAGTCTTTTCTTGCTTTGTAAGAAATTTAAAACATACCATATCAATTTGCATTGGTTTTAGCCTTGATGAATAAGTTTTTGAAAACTTAAAAGCTGCCATCATTATTTGATTTGTTCTTCTCTAACCAAGTCTTTGTTCTTGATGTCTTTTAAATAATCAATTACTGCATGTAGTAGCTTGAGCAATAAATTATTCAAAAGATTTTTATTTTATTATTGTCAATAACAAATCTTTGACATTATCTTTCAACCTATATCAAAATTGATTAATAAGGACTTTGTTATTCCACTCTACATTGCAAGCAAGGATTTGGAGTTCAACAGTATATATAGTGGCTGAGCTTGATCCTTACTACAAAGATAAGAGCTTGGTTTGTGCTACTCTTTTTTGATCACTTTTTCTAAATGTTACCGTAAATACTTCTAAAAATGAATTTAAATCAAGAAGGAGTCACAAATTTTTTTCTATTAAAGGTATAAATCAAGAGAGAGTACTTTTTGATAAAAATGTGCCTATGAATTGAACTTGAGTAAATTCATTAAGATATTGGAAGGGATGCATCTTTAAGTAGAGCTTGACTTGTTGCAAAAATCCTCAAAATTTTGATCTTATTCCAACAAACTTCTGAGGAATAGTAATCCTTATCACCATCATATTTGTAGAAGTAAAATTTCCTAGGTTTGATTATGAAGTAGATCTACTTGCTTTCTTCAACTGCACAACTTCTTGCCACAAACTTTGAACTTCTTCTATATGCGTAGGAATAGTAGCTCTATGATTCACGTTAAAAATACATGAAATTTTTACTCTTAAAGTGTTGATAAGCTCATGAAGATTTGCAATAGTTGGAAATCTATTCTCACTTCTATTGAAAGTAGCATCCATAATCTTTTCTTCCATAGACAACTCAAACAAGTTCAAAAAGTTAAACTAGAAGAGGGTAATTTGCAACCTCTAATATCAATTAAAAATTTCTAGAAAGAGGGATAATCCACTCTCTTTAAGAAAAAAATCAGTGTTAGAAAACAAAATTATTTGTTTAAAGGTGGATAGTCTATAACATTCAAAATGCAATAATAAAATTAGATTAATCTAGTCACTTTTAAAATAAGATAGAAATATTAAATTAGTACTCTTGTCAAATTGTCAAGGATAGGAATCTCAAAGAAAAAAATCCTCAATACATACTTTTGACACTAAAAAGAATTAGAAAGTCACTCATAGCTAATATATTATTGAATTAAAATGGCTATTGCCAAAAAATAAATAAAAAATAAAAAATAAAAAAATAGAAAGTCTTAAAAAAAGACTAAGAACTAGAAAGGCATTGATAAGAGTGAAGAAGGCTTCACTCTTGCCTCCATACATATTCTTAATTAGAAGCTATGTGGCAATGTCCTATTAGACCTCCAAAATATGTTGACTTTACAAGACATGTATCTTCATTTACAAGACAAGTTTTCTATAATTATACCACATAATTAGCTTCTTTCATAAGCTATTAATACATAGTTAACTTGTTGACAAAGTTTCTAATCTACCAATCAATTACAAACACATATAAACTCGAAGCAGCGTCTTTGAAGCTTTTAAGAAGCTTTTCTAGAAAGTATTATAAAATTAATATATTTTTATCTACTTTTACTTACTTCTACTTAATTATATAGGTATTAATTAAATTATTTATATATATTTGTGAAAATAGATGGTAGTCTTATGTCTTTTAAAGATGTTACCTAAGAAATTATTTCTATAGATATAATAATAAATGATTATAATAGCTTAATGATATTCAATATTATTATATATTTTTTTAATTTATTTATTTTTAGTTTTTTGTAGCTAAAAAAATATAAACCTTAGATAAACTAGATTTTTTGTAGTCTTAATTTTTTTTTAAGTATAACTAAGAATTTTGTTAATCATGAAAAAATTCATAAATCTAGTACAACCAAACCTTTATTTGTAGGTATAAGAATTTTCTTGTATGTTGTAAAAAAAATTTCATCTTTTATTATTTATAAAATACCTATTTTTAATAATAAAAAGTCTTCAAAAGATATTCTAAGTTAATATTAAGACTATCAAGATGTTTTTTAGAAGAAAAATGCACAAAAACTTTCAGAATATTATCCTCATGATTGTTCAATTGACCTTCAAGAAAAAGCTCAATCAATATTTAAACCAATTTATTATTTATTATAAAATAAATTGGTTGTATTTAAAGAATACAGTGATAAAGATGTAGTCAAAAACTTCATATGTAATTTAAAATCTTTAGTTGAAACTTTTATTTGGTTTGTGGAGAAAGAAAATAAATAACTACAAATTTGTGTGGATTATTAATAATTCAATAAGATTACCATTAAGAATAAGTACCTTCTACCTTTAATATCAAGATTTCTTGATCAATTGAATCAAGAAAAGATCTTTACAAAAATAAATCTATAAAGAATATATAATCAAATATGTAATAAAGAAAGAGATGAATAAAAGATTGTATTTTGAATCACATATGAATATTTTGAATATAAGATTATGCCATTTGGATTCACAATTGTATCAATTGCTTTTCAAAATCTAATGAATGATATTTTTTTAAAATAGTTTTGATGATTTTATCATTCTTCATCTAAACAACCTTTTAATCTATTCTTAAAATATAAAAGAGTAAAAAAAAAATTTTTTTTATGTAATACAAAAATTTAGACATGCAAGATTATACATCAAGATGAAAAAAAATTATTTTATATAACTAAAGTCAAATAATGGCCATATAATGGATATTAAAATATATATATTAAAAGATTTGAAGATTAGTAAGAGACATCTAATACTTTTTAGAATTATAAATTACTATTAGATTTTTATCAATTTTTTTTTTCAAATTGTAGCTTTACTTGTATTTTTTACTTATAAAGAAAAACTTGAGTAGAAAAAAAAATTAAATTGGCACTTGAAGCTTTAAAGATAATGTTTACTTTTCTACTAATCTTATATTACATTGACTTTTTTAAGGCATTTTTTATACAAAAAAATGAATTAGACTTTGCTTTAGATACAATATTTTTTATAAATAGGAGAAAATGATAAATTCCACTTAATATTTTTTTATTCAAGAAAAATTTTAGTAATTAAGATCAAATATAAGATCCATAATAAAGAATTTCTTGAAAATTTTGATTCTTTTCAAAAATAATACCATTACCTAAATGGTGCTTCGAATCTAGTTATTATTTATATAGATTACAAGAACGTCAAGTATTTTATGCTTGCATGCATTTTGAATTATTGCCAAGTTTGTCAAAACATGTTTTTCTTGAGATTTGTATTTAATATCATTTATTGGCTATGATAACAACAATGTTTATTAGATGTCATTTTTAAATATTCTTATCTTGTAAAAAAAGAATGAAAGAGAGCTTTTAATCAATAAAAAATTATTCTTTTGAAGCTAAAATAATTTAATTTTTAAAAAAAAATTAATAATATTTATTATTATCATAGATTAGCAACAAATATTATATCAAATAGAAAGATTTAATTTGTATTAAGATTTTTTTCTTGATTAATAAAAAATTGATATTAAACAATAAATTCATATGATTACAAATATAATGGCATAATCTAAAATAGAGTCTAAAGATATCTTTCTAGAGATTGAATTCCTTTATAAATTACTTAAGTCTGTCTTAGCTTGTATAAGCATCCAACTTATCAATAATTCATTTTTGGGGCCTTTCTACATAAAACACTGAATGAATAAATCAAAGAGATTAATACATAGTATAAGACAAAATTTACACAAAAAAAATTTTAATGACTTGTATAATAATGTAGAATAAAAAAATATATAAATTCTTGAGATTTTAAAATATTATCTTTTATCCTTCTTGAATTAATCCTAATTCTTAATTTAATCCTAATTTAATCTTTGGATTTTTTCTATAATTATTTTTAATTATATAATCAAGCTTTTAAGTTGCCATTGTATTAACAACAACCACTTTGAGTAATCCAAAAGGTTGTTATATGGTTATCATCTATGATTTGATATTTTTGACTTGTCAAAAGTTAATAATCCTAAAGTAGAAGATTTGGAAAAAAAAATTATTAGAACTAAATACAAAAATAAAACCATAATTTAAAAAAAATAAAGAATAAAAAAAATAATAAAAATACCTAGTATAAAGAATAACCTCAATTTTATGTTAATAACAAGGTATAGTTACTCTATTATAATATCAAAACTATCCACCTTTTTAATAAGTTTGATTACAATACACTTGAATCATTTCTTACTTGTAGTATTAAAGAAATAAAGAATCAATAATTAACAAATTTAACTTAAGAGCTATGATTTGTTGAGTTATTAGATAAGACACTAAAGTTGTAACAACCTTTAAGATAGTATAATAGAAATAAAGACCTTTTAAGAACAACATGTTCTTTGAATAGAAGGCAAAATATAGTCCATTTGATATTATGACCTTAAAAAATAGTTTCAATCTTTGGTGATATTATTAAAGGTAGAAATCACTTTTAGTAGTATTTCAAATGTTTTATTTGGAATAAGCTATAAATACCTCAAAAATAATCAAATAATAAGGTGGTCTTTATACCTAGGTATGAAACACTATTAATGGTTGAAAGGACTTATAAACTACCTTCAAAGAAAACAAAAATTAAAGTATGTATCAAATAAAATTTATTGTATCTTAAACTTTCTTCATATATCATCATCACTTCTTATAAAAATTCATTGTTAGAAGAGGATATAATGTCAAAGATATAACCAATACTAATAATTATCTAAATAAGAAGAGTTGGATAGAAGTAAATAAAATTGAATAAATTTGATAATATCTTATGAAAAAGCTTCATAAAGGCAGATTTGATTTTACATGTCTTTATACGTGATTGATAGGTTGCAAGCTTAGACAACATATTGGCCATGTATTGCTTATATTAGCTATTTATAATAGAATTTGGTCATGTAGTGCACATATAGAAAACTTACCTAGTAAGTTAGACATATGTTTTAGAAGTTGGACACCTCTTAGAGATTTTATAGAAAATTGCCATGTAACTCTTAATTAGATAGTATATATAGATGCAAGATTGAGACTTTTCTTATTCTTGTTAATTCTTTTCTTACTTCTAATTTGGTTTCAAGAGACATTAGTTTTTTTAATTTTTGGCAACAACTATTCTAGTTTCTTTTTGAATAAATATATATATATATATATATATATATATATATATATATATATATATTATCAACTCTCTTTGATATATGTCTCATTTATTTAATCAAGTTCTTTGAATTTTTATTGTTGAAAAGCTAATGGAATTTTTTTTAAATATGAAATATGTAGGAAATTTTTTGTAAGTCATGTGGCATATCTATAAGAGTCTAAATATCTAATTCATATCTAAAAAAACTCCTTCAAAGGCATTTAAAGAAGATATTTTCTATCTAATATTTTTTTAATCTACTTCTATTTATTTTTATTTATTTAAATAATATAAACATCCATTATAGTATTTTTTTATTAAAAAAAAATGAAGATGAACAAATAAGAAGTTTCATAAATTAATAAAGTTAAATATTTTTTAAATTTTATTAGAAATAAACTCTAATTTATATTTTATATAATGGTAGTTGATAGGTTCTTTGAATCATTAATAATTCCTCATATTCAGACAAAAATACCACATAATTATATAATCATTGTCAAAGCCATCATAACTACTTTCAAAAAATATATTTTGCATCCTATAATGTGAATTATCTACTTCGACCAATATCACTAAGCATCAAAAGACTCTTCTAAAATTGTGATATTATATATGTTGTAAATTTCCAATCTATTCAAAAAAAAAAAAAAAAAAAAAAAAAAACACATCTCTTTTTAAGATTTTTATCTTGATTCTATCCTAAAAGTTGAGTCAGTTTAAGTGCTTCTTCTAACAACTATTAGAATAATTTATTAATTGTGGTTTTAGTATGGTGTGGACCTTCTACCTACTTTTGGATGTTAAAAGCTTCTACAATGTATTAATTACCCTAATTGTTTTGATGTACCTCCACCCCCTCAAACTTATATTTCTTGCTTGTATTCTTAAAAACCACACATTATGTTGGAACTCATATGTTCATTACTTACATATGATGCTATGCTTGCAACCTTGAATAAATTCTAAGAATCTACTTATTACAATACCTTGTCTCTTTTATGATTACTCTTAGATTAAACAAGCACTAAAATAATTCTAATTCGTACTTACGCCCTAAACATATACTGACAACATTTGCACTCTAAATTTTAATCTATAAGGAAACACTAAATTTTCACTAACAAAATTTGTGGTGATTGTGATTGTTGCACAACTGCACCAGGTCTTACTCAACACTGCTCCATCACCCAAGCTTAAACTCCAGAGCAATTGTTCTCTACTTCCAGTCCCACAGTTGTAATAACACAGATTAAGTCTCCACTCACTGAACCCAAAGTTTGGCTTCTAAACAAGGTATACTATGAAGCCATGAGATTGAATATCACCTGGTCATCAGATCACAGCCAAAAGCAAACTGGGAATCTTGATGGAACACAGCAGTCCTCAGTCTCTGCAATATAACCATCATCAAGGCTCATTTTTATGTGCCAACCCAGTCTTGTCATGCTCTGATCAGTGTGCAATTTTGGCAAGGCACCAGATTGGATGTCTCCTTTTTCTTATCAGCATCCACCCAACTAAAAAGCTTGAGAAGGATTTGATGGCATACAGATGATCTTACCTTCAAGTGAAATTTTATAGAATCCACAGCCAAGTAACATTGATGCGAGTAAATCTTGCAGATGAGTTTACGAGACTGCAAGTAATATATAATTTCATAGAAAAGTGAACCAGGGCAAACCGATGGTAGGCTGTTCTGCAGGAGATCCACAATCTTGCAGTTGTCCTTGCCTCCAACCCACCTACATGAATACATTTTATGGCAAAAACTTCTTGAATGTTACAGCTTGTCAGCTTCTGAAACTGACAGAACTTTCATTATGTACAGAGTTCCATGGTAAACAGTGATACTGTGCAAATAAATGACTTCTGACAGTAATCGTTAGGAAGTGCTCTGATATCGCTTTGTGACGAAGCTAGCCAGTGTAATCAGCTAACTGGAAAATCAGTCCGTGGATATCCATATTCTTTCTCATGACAGTTAAAGGCAGAGTTGAGCTGTTGTTTTTAGCAAAGAAGACTCCAACTGTAGAGCTATTCAATCTCCAGCACACATGTCCACTGATAACTTGTATGTGCCCAAGGCAAAACACCATAGAAAAATCAAAGCAGGTGGACTGCGCAACCTGGACCAAATTGAACAACGTAAATGATTACGAAGCTCCCCCCTCTGCCACTTCAGGTGACGAGGTCTGAGGTCTTGCGACAACTGGGTTCTTTGAAACCGCTTTACTGTTTCATTCAATCATCGTCATCAATACCAAATCATGAGTCTTCAGAGAAAGTACTCAGAACGTCTGAAGCTGCATGCTCCACCTCGTTGTCTTTTTCCAGCATTAAGAAATTCTAATGCACGGTGTATGCAGTGTCCTAGCAAACAATCAGTATACAATCACAGGCAGGATTACAAACAATCGGTCATAATGCGTCATTTGGTACAAGAACTATCCTTGTTACTGCAATAAGATAAGAGACTATCTGCCGAGCCTGGCTGAACGTAACCGCATTGGATACAAAAAGGAATTTGCATACTGAAATTAAATTATGACGCCGTGAAACAGTGGGCTGTCTTCATTCACGAGACAATCGTCACTAGAATTGTGGTGGAAAATGTTGGGATTGGGAGGTGGAGACTTGGCCAACCAGTCACAAAAGACGTGAATGCCTGCTGGTGCGGAATAAGGTACGATTCTGTCGACTATCTAGCACTGAAGAGAGGAATTCCTGATCCATCAAGTCCGTGCGTTATCCTAACGTCTGTAGTGATGCGCACATCTGCAGTTTCCAGCACAAATATGGGCACTGGATTATTCACTATTGAGGATATCAAAGAGTGGAGCATCTTAAATAAAGTTGCTCAGAACATCATGAGCACTAGCAATTATATCTTCTCCGGGATATATCTAGCAAATATCACCCTTTTTAATATGTTCAGGTGTTCTTGTAGTTATTCCAATCATCTGCACATGAGCTGCAAGACCTATAAATTCAATTTAACATTAAAACATTGTACGAAAGACAGTGTGGTAACCGTCTAACGTTACACACGGTCAAAGCCATATGCATCAGTCCCTCCTGTACTGAGACTTTATTTGCAAAACCTACACTAGCAGTTTTAAATCTTATGAGAAACATTCAGGAGTCCCTCCCGAACAGGGACTTCATCTGCAAAACCTAGCAGATTTAAATCTGATAGGATACATAAAAGAGTTAGCGTATGTGAATCTCACAATTTCCCCTTGCTTAAGAGGTCTTCCTCCGTTGACGAGGCAATCATTATATGCTAGTCTTTGGAAGATGTTAGGATTAACGAGTGAGGCTGACGCAAACCAGCCACAGTATACATGGACTTGTGATGGAGCACAGCCAGACATGCACGTGTTCACTATTTGCACGGAAAAGTGTGGCATGCCAGGAGAACCATCAGGGCCTTGGGAAATGCTTATGTCTTTGTTGGTGCACAAATCTGCAATAACATCGCACATGCAACAGCATTACTATTCATTTGCCCAAATAGTCGCCTTGTAAAAAAGTTTCAGGCGAACTGCTCTCTTTGACAATTGATCATCCTTTAATTAGACACAAGTTCCCATCAAGAAGATAAGTAAACTTACTTCTTGTTTGTTGTAGCATTCGCCGGTTACGGTTAAAGCTTCTCCCAAAGAATTTGTTGTCGATGTCGGTACCAAGCATGGCGTTGTCCCACGTTGCAATCTCTGGCAGGTCGGAGTAGAACTTGGTTAAGTCATTGCTTCTCTCAGTACCTACACGCATCGTAGAAGTCACACCCTAATTATGCTCGATAATATTCTTGAAAACAAACATCGTTGCATTGGAACAGATGGAAATTTGAAAACTCAGAGGCAATCTGACAAAAAAAATTATCAGCTGCCACACATATCTAACCAAAGGCAACACGATGATAGCGATGTTTGAAAAACAAGTCTCTAATTCTCCGAAGATAATTGAATCATCTGCGCAAGCATACTAATCTTACTCGCCCAGCGAGAGTCGAAGACTAAGGATTGTTCAGTCATCAGAATTCAAACTGGGGATGCTGGAATAACCAATTAGTATTCTGCTTGGTGATCTTTTTATAAAAAAAAATTGGACCAACTGCAGTCACAATTGAATACTAAGTGATGTGCTCTTTCGCCAATTTACTGTCTTCCATTGCGTGTGCCCCAGGTAAATGAGCATAAACATGGTCAATTAAGTGGCTGGACTTTATCATCAGATGTATAATGCCCAGGAATTTTCACAGAATATGAATCAGTACTCTAAAACGGGTCATGAGACAAGTTGTCAAAACCTGTTCTAAACTCCAGCATGCTTCCAAAATATCCAACTCCGTGGCAGTTTGTTTGATACAATCTGTTTCCTGATCATTTGGAGTCGGATGTCTAGCTGGTGTCTCTTTAGTATCAGAGTCTTCAAAACGAAAATTAAAGGGTTATACATAGATCGTACGAGACTTGGGCGTCATAACGAAGCAACGTCAAAATGGCCGCTTCAGTAACGAGATCAGGCAATCCGAACTACAAATATCTTGAGAATCACTCTAATGTACTGTTGTGCCATCCAACGAGCAAGGACACATCGACATGGAGATAAACAATTTAAGGTCATTACCGATAACATGACGAGAATCCGACATGCGATTCCAATGTTTCGGTCTGCTATCCGCTCTTGTCCTCTGTGTGCCATATTGTATGAAATGCTTACCACTAAGAATGCTGGAAGTAGGCAACTCAAGGTCACTCTCCGCACCTGTGACAAGAAGTGGCATGATTCGCGTCATTCAGAATAGGCACGATCAGATCAACAGCCACTGAGAACTTCAGTGCGCTTGCCACTGCAAACAATGAAGGCTAAAAATAATATAGACTGCAATTCGTCACTGTCGAATAAAATGAGATGTGAAGTCTCAAGCTCAGACCTGTTAAAGCCTCCGCGTGCACAAAAAAATCTATTGGCGAGCTGAAAAAGAGAACGGCGCAAATGATTGCCCGAAAGAAACTTTGCGGAGTACGGCACGTACAATCCGGTACGCGGTGGAGTGACATTTTTGGCTTCCAACTGTGACGATTTTGTTTGCAACAGCGCTAACGTGCAAGCAGGAAGGCTGCAACCGAATGGCATACTGCAGCAGAATTCGGATCCTGTTCATTCTCCCGCAGTCTTCCTCTTCGAACCCGCACTATTGTCTCAAACCGTCGCTCAGAACACTGCAATGACTCCACGTACCATTCACACAATACTTTCGAACATACGCCCTGGCACCTGCCGAAGTGCTGCTTAGATCCACCACGACAGTCAGCTGGATCCCGCGGCCGTTCTTATCTCCACGAGCAACTGAATCTCCTCCCCGAATGTTCAACACCGAGAACACACCACAACGCAAGTCCTTCCCCGTCTTTTTAAGTGCTTCCAGTAAGCAATAATCAGAATCTTAACCTTAACCACGCCTCTCTCGCTCTCTCTCTCCCTCAAGAGAACAACAAGATAATGCTCAGTAAAGCACAGCGAGGTGAAAAAGAAGGGGTAGAAGTCTGAAGACCAAGAGTGCGAACACGACGACCGGGTATTTGTGGCCCGGGTGATAACAAGTCACCCTGCCCAGCCCAGCCCAGCCCAGCCCGGCTGGATCTAACCCCGCCTCCAGTCCCACTCACACAGATTAATTTTGAACAAACACTAATTAACCAAGAGGGACAAACCCCCCCTCAAGCAACGACTTAATTGAGGGGATGACAAAGCAATAAATAAAGGCTCTGAACAACCCTACCCTTTTCTAGGGGATAAAGAACTATCATTTTACTTCGTTCATTATCATCCTTTACTGATGGTACCATTATTACCACCTAGATTTTTAACCTTTACTGTTTATTTCCCTTCTAAATCTAGATGTAGTAGTTTGATATTATGTTTCCTAGTTCATTCAAATCCATGCATGTTCATAAAAAAAGACTTATTGCGTTTGTTTCCACAAAGAAACAACCTCAGTGGATGAATGGATGGATGGACAATAGTTTGCATTCAAAGTAGGTTGAATTTTTCACATTGAGCACCATTCTAACTTTGAACATTTTTTGAAAAAAAAACAGTATCAATGTTTTAAACATAGTGGGTGTTTGTGTGTGTGTCTGTGTAATTCAATCAGTTTTAATAATAAAAACTATTACTTATTATTTTAATATAGACCTAAAATTTAAAATCCAAAATAACATTAATTTCTAATTATTAGATGAAACAATATTTATTTGTAAGGATCATTGTTCTTCTTTGATCATACCTTTATTAATATTCTTCTTTAGTTATTTTCTTAGAAAAAAGATTAGTTGATATAAACCAACTTTTAATTGCTATATAATATGTAAATTTTTGTGCTAAATCTCATTAAAGCAATAACTTTTTTTGTCTTTATATATATATATATTTATATATATATATTTATATATATATATTTATATATATATATATCATAAAAACAGTCAGTTACTTATAAATTGTCCATGAAAAACTGTACTTGTTCTTTTAAATCCTACCATTGCTCCATGATATTTTATTTTTTTATAAAATAATAATAATAATAGTAATAATCAAATTTTTTAATACAACTTTTTTATTAAGATAGTCTTAATTTTTATCATTTGTTACACTATCAACATCTTTTTTGTTGCCATTTTAAAAATCATGTTGTATACAAAGTTATCTTATAATAATTATATATTTTTTCCAACTTTGCTTTGAATCTCCACATGTTGATATTGATGTAACATAAAAACATTAAAAAATATATTTTATAATTTAAATTTGTTAATATTTAAATTTTACACATCTATTATATAGATTTGGATATATCCCAAAGAGATAAAGAAGTCTTTTGATTGGCTAAGAAGAAAGGAACTTGAGAAACTTCGAGAACATAAGAACAAACATAGAAAACAAGAAACATGAAAACAAGGGAACTAGAAAACATAGGAACTAGAGAACATGGGAACCAAGGAACATGGAAACAAAGGAAGGTGGAAAAGAGGGAACATAGAAACAAAGAAGCATGAATGAATGAAAAAATGGATCGATGTGCTAGAGATTGTAGTGCCAAATGGCACAAGTTTTTGTTACTTTATCTATAAGTTGCAACTTATTTAAGTATGATATTATATCATTGTTGGTACAAACTTAAATTGAATTTGGTTCTCTGATTATTGGTTTAATTAGAAATCAATATTTAGATTAGACAATTTATTAGATTAAAAGCATCATAACATATAGTGATAGTGGTGAAATTAAAGAGGTGATGCATTTAAATTATTTAAATATCTGATTATGAAAGTAACAATTTAAAATACTTCCAAGTACTTAGAGTATTGTGTATGTGCTAAGATGACTTAGAAGAGTAAGAAAATGCACTAAGTGGACTAATTAAGAACTACAAATTAAAATTTTAGAAAGATTTGCAAAATATAATTGTAATTAATGATAAAACCAAATTAATACGTTTTCATACACTGGTACTTTAGAAAAAAATTAAAAAACAGCATTCATAACTGCTTATAAAACTTTAAAAATATATAATTGAACCAAGCAGGATTTGATCCCAAATTCTACTCCAACTACCATTTGCATGAACCAATCTATATCATTTTAAATTTTTATTATAATAAAATTAGTCTACATGTAGTTTTTTTTCAAAAAATTACCAACATATCATTTATCCATGCCACACTAATTCAATCTAAAAATTTACTATGAAAAATCTCAATAAATCCAATGATGACGTTAGAAACATTCAAAGTCATTATTTCAAAAGGCTCCCAACATACACTGAGGATCCTGCCTTTCAAAATTCTATCAATGTGAGATGTATGAGATCAAATGCAACATAGAATTTTCTCACTTCTTTAGCTCCCTTGTCAACAATCTTACTGGAAACAAAAACAAGCATCACAAACTTTGACCTCTTTATTTTAAAGGTCAATGTTGGGAATAACTCTGGCTCACAATTGCAAACGGACTGTGGGTGAAGCTCAAGCACTCAAGTTTTCTGAGGAATTGGACGTTGTCTAGTGCACCAGTTTCTTTCAGGAGTTAAACGAGGGTAATTAGGTTATCAGAGATGGAAGGAGTTGTATAAGTTTAACAGCAAAAATGGGTTGTTCAGTTTGTGGATATGACAGATAATGACAGTGAAGGAAGGCAAACGACGAAAAGAGATTAGAAGTTGACGCGTGCATCGGGTGAGGCAGGTCAGGGGAGGAAAGATGCGGTGGGAAAACTATAACATTCATTGCATTGATATTCGTTGCACAATTGAGACAGTTAAGTTCCGGCACAAATTCTGTTTAGGTTTGTCAAATGGGTTATCCCCGCCACCACTCGTTGATGCTGCTGTCTTCGGATGGAGGGTAATATGGATTTAGAACCCGAGATGAGAGTCTCCGTTTCTTCGACTTCCTTTCCGTTAATGTGCTCTCTACTACGGAGTGCACCAGTGGATACGGTTGGAACGAATGTGTCTGGTGTTCTCGCCCTCGTTAGTGCAAGCTAGCTTCAAAGCTCCTGGTGCATTATTCTAAGACCCAGACACTTGGCTGGTCTTCCAGAAATTATCTTTCAATTTTTTTAGTAATCTTTAGGAAAAAAATACCACTACTATGCTGCCGGCTCCTCAGCACATATCTCTATACATTCCAGTATTTACAAGTTTTTTAGTCTACAAAGAAATAGCATCTCCAATGGCATTAGACTCCAGGAAATGATTCGGATGTGATGCACTGACGTAACGTGGAGATTTAGAGGGTGTCTGTAATGTGCCAGGTTTGTTGAATGGCTTTGATTGTTCAAGTTCAAAACGTTTGGTACAGGGCGACAGTGAATGTTACAGCCATGGATGCGGCAAACACGGCCACAACACCTGCTAGGCTTCCCTCCCGTTTTATTAGGCAGCGTTCGCCTGGATACAAATAACATAAACATGTAATGCGCAAGGAAGAAACTGAACTGAGAGTTTTCTAGAAAACCGGAAGACGATCTCAATAATAAGCTACCATGGAAAGATCAGGTTTGCAGTCTGGTGTGTGAACTAGACTGGTTGAGTAATATTCACTTTTGGAGATTCAAGTCAAAAACAGACTCAGCATGATGTAGTTTACTGCTCAAATTCTCTCTACACACATCGTATTAAAATGATTGTGATTTCTTCTCCATTCTTTTGAGTGTGACTTTTAATTTATTTGTTCCTAGAGGTAAAGAGGTAATTTGGTTAGAATCACTAAAAAGAAACAAACGAATGGTGTGAACAAAACAAAAGCGAATTTGGTTAAGAAAACATTTGTTTACATATCTGGATTCTGATCAACTAGAGAGATTACAATAAATTTAAACTCTTACCAGTCCAGACCATAACACCCAAGGATGATACAATCCCAAGAACGTGGGCATCTTTGCCAGTTTCTCTGCATCCATAACCACCATGAGCAAAACCAAAATGATAAATAAATATAAAGTAAATATATTTTTTTTAATTGTACATAAAACAGGAAACGTTTTTAGAGGAAGAAAAACAAGTAGAAGAAAAGTAAATAAAAATAATACGAGAAAAAACCCGAAGCATTAATTTCTGAAATACCAGACAAAACTTTCGAGAATTGTGGAACTCACACATTGAGACGTAACGCTGAAACCGCCAACAGGAAAAAAAGACCAAGCCCTGTTCGGATGAACTCAAGGTTCAAACCATCATCCTTCACCCAAATGGCAATACAGTAACCTAAATGGAATGCTGCGAAGGCAAGTGTCAACATTGGCAAGAGAAATATATGATCGTCGGCATCGTCGTCCCCTCCGCCACCTCCACCGTGGCCATCCCCGTCGTCACCTCCTTTTCCATTACCAGGAGGACCACCTGAAGAAATGACATCACATTAAGGACAGCTAAGCGATTCACAGAAACATTGATGCACAACACGAAAAACATGTTCTCTCCCAATGATGTGGAAGAAGCTATAAAAGATAACGAACAGACGTGCAGGGGAACTTGCTCACGGATAGAAATCCTTCAACGAGTGTGATAACAATCTGCAGCGAGTTGGCAAGATGGATTTGGAGAGTACAGTGTTTCACAACACCGGTAAGCGAAAGATGTTATGCTTCATCAAATGCAACCTCAATCTCTCAATAAAACTACACCTAAAACAGAAGCTTACCAGTGCTCTCTTTCTGCTTGGCCTCCTCCGCGAACCCATTCATCATCTGTATAGCCCAGGGGCTATACTGTATCTCCAAGTTGGTGCGCACACTCATATCACTCCAATTCCTCTCCACCAAATACTCAGGAAATGGGGCATCATCTTCTCTGAAGCAAACAACTAAAGGATATGTCGCAATCATCCTGGAAGTGACAGCGATCCCCTCAACAGAGAGACGACACATAGGTGTAGTAGCACTAGAGATAGACATCGTTTTAGAATGAGAGAGTCCGCAAGCGAATTGCCAGTTTGGTCTGCCTTGGCAACACAATGTATGCACACACGGTGCCATGTTTACCAAGCCTGTGGCTTAACTCCGAGATTGAGTATTGTCAGAGAAAGGCTTGGTAAAAGAATACAGGGTATTAGCTATTGGAAAATCCAGTCGTATAGGCATGATCCAGTCGTTTTAGGATGTAAATCCATAGCAGGGGAGTTACTTGCACACGATAATAAGAAAACCCACTCCACAGAAGAAATCACGATCTCATTCTCACATCTGTCAAGACATAACAACAACCAAGCGGACGTCACACAGAGACAAGATCATAGCTAAAAGTTGCATAAAATTTTGAAAAAATCTTGAAAAAGAATTATCTATACAGACGAAGTATTTAGCTCACCTCAATCCAATTTTTTTGTGAAAAATAAAATACAAAGACAAATCTAAGCGCTTATCATAATCGTACGTCAACTGTATATGAATTGTGCTATGAGAATTAATCACACAGAAATCTACAAAAATCCGTGATGATCAATGATGTCAACTCAGAATATACTAATTATGTGGATACGTAATATCTTTCACATTCAACAGTAAATAAATTTTGAAATAAATGAACGCACCGGAAGGACTCAATAATAAACTTTTTCTTCTGCTGCATAATGCAGCAATCAAATCCCTACTCTGATGTGCTTAAGATCCAGAAGCAAGAACTTCAAGCTAAGAATGGGTTCCAACTCATTAAAAAAACCAATTATACCAAATATCACTAAAAAAAAAGGAAATCCAATTGAAACATGGTAGACCCTGATCTATTCGGTACAGTTACTAATGTACTCGAGTAACCAATACTCTGATCACATATCTAAACCCCATTAAATCCCCACAGAAGTTCTTCCCTTCATAAACTCGAACATATATGCAATGTGGTCAATCAACGTTCAAAACCTCCAACGGAACCTCAAAAAGACTTCACAAGAAATAAGGCACCAAGTCCACTTGAGTGTCATATCAACTACAAATTCGACGCATAGTTGCGTGTAGAAACTCATATTTATGAAATGCCTGTCGCCAATTCTGGACTCACAGAATTACTTCAAAATTTGCCAAGTCTTTCAACAATGGAATGTGAACCATATAGCCAACTGATACAGATTAGGAATCTCCCTGTCTAGGATTCAACTTAGACAACTCAACCAGACAGCTCAAACACGCGAAACGCATAAAATTACCCCGCGGCGCCATGACAAAAAAGGATTTCCACAGACGGCCCACAAGCCTCCCAAGTCGACAGAAAAGAACGTAATAACCATATCCTCAAATTCAAACTCTATCCTCAGTCCACAAAATCAGCAAATGCAATGACACAGTCACCTCAAAACTTCATAAAAACCTTTCAGGATTAAGCTCCATCACTTTGCAATGCCAACAACAGCCACAGAGCCTCGAGACGCAGTACCAGCAACTGCCATCTGCCGCTTAACCAAGCTCAGTCTATCATTTCTCAGAGAGCTTGAGTTCCTGTTTCAGCAACTTGCCCGAATTTCTACAAATTCAGGCGAATTCTACATGAAACGCGACTTCCAGCTTCTCAAAACCGAACAAGCGAGAGGGAGAATTTAACAGCCAGCAGCATTAAGTCCAGGCAGACGACGATCGAGGCTTACACTGCAGCTGCGATTGTCGTCAACGTCACAGTGTCGGGGACTGACCCGGCGAAGCAGCGGGCGACTGAGTGGGTAGGTGCGAGGCAGTACTGACTGAGTGGGTAGGGGCTCGTTTTCATTGGTTCCTGGTGACCGGCGTCTCGTTGGGTGCAGGCAGTACTGAGTGAGAGATATTTGTCATGGGGGAAAGTGTAGGCCCTGGGTGTTGTTAATGAAGGGAGTAGGTCCTTTCCCCCAAAACTCTAAAGTACCTTTCAAATTCTCCTCTTTTTTATAGGGAGGTCGAGAACCACGGTCGTAGGGCTTCAGAGTGCCCTGTAGACGGCCACACCAACTCCAACTCTATCTCGAAAATGCTTGCCAATGTAGAATTCGTGTCTTCTCAAAGCATGATCCAATTCTAGATGTTTCCATGACGGTGTTTCAACAATTACTCTATTTTTGTGAAGTGAAAAATAATAGAAACCAAAATCAAAGTTTGTGAATTTAGTTAATGCCACTTGAAGCAAAAGTTGGCATTTTGTTGTAATCTTGTTATAGAAAATTGTAGATTTATTTACATTTTTTGATGTGAGGAGGTGAAAATTTTTAAGTTAATTTTTTTGTGATAATGTCCAGTTTTAATTTTTTAATTTTCCATTGTCAAAAGAAACTGTAGAAGAGCCATGGAAAGAAAGGTAATCTATTTTGACCATGTAAATCTAGGGGGGTCTTTATACCTAGAAGTGGTTTTTTTTACTTGGTTATTTTTAAAAGCTTTTGACACTACTCCTCAATTTTTTCTAAATTTTACCTCTTAAAATGAGCCCAAGGGGAATTCTAGGGCACAATATTATTTATGTAGAAAAGAAAGCATTGCCTCATATTTTTCTCTTAGAGCTTTTGGACTAATTTTTCTAAGTATGAAGTCAACTTAGTGAGACTTCTCAATTTCAGCCAATCAAAGGATTTAAAACTTTTGACCTCTCAATTTGTCACATTAATATAAGATATTCCTAACATAGGCCCAACGAAAACTTTAGGAGACAACAATATTTATATTATGTGTAATAAAAATACATTCTGCTTCATCTTTTCTTCTTCAATTACTAGGATTGATTTTTCTACGTTTAAGACCAATTTAATGATGAATTTCAATTTCAATTTTTTTTTTTTTTTTTTTTTTTTTTTAAGTTGTGAATGCTCATCTTACTCTCTTAGTACAAAGTCCCCCTATTTAAAACATTTCAATCTTCAAAAATCATTGTCAAATATTTATATATATATATATATATATATATATATATATATTAAAAAATCATGAAAAATATAGAAATGTTTAAGGAGCCACAATATATATTTTATAGATCTTTAAGCACTAAAAGGCCAATTAAAGACACAAAGAGAGGGCTCAACATGTAAGTAGACGACTTTCCTCTACATACAAATCCAAACATCTGTTCATCCATGAGGTGGACTTTGACGTGTTTTCGGAGCTAGGGTTAGGTCGTGCTTTGGCGAACTGAATGCAAAATGTGCCTGGTGGTCCTCTTGGAGCGTCCGGCTTGAGACAACGGAACGGCAGTTTCACCAACTATGGCATAACATGGGTCCCTAAAGCTCCGGCTTATTGAGAGAAGGAAAAGAAAACGTACGAATGGGTGCCCCACTTGGTTGCAACTTAGCTGATTCAGCAAGCTCATCCTGAGCTTTGTACCAGAATGAGAGGAAGACCAAGTACACTGCTTCAGTGTTGGAGCCTTCCTCTGAAATTTTATCGTGTACAAGGATGCTTCAAAATACGACGCTAGTTTTCTAGTTTTCTCGCTTTCAACGGTCGTCATCGGTTGGAAGCTCTAAGAGTGAGTCGTCATACTGAGCGTAGCTTTGGCAGCTCTGAGGAAACTTTGATCAGATCGTGGTGTGGGTTTCAGGGCATCCGCGTTTGCATTGAGAGAGAAGGTGGAGACGGAACAGTATTGGTTGGAGTTGTACCTCGGAATGCTGACTTTGAACAGATCCGTCGTGGCTTTCATGTGCTAAAAGTCCCTACACCCTGAAACCCACTGTGGGAGGCAAAGCCTGGACGTTTTGGAACCTTCTTCCTCTTCCAAGTTACAGTGGGATAGAGTGTATAGTTGACAGCTAGAATATTATTATCAAACAAACCTTGATCACAAGATGAATCAGACTAATACCCGTTGCATCCCGAGTTGCATGTTTGTTTCATAATATCGAAAGGACAGTAGATGCTGGAGTTTTGTATGCATGACATGGATGATTCTTGATACACATAAGATCTCAAGTTTGGACCCAGCTCTCCACTAGCTGCTTGCTATACCTTTTTGATAATTTATTTCATACATACAAAACCAGTTCGACGTACTGCATCCTTAATTGGGCTCATCATCATTGAGCTAACAATGTAAGAGGACATGCCAAAAACATTTGGACCTACCCAATTTTTTGATTAAGATGAACAACTATTACACATATTCACATCTAAAAATACCTTCTTCTTGACCACATGAGACTTAATATCTGAGGAGTGCTTTAATTAGAACTATCATTCTTACATTGCAAGGCTCGTGTCTGACATGGATCTGACCCTTGCTAATACCTAAAATGAAAAAGAAACAGAATTGAAGTTGATCTAGTTTACAATATTTAACATCTGGGGTATTAGGCCTATCAAAAATGGCACGAATAATATGCTTGTCGATACTAGAGCTGTCATCCGAACAAAATTTGTTGACACCCTAACCTAATCAGAGTATTGGAATTTGCTAAACCAATACACAGGATACCTTGGACAATTTAGAATCTTCCTCGAACAAATCTTCTTTGGTGCTCTACAACGGGTGTTTTAAGTCGGGCTCCCAACATCTATCGACAATTACAAGTCTTCTATGCTGTTCAAAATCTATTTTGGGTCTGAATGTGATGAATTGTAACTCCAGCCCGAGTTCAGTTGGTGAGTATGTTAATCCAAGGAATTGATGAAACTTAACCATTAAAATCTGGGTGGAGCGCGTGAGGATACTGCATCCTTTCAAAGGTAGATCTGAAGACCTAGAATGTAATGACTACTGTTTCTGTTTGCTACGCTCAACCAGAGAAGATATAACAAAACTCCTTCTATAAAGAAGGATCTCAGAATTGACAGAAAGATTGAATAAGGATGGTAGACCAACCCATGCAACCAGAGTGGTGAATTTCTGACCCAAGAAGAAAGCATCTGGTCAATTCTAACAGATGTGACCATATGTCCCACGCTCGCTTCCCCTATTACAATTACAGAAAAGGTCCTCTGATTTATCCCCTGGCACCAGCACACGGCTGATACGACATCCTCAAACCCTTCGAGGACCTCGGTACACACCTAATTCTTTTCTTCTCACGGTACAGAGAGTGGTTTATACAGCAACATCCAACACGAAGTGTCACAATCAAAATGTGTAGAGCAACATCACAAGAGGCGGCAACTCAACATCTATAGTTTATTGATGGTATTTTATTACGAAGCTTTGATGTGAAGGGCCATGTTGATGATGAGCTGCAATAGTCAAAATACAAGCAACAGGGAACAAGAATTAGGTGTGTACCTGCTGGCAAGTCGAATTGGACGCACTTTCCGGGTAGTGACCAAAAACCTCTTAATGGCTTCATAGCACACTAAGAAGACTGCAGATGCTGGAACCTGCTCCCAATCCATGAGTTAGGTTCTCAGGACAGGCAGCTGGACAATGATGCAAGTAGAGTCAGCCTAATCTCGTTGCTACTTGTATTCAAGTTTTCAGAATTTTGAAGTTTCCTTCATGTTAATACCATGCTCTCTACCACTTTCTGTCTGTTGTGAAGTCTGTCCACGTAGGGACGAGGAAATATAGGTTGATGAGTTGACTTTGTTGAAGAAACTTAAGTTACAACAACTGGCTAAAATACAACAAAAGGAAAGAAAGAATACCAACTTTGTACAGAACGCGAGGTACCATCCCTCTACCGAATCCAGCGATACCCTGAGATCAAACAACAAACAAACAACCCTGACATTCTCAGACATTACATTATTGAAGGTACCAAATAATTATATTACAACTCCACAGCAGACACAATCATTACTAAGCAATCCAGTTACCTCCTCCAACCATATCTTTTGTAGAGTAGCCTGCAAGCCCATGTAGACCAATGGATCTGATGGATTCTGAGTCATCACTCGAGTCTTCGCAACGTCCAATGGTGTAGTCAAGGTACAGGCCACCGCTCCAGCTAACTAGTTCATTCACCCAAGTGCATTTTTACCACCCCTTCTTCTTAGAATCTTGACAATTGAAGATCTGCTATTAATAAACTTCTACATGCTAAAGTAATTGACAAGAGCACAACCTATACAACATTTCCTAGCTCTTGGACTGATCCTAAACCCTAAACCTGAAAACGAAGTGACGATAGTGATAGGACATACTGCACCAATGCAGAGATCATGCACAAGTCGTTTTGAATTTTTTTGATCCATGTGGAGATTTTCTCTATGTGAGTATCGCTTCTTCAGGTATTCAAAGGTCATGAATTGCAGCGCTGAATAGGGTATATCCCTGGCAACCTGCAACGGCAAAAGTAATCAATACTTAAACTTCCTTTGTCCTCCATATCACAAAGGTATCCTACTACGAAATCCAAACAAGTCATCACAGACTACATCGAATTCGAATCATAATAAACAGAAACCCTGCGTACTCACGGGCAAACGTGGAGGCATTTTGGATTTACCAGACTAAGCTGGCCACATTGTCTATGAAAAGGACCCTAGCCTAACGCACTGCTTACGCAATCACTCTAAGAGACGGATAACCAGACAATTTACTTGCATGGAATAGCCGCAGTAGAAACCTGGCAGACCTTCGGTGGCCCACACTGCTCGAGTAGCTTGAAATATATCCCTAAAACATTTTCATTCACACTTTCACTTTTATGAGGCAAAAGTTAAACCACAAGCATCAAAATTAACATTTATCCAGACATTTAGTGCCAGCCTAACATTCAGATGGTTGGCGTACCTGTAGATCCCAGCCTGCACTCGCTGTTTAATCACTTCCGGTGGCACTCTAACTACACTTGCTGCTACGTTACCAACCGCAGCTGCCAAGAGAGGAACAAAATCCTCCAAGGTCTGAAAGGGGGCAGGGAAACTAGAAGATGCCCTCTCAATGGCATTCTTGGAGCATTCATAACACGCCACAAAGACTGCCGATGACGGAGCTGAAACAGCAACTGATGCAATGAACCCTGTGTACAATTTAGGGATGCCTCCGTCTCGCACAATACCGGCCAGGCATTGTGCTAAGTTGCTGTAACTCCCTCTCACTTCAGCAGAAGCCTGACCCTCAAACACAGTCACAAACTCAATTCCAAAATAACTCTTTCGTAAATTATAGGGTCAAGAATCAGAATCAACGTGACAAAGTGTTAACCCAAAACCATAACCTGCTAAAATTCACGGCAGTCCCTTCCTGTGAAAAATTCCAAACAATTCCAAGTAGCAACCATGTTAAGTTAAAATTCTAAGCCTGATATGAATTTTAACAGAAATATCACCTAGTACACGCAAGTATCAATTTTAGTGTCTCACAATCTCCAAGTGATGTACCTAAAGAATTAGAAGTTACGATACTGAACGGAAACAAAACCTACAACACGGACGCACAAGAGCACCTCATGTACAGTCAGACAACACAATAGCACGCATTCTTTGAAAATTCCTTCACATGTTTGATTATGGGATATTCAATCATAACCTGTGAGATAAAGTCTTAAACCCTAAACCCTAATTTCATGAACTTCACGTTGAAAACTAGCTTTGAAATTGCGAGACAACATCTACATACACGAGTCGACATTTCTAAGCAGGTCAGCTAACAGCGAGTCTTCGAGGGTACCTAATTCAAGCACCAAAACCAAAACATGTTGAATTGTTCAACAATTCTTCATAAGCAATTGACATCAGTGATCACACTCAACGTTGAAAACAATTCAAAAGAATAAAAAAGAATAAATGACATAAAATGGAAACCCCTAATGTACAAAAATTCACTCTGAAAAGTCTGAACCATTTCAGGGATCGTTTTCCGTGTGGGCCTGAAGAAAACTACCAGTTCAGCTCTAAGACCGAGATTTCCAACTGAGTCAATTACCTGCAAAATCGTTTTGGCAATGTCAAGGGGCTGCAACACAAGCTTTGAACACAGAGATGCTGTTCCGCCTGCGACCAAATTATCAACCCAGTGTGAGGACGACGACGAGGAAACCGCCACAGCGGAGCCATTCCTCGCCGATCCTGCTTGGTCCCTCACCATGCCCGTTTCAACTCCGCATCTCATCCCTGAAGGTAAAATGTTCACAGCCAATGTGCCGGACACAGCAGCGACAATGGGGCTCTTCAAGTCATGCCTCATCAAGCTCAAGCTCAAGCTCACATTCGAACAGGCCACCGAGACTTACACAACCAGTGAATGGTATCCGTTAGGGTGTTGCATATTAGTGCAACTGAGAAGTTGGTGTTTCCATATTTTGAACAATTTGAGACCAATTTTTTGAAAAAACTAAAGAAGTGTATGGATTCATGTGTTTAATTTTAATTTTTTTAAAAGTACATTTTTGGCCTTTAGAACTATAAATACAATTATTGGTGAAGAGGCTAAGCTGTTGTAAAAATAAGACAATATAATTTTATTCATTTTAGCAATAAATCTATATTTACATTTATACATATCTAACTTATCATTTCAACATTAAGAATCCATTCTAATGCTATAAGTAAGAAACATCAATACTGTCTTTTTTTCCTCTTTCTTTCTATGTCTTGAAGTTAATTGAGCTTTGATTTTACACACAATTAATTACAAAATGAATAAAAGATAACTTCCAAATGTTTGTCCTGATATCACATCCATAAAACAAAAAATAATAAAAAAAACAATTAAAGAGAACATGTATGTATATATTCATACAAAACATCAACAATCAACAAAACAATGTACAAGTTTAGGAAATGCAGTACTTACTGTGCAATGTATTTCAAACCAACCAAATTTGAAGTACTCTCTCAAAACATTTCAAAAAGTTCTAAACATTTCTTTTAAAGGTTTAAAGGACAAACTTTGAGTGTTATTTTTAAAAAAACAAATTTTAAATTTCAATTTAGAACATGCACACAAATAGAAATACACAAAAAAATGTATAAAGAACTTTTAATTAATTATATATTGAGTTGTAAAAATATCTAAGATTTGTTTTTGCATTATTTTTCAAAAGATCTGTAAATTTCAATATGAATTTAGCTAATTCAACTTTATGAAAGAGATTCATTAATTTGATAATTATAAAAATCTAAACACCAAGTGGGATATGATATCAAATGTGAATTTCAAAAAAATACAAATATACATATTTCTAAAATAATACAAAACTCACCTACATAGTATATATGATTTAAGATTTTTTGTCCAATTCTCATACATCTCTATATTCATACATACATCCCTTCCATATGTGTGTATATATATGGGAATGTTAAATAGATCCAAGTTTTTACTAAATCAATCTACCCATCATGAAAAAAATAAAAAATAAAAAGTAAAAAATCACCTCCACATTCATTTCTCCACTATTGGATCTGCAACCAATAAAAACCAACCACATTCATCATGGTTATCATATTCTTCATCAAGAGTGGGTCTATTTAGTAAAAACATGGGTCTATTTAACATTCTCGTATATATATATATATATATGCAAAAGAAACAAATAGAGCATTACCTTATTGACCAAGAATTTCCACAATCAAAGTTCTAGATGTATGTGGACCACAAATTTACAAGTTTGATATTTATAAGAAGATCATGCAACAAAATTAAACAACTTAATAAAAGACTGCACATAGCCTTTGAAAAGTCATACAACATCATAAAAAAATTATTTATTTCTATAATCTAATTTCTTTGGGCCAACCAGGTCCCAAAATCCTCCTGAAACCACGTAGAAACGATCGACCCACCCAAACTATGCCACGTGTCAGTCCCTCCTTTTCATCTATTACATCCGTTGCAAATCATAAAAGTTTTATCATCCACACGCCATTATTCTATCGGGTAGCGGTCATTCATCCAGCGTGAAGGGGTAACTAACTCCCCTAATTCCGTGCATGTCTGATGCCTTCCACGATCTCCCTGATCATGGTGGTCTTTTACTTTACCAGAAGGAGATGAATGACAATATGTTGAGATGAATGAACGAAATCTTCCTTACCATGGTGCACTTCCCCTGTTTCGTCCTCCCCCTCGCAGCACCGTCAATCTCTGCGATTTTGCGGCGAATTTGATCGATGCAGAGGTGGGTCTCACCTTGTACCCGACGCTAAGTGCCCGAATTAGATGATGTCTCCGCATTCGACGTGTTCGCACTGGGAAGATACATTTCATGGCGCGACAGAAGTATAAATTTTATTTCCGATACGAAGCTTTCACAGCAAAATTCCTGTGAACCGTGTTTTTGATCACGTTTTCATGCTCTTGGGGCTTGGATTTGGAGCATGGTGTGTGCGCGCTGTGACGAGAGATCGAAGTTAAGACATGGGTTCCGGAAGCTTTTTGAGTGCAGCGCTCCTCTTGGCGTTGATGTGTGTTGTTTCAGGTGATCGTATACACTCTGATTCTCCGACGAGTTCGCGGTTTCCGCAAGGGCAAGCTGAGCGGTTGATCAAGGCGTTGAACTTGGTTCCGGGTGCTTCAGATGGACCTGGTGTGGACGAGATGCTCGGTGGAGCTAGGTTGCAGGAGAGGAGGATTAATTTGAACATCGAAGGGGATGCTGGGATTAGTACCGAGGAGCTTGGACAGTATGCTGGATACTTCAAGCTGGCGAGGACGCATGCTGCAAAGTAAGGCTGTTGATTCTTTATTTTATTTTAAATTTTGGTTTGTGTCAATTGTTAAGATTGCATTTTGCCTTCGTTGACCTGCTACGGATATCATTGGAATGGTATGACATAGATGTAAAATCATATCTTGAGGTTGTGATTTGCCTGTAGTTGCTTTTTATGGGAACTGTACTGACCGAGATGGAGTTCGTTTTCTGAATGCATGTTATGGTCTTGCAATCACTGAACACATAATGGGCTTTGTTTAGTTTTTTGATTTTTTCTAACCACTCCTTCGTCTTCACGTTTGTGTCCCAGCTTGGTTTTATTCTGGTTATTGTCCTGGATTAGGTCAATCATTTTTTACCCTATTGTTCTCAGCATTGAATATGCATGACAAGAAGTATTGAATCATGCATTGACGTTGTCCTTTTCCTGTCGTTGCTCATGATTGATACTGTGTAACATTATATGGACTTTTTTTTCTTGGTACGTATCACTGACTGGATGGTGGGTTCGAACAAACTTCAGCATGTTCTACTTCTTTTTCGAGTCGCGGGGGAACAAGACAGACGACCCTGTAGTGCTGTGGATGACCGGCGGTCCAGGCTGTGCAAGTGAGCTTGCTTTGTTTTACGAGAATGGTCCGTTCAAGATCACCGACAATCTTACGCTTGTCTGGAATGATTTTGGATGGGACAAAGTGTCGAGCATTATCTTTGTGGATCAACCTGTAGGAACTGGCTTTAGCTACAGCACTGATATTCGTGATATTCGTCACGACGAGGAGGGAGTGGGTGAAGACATGTATGACTTCTTTCAGGTTCGAGGCTCCTTTAATACTTTTCTGGGCTACGTGTCAATTCAACATCATTTACTTACAAATGACTGACGAGGTTCGTGTCTAGGTTTTGATTTGATATGGTTATGCATGTCTTGTGCAGGCTTTCTTTGCTGCACACCCTGAATATGCGAAGAACAAGTTTTTTGTTACTGGGGAGTCTTATGCAGGCCACTACGTCCCTGCTGTTGCTGGACGTTTCCACAAGGCGCTGAAGAACAAGGAAGGTGTTCCCATCAACTTGAAGGTACCAAACATTCGCTTCTTGCAATTCAAAATCAAGTTTAATTCTTTCTGTCTTGAGGTCTTACGTCGTTTATGCTGCTTTCTTGTGCAGGGATTCGCAATTGGAAACGGTCTTACTCAACCTGACATTCAGTATGAAGCGTATGCTGACTACGCCCTGGATATGAATCTTATTACGGAGGATGATTACAACAAGATGAGCAAATTGTATCCAGCTTGTGCCGCATCAATCAAACTCTGTGGTAAGGCTAAATTCAGAAAAAAGCTTGGAAATCATGTGTATGGGGTGGGTTGAGCAGCTTATTGCGAATTTTTTGTTTACTTTAGGAAGACATTGTCATTTCTTGATTACTTCTATTCTAGTTTAAAATCATAACTTATCTCAAAGATAAGTGCATTGGACCTCCTAGTCGAGGACCTGACGAGGACCAGGAAACTTTTTTTAATTAAAATTTGCAGGTCCAAAAGGAACAATTGGTTGCCTTGCTGCTTACTTAGTCTGCCAGAGTATTTTCAACTCTATCTTGGCAGTTGCTGGAAACATCAATGTAAAGCTTCCTATCGTTTACTACTTGTGTTTCTTGTAATTCAGTTCTTTTTATTTATTTTATTTCAAAGGAGCATTGTATTTCAACTCTACTTAATGAGTTTGAGGTCTTATTGATGAGTTGAATCAACCGTGAAGTTAATGGCAATTCGTTGATTTCTTGCAGTACTACGATGTGAGGAAGGAGTGCCAAGGCTCTCTTTGTTATGACTTCTCTAATCTGGACAACTTCTTGAACAACGCCTCAACGCGAGAGGCCTTAGGCGTTGGAAACCGGAAGTTTGTGTCATGTAGTCCTTTGGTGTATGAAGCCATGATTGTGGATTGGATGAAGAACCTTGAGAAGGGGATTCCGGAGCTTTTGGAGGACGGAATTGAGCTTCTTGTCTATGCGGGAGAATATGACCTGATTTGCAATTGGTTGGGTTAGTATCATGACATTCCGACACCCAGTTGTTTGAACGATTGCTTCTTGCTCTAGTCAAGGTTTAGTTCGATAAATCAGCAACCCACCTAAGGATGTAGCATGATTATATTTTGTTCTTTTTGAGGACTAGAGTAGGTTTTCCGGTTCTGAGCATGTATTGGATTCCTTTTACCCGGTTGCAGGGAATTCTCGGTGGGTAACTGCTATGGACTGGTCAGGTCAAGTAGAGTATGCCAAGGCCGATTGGAAAAAGTTTGAAGTTGATGGCGCAGAAGCCGGTCTCACAACGGGCTATGGACCTCTGCAATTCCTCAAGGTATCCTTCCCTGTGTCCATCTGATTTAGAATAGTGGCTTTGAAGGTGCTTGACTCGTAACCATTGAAAGCTATTACTAACCTTTGGATTATCCGTTGATTACAATTTTTACACCTACTTCCAATGGCGTTCCCCCCCCCCCCCCCCCCCCCCCTTTGTTTTTCCTTTTTTCTTTTTCCTTCATTTTTTTTAACCTCATTTTACAACGATCTGCAACCTACGACAATAATTGCCCTGAGAAATTCCTACCTGGGTTAGCACTGTGGGTTCTTGTGATCCTGCTGATTATGTGGATGGATCCTCTTCTTATATTCAACTTCCAGGATTGTTCCAAATAAGTTGCTGATGTTCTTGAATGGTGTGCCATACTAGGTACATGATGCCGGTCACATGGTACCCATGGACCAACCCAAGAACTCGCTTGAAATGCTGTACCGCTGGACCAGAGGAAAGCCACTTGGTGATAAAGCCTCCAATGTAACTATACTGAAGAAAATTCCCAGTAAAGGAAATTTGTACACAAATTCAGCTTGAACCACTGTCACTTGCTGTAGGGATCGCTACACTGACTTATAAGATGTAGAATTCATGTATAGGTACTTGTTCAATTTTCTGGATCCTGTATTAAGACCTACTGAACTATATTTCTTAATATTCAGTAGTTTTTTATTCATATCTTTCTGTTCATTATTGTATCATAAATGCACAAGCCAATTCTTAAGTGCCAGAGTGAATGCTTTTCATTTTCTTGAAAATGGCTATGCATGCAAAAGAAAAGCCCATTATTGTATTCCCTCACATGTGAATCGCAACCAAAATGCAAGCATTTGTGACATTTCATTGTTGGTTGGCAGGTAATGCCGGTAAGTTATGTAGTGGCCAGTTGATTTGCCAAGCAATATGTATTATTTTGGGCTTTCTTATGTCTTGTCTAGTTGACAAGAAATCATAACCATGTTTGAAGAAATGTGGCAATAAGATTACAGGAAATTCAAAATCTGCAAATATAAAGCTCTCTTGTGTATTAAAATTTTAAACATGATGCAAAAAGTAGTTTGCTATTTTGTAAATAATTCTGATATGACTATACATGTGAATTCTAGATATTTGGGAAATTATTATTTCAAGGCAATCTTGAAACAAAGTAAAAACATTCTTCACAATAATAGATTAAA
Source organism: Physcomitrium patens (assembly GCF_059467195.1). Taxonomy (NCBI): domain Eukaryota; kingdom Viridiplantae; phylum Streptophyta; class Bryopsida; order Funariales; family Funariaceae; genus Physcomitrium; species Physcomitrium patens. The sequence continues at coordinate 7,253,859 of NC_143426.1, forward strand.
ACATGTGTAACTTTGGCTAAATAAATAAATATATATATATATATATATATATATTTATTTAATTGATATTTGGTACATGGATATATATATAAGCTTAAATGAATAAACAAGTTTTTTTATTTATTGATATATTAAATTTCCTTCAAGTAAAGCCTTAATGTAGTTAGAGAATAGAATGCAAACATTTCAAACTTAGAAGGAATCATCAACCCTTATTAATAGATGAGACACAATTGGAAGACTTTCTACAACAATGATAAATCCAATCTCTTAAAGGAAGAGTCAAAAGATGTAGTTTCAAATATGCCATATGCCACCCACATTGGCATGGATCACACAATAATATGATAGTAGTTTCTTTCTTCTTATCACATACAAAACAAGGAAAGCCATCTAGTACAACTTTAAGTTTAGGATGTTTATAATTATCAATAAGAAAATGGCAAGGAACTCAATTCTTTTAATATTCTTGACACTCTTATTCATCCTTGCCTTCAAGCAACAAAATACCACTAAGCAACACATCCTTAACATAAAGAATTATGCGCCTTGCCTTGACACCAAGTGTCATAGGTACTTCATATTCCAAATACACATAATCTCTCTGAAAAATTTAGGCAACTAAGATTAATAAGCTTTGCTCTATTGGAAGTATATCTTAAAATATCACAATGTTGAGCAATAGATAAGTTCTCTATGGCCATAGACATGGCCTTCTTCAAGAACTTTGTTTGATTATGTAGACATTCAACTCAAATGCTGAGGTCATCTAAGTCTACATTTAAAACTAACTTCTCATATCTTCAATTTAGTAGAATTGACTTCCAATTATACAACAAATCGTAAGGACTAAAAGATATCAAAGATGCTTGCTTAGTAAAGCAATAACCTATCACAATCTATAAGAAAATCAACTTACAATCATGATGGTTGCTATGAAGCCATCCATACTTTTGTAAACTGCGCTTGATGGTCTAAACAACCCGTTCAACTAAGCCATCCATTGTAGGATGATTTCTAAAGGTGGTCCAATCATCTATAAAAGCTTTAGTATACAAAGCTTCAAAAGCTCCAAACAACTTATTTTCTTATTTCTTTAGGATTTTTGTAGGCACTTCTAAATGTACAAACTTATAATTATGAAAAACTAGAGTTGCTAATTCTAAAGAATTTCGTAATATAGCCACAAGTTCAATCCATATTCTAAAATGCTACACCATTATTAATACATATTTAGTTCCACATGAAGTGACAACAAGCGGTCCAACAAAGTCCAAAGACCAATGGTAACTCAAATCTATGATGGATAAGGACATTGATTGAGGTTTGGTGATTATCTTTTAATTCAATGTGAACATGCTTGTCTCTATAGTCTTTAAGGTCTTTGAGACTAAAGGAAAAACTATTGCAATTTGAAAAAATAAAAGTCCATGTCTTTTGTGCTTAGTACCATTAAGATTTTGATTTCAATGATCAATTATTGAAGTCTATGGTTTTATTTTAATTTTAATTTTTCCAATGGAGCATCATTATATGCTGATACAACCTTTAATTGTTAATTTATAGAAGAGACAACTCATGTACTCCCAACATCCTCACTTGGAATCAAATGAGGAACTTTATAACTACAATTTATGTGTGAATTAGCAATATTAGTAGCACATAAAATATCTTATAGAAATATTCATGAGAGCATGTTTTAAGCATCTAATTTTATAAAATCTTTGGTTAAAGCAACAAAAATATATTGAGCTTATAGTTCAATTGTAGTATGCTACTTCAAGCAAAAAAATAATTCAAATACTTCAATTTTATTTAGCTTAGAGTCGATTGCCTTATTATCGTTGCTCTTTAATCTTCAAGTAAGCAAATGGTTCATATGATGTTTTTGTACAATAAGAAAATGCCAAAATATTCTAATATTCTAATCTTAGACTAAAGACAAAAAATAATCCACAACTTCTAATATCAAATGAAAATTTTTACAAAAAAAAGTAGTTTATTCTTTTTAAAATAGAAATGAGTGTTTAAAAATTAAATCATAGTTTAAAGGTGAGTAGTCCACAACTTTTATAAACACAACAATAATAGTGGAGTAATCCACTTACTTCTAAAACAAAACAAGAACAATGAATTAGCACTCTTATCAAAGTATTAAGGACATGAATGACAAATAAATGTATAATATATGGCCAACTTATTGTACAATATTGTCACAGATATATATATATATTATAATCTTTACCTAGATAATATGGATATGTAGAAGTAAGTAAAAGTAGATAAATTTCATAATACCTTCTAAAATAGCTTCTTAGAAGCTTCTTAGATGTTGTTTTGACTTTACATGTGTTTATAGTTGATTGATAGATTAGAAACTTGGTCAACAAGCTAATCACGTGCCACATGTGTTGGTAGCTTACAAATTAAGGTAACTATGTGACGCCCATATAGAAAACTTGCCTTATAAGTGTCACGGATACAAAATACAGACAAAAAATCTAACAAGAAGTTCAAGAAGAAGTGGCAGAACTAGATTAAACAGATGAGTACAAGAACAACACCAGAAGGGTGAGCTAGAACTCCAAGAGATGTGTTGTCGAGACTGAAGAACCTTTCAGCCTCGACTCCTATATATACTACTGAATAGGAAGCTTCTCGAGCTACTTCCGCTAACTAGGACGCTTCTCCAACAACTTCTACTAATTAGGAAGCTTCTCGAGCTACTTCCGCTAACTAGGACGCTTCTCCAACAACTTCTACTAATTAGGAAACTTCTCGAGCAACTTCCTAGAATCTATCAGAATATTCTAGAACCTTCTAAGAGAATCTTTAGGGAATATTCTAAGAATCTTCTAGAACCTTCTAAAAGAATCTTTAGAGAATCTTTAGAGAATATTCTAGAAGAATATTCGAAGAATCTTCCAATGTATGTCCATGACATCACCTCCTCTTCTAGCTTTGAGGTCTCCGAGAAGCAATGTTGTTATTAGTCAATACCAACGCAAGAAAATGAAAATCTGTCGCATCACATCCGCTATGAATTCCAATTGTTGTTCGCGAGGCAAATGATTCATCGGCCCTTGGAGCCAACGGTAGTGACCAACACCTTCAACCTCTGACCAAGCGTGGACTTCTATGTCTCCATTGTGAAACTGTCCTCCAAACACACCTTCTGGCTGACCGTCGTAGGCAGGCTCGACCTCAAATACAATTACTAGCGATCTGTTGCTCGGTATCCTTCGAGGTCGTCGTGGTGCAGGCGGTTCTTCATCTCGCGGTCGTCTTTGTGAGCTAGTCGCTTGAGATGACATAACAAGTGTAGTATCTTGACTATCCATGTCTAAAGGCTAAAATGATGAGAGCAAACTATAGTTGCTAACAAAGTTCTACACTATCGAACTATGGGTTTTGGAGGTGCCCTCTCCCCTTTTTATGCTACTTGATGAGCAAGCTTCAGCAAGAAGCTATCGTTGAATCGGCTTAGGTTTATGAGGATATCGTTGATGAAATTCTTGTACCTTTTTTGGTGCATTGGCAAGATTTTCGGCACGCTCCCACGTTCGTTCATTGATGTCGTATCCACTCCAATGCACTAAATACTCCAATTTTCTCCTATTACGCCGTGAATCTAGTACCTTTTCCACCTCGTATTCCTCATGGTTTTCAATTTCGATACTTGGTGGCGGACTTTGTACTCTTTGGGGAAAAGCTGACTCTCGATAAGGTTCCAACAAAGACACGTGAAAGACTGGATGTACCTTCATAGTAGCTGGTAACTCCAGACGATATGCCACCGGATTGATCTGCTTCCCGATAACAAATGGCCCTAATCTCCGATAGTCCAATTTGTCACATGGCCGCTTGGTCTTGATATTCCGTCGAAGAAGCCATACTTTACTTCCAACTTTAAAAGTAGGTGCCTCATTTCGATATTTATCTGCAGATGCCTTGTAACTCTCTTGGGCAGATTGCAATTGAAGCTTCAACGTCGCTTGAAGCTCCGATAGTTGCTTCACAAATCCTTCAGCTGCTGGGTTGTTATTTGCTGAAGAACTCAATAAATCGAGCTTGGGGTGGTATCCGTAGTTGGAGAAGAATGGTGTTTGTTGAGTTGACGCATGAAGAGTATTGTTGTATGCGAACTCAGCAAGCGGTAGATATGCAGTCCAATCATCTTGTTGATAGTTGATGCTGCATCGTAAATATTGCTCCAAAACTTGATTCACCCGCTCCGTTTGACCGTCAGTTTGAGGATGAAAAGCCGAAGAGAGCTTAATATCCACCTTCAATATCTCAAAGAGGGACCTCCAAAACTTGGATACAAACTGAGTACCTCGATCCGACACGATATCATCTGGTAGGCCATGATAACGATATATGTTATCAAGAAAGAGTCTTGCGGTGTCTTCACTTGACGATGTTTTCTTGCAAGGCACGAAATGCGCCATCTTTGTAAATCGATCCACCACAACAAAGATGCTGTCAAATGAATTCGATGGCGGTAGGTCCGTAATGAAGTCCATAGAAACTGAAGACCATAGTCGGTGCGGAATAGGCAATGGCTGGAGAAGTCCATACGGGCGATGTCGAGGGATCTTGGATCTTGAACAAACATCACAAGAAAGGACAAATTCCTTCACATCCTTCCACATTTGGGGCCACCAAAAATCTCGTGAAATGAGCTCCAAAGTCTTGTTGAATCCAAAATGTCCCGCAGCTGGAAAGTCGTGGCGAGATTGAAGTACTCGGAGTCGAGTTGGTCCTTTCGAGATATACAACCGCTCCTCAAAATACAGAAGATCTCCCTCCACCTTAAACTTGTCATTATCGACACGTTGTTTGATGTCAAGAGCTATAGAATCCTCAATGGTCGCAGTACGTACCTCGCTGAGGAAGCCGTCATCGATAGTTGCAACAGTAGTAAAAATCCTGAATTTTTCTAGTTTCAACAATGTTGTACATTGTTGATCAAATGCTGCTTCTCCAGCCTTTGGCGCAAGATACGATCTCCTCGATAATGCGTCAGATAATCCTTGCTGTTTTCCAGGGCGGTAGGTGATAATAAAGTCAAATCGTGATAGAGACATATTCCATCGAGCTTGACGACGATTCAAAATTCGAGCTGTCATGAAGTACTCCAACTTCTTGTGGTCTGTATAAACAGTCACTAGATGTGCAGCTCCTTCGAGGAAGTGACGCCACTCTTGGAAGGCATCCACTATAGCAAGCAGCTCTTTGTCGTGGATCTCGTAGTTGATCTCAGCAGCAGAGAACTTTCGTGAATAGAACGCAACTGGGTGAAGCTTCTTGTCTATGCCCATCTGTGAAAGCACAGCTCCCAAAGCAAAATCTGAAGCATCGGTCTCTAAATAGAAAGCCTTTGCAAAGTCAGGGTGTACCAAGATTGGAGCCGTAGTGAATGCCGTCTTGAGATCTTGAAATGCTTTTGCTGCTTGTAATCTCCATTCGAGCTTGTCTTTGCTTGTTAGACGCGTGAGTGGTGCAGCAACTTGAGAATAATTCTTGATGAAGATCCGATAGAAGTTAGCAAATCCAAGAAAACACTGAACATCTCTAACCGTCTTCGGAACTTCCCAAGATATAATTGCTTCTACCTTTTTTGGATCCATCTTCAAGCCCTCTGTAGTCGTAATGAAGCTCAAAAATTCCATCTCATTCTGGTGAAATTGACACTTCTCCAACTTGGCATAGAGTCCTCCTTCGCGTAGTTTTTCAAGAACCAAACAAACGTGCTTCTCATGTTCTTCTTCATTCTTGGAAAATATCAAAATATCATCCAGATAGATGACAACAAAGTCATCGAGGTATTCCCGAAAGATGTCGTTCATCATATGCTGAAAGACCGCTGAAGCATTGGTAAGACCAAAAGGCATGACATTGTACTCAAAATGGCCATACCTTGTACGAAAGGCTGTCTTCCATTCATCTCCTTCTTTGATTCGCACAAGGTTGTAGGCTCCTCTTAAATCAATCTTTGTAAAAATCCTTGCACGTCCAAGTTGATCTAAGAGGCCGGAGATCAAAGGTAAGGGATAGCGATTTTTCTTGGTCACCTTGTTGAGTCCTCGGTAGTCCACGCACATCCGCAGTGAGCCATCCTTTTTCTTCACGAATAGGATTGGTGCTCCAGTTGGCGACTTTGAATGTCGAATAAAATTCTTGGCTAGATTCTCATCGATGTACTTCCGCAATTCTGCCAACTCCGTCTGCGATAGGTTGTATATTGGACCAAAAGGTGGTTGCGCTCCTTCCTCCAAGTCTATGGCGCAATCATATGGTCGATGTTCCGGCAATATATCGGCGTTCTTCTTCTGAAACACGTCTTCAAAATTCCTATATTGCTCTGGTATATTCGATGTTGAGATATTCTCGCCGCTAGTTGGAGCTGCATAAATGACAAATGGTGTGCCTTCCTTGGACGATCTTAGGAACGCTCTCGCTCCAATAAACATGGATTTCTTCATGTAGGTTCTACCAACAGGTTTATTATTATTTTTTTCAGGGAATGTTATCCTTCGTAGCCTCCAATCAATGGACGGATTATGATCTTCTAACCAAGAAAGACCAAGGATAACAGGGCTTGATGGGGTTCTAATAATATTAAAAACAACGTGACTACTATGGTCCTTAAACACCACTTCTATAGGTTCTGATTCGTGGGTAACGTTGCCTGACAATAAGGGTCGTCCATCTATCACCTCTACGTGAACAGGTTTGGACTTCTGTACTAAACGGATCTTGTGGCGTTTAGCAAACTCTTCATCTAAAAAACAAGTAGATGCCCCCGAATCCAATAAAGCTAAAGTTTTTTATTTTTGAGGGCCTAAAAACAAAGGAATTGTAAAACAACAGGCAGGTTGGACAGAGAAGGAGGAACCTGATTGTTGTCGTGATATTAGATTGTCTTGCCACACGGTTCCTACTGTGGCTGGGCGTCGTCGTTTTCCGGAATCATCGCACTTCTAGTCTTGACAGGGTGCCAATTTTGCTTCTTTGGGCAATTTCCAACCTTGTGACCTTCTTCTCCACAGTACAAATATAACCCTTCCTCCATACGCCATTTCTTCTCTGTTGGAGTAAGAGATCGGACACGCGCCGTGTTGATTTGCATGTCTGTTGCCTCCGAATGTGAGTTTAAGCTATTTGCAGACATAGTCACGTCGTAACGAATCATTTGGTGTCTTGGACGTTGGTCTTGGCACCGCTGGAATAGGCGGTTGTCACACTTTACAGCTTGGCTAATAGCTTCGTTGAGCGTTTGAGGATCAGGAAGAGATAACAGCAAGTCCTTCACATCATCCTTCAAGCCCCAATAAAACTGACTCACCAACGCCTCTTCACCCCAATTAATGTCACTTGCCAATTGTCTGAAATCCGAGGCATAGACTGATGCAGAGCGTGTTCCTTGTCGTAGCGATCGGATCTTTGTTGTAGCCCATCGAACTTTATCATGCTCGCCAAATGCTTCTGCAAACGCCTCCAAGAACGTTTCAAAGTTGCTCAGGATTGGCGATCGCTTCTCGAACAAGGGAGTAAACCAAGACAAAGCTTGTGCTGTAAGCAAGGTTCCAACAAGCCCAACACGCGCTTCCTCCGTCGGATAACGTTCGGGCTGTAAAATTGTTATCAACCTGATTTGGTTGACAAAACCTCGAAACTTGGAACGAGTTCCATCAAACTTATCCGAAAGACTAACTCGAGGCTCCTTTCGTTATAGGACTACTCGATCTTGTTGAACTGAAGGTAGAACTGCTTCTTCTGGCGCAGAAGTTTGAGGCTGATATGCTTTAGATGGCGCTATCCCAGATGCTCCATTGTTATGGAGTCCTACCATGACTCCTTCGATCTCTGTTGTCCTATGTGACAAAGAGGCAAGAGCATTTATGATGGCGTCTAGTTTGGATTCCAAACTTTCAGCCATATTAACGTCTTAACCTTCGGCTAACCTTTAGAAAGAAGAAAAAAGAGTTTTGACAAGAGGACAATATTGGTTCAGAGGAGAGTACTCCACAGCCTCTAAAACGCCTTAAGACTCCAAGATGAGGGGTAATCCACTCTCTCCAAGAAGAATAAGGCTCTAATATTGAGAAAGAAGAGATATCAGTTTAGAGGAGGGTAATCCGCAACCTCTAAAACACTAGCACACCTTCAAGAAGAGGGGTAATCCACTCTCTAACAAGAAGGAACTAGCTCTGATATCAGTGAAAATGCAATCTCGACAAATTGTCACGGATACAAAATACAGACAAGAAATCTAACAAGAAGTTCAAGAAGAAGTGGCAAAACTAGATTAAACAGATGAGTACAAGAACAACACCAGAAGGGTGAGCTAGAACTCCAAGAGATGTGTTGTCGAGACTGAAGAACCTTTCAGCCTCGACTCCTATATATACTACTGAATAGGAAGCTTCTCGAGCTACTTCCGCTAACTAGGACGCTTCTCCAACAACTTCTACTAATTAGGAAGCTTCTCGAGCTACTTCCGCTAACTAGGACGCTTCTCCAACAACTTCTACTAATTAGGAAACTTCTCGAGCAACTTCCTAGAATCTATCAGAATATTCTAGAACCTTCTAAGAGAATCTTTAGGGAATATTCTAAGAATCTTCTAGAACCTTCTAAAGGAATCTTTAGAGAATCTTTAGAGAATATTCTAGAAGAATATTCGAAGAATCTTCCAATGTATGTCCATGACAATAAGTTAAGATATGAGTCAAGCAAAGTCAACATATTTTTAGAGGTCCTATAGAACGTCGCTACATAGATCCTAGGTAGATAGTATATATAAAGGCAAGAGTGAAGCCTTCTTCACTCTTATTAACTCCTTTCTTACTTCTAGTTTAGTTTCAAGAGTCTCTAATTTTCTTGTCTTTTAACAATAGCCATTCCAATTTCCTTTTTAATATACATACTTCTCTATTTTTATTTAGTTATATTTCTTTGAGAGAGTCTCACTTGTTTATTTGCTTTCATTGAGTTCTTATCTTTGACAAATGTATGGCCAACTTATTGGCTAAGATTTCAAGCTATCAATCACCTACAAACATGTATAAAAGTAAATCTGCATCTATGAAGCTTCTCCTTAAGATATTATGAAGTTTATCTAATTTTATTTTTATTTATTTATTATTATCTAGGTAGTTATTGGAAAAATATGTATGTCCAAGGCAATAATAGAATTGTCACTATTACTATTACAATCATAGATATTTTCTAATGCCTTATATACAAAAGACACTATAGTCTTGGCTACATTTTGAGAACATCTAATAGTTGTATCTACCATCTATCATAATACACCAAGCATATAAATAATTGGATTTAATAAAATTGTTCTATTCTAAGAAGTTACATGAGATTGAGTGTCTTAGTTCAGTAAGGCGACATCATTGAATCTCTTCTCTAACTTTATAATCTTGACTTTTAAATTTTTTTCTTTATTCGATGCATGCTGCTTGTTTGGATATATAATTAAGCAATGATCCTTATTGTGGTTGAATTTACTACATTGTTTGTGCTTCAATTACTTCTTTTTGGATTTCTTCTCTATCTTGGCTACTTTTATTTTTTGTGTAGGTTTTTTTTATGTGCTAGGCCTTCTTCTTTTTTAAAAAATTAGAATTATTCTTGGTGTGGCCAAATTCACCATATCTCTAATAATATATAGTCTTTTCAAATTAGATTTTTACTATGCTATTTTTAGTAGTAGTAATCTTTTTAAGCTTAAAAATATATGTCATTTAAGCAACCATGTCAGTAGTATCAAGTTGACAAAGAGCCATATTATACTTCTTAATCTTATCAAATTTGTGTGCCAAAGTTGCTTTGCCATTATAGTTAAGAATAATTCTTAATGTAGCCAATTCCAAAAGCCACTTTTTAATCTTGGACAAAAAGATCTTGACAAGTTGACTCTTAGCAAATACATCTTATGATTCAATTTAAATTGTATCAAATAAGTATACATAATATGTAGTATGTCATTTTTTTTTATATGAAAAGTCTTGAATACATTTTATTTAATCATATCTAAAGCCTCTATATTTATTCTCAAATTTTTAACAAACACTTAGAATGGCTCATAAGATGGTGGTTCTCCTATTATAGACAAATTTTTAATAGAACATGATTTTTTTTTAAAAATAATATGACATGTGGTCCAAATTTTGTACTTGTAAAAAATGAGTTTTTATTTGGTTTATATGGCACTATAAACATCACATAATTTAGCTAATAGATAAAAAAAAAAAAAAAAAAAGTTTTAAGTTCTTATTTCTAAATCAGATAATTAGTTTTTAATAGCTTATTAGTAGATTATTAGATAAATATGGATCACTAAATAGGTTGTTAAGCTTTACTTACTTGTTGTAACCAAACACCATATAAAATCAAAAAAATTCTAATAGAAAAAACACACTCTAGTTGAAGAAATGTCACCAATAAGGATTGGATCTTTGAGTAATAAAATATATTTTCCTAAAATAAAACTAAAAGATCTTTGATGTTTTAAGTGAGTTTGCAAGGTTATATTAAAAGAAAAAGTGAATTGTTTCAAGGAGTTTACATAGAGCAAGATTTAGAAGAAATTGTATTATTGAATTAGAGATAAGTGGTTATTTAATTGGCATTGTTTTGTTGTTAAGTTTCCAAATTAGAATTAACAACTTTTTGGTAATATTATCAAGAAGTTAAATTAAATTTCAGTTGTTATTGTGTTAGATCCAATTGGTATGTTGTAGCAACTTGAGATTTTTAAAGTCAAGAAATGATTAGATTTATATTTTAAGTGGATTGCTTACTTGGTGTTTGACTTTTCTATTGTTGAAAATCCATCAAACTAATATTAACAATTGGAAGAGTATTGCATTGATTTATGTTAGAATTTAAAGCTAAGAGCTTTCTAATTTGACTTTCTATTAACTTGAAGAAGTTTATAAAAAAATAAGAAGAAGATAATTTCTTTATTTAAATTGGATATCAACACCAATTAATTTAAATTTAGGATAGAAGAAACATTGGCAAGTGTGATTGTAACAATTGTAGTTAATACCAATTGGTATCATTCACAAATTCCAAAGCATTAAAACAATGTTTAAGTCTAAACTAATTGATAAATGCTTATGTTTGTCTTAGCTTTCTTATTTGGCAATCTATCTCTTTATAATTGAATCTATAGAAATATTAGCTAAATCAAATTCATAGAAAAAAGATAATTACAGAAGCACAAAGGCATTGCAATCAATACTTAGAGATAAAAAGTTGGTATACAAATAAATATTCAATGTGTATTTTAACCTCTCCAAACTCCAAAGCCATCCTATACTATTTATAGGAGTATCACTAAGATTGTAGAATTAAGATTAGTCCACCTTTATCTTATATAAGTTGGCATCTAATCCTTAGAAATAGAGGCCATGGAAAGCCTTCATATAGAAGCAAGCTATTTTTACTAACAACATCTCTTTGTTTAATTTTTTTTACAAGATTTGGTCACAATCAAGGAAAATTTGCTTATGGACCATTTGGATTTAAAGAAACCAACTCATTTTTGAAGAGGATATAAAGAGTGACCTCCATAGAAAAGTTTGATTTAGAAAGGTTTGATAGAATATAGATAAATTAATTAGAAACTTGCTTTATACTTGACACACATGATTAGTCTATTAAAAAAATGGAATAAATCATGGATAGCAAAACACTTAATTGAGTATAATATACAAAAAATAATTATATGGAACTTTAGAATATCACAAAATGGTTTGATATTACATGAAATTGTAATTGAGAAGAGAACAATAGTATTACCATTCTGTTTTTGACAAATTGAAAGATTTCATAATCTAAGAAATTATGTTTTTAGGATAAAATATGAATTTGTTTAACAGTTTGTTGAATGTTACCTATATCATTATTAGTTCTCCGAAATGAATGAAAAACATACCTCAGCCTGCATGAGTCTGGCGAGAACTTTATGCATGACAAACAGTTCGCATTGGAAAAGATGAGCATGATCAAGAAAAATATTACAAATTTTGGTTGATGAAGGAGCAAAAAACCAAATTATATTCACTCAATAGTGCGTGCAAAACCACAACTCTGACAACTCAAAGCCAGGAAGACCCATTTGGGTAAAAAAATTAATGTTTAAAGATAGCATACAAGAGGCAGCCAAGTGAACAAATCACCGGTGAGCTGAAGACCGCCACCTTTTTGGCCAGCTAGTTAAAAACCCTCATATTCTAAACGATGCTTCGAGGTATCATCACAATCTGATGATAAACTCTCAAACAAGCTCTCAAGGATAGCAGAATATTGCATTTGCAAATGCAACCAAATCTTCTCCCCTCCGCAATCTAGTAGGATTAAACCCCAGTTGAGAAGGGTCACTACCACTGCATATGAGGTTTGTGTAGCCATTTTTGTGCTTCTAAATTACTTAGAGCTGGATAAGCCCTTGCCAAAGTCATACTTTGACATAATTTTCTATTTTAATGAGCAATATACAGTCTATTAGTACAGTTTGGTAGGTTTAGTGAGATCTACTCCGGCTCAAACGCCAACACTCTAGTCGCTGTTCTTCGCTTATGTACAGGTTAGAGTTGACGGAATTGCAGTTAAAGATAAGAATTCGTCACGCTTGCGCACTTACACACCTTCTTAATCTCATAACTTCTCGACTGCAAAACAAACACCCCAAGGCAATGTAAATCAAGATATTATGTAAGAAATCTGAACGCTCCCGCAACACAAAGATGTCCTACATGATAATATTATGTTGGTAGATAATATTTATAATTAGAGCTGTTCGGGCGCGCGTAAAATACCTACATCGAAACTCTTGGTCACGAACCACCTGCAAATGAAGGAGAATTTACGTGATGAATAAGAGCATTTGACAGTTGTGAAGGACATAAATGATAGATGTCATCGATGGATCTCAACACATGAGCAAGCATTAATAAGTGATTGTACGTATGAAAAGCAGCATAGTGAGCGAAAACCCTACGAAAGTAACTACTAAAATCTCCAGACATCACAAAGGATTGACTAACGAATTCTTAGAGCATATTAAAAAGAAACTCATATAAAAGTTTTCACTGTTATCAGATTCTAAATAATGCACTCGCCACCGCGACACGTACTAATTATATTTCTTAGTAAATAGCAAGAATACTACTTCAGTTCATTTGATGATTCTTGTAATAGTGACAAATTGCTCAATTAACGAGTACATACCTTGACCTTTGACTCCAGTGGACTTGGGGCATGCAAAAAAATCATCTGTTGCCACACTCGCAGAGCAACGCTTTGTCCATATTTAATCATTAAATTGAGACGGAAAAGGCAGGCCACAGCCTCATTGTATATACTGCAGACGAGAACATGAATCAGTAACACAGTCAAAATAGAAGTTCCCTTATTTCTGATTATTTACAAAAGAGAATGTTCCGGAGCAGAAAAACAACCATATTCGTTGCTTAGCCTCAACAAATAGCTTCAGAAAATCTCGTGTATAAGAGTGTCTGCAACAGACCTGAGCCGATGCCGATTACATGCTGTTAAAAAAGCCACCAAGCCATTTAGAATGCTTCTGATAGCACGAAAGACCTGTGGAGGATGCACCAAAACCAAAGAGGCGCGAGGATGAGCAGAAGGCAATGAACACCGGGACTTTGCCTCGGTCACCATAAACCAGCTAATGTAAATCATGTTCAGTTTCAGTAATTTGAAGAACCCCTGGACTTCAATTAAACATAAGATTAATGAAAGCTGAACATTTGCTGCATTCTCAAAATTAAGCCTTGAGAATTAGTTTGACATAAATCGAAAGAAGTATTGTGGTATAGAACATTGTGATGTGACCTGCACATTAGCTGGTACCTAACACAAACTTCAGAAGAACTTCACAGAGACATTTTACAATACAACTGATATTTGGCAAAAATCCCCCATCCTTCGGAGGTTGACCAGCCGTAATTATACTCAACAGCCCATTCTCCACGAGACCTCACCTTAGAAAAAATGTCGTTCCAAAGGGCACGCCATAACGAGGGATAAGGCGTTGCCGCCTTGGCAGTCTTGATAGTTAAAGCAGCAGGAGCAATGCTAATACGTATAAATTGCATCAAGTCCACGAGCCCATCGGTTAGGTTCTCTGCAAGTAACAAGATAAGTCGCACCACCTGTAGAGGCAGACTCACTAATGTCCAAACTGCCGCCAAAATTGGGTAAATGCCTGCAAAATATTCATAATTGCAACAAGGAGTTTATCAAACTGCACTACATGCTTTGAAAACAGTTCGTTTTGATTATATAAATATTTGAAACATGAGAAGTCCTGTACAGTTCTAGTTAAACTAGAGGCAAAGTTTTACTAGAACATCAAACCTCCAACAGTTAATTTGAAGCAAGAGCACCCACCGAGGTTCCACACAGTGCTTAGCAGCAAGCAGAAGGGCCAAATTATGAAACGTAGAAGACTGCTGAAAGCCATGAATACCGAAGAAAAAAGATCGCAAAAAGACTGCAGTGTCATTGATAAATGATTCCAGCCACCCAGAAGTACTCCAAGCAGCAAGCTCCAGGCAGGGAGTGCTACTTCAACCAACAATGACAGAGGCTTCACAAAAGGCCACATCAGCAACTGGAATAATTGTCTGACAGCTTTGATTGACATAAGCAACCACCGAAAACCTTTCTCAAAGTTCTGTAACATCAGCATGGTCCCAAGATACTTAAGCCGTGAGATCATCTCCCAAGATTCAATCCACTCGAAGAGCGGGCCGCACAAGCGCGCTGCTGTGGCCTTGAGGATAGGGACATTCTTGTATAAGTCATAGAATCCAATTAACACTGTCACTATAGAAACTATGAAGTAGACAGTTGCACAGAGCGGCCGCATCCACGGACGATATAGCTTGCAGAAAATTGGATATGACTGCAAAAAAACCACCCACGAGGGCAACCCGGCTTCTATCATCTTCAGCAGCCGCGGATCCGCCGTAGCAATCTTTTGCAGCTCAAATGGCAACACAGGATCCTTGAACCTAAAAACAATGAGTACGTCTCCATAAGTCTCCGTAGGGCAATCATCGATCCCTGCCAAGTAACACCTTTCCGAAATGAAACCTGCGCTATTTGATTCTGTGGCAAGGGCTTGACTCATATCCACAACTTCCCTTGATGCCAACGGCAACAAAATCCGATTACTATCAATTTCTCCCTCGAAAACGTCTGACGAAGGAGTAGCGCAATGATTCCGTTCACGATTTACAAGATCTTCTTCGTCATACCCCTCTTCAAACTGTGAATTACATACTGCATGTGAAAAGTATTGCTGATTGTCTTTGAAGACATCCCAACTCCAAGAGCATTGACGCTGGATACTGTGTGGCGACGAAGGGGGAGTCCAATACTCCTGGTCATTCTCGTTAAAATCTTCCTCAGAGTCTAAAATGTCCTCACCAAAGGATGTCACAGTACAATAATCACTGACATCATCCTCTACATACCCGTCACGTTCATCCGCATCAGAGTTCTCATCAATACTGACACTGTCGTCCGTAGTCAAACGCGGAGAAAAAACTTTACAAAAGCATCCCTCCGAGCAGTTGGCCGAAAGTCTGGCAACAGAGCACTCTCCTAAGAAAGTTCCAGCAGTTGATGAGATAGTCTCCATGGATGGTTCACGCCTTTCTGAAGAATACCAGGCTTGAGCTTGTTCCAGATTGTCGAATTCCCTCTTCTCCATTGTCTTTACTTCCATGGCAACGGACGTGTCCGTCTGTCCTCAAAACATCGTTTTTCATCATCACTTCAGATCTCAGCCTAATTTTTATTTGAAAGATGAACGTAATGAATTCATGAATGGACCTCGGATTGAAATTTGAGATTATCTCTTGCACACAACTCACCAGAAGCTCATTGCTGTAATTTATGCCACGAACACTGGCCCACTCCACCTCGAAGGCCACGCAACCGTGTAGCCCCTGAGGAGAGGTCTTCACAAGAGGAAGAGACCTGAACAAATTCTTAAAGTTCGACCAGGTCGATAATTCTTCAAAGCCCTGGTGTGGGTTAGCCAGTGCACCACAGCAGTCCTCGACACTCTCCCTCCTTCGTCGGTTAGCAAAAGGAGAGACTCTAGACTGCAAAAGATAAGTGCGATGACCCAACCCAAGCATCAGCAATAAATACCATATTTGAAATCGTCGAAGAAAATAACATTTCCCGAAAAAGAAGGATCAGCATAAAAAACAGGGAAAATGCTGTATACCTGGGTGACCATAAGCTGCCAAAGCTCTGCAGGCCTAAAACGATATTCTGGTAATGTCCAAGGCTCATTGTCTACTAAGAATACTAGCTTGGAGTTCTCGTTCGCAACTAGCACAAAAAGTCTGGAGACATAAGACTGCAGATCTCTGCATTCCACACAAATTTCAAATTCTCATAAGCCTTGACCACAAGAAAGCAAATAACACCCTCATAGCCGCTACTCCAAAATTTCTACGAAAGGATGTGGAGAAATCTTGAACATGCTCTTTACATCAAGACCATTGAGTGATAACAAAAAAATTACCTAATCTGTAGGGTTGTGAGCTGGTAGAGCTTAGCTCCCATGTCGCCCGCCATTCCGTCCCTCATGGCAAAGGGAGAGCATCACCTAGTAAAGAACGACATCATACTGGCTGTGGCCACAGAAAAATCAAGGGCGAGCACGATTTGATGAGTGAGGACTAGATTTGGACAGAAACAAAACAGAACACAAATTGAAGAAAATGGCAGAAATTGCGACCATTAGGTTTCATTTCTAGCTAGTATGACCTAACATAGCATCACTTACAATGACTTAATCATGCAGAGCAATGCCCAGCATTGAAACAAGAACTAGAGGCAATGTGGAGAAATAATGTAAGGTTAGCATAAACGACAATGCGGGAGCAAAAGAGAAACTTCCTACCAGCAGAGTGCATGAACGCTTCGAAAACCCGTCCTGTTGGGGTAGGAAGCAGGGCCAAAATATGATGCTTGGTCTTGTTCCACGAACATAGAGGCCGTACACGTAGTGTACAGCAGCTAAAGGAATGACGAATGAACTGTTGGTACCTTTGGAGTTGATAATGCAAACTGCGTATATACTCCCACTCGGAATTCAATACAGGCAGTTACTATTATATATCCAGATTTCTTCTCAGAACTATTTTAAGGCTGTCGATGGCAATGGGTATTCAGTACAAGCTACTAAGCTTCCCAATACTCTTGCTAAAGGCATCGTGTGGGAGAATTTTGAGCTTCGAGAATGAGAACGAAGTTGTGCAATGGAGATTATTCTCTTCTCTTACCTTGAGCAAGGTGCGTTCCGCCCTTTCAAATAGAAAACCTGCATAGCAACCAAATGTTCGCACACTTCAGGCGCATATCCAGTAACTAATTAACAAGATGTATTGCTAGTGTCCGTTTAATAAACCAACCTCTTCCTTCATCATAACCCTAAACTTACTACCATAAGTCAAATGCCCCAGCACTCTTGCAGCGGTTATAAAGCCCTGAATGCCGTCACAAGCTCCAATCGCCTAATGAACATGAAAATCTTTCGCACCCAAATATATCCACAACCAACGAACTTACAACGATACTTGACAATACACAGCAATTCGTCATATTAAAAGTCTAACAATTCTCAGGCCCCGCTCCCGCCGTGGCAATACCTCAAAACTAGGACCAAACTCTAGTAAAGTGGAGAAGTTCTGCCTCCCTGTAAAATACTACACCACTCAAAGAAAATTACATAAAAATGAAATAGGCATTTAAAGTAGAGACGACGATCTACAGAAACTTGAGAACTTACGGGATGCACTTAATGCAGCCACTCATCACAACTATCCCGCCTCGTCAAAATGCATAAAAACTCCCTGAAACATCAGAGAATCTTCCACAATCCATGTAAATGCCTAAAAATCCCGTGAAATCACAGATTACACTCATCGAAGCGTCACCGGGAAACTAAGACAACAATGCATCCTAAATCCACCATAACCACCGACACACCACACAACAAATTGCGCCACTGGCTCACTCCATCCGCATCAGCCAACATCGTGATGAGCCCCAACCAACACGAACCGTTCGGGAGATCGTGGAGGGCCACAGGGAACATCACAAGAGCCTCGTCCGCTTCTCCGCAAATCTGCAAGGCCTCCCCGAGCCTCTCTCCCCGCTTCGCCATCGGTTCCACCAACTCCCAATATTAGCAGATCGCAGAAAACCTTCGTCCAACAGACGATCAGCGAATCTCTCTTCCCGACCCGCGGTCGGAGACTCCTCAGCAATGACTAGTCGATGCCGTTTTAGACAGGCTCTCGAGAAGAGGATTAGAACCCCCGGCCACGTGCAGGCCTGTCCAGACCCGAGCTAATTATTGTGCCCCAGCTGGCTCCCACCGACGCTCTGCCAAATCCCAGCCTGGCGAACGGGATCACGAATTCGTGATCCCTGATCGACAAGGTGGCACCGAATCAATGCCTTTCCCTTCCAGACATTCGACGCTCGTGTCTTCTAGCACACCCACCTGCCTTCACAGCACTGGAGGCTGCCCATTGCGACCCTCGAGCTCGCGATTCTTTAATCACGCATCGATGCGGCACAGGTACCAGCTTTCTGTTTTTTTTTAAGACACAGCCGGAGTATACCCGATGCATTGGTTAGAAAGGTGAGTACATGGCCACAGTTAGCAGTTTTTGCAGTTGAATCTCCGAGTTTACCAAGCATGTAACAATGTCAGGTTAGTTTCCCGTTTTTGCTGGTGAAGCTCCGACTTGAACAGGCACGTCGTGACGTCCGACCACTGACGCACATCTCCCTTTGTTGTTTCGATTCCAAGCACGGGTCCACTGACAGAGCAAGACCTGTTATCATTCCATGGTGTCGTTACCATCACCACGACGCTCGCTGCATCGGATCCAAATCTGAAAAAATGTGCATCAGCTAAGTCATTGTTTCCATCCATTCGCTTGGCTCTCGCCCGTCAAATCTCCCAACAAAGGGCAGAATCCTTTCTCCCTTGGCCAGCTTCCAATCCTAGCATCAGGTTCTGGAAGCCTGCAAGCTCATCGACACCCGCCTATGATCGATAAACTTGCTCCACCGTTTGTGTGTACCCGACGAGGTAGTTTCGGGGCGAGCCAGGTTTTTGTGGTGAGGCCTGTAAATTCATGGAACTCGGATGATCCGAGTGTTTACAGATAACGCTGCCATTATTGAAATGTTATTCTTTTTTGTTTGTTTTCCGTGACCCATTGCAGAGATCCAGATTGGTTAAACTCTGTGATGCTAACGGAATCTTCATACTTCTCCATCTTTTGTCGCTGAAAAAGATGCAGCTGGACGGCTTTCACGGTGTGCATTGGGACGCTCCGGATCCTTCTTGAATACTGTAATATGTGTTGGTCAAGGACTCGGACAGATAATATTACATTTCTCAATTGATATAACAAATGGATTAATGGGGATTTTTTTTGATAATGTGTGAACTATCAACGTTTTACTTTGATTTCAACCATGCGTACACAAACACATTCTCACTGTTTATAAAGTATGGATCTGATTGCTGTGATAGGACTCAAGCTTTTCCCTTCTTGATGTGCACATTCTATCAGAACATGTAACAGAACTCCACAAAAATGGTATGTAAAATATGGACCAATTATATACTTATTGCAATAGTACAGAAAAAAAAATAATGGCAGAAAAAGTAGACACAGAATTTAATGTCTTTGTTTAAAAATACCCCTTTTGAAAATAAATATCAATTGCATATTTAGGTTACTGCTCAAGCATGTTTTTGTAATGAAATAAATTCTTTTAAATTTAAATTTAAATCTCAGATGAGTCTTTAAAATATAAAAAATAAATAAGATGTCATTCTTGCCATATTATATGTAGTTTAGTAAAAAATATATTGTTTCATTCTTCTAAAGAGAATAAATTTCTTTACTTATTCTCACTAATTATAAGTTTTAGGATCACATTATCAATGATAAAAATTAAAGATATTAGAGGATTAATTCTATTATATCAAAATTAAACATTATATATTGTAAAAGAAAAGAAGAAAAGAAGAATTTGAATACAATAAATTAGAAAAATAGTTCAATATGGACATAAATAGATTTTAAAATATAAAAGAGAAAAGAAAGAATGAGCGTCTTTTTTTTCTCCTTTTTTAATTAGAAAATCTTATTATTCTAATTGATTTTTTTCTATTATTGAAATGGATACAAAGTTATTTCATAAATAAATGCTCTTTCATCTTACTTACTATCTATAAACTATGCATAGTTTCTACAATTAAACATTAGAGGTAATACATATAATTTTGAAGAATTAATTGTTAGAGTTTTGAATAGCTTATACTAAATTTGATTAAAGTAACAAACATGTATGTGTTTTTAGAAAAGAACTTTGTATATGTTTAATTCTTTATTAAAAAAATAAAAATATACATATTTTTTTAATTTTTTTGTAGTGAACTTCATTGTCAAGGAAAAATAAAATAAAATAATACTATTGAGACAATAATAGGATATTTTAATGAATTACTGTAACAAAGTTTATTTTAGTTCTATAAGACCAAAATATTTTTGATCTAGTTTTGATTTGTAAAATACTTGAGATATCCATTTTAAATATTTTTGGCTTGAAATTGATGTGTTGTAGAAAACATAAAATAAAAAAAATACATAATACAATAAAATGAATAAATAAATAAAATACATAATACAATAAAATAAACAAATAAATAAAATATTACATTTTTTTTTTAATAACTTAGAAAAGTTTCATAACAACTATAATGGATTTCATTTAGATTTTAGTAATATTAGATTGGTTGTATTGGTTGATTTTATATGAAGCCTTCCTATTTCGTTAGTTACTTTCACTTTATTAGAATAATATATTAATATTGATTTATTTATAATATTATTATTATTTTAATTGCTTTAGATTTTTTTTATTTGTGTATTATATGCTTTTAATTCTAAGAGATGTATCACTTGTCTTACAAGATTATACTACTAGGCTATATATTCAATTTATGGTTAAAATTGTTGTATGTTCAACTAAATAGTATGACAAAAGTACTTTTAATTTATTTAGATAAGAATAAATTTTAGAGATGAAAATTTCTTTTATTTTGTCAATCTTTTTCTATTGCAATTGTTAAGTCATTGTTATCTATTTGAGATGGCTAATCTCATAATATTTTAGATTTAAGTTTAAAGCTTCTTGATTGATACAAGATTTTTATTTTATTTTATTTTATTTCTTATATTTTAAATTAAAATAAAACACTCTTTTATTTTAATTAGAGATTACAATATTAATTTATTTTGTAGTTGAAGAAATGGATATACTTTTTAAAATGTGCTTATTAAATAAATAGTTCAAAAAAATTAAGTAATTGTAGAATCCTTTTTATTTCTAAGCTATTTAATTTGATGAAGAATATGCTTTTGTCTTAGGGTGTTCTTAAGAAAAGAGCATAAGCCAACTACCTTTGAAGTTGATGAAACAATTGTTCAAATACTAAGTTCAAAGGCTTCCAACCACAAAAATAATAATTATTACAAATTTACATAAAATTACAATTTATGTGAAAGAGTGTCAAAATTTATTTCAAAAAGATGATATAAGTCGATTTTTAAAAAGATGATATAGGATGATATAAGTTGATATAATGTTAGAAGTTTAGTATTTTCTAAAATTATGGAAATACCTAAAATAAACATTTTTCATAAATTATTCTTATAAAGATCAATTTCTATAAGACCTTTGTCTACTTAATTCTATATAATTGTATCTTTTGTAACGTAGTTTGTCAAACATGTCTTTTGTACTAGTGGTTCTTTACAAATCATGTCTCATGCTCAACCTAAACTTGGTATTTTCTATTACCACTATTTTAGATTTTGGGTTGCCTTATATCATGTCCACACAAGTCATGTTAGCCATCCAAGCATTGAAACAAGATTGTAACTAATTCCAATAATCTTAACCTTTCTTTTCAAAAAAACCTTAACTTAAATTTAGATTGCATAAGTGGGATAAAACTCTTTCCAACGCCAGTCGAGCACCATGAATTTGAAAATCTATTTACATACATGATAAAAAAAAGTTGACTTTAAATAGAAAAGAATGAACACTACAATTGCTGCCCTCCCAAGCCACCATCTTCCATGCCACCTTTCACCTTTTCTGATCTTTTCATTAGCGGAAGTGGCAACTTCTTCAAACTCGGGAGTGATTGATCTTGCTTTTGATGATCGGAGATTCTACGTTCAATGAACTTGACTTCCAGATTAGGGTTTGAGTTCATCAGGACTTGAGTTTGATGATATTGTGCAGGTTTTGTTGCAGTGTCAGCTTCGTCGCAGTGAGTCTGGCAGAGGCCACGAGCAAGACAGTCCCGTCGTGGGTTGGTCGTTGTCTCCAAGTTAGTGCCGTGAACGGTGGGGACTTCGAGGAGTAACATTCTGTGCTTGGCCGAATCTACGTGAGTCAGAGATGGCGTCGCACCCTCTGAGTTTGGTCGGCTCTGCCTGATAATTTCTTACGTCACTGTTTGTCTGCGTCGAAGTCAGATTGATCTGTTCAAACTTCAAATTTATATTTTATTCTCATTTTTAATTTGTTTTGAAAATCTATAATTTCGAATCGTTTTTTTTTTTTTTTTTTTTTTTTCCCTCTGGAGGTGGAAGACCTGGGACACGGTTTACTACCCGAGGATATCCGTCAGCGTTAGAACTTGGTCAATTCTGGTGGAGCATTTCAAGGTCTGGTCTGTATTTGTCAAAGCAGAGGAACCGATTTCTGTCAGTGCTTAATGGATATGAACATGAAGCTGTTGTAGCTGCAAATATCTAGGTGTCCCGCTTCGATTAACGGAGGTTACGAGTGTCGGAACGAAATTGTGGGGCCCCGCAATCATCGTTGTTTACAGTATTCGGTGGCTGTACTGTCTCAGTATTTGATTGGGTGCAACCTCGGCCGGACTTAACGATGAGGGCAGGGAAGTAAGGATTAAATGATTATTGGTGGTCGTTGGAGAGCATGGAGAAGGCATTTAAATTTGAATTATTTTTTACACATTTAGATTCGCTTGCCCAAGTTGGTCATTATGTTGAATAGAGAACACTGAGCACTTCAGAGCCGTCTGTAAGTGACCATCTTTCAGAAGAGGGAAACTCCCTTGAAGAAGTTCGCGTTTGGTTCCGTTAATTCCAGTGTAGAGCTAATAGAAGCATTTCTTTCTTAGGGTTACGACAGTCAAGCAGTGTGGATGTGATATAGGGATGACGTTAGTCTTACAGTAGTCTATTGCTAATATGATCTTTGGCTGAAATGATTATTACATGCAAAGCACTAGGTGTGCTGACAAATTCAGCTAAAGAATTTGAAAGTTGGTGGCTTTTCCATCTCAATTTAAGGAATTTCTTGGGCCTTAGGTGGTAGAGTTATTTTTAATTATTTACTATAAACCATCTTGTTTAGGTTGCTTTGATTTCATAATTAGTTTAACCTTCAGTGTTCAATTCCATCTTGTGAGTGATTGATATGGTACAGACAGTTATCTTAAACATAGCTTACAAAAGAATTCTCACGTGGAATTTTTGGATTCATACCTCAAACCAGTAAGTACAGAATGGCGATGGATGACACGGACATCCGGCATCACAAAGCTCACAAACCAGCATTTCAAATCGAAGAAACGTTTAGTTTCTACATCGTATACTGCTGTGTGCCTCTTCAGTGCGAGAGTTCAAAACATTCTGACCTACCTGCGTTTCACCAGCTTTGAAGGGCCGAGGTAAACCACCAAAAGTTGAAATACACAGCAATCTATCAAAAAATAGATTTAATGGCTTCTATGTGAAGTTTCTATGGAACACCTGATTGCTGCCGAACCGCGGAATTTTGATACCTTAACTACGGACGAGAAGTACACTTTTGGCACTTCCCAAAGAAATGCCTAAGCCCTCCTCCAACCGCGGCATGGACTTCATAGCGGACATGCCTCCAAGCCAAGTAGCTTCATAAACTTTCCCATATCGTCCTCTCACTACTTGTTGGCGCAGGTTCAAAAAATCCTTCTGCACCTTCCAACTCCTGTCCTGCTGGATTTGACTAGCCGACAATTGTTGTTTTCTCTCATTATGGCTTCTTAATGCTTTCTGTATTTTTTGGGCTGCACTAGTTGCTACACACTCACGCATTGAACTGTCAGTCATAGAACTCGAACTATCCTTGCCACAATTTGAAGTACTGGAGACACCACACATTTGCTCCAAGGGACTGAATACTTCATCACTTTCATGCACCATTTTATGTGGATGTCCATGTAATTGAAGTAATTGCGCAAGACCCGACTTTGTTATAGATCCAATCATCTCCCCAATCTTCGCAGAAGGATCTCATTCATTCCGACAAAATCGCCATCAGAATTTTTCTACTCGAGCGTTTCGGAAGTGCCGTACACCATATTCCCAATTTATCATCGAACATGAATACAAGCAAAAAGAAACCAGATACGAACAATAAGCAAAACAAGAGTTGCACTGTACTTTGACAATAGTCTCACAGCTGTTTAAGTCATCAAAGTTACAATGATCAACAACTTTGAATGAGTACAAAAGCTGGAATCCACTATCTATTCAGAGTAACTCGCCATGAAAATGTTCCAATTTCGTATGGATTTCGGAGAAGGAAGGTCGTCGATCAGGTTCAGCCCAACATGATTGCAAAAGGTCTCTTAACCAGGGTTGGCATGTAGTGGGCAAGTTGGGTCTCAGGCCAGACAAGATTTTAACCCCCAATTTCTTCCAGTTCATATTTGGATATGGATCATTCCCAGTCAAGATATGAGAGCATATCAGAGCGAAGCTGTAAACATCGGCTGCAAAGACATCAACTCCAGGGAGCCTCACATTGATGACTGGAGAATTTGAGCTTCCTTCCATTTCTGACTCGGATTCCGAACTGGAATCCGACTCTGAACAAGCTTCATCTTGATTGCAAGATGAAGTGAAGTTTTTGAATTGTACCTTCAAATACTCTGGTGCTTTCCACTTGACCATATCCAGCTTATGTGCCTGACGTGAAACAATCAGTTCGCTTTTTCTTTTGGAGCAAACAAGACCAAAATCGGCTACTTTCACTGTCATGAAATTCGGATCTCTTTGGTTCGCATAAGAGACAAGAATGTTCTTTGTTTTTAGATCCCCGTGGTCAATTCTTTGCTCGTGCAGGATCTTCATGCCTGTGGCAATTTTCAACATAATGTAAATTGCCTGCGGTAGGTCAAAAGGCTCCGGGGTAGTCGACGTGCAAGGTTGCGTGTCGGCTCTTAAACCAACTAGATCGTGTTTAGCCTCAATTCTCTTGTGTAATAAGCTAAAAAGATCATCATCCATGTACTCTAGGACAAGGGAGCAACTCCTCTTGTCAGTAGTCCAGCCATATGTTTTCACAATATTCATGTGATCATCAAGAGCTATCAAGGCAACTGCCTCTCTCTCAAAGATAATCCTCGGTACTCCAACGAAAACTTTTCTTGCAAACCTCTTTTTTTTCCATGTTGTCTCATATCCGTAGCCGGCTAAGCCTTTGCCTAATGGACGCTTGCTGGGTAAGTCCTTCGACTGCAATTGAAATAAAATTGCTTGATTAGAGTTTGAAACAACATCGTTGTTTGCAGTTGTGAAGTCCCCAACTGCAGCAAATTCCTTAATTATCCAAATAGATAGTGAGGATTTTGCATCAATCCCACTAGATTGTATAGTCGCATCAAATGCTTCATCCAATTCGTGAAAGTTTGATTGGTCAACAGTCGCATCAAGTGCTTCATCCAATTCATGAACGTTTGATTGGTCAACAGTCACATCAAGTGCTTCATCTAATTCATGAATACTAGATTGTATTGTCGCATCAAATGATTCATCCAATTCGTGAACACTAGATTGTATAGTCACACCAAATGCTTCATCCAATTTGTAAACACTAGATTGTATAGTCGCATCAAATGCTTCATCCAATTTGTAAACACTAGATTGTATAGTCGCATCAAATGCTTCATCCAATTTGTGAACGTTTGATTGGTCAACAGTCACATCAAATGCTTCATCAAATTTGTGAAAACTAGGTTGTATAGTCGCATCAAATGCTTCATCTAATTTGTGACCAATAGATTGTATATTCACATGAAATGCTTCATCCAATTTGAGAACACTAGGTCGTATACTCGCATCAAATGCTTTATCGAATTTGTGAACAATAGGTTGTATAGTCTCATCAAATGCTTCATCCAATTTATGAATATTTGATTGGTCACATAAATAAGATGTCAAGTTGCCTAATTCATTTGATAAAAATGTTATATTTGAACATCCATGCATATCAAAGGTAGTCAAAGATGTAAGGTTACCCAATTCATTTGGCAATGATGTCAATTTATTGCACCACCCTATATCTAAGGTAGTCAAAGATGTGAGGTTGCCCAATTCATTTGGTAGTGTTGTCAAGCTTGAACACTCTTTATATTTAAGGTAGTCAAAGATGTAAGGTTGCCCAATTCATTTGGCAATGATGTCAACTTTGTGCACAACCCCATATCTAAGGTAGTCAAAGATGTGAGGTTGCCCAATTCATTTGGCAATGATGTCAAGCTTGAACACCCATATATATCTAAGATAATCAAAGATGTGAGGTTGCCCAATTCATTTGGTAGTGTTGTCAAGCTTGAGCACTCCCTTATATTTAATGTAGTCAAAGAGGTAAGGTTGTCCAATTCATTTGGCAATGATGTCAAGCTTTTACAACACTTCATATTTAAGGTAGTTAATAATGTGAGCATGCCCAATTCATTTGGTAATGATGTCAACCTTGAGCACCATTCTATATTTAACCTAGTCAAAGATGTGAGGTTGCCCAATTCAATTGGCAATGATGTCAACTTTGTGCAAAACTCCATATCTAAGGTAGTCAAAGATGTGAGGTTGTCCAATTCATTTGGCAATGATGTCAAGCTTGAACACCCATATATATCTAAGGTAGTCAAAGATGTAAGGTTGCCCAATTCATTTGGCAATGATGTCAACTTATTGCACCATCCCATATGTAAGGTAGTCAAAGATGTGATGTTACCTAATTCATTTGGTAGTGTTGTCAAGCTTGAACACTCCCTTATATTTAAGGTAGTCAAAGATGTAAGGTTGCCCAATTCATTTGGCAATGATGTGAACTTTGTGCACAACCCTATATTTAACGTAGTCAAAGATGTGAGATTGCCCAATTCATTTGGCAATGATGTCAAGCTTGAACACCCATATATATCTAAGATAGTCAAAGATGTGAGGTTGCCCAATTCATTTGGTAGTGTTGTCAAGCTTGAGCACCCCCTTATATTTAATGTAGTCAAAGATGTAAGGTTGCCCAATTCATTTGGCAATGATGTCAAGCTTTTACAACACTTCATATTTAAGATAGTTAAAGATGTGAGCATGCCCAATTCATTTGGTAATGATGTCAACCTTGAGCACCATTCTATATTTAACCTAGTCAAAGATGTGAGGTTGCCCAATTCAATTGGCAATGATGTCAACTTTGTGCAAAACTCCATATCTAAGGTAGTCAAAGATGTGAGGTTGTCCAATTCATTTGGCAATGATGTCAAGCTTGAACACCCATATATATCTAAGGTAGTCAAAGATGTAAGGTTGCCCAATTCATTTGGCAATGATGTCAACTTATTGCACCATCCCATATGTAAGGTAGTCAAAGATGTGATGTTACCTAATTCATTTGGTAGTGTTGTCAAGCTTGAACACTCCCTTATATTTAAGGTAGTCAAAGATGTAAGGTTGCCCAATTCATTTGGCAATGATGTGAACTTTGTGCACAACCCCATATTTAACGTAGTCAAAGATGTGAGATTGCCCAATTCATTTGGCAATGATGTCAAGCTTGAACACCCATATATATCTAAGATAGTCAAAGATGTGAGGTTGCCCAATTCATTTGGTAGTGTTGTCAAGCTTGAGCACCCCCTTATATTTAATGTAGTCAAAGATGTAAGGTTGCCCAATTCATTTGGCAATGATGTCAAGCTTTTACAACACTTCATATTTAAGATAGTTAAAGATGTGAGCATGGCCAATTCATTTGGTAATGATGTCAAGCTTGAGCACCGTTCCATATTTAACCTAGTCAAAGATGTGAGGTTGCCCAATTCATTTGGCAATGATGTCAACTTTGTGCTCAACTCCATATCTAAGATAGTCAAAGATGTGAGGTTGCCCAATTCATTTGGCAATGATGTCAAGCTTGAACACCCATATATATCTAAGATAGTCAAAGATGTGAGGTTGCCCAATTCATTTAGTAGTTTTGTCAAGCTTGAGCACCCCCTTATATTTAAGGTAGTCAAAGATGTGAGGTTGCCCAATTCATTTGGCAATGATGTCAACTTTGTGCACAACCCCATATCTAAGGTAGTCAAAGATGTGAGGTTGCCCAATTCATTTGGCAATGATGTCAAGCTTGAACACCCATATATATCTAAGATAGTCAAAGATGTGAGGTTGTCCAATTCATTTGGTAGTATTGTCAAGCTTGAGCACTCCCTTATATTTAATGTAGTCAAAGATGTAAGGTTGCCCAATTCATTTGGCAATAATATCAAGCTTTTACAACACTTCATATTTAAGGTAGTTAAAGATGTGAGCATGCCCAATTCATTTGGCAATAATATCAAGCTTTTACAACACTTCATATTCAAGGTAGTTAAAGATGTGAGCATGCCCAATTCATTTGGTAATAATGTCAAGCTTGAACACCATTCCATATTTAACGTAGTCAAAGATGTGAGGTTGCCCAATTCATTTGGCAATGATGTCAAGCTTGAACACCCATATATATCTAAGATAGTCAAAGATGTGAGGTTGCCCAATTCATTTGGTAGTGTTGTCAAGCTTAAGCACCCCCTTATATTTAATGTAGTCAAAGATATAAGGTTGCCCAATTCATTTGGCAATGATGTCAAGCTTTTACAATACTTCATATTTAAGGTAGTTAATGATGTGAGCATGCCCAATTCATTTAGTAATGATGTCAACCTTGAGCACCATTCTATATTTAACCTAGTCAAAGATGTGAGGTTGCCCAATTCATTTGGCAATGATATCAACTTTGTGCACAACTGTCATGGACATACATTGGAAGATTCTTCGAATATTCTTCTAGAATATTCCCTAAAGATTCTCTAAAGATTCCTTTAGAAGGTTCTAGAAGATTCTTAGAATATTCCCTAAAGATTCTCTTAGAAGGTTCTAGAATATTCTGATAGATTCTAGGAAGTTGCTCGAGAAGTTTCCTAATTAGTAGAAGTTGTTGGAGAAGCGTCCTAGTTAGCGGAAGTAGCTCGAGAAGCTTCCTATTCAGTAGTATATATAGGAGTCGAGGCTGAAAGGTTCTTCAGTCTCGACAACACATCTCTTAGAGTTCTAGTTCACCTTTCTAGTGTTGTTCTTGTATTCATCTGTTTAATCTAGTTCTGCTACTTCTTCTTGAACTTCTTGTTAGATTTCAAGTCTATATTTTGTGTCCGTGACAGTTTGTCGAGACTGCATTTTCACTGGTATCAGAGCTAGTTCCTTCTCGTTAGAGAGTGGATTACCCCTCTTCTTGAAGGTGTGCTAGTGTTTTAGAGGTTGCGGATTACCCTCCTCTAAACTGATATCTCTTCTTTCTCAATATTGGAGTCTTATTCTTCTTGGAGAGAATGGATTACCCCTCATCTTGGAGTCCTAATGCGTTTTAGAGTTTGCGGAGTATTCTCCTCTAAACCAATATTGTCCTCTTGTCAAAACTCTTTTTTCTTCTTTCTAAAGGTTAGCCGAAGATTAAGACGTTAAAATGGCTGAAAGTTTGGAATCCAAACTAGACGCCATCATAAATGCTCTTGCCTCGTTGTCACATAGGACAACAGAGATCGAAGAAGTCATGGTAGGACTCCATAACAATGGAGCATCTTGGATAGCGCCATCTAAAGCATATCAGCCTCAAACTTCTGCACCAGAAGAAGCAGTTCTACCTCCATTTCAACAAGATCGAGTAGTCCTACAACGAAAGGAGCCTCGAGTTAGTCTTTCGGATAAGTTTGATGGAATTCGTTCCAAGTTTCGAGGTTTTGTCAACCAAATCAGGTTGATAACAATTTTACAGCCCGAACGTTATCCGACGGAGGAAGCGCGTGTTGGGCTTGTTGGAACCTTGCTTACAACACAAGCTTTGTCTTGGTTTACTCCCTTGTTCGAGAAGCGATCGCCAATCCTGAGCAACTTTGAAACGTTCTTGGAGGCGTTTGCAGAAGCATTTGGCGAGCATGATAAAGTTCGATGGGCTACAACAAAGATCCGATCGCTACGACAAGGAACACGCTCTGCATCAGTCTATGCCTCGGATTTCAGACAATTGGCAAGTGACATTAATTGGGGTGAAGAGGCGTTGGTGAGTCAGTTTTATTGGGGCTTGAAGGATGATGTGAAGGACTTGCTGTTATCTCTTCCTGATCCTCAAACGCTCAATGAAGCTATTAGCCAAGCTGTAAAGTGTGACAACCGCCTATTCCAGCGGCGCCAAGACCAACGTCCAAGACACCAAATGACTCGTTACGACGTGACTATGTCTGCAAATAGCTTAAACTCACATTCGGAGGCAACAGACATGCAAATCAACACGGCGCGTGTCCGATCTCTTACTCCAACAGAGAAGAAACGGCGTATGCAGGAAGGGTTATGTTTGTACTGTGGAAAAAGAGGTCACAAGGTTGGAAATTGCCCATAGAAGCAAAATTGGCACCCTGTCAAGACTAGAAGTGCGATGATTCCGGAAAACGACGACGCCCAGCCACAGTAGGAACCGTGTGGCAAGACAATCTAATATCACGACAACAATCAGGTTCCTCCTTCTCTGTCCAACCTGCCTGTTGTTTTACAATTCCTTTGTTTTTAGGCCTTCAAAAATAAAAAACTTTAGCTTTATTGGATTCGGGGGCATCTACTTGTTTTTTAGATGAAGAGTTTGCTAAACGCCACAAGATCCGTTTAGTACAGAAGTCCAAACCTGTTCACGTAGAGGTGATAGATGGACGACCCTTATTGTCAGGCAACGTTACCCACGAATCAGAACCTATAGAAGTGGTGTTTAAGGACCATAGTAGTCACGTTGTTTTTAATATTATTAGAACCCCATCAAGCCCTGTTATCCTTGGTCTTTCTTGGTTAGAAGATCATAATCCGTCCATTGATTGGAGGCTACGAAGGATAACATTCCCTGAAAAAAATAATAATAAACCTGTTGGTAGAACCTACATGAAGAAATCCATGTTTATTGGAGCGAGAGCGTTCCTAAGATCGTCCAAGGAAGGCGCACCATTTGTCATTTATGCAGCTCCAACTAGCGGCGAGAATATCTCAACATCGAATATACCAGAGCAATATAGGGATTTTGAAGACGTGTTTCAGAAGAAGAACGCCGATATATTGCCGGAACATCGACCATATGATTGCGCCATAGACTTGGAGGAAGGAGCGCAACCACCTTTTGGTCCAATATACAACCTATCGCAGACGGAGTTGACAGAATTGCGGAAGTACATCGATGAGAATCTAGCCAAGAATTTTATTCGACATTCAAAGTCGCCAACTGGAGCACCAATCCTATTCGTGAAGAAAAAGGATGGCTCACTGCGGATGTGCGTGGACTACCGAGGACTCAACAAGGTGACCAAGAAAAATCGCTATCCCTTACCTTTGATCTCCGGCCTCTTAGATCAACTTGGACGTGCAAGGATTTTTACAAAGATTGATTTAAGAGGAGCCTACAACCTTGTGCGAATCAAAGAAGGAGATGAATGGAAGACAGCCTTTCGTACAAGGTATGGCCATTTTGAGTACAATGTCATGCCTTTTGGTCTTACCAATGCTTCAGCGGTCTTTCAGCATATGATGAACGACATCTTTCGGGAGTACCTCGATGACTTTGTTGTCATCTATCTGGATGATATTTTGATATTTTCCAAGAATGAAGAAGAACATGAGAAGCACGTTTGTTTGGTTCTTGAAAAACTACGCGAAGGAGGACTCTATGCCAAGTTGGAGAAGTGTCAATTTCACCAGAATGAGATGGAATTTTTGAGCTTCATTACGACTACAGAGGGCTTGAAGATGGATCCAAAAAAGGTAGAAGCAATTATATCTTGGGAAGTTCCGAAGACGGTTAGAGATGTTCAGTGTTTTCTTGGATTTGCTAACTTCTATCGGATCTTCATCAAGAATTATTCTCAAGTTGCTGCACCACTCACGCGTCTAACAAGCAAAGACAAGCTCGAATGGAGATTACAAGCAGCAAAAGCATTTCAAGATCTCAAGACGGCATTCACTACGGCTCCAATCTTGGTACACCCTGACTTTGCAAAGGCTTTCTATTTAGAGACCGATGCTTCAGATTTTGCTTTGGGAGCTGTGCTTTCACAGATGGGCATAGACAAGAAGCTTCACCCAGTTGCGTTCTATTCACGAAAGTTCTCTGCTGCTGAGATCAACTACGAGATCCACGACAAAGAGCTGCTTGCTATAGTGGATGCCTTCCAAGAGTGGCGTCACTTCCTCGAAGGAGCTGCACATCTAGTGACTGTTTATACAGACCACAAGAAGTTGGAGTACTTCATGACAGCTCGAATTTTGAATCGTCGTCAAGCTCGATGGAATATGTCTCTATCACGATTTGACTTTATTATCACCTACCGCCCTGGAAAACAGCAAGGATTATCTGACGCATTATCGAGGAGATCGTATCTTGCGCCAAAGGCTGGAGAAGCAGCATTTGATCAACAATGTACAACATTGTTGAAACTAGAAAAATTCAGGATTTTTACTACTGTTGCAACTATCGATGACGGCTTCCTCAGCGAGGTACGTACTGCGACCATTGAGGATTCTATAGCTCTTGACATCAAACAACGTGTCGATAATGACAAGTTTAAGGTGGAGGGAGATCTTCTGTATTTTGAGGAGCGGTTGTATATCTCGAAAGGACCAACTCGACTCCGAGTACTTCAATCTCGCCACGACTTTCCAGCTGCGGGACATTTTGGATTCAACAAGACTTTGGAGCTCATTTCACGAGATTTTTGGTGGCCCCAAATGTGGAAGGATGTGAAGGAATTTGTCCTTTCTTGTGATGTTTGTTCAAGATCCAAGATCCCTCGACATCGTCCGTATGGACTTCTCCAGCC
Source organism: Physcomitrium patens (assembly GCF_059467195.1). Taxonomy (NCBI): domain Eukaryota; kingdom Viridiplantae; phylum Streptophyta; class Bryopsida; order Funariales; family Funariaceae; genus Physcomitrium; species Physcomitrium patens. Next base: position 7,287,232 of record NC_143426.1, read on the forward strand.
ATTGCCTATTCCGCACCGACTATGGTCTTCAGTTTCTATGGACTTCATTACGGACCTACCGCCATCGAATTCATTTGACAGCATCTTTGTTGTGGTGGATCGATTTACAAAGATGGCGCATTTCGTGCCTTGCAAGAAAACATCGTCAAGTGAAGACACCGCAAGACTCTTTCTTGATAACATATATCGTTATCATGGCCTACCAGATGATATCGTGTCGGATCGAGGTACTCAGTTTGTATCCAAGTTTTGGAGGTCCCTCTTTGAGATATTGAAGGTGGATATTAAGCTCTCTTCGGCTTTTCATCCTCAAACTGACGGTCAAACGGAGCGGGTGAATCAAGTTTTGGAGCAATATTTACGATGCAGCATCAACTATCAACAAGATGATTGGACTGCATATCTACCGCTTGCTGAGTTCGCATACAACAATACTCTTCATGCGTCAACTCAACAAACACCATTCTTCTCCAACTACGGATACCACCCCAAGCTCGATTTATTGAGTTCTTCAGCAAATAACAACCCAGCAGCTGAAGGATTTGTGAAGCAACTATCGGAGCTTCAAGCGACGTTGAAGCTTCAATTGCAATCTGCCCAAGAGAGTTACAAGGCATCTGCAGATAAATATCGAAATGAGGCACCTACTTTTAAAGTTGGAAGTAAAGTATGGCTTCTTCGACGGAATATCAAGACCAAGCGGCCATGTGACAAATTGGACTATCGGAGATTAGGGCCATTTGTTATCGGGAAGCAGATCAATCCGGTGGCATATCGTCTGGAGTTACCAGCTACTATGAAGGTACATCCAGTCTTTCACGTGTCTTTGTTGGAACCTTATCGAGAGTCAGCTTTTCCCCAAAGAGTACAAAGTCCGCCACCAAGTATCGAAATTGAAAACCATGAGGAATACGAGGTGGAAAAGGTACTAGATTCACGGCGTAATAGGAGAAAATTGGAGTATTTAGTGCATTGGAGTGGATACGACATCAATGAACGAACGTGGGAGCGTGCCGAAAATCTTGCCAATGCACCAAAAAAGGTACAAGAATTTCATCAACGATATCCTCATAAACCTAAGCCGATTCAACGATAGCTTCTTGCTGAAGCTTGCTCATCAAGTAGCATAAAAAGGGGAGAGGGCACCTCCAAAACCCATAGTTCGATAGTGTAGAACTTTGTTAGCAACTATAGTTTGCTCTCATCATTTTAGCCTTTAGACATGGATAGTCAAGATACTACACTTGTTATGTCATCTCAAGCGACTAGCTCACAAAGACGACCGCGAGATGAAGAACCGCCTGCACCACGACGACCTCGAAGGATACCGAGCAACAGATCGCTAGTAATTGTATTTGAGGTCGAGCCTGCCTACGACGGTCAGCCAGAAGGTGTGTTTGGAGGACAGTTTCACAATGGAGACATAGAAGTCCACGCTTGGTCAGAGGTTGAAGGTGTTGGTCACTACCGTTGGCTCCAAGGGCCGATGAATCATTTGCCTCGCGAACAACAATTGGAATTCATAGCGGATGTGATGCGACAGATTTTCATTTTCTTGCGTTGGTATTGACTAATAACAACATTGCTTCTCGGAGACCTCAAAGCTAGAAGAGGAGGTGATGTCATGGACATACATTGGAAGATTCTTCGAATATTCTTCTAGAATATTCTCTAAAGATTCTCTAAAGATTCTTTTAGAAGGTTCTAGAAGATTCTTAGAATATTCCCTAAAGATTCTCTTAGAAGGTTCTAGAATATTCTTAGAAGGTTCTAGAATATTCTGATAGATTCTAGGAAGTTGCTCGAGAAGTTTCCTAATTAGTAGAAGTTGTTGGAGAAGCGTCCTAGTTAGCGGAAGTAGCTCGAGAAGCTTCCTATTCAGTAGTATATATAGGAGTCGAGGCTGAAAGGTTCTTCAGTCTCGACAACACATCTCTTAGAGTTCTAGCTCACCTTTCTGGTGTTGTTCTTGTACTCATCTGTTTAATCTAGTTCTGCTACTTCTTCTTGAACTTCTTGTTAGATTTCAAGTCTATATTTTGTGTCCGTGACAACAACTCCATATCTAAGGTAGTCTAAGATGTGACGTTGCCCAACTCATTTGGCAATGATGTCAAGCTTGAAAACCCATATATATCTAAGATTGTCAAAGATGTAAGGTTGCCCAATTCATTTGGCAATGATGTCAAGTTTTTACAACACTTCATATTTAATTTAGTTATCGATGTAAGCATGCCCAATTCATTTGGTAATGATGTCAACCTTGAGCATCATTCTATATTTAACCTAGTCAAAGATGTGAGGTTGCCCAATTCATTTGGCAATGATGTCAACTTTGTGCACAACCCCATATCTAAGGTAGTCAAAGATGTGAGGTTGCCCAATTCATTTGGCAATGATGTCAAGCTTGAAGATCCATATATATCTAAGGTAGTCAAAGATGTAAGGTTGTCCAATTCATTTGGCAATGATGTCAACTTATTGCACCACCCTATATGTAAGGTAGTCAAAGATGTGACGTTGCTTAATTCATTTGGTAGTGTTGTCAAGCTTGAACACTCCCTTATATTTAAGGTAGTCAAAGATGTGAGGTTGCCCAATTCATTTGGCAATGATGTCAAGCTTGAACACACATATATATCTAAAATAGTCAAAGATGTGAGGTTGCCCAATTCATTTGGCAATGATGTCAAGCTTGAGCACTCCCTTATATTTAATGTAGTCAAAGATGTAAGGTTGCCCAATTCATTTGGCAATGATATCAAACTTTTACAACACTTCATATTTAAGGTAGTTAAAGATGTGAGCATGCCCAATTCATTTGGTAATAATGTCAAGCTTGAACACCATTCCATATTTAACGTAGTCAAAGATATGAGGTTGCCCAATTCATTTGGCAATGATGTCAAGCTTGAACACCCATATATATCTAAGATAGTCAAAGATGTGAGGTTGCCCAATTCATTTGGTAGTGTTGTCAAGCTTGAGCACCCCCTTATATTTAATGTAGTCAAAGATATAAGGTTGCCCAATTCATTTGGCAATGATGTCAAGCTTTTACAATACTTCATATTTAAGGTAGTTAATGATGTGAGCATGCCCAATTCATTTGGTAATGATGTCAACCTTGAGCACCATTCTATATTTAACCTAGTCAAAGATGTGAGGTTGCCCAATTCATTTGGCAATGATGTCAACTTTGTGCACTACTCCATATCTAAGGTAGTCAAAGATGTGACGTTGCCCAATTCATTTGGCAATGATGTCAAGCTTGAACACCCATATATATCTAAGATAGTCAAAGATATAAGGTTGCCCAATTCATTTGGCAATGATGTCAAGCTTTTACAACACTTCATATTTAAGGTAGTTAACGATGTGAGCATGCCCAATTCATTTGGTAATGATGTCAACCTTGAGCACCATTCTATATTTAACCTAGTCAAAGATGTGAGGTTGCCCAATTCATTTGGCAATGATGTCAACTTTGTGCACAACCCCATATCTAAGGTAGTCAAAGATTTGAGGTTGCCCAATTCATTTGGCAATGATGTCAACTTATTGCACCACCCTATATGTAAGGTAGTCAAAGATGTGACATTGCCTAATTCATTTGGTAGTGTTGTCAAGCTTGAACACTCCCTTATATTTAAGGTAGTCAAAGATGTGAGGTTGCCCAATTCATTTGGCAATGATGTCAAGCTTGAACACCCATATATATCTAAAATAGTCAAAGATGTGAGGTTGCCCAATTCATTTGGTAGTGTTATCAAGCTTGAGCACTCCCTTATATTTAATGTAGTCAAAGATGTAAGGTTGCCCAATTCATTTGGCAATAATATCAAGCTTTTACAACACTTCATATTCAAGGTAGTTAAAGATGTGAGCATGCCCAATTCATTTGGTAATAATGTCAAGTTTGAACACCATTCCATATTTAACGTAGTCAAAGATGTGAGGTTGCCCAATTCATTTGGCAATGATGTCAAGCTTGAACACCCATATATATCTAAGATAGTCAAAGATGTGAGGTTGCCTAATTCATTTGGTAGTGTTGTCAAGCTTGAGCACCCCCTTATATTTAAGGTAGTCAAAGATGTAAGATTGCCCAATTCATTTGGCAATGATGTTAAGCTTCCACAACTCTTCATATTTAAGGTAGTTAAAGATGTGAGCATGCCCAATTCATTTGGTAATGATGTCAAGCTTGAGCACTTATTTATAATTAAGGTAGTCAAAGATATGAAGTCGCCCAACTCATTTAGCAATGATGTCAACCTTGGTTTTTGTTCAATATGTCTTCTTTCTTCAACAAAACCTTCAATGCTACAATATAGGCTTGATATTCTCTCCAAACATTCCCATAGATACCTTCTATGTTTGATATAGTGTCAATATCTTAGAAACAATCATTAGATTGTTTCATACTAGTTAGATATCTTTCCTTCCATATACATGGTGGTGTATACCTCAATATATTTCTTGATCAACTCCAAAACATATGCCATACTCAATTGCTCACAAATTTTCCAATATTCAACCTGTTCATGTTCACATACATTCACAAAAGTACATTAGATTTACTTTCTTGACTATTCTACACTCACAATTGTACATTACATTTACTTTCTTGACTATTCTACACTCTCCTCTCTACATTGCTAGAGCAAGCATATCATCTTCTATCCTACACAACACATGTATCTTTCTAGCAATACCCAGGTGCTCAAAGAAGAGAACCTATAATTCACTACGATAACGTCCATCATGTCCACCTAATGAATTGGCGTACCCATTCCAAATCAGATGCAGATCCTGCGTTTTGTACAAGTACCTTCGGCACATTTTACTATGATCTCATACATCTGCACAAGCATTTGAAACATGCGACTGCCCACAACATTCACCTCATAAGAAAGTGTGTCCACAGACGGAGCAGTCGACGCTGGTGTGAACGATAAGCTTAAAGGATACCGCACATGCACTAGTGGAGGAGGAAATCTGCTCATAAACAAGCTCCCGAATAAAAAATTCGCACCCACATCAGTTCCACTTGCGTACTCCTGGAACTTCCGTAAAACCGGACGCCGTGATAGTGACAAATTGTTATGATCTTTCAAAAAAGACAATTGCGCAAGTAAACGTCATCGATGAGAAACTAAGAACGTGAATGAAGTTACCAGTACAACACTCTGGTTGAAAGACGTAACAAATTTTGGAAGCCAACCATCCGTGAAATTTCCGAGCACAGATTCCGACCACTCGGTGACATCTTCATTACGGACGAGATGCTGATCATGGAACTACCCATGTGAAACGGGAATCAATACATTAATTGTTTCTTTCAGGCACCAGTTTTTCAACCCAATGAATTATGAAGCCATCAAGGCTTGAAATTTCAAGGTGTAAATGGTTTAACGGTCAACTAAGTTAATTTTCTCGTCCAATCCCAGGCAAACTACATAATTGTTTCGATCTATACGGGGAGGGGAGGGGGGGGGTGCACTAGTTGAACTGGATATCAAGCACGATAAGCAGTTCTTGCTGAATTGAGCTCCTACCTCAAAAGATTCAGATTCAATATCACCAGCTCAGAACTTCATTGACTCAGACAACCTAAAATTGCTTCAAACCAGAAAGTAGACCGTCGGCAGAAAGAATCCATGTTTGCGTTTCCAAATAGCATGATGCAGGGATAACCTGAAATGATCTGTGACTGCTTTAAGGCTAGCTAGGTATGTAGTTGACAAACATATAGCTACCCACAGCAACGAAAGTGACACGGTACAGATCGATAGACCCTCGTTCCTGATAAAAAAGCGCACTCGCAAACAATAAAACGAAATTGCATGTAGACCCTCCTAACTAGAAACGAAGTGCTGATGTCAAAACGTATCAGCCTACGGTCACTTAAGTTTCAACTCGACATAAGAATATGCATTTGCAACGTTGGACCTAAGAATTGGAAACAATCAAAGTTGGGAAGCATACGGCACACGAACCCGGGGCTGCCAAGAGATCCCCAGAACGCCATGAAATCAGGCAAGTGGAGGAGTGTTGAGGAGTTAACAGACGAGGAATGTGAGAGAGCAGGTTCGGATGGGAACTGTGAGGCCCGGTTCACCGCAGAGAGAGGAGGGAGCACTGTGCAGAAACAGAGATCGAAAGAGCAAGAGAAGAGAAGATAGGTGAGAAGAGCATACATACCTGGGACGCAGGCAGGCAGGGAAACGAGAGGCGAGGGAAGGGGCAAGTTGCAGTGCAAATGACGTTTGGGTGGAGATGGCAGTGATGCGTTCGTAAGATTACAGGCATCGGGAAAGCGAAGGGGTGGCGAGAGTCACGAGAGCAATAAAGAAGGAGGAAATGAGCGGAGGGGGAGGAGGACGGCACGGCAGTGCAGGGAAGAGCAGAGTTAGGGCTAGAGAGGGAGGGAGGGTTAGGGGTAGGGGTAGGGACGAGGGGCATATTGTAAGCTGTCAAGGCCGCAAGACCAGATGAGGAGACGCAGCTAGACCGATTATAGATGATGGCATTGATGCATTTCCACTCAACCCAACAAAGTCGTCACCTCGACTTTCCTCACTCACTCTCTCATTGCTGTGCTGTTAATCCCCCTCCCTCCTTCGGATGTGTGCTTCCACCAGCATTCACGCCTTCGATGATGTGGTATTGATTCCATTGCTGTTTGCGTTGCCAAGTCTCCTTCGGTTAGGGTTAGGGAGGAGGGGCATCATAAATCTGCATCTTCGTTTGTTGCATAAATCTGCTACACTGCATTGCATTTCGACCCATCATGTTTGTCCTTCTGTAATCACATTAATGTCCTTCCACAATGAGCACCTATTGCATTGTAAGCCCAACTCAGAACACTATGGGCTTTCTACAGGTTTTGAGGATTTAAGAATTTCCATATTGTTCATGAAATTATTACATAAAACATCATTTCCACTCATTTAATATAAGGCTCCAGTGCATAGAATTCTTTCATCATCCAAAAGGATCAAACACCACATTATTTGTTTGACTTGGTCTAAATTTTTTGATTCAAAATTTTAAAAACTTATGAATTTTGAAAAGATTTGTTGTTCTTATCAATTTCTTTTGCAAGAATACAGTCCTTTCTAGCTACTTTCAAGTTAGTATTACGAAAACAAATGTTTCTTTTGAAATAAATTTTTTATATTTTTACTTTTAATATTTAATTTTTATAATTTCATTTGTTTTTATGTTTGGTGATATATATATATATATATATATATATATACAATCATTTTTGATTTCGGGACAATCTCTTTTTATTTCAAACAGAAAAAAAAAATCTATTTCACATATATACAATTTTTAATTTTTAAGTTCAATTAAACTAATAAATAAAATATTTACTTATGTATTTTTTGATAATTATAAAAAAATGTGCTAATTGTAAAGAATAACACAAATAATGATTGTTATCTCTTAAAAAATCTTCAAAGTTACATAAAAGTAAATAAGTTTAAATACTTATATTTTAAAGAGAGCATTGTTTAAATGTTTTTGATATAGACAAACAAAACATGTATCCATTTCATCTTTATTTGTATCAACTTCTAGGCTAAATGTTTGTATGCCTTTTGTTTTGCAAGGAATTCATATAATGATATCATTTTTATAGTGTTGTATTCTTATTATAAATCATCATTATTTAAAGAATGTCATAGTATCAAGTTAAAAAACACATACAACAACAACAACTTTAAAGTGATATTTAAGGTATATAAAATATTATAAAAAAACTATAAAAATATATAGTTTACACTTTTATTTATTTTAGGATTCCAAATAATGACTTAATTAAAATTAACAGCAAGGAATCATAAAATAATTAAAATACAACTATGTAAAGTAAAATTAATAAAACATGGTTTTTATAAATCTTAAATAATATATATGTATATTAAGCTTGTTATATATATATATATATATATATATGTTTATTTATTTATTCTACTATATATATACTTAAATACAATATCTTAAACTGCTATAATATTTTGGTAGTCTTGGAGCCACTTTAAAAAAAGGTTTTTGATAAACTAATAATTGTTGTATTTAGATTAGCAAAAAGATGACAAAAATTGTTTGAGTTTTGTGGAATAGGTCAAGCATGGATAGATAGAAAATCGTTATCTTAGACAGAAGTTTCTTAGTTACTCTTTCTTATTGCTAATCTAATAGTATTTTTTCTTCTTTGTCCTAAGCATGGTCACCAATTTTTCTTGTTCATGTATGATATGTACTTCTATAAACAATTGTTTCTTCAAAGATTTCTTTTTATACTATCTAACTATCTAAGTGTATTTTGCAAAAACAATTGGCACTATATTCACTTATACATATATATATATATATATATATATGTATGTATATGAAATTAAAAAAATACTCTTGTAAATGATGTTTAATTTCCATAGTAATATTCAATTCACAATTTATTTGGTGATGTAGCAAACCTTGTTATTAATTTTGTATGTTATTTTCACTTGTGGTATAATAATTCATAAATATTACTTCACATAAATGCATTTGAAAACTAGGGCCCCTCTTCTTATTTTTATCTTTTTAAATGTTTTTAAGAACAATTATTAATTTAAAGACATTGGTATAAATCCTGGTTTAGTAGAGTAATAATATATATATATATATATATATATATATATGCATATATATGAATGTGTGTGTCTGCATGCTTTTAATTAATTGACTTAAATTTAATTGATTTAAAAAATTACAAAATTACAAAAATTACAAAGACTAAATTACTTAAATACCAATCAATCAATGGGTGTATTATTCTAGTTTTGAATTCTAATTTAATGTATGTATGAGTTTTTATTTATTTATTTATTAGGATTTTACAAATTGTATGAATTTAATATTTTGAAGAATATCTCAGTATAATTTGGAAAAAAATTGAAGACTTCTCAACTGTTATTGAACTTTCAATGTAGTACGTCTGCGTCTGTATTGTTTTTAACTTTTGTGAAGGTTGTATATTAGATTGTGTATAGATGTTTCAGAGTTACTTTCAATAAATAAATAATATTTATATGGTGATAATTTTTTTATCTTAATTTGAAGTTATTTGTATGTTATGTAAAATAAGACTTTAAAAGTGTTCATGTAGGTGACTTATAAATTTGAATATTGTAATAGAAGACAATCTGCTTCTTGTTTACGTTGGGGTACAGACTGGTTGGTTAATTATCTTGATCCCTTTATTGTTTTACAAAAAATAATACTTTCAAGCAGTATTTTAAAAAAAACACTCAAATCTAAACTGAGGAAATACGATGTTACTAGCTTTAGTATTGGAATGTATTGTAAATGTTAAAAAAGTAAATGCTACAGTATTATGGGTATATAAACTCATTATTTCAACGTGATATTTTGATGTCATTCTTGTTATTAAAATGAAAAACTTGTGTTGTCTCTAAAAAATGCTTCAGTCATAATTTTTGTAACATCACAGAAAATGTTTTAGTAGTAATGTGGTTATTCTTGAATAAAACATTCTGGTTCTCCAGCACTAGTAATCTTGAGTAGAATTCAATTTTAAGTCCAGGCTTATTAACTTAGTAAAAGAAGCTCTATTCTTTCTTAGTTTCTTCTTGAAATAAGGCTTACCAATCAACCAAATAGGATAGCCTTATATTTACTTTTCAATTTGTTTTATTCATAAAGTGTGCTACAATTATATATTAATTTTGTAAAGTTTTTGCCTTTCAAGTTTTAACCCAAAATACTTAATTACACCATCACACCAATATTTGTGGGCCATTCCATGTGCCCTTCCATATCTCTAATAATGAGTGTATTATTTGTTTTATTTGTTGACTGCAATTGTTGTGGCTTTTAATAAAGAAAAGAATAAAAGAATAAAATGATTCATGTACCCATTCGAGAGACTCTTAGACAAGTGATGTTGGTTGAAAATATTATCATTTTGCTGCAAAGTAAATTGAATGTTGGACTTAAGACAGTAGACCTGCAGTCAGTCGACTCATCCTTACTTCGATTCCTTCTTGACATTGAGAATCCGTGTCCATCTGGCACATTCTTGATACACTAGTCACCACATGATATTGCATCTTCACATTAGGAGTGAGCACTATGAGACCCAGAAATTCATAGGAGAAACTAGTTAACCATCTCAGTGAATACAAATCATAAAAAAGAAACACCGAATCTCAAGCATGAAACCGAATCAAGCAAGTACCCACTCAGTACCCAATCTGTGTCTCCGCTTCCACAAACCCATCTCCAAATCCACCGATCCTAAGCATCAATCCTACTGCTGTGCATGTTTTCGTTGATCAGAAACATCTGCGCGTGTCTATCAAACCTAGTGCGAGAGGTCCTTTAGACTCAATATGAAACAGAGTGGGAGGTTTCCCTCGATTTTCTTTGATGGGTTCAATTTGAAATCATTCATATTCTCCGGTCAATGATACATTCAATCAGAAAATGGAATTGAGAATCCACAAAAAGAGCTTGACTCGGCGAGAAAAGCCGCACTGCTTCCTGTGAATAACACCATATATTTACTTTCTAACGAACCTGCAGGCTCGATCCGAGCCTCAGGTTCACACCAACGGAACTGACTCCCAGCCACCAGGTTCGAGCCTAAGGCTCGAACCTGGTGGCTGGGCCAGGAACTCATCCAGTCGGGATCATTGCCGGGGAAGAGTGTTAGGGTTTCGCAGGCCCCTGTTTGGTGATTGTGCGCCTGGTTATGGCGATGCTGCGATCGTAGGAGTGATACGCAGGCTCAATTTGTGTGTCGAAGTAGAAGCGGGTGACGCTACAGTGCTTTGGCATGTTGGGTTTTCTCTGGGGTTGCTGTATGTTGCGTCTTGTGTGAGGGCGGGAGCGGTCACAATGGATGGCACTCTGAACATTGCGCAGAGGACGAAGAAGGTGGATGTGGACAATCGACTGCCATTAAAGTATTATCACCGGACGGCAGAAAAACTTCTGAAGCAGGTGCCGGATCGGATCGCCGGTTTTTGGAGCAGCGTGATGGTTCTTGGTTGAAAATTTAGGGTATTTGTTGTTTAATTTGAAGAAGGTTCGCGGTGTGTAGTTTATTCGGGGCTGAATTGGGTGGGTTTCAGTCTCGAATTTTTCGAGATGCGGAGAATACTATCGATTACTACATTCTCCTGCTTCGATTTTCCAGGTAAATTGCGTGTTTGTCCAGTTTAGCAAGTGATTTGAAATTTGAGGGTTGGAAATGGATTACTTTTATTTTTATTTTGGTGTGAAGGTTTTAATGTTTTTGAATTTTCGGGTCAAGCTTTGCAGTTGGTTTCATGAGGAATTAGCCGTGACCTCTGCAATTTCTAACATACATGGCCATATATTAAGTATTAACGCTGTATCCAGCATTTAATTTGAGGTTATTATCTTCTGTCCACATGCATTGCATTGCATTACTTACGTGCAATATATAACTTGCACGATCTGTTAGCCTAAACTACAGATCGATTCATAGCATGAAAGAGGTACAAGGACTAAGTATATTATCTTTGTAGAACTTTCGAAAGAACACTTCCGTGTAATTCAGATTATCCTTCCCCAGGTCGGGGTGACTTATGAGAAGTTTGAATCCATTTCAAGCATCAGTTTCAAATGACGAGTTACCTGGTGAACAAGAGATGAAATGGATGTTAAGAGCAGCAATTACCTTTGACCCTGGGACCTTGACAAAAAATCTCGCAACCTTCACTGCCGTCGCCTTCTCTGCCACAGTCCTTTACGTCATGTTCAGCAAGATTAAGAGACCTCAATATCATCACATGGAAAGTCAAGTATCACTTTCCGTCGACGAGGATACATCTGATGAAGATCACACCTCTCAATGTGAGGTTCTAAGTCCAACCTCCATTGTTGGCTGTAGAAATGAAAGCTTGGAACCTGACAACGTGATGAGCCTTGGATTTCTGATTGAGGATATTGAACCTTCTCGCCGTCTCGACTCTTCTGTTCGCGTGAACACGTTCACTGAGGGACTCGAGAGTGAAAACCTAACCATCATTGGAATTTCTGATTTAGAGATCCAATCTTCAACGGCTACTACGGCGTCTAGTTCCGGTGCAGCTTATGTTGATAGATCAGCTGGCAGACTGTACAGCAGTACAGCAGAGACGAAAAAATTGACTTCCAATATGACACCGTTAAAAAATCCTTCCTCTGACTTCACCATGGTGTCGGAGGCTATCATTGACAGGAACTTGGTGAGAAGTGGAGACTGGGGATCACAAATTCAGCCATCATCTAGTGCAGAATCTGGTCCCGGTTCATCTGACGATATCAACGAGGCAGCTGTCAAGTTGGCCGATTTAAGCGTGTGTGAGATTCCTCTAATTTAACGTCCATCTCATGCGAGTGGGGCACCAGTTCGTATTTCAAAATCTAATGTTGTGTTTACAGGATTGTCGACTTCTGATCAGCTGTTTTGTTTTTGTGAGAAATGCTGTGAAGCTCACAATGAACCTGGTTTGACAATAGAGAATGCTCACCTCCATAATGAATATATTTCCACGAGAACCCAGGTAGATCTTTGTAGACGTCCTGAAGGTAAGTCATCTGAAAGAAGCCGGACATTATTGGATGGATGTGATGAAGATGGTGCAGAGGATTTTTGTTCCTTTGAAAAGGACGATGACCATGAGAGACATTGCGAGGGACACATACGACATCATACGAGGAAAAGTGTGCAAATCGTGCAAACGCTTCCTTCGCGGGGAAATTTCGATTGCTAAAGAGATAACGGAACATGAGAAAAGAGTATTTTCTCAGAAGAAGCATAGTATTGGAGGATCAGGATTTAGCAACTGGAAAATCCAGAATCGTGTACCCAAACCAGGGAAGAGGAAGATTGTGAAAGTATTAGCATCGGAGGGCCACAATTAACTGTTCGAAAAACAAGCATCGACATCCATAGCATATTAACAAAAGATACTAGACCCAGAGATTGTGATTCTCAGACTCAGACCTTATCAACTGAGGGATTGGGGTGTAGGGACATAGGTATCAGCACATCTGTAAACACTGCTTGTACCAGAAGGGGAGTGAGGGCCAGAAGATCCTTGAAGCAATCACATACCATGACCACGGAAGAAACAAAGGAAGAATGCACCAGTTGTGTGCAATCCCATCCAAGGGGACCTCTTGAGCAGGCGCAATCTCCTCTCAAGGCACTCACAGAGACAAAACACCGGTTAAATATGTCCCTGCTTGAGCAATATGAATATTTGGAGCTGCTTGGTAACATTCTGGAGGAAGCTGCAAGTGAGTGTTGATCATGTCCTCTGTCAATTTTTCTCCCCAGTTTCAGTGAGGTGACTGGTGTTGTCATTTGTATAGCCGTCACCTGCCATCCACAGAACACCAGTAAGTTCATAATTGCGCAATTCTTACTTGAAAGTCATCAGCTTCTTATAAAGCATATCCATCACCGTCATCTGTTTCTTCGGGTCTTGCTTGATGGTACCACATATCTTAAAATCACATAAAAAGCTTCAACAAGGACAAGACGAGTAGTACTTTTCAACATCCAACAATTTCGTTGGATGAATAACTGGCTTACCCTAGATCCAATTGATGAAATTTACTTCGAGAATTGACTATGTCTACACAGTCGCTTGATGTGATTCAATCGCTGCTTGGGTGTAGTACCAGCAACCGTGAAGTGCAAATACTGCTACTTGCTGACAGGATTATCAAAGTTCGAGTCAAAACCGAAGTAAGACAAATATGGGAAAGAGGGACGGGACGTCATAGAAATGTTTGGAGCACGTGTAGAGCAGCTGAATGGAAGGGAGGCTCCAAGACTTATACGTGTTGGAGGCAGAAGCAGACGGGCTCTCTTTCAATTACTTCGAAGTGATCACCTTTGTGTGAACCGAGAATTGTGTCTGCACATGCTTCAAGCTTCACTTCTGGTGGCACTAGTGGCACATACTCAATGACCTGTGCGTGTAGGCTATTGTGTAAATCCTTGCAGATAATCACCTTGAACGACACATTGTTGACACTTTTTCAAAAGAAGAGGACATAAAAGAAAGAACAATAATTAAATAAAGAGTTTGATAACACATCGTATGTCACAGATCCACAAGCATGTCCAACTGTGGAAAACGCAAATTCAAACCCTGATGGAGATCCTTATCACAAAAACACACCCATTTCTAGCCGTCAGAGTCACGGACAGCAGTTCGGAGAAACCCAGTGGTACAATTTCACTGTCGTCACAGACCTCACAAACTTCAAGTTGTATTATGTTTTAAACTGTCCCAAAATGTCATGTCTCCTATTTTTCTCAGGGACATTGAAAAGCAATTGGTAAGATGAATGAGAAAGCTTCAAGTGCCAGGTCCTGAAACCGATTGCCAATTCAAACAGTCAGTGTATGTCTTTGAAAGTGATAGAATGGCACAGTAACATCTATTATGTAACATCTCCTGTTTCTGTGACGTCCAATGGGTTATGAGTGAACTTGAATCGATCTACCACCTAGCTCATATTACATTTTCAAACCAAGAAAGTGAGAAGCGGGGTATCAAAGATTAACAAAGGTGCTCAACATTGTGATCGACACACTGCAGGTCAAGTCCTTGTGCTTATAGATTGTATAGAATTAATGTAGTTTTGAAACCTGCTTCCAAACAATAAATGAAAGTTGTTCATAAACTCCAATTTTGGTGTCTATATGCATTGATCAAGCCTCAAATTATGTGGCCCTATTGCACTCTATGTTGGACTTTCATGAACTAACAAGCCCTATACAAGAGCTTCTTGCAACATTGAATAAGTTCTACAACACTTCCACAATGCCAAATTCCGTGGACTTCTCTCTCTTCTTCCTTCTCTTATCTCTAATGCCAACCTAAACCAGCAACACTCATATAGTACTAGATTTGATAGAAGACCTCTTTACAACATTGACATGCTGCAAATATTTCCTTGCAATGTTAAGAATATTTTTTTAGAATATTTCTTATAATATTAACATTGTTTAGACATCTCTACACACTCTATGTAGAAATGAAAGAATCAAATCACCTTGATGGTCTTTACAATCTTCTTGCCGATTGCAACATGCGAGATTTAACTTGCAAAGCTAGATAAGCTTAGTGCAATGACTCTTGTTGATCTTATGAATCCTAACATTGTATCTCCTTTGCACAAGCAATCACTTCATGCTCAACTAAGTACAAGGTTTTTAACTCAAGTACCTTACGGATATGTTCTTGTGCCAAAGTATCTTGCTAAAGTGACTTGCAGGCCGGTTCTTTTGCCACAACAACCTATGGGTTTTTCTTTAAAGCCTCCTCTATATTATATCTACTAATCTTTTGTATTTTGATTCTCTTCCTTTAATTCATGCTCTTTCTTTCTTTCTTTCTTTCTTTTCTATTCAAGATTTTGATCTTATATTTGCTACAAAATACCTCCAAGGTTAGCATTAAAAATTTAGAAAAATTTACTATAAGATCTACATTGCATTTCTTTGAATTCAATGTAGATGTGATGGTAGGTAGCATTAGGAAGCAATGTTGTTGTAACACATTCATTAGGTGAAAGAAGAAAGAAAAGATCATATTATAAAGGAGCTTAAATAAAACTATTTTAGAAAATTATCTTGGAGATATAGATAATAAGAAAAGAGGTAATAAAAATTAATAAGTACTAATGTTACCTTCTTATAAAAGAAAATTTTATTTATTTTTTAGAGCCATAAATAAGAAAAATTAAAATAGATGAAATAAATAATTAATATAGGAATCTTTAGAAAGGAATTAAGAACATTTTTTTGCAAAAATTATCTTAAGAAATCAAGAATTGATACCTAAAGAGGAATGATTATGAACTTGGATCAAAATCAAACCTCAAGGCACAAAATTGCACACTTATCGTAATTTTAGGGCTCTTTTGATGATCAAAGAGTGCATTCAGAGAAAAGACTTCAAAATGATTGTTTGAACATAGATTTTAAAAGATTTGAATGCATATTAAAATTTTAAGGACTTTTCAAAGTGCAAGTTATACTTAATATTTTTGAATTTTGAAAAATAAAAAGAAATTTATAAATTTGAAGATTATATAAGTATTAAATTTATAAATAAAATTTAGTGAAATTATTATCATGCTTGATTTAAATGTGATCAATAAATTTTATATCGATCAAGCAATTAAATTATAAGATATTAGAGTTATATTGGATTAGAGTCTTGGATATTTGAAATTAAATACCAATGAAGGTTTTTGTGATCTTGAAAAATAGACTACTTTGATTAAAATAAAATTTGATGAGAGCAATTTAAACTTAGATATCTACATATGAATCAATTTATAAAGCAATTGAATAGTTTAGCAAGGAGAAATCATTGCTAAAAGTTTAATATTTGGATTGAAGAAGGAAAGATACCAACATTCAAGAGTTTGAAGAGTTGTTTGTTTCAATTGGTGAGTTTGATTTTCCTAAACTTTTGTGTGCTTGTTATTTGCTTATGAATTAAAATGTCGGTAAAATTTTAGTTAAGATTAAAGATTCTATTAATACTTTGAGATTTTAAAATGGCTATAGGAATTGGTTAGAATTTACTTAGAATTTTTTTGAATTTGTTTTCTTCCCTTATTCTTAGCATCTCTTAAACTACCCTTATTTTAGGTAGATAGCATTCCATAATACCACTCTCTGAAGTTGCATATAGAATATCATGGTTTATTTCTATTTTATTTTTATTTTTATTTTATTCTTCTATTTTCTTTATACTTTATCAATGCTACTCTCATTTGTTCATTAATGCATAAAGAATTCTTACTTACATGGATAGTGCCGCTAAAGTGTTGCATTGATTGTGGTGGTTGCAAATATTAGTTGTTGACATGTTGTAAAGTTGTTCAAATGCACGTGACATCTTCTACGTAAGGATTGATAAAAAGCAACACCTAGCTCTCTATCCTTATCTTCTTCTTATCTACAATTCTTTTTGAGCTGCCTATTTTTCTACCGATTTTCTTTCTTAATAAAATCCTAATAAAATATTAATATAACCCTAATAAAAAATTATGAAATCATGATTTTGCTATGAGATTGCAATTTTATGCCTTAAGGTTTGATTTCAATTTAGGCTCAAAACTAATTATCTCCAAGTATCAACATCTAAATTTTTAAGTAAAATTTGATAAAAATCTATTCATTTCTATCATTCAAAGAAGGTTGTAGTATTTTTTTTTTATCTTATTTTATCTTATTTATGATTCTAAAAAATAAGTAGTTTTTTTTTTTTTTTTTTTTTTTTTTTACAAAAAGGCAACATTAAAACTTATTAGTTCTACTATCTCTTTAACCATTATCTTTATTGTTAAAATAATTTACTATAATATTTTTAATTAAGTTCTTTTATATATATATATATATATATATATATATATATATATGTATTTATCTAATAGCCCTGTTATAACATGACTATGGCAATTTGCTAAAGAGGAAGAAGATCCTCTCTTTTTAGTTGGATTTGATTTGAACTTTATAAGCCTCTATCTTAATAAAAGTATACAAAAAAATAATTTAGGGAATGAGAGTTTACTTAGGAACTTATAAGGAGAAGATGTTTAAGTGTATTACTAAAAACGTAGTTCTTGACTAATAATGGCAAAGATGGGAAGTTAGTATCTATGTTGATCAAGGAGTATATACAATAGATCATTACATTTGTAAAGCAATGTAGAAATATATTATTTATTATTTAATTTTGAAGATATTTTTGGTAAAAAAATAACTTTGTTTAGTGCATGAAGTATCTCTAATAGAGCGTAGGAATGTGAATCATAATAAAATATTATGTTTTGATTATAAAATAAATAATATTAATTTTGATTAATGACCTATATAATGTATAGTGTATCTGTATGTAATTTTCTATTGTGCATTGTTGATTATATGAATTATAGATTATTCCTTTAAAAGACACCAAGTTAACTATTAAACTAGTATTGGCCCATATAGTCTAAAAAGAAGTGTATAAAAATTTATGTATAAAATTATAGTTGTATATTAAATGTCAAATTATAAAAACTAAAATAGAATTGTAACTCAGTTGTAAAAGATAATAAAATTGTTTTGGATTATAAATAGAATGTACATATGTTAATTTTAACAATTCATACTAATCTACTAAATCAAATGACCCATTTTTATTTATGTGAAAGATGATATTAAATATAATGTTATTGAATGTTTTTGAAAACATATGTTCTATAGATACTATAGAACCATCTTATTTAATCATTTTAACATCACTTGAAGAGATTTTATTTTAATGAAAGTAGAGGGTCAATCAATCAAGAAGTAGATAATGTATCATTAAATAATCTAATGTAGTAATAGACCTCTTGTTATTCTTATAAAATCAACTTCTAATATAACATAACAAATCATACTACTAAAGAGAAGAGCCAAATGTTTTGCCTTATATATTTTGATATTAAAATTTATTCTAGAATTTCTTTTGTTAAGAAAGATTTCAATAATTATAATTCTACAGAACTATTTTTAAAAAGACATCCTTAAAAAAATAGATTTTAAAAAAAAAAATCTTTATGTCATAGAAGATAATTTAATCTAACTAAAATCAATGTGGATTGCAAAACAACCTTGGATGTTTATTTGGCATGTGTATGTTATTATTTTTAGATTTAATGCGAATTTTTTTTCAAGCTGTTTATTTAATATTATATATTATTTTTAATAATCCTAATGATTATAATATGTTTTTCTTAGAGATTTTAATCTTGCAAAAAAAACAAAAAAACTGAAGATATAAATATAATAGAAGTTGTAAATAAAATAAAAATTAATTTTTATTATTAATTTTTAAAATCAAGATAATTTCATCTTTAAATTATAAAATCTAAAATATTTAATTTGCATAATCAGTCTTGAATACATCTTGTTTTTTAAAATAAATTTAAATAATTTATGTTAGCTTGATAATAATTTTATAAATTTGAGTTTTAAAAAATAAAATATTTTAAAAATTCAAAAAATATTTGTATAATCTAAAACAGCAAAAATATTTATGTACACTTTGAATCCAACTAATATTAGACTTTTTAAAACTATTATTTGTATTTAAATAAAATTATTTTTTAAAAGATCTTATTTTAATCTTTTAAAATGGCTTTTTATAAGTGATTGTTATTGGTTGTTATTCTACTTCTTCTTTAAATTTCCTTTAAAGTAAACTTAATACTACATATTATCTAATTTATAACTATCAATAAATTTATCATATAAATTTTTTACTTATTTCATCATAGTTTTTAGAGTCAAACTTCTATTCTAAATTGATATATTTAAATTTATATTTTTACTTATATTTAATTTTATATTTTAAAAATTATTTCTTATGTAATAAAATAGATATTTTTATTTTTAGTACTAATTAAAAATCCTAAGTTTAATAGTACAATTTTCATATACATATTAAAATGAATAGAATCAAATCATAGTATATAAATGATTACTATTGAAAAGCTTCAATTATAATAGATTAATAGTATTCAAATGTCTATTATAATTAAAATAAAAAATTATAAAGTTGGTAGAATTATTGAGTATTAGAAGTCAAAAAAATACTTCCAATTGTATTATTTTAATATTCACAATCTAAAACACTAACCTTTTTTATTTTATAATTTAAATAATAAACTTTAAAAGTTAAAGTTAATTTATTCTGATATGAGAACCGTATAAGTGGACCTCAACGTTACTATAATTCAATGGAAATACCAATACCTCTTCAACACATACATTCGAAAGTACAGGATATGTAAATTGATGCAGTACTTTTCAAACCTCTTACTGAGCAAGAAAAGACTTGTCGTTATCAAGAAGGATTGTGCTTATATTGTAGAGAATCTAAGCACAATGCTCAACATTATCCAAAGAAGTAACGCAACCATAAAATGAGGAGTACAACAATCAAAGAAGATAGCATGTCGGAAAACAAATTTGTCCAGCTATAATAGAGACCGTGTGATTGGAACCTTGTACAATGCCTAGTGAAGGTCCTATTCTCTCCTCAAAACCATCTCCTTGTTTTACAATAAATGTTATTCTAGTACCTAAATATCTCAAAACTTTTACCTTACTAAATTCAGGAGTGTCAGTATGTTTCTTAAATGAAAAATTTGCTAAAAGATATAGCATATTTTTAGTAAAGAAAACTAAACTTGTTCATGTAGAAGTCATAGATGGTCATCCGTTGTCTTCAAGAGATGTTACTCATGAAACTCTTCCTATAGAAATAATAATTAATAATCATAGTAGCTTTATAATATTTAATATCATTAGATCTCCTTCTAATTCAGTCATTTTAGGTTTATCATGGCTAAAAAAATATAGTCCTAAAATAGATTAGACTTCTTGTAGTCATGAATTTTCTGAAAGTATAACTAAGAGTGTAGTTAATCAAGTAGAAAGTCATAAGTCTAGTATAATTAAATCTATATTTGTAGATGCAAGTGCTTTCTTGCATGCTGTAAAAGAAGGATCATCTTGTGTCATTTATGTCACAACTGTTTCTATTAGTGAAAAGACTTCAAGTGGCATTCCAAGCCAATATTAAGATTTTAAGATGTATTTGAAAAAAAGAATGCAGATACTCTTCCAAAACATCTTTTCTATGACTGTTCAATTGACCTTCAAGAAGGAGTACAACCGCCATTTGGACCAATCTATAATTTATCTCAAAATGACTTTATTGAATTCAAAGAGTATATTGAAGAGAATTTGGCGAAGAACTTCATACGCCATTCCAAATCTCTAGTAAAAGCTCCAATTTTAATTGTGAAGAAAAGAGATGGATCATAGTGGATGTGTGTCAATTATCGAGGACTCAAAAAAATGACTATAAAAAACAAGTACCTGTTATCTTTGATATCTGGACTTTTTGATCAGTTGAATCAAACTAAGATCTATACAAAAATAGATCTATAGGGAGCATACAATTTAGTACGCATCAAAAAATGAGATGAATAGAAGACTACGTTTTGAACAAGGTATGGATATTTCAAATACAACATCATACCTTTTCGACTTACAAATGCACTAGCAACATTCCAACATCTAATAAATGTCTCTTTCGGGAGTTTTTAGATGATTTTGTTGTGTATTACCTAGACGACATCTTAATCTATTCTAAGAACCCAAAAGAACATGAACTTCATGTTCGCCAAGTATTACAAAAACTAGGAGATGCGGGACTCTATGCCAAGATAGAAAAATGTATATTTTACACTACTCAAGTCAACTTCTTAGGATACATCATTTCAAATGATGGACTTATGATGGATCCTAAAAAAGTTCAAACTATTATGGATTGCAAGATCCCAAAAACAATAAGAGATGTCCAATGCTTTTTAAGATTTGCCAACTAATATTGGATCTTCATCAAAGACTTCTCTCAAGTTGCAGCTCCACTTATACATTTGACATGTAAAGACAACCTTCAATGGAATCAAGAAGCAGAAGTAGTATTTGAAGCTTTGTAGATAGCTTTTGTTTTTGCACCAATCTTATATTGCATTGATTTTTTTAAGCCATTTTTTATGGAAACAGATGCATCAAACTTTGCTTTGGGTGTCGTATTGTCATAAATGGGAACATATGATAAACTTCATCCAATAGCTTTTCATTCTAGAAAATTTTTAGCAATCGAAATCAACTACGAGATCTACGATAAAGAACTTCTTGTAATCGTGGATTCGTTTCAAGAATGGCACTGTTATCTAGAAGGTGCTTCTAGCACAGTCACAGTGTATATGGATTACAAGAACCTTGAATATTTTATGTCAACACGTATTTTGAATCATCGCCAAGCCCATTGGAGTATGTCTTTGTCAAGATTCGAATTCAAGATCACTTATTGACCAAGAAAACAACAAGCTTTGTTAGATGCATTCTCTAGATGATCTTATCTTTTATCAAAGGAAGGAGATGTTACTTTTGATATACCACAAGTAATTCTCTTGAAGCGAGAGCATTTTCATCTTTGAGCAATGAAATCAACACTAATTATTGATTCAACTTTCATTAAGCAAGTTCTCTCAAGTATGTCTTTTGATCCTCTTATTCGTGATATGAAAAAAAATCCTTCAAAGTCTCATGATACTTCTAAGTTTGAATTCAAGAAGAATCTATTATATTTTGAGGGACGCCTATATGTTCTAGAAGGTGAAGCTTGATTACATGTTTTTCAAGCTCGTCATGATTTTCCAACAGCAGGACATTTTGGATACAATAAAACTTTGGAACTAATATCCAGGGACTTTTGGTGGTTCCAAATGTGGAAAGCTGTTAAAATTTTTGTACAATCTTGTGATGTTTGCTCGAGATCAAAAACTCCTCATCATCAACCTTACAGACTTCTTCAACCATTATCCATTCCAGAACAACCATGGTCTTCTATTTCTATGGATTTCATCACAGATCTTCCAATCTCAGGTTCTTATGATTCTATATTCGTGATAGTAGATCGTTTTACCAAGATGGCACATTTTGTACCATATACAAAATCTATCATAGGTGAAGAAATAGCTAAGCTCTTTGTTAACAATATCTATCGCTATCATGAATTACACAAGGATATTATATCAGATATGAGAACTCAATTTGTATCATGATTTTGGCGAACTCTTTTCAAGATTCTAAAAGTAGATATAAAACTATCTTCGTCATTCCATCCTCAAACTGATGGACAAATGGAGCATGTTAATCAAGTTATGGAACAGTATTTAAGATGTACCATTAACTACTAATAAGATGATTGGACAGCTCTTTTACCATTGGCAGAGTTTACAATAATACGGTACATTCTTCTACAAAACAAACACCTTTCTTTGCTAATTATGGTTATCATCCATGACTTGATACTTTTGACTTTTCAAAAGTTGATAATCCTGTTGCGAAAGATTTTGCAATTCATTTGTCTGAGCTACATGCAACGATGAAGGCGCACTTAAAAGAAGCTCAAGAACAATGAAAGAACAATGCGGATGTCTATCAAAATGAACAACCACTATTCCACATAGGTGATAAGGTATGATTACTTTGTCGCAATATCAAGACCACTCATCCTTGTCACAAGTTGGACTATCGACAGCTTGGACCATTTTCTATTTCTGCACAAATCAATCCAGTTGCATATCATTTACATCTACCAAAATCAATGAAAATCCATCCAATATTCTACGTGTCTCTTCTTGAACCATACAAGATAGTGGACGTACTAAAGAGAAGACAAGCTCCACTTCTTCCTATAGAAGTGGATAATAATAAAGAGTTTGAAGTACAAGAAGTCTTAGATTCAAGGCAACACCAAAATAAATTAGAATATCTTGTCGATAGGTGCGGATATGATATTAGTGAATGCACATGAAAGCCCGTAAAGAATCTTGCAAATACAGTAAAGGTGGTGGAGGCTTTTCATCGACAACATCCATTAAAATCAAGATGTAAACCTTCCTTATAAAGAAACAAGATCTAGGCAAGATAACATTCTACTTGCAATCCTTGTTTGTAGCTTCTTTATAGTTGTGACGCTCAGAAAATGGAGAACCAATAGCCATCGGATTCGACTCAAGAGTCTTTGTTTGCTGACCTACCGGACGAGACATTACAATTGTCACAACCTTCAAGACAACGCAATCGAGATGAAGATCTTGAAGAACGACATGTTCTTCCTCAATTAGATGGCGAGATACAACACGTTTGGTATCACGACCTTGGAAGGGACTCATGATGTTTGGTGATTTTACTAAAGGTAGGAACAACTCCTGATGGTGTTCCAAATATTTTATTCGAAGGAAGTTATGAAGGCCTCAACAATGATCAAATAACTGGGTGGTCTTTCTACCTTCGTATGGGACACTACCGATGGTTGAGAGGCCCTATTAATCATCTTCAAAGAGAACAAAGATCAGAGTATGTGGCGAATATAATTCGTTGCATCATAGATTTTTTCAACTTATGATGACCACTCCTCGTGGAACTCGTCCCTAGAAGGGAGGGTAATGTCATGGACATATACATATAAGCCAATAATTACTTGTATAAATAGGTAGAATTAAGTAAAAATAGGTAAAATTAAGTTAATTCTATAGTATTTGGTATGAAAGCTTTCTAAAAGCTTTATAGACACTGCTTTGACTTTATAGTTGTCTTTAATTGACTTTTTGGCATTAGAAATGTCGTCAACAAGTTGGCCATGTGCCACACATATTGTGAGCTTGAAGACCAAGCTAACTATGTGGCACACACGTAGAAAAACTTGCCTTGTAAGTCAAGGCATGTGTCCTACAAAGTCAACATATATTGAAGGTCCTATAGAATGTCGCCACGTAGCCCCTAGTTAGATAGTATATATAGAGACAAGAGTTTAGCCTTCTTCACTCTTGTCAACTCCTTTCTTACTTCTAGTCTAGTTTCAAGGGTCTCTAGTTTTCTTGGCTTTTGGCAATAGGCATTCCAGTTTCTTTCTTAATATATATATATATATATATATATATCAAGTTATTTCTATTTTTTCATCTTTCTATGAGAGAAGTCTTACTTGTTTATTTGTCTTTATCATGTTCTTGTCCTTGACATTACCAACCAAGCACAATGTGCTGAGAATTGGTTATTAAGAAGACCAGGTTTGATACAAGCTTTAGTAATGTTAGTGGTTGCCATTATTTTGCATCATTTGAGTTACATTGATTCCTAACTGAATTTTTCTATTTCCAACTTCTTCCACTTTCAATTAGCATTCTTATAAAGTCTACAGTTTGTTCATATTGCATAGTTTAAGGACGGTGAATATGCAACTACTAAGCCAAGTCTAATTCTACTAAAGTAACTAGTAACTACCAACTTCATTGTTATCAAGAAAATGAATCAAGGATTGATTGATTTATATGTTCTAAAATACTGAATTGAATTGAACAAAATTTTGATTAGAATTGTTTCTATGATAGTTGATTCTAAATAAATAGAGTCACTCAATTGCTCATTCTATTTTGATACTCACATGGATGTGCTTTGGCACAATGTACCTTTTGTAACTAAAAATTGGAAAAAATTGAGTATGAGTATTTAGAGATTAGTTAAATGAGGTATTTACTACCAAAGATGTATATCTTTTTTATAATTACTTGAAATTCCTTCAAAAATTACATATATACAATAATTAAAAAATATATGAAATTTATCAATTTATACTATTTAGAAGTAATATAGTATTGATTTTAATTCCTACATTTATAAAGTTTTTGCAAGGACTTCTTCCCACTAATTGAAAACGTAATGGTCCTGGCAATCAAAAATATAAATGCATAAAATCTAATATGTGATGGAGGTGGATAAAACATCTTTGGATCACACACATTGAACCAACATAGAGTGAATGTAACCAACATGGAGTAATTGTAATTAAGCAAACTCTTCATGTCTTCAGATGAACTTCTTCAATATGTATTATTATTTATCTGCACTACTCATTTGATCATATTAATAGAAAAAGTTAGTGCTCTATTTTTAATTTCATATCTCCATTGGATATTGAATTTTTCATATGTACTAACCTTCATGACTCCTACAAAAAATTAAAAATAAAAAAAGGAAAAAAATCATATAGCATTATGTTCTATTAGAAATGCTCTATTAGGAATGCTTCCAATCATGCAATCTAACTAGTGTTCTAAATTTATAATTGTAATGACTTTCTTACAGTCCTAACTTAAAACATTAATTTTGTGTGGGATTATAGAATATCTCAAAAAAAATCATGCAAAATTTCTTATGCCATCATGTCAACTAGATATACTAAGTTGGAATGGATATGATAATAAAACAATTCATAAATTAGACTCCAAATAAACTAAATGATCCAATCATGATTAAGCAATAGGTAGATTAGTAACTACTTGAAAAGACATATTATTTACCTATATAATCAGATGCACAATTGACCTCAAAGCAAATATTTCAAAACTAAAATAGTAAATAAGCACTGTGTTGGAACAAGCAAAATACAACTATGGACCAAAATTATACAAAAGGTTTCTATGCACATTGTATGAATGTTGAGCTCATAACCATTGAAGTGGATGGCGGACCTGCCTAGGAATATAATAATAATCATTAAAATTTTATAAAGAGAAACAATAATAGGGAAAGCTAATGTACTTACAAAGGATGACTGATTGCATATGTCTCAATATGCCTCAGTTTCGGCTGGAAAAACTTCAATTTGTTCTGGCAAATGATTCTGTAGTGCCTGAAACTTCAAAAGCCACAGTTGAGCCATTTTTCAATATGTGTACCACCAAAATATATATTAAGAAATATCTCCAAAATAAAGGAATGAACCAATCTTAACGTAAAATACCTCCTACATCCGAAACCAAGTCCTTGAACCATACACAATACTCCATGCATTCACTTATCTTGAAAAAATCCACCTTGCCTTTTCATGCTTGATTCTATTGAATACAACCATTTAGTAGATGCTTTATATACTCATTAGGGTTCCTGCCTTCTTCTACGAAACTGCTCATGTTCAGTCATCCATTATAATTGTTAAAAAACTCAACATAGCTATGAATAGTGAAAGGTCCATAAAACTTCAATCATATTACTGTAGAACTCAACAACAAAGAAGATCTTACATCACTGTCACTAAGTGGATTAATTAGTTTTGACATTTTCCTTAATACAGCCAATTTAGCAAAATAGCAAAACCTCAGTTTCTGCCATAGAGAGACCAATTTGCAGTCAAGAACGAAATCATGATTGAAAATCATTTAAGTACCATTGCTTAAATAGATTACTAAATTATATCAGTTCACTAAAACAATTAATTGGGTATTTAGTAATTCTGGGTAAACAAAGAAATCTTACATATGAAATGAAGAAAATCTAAAGCAAAAACTTTCAAAGCCAGAATTACCTCAATGATTTACTATGAATTATGTTCTAAATCATAAAAAAAAATTAAAGCTGCATAAAAATCAATTCAGACAATAATGTGTCCACTTACTTCAAGACTTCCAATAGAATCTAAATGTGACAATGATTTTATTATTATTATTATTATTATTATTTGTAATTCTAGAATTTTCTACAAATAATACTAAGATATTATTTATCTAACTTTAGAAAAAAATTTGTTTAATTTCTATAATTCCAAGAATATTTTGTCTTTGCACAATTCGTTTTGTAAATATTTTTTTTAGAAAAAAAATGTTTTCTTTTGTAAATATATTTACATATCAAGGAAAAAGCATGAAGATACTATTATTATTCTTAGCAAGGGTGATAAGACTAACCATTGACCTTCTCAAGGATCAAACTACCCTTGTCATTGGATGTAAATGTGATCCCTCAATTGTGATACATCAATAACATAATAGAACATATAGATACATAGATTCTTATCAATATTTACATCATTCTTCTCTTAATATATTCTTAGATATAGATTAATATTATTCTAACTTTGGCTATAGTATACATTTTTATTTTCTCAAAAAAAAGAAGACCATTTTTATATTCTCTATTATGTTCTTATTCTTATTTTTAAAATAATTAATAATTTTTGTGTCATAATCTTGGGAAAGAAAATGATATTTAAAAAAATAAAAAAAATAAAAAGAGTATATATTTCAAATCTAGGTTTTAAAATTTATTTGTATTTTTTATATCAATTCCATTCCTAAGTAACGATAATCTTTTTTATGTTTTTTTACAAAAAACTCAAATTTTTTATTAGCATTATTTTTTATTGCAAAATAATATGTTATTAAGTTGAGATGGCTTAAACTTGCTAGAATTTTCACTTCTTTGATAAATATTTTATCAAGTATAACATCAAATTTTTTAGTTGCATAATCTATTTCCAAACACTTTGAATTATAAATTGCTCCCAAAGCTCCTTAATCTATGGGTCCTATAAATTCAAGATCTTTTGTATTTGATAATAATTTTAAATGTCTACCTTCCATGCAATGCAAGTCTTCCAACCTTTGTAGTAGATACTTTGTTAATCCATGATATTTAAAATCTTCTTCTTTATTTTTATGGATCAACTTCTTCCATAGAAATTCAACATCTTCTTCTACTTCATCATGTGTTGTAATATCAAAAGTGATAGATGTGATGTCTTCAAATTTGTTGGAATAATGTTTTAAAAGCACATCACTTGCTACATCACAACAACATTTCAATTCCCCTAATAGTTCTCTAAAAGTTTCTTTATTATTCAACTAGAATAGAGTTGTTTTGTACCAATTCAATTTTTCACATTTTTAAACTAAAAAATAGGTTTTATTTAATATAAGAAATAATTCGCTTAATAAAAGTTCAAATTTTAATCTACCATTGGTGCAAGCAAAATAAATACTCAAAAACCTTCATAATATGCTTGATGATCTTGTATAATTTTGTACATTGATTTCTATTCAACAAGTCTTTTTTCTTTAATAAAACTTGCAATGCTGCATCATAGGCTTAACATTCTCTTCAAATATTTCTACTAATACCTTTCATATTTAATATTGTACCAATATCTTGTAATTGATCATTGAATTTTTTCATACTAGTCAAAAATCTTTGCCTCCAAATGCAATGAAAACTCCTTTGCACCATAATATATTTCTTAATTGAATCTAAAATTCATGCTATGAAGAATTAATCAAATATATTCCAATCTAATTATTTCACCACCTATAAAATAATACATTGAATTTATTTTTTTTCATGTAGATATTCATCAAATACTCTTTGATCTAGATTGCTTTATACATCATACAATTTTCTACCCTATACATCAAATCCATAATTTAAAGACTAAACCATCAATTCTAGATAATCCTAAAACCAATAATTTAGCTCTTTAAATATTATTATAACATACCTTTAATCCACAACTTCAAAGTAGAATTTAATAATCATTAACCTTAAATGACCTCTACTTAATCAAATATACCTTACAAACTTAGATATACAATTAAAACCATCTTTCAACAAGTTGCAAACATTCTCAAAAAACATTTACAATATGAATGCAACATTATGATATAAAGTTCTTTAAAGACATCCACCTTTTGATTGAATAAAAAACCAACTTAAATTTCAACATTCATCTAACCAAATTATATCTTATATACACATCAACCTACTACACCATGAAATCTTCTTGCAACTTTTAATCAACATAACTTTCAATTACCTTTATTTTTATCTTTATAATTCTATAGATTAAATTATTGCAATTGAAACTTATATTAATTTCAAATTCAATATTAACTAAACTTCTACTAACTTAATATCAAATTTATACTAAAAAATTGATTTTATTATACTTATTTATACAACTATATCCATGCTTATTTAAAGTCATGTTAATCATACTAACTCATTACTATATCCTTGTGATTTCTAACTCATCATGACAAAATAGTTTTCTTCTCAAATCAAGTTTATTAATTTAATTTTAATTTTTAATACTAAATCCACAATCTCAATTTAAAACTTACAAATCTCATGTACTATACTTACTATTTAAGACAACAACAACAATTTATGCTAGACCTAGAAGCACTTATTATATTGACTCATCACCACACTCGTAATTTTTAATTTACCATGATAAAATAGGCAATAAAGAAAATAAAAGAATCACTTTGTATATTGATTCAAAATTATTTCCACACTTTTGCTTATGTTCATTCTTCCACATAATTCAACTATTAAGCAAAAATACATCCTTCTATTAAAAAATAGAAATTCTTCTACATTAAATATTTACATCCACAACTAATTACATGTTTCAATCTCATAAATATAGCACATACAAACAATACTTTAATCTAAGTTTTCAAGTATTCTTACCAAATATTAATATTCTTCACTTAAATCAAAACATCAAAAAAATGCATTAGTCACTTAGTACTTTACTAATACACACAAGTATAGACCTTACTAATAACAATATAAAAAAATATTACATTCTACAACTCATGCCAAGTTGCAAACCCTTACCAATAAGTGCATGTGAACCAACCTTCTATTCACCTAAATCACCCTCAAAATCTTGTTGTGATCTCAACCACCTTGCTAACTAAGTCTTGAAGATGTTCTCAAATACTTAAACTCATGCTGCAATCCATCCAATTGTGAACTAAAACAAATGCCATTAATTGATAATTTGTCATAATCCACATAACTCATCCAACTTTAAGTATATAGCAAATTAGTCATGTTTGTAATTAAAAATCCAACTAAATTGCCATTATTCTCTCATGATTGTACACTTATCTATGCACGATCATGTCTTACAAAAGTTCTCATTCATGTGAATGAAGTTTTCTTTTTTAAGTTATTGATTTTTTAATCAAAATTCATCGAGTCCTAATCTATCCAACCCTAATTCATACAAATCTTAAACTTACTTCATCCACCCAAATTTTATCCAAGTACATGTACAATTTCATCCATTCTAGAAATTCTCACTGAAGAATAAAATGCGTCGAAGGCTAATTGGAACAAGGTAGAAATTTCGATCTTCTTGCACTCAGCTTCACACGATCCCTTCAATCTTTCTGCAGATTTAATGTGTCCTCTTGTGTAATTGTTAAGTGCTGATCATTCTTGCAACTTCCTACGACTTCCTATGGGTTGTGGTAACAAGACTTCCTCTCTCTATTCTGGTCTACGATGAGGATTTCTCGACACTTACGGTTTACGAACGAGACAGTATTGGAAAAAAACTAGGATGACCAGTGACTTACAGAATCAACCTTGATTGAGTTCAACAGTGCTATGCTGCTGATACCACAATCGTTTTAAATACTTTTAACATTTATTTTATCATCCTATGCGGAGTAACTAACCCACAAGACCTTCCGAGGCGCCTGCTTCAAGTGTCCAGTGCAGGTGCAAGTGAGATTGAAGACAGCACGTAGAACAACAAAACGCCTTGAGCATCGGCAGCAAGAACATGAAGGTGATGACGACTGGAACAAGGGCAGATCACGTAGAAGACAATCGTCTGTTCATCAGAGGAGACGATAGATTGTCACTCCACTTCCACACTGCTGGATACATTCACCTTCCCCACCAATGCAGCATCGTCACAGCAGCAACTCGAAACAAATCCTAGTTAATGCTTCGACACCACAAATCGTGCTTCAACTACACCAAGCCGAAGATCTATCGCACAGAGCGAAGGATTCGGCAAACCGTTCCTCAATAGCATGAGCCCACGCAACATTCGTTCAACTTCTTCTACACTCGGTACTGATAGACAAACTTGACACTCCTAGAAGCCGCATTCCACAGGTTTCCCAGCAATAGAGCTACCAGTCACGCGATCCTTCGTTAGTCCGCCAAACACCTCAGACAGGGTCCTTGTCAACTTAGATCCAGCAACGTGAACCTCGCCTCACAGCGACAGAACGAAACGAACAACCAAGAGCACGTGAAGACGAAGTGAACACGTCCGGCAGGACATATGGAGAGCGTGACTTGGATGAGTATTTATCAAATACTGGAAATCTTAACAAATCCGTGATCCTGAATTGCTGTGTATAATCAAGCTTTGTCTGTGTGTATAATGTGTCTTGATACTAGGATATTAAGTCGTGATAAAGCACACTCGCACTTATCACCTCACCGGAGGTAGTCGCTGATTGTCTCCAGCTTGCGCGAACCCACTGACGATATAGACCAATTCTTTCCCATACACATGGGAGTCTGAAGGCGTCACTAAGCTGTCACTCCATGTTCATTGTAAACCGTTGTTGAATTCCACAGTACTATGAGTAACCACCTCCACAGGTATACCAGCACCACGGCTCACTTCCGCAAATCCAGCAGCTCGTGAGAACAAGGAGGGAAGAAATAAACACAGAACCAAGCAGCTCGAGGGAACCAAACCCTGTCGACAGCCACCCTGACGCCCAGCAGAACGACGAGGAAGCAACAACTGCCGACGCCAACAGTTCAAACCGCAGAAACTGCGAGAGATAAGAAAAACAAAAGAAACAGAAAGTGCGCCTCCCCGGAAATGGCTTGAGGATGCAAAAAAGTAAACACTTTCTACGGCAGTAACTGGACTAGGAAGGGGCGACACAGTAATGAATAAACTACACTAAGACACAAGTAGCCCGTCCGCCAAAGGGGGACAATCAAACCCGCAATTTTACGACTAAAAGTGACAACAACCAGATGGAAAAGATGACAGAATCCAAAATGCCAACAACGATCAGCAACCTTATATTAGACAAGATCAGCAACGCCAGGTGCTCAACAACCAGAACAGGCACCTCACAGCACACCACGAACGGGATGAAGGCAGCTTCTTAGCACAAAACAAGAGATCACGACGCTCTAGAATTGAACAGCGAGAGAAACACGAGCACTGAATCACAAGAGAAGAAAAAACAATGCTAACCAGATCCGACGCTCCCACTACAGAGCCACCAACGAGAGAGAGAACACCACCGGCGCCTCACCACAAGCACACCGCCGCACGCAGCAACACGAACACGGGGAGATTTGGGGAAAAAAAACAGGAAGACGTCGATAACAGGTGCTCCAGCAGCCACTCCATGGGCGATGTTGCTAACCTGCATGACCCACGCCAGGAGCACCTTTGCTTAGGAAACCCTCTGAAACTATAGCAAAGATAAACAAGAATCGAGTCAGCAACAAGGGTTTAAGTTAAGTTGTTTCAGCAAAAGAAAGCTCACCGAAGAAGGGTCCAAAGCTCCGATCTGCGCGGCTGGATGTGGATCTTTTGTGTTGGATGCTCCTGCGAAGTTATGGGCGCACTGATCCATCAGAAAGTTAGTAAATTGGAACCCTAACACCGAACAACATAGAAGTAAAAACAAAGTTGCACATGACGTTGACCTCGTCCCAGTTTACAGTCATCCATGCAATTATAACTTTGTAGACAACATTGTCTGCATGGGAAAAATTCAAACTTTCTTGGCAGACAACTTTTAATTTTTTATATTTTATTCAGTACTTTTCGGAAGTTATATTTTGGAAATGGATGCCACGCCAAGGAGACCATATTTAGCATTCCAGGCACGGATGTGGGTTGAGAAATGTGGCGCCTTTGTAATCCTCCCAGATAGGGCCTCTTGGTCTTTCTCCGCTCACTTGTAAACATTGTCACTTGAGAGGATGTGCAGCAGCTCTAGAGGTTCATGGGAGGACATTCCACATTCAGAGGAACCAATGTGGAATTGAAGGACGTGCGTTTCTGATCGTGTGACCACAAGGACCAGAAGAATGCAAGCGGCCATTGGTTCTGAGAAGAGTTGGCGAAGCTGTCTAAGTTGGAGACTGGTCCTTGTTCTGGACAACTACAAGTAAATCCCTAACTCGGATTCAAGTCATCGAATGATGGTTCACAAGTTTGTCGACCTATCTTGCCGGTTATCGTACGTCTTTCCTCCTTTTGTATGATCTAAGGTTACATGGGTTACGAATTGTTTTGACTAGGTTAGCACTATGTTTTTGCCGCCAGAGTTGGGTAACCCTAGTACACCATCACTTGTTACCTAAGTTTAGTTGAGTCATTGTTTGCGGACAAGACTGGTTCAGATATCCTGACAAGGATAACCAGCACAGGGTTTGATGGTTTGTGATACAGAGATCAAGGGAGGTTGAATCTGATCCGTGCACATATAGCACCTCCTTGACGAACTTCTGAGTTTTCTCCTCTATTAAGGTAAGCACTTCATTACCGTACCCAGAGAGCAGGTTAGCAATTCCTTGAAGAAACATATAAATATTATATTTAAAAAAATTTGTTTGCCTGTAAAAAAATCAATTTTCTTCAGTTTTTTTTCTACTTGTGCTGGAATTGGCTTAAAAGCTTTGAATAGTAAAAATATGGCTAAAATATAACTTACTATATTTTCATTTTTGGCTCTTCAACATTTTCGTTTTTGTTCATTTTCTATATTCAAAAGTATTTTTTGGTGAAACTTGGATACAGTGTGTTCTTTAGCAGTGCTGTTAGAGTCACCTGTGCCTTACTTTGAGAAGAGGAAGGAAAAAGAACAAGCTTTGTATCGATTGTACTAAGATTAACGTGACAGTAGGAAGCGATAAAGTGAAATTTATCGATTGATGGGGTGCCTGCATCCAAACTTGTCTCCTACATTGATTATTCACATATAAAATGTTATCTTTTTGGATGGTGAATTGCTCTCAGGGTGAAGGTATTAGGAGAGTTTAGCGACTACAGGGGCTCATATGCAGAACGCGCTAAAAGATTTCCAACCTTTCGTTTGTCTATTTGAAGGAAAAAATATGACTGAGCTCTTGATAGCTACTGGTTTTTTAGTGAAAGAAGACGCCGAGAATGCATACTTTTCAGCTACTGATTTTTTAATGGAAGAGGACGCCAAGACTGAGTACTTATCAGCTACTGATTATTCAGTGCCAGAGCACGCCAAGACTGAGAACAGAGAGCCACCTGATGGTTTCCCAAGTGAAGAAACCATATTGCCTCAGCAAGTCAAGCATATTGAAGTGCAAGTGGAGCATAGTACTGATATGAGTGGGAATGCCAAGCCTACCGAAGAGCTTGCTAAGATAGTGCAGTTTGAGCTTGCGGAAGGGGCAAGACGCAGCCTGCCCAAAGTTGAGAAGTTTGATTGCCATCATCGAGTTATAAAACTATGCAATGCTCAACCTGTTGATCAAGCTTTAAACGTTGCAGAATGTGGTGAACTAAGCGAGCACAAGTTCATCCGGTTGTTCAGTGAATCTATCCTAGATATGAAGGGGCCACAATTGGATTTCTTGAGTGAGATTTGCCTTACTGCTCGTTCGTCTGAGGAGTTTTTTCTTAGCGTTGCAAGGAATCAATGGATGCGGACAATCATCTCTTCTGAGAAGTCTCCTGAAGAATTGTTTTCTCC
This sequence comes from Physcomitrium patens, assembly GCF_059467195.1. Lineage (NCBI taxonomy): Eukaryota > Viridiplantae > Streptophyta > Bryopsida > Funariales > Funariaceae > Physcomitrium > Physcomitrium patens. The sequence continues at coordinate 7,322,275 of NC_143426.1, forward strand.
AATATTGACAATGGAGGAACGTGGAAAACTTATCTCCAGCATCATCATCCACAGCAACATTCTGCCACGTGATCCATTTTGGACAAAGATGCAATCTACAAGAAATGAGGCAAGTAGGAGAGTGCATTTTCCGTGTGCTATTTTCAAGAAGGCATTACAGGAAGGGAACCCATTGATGCACAATGTGCACGAATGGAGGAAGAAGAAAGAACCATGTGATCTTGGTCAGAATGGATTCAAAAGATCTGTGGATGGAAACTCTAAAAAAGATCCTCTAAAGTTGCTATGGAATATCGAATCTGGTGATATGTCACGGAAAGAGTTGGCACGCGGAAGTTGTGGGATTGTATGGTTAGTGACATGGAGAGGTGGTCTGTTTGTGAGAAAAGATTGCGTAAGAAGATCTTCCACTAATAATTGTCGTAACACTGAATCCTTGATGGATGCTATAGAGAAGGAGCTCAATGTGGTGGAACCACTATCTAATGAACACATTGTTTACTGCTTTGGGGTCTCTCATGCTGTAAACAAGAGTTCTATATTCATGGAGTACATGCCCTATAATCTATATCAATTGATAATTGAAAAAGTGGAAAAAACGGGTGACAGCGAGCCACCATTTCCTCACCATGACTCTATTGATATAATACTGCAGTGTGCAAAAGGTATGGCAGATATGCATGTAAATAATGTGGTACATGGCGATCTGAAGTCTTCAAATATTCTTGTAAGCGAAATTTTGATTTCAGAGAATGAAAAACGTTATTTGGCTAAGGTTGCTGATTTTGATAATGCTCAAAGCATGAACAAAGAATCCAAAGGTAAATTCCAACCGAGATGGGGAACTACCAAGTATTCAGCACCAGAATTATTGAAGTGGCTCGGTGACAAGACAGAGGTCATCTGTTTTCCGAAAGCTCTTGATGTGTACAGCTTTGGCATTGTAGCATTTGAGGTTCTAACAGGAGAGGAGCTCTATTGTAACGTGCATTCTCGAAAGAAATTGAGACAAGGCGTAATTGAGGGTACTTTGAGACCACCCCTTCGTAAAGAATGCCAAAAAGAGAACTTTTTAAATGATGAGAGATTGATATCACTGGTTGAGAGTTGTTGGCAGGATGATCCCTCCAAAAGACCTCCCTTTAAGGACATCGTCAAAGACTTGAGCGACATCAACAGAGAGATTTTGGTATGATGCTAATATGGTGCTTCATGTTATATGCATACTGTACTTCACTTTGGTTTAATTTCCGTAACAAATAGAATGTTCTCTATCATTAACAAGAGAAAATATCATGCTTGGCGTTCAGAATTGTCCAGTCATAACTGCTTGGATTCTTTGATTGACTAGTATGTGATTTGTTCTTGCATCATTTTCTTGTAGAACCTGAGCTTGGTTTTTGCAACATGTAGTTTTTAGATTTCTTAATTCATCCTATTCCATAGGTACAACCTTGAACATGAACAGAAAACTGTGGTTTTGATCATGATGTGTGAGAAGTTGGTACGAGAGATAATGGTTTACGTATTATGCTAATCAAATTTCTCCTTTACAGAAGCCAACTCCACGAAATGGCTACCCTCAACCACAAGGAAAATTTGTGAACTCTCTCAGTTTGTTTGGCGGGTAGAGAGGCTGCGGAGGCGATGGATAATTGGTGTGTGATTGCGGTGGTGAGGGCGAGTTCGTGTGACTTGATTCACACTGGAGTTGGAAGGAGTTAGGGGAACTTCGTTGGGCCACCCGTGTAGTTTGGTGCTGTGGAAGTCACTAGCTCGGTTTTGGATAGCGGCATCGCAGATTTTGGTATGCAAAGGGTTATCCAGAGAAGCCAGTCTTAATATAAGAAGACAATTACTTCTCTGTGACATGGGCCAGAAACGGACAGGCCTGCGGATGAGAGCATCAGGCCGTCGATACAAGGTGTTGCTTCAAGTCCTCTTCGTAACTACTCTGCAGTGAAATTTGTCTTGATTTCATGTACTTTGTGTGGAGTAGCCTGTTGGTGTTTGCAAGTACATGGAACAATATTGCTTGTAGCTATCCTTGTTGAAGCCTTAGTATCATTAGTATTCAGTTGGTTTGGTTGGGGTTACCGTATGCTGCAGAAAGCTCTTTGCTATTCATAGTCTGCAACGGTTCTGCTGCTTGATAGGATTGGTACAATTCCACACGATCAGGTAACGGGTTTTCTGGATCAAACAGGTGGTTGCTGTGACTGATTCAGGGTTCGCAATTTTATGGTGTGGTACCTATCTGTTGTTTAACATGAACTGGTATCAGATGACAGACTGGGGAAGTTGCACTGGCATTTGCTGAGTAGGTGACATTGTGCAGGATAAGGTGCTGGAGATTGCAAGCCTGAATGAACAATTAGGCTTGTTGGGTGTTGAAGTCGTTCCAGTTACAGCCGATGGCAACTGTTTTTTTCAGGTTCATACATGTCCAGTGAGCGCAATCATTTTATATATTCATTCATGTTCGTGTATAACATTGGTAACACTATGAGATAAGTTGTCATAACTTTAAGCAAGTTAAGTTGTTACAACTTTTGAAAGTATAATATCAAGTAAAGATGAAGATTTCAGAAAGTGACTTTTTTCTTTCTTTTTTTGTCAAAAAGAGGTGTTATATTGAATTTAATTTTACAACTTTGAAAGAGATGCTTAATGATTAATGATATTATCGAGGGTGGATAGAATATTCGACAACATTTTAAATTTTATACTTGAATATATTAGATGGTTTATTTGCACAAGTCTAAAATAGTATTATTTTTTCAAAAGACTAATTGATTACATGTTTTTTAAGCATATAAAAATTTAGAAGTATCTTTGAAATATAATGAATCAACAAATGTTTTAAAATATGTTCTTTGCTATGTAGGTATAAAAAAATCTTATAGGAGATTGTTAAACCAAAGAAGTTACAAAAAATGCAACTTATTATTTATGCACTTGACCTGTAAGATATACTATCTTAAAAAAATATCTGTGAGACAATTGTATTCTAAGTACACAAAGAAAAGATTAAAATCACTTTCAATCTTGTATTTTATTGACCAAAACCATTTGAATCTTTTGTATTTAATAATTGATTTTGTAGTTTTTTTTATAATTCTATCTTATTAGCATTATACATCTAATAACTATGTATATATATATATATATATATATATTAAAAAGAATCAAACAATTTTAATCAATTTTGTTTAGTGAAGTTAAAATCTTTTTTTTTCATGCCACGTATTAAAGATAACTGTAAATTATGTTAGGTGTATGTAGGAACACCAACATAAATAGGATTTTATTTATGGCCATTCCATTACAAATCTTATTATTATAGTTAGTTTAAAAAATTTCTAAACTACACAAGAAATAATAAGAAAAAAAGTCAAAACCTAAATAAAATTCATTTTTTATAATATTGAGTATTTTTTATACATATTTAAATCTTTAAAATACAATATTTTTGCTTTTTCAGAAAAAAAATTCTTTGATAAAAGTTTTATCTGAAAAAAAAAAAAAAAAAAAAAAAACTGATTCTTTTTTATTATTCTGCAAATGCTTTTGATATTATATAATAAATAATTTAGACCTGTAGACTTGTAAATAAATTTTTTAATTGTTTTCATTTTTAAAAAATGATCAATATGTCTAATGATATTATCTATTTATATAATTTTATATTTCCAATTATGCACATGGGACCTAAGCTGCGTGCCGCACATTCCTTTTTGGCTTTCATTTGTCCGTTTCTGCCCTTGTCTCTTGAAGTTTTTGTTGAGGCACGCATACTTTGCTGCAAGCCTTGCTGACACCCCCACTCTGCCACCGCTACTTTTCTCGCACAGCAACCCTCACCGCATTGCGATCCTGGCTGCGAAAAGCACGCAAATCCTCATTAGAGCAGAAAATATCATTCACAAGATTTCTTCTGCGAAATGGAACGAGATCCCCTCACAAATTGGGCGTTGATGTGGAACCATTCCAATTGTGATTTGTTGTCAAGTAGTCGAGCAATCAAAAATGTAGCTCTAGAGCTACAGAGCATCGAAACTATTGGCAGTTGGAGGCAAGTAGTGAAACTGTCGCCATCATTGGAATGCTGGTCCACACCATTTAGAATTGATAATTGCACTGTTTCACGATGTGCACACTTGGATACGAATCAAAGCTCATGATGGTGTTGTCCAGATCGAGTTGATCGACATCAAATTGTGAGTGCGCTCCGGTGCTGCATGGTTAAGATACGGTTCAGTCTATGGCACTATCCTTTTGTATAGTAGCACACATATTCCTCAATTTTACCATAATATCAGATCTATTCCTATGTGTGATAACTTATCAAGAAATTTCCAATTATGCATTGGAATGGGGCCTAAGCCTTGTGTTGTGAGCGTCCCTTTTTGGCTTTTTTTGTCCGTTTCTGCCCTTGTCTCTTGAAGGTTTTGCTGCCACCCCCTCTTTGCTGCGGTCCTCGCTGCCACCTCCACTTCTATATTCTGTTTGCACAGATCATTGTCTCATAAGCTTGGTTACTCTTAATTGTTAAAGTATGCGATTTAGAGGACTGAGGACAAAGACGAATTTGAAAGGAACTGAATTTCACAGGTACTAAAGAAATTCACAGGTATTATTGAATTTCACATAATACTAAAGGATCCATACCAGGCGCGTGGTATTTTGATTGCATACAGCGCTCGGTTCTAACCAAGTGAATAGGAAACACAGTGAGATTGTGGATTTTGAGTTAAAGAATTTCCTATCAAACACTTGGGATATTTTTGTTCCACAATATGTGACTCGTGGTACTCAATGTTACTCGTGGTCTGTGTTCCTCATCGTTGATTAAAAAGAGAAACACCACGACCCTCACTGCAAGCTTGCTAGATCCTCACTGCCATCACCACCATACTCGCGAGCCTTGTACGTGGTGCCATCACCACTATGCCACCACCTCTACGCCTCACCAAGGTGCTCGGGGTCATGAGATTTTTGAGTTGCGGCTGGAATTCTTGATATTGCTCCTATAAATTAAGCCGCATCTCGTCCTCCACACTCATCAGTGCCTCCTTCTCTTCTCAACATCTTTGCATTTCCTGTCAGGTTATTTTATAATATTACTTCTTTTTATTCTATTCTTATCTAAATTAAAAACTAAATCCATTCTCTTATAATATAGCATGCTTTTAATTTGCAATCAATACAACATACTTACAACTCACTATCAATATAACAATCTATTCACTTTCATACTTCTAGCTATAAAAAAAATTACTAAATATAATATTAAAAAATAGTAGCAACTTGGTTCTATAGAAACTAATCTTATATTCTTTTGTTCAAGCTCTAATCCATCCAATCTACTATACCTTTAGTAAACCACTCCTAAGTCCAATTTAGTTCTTTATCTATCTATTTTTCAAAGAAAGAAGATAAGGCAAAGTACACTTGGTCAATTGTTTTGGCAATGTTACTACTTGCATCAACAAAAGAAACATACAAAACTTAGTTCAACATTTGTCTTATAACAAAATAAACTCATCTAATTTAATAAATCATATTACTCTAAAATTCAAGCCAAGGTTTAAATCATTACTAATAAATGATAAAAACTTACTTATGATTCAAACCATCCATTGAATCTTATTGTGATCTCAACCACTATGCCAATTCAACATTAAGGATGATGTTCTCAAATACTTGCATACATACTACAATCCATCCAATATATTACATCTTCAATTAACCTTTTTTTTAGTCTAACTCAATTCTTATAATGGTCTATATTTGAGAGGAAGAAGGCAAGATAAAGCACCCTTAGTTGATTGCTCCAACAATGTTACTACTTACATCAATAAGAGCAATGTCATAAAATATAGGCATGGATGTAGGAGACAAGGTACAAATCTTTCAATAATTATTAGGCAAGGCAAGCAATTGTGGTTGAAGCCTAATGATGCTTTGTTTACTTAGTTCCAATTAGGCTAAAGATAAGAATGAGACTAATTATTAGTCATTATTTTTGAAACATAAATGAAATAATAACAAAGATATTTAATCCATTGGCATAGAAATACATAGTTAATGCAGATGATTGTCATCATGCCAAAATTAAAGTATTTATTGTATGTGCAAAATTAATACATGATATTAGTACATAGTATTAGTTCATGAAGTAACTGTAAGTACTACATTATAAATAGTCTTAGAACTCCATCTAAATAAGATGGTCTTGTCAATTTAAACATTTCGATTCATCCTACATAGAAATCAATATCAATTATATCTCTTATATTAGAGTTTTAAAACATGGACTTGATTTGGATGTTTAAAGACTACAAATAGGTCATTGTACCAAGTGATGTTTTTAGAACACTCCATCATTAGAGCAATGACAAGTATGTCAAATTTTTAAGCCAAAAGTAAAAAGCTTACCAATCAACTAGCTAGTAAGGAACTTGAACTGAAATTAATTTTAAGTTAGAAGAAAAAAAAGATAATTGCAAACATTTTCAAATTGAGGGGTTTCAATGTCAAGATGAAGAATTTAAAAGAATAGAAAACTTTGAAACTATGTATGAGTGGTATTGTGACAAAAAGATATAATTCAATGTGTTGAATAATTTAAATAAACTTTGTTCCAAATAATTAAATTATTGTGGAAATCTTGATTTCATCGTTTTATTATTAATGTAGTATATAAAACTATTATTTGTCGTATAAAGTATTAAATATAGCTCACTCTCATATTTGTTCATATCTAAATAAAATTTCAAATCCTAAAGTTAATTTATTAATTACAATTTTCTTATTTTGTTTTTTGAATTTCATCAATTTCAAAAAAAATTAAGATAATAAAGCAAAAAAGTGTAAAAAAATTAAAATAAAAAATAATATATATATATATAGATCTAATTATTGATAATTTTAATAAATCAACTCATTCTATTCATGTAAATATCTTTTTTAATAATATTCGATTTAATTAAATTATTTTTTAATTTTTTAATTTTTTATTATATACAATTGTAATATTAATTATTTATATGAGACCACATTTTTTAAATTTTTTATTAAATATGTAGTTTAAACTTTTGATGATAATTGATCATCTTTTATTTTTTTAAATTAATTTTATTTGATAGTAAAATATTTAATTTTTATTATTATTCTTCATGCCTAAGTAACTTTGTTTTATTTAATTAAAAAGTATGATTTCTTATCTAAATTTTATTAATTAATCTATATCTTATGAATATAATTAATAATTTATAATTAAAGTTTTTATTATTTTAAAATTAAAATAATTTTTATTATAATTATATTGAAAAAAAATTCAGTTTGGACAGCTTTTATATATGTGTGTTTTTTAAATAGAAGATAACTTTACATCAATTTAAAGTAGTTTATAATTTTATAAATTTGCATTCTCATTTAAAAAAAAAAAAAAAAAAAAAAAAAAAAATCTTTCCATACAATATATGTATTTGATTAAATTTAATTTTTAAATCCTACTTTTAATAGCAATAACAATATAATTGACATACTTTTGATTTTTTTAAGTCTTCAATAGCCTTAGAAAATTTAATTAAATATTAAATATTGTCCTATCTTAGATTAAAGAAATCATCTAATCATGTATGTTATATATACTATTTATTTTTAAAACATTATATATATATATATATATATATATATATATATATATATATATATTCTATTCAAATTATTAAATGGTATTAAAAAATAGATATTTTAATTTTATATATATATATATGAATTTTTATTTTTTTTAATAAATTTTTATTTTTTTATTTTTTTTAAATATAAAATAGTTATAATAAGAAATTCGGTTTTGATATTTTTAGTATTATTTTTATGTCCTAAGTTTAATTCCAAAATAATTTTATTTTTATTTTTATTTTTTAGAAATATCTTATGCAATAGGATAGATTTAAAGTATTTTAGATTCAATCTCTTACATTTTAACTCTATTATCTTTGTTATTAATAATATGGTTATAAATACTTTTGTATATAAAATAAGATAATCTGATATATGTATATATATGTTATACATAGTTATATATAATATATAGGAATAATCATGGATAATATTTGTAAAATTTTTTATTATTAGAATTATTACAACTTTAAAAAAAATATTCAAACTTAAATTCTTATTAATATAAAATTCTATTATTAAAAAAAATTAGAGGTGTTAATTTTTTTTCTTTTTTTTTTTCTTCTAAGACATGGTCATTATAGTAATAAACATAAATCTTTATTAACTTCTAAACATTATTCTAATATTGCTCCAAAGTGTCATTTTTCTAATAAGTTGTCCAAGTATTATATGATTCCAACTTTGCACTACAAAGATATTTAAATTTTATAAATATAATTAAAAAATAATTTTATAAGATTTTAGATATTATTTTTAAATTTTCTAGGTTTTAATAAAAGGTTTTTTATAAAATAATTATATAATAGCCATTTTTTCATGGTACTAAGTATCTTAGATATTAATAACTTATATCATTTTAATTATTAATTAGAAGTAATTTATTACAAAAGTAAGTAAATATCACCTTTAATATAATATTAAAAAATATTACTATCTATTTTGATTAAAGACAATATATTAATAAATTATTAAGTATTTTTTGGATATAAAAATAGTTATTATTAATTTTATTTTTTTCCATAGATAAAATAAATTTTATATCATAATATTGATTAGTTATTATAAAAAAGATATGATTTACACTCCGACTTTGATTAGCTACTATGTTGACAATTTTGTATTATTCTAGAATCTCAAATCTTAAACCTTAAATTTGGTATTAAAATTTAATTTTAATTACTTATTTTTATGTTAGAATTACATTCATATTTATATTTTAATATTATTATTAGCACTTCATTACTAAGATGCAAAATTATAATAATTTTAATTTTTTTTGGTATAATATGGAGGATTTTGATTGTAATGGTTAAGAATAGGTTCATTTGTTTTTGTTGTTAAAATCATTTTAAATTATAATACCACTTTTTCTCAAAGAAATATTGTTTTTTAAAATTTAGTGATGTTCAAAAAAAAATCAAACATTTATAAAAATCCAAATATATAGAATTGTGCAATTTCAAAGAATATGGTGTAAGTTCTTTCAATATATCTTAATTGATAGATTTGTTGCCAACAACATTTTTACATTTTTTAGATTCAAAAATGCTAATATTAAAGAGTCTATTCAATTACTTAAATAGTTATTAAGATTTAAGATATCTTATAATTTAGAACAATCTTGTTAAGTAAATAGTTAATAAATTCAAGTATTAATAAGTCTTAGAGGTAATTATTTTAATTAAATTAGTATTTTTTAATTATAATAATTAATATTTAGTTATTTTGACCAATGTATAAATTTTCTTCTATTCATGTACAATATTTATTAAAAACTCATAAATATAAGTTAGTAGGTAAAAGATGCAAAAAAAAAAAAAAAAAAAAAAAAAAATATGACTTTTTAATTATTTATGTAAAAAATAAGATTTTTTTAGTTGATTCAAATCTATTTTGTTTTCACAAAAACTACCAATATATAATAAAATAGTCTTATACTTGTATAAAAATCTTTAAAATATTATAAGACTTTTTACAGTTTCTTTATAATTTATTTATAAATATTTTCGAAAAACTTAAAATATATTTTTAAATTTTTAATGAAGATTTGAAGATATATAATAAATATATTTTTATATTTTAATTAAGAATTGGAGCAAGATTTGAAGATCTCTCAAGGTTTCTAATATAATTGGTTCTTTTTGAACACCATGTTTAAGTCAAAATTGTAAAAATCATAAATACTAGTAAAAATCATAGTGACTAACAAGTAGAGTAGAATTAGTAAATTTTTAAATTTTTAAATATTTAATGATTAAAATATATCCAAAATCTAAATTATAATAAAGAAATTATTAAAATAAAAAAATAAAAGTTAGAAATATATTATGTGTAAAAATAGGAATAGATATATAATTAAAGTTTATTGGATACATTATTACTAGGTAAAGAAGTGATGTTATTAACACACTAAAATTTATAGCTTCAAGTGTTTTTTATTTATTCTATAATTCATAAAAATCTTTTAATAGACTTATATAAAACCTTGTAAATATAATATAAACAAACAAGGAAGACAAAAGATATCTTAATCTTACCAATACATGTTTTGAAGTCATCCATATAATGCTTTGTTCCTAGTTTAATATTTAGTCTTGTTCTAATTTAATAACTTGGTCTTTCATACTAATTTTATGTCTCTTAGTTTGCTTTTTTTTTACTTTACATCTGTAAAATTAAAAAACAAATTACTCAAATTAAAATTAGATGATATACAAAAACATAAATTTATATTTAATTTTTTGATGATTTTATATTTTTGAGGTTAAATACATAAAAGTTATTAAAGAGAAAAAAATATCTAAATTCTAAAAATAAATACTCTTATTAATTGTTAAAATGCATATGTTTAGTGCATAAGGGAATTGGCACAACATAACTTTATGATAACTTGTAACTTTTTCAAATTAGCAACAACATTATACAGCCATACCATCTGAAAAATCATGAGATCTGGTAAAAGCATTTCTTTTCCAATTTGTTGAATAGCCGCCACCTACTTACAGTTAATCGTGTTTGTGGAAGAGAATAACCATGCCATCGAATTTTAACCTTTTAGACATTAAACATCCAGAAAATCAACCAAAAATATATGTTAATACAGAACAACAAAAAACTCTAGTTGAGACACACCACAAAAAAATTAAAAATAAACAAAAACAAAACTATATCATACACATACTAAAATCAATTGAAAAACTTCTCATTATCAGTTACGCCTTTTACATCAGAAAAATTGATGCAATAAGTTATGAACTATACGCATATACTGTGATACCAACCGCACTTGAGCAGTTCCGGGTGATTCTACAATCATCTGTGAACCGCTTTGGCTTCTGCAGCCGGAGGTCAGCTACTCTAACTCGATACCAGAACTCTTATATCGGTGACTCGCACTGATCCTACTTCCTGTTCGTTAAATCCCTGCAAGATCATCCACTATCCCAACTAGGTTGCAGGCACAGCGTTCTGCTCTTACCATGACAATCACGAAGAGCTCCGTGTCATCACTCAGTAACTAAGTCTAACTGGACCTACTGTTCACCTGTTGCGTCTGTCTCAGGATGTGGCACAGAACTGGATGTCGGCATCACTGGAGAACGATATCAGTTTCGTTAGTGGAGGAGTCTGGACCTCATTTCAGCTCCTGAGAGCAATTCAACTGATTGCAGATACCCTCCAGCAAGGGACCGTATCGCACTGCACATCAGTTCCCGATCTGAATCAAGAACGTTGTGCAGCAGCTTTTCGAGTAGGACGTTTGCCACTGTGTTGTCTCGTGCATATTTCACTGTAAGTGCGGGTGACTGGTTTCTGCTCTTCAACGAGGATCATTGTCTCCACCAAACATGAGTGTTGACTGATTTGGATTGTCTGCAGAACCAACTCAGAAGCACTGTCCACTGCCACCAGATTCATGACGTTGCCGCAGAATCCGTTGCAACAGCACTTCCTGCTCCAGGTCTGAGCGATCGTTGCATTCTGTGATCTTGACATGTTTCAGCTAATCCCTCCATTTTGGTCATGGTCACGAATCCCTCCGTAACTCTTGTGCGCACTTTGAGCTGCGCCGGATGCGACCATGAACTCCTCATGAGGCGACCAGTTCCGCTACGCTGGCACATAGAATGAGTAGTCGCATGCGTATGCCGACTTCTTCACATCTCCCTCGAGGGCTCTCTTCGTGTTTCTTGGCGCAAGGCCGTGCTTGGTGTTGATCCGTCGAACGTACGCCACTCCGCCGAAATACTTCTCGTCGCCGGCGGACCCGGTTGACTTCAGCAATACCCAGGGGATGCTTTCCTGCTCCACCGCCACCTGCGCCACGCTCTTGCACGTCACTCTGCTGCGAGGCACACCGCGCATCTTGTTCGGCAGAGACTCCCAGGTGGGTCGCCCGCCCAGAGCGTCAGCCTGCAGAAGAAAGTAGTGGACGCCAACTTCCTGCTTGTGCTGATCGTATAGTTTCGCCGTGGCGTTGAACCCCACCCACGCCGTGCCATTGAACCGGTAGTGCTGGTAGCCCCTGGCGTGGAGCGTGTGCCGAAGCTTGTACCCATCGCGAGGTATGTCGATCGAAGAGGTGGAGTCCCGAAGATCCCTTGCTGTTGCGGCAGCACACAGAGCAAGCGACAACAGCGCCAGGAGTGTGGCGGCCAACCGCGGTGAAGTGTCCATCGCGGAGATACTGAGGGGGTTGTGGCGGAATCGGATGGTCCTCTACTGCAGAGCAACGCCGGAGAGATTGAGGAGGCAGGTTGCAGCGAGCAGCAGAGATGGTGTCTTGTATGAGCTGCTTTTTGTAGGTCAGTCGTTGTAGGTTGCGGATGTGAGCGGCGAAGCGATTTGGGAGGTCGAGGCTGTGTGTTGGTTTGAGCAGGTTGTATGCGGAGCTGGTTCTTTTATGCTTCTGACGAGGGCGTTTTGAGGGAGGAGGAAGTCTGCGAGGGAGCTTCGATCGCCGTGTGGGTTCCTCCAGGAGACGGCATGGCGTGTCAGAGGATCATGTTTTTTGTTACTTGAAGTTCAGGGTCTAATTCAAACCGGCCTTATCATTGAGGGACATTTCAACATGCAAGGGATGCTTGGGGTTGACGTGGTGTCGAAAAGAACCAGAGCCGACGAATGAGCGAAGTGTTTTTCAGAGAAGCAGTGTGGGCTTTTGAACTTTATGTCCGGTCAATCAGTAGTTTACTTTTGTTTGATGCGAACTTATATCTTTTAGCGGGTGGGAGGAGGTTAAAGAGTTCAGAGTTTTCAACCTAGACCCAGTTGACAAATGCCGTCCTCAAAGGAACCCTCTTCCCTTGCATGATACTGCGAGTCATGCCACATGCTAAGCACGACCATACTTTGAAAAACATCTTTTTAGGAGTATGGATTCAACAAACTCTTGCCTAGGTGACAGCAGCAGTTCCCCATCATCCATGTAATGTGGAATCTCAAGAGATGGATATGTTACAAACCTTCAATAATACTTAGAAAAATTGGACAAGTAGGATTGAGGTCAGTATGATGATTTGTATTTTTTTGAGCCTTGATAATACAAACAAGGGTATTGATGTTAATATGGTATCACAATGCATTATGATATCATCCTATGCATAGATCTATTTGATTCTTAAGGATTTTAATCTTACATGTAAGTTACGATGTCATATTGTAATTGTTTATAGTATGTAAAAATTAACTAAAACATATAATATATTTATAAAAATTGATGTGTAATAAAGTGGTTAGTAACTTAATTTAAAAAGAGTTGATGTAAGAAAATTTATTTTGAGATTTATCTATTTTGATTATAGGATTTGAAGCTATTGTTAGGATTTTGGTGATATTTCAAGATTTGTGACAAATTTGTAGTTGAAATTTGTTGTAGTAATTGTCTACAGTATATCAGTACTTCATATAAAAATTTAATTTGTTTGGACAGTCCAATTATGAGATATGAGCTATTGAAGTTTGGAAAATTTTCACCTTAAGGATATATGAGGTTTTAGAATATTTTTATCACATTTTGGATGATCTTTGGTACTTAAGGCTTATGCATTGATGTCATTGCCCCTATAAGGACAATTTTATATATGAAATTTGTGTTTTTCTATCTTGAAACTTCATTGAACAATTAGTGACAACCAAAAGCCTAGCACTTTCTTAAGGCAAATTCTCTCTACCTCGACAATAGTAACAAAAGAGGCATATAAAAGTTTCATGGTTTTGGAAGTGTAAATTGATCAACTCAATAATATTCAATATATTTGACTTGAGATACTTGAATAAAACAACTACAAATTAAAAATAAATAAAAAGTTTCACTTGATAGATAAATTCTCATAATTTAAGTGTAGTACCATCAAACTATTATACAAGAATAACTCTTTACTCTCTAATTGGTGTAGTTGTGTTTGCTTAAGATATTTGAAGTGGTGCATTTATTAAAGAAGATTCTATCAAACTTGTATATTCATAATTGTTTATTTGTGATGTTGGTTGAAGTACTAGACAAATTCAATATATAACAAGCATCATGTTTCTTATTTGTTTTTGCATTTGTATTACAAAATTCTTCATCTTAATTGAATCTACCATAATTATAAGAACTTAAAAATTTATAAATAAAAAAGATATAAAAAACCAATGCTTCATTGTAAAAATATTATTAATTTTAGAAAAAAAAATTACTTTTAAAGTACCTTGATGCTTCTAAATAAAAGAAGTTCATTATTTTTTATTTAAAAAAATAAATTTGATGTTATATATATATATATATATATATATATATATATTAGTCTTATTAAATTATTAAGTACATAAATTTAGATATATTTGTAAAATGACAACACATTCATCTATTATCAAAAAAGAAAATTTAATAAAAAAATTCTTTAATATAAAATAAAATAAAAATCTAAAATAGCTATTACAAAATATAAAGAGGTTAGAAAGTTTTAAATTAAGATTAGAATATAAGAAATACAATAGTAAGATTAAAGATTATCTTATCTACTTAATATATTTTATACACTTCCATTTACTTCTATTTACTTAAATTATGTAGGAATTCTTTACAACATGTTCATAAAAAATTTATTGTAAGATAAATAACAATATAATTATAATTTTTTTAAATAATTATTTATTAGGTGTTATTAATTATTTAAAGTATTTGTATGTAGACTTAATATTAAATTTAATATTTTTATATGTGATTTGAAGCACATTCTTTTACTTATTATAAATATAATATTCATATATAAAAATAATTATAAATATAATATTTTTTTTATTAATATTCAATATTTTAAGTCTATAATATTTTGTGCACATCTATAACAAGTATATATTATCTTTTCAATTAAATATTCATTAAGAGTGCATTCTGTATTAAACTAAAATATTTGTTAGATCTTTATCCATCAATATTTTAAAACTAATTATTATTATTTAGAATAAATTATAGAATTATTTGAACATCAGATTTGAATTTTCCGACATTAAAAATTCCATGGTCTAGAAATCATTTGATAGAATATTATTTACATCAACCATGATGTGTCTAAAATTAAATTGATTGCTTGTTTTTTAATGTAATTCTACATTCAATTATTCAATGTTGACTCCAAAAACATTTAAATTTTGAACCACTTCTTTTGATACTGGTTCACACAAAGTCCACAATTTGATGGCATAATTCTTTATATGGTGTCATTACCCAGTCACTGAGCAATGAAATATAAGTCTATCATGGTAAAAAAACACATACCATTATTGTAGAAAAAATTCTACTGTGAAGAACTTCATAACAGTAGTGGTTACAATGATTAAAATGCCAATGTCAACTTTTCATTATTCATTGCATTGCACTAATTGCATTAACTGGCATTAAAATGTGCGATTCTGAGATCACATTTTTTGAGCAACAAATCTCATAAACAAGGTACACTATTCAGTACCTTGCCACAACCAAGAGAAACCAAAAACAAGGAAAAACACATAATATCATATGCTTGTGATGTCGGAGACTGTTTCTTCAATGAAGAAGTCATTGACAAGATCCGCGACTGCTTTTGGACATAGAGTCTCGGGGGTGACCACAATTTTGGATGATGGAACTGTCCCCAACAATTGTGCGTGGTCAGATGAGAAGGATTTGAGGATGCGTCCGCGAGTATTCGAAGCGATTTGTTGGACGTCGCAGGTGTTGTCCAAAAGCAGTCGCGGATCGACGAATCACGAAAGCTCGACTTACTTTTTGCAGTTTGTTGAAAAGATGCTGGAACACTAGTCGACACATGGAGGAACCACGTTGTGAAGCTTCATGAATTGGGGTGGCCCTGCTTGTTGGATTAGTGACGTATCCCCCTCATATATCATGCTGAATCGTCGGCCGAACTGGCTTGACTTCTGAAGCCAAGGTTGTCTCCACTAACGCCAAATATAAAAATGAAAATGAAAATGAAAACAGCTCGGTGAAGAGCAGCTGTCGTTTCCAGCGTCATCTCCGTGGATCACTGTAGGCAGCCTCTTGAGCGCATAAAATCGAGCAACTCCTCTGGGTTAGTCCATTTAGTTTAGTCATTCATTATTTGTGCGGAAGTCGATGATCTTGTATACATCACACTGCCGATCAGTTCTCCACGGTGGGTATCACGACGGCCCCCGTTTTGAACTCTCTGTTTTTTCGTTTCATTTTCCGCTTTTCCGGAGACTTTTCCAGGGTCTCTTCACATCCAGCTCAGACGATTGTTGTTTCTCATTGAGACGGTGGATCTTTGCTTGTCGAATGGAACGAAGTAGAATTGTTCACTATCTTCCATCAGTAGAGACGATTCCACCTCGAGTTTTGCGGGATGACTCCCACTGCCTCCAGTTCAGAAGATTTCTTGAGACTCTTTCCCCCAGTGGATCAGCGTAAAATTCCATCACAGCTAACAAGCTTGAGTTCTCGCCGACAGGGTCACTTGTTTGATGATGCTGGTTGCAAGAAATTTCTGGAAGCACATTCTTCCCACAGCCATGGTGATGATTTTGTAAAAGAAGCACGGTTTTGCAGGCTTTTGGACTAATCAGGAGCACTTCAACGTGACAGAAAGCGTTTGAGGTGAGGATAGGTAATGAACCAAATTCCGACAGAGTGCCAGCTTGTTCCAACGAAAGTCTTGGACGTAGTTCGATGTCTCAGAGCAGCACTGAACTAGCGTCATGGGACTGAAAGCCAAGTGACCTTCACAACTCAGAGATATTCGAAAGCACAATCAGGTGGTTCCCAAGCAACATGAGTTGTACTTGCTGATAAAGGGTCTCCCAAGAGCCACTCAGATTCACTCTCTGAAAAAAATCCATTGAAAGTTGGACGCGCAATGTGAAACAGTAATTTGGGAAAATTCCGAATTGAAAACTACACTGGGAATTCTCATCTTAGTCTATTATGGATGATTATGTGGTATTCTTATTGTCCCAGTACATGAAACCATCAATTTTGCCATTGTCAACATGAGGTGCTTACTGTAGTTGAAATAATTGGGAAACAATTTACACCATAACAATTCCTACTCTTTTGCAACTGAACAAAAAGCCATGTTAAATGGAACTGCTACATTACCGCCATGGTTTACCACACGTTTGGCATTTAAAGGTGAAAGTCGAACATGACTTTGAAATACTGCGTGAATGAAGAAAATGCAGCAGATTGGATAATAACATAGATATATGAAATAAACAATAATAATGCATACTGAAAGTGCAAGTCTGATATTTTTCCATGGGAGAACGTAGTTTAACCTTATGAGAGAACAATAGTAATCTGCCTTACACTTATAGAAATATTGCTCGGTAAAATAAATGGTAGTGAATCCAACACCCTCCTCCCTTCGTCACCGTATATACGTATAAATATTGATTAGATTATTTTGACCAACCGAGTAGTGGCCTTGTCACGAAACGCACTGTGTTACTCCCAGTCATATGAAAACAACATGAACATGTAATGATTTGTGGGTAAGAGTAAAGCAGTAAATGCACCATAAACCTGAAGCAGGACGAAATCAATTTCCATTCTGTATTTCTGATGCATTCACAGGATTACATCCCATACGCAAGCAGCAACCTCTGGTGGAATATCTGTAACTCGTGAACCATTTCAGTTCCTAATACCGATCACCAACTACTACTCTTCGGTTATGAGACTCTCGCATCGGTAACAGGCGCTAATCGCAATTCAAATTCGATGAGCCCTGCGTCCCCGCACGGTTTCTCAACTAGGTTGCAGGGGCAATGATCCACTGTTGCGATGACGATTATGAAAGGCTCCCTGCATTGCAGCACTGTCATCATGACGTAACTATGCCCATGTAGAGCAAGTGCTTACTTGTCGCTACTGACACAGGGCATTGCAGAGAGCCCAATGTCCGCATCGCTGCCGAAGGATATAAGCTACGATCGTGGAAGAGTCTTCAACTCACATCAGCATCCCCGAACAGCTCTTCCGATCCCGGCTGAACTCCACAGAGGAGTACACCTCACCGAACATCAGTTGTCAATCTGAAGCAGGAGTGGTACGCAGCAGTAGAGCAGCTTCAAACGTCAAATGCTTGTCACTGCTTTTCGCAAGTGGCTTGGCACAAGGGGATGGTGTTTGCTGCTCTTCGATCAAGTCAATTGATTGAAACAAGGATGACTAATGGTTCAAAATCACAGGAAAGGCGAGTCCGCGTATATATTAACTGTTACCAGTTTCACGACATCGTAGTCCAGGCCACTGCAACAGCACTTGCAGCTCAAGTTCTGAGGAATAGAGTCCAACTCCGGTCTACAACGTTGAATCGACTCACATCATTTTGGTCAAGAAACAGGGCCATTCCGTAAACTTGCTGTGATGTATTCGACCCTGGACTCCTCATGAGGCGACCAGTTCCGCTACGCTGGCACATAGAATGAGTAGTCGCATGCGTATGCCGACTTCTTCACATCTCCCTCGAGGGCTCTCTTCGTGTTTCTTGGCGCAAGGCCGTGCTTGGTGTTGATCCGTCGAACGTACGCCACTCCGCCGAAATACTTCTCGTCGCCGGCGGACCCGGTTGACTTCAGCAATACCCAGGGGATGCTTTCCTGCTCCACCGCCACCTGCGCCACGCTCTTGCACGTCACTCTGCTGCGAGGCACACCGCGCATCTTGTTCGGCAGAGACTCCCAGGTGGGTCGCCCGCCCAGAGCGTCAGCCTGCAGAAGAAAGTAGTGGACGCCAACTTCCTGCTTGTGCTGATCGTATAGTTTCGCCGTGGCGTTGAACCCCACCCACGCCGTGCCATTGAACCGGTAGTGCTGGTAGCCCCTGGCGTGGAGCGTGTGCCGAAGCTTGTACCCATCGCGAGGTATGTCGATCGAAGAGGTGGAGTCCCGAAGATCCCTTGCTGTTGCGGCAGCACACAGAGCAAGCGACAACAGCGCCAGGAGTGTGGCGGCCAACCGCGGTGAAGTGTCCATCGCGGAGATACTGAGGGGGTTGTGGCGGAATCGGATGGTCCTCTACTGCAGAGCAACGCCGGAGAGATTGAGGAGGCAGGTTGCAGCGAGCAGCAGAGATGGTGTCTTGTATGAGCTGCTTTTTGTAGGTCAGTCGTTGTAGGTTGCGGATGTGAGCGGCGAAGCGATTTGGGAGGTCGAGGCTGTGTGTTGGTTTGAGCAGGTTGTATGCGGAGCTGGTTCTTTTATGCTTCTGACGAGGGCGTTTTGAGGGAGGAGGAAGTCTGCGAGGGAGCTTCGATCGCCGTGAGATATGTGTCCTGAAGACCGCGTGACTTGCTGGCAGTGAAAGACTGTTGTTTGACGTGTGGACTTTATTGTCTGAATCGAACTGAAGAGGGGCTTTTCGGGGACTTCAAGGATAGAGAATATGCGGAGGAAAGGAAAGTGTGCTAAGGATGAAGTAAATCTCAAGATGTTAAGGTGTATTCTTCCGAAGAACGTGTCATGGTAGGGGGAAAGCAAGAAGATCCGCAGAATTGTAGGAGAATGTAGTGTGGTGGGATGAGAGGTGGGTTGAAACCATTTCCTGGTTCTATTTTAAGTACGAAGCAAGTTCCAGTCATACTTCCGTTAAGCAAGGCGGTGATGGTGCTAGTTAGCCTTGGGGATTAATTGTTTCCATTCTGATGCGTCCAGTGTTGCTCATAGGGTCAACCTGATCGCTATGGTTTTTCAACGTTTTGACCATACACGCTTTGGTAAGCATGGTGTTTGTTGTGTAGTTGTTTTTCGCATCCACGCTGATTTTTTTGACACAGCTGTGCAATAAAAGCAGGAGAAAACTAGACTGGGAATTGAGTCAAACCTGTTTCACGAACTCGCTTTGTTTCTTCTGTGTCAGCCTGTTCTTAACAGCAAGGGTTCTTTAGAATGACTTGTAAAGCTGTTCTTGAAGTATGTGCTTTGTGCTCATTAAGAATTGTTCACGAATTTTGCAATATTAGCTCTCCACTGCTGTGACTTGCGATTAGAATTTAGGTTTTTTATTAACATATGTTTCTCATATTCCTGTTGCCATTTGATTTATACACGTGATATAGACGACTATTTAAGCTCATGTGGTCATCAAGGATTATATAAATTTTCTTTGCACAGTTTTACTTGAAATATTTTCAGTGTGAACGCAGAATCACCCATTCTGCAATATTGATGCTCTCTGCTGCTATGGATTAGGATTAGTTTTAATTTTTTTATTAATTTCTTTTTTCACAAATTCCAACTGCTTCCATTTGGTATGTGTAGTTGATGTGGTTTAGTATTTAAGCTAGTGTGACCATTTTTTTATTTTTTAACTTGTCTTCTTTCTGTCTTTCTTATTGGTTGATTTGGAGTCCATGTCCGCAACACTATGGATTTCAAGTTCATGCTTAAGAACGTAAGGGACGGATGCGTTTTTCTCTTACTGGAAACCAAATCAGAAAATGAAGCAACTTATTCAGTGTTTCAAAAAATATGCAATTGTATGTGATGTACTATCATTGTTATTGTAATATGATTTTCTTTCTTTTCTTTTCTTCTTCTCCCCAAAACAGTTTTTTTGCTTTTCTATATAATATGGCGGATTTTCAAAAAACAATTCCCATAAGATTTTTTTGAAGTAACCTAATTTAAAATTTTCTATTGAACTTCAAATTTTAAATTAGGTTACTTTAACTTGGTCTTTTTTAATATTAAGTTTTTTCCCTTAAGATCTATTACTCCTCGTATGATAGCTTTTTATATTTCATTCTAATTTACTTCTAAAATATTTTTGAAAATATATTATTTTCCTATTATTTTCTCCAATTGACACTGAGACTTTTGAAAATATCCTTAGCTTTGATATTTTAGATGTCATATAACATTGACTTATAGAAAGATTAGTAGAAGATGGACCACACTTTATTAGAAGAATAGAAGATGGAATATCTAAGAATTACAATCTTATTAAATCTTCTTTATTATCTGCTTGTACTTGCAAAGTGTAGAAAGTAGGAATTGAAGACACATGTGGTAAAAAAAAAATGATTGAAGATTATATAAAAATGAGCCTTAAATTCTATTCTTTGATTTTTTTATAACTAAATAATGAGTAAAAAGCCTATCTTGTAAGACTAACTAAATAATAGTATTAGGAGCATATTAATAATATATTTCATTTAATAGTTTAAACTCTCACATTCTAATCATACTTATCTAACGTATCTATAATTTCTTGTAAGTTATTGGATTTTTTTAATATATTTTTAAATATATATTTAATTTTATTAAAAATTTAAGAATTAGACTTAAAATTTTTTCTTTTATTTAATTCCTTATACATTGCACCAAGTTTTGATTTAATTTTATAAATTTAAGAATTAGACTTAAAAAAATTTAAGTCTAATTAAAATTATATTATTTATATATTTTTTCTAATATAAATATAAAATTTGGTTTATTTCTTTTTTCTCTCTAATGCTAAACTACATCTATTAATGTATGTCTTTTATATTTTTACATTTACATAATTGTCTTGGTTTCTCAACTAGTCTAAAAATATAGAATGTAAAAAAGAATTTTATTTTTTATATTGTGTGGCTTCTTTTGTTGTATTTAATTCCATTAATATCTAATTTCTTATATAAAATATATTATGATACTATATAATATGCTCTAAAAGTTCCACTTGTAGATGTAATATAATTGGCTTAAAAATAATTCAAAAAAATCCAATATTGCATAATTTTAGAATATTTCAAAAATGGTATACTTCAAAGATTAGGCTTGAATATTTGTATAGAGTGTTTTCTAACTCCAAAACCATTAGTTCTTATAATTAGAGAAAAAATGGTTTTAAATACAATTGAAAAGAACATTTCTTCATACAAGAATAATTAATACATATTATTTAAATTCTATCTTTTGTAATTATTTAAAATTTATATATTTATATATTTTTTAAATAAATATACAATATTTGCTAAAATGTAACACACAATTTACAGGTAGTTGTACAAGATACCAACTTAAAAAATGTTTGTAACACTTAAGTTATTTGTAAAAGTCTTGTCATTTCTTAAGGTTGAACACAGCACAAACCAAAGTGTTAGCTATTGTTTCTTAACACTTACATTTTAAGTTATTTTTTATTTTCTTGTACCTCTTTTTTGTAGTAGTTTGTAGGGACCTCCATTGCATGACAATTTTATATATTAATAAAGACTTTAGATTCTAAAACAATGTAATACAATACAATAATAATAATAATAATAATAATAATAATAAATCACCAATACAAATTGCATGAACAGTGTAACACAATAATAAAAAAATTAAGTACATGAAAGTTAACTATAATCTTACAAACATTGCAATCTACAAATGGTGTCTGCTTAGTTTTGGAAATTTGTTTGTAGTATTTTACAAATTTTTATCAAAAATCATTGGCATTATTCTTTAGTGTTCTATATATAAATATATATAACAATTACAGCTTGTTTGTAATTAAATGTAAATTTCGTATTGTATAAAAGAAAAATTGGAAGTATAATTTAAATTGAGACATGTATAGATTTATAAACTTAGTTTGCAATTACAGGAAAGAGTATTATTCCAAGATATTATGTAAGAATAAACAATAAATAAAATAAAAATAAATATTTAAGTTTTATCATCACAAGGCCACATCATTTATCCATTATGTTGAATGATTAACAGAATCATTCAATTCAGAGTCTCAGTGGGTGGATAAATAGGAACCCAGGTATCAACCCATCGATGCTGCAGAAGTTCGGTACAAGCACGACCATGCATTTGTTTCGTTAACAATACTTCAGTCTCTCGTTCATGCACTTTGTTTTGGACATTTAAATGCAGTCTCTCTCGTTCATGACGAGAACGATTGAACGGATTTCGAGACTTGCCACAGCGTTGCTTCTCGCCATGGAAGACTAGCAGGAATCGAACAGATTGGGCGCCACCTGCGTTAGCTGCTGAGTTTGTTGCTCTTTGAAGCCATGAAAAATCTATGAGTAGTGAATGACAACCTCGAATGCTGAGAAACGAGTTTCCACGCTCATGTCCGGAAGTCAGCATAAAAGTGTGAATGGATTCCTCACTTGTGCCATCGTTGCTAATCAGACTCGCTCTGGCTCAATTTTTCCAAGGTCACTCGCCGGTTAACTTGCACGTCCAATATTTTCCACGACGCGCTTTCGTTCCGCTTGGAGATTACGACTATGGTGCGTTGCGCATGGTGTTGTTCTGGCGTTCACGTAAACTGAAGAAACATTATTCAGCCCCTCGCTTAGGTATCACGATCGCTTCCACCGCGGAGGACGAGGATCTAGAGCCGCACCCAGAGTGGGCTTCATAGTCTGAGAGGATGCGATTCTCGCCGAACTCGTGGCAATCTTCGAAGGTCGTCGCGATTTCCATGGTGAGTCCGGACAAGACCGACACCGTGTTGCAAATTAAGGCGGCGGTCATCCCTTGTTTGACCGAGGAAGCCAGCCGTCTGCGTCGAGTTTGATCACAAATAAGGGAACCCGTATTGCTTGTCTAATGAAGCTTTAATGTTGACCTTGAATAGGATTAGCAATATTTTTCTTGATTAAGGGTGTTGAAGTTATCAACCATACAATTAGGAGGAGATACAGGATTTCAGAGTCGTGTGTGTGCGCACAACAATTTTGCTTTAATTTTATGGATGTAATTACCTTAATGTGTATGTATTAGTGTCCAATTTTAGTATTAACATCACCGAATTGAATTAGTCTGAAAGTCATAGAATCTGTAACAACATCATGTGCAGAGTTTAATCAAAAATTAAGTTATTGTTTTACTTTTACTTAACTTCTGATGAAAACAATGAAATATGTTACCAATTAGAGATGGTTTTTATCTCTTCTAGTTTATTATGTTAATTTATCCCCTCAACTATATATATATATATATATATATACACACATGTGTGTATATCTGAATTGGGTACTACGATGAGGAATATCAAGGTTCTGATACTAATAAACTTCGACGCAAACCCTGATGAGGTGAACATTTTGTTTTGAGGTTGGGCAACCTGCCCGCGGATGTGTAAAATTCCGAACCAAGCACCGGGCAGACAGTCAAAACAATAACTGGTCACCATGTCTGACTCCTTTGCCGCCCAGGCCCAAGACTTGGCTCCACAACAGGGCTACTACTTTTTTTCTAGCAGCTTGCTCTTGGCCCTGGAATCGCCGTCTCCGACGTCTCTTTGCAGCAATCAACCATGGATTCAGGTTTGTGCCCTTCTCATGGTCTTCGATCCATTTTTTCGCTTCTTTTGAGACCTATGTTAGGTGTTTCCGCGCACCTTGGACGTAGCTTCTTGCAGTAGCTTGCAACAATGGAATTGGAGAATTTTTGGGAGGAACGCAAGGAAATATTGCGGAATAGAGCCATGCCAATCGACGGAGCTCGTTTTGAGTCCTTGTGCGGATGCAGTGGCTGAAATTGACTCGAAGTTTTAATTTTAGGGTTTATCTCGTTTAGTCGTGTAAATCTAGAGGAGTGGTTCTGAGGTCTGTAATGTTGATTGAGGGGTTTGATTTGTATTTCTAGATCGGATATTGGTGATATTTAATTGGCCTGGACAGTACACGGTTGTGCACCAATTCGAGCTTGCATTATTATAATTCTTCGAAATTGCAGTTTATAGTTCGTCATCTATGGAAATTCAAGTGTACCAGTCGTGATAGCTTAGGGTTTCTCTTGCAGCAAGTTTTACAAAATTCGAGGTCAGTGGTTACCTATTTGCGTCATAATTGATTTGTCTTTTATATAATCGTTGTCCTTTTCGAATTTTAGGGTTCTTTTAGGGTTCAATACTTTGAAAAGCTGGTATTCCAGGAATGACATTGTGACTTCGTGACATATAGCTACTTGATCTCACACACTTTCAAGTGGGCTATCATTGATGAGATATATTCCACAAAATGAGGGAAAGCCGTACTGCTGAAGTACAGAAAGTGTGGTTTATGAAAGATATAACTATACTCAAATTCAACAGTTGCAAATAGTCTGTTGGAAAAGTTCAATGAATAAGGTGGCAAGTATTCGAAGATGGAGTAGCTAGTACGTGACAAGGATATACTTGAATCTGTGCGTGACGGTTATTGTACTAGGTATTGTAAGTAGCTCATGGTTTTCTTTTGATGGATGTCATTGCAGATGCGGATATGGAAGATTATGGCTTTGAGTATTCTGATGAGGAGCCTGAAGAGCAAGATGTTGACATCGAGAATCAGTACTACAATACTAAAGGTACATGCTGTCATGAGCCCCTCTTTACATAGAAGATGCCCTCGTAATGCACATGCTTCTCATAGACCTGGTGTGGCACGGTCTAAATTGCAATGTGGAATGCAGTGATTTCTGAATGATGATGCCAAAATTTTGCATTCCGTGTCTTACTGTGGTGCAACGGTTATAGGACTTGTGGAAGCTGATCCTGAAGGAGCGCTAAAGGGGTTTGCGGAAGTTGTGAGGATGGAAGGAGAGAAGGGGGAGTGGTAAGCTCTTATGTTTTCCTTTTTTTGTAATGATTTTCTAAGAGCCCCTCCCACGGAAATGACTGCGTGCTAAGGACATCCCGAGAAGTCTCGGCCAGCTTATGATTATTTTAGGAGGTATTGAAATTAATCTGTTGGACTTTCTCAAGTTGAAAAGTAGTCTAAGTGACCCGTGCAAACCATCTACGAAAACCTTTGCTCCATTAAATCGTTGCTTCACTGCTACTACTCTTACGTGTGGTAGATTTTGGTTGCAAAGCTGATTATTTGTTACGTTCTCAGGGGATTCAAGGCGCTGAAGCAAACAGTCAAGCTTCATTATCGGGTCGGTAATTACAAGCAGATGATGGATGCGTATAGAGAAATGTTGACCTACATCAAGTCGGCTGTTACTCGGAATTACAGCGAAAAATGTATCAACAACATCCTTGACTTTGTATCAAATGGCGCTAATCAGAACTTGGAGTTGCTTCAGGAGTTCTACCAGACCACTCTAAAGGCCTTGGAAGAAGCTAGGAATGAGGTCAATCTGCCACTCTATCACTTCATATCATGCCCGAATGTCCGGGAACCCAATGCTCTCCTATGTTCTATGATCTTTGTGCTCATTATAATTGTACAACCATCTATATATGTCGTCTATCATTGCATGTGACTCGATAAGTACGAACTTGCACTTGCCACTTTTTTGTTTACAACTTTCGTTTAATTATCAACGTTTTCACCTTGGAGTAGAATTTTTTTGCGTAATCAGGTTTGGGTTAGCTTGATTGGAGATCCATTTTCTCTCAAAACTGGCGTGCGTGATTGCCTCTGTCATCTTACATCAAGATAGGGCAAACTCAAATTTGTCATGCGCACCTCACTTCAGACCACTCTTTCAAAGATGATATAATCTTTGGATTGAAATCTACACCACACTTTACCACTTGCACTAGGTGTAACACTTGCAATCGTTTGGTCTGATTAAGCATTTATGTAGTTTTTCAGATAGCATTTGTTGGTTGTGCAGAGATTATGGTTCAAAACGAACTTGAAGTTGTGCAAATTGTGGTTTGATATGGGAGAATATGGTCGAATGAACAAAGTAAGTTAAATTACCATTTTATTCAGTTAGAATGGATTGTCGACTAGTGAGTGCATGCTATTATAACAAGCATGCACATGGCTTATGGTTTTCTTATCCTATTGCTGTGAACAGTTCATTCTTCAGCTCTGTGCCCTCAAATATTGTCCCACTTTATTTTTCAGTCTATAGAAAAATTAAGTTTTTGAAGAAGAAACTCCTTGGTATACATCAGTGTTATGTAGAATAACTTTTATAGTTGCACTGCATCGTCAGTAGCATCATATGTGATGCTGACCAATGGTCGTGTGTTTAGATCTTGAAGGAGCTTCACAAATCTTGTCAAAAGGAAGATGGCACAGATGACCAGAAGAAGGGCACGCAGCTGCTGGAAGTTTATGCGATTGAAATTCAGATGTATACAGAGACTAAGAACAACAAAAAACTTAAGGTTAGTTCAAGTGAAACCTTCAATTGAAATTCTGTGACCTAAGCTCTGCTACCAGATCTAGTGGAACTAAAAAAATTAATTATTCATTCTTGACATTGTAGCAATAGGATCTCGAAGTCGTTAGTGTTGGAATCTCGTATATTGGTATAAGAGTTAGTATTTATTCTTTTTAGCGTGAACCTTGCAGCAACTATACCTGAAAGCGCTGAACATAAAGTCTGCTATTCCGCATCCACGCATTATGGGGATCATCCACGAATGTGGAGGGAAAATGAACATGGCTGAGCGGCAGTGGGCCGTTGCAGCCACTGACTTTTTTGATGCATTCAAGAACTACGATGAGGCTGGTACCCACAGGAGAATCCAGTGTTTGAAGTATGTGAATTTCAAATTGCTTGTTCTTCAAGTTACTTGCTTCGAGCTGTGAGTCGGTAGTAATTGGAAGTTTTAGAAATAATTTGAAGTAACTGAAGTATGGTACAGGTGCACAGCGGCTGCGGATATCTGCCGACTTTGCAGTTGATTTAGAGTCGCTTCTGAATGGAATGACTCTTTTTCATGAAGGTTTGTGAATGGAACTGCAGGTACTTGGTGCTTGCGAACATGCTTATGGAGTCTGAGGTGAACCCATTTGATGCTCAGGAGGCTAAACCGTAAGTTTCTGAATTTTACTGATAGATGTAATTCAAACAGCAATTGAAAGTAGTAGACTTATCGATGTGTCGAGATGGTTTCCTTTTTACCATGAGCATTGCACTTTTTGTAAATTTTCAAGGGCTACTGCAGCAACTCCGGGGTTCCTTGTTTGTGTTTCTTATTTCTTTAATTGCTACAGATACAAGAATGATCCAGAAATTTTGGCAATGACAAATTTAGTGGCTGCCTATCAAAGGAATGAAATTCTTGAGTTCGAAAAAATTCTCAAGGTACATTCTTCTAGATTGGATTTGAGACATGTTCTTGGGGATTGTAGTTATGTTCGCGTTCCCTATGGTGTAAGGTATCTGACGTAAAATTGTGAGATTCTTTGTGGGGATCATATGATCATGCGTTATATGCATGGTACTTAGTCTGCTGTTTCGTTTTGGTGATGTTTTTGGCTTATAGAGTAACAGAAAGACCATAATGGATGACCCTTTCATTCGGAACTACATTGAAGATCTGCTCAGTAAAATCCGCACGCAAGTGTTGCTGAAGCTCATTAAACCTTATACCCGAATACGTATTCCCTTCATATCTAAGGTACACCTTTCGTATCATTTTTGTGGTTGTGAATATTTTCTACAAATAGATCTCCCATGGACAAGCCCTTTTCTAAAGTGTTACCCTTTTCTGGTATTTTAATATGAAGTCCGTTTTGCAGGCATGAAGATTTTTCAGCACACACAACTCATAGCAATGAACAGCATGGTGTGTTTAGTCTATTCCTTAAGTTGGTTGACTTGGACTAATTATCACTTGGCCCGCAGGAGCTGAACATACCTGAAAAGGATGTGGAGCAACTCCTTGTATCTCTGATCCTGGATAATAGAGTACATGGTCATATTGATCAAGTAAACCAATTGCTGGAACTTGGTGACAGGTACTTTATGTATGCAGTGCCTAAATCACAAAAGCCTTTTGAATGGTTGGACTTCAAATCGATGCAATGTTTAAGAACATTCCTTTGTAGCCTGATCGATTATTTGCATTTGTAGCCTTGATGAATAGCTTGCACAATTCTGACTCAGCATTCTGCCCTGATATGTGAGTTCAGGTCCAAGGGGTTGAGGAAATATACAGCGATTGATACATGGAACACTCAACTGAAGTCTCTCTCGCAAACAGTGACGGCCAGGATTGGTTAGAAACTTTCTCTAATTTAATTCTACAGCTCTGGCGCACACTAACATGTGCGACAACTTTCCGTCCATGTCTCTTTACTAGTGTACATTTTGGGGGTACTAGTCTGAACTACTTAGGGTTTCGTGGGATCAATATTTCACGTGAGAGAGGCCCCTTTCGGCGACCTTTTCATGTAGATTGAGTTGGCATACTGTTTTTGTAGGCGCCTGTGTTAGCCCACCAGCACTAGTTAGAAACGGAATACAATATTTTGATACGGTATAAACACCTGTTTCAAGGTGCTGATTCTGTTCTATGAATGGTGCAAGACACCTGCCCTTGTTAGCACACAATCACACAAATGGATTACCATAGCCCAGAAACTGAAGAAACTAAGCTGAGATTTAAGGGTAGTTTCGGCGAAGTAAAACATATTCGTATTTGCGAACTTCTGCTCACTACATTGGGAACAGGCTCAGCACGGTCTGGGCTGGATATTCCATGATCGTAGCTGGATCGAACAACTCTATGACATTTAAGACTCTTGGAGCCTCATATCCCTATTTTTGGAAATTTGCCTGCCCCTAATCGATTTAGTAACGGAAATAGTTTCACCCATTCTCATCCACCTTCATCTGACATGACAAGTGGTGGCGCCTGGTCAGTGTGAGTGGAGTTACAGTACTAGTTACTTTTTGGATATTTAATCACATATCTACTTTGAATATGAAATCCCGTCTTGACTAATTGTGTTACCCTGGAATATTCGGAGACCTTCATTCTCATTTTAATTTTCAAAGCTGGTATGTTTGCAACAGAATAACTTCCTCATATTCTGGAAATTTCGTTTTCCTCTACTAAGGAGTTTTAGCAACTTTTCTTTCGCAACTGATCCCTATATTTCCTCTTCATGGATGAGCAATTTTATTTATTTATTTATTTATTTTTCATCACTCTGCAACACGATATATGTACTTGCTACACAAAAATATAACATTGAATATGCCCTACACGGCATTTCTTTTACAGGTGGCTGCTCTAATTCCTTCTTTCAGAAAACCCCACGAAAAGCGAATCGCGCAGGGTATAAATTCAACAAGGCTGTAACAGCACGAGTTTTGCTATTGACCCAAGACCTGCAGCAGGACCCACTCACTCGCTAACAATAATAATATTTAAAAAAAGGAAACTAATGTACTTAAAAAATCTGCTATTCCTGTGCCCTGATGACTGCTCTTGGGAAAAGCTCGGAGATCCCACAATTGAAGCCTTTCTTTGACATTTGCCAGCAGCTCGTGAAATGCACACACCGCTTTTCCTTAAATTAGGGGCCTAGCGGCGCAGACAGTCTCTACCCTTGTCTCCTCAGTTCAAATGTTGCCAACATTCTACGTCGTCGAGGAAACAACGTCTCGCCATGACTGGTTGACAAGGAGCCTCGGCAGGCAATAAATGTGGGACCGAGATATCAGATCGGAACAACTTGAGCCATCTATTTGGTGAAAGAGATAAATGACGTGATCATGGGAGTTGGACTCGGTGAAAGCTCACCATCATTCCTTCTTTCCACTCGAAACAGACAATCGCGAGACACCAAAGCTTGTGACCCAATTTTCTTACAAACTATGATTAAATCCTAGTTGCCACAATTACAGGTTCCAATTACTATGCGTCTCGTAAGCTTCATTCTTGCAACACACACACAAACACACAACAAAAAACCTAAAAAAAGAGAGACTCGTCCACCATGGATTTTGCTACTCCATTTGTAAACTGTTGCTATTAGTCTTTCCTTTGAGTGCGTTTTTTTCGCGCGTCAGCCGATGAGTGCAGATTATTATTATGATTATTATTATTATACTATCCTATACGAAGACCACTCCTAATACAACCAGGAAACAAACGAGTCCATGAAGAATGAGGTCGACGAAAAACGATGGTGAAGTGCATGTCGTCTCGCAGTCAGATTGGGAATATGGATGAATGATAAACATCTTGTGAGTCTGTTCGTTTTTGCTCCCCGCAGGGGAGCACTGATGCCTCCAAGACGGCGCTTTCGCTGGAGGCGTGCTTGACTTCTGGATTGGGAACGTCACGAGAACGGGATGGGGAACGGTGACAAGAGTATGGGGCACGCTAGCTTCAGAAAAGGGGCCCACTTTTACATTCAGCGTACGGCTGGGTTGCGTTCACACTGGGACTGGACTCATGGCGAAGCATCCACTGTAGCCTTTGCCTGCTCGTCTGCAGCCCGCAGATCCCCTTAACTAAAGGGTAGAAATTTACTGACGGTTATCATATTTAATGGGTTCACTCTGACGCATGTCGTTTCCTTTGATATCCTTCGGTAAGACATTTATAGTATCCTGTAGTCATCATTTCTATTTTATTTTACTTATTTAATGATTTGTATGTGTATAGTAATTGTCAACCCTTATGTAAATTGCACTTGGGAAAAGTTTCAACCAACAACAACTTGACTTGAGTACCCATGTATATTAAAAAACAACAACCATTTCAGTTCAACACAAGACACAGAACTATTGGTCCAGACACTTCTTTTATGTGTGTAAATGTACACACACACACACACACATATATATATATATATATATATATATATGTACACATAGGCATATATACTCTTTGTGAAGTGGGTATTGAATCATTACCAAAACATGGAACTCATAAAAGTGTATGCAACATACAGGGCCCACAGTCCCCCTCTTGTAAACAGAACAAATACAAATACAAAAGCATTTTGAGGAAAAAAATTACATTATCTATACAGGGTCTTGTG
This sequence comes from Physcomitrium patens, assembly GCF_059467195.1. Lineage (NCBI taxonomy): Eukaryota > Viridiplantae > Streptophyta > Bryopsida > Funariales > Funariaceae > Physcomitrium > Physcomitrium patens. The sequence goes on from NC_143426.1 coordinate 7,354,146, forward strand.
TGAGGCTGCATCCACTCTAAAGTATACACCAAGTCCCTAGAGGCTGTAGGGAATGGCCATGCAGCCTTTTTTGTGGGCCAAAGCCAATGGTGGCAGAGAAGTCCATGAGTTACTTGAGCCAGGCTCTACAAAACAATGACTTATTTGGCCACGTTAATATTGTCATAATTATCTTTTGGCTGCTCTGTTCATGTGGGATTGGCGAGACATACTACAGCCCATGAGCATCTCATGGATGTTGTTGTTGCCTTCTATTAGAAGGCAACGCCAAGTGTCCCCATACCCATAGCAAGATTTGTTGGCCCCAAAATATACCAAAGTGTATGCATATTATCAACCTTTACTGGCTGTGAGTGAAAACTGAAGCACAACCTGTTTTTAGACTTTGTAATAATTTATTTTTTACGATTGTTTTAGTGTTGCATGTTGAAATTGTCATAGTGAATAATATGAGCATTGTTTGTGAGTGCTGTCCGTTTCACTCTTAATTTGCATGCATTTCAATGAATGTTACATTTAGTAGAAAATCTTCTGGGCTTGGGTGAATATGTGTGGGAGCATTAGATTTGGATAATTCCCTGGGCTGATAATGCACTGCAAGCATTCTATATTGCATTTTACATAATTTGATGTTTATGCTGTAAACTATTCAAAATGAGATAATTTGGGTTCCTAGGGAATTACAGTTGTGCAGGGCTCACAAATTTCTCATTCACACACATATATACACACACACACACTTAAATGAATATTGAATATAACCATCACAGAAATATATATATATATATATATATAACCAACTGTTGCTCTGTCATCATATGAACCCAATATTAATCATGGTGGCTTTCATATTAATTTTTCCAAGTACACTCCAAACTTAAAGGGACCTCACAGTATCTCAAAATATGCTTTTGGTGCCAAACCCAACTTAGGAGGAGTGCTTAACTACAAAAGGGTTCTCAACATGAATTCTGACAAAGGACACATAACAAAAGATAAAAGGCTTTCTTCAACAAGAAGCTCCTCAACCTTTAATGCATACCAAGCCAATCAAGGCAATGGAACAAACCCCACAATTCAAAAATTAACCTTTGGCACATAAAAGGAAGTGACAACCTAGTCCTGGATTAACCCCACCAATTAGCCCTAATGACGGCGCCTAATTCCACCCAAATTAGCCCTAATCAGGTAAAGACCCTCTATTGGCCAAGCCCCCTTCTATAGTTACAAAAAAGGCACTATAATAGGTTTAGTGATGGAGCCCCGGATACAGGGGTTGCAACATTCTCTTCCTCCCAAGAGAAGATAGTAGCTCCTCATTTTTCATATTTGGACGGGAATATTCAAGGCTATCTTTTAATAGAGGCAAACGCTTTGTTTTCAGGTATCACATGGGTCTTTGTAGGTGGATTAGATGGCATTAGGTTTTGGTGTTGTTGTCCACGTGGATGAGTTTGCATGAAAACGACAACATGGCTTCAACTTGTGATTGTTTTTTGGTTTTGTGAATTTGCAAGGGAATGTAAGGGTGTGTAAGTGCATACATAAACACACACACACACACACGTTTTTACATATATATATATGATTGTTTGTGTATACATTTGTGTATTTGAGATTGTTGAATTGATATTTAACTCAGATTTTGAGTTTAAATTTTTATGCAGTTAAAGGGAGAAAAAGTATGAGGTGACAAACAAAGAAGAAAAATAAAGAGTTGTTGTGTTTAGTTCACATGTAAAACAAACGTAGAATTGAAAATTGATTAGGAATTATAAAAGAACCAAGTAATTCAGAACATTTTGACAAGTTATGTCTTATAAAACGAAGCATTATTATTTAAAAAATTGAAATAAAGCAAATTCTGTCGATGCAATATTTAATAAAAAAAAGTATTCAATCATAATGGTTTCATCACTTAAATTCACTGTTGATGCAAAAGTTTTAGTTTAAATCATGCAATACATCAATATTAGAGAATTCATCTGTTTGTTGTAAACCAGCCAAGCATATTTTTGCCTCTAAAAAAAACTCCCAATACTTCATTAAAGTATATTGAACATTTTAGACAAAGTTTTCTTAATAAACCCTCATTTACTTGTGAAGCTGTGAAAGGAAATCCATAAACGTCCCCTCAATTAAAGTAATCAAAGAAATAAATAAATATATATATATATATATTCACACATACATACATCAAAATAAACTCGAAGTCGTGAGTTGAGGACATTGCTCTACATCCCCAGCAAAGCTAGGGGACAAACAAGTGCTGAACCAGGCCTAAGATTCTAGTCCACGGCGGGGCTCCATTTTCTATGCAGCGTCTGTGCCGGCGGCACTTGGCCGCGTGGAATGTGAGGGGGCTTTGGTGGCGAGGAAGAGAGGGAAGGCGATCGAAGTGAACGAGTCGCTGGAGACAAAATCCGAAAGAGGTGCGGGATTTACGTCGTGCAGGCGGTGAATACTAGGCATGGAATTTCAGGGGGATGGAGTCTACGCACGAGTCAGGCCTTGGCGAGTCCTGGCGACGCTTGGCCGGCGGGCCTGTGGCAGGCAGGGACGGCAGCGTCTTTAATGCCGCCATTCCATTGCATATGCTCTGCTGCGGCGGAACCGCAATCAATCACCTGTCGATCAATCCAACTTTGCTTCGAATGAACGATTCATCCCCGGCTCATGATGAGCAGATTGTGGATTTCCACCACATTTGTTGATCCATGTGGGCCAGACCCTTTCTCTCCCCTTGAACTGTCACGAGGGCAGTACATTGCTGCCAAAGTACTTGTAGCTACAGCCTCAGCCGTATCTATACACTCAGGCACACAGCAAAGGTAGACCAGTAGACCCTGAAGAATAGTCGGCTGGGTAGTGGCTGGCGCTACGTGGTTTAAGGGCTACGCATTCTCACTTAATTATCCATCACTAGTCTGCTTGCCCTGCCCCGATCGAGAGTCGTAACCAAGACGTTTGCTTTTCCGCGGTAGGCTGATCTCTTGTTTATAGCTTGACATAGCTCTTATGTTAACAGTTGTGGGCGGTGGGTGAATTCCAGAAAATAATAGTGAATATAGATGCAGGCGTCTATGAGATAGAGAGAGATAGAGAACGAGAAAGAGAGACAGAGCATTGCCATTGTTTGCCTTGATCGATTGCTGTGTAAGGGTTGAGTCTGTTCAGGTCTTGTACCAGAGTGTAGAAGAGAGTGAGGCTGTGACCGAGCAAGACAACACTGAAGCTCCATTTCAGTGAGTTGTTGTCGTTTTCGACGTTTACCAAGAGGTTGCAGTATTTAAATGGTTGTGTAGTTTTCCTTGAACGAGAAAGGATTTGAGGAAAAATTTGTCGACATCAATCGCGGAGTGTTTTGTTTCCTGCGTTCAGAATTGAGGGCATGCTTTCACCTTGATTGGAAGATTTTGAGAAAATCGTTGCCGGGGGAGGCTATTGCAAATTCTGCAGAGAGGGGTAGGGGAAGGGAGTGAGAGAGATTGAGAGATATGACTTCGAGGGAAGAAAAGGAGATCACGAAGGGGAATCAGACCGACCTAGGGGTGCATTTCAGAGGTGTGAGGAAACGTCCCTGGGGGCGGTTCGCAGCTGAAATTCGGGATCCATGGAAGAAGACGCGCGTATGGCTGGGAACCTTTGACACTGCGGAAGGGGCCGCGAGAGCTTACGATACTGGTACGCTTTTTTGGAGCTAACCAACCTGGTCTTGCGTTTCTTTGATGCCCAATTTGCGCCATTTTCACGTGTCTTGATTTCTGAGTACACTTGGAACTGTTATCTGCAGCTGCAAGGGCATTGCGGGGGTCTAAAGCGAAGACCAATTTCACTTGCCCGCTCTCCAGCGAGGATCAGAGCACGAGCCAGAGTTCCACTTTGGAGTCATGGTCCACGTCGCCTACGAGCAGCCATAATGTCCACCACCCTTACCGCCAGTACCAGCATCTCCTCCCAAAGCAACAGCATCCCAATTGTGGATCCTCTGCAGCCTTGGACACAGCCTCATGGCGCTCGTGCCTGGACCTCAACCTTTCGGCTATGGCACCGATAGACCATCACGTTCAGACTCAAGACATCGCTCAGGCTCAGAATATGAGGATTAATGTCGGACACTCCTACGTGTCACGTGGTGAAGTCGCTGAAGTTGCGCACTCCACCAAGCGTCCTTCTTCAACTCCGATCCAAACCCTCTTTCAAGAATCCCTTATAAGTTTGAAGAAACCCCTCATTCATTCTGTCCCAGCTGTCGATGTCTCGGTCTCGCAAGTTGAATGGTCATTGGGTAATTCCAGTGATCGAAATGGAACAATTGTTACTGGATCTGTAACCACGCCCGAAATGAGAACTTCCTCTAGCGATTGCGATTCGTCCTCTTCCGTAATTTTGAACACCGAGAGCCCTGAAACGAAGCCTACATCGCGAGGAAGTTCCATTTTGTTGGATTTGAATTTTCCTCCTTGCCATGACGAGCAGTCTGCTGTCACAGCCGCCGACAATTTTTGCTTGTCTCGGCCACGCATTACAGCTTTTTTTTTGAAGAGTACTGGAAGAGTTTAGGATTAGTGTAAGTTAGCTGCTGCGGCACAATTGAGGTTCGGCCACGTAGGGTTGCAGGCTTAAAGATGTATGCTTTACTTTGCAATTCATTCTTAAAGATACAGACCATGGCTTGTGTTACACCATTCACGTGTAATGCTCGCCCTCACCTAGAATTATTCTTGTGCGTGTTTGGATTTAATTGCTCCTCTCTCCTCTTCATTTGCTTCACATACCATACCTCTGACAACGAGTTTTGGTGATCTTTGCCGTTACGAACTTATGGTTGCAGGTTTGGAGTATTCGATGTACTGATTGATCTGTTTTCAGTGAGCGTGAGAATCAAGTGTGTTGTTGACTGTCGTGAATGATGATTTCTACGATTCTGTTGGTGAAAATCAGTTGATCGCAGATTGTGTTTACAATCTGTTTCAACCACAGCATTGATCATACTGGACATGAAATGTTAATTACTTCATATATTGAAGTGTGCTGCAGAGAGATGGAGCGCGTAAACTGCAGGATTTTCAGTATCCACGCGGCAAAAGTTTTTAACCACTGTTTTCATGTTTGTGGCATTGGACGCAGTTCATTTGCTGTTGGATATCTGATATCAATATTGCATGAACATGTGAACTTTGAATTTGCTGATGGGCTCGAATCAAATTCCTACTTAGACCCCCTTGCGTTGTCATTGTCGGTGATTGTTCTAAGCCATGGATGGAATGTCTACTTCTGTTGATTGCTGAACATCTAGGGTTTAACATTGATGTGAATAGTGAAGATAAGCGGGAGTTCTGTTGAGTTCCCAATGTGTTGCATATTGCTCCACACCTTTTCGATCAAAATCGAAATGAGTTGTCACTGGTTTTTCGATTGCATGCATGCAATGTTTTCGCTACCATGGTTGCAGATTTGGAGCTTTGGATGTAATTCATTCTGCGATAATGGCAATGTTGTAAAACCGGGTTCTCCATCGTCACAAACGGTTCATTCTCAGACCACCTCGAGCCATGTGCGAACAGGTGACCCATCGAGTGCATGACATACTACAGCAGGCACTCGGTTGGTCTTTCACGAAGTATCCACGGCGGTATGAAACAGTGCAGGATGTGCATTCGGTTGTGAGAGCGCACGGATCATCAATGATATAATACGACTACGTGCAACCACAACTGCCACTTGACGGAATTCAACCCATGCGAGGTGCAGATCACCTCCTCAGCGAACTGGATAGTACTGCAGCATAGGCTGAGGGGATTCAGAGGGGACTAGTGATTAGCTACAGTTCTTGCTTCAACCAGTCAGGAGTTGCAGAGTCCGCTTAGATCAGCGATTCTCCAAAGCTGACACTGCGCTGAATCGATGCCCAGCTTCTCGGTTACGCACCCCCTTCCCACGCACAAGAGCAGCTTCTAGCTTTCTTCCTCTACCTTGTCATCGTCACAGACGTACGGAACCATCGATCGGATATAGAGGGCTGGATCTGGCTCCCTACTAACTGAAACAGGACGTTGGAAAACGCGCCGCCGAGTCCCACTCGTGCATACCTTTTTTTCTTTTCTTTTTGGCTTCTAAAGGCAATTGCGTTTCAGAAACCCAGCCAAACATAGCAGATATACTTGCCGCTTGGCCTGCACTTTTGGTCCCTGATGGGCGATCCCGGCTACGCATGGAGGGGAAAGGATCGACGACGGGCCGCGGCTCCATCCGATGCCGTCGGGTCACGATGGCGTCAGAGCATGAACGAGAAAGAAAGAGATGCCAGATCTTAAGCATTTGTGCTCCCCACCCACTTTACCTTATTCGTCGGAGGAGGGGTATAGCGGCGGAAAGGAAGGAAGGCAGCAAGCAAGCTCCCCACTACACTACACTAGCCTCTTCTTCCTCCTCTAGGTGGGCCATCTTCCCCCCTCTCCTGGGCCTCACGCTTTCAGTGCTTGTGTGACAAGCGTGACGTGTCGCCTTCGCCCACCATGATGTGGCATGACACGACCGCATCGCTTACTGGGTCCTCGCCACCCCTTGTCATGATTTCTTGATATATATATATATATATTATTGGTTATTTCACCTTTGTTTTGGGGGTTTGCCCTTTCTCGGAAGCTAATGGCATGTCCTTATATTCCCGTAAGGGCATCACCACCATTGGTACCAATGGTAGTATCAAATGCCTTGGCCTCAAAATGAGCCCCACTGTAGCCCATTCAACGACTTTAGCAAGGCCGGTCCTAATATGATAAAGAGTTTTCCTAGTAGCTTGCCATGGACACTCCTTCCTTCTGTTGTGGCAGAGGCATCTAGATTATGACCAATAGTGGACTTATAGTGAGGGAGGGGAGGGGGTGGAGGTGGGTAGAGGCTGGAGTGGAGTTCTGGAGGAGCTATTGAAGGGCGAGTAGACGATGTTGAGAGTAGCTTCTGTTGGCCACCCTGCCCAATGGTTGGAGATTGCTCCATGCCTCCCCTTGCTAGGGCACAATGAGTCCACAACATCCATCCCTTGCTCAACTCCGTTGGTGCCAACAAGTGGAGGTGACCTAGAATGAGGATGACGAGGTTTATGTTGTTGGGATTCAAATTGCCAACCTTTTTGGTATAAGACTGTCTATTTGGAATTTTAACCATCAATTTTTTTAGATGTACATTTTACTTTTCTAATGAAATAAGGAGATAAATAATTGTTGACAAATACGAATAAAAATAGATTGTTGTGGTTTTTTTCAAAACACTATTTTATAATCCTTTAAACTAATATATCTATAGAACTCGAAGCATAATTTATAATTCATAACTTTAATTGTATCATAGTTTTTTTTATATTTATTTAAAATAATTTATTTTATGTCTATAAAATTATATATATATAAATATTTTTTATTTAAATAAATATTTTTAAAAATTAAATAATATAAATTCTAAATACTTTAAATTTAAAAAGATTTTAAATATTTTTTTATAAAAAATTCTATATAAAATATATTTTAATATTTATATATTAAAAAATTTACAAAAAAATAAAATAAAAAATTATAATTTGAATAAATAAGATGCATATATATATATATATATGTTAGATAGAAGGTAAATGTAAGTAGATTTGATATTATCTTGTGGCTAAGCATTTTGAAAGCTTCATAGATGAGTATTTGACTTTATACATGTTTATAATTGATTGATAGGTTAGAAACATGGCCAACAAGTTAGGCATGTGTTACACGTATAGGTAGCTTGGAGTACAAGCTAATGATGTAGCACACATATAAGAAACTTATCTTGCAAGTTAAGACATGTGTCTCGTAAATTGGACACATATTAGAAGTCCTATAAGATGTCACCATGTAACTCCTAGTTGGAAAGTATATATAGAGGTAAGAATGAAGCCATCTTCATTCCTGTCAAGTCCTTTTTAGACATTAATCTTGTTTTGAAACTTTTTAGTCTTCTTGTCTTTAATAAAAGCCATTGTGATTTAATATATTACTATCTTTGACTGATTTTTTAGTCTTTTCAAGTAACATAAGAGTATATTCAGATTTTATTTCTTTGAAATTCATGTCCTTGATAGTTTGTCAAGAATGCTAATTTATTGTCTTTGTTTTGTGTTAGAAGTGAGTGGATTATCTCACTTCTGTTGTTGTATTTTGAAGATTGTAAACTACATACCTTTAAACTCACCTTTAATTTCTTAACATTGATTTTTTTTTTAAAAGAAAGTTGACTACCTCTCTTTACGGAAACTTTCATTTGATATTAGAGGTTGCGAATTATTCTCTTTTAATTTGACTTTTATTTATTTTTTAATTTTTTATAGAAGAAAAAATTATAGATACTATTTTTAGTAAAAATAAAAATAGATTTATAATTATTAAAAATCTTCACAAATTTGTCAATACTCTAAAAGTAAAAAACTCACATATCTTTAACTTCATACATAGAAGTAGTATTTCAACACCTATGAAAGAGGTCAACAAGAAAATTCAAAGTCTTTGCCAAGAAGTTATGCAATTAAAAGAAGCAAGTAGATCAAAATCACAACTAAATTTAAGAAGTCTTGCTATTTCAAATATGAGAGAGGCAAGTATTAATGTGCTTAATAAGTTTGATGGAATAAAATCAAAATTTTGAGGATTCCTATAATAAGTAAAGCTATATCTAAGGTTGCATCCTTCTCAATATCCTAATGGATTTATTCAAGTTAAACTCATAAGTGCACTTTTCTTTAGAAGTGTTCTCTCTTAGTTTGTACTTTTGATGGAAAAAGATTCATGTCTTTTTTATGATCTAAATTCATTTTTAGAAGTATTTATAGTAACTTTTGGAGAAAGTGATTGAAAAAAGATAATAGAGATCAAATTTATAACTTTACAATAAAGATGACTTTTAGCCACCATATATGCTGCAAAATTCTAAAATCTTACTTGCTATATAAATTAGAATGACAAAACTCTTATTAATCAAATTTGATATGTATTAAAAGATAAAGTCAAAGATTTATTGTTTACAATGCCAAAAACAAGATTATTAGAGGAATTTATTACTCAAGCCATTGCATGTAACAATTGACTCTTTCAAAGATGCCAAGAAGAAAGGCTTGGTTAAAGACGTACAAATAAAACTATGGTAATAGCTTCTAAGTTCAGAGAAGCTTATTCATCAAGACTAAAGCTTATACAAATTTATACAATACATTTCAAATTTCTTATTAAGCAAAAAAAAATTCAACAATGTTAAGAAGATTTGTGCTTATATTGTAGAAAATCTATGAAACATGACCAAACTATCTCAAAAGACCAAGATCCTTCTATTTTACACCAACATAAAGTCTCATTACAAAATAAGATAAAACAAAGTTCAACAAAACTACACAAAATAAGCCATAAAATACAAATAGGCAGATGAAAACAAATAGAACATAATTAAACAAAAAGATGCAAAACCAAATTTTACTACGAGAAAAGGTCTGAATCCATATTTGACCAGATGCCCCAAAAGACTATGGCCAGTCTTATTTAAACCTTATTCTACCATCCTAGATTTTTAGGAATGTTCCTATGTGGTAGATCCCACCTAAATAATTGCATTAAATTTCTTTTCTAAAAGATTCTATAATAGGTCAAACCTAGATAACCGCCTTAAGTCTTTTTTAGAAGGTTTTATGGTGGATCCTATCTAAATAACCACCATAAACTCTTCTAAAATGTTCCATGGTAGATCCAAATTAGTCTACTAACCTAACTCCAATTCTAAAAACTTCCATGGTTCTAACTATCTATATAATTATCTTTTCTATATCTTATTACAGTTAATCTTCTTCTACTAATGCAGGACGTCCTCATTTCACTCTTGATGGTATCTTTGCATTGTCTCTTAGCCATGAGTGAGGTTTTGTGCAAGTTTCCATGTTGCATCTTTAATAGGATAACCTTTCCAAAGAAATTTGTATTGAAGTTGTGGATGTCCAGTGCCATGACGAAGGTAGTGATGCTCCAAAATGTTGTCCACTTCATATTTTTCTTGGTCATCAACTACAACTGGTGGTGGTGGTGGTCGTGGTGGTTGGTATTAATTTGGAAAGCGCTTTGGCTTAATATGAAATTCCTTCAGTTGCAAAATATGGAAGACTAGATGGACCCAAATATGTAGTAGAAGCTCATTGCAATATACAACATAAAAAATTACTGCAGAAATGTGGAAAGTTCCAAGCCACCAAGGTGCTAGTTTACGAATTTGGGTTGATATAGCAAGTGACAAGTTGGTATTAGAGAGTAATACCTAATCACATTCCCAAAAGATCTTGTATTACCAATGATTATCTGCATATTACTTTTGTTGATTTTGTGCAATAGGGAGGCGGTGTCGTGCCTCTTGTAAGATCATTGTAAGCCATTGTATAAATTCCTCCATTTATCAGCTTGTTGGAATTGATGAAACGATGGAGAATTGCTAGCATTATTAGATGTTGACATGTATTAAGAAAAAATGGTGAATGATCAGTACTTGCTTGAATACTATCATTATAAGAAAATTCCAATGGCATGAAGTATTCATCCCAATCATTATGATGAAACCCTACAAATACGTGCAACATATCTTTCAAGGTCCAATTTGTATCCTCTATTTGTCCATCTTTTTGAGAATAAAAGACTATAAATATGGCAAGTCATATACCTAATAGCTTAAATAAGGCTTGCCAAAAACTTCCCATGAAGCATGAATCCCAATCTGAAATGATGACACAAGGTAATCCATGGTGACAAAAGACGGTATCAAAGAAGACTCATGTAAGCGTTAGGACATTAATATCTGAATGCACTATGACCAAGTAAAGTTGCTTCAAGAGTCAATTCACAAAGATGGCAACCACAATATGATTATGAGTTGTTTGCAGCAAATACATAATAAAATCCATAGTTGCTTATTCTCAATAAGTAATAGATAGTGGTATTGGCTACAATAGTTCAAGAGATGCTATGTTGCATGCTTTGTTATATTGACATGACTCATAGGAACGTACAAAGGTTCAAACATCATGATTCAAACTTACCCAAAACTATATCCTTGAGATCTGTTTTAAGGTCTTCTCTCATTCTAGATGTCCAAATATTGGATTGTCATGTTTCTCATGAAGTATGTGCATTCGGAGTTTAGTATTACCAAGTATATAAATTTACTTCTTGAAATAGAGTAAGCCATCACCAAAAGTACAATCCTAATATGATATATCATCCACCTTCAATCGATCGCTAATTATCTTAAAATAAATATAGTATTCCGTAGCTTCCTTCCATTCTACCTCTTTAGTTAGATCTGAAATCATACTTACTAATGGTAGCTATTTTTGCCTTATCTTTTGATTCGTCTTTCAAGTTTTAACTTCGTAATAAATTATTTGGCACAGTATTTATTACCATTATTTATACTCAAGTTAGATATTAAAAAGCTGCAATTGTTCTTTCCAATGATGATGATGTGATTTCATATTTTCCAGATGCAAATCATGTAGCAAGGCTTGATAGTTAGTCTGAACAACCACTGGCTTTGTCAATAGATAGTGTCGCCACATCTTTATGGCATGTACAATTATTAATTACTCTCGATTATGTGCAGAGTAATTGCGCTCTGCCCTTCTGAGCTTGTGTGATTTATATGCCATATATTGAAGGTCCCTACCAAAGTCTTTTTAAAAGACCAGTCCAATAGCAAAGTCAGAAGCATCGATGTCAAGCATACAAGGGAGATTATGATCACACGGTTGCAATATTAGAGTAGTAATGAGTGCCTCCTTCAACTTATCAAAGGCATTTTGCTGATCCAATTTCCATTCAAATGGGACACCCTTCTCCAATATGTTTGTCAATGAGGCAACAATATGAGCAAATTGCCAAATAAAATGGCGATAGTATTTAGCAAGGCCTAAATTGAGCAAACTTCAAAAGCATCTTTAGAGGTTGGCTAATCTTCCCACTGCTTTCACCTTATCTTGTTCCATATGTAAGCCTTCGGGGGACACCACATGCCCCAAAAAAGTAACTTCAGACTTCCAAAGTTCATACTTTGATTATCTTGCAACTCGTATAGCACCTCTCATAGGTCTTGCTCATGCTTTTTAGGGATTTTACTATATATGAAGATATCATCAATGAAGATGACTACATACATATCTAAAAGATCTAAAAATAATCTATTTATCTCATTCATAAAAGAAGTTGGAATATTGGTGATGCCAAAGGGTAAAAATAGCCATTCAAAATATCCATAGCACATACAAAATACCAACTTTTTTACATCCTCTTTTACAATAGGTGTTTGTTAATAGCCACTCTAAAGATCCAATCTACTATAGATGGTTATACCTTGAAGTTGGTCAAGAAGATCATTTATGCATAGAAGTGGATATATATTTTTAACAATTTGCTTATTGAAACCTTGATAGTCAATGCAAAAACAAAGTCCACCATCTTTCTTAAGTGCAAAAAGTATAGGTGCTTCCCATAGTGATATGCTTTCTCAAATGAGGCCTTTTTCCAAGAGTTCATCCAATGTCTTTTGCAGCTCTTCAAGTTCTTTTGATACTAGGCGATAAATTGGTCGACTTATTGGTTTGGCTTCAGACAATAGTTCTATTTGAAAGGAGGCACCTTGATCAAGAAATATGCCACTAGGTAGGTTGGTTGAAAAGACCTCCTGATATTTCCATATGAATTGCTCTGCCCGTTTTATTTCTTCGATCGTCTTTCCCACCATTGACATGAGATTTGGAACCATCATATATATTGGTTGCTCTTGTTGTAATTGCTTCTTCTTAAAGATTATTCCTACAAGTAAGTATTTGATTAGAAGTTATTTTTTTTCTCTTCACTTGATGTGGAGGTGCAAAGAGTTACCTTGCATCCTCCATCTTCAAAAGAGATTGTCATTGCTACTCAATCAACTTTCTTATTTTCCATCTCTAGCCATGGCATATTAAAGATAACAACATATCTTAACTTTGTCGCCTTGAATCTCTCTCTTAAGACGTAGGTGTCTGTTAATGTCAAGATTTTTTCTTCACACATCTCACTCAACATGTTTTCTCGGTCATCTATAAGATATATACTTCCTCCTTTGATTTCCTTGGTTTTATTTCTAAGCTAATTGGTAGTTTCAATTGAGATGCAATTTTTTGTAGAGCTACAATTTATAAGTACTTGACATGGTTGTCCTTTTACTAGTCCCATTAGATGTACTAGTTGATTCTTTTTACACTTGTTTGAGGCTATGCCATTTGACTTTGAGAGATAGTAGTTACCTCTAATACTGGCCCTCAGTGGTTTTATTGGAGAGCCCCATTTTCTTATTCTTATTCATTATTGATTCAATTAATTTCGAAACTATGAACTCGCCTTATCCTGTTAATACTTATAATTTGATATTTTGGACAACCTATGATCTGATGGCTTAATTCTTGACAATAAAAACATAATTATTTTTGTACCAATATATATTATCTTTGTGGTGTCAATGATCCTTGTAATGTATTAATATCCATTGGTATTGGTTGTTGTGCTATAATATTAGATAGTGGCATAAGACTTTGTGCTATAGGTCATGCTCCACAATTTCTGAAATCTATAGCATTGACCCTCTCTGCAAGCCAAATCGCCTCTTCAAATGTTTGTAGATCCCTTAGCTCCACCTCTCATTGGACTTTAGGTTTCAAACCTCGTAGGAATCAATCCATCTTCTCCAGTTTTGAAACATTGTCAATTTGAAGACATAGGGACTTGAATTGAAAGACATAATCTTACACCAACCTAGCTTGTGTAAGATTTATCAACTGATTGTGTGCTATCTTTTTTGCATTGATGGATTGGAATTGATTCCTAAACTCGGTCTCAAACTCCTCCCAATCACAAAATCCACCTTGAGCTCCGTAGCTTTGAACTTGATGTTGCCACCAAATGGTTGCCACATCCTTCAAATAGGTGGTTGCATATATAATTTCTTTACTAGTATTTGTCCCAAATAGTTGGAAGTATTGTCGCATATTAAAGAGCCATTGACATACATCTTCTTCTTTTGAAGTTTCAGAGTATGTACTAGGCTTACTCAATTTCAACCCAACAGGTGTCGACTCTTTTGTTGTTGAGGCTTCTATTTGCCCTTGTAAAGTAGTTATGTGCTCTAAGAGGTGTTGTATTGAGCCTCCAATTAAGATTCCTCTGCCATATCTCCCATACTGTAATTTCTCTACTAGACTCCACTATTATAATATCCTTTCACCTCCCGATTGACTTTTTTAAGAGTAACTTATAGTAGCCTCAATACAATATCCAATGTAACCACAACAACTGACCTTGGACTATATGATGACTATTGACATGCTACCAAAAATAAATAGTCTAATACTAGTTTTGATACCAATGAAACAAAACTAGACTATCTCAAGAGACCAAGATATTTCTATTCCACAACAACATAAAGTCTCTTCATAAAATAGGACAAAATAAACCAAAATAGAACTAAATGGAAATACACAAAATAAGATATAAAAGACAACTAAGCAGATAGAAACAAAATAGAACAGAATTAAACAAAAAGATACAAAACCAAATTTTACTAAGAGAAAAGGTCTGAAGCCATACTTGATCAGATGCCTGAAAAGGCCCTGGCCAATCCTATTTATATCTTATTCTACCACCCTAGACTTTCTAGAATGTTCTTAGGTGGTAGATCCTACCTAGATAACCACCTTAAACTTCTTTTCTAAAAGATTCTATAGTAGGTTCAATCTAGATAACCACTCTAAGCCTTTTTTAGAAGATTTTATGGTGAGCCCTATCTAAATAACTGCCCTAAATTCTTTTGGAATGTTCTATGGTGGATCCTACCTAGTCCACTACCCTAACCTTAATTCTAGAAACTTCCATGGTTCTAACTATCTATATAATTATCTTTTTTATATCATATTACAACCTAAGTACAATACTCAATATTATCCAAAGAAATAATATAATGATAAAATAAGGAGTACGATTGCCAAAGAGGATGATGTGTTAAAATATGAATTTTTTCAGCTATAATAGGGACCCTATAGCTGAAATCTTATATAATATTTAGTAAAGGTCTTATCCTCTCTTTAGATTCTTCACCTTGTTTTATATTAGGAGTTTGTTTTGAACTAAAAAATCACAAAGTCTTTGCCTTACCAAATTTAAAAGCTTCATTTTTTTTTTTTTTATAGATAAAGTCTTTATTAAAAAATAAAAAATATTTTTAGTCAAAAATAATAAACTTGTGCATATAGAAATCATAGATGATTGTTTGTTGTCCTCTGGAGATGTTATCTATGAAACAGTTTCTTTAGATGTAGTAACTAAAGATCATAATAGTTTAATAATATTCAAAATTATTAAATCTCTATCCAATCCTATTATTTTTGGATTATTATGGCTAAAGAAGTATAACCTTCAAATGAATTAGACTTCTTGTAACCTTAATTTTTTCTATAGTTTAGTTCAAAATTTTGCTATTCAAATAAAAATCCATAAGTCTAATACAATCAAACTCTTGTTGGTAAGTATAAGAGCTTTCATGCATATAAGAAAAAAAGGATCAACTTTTGTTGTATATATTACATCTATTTTCAATAGAAAAAAGACTTCAAGTGGCATTCTAAGTCAATACAAAGATTATTAAGATGTTTTTGAGAAGTAAAATATACATATTCTTTTAGAATATTATTTAAATGATTGTTCCATTGATCTTTAAGATAGAGCTTAACCACCATTTAGACCAATCTATAATTTATTATAATATAAATTACTGCATTTAAAGAATACATTGACAAGAACTTGCCTAAAAACTTCTTTTGATATTTTAAATCTATAATAGGAATTCTTGTCTTATTTGTGAAGAAAAAAGATGGATCATTGCAAATTTGTATAAACTATCGACTTTTCTAAAGCATTCTTTACGTAAACAAATGCATCAAACTTTACTATAGATGTGGCATTGTCACAAATAAGAATAAATGATAAGCTTTACTTTATAGCTTTCTATTCTAAGAAACTTTTAGCAGTCAAGATTAATTATGAGATCTACAACAAAGAGCTTTTTATAATCGTGGATTCATTTCAAGAATGACATAATTATCTAAAATGTGCATTTAGTCTAATTACCATATATATGGATCAGAAGAACCTTGAGTACTTTATATTAATGCATGTTTTGAATTGTCGCAAAGCACATTGGAGAATGTTTTTATAAAAATTTGATTTCAAGATCACTTATTGACCTGGAAAACAACAAGATTTATTACACTCCTTTTAAAGATGTTCTTAACTTGTACCTAAAGAAAAAGATGTAACTTTTTATCAAGGAAGAATGTTTTTTTTGAAGCCAAAGCATTTTCATCTTTGAACAATGAAATCAACATTAACTATTGATTCAACTTTTTTTAAATAAATTCAATCAAATATATTCTTTGATCATATTGTTCATGATATTAAAAATATATTTTTTAAGTCTCATAAAAACTCTAAGTTTGTATTTAAAAATAATCTGTTAAATTTTGAAAAAAAAATTATAAATTCCAAAAGATGAAATACAACTACCTATTCTTCAAACTTATCACTATTCTAACTATTCCAACAATTAGATATTTTGGATATGACAAGACTGGAGTTAATGTTGAGAGATTTTTGGTGGTCTCAAAAGTTTTGACATGGCATTTGGTTGGATGTAAGAAGTTTGGTTGGTTTCCAGTCCAATTGTGTTGTTCCCTTCAGCTCTATTCTTCAATCATTCTATCTCTGTTGATCATAATTGACTTTGACTTTCACCAGTAAAAAAGACAAAGACAGTCATAAATCATCCTATAATCGCATGCGACCTTGTCATGTAACACATTGACCTGCAGAAGAGTAGTAGAGTCGGAAGAAAGATTTTACTCGAGAAGAACCATAACAAACATACACTCATAGTTGGAATTCAACTAACTTCCATGCTGTTGCTGAGGAAAGGTGTGAACAGTATGTATCACATGGTTATCAAACCACAAGGTCATGAAGAGCCGAGACTTTTCATGCACCTGGGACGATAAATCATAAACTGTAATTTTCAGCTACTCCACGGAATCCTCAAGAGTCGCTACTTGGATCATATTCTCATCAACTAATCGCTTGCTCAAATCTGTCTACTGAGAAATAAATTATTACAAGTGCTGATCCATTCCTCTACAAATTAAGTCGAAGAACGTAAAGAATCAAGCGTAGAAAAAGCTTGCGAGGTTCAGTTGCAGATACATACCGTTCATCAGCATCAGCTTAGGTCATCTCCAGCTGCTCCAGAGGAAGATGCAGATCCTCTTCTAGGTCGTCTCGCCTCCAACATTGCTCAATCAAGTTCAAATTTTCTGTGCTCGGATATAACAAAGACTGTTCCTCTAAATCTTTAATAGCACACCATTTCATCTTAACCTCTTCCTTGAGCTGACCTCTGTTGCTCTTCAATTCCTTAGCCAAGTTCTGCAGCTTTTCAGTCCCCTATACTGCCATTCCTGGGGTGCTTTTTAAATCGATAAAAAGTGCATTTCAAGACAGTCGAATCTGCAACTGCTGCTGCAAGTCTGCATTTCCAGGCTGAGTAACTTGACTTTCAACTGATTCTTATCAATTGTCATAAGTGACAACTGGGTACACGGGCTAAGAACTGTCCAAATCCTGAATCTTGGTACGAAAGATCACATTTTCAGCCTTATTTCTAACAACATAATTTTGCGGGTTACTGCCACCAAGCGTAGCACAATTGGTAATACCCGCAGGCAACGTAAGTGATCGGACTTCAGAGACCTCTTATAGAGTACGATCTGCTATTCTAGCAGCATTCCTTTTCTGCTCGCTTCTGGATAGCCCGCCTTAGAACTTCTCCTTCTCGTAAATCTCAACAAGAGCAGCCTCCACCTTGGCCATCTCTTCTTTTTCTTTGACCATCTGATGTAACCGTGACTAGAATTTACCGAGCTCCATGAGCACGCTTTCCTGCAAAAGAATGCTGGTCTAAACTAAAACTTTTAAACAACTCATTGGTTCGAAGTTGTTCCTTTTTCTCGTTCCATGCGACTTGCTCTCCTTACTCTCCCGACGGCAAAGAATTATATTTCTGAAAACAACTACTGCATGATAAGAGACGACTATGGGCTTCAGTGGTACTCCCAGCAGAGCCTCCAAGTTTTTCTCTTGAAAAGCATTAAATTTTTGTAAATAAGCAAAACTGACTCCACGACGTGTGCATCCGAGCTTTCCCTACAAAAGAGTCCCACTTCTCAAAACATCAGATCACTCACGCCCCGGAAGTTTTCTCAGCTGAGTTCACAAGCATCAGAGCATCGAGGAAAATCACTTCAGGCTCATGTTCTAAAATTACATCTTGCTCCTTCTTTTACAAGTGCATATGCATATTACAGAAAATAAAAGTTTCTTTAATTTAGGAGAAGCCAAAAGATAAGAGAAGTTGCATGATTCTAAGTTGCCGAACCTGTCTAAAGCAACACCTTCCCACTCTTGATCGAGCTTGAATAACTTACCATCTTCTGAGGTGGACTTGGACTCAACGTCTAGACTTCGATGTCCTCCCTTAAAAGATTCTATCCTCGCCTTCTCACCATGTAGCTCAGTCTGAGGATTCTCCAATTGCTGCCGAAGCTGTTCATTGGTTGCTCGAACCTCTGCGAGGCATTGACGCTCCTCTAAAAGTGCCGCTTCTAGTGTTTCCACTTTCAGCTGAAGCTGCATAATAGTCACTGAGTTTTTTACCTCAGCCTCGTCATCGTGCGTCCCTTCCTCCCATCTGAAACTTTTAATTGCATCGGATTCACCATCTATGGTGTCCAGCTCCAGTTGTAACTGCAAGATAGCGTCATGATGCCTCACCGTTTTCTTCCTCGTTGCCTTGCTATCATCCGTGCTTAACACACACTCACGATTAATTTTGCGTTCGATCTCTTGATATTTCACGTAATTAGCCATTTGCACCTCAAGTTCGCATCTGCGTTTGTGCTCATCTTCTAATCTTGCATGCATTTCAATAATCTCTGCCTGTAACTGGCCTACCATAAAATTTTCATATGAAGCTTCTGGAACTCCACTCTCCAATGCTGGTGTCTTTCGCTGCAACCTTTCCACGAGCGATTCAACTTCTTCCAATGAATCCCTTGTCCACTGGGTCCAGAGCCATCAATTTTTGTTAGCTAACAAAATATCCCTGGAGCACCCCATGCTCTGGACTTTAGCTCGACCTTCTTACCATGTTTCATACTAATGTAACTGGAGAGTGAAAAGGAGTGGACGTGTGCCAACTCAATTGAGAACCAAAGTAGACACTACTCCGAAACTGGAAAAATCTTTCCTCGCGCCCCTCAAAATTCAGAATGAAACCGTTTTAAAAACGAAAAAGGATTCTGAAAGGAGTTTTCTTTCCTATTGATTTCCTTTTTGACTGCTTTAAAGTTTTAAAACTGGTATTCCCCTGAACGAGACAGAAAGGATAGCATTAAGCATTTACAGAACTTGAATTGTTTCACAAGACAGTGGAAGTTGGTGCCTCAAAGTAAAAATAATATTCGAGTTCTAGGCACCTGGAGTTCTGTCTGCAGATTAGTGGACTCCTGGGTTGCCTCCTGCAACTGTATCTCAAGCTGGCTTCGGCTGCTCGCTTCTTGCTCAGCTTTCTCTTCGCTCTGATTCATGTTCAATAGACCACATGAGTCCCAGAGAAATTGATTGAATAGCATTAGCTTCTCAATAGAAGGACCCATGCCACTGAATTTAAATAAATGTTCTTTACCTTCAGAAGCTGTGCCTTCAGCTCAAACATCAATTCGTGGTGCTGTGCTTGCTTTAACTCTAAACAATTAACCTCAAGTGCTTTCTCCAGCTGAAGATTAGAAAGTTAAACAAGATTACTCACTGTTCGATAAAGAAGAGCAGGCCCGGAATAAGAAGAGATGATTGATTTCTCTTCAGTGACGTATTCTACTAAAGCACGTTTCTTGCTTAATTTGTTACTAGTGGGATACTTCACCAGTAAAATATTTATGAGAAAACCAAAACGCTGCACAGGTTACTTGTAAATACAAAAAAATGATCTGAAACTAGCAAAATTTGATTTGCGAAGTGGACGACAGAACTGCTGCGAAATACATACGGGTACCTTCATCGTTCCAAGGTCTTGTTGGAGCTTTTTGCACTCGTCCTGCGAGCTCTCAAGCTCTATTCGCAATACATCCAGCTCACTGCCAAGTAATACCATTAGCATCTATACAAGAAAAACGTATGTTAAAACTATTTTCATGTTCATGACAGAGGAATTTAAGGTGGAACTCAATAATACCTTACGATCCTCTGATTGGCATCTAAACTGGTCCGAAGCTTCATTCGACATTCTGAGAGCTCTCTCTGATAAGAACCAACCTCATTCCGAAGACGCTTCGTTACTTGTCTCTCAGAGACAAGCTTCACCACCAACATCTCTGGCTGGTGTAAACAAGACAAGCAATTATGAGTTAAATGGATAGACACAATATCTAAGGAACTAGTATGAATAATTCTCTTCGAGTCTTTACCCCAAAAATAAAGGAGGAACATCACAGCAAAAAAATTGTGTATAAGAATTAAAGAGTGGCTGAATTATATGATGCATGGTTACAATGTTAACCTTGTGAAGCAAAGCTATTGGACTTAATACCGCTCTACCAAACTGCAAGAAGGACCCTTCAAATGAGTTCAAATCGGTAGAAAGGTCATCATTCAGTTCTGACAAACGCACGGTTGGTATTGCTGAATTATTCTGCCTCCGCAGGCGAGCTAACTCATCCTGTTTCAAAATGCGGAAGCTAAATTCGGTAAGAAACTCCACAACCCAACCCTGAAAAGAGTAATCTAATTTAGTGGACAGTCTCCACACACAATTCAGAATATTGATCGTTACAACCCTTGGGAAGAGAATCTTCAACATCAAAAATAAGAAGAGATAATTGAGATTCACCTTCAACTGTTGGATATGCTCTTTCGATCCTTTCGCCTCTCTAGAAGCATCCTCACCGACAACAGCCTGACCATCCATGACCGATTAAATAAAAGATCGAGAGGTTTTTGTCAATATCCTCGCGTAGAAATTCAACAGTTAAAGCGCAGACAACTCACATTATTCTGAATGAACTTTGCGCGCTGAGCAAACTTAAGGGTGCTGAGCGTCTCCGACGATGCACTGCAAGCGTAGCAGAAATAAAAATCTGTTTATCATGTCTTTAGCTCATCTTAACAATTTGTAGTGTTTCAAATTGAAGTGAGAGATTAAACAGAAGTTGAATACCAGCTGGAGGGGCTGATGTTGGCGATGATTGTAGTTTTAGAGTTGCCTCCAAGTGAATCCTGGCAGCCAATTACGAGATTACTGTAAGCACTCAATCGAAGATTTCAGGTCGTTGCGAACAAATAAAATCAGGATTACAACTCACCTGAAGGAGGAACGTCAGCTTTGAGTCTCGGTATGGTACATGCCGCTGTTTCCCGTTGGCTATGTCAACCAAGTCCATTATGACAAGCCCAAGGGTAGACAAAGATTTATTGATGCTAGCCGCTTCTCGAAAACGCTCTCCATCAACGCCGGAGGATTTCTGCCTGTTTCAATAAATGGAGAGCAATCAAAACGAACGTTCACTGAGAAAATTTCTGCTGACTATTCGATCAGACTGCTAAGATGAATTGACATGCCTTTCAGAGCCAGCCAAGTCGACGAGGTTGAGGCGTCCGATGCGGGAGTTGATCGTTGCATCGCACTCCCACTGCAATCGGCGCAACAGGGTCCCTTCATCAGAACCTGACCATTACATTTGAAAATTTTCAGCAACAATAGCTTCAATGTCAATCAGATTTCGTCATACCTGACTCTCAATGACACAAGTGAAAACACTATGCGACCGGCTGCTCTCTCGGTTCATGTCCGTGGCCGCCACTTTCCTGTTTGCCGCACCCTAACCGCCATAGCCACAGCCATACCTTTGTGAGATTACCGTTTGCAGAATAAAATATTGAAATAAGACTCTTCAATAGACCTCGCTTGTGAACGTACCAATAGAAGGAGATGCAAAATGTTTCGCACATTCTGCGCTTCAACTTCCACTAAACCATCGACGTAAATGCCTTTAGTTGAATCCTCTCGTATAGGTAAATTGGAAGAAGACGGCTCCAGTAAATCGGAAATTTGCTCGTTGTAGATCTCCAAGAAGGAACATCTGCACTTGAATTTCATATTCGTGTGTCGCTGCGCCACTTCTTCCTGTAAACAAGCGACTCCCAAGGCTTTGGTTAAATGGTTTCAGACTCCCTTGTGCTTCACTACGTTTCGAGAGTGAAGCAATTGCGCTCGTACCTCGTGAATTTTTTTGAACAGATACTCAAACACACGCGGCGTCATTCCGCGGTTCTCGTTAGGCTGTCGATCGAAGTCGCCAACGTCGCCGAGCATCGTATGCGTCTTGCCGCTGCCCGTCTGCAGTTAATCCCCAACATCAACCCTTGCAAACATTGAGTGATCAGTTTTCTGTATCACCTAAAATTGTACATTGGCTGGAGAATAGAGACGACGGACCTGGCCGTACGCGAACACGCAGCTATTGTTCCCCGCCATACAATTCTCCACCATCGGTGGCCCTGCGACTCGAAAGAGCTCTTCCTGTACACGATGCAAGCAATTATGCTTCTGCCAGAACTTGCTCCAGCAGCACAATTGGTGGTTATGATTATGAACACACACCTGAGTGACGAACTCGCTCGCCACATAATCAAATGAGAATCGTGTCTCCGGTTGACCAAGCCAGGAGATGGCGTACGCGTTCTCTTGTCTTATGCACCTAGCATGTCCTAGTTGCGCAATTTCGATGCCACTTATTGGACGAGCCCGAAGCAAAACCTGCATCGACTCAATTGAAGATTGAATTTTCCGGCATGGCCAAGCTTCTCCAGCATTTTTCTGTGAAGGATACGAACGATGGATCTGAGGGAGACTGACCTGCACATTGTGGTCCTGCAAGAAAGCGGGATCCTCCTCCAGCTCGAGCCGTGGACTAATTCGCCAAGCGGCACCATTGACGTCATTCCTGGAGGTCTTCCTAGAGCTGCAAGGAGTGCTTTGGTCAGCAAGTCGACCGCCTCGAGATGTGAATACACGACCCGAGAACGAAGCAGATTGCCGCAAGGCTCTAGTCGACAAAGCTGCTGAATCCGTCACTGCATTCTCAAATCGGGGAAAATTGTTTAGCGAGGGCGACCGGCGATGATGTTGCTGCCGCTGGCCCTGGGAAGAACATGGCAATGTAGTCGTTTTCTTCATCCCCCCCGAAGTCGACACCTTGAAGCTGGACTCTGAATCATCTAGAAATAATAGAGGCTTCCGAATGCTAGCTTTTGCAATACGACTCTCGGCGTGAGGTAATCTCTCATGGAAATGAGGATCATTCCCAGCTGAGATTCCGTCACGAGCATCGAAGGAGAGCTTCTTGCCCAACGTCCCAGCCTTAGAGACCACGCGCAGGGAAGACGACATGTCAGGCGCCGATATTTACCCTCTCCTCACAATTTCGCCGTCTCTGCCAAAGTTTCTAACTCCCCAGCGCAACTCGCCCTGACCTGGCTCTCGTCGACGCAAACATATTCCCACCTGCAACATCGATCACACCCTCTGGCATCCCGCCTGCCTCCCCTTCCATGACCTCCATCACGTCCGCAGCAACCACTCCTTCAACCAACTGACTCACTTCCCGCCTCATGACCCTGCAACGCAACACCAATCGCCTCAGGAGAAACTGCAGTCGATCGATCTCGCTGCACTCATGCATGCAGTCGACCAGCAACTCATCCATATGCCCGTACTGCGACGTACGCCAGTTTCCAGGTTGAGTCTGCGGCCACGTACCCCTACAAAAGTGAATCCTAGATCTGCACACGCCATGCGTACCGTTGTCTCCTGTCAGTCGAAGACGTCTCCCACAAGCCTCCTACAAGTCTACCAATGCCGTGATTCGACGCTCTCTAATCTGTAAGCGTCGCGTACGTCAGAAAGCCTCGATTCGTCTGAGAGCGATGCACGCTCCTGCAATCTGAACTCACTAACGGAGCGAAAGCCTACCGATGGATACATATCCTGGTCGTGCTGCCGTAGGTCCTTTTGCCTCGCTCGGCTATGGGCTGGTGGTGCTGGTGCGGGTGACCAGAAGCGGCACTTTTGAATGCTTTCCGGAGGAGGTTTCAAACCGAATACCGCATGGCGCGCTTTCTGTCGCAGTCTCGGCTGAATTCGTCGATTCACACGCCTTGGATATGTAGTCTCTGTAACCGTCGGAACCTAAAACCACTCCACTGACTGTCGTCCGTGACCAACGCCAGCTGACAGATAAAGCCGAAGCAATACTGAGCACCCTCGCCATAATGAGATGGAGTTATTTCGGATTGGATCTGTCATTCACATTGTTGCTTTTCTGTTTTTTGCTTTTTATTTTTGTGTTTTCTTTGTGTCACAACAGAAGGTGTCAGAGGAGGAGCACATATTGCAAGAAATGTTTCAAGAAAAGTCAAGTAAACCTATAGTTAAATAGTGAATCTAGGAGTTGTGATCTGCCCTTACAATCCTATTAAAGGATGTCAGAGGAAGAGAATGAAATGGAGAAAATGTTGTAAGAAAAGTCAAGCAGAGTAATGTTTAAATAGAGAATCAAAGAGGTTGTTGACGTGCCTTATTATTTTTTTTTTAATAAAAACAAGGATGATTCTCTTCAATGATAATACACTGAAGACTTTATCACTTTTTACTATCTCCATAATAAAATCGTCTCTTTCTAAAACTAAGTTACGAAGATTGATGGGGACAATTTTAGATGGAGCCTATGACTTTTAGACTTATCTTTTATGCCTTCAATGAATATATTCTAAAAACATTATGGTCTTTCTTCTTTCGATCTCAATTGGAAGTTGTTTTAGGAAGGGAGGATCAATTTTTTCAAAAGTTGTATGATTGCTAATTGATATCAAACTTGATATTTCAAGATATTAGTCTTAATTTAGATTCATCAAATAATTATCTTAGGAAGTAGTTATTTGAAATATCTAATGTCTATTTGTGAAAACATATATTAGTCTTTTGATTTGTATCTTGTTCTTAAAAAAATTAATTAAATAATTGTCAAAAACTCTAATTGTTAGCTTTTGTCAACTTTTGTATTTTTGTTAGACAATTGTGAACATGCCAAAGACCTCTAGACAACATGTGCTTCTCTCTACCTTCTAACAATGTTGTATGATTGCTTACATGTAAGACAATGACTTAGAGTTCAAAGAGCTCAACCAATTATATGCTTTAGCATTACAAGCTTGATACATCATTGGCAAAAATTTGGTTTCCAAATATCAAGATTTTTTGTTAAATTATCTCATGTCTTAGCCAATATTCATATTCAAGTAACAAGTTTGTACCATTCTTAATGGTTTTTGCATGTTCATAGGTCATCTTAAAGAATACTTTAGCTTCTATAATAATAGTAATTTTCCTTAAGCAAATGTTGTGAACTAGGTTGCCATCTATTTAATGCCTATTATCAACTAGAGTATTAAAGTAGTCCTTTACTATGCTCAAAGGACTTTTAAAGATAACAAAGAATCTATTTTCATATATACCAACTACATCATTTGAATTCTTTATGATATAAGATGGGAGTTGGTTTGTTAGTTTGACATTAAGAGAAGGAAGGAGATTTCAATAGTGACATAGACAAAAAGCTCTCTATGATTTGCTGGCTTTGTGGATGAGACAATTCTAACCATCTACCAAAGGTCAACTATCAAAAATGCTCTTAACTTCATCACAAGTATATACACTCAATATTTCTTTTAGTCGTTTGTAACTATAATTGATAAATCATTATTTATCTTTTTAACTAGTCTAACTCTTATTATAACTATATTATCTATAAGATCTTTGAATTTGCCAATATATTGTGCAATATAATCCAAGCATTATTCTACATTACAATCACTAGCATCTCTTGCATATTATTTAATGGTTACTTCATCTCTTTGAATAATTCCTAATTACTTTCTCTCATCTTTATAAAATATTAATTCCTTACTCTAGTAATAGTTGTCAAGGATAAGAATCTCAAAAAAAGAAATCCTTAATATACTCTTATATCACTCAAAAAGACTAAAAAGTTACTTAAAGATGATATGGTATTAAACTAGAATGGCTATTGCCAAAAACAAGAAGATTAGAAAGTCTTGAAACAAGACTAAAGACTAGAAAGATGTTGGCAGGAGTAAAAAAAGCTTCATTCTTATTTTCATATATATTCTTAACTAAGAGTTATGTGGCAATATCCTATAAGACTTCCAAAACATGTTGACTTTGCAAGAAACATATCTTAACTTGCAAGGCAAGTTTTTTATATGTGCACCACATAGTTAGCTTGTTCCACAAGCTATCAACATGTGGTTGCTTGTTGACTAAGTTTTTAGCCTAGCAATCAACTACAAACTTATGTAAAGTCAAAAGAGCATCTATGAAGCTTCTAGGAAGCTATGCTATAAGATATTATAAGATAAATCTATTTTTATCTACTTCTACTTAATCATATTAGTAACTATTAGAATAAATATGTATGGTTGTTATAGTTGTCTCTCACCTCCCACTTTCTGCTTCCTTCTTTTTTTTTTTTTTTTTTTTAATCTTCCATATTTTTGATAAGAGTCAATTAGGCCTTATACAACAACAAACATTTTTCTCAAATTAAAATTTGAATTTTAAAGCAAATTAAAAACATTCCTTGGAGAAGATCAATATATTTCTAATAAATCATTATGTATTATTTAAAAGTACTAGTACTACTACTATCCATCTTAATTATAAATAAAATGAGGCTTATTTGGTTTTTTCCATTTTTTTAGGCTTGATCTCGTCTCCTTCCTATTATCCAATAGTTCTTATATAAGAGTTCTTTCAATGGTTTTCTTATTCATTGTTATAATTTTTAAATTTTTTTTGACATAATAGAGATATATCCAATGCATTAATTAGAAATTTATTTTTATACTTTTATTTATTTATTTTAATTCTAACACCTTCTACTGAAATGAAAATGCTTATATATACATACATATATATATATATATATATATATATGTATCTTTATTATCTTTATTTTTATCTTTAATAATTTTATTTTATCTTAAAAATAAATAGAAAGTAATAAAGATGAAAATTTTAGGTAAAACTTATAAATTTTAGGTCTAAAAATTAATGAATATTTTTTTAAAAATAATCTAAACCATTTTTTTAATTTTAGAAGAAATTCAGTTTTCTAGTGGTTTTTACATTATTATTATAATTATTATTATTTACTATTATTCAAAATTCATTCTTCTATTTTTCTCTTCTTTTATTATTATTTAAATTCTTTTTTCAAATATATAAATATATATATATATATATATATGTGATATAAATATTAATCCAATTCTTGATCTTTTTTAAACATATAAAAAAAGGGTCTTAGTCCCTAATAAGATGAAATTGTTTTATTTGCTTTCACTAGAGTTTTTGAGGATGAATTTACATCTTGTCTTTTAATATCTATTTTTATATCTATAAAATAATAGATCAGATTTACTACTATTAGAACCATCATCTAGGTTGTAATTGAACATAAAAGTATTTAATAATAACAGATGATAAGAATTGTAAGAAACTAAAATAAAAAAAGAGAAAAAAATACAATGACCATCTTGTTTGTCAAAATAATATTTTTAATTATATAAACTAAATTATTTACTTAAATTTACATGTATCATTTTTTGAAGATAAAAAAATGAAAAAATAAAAAATAAATAAAATAGAATGTACCAGAGATTCATTCAATATTTGAAGTTAAAATAAAAATAAAAATAAATAGTTATTAGAAACTAATAATTAAATTTGAAGCTTAGCAATACATATTCCTATTATAACTAAGAAATGCATATCAATAAATATAAACATAAAAATAAATACACACACATCTATATCTATATATATATTTGTAAATTTTTAATATAAAGACATTGAAAATACTATCAAAATAATTTTTTAAAAAGACCCTTTAGCCATACAATGTCACTTTCTACCTTCTAATAAATTATTTGACTATCAGATTCTTTTATTATGATTATTAATAAGTAATAAATAAATTATTATTTTAGAATAGATATAAAACATAAAAAAGAATATATAGTTTTTAATTTTTTAAAGAAATGGAAAGAAAAAGTTTATAAATGTATGTATATATATATTTTTTAAAACAAAGTATTAAAGTTATTTTTAATGGTTTAGCTATCACTACTAACACAATACTAATAAGAAAATTTTACATATCTTATTGATTATACATTTATATTTAAACACATGATTATATTCATATACAAAAAAAAATTATATTAATATGTATTGGATTTAATTTTTTTAAATATCAATTTTTTACCTACATCAAAATTATTTTATTTTATTTTGATACATTTCTAATATATTTATAAATTATATTTTTTCATATAATCTTGTGGTATATAAATAAATTAAAAATGAATTAAATTGTCAAGATATAATAATTTTAATCATTAATTTTTTTTAATGAATCACTGTAATGTATAGTATCAATCGAATACAATCCTTTCAATTGTAACATATTCGTTTTGATATTTGACTAAGCACATTTTAATTAGACTAAAAATATATATAAAAAACATTTCGAACATATTCTGTACTTTATATTTATTACTTTAGTTTTAAATGTTTATGATTATATTTCATGACTTCCAAAAGACTTCTTGAATAATTTATTATCACATGTATACAAAAAAAGGAAAAATTATAAAGTATAATTTACATACACATAAGCAAAGTTTTCAAAACCTTAAAACCTTTATGCAAAAGTTCAAGGTTTAACACAGATAGTACATGTGGCAGTGTTAAGTGTTCTAAAAGGAGTTGATGGAACAACGCACACCCACATGCAAGAACATGGATGGGTACAATGAGAAGGAACCAAGTATATATATGTATATATATATATATATATATATATGTGTGTGTGTGTGTGTGTGTGTTTATTGGATGAAACACGTTCCAAGTTATTGCTCAAATTTACACTTGGCCTTGCACACACCGCTGTGCTCACTGATGCAAGTAGCTTCGAAAACTGGTTTATAGTGTACAACACCGAGCTCTCATGTCTGCAGTCTGCAGTCTGTTCACTCTGCCACATCCAGAGAGATGGCTTCCATGTCCAGCTCCCTGTCTACAATCCGGCGGCACTATACAGAGAAAAAGGTTGGGTCGTGCCAGACAGAATAAAGGTCTGTGTTTACAAGTCGGCCGGTGCAACGGCGAGTTTCAGAGCTTGTACGATGTCCTTGCTGGTAAGTGGAGGCTCGGCCATCATGCGTGGCTGGCCGTTGAGTAATGCATCACCACAATGACACACAGGTTAGCTGTTGTTGGTGTATGAGATCCCTCTAAAAGTGGTGTCAAGAGCTGGACTATGATAGCTTGGTATGTCTAGGTGTTAAGCAGCTTGACTCGACAGCTCATGGTGAACTTCCAGCTACTGAAGAGCGATCTTTCTCTGGTAACCTTTGAGCGAGATTATGCTAAACCCTGGTCTTTGTTTTTTTTTTCGATCAGGTTTTTTACTCGGTTGGAAAAGTTCTGCATGCTATCCACCTTGATTAGGTTTTATCTCAGTTGGTTGTCATTTTGTGATATAAGTACATGCCTTCTCATCTGATTGCATTTGCTCTGAAGAACTCGGTTGAAGCCGAAGTAAGAGAGAAAGATAATTCTAAAGAGACTCGCTGAAAGAGTTGCAAATTGATGACTATTGTTAATGAGAATGATCATGTGCTTCGTTATTTAAGTTTGATAAGTGTGGTTAGGTTCTATCCGTTACTGTTGAAGTTTAGGACTGCAACCAGTAACATACCTTCACGATAATGCTGAACAAGAGATGGCTCCGTATTTTCGAAACGCTGCATCGCGACACATCCAACCCCATGGACTCCAACGTTTTCAGTAACCGAATCTGAACGCGAGGCTGCTGTCGGCATGTCATCTCGATAACAACCTGGTGCGGCAAGTCTACATGTACCTTCACTTTTTCAATGTCAGTCGTCTTTCCCATTTCATCCGAATGAATCGGACATGAAACAATGTCGTCGCTTGCGACGCTAGTTTGCAGTAATGCTTGTGAGTTGGTGGGCGTTAATAACTTTTTCTCGTTTTTCTTCTGCATGATAGCGGTAGGACTGAGAAATGAAACATTAGTGAGTTTGGACCGCATCTGGGAACGCTTCTGATGCAAGTTCTTGACCCGATGACGCAGATTCTTCACATACTGGATTGAATCCTTGATCACGGTCGCCCTGTCACGCTATAGAAAATATCCAAACAAACATCCGTGTTTGGTCACTCGACATAGAATATAAAAGCTTGTCACCGATAGATCTAACGGGGTAATACCGCAACAAGTATAACTTCAATGTGTTAGTGATCATGGATTGCATTGATTATTTCACACAGCATTCAAGCATGTAAACTTCTGCATGAACCGTCGGTATTGCCTACAACAACTGTTACAAGTTGTGGATGATGCTTAACAAAGGGGATGTAGATACTTAGAGGTGGTCAGAGGTCATGTAAACCCAGATCAGGTTCACTACTGGACCTCTATATTCCGCTGGTAAATACCGTATGTATGCACTGTTTTGGAGCCAGCGTAATATAAATGAAAATTAACGCCATTCTAATTGCATGTGATTGCAGTGCATGAAGTTGAACGAAGATGAGGTAAAATTAAAGCAGAATAATTACCTTCGGTGCAGGTGGTAATATAGACTCCAGCAGCAGAAATTTGTTCGTCATGTCGTCCCTTCGCTGGCGTTCTCTGATGATATGCCCTACTGCATCAGTAGGTCGTTTTCCCTTAACCACCTGATCCTTCTGGAACAGATTCCCGGCTCCAAGTTCTGATTGTGGGCCAATTGATTCACAGGTAGTTCCCCTGAAATTGTCAGGGGAGCAGGATTGCTCGTAGCCCGAAACTTCTCCAGGAATGACCGCACCCGGTTCAGAACTGCAATGGTAGAACATATCTGGTTGAGCTGGCGCTTGGAGTTCTCTTTCAAAGCTGCTGGGTTCCAGAAAACCCATGTCATGTATCTGCTGATGGGGTGCGCATAGGTTAGCAGCTCCTATCGATATCGGGAGCATCTGCACGTATTGTATTTTTGACTGAATTTCAGGACCACAATGATGTGAATTTCTCCCCAGGCTCTGCTTCATGACGTTGCTCCCTTGAAGTGTCTCTACAGACATAATAGACTGAAAAGGTGGCGATGCAGCAGCGAACGAGAGGGGTTCCGAGTAAGGAATTGAAAAACCAGTCCCATCATCATGATTAAACTGGTGGTGATCTGCTGGTCCCTGAAGGTATTCGTCAATTTGCTGGTGCAAGACGCCATCCGTACTTTCTAACATGCTGGCGAAGTCCATGGAGAAGCTTCGTGACAGTAGGTTTACGTCGTTAGGATCTGGCACTCCTCCACGATGAGGTGTCGACTCCATCCCTGCCGTGTACGAAGGCCTACTGCTCAGGTTTCATCTCCATTGTATGACAAATTGCAACAGTGGCTCAGATAATTCCAGTTCTACTGGCAGTCTAATCCGAAATCGCTCACGAACCTTCTTCTCCAGGAAACATACAAATATGTTTGCAGTCACACAGTAGATGAAACCACATGAGGCTTGTTGAGTGTGTGTGCATTAGTGTCCTCACAAATCTTTCTCCC
Source organism: Physcomitrium patens (assembly GCF_059467195.1). Classification (NCBI taxonomy): domain Eukaryota; kingdom Viridiplantae; phylum Streptophyta; class Bryopsida; order Funariales; family Funariaceae; genus Physcomitrium; species Physcomitrium patens. Next base: position 7,386,092 of record NC_143426.1, read on the forward strand.
TCTTTCCCTCTCTCTCGCTCTCTCTCGCACAAAACTTATAAACCCTATATTTTATATGCTCAATCGCAGTGTCGTGCTCATACTCCTCTCATCTATTCCCGAGAAACGTCGTCACGCACAACCCGAACTAAGTCAGACGCGGTCACTACGTTGTAATCAAGCAGTAAAGATGGATACAAGTCAATTTCGAGCAGTCAAGGAGCTACGAATATCCTAGAGAGACAAAGAGATTGCGCAAAGTTTGATGTCCCAAATAGTCATGTTCCAAGAATCAGGCTTCTGGCATGCTTTCCGAGGTGATCATTCACAATAGCTGCACGAAACTCACTGGAGAAGGGACTGAATTGAAGTACACCAGCTTATTCAAACTTATGTGTGACAAATCAAGGCCGGGTAACCAATTCCAACTTCAAAAGCACCACCGATCGCCACTTGCAGGGTTTGAAGAACGCCGAGGGCAAGTTTTAATTACCGGCTGTACAGTTAGTCAAGATTCCAACTTCACCACGTTATCTCAATAGATCATACACCCTCCCTTAATAGAACGTTCTTTATTGACACCGTTGAACAGCTTTCCTCAAGGTGTGCTCAAGTTTTGAGCTAATTTTAATGGAATTTTACTTCAAAACAATTTTTCATTTCGTGCTGCGCAATTGCGTCATGGAATACTTAACTTTCTGTAGTATTTACAGTCAGCTTTTCAAGCTAATCAACCATTTGGAAATGAAGAAGTAACATGTTTAATGTCTGAACAGTGCTTTTAAGAGGAAGCAACTTATACACTAATTTCGTTTCATTTCTCAATATTACCAAAACATTATTTTCGACCTGTGATATTTACTTGGAGGACATTTCAAACCTGCGAAACACTGCTCAAAAGGCATAGTCGAAGTTTGCGATGTAAAAATCTTTTTTCTAATGTTTGTGAATTTAGTTGAAAATACCTATGCGCGCATCACTCGTGGCATTTCAACACTTCAGAAGTTGATATAAATGGATGGCTGACAAAATTAAATTGGTTTTTGCCACAGCCGGAAGCATGGGTCCCAGCTTCTGCTCGTGGTCAATGCATGAGTTCTAGGACTAGGTCTGGGCCAGAATATAAACAAACAGCTGCACTTGGTCTTATCAAAAAAATTAAATGTCCACATAGGCAAAAATCTCCGTTAACCCCAGACTCCAGAGTACTTCTTCAGCAGGTCAAACGGTTCCAAAATGGTTGTTCAAACTGAAAGGCTTCTGGCAGTTCTAGCACAATCCAAATACCGTCTATCATCTCTTTTAGCAAAATTTTAAATAGAAAATCTTCTCGAAATGGATTTCGTCTTAGAGGCTGGCATTCCTCTACCCTCGAAACCTCAAGCGAATTTGTTTCATTCGTGTCCCGAAAAGTACAGAAGTTTGAATGGAATTTTTCCTTGCAATTGATTTTACAACTCCTGTTTATCGACAAGGAGTATCTCTTTCAGAAATCCTCGGGGAGACGAACGCGGAATGGACCGTGGGTCCTTGCCGGTGTGAACAGATCACATTACAATAATTCCAATGCGACCCTCGCGGCACCTGATGTTCCTTCCTCAACTCAAAATATACCCTTGCAGATCCACATATAGCCCAGAAGCCGATTCAGAGTCTTCTAAACGAGGAAACCTCATGAAGCAGGTGGACAGCACGCCTTGGAGCCGAGCTATAATCTATTATTTTTTATAGCTGCATATAGAGTCCAAATACGGCACTTTTCTTCAATTTCTAGGCTTTATACAAAATAGACATCCCTGCTTCCATTGTTATTGCAGAATTTCTAGAATTGAACTATTGAGCATTAGTGTAGTCTTCTTCATCTTTAAATCTCCACAGATTCTTTATATGGTATGCTTACATATAATCAATTCTGCTGAAACCTACACATAAAAAAGAAATTTTGTATCAATTTCTCAACTATTTACTCAGTCTTGTAGCTACCTTCTACTCTTACTTTATTTCTATTAGAAGGTTTAAAGAATTAGTAATTACTAACATATAATTAATTGCTGCCATCTCCGTTTTTTCATTGTGTTAGTTGTTGTTATTGTAGTCCTTCCATACTCTTCACCAAAATGCTAACCAAACAAGTAGTAGAGTATGTAAATTTATCTCTCTATGTTTACTAGATCTATACCTTACTTTTATCTCACAAGCAATTGCTTTCTAGCTGCAACAAGCCCATGTAGTAGGAAATTCTACATGAATCTTCTCATACTAGTTGAGTACTAAGTCAAACTCAACATTTTTATTAACCATTCTCAGAATTTCAAGTGCCATAAAATGCGATTGCCTCTAACTTAAATGCTAAAGTACACTTCTTGTTAATTTTTTAAAAAATTACATGAAAATCCTAAATTCCTATCACAAACATATATATTTACTCTAATAGTTATTTAGGTAATATGAATAAATAGAAGTAGATAAAAGTAGATTAATTTCATAATATTTTTTAGAAAAGCTTCTTAGAAGTTGTATAGACGTAGTTTCACTTTTGTACATATCTATAGGTAATTGGTAGGTTAAAAATTTAGCCAACGAGTAAACCAAGCATTGCACATATTGATAGCTTGTAGTACAAGCTAACAATATAGCGCACTTATAAGAAACTTGCATTCCAAGTTAAGACATGTGTCTCAAAAATTGGATAAATGTTGGAAGTCCTATAGAACATTGCTATCTTGTCAAAGAAATGAATTTTGAAAAAAATAAAAAATAAAAAATAAAAAAATCTCAATATTGTCTTGTGTCACTCAAAAAGACTAAGAAATCACTAAAAGGGGTAGTATATTGAAGTAGAATGGCTATTGCCAAAGACAAGAGGACTAAAAAGTCTTGAAACAAGACTAAAGACTAGAAAGATATTGATAAGAATAAAGAAGGCTTCACTCTTAGCTCTATATATACTCTTAATTAGGAACTATGTGGCAATGTTCTATAGGACCTCCAAAAATTATTGACTTTACAAGACACGTGTTTTAATTTGCAAGGCAAGTTTTCTATATATGCACTACATAGTTAACTTGTCTTGCAAGCTATCAATATGTGGTTAACTTGTTGACCAAATTTTTAATCTACTACAAATACATGTTAAGTCAAAGTAGCATCAATGAAGCTTCTAGAAAGCTTCTTTAAAAAATATTATGAAATAAATTTACTTTTACATACTCCTATTTAATCATATAGGTAAATATTAGAATAAAAATGTATGTTTGTGACACATATAGCTCTTAAGTAGATAGTATATATAGAGGCAAGAGTAAAGTCTTGTTCACTCTTTTCAACTCTTTTCTTACTTCTAATCTAGTTTCAAGGGTTTCTAATTTTCTTATCTTTTGGCAATAGACATTATAGTTACTTTTTAATATACATATTTCTTTATATCTATTTTATCATCTTTCTTTAAAAAAAAAGTCTCACTTTCTTATTTGCCTTCATTGGATTCTTGTTCTTCACAATTCTATGAAAACTTCTAACTAGATTTTGGAGAAACAACAAAGATCAACACATTTGTGTAAGTAGCATAGCATTATATGTAGTGGCAATAAAAAAAAATAACTACTTTATTATACATGCTTTATACCTTTGACAATGTGCTATATACTTCTATGATTTTTTATTTTATAAAGAATTCAAAATCATTTAACAATGATTTTTATTAATTTTGATATTACTTTAGTTCATTATCTATGTGGTCTTAGAAGTTTTTTGGAATCATAAGAGTCAATTTGTTTGAATAGTGATTGCAATAGCAAAGAAGAAAGCCCACTTAGACCACATAAAAACTACAAGTCCATTAATATGAACTCTTTGAGTAGAAAAGAAGTGAAGAAGATAAATTTTAAAGAAGAAAAAAACTACCTTATTGCTTAAACCTATCCAAGAGTTTAGTGGTTTAGTTTCAAAAAAATTGCAATGATATATTGTATCATTTTGTGTTGGAGGTAGAGGCGTCTATTTTATATTGGGCCTAGAAATTGAAGAAAAGAGGTTGTAATTGGGCTCAAATGTAATTACAAAAAATAAAAAATAAATAAAATGTAGCTTATAATTGTCCAATAATATATTTATAATTATCACAAAAGTAAGGAATAGATATGCTATTATAAAAAATACATGGATATTTTTGATATTTCAATATATTTTAATGGCATGTATGATATTTTTTTAATAGTTCATAATAATTGAAAAATTCATAAAATATATTTTTTTATTTTTAAATATATCAATAATAATAATAATAAATATTATATTTAATACTATATAAAAGAAAAAAATAAGAAAAAAATAATGATTATATTATAAAAAATATATATATTAGCAAGAACATGATATTATTCTTTTTGGTAACTTACTTATATTAATTCAAGAAGGTTCTAGAAAAACTTATAGAATAGGTTATAATAAAATTAAAATTTCCAAAAAGATTACAAAATATTTTGTAAAAGCATCTAAAATATTAGAATAGAAATAAATATATAATTTCTATTGCTTATATAAGTTAAAATTGCTTAGTAAATCATTATTTGATGAAAATTGGTACATAAAAAAATCAATTATTAAATATTTACTAATTATAGTTGTTAATGATATAAATTAAAAGATTGTTCAACAAAATTAAATGTTATTGGAATAACTTTTCTATGATAAGTTAATATCATAGAAATTTATTAATGGATTTGAATATTTTTATTACAAACATCATACTTGGGTTGTCTTACCAAGAATATAAAATATAAAACTCAAAAAATATATATATTGTTTTTTTGTTTGTTTTGTTTATACAATTTATTTTTTATTTCATTTTTTTGACTTTTTATATTTTTGAAAGGAGTGAAATATTTTAGACATAGCTTACATCTTGGTGAGGGACCTTTTATGGATTTACTGATGTCACTTACCTTTTACAAAATGTGTTCCCTAATTGTGTCAAGATCACAGCTGCAATTTCGATGCTGAAATCTTCTAGATGCCACATCGATCCATTGCCGACGGAAACATGGAGACTCGTGGTTCGTTCATGCAGTGTCAGAGGAAGTTTGGTGGGTGCAAATGGCACTCTCAGCATAGCATTCTAGACCAGAGTACTCCATCTATTTGCAAAATATAAGGAAAAGAGAACCACGGGTTGGGGCTCCAGAAATAACTACTAGTCTATCACATGCTCAAATTATAGAATGCAACACCATCACCAACAGCAAATAGTTTTCACGTGGGGCTTGAAGAGATTCTGGTTTGACTCGTCCACTTCAAGTCGCTGCAGCGCTGACCCTTAACAGCGATTTTGTCACGCCCCTGCAAAAATAGAACTACGCAGATTGAAATCTCAGGATCAGTTTAGGCATACTTCAAACGACAGTACTTTTAGGGTAATTTTCAAGCAAATCCACCTCACCTTCGCCATGGACAAGCAATAAAATCACATGCAGATGGTTTTCACTGGGTGTGAATTTTATCTCCCCAGCCCTGGTAGGTTTTGGATTGCCTTCCTTGGAGTGCATTCCCTAGGTCATAGGTTTGACGATTCTAACTGTCACAGCGAAATCTAAGGTGAATTTTGCTTTGAACCATGACGAATTCCCCTCCATTGGATGCTTCAACAGTGCCACACGTTGCTTAGAGATGCAACACCAATAAGCACTTTCAGATTTGTACACCTCGATCACCCTGTCTCATGCAAGATCTATACATCGTTCGTTTCACTCTACACTCTCGGAACTCCGACTAGAAATTTCAATGCCCTGCAAGTTGGCGCGGCTTTCTCTCCAACTGCTATCAAAGTTATGGCCAACACAAACCATCTCGGAGGACTTCTCTTCCACTGAAAGCAAAGAATCCTCGCAATAGTGTTGCCTTACACTTTTCCACGTGAGAAATAAATAAACAGATAAATAAAATCCAAAAATTCAAAAATTCAAATCTGTTTTAGCCATGAACAACTCACAAGATAAGAAGAGATTGCAAAGTTCTTTTAGTCAAAGACATCATCAAAATGTTGAGTCAAAGATGACCTTGCGAGTTCTCATTTTAACAGCTCTTTCAAAATAGTCAAAATTTTAATTTTGAATGAAACATCATTGAAATTGTTTTTGTCATCTTAAAGTTTTCGTCATTTTTTTTAATCCTCCCATCTTTGTTTTACTTTCTCTTGTGGCTCTTTGACCGTGGTTAGAAGATCTTGCACAAATCTCAACTTTTAACTTTTCACAGACCTAGGTTTCTTTAAATATTTCTGGAATTTCCTCTCCTGTGTCGTAGAAGAGTAGGTGCAAGGTAGATTTAATAACAATCAGCGCCTCTTGAAAATTTCCCCGACCATAGACAAATACCGAATTTCCTGAGAGTTCCAATCATACACTTCCCTCTGCAAATACTGAGACCTGCAGTTAAACCAGAATACTAAACCACCAATCGAAGCAGCTTGATATACGATCATCTGAAAAAAGAAAAAAGAAAAGACGTCAGTGATTCGGCTCTTTAAGGTCCATGCCATGCACACGCGACCGAACACCAGATTGTGAAGACAACGCGGAGGTTGGAGATATTTTGCAAGGAGAGAGCAATAACTACTAGACATGAGTGCGCTCAGCACTTTTTGACAACGAAGAAAACTCAACTCTGCTGAGTGAGAAAACATCATGTTGGTAAATGTACACTGCACAGAATACCACAAACGAAAAAGAAAAAAAGAACAAAAAAAAGCTGCTCACTAAGGAACTTCAAAGTCCAATAGTAAGGCCAGGTTTCAAAAGCAGAGTGGCGATGGTGCATGTCAACCACTTATGATACCGAGATGACTCATTCAGAGAGTACACATTCAAGCAGATGGAGAATGAACCTTCGTCAGGAACAACCTCACATTTTAACAGTCAGTGTGCCTGCTTGATTCCACTGAGGGACCAAGTCGTTTTACGGACAGACAAAGGAAGAAATGCCAACTTTGCAATTACGACCGCAAAAAATACGCAAAAGTACGATAGCACGAGCATCATAATCATGCATCAGCTGTAATCGTGTGTAAATCAATATGGGATTTGCAAGAAGAAGCAGAAGCCGAAATAACACTGAAAGTTTATACCAAAATCAAGATGAACCCGACCACTTGTAAAATCTCCCTGATCAAAGAGAGCTGTGGCGACTCTCCGTCTGTGTTAGGATCCAGTACGCAACTCTACAATGCGCACATTTGTCCCATCAACGAGCATCCGAAGAAGAAGAAGTAGTAGAGGTAGCATACAACAACTTGTTGTAAGAACTCCAAAAATCCAATAGTCTTGACCAAAAGCCATTTCTAACAAGAATGCGAATGAAGAATAGCAACAGCAAGTGCATGAAGCTCCACCAAGCACTGATCTAAACTGAGATAACTCATGACTTCGAGACAAATTGAATTTTGCAGTATAAGGAGAAGTAAAATTATCGCGAGTTAAGCGCCAACGACGCACAGGTTGTACTACAAAATAATAGTAGATTTTACAAAGTTGTGCCAAAAAAAGCTACTAGGGTAACTAGCAGTGGCATTGCAACAAAAGTAAGATATTAAGTGGTGCTTAGAAAAAAATTAGGCATATAAAAAACCATTGGAGGTACTTCAAGGCTCTCTTGATTTGATTGGTTGGCTATTTGTGCAATAGCACCTTGAATGCTAGTGATTTCATCAAAACCCATAGTCACTCCAATTACTTATATGACTATAGATTATTTTGCTTAGGGAATAAAAGAGTCATTTGTTCCATTGAGATTGGTGTAAACTTAGTGCCATCATGTCTTTGTAAAAGTGTCCCACATTGGTTTAAAGGTAGTGTATGGCTCCTCGGACACGTCGATAAGCCATTGTGACAATTTCTATCATCCATTGACAAATTTCTAACCATCACTATATGAAGGAAAACATAATTAATCATATTTAATAATCCATTTTTTCCTTAATATGTATAATTTTGACTAAAAAATAATAAAATATTTAATACATTATTATTCAATAGTAAATAAAAAATTATTATTATATAAAATGTAATGTATAAAAAATTATGAAAAGAAAAAAATATGTTACTAAGACAAAAGTTATATTGTACAATTATGAATAATTCTACCACTTAATTAAAAAAATAGTTAAAAAAGTGATTAAAATTTAAATATGACCCTTGAATTTAAATTTTAATTGCACTATATCATAATTTAATTTGATTTGATTAATTTTGTAATACAAAATATTGATAAAAAATACATCACTGTTTGCCTTTTAACTTCAAAACACATGTTGTGTAAAATATCAAGATAAATTAATAAACTATAATATAATATTAGTAACTTATACCAACTCCAAGTTATTAATTGATTATGCAATATTGATTATTTGCATACTATTAGAATGTGTGAAATCTATTAAAACTTATAAAAGCATGTAAATATTGTTTGACATGATTAATTAATGAGATACCATAATTTTTTTATTTGAAAAATATTTATTATTTAAAATCTAAAATTTAATCTTTCATAGAAAGCACCAAATGTTTCATACATGATTGTTTTTAGTATTTTTATTACCATTACCAATCTAATTTTTTTCTTAAAGATCAAGATTAAATTTCAATGTCATTCAACTCTTCCCTTACATTTTTAAAATTCTATTTTTTTAAAAGTTAGATATTATTTTATTATTTTGATTCAATAATAATATTATAATGAAAATACTAATAATGATAAGCTTGCTGTTAAATAATCTCAATTTAAAATTAAAAAAACACACCTTTTAGTGTGTGTGTATATATATATATATATATATACATATACATTCTACACTATATTATATATTCTACACATGTTATACAACCATCCATTGATCAATTCTAAACTCTCAACATGAAAAAACGACTGGCCAGGCATTGACCATCGCCACAAGTCCAAGCTGTGAGGCGATGAAAAAAATAAATAAATAAAAAACAACCCTGCATAAAAATCATTTTATTAGAATAATAACAAAGGACCTTTTGTACAAATACTGGAAAACTTCACAAACAAATTATTTTACAATATTAGTATTTTTATTACCATTAACTGCCGCTAATGAGTAATATTACTCTGTATTATACATTAAAATACCATTCATGCTTCCTGAACAATAACAGTCTTAATGATATCAGAAACTGAGGATTCGATGTTCACTAGAGTAGCAAAACCAGAACACTTTCTGTAAAAACATACACAACAAAACATGAAGAGGACGTTGTGAGACAGATTCAAGATTCAAACTGTGTTAAACCCCAAATCCACGATCGCATGCAACTCTCCTTACTGCATTAAAGTTTTGCAAAAGTGATCTCTCTACCTCTCCTGTGAAGCTGGTCTCCGCGTTCATATTCTATTCAGATTGCCACCGAAGTTGAATCAGCAACATTCACTGAAAGGGCATGTTGTTTGCAAAAGCTTGAACTACATCGCCAGAGCCAACTCTTCGAGCCGAAGGGACGCCTTCAACGCAAACCAGACCCTAACTCTAGTTTCCACCATCGAGCCCTATGCGTTGCTGGATTTAAAATTCAAATGCTTACTTCACGAACATTACGGTGAGCTCAGCGCTGGGAGCACGGCGCAGAAAAGTTTTATCACTTGATAGTGAAGAAAGACTATCACAAGCACAATACCAACGCTTAATTTCCGAACCCATGAATTAGGTTCCGGTTCTTGTTTTTTAAAAGATACAAGCCATTCCAAGCTGTGGGACTTGGACGTGATTCAAGATGACAAAGGCGTCTGGGGCCTATCCCTTGGCCCGCTGCAAGGTAATCTACCTCGTCCGCCACGGCCAAGCAACCCACAACAAAGCTCGCCTCGAATCACCTGATGATAGCGTTTACAAATCCGAAGCCTACTTTGACGCGCCTCTCACCGACTTAGGCTGGTATCAGGCCCAATACCTCCGGGAGCACGTCACCCTTACGGGAGCCATCAAGCCCCAACTCGTCGTCACTTCCCCGCTCTCTCGCTGCATCCAGACTGCCATTGGTGTCTTTGGCTCAGGCAAACCGATTCGCTCCTCGGAGCCTACCGACACAGCCCTCATGCTTACCAACGTCGCTGGTACTCACCCAAGCGTATCATCCAAATGCTGTCCCAAGTTCATGGCCGTGGAATGGTGCCGGGAGCATCTGGGCATCCACCCATGCGATCGTCGACAAGACATTACAACGCTCCAAACCCAATACCCTGCGGTAGACTTCACCGACATTTTGAGCGACCAAGACATCCATTGGAAGCCTGATACTCGAGAGCAACCGCAGGAAGTACGATACCGCGCGAGGGGTTTCGCTAATTGGTTGTTGAATCAAACAGAGCAAAAGATTGCAGTGGTGAGCCACAGCGGGTTCATTTGGGAATTCACGAGGCTATTCGGCGCAGACTTGTCGAGACAGGTGAAGGAGGAGTTGCAGGGCGGCTATGCGAATTGCGAGGTGCGGTCGGTGTTGTTGGTTGACAAGGTCGGGATCGAGCAACCGTTCGGAAAAACGGATTTCGCTGGATGTTCTGCAAAGTATTTTCCAGGGCAGTGAACTTCTAAATTGCGAGAACGCGTCCTGTGAAACCTTAACCCTAAATCGTGAGAGGGAATTAGGGGAAACCCTAAACCTAGATTGTGGAGAACTGATCATGTGAATTGATCCGGGGCTTGGATTATTGAGTTTGGGTGACAATTCTACAATGAATATCTAAATTACAAACCTTAACATAATTATTTGCATGTGTTTTTGGGGGGAGGTGGGTTTCAGCTTGACTTTATGGAAACTCCTTTTTCGGGGGTAACTTTTTGCTATTTTAGAAGACGTTAATATAAAATGGTTTCTTGCACCAATCCAAATTATCAGATGTTTCATGTGTTAATAATTGATGAACTAACTCAGCTATTGTAATTTATTTATATATATATATATATATAAATATATTTTTGAATCGGAATAAAAATGACTTCAGGTGTTTATTTGAATTGGTGATAGTGTCAACTTATTTGATTTAAAAGTGCAATATTCAGTCTTGGTTCTATAAAAGAGGTTTTATTTTTGAAGTAAAACACATATCATATGAATTGAAGTAATATGTGTTTTTTAAGTTTGTTTTTATTTTAAACATATGTAAGTAAAAATATTATATTAGAATATGTGAAGATTTATTTTATTTTGAAGCATAAACTTACCATAAAACAAAATACAACTCTAAATCAAATGAAAAGCTGATTTTGCGCTTTTTATTCTTGAATCATATTTTCCCTACATACCAATGTGGATAAATCATATCTTAATCAACGAGTAATGTTAAACGAGATGTAGCGAAACTATCAGATGTTGGATCATCGATGATCCAACATGGAACAGTTTCTAGACTCAATCGAGCTTGTGTAGGAGCTAATGGAGGCTACCACTAGCAAGAGAACTCAGATTGAATCGCAGTGCGGGCACGCACCACTGTCAATTTCGATGGGAGCGTGGTGCTTTACTTGAAGGGCTGGTTGTACTTCACAAACGGTGCCGTCTCATGGAACGAATCAACGTGATCATGGAAAAGATCTCGGTTGAAGTTCGGGTGGTGGTCTTCATTACCACATGTACCACACCAGCTCGGTGGAGGACATCGGGGGACACAAATTGTTCCAAGGAACACCAGGCATGTGTGGAGCAATTCAAGCAGTTGTGGCTTTCATTACCACCCATTGATTGTTTGGTGGGCTGTAACAGCGTGACGGTGCTTCATGCATCAATCGGTGCAGCAGAAGGTGCACAGCAATGTCTGTAGACGAAAATCATCTTGCCCACCATGCATCCCTTGTGTAGCTTTTCTTCATCGGCGATACATTTGATTTTTATTGGTGACAATAGCTAAAACTATAGTGGTATTAGCAATACCCTAAATGAAAGAATTTGATTTGTTTATTTTGGTGAATGTAAGAAAATTCCTTTCTCATTGTATTTATATATTTTTGTAAATGTATTTTTAGCTATTGTCACCACAATCCGCCACTTATTTGACAAATAGTACTTAATAATTTTATATACTCCTCTTAAACTCTAATCTTGCATGATCCTTTGATAATCTTCAATAACCTGAGCAAACTTATCACACTATATTCAACTCCAAATAAACCTTAACAGTTTTAATAAAAAAATCCTTAAAAAATCAAAAATAATCTTAAAGGAATAAAAATAAAAATAAACCTTAAATAAAAATATTAAAAATATTAAAGAAATTATAATTTTTTTTAAAAGAATAAAAAATAATTTCTAACTGACCTTTATCAAATTCTAAATAAACACTATGCTAGATTTCAAACCTCAATAAGTTTTACATTAACTTTTGATCTTGATTCAAATTTCTCATACATCTCAAATTTCTAATTAACAACAAGTACACAAAGTTTAAGAAAATCTAATTTAAAAATAAAGAGAAACAATTTACAATTTTTTTTGGATATTAGCTATCTTTCTTCTTCAACTTCAATACAAATCTTTGAGCTTGAATTCATCTCTCTTGAACCATTAACTTGATATCAAAAAATTTATAAATATATATATATAAAAAATTAACTATAAGAGTACAAAGGATTTTATTCTAAAAATATTTATCAATATATTTGCTAGATAACTCATATAATTCACCAAAAGTTAATCTTATTTTTATTCAACTTAAAACAAAGTCACTTAAAACAACCCAAACTTTGCAAAGCTCTCATAAATTCAATTTGTACTTAAATTCCTTTAAATTAATACTTATAAAAATTCTATCTAGTCTTCTTTCAAAATCTAAACTTTGATTTATTAGAATTAAACAAAATTTAATATTAAAAATCCTTGAAAAAATCCTAATCAATCTTAAAAAAATCTTGAAGAAATCATAAAAAAATCCTAATCAAATTCTAATTAACCTTCAAGAAATTGTAAGTAAATCCTAATTGAATCCTTATTAAACCTTGGTACATCTTATAAAATCTTAATCAAGTTATAATCAAATCTTAAGAAAATCTTAAGCAAATCCTAATTAAAACTTAGCTAATTCCAATCAACCATAATTAAACTTTGTAGCAAATTTAAAATTCTAATAATTATTAAGTAAATTATTGATCTTGATACAAAAAAATTATACCTTTAAATTTACTAATTAGTAAATTTACAAATTTGAAGAAAATTAAAAGGTATAATTTGAAGAAAATTAAACTTACAAATAAGAAGAAAAAATTTATAATATGCTTATGTGTTAGTTGTCTACTTTTTCTAATCTTGATGTCAATTTTTTAGTATTAATAGCTCTATTTTTCACTCTTTACTTAATATAAAACTTTGCATAGATGTTAAAAACTAAGTTAACTATTAACTTACAAAAATATCATTTCAATTCAATTGGCCAATTAATTAAAATTGTAGAAACCTTGATCAACTATCAAAATCCAATTTTAAAGAACTTAATATACTTAAATTTCAATAGTCATAAATCTAACCATTTAATTAAGTTTAAGTTCATAATGCACATTCAATATAATTATTTTTATAGATCTATTAATTTTTATTTATAAATCTCTTAGAAAAGTTATAATTTTTTTCATAAATAAGATTTATTTTTTATTCTTCAAAAATCACCATCATCCAAAACAACCTTAACTTTGCAAAACTTCTATCTAGTCATTATTCACTCAAATTACTCAAAATCAATGCTTAAAGAAATCCTATCAAGTTTGCTCTTAAATATTGCTCACCAATCAATAAAAAAACTCTACATTAATGGTAAGTGCACAGTTTGGTGTCTCTTAGTCTAATTTCAACCTTGATTCACAACCAATCTTTTTTAGATATTTTTTGCTTAAAGCTACTATTTACTTTTATCTAAAGATGCCTCTTGTTTGTTTTTTGCTAATCTACTTTGTTTTGTCTTGTTTATAGCCCTACAAAGTAAAGAGAAGTATTTTAAAGAAAAAAATAATATTAATACTAAATTATTTTTTATTAATTTTGTGACTTTTATCTATATTTTTTAAAATAGTTTTTTACTATATTTTTAATTAATTCCATCAATAATTATATATATATATATATTTATATTTTTAAATTATATATATATATATATATATATATATTTTACCAAATAGTCGTATTACAATACAACAACAACTTATACATTTGTAAGTTGTTATGTTTTAATTACCTATGTGCAAAAGTCTTGATTAGCTATAAGACATGCATTTGTAATAAAACATTCCAACTTTTCTTGTAATTTCATTGAATTAGGTTGTGACTATAGTAAACATCAATAGATGGTAAGTTGTGGTGGCATTAGCAATATCCTTGATTCATTGCATTTAAACTTTTATTGCTAACTGTTTTTACTTAATATTTTAAACTTTACTTTTTAATTATATTTTGAAGAATTCGATGTAAATAACCTTACTATTGATATAGAATTATTCTTAAATTTATTATTTTTTTATTTTTTAAATAATAATATTTAAAATTTTAATATAATTTTAAAAATAATATTATAAGTATATATTACACTTTATTTCATCATATTTGATATAATTTTAATTGATATTTAAACCAAACAATTTGAATGTAGTGGTTTTTTTAAAAATTTTACATATAAATTCAACATACTAAGAAACATTTTAAGTCTTTTATGTTCAACCCTATGATATTATTACCATCACATAATTTTTAAAATTGTGTTGAAACATGTTACAGTTTTATTACAAGCAGCTTCTTTAAAAAATAAATAACCAAAAGATGAAATATACATTAAATTTTATTACAGTATTATAAAAATAGTTATTAAAATTTTACATCTTATTATATTTAAAAGAATACATGAAAAAAAAATGATAATTACCAAATCCTTTTAATATTGGATATTGGAAACTTCATCCTACATTATATTACATAAGACACAATTTGTTCTACTTATCCCATATAAGACTTAATATAGGACACAATTAATTGTGAATGGAAAATATGAATATAAATAGAGTTAAAAAAGACATGCAATTTTATATTTAAAGCTTGATAACTAATCATTGCCAACTTAAAATTTCCGTTTTATAATTATGAGTTAAAAAAATATTTTCTTGTTATCTTGGTATAATTTGCTTAATATAAGAAACAATTTTTGATGAGTTTTTGACAAATATTCTGTATTAAAAAAGGGAAAAAAATTGCCCTTATTGGAAGGGTGTAGTAATCAAGAAAGTTATCATCTATTTCAATTGTAAGATACTTTTATCTTCTCTAAAAGATTAAAAGAATTTAATACAATCACTTTAATTTTATTTATTTTTTCTCTTTGTGAACCAGTTACAAATATAGTACCTTATTAATAAAAAATGGTGGTGCTATGTACTATGAATATAACATGTTACACCCTCCACTATTTGCACTCTTTTGTTTTCAAAAAAAACAAAACAAGATAATTATTACCAAAACATGCACATTACGTAAACCAAACTTTGACCAAGTTGAAGTTAATGCAAATTAATATGTTAGTAAGTAATTTATGACGATTCTGAAATAAACGTTATGAAGACTACATCGCTACACACAGATCTGTGATACAAAATTATGTGCATAATTCAAGAACCACAGTATGTTTGTTCTAATGTCAACCAACATACTTGGAAAACAAAACTACAGCAGCCATTCAAGTTCCGCAATGCTAATGCCGTAACAACTCATGTCAAAACAGAGCAGATCACGGATGCATTTTATCTTCAAATGAATGCTGCTTAAAAGAGGAGAAAGACGATACAAACCACATGGAAGGAAAAAGCACAATATTGCAATGAGAAATTTCACAATTGGGCGCCAAAATCTTACTTTTCCAATGCTATTGTTGCTATAGGTGCACAACCCCACTTGGGATGACTTGCTTCGATAGAATTCTGTAGTGTAGCTAAGTTTAGAACGCAACCGGAGACAGCTCATGTGCTGATCAAGCATGAAAACATGCCACGTCGGATCGTGATTACGAGAGAGTACCAGACTGTCATGTTACAGATGTGAGAATCTGCGCACTCGAGCAATTTCCCAACTGGTTGCTATGAAGAAACCTCACATATCGGCAGGTTCCAGAGTCAGAGAAAGTCATGGTGGCTGACTACAGCGTGAAGCCGGGACAGTCGAAACTGAAGTCAGGACCTCGGGAAATTCAAGCAACTTGGGAAGATTGGGATTTCGGTTAGAGTCGGTGCAGTCAGTGGGTCGAAAAGTACATAAGTTCCAATCCAGCTAAGGCTCGACCCTCGCAAAGATAACCCGCTGAGATAACGAATTTATTCCTCGGCACTTGGTTCTCAGCAGCTGAATAGTGAAAGCAGCTTGCCAACATTCGACACGTTCAGAGATTGATCCTTTAGACAGAGATTCGATCGCCATATGAGTGGTCAATGACGTTGGGCGATTCAGAGAGGCCCTGCACAGGAATTCGTGTCTGCGTTCCACAACCACTGCACCAAAAACTTCCGCCCCCGCACCCCATGCATGTTGTAGCTGGCGCCGAATTGGGAAACAGCCACAGTGCCCGGGTAGCCCCCTGCTGCACCCGGCCCATACATACCCTCGCAGAGATCGGCAATTTCTCTGGGGGCTGACGGATTCTCTCCCGCGTACCAGGCGTTTATAAGCGGGTTGCTAGATATTTCGGCCAGCTCGTGACCAATGACGCTCACCATGCCATCGACACCAACATCATTGTTTGGGCTTTTGAGTGGGGACATGGAGGCCGCCATGAACTGGGGCACTGCAAATGGATAAGCACATGTCTCCGGGCATGATTTCCCCGAATTTCCAATCCAGGTGTAGGGCAGAGTGTAACCCACTTTCGATGGGAACGTGAAGTAGTGGAACCCACATACTGCTCGGCAGTAGTCCTGCATCATTACATCCTCGGCAGTGAGGACCATGTAAAGACCCCCCTTAGTGTTTACTGGGAGAGTGCCGAGATTCTCCGCCAATGCGCTGCGAATAACCTCTTGCACGCTCAAACGGGAAAGCTCTCTCCCGTGAGAGTAACCGTTGTCTTCATGTTCACCGACCACAGTGATCGACGAGCTGATGTTAGCGCCCGTTTGATCCGTGTACTTTTGGACAGTTGACCACCATTGCTGCACCGAGGGGCCGGGGAGGGAAGCGGGAGCCGAGATGGAGCTCAGAAAGTCGCGAATGATACTCTTCTGGGAGGTTTTCCACGCCCCATACCAGATGATGTAGACGTGGATGTCCGATGTGAGCACTGGTCCCATGTGGTACTGCATGTTGACCTGGAGCTGTTGGACTAGAGCCTTAGAATCTCTCGACTCACTGCCTGACCATGGCCTGAATGGTCGGTAAACTGTCGAAAGCAGGGAATTATCAGAGGTGGCAGGAGCTGCATTAACCAACATGGCTGCGAATAGGAGGACGAGTAAGGGGCGATGAATGCCATAGTTCATCATGAGGCTGAAAGTGATCGTCATGCGCAATGGAGGGTACTCAGGGGTTGAACAGCAATGTGATCTGTGGTTGATTTGACCAGTCCTAGGAGCTCAAAGTTGCTCCGAGGGGCTTTGGAATTACTCGACTACAGTTGAGCATATAACAAAGATAATGACGGTAGTATATCGAGCTTAGAACTCCCTTCCGTCATGCATTCCAGCTTGATGGACGCGCCTCTCTACCGACCTGTGAAAGGAAGGCAAAAAGATTTCAGCAAGGCAATAATATGTGCGATGGCGTGAGTGTGTACGATCATTCTCGCTCTCTCTCTCTCGCACTATTGTAATCGTTTCATTCTTCATGTAGCAAACACTAGATTCCAAGCACTGAACGTATCGGGAACTGACAGTGCACTCGCTGCAAGACGGTTGCCATTTATTAATTTGTGGTTCCAATTTGAAGAAGTCCTCACAGGCATCAATGCATTCAACCCTTAAACCACCAGAGGAAGCCACATTGGGAGCTAGAGAGCGTGCCTGAAGTTAGAGCCAACGAAGATAGCGTACAACAGCCGCCAAAAAGCAGGAAACAAAAAACACTGTCATAACGCAAATCCTCAATGCTGGCCAGCGGAGACGGCAGAATTGTAAAAAGCGACCTAATAACTCACCTACAATCCACAGGTTCTCCAAACTCGCCACCTCCCTACAGTAAGCAATTCGAAAACCAATGCGAAGTCCACGAAAAAAAACCCACCGCCAGCACAATCAAAAGCTCCTACTCCAGCAAGAACCAAGCACATTGCGCGCACCCAACACCCACGCACCCAATGTCAGCAAACATGAATGCCTCTTTCTCGCATCCAAACACCACGCCTCCGAAGAACCGATCCGCTTCCAACCCGGACCCAGGAACAGCTAGCTGTCTAACAGCTCGACCCCAGACGCTGCCCAATCGCATCACCCAGCAAACGGGTCTTACACTAAACCTCCGTCCTTCAAACGACTCCTCGCATTGTCATTACAAACCCGTGCTGGAAACCCTCACAGCACCATGGAAGCTGAAAGAGAAAGTGGGGTCTGAAGCTTCGCCACAACAAGGAGGAGGAAGGAAGGAAGGAAGGAAGGAAGGCAGGAAGCTGTCTGTCTGTCTGTCTGTCACTCAGTCACTCACTCCCTCACTCCCTGCAGCAGCAGCAACAAACAGTGTGAGCTGGCCCCAGCTCATGAGACGAAGTCGACGAAGACGAAGAAGAAGCCCTCCCTTGCGATCGTCATTTCTCAATCAGGGACGACGACGATGATCACGATCTTCTTCATCGTCGTCTCACATCATCAGGCTCCTGCTGTTGCTGCAGCAGTTGCTCCTGCTGGTGGTGGACAGCAGCACTCGTTGTCTCTGCCTCTATCTCTCTCTGGGCTGCAGGCGCGGGTACCAGACCGAGGCGGGCCTGTTTTTGAACTCCGCGTAGGGGGCATTGGGAATGGATACATTCATTCATCCATTAATCCTATCATAAATTCATTCATCCTCAAGCAACGCCCCCGTCCGTCAGCTCGTCCGTCCGTCCGTCCGTCCTCCGTCGTCCCCCTCCCCTAATGGTGGTGAGAAGGAGGGAGAGAGGGAGGGCCTTTCTTCTTCTTCTTCTTCTTCTTCTTTTGTGGGGTTTGAGGGGGTTTGGGTTGGGATTTAGAAACCACCCACAGTGATGTTTGTTTGTTTGTTTGTTTGTTCTCTAATAAGGATATGATATTAATATGTAAGCATACTCAGTAGGAAGTGGAGAGATGTATGTTGATGATGATGGTCTGTGGTTGGAGCTTTTTCAATGTGACCATAAAGCTATGGGAATTTCTATTTCATTGAGGAATTCACATTTAATTATAAAAAAAAGAAGATGGAAATATGGTATGACCAAACTTATGAATACTAAACTCTATAACAATTTTAATTTTTTAAATTTTAAAGCAAGAGAAGCACTTCCAATTAATATCATTATGTAAAAACTTTTTTTATGTGCAAATTACTAAAACATATTAATTAAGTTTTTTTCGAAATCAGGAGATTAAGTAAGTAAATAAATAAATAAACATACAATGTAAAAAATGAGTTTTACATGCAAACTTTGATTATGCATTTAAAGCAAGTGAAAAAAAACTCCATAGCCACTATGTCAAAGCAGGCTGTAAATTTGGATGTTGTAAAGCACATGATATCATGCATGTATTTATTTGACACTTGTAAATCTATTCTAGCAAAAAAAAGTACTTATGGGGGACAATAGCATTTTAAAATAATGTTATTTATGTATTTTGAAAGTAGTGATAAATGTTTATATTCTTTATTCAAACCAAAATTGTCAATGAAATATTGTTGTATTTTTTATTTTATGTATGGAACAATAAGCTACAAATTACTTTTTGCACCTTTTATTTTCTTAAATATATATAAAAAAACAAAAACAAAAACAAACAAACAATCCCATGAAGTTATTAAAAGAAGATTAAATTACTAATTATCATTTTAATGGTTGATTTAACACTTTACGTAGTTCTGTATCCTCTATTACAAAGACATCATATTTGATCAAGTAAAAGAAGTTACTGTAAATTATTTTATTTGTAATTTCATTCATTGAATATGTCGTTTTAGTTAGATTTTGATCTGCAAACTAAAGAAAACGATATTTGTAGACAATTACATCTCTTGAGCTAATTTTTTATTTTCTTTTATAGCTAATGAAGAATACAAATCATTCATAAGCATGAGAACCTTGCTTAAATGAAATGCTCAAACGTGATGCGCCAAGGTGAAAAAAAAAATTCATCGAAGCATGATTTGTGAGCCGTTTAATGGTAAGGAGTCACATCATTAAATTTGGTTTTAGTTGTATGAGCAATAGCAGACCACTAAAATTATCTCAAACAAAAACTCGATGCTTGGGTTGGGTGAATGCCAAAGTCATTGAAAGCTGTCAATGCAGTGTAAGTTTTGGCTCTTCATTTGCATGTGTGCCAAGATCCTTTCCTACAGCAAGTCGGGAAACAAATAAAAATAAGCAAGTTTCAGTAGGATGGTTCTTTGGTAAAGCCAGAAGTTCTACAAATCCATCAATTCAACAAATGTTTCAATTCAGAAGGTACTGAAAGCCAAAATCGGGTTATTTCGTCCCTGTATATGACAGATTTACCGTGAACAGTGAGGGACCTCATAGTTGAGGCAACTTATATTGTAACATCAACAACAAGACAACCTCAATCATACCTCAAATTGATAGCTACGCTGGTTGAGACTTTGAGAGAGGTACTTTGCCATCTGATTTTTTTTTTTTTTTTTTTTTTTTTTTTCTGTGATCATGTGTCAAAAGGGTAAACATTTTTTCAATTAAATTTATACAAGAGTATTGCCAATTAGGTTAGGTATTTTACAGCACCAATAGCAAGCTCTATTTTTTGTTGCTAGGATGGCACTTCACGGAGTAAAACTGAAACCAGAGGTAAAGATAGCTTGGCGTATTTACTTTTAGCTTAGTGCCGTATAGTGGCCAGGAGGAGAAGAACGTTCCTTAGAGGAAAGTTGTGGGTCTGCTGGGGACTCACTGCAAGTGGACGCATTTAGGAAGCTCCGGTTCAAAGTTGAAGGACAATTCAAATCCTAGTTAACAGTAACCGCCGCCTGGCAGCTGGAGGTGGTAATTCTGGAGCTTGGCCATGTTTGTTGCTGGAATTAACAACCTGAAATCGTTTACATCTTAGGATACCATCATGATCAACATGAAGACTAAGAAGTAAATGCATACAGTATCGTTAGTGCAAAGTCCTACAGCATTAAAAAATAGTAGCAAAGTTACACCAGATGCTGGTGTGAATAATCGAATTGCAGTGAGTGTAAATTACTATTGCAGAGATAAAGAGGTAGCATTACCTTAACAACAACGACTGCGATTATACCCGCAACAACGAGGAACAGAAAGAACATAATACATCGGTCTGTTGCCATCTGCAATGCAAAAGCTTTCTTGTCAAAATTATTTGAGTGCTTCTAAATTTCTCAGATTATTCAAATTCTGGTTTTGAATTGCGATTGCAGTTGACATATATCAGGCGATACATGAATCTGTAAGAGAAGGCAATGGAAGGGTTTGAATGTTTTGCCAAACCTGTCGACCAATTTCTTTGACTAGACCTGAAGCTTTCTTTAGAGAGAATTGGAGTGTATCCATCTCATTGTTTATCCTGCCGAGTTGCTCCGTCTGGAAAGTTTGCAAGATCATATTGAGCACAAGAATCTCTAACCTTAAATCGATAATGAGAGCACTCTACCCAAATACCGAATGTAGATCTCAATAAACTCCAATCAGAAACTTGCAAACAATCGCTACTTTCATCAAAGAATTCACAAGTCGGTCTAAAATAAAGTACACTGTTTGAAATTGAATGAACAAGAGTAGCATAATGTAGCCCAGCATACTTGTCCTTTCAAAGTCGTGGCAGATTGTACGCCAATGTTGATGGTGTCCTCCACAACCTGCATCATCAAATCAGAACCTTATTCCTCACATGAGAGCATTGAACCTTGTTTAACTAGATGACGAGGATTGCAGAGACTGTATTAACCTGTTTTGACCTTTCAATCGTTTGATCTGTTTCGTCCATCTGCTTCCTTCCAGCTTCAACGAGCTCTTGGTTCGACATAGCTGTGGGTGGATGAGAACGTATCCGTTGAGAAAACGGCAACAAACTATTCCTTACAACTCGTAATTATACATAATTCAAGACCATAATACATCCAAGCGGGAATACTAACTTGAGGCCACGCGGACATGCGCGCCACGCGCTGCTCCAGCATGCAAACCTCCATCAAGAAGCTCTTGCCTGCTCCCTATCGAGCTTGTGTAAGTCTTTCTCAGAGCAACGTAAGAATTGAGTTCCTTGATCTGCGAATGAAAATTTACGAGTTCGAAGATCAATCTGATGCGTATCGAGCTCTCAATCAACAGTACCTGGCTCTCAAATGTAACAAAAGGACGAATGAACCAAGCTCTAGAGAATGCTTACGAGCGATTGCTTCTTCTCGTTCAGTAGCTTGGCTGTCTCAGGAAGTACCCTGTCACTCCCCTCGTTGATTTCTCTATCAAACTCCTTAATCAACCTGGGAAAATTTCAGCAGAGGCCGTTTCAGCACAATAGAGTAGAACCAAGTGAGACGATTGATGGTTGGCATGCACTAATCACATGAAATAAGGAGCATTAAGGAGCTCATAAGAAGGCTGGTTTAGGGTTTAGATTACCTCTTGGCCTCACGCATCTTAGCAGTCAGCTCCTCAAGCTGCTTGGTCTGCCTTCCTGCATCTTTGATCTTGTCTAATCGTTGAAAACCAGTCCTGTCATCATACAATTATTAGTCGTGTAGAGCGGGTTCTTCAAGACTAAGAATGGCAAAGACAAAAGACCTCATTGCATCATGCAAATTCAGTCTAAAGTAAAGAAGCTTGTATTATTACCCCCCTCTATCGTCAATTTAGTTGCAGAGTGATGCCATGGACAAGACCCAGCCTAGTCAACCTTTCGAACTTATCTTTGTTTTCACTGCATTTTCCTAAAAGACACCAAAAACTTTCTCGCTGGAAAAACACCAATCCTACTCTGCAGCCTTTCATCGACGCCAACATTTCTACATTGTGATAGCCAGCATCCAGAAATAAAGCTCACAAGAATGTTATATACAGCGACCAGATATGAACCAACGGCACGGAATCACTTAGGTCACTTCTCTCGTAACCCAATCAAGAGGGGAATATGTAACACTCACGAGAGGAGCTTAAAGGCATCGCACACTTCTTTCTCTATGTTCACCAGCTGGGGAGGCAATTCCGAGGCCATCAGTGCTCTACCTTTCCTTTTCTTTTTTGAAATCAGCGAAGCCAGGCCACCCAGTTGCTACTCGAAAATCTCTGCTTGAAATGGGTATCTCGGCTCTCCAATTCCACTCTCACAAAAACAAAAACAAAGGCACAATAAACCCAAACCAAACGTAGAGCTAGCTAGCTATAGCTCATAAATCAGCTCCCTCCTTGGAAAACCCGTCAGGTACAAGACAGGCATCAATGTAGATCATGAAACCAACAGAAGAAGAAGAAGAAGAAGAAGAAGAAGCTGGGTAGAGTCGAGAACACCATCACCGAGAAGAAGAAGTAGAAGAAGAAGAAGAGAAAAGCTGCAGCAGCAACAGAGATGATGATACAATATTATATAAGAGCTGCTGCTGCTGTTGCTGTATTGATGCGCCGACGCTTTCGAGGTGGCAGAGATGTGTCGGAGTAGTAAGTAGTAAGTTACCATTTCTCTTTGTCCTTCTCTTTTCTTTTCTTTCTTTTCTTTACGTTTCTTACAAGTAGCCAACACTCTTCTCTAAGTCAGCCGACGCACCTCGGGCATCGGTTTCGTCCCCCTTGGAAGGGTGGATGAATGAATGACCCGGTTCATCCATTGACTGAGGTGTGAGATCCGAGTCTGTTCATCCTCTTGCTTCTTCTTCTCACCTGGGACGAGTGTTGTAGTCTTTGTATGTGTGAGGTGAGGTGTTTCAAAATCGTATTTCTTATGGTTCACTTTGTACCATTAATTCAACAATTCTTGCAAGAGAACTTCCATTCATTTTAGTATCTCTAAAGGTTAAATTTTTTAATTGCTTATTTAATTCGACCTATCATGTTTTATTATATTATTATGTTAGCTTTATTTCTATTAACACGTGTTTATATATACACATATGCTAAAAATTTACAGTTTCATTCGATTATCAATTCACGTGATAATTAAGTACGAACTTCATGAACATAAATAAGTACAATCAATCAGTAAAAGAACACAAATTAAATTAACCGTTGAGCTTTGGTGTGATCTACTAGTAACTGTTTAAACATTCAAAATATTTCATAGTATAGTTTAAATTACTTGATAGTAATTACTATGAGCGAAGAGAAGTATGTGTGACAATGATACCAACACAATTATTATTTATTTTTATTTTTATTTTTATTTTATATTTTTTCCCAAAAGCATTCAACAACTATTATTTCTATGCTAACATCTACAACATACATCATACAATATTAATAATAACAATATTAAATTCATACCAACCTCAAATATACCAACTGGAAGCCAAATTGTCAAGCTCTCACTACCAATCTGCAAAACCTTATTATGAAGTCGGTACCGACTTCATACCGACACATATTTGAAGTGGGTATTTCACACAAATTCAAGGAAATTCAAGCAGCATGTGGAAAGGTGTGTATGTGTGGGTGAGTTTCACGAAAGTAAAACGAGGAAAACGAGGAAAGCGAGTCAGGGATTGTGAATGAAACGACCCGTTGCGAGCAGAATTTGGTGCCAGAGTGATGATTTCTAATACGTTTTCAATCTCTTCAATCGACCTCTGTCACACAATCGCATCTTTTTCGTCAGATTAGGTACCAGCTCGCCAGTGGTAAGTTGCATCCGAAGAAGGTGTTTTTTTTTTTTTTTTTTTTTTTATAACTTTTGTAACAATGAGAGACGAATCTTGCACCGCATGTGCAGCGTGGAGCTTGAATCTTGGGTCTAGAAGATGCTCGCACTGTACAGTAATCGCTAGGGGCACTTAACTCTTGTACACATGACACCATCCCGGTGTTTCATAAGCTGACGAAATCGCAGCATATCCCCCTAAAACTCACGGTTGTTACCGTAAATTTGCTTGAAGCATACTGACAATGAGTCGGTTGATGCGTGTGGTAAATGGGCCTTTCATTAAGAGAGTGGATAAATAAGGTGAAAATAAGGAATTCATAGGAAAAAGTTGACCGTTTGGTGAAATGAGTTCATTCGGTGATGTAGGGTTTGTGAACTAAGTGTGAATGTAACTTTCGTCCCCCAGTAGAACCCACTAGTACTACAGTTATGAGCAACTGTTTTGTGGTATTTTGCACGATCGTTGGTGGTTTAGCATACTTGCGAGAATCAGTTTGTGTTCGTGTGCTCATCCCGAGATTTTCATTTGATTCACTCCATTGAACAATCTTCAGGTTTAGCGAACGCGTTGATAGTGAAGCAGAGAGATTAGAGTGTGTGGAGGCTTAGGACTTGGAAGAGATGGAGTTTGTGGTGCGGACTTGGAGTGCGGGGGCGAGGCTTGGGTCTATGCAACTAGCTGCGGGTGTGCAAATGGAGACACCGACTTTGTTGCTTCTGACTCGCAAGGGATTGCCAGCTTTTATTCCGCCGGACCTGCTTCAAAATTTGCATCCTGATGCGCGTGCTTGCCAAGTTAGTCCTCTTCACTTGTAAGTACCACTTTGAAACCCTGGAGTCTGGATGCTAGGAATGTGAAAGTGATTAATTTTCAGACGAAAGTGGATTCGAATAGATTGCTGTTGATGGTCACACAGATTGTTGCTTGTCAACCAATATGGTGGTATTTAACTCTTTCACTTCCTTTCAATTAAGAAGAATGTGCCGCTACTAGCGACTTCCAATTTACTTCACTCTAGATTGTATTGTTTGAAAGCTCTAGTCCAGGGTTTAGGGTTTAGGGTTTTGGAACATAGCTGGCGTGAGTTTTGTTGTGCATTCGATTCACTGATTTGAATGCTTGACATCAATATTCAATCAAAAGTTATGGTAGGTCACAATGTGCTTGGTGGCATTCAAATTAACGTTTGTGTTTCACAGTGCATCCTCAGGATGCCAGTTCTTTTTCTGGAATTCAAGGAAAAGCTGTTGGTGATGGATCAATGAAATGATTGTATTATGTCGAATTTGGGGGTTAAAAGGTATGAAAACTGGTTCCTTGTAAGCCAAGGTATTCACGTGTTGAAAATGTTGGTGAAATAACAGCTTGGATAGCCCATCTGCGAGCATTGTAGAGACGGCCGGAGGGTTGCACAAATTTGTCAGCATGACTGGGTTTGGGATGGTTGCTTTGGCAAGAGACAGTCTCATGGATGAATCAAACGGGGAGGCATCTTCCAAGTTGGGCGCTGCTTTTGAGACTACTTCTGGCCGGCGCGTAGTATGTACCCTGCCCTCACGGGTTGATTGCATACTAATTAAATTAGTGTGGATTCATGGAAGATTTTGAACATTAGAAACTGAATTCGTAAATGCAAACTGAAGTTTGCACTTTGACTCAAGATCTGAGCTTTGAAATTGTTGGACGTTCAGAACAGCTTGTTTGGGTTGAAGTTACTATGGCATACGTTGAAGCTTGTAGACTGAATTCACTAATTTCTTTACGACTTATGCTTGAATAAATTTCATCTTCTATATTGTCTGCTATCTGCTCCTAACTAGTATATGTAGGGTTATGAAAGCTTTTATCTCTGTCTCCTACCGTTTGTCTCCGTTTCTTACATTTTGATTCTATTACCACGTTTGCTAATAAGTTGTTAGTCAGGTGGGTCCTGCAAAATATATGGAGATCGTGAACGCTTGCAAACCTGACTTGTGGGTCAGCTTGCCCGACGAGGTGCCAACCTGGGCAGCAGAGAAGCGTAATCGCCTGTCGGTAGACCGCACCCTCCAATGGCTGGACCACTGCCTCTCATTGCAACCCGTATGTCGTTACTCCCTTCACATCCTTCTTGAAAGAATTATTCTTACACACTTTGTTTACGTTGCATAATTTATTATCCTTGAGTTGCATGCCAGTAACACATCCGCAAATGAGTGCTGGATTTATTTAGACTTGGAACGTTATTTATTTGTTTCTTACTGATTTCTCTTTCAGATTCAAGTTTGTGTGAAGAGGAAAGCATCGAGAATTGTTCCCTTGCTGTTGTTGTTGGAGTTTTTTTGTTCTAACTTATAAATTGTGGATCCAGGCAGAGCGTGGTAATAGGTGCCTAGGTGTTGTGGTCGGATCGGCCAGTCTCGATGAAAGGATCCGGTCTGCGGAACAAACAGCTACTCGTAATGTAGTGGGTATGGTTCAGCCTTAGGCAAATAGCTGTGGCTAAGTTTGGATTTTTGGATAATTTGAATCAGTGTAGCGTTGATTCAACTGATTGAACTTATTACACTTGCTTCTTTTACGCATTAGCAATCATGACAGTTAAGAAGAACGTGGTGTTTGTATGTTTTGAAGAGGTCAAAATTCGATTATTTATAAATAGGTAGATTCTGATCAATTTATTGCGTCTCATAGAAACTTCCAGCGACGTCTCCTCTCATGCTTAGATGCCGTTGCCCTCATCCCAGTCTACTAAATTGGAACCGTGCTGGTACAATGCAATGAAATGTGGTCGTTTCCTGTTCTTGTCCAGGATTTTCTTTAGGTGGGTTTGGATTGGGTGAAGATGCTTCACAGCGTGCTCTGCAAATGGATGCAGTGATTGTATGTTATTTCAAACTAGTCGCTTCATGTCATACTGAGCTTTCAATGACTACTTGAAGTCGTCTGTGTTTGTTGGAATTCATGTTGAATTACTTCCCTTATCATTGTTTTACAGGCCAAATTACCTAAGGAGAAACTTCGTCATACAAGTGGGCTTGGTTTGCCAGGTTAGTGTCCCACCTTTACCTAAAAACATGACAATCGGTTCATCAGATCAATTTGATTGATGGTGTCACGAAATTGTTGCTTATTGTGTCGAAGGCTGAAGTCTTTTTAGACATGCCTGTTGATCACATTGTGACGTCTGCAGAGGAGGTATTACAAGCTGTTGAGGCAGGTGTTGATGTATTTGACAGCATGTATCCTTCATAAATTTCTCATTGGTTCACACCTTGTTTTCATTTTAAGTAGTGTTTCTTAATTTGTAGTCATATGTCTCGCATCGCTGATCAGCTTTCCAATGCGCTTATTTTATGGCTTCATGCTGTTTATTGTTCTTGAAATTCCCTCCTGTCTTAATCTTGACCGGCCTTAGATACCCATTCATGTTAACGAAGGGGGGCTATGCCATGACTTTCCCCCTTAATATGGAGAACTCTCCCGGAAACCTTGATACTCAACCTAGTGCTTCAGAACTGGCCTATATTGGTTCAGATTCGGCGAAAATGAACCTTCGTTCTGTTGCCTACAGGTACTTGACCTTCACCCTCTTTTTGGGTACTTATGAGAAGAAAGTATTGAGAAACCAGAATGTGAAGTACAATGTCCCTCAATTATGACAATCGTTCAGAATTGAAACATTTCATATGTTGCACTGAGTGATTTACTTGCTCACGTAATTTAGCAACAGTCATGAAAGTTTTCTGATATGAATTTCTCACCCTGATGACAGGCTTGACAAATCCCCACTCGTGGTTGGCTGCAAATGCTACACCTGTCAAAGGCACACCCGAGCCTACATCCACCATCTAATCAACACCCATGAGATGCTGAGTCAAACCTTGTTGGAGATGTGAGTGCCTGCTCTGTGGTCCTTTTCTTCATAATTTTTCTTTCCTGACAAGTAGACCCAGATAGGTTGTTTCTTTCATCGAGAACATATTTCTCTCTTGTGATTTTTGGCATTTAGTGTCCATTGCTTTGTGTAATACAACCAGCCAGTTCAGCTAGAGAACCATCTTACATAGCATGTCCACTGCCGACTTTACTAGTTAGAAATTTTTAATTATCGTAGTTATCATGTTCTGGATTAGCACTAGTCTTCATAAAGCTAATTGTAACTCAACAAGTTAGAGGCTATCTGACAAGTTCTACCTGGAATTCGTTGTTTTATGCAGACATAACACATACCACTATTTGGAATTTTTCAAGGCAATCCGAGACGCTATCAAGGCTGATAAATTCCTTGCCTTCAGAAACTGGTTTACCAGCACAAGAAAGGAAACTAGAGTTCATTCTCCAGCATCTAAGAGTCCTACTCTTGTGTTGCATTAGCTATTTAAAGGAGACTACACTGCACAAGGGTGAACAATTTTTGGGAGGCAAATGATGGTTTTATGAATTTCAGAATGTGAAACTTGATTTTTTTTCAAACCATTAGTCTGAACAGTCTTTGCAAGTTGTACATTTTGAAAATGAACAGTTCAATTTTGTTAAATTTAATAAATGTAGATTTTGATGTGGATGAAGTACTAAGATATGAAACATCAATTGCAATTTGTATACATATTTGGATACTTGTTTACTGATTCAAAATGGTTTAAAGATTTTTTGGCATGTGGATCCATGAAGAAATGCCGAATATTGTTTATTTGGTTGTTCATCTTCTAAGAATGCATGTGGTATATGATCTAAATGACAAGACATCTTCTATTTTAGAATATGTTGAAAGACAAAAGATAATATTAACTTCATTTTTTGAGTTATGTCTAGCAATGATAGTGGAAAGATAATATACACACCAATAGTTCTTATAATATTTTGTTTGGCATAAAGAAAGGAAGATGTGGATGTCAAAGAAATGTAGATTTGCTATTAGAAGATTATTTTTTACAAATCTAGCAATGAGAGAAAGATAGTGTTTGAAACTTTTGTTAATTTATATTAGAAGTCCATAGTCATTTGAGCACTTAAAAGACTATTCATGGAATTTTCCATCCAACATCTAAAAGTATATATGTAGCTTTAGGATTGCTTGAAGATGATAGAGAGTCACAACAATGTTTGGAGGAGGTATTAGGAATATAAATTGGATTTCAATTGAGGGCATTGTTTATTGTTTTGCTACAATACAAAAATCTACTAAATCTATTAAATTTATGGAAAAGGTTGCAAAGAGAACATGGAATTAGCAATCCAATAGAAGAATAAATTTTGGATTTTGGACTTTTCTTACTCGATTAGATTTTACAAGACTCTGACAAAATGCTTATATATTTTATTTCAATACTATTATCAAGAAATAATTAGAATGCAACAGTTAATGGAAATGACATTATTGCTCAAAAAAGAATATAAGACATTCAACAATTAGAAGCAAATTTAGAATAATATATTTCACAATTGAATCTTGAATTATAAAAGGCATATGATGATATTGTGGCTTCCATAATGGAAGTATATAGATGCATGTTTTTTTCAAATGGACTTGCATGAGCTAGTAAGTATTACAGACATATATTTATTGTAATTCTTATCTACATAATATGAATAGATAAAAGTAGATAAAAGTAGATTAATTTTATAATATCTTCTAGAAAAGCTTCTTAGAATCTTTATAGATGCTGCTTTTACTTTATATGTGTTTGTAGTTGATTGGTAGGTTAGAAACTTGATCAACAAATTAGCCACATGCCACATATATTAGTAGCTTGTAGAACAAGCTAATTATGTAGCATCCATATAGAAAATTTGCTTTGCAAGTTAAGATATGTGTTGTATAAAGTCAACACATTTTGGAGGTCCTATAGAATATCACTACATAGCTCTTAAGTAGATAGTATATGTAGAGGCAAGGATGAAACTTTCTTCACTTTTATCAATTTCTATCTTGCTTTTAGTCTAGTTTTAAGAGTTTTTAGTTTTTTTGTCTTTTAGCAATAGCCATTCTAATTTCTCTTTAATATACATATTTCTTTGTTTTTATTTTATTATACTTCTTAGAAAAAGTCTCACTTGTTTATTTATTTTTATTAAGTTCTTATTGTTGACAGATTGACAAGAGTATATTTATAATACCAAAGCTTTGTCTTTTCTTGATTAAGAGTAGATTACTCTTTTTTCTTAATAAGACATTAGCATATTAGAAGTTGTGGATTACCATCTTCAATATTGGTATTATTTTTAGTATTTTTTTTTGTACTCAAGTTCTTTTTTTTACTTATCATAGGAAATATTAGATATCTCTTTTCTTTTAAGTATTATTATAAGAAATTTTGTTGAAATGAAGAGTACAATGGTACAAATGCAAGAACAATTAAGGGAGTTGATGCTTGTAATGCATCAATTCAATTTACTATTACAAGGAAAAATGCAAATGGTAGAAAATGGAGATATAGAGATGATTGGAGCTACTTCAATATTTGCACTAAATCATGTCACTTTTCCTATGATAGAATTCCATTTAAGTACTAAAGAATAAAAAATTATTTTACTTAAGAAGTTTGATGGTATAAATTTAAAGTTTTAAGGTATTGAAGAAATAGAACTTTGAAGTCACAATACATAACATCAGTAAGGTTGTACACAAAGAGAGTATGGAGTAAGATGTCTCTCACTTCCAACACCCAATATTTATAGGTTGTGGTTGTTACCCTACAAGACAACTTCCACTCATTGATTTTTACACAAATAATCCTTGGTCCTAGGATCCTTTGACATCTTACTAACGACATAGGTATCCTATACCAAACACTAATTATTCTTACCTAATTTTTGAATATTCTCTAGTTCATACTTTAACTTCTTGACTTCGACTTTTGGTCCTAAATTTCATCTTATATCCATAGGATGTCCTTTTTATACACCAAGAATCAATCCTTTGATCATTAGTAACTTATCTAAGGTAATATCTTCTACAAGATAACTTATTCTACTTTCACTTTTACTTCAATACTCCTACTTTGCTATTGGTCAAAAGACTTTCAATCCTAATGCCTTTGTTAACATGTGGTGCCTATTCTTTAGTAATGTCTTTGTCAAACATGTGGTGCCTATTCTTTACTAATGTCTTTGTCAAACATGTCTTTTGTTGCACAATACTTCATATCAATCACTACCATTTCAATCTTCTCTCTTATGAAGTGATGTTGAATATCAATGTGCTTAGTCCTTGAATAATGCTTTGGATTCTTTGCAAATACAAGACATCCTTGGTTGTTACACTTCATTGAAATTGCTTCCATTTGCACATCTTCAATGTCCTCCAAAAGTTGTTTTAGTTATATTGCCTCTATTGTACCATGGCTTGCTGCCATATACTTCGCCTCCATTATTGACTTTACAATTATTGGTTGTCTTTTGCAATTCCATGAAATTGCTCCCACTCCAACAAAGAATACATATTCCGTTGTTGACCTTCTATCATTTGCATTTCTAACCCAATCCGCATTACAATAACTGTGAATAGTAATGTTATCACTTCTAAGACATAATATGAAGTTCAAAGTACCTTTTAAGTACCTCATGTTCCTTTTGACGGTTGTCTAATGGATTGGTCCAACCTTTGACATGTGTTGAGTCACAATACTCATTGTATATGCAAGATCCACCCATATACCAACCATTGCATACATTAGTGAGCTGATTGCTACCTTGTATGGAACACCTTGCATTTGTCCTTCAACTTTAGCAAATTCTTCTTTTGTGAGCTTTATCAACTTCAAATTGGCCTCGAAAGGTATTCCAAAAGGCTTATACTCATCCATGTTGAATCGTTTTAACACCTCTTTAATGTACTTACTTTGGCTCATTGTAATAGTCGTCTTAGCACAATTTCTTACAAACTTCACTCCTAAATAATAGTGAAGCTCTCCCAAATCACTTATCTCATATTCTTTTTTAAATTTTACCTTCAATCAATCCATCATTTTGATAGCATTGGTTGAGATGATCAAATCATCAACATAGAAGATGACAATCAATATGAACTCATTTGATTGCATCACATAAAATGAATGATCAACTTCACTCCTCATAAATCCTTCATTCACAAAGAATGTATCAATAAATTGATACCATGCCCTTGGAGTTTGCTTGAGCCTATTCAAGGATTTCTTCAACTTACAAACAAGGTTTTGTTTGCCATCTTCAACAAATCCATGAGGTTGATCCATATAGATGTCTTCTTTCAACTTTTCATTCAAGAAAGCCGTCTTTACATTCATTTGATGCATCTCTAAGTCCATTGCTCCTCCAATTCCCACAATGGTTCTAATGGTGGTGAATTTGGCCATAGGAGCAAATATTTCATTGAAATCAATTCCAAAAACATGTGAATATCCTTTGGCAACCAATTTAGTCTTGTATCTCACAACATTGTTAATTGCATCTCTTTTGATTCTAAACACCCATTTATAACCAATTAAAGATTGATTTGATAGAAGTTGATTCAATTCACATATTCCATTATCCATGAGTGATTTATAATCTTTTTCTATGGCATTCTCTTACTTCATAGCATCCATGGACTTCATTGCATAACACAAACTCAATGAATCAGCAAAGAATGTAACATTGACATGTTCTTCACTTACTTGGAAAAAGATGTGGTTCTTCCACTATGTACCAAGTTGTTTTCGATCTCTTAAAGGATATTTCCTTTCACTTGATGAAGATTCACCTTCATGCATTCCAGTAGCTCTTGCAATCTTTTTTTCTCTTAAAACTTGTCTCTTCACACTTAAAGGTTGGTACTCCTCATCACCATCATCATCTTCAACATCTTGTTGTCTTCATTGCTGTTTTTAGCAATTGTATGTACCTCATGATCTACCTTCTTTGATTCTTCATCTTCATTTTAAATTCCACCATCTTCACTATCATTATCATCTTCTTTTTCTTTCATTGCTAGATTTAAAGATGTGTCTAGAAATACACCATTACTTCCACTTGGACACATTTCCAAGTGCTCATAAGCACTCTTGTCCTCCAAAAACTCTACATCACGACTTTTAATGATTTTCTTGGTTTCTAAACACATGAGCCTATATGCTTTAGTACCTTCACAATACCCAATAAATATACAATTTGTTCCTTTTGCATCAAGTTTGGACCTCATGCAATCTGATTTCTTTGCATAAACAATGCATCTAAAGATCCTAATGTATGAAACACAAGGTTTTTTACCACTCCAAGCTTCTTGTGGAGTCATTTATGTGAGTGCACTTGTTGGACATCTATTCCTTGTATACACTGTATTAACCATAGCTTCTGCTCAATATTCATGCTCAAGTTTTTGTGCATGAAGCACACTCCTTGCCATCTCCATAATGGTGTGATTTGTTCTTTTAGCAACCTCATTTTATTGTGGAATATAAGGAGTAGAGGTTTGTCTTGCAATGACTTGATTTTTCAAAAATTCATCAAAATGCTTTGACATGTATTCACCTTTATTGTCTGTGCGCAATACTTTCAACTTGCACTCACATTTCTTCTCTACAAATATCTTGAATTCTTTAAATCTTGAGAAACACTCACTCTTAGCTTTAATAATATATATCCACACCTTTCTTGAGAAATCATCAATAAATGTCACAAAATACCTTGCTCCTCCAATTGATGGTGTCTTCATTGGTCTACAAACATCAAAATAAACCATCTCCAATAATTTACTTGCATGTATTGCAATTCCATTTGGAAATGAAGCCCTTTGTTGTTTACCTTAGATACAACCTTTGCAAGCAAGTGTTATAGTATTGTGGTTGAATTGACAAAGATCCAAGCCACTTACCATAGATTGGAGCTCTTTCATACTTTTGGAATTCAAATCACTAAGTCATTGATGCCAAATACCAAAATTATCTTGATTTTATGAAAAATTAGCATATATTGCCACTTCAACTCTATTCACCTTCTTACAATTGATGAAGTAGAGGTTGCCATTTCTAAGGCCCTTGGCAACATGTTGTCCATTCAATGTCTTGACTAAACACTCATCCATGTCAAATTGAACTTTATAACCATGTGATACAAGTTTGCTCACTAAAAGAAGGTTCTTCTTCATCTTTGGTACAAGTAAGACTTCCTTCAATTTAATCCTCTTGATTTGGTCTTTCACTACAATCTCCACCATAATGGAGCCAATTTCAATGGCTTGCACTAAGTTATTATCTCTCAACCATACTTTTCTTGCTGGAATTACTTCATAAATATCAAATAAATACGTGTATGGTGTCGTATACTTTGAGGCAGCCGAATCTATAATTCACTTAGACATGGCAGCCATGGAGGCTCCTTCACTTGCCATGAAAGCATAATCATCTCCACCAAAACTATCACTAGGATTATTTGTATTTTTCCTATCTCCTCTCTTGGCCTTGTAGTAATTTCTAATAAAATGACATCATTTTTCATAAATATAGTAATTCCTTATATTGCTTTTTGAATTATCATGTTGGTGTGAAAAGCTATCTTTGCCTTGTCTTGAAAATAGAGCCGAATCGTCACTTTGAAGTTCATTTTTTTTCCTCTTAGTTACTTCATGTACAAGTCTTGATATGACATAATTCATAATAAGTTCCTTCATGTTAATAGACTCCAATGCTACAATGAGGTAGTTTTAGGACTTGGGAAGGCTCATGAGCAATGTCAATACAATTTCTCTATCATCAACTGACATGACAACAACTGCTAATTGATTTGCAAGTACTTTTACCTAGTTGATATGAGCCATGAGGTCATTTCTTTCTTCCATTTTTACCGTTAAGAACTTCTTCCTTGTCCATAGAATATTAGCAAAGTTTCTACTCTCATATATGTTACAAAGAGTGTAACATGCTTTCGCTCGTCCATTACAAGCAATTACATGTGAAAAGTTTGCATCATCAAGATTTGTTGCAATCATGCCAAAAGCCTTTTTTTCATATCATTTGTACTCCTTCTTCACCTTCACATCAACATTATTACTAGGAGGCTCTTCACTTTTATCAACAATGTTCCAATGAAGCCAACAAAAGCTCCATTTTTTTCTTCCAATGGTAGAATTTGTCACTTCTAAACTTCTCAATCACTTTTAAATCCTCACCTTTACTTGAAACCATGTCTAAAGAAGGGGTGTATAAAAAAAAATCAAAAAAAAAGAAGATAGAACTCTCAAAATCAACAAGAAGGTGTTATTGACTTAGAATCCCAAAATACCCTCTTTGTGAGTAAACTAGTGATTACACTCTTTGATCACTCTCAACTTCACTTATAAGACTTTTTACAAGTCTTATACACTATCAAAACCTCTCTTATAAGTTTTTCCACTCTTTTATCACCTCTAATGTCTCATAAGACCTCTTTTAACTATTAGAAGATCTATTAGGAACTTAAGCTTATGAAAGTTCAATGTTAGTATATCAATGAGGTAGGTCAACAAAGAAATATACCACTAATATTCTAAAAGAATATTCTAAAGTGTATAACAATCTCTAAATTTATGAATGCACTTAACAACAAATAAGAGCATAACTACATCAACAACTAGATACAAAAAGAAATTTAGAAGATACCAAACTCTAACATCAACAATAACTATAAGATCTACTCTTCATAACAACAAAATAACTTCAAAGAACTTCAAAAACTCACAACTAAAGGTGAGTGGATCCATAACCTATTGAAAAAATAGAACTTTGAAGTCACAATACATAGCATCAGTAAGATTGAATACAAAAAGAATATGGAGTAAGATGTCTTTCACTTCTAACACCTAATACTTATAGGTTGTGGTTGCTGTCCTATAAGATAACTTCCATTCATTGACTTTTATACATATAATCCTTGATCTTACGATCCTTTGATATCTAACGTACCTCGAGGGTATTCTATGGTCCTTGGATCTTTTGGCGTCTTACTAACCACAAAGGTATCCTATTCCAAACACTAATTACTCTTACCTAATCTTTGGATATTTTCTAGTTCATACTTTATCCTCTTCGCTTTGACTTTTGATCCTTGACCTCGTCCTATATCCATAGGATGCCCTTTCTATATACCAAGAAACAATCCTTTGACTATTAGTAACTTACCTGAGATAATATCTTTTATAAGGTAACTTATTTTACTTTCACTTTTACTTCAATATAAGGATCTATTAATCAAGTATAACTAGCAATTGAATTTCAATCCCAAAGCTATCCAAATCCAACTTTACAAGTCAAGTTTATCATAATATTACTTTTTGATTTTGTATTATCATGGTTTTCAATCTTTTTTTAAACAATGTTATTGGGATAAAGAGAGTTTGCGTCAAGAAAGCGCTAGGCTTTTGGCTGCCACTAAATACTCAATCAAGTCTAAGATATAAAAGTATTAAGTTTATATATATAATATATTCTCTTTTAGGGCAATTACATCAATACATAAGCTCAAGTACAAAGAAAACATCCAAATTTATGATAAAGTATCTTAAAACCTTATATATCCTTATAAAAAATATTTTTTGAACTTCAATAGCTCATATCTTACAATCAGACTGTCCAAACAACCATGAATTTTACATAAAGTACTGATATACTTTCAAAAACTACCACAAAAAATTCAACCACAAATTTATTACGGATCTTGAGATATCACCAAAATCCTAATAATAGCTTTAAATCCTAGCTTACATACTCTCATGTGCTATTTGCTTCATATCTCACAAAATAAATACTCAAATACCATGAAACTTTGATTTATAGCTTTTTAACCTGATAATTCACACTTATGGAAATTTTGAGCCAAAAATTCGTCTTGAAATTCAAGAAATAGCTCCAACCATTACTATCAATAAAATGATTTACTTATTGCCTTTGAATTACATGTGTTGTGTTCAATGCCCTATAACTCCTTCATTTAGACTTGGAATTTGTCAAACTGTATATGTAAAATATAGCGAAGAAAGTATTTTCTTCAATTCTATTTGCTGAACTTTCATTGCTCTTTGTATGCATATGTTATGCTTTAAAGAGTGACAATAGGTATAAATTTGACACCTTAACTTTGAACACCTATATCTCCTTAACAAAAACTTCAAATCACATAAACTCTTTACCTAAATTATACCAAAAACCTTGAACTTGCTGATCCTAGCTTCCAAAGGTCAATTGACTTCGAAAGAGAAACTCTAATTCCTAATAAGGCCTCGGGCAGCCTCCTTGAAGCCCATTGGGTATGGCCTTCGACAAATAGGAATGAAGATCTCCATTCCTTGCCTTCATCCAACCATGCCTTGCTTTCATTCCTCCTAATAAGCCTCCTATTAATTAAGAATTTCTTCTTTAGGCTCTAATCTCCTCTCAAGGTTTTATATTAAACATTTAGGTCTTATAATTTTTTTTAAATGCTATAATCAAAATAGATAAAAGTCAAAATAAAGTTTCTTAAATCCATTTTCTTTAAATTAATCTATTAACCATTCTAACATACACCAAGACTTATGAACATATTATATATTCTAATTAATTTTTATATACTATAAGCAATTATAGTACGACAATGTGATCCAATATTAAATAATTTGGAAGTTTTTTTAGCAAAATTTTGAACTATATATGGAGAATACAATATAATACAAAAAAGATCTATATTTTGTAACAAAAAAATCAATCTGTAACATTGCATACTTCACAATTTTGACAACTTATAATTGATATTAATTTAGATCATGATGCAATCATTAGCCAATTTTTTTATGGTTTATAATATGAAGTAAAGAAATGGATGCTTGATTTACTTGATCCTCAAACATTAAATCAAACAACTAATTTTGCTGTAAAATGTAATAATTAACTTTTTGAATTTTGGTTTGAAACTTGTATATATAAGCCTCAATATTATTACAATTCAATGGCAACATCAACATCTTTTCAACACATATCTTTGGAAGTAGAGGATATGTAAATTGATATAATATATTTTAAAGCTCTTATAAAGCAAGAAAAGACATGTTGTCAAAAAAGATTATATTTATATTAAGGAGAACTAAAGCACATTATTTAACATTATTCAAAGAAGTGAAATAATTATAAAATAAAAAGTATATTTATTAAAGAAGAAAATATGTCAGAAAACAAGTTTGTTCAGTTACAATAGAGACCATGTAGTTGGAACCTTGTACAATACCTAATGAAGGTCTTATTTTTTTCTCAAAATCCTTTCTTTATTTTGTAGTGGATGTTAGTTTAGGACCTAAACATTACAAAGCCTCTTCCTTACTAGTTTTAAAAGCCTTAGCTTGTTTTTTAGATGAAGAGTTTTTTAAAAGACATAATATACCTTTAGTAAAGAAAATAAAAGCTATTCATGTAAAAATCATAGATAGTCATTTTTTGTCTTCTAAAAATATTATTAATAAAATATTTCCTCAAGAAGTAGTAAGTAATGGTTATAGTAGCTTTGTGATACTTAATATTATTAGATTTCTTTCTAATCAAGTCATTTCAGGATTATTCTGGTTAAAAAAGTACAATCTTCAAATAGATTGGATTTCTTATAGTCTTGATTTTTTTAAAAGTATAACTAAGAGTGTAATTAATCAAGTAGAAAGTTATAAATCTAATATAATCAAACTTATATTTATAGATGTAATAGCTTTTTTATATGTTCTAAAAGAAAGATCACCTTATCTCATTTATGCCATACCTATTTGTAATGGTAGAAAGACTTCAAATGACATTCCTAGCAAATGATAAGATTTTCAAGATATATTTGAAAAAAAGAATGTAGATACTCTTCTAAAACACTATCCCTATGACTACTCAATTGATCTTTAAGAAAGAATTCAACCACCATTTAAATAAATTTATAATTTGTAACAAAATTAGTTGACTTAACTTAAAGAGTATATTAAAGAAAATTTGGCTAAGAATTTCATATGCTATTATAAATCTCTAGCAAGAGCTCTAGTTTTTTTTGTGAAAAAAAATGATGGATCATTGCAAATGTATTTTGATTATCAAGGACTCAACATGATTACTATCAAAAACATGTATCTACTACTTTTAATATTTGAACTTCTTGATTAATTGCATCAAGCTAAGATCTATATAAAAATAGATCTACAAAAGACATATAATTTGATATACATCAAAAAAAGAGATGAATAAAAGACTATGTTTTAAACCAGGTACAAATATTTTGATAATAATTTTATACTTTTTAGACTTACAAATGCACCAACGACTTTTTAATATTTAATGAATGATGTCTTTTCAAAGTTTTTAGATAATTTTATTATTTTTTATCTAGATAACATCTTAATCTATTCTAAGAATATAAAAGAACATGAACTTCATATTTGTTGTATATTATAAAAACTAGGAGATGTAAGATTCTATATCAAGATAGAAAAGTGTATATTTCATACTACTTAAGTCAACTTCTTAGGATATATCATTTCAAATGATAAATTTACAATGGATCCTAAGAAATTTTAAACTATTATGAATTAAAAAATCTCAAAAATGATAAGAGATGTCCAATGTTTTTTAAAATTTTCCAACTACTATTAGATCTTTATTAAAGATTCTTTTGAAGTTGTAGCTCCATTTACACGTTTGACTCATGAAGAAAAATTCAATAGAATCAAAAAGCAGAAGTAGCATTTGAAGCTTTGAAGACAAACTTTTTTTTTACATCAATCTTATATAGCATTCACTTTTCTAAGCCATTTTTTTTTATAAAAATAAATACAATAAACTTTACTTTGGATGCCATACTGTCATTAATGAGAAAAAATGATAAGCTTCATCTAATAACTTTTCATTCCAAAAAATTTTTAGTAGCCAAGATCAACTATAAGATCCACAATAAAGAACTTCTTGTAATCATGGATTTGTTTCAAAAATGACTCTATTATCTAGAAGGCCCTTCTAATCCAATTACTCTATATACGGATCACAAGAACCTTCATTATTTTATGTCAACTTGTATTTTGAATCATTGCTAAATCGACTAGAGTATGTCCTTATCAAGATTCAAATTTAAGATTATTTATTGACCAAAAAAACAATAAGGTTTGTTAGATGTATTTTTTAAGCAATCTTACTCTAGAATATGTAAATAAATTTTGTGGTAAGTTATTGATTGGTTATTGACATCGTTGAGAATTAGACTTATGGTTAGGCAGTTTAGTTGGTAACAGTAGGTTGTTAGTGGAACAAATGATTAAGAACTCAAAGATTCATAACCTTTGGAATCTGCTGGCCGACGATCTATCTTTTGGTAGGATAAAGAGATTGAGAAAACGAAGATCGGGGCTAGATTATGAGAGTCGTAAGCCGGGATAAGCTTAGTACTACTTCTTTGTTTTCTTTGCTTTTATTATTTGCTTATGAAGAATTGTGATTGAGAGAAGTATTGTTGAAACTGTGATTAAAATATTATGGAATATGACTTTGGACTAACCGTTTTGGAGAAAATCTATGACCTTGAGAATTGAGATTATCGAATTGTATTGTATTAAGTGAAGTTATTAAATTTTGTGTGATGAATTAAAAAATTATATATAATAAGTAAGTTAGAGATTAGTAATTGAATATATATAAACTGCAAAGAGAATAAGTGGGAGATGAATTGATAAGAATATAGAAGTATTTTTGAATTGATAGTCGTAGAATAGATTATGTATTGAATTAAGGTGGAAGTAGTAAGCCTTTGTGTTTTGTAGTTTGATAATTGATTTCAGATAGCTAGAGTACAGTCAATTGTGACACTAACAGACCCAATTCATATAACCAGTCTTTTTTCATGTTCGAACTTATCTCTATTAGTTCAATTGCTTTGGTATATTGTAGCTTGAACAGAACGAGAACAACATTTTGGTGCCGCTGCCGGAAAAATGATAACAATATGAAATGTTAGAAATTGATTGTATGAGAGATGGAATTATATGTTGAATGAGAACATGTGAAGAATCAATTTTAGGATTACAAGTATGTGAGTTATAATTCAAGGCAGTATCAATTTTGTAAAGAAGAATGAAATATTATGAGTGATAATCATAAAGGGGAGGATTATCAAAGAATTAATCGACAAGCAAAAAAAAGACAGGAATGATTATACATAAGAAATCTCCTATAGAAATGAGAAAAAAGAATTATAGGTCCGAGTAAAACCAAAAGAAGAAAAATTCAAATTCAAATAGTAAGGAGACCATTGATAACACCAATGGCCACGAGAGTGCTAAAAATACCAATTGTGGTATAAATAG
The DNA here is from genome assembly GCF_059467195.1 of Physcomitrium patens. Lineage (NCBI taxonomy): Eukaryota > Viridiplantae > Streptophyta > Bryopsida > Funariales > Funariaceae > Physcomitrium > Physcomitrium patens. Next base: position 7,428,326 of record NC_143426.1, read on the forward strand.
GAACAATAGGAGACCGCACTACAAGTGTGGTACTATTACCTACTTTTAGTGGTTGGTCAGGCTCTGATCTCGATCACCATATATCTGAATTCTTGACAGCCTGCGTGGCTAATAATTGTAGAACTGAAGACATTTGGTTGAGATGGTTGCCAGCAACTTTAAAAGATACAGCTTTTGAATGATATAATCAGCAACTAGAGGGTAGATTTCTCAATTGGAAGGCCTTAAGGAATGCCTTCTTAACCCATTTTAGACCAATTAGATTTGAAGATCGGCTTAGAGAAAGTTTTATGAATAGCACGATATTTTTGGGGGAATCAATAGAGTCTTATTATGGCCGGGTCGCGGATATACTTCGTAAATGGCCAAATAATCAAATGCCACATGTGTTTATATTGTCGATATTAATCAATGATTTGCATCCACCAGAATTGAAAATGTTTGTAAAAGACGCTCGACCAGCTACGGTAGAGGCATTGTTGATACAAGCAAAGGTATGGAAAGAATATCATTATGACCCATGGTTAACAATGGGGGCCATGATGATTTTAAGTTCAGGAAGCCAAAAAATATAATCGAGAAATATATCAATGGATAATTATCCACAAATGGCTGACTCCAACATGAAGAATGTTATGTTGGAAAAATCAATTAATGCTACTCCACTCCAAGCAATAGTGCTAATAACAATGACACCTTATTTTACATTGCCAACATATCAACAACTGGAGTTTTTTACAAATGCGATTGTTAAAGATCGAAATGAAGCCTTGTTATTAAATCTAATAAAGTAGATGGAAGAATTGGTCGTGAATTTGACTAAAGATAAGGAAAAACGACATAAGCCTTCTAATACAAGACCTAATATATGGTATAATAATTATAAAGAATAAGGTCATTTTGATACGGAATATCCATCACCCAGACAATCGGGTGTTCAATATATATTTTGTGGAGGAAAGAACCATACCCAAAAGTGCTGGCATTTACAAAGGCAACAACAGTTCAATAACCAGATGTTAATACAACCAACTCAATGAAATATTAATCAAGTACAGATTGGAAATATGAGTGGTTGGAATATTAATTGTCCAAATCGATCTAATTGTGGCTTTGGAAATTTTTAAAATACTAATTATAATCCAGTTTATAGAAAAAATATGTAAAACGGTGGAAATAATCAAGAGAATAATCTCCAAACTATACCAATTCAACAGTCTAATTCTTGACTAGTAGCAATTGGTCAGCCACGATCATTTATTATGGCTACTTGGAATCGGCCTAATAGATATATTCTAGTGGAGACTCCAAGTGTATCTGACTGTATGGACCGAAAACCACTACGTTGCTATTGGTGCCATCAAATTGGTTATTATGCCAGTGAATGCTCTAATCCAAGGTTTATAGATGAATATGCTCCAGTATGTGGAAATTGCAAGCAATCGGGTCATTTTTATTATCAATGCAATGTTCTATTTAACCCTAATAATCATGATCTGAAGATACAATCCACTATACAAATTATAGAGGAAAAAAATAACGGGACATAGGAATCACTAGTTCATCGGGTAGAAGTAGTCTAAGCTGTCCTTACAAGAAGTCGGTGAAAGGAGAAAGGACCAATTCAACATTTGAGTGATCTTGTTGCGAAGGAACAATTGGACCCAATTACAAGGCCATCCAATCTAAGTCCTGAAATGGGTCCCTTATTCAGTATAAGACCTGAATCGGTTATGCATCCTAATGAAGTACCAATTACGGAGGCTTCGGTTTCATTTCAAGTTGTTCTGTTCTCTACACAGTTTCGGGAAACATCTTTTTTGTTGAAAGATCCTCTCAGAGGCATGAATTTCAATGAATGAATATTAGCCGAATTGGGAGAACAATCTTATCCGTTGAAAGAACCAATTTTACAAGCTCCGTCAAATTTAGTTCCAGTAGCTTTACCAATTTCCAATATAGAGAAAACTAATTTACTTGCGTCGGTGTCTAGGACTGGGAAGAAGAAACGGACATTGGGAATTACCACTAATACAAAACCATATGATATTCTAAAAGATTTGGGTACCATACGACCCACGATCCCTATAAAGCAACTATTGGCGATAGCACCCGAGTGTCGAACTATCTTGAATTCTTCATTAATTCATTGCAAATCTCAAAATAAAGAAATTTGAGAACTAAGTTTGAATCCCGATCCGAGTGCACCAACGATTAATGTCTCAATTGATGGAGTATTAGTATCGAGAGTGCAAGTAGATAGAGGATCTAGTGTAAATCTTATGAATGCCACTACAACAGAGGAGTTGGGTTTGGATCACTTATTACATACTACAATAGTTTTGAGAATAGCTGACTCTAATCGAGTTAAATCTATGGATATTTTACAAAGTATTGATATAGTAATTGTGGAAATTACCTACAAAATTGATTATATTATTTTTTAATTACAAAGCTCTATATTGTTATATCCAATTTTATTGGGATGACCATGGTTATATCAAGCTAAAGCTCAAAATGACAAGGACCATGGTACATTGAAAATTAGGAAAGGTAATGATAAAATTGTGCTTCAAATGTACCTTATCCAATATCATGGAGAAACTCAATTTGTCAGTTCGAAATTCACGTCAGATTGTGAAGATGAGTCTACAGAAGAAGAAATTAGTCTACCTGACCTAATTTATGCTGATACAAGGTAAGTTGTCGAACACGATAGAATGAAATACCAATGCAAGAGACCAGGAGAGTATTTAGTTCCTCTAGATGTTATTGACGATTCTGATCATATGATTGTATATTGAATGAATAAGCAGGATGTTAATCACGTTAGTGCTATGGAACTGGAGTAAGAAAGTTTTAATTTGTCAGATTTTATGAAAGATTTTGGAATTGAGCAAAACATTATTCTAGAGACTCCTGAAATTCTATGATGTCAACTAATTAATTTAGGTATAAGGAGGCTCTCCAAATCATTTAGATTTATGACGGTATAAAAGACAAAAAAAAAGAAATTTGGATGGATTACTTCTTAATGCATAAAACTGCTTTTGTATGGTCATATGCGGATTTGGAAGGAATTCTAGCTGAAGTTTGTGAGCATCAAATTATATTGGAGGAGAATGCTACACTAGTACGCCAAAGATAACATCGACTGAATCCAAAATACTCACTTATGGTAAAAGAAGAACTAGAGAAATTCTTAGAGGTTGGATTTATCTATCCAATTCCTTTCAGTGAATGGGGTTCACCAATTATTATGGTATCGAAAAAGAATGGAAAAGTTTGCATCTGTCCAGATTTCCACAAATTAAATGTGGCTATCAAGAAGGATTATTTTTCTTTACCGTTCATGGATAGTATATTGGATGTTGTCGTTGAACTTTAATGTTATTCATTTTTTGATGGATTCTTTGGTTATAATCAAGTTAAAATTACAAAAGAAGACTAGTTAAAATCTACTTTTACTACGGATTGGAGGATCTTTGCCTATAAAGTTATGCCGTTTGGGCTTTATAATGCACCAACTACATTTCAAAGGATAATGATGCAAGAGTTCCAAGGTTATCTACGAATTTTAATGGAAATATTTCTAGATGATTTCTATATATTTAGTACGAGAGCCAGACATTTAGAATGTCTAGATCAATGTTTGAATCAATATGCCAAATATAGAATTTCTTTAAATTCAAAAAAATACCAATTTGGTGTACCTTCTGGTAAACTATTGGGTCATATAGTTTTGATGGAAGGCATTGCTACAGATCCGGATAAAATAAAGATTATAGTAGAATTAAAGCAACCAGACATTGTTATGGGTGTTCGAGCATTTATCGGCCATATTAGTTATTATCGGTGATTTATCTATCTATTCGCAGTTATATGCCTTCTCTTGACAAATCTCTTGAAGAAACCACCAATCGATGGGACTAGTCTATTTTGGACAAAGGAATGTACAATTGCATTCAAAACATTGAAACAAAAATTAGTTTCAGCACCAATATTGGTGGCACCTTGTTGGACAAAACCATTCCAAGTTTATGTGGATGCATCTAATGTCGCGATTGATTCTGTGTTAAGCCAAAAAGATGATCGGGGTTTTGATCACCCTATTTATTATGCAAGTCGTCAATTAGTAGCAGCTGAAAGAAATTATACAACAACCAAAAGAGAAGCATTGGGGATGATTTATTCCATATAAAAGTTTTGACATTATCTTCTTGGTTATAAATTTATTTTCTATGTTGACCATGATACTTTAAAATATATGATTAATAAGCATCAATTGAGTGGTCGTATTGTACGATGGATTTTACTCTTATAGGAATTTGACTTTATTATTCAGGTAAGTCTAGAAAAATCACATTCCAATGCGGACCATTTATCTCGGTTATCCAATATATTAGGTAATGAACCCATTAATGATGCACTAGCTAATGCAAAATTATTTGGAGTAGATATAATTATTCCGGAGTATAGTGAAATAATTCAATACTTGACATTTCAAACCTTTCCACCCAATTTTAATGAAAAGCTTAAACGATGCTTAATATTAAAATGTGTACCTTACACGATGATTGGTGAAGCTTTATATAAACAAGGCAAGGATGGAGTTTTACGACGCTATATTTATTAGACTGAAGTGAATATTATATTGGAAGGTTGTCACTTAGACAGTTATGGTAGACATTTTGCGAGGGACAGCACAGCTCGTAAAGCTTTATAGGCTGGTTATTGGTGGCCAACAATGTTTGCAGATGCCCACCAATTCATCTGCCATTGTGACCCATGTCAGAGAACGGATCGACCTACTAGAACTTCAACAATACCATTGCTACCAATTCTGGCTCAAGCGCTGTCGTATTACGTGCTTTTCTGCTCGAGAACGCGCCGGGCGTCTGGCTGTAGAAGGAAGTATGGAGATTCACCGATAGTCAAGAAGTCTATCAGTTTTTGACTGCTAGAATATAAACGACTGCAACAATGTACCGTAAATCTATATGAGTGCTCTTCGATTGCTTGTCGAAGTCCTTTTTGCCCCAGCTGGTAGGTCTCTAGACGTTACAGAGAACCCCGTACAACCCAAACTGTTAACCTTCAATACTGCTTTGTACTTACGATCTTGTATCCACTGACTGTCTTGTTAGATTAACCCAATAAATTTCATTCACTCCGCATACTCAATCCTATAGACACCCTTTTAATCCTTCAATCACAGACGTAACTCGATTTCATAAAACAGTCAAGAGTATTCAAATCCACTTCATTTAAAAATCCCGATTCACCATTACAACACTGACTTCAGCAGCGATTGCCTCAGTCTTTCCCAAAACTCTACGAAGAAGAAAAATCCAAATTCTATGTCTTTCCTTCCCCGACCTGAAGCATGAAGCTCCTCTCTCTAATTCCCTTGATCTTCAAAAACCTCCAATAAAAAAAACCCGAACTGGTAACCTTGCAGAAGCTTGAAAACTGCTTCCCTCCCCGATTTCCCTCAAAAAAAAACCCACCCCCAAAACTATATCCCAACTAACCTTATCCTCTGAATTTCTTCAATCTTCCGTCTTAGATCCAGAATTGGCTCCCACCTCAAGCTTGGATCCGAAATTGACTCTCGCCGTCAAGCTTTCTCCTCCGTTTTTGCCTTTAAGAAATCCATTTACCGAAAACAACGTTCCCTAAGACGGCACAAAAAACAGGACAGCCTGAAACAGAATCGAACCCCGTAATTGGGACCACATTGAGTCGCCCGACCAATTCAGGTCCTATATTGGGAAAGATGCCCGTAGTAACCTGGATGTTCCCGTAATTGGGTCAAATTGGTCCTCGCGTCAGATTGGCTAAGACCCGTAATAAGACCTGGATTTCCCGTAATTAGACTACATTGGATTGACCGGCCAATTCAGGTCTCATATTGGATAAGAGGACCCGGATTGGATTATCGAAATTGGATCCAATTGGCTCCTCGAACCCGTCTTGTGAATTGGTCCTTCTCTTCCTGCTGAATCCCGTTATTGGAATCGAATGGAGCATTTCAGTATGCCCCGGCTGACTGTAACGGAGTGACTGAACCTGACCACTTAGTATTTGTACTGGAGTTGGTCGATGCTCCCAATATTCGAGGTAACTGAATATTAATAAAATTCCCCTTTCTTTTTATTTTCACTGTATAATCGTGTTACAACACGACATCCACCTCCTCTGAACCTGTGCATCCTCCGGTATGCACCAATTTATCCAATTGCTGTTTGATTCAGAATATATCCCCTACGTCTTTGTCCAGTTCGTCGTCGTCACCTTCATAATCCATATCACTTTCATCTTCTTGCTGCGGAATCTCTGTACCTTCATTAAGGTCTTCCATATTCATCTCCGCGTGTTTTTATCTTTAAGAGATCCTTTTACCGAAAGGACGTTCCCGGAAAGGCACAAAGGATGGAACAGCCTGAAACAGAATCGGAACCCCCATAATCGGGACCACATCAAGTCGCCCAACCAATTCAGGTCTCATATTGGCTAAGAGGCCCGTAGTAAGACCTGGATGTTCCCGTAATTGGACCGCATTGGGTTGCCCGACCAAGTCAGGTCTCATATTAGGTAAGAGGACCTAGATTGGATGTCTTGAAATTGGATCCAATTGGCTCTTCGAACCAGGCTCACCCGTCGTTGAATTGGTCCTTTCTCTTTCTGCTGACTCTTGTTATTGGAATCGAATGGAACATTTCAATATGCCTTGGCTAACTGTAATGGGGTGATTGAACCTGGCCTCTCAGTATTTGCACTGGAATTGGTCGTTGCTCCCAATATTCGAGGTAACTGAACATTAATAAAAGTCCCCTTTCTTTATATTTTCATGCTATACTCGTGTTACAATATGACAATGGAGCATTACATTGCTCATACGTATGCCTCGACTGCTTGCAATTCCCACAAACTAGTGCATAATCGTCACTAGCTCTGGGATTAGGACATTCATTGGCATAATGACCAATCTGTCTACAAAAAAATAACAAAGTGGTCTTCTTGCACATCCATTTGGCATATTGAGTGCCTCCACCACTATATACCTACTAAGCTTATTCCATATAGGGTTAGAAAATGATCCTAGTTGTCCCGTTGGTATTGAGGAAACTTGATTTGATGACATCGGTAGAGCATATTGCTGATACCTCTGCTGCTCCTTACCATAGTTCTGGGAGTTCGATGCAGACTCCTAATTAAAATTGGAACTTTGAAAGTTATTGAATGCTCGATTTTATCGATTAAATTGATTTCCATTCCATCCAAACGTATTTCTCATTTGTACTTGATTGACGTCCCCCTGGGTTGGTGGGATCATGGTCTGATTACTAAATTGTTGTTGTTCTCTTTGCCAATTCCAACAATTTGCTATTAGGTGCTTTCCTCTATAAAATGTACATTGACTCATTATTTGTGAGGATGAAGGGCATTCTGTTATAGAATGATCATGGCCCTTATAATTACTGCACTATATATTGTTCCTAGTATTGGTAGGCTTTTGCCTCTTCTCTTTATCTTTGGCCATATTGACAGCCATTTCTTCCATTTTCTTTGTCAAATTCAATAACAAGGTTTCATTGGAATCTTTTAGGGCTGGCATTATTGGTATATCTGTCGTAGTTAACGCTTGTTGTTGATACGAAAAATATGGAGCATATGTTGTTGTCATGTTCGTTGGTATAGCTTGCAATAGGGTGACATTAACTGGCCCTTGAATATTGGTATTGGAATTGGTCCCTATTTTTAATATCCATGGATAACTATCCACTAATTCATTCCAAGTTGGATTTTGATATCTATCTTGAACTCGAATCATCGTGGCTCCTATAGTTAAAAACTGATCATAATGGCATTCCTCCCAAACCTTGGCTTTATTAAGGGACGCAGCCAGTGTAACGGTTTGAGCTTCCTTTACAAACATTTATAGCTCTGATGGGTGCAAACCATTGATTAATATGGATAAGATAAATACCTCCGACATTTGGTGATTCAGCTACTTAATGAGTATATCAGCCACTCGACCATAGTACGATTCCACTGCCTCCTCTAGGATCATTTTGCTATTCATTAACCTCTCTCGAAGGCAGTCCTCAAAACCAATTGGCCAAAAATGAGATAAAAATGCATTCTTCAATGCTTTCCAATTCAGAAATTGACCCACAGGTTGGCGGTTATACCACTCAAATGCTGTATCTTTCAATGTCGCTGGCAGCCATTGTAATCAAATATCTTTAGTTTTACCATTATTAGCTACACATGTTGTAAGAAATTGAGACAAATTTTGATTGGGATCCACACCGAAAAATCCCCCAAAAGTAGGTAGTGGCGCGACACTAGTCGTACGATTACATACTGCACTCATTTGAACTGCAATTGAAACTGTTGATCCTCCGGTGTCGTATTACGTGCTTTCCTACTCGAGAACGCGTCGGACGTCTGGCTGTAGAAGGTAGTATGGAGATTCGCCGATAGTCACGCAGTCTATCAGTTTTTGACTGCTGGAATATAAACGACTGCAACAATGTACAGTAAATCTATACGGGTGCTCTTCGACTGCTTGTCGAAGTCCTTTTTGCCCCAGCCGATAGGTCTCTAGACGTTATAGAGAACCCCGAACAATCCAAACTGTTAATCTTCAATACCCCTTTGTACTTACGATCTTGTATCCACTGACTGTCCTGTTAGATTAACCCAATAAATTTCATTCACTCCGCATACTCAATCCTATAGACACCCCTTTAATCCTTCAATCACAGACGTAACTCGATTTTACAAAACAGTCAAGAGTATTCAAACCCACTTCATTTAAAAATCCCGATTCACCATTACAACACTGACTTCAGCAGCGATTGCCTCAGTCTTCCCAAAACTCTACGAAGAAGAAAAATCCAAATTCTATGTCTTTTCTTCCCCGACCCGAAGCATGAAGCTCCTCTCTCTAATTCCCTTGATCTTCCAAAAACCTCCAATGAAAAAAAGAACTAATAACCTTGCAGAAGCTTAAAAAATCCTTCCCTCCCGATTTCCCCTCAAAAAAAAAACCCCACACCCTCCAAAACTATATCCTCCCTAACCTTATCCTCTGAATTTCTTCAATCTTCCGTCTTAGATCCGGAATTGGCTCCCACCTCAAGCTTGGATCCGAAATTGACTCTCGCCGTCAAGCTTTCTCCTCCGTTTTTGCCTTTAAGAAATCCATTTACCGAAAACAACGTTCCCTGAGACGGCACAGAGAACAGGACAGCCTGAAACAGAATCGAACCCCGTAATCGGGACCACATTGAGTCGCCCGACCAATTCAGGTCCTATATTGGGAAAGATGCCCGTAGTAACCTGGATGTTCCCATAATTGGGTCAAATTGGTCCTCGCGTCAGATTGGCTAAGACCCGTAATAAGACCTGGATTTCCCGTAATTAGACTGCATTGGATTGACCGGCCAATTCAGGTCTCATATTGGATAAGAGGACCCGGATTGGATTATCGAAATTGGATCCAATTGGCTCCTCGAATCCGTCGTGTGAATTGGTCCTTCTCTTCCTGCTGACTCCTGTTATTGGAATCGAATGGAGCATTTCAGTATGCCCCGGCTGACTGTAACGGAGTGACTGAACCTGACCACTTAGTATTTGTACTGGAGTTGGTCGATGCTCCCAATATTCGAGGTAACTGAATATTAATAAAATTCCCCTTTCTTTTTATTTTCACTGTATAATCGTGTTACAACACGACATCCACCCCCTCTGAACCTGTGCATCCTCCGGTATGCACCAATTTACCCAATTGCTGTTTGATTCAGAATATATCCCCTACGTCTTTGTCCAATTCGTCGTCGTCACCTTCATTATCCATATCACTTTCATCTTCTTGCTGCGGAATCTCTATACCTTTATTAAGGTCTTCCATATTCATCTCTGCGTGTCTTTGTTTAAATATTTTTACTCGCTTCCCTGCAATTGGTATTTTCAATTTTGTACCATCTAACTCCCGTAATGAGTAAGTCGCATTATCATGAACAGTTGTTACAACATATGGTCCAAACCAACGTTTTGAAAATTTCCGCAAAGTACTATGTTGATTATCCAGACTATTGTCATAAACAAGTACCCAGTCACCTTCCTCGATTGTTTTTGGTCTCAATCGATGTTGCTTATCGAATCGCGCCTTGTTTTGTAACCTTGCTCTTTTTAACCTTTCCAATGCTATCTGGACATCTTCCGTTCTTTGCTCCAATTGTCGAATCCTAATAGCCAGAAGTTCTTCTCTTGTCAATCCATCTTCCCATGGTAGCATACTCCAAGTAAGTACCTTTTCTTCAATCGGCATAATTGGTTTTTGACCTGTCATAAGTTCTACTGGCATATATCCTGTCACCGAACTATGTGTTGTTCGATCAGCCCATAATGCAAATGACAAAAGCCGTGGCCACTCTTTAACCTTCCCATTACAAGCTTTAACCAATGCTTTCACAATCGGCGGGTGACCGCGTTTGCTTTTCGCATTCCCTTCCGGATTATAAGTAGTAGTCAGTGATAGTTTAACTCCACATCTTTCAAAGAACTTACGAGCTTCTTGTGCATTTAATTCTCCACGATCTGCAGTGATTTTTCCTACGCACCCGTAACGGCAAATGACATCTTCAAGCAAAAACCTACAAATCCCCTCTGTAGATTTTGTCCTCAATGCTCTTCCTTCTACTTGATTTGATAAATCTTCACGAGCTAAAACCAAATATCTCATCTGCCATAACTCAACCGGCATAATAACCAAATCAACAACCCATTTAAAATGAATAGCCAGAGGATACGTAAGATGAAGACCATCTCGATGTCGGATATTAGAATACGATTGACAGATTTCACATGACTCTACAAATGAGAGCACATCTCGATACATATTTTTCCACCAATATCGTTCCTTGAGTTTAGCAAAAGTAGCCCAGATTCCTCTATGCCCTGCCCATAAACTATCATGAAACTCCTTTAATAATTTTAGTTTTTCTTCCCTTTTGCCTATCACTCGTTGTGGCATCCCAATTCCTTTCTTCGGTCTCTTCCATAAGAATCCATCTCGAAGTAAAAATCCATATGCTTTTTTTCTTATTTGTTTGAATTTTTCTATAGACCAATTCCCCTGCTTAGACAAGGTATTCAAATAATGACCAATATCCAATAATTCTCCTTCATAAGATTCTTCAAGAAATAGCTTGTCTTCTCTGTTGAGATTTGATATTGAATAGAATTTCAATCCGACATCATCAATGTCTTCAACCATTTCGTCCTCCCTCTCGTATCTTCCTCGAGATAGCATGTCTGCTACTAAATTGCCCTTTCCAATGATATGCTTAAATTCTGGATTTAGTGACTTAATATAAGCAATCCATCTCAACATTGCAATATCTGGCGTTGAACAGTTAATAATCATTCCAAGCAATGGCAAGCAATCTGTTTCAATTACTACTACTGCCCCAATCAAATAGTCCTTTTCAGCTTTCATAGCCGAAACGACTTCCCAAAGTTCTCTTTTGACTTGCGAATATGCACGCTGACGAATACTTAAAACTTTAGCCCCAAATCGAACTGCAAATCTACTCCCATTCGAATCATCTTGATCCACCGCCCATCTAACGGCAATTGGACTAGCGTCTACAGTAAGAATCACTGGTCTATTGCACTTATAATCAACCTTCCTCAATATTGGAGGTGACATCAATAATTTCTTCAATCTTTGCATTGCCTGAATATGCCTTTCTTTCCATTCAAATCGGTAACCCTTGCGTAACAGTTCATATAATGGATCCGCTATGTGAGCAAAATGAGGGATCCAGATTCGATAAAATACACATGCACCCAAAAACCTGCGAACCTCTGTTAAAGAACCACAATCCTCTTTCATCCTTCCAATTGCATCAACTTTAGTTGGATCTGGTTTTCTTCCGTAAGATCCGCATAAATGTCCAACAATTACAACCTCTCGTACTCCAAATACGGACTTCATACCCGATAATGTAAGATGAACTTCTCCAAGCCGAGTTAAAATCTTTTCACAATCTTGTATATGATCAACAACATATCTGCGACACCCCCTCGTATCTAAAGTTTCATCCTTGTCTCCTTCTCTGCACCCTTTTATAGGAACATCATCTAGAAAAGGCATAGTCTTTTCCGGGATAAAATCTCTCAATACCTTATTCATCCCATTCATCATATGCGCAACTGAGTTGGTCGCGCCTTGAGGAAGAGTGCACATTCTAACCAATCCAAGCGGTGTCCTCATTGTTGTCATATCTCTACTTCCTTCGGCAAGTTGAAATTGATCATAACCTGAATACAAATCACCCATTGAATAGATCGCCCTTCCAGCAAACGCCTCAGCAAATTCATCCACAATAGGTCCAATTCCTGCATTCCTGACAGTTAAAGCATTCACCGGCTGCATATCTTGAATAAACCGTAGTGACCCATTCTTCTTAGGTACCGTAAACCATCGACTAGAATACGGCGCAAATGAAGGTTCTAATATTTTCATCTTTATCTTTTCTTTCAATAGTTCGACCAATTTAGGTAAATGTACCCTCGGTACTGGAATCGGTCTTAGATTCCAAGGTACATGCGGTACAGTGAAGATAACCATAGGTGTAATAATATTTGGATCCACACACCTAATTTCATGAGATTCGAAGGCAAACGATCTACCTTGTTTAGCCAACATCTTTTTGAAGCAAGTAATTTCCTCCGGCAATAAAGAACCATCAGAACCAATCTTCAATTCTTCGAAAGTCTCTTCAGTAAACTGATGTCCAATACTCATTGGATCTCTTAAACTTGCTTCTTTTGATGCTTCTCCCATTTGTTCTTTAGAATCCTCTGGTAATGGTCCGGCAACAGGCTTTACCTTCTTATCTGCCGTTTTATATCTCGTCTCTACTGTGACTTCTGGTGCTTGAAAAGATTCAAGCATGGTATAAACCTCTCTCGAATGAATCTCAACAATCTTATCATTATCTCCTAACCCAATAGATGTAATCAATTCCAATGAATCTTCCAGCCCATTTTCTTCATAAACACCCAAAATCCTCTCATCATCTTGCAATGTACCTATCTTGCGTAACTGTCCTTCAATATCATATAATCTTTTTCTTTCTTTTCTTTTAAAATCATCAACTTTCTTATACATAATATTTCCATTCTCCAATATATCAATAAAACTCGCATCAAAGGCACCTTCATCTCGCGAGAGTACCTCCTCTTTTGTACCTCCATAATCTCGCTTTACAGTAGTACCTTCCCAAAATCCTTAAATCCTTCAACAATCTTTGGCAATGGTTTCTCCCTCAACCTATCTCGATTCCGTTCATGGTTAGGAGGTACTGTTAGAAATTGTACAACTTTCCTCCCATCTTCGCTCCGTACCCTTGCATAAGCAGAACCATCGTCAAGTACTTTTGTTTCCATCTGTGTTGCCGTGATATAAGGTTGTCCTAAAATCAACGGATAAGACGTTGTATCTTGAACGAAGAAATGTTGCTCCGTCGCAACATCCCTAATCCGAATTTTGACATTTAGACAAGCTCCATATAATTCGCCTCGTGTGTTATTAGCTGCTCGTATTGCCCATCCATGTTCCATATCAATTGGCCATTTTTGCTTCTTATAAAGATCTTTAGACATGAGATTTATTTCAGAACCATGGTCCACCAAAGCAACTATTGGTTCCTCTATATCTCCTACCTTCACCAATACCTCAGTAGTTGCCCTTGCCCAATGCTTTCGAGTATAATGGCTCAAAGTTTCTATTTCCTTGTCACTAGAATCTTCGAAACGTACTCGCTGATTATACCCATTCTTTTCATTTGTTGGTTGCTTGTAACCAATATCAACCTCTTCTTCATCTCTACATATTCTTGCATCAATAGCATGACTCATTCCAGTTTCGCTCATTAATTGCCTCTTTCGCTTAATGCTGTCAATGATAACATCATGAAACTCCTTCTTTGCAATTCCCAAGACTTCTTTCAATGCGAATTCCACCTTAGCGTTTAATATACGTTCTTCCAACACCCCTTTCAAATTTGTTGCCGCTTCAATGTCAGAAAGTAGCTTATAAGCAATTGATTTGTCCTTATCTTTTGTCTCCGTTGTTTTTTCTCCCAATGATGCTGAGGTATCATTTACAGGCAATTCTTGTGAAGCTGCCTCCCGAGCCTTGTTTCCTCGAGTTTGCCTCTTAAAAGAATTTCCTTCTCTAGTATCATCAAAATTTCATCGTCTTTTTTCTTCCATCAAAGCTTCATGTTGGCTCTTAGCAATATATGCATGAACTGAAAGAGACTCAACAGGATCCTCCCAACCTGTTCTTCCTCGTATTGTAGCTGCAGTTCTCAATAACGCTTCTCGAGGTAATTTCCCTTCTTGCATTGTAGAAACGGCAGAAGCCCAAAACTCACTAGTTTCCGTACTTCCACCAATTTCATCATCTACTCTAGCACCATAACTTGCACTTTCTCGTGCTACTGTTTCATGCCCTTTTAAGTAATCTTGAATCAATGCTCTCATTCCTCCCTTGCCAAAATTGGTTTGAAGAAGATCCTCCCTATCTTTCAATGCTATCTTCCCATCTTTCCAGCAAATAATTCCCTGCCGTATCATATTATTAAATTCATTGCAATCTTTTCTAGTGTGTGAAGCATCATCACACCAAATGCATCTTTGTACATATCCTTGTTTTGAAACATTCTTCGAATTGTTTATAGAAGTATTCTCTTCAAGTCTTGCCAATTTGATTTGAAGATCTCGCATTCTTCATATAATTTCTTCCATACCCATATCTGCTTTCTTTGACAAGGATGTCGAAGGTTGAACTGTAGGCATTGTCGGTGGTGTAGTACATAGTGGAGCTTTGGGTGCTTGTACTGTTTTTGGAATATTACTCCTATCCTTCCTCCTTTCTTTTTTTTGTAAGCAACCCCACCGCATCTTCAACGTCCTTCCACTTCGTTGTCAATCCTTCATCTTCTTCTTTGTCTTCAAGAAGGGATTCTAATTTCTCTTGCAATTCTCCATCAACAGCTTGAAGAAATAGATCAACTTTGTTCGGCTCCAATGTCAATTTTTCTACCTTCGATAATTGAGAGTACTGCCTCTCAAATTCCCTTAGTAGCTCTGTTGCTTGCAAATTCTTATTGGGCCGTTCAATCCATCCCAAAAACAGCTTCTTAGTAACGCGATCAGCATCTTCCAAGAAATATTCGTCTTTCAATGCATGTAAAAAATCCTCCCATGAATTCCCACAACGATCCGTAATCGATGTAATGTGGTCCCTTATCTCCGGTATCGTGGCAAGTCCAAATAGTGCAACCATTTTTTTCTCAGAAATCCGATTTAATTCCATTTCACGAACATAACATCATAAATACCTTGAAATATTCCTCCCATCAAATTGATCAATTTTATTGACCACTGCTTGCAATGCTTTGGTTGCCAAAGCTTCCTTTCGATCATTGCTTTGTTGTTGCTGCATTGACAATGAGAAGGATTGAAACAAACTAGCAATAGATGGATCCATGTGCATATCTTGTCCTTTAGAAGACTCCCCACCAGAAACTTCTCCCAAAAATCCTTCAAAATTTTTATTTTCGTTTTCCATAAAAATAAAGATAAAATCAACCAAAATCCAATACCTTCTACCTCAAGCTTTCACGTCGGGTTCACCACTTATGTCGTATTACGTGCTTTCCTACTCGAGAACGCGCCGGGCGTCTGGCTGTAGAAGGTAGTATGGAGATTCGCCGATAGTCACGCAGTCTATCAGTTTTTGACTGCTGGAATATAAACGACTGCAACAATGTACAGTAAATCTATACGGGTGCTCTTCGATTGCTTGTCGAAGTCCTTTTTGCCCCAGCCGATAGGTCTCTAGACGTTATAGAGAACCCCGTACAACCCAAACTGTTAACCTTCAATACTGCTTTGTACTTACGATCTTGTATCCACTGACTGTCTTGTTAGATTAACCCAATAAATTTCATTCACTCCGCATACTCAATCCTATAGACACCCTTTTAATCCTTCAATCACAGACGTAACTCGATTTCACAAAACAGTCAAGAGTATTCAAACCCACTTCATTTAAAAATCCCGATTCACCATTACAACACTGACTTCAGCAGCGATTGCCTCAGTCTTCCCCAAAACTCTACGAAGAAGAAAAATCCAAATTCTATGTCTTTCCTTCCCCGACCCGAAGCATGAAGCTCTTCTCTCTAATTCCCTTGATCTTCAAAAACCTCCAATAAAAAAAACCCGAACTGGTAACCTTGCAGAAGCTTGAAAACTCCTTCCCCCCCCGATTTCTCTCAAAAAAAAACCCACCCCCAAAGCTATATCCCACCTAACCTTATCCTCTGAATTTCTTCAATCTTCCGTCTTAGATCCGGAATTGGCTCCCACCTCAAGCTTGGATCCGAAATTGGCTCTTGTCGTGAAGCTTTCTCTTCCATTTTTGCCTTTAAGAAATCCATTTACTGAAAACAATGTTCCCTGAGATGGCATAGAGAACAGGACAGCCTGAAACAGAATCGAACCCCGTAATTGGGACCACATTGAGTCGCCCGACCAATTCAGGTCCTATATTGGGAAAGATGCCCGTAGTAACCTGGATGTTCCCATAATTGGGTCAAATTGGTCCTCGCGTCAGATTGGCTAAGACCCGTAGTAAGACCTGGATTTCTCGTAATTAGACTGCATTGGATTGACCGGCCAATTCAGGTCTCATATTGGATAAGAGGATCCGGATTGGATTATCGAAATTGGATCCAATTGGCTCCTCGAATCCCTCGTGTGAATTGGTCCTTCTCTTCCTGCTGACTCCTGTTATTGGAATTGAATGGAGCATTTCAGTATGCCCTGGCTGACTGTAACGGAGTGACTGAACCTGACCACTCAGTATTTGTACTCGAGTTGATCGATGCTCCCAATATTCAAGGTAACTGAATATTAATAAAATTCCCCTTTCTTTTTATTTTCACTGTATAATCGTGTTACAACACGACAGCGCCTGTTGAAAAATAGAGAATTGATTTTGTGGGACCAATTGTATCAGCCTCGAGAAATGGACATAAATAATATATACTAGTAGCAGTGAATTACGTAACAAAATGGGCTGAAGTCGTAGCTACAAAAATTGATAGTAGAAGTACAGTAGCAATCTTTTTGTATGAAAATATTATTACACAGTTCGATTGTCCAAAAGAATTAGTTAGTGATCAAGGAACTCATTTTATAAATAATACAATCGAAGCACTTACGGCTAAATACAAGATAAAACATCATAAGACTACACCGTATCACCCTAGAGCCAATGGACAAACGAAAAAGACTAATGAAATTTTATGTAAAATCTTAACAAAAATAATTTCAGGAGCGGAAATAGATTGAGACACTAAGTTGTTCGCAGCTTTATGGGCATATTGTATTGCGTATAAAGTTACTACCAATGCCACCCTTTTCAATTGGTTTATGGCTAGGAAGCAATATTACTTATTGAATTGGAAGTTCAAAGTTTACGAATTGCTATAGATAATAGATTGAGAGATTATGATTCATTTTGGCTACGTTTAAAAGAATTAGAAAAATTGGATGAAACTAGAGCCAATGCATTAATGATAATCGAAACTACACAAAAACGAAGGAAGACTTATTATGATAGTAAGCTTAGACCAAAGGCTTTTATGCCAAATGATTTGATACTTCTTTATGATAGTCGATTTAAAAAATTTTCAGAAAAATTTCAAGTTTGATGGCATGGATCATATCGTGTTATTGATGGATTTCCAAATGATTTAGTGCAATTGGAAGATTTTATGGGTACTAAATTTACGACACGGATCAATGGCAATCGGCTTAAACTTTACTATACATAAACCTGGGACGGATTTTCTATTACAAAAGGGGGAGTTGATTCAATTGATTGGACCATAGTAAGAAGTAAGAGGAAGGCTCTTGACAAGCATTGCATTTTCTTTTGTGGTTAAGAAAAAGTGATGGTGAAAAAGCAGAAGGTGGCGAACATGGTGTTTGAAAAAGCAAGGATGGAGACCGATTAGAATGGTAAGAGCGGCTCCAGGTAGAGGTTGCAATGTTGTAGACTAAACTAGCCGTATTAGCGAAGGAGGCCAATAATTTAGTGCGGACCAATATGCCAGTTTTAGCAACAACATCATCGAAGATACCTTTAAAACTGATAGAAGAATGGCAGAAGATGTTGGAGGAGCGCAATAATCAAATTGCCGTCTTAAGTCTCAAGTATAGAAATTAAGTTTGTTGAATGAAGATCTAACGGTATATTTGGATAGAAAACCATCGAATACCAAGGCAGACGACAAAGATGTAGCAGAGGAGGAGGTCACCAATTCAAAAGGTGGTAAGCCAATGCCAATCACTGAAGAAGCCAATGCTGCTATATCTTTATAAGTTGATACTAAATAATGTTTGCAAGGACACTGCTCAGATAGGAGTGGGATTATATAGAATATGTAAATAAATTTTGTGGTAAGTTATTGATTGGTTATTGACAACATTGAAAATTAGACTTATGGTTAGGTAGTTTAGTTGATAATAGTAAGTTGTTAGTGGAACAAATGGTTAAGAACTCAAAGGTTCATAACCTTTGGAATCTACTGACTGATGGTCCATCTTTTGGTAGGATAAAGAGGTTGAAAAAATGAAGATCGGGGCCAGACTATGAGAGTCGTAAGCCGGGATAAGCTTAGTGCTACTTCTTTATTTTCTTTGCTTTTATTATTTACTTATGAAGAATTGTGATTGAAAGAAGTATTGTTGAAATTATGATTAAAATATTATGGAATATGACTTTGGACAGACCATTTTGGAAAAAATCTGTGACCTTGAGAATTGAGATTATCGAATTGTATTGTGTTAAGTGAAGATATTGAATTTTGTATGATGAATCAAAAAATTGAATATAATAAGTAAATTAGAAATCAATAATTGAATATATATAAACTGCAAAGAGAATAAGTAGGAGATGAACTGATAAGAATATGAAAGTATTGTTGAATTGATAGTCGTAGAATAGATTATGTATTGAATTAAGGTGGAAGTAGTAAGCCTTTGTGTTTTGTAGTTTGATAATTGATTTCAGATAGCTAGAGTACAGTCAATTGTGACACTAATAGACCCAATTCATATAACCAATCTTTTCCCGTGTTCGAACCGACCTCTATTAGTTTAAGCATAAGTGTAGAATAGATATTAATTCATTTTTGAAATATATTGGTAAAATATATTAATAGTCCATATAATAGGAAATTCAAAAAGACAATGTCGGGGTAGAAAGAGTTTGCCTCAAGAAAATGTTAGGCTTCTGGCTATCTCTAATTATTCAATCAAGCTTGAAAATAAGGAAAGCCCTAAGTTTATATATAATTTTTCTCTTTTTGAGTAATTACACCAAATACACAATCCTCAAGTAACCCACAACTTCCAAAATATGATAAAATCTTCTAAATCCTTGTTTATTCTTATGTGGAGATTTTCCCAAACTTCAACACTTCATATCTCTTAATCCGACAGTCCAAATAAACTCAAATTTTACATGAGGTACTGATGTATTCTTATTAACTTCTACAAAAAATTTCAACCGCAAATTCATTGCAGATCTTGAAATATCTTGAAATCCCTAATAGTCGCTTCAAACCCTTGTCTTAAACATCTGCGTGCAATTTTCTTTATATTTCACAAAATATACGCTCAAATGCCACGAAATTTTTATTTATAGCTTTTTAACAAAAAATTTTACATTCTCCAAAAATTTTGAGCCAAAAATTCGTCCGAAAACTCAAGTTATGGCTTCAACCATTACTACAAACAAACCCGCTTACTTACTACTTTTTATTTGGAAGCGTCGCTTTCAACTCCTTACAACTCCTTCATATAAACTCCAAAAGCAATAATTCTTTCGTAAAAGATGTAGGCCTTGAAATCGCCGTTCTAGTCGCACCTTTCGATCTTCAAAATCTGCTGTAAAACTCCTCGTACTCTCAAAAGAGTAACAGTATGTCTTAAATAAACACCTTAACTTCAAACGGTTATAACGTTTTCACCCTAACTCCAAATCCTCTAATTTTTGTACACAAATTGTTCTCCAAATCCTAAACTTTACAACCCTAGCTTCTAATCTCCGAATGCCCCCTTTGAAGTCGCCGAAACCCTTCTTAAGGTCGCGGGCAGCCTCCTCAAAGCCCATTGGGCATGGTATTCGACCAATAGGGATGAAGTTCCCCATTCCTTGCCTTCATCCGACCATGCCTTGCTTTCATTTCTCCCAATTAGTTTCCTACTAGTTTAGATTTTCATCCTTAGGTTTCCACCTTTTCTCAAGATTTCATACTAAACATTTAGGTCCTATATATATATATATATATATATATATATATATATTTTAATGTCAAAATCAAAAGAAATAAAGAAACAAAGTAAAGTTTCTTATACCAACTCCTTTTAATTTAATCTACTAGCCACTCTAATACACATCTAGATTTATCAACATATAATATGTTTTAATTAATTTTTACTTACTGTAATATTTATAGTACAACAACGGATGAGTAATTTAGTTATTAAAAGTGGTTAATTACAGAATTACGATTAGAATCTGGAGAATCAAGAAAAAATATATAGGAGTTGTAGAAGATAATTAAGGTGCCATCACTGTGATAGTTGTGAGCCGGGGTAAGCTTGGTGCTACCTCTTTTCTTTTGTTTGTTATTTTCTTTGAATAAGAGGATTGAGAGTTTCCGAATATTATGAAGTGAATTATGGAATGGAAATGTGATTGGTATTATTTGAGAAGAAGAAAGATTGAATGCTGAAATCTGATTGTACTTCAGTAGAGAGAATGAGTTTGTGTTTGTGTGAAACACCGTAATGTGAATGGCAGTTCTGTGTGAAGAATTCCAGTGATTAGAATGAGGGTAATTGTGTGTTGAAAGCTGTGAGGGCGCAATATTACAGTTGGAGATTATGAAGGTGAATATATTGGTGGAAATAGCAGTTATTGGTATAACTGAATTGCTATAAGGAAGAGTTCGATAAGGTGAAGGAGGAGATTATAGTTTCCTTGTGTGTTCAGATATTAGAAATAAAGACAATACATTCAAGAGGTAATTGATTGTGTGACCCTAACGTGAACGCTTAAGCAACTAATCATTCCCCGTATTTGAATCCTCCTAAACGGATTTATTTCCATTAGATTTATTTAGAATAAATAAAACGAGCAATCACATTTTGGCGCTGCAGTCGAGGAGTGATAATAGCTTTGAGTGTTAGGAATTAATTACCAAACATGTGAGAAAATTGGCAATGGAAGACGATTTCAGTAGTGTTTGAAGAAAGAGTATGGTTATTAAGAATGAGAATTTAACAGCAAAGAAAATAAAGCAATCAAAGAAAAGAATAGAGAGATCGTAAGCAAGAGATTTGTTGCGTAACTAGCAAGATTACAAATTGAGAAAGAAGCATCGATAAAGTTGGATTAAGCCATGGTTGCATGCTTGTCGGCATATTTGATCGTACCCAGAAGACGATCGACCTCTAATATTTTAGAAGTACATACTGTTAAAAAAATTACCAAGAGCACTCGTAGGGAGTGCTGCTAATAGTCAAGCATGCCGCTCAAAGTCGTTAATGGAAAGCGAAGAAGGCACAAAGGAAATAGATATCCCATTGGATATTTTTCCAATTGGAGATACGTCCAATTCTAACAAGACTGATTCTGAAGATTGGCATAAATCACTTGCCAATAAAGATTAATTAAGAGTATATCAAAACCTAATGTTTTTATCTCATATTCAACCAATAAAATTATTTGAGGATAATAATAGTCAATTGGGAAGGCCTGGAAATCCAAAAAAGACTTTTACGAGAGATAATTTTTATTTTAATAAAGAATTGAGTGGAACACCAGCATCTTTAATGGCGTCCGGTGTCGTGTTGTAACACGATTATACAATGAAAATAAAAAGAAAGGGGAATTTTATTAATATTCAGTTACCTTGAATATTGGGAGCATCGATCAACTCGAGTACAAATACTTAGTGGTCAGGTTCAGTCACTCCGTTACAGTCAGCCGGGGCATACTGAAATGCTCCATTCGATTCCAATAACGGGAGTCAGCAGGAAGAGAAGGACGAATTCACACGACGGATTCGAGGAGCCAATTGGATCCAATTTCGATAATCCAATCCGGATCCTCTTATCCAATATGAGACCTGAATTGGCCGGTCAATCCAATGCAGTCTAATTATGGGAAATCCAGGTCTTACTACGGGTCTTAGCCAATCTGACGCGAGGACCAATTTGACCCAATTATAGGAACATCCAGGTTACTACGGGCATCTTTCCCAATATAAGACCTGAATTGGTCGGGCGACTCAATGTGGTCCCGATTACGGGGTTCGATTCTGTTTCAGGCTGTCCTGTTCTCTGTGCCGTCTCAGGGAACATTGTTTTCAGTAAATGGATTTCTTAAAGGCAAAAATGGAAGAGAAAGCTTCACGACAAGAGCCAATTTCGGATCCAAGCTTGAGGTGGGAGCCAATTCCGGATCTAAGACGGAAGATTGAAGAAATTCAGAGGATAAGGTTAGGTGGGATATAGTTTTGGGGGTGGGTTTTTTTTTGAGGGAAATCGGGGGGGGAAGGAGTTTTCAAGCTTCTGCAAGGTTACCAGTTCGGGTTTTTTTTATTGGAGGTTTTTGAAGATCAAGGGAATTAGAGAGAAGAGCTTCATGCTTCGGGTCGGGGAAGGAAAGACATAGAATTTGGATTTTTCTTCTTCGTAGAGTTTTGGGAAGACTGAGGCAATCACTGCTGAAGTCAGTGTTGTAATGGTGAATCGGGATTTTTAAATGAAGTGGGTTTGAATACTCTTGACTGTTTTGTGAAATCGAGTTACGTCTGTGATTGAAGGATTAAAAGGGTGTCTATAGGATTGAGTATGCGGAGTGAATGAAATTTATTGGGTTAATCTAACAAGACAGTCAGTGGATACAAGATCGTAAGTACAAAGCAGTATTGAAGGTTAACAGTTTGGGTTGTACGGGGTTCTCTGTAACGTCTAGAGACCTACCAGCTGGGGCAAAAAGAACTTCGACAAGCAATCGAAGAGCACTCATATAGATTTACGGTACATTGTTGCAGTCGTTTATATTCTAGCAGTCAAAAACTGATAGACTTCTTGACTATCGGTGAATCTCCATACTTCCTTCTACAGCCAGACGCCCGGCGCGTTCTCGAGTAGGAAAGCACGTAATACGACATAAGTGGTGAACCCGACGTGAAAGCTTGAGGTAGAAGGTATTGGATTTTGGTTGATTTTATCTTTATTTTTATGGAAAACGAAAATAAAAATTTTGAAGGATTTTTGGGAGAAGTTTCTGGTGGGGAGTCTTCTAAAGGACAAGATATGCACATGGATCCATCTATTGCTAGTTTGTTTCAAGCCTTCTCATTGTCAATGCAGCAACAGCAAAGCAATGATCGAAAGGAAGCTTTGGCAACCAAAGCATTGCAAGCAGTGGTCAATAAAATTGATCAATTTGATGGGAGGAATATTTCAAGGTATTTATGATGTTATGTTCGTGAAATGGAATTAAATCGGATTTCTGAGAAAAAAATGGTTGCACTATTTGGACTTGCCACGATACCGGAGATAAGGGACCACATTACATCGATTACGGATCGTTGTGGGAATTCATGGGAGGATTTTTTACATGCATTGAAAGACGAATATTTCTTGGAAGATGCTGATCGCGTTACTAAGAAGCTGTTTTTGGGATGGATTGAACGGCCCAATAAGAATTTGCAAGCAACAGAGCTACTAAGGGAATTTGAGAGGCAGTACTCTCAATTATCGAAGGTAGAAAAATTGACATTGGAGCCGAACAAAGTTGATCTATTTCTTCAAGCTGTTGATGGAGAATTGCAAGAGAAATTAGAATCCCTTCTTGAAGACAAAGAAGAAGATGAAGGATTGACAACGAAGTGGAAGGACGTCGAAGATGCGGTGGAGTTGCTTACAAAAAAAAGAAAGGAGGAAGGATAGGAGTAATATTCCAAAAACAGTACAAGCACCCAAAGCTCCACTATGTACTACACCACCGACAATGCCTACAGTTCAACCTTCGACATCCTTGTCAAAGAAAGCAGATATGGGTATGGAAGAAATTATATGAAGAATGCGAGATCTTCAAATCAAATTGGCAAGACTTGAAGAGAATACTTCTATAAACAATTCGAAGAATGTTTCAAAACAAGGATATGTACAAAGATGCATTTGGTGTGATGATGCTTCACACACTAGAAAAGATTGCAATGAATTTAATAATATGATACGGCAGGGAATTATTTGCTGGAAAGATGGGAAGATAGCATTGAAAGATAGGGAGGATCTTCTTCAAACCAATTTTGGCAAGGGAGGAATGAGAGCATTGATTCAAGATTACTTAAAAGGGCATGAAACAGTAGCACGAGAAAGTGCAAGTTATGGTGCTAGAGTAGATGATGAAATTGGTGGAAGTACGGAAACTAGTGAGTTTTGGGCTTCTGCCGTTTCTACAATGCAAGAAGGGAAATTACCTCGAGAAGCGTTATTGAGAACTGCAGCTACAATACGAGGAAGAACAGGTTGGGAGGATCCTGTTGAGTCTCTTTCAGTTCATGCATATATTGCTAAGAGCCAACATGAAGCTTTGATGGAAGAAAAAAGACGATGAAATTTTGATGATACTAGAGAAGGAAATTCTTTTAAGAGGCAAACTCGAGGAAACAAGGCTCGGGAGGCAGCTTCACAAGAATTGCCTGTAAATGATACCTCAGCATCATTGGGAGAAAAAACAACGGAGACAAAAGATAAGGACAAATCAATTGCTTATAAGCTACTTTCTGACATTGAAGCGGCAACAAATTTGAAAGGGGTGTTGGAAGAACGTATATTAAACGCTAAGGTGGAATTCGCATTGAAAGAAGTCTTGGGAATTGCAAAGAAGGAGTTTCATGATGTTATCATTGACAGCATTAAGCGAAAGAGGCAATTAATGAGCGAAACTGGAATGAGTCATGCTATTGATGCAAGAATATGTAGAGATGAAGAAGAGGTTGATATTGGTTACAAGCAACCAACAAATGAAAAGAATGGGTATAATCAGCGAGTACGTTTCGAAGATTCTAGTGACAAGGAAATAGAAACTTTGAGCCATTATACTCGAAAGCATTGGGCAAGGGCAACTACTGAGGTATTGGTGAAGGTAGGAGATATAGAGGAACCAATAGTTGCTTTGGTGGACCATGGTTCTGAAATAAATCTCATGTCTAAAGATCTTTATAAGAAGCAAAAATGGCCAATTGATATGGAACATGGATGGGCAATACGAGCAGCTAATAACACACGAGGCGAATTATATGGAGCTTGTCTAAATGTCAAAATTCGGATTAGGGATGTTGCGACGGAGCAACATTTCTTCGTTCAAGATACAACGTCTTATCCGTTGATTTTAGGACAACCTTATATCACGGCAACACAGATGGAAACAAAAGTACTTGACGATGGTTCTGCTTATGCAAGGGTACGGAGCGAAGATGGGAGGAAAGCTGTACAATTTCTAACAGTACCTCCTAACCATGAACGGAATCGAGATAGGTTGAGGGAGAAACCATTGCCAAAGATTGTTGAAGGATTTAAGGATTTTGGGAAGGTACTACTGTAAAGCGAGATTATGGAGGTACAAAAGAGGAGGTACTCTCGCGAGATGAAGGTGCCTTTGATGCGAGTTTTATTGATATATTGGAGAATGGAAATATTATGTATAAGAAAGTTGATGATTTTAAAAGAAAAGAAAGAAAAAGATTATATGATATTGAAGGACAGTTACGCAAGATAGGTACATTGCAAGATGATGAGAGGATTTTGGGTGTTTATGAAGAAAATGGGCTGGAAGATTCATTGGAATTGATTACATCTATTGGGTTAGGAGATAATGATAAGATTGTTGAGATTCATTCGAGAGAGGTTTATACCATGCTTGAATCTTTTCAAGCACCAGAAGTCACAGTAGAGACGAGATATAAAACGGCAGATAAGAAGGTAAAGCCTGTTGCCGGACCATTACCAGAGGATTCTAAAGAACAAATGGGAGAAGCATCAAAAGAAGCAAGTTTAAGAGATCCAATGAGTATTGGACATCAGTTTACTGAAGAGACTTTCGAAGAATTGAAGATTGGTTCTGATGGTTCTTTATTGCCGGAGGAAATTACTTGCTTCAAAAAGATGTTGGCTAAACAAGGTAGATCGTTTGCCTTCGAATCTCATGAAATTAGGTGTGTGGATCCAAATATTATTACACCTATGGTTATCTTCACTGTACCGCATGTACCTTGGAATCTAAGACCGATTCCAGTACCGAGGGTACATTTACCTAAATTGGTCGAACTATTGAAAGAAAAGATAAAGATGAAAATATTAGAACCTTCATTTGCGCCGTATTCTAGTCGATGGTTTACGGTACCTAAGAAGAATGGGTCACTACGGTTTATTCAAGATATGCAGCCGGTGAATGCTTTAACTGTCAGGAATGCAGGAATTGGACCTATTGTGGATGAATTTGCTGAGGCGTTTGCTGGAAGGGCGATCTATTCAATGGGTGATTTGTATTCAGGTTATGATCAATTTCAACTTGCCGAAGGAAGTAGAGATATGACAACAATGAGGACACCGCTTGGATTGGTTAGAATGTGCACTCTTCCTCAAGGCGCGACCAACTCAGTTGCGCATATGATGAATGGGATGAATAAGGTATTGAGAGATTTTATCTCGGAAAAGACTATGCCTTTTCTAGATGATGTTCCTATAAAAGGGTGCAGAGAAGGAGACAAGGATGAAACTTTAGATACGAGGGGGTGTCGCAGATATGTTGTTGATCATATACAAGATTGTGAAAAGATTTTAACTCGGCTTGGAGAAGTTCATCTTACATTATCGGGTATGAAGTCCGTATTTGGAGTACGAGAGGTTGTAATTGTTGGACATTTATGCGGATCTTACGGAAGAAAACCAGATCCAACTAAAGTTGATGCAATTGGAAGGATGAAAGAGGATTGTGGTTCTTTAACAGAGGTTCGCAGGTTTTTGGGTGCATGTGTATTTTATCGAATCTGGATCCCTCATTTTGCTCACATAGCGGATCCATTATATGAACTGTTACGCAAGGGTTACCGATTTGAATGGAAAGAAAGGCATATTCAGGCAATGCAAAGATTGAAGAAATTATTGATGTCACCTCCAATATTGAGGAAGGTTGATTATAAGTGCAATAGACCAGTGATTCTTACTGTAGACGCTAGTCCAATTGCCGTTAGATGGGCGGTGGATCAAGATGATTCGAATGGGAGTAGATTTGCAGTTCGATTTGGGGCTAAAGTTTTAAGTATTCGTCAGCGTGCATATTCGCAAGTCAAAAGAGAACTTTGGGAAGTCGTTTCGG
The DNA here is from genome assembly GCF_059467195.1 of Physcomitrium patens. Taxonomy (NCBI): domain Eukaryota; kingdom Viridiplantae; phylum Streptophyta; class Bryopsida; order Funariales; family Funariaceae; genus Physcomitrium; species Physcomitrium patens. The sequence goes on from NC_143426.1 coordinate 7,455,900, forward strand.
CTATGAAAGCTGAAAAGGACTATTTGATTGGGGCAGTAGTAGTAATTGAAACAGATTGCTTGCCATTGCTTGGAATGATTATTAACTGTTCAACGCCAGATATTGCAATGTTGAGATGGATTGCTTATATTAAGTCACTAAATCCAGAATTTAAGCATATCATTGGAAAGGGCAATTTAGTAGCAGACATGCTATCTCGAGGAAGATACGAGAGGGAGGACGAAATGGTTGAAGACATTGATGATGTCGGATTGAAATTCTATTCAATATCAAATCTCAACAGAGAAGACAAGCTATTTCTTGAAGAATCTTATGAAGGAGAATTATTGGATATTGGTCATTATTTGAATACCTTGTCTAAGCAGGGGAATTGGTCTATAGAAAAATTCAAACAAATAAGAAAAAAAGCATATGGATTTTTACTTCGAGATGGATTCTTATGGAAGAGACCGAAGAAAGGAATTGGGATGCCACAACGAGTGATAGGCAAAAGGGAAGAAAAACTAAAATTATTAAAGGAGTTTCATGATAGTTTATGGGCAGGGCATAGAGGAATCTGGGCTACTTTTGCTAAACTCAAGGAACGATATTGGTGGAAAAATATGTATCGAGATGTGCTCTCATTTGTAGAGTCATGTGAAATCTGTCAATCGTATTCTAATATCCGACATCGAGATGGTCTTCATCTTACGTATCCTCTGGCTATTCATTTTAAATGGGTTGTTGATTTGGTTATTATGCCGGTTGGGTTATGGCAGATGAGATATTTGGTTTTAGCTCGTGAAGATTTATCAAATCAAGTAGAAGGAAGAGCATTGAGGACAAAATCTACAGAGGGGATTTGTAGGTTTTTGCTTGAAGATGTCATTTGCCGTTACGGGTGCGTAGGAAAAATCACTGCAGATCGTGGAGAATTAAATGCACAAGAAGCTCGTAAGTTCTTTGAAAGATGTGGAGTTAAACTATCACTGACTACTACTTATAATCCGGAAGGGAATGCGAAAAGCAAACGCGGTCACCCGCCGATTGTGAAAGCATTGGTTAAAGCTTGTAATGGGAAGGTTAAAGAGTGGCCACGGCTTTTGTCATTTGTATTATGGGCTGATCGAACAACACATAGTTCGGTGACAGGATATATGCCAGTAGAACTTATGACAGGTCAAAAACCAATTATGCCGATTGAAGAAAAGGTACTTACTTGGAGTATGCTACCATGGGAAGATGGATTGACAAGAGAAGAACTTCTGGCTATTAGGATTCGACAATTGGAGCAAAGAACGGAAGATGTCCAGATAGCATTGGAAAGGTTAAAAAGAGCAAGGTTACAAAACAAGGCGCGATTCGATAAGCAACATCGATTGAGACCAAAAACAATCGAGGAAGGTGACTGGGTACTTGTTTATGACAATAGTCTGGATAATCAACATAGTACTTTGCGGAAATTTTCAAAACGTTGGTTTGGACCATATGTTGTAACAACTGTTCATGATAATGCGACTTACTCATTACGGGAGTTAGATGGTACAAAATTGAAAATACCAATTGCAGGGAAGCGAGTAAAAATATTTAAACAAAGACACGCAGAGATGAATATGGAAGACCTTAATAAAGGTATAGAGATTCCGCAGCAAGAAGATGAAAGTGATATGGATAATGAAGGTGACGACGACGAATTGGACAAAGACGTAGGGGATATATTCTGAATCAAACAGCAATTGGGTAAATTGGTGCATACCGGAGGATGCACAGGTTCAGAGGGGGTGGATGTCGTGTTGTAACACGATTATACAGTGAAAATAAAAAGAAAGGGGAATTTTATTAATATTCAGTTACCTCGAATATTGGGAGCATCGACCAACTCCAGTACAAATACTAAGTGGTCAGGTTCAGTCACTCCGTTACAGTCAGCCGGGGCATACTGAAATGCTCCATTCGATTCCAATAACAGGAGTCAGCAGGAAGAGAAGGACCAATTCACACGACGGATTCGAGGAGCCAATTGGATCCAATTTCGATAATCCAATCCGGGTCCTCTTATCCAATATGAGACCTGAATTGGCCGGTCAATCCAATGCAGTCTAATTACGGGAAATCCAGGTCTTATTACGGGTCTTAGCCAATCTGACGCGAGGACCAATTTGACCCAATTATGGGAACATCCAGGTTACTACGGGCATCTTTCCCAATATAGGACCTGAATTGGTCGGGCGACTCAATGTGGTCCCGATTACGGGGTTCGATTCTGTTTCAGGCTGTCCTGTTCTCTGTGCCGTCTCAGGGAACGTTGTTTTCGGTAAATGGATTTCTTAAAGGCAAAAACGGAGGAGAAAGCTTGACGGCGAGAGTCAATTTCGGATCCAAGCTTGAGGTGGGAGCCAATTCCGGATCTAAGACGGAAGATTGAAGAAATTCAGAGGATAAGGTTAGGGAGGATATAGTTTTGGAGGGTGTGGGGTTTTTTTTTTGAGGGGAAATCGGGAGGGAAGGATTTTTTAAGCTTCTGCAAGGTTATTAGTTCTTTTTTTCATTGGAGGTTTTTGGAAGATCAAGGGAATTAGAGAGAGGAGCTTCATGCTTCGGGTCGGGGAAGAAAAGACATAGAATTTGGATTTTTCTTCTTCGTAGAGTTTTGGGAAGACTGAGGCAATCGCTGCTGAAGTCAGTGTTGTAATGGTGAATCGGGATTTTTAAATGAAGTGGGTTTGAATACTCTTGACTGTTTTGTAAAATCGAGTTACATCTGTGATTGAAGGATTAAAGGGGTGTCTATAGGATTGAGTATGCGGAGTGAATGAAATTTATTGGGTTAATCTAACAGGACAGTCAGTGGATACAAGATCGTAAGTACAAAGGGGTATTGAAGATTAACAGTTTGGATTGTTCGGGGTTCTCTATAACGTCTAGAGACCTATCGGCTGGGGCAAAAAGGACTTCGACAAGCAGTCGAAGAGCACCCGTATAGATTTACTGTACATTGTTGCAGTCGTTTATATTCCAGCAGTCAAAAACTGATAGACTGCGTGACTATCGGCGAATCTCCATACTACCTTCTACAGCCAGACGTCCGACGCGTTCTCGAGTAGGAAAGCACGTAATACGACACCGGAGGATCAACAGTTTCAATTGCAGTTCAAATGAGTGCAGTATGTAATCGTACGACTAGTGTCGCGCCACTACCTACTTTTGGGGGATTTTTCGGTGTGGATCCCAATCAAAATTTGTCTCAATTTCTTACAACATGTGTAGCTAATAATGGTAAAACTAAAGATATTTGATTACAATGGCTGCCAGCGACATTGAAAGATACAGCATTTGAGTGGTATAACCGCCAACCTGTGGGTCAATTTCTGAATTGGAAAGCATTGAAGAATGCATTTTTATCTCATTTTTGGCCAATTGGTTTTGAGGACCGCCTTCGAGAGAGGTCAATGAATAGCAAAATGATCCTAGAGGAGGCAGTGGAATCGTACTATGGTCGAGTGGCTGATATACTCATTAAGTAGCTGAATCACCAAATGTCGGAGGTATTTATCTTATCCATATTAATCAATGGTTTGCACCCATCAGAGCTATAAATGTTTGTAAAGGAAGCTCAAACCGTTACACTGGCTGCGTCCCTTAATAAAGCCAAGGTTTGGGAGGAATGCCATTATGATCAGTTTTTAACTATGGGAGCCACGATGATTCGAGTTCAAGATAGATATCAAAATCCAACTTGGAATGAATTAGTGGATAGTTATCCATGGATATTAAAAATAGGGACCAATTCCAATACCAATATTCAAGGGCCAGTTAATGTCACCCTATTGCAAGCTATACCAACGAACATGACAACAACATATGCTCCATATTTTTCGTATCAACAACAAGCGTTAACTACGACAGATATACCAATAATGCCAGCCCTAAAAGATTCCAATGAAACCTTGTTATTGAATTTGACAAAGAAAATGGAAGAAATGGCTGTCAATATGGCCAAAGATAAAGAGAAGAGGCAAAAGCCTACCAATACTAGGAACAATATATAGTGCAGTAATTATAAGGGCCATGATCATTCTATAACAGAATGCCCTTCATCCTCACAAATAATGAGTCAATGTACATTTTATAGAGGAAAGCACCTAATAGCAAATTGTTGGAATTGGCAAAGAGAACAACAACAATTTAGTAATCAGACCATGATCCCACCAACCCAGGGGGACGTCAATCAAGTACAAATGAGAAATACGTTTGGATGGAATGGAAATCAATTTAATCGATAAAATCGAGCATTCAATAACTTTCAAAGTTCCAATTTTAATTAGGAGTCTGCATCGAACTCCCAGAACTATGGTAAGGAGCAGCAGAGGTATCAGCAATATGCTCTACCGATGTCATCAAATCAAGTTTCCTCAATACCAACGGGACAACTAGGATCATTTTCTAACCCTATATGGAATAAGCTTAGTAGGTATATAGTGGTGGAGGCACTCAATATGCCAAATGGATGTGCAAGAAGACCACTTTGTTATTTTTTTGTAGACAGATTGGTCATTATGCCAATGAATGTCCTAATCCCAGAGCTAGTGACGATTATGCACTAGTTTGTGGGAATTGCAAGCAGTCGAGGCATACGTATGAGCAATGTAATGCTCCATTGTCATATTGTAACACGAGTATAGCATGAAAATATAAAGAAAGGGGACTTTTATTAATGTTCAGTTACCTCGAATATTGGGAGCAACGACCAATTCCAGTGCAAATACTGAGAGGCCAAGTTCAATCACCCCGTTACAGTTAGCCAGGGCATATTGAAATGTTCCATTCGATTCCAATAACAGGAGTCAGCAGAAAGAGAAAAGACCAATTCAACGACGGGTGAGCCTGGTTCGAAGAGCCAATTGGATCCAATTTCAAGACATCCAATCTAGGTCCTCTTACCTAATATGAGACCTGACTTGGTCGGGCAACCCAATGCGGTCCAATTACGGGAACATCCAGGTCTTACTACGGGCCTCTTAGCCAATATGAGACCTGAATTGGTTGGGCGACTTGATGTGGTCCCGATTATAGGGGTTCCGATTCTGTTTCAGGCTGTTCCATCCTTTGTGCCTTTCCGGGAACGTCCTTTCAGTAAAAGGATCTCTTAAAGATAAAAACAGAGGAGAAAGCTCTCACAACGGAGCCAATTCCAGATCCAAGATGGAAGATTGAAGAAATTCAGAGGCTAGGATTTGAAAGAGAGGAGAATTAGGATTAAATGGGAGGATAGGTTAAGAAATGAAGGGGAGAGAATAAGGTTTTGGAGGGAGAAGGGTCATGGAGCTAGCTTCATGCTTCGGAGGGGAAAAAAAGACAGATTTTTGGGATTTTTTTTCTTCATAGGGTTTTAGGAAGACTGAGGCAATCGTTACTGAAGTCAGTGTTGTATTGGTGAATCGAGATTTTAATGAAGTGGGTGTGATTACTCTTGACTGTTTTGTGAAATCGAGTTACGTCTGTGATGAAGAATTAAAAGGATATCTATAGAATTGAGTATGCAGAGTGAATGAAATTTATTGGGTTAATCTAACCAGACAGTCAGTGGATACAAGATTGTGAGTATAAAGCGGTATCGAAGATTAGCAGTTTGGGTTGTTCGGGGTTCTCTGTAACATCTAGAGACCTACCGGCTGGGGCAAAAAGGATTTCGGTGAGCAGTCGAAGGACATTCGTATAGATTTACGATATATTCTTGTAGTTGTTTATATTCCAACAGTCAAAAACTGATAAACTGCTTAAATATTAGCGAATCTCCATACTACCTTCTATAGCCAGACGCCCGACGCGTTCTCGAGCAGGAAAGCATGTAATACGACACTGTTCAATTTCAATAATCGGGATCAGTATATCCAAAGCCAAGGAAAATTTGAAGAGATAAATCGAGGTCCTCAAGATTCTTTGATAAATCAGGTGGAATGTATCCAAGCCATTCTTACTCGGAGTTAGTAAAAGAAAAAATGACCAATTCAACATTTGGATAATCTGGATGCGAAAGACCAATTTGACTCAATTAAGGGACCATCCAATCCAAGTCCTGTTACAGGCTTCGTACCCAGTATGAGACTTGACTCGGTGGCACAACCCAATGAGGTCCCAATTACGTAGGCTTCGATTCCGTTCCAAGCAGTTTCGATCTCTACGTAGTTTCAAGAAACGTCCTATCCATTGAAAGATCTTCTAGGGGGCAGAAATTCCAAGGAAGCCCTAGCTACTGTTACAATTCCGAGTCCAAGGTAGAAGAATATCTTACCTCACGGAGTTAAAGTCAAACCAATGAAAAAAAGAGGACATTGGAAATTTTTCTAAATATGGAACCCTATGATATTTTGAAGGATCTAGATGCTATTCGACCTTCTATTTCTATGAAGCAACTTCTAGCGGTCGCACCAGAGTACCGTTCTACATTGAATTCATCGTTAATACAGCATAGGCACCGTAACTAAGAAGTTTGTGAAGACAGTTTGAACCTTGATCCAGGTGCACCAACCATCGATGTTTCGATTGACGATATTATGATCTCGGGTGTTTAGGTGGATGGTGGTTCCAGTGTCAATTTAATGAACGTTGATACAATGGATGCTTTAGATTTGGAATACTTAGTACCTATGATATTCGTATTACGGATGGCAGATCATAGCCGAGTTAAACCAATGGATATCTTATGGAGTGTTCAAACTATGATTGCTGGTATTGCATATGAAATCGACTATATTATCTTCAATTACAATGTTTGATTTTATCATATCCAATTTTATTAGGACGACCTTGGCTTTATCAAGCAAAGGCCAAGAACGATTGGAGTCGGGGTACTTTGACAATTGGCAAGGACGGAAACAAAATGGTGTTACAAATGTATCCAATATACTATCATGAAGAGTCTCAATTGCTAGTATCTGAATTAACATCGGACGATGAGCTTAGTTTCGATGATGACACAGTAGCACCAATTACGGAGGCGCCCGTGGAGGCAACACTACACCTTGGAGTGGTGTACCAATGTGGAGGTCCAGGGGAGTACTTGATATATCCGACAAACTCAGAAAACTTGGATTATGTTAGTACTGATTGGATGAGCAAGTATGATGTGCACCATGTTAGTGCCCTGGACACAGGATTCAGTACTTCGTATATGTCGAACTTATTGATTGACTTTAAACCACTGCAGGGATTGAAACAGAACATCGCCATTGCACCTTTATGTCAAACTATCAACTTGGCGACCACAGCAGAACCTCGAACAATTAAGATCTACGAAGGTATTAAAGAACAAGAATTGATGTGCTGGACTAAATTTTTCTTGCATCATAAATCCACTTTTGCTTGGACTTATGATGATTTAAAAGGTATTCGCGCTGAAGTTTGTGAGCATCGTATCATTTTAGAAGAGAACGCTAAACTGGTACAGCAGAGGCAACATTGCCTTAATCCTAAATACTCCCTCACGGTGAAAGAGGAATTGAACAAGCTTCTTGCGGTTGGTTTTATTTACATGGTCCCAAATAGTGAGTGGATTTTTTCAATTAAAATGGTGCCAAAAAGAATGGAAAAATCCGAATTTGTCAAGATTTCTAAAAACTTAATGCGGCTACCAAGAAAGATTACTTTCCATTGTCCTTCACGGATAGTATATTGAACACTGTAGCAGATCATGAATGTTATTCATTTCTAGATGGATTTTTTAGGTATAATCAAGTTCAAATTGCAATGGAAGACCAGCTCAAGATGACCTTTACTACGGATTGGGGCACATTCGCTTATCGCTTGATGCCTTTTGGGTTATATAACATCCCAACCACATTTCAGAGAATGATGACTCAGGCCTTCCAAGACTATCTCTGGCTGTTTATGGAGAACTTTTTAGATGACTTCTGTGCATTCAGTACAAAATAAGATCATCTTAATTGTCTCGACAAATGCTTGGCTCAGTGCGCTAAGTTTGGGATATCGTTGAACTCGCATAAGTGTCAATTTGGTGTTCCATCAAGAAAATTATTGGGACATATCGTCTCTAGCCGTGGTATCACTACGGATCCAGACAAAGTGACACATATCATGAACTTGCCTAGACCAGAGACGGTCTCCGGTGTTCGAGGATTTATCGGCCATGTCAATTATTATCGACAATTTATTCATTCGTTTGTAGTTATGTGTCAATCTTTAACGAACTTATTGAAGAAACCTTTGTTAGATGGGACTAGTTCCATTTGGACTATAGAGTGTACCGTGGCCTTTGAAGCATTGAAGTCAAAATTGGTTTCTGCACCAATATTGGTTGCTCCTCGTTGGATCGAGCCCTTTCATGTGTATGTTGATGCATGCAATGTGGCTATTCGATCGGTGCTAAGTCAAAAGGATGATCAAGGTCTGGATCATCCTATCTATTATGCTAGTCGGTAATTGGTGGTTGTCGAACATAATTACACTACTACTGAACGAGAAGCGTTAGGTATGATATACTCGATTCAAAAATTTTGGCACTATTTGCTTGGGTATCCATTTGTCTTTTATGTGGATCATGATGCCCTCAAATATATGATTAATAAGCTTCAATTGAGTGGATGCATTGCTCGATGGATGTTATTACTTCAAAAATTTAATTTTACTATCAATGTATGACTAAGAAAAAAACATGCCAATGCGGATCACTTGTCCCGATTGTGCAATATCTTGGATAATGAGCCTATTAGTGATGCACTTCCTGATGCACAGTTATTTGCCATCGAAGTGATTACAACCGACTATAGTGAATTGATTCAATATCTGACATTTTGGACATTTCCACCTACATATAGTAAGAAACTCAAGAAACGACTGATTTTAAAAAGTGCACCGTATACGATGATGGGAAACGCCTTGTATAAGCAAGGCCGAGATGGAATTCTATGCCGTTGCATCTTTCCCAGTGAAGTACAATCGATACTAGAGGGATGTCATTTGGATAGTTGTGGTGGGTATTTTATGGGAGACAATACTGCTCGCAAGGCTTTAATGGCCGGATATTGGTGGCCCACAATGTTTTCTGATGCGCACCAATTTGTTCGTCTTTGTGATCCCTGTCAATGAATTGGTCGACCCACGGGTACTTCAGCGATGCCGTTAGTACCAATCTTGGCACAAGCACCATTTGAAAAATGGAGAATTGATTTTGTTGGACCCATTGCACTAGCATCAAGATATGGACAAAAGTAATATATTTTAGTCGCCACAGACTATGTAACCAAATGGGCGGAGGCTATTGCTACCCGCAATGATAATGCCAGTACGATGGCCACTTTTCTATATGAGAATATTATTACTCGATTTGGATGTCCAAAAGAATTAGTTAGCGATCGCGGCACCCATTTCATAAATGCTACCATAGCAACCTTGACGAACACATACAAAATCAAGTACAAGAAAACAACACCATATCATCCTCGGGCCAATGGATAGATGGAAAAGACCAATGGTATTTTATGTAAGATTTTAACCAAAACAATTTCGGATGTGGGAACGAATTGAGATACTAAATTGTTTGTGACATTGTGGACGTATCGTACTACATATAAAGTAACTACCAATTCCACACCATTCCAATTGGTATACGGGCAAGAAGTAATATTACCAATTGAATTGGAAGTTCAGAGTTTGTGTATTACGTTGGATGAACGTCTTAGAGATAAGGAATCACTTCAATATCGATTGGCATAGTTGGACAAATTGGATGAAATATGGGCTACAACTCTCTTCAACATGGAAGCAACTCAAAAACAACGGAAGAGTTACTATGATAGTAAACTGGGTCCGAAGAATTTTATGTCCAATGATTTGGTATTATTGTATGATAGCAGGTTTAATCATTTTCCAGGCAAATTTCAAGTTCACTGGCATGGGCCATATCGTGTGATTGAAGGATTTTCCAATGGGTCTGTTCAATTGGAGGATTTCATGGATCATCGATTCAGTATCCACATTAACAGGAACCGATTATAGTTATATCATACATAAAACCCGGGATGGCTTTTCAATTTCTAGAGGAGGTCACGTCGAATGTACTTAGGATAGACCTAATTAAGTGCGTTAGGGTGTAGAGGCGGCTGAAAGGATAGTTAGTACTTACTAATGTATCAGATGGGATGGAGGTGAAAAACGGACACTAGGGATAATATGTTGTCGTTATCACTACTAGATAAAAGAATAGGAGTGGGGCATCCATGTATGGTCATTCTCAAGTGTTACATTTTGTTATTGTTTCTTTTTGGTGTTACAATTTTGGATGTTTCGGAGTATTGGAGCATAGTATTGACGGTTAAAGCTTCAAAGAGTGTGCATCATGGCGATTGAGAGTGCAAAGAGAGCTACGGACAAAGAGGAAAGTGGCCGAAATGTGAAAGCTAAACGCAATTTAGGACCACCATCCGTAGTAATCGTTACCAATATGGAGCCTATGAAGCTGGAGATTTGCTTGATGCCAAGGAGAATACGAGATTATCAAAATGCGCAAATGTTTCAGTTTTTGCGAAGGTCAGATAGTTTGCCTTCAATTAATGTGGCATTAGTGGAAGAATAAATTGCAAACTATGATCCATAAGATGGATCGAGCGTAGAACAAGGATGCATTATCCGTATTGATGAAAAGATCCTCTTAAAAGTACTATTTCTTCCAGTTGGAGAGATTGTGGTGGGTATTGAGGAGTTTAGTGACTTTCGACCGGTGTCGTATTACGTGCTTTCCTAATCGAGAACACGTCGGGCATCTGGCTATAGAAGGTAGTATGGAGATTTACCAATATTCAAGCAGTTTATCGGTTTTTGACTGTTGGAATACAAACAACTGCAAGAATATATCGTAAATCTATACGGATGCCCTTCGACTACTTGTCGAAGTCCTTTTTGCCCCAGCTGGTAGGTCTCTAGACGTTATAGAGAACTCCGAACAACCCAAACTACTAATCTTCGATACCGCTTTATACTCACGATCTTGTATCCATTGACTGTCTTGTTAGATTAACCCAATAAATTTCATTCACTCCGTATACTCAATCCTATAGACACCCTTTTAACTCTTTCATCACAGACGTAACTCGATTTTATAAAACAGTCAAGAGTAATTAAACCCACTTCATTAAAATTCTCGATTCACCATTACAATACTGACTTCAGCAACGATTGCCTCAGTCTTCCCAAAACCCTATGAAGAAAAAAAATCCAATTCTTTGTCTTCTTTTCCCGCTCGAAGCATGAAGCTAGCTCTCCCCCCTACAAACCCTAATGAAACCAAACTAGTGACTTTAAAAAGAGCTTGAAGCTAGCTCTTCGATCCAAAAAACCTCCCACAAATCCTAATGAAACCAAACTAGTGACCTTGAAAAGAGCTTGAAGCTAGCTCTTCGATCCAAAAAAAAACCCGATCTGAAAAAACCCCCCCTGAAACTTATTCTCTCCCTTAACCTTATCCTCTGAATTTCCTCAATTTTCCGTCTTGGATCCGAAATTGGCTCCCACCGCCAGAGCTTGGATCCAAAATTGGCTCTCGCCATCAGAGCTTTCTCCACCATTTTTACCTTTAAGAGATCTTTTTACCGAAAACAACGTTCCTTGAAATGGCACAGAGAATAGGACAGCCTGAAACAGAATCGAAACCCCATAATCGGGACCACATTGAGTCGCCCGACCAATTCAGGTCTCATATTGGCTAAGAGTCCAGTAGTAAGACCCGGATGTCCCCGTAATTGGATCAAATTGGTCCTTTGCGTCAGATTGGCTGAGGCCCGTAGTAAGACCTGGATTTTCTCGTAATTAGACTGCATTGGGTTGTCCGGCCAATTCGGATCTCATATTGGGTAAGAGGACCCGGATTGGATTCTTGAAATTGGATCCAATTGGCTCTTCGAACCAGGCTCACCCGTCGTGTGAATTGGTCCTTTCTCTTCCTACTGACTCCCGTTATTGGAATCAAATGGAGCATTTCAGTATGCTCGGCCTGACTGTAACGGGGTGACTGACCCTGGTTTTTTGGATCGAAGAGCTAGCTTCAAGCTCTTTTCAAGGTCACTAGTAAAGGACCAATTTGATCCAATTACGGTATACAGTGCCTGACTGTAACGGGGTGACTCCCGTATTTGTGCAAAAATGGGAGCCAAGCACAAAATAGGAAAGTTTACAGCGTTACTATGTTCCAATTATGTGTATGTTGTGATCGCGTACACATTGCAGCTAACATCACCAATAGAGTGAAGTTCTGAACTAGTGCTAGTACCTCCGCAGCGAGAACGGAATTCGTTGGCACAGAATGTCTATACAACGGAGGTAATACATGAAATTGGAGAATCCAATCGTCTAGTGGCACTGGGAATGGATCCGATTTAGTTGGTGGTGGAAGAAGAGAATGAAGTCCCGATGTTGTTAGATATTAATCAGTTAGCGTTTCCACAGGGCCGACTACTGGAAGGCGTACATCTTAAAATTCTCTATTGAAGTATATTTTGCAAATACATTGCATGGTATGAGCATTGGATGTAGAAAGCAGTGGTAAACAGGAATTAGAGGCAAGCAAAAAGATAATATGGGAGCAGACCCGAAGAATTGAAGAGCAAGAACAGATCATCCAGGGGAATGCAGAATCCAACCTGCTATTGGAGCGAAAAATTGGGAAACAACAAGAAGCTTGAGATAAAGAAAGAGAACGCATGGTGGAGATCCACATGCAAGAACTATTTCGGGCTCGTAGTCATTCAATTTTGGAACTGAAAAAAATGAAGGGTCAGTTGATAATAGAATGAGAAAAGGCCGAGTTATTGGCACAAGAGAAATTGGTATTGAGTGATCAATACAGATGTGAAACAGAGCGATTAAGGGCTGAAATTGAGGCCTTGAATGCCAAGGTGACAAGATTGGCAGAGGATTTAGTCAATATTGGTCAAACATAAGTATCGACATTACCAATTCCTGAAGTTCCAAAAGAGAGGAGTCACTTTCAGTGCCAGTTGGAATTGAGAGATACCCAGATCCTGAAATTAGAAGCTCAAGTCCGTGACTGGGTAAGTACAATGAAGACCTTTCAGCTTAGTTGAGGCAAGAGCTGATGGAAGGATTGGAGGAGGACGAAGATTTGCAATTGGAACCGGAATCGGTGGAACCAATAACAGATACTGTGACAATTGATTAATTAGATAGGCTAGAGAAATCACAATTTTTGTAGAGTTTTGTTAGATAATTTTTAGATAGGTATTAATTGAATGTTTACGAGGATGCTGCACAGATAAGAGTGGGGCTATGTAGAATAGATATTAATTCATTTTTAAAAGATATTAGTAAAATATATTAATAGTCCATATAATAGGATATTCAAGAAGACGTATGAGTGATTTAGTTATTAAAAGTAGTTAATTACAGAATTACAATTAGAATCTGGAGAATCAAGAGAAAATATATAGAAGTTGTAAAAGATAATTAAGGTGCCATCATTGTGATAGTTATGAGCCGGAGTAAGCTTGGTGCTACCTCTTTTCTTTTGTTTGTTATTTTCTTTGAATAAGAGGATTGAGAGTTTCTGAAAATTGTGAAGTGAATTATAGAATGAAAATGTGATTGGTATTATTTGAGAAGAAGAAAGATTGAATGCTGAAATCTGATTGTACTTCAGCAGAGAGAATGAGTCTGTATTTGTGTGAAACACCGTAATATGAATGGCAGTTTTGTGTGAAGAATTCCAATAATTGGAATGAGGGTAATTGTGTGTTGAAAGCTGTGAGGGCACAATATTATAGTTGGAGATTATGAGAGTGAATATATTGGTAGAAATAGCAGTTATTGGTATGACTGAATTGCTATAAGGAAGAGACCGATAAAAAAAAAGGAGAAGATTATAGTTTCCTTGTGTGTTCAGATATTGGAAATAGAGACAATACATTCAAGAGGTAATTGATTGTGTGACCCTAACGTGAATGCTTAAGCAACTAGTCATTCTCCGTGTTTGAATCCCCCTATACGGGTTTATTCCCATTAGATTAATTTGAAATAAGTAAAATGAGCAATCACATAAAACATCTTCTTTTTCAAGCAATGAAATCAATATTAATTACTGGTTCAATTTTTATTAAATAAGTTCAGTCAAGTATGGCAACTGATCTTCTTATTTGTGATATTAAAGAAAATCCTTCAAAGTCTCATGATACTTTCAAGTTTGAATTCAAGAACAATCTATTATATTTTAAAGGGTGCTTATATGTTCCAAAAGATAGAGCTCAATTACATGTTCTTCAAGCTTGTCACAACTTTCAAATAACAAAATATTTTGGATATAATAAGACTTTAAAACTAATATTTAAGAATTTTTAGTGGCTCTAAATATAAAAAATAATCAAAGATTTTGTACAATCTTATGATGTTTGTTCATGATTAAAAACTCCTTGTCATTGATCTTATAGATTTCTTCAACCATTATCCATTTCAGAACAACTATAGTCTTTTATTTCTAAGATTTTATTAGAGATCTTGTAGTCTCAAGTTCTTATGACTCTATATTTGTGATAGTAAATTATTCCACCAAAATAACATATTTTGTATTACATACAAAATCTATCATAGGTGAAGAAACAACTAAAATTTTCTTTGACAACATCTATTGCTATTATGGATTCCTTAAGGATATTATATTAGATAGAAAAATTCAATTTCTATCAAGATTTTGAAGAATAATTTTTAAGATTTTAAAAGTAGATATAAAATTATCTTTGGCTTTCCATTCTCAAATTGATAGAAAAACAAAGTGTATAAATGAAGTTTTAAAGTAATATTTGAAGTGTATCATCAATTATCAACAAGATGATTAGACAATTCTTTTGCTATTGAAAAAGTTTTCTTATAATAATATGGTATATTCTTCTATGTAATAAATACCTTTTTTTTTTTTTTTGTTAATTATGGTTATCATCCATGACTTAATGCTTTGATTTTTCAAAAATTGATAAAATTATGATGGAAAATTTGGCAAATCATTTATATGAGTTACATACAATAATGAAGGCATGACTAAAAGAAGTTTAAGAACAACAAAAGAACAACGTAGATTCCTATTGCAAGGAACAACCTCATTTCTACATTGGTCATAAGGTATGATTATTTTGTCATAATATTAAAACTATTTTCTCTTGTAATAAGTTGGATTACTATAAATTTAAACCATTTTCTATTTATAAATAAGTCAATCTAGCTGCTTATTGATTATATTTATTGAAGTCTATGAAAATCCATCTCGTATTTTATGTATTTCTTTTAGAATGATATAAGACAATGAATATCTCTAAAAAAAGATAAATACCACTTCTTTTTATAAAAGTGGATAATAACCAAGAATTTAGGATAGAAGAAGTTTTAGACTCAAAATTGCATTGATTTAGGTTGAAATATCTTATTCATTAGCATTGATATAATATTAACAAACACACATAAAAATCAACAAAAAATCTTATAAATACAATAGAAAAGGTCAAAGTTTTTTTTATCAACAATATCTTTCAAAATTAAGATGAAGGATAATAAACCTTTATTATTAAAGAAAATAAAATTTAAAAAAGATTATATTCTATCTTATATTCTTATTTATAGTTTTTATATAATTATGGTATTAAGGAGATGAAGAATCAATAGTCAATAAATTCAACTCAAGAGATATTATTTATTGACTTATGAAATAAGATATTATAATTATCATAGCCTTCAAGACAACATAATAGGAATAAAAACCTTTAAGAACTATATGTTCTTTCTTAAATAGATGGTGAGATATAATAGGTTTGATATTACAACTTAGAAAGACAGTTTAAATTTTTGGTGGTTTTATTGGAGATAGAAACGATTCTTAATGATGTTATATATATTTTGTTTGAAAGCAGTTACAAAGGTTTCAACAATGATTAAATAATAATGTGGTCTTTCCATCCAAGAAATAAAATATTACCAATGGTTGAAAAGACATATTTATAATGGAATATAAATAAGATATTAATAATGTTGACACATAGAAATAAATAATTGGAATCATTTTTGAAAAGTTATAGAAGTTTTTAGAATTAGAGATAGGTTAGTAGACTATGTAAGATCTATAATAGGATATTCTAAAAAGAACTTAAGATGGTTATTTAGATAGGACCTACTATAGAACCTTCTAAAAAGAATTTAAGATAGTTATCTAAGTGAGATCCATTATTAAGAATATTTTAAAAAGTTCTAGAATGATTGGAAAAAGTATAAATAGGATTGGCCAAAGTCTTTTGGATAATTGGTCAAATATAATTTCAAACCTTTTTTCTTAGTAAATTTTGGTTTAGCATCTTCTTATTCAATTTTGTTTTGTTATATTTCCATTTACTCAATTTTTTCTTTTGTATCTTATTCTATTTAATTTTGTTCAATTTTTTTGAGCCCATTTTGTCCTACTTTGTAATGAAGTTTTATATTACTATGGATTAGAAGGATCTTAGATTCTCAAGATAGACTAATCCTATTTCATTGATATCTAAAGAAGTCTTAGATTGTTCTTGGGTAGTAAGTCAATAGCCATCATTTAATTTAAGGCAGTTATTGCTGTCACATTGGATGCTGTGATAAGGCTACCACAAGCTACTCTTAAAAAGTCAAGCAAAAAATGAAAAGGTATTACAATAGTAGAATCTAATGAAGAAATTATAGCATAGGAGATATGGCAGATCAATCCTAGATAGAAGCTCAAATACAACATCTTTTAGGCTAGGTAACTACTTTATAAGGAAAAAAAGAAGCCTGTAAGATAATGAAGTTGACATTTGCTAGGCTAAAATTGAATAAGCTTTGTACATACTCTAGGCTTTCAAGGCAAGAATATGTATGTCAATGGCTCTTTAATATGTAACAATACCTCGAACTCTGTGGAGCTAATACCATTAAAAAAATTATGTATGCAACCACTTATTTGAAAGATACAATAGCCATTTGGTAGCAACATGAAGTTCAAAGATATGGAGCTTAAGGTAGATTTTGTAATTGGAAGGAATTTGAGACTGAATTTAAAAATCAATTTTGGTTTATCAATACAAATAGATAGCATGTGATCAGTTGAAAAATATTATATAATCTAGGCTGGTGTAAGATTATGTCTCTCGATTCAGGTTTCTATATTTCTAAATTAACAATGTTTTAAAGGGAGAGATGATGGATTGATTTCTATAAGATTTGAAACGTACAATCTAGCAAGTAGTAGAACTAAGAGATTTATAAATATTTGAAGATGCAATTAGGATTGCAGTGAGAATCGATATTATAGATTTCAAAAATTATGGAGCATGATCCATAGCACAAAGTTCTTTGCTGCTATGTAATACTATGATACAACAATCAATGTCAATGGAGATTAATGCCCTACAAAGATCATTGATATCACAAAAATAATAAATATTGGCATGAAAGGGATTATATTTCTATTTTTGGGAGCTCCCAAAAATTAGAAGCAATAGAAAGATATGATAGAAAGCAAGGATAAATGATAGGAAGGTAATAAAATATTTAGTCTTAAAGATGTCTTTTAAAGAAAGAACTTCTATTTACTTTATAGGAATATAAATGCCTCAAATCAAAGTAAATGAGATAAATAATTAATAAAGATATATTTAGAAAGAAGTTATCAATAGGTTCATATAAAAATTACTTCAAATTATCAAATATTGATACTTATAGAAGACCAATTGTCAACTTAGATCAAAATCAGACCTCGAGGCACAAAACCACATACTTATACCAACTTTAGAGATCTTTGGTATATCAAAGAATAGGAATTTGAAAAAAAACTAATAAAGAGATTTTTAAGCATTGATTTTATGTCAATCAAGTTAATATTCAATTTTTGAGAGATTTTCAAAATTAATAATGTTCTTGGTAGGATTAATTTTTGAAACATAAAATTAAATTTACAAAATTGAAGGTTTCTTGAATTTTGTGGTATACGTATAAGTGAATATTAAGCAATGTGTTGTTGTTCTAGTTGTTGGTATGTATGTGAAGATTTTGAGATCAATCAAATGATTAGATCAAAGTATGTAAAGATTTTTGTGGGTTGAGGTCTCAGAAATTGAAATGTGAAGGTTAGTAAATATTTTAAAGATCTTTAGTAATTTGTTGATTGGATTGAAGTGATTTTTTTTTTTTTTTTGTGGAGACTAGAATTAATTTTTCATAATTAAAGTATATTTTGGAGGCAATTCTAAAGTTCAAGAAGGAGATATTTGCACTAAAAGTTCAACATTCAAATTTGAGTAGGAGACTTACCAACACTTGAGTGGAATTTAGGATTGATTTTTTATTTAATAAGACTGATCTTCTTTAAATTTTATGTATTTATTGCTAACTTAGTTGTTGTAAGGTGTATAAAATCTTAAACAAGATCAATACTATAATTAATAGATATTGAGATTCAAAATTGCTTCAAGATTAGGTTAATTTGATTAGGATTTAGAAACTAGTTAGGATTTAGGATTTATTTAGGATTTAGTTAAGATTTGACTTAGGATTTAAGTAAGAATTATTAGAATTTTAATTAGAATTAAAATAAGATATAGTTAGATTTTATTTTAATACTTCTTTTGAATTTCTTTAGCATTTCTTCATGCTTCTTTTGTAATTTTTTAGAGATTTCTTTGAATTAACTAAAGCTTGATTAACATTGTTAAGATTTAATTGGAATTATTTAGGATTCTATTAGAATTAAAATCTTATTATTGCAATATTCTTTCTACCTCCTACAACCAAGTGCTCAGTGCATTTTCAAACAAGGCTTCTTGTCATATGACAATAAGGCTCTCTAGCAAAGGCGTTGAGGGCCAATACTTGGGATAGCTACTATCTCTCAAAACCAAATGATATGGCCTTAGACAACTATTAAAAGAGTCATATAGTACATCTAATGGGACTATTAAGAGAACAATCATGTCGAGTGGTTGAGGATTATGGTTCTACGAAAAATTATATCTCGATTAAAATTATCGACCAACTTGGGATTAAAATTAAAGTAATCAAAAGAAGAAGTATATACCTTACAAATAATCAAGAGAACATATTGAGTGAGACATATAAAGAAGAAATCTTAAGATTGACTAACATCTATGTCTCAAAAGAGAGATTCAAGATAACATAGCTAAGATATGATGTTATCTTTGGTATGCCATGATTAGAGGTAGAAAATAAATAAGTTGATTGGATAGTAAAGATAATCTCTTTCAAAGATGGTCAACACAAGGTGACTTTTTGTACCTCCACATCAAGTAAAGAAAAAAAATAATGTGTAACTAAAAATTTACTTATAGGGATGACCTTTATGAAGAAGCAAATATAGTATAAATAATTGGTATATATGGTGGTTCCAAATCTTATAGCAGTACTAGAAAAGACAACCAAAACAGTAGAATGGACAAAACAACTTATACAAGAATATCAGGATGTCTATCCAATTAACCTACCAAATGACATGCCTCTTGATTGAGGTGCTATTAATGATAAGAACTCGATAAAAAAGCAATTCAGACAAATGAGCCTTCACTCAAAAAAAGGTAACAAAATATAAATAAATAAGTATTTATATTGAAAGAAAAAGTGGAATGGCTATTGCCAAAAGACAAGAAAACTAGAGACCCTTGAAACTAGACTGGAAGCAAGAAAAGATTTGATAAGAGTGAAGTCTCGACAAACTGTCATGGACACAGAAATACAGACTCGAGATCTAACAAGAAGTTCAAGAAGAACTGGCAAGAACTAGATTAATCAGATGAATATAAGAACAACACCAGAGAGGTGAGCTAGAGCTCTAAGAGATATGTTGTCGAGATTGAAGAACTCTTTAGCCTCGATTCTAATATATACTCCTATTTAGGAAGCTTCTTAAGTAACTTCTACTAACTAGGAAGCTTCTAGAAGGTTTCAGAGACTTGTTTCTAGAAGGTTCTAGAAACTTGTCTCTAGAAGGTTCTAAGGACTATGTTCCTAATATTATTTCCATTTTTGACAAAATTACACCCAGAGCAAAGTCTAATGCATCTGTTTCCATAAAAAACGCTTTGAAAAAATCAACATGATATAAGATTGGTGCAGAAATAAATGCTGTCTTTAAAGATTCAAAAGTAACTTCCGCTTCTTGATTCCATTGGAATTTGTCTTTACAAGTCAAACGTGTAAGTGGAGCTGTAACTTGAGAGAAGTCTTTGATGAAGATCATATAATAATTGGCAAATCCCAAAAAGCATTGGACATCTCTTACCATTTTTGGGATCTTCTAATCTATAATAGTTTGAACTTTCTTAGGATCCATCATAAGTCCGTCATTTGAAATGATGTAACCTAAGAAATTGACTTGAGTAGTGTGAAAAACACATGTTTCTATCTTGGCATAGAGTCCTGTATCTCTTAATTTTTGTAATACACGATGAACATGAAGTTCATGTTCTTCTAGATTCTTAGAATAGATCAAGATGTCATCTAGATAACAGATTGCAAAATCATCCAAAAACTCTCAAAAAACATCATTCATTAGATGTAGAAAAGCTGATGGTGCATTTATAAGTTCAAAAGGCATGATGTTGTATTCAAAATGTCCATACCTAGTTCGAAACGTACTCTTCTATTCATCTCTTTCTTTGATGCGTACTAGATTGTATGCTTCCCAGAGATCTATTTTTGTATAGATCTTAGATTGATTCAGCTGATCAAGAAGTCTAGGTATTGAAGGTAGTGGATACCTATTCTTGATGGTAATCTTATTGAGTCCTCGATAATCAACACACATCTACAATGATCCATCTTTTTTCTTCATAAATAGAATTGGAGCTCTTAAACATATGACTTGCCATGTCTATAACCTTCTATTCTCAAACAGATAGACAAATAGAGTGTGCAAATTAAACTTTGGAAGATATGCTATGGAAATTTGTGGTAGTTCATTATAATCATTGGAATGAATATTTGATGCCTTTGGAATTTATTTACAATGATAGTATTCAAGTAAGTTCTAAACATTCACTATTTTTTTTTAACATTGATCAATATTTGATTTTGCCAAGAACTCTCCATAATCCTATTGATACTAACAATCAAACAATAGAAGAATTTATACAATGGCTTACAACAGACTTGTAGAAGGCACAACATTATTTTTTTATGGCACAAAATTGACAAAAGTAATATGCAGATAACTATTGTCAATAGAATACCTTCCAAGAAGGTAATCAAGTGTTACTCTTCAATATCAACTTGCTCCTTGTTACATCAATCCAAATCCATAAACTAGTACCTTAGTAGCTTAAAATTTTCCACATTTCTATAGTGATTTTTGATGTTGCATATCACTTCAAGCTTTTGCTACATATTCAAGTCAATAAAATCTTCCATGTTTTGCAACTCAAGGAATTTCATACTTAGCCAAAGTACTTTCCGGATCGATATCAACCACCACCACTACTAGTTGTAGTTGATGATTAATAAGAGTATGAAATAGACAGCATTTTGGAACATCATTATCTTTGTTGTGGGAGTGGATGTCCACAGCTTTAGTATAAAGTTCTTTAGAAAGTTATCTTATCCATGATGTAATATAGGAACATGTATAGAACCTCAATGATTACAAAAAGATAATTTGGAGATACTATTGGGAGCAAAATGAAGACATTCCGCATTAATGGATACAGATTAACTATAACAAGGTATAGAGAAGACATTTGTATTGTTAATATATATGGATAGATAGTTGAAATTATGTTTGAGAAGTTATAGAAGTTTTTAGAATTGGGACTAAGTTAGTAGACTATGTAGGACTTACCATGGAATATTCTAAAAAGAGCTTAAGATAGTTATCTATGTAGGGTTTAATATGGAACATTCTAAAAAAAATTTAGGACAGTTATCTAGGTGGGATCCATGATTAAAAACATTCTAAAAAGTTCTAGGATAGTTTGACAAATTGTAAATAGGATTGGCCATGGCCTTTTGGGTAGTTGGTCAAGTATGGCTTTGGATCTTTTTTCTTAGTAAAGTTTAGTTTTGCATCTTTTTATTTAGTTCTCTTCTATTTTTATTTGCTTAGTTTTGTCTTTTGTGTCTTATTTTGTTTAATTCTGTTTATTTATTTTTTTTTATCTATTTTGTCTTATTTTGTAATGAAGTTTTATGTTATTGTAGATTAGAAGGATCTTAGACTCTTGAAATAAACCGATCTTATTTTACTATTAACTATCTTTGAAAAAAACAAAGATTCAAATACATGGCAAATATAAATTGCTACATCTTAGACTTCTTCAACATATGATTACTCCTTCTCATGGAACTCAATTATAGAAGTCAGAGTGATATCATCGACATATATTTACTATAATTATTAGTTAGATAATATGAATAGATAGAAGTAGATAAAAATAGATTAATTTCATAACATCTTTTAAAAAAACTACCTAGAAGCTTCATAGTGTCACGGCCATAATCATGTAAGCTAATAATTACATATAGAAATAGGTAGAAGTAAATAAAAGTAGGTAAAAGTAAGTTAATTCTATAATATTTAATATGGAAGCTTCCTAGAAACTTCCTAGATGCTGCTTTGACTTCATAGGTGTCTTTAATTGACTTTTTGGATTAGAAACGTGGTCAACAAGTTGGCCATGTGCCACACATGTTGTTAGCTTAAAGATCAAGCTAACTATGTGGCCCACACGTAGAAAAACTTGTCTTGTAAGTCAAGGCATGTGCCCTACAAAGTCAACACATATTGGAGGTCCTATAGAATGTCGCCACGTAGCTCTTAGTTAGATAGTATATATAGAGACAAGAGTGAAGGCTTCTTCACTCTTGTCAACTCCTTTCTTGCTTCTGGTCTGTTTCAAGGGTCTTTAGTTTTCTTGTCTTTTGGCAATAGCCATTCCAGTTTCTCTTTCAATATATATACTTGTTTATATATATATTTTGTTACCTCTCTTTGAGTGAATGCTCACTTGTTTGAATTGTTTTTTCATCAAGTTCTTGTCCTTGACAGATTGACAAGAGTGCACTTATAATATCAGAGCTTTGTTTTTCTTGAGTAAGAGTGGATTACCCCTTTCTCTTGACAAGACATAAGCATATTAGAAGTTTGCAGATTTCCCACTTCTAAATTGATATTGTTCTTAGTATCTTCTTTGTTATCAAGTCTTTTTTTTTCTTTTGTCTTGAGCAATATCAGACAAATTTTTCTTTTTAGTATCATTATGGCAGAGCTTGTTGAAATGAAGAATGCAATGGCACAAATGCAAGAACAATTGAGGGAGTTAATGCTTGCGATGCATCAATTCAATTCACCAACACAGGAAAGAACAAGAATAGCAGAAAGTGGAGATATAGAGATGATCGGAGCTGCTTCAACATTTGCACCAAATCACATTCCTTCTCCAATTGTACAACACCCTGTAAGCACTAGAGAACCAAGAATTGCTTTACCCGAGAAATTTGATGGTACAAGATCAAAGTTTTGAGGGTTCATCAATCAAGTACAATTGGCAATTGAACTTCAACCGCAAAGCTATCTAACTCCAGGATCACAAGTCAAGTTTATTGGCACTCTACTTTCTGGTTCTGCATTATCGTGGTTTTCGTCTTTTCTTGAACAACGAAATCCAATATTGGACAATTTGGAAGCTTTTTTGGTAGAGTTTTGATCTATGTATGGTGAACATGATGCAACTCGTGTCGCAACAAACAAGATCCGAATTCTGCAACAAAGAAACCGCTCAGTAATAATGTATGCTTCACAATTTTGACAACTTGCAATTGACATCAAGTGGGATGATGCTGCACTCATCAGTCAATTTCTTTATGGATTGCAATACGAAGTAAAGAAATTGATGCTCAACTTACCTCATCCTCAAACTTTGAGTCAAGCAATCGATTTTGCGATAAAATGTGACAATCGACTTTTTGAATTTTGATTCGAGAGTCGTACATGGGAACCTCAATGTTATTACTCAATGGCAACATCAACATCTTTGCCAAACGTACATTCGGAAGTATAAGACATGTAAATTGACGTGATACGTTTTAAACCCCTAATTGAGCAAGAAAAGATTCGTCGTCGTCAAGAAGGATTATGTTTATACTGCGGAGAACCTAAGCACACTGCTCAACATTGTCCAAAGAAATAATGTAACTATAAAATGAGGGGTACGGCCGTCAAAGAAGACAACATGTCAGAAAACGGATTCGTCCAGCTACAATAGGAACCATGCAGCTGGAACCTTGTACAATTCCTAATGAAGGTCCTATCCTCTCCTCAAAACCCTCTTCTTGTTTTATAATAGAATTATATTTAAGACCTAAGAATTACAAAGCCTTTGCTTTATTAGATTCGGGAGCCTCAGCATGTTTTTTAGATGAACAATTTGTTAAAAGTCATGAAATACCTTTTGTACAGAAAACTAAACCCGTACATGTAGAAGTCATTGATGGCCGTCCTTTGTCTTCTAGAGATGTCACTCATGAAACTCGCCTTATAAAAGTAACAATAAACGGTCATGTTAGCTACATAGCTTTTAACATAATTAAATCCCCGTCCAATCCAGTTATTTTAGGTTTATCCTGGCTAGAAAAATATAATCCTCGAATAGATTGGAATTCTCGTAAACTTGACTTTTCTCAAAGCATTATTAATAGTTCTACCAACCAAGTAAAAAGTTATAAATCTAGTATAGTAAAATCCATACTTATAGGTGCAAAAGCATTTATATTCGCAACAAAAGAAGGATCAACTTTTGCTATTTATGCTGCACCTATTTCTGAAAGCGTAAAGACTTCAAGTGGCATTCCAAGTCAATATCAGGATTATCAAGACGTTTTTGAGAAAAAGAATGCAGATATTCTTCCTGAGCATCGCCCATATGATTGTTCAATCGACCTCAAGGAAGGAACTCAGCCACCATTTGGACCAATTTACAGTTTATCGCAAGATGAGTTGGCTGAACTCAAGACATATATTGACGAGAATTTAGCGAAGAATTTCATACGCCATTCAAAATCTCCAGCAGGAGCTCCAATTCTATTCGTAAAAAAAAAAGATGGATCTTTGCGAATGTGTATTGACTATCGAGGACTCAACAAGATCACAATCAAGAACAGGTATCCATTACCTTTGATATCAGGACTCCTTGACTAGTTGAATCAAGCTAAGATTTATACAAAAATAGATCTAAGAGGAGCATATAATCTAGTACAAATCAAGGAAGGAGATGAATGGAAGACTGCGTTTCGAACCAGGTACGGACATTTCGAATATAATGTCATGCCCTTTGGACTCACGAATGCACCAGCTGCTTTTCAACATCTCATGAATGATGTATTTTGTGAATTCTTAGACAATTTTGTCGTCTGCTATCTAGACAATATCCTGATCTATTCTAACAACGTCGAAGAGCATGAAATACATGTTCGTCAAGTATTACAAAAACTTAGAGATGCAAGATTGTACGCCAAGATAGAAAAGTGTGTATTTCACACTACTCAAGTTGACTTTTTAGGATACATCATTTCAAATGATGATCTCATGATGGATTCTAAGAAAGTCCAGACAATCATGGATTGGAAGATTCCAAGGACAGTAAGAGATGTCCAATGTTTCTTGGGATTTGCCAATTACTATCGGATCTTTATCAAAGACTTTTCACGAGTTGCAGCTCCACATACACGCTTGACCAATAAAGACAAATTCCAATGGAATCAAGAAGCGGAAGCAGCATTTAAAGCCTTGAAGACATCGTTTGTATCTGCACTAGTCTTATATCGTATTGACTTTTCTAAGGCATTTTTTATGGAAACAGACGCATCAGATTTTGCCTTGGGTGCAGTTTTGTCACAAATGGGAACAGATGACAAACTTCATCCAATAGCTTTTCATTCAAGAAAATTCTCAGCAACCGAGATCAATTATGAGATCCATGATAAAGAACTGCTTGCAATCGTGGATTCCTTTCAAGAATGGCGTCATTATCTAGAAGGCACTTCTAGTCCAGTCACTGTGTATACAGATCACAAGAACCTCGAGTATTTCATGTCAACACGCGTGTTGAATCGTCGTCAAGCTCGTTGGAGTATGTCTTTGTCAAGATTCGAGTTCATTATCACTTATCGGCTAGAAAAACAACAAGGTTTGTCCGATGCATTGTCTAGACGTTCTTATTTTGTACCAAAAGAAAGAGATGCAGCTTTTGAGCAACAAAGAACGGTCCTCTTGAAACTGGAGCAATTTCATCTCTGAGCAATGAAATCAACATTGATTGTTGATTCAACTTTTTTTAAGCAAATCTAGTCTAGTATGTCCTTAGACCCTCTTGTTCATGATATTGAGAATAATTCTTTTAAGTCTCATGCTTCTTTTAAGTTCGAGTTCAAGAATAATCTATTATATTTTGAAGGACGCCTATATGTTCCAGAAGGAGAAGCACGTTTACGTGTTCTTCAAGCACGTCATGATTTTCCAACAGTAGGACACTTTGGATATAATAAGACTTTGGAACTCATATCAAGAGATTTTTGGTGGCCACAAATGTGGAAGTCAGTCAAAGACTTTGTACAATCATGTAATATTTGTTCAAGATCAAAAACTCCTCGTCATCGACCTTATCGACTTCTTCAGCCATTACCTATACCAGAACAACCATGGTCTTCTGTTTCTATGGATTTCATCACAGAGCTTCCAAGCTCAAGATCTTATGATTCTATATTTGTGATAGTAGATCGTTTCACCAAGATGGCACATTTTGTGCCATGTACAAAATCTATCATAGGTGAAGAAACAGCTAAGCTTTTCATTGATAATATCTATCGCTATCATGGATTACCTAAAGATATCATATCGAATAGGGGAACTCAATTTGTGTCGAGATTTTGGAGGACCCTTTTCAAGATTTTAAAAGTGGACATAAAGCTATCTTCGGCTTTCCATCCTCAAACTGATGGACAAACAGAGTGCGTAAACCAAGTCTTAGAGCAGTATTTAAGGTGTACCATCAACTACCAACAAGATGATTGGACAACCCTTCTGTCATTGGCAGAGTTTGCTTATAATAATATGGTACATTCCTCCACGCAACAAACACCTTTCTTTGCTAATTATGGCTATCATCCACGACTTGATGCTTTTGATTTTTCAAAAGTTGATAATCTTGCAGCAGAAGATATGGCAAATCGGTTGTCAGAGTTATATGTAATAATGAAGGCGCAATTGAAGGAAGCTCAAGAACAACAAAAGATAAACGCAGATGTATATCGTAAGGAACAACCACAACTCAACGTGGGTGATAAGGTATGGCTACTTCGTCGTAATATCAAGACCACTCGTCCTTGCGACAAGTTGGACTATCGAAGGCTGAGACCATTTTCTATTTCTACACAAATCAATCCAGTTGCATATCGTTTACATCTACCGAAGACAATAAAAATCCATCCAGTATTCCACGTGTCTCTTCTTGAACCATACAAGACAGTGGACATACCAAGAAGACGATAAGCTCTACCTCCTCCTATAGAAGTGGACAATAATGAAGAGTTTGAAGTAGAAGAAGTCTTAGATTCAAGGCGGCGTCAAAATAAAATAGAATATCTTGTCCATTGTCGCGGATATGATATTAGTGAACGCACATGGGAGCCAATGAAGAATCTTGCAAATGCAGCAAAGGCGGTGGAGGCTTTTCATCGACGACATCCATCAAAATCAAGATGAAAACCTTCTTTATAAAAGAAACAACATCTAGGCAAGATAACATTCTACTTTCAATTCTTGTTCGTAGCTTCGTTGTAGTAGTGGCGCTCAAGAGATGGAAAACCAACAACCAACGGATTTAACTCAAGAGCCTTCATTTGCTAACCTGTCGGATGAGACATTACGATTGTCACAACCTTCAAGACGACGCAATCGAGATGAAGATATTCAAGAACGACATGTTCTTCCTCGAATAGATGGTGAGATACAACGCGTTTGGTATCACGATTTGGGAAGGGACTCCCGATGTTTGGTGATTTTGCTAGAGGTAGGAACAACTCTTGATGGTGTTTCAAATATTCTATTCGAAGGAAGTTACGAAGGCCTCAACAATGATCAAATAAGTGGGTGGTCTTCCCGCCCTGGTATGGGACACTACCGATGGTTGAGAGGCCCTATCAATCATCTTCGAAGAGAACAGAGATCAGAGTATGTGGCGAATACAATTTGTCGCATCATAGATTTTCTCAACATATGATGACCGCTCCTCGTGGAACTCGTCCCTAGAAGGGGGAGTAATGTCACGGCCATAATCATGTAAGCTAATAATTACATATAGAAATAGGTAGAAGTAAATAAAAGTAGGTAAAAGTAAGTTAATTCTATAATATTTAATATGGAAGCTTCCTAGAAACTTCCTAGATGCTGCTTTGACTTCATAGGTGTCTTTAATTGACTTTTTGGATTAGAAACGTGGTCAACAAGTTGGCCATGTGCCACACATGTTGTTAGCTTAAAGATCAAGCTAACTATGTGGCCCACACGTAGAAAAACTTGTCTTGTAAGTCAAGGCATGTGCCCTACAAAGTCAACACATATTGGAGGTCCTATAGAATGTCGCCACGTAGCTCTTAGTTAGATAGTATATATAGAGACAAGAGTGAAGGCTTCTTCACTCTTGTCAACTCCTTTCTTGCTTCTGGTCTGTTTCAAGGGTCTTTAGTTTTCTTGTCTTTTGGCAATAGCCATTCCAGTTTCTCTTTCAATATATATACTTGTTTATATATATTTTGTTACCTCTCTTTGAGTGAATGCTCACTTGTTTGAATTGTTTTTTCATCGAGTTCTTGTCCTTAATACATAGACACTGCTTTGATTTTACATGTGTTTATAGTTGATTGGTAGGTTAGAAACTTGGTCAACAAATTAACCACATGCCACACATATTAGTAGCTTACAGAACAAGATATCTATGTGGAATCCATATAAAAAACTTATCTTATAAGTTAAGATATGTATCATGTAAAATCAACATGTTTTTGAGGTCTTATAGAATGTTGCCTCATAGCTCCTAGGTAGATAGTATATATAGAAGCAAGAGTGAAGCCTTCTTCACTCTTATCAATTCCATTCTTGCTTTTAGTCTAGTTTTAAGAGTTTTTAATTTTCTCATCTTTTGGCGATTGAATTTTAGTTTCTTTTTAATATATATACTTCTTTATTTCTATTATTTCATACTGCTTTAAAAAAGTCTCACTTATTTATTTTCTTTCATTGAGTTCTTGTCTTTAACAGTAAGATATTTATTTATAGTACTTAGGTGACTAAAATTTGATTGATTCAATAAATTATTATATATATTGTATTATCAATAATTATTGCATTGCTACTTGAAGGAAGTAGAATCGTCCATTCTATGTTTAAGTTTCTATAGATTGTAATGAAGATACTATTTGTTCAATTATTAAGAATTCCAACCATATTGAGTTTATTTTCCAAACTTCACTTATTATTTGGAATGAACTTTCGATACAATATTATTATTATCCCAAGATAGTTGATTATTCCTTTAGAAATATTCAAAATATTGATTGCCTATTTGGAGGAGTTACAATAATCTTTGGTAGAGGTTTTTGCCAAATATTGTCAATGATTAAAAAAGGAACTTGAGAAGAAATTGTAGCAACATCTTTTTGATATTTCAACACTTTGGTTTCAAATAAAAATCCATACATTAAAAAAAAACATGAGGTTGAATTTAAGAGTACTTTTAATATATATCAAGTTTTCTAATTGGTTTTTTCAAGTATAGAATGCACATACATGTTATATATATTAATAATAGTGTATTTAAATTTTTTATAATTACATTATTATTGATTAATATTTCTATTTGCTACTTGCAAGCTTAAAAACAATAGAAACATATTGCTCGATAATATTCTTATGCTTCTTGATCACATGATTATCAACTGACAATTAATGTCTTTAGTTGATGTTATTCATCCATCGCTAGTAGAAGACAATGTAGCAAATAATGCCTTCTTAAGAGATAGAATCATTTTATCCACATGAAATGATGATGTGGAGGATATTAATGAAAAGATTTTGGCAGTATGTCTTAGAAAAGAATAAAAATATCCAAGTGCCAATGAAGTTATTGTTGAAGATAGTATTAACAACAATAATATTTATCTAGTCAAATTCATCAAGTCGCTTAATCTATCTAGAATGGCTAAATCAAGGTTTTTTCTTAAGATTGGGACTCTTGTGATGCTACTAAGAAATATTGCTCCTTGCCAAAGACTTTGCAATAGAACTTGGTTGATAATTATATAACTAATAGATGGAGTTCTTGAAGCAAGAATTCTCTGAGGGCAATTTGCAAGAAATCTAGTGTTTATTCCACTGATTTCATTAACTTCCACAACAAAAGAACTTCCATTGATTCTAAAGAGAAAGCAATTTCCAATACTTCTTGCATTTATAATAATTATAAACAAATCCTAAGGATAATCAATGAAGCACATTGGTTCGGATCTATAAGAACTTATTTTTTCTATAGTCAATTTTATATAGTATTCTCTTGATGTACTTCTT
The DNA here is from genome assembly GCF_059467195.1 of Physcomitrium patens. Taxonomy (NCBI): domain Eukaryota; kingdom Viridiplantae; phylum Streptophyta; class Bryopsida; order Funariales; family Funariaceae; genus Physcomitrium; species Physcomitrium patens. Next base: position 7,486,510 of record NC_143426.1, read on the forward strand.
TCCATTTTATTAAGACTCTTCTTCCCAGAAACAATAATTTAAATTTTGTATTGAATATTTTAATTAGATAGATATTAAAATTTTAATTTTTATATTTTGGTTTTTAATTTTTTTATCTAAAGTTCCAAAATTTGACTTAAATACATCCTTGAATGTCTTAATACAATTTTGTGCTTTTTAAATGTAATTTAATATATTTTTTAATATTTTCACAAATAATTCATTGAACAAAATTAACTCATTTTTTGCCTATTATCTATGAAAATGACATGAGTTTAGCTATCTCACTTTGTAGCTAAAAGTTCCATTGTATATTCTATTGCTTTTTTTTTTCTAAAAATATATTAAATTTTTGTTTTGGCTCTCAAAGATATCTTTCAAAAAATGTTTCATTTGAGTCACACTTTTCATGGCAACTACATGGGTTTTTCATGACAACGACATGGGTTCATTTATTGCTCATTTCAATACCCATGCTTTTAAAATTTGAATTACTAAAAACCATTACTTGAGAATGTTGCTTGAATATGTTGTTATGAAGAGCAGGTAAAAGTCTTCACACTCACACACTGATATCCTTTGGACACACTGATATCCCTTGGGCACCCAACGGATCACATATACATTCAACACAAGCAAGAATAAATTATGAAATAAATAAAAATACAAAAGAAAAAAAACTACCTTAAATTTTAGGGTTGTCTGGACACAACATCAAAGTGAGCCTTGAATTGGAAGTGGGTTGTGTGTAGGAAGCCCTACTTCGGAGCTATGAGTTGGCAGACAGACCTAAAAGTGATTGAGAGATCGGGAGCAGCTCATCCTTCCAGAATCCAAGCTTGTGGAATTGTGAATCTCGTGAACCTGCTTTGAAGAGAGTTTCGAATCAATCCAAAACAATAAAAAATTCTCCATCAGGTGCAGGAAGGTGCATGTCTACTGAAGCGCAGTGAAGGCAACTAAGTGGTGTGCAATTCACGTGAATCCTTGAGGCCACAGATTCTGAGGCTCTGTGTGATCGTGGGAGGTACTGCCAGAGCACAGAATGGCAATGACGACAATGACAACAACAATGGAGAAGAGGACGACCACGAACATCACAGGCCAGTAGTACTGGCCTGAAGCCTGGGGTCGGTCCCTGTTAACGACGGTCCGTTCGTCAAGCGCCGCAAAATTGAAATTCCCTCCCATCAGCTTCAGCAAACCAATCCTCCCCCTGACAATCTGCCATCGCAACGCATCATTGACCTGAACATCTCACAGAACCTAGACTCGAAGGGAATTCGTAAGAGCTGTGCTTACATTTGCATCGACTTCTTCGTTCTTGAGCTCTTGCTTCGTGTTGATGTAGTCTTTGAATTTGTTGTGAACGCTGCCGACGGTAGCGATGGAGGCGAGACCAGACAACAAAGCAGGACCCCAAGCAGTGTTACAGGTGAGAGTGCTAGCTTGCGCCACGGCGCCCAGCACCACTCCTTGGAAAACACTGTAGAATCCTATCAACTGGTAGACCTCGTTCTTCACGTTCAGGCTCCGCTCGCGCTTCACCTCCACCCTATAGAGTGCCTTCTTAAAGTTGTTCTCCCACTCGTCTAAACTCAGTTTCAGCTTCCGGTCATTATTAATTTCTACAAGGCATGAGGCTAACCTCGTGTGTAATTGGAAATCGGGTGGCATCTGATCTAGTTCCATCTAATTTGCACAAAGGAATAATGACAAAGTCAAAAACAAAATTCCGCCAAAAAAATAAAAATAAAAACAAACAAACAAACAAACAAAACAAAAAACAAATTAGCAATGCAATCAAAAACCTAGCGTCCAACGCTCTCAGAAGAATTCCACCCACAAATCAAACCCCACATTCTTCATATTCTAAACCGTCAAACCCTGAAATCGAAATCTTCACAGCCGGTCCAAGCATACGCCACTCCCTTAATGACACCGACTGATCCCTCTGGAAGCTTAACGAGGTTCGATCGCCGAGCAGGAGATGCTTGAAATTCTGCGACAGAAGCTCACGCAAATGTATCAACCACGACGAGACCGAACATCAATAGCCCCATCCCCCAAAACTGAAGCCCAAGCTGGGTCACGAGATTCTGTCGTCGCATACTTTCGAGCGCCGCTGAAATGGTCAATCAATCAAGACATCGCGAGCATTTTGTTCGCAAATTATACTCTATCACTTAATTCTTCGACGTTTCACATTTCATGTTCAGTCGAACGTCACCACATAACCTACATTTCCCACGATAAGGAACGAAAAGCAAAAGAAAATCAAACTAGCAATTAAATAAAGAATGAGGTTGAGTTCTCTTAAATGACAGGTTTCTAGGACATAGTGAAATATACTGCTAATCATGGTCCACCACATGCTGTCGTGTTCTGTTTTATTTTTATTTTTTTTAGTCTCGAGGTTTTCTCTGTTGCGAAAATGTGGCAAGATGTTAAAAGTTGGCCCAAATTATTCTTCTATTTGCCACCTACTAATGTCGCTGCGTGATGCGGGGTTCCTTACAGCGGCAGGCGGAGGCAATCCACGAGTCACAATGTCGATTTCGTTCATGTAGAGCAAGGAACAGAAGGAAGGAAGGCAGCAACATCGTAGAATGAACCATCCAAAGACGTGGGTAAGATTTCGAGAGCACCGCCCACAGGAGCGTCTGCATTTTGTCTGCAAATTCTCCATCACATCGTGTGGCTATTCTCGGATGCTGGGATTTGATTTCATATTCCCGGCATCATCCAGGAATCAGTTCGATTGCGGAGTTATCCGACTTCCAGTGTTGCCCATTCTCCATGGATACCTCGAATGTGTGGGTATTTGAAGGCAAATGTACTAATTTACCTAAACTCGAGATATTGGAAAAATAATAATATATAATATATAATATATACACAGGGCTACTCAAGATATGGCAAAAATCAAAACCTCCATTAAAAACAATTCACTTACAAATCCTAGTATTAAACACTAACTTCCAACAACTCTTTTTCCTTTGTTTTAGATTGGAATGTATCAATTTTCTTACATAAAATGTAGCTCTTTAAGTTTGCTTTTGAACATCACTTTCCTATTTTTCAAAGCCTTCCTACAACTCTCTATATGCTTAAAAGAATAACAATAGGTACCAAAATCACATCCTAACTTCAAAAAACCATAACTCTCATTACAACTCCAAATCACACATTTCTTTCATCCAAATTATAAACCAAAATACACACTTTTTGAATCCAACCTCCAAACTTCAAATGCATCACCTTGCTTCAAGTGGATCATCCTAAAGTGGTATCAAATTCTAATATGGTCCCAAATAACAACTTGAAGCCAATTAGACATGGTTTTTAACCAATAGAAATGAAGTCCTTTATCACTCCTCTTATCCATCTATATGGGATGGTTTAGTAGTCAAAATATTATACTTTTGACTCCAAAGCCCTTCTAAACTTTGTATTAATAAATTCTACAACTTCTATTTTTAATTACAAAACTTAAATTATAAACTTAAATAAATTAGATAAATATTTTATTATATTTATTTTTATTTTATTTTTATTCTATTTTATTTTAAATTAAAATTCAAACTTTCATAATATTTCATATTATTTTTATTTATTATGCTACTTTCCAGCATTATACCATGAGTTTCATCAACTTTAAATTAGCTTCCAAAGATGTACCTATAGGCTTACACTCTTTCATGTTGAATCGTTTCAACACCTCTTCAATGTACTTACTTTGGCTTATTGTAATAGTTTTTTTAGTACAATCTCTCACAAACTCCACTATTAAATAATAATGAAGTTCTTCCAAATCACTCATTTCACATTTCTTTTTAACTTTGCCTTAAATCAATCCATCATCCTTAAGATATTGGTTAAGATGATCAAATAATCAATATAAAAGATGACAATCAACATAAACTCATTTGATTGCATCACATATATGGAATGATTAGCCTTATTTCTTTTAAATCCTTCATTCACAAAGAATGTATCAATATATTGGTATGATGCCTTTAGTGATTGCTTGAATCCATACAAAGATTTTTCAACTTACAAACAAGACGTTATTTATCTTCTTCAACAAATCCTTGAAATTGATTCATATAGATGTCTTCTTCTAACTTTTTATTTAAGAAAGATGTTTTCATATCCATTTGATGCATCTCCTAGTCTATTGGTGCCCCAATTTCCATAATGATTCTAATGGTATTAAAATTGGCTATGAGAATATATCTCTAATTAAAATCAATACTAATAACTTATGAGTAGCATTTGACAACCAATCTAACCTTGTATCTTACAATATTATCTATTGTATCCTTCTTGATTTTAAACACCTACTTATAATTAATTGAAGATCAATTTGATGGAAGTTGAATCGTCTTCCATCTTCTATTATCTATTAGTAATTTTTACTCTTCTTCTATGGTATTCTCTAATTTCATAGCATCCATACAAACTTAATACATCAACAAAAAATACAATGTTAACATGTTCTTCACTTACTTGAGAAAAAATATGGTTCTTCCACCATTCATCAAGTTTTTTTCTATCTCTCAAAAGATATCTCTTTCACTTGATGAAGATTCACCTTTTTGCACTTAAAGATTTTATGCACTTGCAACCTTTTTCTTTCTTAAAACTTATTCCTTCATAGTTAGTAGTTGATACTCCTCATCATCATTATCTTCAATATCTTGATTGTCTTCATTCTTGATTATAGCAATTTTAGACATATTTTGATTTACCTTCTTTGACTTTTCATGTTTATTCACACGTCTACCAACTTTGTTGTTATTATCTTCTTCTTCTTCTTCTTTTTTTATTGGAATTTTAGATGTATCTATAAATAGACCATTATTTCTACTTGAACACATGTCTAAGTACTCACAAGTATTCTTATATTCCAAAAATTCTATATCACCACTCTTAATGATTTTTTTGGTTTCTAAATACATAAGCTTATATGCCTTGGTACTTTCACAATATCCAACAAATACATATTTTGTATCTTTTGTATTAAATTTGGACCTCATAAAATCTGGTATCTTTACATAAATAATGCATCCAAAAATCTTCATGTATAAAATATACGATTTCTTGCCACTCCAAGCTTTTTGTTGAATCATTGATGTGGATGCACTTGTAAGATATCTATTCTTTATTTATACTACTGTAACCATGGCTTCTATTCAATATTCATGCCCAAAATTTTGTGCATGAAGCATATTCCTTGCCATCTCCACAATGGTATGATTTGTTCTTTCACCAACTTCTTTTTATTGTAGAGTGTAAAGAATTGAGATTTGTTCTTCAATACCTTGAATTTTCAAGAAAAATCATTAAAAATCTTTGACATATACTCACTTCCATTATTTGTCAGCAATAATTTAATATTTCACTCACATTACTTCTTTACAAGTGCCTTAAATTCCATAAAACTTGAAAAATTCTCCTTCTTGGCTTTAAAATGTAAATTCATATCTTTCTTAAAAAATCATTAATAAATGTGACAAAGTACCTTGTTCTTGTAATTGATAGAATCTTCATTCATCTATAAACATTAGAATATATTGTTTCCAATAATTTGCTAACACACATTGCAAATCTTCTTAAAAATGAAGTCTTTTGTTGTTTGCCTTAGATACAACCTTCATAAGCAAATGTTATGGAGTTTTAGATAAATTGATTAAGATCTAAGCCACTTATCATATATTGGAATTCTTTCATGCTTTTAGCATTCAAATGACCAAATTATTAATGCCAAATTTCAAACTTATCTTCATTTTGTAGAAACTCAGTAAATGCCGTGACTTCAATTCCATTTACCTTCTTACAATTGATGAAGTAGAGGTTGCCATCTCTTAGGCCTTTCGCAATATGTTGTCTATTCAATGTCTTTACAAAATATCCATTCATGACTAATCAAACCTTACAACCATGTGATACAAGTTTGCTCATTGAAAAGAAATTTTTCTTTATCTTTGATTCATGTAAGACTTCCTTCAATCTGATCTTTTTTATTTAGTGCTTTATTACAATCTCTACCACAATAGAGCCAATTCTAATAGCTTGCATCATGCCATTGTCTTCCAACTAAATAATTTTTCTTAAAATTGTTTCATGGATGTCAAATAAATACTTATAAGGTGTCATATACTTAATAGAATCTGAATCTATAATCTACTTAGACATGGTAGCCATGGAGACTTCCTTACTTGCCATGAAAGCATAATCATCTCCAACATAACTATTACTAATATTTTTTGCATTCTCTCTATCTCTTTTTTTTTCTTTTGTAGCAATTTTTTGCAAAGTGATGTAATTTTTAAAAATTCAATAATTTTTAATATATTTTTCTGAATTATCACATTGATAAAAATAATTACTTTTTTTTCTTCAAAATAGAGCCAAATAATTACTTTAAGCTCATTTTTATTTTTATGGTCACTTCATGGATTAATTTTGAGTTGACATAATTCATAGTAAGCTCGTTTATATTGATAGACTCCACTGCTACAATAAGATAGTTATAGGACTCTAGAAGATTCATGAATAATATCAATACAATGTCCTTATTATCAATAATTGCTAGTTGGTTTGCAAGTGCTTTTACCTTGTTGACATGAGACATGATGTCATTTTATTCTTCTATCTTTACCATTAAGAATTTCTTTCTTTTTCATAGAATGTTTGTAAGGTTTCTATTCTCATAGATATTGCAAAGAATCTTCTATACTTTTTTTAGTTTATTGCAAGCAATTATTTGTAAAAAATTGACATCATAAAGATTTGTTGCAATCATGCCAAAAATCTTTTTTTCACAACGTTTATATTTGTTCTTCAACTTGACGCCAGTATTATTACTTGGAGGCTCTTCACTTTCATTAATAATGTTCTAAAGATCTAATAAAATCAATAAAAGCTCCATTTATTTCTTCCAATGGTAGAAATTATCACTTCTAAAATTTTCAATCATTTTCAAGCCCTCACCTTTACTTTAAGCCATGTCTAATGAAGAAGCATATCAAAGTAAATCAAGAAAAGAGAAGATAGAGCTTTCTAAATAAATAAGAAAGTTTTACTACCTTAAAAAATTTAAATACCTCTTTTGTATATAAATTAGTGATTTCGCTCTTTAATCACTCTCAACTCTCGTAATAATACTTTTAATTTTACAATTACCTTCTTATTACTATAAGAAAACCTTTTAAGAAATTTAGCACATAAAAGTACAATATTAGTACACCAATGAAATAACACAGCAAAGAAATAAAACACTAGTATTCTATAATATCATTCTAAGGTGGTTGATATCTTCAAAGATAATATATGCATTTAATAATAAGTAAGAACAAAATTACATCAACAACTAAAAGCAAAAAAGAATTTAGAAGATATCAAATTTCAATATGAGGAACAACCATATGATCTACTCTTTATAACAAGAAAGACTTCAAAGAATTTCAAAATTCACAACTAAAGGTCAATGGATATATAACCTATTGAAAAAAAAGAACTCTAAAGTTACTAACACATAGCATCATCAAGGTTGCTCACAAAAAAAATATGAAGTAAGATATCTCTTACATCCAACATGCATTACTTATACGTGGTGGTTGCTGCCCTAATAAAAAAATTCCATCTTTTGATGAATACATCCATCCAACATTCTACCAAGGCTATCCATTGATATCTTATTTAGTATAAAAATATATTTTTAATATAATCTTTATACTTAAGATTCTTTGTTTATTTATCTATCTTATCTCTTGACTTTCTTACATACCAAGGACCAATCTTTTGACCAATAGCAACTTACTTAAAGTGATATCTTCTATAATATAACTTATTCTACTTTCACTTTTATCTACTTATTTTAACAAAAGAGTCTATTAGTTCACATTTTGATGACAATAATATTAAAAAAAAATATTCCTTATGATTTGATGTATTCATCATGAAAATATTTGTTACCATATATGAAAAAAGATAACATGAACTTCATTAAGTAGCATGTAAAAAATTAGCCAAAAATATAAGCAAGTTGAAAAATAAAAGTTACTAAGATTTCTCTGATCCTGTCATTAGCTATTTATTCTCTTTAATCAAAAAATATGAATTTTAATATGACTCATATATAGAACTTGGACCATATTGCATAAATGCAATGATGCAATAATTAGTATCACTACTTAAAATATAATTGTATTACAAATAATTTAAAATTTGTAATTATTTTTTTACAAGTAAGACAACTAATCAGGTTAGTCAAGTTTGATGTAACTTATCTATTGAAGATGTTTTCAAAAGTAAAACTAAAAATAAATATTCTAACATTTTTTTTATTTTGGAAGTCTTTCTATGATGCAAAAGATAACTATGAAAATGCTATGAGTGACTCCTTCCTTGTTTTAGAAGAACTTAGAATTTCAACTACTCTTTTTGAAGAAATACATGAAATGGTGATATTCATAAGTATTTGGCCTCAAGTTATTATTTATGGAATAAATGTGGACAATCTAAGAAGAATGATTCTTTTGAGAATATTTGCACTATGTGACGTGATTGGATTAATTGAAGTTTATGCTATGAGGGTTTGATCTAGGCTTACTATGAAAATGATTTTCTTGAGTTTTGTAACCATAGAGAGAGAAGAAATTATGATCAATATAAGAATTTTGATAGTGATAGAAATCTAGTAGATTTCTCACTAAATGACTTACTATATAATTACAATTAACCTAATTAATAAGTGCTTGATTGTCTTGTAGATGTGATTGCCTTGCTACTTCTTTGTAATTAAATATACTTAATAAGATTTTGAACTTGTGAACTAATTTTTACCTAAGTATTTTTGTAAAGATGTCAGCTATCTACTCAAATGGATGACAAAATAAAAAGTAGTATAAAATAGATTTTAAAATAAAAAATTATTTAAAAAAAATATAAAATAATTTTTTAAATTATTTAAATTCAATAAATATAATAAATTATATTATACCACAAATAAACATATTTCTTTATGATTTCAGATTTTATCTTTTAATATTTTATTATAGATCAATATCTCTAAAGATGATTTTTTATTTAATTCTTTTTATTTTAAACTATTAAATAAAGTTTTTTTAAAAAATTCACAAACATAAATGTACATTGTGTCATTCTTTATTATGCAATATTTTTTCAAAAGTAATCATTTTAATAGCACTTGTGTAGAGAGATAAAATCTTATCTAAACTTTTTTAGTTGTTGATTATTGAGTTACTCAAGCCACCATTTAATTTTTTTTTAATATAGATGCAGGTTGCTCATAAGTGAATAAATTTAAGATATGAACTATTCATTCCTATATCATGCACTTTTAAGACCATCTCTTCTTCTAGGCAAAAAGATGACCATTTCTAACATTCTTTGATCTCATACTTTGCTTGTTAATGATATGAATTTAAAAAAAAATATATATCAATACACTCTTGTGTCACTCAAAAAGACTAGGAAATCACTCAAAGATAGTGTTACATTGAACAAGAATGGCTAATTCAAAAATAAAAAGATAAGAAAGTCTTGAAACATGACTAAGAACTAGAAATGGGTTCATAAAAGTGAAGAAGGCTTCATTCTTGCTTCCATATATACTCTCTAATTAAGAGCTAGATAGAAATATTCTATAGGACTTCCATGACATATTAACTTTGTTAGATACATGAAAAAACTTACAAGGCAAGTTAATTATATATGCACCATATCATAAGCTTTTTCTACAAGCTACTAACATATGTGTTACCTAACTAATTTGTTGACCAAGTTTCTAGCCTATCAATTAATTATAAATATGTATAAAATCAAAGAAATATGTATGATGCTTCTAGAAAGCTACTTTAGAAGATAGTATGAAATTAATCTATTTTTATCTTTTTCTATTTAATCATATAGATAATTATTGGAATAAGTATATATGTCTATGACACTACTATATTGTACTTCAATAAAATACTTCCATTTAAGGTTTTATTTTCTAATAGAAGGTAGTTAATAAAAGATACTTAACTAGCAATGATCCATGTGATACAAAGTTGCTATCTTTGAGTATAGAGCTTCATTGATGTTAGAGAGAAAAAAATAATTTAAGCTTTTGAATTTCATTTTATATTAGTGAGATCTCTTTCTAATCCTAGTCTATTTTTTTAAGCATTATACATTTGTACTTTTTTGTTTTTGTAGTTATTCTTTGCAAATTCTATAATGTTTGTAATCTTCTATGGATGATCAATACTTTTTAGAACTTGAATGTGATTGTTGGAAATTTAGCTTGTCAAAACTTTTACTAAATACAATAATAAGATTGACATTGTAATTTTTTCTATGTAGACCATGACTTTAGCAATATTCTTTTAAGACCTCATAAAGTCATATTATAAATTCAAGAAAAAAATTCTCTGATTTCCAAGTAAGTTTTCTTATGATATCAATTTCTTTTATAGTTATTTATATTATACAATCTTCTTATTATTACTAATAATAATCTCAATCTTAATGTCATTTTGAAGTACAATTGTTATTCAATTTCTTGCAACATTAATTTTTAGGATTTTATTTTGTGAATATTTATAATCTATCATTTTATTATTATTATTGTTGTAAATAAAAAAAATACTTTTTTATTTAAAAGCCTTGAAATGCATATATAATATTTCATGGATCATAATTATCTATAATCAATGTCTATATAAGAAACTTTGCTATCATTAATTCTATGATTAATATTTATTAAAGAAAAAACATCATGTATATATCCCTTAAATATACTAAAATATTAAGAATATCCTTGTATTCTTAATAATAATAAACATATTCTTTAAATTTATAATAATAGTAAATATATCCTTATTGATGATAAAATATCACCAACATTCCTTATTTAGTTGTCATTTAGGGCTTCAACGATAGACCTCATAGATTTTGTTGTGTCTCTTTTTAGTCTTTCAAAAATTGAAAAAATATTTCTTTCTTTTTAATAATTCTCTTGGCTGCCAATGTCTTTTTTTTACTTCAAACTTTTTTTGCAAAAATGTATAGAACAAAAACTAGCACTTGAAAAAGACTTCTCTTGAATGTCCTTGTATATGAATAGTGATGATTTTTGATTGAGGTTGGCTTTGAAATTTGCCTTGATATCAACTTTGATATCAATGTTTTCAATAAGTGCAAGAAATACGAGATTCTATATTTGCATTAGTGAGGTCACTCTAAAGTAGAGTAAAAAGAACCTTAGCATGAAATTACACCTCAAATTTTGTAGAAAAAATATTAGACTCATATTTCTCTCTCTTCTTGTCTACATGGGACTTTTCTTGATCTATATTTTTTAGATTAGTTTGGAATCTATGGATTATAGACTTACAAAAATCCAGCATATGTTGAGAAGAACTTTCTACCTATTTAAAATTTAAAACTTTGATTCTATAAATCTATTGAAAAGATATTAACTTAGTTCAAGCTACTAATTTCATCTCAAAATGTCTTTGATTAGCTTGATCTTATTTACATGATTTGTGGTAGCTTTCGGAACTTTAACTTTTAATAGGAACTACTTCTACACTTATATAACTACATTACTCAACCTCTTCATTCTTTGACAAATACTGGCTCTTCATTGATCTACTAAAAAAAAATTTATCAACCCATCACCTTGGCCATGATTAAATGTCAAGGTGCTCTTTTTAAATAATAAATTTATACCACTCTCACTTTGAGTTTCATTGTATGAATTTCTTGCTACACAATATTTGCCTCTTAGAAAGAACTATATACTCTTCATTGCAACCTCCTATAGCTTCATCATATTCTTACTTCCAAGCATTATAAGAGACAAAATAGATGTTGAATTTGAACTGTGAGACTTTGAAAGTAGAATGAGAGAAGTACATATTTGCAAATGAGAAAGAAATAATTGTTTTAATAAGACCTTGTTGTCTTTTTGTATAGATGAAATATTTTTTTACCAAGTCATGACTATTTCAAGGCTTTGGAGTTGCTATAAGGATATACATGCTCTAATTAATGACTTGACAATTTCTTCAACAACATGAACTTGCAAGGTTGAAAAAATGCTCCAAAAACAAGCTCCCTTTGTATTTGTATTTTAGATTAACAAAAAAGTGCAACAAAATATGTGGCCCATAATTTGGGCTCTAGATGACAATTAAATAAGGAATGTTGGTGACACCTTATCTCCAACAAGGATACATTTACATTATTATGAATATAGAAATATTCTTGATATTTCAACATATTTGAGAGATTTATATGATATTTTTCCTTCTTTTAATCTTGAGTCAAATTAAATGCGCAAAATGATGTGTATAACAATTCTAATAGTCCTAGAATTGTTTCCTTTTGATCCATCCACTAAACAAGTTTGTAGAGGGTCAAAGTGAGCAATAATGAGTTTGAAAAGTGTCTCAAAGATTACCACCCAGTAAAAGTGTTTTCAATAGTGAATATGCTCACAATGAGCTATAATCCTCACCAAAACTGGTGGCCAACATCACATATTGTCTCATCCTGTCTTAAAACCAGTTTTAGCTCAAGGTGAGCTAAAACGAAATACTGCTCTCTGTGTGCAAAGAGAGAAACAAACTCAGTAAAGATGGAATTTTTGTACACAACAACCTAAGAGGCGTTTTAGCTCACATTAAGCTAAAACCATGTTTGGCTCATTGTAGGCTAAAACAATTTTAAGCTCATTGTGAGGTAACTGTAAGGTCACTGTTAAGCTCACTGTAAGCTAAAATGTTGTTTAGCTTATTGTGATCTAGATCCCAGGGTAAAGATGTTTTTCACCCTGACTAATAGTACTTCCTGAAACACAGAAGTACTATGAAATTTTCTTGCTGTGATATGAAAGAAGACTTCACCTATGAAAATACTAGAGTTGACTTAAACCAACACACATCTGACCATCTTAGTGTATTAACCATGACCAAATCTAAAAGTAAATAGCCCCATGTGAGTTTAATCACTCTAAAAAATATTGTTCCATCCAATATAATTAATGCATTGTGTTACCTTGAGTTTTCTCTAACTTAACAATATTTTCCTTTTATCAGGTCATGAAGATCCTTATGCCTGATGACTACAACATAACACACTTGGGTCTCTTCATAGAGCCCTTTCTGAATTCCAATCCGGACGCTCCATTCTTTGCACAGTACCTTAAACACACTTATGGATAACTTTGGAAGTTCAGGTAACATGTAGATAGCTGGTCCATTGCTGTATCTCGGTATCACAAGTATGTTCGTATTCCTCACAAGGAGACAAACTCCCCTACTTTTCTTGAGCTTTGCGTCAAAGAACATGTGAAGATCATAGAGGAGCATCACAGGAAGTAGTCCTTGTAATTAGGGCAATTGATAAAGACTCTAGTTGTGATCTTTCTCACGTTCACTCCCCAGTCCTTGAAATTCCTGGACATGGTTCCGGCTTTCAAGTAGAGCCCCTTCTTGCGAGCATGGAAGGAACCCCATGTGAAGATCTTCAGAAGGACATCTGAGAGATGCAATAGAAGCACGAGAATGGTTCCATTTTGACAGCAGCGCTAGCTTGCCGGCTGCAGCGAGTCTGCATGACATTGTCTCACTACATCACCGAGAAGCCTGTGAGTAAATTAAATGGAACTACTTTGCAGACCTCTATTGTTCCATCCGAGATTGAAGTTTCCCAAGTTGGATCCTTTGCTAGCACCAAGAAACGTGAACTGTCGAGCGTCCCCACACCTGCTCAACCACGGAATACCAGAAAGGCTGCACCCTCAGAATATCCAAATCCAACTCTAAAACAGCAAAGGCAATCTGGAGTGGTGAAAGCTCAGAGTCAGTTTTGACGCAAACAACGGAGGCCAAATCCACTCAGACAAAGGACAAGCCTGATTTTGAGAAGTTCACCGAAATCCAGAATTCTTTCTGAAAGGATTGCGAAGATGCTTACATTTTTAGTACGAGTAAAACATTTGCGGTCAGCATCAATCAGTGTCACATTGCCAATGACGAATTCATCATTTGTCAGCTGGAGAAAATAATTGTCGAGTCGGTTAAGATGGGGGACATAACTCAGAGACAAAAAGTTTGTCTTATGCCAGTTGGTCCTGAACTGCAACTTCTTCCCACAAAGCCAACATTGAGGGACCAAATCGAGGATGGAAAATTCATTATCATCAACGGTCAGCATAGTATAACAGCATTGCAGGAGTTGCAGCAGAGTGGTTGTGAAGAGAAGTGAAGAAAAGATGTTCAGAACTAGGACGCCTACATTGTATGATCCCATGACTCAATCACACATCAGCAAAACTGAGAATTCTATAATATGTGCAACCATCTAAATTATGCTCAACCTACCTCACCAGTGCTCGAAATGTGTGGCTCAGTTGTGACAAGCCAACAAACCAACAAATCAGCACTTGAAAAAACGGGGCTGTCTTTAACAATAAGAAATATCAGGTATTAATTCTAACGCAATGTTATAATGTTGTGAATTTCACTGCCACCAGTAAACTTGATTTCTCTATTTGGGCGTATCAAATCGTTTTTATTTAGTACTCTAAATTCTCATGTATTTCCTTATTTGTTAAACTGCCTTACCTTACTATGAGCCAGACCACTTTAGCTCACAGTGAGCTAAATTGGAATACCACAAACCGGGCTCAACAAACTTAGATCATAGTGAGCAAAACCGAGTGAGACGCTCACATCTAAAGTTTATGGTATCTGTGGTGTAGTATATTGAGACTGGAGTTTTACTGATTCTCTGTGCAGAAATTTGCAGACCTTGTTATAAAACGGTTTCAGAATAGAGATCCGCACAGGGAGGGAAAATTTGTTCAAGGCCCTGCAGACATCAAGAACGAAATGGTGATCATCACTGCAGCAAAAGGCCATTTCAAGCCGTGGAAGGGGTTTATTACGAAGCACAGTACATGGGAGCTTACAGATCCCAGAACTTGTGAGCCTTTCAATCAGAAGAAAGGTTTCAAGGGAGGCAAGGCATTCCAGCTTCAAAGAAGTTTCTTTAGAGGTATGGGGAACATGACTAAAGAGGAAACGAAGTCGCTTGTAATCCATTTTCTTGGTAGGACCAAGAACTAGTTTTACAAGTATCCTAAGGTATCTGTCCACAAACACTCTTGGAACAGTTTTACCTCACCACTACGCCTCTGGTGAGTGGCTTTTAAGGCGCAAATGTAAGAGAATTTGCATCCAAGAGCTGCATAACATCAAGCCAAAGTTTGAATTGTGCAACCCGGACATACATTGAATCGCAAGAAGTGGCAAGAATTTAACGACGACTTCCACATTTCGAATGCTAAGTTCAACATCCTTCATGATCGCCCTGACAAGTTATTCTATAGTTTTCGCGTGGGGAAGAAGGGGATGTTGAAGCTGTGTAAGGAGTTGACAGAGAAGTGGCCTAAGGTGTATTCTTTCTTAAAGTGGTTTCTAGCTGTTAAAAAGGAAACTTTGTTGCTCCAACTGGTCGGATGCGCACCAAGCTCTTCAATGTTGTGAAGATGGAATTTGGGCTACAATGGAGGTATGATCAAGAGTCGTGCCATAGCTTTGCCATTTTGTATCTTTGACCAAGAATGACACCGTTGAGAACCCCTTCTTCAAGCAGTTTATGAAGAAGTTGCAAACGATAAAGAATCCAGCAATGATAGACTAAGAAATTTGATTATGGATTTCTGCCACTCAACCTCAAAATGAAAGAGTATGACATGGTTCCCTCTCATTATATCCCCACTGAAAACAAGAGAGTAAACAACCATATTATGTTGTGTTATATAAAAACTAACTTGGGAATGCTAGCTATAGAATGTAAATTGTAATTCAACAAACAAAGAATTTAACAATTTTAATAAAAGTCCTAACAAAACTTAATTAAATTTTATCAATTATAATCAAACTTTAATCAAAACCATGCACTGTGGATTCCATTCATTCTGCTTAATTATATCATATATGGTGTATTGATATATGTTTTGGATGATGGTTGTAAACAACAACTGTGTCCATTGACACTGCTTCATGAGTTGTCACACAATCCAGCCTTCTAAGACCATCTATATCTTCAAGCAATATGTTATGGTATCTGGACCCATTTGGTAACTTCTCACATAGCCTCTTGGTCTAACCTTCAATTGTGTGCTCACATCTTTGTAATATTTTTGTATTTTTTGATGGTGTTGGTTACATTGGTTAGACATCATCTTAGAATTTTCTTGGTGGCTTTCATCTATCAACTTCTTAATCTAAATTGTCTTTTTTAATAAAGTTACTAAAACTGTGCTTGGTGTTTAGATTTGAGTTTCAGATAATTGGATAGTCTTGTCAATTTTTCCTAGTATTTGGATTTCAGCCATGGTTTGGATGCTTATGGTGAGGAACATTATTGAGATTCATGTTTATAAATAGATCTTGGCTTTGAGATGAGAGAGCAGTTCCATTTCTATATTGTCTATGATGCTTGTATTATTGATTTGGATTTCACCTAGATTGAGATCTTTCATGCCATCAATGGCAGCCAAAGGGAGTTTCAAAAAATTATTTGGGATCCATTACTTGAAATTAGAATCACTATGATATCCTATTGGTAAGCCCCTCAAAAGTCCTAAATATTGGGTTGCATAAGCATATTAACACAAATATTGATTCTAATATTATTCATACAATCAAAGCAAGACTTAGAAATCCCGACCAAAATGGGACTTTAAAGATTTCATGATACAACACCAACTTATTGGAAATATAGTCTACCATGGACATATTGCCTATAAGACCTCTATCTAATTTGTTTACTTTGATAGATATAAACTACTTTGTAGTTTTTCTAGCTTTTATTACAAGTAATGTACCATTCTTTCAATGTGTTGTCTATACAATGGTCAATTTACTTAATCTTCTAACATTCTTATCTTTAACAATAGTCATTTTAGTTTAATACTATATCACCTTTGAGTGATTTCTATTCTTTTTGAATAACATAAGAGAGTATTGACATTTTAGTTCTTTGAGGTTCATGTCCTTGACAAAAACCACTTTGATTCATGGACTTTATGATAAGAATCTTCATTTATTTTTTTCACAAGCTCTAAACTTTTGATATCACTTGATATTTCCAAAGAATTCAACTCTCCACCTTCTATATGCGACAAGTTCTTTAATCTTACTAATTGTCACAGACCAAAAATACAAACAAGAAATCTAAACAAGAAGTTCAAGAAGAAATGACAAGAACTAGATTATCAGATGAGTACAAGAGCAACGCCAAGAGAATTGAGCTAGAGCTTCAAGAGATGTGTTGTCGAGACTGAAGAACTCTTCAACCTCGACTCCTATATATACTATTGGCCTATGGTTCTAAGGAAGCGCATCAAGAAGCTTCCCAAGAACTATGAAGCTTCTCGAGCAACTACCCAAGAGCTAAGAAGCTTCTCAAGTAACTTCCTAGAATCTACTAGAATATTCTAAGAATCTTCTAGAGCCTTCTAAGGGAATCTTTAGGGAATCTTCAAAGAATCTTTGAAGAATCTTTGAAGAATATTCTAAGAGAATATTCAAGGAATCTTCTGGAAGTTTCTAGAGACTTCTTTCTAGAAGGTTCTAGAAACTTGTCTCTAGAAAGGTCTAAGAACTATGTCCCTAACATCACCTCCTCCTTTAGCTTCGAGGTCTTCGAGAAGCAATGTTATCGTCAGTCAATATCAATGCAAGAAAATGAAGATCTGTTGCATAACCTCTGCTATGAGCTCCAATTGTTGTTCACGAGGCAAGTGATTCAATGGTCCTTGAAGCCAACGGTAGTGGCCCTCGCCTTCAACTTCTGACCAAGCATGAACCTCCATGTCTTCATTGTGAAATTGTCCTGCAAACACTCCTTCTGGCTGACCATTGTAGGCAGGCTCGACCTCAAATACAATCACCAGCGATCTGTTGCTCGGAATCCTTCGACGTCGTCGTGGTGCAGGCGGTTCTTCATCTCGCGGTCGTCTTCGTGAGCTAGTTGCTTGAGATGACATGACAAGTGTAGTATCTTGGCTATCCATATTCAAAGGCTAAAATAATAAGAACAAACTTGGGCTACTAACAAAGTTCTACGCTATCTTGGAGAGAATGACTACATCAACTATGGATTTTGATGGTGCTTTCTCCTCTTTTCTGTTTTTTGGATGAGCAAGCTTCAGTAAGAAGCTATCGTCGAACCGGCTTGGATTTCTCAGGATATCGTCGATGAAACTCCTGTACCTTTTGCGGTGCATTTGCGAGATTTTCGGCCGGCTCCTATGTTCGTTCATTAATATCGTAACCGCTCCAATGCACAAAGTATTCTAATTTACCCCATCTTTGCCGTGAATCTAGGACCTTTTTCACCTCGTATTCTTCGTGGTTCTCTATTTCTATGCTAGGTGGTGGACATTGTACTCTTCCAGGAAAAGACGATTCTCGATAAGGCTCCAACAAAGAAACATGAAAGACAGGATGTATCTTCATAGTAGCTGGTAACTCCAGACGATACGCTAAAGGATTGATCTGCTTCTAAATAACAAATGGTCCCAATCTTCGATAGTCCAATTTGTCACATGGCCGCTTGGTCTTAATATTTCGTTGAAGCAGCCAAACTTTGTCTCCAATCGTGAATTTAGGTGCCTGATTCCGAAATTTGTCCACAGACGCCTTGTAAGATTCTTGGGCAGTTTGCAATTGAAGCTTCAATGTATTTTGAAGCTGCGAAAGCTCCTTCACCAATCCTTCAGCTGCCGGATTGTTAATCGTTGACGAACTCTATAAGTCAAGCTCCGAATGGTATCCATAATTTGAAAAGAATGGCGTTTGTTGAATTGACGCATGAAGGATGTTGTTATATGCGAACTCGGCTAGCGGTAGATATGCGGCCCAATCATCTTGTTGATAGTTGATGGTGCAACGTAAATATTGCTCTAAAACTTGATTCACCCGTTCTGTTTGGCCATCCGTTTGAGGATGAAATGCCGAAGAAAGCTTGATATCCACCTTCAATATTTCAAAAAGAGATTTCCAAAACTTTGACACAAACTGGGTTCCTCGATCCGATACGATATCATCTGGTAGACCATGATATCGATACACATTATCAAGAAAGAGTCTTGCTGTGTCTTCGCTTGACGATGTCTTCTTGCAAGGGACAAAATGCGCCATCTTTGTAAGCCGGTCTACAACAACAAAAATGCTGTCAAATGAATTCGATGGTGGTAGATCCGTAATAAAGTCCATGGAAACCGAAGACCATGGTCGGCGTGGAATAGGCAATGGCTGTAGAAGTCCATAAGGCCGATATCGAGGGTTTTTGGATCTTGAACAAATGTCACAAGATACAACAAAATCTTTCACATCCTTCCACATTTGAGGCCACCAGAAATCGCGGGAAATAAGTTCCAAGGTCTTATTGAATCCAAAATGTCCCGCAGCTGGAAAGTCATGACGAGATTGAAGAACTCGGAGTCGTGTTGGCCCTTTTGGGATATACAACCGCTCTTCGAAATATACTAGATCTCCTTCCATCTTGAATTTATCATCACTAGCATGTTGCTTGATATCAAGGGCTAGAGAATCTTCAATGGTTGCGGCCCGTACCTGGTCGAGGAAGTCAGCATCAATTGGTACAATAGTTGCGTTGAGCCGAAATTTCTCTGGCTTCAACAATGTCGTGCACTGTTCATCAAATGCTGCATCTCCAGCCTTTGGCGCGAGATATGATCTCCTTGATAATGCATCGGACAACCCTTGTTGCTTCCCAGGCTGATAAGTAATAACAAAGTCAAACCTGGATAGCGACATACTCCACCGAGCTTGACGCCGATTCAAAACTCGAGCCAACATAAAATACTCTAAATTCTTGTGATCCGAATATACGGTCACTGGATGTGCAGTTCCTTCGAGAAAGTGGCGCCACTCTTGGAAAGAATCTACTATAGCAAGGAGTTCCTTATCGTGGATCTCATAGTTGATCTCAACAGCAGAGAATTTTCGAGAATAGAATGCAACTAGATGGAGCTTCTCATCTACGCCCATCTGTAAAAGTACAACTCCCAAAGCAAAATCCAAAGCATCTGTCTCCAAATAAAAGGCCTTTGTAAAGTCCGGATGTACCAAGATTGGAGTTGTAGTAAATACCATCTTCAAATCTTGAAATGCTTTTTCTGCGATAGGTCCCCATTCGAGCTTGTCCTTACACGTTAACCGAGTGAGGGGGCAACAACTTGAGAATAATTCTTGATGAAGATCCGATAGTAGTTAGCAAATCCAAAAAAACATTGTACGTCCCTAACCATCTTCGGAACTTCCCAAGACATGATTGCTTCCACCTTCTTTGGATCCATCTTCAAGCCTTCCGTAGTCGCGATGAATCCCAAAAACTCCATCTCAGTTTGGTGAAATAAGCACTTCTCCAATTTGGCATAGAGTCCTTGCTCCCGTAGTTTTTTGAGTACCAGACGAACGTGCTTCTCATGTTCTTCCTTGTTCTTAGAAAATATCAAAATATCATCTAGATAGATGACAACAAAATCGTCTAGATGCTCTCGAAAGATGTCATTCATCATGTGTTGAAAGACTGCTCGAGCATTAGTAAGACCAAATGGCATGACATTGTATTCAAAATGGCCATACCTTGTTCGAAACGCTGTCTTCCATTCATCTCCTTCCTTAATTCGCACAAGGTTGTAAGCTCCCCTTAGGTCAATCTTTGTAAAGATCCTTGCATGCCCAAGTTGTTCTAGAAGACCAGAGATCAAAGGCAGTGGATAGCGATTCTTTTTTGTCACCTTGTTGAGACCTCGATAGTCCACGCACATCCGTAGTCAGCCATCCTTCTTCTTCATAAATAAGATTGGTGCCCCAGCTGGCGACTTCGAATGATGGATGAAGTTCTTGGCTAGATTCTCGTCAATGTACTTCCGCAACTCAGTCAAACTCCGTCTGCGACAAATTGTAGATTGGTCCAAAAGGTGGTTGTGCTCCTTCTTGCAATTCAATGGCACAGTCATAGGGTCGATGCTCTAGCAGCATATCAGCATTCTTCTTTTCAAAGACATCTTTGAATTCTTCATACTGCTTTGGAATAACCAAAGTCGGAGTTACGAAGATGACAAGAGGTGTATTTTGCTTGGCTTCCTTCATGAAAGCCCTTGCACCTATAAACAAGGATTTGTTTCTAGACATTGTCTTGGTAGATTCCACCTTCAAGGAGTTTGTTGGAAATGTCACTTTCCGCAACTTCCAATCTATCAATGGATTATATCTATCAAGCCAAGATAGTCCCAAAATGATAGGACGTGAAGGGGTCTTGATAACATTAAACACAATATTGCTCTCATGGTTTTCAAGACGTACCTTCAATGGTTTAGTTTCATGGATAACATTGCCCGAAGACAATGGTCGTCCGTCTATGACTTCTACATGGACAGGCTTAAGTTTCTTTACAAGAGAAATATTGTGAAGCTTGGCAAACTCTTCATCTATAAAGCAAGCGGATGCACCCGAGTCTAATAAAGCATCGACTTGTAGTTCTTGAATACCCAGATGTAAAGGTACCATAAAACAATCTAAAGGTTGAGCTGAGAGAAAGGGACCTTGATTAATTTTGGATGTTGAGATGTCCAGCCGCACGGTCCCTATTGTGGCTGGGCGTCCTTGTTTTCTTGTATGCTTGTACTCCTGAATCTTGTTGTTTGAGGCTTCTGTTTCTTCCGACAATCTACAGCTTTATGGCCCGCTTCTCCGCAATATAAACACAAGTTTTGTTCAAACCGTCGCTTCCTTTCCTCAGCTGTGAGGGGTTTGAAACGTACCGCATCAATTTGCATGGGTTCAGGATCTGTGGAATGATTCTCTGGACCTTTTGAAAATGTAGCAAATGCTCCATCATTTCTCCAGCCTGATCGTCTTTCTTGTCATAATTCAAAGAGGCGGTTGTCACAAATAATTGTCTGAGATATAAGTTCTTCTAAAGTATCCGCCTTAGGCATGGTGATCAATAAGTTCTTGACATCATCTCTCAGTCCATATCGAAATCGTGTCATGAACGCCTTATCATTCCAATCAAGATCACATGTAAGCTGTTGAAATTCTGCAGCATAGATTGCAGCAGAACGTGATCCTTGTCGCAGATTTTGTATCTTTCTTTCAGCCACTCTTTCTCGATCGCTATCTCCAAACGTAGCAGTAAGTCTCTCTATGAAAGCCTCTAGGTCGTACAATATTGGAGAATCCTTCTCGAATAGTGGAGCAAACCAAGAGCGAACATTTCCTGATAGAAGAGTACCTATGAAAGCAACCTGGGTAAATCCATTCGGATAACGAGAAGGGTATAGGCGTAGGTAAAGCCGTACTTGTTGCACAAAACCTCGGAAGTTGGCTCTTGTTCCGTCAAACTTGTCTGGCATACTCACTTTTGGTTCTTTCGTACTAATCCTTGAAATATCCATAGGGGTCGTATGTGACACATGTCTTGCTTCTCTCAGTTGAATAATCTCTTGTTGTAGGCTATGAATTTCGCGTCTAGCTTCTTCGGTCACTAGATCAATTTGAGGTTCTTTACTTGGATTGCAAAGAAATGCAATCTCCTTTCGTACACTATTCATAAGAGCTTGAAGATCTGCAAGAGTTGCCACTCTATTGTCTACTTGTGAAGATGCACTGTCTATGACCTGGTCTACTTCCATATTTAGAGAATAGATGGATTAAAATTTTGAGAGAAGAAGAAATTGCTAAGTCTCTTGGAGAAAATTGTAGCACTATCTGTCACTAAAACCTACTCGGAGAAAAGAAAAAAAAAAAACACTAAACGATTTCAGTTTTAGAGGAGGGTAATCCGCAACCTCTAAAAATGCCTCAATGCTTTCGAGAAGAGGGGTAATCCGCACTCTATCAAGAAGGCAAAGCTCTGAAATCGATGTTAACAGTCTTTTTTACTAGCTATGCTAAACAAAAAGAAGGAATTAATATCAGTCCAAGAGAGGGTAATCTGCAACCCTTAGAACGCTCAAGTATCTCCAAGGAAAGAGGTAGTCCACTCTCTGCCTCAAAGAACTAAGCTCTGATATTGTGATTGAGAAAATATCAGTTTAGAGGAAGGTAATCCGCAACCCCTAAAGCGCTAGAATACCTTCAAGAAGAGGGGTAATCCGCTCTCAAACAAGAAGGATTCAGCTCTGATATTAAGATAAAGGTAGTCTCGACAAACTGTCACGGACCAAAAATACAAACAAGAAATCTAAACAAGAAGTTCAAAAAGAAATGACAAGAACTAGATTATCAGATGAGTACAAGAGCAACGCCAAGAGAATTGAGCTAGAGCTTCAAGAGATGTGTTGTCGAGACTGAAGAACTCTTCAGCCTCGACTCCTATATATACTACTGGCCTATGGTTCTAAGGAAGCGCATCAAGAAGCTTCCCAAGAACTATGAAGCTTCTCGAGCAACTACCCCGAGAGCTAGAAAGCTTCTTAAGTAACTTCCTAGAATCTACTAGAATATTCTAAGAATCTTCTAGAACCTTCTAAGGGAATCTTTAGGAAATCTTCAAAGAATCTTTAGGGAATCTTTGAAGAATATTCTAAGAGAATATTCAAGGAATCTTCTGGAAGTTTCTAGAGACTTCTTTCTAGAAGGTTCTAGAAACTTGTCTCTAGAAAGGTCTAAGAACTATGTCCCTAACACTAATAGATAGTTTACCAATCCATAATCTTTAAATTATACATCTTTACTAATATAATCCAACCTTTGATGAAGTTCTTCACCATCATGTTTAACTTCTTCATAGGTAGAAACATCAAATAATATTGATATACTATCTTTCAACTTTTTTAGGCACTCTTTTGAAAGTAGATCAATTTCCACATTCATAACAAGTCTCTAAGTCCCACAATAACTCTCTAAATATTTCTCTGTTTTCCATTTGAAAGATATTTGCTTCACACCAATGTTCTTCAACACAATCTTTTATCAACATGTTTATCTTTAATGTTGTATATTGAAATTCACAAAATAAAATTTTATATTCACCTCTTTCATTGTTACAAGCTTTCAAGCCTTCAAATACTTTGATAACATGGCCAAGTGGTTTGCAAATATTTTCACATTGTTTTCTATTCAAAAAGACTTTAGTCTTTAATAATACCTCAATTTCTTGATTGTAATTGTGGCATTAAACAAGCACATCTCCTATATCAACTTTTCTTATTTTGAATACAACTCCAATACTCTTAACAAACTTGTTACAAAATTCCATAACAATTGCAAATTCCAATGTACAACAAGCAAATAAAAACCTCCCTATTATTGAAACATACTTCATAAATAACTTCATAGAATAAGCCATAATAAATATTTAAATAATATGTGTAATTTGCCTTCAATCACATGAATAGAACCTTATTACACATTGTACAACATTTCAATAAATTTTGAATACCAAAAAAAATATTCAATGCAACAAAATAAATCTCCAACTATATTTGTAATTTTTTTAATAACTTTGTATTATCTCTCATTATTTTATATATAACACACATACAAACAAAACAATATATAAACATTCATTTCAAATATCTCATCATCTTTACAAAAATAATAACTAGCATTTGATGCTTGAGTATATTCCTTTATTTTTTCAAGTAACCATAGATTCTTAAAGTATTGTTTGATTACAACAAAACATTCACACAAAGACAATATAAATATTAATAAAACTAATTTAAGTATCAATCTTCCAGTAAATTTTATTCAAACAAACGAAACTGCTTCATATCTTTTATAAACATCGAACTAGATATTTTCT
The DNA here is from genome assembly GCF_059467195.1 of Physcomitrium patens. Classification (NCBI taxonomy): domain Eukaryota; kingdom Viridiplantae; phylum Streptophyta; class Bryopsida; order Funariales; family Funariaceae; genus Physcomitrium; species Physcomitrium patens. The sequence continues at coordinate 7,511,389 of NC_143426.1, forward strand.
CATAGCACCATCATATTTCAATAATTATCTCATAATGCCGATTGTTCAAATTATTTCATAAATGTGATATGCCATGAAACTACGTTGAAATTGTCATCTCCTCTTGTTAAGCTTAGTAGCTTATTTCTCCAATCCTTTGTATTTCCTTAATCACTCATTATACCAATGACACAACTAATGTAATCAATCTGTAAAAAATTCAAGCTTTGCAACAAATGGCTGCAAGTTTGCAGCAAATTAAAATTCTAATAAAAAGAAAGAAATGACGACACTTCTACTATGCAGATAATAATAGGAGTTCCATCAAATAAATTGAATATGAATGTCTTATCGTCTGCTAAATGGCTCAAGTAATCCCAACACGAGGGTAAATCAATATGTGAACAGCATAACAGGACTGTGATTTACCCACATGAGGAACATTTTCAATGCATACTACATTTGAGTTTACGACATACACTGCGCATGTCTGGTGATGAAAAATAAATGTAACTCAAGAAGATTTTTATGAGGGTTTAATTGGCTTTCTACACCGTTGAAATATGTACTCATATAGTATATCAAAATGAACACCAGCTCTTTCACGATTGATTATAAAGTAGATGCGATCCGCCACTAAAGTTAAGTATTACCTACAGTGAAAGGGCTCCAAGTCAGATCTTCTCTTGAGAAAGTTGAGTCTCTCTTCAAGGTATATGACACACAGAAATTGCAACTGAGACTCAAAGAAAGCTCAAACCTCAAAATGGACTAAGAATCTTCGTAGGCGAACAAGTTTGAAGATGTGCTCACCATATTCCAGCTTGAAGGACTCTTCCGTCCATAAAATCATTCAGATCGGCTCCTAACTCGCAATTCGAATGCACACAAGGCAGGCGAGAATACAATAATGATATGGTGTTCAATGCGCAGTCATTTTCTTGTCAATCTTCATCCCTGAAACCGAAATTTCAAAAAGAACAAACCAACAAACAAATACTGAGTACGTATCAACGCAACATACAGCCCAACTCCCTTGCAAATAATTCGGACTTTAGCTAGACGGACATCATAAGTTACAGTATCCACAAAATGCAATCTTCATAAAAACCCAAAACCATTTGATTGTTCACGCGCTTGCATGGGATACATGAAGCATGAGCTTATGCAATTTGGTTGTGCCGATGATCAAACCCATTGTCTGGCTTCCGAGCATCACCTCGAGCACTATATTCGAAACATAGAAAGCCATCGTAACAACCTCTGAACCACAAAACGATAATGATATGCAATCTAGCCCTGTTGAAGAGAAGAATAAAAGTGGCCAAACACATTCTCGCCCTCTGAACGCCGACAATAACAGACAGGATAAGCCTGAAATTCGTCAGGTTTTTCAGCAATCTGGATTGCCTTGTATTAGATCCCCATACGGATCGCCTATTACACTGGCCCAGCCCCCTACTAATCCTCAGTCCTTTAATAATTCTCAAACCTCTGGAATGAGTCGGGGCCAATCACGAAAGTCTGCCATCTCAGAACAGTCCAGCTCAGAGCATTCCTTACCTGTGCAGCCACCAGGAGCATCCGAGCCTTCACCAGCAACTTTGTCAACAATAAAAGGAAAAGAGTCCGACTCAAAAAAACCTTCATTTGATGCCGATGACCGCGGTGGAGGGAACCACAAGATTACCTACCAACCATCAGCGGCGCCTCGCTGTCACGACATTGCATGCGGCACAGCGATGTCACGGCGAGTATGTAAGGGCAGATTCGAGCAATTCGAAGAGAGGAGAGGGCATACGGCTGCGAGGGTTTCGCGACGAGGGCGATGGATGGGTGGTGTGCTTGAAACCCTCGACGGAATAGATGAAACGAACACTTATGGGTTACAAAGATTATTGCGTCGATGACTGGTTTACTGTCTCTCTGGTCATATCCTTTAGACAGACATAGAGTGGAAAGGCCAGAATATTGGGAAACAAATGCTGCTCAACTGGAGCTATGAGTTATGCCACATGGTTTTTTTTTTTGTTTTGGTAATTTTATTTTTCTCAACCTCCAACTCATTTCATGGTGTAGGATTCAACAGGGAGGTTGATGACAGTGTTTTAGGTTTTGGGTCATCGTGTTGATACTGTTGGTGGTGCCTTGAGACCCAATACCAGTGTCCCTCAACCCCTAAAATAACAACACCACCCACACAAACACCCATCACCACTACCACCACAACAACGCTTTCAACCATCATTGACATTCTACATCTTCTTCATTTTCCTACTCTGTTTAATTCTACAGTTTTAATAGATTGATTGATTGATTGATTTTCCTTTGGTCTTATATACACAACCTTTATTGTTGTTGTCGTGTGTTTTTTTGTTTTTATTTTTATATTTTAAGTTCTTTATCTTCTCCTTTTTTTGTCCTTGTTAAGTATAAATGTTCATAATATCTTCAAACAACAACATATGTACCTGGTTGATAATTACAAAACTGATGAAGCAATGAGAGGGGTAGCACAGAAACTGCTACATGCAACCCAGTTTCCCTCTCCAATAAATTCAGGAAAGTGCTACATGGCAAGAGCTGCAGAAACCCTACACCTGAAATGATTTGGAATCTATTGCAAAAATGTTGCAACAAAATTAGCAACTTCAAAGACAATAAGTTGGAGTTGAGGGGGAAGGGGGTGGGGGAATCATTTGTTATGGATCTGATGGAATTTGCTCCTCTGTGCCTGGCATCATCCACAAGACGCTGAATGAAGTTGGCAGAAGACTCACTGATAATGGGAGTAATGCTATAGTCTTGTCAGGTGGACCTACTGTGAAGCTCCATCTGAGGAGGGATCATTCCTGCAGATGGCCATGCCTGTCTCTCCTCCTGTGAAACTGCACACAGACACACTCATGTTATTTAAACAGTAAAACAAATACTATTACAAACAACAACAATCTCTAAGACGGCATCATGGGAATTTTTAAAAACATCTAAGCAATGACGTTTTAGTGACAATTTCTCAAAGTCACACTGAAAAAATAGCATTTGTGCTACATTTTCAAACTCAAAAACATACATTTCAGGCATATTCATAAACCATAATAAAAAATTAAATAAAAAACATAAAATAAAATGAAGATGAAAATGAAAATGAAAATTTAAGAAAATCTCATGTGTGTTTCATTTGACTATTAATTCGTGATAAAATACAAAAAATAAAATATATACATAATAAATCTTTTGTGATTTACATTTTTTGTATATATTTTATTCTACTTAGCAATTATAATTTAATTTTCTTGGATAAACCTACTTCAACACATTAGTTTAAGTCAAACAAAAACTATTGAAATATTAATATTTTAAATTACCAGCTATGAAAAATCATAATTACATTTTCTTTGCAAAAAATAAAATAAAATAATGATTATTTTAGTTTGATTTTAAAATACTTAATAAGTATTTGATGATTTTATGTTTAATTAAGTATGTAAAAATAATTTGGTTTGTAAATACGAATTACCAAGAGATATATATTTATATTTACATATATATTTGAACTATTTCTCCTAGTTTTATCTTGGAATGTAGTGTAATTACTTTTTAGATACATTGTAAGAATTTTTTTAAAGTTAACGTTATTTTGTATCTTATTTTGATGTGTCTCTATATATACTCTTTAAGAAAAATAATATCCAAATTAAGCTATATTCTCATCCACTAGTTTGGTGTTAGATAATATACTATCAGATGGAACATAAAAGTCAATATCTTGAAGAATGATTTTGGGAGTAATTAGTAGTTATGATTGCTTTTCAGAACTCATTGGACCAAACTCCATAAACAAGTTATGACAATATAGAAGATTAAAATTAAAACTTTTAAATACATTAAATTTGATTGTAAAATAGAATCATTTCTACATGAATATAATGAATCAATCGTAGATATATTCACCTCCATCACAAGGATTTCAATTGGCTGACTTGAATGAATAGGTGGCTCAATATTATTTATTCATCGTATTGAATGCCATGGCTCTTTTCTTTCACTCTGCTGCAGCTTCACACAACTGGGACTTGACTAAAATTTCACTCATACCATAGTTCCTGTTTGTAACTAAAATACAAGCAGCACCGTCTCAACTAACGTAGTAACACCCAACAACTTTTGATGTACATTTACATGTACCACTTTCATACCTTGCAGGTAGCTTTAGATGTTATGGATCGTGTGGTGGCTGATTGCAACCTCTTGTCAGACGAGGTATTCCAATTGACGTGCTTTAATTTTTCTATCTTTTTTTAAAAATAAAATAAAAAATGTTTTTCAACTTTATGAGTGGAATTTTGTAGTGTTTACTGGGAAGAGGGGAGTCCAAGGGTCTTCATCAGTCTGGTTGTGACGCCTCGAAGCTTAGAGAAAAGAAGAAGTACCAGGTCTGGCCTACAAGAGGGTAAAGAAGTCGTCAGTGGTAACAATTGAATAGGCATTACCTGTTCCCAGGTACAATCCTAGGAAAAATGAGCTCTGCGAATCAAACACGCTTGGATGAGCATGGATTCCATTCGCCACGCTTCCACTCTGAATTTCTACTACACGCTAGTTCACATTAGCTACCCAAAAATATTAACTTACAATTTCGTAAATTAGTATCATACTCTACATGAAGACTACACGATTGCTGACGCATGGAGAAATTGAAGGATCAAACTTGAGCATCACGTGTATAAAATAGATCACGTTGTAGTACCTCACTTACGACCGCTGCCTGGGTGGCGAGGAGATCCATCTTCACTACCTTCAGCTATCTTCTCCCGCAATTTCTCCACAACGATGCGGCGCCGTTCATCAACCTTGCTCCCGACCTTCTTACCAAAATTGAGCATTTTGGCGCGTCGTGATACTCTCGAATCCGAACCTTTCGACGGCTCTACCTCACTGTGTTCCTGGTTGGCTACCTGCAATTGCATCAGGAAGTAGTGTCGGATTTAGTAACAATGTTCGATAGCCAATATAGAATATGTAGGGCAAGGAGGTCGCATTACGCAAAAGAGCTTAGTCCAACACTCATAGGAACAATCGGAGGTGATGAGAGGCTGATCTGCCTACATTGGTCGAAAAAATTACAGTTAACTGATACTCTCAGTCTATGAGTAGTTAAGGAACTAACCTGATTGGGCAGATGATGTGACTCGCTCTTTAAAGCAGAGCCCTCTGACTGTTGCAAGTAATCATTGTATGCAGCACCTACAGCTCTCTCAGATACATCAGCGAAAAATTCACGATTCAGCTCCAAAGAGTTACCTCTACTGCGGTCATCGGTATCAAATGAAGGTTTCTTTGAGTCGGACTCTTTTCCTTTTATTGTTGACAAAGTTGCTGATGAAGGCTCGGATGCTCCTGGTGGCTGCACAGGTAAGGAATGCTCTGAGCTGGACTGTTCTGAGATGGCAGACTTTCGTGATTGGCCCCGACTCATTCCAGAGGTTTGAGAATTATTAAAGGACTGAGGATTAGTAGGGGGCTGGGCCAGTGTAATAGGCGGTCCGTATGGGGATCCAATACAAGGCAATCCAGATTGCTGAAAAACCTGACGAATTTCAGGCTTATCCTGTCTGTTATTGTCGGCGTTCAGAGAGCGAGAATGCGTTTGGCCACTTTTATTCTTCTCTTCAACAGGGCTAGATTGCATATCATTATCGTTTTTTGAGTTTTGGCGTTCATTGTCAGAGTGTTGCACAGCAGAGAACGCAACAGGAAAGGCGCTACGCGGAAGCCAATCATCTTTATCACCCATCATCCAATTAAGAAATAGTTCTTGATAGTGCGGCATGACAATTTTCTCCCGAATTTGTACCTGCATATGGAATTTTATATTCAAGTATGGAACTAATCAACCTGATCAAGTATGAAATTATATGCCGTTCAACATGTACTGAACCAATAAGAGCTAGTGATCAACGGAACAGAGCGTACCACATCTAGTAAATCAAACAGAAAACTATTATCCATATCCAAAATCATAAAAAACTCGCAATTTGAACAGAGGAACCATGAATTTACCAAAATAATCGCTGAGAAACTCTTGAATTTCCCTCATTTTAGAATTTAAAGAGACTGAGAAGATGCAGAGAAGATAGAGTCCACTTTGGTGCGGAAATAAACAGAAAGGAAGGCTTCAGTGATACCTTTATTTGATTGGCAATAAAATTCCCAAGACACCCATTCTTAAATTGGCGTTCATTAATACCTTGTTCCGGTACCAGATCAATATCAGGCATCTCCTTGAAAGAAAACCATAAGCGGTCAGAAGGTGGTGCTTTCAAGCTGATAATACAAGTTCCCTTCACTGAAACCAACCTGATTTTCAATAAAAAAGCCACCTGCCATTCACATCCCATTGGAAGAAATCAGAAAATTTTAAACATTTCAAAGCACGACCCAGCTGTCCATAGCAAAATATTAAAACAAAAACAAATGAAAATGTAAGACCCAAAGCAAGAACTCCAAAAACCTGAGAAACTTGATCAGCAACGTGAGAAATCATGGCCTTCACCGAGTGCATCCAACCTCCCCTTTTACTGCTGTCATCACCTGTCAACAGTTGCAGAACCTGAAGCGCTTATTGAAAAGTACTATAATCGACAGGAGGTCATGTCCCAGTTTCCACCAGGTCTTCAATTTCTCTATATTTCCAAGGGAGAAGTGTATACTTTAAACCTCAAAAAGGTTTCGGTACCTGTGCCAGTTGTTTTAGAGGCGGAAATTTGCCTTGCATCCATCAATGTTGAAGAAACCTCTGATAACTCTGTAGTCCCAAGAACCTCCCCTATGCTTGATTCAAGGGCCACAGCAGCATCCCCTGTTGACCCTGATTCCGCCGGGTGCGAAGCCATTTTCTCCCGGGCCTTTTGGGCTCGCGCATCTACTCGTGTCTCAATTGTGATGAAACATCCACCATGCCATTCCAGGTCAACTTCCATAGTCAAAGTCCCACGCGCATCCGCGGGCAGCATGCGGAATGCGGTTGCGAAAGGAGGTTCTTTTCCAAGATCAAACTCTTTGCCAGTAATCGATTTGATATAGCTGGGAGTTTCCATCCCAGATATCAACTCCTGAAGAGTTGCATAAACCAGGGTGAGGTTGACTATCAACTTGTCAAGTACAACTCTATCAGACAAGCATAGTCTACAAGATAGCAGATGACTAAATGGTAAGACTTGCCTTAAATTGGTGTTGTGTCCATTCCTCTCGTGTGTTGCTATGGTAAAAGTCAAAAAAGAGTCTAGCCACGATCATATTTAAACAGAGTTGTCCTTGATCAATTTCCTTCATAACCATTCCGTTGTCATTGCCATGCATCAGGGTAGCTGCAAGCACCTCCTTGACTTTTTTCTTGTCGTTCTGGGTTACTCCTAAGACAGACCTCTCCGCATCACTTTCGCTGGATGTAGATTCACTTCGTGTAATGCTCTCAATGCTTGCACATGATGCACTTTTGCTATCATCGTGGTCACCGGAGATAACATTTTCCTTCACACTCCGGCTACTTCCTTCTTCTGGCTCTCGTGAAAGTTGGTTGTTTCTTCTGGTGGAATTTTCAAGTTCCTCTATATCATTTGAGATTTTCTCTTTCGACTTTGTACCACACCGCAAAATTCTTTTCAAAATCAATCGTTTCTTTGACGGACTATCTTCTGAGTTTTTGAAGTCATTTAGTTTCTCTTCCTTACGCGTGACAAGCAGACGGTCTGAATCTCTTCCTGAGTGGAATCTGTTTAGATAAGGCACACGCTTTTCAGCTCTATCAGTGTATTCCCTAAATTCTTTCTTAAGGTGGATTAACCACATAGGATGTTTTGCATTTGCTCGAAGAACTTCGCACCAGGTTTCTTTCTCAAAGCCAGATTCTGCGTAGAATACACAGCCCTTGCATTCGCCATACAATGTGCGAGTAGGATGGTGCAACTTGATGGGAAACGTTTTCGCCCTACATTTGAAGTTTCCAAGCCACGAAAATCTACAAATTATCTTCTTGAAGAACATAGGAAGATAAACTGAAATCACGTGAGATAAATGAATAGCGCTATACAGTCGGGAGGAGATCATTCATTATCACATGGACATTTGACCCTTCATCACATGACTTAAAACTTAAACATCGAGACATTAGCAATTAGTTAAATTTAACTTTCCTAACCCTTACAGAACAGAATGAAAGCTTGTGAGCACACACCATTTCCCACCAGGAGTTGAATCAGCTGAGATGGACAAAACTTCGCAGCCTTCAAGCGCAATTTGCTCCTCTCTACCATCGGCTCCCTTCAACAGTAAAACCCCTTGTTTCAAGACGGCATGCCTCTGCACTGGAGCGATCTTCAGTACGCCTTTAGTGGCAACCCCCCGCTTCAAACTCTCTTTGGGCTCATCTTTCTCAGTTTCTATCTCCTTGTCTTTGCCTGGCTTCTGCAACGAAACCTTGTTCCAATCTCCTTCTGGTAGAGGTGCAACCCACAAATTTCCCTGCAGGATAGTTTGATGTCGTCTCAGAAAAGGAGTTTAGCAAATTTACAAGAAATTCTTCCACACTATACAACTCTTTCAAACGGGAACACCTTTCGCAGCTGAACACTTGTAAAAAAATAACGAATTTATTATTCATAACAACAAATCCATTATCTGCCATGGAAAATGAAACCTACCCATGAGAGTAATACTAATCTTCAGTAGATACAGAAAGAGTGTTCAATTCGATACAACAAAAATGATAAACGCGTAATCTAACCAAGCTTGAAACTAGGATTCGTCATAAGAAGGCATTAATATTCTGGAACGTCAATCCACTGGCACCTTGATGTGCTACAGCGTGCCATTTAGTTTCCGTTGAAGCCTCAGGTTTGCATCTACAAGACAGGATACAGTTTTTTGGGGGGGAGATACAACCATCAAATCTAACCAACAACAGGTTCAAAGGAGATTCCTGCGCAGGGACTAGGAGCATCAACTTGCGCGGTCCTAATTCACGTTCGATGTCAGAGTAAGAGAAACATGACCTGAAGGCTGAAAGTGCTGACGCCACCTTCACTTGCACATTTCAAAGAGGAGGCAGGGTTCGGATTTTGCGCCGGTTTCGCCGACAATAATAAGCTAAAATAAAATACACATACAAACTCTACAAGTGCTAGCACCAAGACTCCCGCAAAGAAATAGGACAAGCAACCAAATGCACTACAACAATTTGATGCACTCGGGATTGGCAATGAAACCAACGTCGTGGAAGCATCCACTAAATCCTCCATCTGTACGATACTCTGCCCTTATCTCCTATGAGAAACACCAAAATGCAGGGAACAAGTGCATTAGCATTGATCGGATGGGACATTAAGCAGGCAACACATCATTCCACGTCCACTACGCTCCTCTGGGTACAAATCCCACTCTCAAACCCTAAATGTTCCGAACACAACACTACGCCTCTCATCCAACAACACCAATTCTAAACTCCCGTTTCAGCAGGGGGGAGATGATATTGAATGAGCTCAGTGGTCAAAATCCGCACGACACAGGCTAAAGCGCACGCGACACCGACACCGACACCGAGAACGACTTCCCACCTTACTATGAGACTTCCAGCATCGGTCCACGCAATGCAGTCCCCATCTCTGGCAAGCGCAACCAAGGGGTAAGACGAGCCAAACCAGCGTTGAACACACACCACCACCACCATGTACCACTCTAAAACGCGAACAGGTCTCCGCAGTTGCACGCAAGAATCAGACAAACCCACCAAAGAATATTCACATCCTCCAAGTCAACCACCAACAACCGGGATCTCCGACAACTCGCGAGGGGAGTTCCGAGAAGGATCCCTGCCGAGAGCCCCATCCAAGACACATTCGAACTTTAGATTCGAGCGGGCCTGGCGACGCGACGGAGCCATGAAAATCACTGTGGGGCCATCCCCACCCACGCGGGCGGATTGCATGGCGAACTCCGAGGAAAGGCTCCTGTAGCCGCTTGGCAATCGGCAAAGACTGAATCGCATCGGCAGCGAAAGGATTGGCCATGTGAATTGGATCCGTCAAGTTTGGCACGTGATTCCCCTCCTCGTTATAGCTAAGTCGTGTGGGCGACGAAGCAGCCATCCCGCGTGGCGAGAGTTGCGAACTCGCTCGCTCGCGGAATGAAGGAAGGATGCGAGCAATCGGCAATGGCTTCTCCGAAACCTCGACGGCAGCATCGGAGATTCAATGCCATGGGCCACGCCCTCTCAACTTGACGCTCTTTACAGAGCTTCTCACAAAATCTATTGATCTGATTGTGTCTCGTATACAAAAGGAGAAGGGGAGAAACAGTTTCTCTCTGCTATAATTCTAAATACTATAATTATAGTATTTACTATAGACTACAATAAATATTATGGAGAGCACCAGCTACATTTAATGCTCTCAACACTCCTCCTCGCTCATCATAATATTCACATAATATAAAATTTATATAGAATTATGATCTATACTTTTTTGTAATTTTGCAAAATCAACAATTGTTGTCTCATTAAAACCTTATCTAAGAAAACCTTATAATATTTAAGGGCAAAACCATAGATGAAGGAAAAAGAGTACAATATCATTTTTTCTAATTATTTAAAGAGTTCATTAACTTTCTTATTTAAGAAAAGTAAGTTGTCGAATACTAATGCCATAAGTAAGTTGGCGATGGTTGCACAAAGGAAGAGTTTTGGTGGAGAGATCAGCAAGGTTATTTGCATATTCAAATTTTTTAATTATAAGTGCTTGATCAGTAATCAAGTCATGGATATAACTAAAATACTTTAAACCAATATGCTTTGTCTTGTCTTCTTTAATGAAACCAATTTGCATCTGTGCAATACAAGCACTATTATCTTCATACAAGATAGTTGGAGAATCATCATATGAAAATCCACAGGTTATTTGAATGAGTTTATGAATTGATTGCAATCAAATACATTCATGAGATACCTCATGTAAGGCAATAATTTTTGTATGGTTGAATGAAGTGACAGTTATAATTTGTTTTATTGATTTCCATGATATTGTAGCTGCATGTCTTAAAAATACATATCATATTTGAGATTTATATCCTACATTACAATATCTGACCAATTTTGGATTTACACATTGTAAATAGTATAATCCTAAGTCTTCAGTATCTTTTAAATAACGTAGTAAATATTTGACTCCATTTCAATGTCGCAGTGTTGGACATGCACTGTGTCTTGCAAGAATACTAACTGCAAATGTAATATCTGGTCTAGTAGATGTGGCTAAATATAAAAGTGCTCGAATTACTATGAAGTATGGATATTGCTCTCCTAATATTTCTTCTTCTTCCTTGCACGGACGGTATGAATCGTAACCATCAATTGAACCACAATTGGACCAAAGACTTTCCTCTTATGCAAAGAAGCATATTCTTCTTTGATGGCACTTTTTCATTTTAACTAGTCAGAGTGATGCATCCCTTCCTTGATGGTTTGAGGTTCAAGATTGTCTTCCTTGTAAGAAAGAGCTTTTATAATCATATATGCAAATGTTTCATCTATCGTAATAGATGGTTCATTCTAAATATTGCCTATAGCACAATATAAAATAGATAATTCTTTAGTCAACTTCAACTTATTCCTTCTAATTCCAAGATTGTTTTTCACAGGAATTGAAGGTACATTATGTATGGATATATCATCATGAATTTGTGGTTCTACAAGATGAGTGGAAATTTCTTGAGAAATAATACTAGGATTAGTCAATATTATAGCTTTTTTCTTATGTGATTGCTTATTTGGTCCATGAGTTCTTTTAATTGTTGTTATTATAACTTGAGGTATTATAGTCAGTGGCACTACAATTTGAGCATGTGCATTCTAAGCCTCATTAATAGGAACTCTTGTAATCCTAGCTACATCATTGAAACCATCAAGTATTTTATTTGCAATCCGTTTTAGATGCAAAATCTTAGCAACTTCAATTTCAGCCAAAGATGTTCTAGGATCGAGATTCATTGTAAACATTTTCGGTGCTTCAAATACAAGTACTTTATTTCTTTATTGATTGGATACTCCTCTTTAAAGAGATGGAAATATATTTTCTTCAAAATGACAATTTTGCAAATGTGCATGTAATAATGTTCCAGTTGATGGATCAACAATACAAATAATGTTTGGTGAATCAAAACCAACATATATGCCTTCTTGTCAATGAGCTCCAATGGTATGTTCTTAAAGTTCTATTATTAGAATCCAAACACGGCAACCAAATACTCGTAAATGAGACATATTTGAAACACGACTCAAAATGAGCTCATGTGGTGAAACAATTTCGAGAAAAGAAGGACAAAGGTGTACTAATGCTGCATCATATAAAATTGCATTTACCCACATAAATGTAGGTAAATTTACGTGAAGGAGGATTGGTCAACTAATGAATTATATACGCTTTATAAATGACTTTGCAAGTCTATTTTGAGCATGTTCATATAGAATACAATATGTCAACTCAATTTCTATTGCAATACAATAGTCTTCAAAAGTCTTTGATATAAATTCTTTTGCATTATCCATACGTAGTTCTTTTATAGAATAATCAAGAAAATATGCCTGAAAACAAATAAGAATAGATATAAGATTGGTAAATACCATATTTTAGATTGATAATAATAAAATATGTCATTGTTTACTTGATACATTAACAATGACCAAAAAATAATGAAATGGTCTCAATATTGGATTAATAGGACCACAAATATCACCATGCAACCTTTCAAGCATTGGTGATAATTCTTATAGGAGTTTCCAAATTCAAGGCCAAGTAATCATCTTGCCTTGCACGCATGTATGACATAATTCTATAGAGCCTACATCTGCAAGCTTTAAATTGTGGCCAATTATACATAGAATAATCTTTCTAAATATTATAGATCTTAGATGTCTCAATCGTCCATGCCAAAGAGAAGCATGACTCTTAATGATAGATGATGCAAAATTAAATATAATAGGAGGTCAAATCGTAATTTGATTTAAACCATTTTCTATATCAAAAGCTTTTTCAACAACTTTATGATTCTTCATAAGAACCAAAACTTCTTTTTTGTTTAAAATGGTGATCGAGATGTGATAACCATTGATATGCACATCTCAATTACTAATCAGATTCCAAAGTGCTAAGGCTGCAAACAATCCTTGTTTATATTTTATGATAAAATTCACAAGTAATTTTACCATCACTATTCCTTTTTAGAAACGAAACACATTTTCTCCAACCATGGTCATCATATTTTTAGTTTATCAAGTTGAAGATTTTTCAATAAAAAATCGTCTATCTTGCAAGATAGTATGTATTGTTGCAAAATTAATGAGTACATTATTTGATTCATCATTAGAGGTTTTGTCATTCATATAAGCCTCTAAATCGTCAATACTAATTGCATCCATGGATGCATCTATGGTATGAACTTCACGAGCCTCAGCTCGTTGTCCGAGTAGAAAAAGTTTACCTCAGGAAAGCATTGGGCTCTTGACTGCCACTAATTGCTCAATCAAGCTCCAAAATAAGGGAAGTCCTAAGTTTATATATAAATTTTTCCTTTTTGGAGCAATTACACCAAATATATAAGCCTCAAGTAACCAACAACATCCAAATATATGATAAAACCTTGTATGCTCTTACATAGAAATTTTCTCGAGCTTCAATACTTCATATCTCTTGATCCAACAGTCCAAACTTACTCAAATTTTACAAAAAATACCGATGTATTTCTAACAACTATCACAACAAATTTCAACTACAAATTTATTGCGGATCTTAAGATATCACCAAAACCCTAATAATAGCTTCAAATCTTAGTTTTTATATACCTACATGCAATTTTCTTCATATCGCACAAACTAAGCATTTAAATGCCATAAAATTTATATGTATAGCTTCTTGACATAATAATCTACCTTCTCCAAAAGATTTGAGCCAAAAACTCATCCAAAAACTCAAGATAGCTCTAACCATTGCTATGAATAAAATCACTTATTTATTGCCTTTGATTTGGATGCCTTGACTTCAACCGTCTATAACTTCTTCATTTAAACTCCAAATTCATCAAACAATATATGAAAAGTATATTTGAGAAAGTGTTCTCTTTAATTCTAATTTTTAATCTTTTTTTGTTCTCCGTAAACGTATGTTATGCCCCAAAGAGTGAAAATAGATATGAAATTGACACCTTAACTTTGAGCACCAATAACTCCTTCATTAAAACTCCAAATCACATAAAATTTGCATCCAATTTGTATCTAAAATCCTAAAATTGATGATTCTAGCTTCCAAAGCTTGAATGACTTCAAAAGAGCTCATCACTATAGGGAGCATCTATACTCTTTGCACCTAAGAGGGATGGTGGACTTTGGCTTTGCATCAACTATCGAGGCCTTAGTAAGTAAGCCGTTAAGAATGCATATCTATTTTCATGCATAGATAAACTTCTTGATGAACTTTGAGGTATGAATATCTTTAGTAAATTGGATCTTCAAAGTGGCTATTGGCAAACACCTATTGCAACAGAGGATATACAAAAGATGGCATTTCATACGCACTATGGACAATTTGAATGGCTTGTTTTACCTTTTGGCCTCACCAATGCTCAAAATTCTTTCATAGATCACATAAATAAATTGTTTTAGAACTTTTTGGACAAGTATGTAGTTATTTTTATTGATGGTATCCTCATATATAATAAAACTCCTAAAGAGAATGAGTAACACCTATGACAAGTGTTGCGCCGACAATAGATAATGATTTTTGTTGCAAGCAATCAAAATATAAACTTTGGAAGTTAAAAGTAACATTTTTGAAACTTATGGTGTCCTTTAAAGGCATGCACATGAAGCAAGATAAGATGAAAGTAGTGGATGATTGGCCAACTTCTAAAGATGCTTCTAAAGTTCACTCATTTTTAGGCCTTGCTGGATTTCATTGCCATTTTATTTGGCAATTTACAATCATTTTTGTCTCATTGATAAATCTATTGGAAATACAATCTTTTGTGAATTGTATAGAAATTGGCAATTGTACATATAAGGTGTGGCAATATTATTTGTTGGAAAAGCTAATGGTTGTTTAGATTGACCATTGACTCCTACTACAAAATTTACATCTAAAAAAT
This sequence comes from Physcomitrium patens, assembly GCF_059467195.1. NCBI lineage: Eukaryota > Viridiplantae > Streptophyta > Bryopsida > Funariales > Funariaceae > Physcomitrium > Physcomitrium patens. Next base: position 7,526,557 of record NC_143426.1, read on the forward strand.
ATGAAATCATGACATCACTGTTGACAAAAATAGTTGCAATCTTTTGATATTTAGCTAGAATATAAACAAAGACGAAAATATACTATATCAGAAAACTTATTGTGGAGACCAAAATGAAGGTCAAATCATGAGATAAGACAAAACTTGCTACCATTAGTGGTCTCATTTCAAACCTAATCAAAGTTGTAGAATGGAAGGAAGCAATACATTGGGATATTTATTTTAAGATGGTTAGCAATTAGTTTAAGGTAGGCAATATACAATATGAAGATTATAGTCTTAGTAATGGCTTACTCTATTTTAAGAAGTAGATTTATATACTTAACAATGCTATACTCCGGACGTGTATACTTCAAGAGGGATATGACATCTCAATATCTCAACATCTATGGCGAGAAAAGACTCTAGAAAGAATCTTAAGGACATGGTTTTAGGTAAGTTTGAATTGTGATGTTTGAATTTTTGCATGCTCTTACTAGTCATGTCAACATAATAAACTATACGATGTAACGTTTCTTTAACTATTGCAGCCAATTCCACTACTTATAGCTCATTAAAAGCAAGTGATTGTGGATCTCATTACGTGTTTACCGCAAATGCCTCATAATCACACTATGCTTGCTATCTTTGTAGATCAATTCTTGAAGCAACTTCACTTAGCTAAGATACGCTTGAATATTGATATTCTAGCACTTATACGGGTCTTCTTCAATATTGTCTTTCATCACCATGGATTACCTTATGTTATTATTTCAAATTGAGATCCATGCTTCACAGAAAGTTTTTAACAAGCCTTATTTAAGCTACCAGGTACATGACTTGTCATATCTATAGAATTCCATCTCCAAACAAATGGACAAATAGAGCAAGCAAATTGAATCTTAGAAAACATATTGTGGACATTTGTGGTAATTCATCATAATGATTGGGATGAATATTTGACACCCTTAGAGTTTGTTTATAATGATAGTATTCAAGCAAGTATTGATCATTCACCATTTGTTTTTAACATTAATCAACATTTAATTATACTAATAACTTCTTATTGTCTCATTGACACCAACTCGACAATGGAAGAGTTTATACAATGGCTTACAATTGCCTAATAAGAAGAATGGTACTACCTCCTTATTACACAAAATCAATAGAAGAAATATGTGGATAACTACTAGCAATATAAGAACTTTTGAAAAAGTGATCACATATTACTTTCTAACGCCAATTTGCTACTTACTACATCAATCCAAATTTGTAAACTAGCTTCTTGGTGGCTTGGAACTTTTTGCATTTTTGCAATGATTTCTCATATTCATATTGCCTTGAGCTTCCACCACATATTTGGGTCCATCTAGTCTTTTATGTTTTTTAATTGAAGGAATTTCATATCGAACCAAAGCACATTCTGGATTGATATCAACCACCACTACCACTAGTTGTAGTTGTTAACTAACAAGAATTAAAATAGATAACATTTTGGAATATAGATACCTTCATCGTTGTAGTGAACGTCTACAACTTTAGTACAAAGTTTTTTAAAAAGGTTATCCCATCCATGATACAACATGGGATCATGCACAAAACTTTATCTATTGCTATGAAACAATTTGGATATTTCATTGAGAGCAAAATGAGGATGTTTTGCATTAGTGGAGGAGGATTAATTGTAATAAGACATAGATGAGATATTTGTATTGTTGACACATAGGGATAGTTGGAATCATATTTGAGAAGTTAATGGAAGTTTTTAGAATTGGAGCTAAATTAGTCGACTATGAAGGATCCTCCATAGAATATTTTAAAAAGAGTTTAAGGGAGTTATTTAAATAGAGCCTACCATAGAACCTTCTAAAAAGAGTTTAGGGTAGTTATCTAAGTAGGATCCATTAGCAAGAAACATTCCAGAAAGTCCACAGTTGAAGGACAAAATATAAATAGGATTGGCCAAAGGCTTTTTTGAGCATCTAGTTAGATATGACTTCAAATCTTTTTTCTTAGTAAGAATTGGTTTTGCATCTTCTTATTTAGTTATATTCTCTTTTATTTCCATTTACTTAGTTTTGTCTTTGTATCATATTGTGTTTAGTTTTTTTCACTTTTGTTCTAGTCCATTTAATCTTATCTGATGAAGTTTTTATATTGCTGTGGATTAGGAGGATCTTAGATTCTTAAAATAGACTAGTCTTGTTTCAAAGAGATTAACTATAATGGAGCATTTTTAATTGTTGATGTATAAAGATAGGTAGTTGGAACCATTTTTGAGAAGTTTCCAATAGTTTCTAGAATTGGAACTAAGTTGGTGGTCTATATCAGATCCATCATATAAAATTCTAAAAGGGCTTAAGATGGTTATTTAGATGGAGCTCATCTCTAGAACCTTCTAAAAGAGTTTGTTATTTTGATAGGACCTACAATTAGAAACATTCTAAAAAGCTCTAGGATGGTTGAACAAAATATAAATAGGATTAGCTGAGGCAATTTTGGTATTTGGTCAAGTATGGCTTTAGTCTCTTTTTTTCAATAAAATGTGGTTTATTTTTTTTTATTCTATTCTATTCTATTTTCTTTTATTTTGTTTTGCCTTTCATTGTTCTATTTTGTTTTATTTTTTTTTTCTTTGTCATTGTGATGAGATTTATATAGTTGTAGATTGGAAGGGTATTGGATCTTAGAAAGAATTTAGTCCTATTTTATTATCAAAGCATCATCATAATCCACTTTTCCATATTAATTTTATTTTGGATAGAAAAGAAGGTTGTTTCTTTATTGATGTAAAAAGAGATGAAGTACAAATGGTACAACTTCAACTATATTTTCTTATCTTCTCTCTTTTATATATTCTACTTATGTCTATTTGTAGACGAACCTTTTATATATGTTGTAATATGTTTTTGTCAATTTTAATATAAAAAGAAGATTTGTCATATTTTATTGTGTTTCTTGGAAAGATATATGCTTTTCAAGTCAATTTTATATATTTTTAAATAATTTTTAAAAAAAATATTTTTAGATTTTTATGAAGATGGATTGCATTTTTGCTAGATATTTTTTTTAGTTTATATTTTTTACTTGTAAAAATTGGTACTATTGGATATAAAAAAATTGATATAAAATAAGACAACCATATGTAAAAAGACTGCATATGTTTTTACATTATGAAATGGCAATATTGTAAAAATAAAAAAATAAATAAAAAATAAAAAATTGACACAAAATAAGGCAACATCTGTGAAAGTGCAACATACAATTGTAGCTTTGAGTGTCATATATAAAAAGATAACATATTTTCATACTATAGAAGAACATAATTTTTTATTTATTCTATCATATTATAATTCTATTCTATTATAAATAAAATATGATTAAATCATTGGCTTTGTCAACATTGAGTATGTTTTTGGCTGCCAATCAAAAAAATAAACCAATTAATGCTTCTTACTATAATTAAAAAATAGAAAATAAATAGAAAATATAATGCTATATCAACAAGGTGGAGATTGAATTTATTTACATCACTATTGCCACTGTCGCTATTATTCCAAGCTTGGCCTATTCCATCCTATCCTATCTTGGACCATCCCAATCCATTCCAATAACTAGATAACATAACAATAAATAGGTTAAACCTGTACTAGGTTTTATCACCCTATTGCTCTAGCAAATGAAATTTTTAACACTTTAGCCAAATATAAGATAGTTAATTTTTTTCATATAGATAGATAATTTTGTAATTGTAGTGTGTTTGAAGAGTCAAATGCAAGCATTAGAAGTTAAGGATAGAACTTTCTTACTTAGAGTGAAGAAAAAAAAACATAATTTATTTCAAGTTTATGATATTTGATGGTATTCTTATAGGTTTATCAAACATACCATTATCAAATAGTAAAATCTATCAATTTAAAGTACATTATATTATTGAAGAATTCTATAAAGATAAAAATAAAAATAACTTAAAAACCACATAAAGAATGTAGATAAGATTATAAGTGTTTTTTTTGATATACAAGGATTTTATAAAAAAATCTCTTTAACTATTTTTAAATATAGGAAGTTATTATGGTTTTTTTAATATAAAAAAATATTATAAAAAAATTAGAATAAAATTATAATAAAATTATGAATATATTAGTTTTATTTTATAAATTTTTATAATATTTTTTTAATTGATATTATTTCTTTTTTTATAATTTGATTTTATCATCATAATTTAATTATATAGTAAATTATTCAAAAAAATATCTACTTAGGTTTATTTTATAAAAATAAAAAAATTATCATAATTTCTTTTCTCTTAATTTAAAATATATATACGATTTTAATATATTTTTTAAAGTAGTTAATTTTAAAATAAAATAAAAAACTATTTGATCATTACTATTATCATTATTTATTTTTATTTTAAATAAATAATTATTACTATATCTAAATATACTAAGTTCTTTAAATTTAAGCTATTACTATTATTACTATTTACATAATATATTTTTAAATTTTTTAAATATATATGCCGATATATATATATAAGAAAATATATATATATATATATATATATATATATATATATAAGAAAAAAAAAATATATATATATATATATATATATATATATATAAGAAAATATATATATATATATATATAAGAAAATATATATATATATATATATATATATATATAAGAAAATAATAAAGTAATCCAAATTTTTACTAAATTAACGTACATGTGTAAACCATCATTGTATCTTTTCAACCGCATCCCCATTCTTAGATGTTCTCTTATTTTCAATTGTTGTTCCTATTTTCAACGTTCCTAGCCCCCTACCTCCATTCCTAGCTCCTTGCTCCATCCTTAGCAATAGATGGGAATGGAAAACGGTTAAGAATAGGAATGGAGTCTACAAATGTGCAATGATGGTTAAGATAGAGTGAATCACTTTAGTAAAAATTTGGATCGCTTTATCATTCTCTTATCTATCTATCTATCTATCTATCTATCTATCTATCTATGTGTATATATATACATACATATATATATATGTATATATATAATATAGTATTTTTTCTATATTAAATTATTATAATTTTTAAATATTACTTACAATACCATTTATGTTCTTAATTTTATAACTAGTTCTTTAAGAAAATTATTACATCTTTATTTTTAAATAAAAATAATATTTGTTTTAAGTAAAGAATATATAATGTACTTATTAGTGGAATTTATTTTTATTTTATTTTAAATTAAATAATATGATGTTTAATTATTTTTTAAATATACGATATAAAATTTATTATAATTTTAAAATTAGAATTGAAAAGATTGCTTTGAAGTTGTTTGTGATATCACACTTTGTAAGAACAATTAAAAAACAACACAAAAAAAGTATTTTTTATGCAAAACTATATATAAATAGGTTCTAAATATAAATATAAATCTAATAATAGAATTGAAAAACTAAAGTTTCTATTTATATAAGTTTTATTTTAAAATAATATTTTTTTATGTAATATGCTAAATACACAAATGAAATCAAAGATTATTCTAAAAATAATTATAGTGTTATTCCAAATAGCCTATCTTTATCTTTTAGCCTCCATCTAATATTTATTAGCTGAGATATATTTTTATCTTTAATCCTATGAAAAATCATCTAAGAACTTACTAAAGAACATAGATACCAATTTATTTGTGTGTATTAAAGCAAAGGATTAAAGGTTCAATTTTCAAAAAACTATAAATGAAGCCAAGCCTATGACATGGCTATTCTCAATAAAATACAACTTAGAAAGAAGGACGAAGTTAATTCTCTTCTATGTGTGTATATATATACATATATGTAGTATTATGTCATTGTTTTTGAAGTGTCAACGCACAAGATAAAGAACATCAATGTTCTATTGACCACATCTTGATTATTTTAAACCTCTAAATTTTAAAAAACCTTTAGGAGGTAAAAAATTACATTATGAAAACTCCAATCCGGTACACAAAAGGAGTGTTTTGCAAAACGCCCTTGTGAAGCATTCTTCTCTACATGTACTTTGATGTAGTCTAAATAGAAATCCCTACTTAGCCACGATTTTAGGAAGCGAGAGCAAAACAAAAAAGGAAAAAAATAAGAAAAGACCTCATGTTATCATACTACACAGGCGATCCACAAATCAATGAAAACAATCAAATATTGGTAGAAAACAATTTCTTATAATTGAGAAGAACTAGCTTCCTCACGGTTGACAGGCTGCCAAATCTGCTTCCTCTGCTGCCTCCGCATGAAAAAAAGAGTAGCAGCCGCCCCGCATCCACAACCCAACGCTAAAACAAACAGGAATGCTACAATATTCTCAGACCTGCCACAAGGTATTTGCACTCCGCTGGCAGTGTCAAAAAAAGACTCCCTCGACTCAACATATGCTCCAGACTTGATATCATCCAGAACTGGAATTTCGACAACATCATGCACCTTCCCATCGTGGTTACCAACATATGAAATCGTCATGAGATGTCTCGTTGCATGTAGCCTGATATATCCCCATTCAAATGTTCGAAATACTGACCAGCTGGGCTGAGGAAAGATAGGCTGACTTTGACTGGGGAGAGGGTCATCAATGGGTTGGTGATCAGCACCTCCCATTCCCACCACCATATGAATTGGAAGCTCACCGTTTGCCTTAGATGGTTCAATACAGGTGTAATTTTTCAAGGGGCACATTCGCTCGTACTTATGGACATGGCCACAAAAGGCTACAGTGACATTGGTATCTATCAACAAAGGCTCAAAAGTTTGAACTAATTTCTGTGTCATCGTGTCTAACAAGGCTCGGTAATCGGTTGTATAGAGCGGCCGATGGCCCAAAAATACCACAAAGGGCGTCTTGTTCCTGTCAACTGTTCTCAAGTCGTTGGCTATAAAAGTGTACTGGGGGGAGCCTACCTGGAAATCGGTTTCGGTAGAATAGAAGAGGAAATGCACAACCCCAACATCAATGGAATAATAGAGGTTTTTGGTGGCTGGGGAGGTAGTTCCAGTGGGTAAGGAGGAGTTTCCCGGCATGATGAAGCGTAAGCTATATGGCACGCCACATTCTCCGCCTCCATCTGTTTGGTATGGTGACCAGTCTGGCTTGAAAGGTTGCCCAGGCCAATCATATTCGTGGTTTCCCATGCAAACATGATATGGTGATCTTGCAGCTACGGGCTCGATTTGGGTGAAGAAGTTGTCCCAGAGCCAAGATAAACCACGAGCATAGCTTATGTCACCAATGTGCGCTACGAAGCTAGGTTTGTCACCTATTTGTTCTAGGTCCCGTGTGAGCCACTTCACGGTATTCTTGCTCTCGCTCTGCGTGTATTGATACGTTGAATAAGGAATCGAAGTACCCATGTCACCGAATATGAGAGCATTTGTTTCATCAGCACGAGGATGTGGAGCGATGAAGCTATAGGTCGAGCTCCATCCTCCTACATTGCTTCCTACCTGTCACACAGTTGAGATAGAGTCAAAAGAAAAGACCTTTAGCCAAATCGAAATAATCGTATTCAAAGACTTCAAAAAAAAGCAGTTCTGTGCCAAATCGATTGATACACTCATTCGCCAACCTAAACAATACAGTCCTCACCGGCGTAAGTTCTACAAAAGGCAACCAAGATTACTTACTTTCAGACCACCAGAACAGATCATACCCGATAGAAATAGCGACTCCCAGGATTCAGCCCCCCCATCACAACATTATGTATGTATCCCGGAGATCTCCACCCATAAGAACTTGCAGGTTCATCGCACATATCAATTTGAGAGTATGTGACTGATGTAGCATCAACTGTGTTGCCCAGTTCATCTCCATCTTCCCCGAATCTTACTTGGCTTCTCAGAGGATCCCTAGTGACAAACATAACCCTAACAGCAGTCTCGTCCGAGGAAAGAGCTAGATGAATTTGTGTTGGCTCGTTGTAATTGGAGAATTGAACAACTGGGCTTGCAGCTAACCGTTTCGTGACATCTGGTAGAGGATTACCCTCCCGATCCAATGATATCGTTGTAGCCCCATTGTTTGATCCAGTCACATTTGTACTTGCAGATACATTTACGAACACGCCTCTGAAAATTCGGAAACTGTAAGGAGCACGCATGTTGACCAAGGGGATCTGCAAGGAGCAGGCGCCTGTTGTCCATGTTGAACAGGAAGAGAGAAGTATGTACCCGATATGCTGGTCGTCAGGAGAAGTAGGAGGCGTATATATACCCAGCCAATCGTATTTCGTCGGTAAATTCACACCCTTCCAAGCAAGAGTGATATTTTCTCCTGAATGTTGTAATATTGTAGGTCTCGCGTCCAAAATCACAGATTCTGATGAAGCTCCATGCAGAAAGTACCCAAAGAACACCAGAAGAAAATGGAATACTTGCGATCCCATGATCGTCGTTTTAACTCTGAAGACAGAAAGTTCAGATAGTATCGTTGTTCAATCTATTGAAAACTTGCAGCAATTCACTACTAACACTTGCATCTCTTGAGAAAGCAGTAAAAAAAAAATCAATTGCATTTCAAAAGGTACACAATCCTCAGCAAAAGTTGATTGCCTACAAAATCTACAGGTGCCGATCCGATCAACATGTATCATCTTCTACAAGGCCAGAAGAATACTAAAACGCTTGCCTCCAAGTTTCAGAATCGTCCATCTACGTGCAACGAAACTCGTCCTACTCGCCAATAAAGATTTGCCAAGTAGAATACAAATCCTCAACATCTTGACTGCGCTTAAATTGATGCACAACTGCCTCAAAAAAAAAAAAAAAAAAAAAAAAAAAAAAAAAACTAAAAAAACTAAAAAACTATAACAAGACAATAAAAAACAGAATTAAAAGTACAGATTAGTCACTGTACGTGAATTCTCGATAACGCGTGCGGAATTACGTGGCACGTTCTACATTATTTAACAGTGGATCGAAAACCCTAAGTTGCTACAACGAAGGCAACGGATTTCCTTACCAGTAGACATACGCCTGATATACAATTCATCGGTGAGAGAAAATGCCAAGGTTGTTCAAACTCGTGCTCTACCAGACCGTATTGAAGTACAGATCTCCTTCCAAGCGCACATTCCCCGATTCAAACAGGGCAAACCCTAAAAGCCTCACTAGCACACCCCTAATTCAAAACTCTCAATGTGAGGAGGTTCACACACAAACTGGATTCAGGGCGTCGCAGAGAATCCAACACGCTGACATTGCACGAAACAAAGACCGAATCGCACGAAACAGACTCTTCGAATTCTCAAATTCTCCGAAGCTAGAAATCCCAAGACCCACCAGTCGAGAACCATGAAAAAAACAAAATTTTCTGCCTCGTGTCTAGGAGGGCGATTACTCCAACAATCGTCTAACACGAGCGAAAATTGAACCCACATTCATTCGAAGCTTGCAAATACCAGATGCCACGGAGCGCAGCTCCACGATCCACCTCGACCTCGCGGTCCGAAGCCGACCCCAGATCCCCTCTCGCACACACCAATCACCGAGGGAGCACGTTCACGAGATGAGAACGAGTTGCGAACTTTATTGGGAACAGGTACGCCATCCAGGACAGATTCCGCACAGAATCGACTTCTTGCGGGATGACGATCTGTGTAGAACGGTCCCTCTCTCCATTGTGTGTCAAAACGTAGCGGATGGCGAACGCCGACACCAGTTCCACACGAAACTGTCATCCCTGAATTTATTTCTTTCACTTCATTGCTCTATGCTAAATGGCGTTAAAGCGATTACTTGAAGAGATGATATAAATGATATTTTAATAAATTCTTGTCCGGTTTTTTTATATGGAAAAGTACCGAAACAAGTATTAAAGGGTATCCAGTTTGTGTAGCATTACGATAGAAAAATTGTTCCTTTCTGGTTTTAAGATTGTGACGAATGCTCCCCAAAAAATAAGATAATTTCAATGAAAAGTAAACCCTAATTCCCACTTGGTGTTTGTCAGGGTACCAGAGAGTTAATTATCTACAAGACAATTAGCAAATTAGAAACACAATGCAGCAAGGACAAAACACTAGATAAAAATATGCATACGGTCCAAGGCAAAAACTGAAGGGAAGAATTAATGAAGAGGAAGGAATAAAAACTGAAAGGAGACAAAAAAAGAAGGGGGAGGGGAGACAAAGCAATGAAGTAGATAGAGAGGCTGTTGTCAGTGGGGCCATTCAACAGGGACTGTCTTAAATAACCAACCTATTATCTCCACCCACTATCAGCTTCTCATTCCACATAATCTGGCTGGGATTTGATAGGCCACAAAAAAAATAAAAATAAAAAAATAAATATATATATATATATATATCTATTAGCATCCACCCCCCAACTTATGCCAACCCACGAACAGAGCCTTCAACTTCATGGTAATGATGAACGACTCTGTTCATCCTCCGGCACCGCCACGCCGTGAGTGGGCACAAAACTGTGGGGTCGTAGCGGGACTGTAGAAGAAGACATGGCAATGAGCTCGTCGCAGGAATTGACAAATTCTTCTCGAGACTGCCACGGTTCTTAAGGATTTCGTGCCCAACTTGCAGTTTTGCCTGATTTTGGAGTATGAATATGAGCCTCATGAGCTTGGTCCAAGGACCGAACTCAGCAACAGGCGGTGTTGGTCTGCAGGGTTCAAGGTGAAAGAAGATTAAGGTTGCAAAAGAATCGTGAACCTTGTGTGAGCTTTGAGTAGAATATGATTTCGTAGAGTTTGCGCTGTACATGAGATTCGCCGGTGCCACCTCTTTGAAGTCTCAGCAGACCTGCGCACTAGGTCTCTCTCTCACACACTCACTGGGTCTGTGTGTTTTGATGGCCTCGGGCCTTGGAGCCTCTCTGTCTCTAGGTAGGACGTAGGCAAGGCGTGCATAGCGAGGCGTAGCCTTGCCTGCATTCCGAAACATCTCGCATTGTGTCTGTAACAGCTGGGAGCTTCTCTTGCCCGTGGTGTCGGTTGTTGTTGTTGCAATGCTCCAGTTCGGGAATCCGCTCACTGCAGGTTCCACATTCCTGAGTCGGTGGATGTGAAGGTACCGCGTGTCCGTCCCGATCGCACCGGCTGAACCTGTGGTTGCTACCCGTTTCTGTTTTCTGTTTCCCCCCCATATCCTTTTTCTTGAGGTTGGTTAGTCCTTTGGCTTTGCGCAGGATTGGGAGCTGGTGTTTTGCCAATAGTTAATTGAGCAGGAGATCAGCTTAAACCCTGCATGTCTTTGCCCTGATGCACTCTTGTTTGCGGCGGTCTCACTGTTCACGCATTCTTCAAGTCAACAGTAGAGTGATGGCATGTGAGGAAGATAATTTTTTTAAGGAAGGATCGAGTGAAGAAGCTTCTCTCATTCCAAATATACATCTCGAGTAGACTCAGTGATTTTCACCCTCGTAAGAGCCATGAACCTGAACCTGTTGTCGCGACCCCTCTCTGATGGTTTGCTTGTGATGCGTAATTTGGCAAGAAACAATTCTTTCCTTAAAAGATCAGCTTGTCTTAAACGGCTTCAGGTCTCAATTTGCTGTTGACATTTCAATGCCATGTCTAGGTCTGTGTGTTCCTGCTGAGTCATGAAGGGAGAAATACTTGATTAAGTCAACTCTTGCTGTGGACCTCTGCTGTCACTTCTCAGAGGAGGAATCCTCTGGATTTGGAGCGCATCTCATGATCATGTTTCTCTGTTCGAATTAGCGGTGCAACAAAGGAGTGTTACCGTATTTTGAGGGGCAGCTGCGGATTTTGGAAATCACTTGGAATTCCTACTTCAGGGTGCACAACTTAAGCTCAAACATCCCTGCTTAAAAGAAGGCATCACCCGTCTTTCTTACTGCAGATTGTTAAGTTTAGCAGATAAGAAATTGTCGTTTGAGATGTAAAAAATAATCTACCAACGTGGTCAGTGACCCGAAGACCACCAAAAAGATCCATGGCGCCTTTCCCTGGTGCTAATCAGAGTGCAATGCGGAAACCAACCTTTCTTGACGGCACTGAGGAACATCTGAAAGGTAATGATGAGGTTGGAACTGGAGGGCCTTCGTCTGACAGGAAACCCATGAGCTTCAATCCATTCCGAGGTTAGTCTTGGTTGTAGTCATGGCTCTTTCCATCATATTACCGACATTTGATTTGATCAGTTGGGGATCTTTGTGGCATTTGAAATATTGCGGTGCTTTGTAAGATGGACAGGTTTGCCATTATTTTAAACTAACACACATGCTCTTAGTATGAACACAATGGCTGAAGTTATGGAGGAATGTGAGCATGTAATTTTAGGTCATAGGAGGGTTAGTTCTGGGAATATCATCACATCCTGCAAGTCTGTGGAATCGACACTGAGGGAGAAAGGGAGAAGCTCATCGTTCAGAACCACGTCGTCCGAGAATCCACCAATGGAGAATGGAAAGATCTTGTCACTCAGGACGGACAAATACTCAGTTGCAAAGATTGCAGCGTCTTTGATTCAATCCCCAGGAAAAATTGAGAGCTCTGTGTCAATTTCGAGGCTGAGTCACAGAACCTTGCCAGAGCAAGTAATATCTTCGCGACAACAATTTCATGTAGCACCAGATCACAAAAGAGACGCAGGTGGAGACAAAGAGAAGGGCTGTGATGATGTAGTCAAGAACACGGAAGGTAATAAGACATTATTTCTTCTGATCTATTAAACTTATGAATTTAAGGCATTAGCTTGATGTATTACAGATGACTTATCGATCAACGATTGCACTAAAATTTTACTTGCAAAGTTTATCAAGAAGCTGATAATTCCCAGATTACCCTAATTCTCTTACCTGTTTCTTTCCAACGCTTAAGTAGATTCTGATGTCCCAGCAATTTCACAAGCGTCATCATTGCTCAAGTATGCTAATGGCAACACTAAAACAGTATTGAAGGGGGAGGGTGAAGCAGAAATGTCAATCAGTGGAGGCAAGAAATCCCTTCCATTTACAGAGGACGCTGCTTCAGGATTACCTTCCGTCCATTCTGGAGAGTTCCGACATGGGTCTGAAAGTATTCCGAGCTGTAACTTGACTCTCACGGATCAACTGTCATCGTGCATCAACAAATCCAATCCTCGTAAATGGGTGCTAAATTCCTTCCCATCTAATGTGACACCAGATAATCCGATTCTACTCTCAAACGAGACTCGTTCTGTCCACGGGGCAAATTCAGTTGTCCACGAAACTTGTTCAGATATGGGTGTGAGCGCAACAATCTTCATCTCCCAGTCACAACCGTCGCACATGGACGCAGATGGAGACCTTTTTTCACTGGCTACATCAACGGCGGTATCTTCGTTAAGCTCGCAACAGAGCAGTACACAGAACTCCTTTCACCTAGATCCTGAAAGAGTCCTGAAATTGCCTCTGAAAACTGATTCGCCTGAAGCCAGTATGATCGACATCCAGGCTCTTCTGCTGGCTAATGAAAGAGTAACTGAGGCAGAACTTACGGAGGCTGCAGTGAGGTCTAGCATCAAGGGAGAAGACGTCTTATCTGACCCCACAAGCATATTCGAAGATTCTCAACAGAGTGATGTACTGGAGGCATGTAGAGAAATTGGGGGCAACCAAGAATCGCCACCAGCTATGAGAAATGAATTGGCTTATTCAAAGAGGTCTTGTCATTTTGACGCTTGTTTGGGAAGAACTGTGAGCTTTGAACCTGGATCAGGGCCAGAGCGGATGAAGAATTTTCGTATGAGACGGCGAAGCATTTCAGCCTCGGTACACGGAGCCATGCTGCTAAAAGCTGTGTCTGAATCACACTCTGGACCCTGGGCGATGAAAGGATTGTCCAAAGTTGGGCCAGTTGAAATCATTTCGGGAGAAGAAGCTTTACGAGCTAGAGAATATGTCCTTCGGAAAACATCTCAAATTTCTATGGGGCGAGCTTCTGAATCGTTCCGATCTCCGAAGTCGACTCTAACAGTCTGCCCCGAATCAAAAGCTGCGGTATACGATATTTTGGAACTCTGTGTTTGCTAGGTCCTTGTAAATGGTGGCTGCTGAAGGGTTTCTTCTCTCATAGTACTTGCAAGAGGTCTTGAAATCTAAACATCTTGTGATCGTTTACTATTTATGACGGGAAATCGATACTTCAAGGGTTATGTCAAATCTCCATACTCTAATTTTTTGTTTGTTTGTTTGTTATTTCATTTTATTTTATTTCCCCAGCTTCGTTCTGAAAGCGACGACCGTAAAGAGCTTGTTCAACATTCCAGGGATGCTCATGTCAGCGTTGAGAGCACAGGTGGGTATGTTAATTGAGAATGTGGATGATTTTGACTGATCAGAAAATCAGGGATCTTCTAAAGAAAAGGCTTCACGTAAAGTAGCACGCAGCTCAAGCCCAGAATGGGGAAAATGCGTATTCAAAAGAGAGGTGAATCAAAGTGGCGATTACCAAGTGGATAAAGCTTTACTCATTAAAGTCCATACTTGTCACTTGTGTTGTGCAGTTGCGTCTTTAATCTCTGATGCCTGCTCATTAAGAAATATGTGTTTACCTTGCCGACTTCGTCTCACGTATATGCGTTTGAAGCGGTGTCATGAGGACTACGGAGTAGCTTCTACCTGTGAAACTCAAAAACGAAATTACCATGAGGAGGTTCGGGGGCATCATCTTGACGTCATAAAAACTGGTACGAAATACACCTGCATACATGAAGGCATAACCGCTACTTTTGATGAGGCAGAAAGTTGCTCTCGCGAAAGAATACTCGGCGAGGCAAACTCTAACTTTCAAGACCCAACATCCGACGATAAATATAAGTGTACAAACACATCCGAAGCAAATTCTGTAGCAAATGAGGATGGAAGCTTTGGCAAACCAAAGAGAACGACGGATCCGGATAGAACCTTCTCCGACTTCGACTCTTCAACAGGTGATGCTTCATTAAACATCCACTCTGAGATTCACTGTACTGTTTGTAACATAGTGCTTGGATCCAATTTGATTGGAAACTTTCAAGGAATTTGATATAAAGGAACATATCACTGAATTGCTCTGGAAAACTTCATGTGTAGAGGGACTCTCGAATTCGAATTCCAACAGTGGCCCACTTGGGCAAGCTCCATCCTCCATGGACGCTAATGAGGCCATCACTCGGGCCAGATCACGGAGTTTGGTATCAAGCTTGCATTCCGCCCCACTTTCTGAAACGGCATCTGTAGATACCCTCCGCCTGGGTTTTTGCTCCGGAAACATCTACGCCAACTCCTCGTTCTCCAGCTCTCATCAGGATAGGCTTTGGGAGGAGCAAGCAGATATTTACTCCAGCGGGGGCCGAGGGACCCCTGGTCGTGGATTCGAAACAGCAGCCACGACTATGTCCCTCCATGATGCTCCTCCTCAGGTTTTTACAGCCTCTGGGTCGTTGAGAAGAGGACTCATCGACCCCACTGGGAGAGATCCCCCCTTCACCCCATTCGCAGTGAACAGACACCAGGGGCGACAGCAGCGAGGCAATAAGAGAGGACGACCTCGTGGTCCACTCCGGAGCTTGTTAACTGACGATGTGCATAAGATGGGCTGTGGAACCAGACACCCAGAGGGCAGCAGCCACTTCATACAACAAATCATGCAGAAAATCAGAGGCAAATCGTCTACGTCCCTCAGTCCGAAGAGCACGAATGCCACAACCAAGAGAAGGAACACTTGGAGCAGCTGTGTCTGGTTCTCTATTAAATGATCTTCATCCGCTGTTTTGTCATTGTAAAGGAATCTCACGTGATGTAATGTTTGGAATGTGTGTAATCAGAAATGTGTAGTGCTCGAGAGGTGGTGATTCATTCCTGTTCATGGTCATAGTTTCGCAGTCAACTGCTGCAACAGTTTCAGAATCAGTTGAATTCAACGAACCATTTGGTGTTCCACTCCATGCGCATCACTGATGGAGGCTCAGTGTATTATCACACATTAAAATAATTTTGTGCTTTTGCTAGAACTTTTAAGTCTAAATTAATAAGTCTATTATAAAAAATGATGAAAATACATTGCTTTTTAGACAAAGCATCTATTATATTCATTTATCTATAGATAAGTAAATCACTAAGTAAAAATATATAAATATCTATTATAGATTACAAAATATGTTACATTCTCTAAAAAAGACCTTGAATACATCAAATTAAAAAATATTTAAACCTTCTGTGAAGTTTATATTTATTATTGTAATATGTAAATTTTAAGAAGGTATGTTCAAATAATTATACAATGTCAATATTGAATTTTTTTACTTGAAATCAAGACTGACAAAGCACGGCGAGAGTGGGTAGGGAGGCTCGGTGTCAGGTCTGATGTGTCCAGCACAGTAACAGGAGTAAGCGACACAGGGCAGCAGACACCAAGCACCGGAGTTGAGTCCATATCCGCCTACCCGCCACCCTCGCTGCGGAAAAGCAACACCACGACGCCTCGCAGCCGATGCGAGTTTCATGTTTTGACAACTCAGGCAGGGCCATGATCACGGTAGCCTCGCAGTTGCTGCTGCTGGTAGCGTTGGAGAGTTATCACAACACCAGATTGGTATCTGACAACACCATAGCACGTACCTGAAGTCAAAAACTGGAAGCTACTGCAACCAGCTGACAGTCGAAGTGGGAAGCTGGAGAATCTAGGATAAGAAAGAGGGAACATATATTAGAGCCCAGGCTCCCTGCTTGCATCTATTGCTTGCTTGAGTAGAGTCGACCAGAGAATAGTGGGCGACAGGACGTCGGTCAGTACGCCGCAAAGAATCTTTCATTTTTTTTTTCCATAAAAAGTTCTTCATACTGAGTGCTGAATAAAAAGCGCTCCGTCATTGAGACCGTAATCTGTATGTGTCACGGTGTGGTATGATCTCGACTTGTTGGTTATGCGGGTGTTGTGGCAATCCTTGCGACCAGGCAGCGATGATGTTTTCTAGTCTGACGATACATGGGTACTGCACTTTGGGCTCCCTGGATAATTCTCAGCATCTTTCATCAGTAATACCATCTCGGAGTTGTTCGAATTCTGAGTCAGAAGCCTAGATATAGATTGCGTGTTGGAGGTTGTAATAGACGGTCAGTCTGCAGTGTGGTAGCTTAGTGTGATCAATTCTCATCAATGCATCATACTTTCTGAAATAGATGCCCGAGGAGCAATTTAATCAATCCTCAGAGTAGGGTCTTAAAGTTTTGTTCTTCCTTAAGGAACCTTGATATTGAATACTAGGTGAATATATTTTTCAAAAAGGGACTACTACTCAAGAGGTTTTGCTGTTGTGATAGTTAAAACCGCACTCGGGAATACTGAATCACTCATAGGGAGTCGTATGTGAAGAAATTAAAGAGGATGCCAATTCTCAAGTATCGGACTTTGCTTCTTCTCACAATGTTTACATTCCTGGCTGTTGCTGGTCGAAACATTCCTGGTGAGTCCTTCCGCACAACTCCAGCTCAGATGTTACTGTTCTAGGAAAGCTCCACAGGATCAAGATAATCTGAAGTCTATCAAAGACGATTGTCTTTGGAAACCACTGCGGAAAATATCTCTTGAGATCATATAACGCAGAGTAGTATTATTTTTGCTTTCAATCCAAGAACGCTTTGTACATCCGTTGTTAGGGACGGCTAGATCATCAATTATTTTGATAGTGACTAATATGAAATCGTCTTTGTTTATTGTCATATACATATTAGCTGCGGTGCCATCGACTGCGATTTTTGCTCCAACTACCAAAGTCAAGCTTACACCGACCAGGAAATTGTGGTTTGGAGTAGTCTCTTGGGCACAAAGTGGCAGCCAATCTCAGGTGCATAAACAACCCCAATGCTTTATAAACAGAAGCGTTTGACTTTAACCACGTGATAAGCTCCTTAGTTTACACCTTACAAGCTGAACATCTTAGGTGTTAGTTCCGAGGGGTGACTACATTTGATCAAACCATTTTAATTGCTACTTCGAAATTGAATCATCCTTTAAGACCCAGGAAGGAGCAGCAAGATAATTCACAATAAATTAGAACTAACTTAAGGGACGGATTGTGTTGATTCAGTTGGTAATTTTGGGGTTTTTAATAAGCAAATATTTAATCCTTCTCAACATGGGACTATCTAAGCCAGCACCGGCGTGTACGCTATGAAGTTGCAGGATATGAATCCTTCTTCAAATACTAAGACAGTTCGCGGCAACAAAAAAAATGACTTGATCTATGAGCAAAGATTATTGGTGGGCTCATCTCCACCGTCATGCGCAGGAAAGTGTGGGCCGTGCACGCCGTGCAGACCAATTCACGTGTCAGTCGGGAGTCCGCATGCAAGGTCGGTGACAGAGCATGAATACTATCCGGAGGTCTGGAGATGTAAATGCAAGAACAATCTCTACGAACCTTAGGTGCCAAATTTTTGATGCTGCATTACTCTAGTGGAGGACATTCAAATTGATTCAAGTTGATGACTCAACTATAATGGTCTATAGAAGAAGCCCAAAAGTTAAAACATATGGCATTATCATTTGTATCATTTACTCGAGCAGCATTTTCTCAGCACCACAAAGCTAAAACTTAATTTGGAATGGCTTGTAGAAGTCAACACCGCAGCTTCCAGTATATACAAGCTTCCGAAGAACGAAGGTAGAATGTATAGGTCTCTTGCATATTGTGTACATGACTCTGATGATAAGGTTTGTAGTGATTATGGTTTGAGATTAAATATCTGATAGATACAAAAAAAGTGTAACCGATTGAAGAACAACTTCAAGGTTATACAAGCTTCGATATCTGATTTGTAGAGGTTGAGCTGGTAGATTTTCACCAGTTTCTTTATGCAGAAGATATCCGTAGAGGTGTTTTCATGAGGTTTTTTTTATGTTGCAGCATAACTGCTTAAAAGGCCCCTAGGCAACGTGGGGATCGTATTTAACAGCTTATTTTTTAAGTCAGCTGCAGGTTTTTGCTAACAATCTATTCCTCTTCCTTTAGTGATAATACTTTGAACACTTTGTTTCAAATGCCTTGACTTCTATCCACCTTTACAAACAAGACCAATCATAAACTACACATGTACAATATGTTGTATGACGAGTTCAAGTGCAGTCCAGTGACGTTGTGGTCATCAGCGACAAGCAGGAAAAGACATGGACCAAAATTAGGCTGTACTTGTGGTCATTCATCGGGAGCTGAGAGACAAGATCAAACAAACAACCGCCAGAAACTGCACCCATAAAGGCGTGGTCAACAGAATCAACCAAGGGAGCGATCAATATGATCTACTGCACCTCAAGCTAACATTCACTCAAACAGGCCACCAGTACCGCTTTATTGTTCCGAACCTCCACTTCGTCGCATGACCTGGTACGAAAGGAAAATCACCTCGCAGTCACTGATCACAGTGGTCTGAGTACGCTTCACCTGCAGCCATACGGCAAGGAGTTGCTTCTCAAACAAAGCAGGGTGTGGACCTTGCTATAGTAGCCTGATTGACTGAGTGGCATGATTGGCGTCCGTCTTTGCCGCTGCTGTAGAACCACGCACCTCCTTGGTTCGTGGGTTCAAGCATTTCTCAATACTTCCACATATATATATATATATCCAACCTCTGAATCATTCATCTAGCGGTATGACTCTGCCTCTGCAAGTTACTTCTTCATCTTCTTTGCCAGAATTGTCTTATCTCTATGACTTTACAGATGAGAAGAACAAACAACGTTACTGTGTGACCTCTTTGACTGATAGAGCTGAGAATTACACAAATTGTACCAATTACAAGCATGCAAGTAAAACGAAAAGCTCTCTGAAGCAATCACACGCTTGACACTTGTGCGTCGAATAGCTCCAAATTAACTTGTGCAGCTGACGTGGGCAACACCAACATCATTGCTTCCACTGGAAACTTGTATAGAGACAGTTACAGTTGATTGATGATTGATCAAGTTGCTTGTGCCTGAAGTCTGATAACATTTAAGTGTTCAAACACGGTCAGGTGACTGAATTTTGTCAAACTGTGGCGCATTGAGATTTATGTAACCAAGCTGGGCACTTGAGTGCAAGTAGGACAAGAAATTGGGTCTACACCATTCCCAACTTAGCTTGTGCATGAAGCACCTTTCATATTATTGTTCTAATTTATCAATATTTCTTTGATTTTCTTAATAATTCCTTTCACTTAATGTATAGTTTCTCTCACGTTGAATCCTGTAAGTGTTAATTGTTGTTGACATTAATCAAGAGCTTTGGCATGAGACCTCAAGTGTGGAGCTGAATGATGAATTCTACCAATTCTCACAAATACTGGTAACATATATATATATATATATATATATATATATTTTACGTGTCCCTATCTCAATTAAAGAGCGAGTGAAAGCCTGTAAATGTAAATGTATGCATATTTTATACCAATGAAAAACTTTGTTGATCAATGGATTTCCATGGAATAAGTTATTTGCTCCTTTCTATCTTTCTAGTGAAAAATGTCACATTGGATAATAACTTTGTGTGCGAGATTATTAGCTATGCACCAATTCAAGATTTTTTAACCTTGTCCAAAGCGGCTCCCTCACTTTTGTAGCAAATACAACTACTTTTGAATGTAGGCACAATATTGGGGGTGTGCTGCAGCTTTCCTAAGTCTGTGTTTCCTATTTACCTTGTCTTTGCAGCATCTTTCAGAACTTGAAGTTAGAATCTATTTATTTCAAAACTACCACCACGAATTAATATTTGGGAAGCAGCAACTCATGGGGAGGATAGTTTCGCAGAGTTACATTACATTATATTTGCCGTGTCAATAGCACCATTATCTAACTGGAAGAATTTTCTTTGTAATAAATGTCAGTGAATGCCCAAGTTGTTCCAGTCAGGAAGAGTATGGTAAAGAGAAGAGACATACTACTGGTGAACTGGTAGACTGCCGGGCCCATTATAGTAAGCTCACCAGTGGTATTGTTTGTCAGCGAGTTGCACACATTGATCCCTTGACAGACACTGGGACGAGTTGGTTCCAAAGCTGGTGACTCCCCCCGCCGTGACAGTAGTCAACTTGCCAGTGTGCAGCACCGTTGGATCGAAGATAAAACATTAAGAGAGTGGCCCAGAGAACCTCCACACCCCCATTGCAGAATATATACTGTTTGTACAAGCACAGACTAAGCAGATTGCAGGTCTGAGCATCGTCAGGGCTGTGAAAGCATTGCCTGCTACAGGAAATGGAATCCTCCCAGTAAAGAATTCGTCCACTTTTGTCCCGTATTCTGCAATTTTGCATTCTGCACAAGTCGGAATGCAGTGCCGAAATGAAGGAAGAGTTTGGCTCATAAGCGCAGTAGCTCTCATCCTCCATGCTTGCTTCCGACTTGGGCCTCCATGTTTCTGTCCAATACAATAATGTGAATATATAAGTTGATAAGCAAGAGCAAAAGC
Source organism: Physcomitrium patens (assembly GCF_059467195.1). Taxonomy (NCBI): domain Eukaryota; kingdom Viridiplantae; phylum Streptophyta; class Bryopsida; order Funariales; family Funariaceae; genus Physcomitrium; species Physcomitrium patens. The sequence continues at coordinate 7,547,950 of NC_143426.1, forward strand.
TGAATGCCTCACAATATGCTGTAATAACATCCAATAAAGGGTGGTTACTTAATCGACAAGTTGCATGGTGTCAAGGAAAGGTTTCAAGCCCAAAGGAGGAGATATTCCAATTTTAACAAATATTATAAAAAAAAAAAGGAATAGTTTGAATACAATATTATAATGTAGAACTATGCAATGAATAGTTTTATTGTCATTTAGGTTCTTGGATGCAAATAAGTGAAATAGTGGGAAACTATTAAATATCAAAAAAATTCAAGTAAATTATTTATGTAAAGTTTAAGTGTGTTTTTTTTTTAAGTAGCAATTTAGATCATTTTAGTTGTATTAAGTATCCAATATGTAGATGTATAGATGTATGTGAATATATATATATATATATATATATATAAATGTTTTAAATTTGAATTTATAGTTTAAAAATACACACATACACACACACACACACACACATATATATATATATATATATATATATATATTATATTATGATTCATTTTTTTCTTTTTGTTTGCTACTACTACCACAACTTTTTATCTATTATATGCCATATTTGTTAGATACCTTTTAAATCATTTGTTTGAACATTTTTTTGGATTAAAATAAAAATATATATATATATATATATATATATATATATATAGAGAGAGAGAGAGAGAGAGAGAAAGAAAGATTGTAGATAGTAGATTGTGGTTGTAATAATAAAATAATATTAGTATTAATAATATTTTATAACTATTTCTAATTTTAGTTTTTAAATTTCGAATTTTAATTATTTTCTAATATGACAATAAAATATTTATATTATCCTAACCTAAAGAATTTTATTTCATAACATTTAAAAAGTATTTGATTAAATATATTTTAAAAAATTGATATAGTATTTATTTATTTTTTCGTGTGGATTTTTCTTTATTAGAATATTTATATTAAAATTTTATAATTTTAAGAGTCTTATTGCATGAGTAACATTATTCTTTTAAAAAAATTATTATTAATGTATGTTTTATGAAATTTATGAAAAATAATTATAGAATTTTTTCATAGTCTCTTGTAGTCTAATATAACAAAGTAACCAAATATTTGTGCCCAAAAATTAACTCAATTTATGTTTTATTTTTTTCTACAATACATAAAGTCTTCATTATTTCTTTATAAGAGCCTTTTAGCTTTAAAAAATGTTTATTTTGTCACATATTATAAATAGGTTTTTAAAAATAATTTATATAATTTTAAAATTTTACTTTTGGATTAATTTTATTGGATTAATTTTACTAAAAAGTATATAACTTTAATACTTTGATAAATATTTAGTATCATAAATTTAAAAAAATCGTAATGAAATATTAAGATTTCAAAGCATAAAGTAAATTTAAATTTCTATTCGTATAATGTAAAAAATTAAAGTTAATGTAATGTTTTATATTTATAATAATAGATATTACTACCAAAAATATGATTTTATACTTTAAAATGATTTTTATATATTTTTTTAATTCTTGAAATTTGGAGGTTTTTTTTTTTTTTTTTTTTTTTTTTTTTAAATTTTTTAACCACCTTGTATAGCTATAACTATTAGAGGATGACCTGGATTTTTTTTTTTTTTTTTTTTTTTTTTTTTTAATTTTTTTTGGTAGTCTTAAGTTTAAAATAGATATATTTTTTTCTTATTGTAAGATTTTTATTATAATACTTAATCTATGAAAATATTTTTTTAGGATTAAATTGGCTAAAATATGTTTTCTTAGTGTCATCTTTGAGATGTAATATAACTTCAAAAGATTTCTAATACCACGATCTCAAAGTTACTATCCAACTGTTTCTTAAATTTTAAAAAATCTGTAGTTTATTTTCTATAATTTTCTATTAATATATTTTTGTAAATTTTAGAAGATTAAGTTATTTATTTTTATTGAAATTAAGGTAAATTTATATATAATTATTTTAAAATATTAAAAAAGTAATAAATATTTTATTATATATATATTTGAAAAATCTCCATTTAGAAACATATTATTTAAATTTTTTATTATTAATTTATAAAAGAATAGTGGTAGGTTATAAAAAAATATAACTAAAAGTTAGTCTTTATAAATATCTACATAATTTTAATAATATTATAAAAATAAATATTATTATATTTATATTTATTTATTTTTTAAAAAATAATATTTTACTTATTTAAATGTAGCTAATTGAATCTAATTGTAATTAAAAATATCAAATATAAGTCTTTTGATTGTAAATTGAACTTAAATTGATAGAAAATATTTTTATGTTTTTTATGAATAAAAATTCCAATTAGTAAATTCCACCTTCAAAATCTAATAATGCTATGGAATGTTTAAACTTAAAAATCATCATTCTTAAAAAAAAATCAACTCTCATAATATTTATAAATCATAAGGCAATGGTCTTATAAGATAGACTTTTTTAATGTAAATGTTCTAAGAGCTTATCTGTCAATTAATATATAATTGATTAAAAAAATATTAATCTTATTATGCTATATAATAATATAACATGTTACAATAGGTATGTAATTTTTCTATAAATTCAAAATAACTTTAATGAATTAAGCATTAATGAAATGATAATTATTTATAATAATATATATGTAATGCTTAATAGAAATTTTTGATGCCTTGTAATAATCTTTCAACAAAGTTTGAAAACAAAGATAGAAGCTACTTTTAAATATTATAACAAGTAAAAATATAAGCACAAAAATAATAAAAATAAATAAAATTTAATAATTTTATCATAGTTATAACTAAACTATGATTAAATTTTAAATGCAGGGCGAAGTTCCCAGAGCAATGTATGCACAAACTGTATTGTTGACTGCCTTGATGTTAATAAATATATTCAGTCATTCATTCATTCTCATTCGATTATCTGGGTGGATAATGTTTTCAGCCAGAAGAAATGCCGGTTATGTACTCGTTGTGGGGAGTGATTAGTGCCTTCTTTGATTCTTGCTGGATCTCCATAAAACGATGTCACAACAATTTATTTGAAAATACTTGCAAAATACATCAAGGCATTCAACAATAGTGCTCTCAAGGGAAGAGGCATTCAATCACAATTGGGGGTACTAGCCTTGTTGTCACTTCACCAATTTTTTCCCACTGTGGTGTTGGTTTTTGTCATATTTTTTGCATTTAAAATATCTATATTCTATCTATCAAAAACATAGATAATTTTGGTGATGTTGTTGCTTATTTAGATTCATGTAATTCATGTAAAAAAGTACCATGAATTTAAAAATGTTTAATAAATTATACGAGTAATCATCTTAAATCTAAATTTTTTAAATTTTCTACCTTGTGCCAAAAATACAAAGTATCATTGTTTTTAAAGAGCAAGTAAAAAAAACTAAAGTAAAATATACTAAAAAATACAAATTATCCTAATATTTTAAATAAATAAGATGAAATTTGATTTTTTTTTATTAAGATCCAATAAAAACTATATTCTAATTAGTTAATTAAAAATAAATTTATAGATATTTTTTAAAAAATTATTTTTTAAATAATAAAAAATATTTATCTTTCATGACTATTAAATTTTTATACTATAATATATATATAATTTATATATAATATATATATATATAAAATAAAGCATAATATATATAAAATAAAGCATAATATATATAAAATAAAGCATAATATATATAAAATAAAGCATAATATATATATATATATTTTAAAAAAAAATCAGAGGATATTTTTAATTTTTTATTTCTAAATAGGAAGCTCTTTTAGATTTTTATAGATCATTTAAGTCAAATTCAATATTTAATGAGATTGTTAATGACCACATTTAAAACTTGATTTTCACTAGTATCACTATAAATGCTTTTTAGTGTGACTTACAATTTCTTTGTATACAATTAAAAAGAACCTTGTTTAAAATAAAAAACAAATAAAAAAAAATCAAAATGTAGTTTTTTTTAAAGACATATTTAATTTTATATTTATTTAGAAATTAATTTTTATTGACATTTTTTCTTTAAGTTTGACCATTTTAAGTTTCTATATGATTAAAATATTGCTTTTCGATAATTAAAAAAACATGGATTTTTATAAAAACCTAACTGATTTTTTTGCTGCTATAACCATTAAAATTTAATAAATAAAAATATAAAAAAAATTTATAAAAATTTAGATTTGTTAAGAAATTTAATAGAGTAATTCATTTATGATGTTTATATTTGATATATTACTCAGATCAATCAAATTTATTCATAATGATCATATGTTTTTGCAATTTTTTAATAAAATTTAATATAGTTTAAAACAAATTTCTTGATTTTACCTTTAAAAAATTGTACCAGATATTATATATTATTTTACATATTACAATTCTATATTTAAATCACAGGTTTTCTAAAATCATTTTAAATAGTGACAATAACCTTTTTTTAGTTTATGTATATAAATATAAATATAAATAAATATAAATAAATATAAATATAAATATATATATAAATATTTTAAAATTTTCTTTGGTACTAAAAATAATAGAAAAACTATTAATTTAATTTCTGAAACAACTAAAAATTAAAATTAAATATTTAAATTCTTATAAAATCAAAATATTTTAATATTATAGTAAGAACTATAATATATTTTGATCTATAGTTGACCACTTTGATTCAAAACACTTGCATTTGAGAGAATTTAAGCTTATAAACTACATCATGAATATGCAATCTGTGAAGGATAACATATTCTTTATAATAGATAGAGATTTATTCATGGATATGGATTTTAACTCCATGGCCATCAATGGTTTTTGACTAGATATCCACAATTCGCCTTCCAATTTGATGGTCATACTATAAAAAAAATACAATTTACAAAGGCTCATTTTTTGGGGCTCCATAGTACAAAGTCTTGAATTTGGAGTTTTCAAGATCATCATCATTGTCAGAAACCTCATAAATATATCCATTCCTTTTTCTAATAGCATCTTGTCCAAATCCCACCATACATGAAGCTAGCTTCTGGCAACAGTTGCACCAATCTAAATCCCAAAGCAACAACTATTTACTAGATTACCTTGCTAACATCCTCTGATCCATTCTACTTCATAGTTGTTGCAATGAAATAAATTTGTTTCTCCACTGTTGGAGACAATAAATAAAATTAAGTGAACAAAAAAAAAAAGAAAAAAAGAAAGAAGTATCAATAGCAAATGAATAAAAAGTTGAGGAAGTGAAAACCTTGGGATTGCTTACTGTGTGGATATGGTTGAGCTAACTGATTCATCATTGTTGGTACTGAAAAAGGTGTCTTCAGAAACATTGATGTGGGACTCATTGAAATAATATGCTTTAACAAGTTCAATATCTTGAATACTATTGTTCATATGAGTTGCTACAAAACCAGTATAAAACACTGTCAACAAAGCAACAAACACAACAAAGGTGGAATTTAGAATCCAACAATTTGGAATCAAAGTAGGCATGTGTAGAAAAAATATCAACATCTTGAGATTTGTAATCAAACAAAAAAGATCAAATCAATTGGGATCCTCAGCACTCAAAACTTCTAAATCTTCATCACAATCAATAAGAAAACCATTCAAAGCATCATCAATAAAACACGAGTATAAAACAAACTCACAATAAAAATAAGGTGCAGGGAAAACATAGCAAACTAATTTTAGAATTATCCAACTGTACAAGTAATTGTCAGAGTAGTGTAGAGTTGACATCAGTGTTAGACAATGTACTTTTAGGATATAACTTTTTACTTCACCTGATTCACCGATGGAGCATATGAATGGAAGTTTCACAAATATAATTTCGATGTTTTCTATGAGTGACGAGGCCATTGTTGACTTCAATATGTTCAGCGTCATTCATCGGGAAAGAACATTACCGTAGATCTCAGCATACAAATTGCCTAAATCGAAGCCATCCGGTTAGCTCAGCACTTCATCTACATCGAAAACCAGTACTTTCTTGGTTCCTCTTGCTACTGGCCTGATTACAAGAATGCTGGTGTGTATTTGGGCACATATCAGACTATATTTGGAATCGATTGCTAGATTGTACTCTTTTTACAGGCTTTGCATCACTTACAAGTTTATCTTTCTTTAAGTTTGAACACTAATAAAGCATGACAACTAAGCCTAACATGACGTTACGTGAGGAATTGAACTGAAGCTGCGTTCAACCAGGTGCGAACCAACTGATCCCTATGGAATTAGCACTTAAGGTAATTTTTCTGGTTATAATGGAAGCATGGTGAAACCCGAAGTTGCCTTCTTCCTTGCTTACTAGGGCCAACCCAACACATGGTATTTTTGCGTGGGCACCCTTCCTTGGTTCAACCCACACATACAGGATCCAAGAGACCTCCAAGATCTCTCATCACTTCACCATGGATATCAAGGCAGATCTTCACTGCATTTTCAGGGTTGAGAATCTGCAATTGGATGTTGATGGACCTGTTGAATTTGTCTTCATTCTAGATATTTGAATTGTGCAGCCAACAGCTGCTGAAGTTCAAGTTCTCGTCGCAAATTTTCTTGTGTGGTTCAGGCACAAACGATGAAGATGATGTGCGTGTTGTAACTAACGCTTTGAGAGACGTCAGCAAGCTTGGTGAACGGCTCCCATGTGACTATCTTAATTTCTACTGACTTGGCAACCGAGAGACCAAAAGCGAACTGGAGGCACAAGCGGATCCTCTTGCCAATCCACCCAATTCAGACTCTAAACATGTTAGATTATACATTGAACGTCGATGTTGAGATTCATCGTCTACAGTAAAATGACCAGCACATCATGATGAAAATATTTAAGTACCTCATTTAAGAGACTCAATTGTATCCTACTATTCTGAGCCTTCGACTGAGATGATTTTGTTCAAATCGTATGCTCCTCGTAATTGCTTGCTACTGGATTTGATCGTTTCAATTATGACATACAGGGTCAAACTCAAAAATTCAGGCGCTTCATGATCTACGTTCATGCCAAAGGTATGATTGTCGATGATGAGTACATCATTTGTGGGTCGGTCAGCATCAACCAGCGCTCCATGGAAGGATCTCGCGATACAGAGATTGCAATCGGAACCTTTCAACCTCGGTACTCTTGGGATCAGAAGCAAGGACATCCAATGGGACAGGTTTGTAAAAGATTAGCACCTCCAATGCTCCTGGTGTTGGACTTTCGAGATTACAATTTTGTGAATTAAGTAGTAGCAGTGAACGTTCTTAAGCTCCCGCTAACTTGGGTCATGTTCTGTGAATATATATATATATATATATATCTTGTACATACATATTGAATCTTTCGTATGCATGTCAGTCCTTCATTCTCAAGGTTCCTGAATCTTGTTGTAACAATTCTATTGTGCAAACAACGTGGCTAGTCCAACGGTCTGCGGGGGCTGTCGTATCTTTAACACATTGCTGCAGAAGTTGTTTTCGGTTTTCTGAAAAAGTCACGGGCAGGCTTGTCTTGAATACTATTTGTTAATGATTACAGTTGATGGAACTGGTTTCATACTGCAGGTCTATGGCTACCGAATGTTATTGTGGGCCTAGCATTTTGGGTCGTGTTGAGCCCCTTTACACCGACGCCGGAAGTCTGGAATGTGTAACTGAAGTGAACCGAGTAGCGGAAGCTAATTGGAAGCAATACACTGCAGAGGATGTCACCGACATGAAGGGGCACTTGTTGTCGTACCCCATCTAAGTTAACCAGGATGACACAATCGGACCTCTGCCCGGCTTCGACAAGTTTTCAGATGTGGGTGGGAATATTTTGGGAACGAATCAAATGAGTCTACCCGACGGTTTGACAACCTGATTGCTGATACTTTGAAGGCTCTGGATTCTGATTCGTCCTCGCATTTCTTTTGGAATTTTCTCGTTTGTGAATTGAAAGCGCCTAGAATTCAGAACGGTCAAGTTGCCTTATCGCTTCTTCTGGTTGGAGAGGCTTGTACTTCACAGACTTGTGTTTTAGGCATTGCTCCGTTGTAATAATTAGATTGATCACCTCTGGCTCCTATGGTTCGCTGTCAGCTGGTCTGAAACAGTGTGAAAGGATCCATGGGTTTTATGACATTATTTTCAGCTTTGATTTTAGCTTGTGGTGCCATCTCTTACGGAGGGTGAATATGGTCACAAACAATGGCTTTGTTGATTGCACACAACAATGGTATAGGGATATGACTCTTACTAGTGACTGTATAGACATCAGGTATTGTTCTTTCAACTGCTTAAGCTGAGTATCCTCACAATTCATGAGGATTAAGGATGGGAATAAAACCATAACCTTGCCATCAATATTGATTGCTGTTGAATATCCCATATTGTATGTACCGAAAGCTGTGATTTATTCAGCTCTTAAGCAAGATACCTCATGTACCCTTCCCCTGGCTTTGGGCACCTTTTGTTAGCAATAAATTCTGTCAATCTTGCATTCATGCTTTCATCTTATTTTCGTAACATGGTATCAGAGCCAGAAGAACATCGGTTTGGATAAATAGTGCTGCGGATAAACATCAACTTGGATGAATAGTGCTGTAGATGGATATCAATTTGGATGAATAATGTCATGGATGCATTTTAGAGTTGGAGTTTAAACTCTATTGATGCTAGTTTTTACTTAATTAAATCCCATTTGTTGCTGGTGGTAAAGGCAAGTTTTTTTGCTCCAATATAGCTTGGTACTTCTATTCTCTAAATATCACATTTTGTAGATTATTTGTTAATTGTAGATTATTTTTTTCCTTATAGTTATTTGTTGTTATTGCATTGATTGATTAAATGAAAAAAACTATGGCACATGGACATTTGTTATGAAACACTTGATGTGCTTTTGCTAGCTCTACATGCATGTAGATGGAACATTAAAATGTCTTATAAATATTGATGAAAAATTAAAATAGAAATCAAGCAAAGTAAAGACACAAGCATTAATTACATTCAATGTTAAGCCTATGCAATTAACTCATATATGCAAATGTAATATTGAAAAGGACATGTGGGATGTATTGGCTAAGATCCACAAGCCTTGAGGAATTATTACTAAGATATTTTTAATAAAGAAATTATACAATCTTTAGAATATGAATGAAGAAGCTATGGAGATTTTTCTTAGAGAGATTTTTGATCTTAGAGATCAATATATTGAAGTTGGTGGTAAAATGAAAAAGAAAAGCATAGCATTTCTTATACTTATTATATTATCAAAATCTTTGGATCCAATTATTCAATCAATTGTATGAAGAAAAAAAGAAGAGATCACAAAAGAGGTAGTATAATCTATTCTCTTTGATGAAGAGATGCAAAAGAAGGATAAGACTACTTCTCTATTTGCTGCTTTAACAATGCATGCAAGAAGAAATCAAGTCTTAAAGAAGCACCATCTGCAACAAAAATAGAAGCCTTAGATTAATAAATCTAGGAGTACTTGTAAGGCTTGTAGTCAGAAGGGGCATTGGTGAAGTGATGTAGAATATCCTATAACAAATAATAATGGTGTAGTAAATGTTAATATTGTTATTGTTCTCTCAACTCAAGAAACATCATTTAATTCAAAAATAAAGGTTGCATTATTATCTCAATTATGACATTATGTATGCATTGATAGTGCAATAGATATACATATCCAAAGAGATAGATATAAGCTTCTCAATTTTGATAAAAATGTGATTATTCAACTCTAAGGCTATAATGGTGGCATTAGCAAATGATGAGGCTCAAGTGAGATGCATCTCACAATTTTAGATCCTACAAAAAAATATATTCTTGTGAAGGATGTCCATTAGGTTTGAGGAGTATATGATATTTTATTATCAACTGCAACTTTATGGAAGAAAAGGTTGCAAATTTAACTTGGATATCAATGGAGTCAATTGGATTCTACTTTTAAGAAACTTACACATATAAAGCATGCTAGGAAGTAAAGCTTATCTTATGCCTTGTGAAATTGAAGAGGTTGCTACAATTTTTAGTTCAACTATTTCAAATTGTTTACTTATTGAATGACATCAAGCATTAGCACATGCTTCACTGCATACAATAAGAGAGGCAAAGTAGATGAATTATGTTAAAGGATTAAAGATCAAGGGGGAAGAGGATAAAATACCTATATATGAGACATATATTGTTGGAAAGATCTATAGTAGACATTTTCCTATAAGCATAAACATGCCAACAATATTTTAAAAGTAATAATTTTTGATCTTGGTTATATTGACATGGCTAATTTTACTAGCGCCAAATGGTTAGCTATGTAGATTGATGAATATTTTGGCTATTGTAGCCTTAAATTTCTTCAAACTAAGAACTAAATACATATTCTTTATAAGACTTGAGAAGCGGAGGCACAAAGAAGAACTGGAAGAAAGATAAAAACTTTTTTCACTAATTAAGGTACTGAATTCTTTAATAGTAAGCTTGTTTTTCACTTCAAAACTAAAAGAATTTAGCACATGATTATTTTTGCATATACACATGAACTTGTTGACATAGAAAAATATATGATATCCATATCCATATCATATGTTTTTCCATGTCTAAAAGTGTTTGTACTTGACAATGTCAAATACTTTTAGACAATGCCAAGTTGGATCGTTAATATTAGATATTTGGAGCAAAATTTGTGACTTAGACTTGTAATTGCCTTCTACTTTCAAGACTTTGTAGTAAGACACCACATGAAGTTTTTTATGGTGAAAAATCTTCTCTTCAAAATATTCATCACTTTTATTTTTTTGTTTGGTACCATATACAGAAAAAATAAAAAAATATCAAAAGCTTCATTTAAAGGCAAGGAAGGATATTCTTATTGGATAATTAGAAGTAAAAAAAAGATATGAAATTTTTCTATATGAAGAAAAGAAGATAATTTTTAGTCAATATGGGATCTTTCTCAAAAATAAAGATAAATTACTTGATGAACCATTAATTCTTCAAGGAAAAAATTGAAGAAGATATAGATCATAGAAATAATCTTGATATACTAGATTTTTAATATCTAAATGAATTAGAAATATTCCAACTTCAAGCCTTAAGATTGCATGTGCACAATGGATTGGATGGAAAATTGGTTGAAGAAGAAGCAAATCCTATACCAATAAAAGTAGTAGAATTCTATCAATTAGAAGTAGAAGTAACCATTGAAGCTCTACTACCAAGACATCATTATATAGGTGGCATCAACTTGGAAAATATTATAAGTGGTAGTAGGATGTGTTGCACGCCTTCAGAAAAAGATAAAAAAATTATTTGAAGAAATTATAACTTGCTGATTGAAATAGTAGATGTGGTTCATATTGATGAATATGCAGAATTAGAAACTATTGAGTAAGCCATGAATTCACTTTTTTTACAGAGAATGAAGTCATACCATGAAAAAAGAATTCAATTCTTTGAAAGATCATTGTACATGGAAATTTTTATTGTTATTCAATGGTAGGAAGGCTATAGATTTAAAATAGATTTTTGAGAAAAAACTTGCTAGTGATGGCTCCATTGAACATTTTAAAGTATAATTGATTGCAAATGATTTTATTTTATTTTATGAGTTTAAACAACCTCTTTGAAGGTAAAAAACAAATTATATTCTGAATCCAAGTAAATCTACTAACATGGCTCTCACCATGTTACTTAAATAAATTATATATTAAGTACATGATTACATTATTTTCATATAGTAGCCGAACCACAATATGACAACGTTGTATCTCGCCATCTATTTGAGGAAGGACATGTCATTCTTGAAGATCTTCATCTTGATTCTATCAACTTGAAGGTTGTGACAATCGCAATGTCTCGTTTGATAAGTCCGCAAATAAAAGTTTTTGAGTTGAATCTGCATGTTGTGAGTACTCTATCTCATCACAAATACACAGAAGCTACAATAAAAGATAGAAGGTAGAATGTTATTTTCCTTTGATCTTGTTTCTTTTATAACAAAGATTTGCTATTCTTCATCTTGATTTTGATGGATGTCGTTGATGAAAGTCTTCAACTTTCTTTGGTGCATTTACAAGATTCTTTGATGGCTCCAATGTGCATTCAGTAATATCATATCTGTGCCAATAAATAAGATATTTCAATCTATTTTGGTGCCACCTTGAGTCTAAGACTTCTTCTACCTCAAATTCTTAATTATTATCTACTTCTATAGGAGGAGGTGGCATTTGTCTTCTTCCCAAGATATTCATTGTCTTATATGGCTCCATAAGAGATATGTGAAATACAGGGTGGATCTTCATAGACTACAGTAGATGTAATCGATGGAAAATAGGATTGATTTGTTTACAAATAAGAAAAGGTCTCAACCTACGATAATCTAATTTATCATAAGGATGAGTAGTCTTGATATTACGACAAAATAACCATACTTTGTCACCAATATTATATTATGGTTGCTCCTTGCAATACGCATCCACGTTGATCTTTTGTCATTCTTGAGCTTCCTTTAATTGTATCTTCATTGTTGTATGTAGCTTTGACAAGCCATTTGCTAAATCTTTTGCCATAGGATTATCAACTTTTGAAAAGTCAAAAGTATCAAGATGTAGATGGTAACCATAATTGTGAAAGAAAGGTATTTGTTGAATGGAAGAATCTACCAAATTATTATATGCAAACTCTGCCAATAGCAAAAGAGTTGTCCAATCATCTTGATGATAGTTAATGGTATATCTCAAATACTGCTCCAGAACTTGATTTATCCATTCCGTTTGCCTATCAGTTTGAGGATGAAAAGTTGAAGAAAGCTTTATATCCACCTTTAGAATCTTGATACAAATTGAGTCCCCCTATCTAATATAATATCCATTGATAATCCATGATAGCGATAGATATTATCAATGAAAAGCTTAGTTGTTTCTTCACTTGTGATAGATTTTGTACATGATACAACTTGTGCCATCTTGGTAAAACAATCTACTATCACGAATATAGAGTCATAAAAACCTGAGATTGGAAGATCCATAATGAAATCCATAGAAAAAGAAGACCATGGTTGTTTTGGAATGGATAATGGCTGAAGAAGTCCGTAAGGTCGATGATGAGGAGTTTTTGATCTTGAGAAAACATTATAAGATTGTACAAAATCTTTGACTGCCTTCCACATTTGGGGCCACCAAAAATCTTTAGATATTAGTTCCAAAGTTTTATTGTATCCAAAATGTCTTGCTGTTGAAAAGTCATGACGAGCTTGAAGAACACGTAATCAAGCTTCACCTTTTGGCGTCCTTCAAAATATAATAGATTATTCTTAAATTCAAACTTGGAAGTATCATGAGACTTAGATGAAGTATCATTGATATCCTAAACAAGAGGATCAGAGGACATGCTTGATTGAATGTGCTTCATAAATGATATATCAATAGTCAATCTTGATTTTATAGGTGAAAGATGAAAATACTCGAGCTTCAAGAGAATTGATCTATGTTGATCAAAAGATGCATCTCCTTCTTTTGGTGTAAGATGAGAACGTCTAAAAAGAGCATCTGATAGACCTTAATAATTTTTGGATCAATAAGTGATCTGGGAATTGAATCTAGATAAAGACATGCTCCAACGGGCTTGATGACAATCTAAGACACGTGCTGACATGAAGTACTCAAAGTTCTTATGGTCTGTATACATGGTGTCATGTTGTAATTCGGCTACTATATGAAAATAATGTAATTATGTACTTAATATATAATTTATTTAAGTAACATAGTGAGAGCTATGTTAGTAGATTTAGTTAGATTCAAAATATAATTTGATTCTTACCTTTAGAAGAGGTTGTTTAAAAAGATTATTATAGAATTTGTATAACTTTAATTTTAATTGATAGTGGCTTTTAAGATTGATTTTGGTTGATAGTAACTTCTAAATATTTAGAGTCATCTTTATTAGACATTGGTGATCTTTGAAAACTTATTTTGGTTCTTTTATTTGGTGTTGAGAGCATAAATTATATAAATCTTATAAGAAAAAGGATTAAAGAAGGATTTTGGTAGCAAAGGGAGTAATTAGGGCACCAATATAGATGAATGGAGATGGATGATGAAAATCTCCATTCCTATTGATCAAAAATCATGACCAATAGGCTTTGAAGAGGCTGCCTGAGCCCATATAAGAGATTAGGATTAGTTTCTCGGAGCTATTTGAACTTTGAAATCTAAGATTAGTAAGTTTAGATTTTTGGCTATGGTTTTGGTGCAAGATTTTTTTGATTTGGAGTTTATATGAAGGAGATACAAGTGCTCAAAGTTAAGGTATTGATTTGAAAACTACTATCACTCTTTTTGACATAACACACGCATATACATAGAAATTGAGGATCAGTGACCGCAATTTGAGAGAGCAATTTTGCGGCTATACTTTTCACATACTACTTACTAGATTCCAAGTAAAAGTGAAGGAGTTATTGGATTTTGAAGTCAGTGCATGTAATCTAAGGGTAGTAAGTGATCCGATTTGCTAGTGGTTGTGTCTTGAGCTATATCTTGAGCAATTTGATAAGGTCTTGGCTCAAAATTTCAGAAAATGTGTAATTTCATGTTAGTAAACTTTGTATATATATTTTATGACATTTGAGTATTGAATTCTTGAGATATTAAGAAAATAGTGATCAAGTGCTTGTAAATTAGGGTTTAGAGCATCTACTAGGATTTCTTAGATGCCAAAAGATTGGATGTGAATTTGTTGTTGGTTTTATTTTTGATTAAATTTAAGGATAAATTCTACCTATCCTACAATTTTGAGACAAATTGAATGGCTAGATCAAGAATTATGAATTTCTTAAGTTTGGGATAAGAAAACCCTTTGTGGAAAAAATATGTTTTGAAGAGATTTTGTTATATTTTGAATTTTATACAAATCAAAGGAGTTTTGGAAGCTAAGATAAGATTCATGTAAAGGTTTAAGCTAAACCCTCTTTAGCTAGATACCCAGTGTATTCCCAGATAGGAAATCATGCCATACGACAATGGCTTCTATAAAAAAATCTGACGCATATGTTTCCATAAAAAATGCCTTGAAGAAGTCAATACAATATAAGATTGGTGTAGAAATAAATTCCTTCTTTAAAGCATCAAATGATGTTTTTTTTTTTTTATTCTACTTAAGTTTGTCTTTATAAGTCAAATGTGTAAGTGGAGCTATAATTTGAAAAAAATTCTTGATGAAGGTTCGATAGTAGTTAACAAAGCCCAAAAAGCATTGCACATCTCATACTGTTCTTGGAATCTTTTAATTTATGGTAGTTTGAACCTTCTTTGGATCCATTATAAGGCCTTCATTGAAAATAATGTATCCTAAAAAGTCAACTTGAGTAGTGTAGAATACATACTTTTCTAACTTGACATGTAATCCTGCATCTCTAAGTTTTTGTAATACGCAACAAACATGAAGCTCATGTTCTTCTGTGTTCTTAGAATAGATTAGAATGTTGTCTAAATAACAAATAACAAAATCATGTAAGAACTCACAAAAAATATCATTCATAAGATGTTGAAAAGTAGCCTGTGTATTTGTAGGTCCAAAAGGCATGACATTATATTCCAAATGTCCATACCTAGTTTGAAAAGTAAACTTCCATTCATCTCCTTCTTTGATACAAACTAAGTTGTATGCTCTTCATAGATCTATTTTGGTATAGATCTTTGCTTGATTGAGTTGGTCAAGAAGTTTTGAAATCAAAGGCAAAGGATACCTATTTTTGATGGTGATCTTATTGAGTCCTCGATAATCTACACACATTTGCAGAGATCCATCTTTCTTCTTTACAAATATGATAGGATCCCCAACTGGAGATTTAGAATGGTGTATGAGGTTCTTTGCTAAATTTTCATGGATATACTCTTTTAATGCAGCCAATTCATTCTGCAATAAGTTACAGATTGGTCCGAATGATGGTTGAGCTCCTTCTTGTAGATCAATTGAACAATCATAAGGTCAATGCTCAAGAAGAATATCTGCATTCTTCTTTTCAAAAACATCTTGGAGTTCTTGATATTGCTTAGGAATATCACTCAACGTTGTTTCACCATTAGAAATGGATGTAGCATATATATCAAAAGATGATCCTTCTTTTGCAACATGCATGAAGGCTTTTGCACCTACTAGTAAAGGTTTACATGTACTGGACTTACATACTTTTACTTTACTAATGCAATCTTAGATTAAACTATGAGAAAAGTTAAGGTTACGAGAAATCCAATCTATTTGAGGGTTATATTTTTTTAGCCATGATAATCCTAAAATAACCGGATTAAAGGGAGATTTTATTATATTAAATACTACTATATTGTTATGACCTTTAATTGATATATCTAAAGGAACAATTTCATGGCTGACATTTTCAGAAGACAAGAAACGACCATCTATGACTTCTACATATACAGATTTAACTTTCTTCAATAAAGATATTTTTTGATTTTTGGCAAAATTTTCGTCTATAAAACATGCCGAGGCTCTTGAATCTAATAAGATAAAAACTTTGTGATTATTAGGTTCTAAATATACTTCTATTATAAAACAAGGTGAGGGGTTTAAGGAGAAGATAGGACCTTTACTAGGTATTGCATATGATTCCAGCCGCATGATCTCTATTGTAGTTGGATAAACTTGTTTTCCAACATATTATCTTCTTTGGTAGTTGTGCTCCTCATTTTATAATTTTGTTGCTTCTTTGGACAATATTGAGCAGTGTGCTTAGCTTCTCCACAATGTAAACACAATCCCTCTTAGCAACGTCGAGTCTTTTCTTGCTTCACGAGAGATTTAAAATGTATCATATGAATTTGCATTGGTTTCGGCTTTGATGAATACGTTTCAGAAAACTTGAGAGCTGCCGCCATTACTTGACTTATTCCTCTTCAACCAAATCTTTATTCTTGATGCCTTTCAAATAAATGATTATCACATGCAATGGCTTGAGTAATAAATTATTTCAAAGATTCTACTTATGGCATTATTAATAACAAATCTTTGACGCTATTTTTCAATCCATATCAAAATTGGTTGATAAGTGCTTTGTCGTTCCACTCGACATCGCAAGTAAGATTTTGGAATTCAGTAGCATATGTAGTAGCTAATCATGATCTTTGCCATAAGGATAAAAACTTAGTCTCTATTATTCATTCTCAATCACTTTCTCCAAATGTGGCTATAAACACTTTTAGGAATGAATTCAAATTATAAAGGAGTCTTGAAACTTTTTCTATTAAAAGTGCAAACCAAGAGAGCGCACTTTCTGATAGTAGTTTGTCTATAAATCCGACTTGGATAAATCCATCAGGATATTGGAAAGGGGGCGGCCTTAGTTAGAGCTTGACTTGTTGCAAAAATCCTCGAAATTTTGATCTTGTTCCATCAAACTTCTTAGGCATACTAATCATTGTCCCTCTCATACTTGTAGAAGCAAAATTCTATAGATTTGGTTGTGACTTTGATCTACTTGCTCCTTTCAATTGCATAACTTCTTGTCGGAGACTCTGAACTTCTTCTATAGGCATAGGCATAGTACTTTCATGATTCACATTAGAAATATGTGAGATTTCCTTTCTTAGAGTGTTGACAAGCTCATGAAAATCTGCTATAGTTATAAATCTATTCTCACTTCTATTGAGAGTAGTATCCATAATCTTTTCTTCCATAGATAACTCAAACGAATTTAAAAATTAAATTAGAGGAGGATAATCCGCAACCTCTAAAAACAAATCCCACAAAGAGAGATAATCTACTCTCTTTAAGGAAAAGATCAGTGTTGGAAAACAAGATTTTTTTTTAAAGGTGGATAGTCCGCAACCTTCAAAACACAAGATTAGAAGTGGGGTAATCTACTCACTTCTAAAACAAGATAGAAACAATATGTTAGCACTCTTATCAAACTATTACGGACATGAATCTCGAAGAAAGAGAATCCTCAATACACTCTTCTATCACTAAAGAGAACTAGAAAGTCATTCAAAAATGATATATTATTGAACTAGAATGGCTATTGCCAAAAACAAGAAGACTAGAAAGTCTTGGAATAAGACTAAGGACTAGGAATGCATTCAGAAGAGTGAAGAAGGCTTCACTCTCGCCTCCATATCTACTATCTAACTAAGAGATATGTGGCAATGTCCTATAGAACTTCCAACATGTATTGACTTTACTAGCCACATGTCTTATTTTGCAAGACAAGTTATCTATGTATGCGCCATGTAGTTGGCTTGTTCCACAAGCTACTATATGGAGATAACTTGTTCCACAAGCTATCAATACATGATTAGCTTTTTGGCCAAGTTTCTAATCTATAAACACATCTAAAGTCAAAATTGTGTCATAAAGCTTCTAAGAAGCTTTTCTAGAAGACTTTATGAAATTATTCTATATTTACCTACTTCTACTTAATCATATAAGTAACTATTGAAATAAATATATATGTTCATGACACCTCCAATATGTGTTGACTTTGTAGGACATATGCCTTGACTAACACGACAAGTTTTTCTATGTGTGGACCACATAGTTAGCTTGGTCTTCAAGCTAACAACATGTGTGGCACATGGCCAACTTGTTGACCACGTTTTTAATCCAAAAAGTCAATTAAAGATACCTATAAAGTCAAAGCAGTATCTATAAAGCTTCTTAGAAGCTTCCATAGCAAATATTATAGAATTAACTTACTTTTACCTATTTTTATTTACTTCTATCCATTTATATATGTAATTGGTGGCTTACATGCATATGTTCATGATATTTTCCCCTCTTCTAGGGACAAGTTCCACGAGGAGTGGTCATCATATATTGAGGAAATCTATGATGCGACAAATTGTATTTACCACATACTTTGATCTTTGTTTTATTTGAAGATGATTGATAGGGCCTCTCAACCATTGATAGTGTCCCATCATAGGACGAGAAGACCATCCAGTTATTTGATCGCTGTTGAAGCCTTCATAACTTCCTTCAAATAAAATATTTGGAACATTGTTAAGAATTGTTCCTACGTCTAGTAAAATCACCAAACATCGAGAGTTCCTTTCAAGGTCGTGATACCAAATGCGTTGTATTTCGCCATCTATTTCAGGAAGAACATGCCGTTCTTAAAGATCTTCATCTCGATTACATTGTCTTGAAGGTTTTGACAATCGTAATATCTCGTTCGGTAAGTCAACAAACATAGGTTCTTGAGTTGAATCCTCTCGTTGTTGGTTCTCCATCTCTTCAACATTACAACTGTAAAGAACTTACAAACAAGGATTGAAAGTAGAATGTTATCTTGCCAAGATCTTGTTTCTTTTTCAAGGAAGGTTTTTATCTTAATTTTGATGGATATTGTCAATGAAAAGCCTCCACCACCTTTGCTACATTTGCAAGATTCTTTATTGGCTCCCATGTGCGTTCACTAATATTATATCCGTGCCAATGGACAAGTTATTCTAATTTATTTTGACGTCACCTTGAATCTAAGACTTCTTCCTCTTCAAACTCTTCATTATTCTCCACTTCTATATGAATATCCAAGTAGTCTAGTGGGTTTCAACTATCTAAACACAAACTATTTCGGATTTCAATATAAAAGCTTAATCCCAATACAAAGTATTTAGAATACTATTTTTAATAACTTTTGGATATATAAGCACAGATTCTTTTGTTATCTATTATTTTTATTTCTATTTTATTTATTTTTATTTATTTATTTATTTATTTATTTTTTAAATCCTAATCCTAGATAGCAAGCCTCGACAAGTTGTAATTCTCAATCTGACAGTCTAATTGTTGTGAGACTTTTACCACTAGTATCTTTACAAGTCTTCTAAATGATCAAGAAGTTCAATCCAATTCAATTTACAGATTGCAAGAAAATACTATAAATCCATGCTGAAGTCCCTTGACTGCTGCCTAAAAGCTTGATGACGAACTTTAACTTGTAATTTCTCCTTCTCTGACCTTTAATTCTCATTCAAACTTTGTGTGCAGCTCCACCTTTGAGTCCTCAACTTACCGTGTCAAAATTCATCTTATTCCAGTTGATAGATCTCAGATATTGCAAAAACCCTAAATAACTCCAATATGCCAACTTCTGATACCTCTTTATACTAATGATCAAATATCTTCTATCCGTACCGTAAGATTAACACAAATTTTTGCATGCACTTAATATACTCAATCATGTAGACACCTCTAAAATTTCAACCACAGTTGTCTCTCCAATTTTACAAAATAGTCAAGAGTAATAGCCTTTACTTTATTGCAAAATCCGAATTCACCAATACAAACAAAGACTTTGAGCAATGATTGTAAAGTCCTCCCAAACCCTATGAAATCCAATTCTATACCTTTCGAAGGAGCTTAAAGCTAGCACTCTGACTCCAAAATCTTGATCTCTGAATGCCCCTTTTATTTTTCGCTCTTTTCTTTTAACTTCGTGTTAGGGACATAGTCCTTAGACCTTTCTAGAGACAAGTTTCTAGAACCTTCTAGAAAGAAGTCTCTAGAAACTTCCAGAAGATTCCTTGAATATTCTCTTAGAATATTCTCCAAAGATTCACTAAAGATTCTTTGAAGATTCCCTAAAGATTCCCTTAGAAGGCTCTAGAAGATTCTTAGAATATTTTAGTAGATTCTAGGAAGTTACTTGAGAAGCTTCCTAGCTCTTGGGTAGTTGCTCGAGAAGCTTCATAGTTCTTAGGAAGCTTCTTGATGCGCTTCCTTAGAACCATAGGCCAGTAGTATATATAGGAGTCGAGGCTGAAGAGTTCTTCAGTCTCGACAACACATCTCTTGGAGTTCTAGCTCACCTTTCTGGTGTTGTTCTTGTACTCATCTGTTTAATCTAGTTCTGCCACTTCTTCTTGAACTTCTTGTTAGATTTCAAGTCTGTATTTTGTGTCCGTGACACTTCGTGAGATCTCCTATTCTTTCGCCCTAAACTTTGAATTAGAACAGCAGACCTGCCTTCATGGCATTCCTGCCTCTAAGAGGATCTTTCCACGGAAAGGACGTTTCTCCGAAACGACATAGAGAACAAAATGACTTGAAATGGAACCAAAGCTTCCATATTCGGGACCTCTTTGGGTTGCCCAATCGAATCAGGTCTCATATTGGATAAGAGGTCCATACTAGGACATGGATTGGATGTCTCCATAATTGGGTCAATTTGACCCTTCACATCAGACTCACTCGAATATTGAATTGGTTCTTTCACCTTTTGCCGACTCCTGATAAGAATGGCTCGGACTTATTCCACCCGATTTATCGGAGAATTTGAAGACCTCGATTTATCTCCTCAATTTTTCCCTGGCTTTGGATCTATTGATGTTGATTATTGAAATTGGACGGAGCATTATATTGCTGATAAGTATGCCCCGACTACTTGCTATTCCCACACAATAGCGCATAATTATCACTGGTTTTGGAATTGGAACATTCACTAGCGTTATGATCAATCTGTTTGCAACGAAAACAATGAAGTGGTCTTCTTGTACCCCCATCAGGCATATTGGGTTTCTCCACCAATATATACCTACTAAGCTTATTCCACGTAGGGTTAGAAAATGATCTTAGTCATCCCGTTGGTACGGAGTCATCTTTTAGAATAACCATAGTCACCTTTTAGAACATGTAGGCATCCCTCACAATATAGTAGATTGTTCTTGAATTCAAACTTAGAAGTATCATAAGACTTTGAAGGATTTTCCTTAATATCACAAATAAGAAGATTAAAAGACATATATGACTGAATTTGTTTAATAAAAGTTGAATCAACAGTTAATGTTGATTTCATTGCTCGAAGATGAAGATGCTTTGGCTTCAAGAGAATTGTCCGTTGTTGATCAAAAGCAGCATTTCTTTCCTTTGGTGTAAGGTAAGATTGTCTAGAAAGTATATTTGACAAACCTTGTTGTTTTCTTAGTCGATAAGTAATCTTGAAGTCGAATCTTGACAAAGACATACTCCAACGGGCTTGGCAACAATTCAAAATACATATTAATATAAAATAGTGAAGATTCTTATGATCCATTGTCGTATGGCGTGATTTGCTAACTGGGAATACACTAGATATCTAACTGTAGAGATTGTAGCTTAAATCTTTATATGATTCTTGTCTTAGCTTCCAAAAATCCTTTATTTTTGTATAAAACTCCAAATATAACAAAATCCCTTCAAAACATATTTTTTCTGCAAAGGGTTTCTTGCCCCGAATTTTAGAAAATCATAACTATTGATCTAACCGTTCAATTTGTCTCAAATTTATAGGATAGGTAGAATTCATCCTTAACTTTTACCACAAAAAAAAACTAACTGCAAATTCACTCTCAAACTTCTGGCATCTAAGAAATCCTAGCAGGCACTCTAAACCCTAATTTACAAGCACCCGAAAACCTATTTTCCTTATATCTCAAAAACCCGAACTTCAAATGTCATAAAAATTATGTACAAAGTTTACTTACATGTAATTACACATTCCCTGAAATTTTGAGCCAAGACCTTTTCAAATTGCTTAAGATATAGTTCAAGAGACAACCACTAGTAAATCGGTTTATTTACTACCCTTAGATTGCATGTGCTGACTTCAAAATCCAATAACTCCTTCATACCAACTTGAAATCCAGTAAGCAGTATGTAAAAAGCATAGCTGCAAAAGTGATCTCTTCAATCGCAGTCGCCGATCCTCAATTTCTGTCCGTACGCGTGCGTGATGTCCAAAAGAATGATAGTAGGTCCAAAACTAACACCTTAACTTTGAGCACCTATAACTTCTTCATAAAAACCCCAAATGAGACAAAACTTGCACCAAAACCATAGTTAAAAACCTAAATCTTCTGACTCTAGCCTTCAAAACTCGAATGGCCCCGAGAAACTAACCCTAATCTCTAAGATGGCCTCGGGCAGCCTCCTCAAAGCCCATTGGTCATGTTTTTTGACCAATAGGAATGGAGATTTTCATTATTCATCTCCATTCATCTATATTGGTGCCTTAATTACTCCCTTTGCTACCAAAATCCTTCTTCAATCCTTTTTCTTATAAGATTTACATAATTTATGCTCTAAACACCAAATAAAAGAATCAAAAGAAGTTTTGAAAGGTCACCAATGTCTAACAAAGGTAACGCTAAATATTTAGAAGTTATTATTAACCAAAACCAATCTTAAAAGCTACTATCAAAAGAAAATTAAAGTTATACAAATTCTATGGTAATCTTTTTAAACAACCTCTTTTCAAGGTAATAATCAAATTATATTCTACAACCAACTAAAATCTACTAACATGGCTCTTACCATGTTACTTAGTAAATTATATATTAAGTACATAATTACATTAATTTCATATAGTAGCCGAACCACAACACAACATTGTATACACAATGACTGGGCTAGAAGCACCTTTTAGATAATGGTGCCATTCTTGAAATGAATCCACGATTACAAGAAGTTTTTTGTTGTGGATCTCGTAGTTGATTTCAGCTGCTTAAAATTTTCTGAAATAAAAAGCTATTAGATGAAGTTTATCATCTATTCCCATTTCTGACCATATGGCATCCAAAGCAGAGTTTGATGCGTCTGTTTCCATAAAAAATGGCTTAAAAAAATCAATACAATATAAGATTGGTGTAGAAACAAAAGCTATCTACAAAGCTTCAAATACTACTTCTGCTTCTTGATTCCATTGAAGTTTGTCTTTACAAGTCAAACATGTAAGTGGAGCTGCAACTTGAGAGAAGTCTTTGATGAAGATCCAATAGTAGTTGGCAAATTTCAAAAAGCATTGGACATCTCTTACCATTTTTGAGATCTTCCAATCCATAATAGTTTAAACTTTTTTAGGGTCCATCATAAGTCCATCATTTGAAATGATGTATCCTAAAAAGTCAACTTGAGTAGTGTGAAATATATACTTTTCTATCTTGGCATAGAATCCCACATCTCTTATTTTTTGTAACACATAACAAACATGAAGTTCATGTTCTTCTGTATTCTTAGAATAGATTAAGATGTCGTCTAGATAACAGAAAACAAAATCATCTAAAAACTCCCAAAAGACATCATTCATTAAATGTTGAAATGTTGTTGGTGCATTTATAAGTCTAAAAGGCATGACGTTGTATTCAAAATGTCCATACCTAATTCAAAATATAGTCTTCCTTTTATCTCTTTCTTTGATGCGTATCAAATTGTATGCTCTTCATAGATCTATTTTTGTATAGATTGTAGTTTGATAGATCTCATCAAGGAGACCAGATATCAAAGGTAGCAAATATGTGTTCTTGATGGTAATTTTTTTGAGACCTTGATAATCAACATACATCTACAATGATCCATCTTTTTTCTTTACAAATAAAATTAGAGCTCTTGCTAGAGATTTGGAATGGTGTATGAAGTTCTTGGCCAAATTTTCTTCAATATATTCCTTGATTTCAACCAACTCATTTTGTGATAAATTGTAGATTGGTCCAAATAGCGGTTGTACTCTTTTTTGAAGGTTAATTGAGCAGTCATAGGAACGATGTTCCAAAATAGTATCCATATTTTTCTTCTCAAATACATCTTGAAAATCTTGATATTGATTTTGAATGCCACTTGAAGTCTTTCCACTAGTATAAATAGGTGTGGAATAAATGACAAAAGGTGATCCATCTTTTGTAGCATGTAAGAAAGTTCTTGCACCTACAAATATAAGTTTAATTATATTAGACTTATGAATTTTTACTTGATTAAGTATACTCTTAGTTATACTTTCAAAAAAGTCAAGACTATAAGAAGTCTAATCTATTTTAAGATTATATTTTTTTAGCTATGATAAACCTAAAATAACTGGATTAGAAGAAGATCTAATGATATTAAATATTACAAAGCTACTACGACCATTAGTTGTTATTTCTATAGGAAGGGTTTCATGAATAACATCTCCTAAAGACAACGGACGACCATCTATGACTTCTATATGAACAAGTTTAGTTTTCTTCACTAAAAGTATGCTATGTCTTTTAGCAAATTCTTCATCTGAGAAACATGTTGAGGCTCCTGAATCTAACAAGGCAGAGACTTTGTGATGTTTAGGTCCTAGAATAATATTTATTATTGTCGGGATAGAGAGAATTTGTCTCAAGAAAGCATTGGGCTTCTAGCTGCAACTAAATACTCAATCAAGTCTAAGTTATAAAAATATCAAGTTTATATATATAATATTTTTCTTTTTGGGCAATTACATCAAAACACAAGCCCAAGTACCAAGAAAACATCCAAATGTATGATAAAGAATCTTAAAACCTTATATATTCTTATGAGAAATGTTTTCCAAACTTCAATAACTCATATTTCAGGATCAGACCATCCAAAAAAATCTTAAATTTTACATGAATTACTGATATACTTTCAAAAAATTCCGCAAAAAATTCAATTACAAATTTATTACGGATCTTGAGATATCACCAAAATCCTAACAGTAGCTTTAAATCCTAGCTTACATACACCTACATACTAATTTCTTCATATTTCATAAAATAAGTACTCAAATACCATGAAATTTTTATTTATAGCTTTTTAACTTAATAACTCACACTTATAGAAATTTTGAGCCAAAAATTCGTCTAGAAACTCAAGATATGGCTCCAACCATTACTATCAACAAAATGACTCACTTATTGACTTTGATTTACATGTGCTGTCTTCAATGCCCTATAACTCCTTCATCTGGACTTCGAATTCATCAAATAGTATATGTAAAGTATAGCGAAGAAAGTGTTCTCTTCAATTCTAGTTGCCGATCTTTCATTGCTCTCCGTACGCGTACGTTATACTTCAAAGAGTGATAGTAGGTACAAATTTGACACCTTAACTTTGAACACCTATATCTCCTTCACTAAAACTCGAAATCATACAAACTCTTCACCCAAATCATACCCAAAATCTTGAACTTATTGATTCTAAACTCCAAAACTCGAATTACTTCAAAAAAAAAATCCTAATCCCTAATAAGACCTCGGGTAGCCTCCTTGAAGCCCATTAGGTATGGCCTTCGACCAATAGGAATGAAGATCCTCATTCCTTGCCTTCATCCAACTATGCCTTGCTTTCATCCCTTCCAATAAGCCTCCTAATAGTTTAGACTTTTAACTTTAGACTCCAACCTTCTCTTAAGTTTTATACTAAATATCTAAATCCTACATAATATAAACACTATAATCAAAATAGATAAATCTCCAAATAAATTTTCTTAGATCAATTCTCTTTAAATTTATTTACAAGCCACTCTAATTTACATCAAAACTTACAAACATATTATATGTCTTAATTAATTTTTATATACTATAAGAAATTATACTACAACATCGTAAAACATGGAGAGGATTCTGAGGAGAGAATAAGACCTTCACTAAGTGTTGTACAAGGTTCTAGCTGCACAGTCCCTATTCTAGTTGGACAAATTTTTTTTTTGACATGTTATCTTCTTTCATTGCCATACTCTTCAATTTATAGTTTCGTCGCTTCTTTGGGCAATGTTGAATAGTATGCTTAGATTCTCCAAAATATAAGCACAATCCTTCCTGACAACAATGAGTCTTTTCTTGCTCAGTAAGAGGTTTGAAACGTACTGCATCAATTTGCATATCCTCTACTTCTCAATGTATGTGTTGAAGAGATGTTGGTATTGCCATTCAATCATAGTAATATTGAGGTCTACTTGTACGATTCTTAGATCAAAATTCAAAAAGACAATTGTTGCACTTTACAACAAAGTCAATTGCTTCACTCAATGTTTGAGGATCAGGTAAGTTGAGCATTAATTTTTTACCTCATACTATAATCCATAGAGAAATTGGCTAACTGTCATGGACATACTCATGTAAGCTAGTAATTATATATACAAATAAGTGGAAGTAAGTAAAAGTAGGTAAAAGTAAGTTAATTCTATAGTATTTAATATGGAAGCTTTCTAAAAGCTTCATAGACACTGCTTTGACTTCATAGGTGTCTTTAATTGACTTTTTGGATTAAAAACGTGGTCAACAAGTTGGCCATTTGCCACACATGTTATTAGCTTGAAGATCAAGCTAACTATGTGGCCCACATGTAGAAAAAATTCCCTTGTAAGTCAAGGCATGTGTCCTACAAAGTCAACACATATTGGAGGTCCTATAGAATGTTGCCACATGGCCCCTAGTTAGATAGTATATATAGAGACAAGAGTGAAGCCTTCTTCACTCTTGTCAACTCCTTTCTTGCTTCTAGTCTAGTTTCAAGGGTCTTTAGTTTTCTTGTCTTTTGACAATACCCATTCCAGTTTCTCTTTCAATATACATACTTGGTTATTTATATTTTGTTACCTTTCTTTGAGTGAAGGCTCACTTGTCTGAATTGCTTTTTTCATCGAGTTCTTATCCTTGACAACAATAGCCATTCTAATTTCTCTTTCAATATATATTCTTGTTTATTTATATTTTGTTAACTTTCTTTGAGTGAAGGCTCACTTGTCTGAATTTTTTTTTTATCAAGTTCTTGTCTTTAACAGATTGACAAGAATACACCTACAATATCAGAGATTTGTCTAATCTTGATTAAGAGTGGATTACTCATTTTTCTTGATAAGATATAAGCATATTAGAAGTTACGGATTACCCTCTTCTAAATTGATATTGTCCTTAGTTTTTTCTTTGTTTCCAAGTCATGTCTTCTATTTTTCTTGAGCGATATTAGACATCTTCTCTTTTCTAAGTATTATCATAGCAGAATTTGTTGAAATGAAGAATGCAATAGCACAAATGCAAGAGCAATTGAGGGAGTTAATACTTGCGATGCATCAACTCAATTTATCACTACAAGGAGCAACAAGATTGGCAGGAAGCGAAGATATAGAAATGGTTGAAGCTGCTTCAACATCTGCACTTAACCATGTCCTTTTTTCTATGGTGGAACATCCTTCTAGTGTTAGAGAACGAAGAATTACCCTATCCGAGAAGTTTAATGGCCAGATCTAAGTTTCGAGGATTTATCAATCAAGTACAACTTGCGATTGAACTTCAACCCCAAAGCTATCCAACTCCAGGATCACAAGTTAGATTCATTGGTACACTTCTTTCAGGTTCGGCACTATCGTGGTTTTGAACGACGAGATCCAATATTGGATAATCTAGAGGTTTTTTTGGCAGAGTTTTGATCCATGTATGGAGAACATGATGCAATTCATGTTGCAACCAATAAGATCCGTATTTTACGACAAGGCAATCGATCAGTAACGTTATATGCTTCACAATTTCGACAACTTGCAACTGATATCAAGTCGGATGATGCTGCACTTATTAGCCAATTTTTCTACGGATTACAATATGAGGTAAAAAAATTAAGGCTCAACTTACTTGATCCTCAAACATTGAGTCAAGCAATTGACTTTGCTATGAAGAGTGACAATCGCTTATTTGAATTTCAATCTGAGAACCATACAAGTGGACCTCAACGTTACTATAATTCAATGGTAACACCAACACCTCTTCAACACATACATTCGGAAGTAGAGGATATGCAAATTGATGCAGTATGTTTCAAACCTCTTACTGAGGAAGAAAAGACTCATCGTCATCAAGAAGAATTATGATTATATTGTGGAGAACTAAAACACAGTGTTCAACATTGTCCTAAGAAACGACACAATCAAAAAATGAGGAGTATGGCTGTGAAAGAAGATAATATGTCAAAAAACGAGTTTGTCGAGCTACAATAGAAACCGTGTTGTTGGAATCTTGCACAACATCTAGTAAAGGTCTTATTCTCTCCTCAGAGCCCTCTCCTTGTTTTACATTAAATGTTATTTTAGGACCTAAATAATACAAAGCCTTTACCTTATTAGATTCAGGAGCCTTGGCATGTTTCTTAGATGAAGAATTTACTAAAAGACATAGTATATCTTTAGTAAAGAAAACTAAACCTGTTCATGTAGAAGTCATAGATAGTCGTCCATTATCTTCTAGAGATATTACTCACGAAACCCTTCCTATAGAAGTAATAATCAATGGTCATAATAGCTTTGTAGTATTTAATATCATTAGATCTCCTTCTAATCCAGTCATTTTAGGTTTATCTTGGTTAGAAAAATACAACCATCAAATAGATTGGATTTTCCAAACTCTTACTTTCACTAAAAGTATAACTAATAGTGTAGTTAATCAAGTAGAGAGTCATAAGTCCAGTTCAATTAAATCCATATTTATAGGTGCAAAAGCTTTCTTGCATGCTGCTATGAAAGAATCACCATATATTATTTATGTCACACCTATTTCTACTGGTGGAAAGTCTTCAAGTCACATTCCAAGCCAATATCAAGAATTTCAAGATGTATTCGTAAAAAAGAATGTGGATACACTCCCAAAACATCGTCCCTATAATTGCTCAATTGACCTTCAAGAAGGAGCACAAGTGCCATTCGGACCAAACTACAGTTTATCACAAAATGACTTGACTGAATTCAAGGAGTATATTGAAGAAAATCTAGCCAAGAATTTCATACGCCATTCTAAATCTCTAGCAGGAGCTCCAATTCTATTTGTGAAGAAAAAAAATGTATCATTGCAGATGTGTGTTGATTATCAAGGACTCAAGAAGATTATTATTAAGAACAGGTATCCACTACCTTTAATATCTGGACTTCTTGATCAGCTGAATCAAGTTAAGATCTATACAAAAATAGATCTCCAGGGAGCATACAATCTAGTATGCATCAAAGAAAGAGATGAATGGAAGATTGCATTTCGAACTAGGTATGGATATTTTGAATACAATGTCATACTTTTTGGACTTACAAATGCACCAGGAACTTTTCAACATCTAATGAATGATGTTTTTTGAGAATTTTTGGACGATTTTGTGGTCTGTTATCTAGACGACATCTTGATCTATTATAAGAATCCAAAAGAACATGAACTTCATGTTTGTCATGTGTTATAAAAATTAAGAGATGCAAGATTCTATGCCAAGATAGAAAAGTGTGTATTCTACACTACTCAAGTCGATTTCTTAGGTTACATCATTTCAAATGATGGAGTTATGATGGATTCTAAGAAAGTTCAAACTATTATAGATTAAAAGATTCCACAAACGGTAAAAGATGTCCAATGCATTTTGGGATTTGTCAACTACTATCGGATCTTCATCAAAGACTTCTCTCGAGTTATAGCTCCACTTACATGTTTGACTTGTCAAGACAAACTCCAATGGAATCAAGAAGCGGAAGTTGCTCTTGATAGGAGAACCCAAGATTTTAGTGGACTCTTTTCAAGATTCTAAAAGTGGATGTAAAACCATCTTCGGGATTCCATCCTCAAACTGATGGACAAACAAAGCGTGTTAATCAAGTTTTGGAACAATATTTAAGATGTACCATTAATTACCAACAAGATGATTGGACAACTTTTTTGCCATTGGTAGAGTTTGCTTACAATAACACGGTACATTCTTCTACAAAAAAAACACCTTTCTTTGCTAATTATGGTTATCATCCATGACTTGATACTTTTGACTTTTCAAAAGTTGATAATCCTGCTGCAAAAGATTTGGCGATTAATTTATCAGAGCTACATGCAACGATGAAGGCACAGTTAAAAGAGGTTCAAGAATAACAAAAGGTCAATGCAGATGTCTATAGAAAAGAACAACCACCATTCCTCTTAGGTGATAAGATATGGCTACTTTGTCGCAATATCAAGACCACTCATTCTTGTGACAAGTTGGACTATCGAAGGCTTGGACCATTTTCTATTTCTGCACAAATCAATCCAGTTGCATATCTTTTACATCTATCGAATTAAATGAAAATCCATCTAGTATTCCACGTGTCTCTTCTTGAACCATACAAGATAGTGGACATACCAAGAAGACGACAAGCTCCACCTCCTTCTATAGAAGTGGATAATAATGAAGAGTTTGAAGTAGAAGAAGTCTTAGATTCAAAGTGGCACCGAAATAAATTAGAATATCTTGTCCATTGGCACGGATATGATATTAGTGAATGCACATGGGAGCCAATAAAGAATCTTGCAAATGCAGCAAAGGCGGTGGAGGCTTTTCATCGACGACATCCATCAAAATCAAAATGAAAACCTTCTTTATAAAAGAAACAACATCTAGGCAAGATAACATTCTACTTTCAATCCTTGTTCGTAGCTTCTTTGTAGTTGTGAAGCTCAGGAGATGGAGAACCAACAACCAACGGATTCGACTCAAGAACCTTCATTTGCTAACCTATCGGATGAGACATTACGATTGTCACAACCATCAAGACGATGCAATCGAAATGATGTTAGAGACATAGTCCTTAGAACCTTTTAGAGACAAGTTTTTAGAACCTTCTAGAGATAAGCTTCTAAAACCTACTAGAAGCAAGTCTTTGGAACCTTCTAGAAGCTTCTTAGTTGGTAGAAGATGTTAGGAACATAGTCCTTAGAACCTTCTAGAGATAAGTTTCTAGAACCTTCTAGAAGCAAGTCTCTGGAACCTTCTAGAAGCTTCCTAGTTAGTAGAAGTTGCTTGAGAAGCTTCCTAAATAGGAGTATATATTGGAATCGAGGCTGAAGAGTTCTTCAGTCTCGACAACACATCTCTTGGAGCTCTAGTTCACCTCTCTGGTGTTGTTCTTGTATTCATCTGATTAATCTAGTTTTTACCAGTTCTTCTTGAACTTCTTGTTAGATCTCAAGTTTGTATTTCTGTATCCGTGACAGTTTGTCGAGACTTCACTCACCTCAGATATCAGAGCTAGTTTCTTCTTTGTTAGAGTGTGGATTACCCCTCTGCTTGGAAGTCTACTAGTACTTTAGAGGTTACGGATTACCCTCCTCTAAACTGATACTTCTTTTGTTACAATATTGGAGTCTTATTCTTCTTCGAGAGAGTGGATTACCCCTTTTCTTGAAGCTCTTAAGGCATTTTGAAGGTTGCGGAGTACCCTCCTCTAAACCAATATTGTCTTTTTGTAGAGTCATTTCTGTCCTTCTCTTAGAATGGCCGGAGGCCAAGACATTAGTATGACGGAAAGTTCAGAGTCCAAGTTAGATGCTATCATGAATGACCTCGCTACATTATTGCAAAGAACTGCAGAGATTGAAGGAGTCGTGGCAAGGCTTCATAATAATGGAGCATCTGAGATGGCACAATCTAGGTTGCACCAGCCTCAAACTTCTGCACTTAGAGAAGCAACTTTGCCTCAGGTTCGACAAGCACCACTAGTTCTACAACATAAGGAGCTCCTAGTTAGCCTTCCGAACAAGTTCGATGGTACGCGTTCCAAGTTTTGAGGATTTGTCAACCAAATCAGGTTGATAACAGTTTTATAGCCCGAACGCTATCCAACAGAGGAGTCACATGTTGGGCTTGCTGGAACCTTACTTACATGACAAGCTCTATCATGGTTTGCTCCTTTGTTTGAGAAACGATCATCCATACTAAACAACTTTGAAACCTTTTTGGAGGCATTTGCGGAAGCATTTGGTGAACACGACAAGGTTCGATGGGCTACAACAAAGATCCGGTCACTACGACAAGAGATGTGTTCTACATCAGTTTATGCATCAGACTTCAGGCAATTAGCATGCGACATCAATTGGGACGAAGAAGCGTTGATGAGTCAATTCTATTGGGGTTTAAGGGATGATGTGAAGGATTTGTTGTTAACTCTTCCTGATCCGCAAATGCTCAACGAAGCTATTAGCCAAGCTGTGAAGTGCGATAATCGCCTATTCCAACGTCGCCAAGACCAACGTTCAAGATAACATATGGTTCACCACACCCCAACTATGTCGGCAAGCAGCGTGAATTCACATTCAGAGGTAGAAGATTTGCAAATTGATGCGGTACATGTCAAATCTCTTACTTTAGAAGAAAAAAAGCGGCGTATGGAAGAAGGTCTATGCTTGTATTGCAGTGAAGAAGGCCACAAAGTTGAAAATTGTCCCAAGAAGCAAAATCGACGTATTATCAAGACTAGGGGCACGTTTATTCAGAAAAACGAGGATGCCCAGCCACAATAGGAACCATGCGGCTGGACAGTGAAATATCGCAACAACAACCAGGTTCCTTTCTTTCTGCTCAACCTGCCCTTTGTTTTACAATCGCTTTGCTTATTGGCCCTCAGAAACTGAGAACCTTAGCATTATTAGATTTAAGAGCATCTGCTTGTTTCTTAGACGAAGAAGTTGTGAAGCTTCATAAGATCTCTTTTGTACAAAAATCCAAACCTATTCACGTTGAGGTCATAGATGGACGACCTTTATTGTCTGGTAGTGTCACCCATGAATCAGAACCTACAGAAGTGACGTTTAAGGGCCATAGTAGTCATATTATTTTCAATATTATTAGAACCCCATCAAATCCTGTTATTCTTGGTCTTTCCTGGTTGAAAAAGCATAACCCATCTATAGATTAGAAGTTGTGGAAGATAACCTTTCCCACAAAACCACCCAAGAGCAAGCCTAGTAGAAAACCCCGAATAGAGATATCCTTATTTATTGGAGCAAGAGCGTTTATAAGATTGTCGAAGGAAGGCACACCGTTTGTCATTTATGCGGCTCCAACTACCACGGAGAAGATCTCGACAACAAGTATACCGAAGCAATATAAGGATTTTAAAGACGTGTTTCAAAAGAAAAATGCCAACATGCTACAGGAACATCGACCATATGATTGTGCCATAGACTTGCAGGAAGGAGCACAACCACCTTTTGGCCCAATCTAGAATCTATCGTAGATGGAATTGGCAGAGTTGTTGAAGTACATCGACGAGAATCTAGCCAAGAACTTCATCTGTCATTCAAAATCGTCAACTGGAGCATCCATCTTATTTGTGAAGAAGAAAGATGGCTCATTGCGGATGTGCATGGACTATCGAGGCCTCAACAAGATAACAAAGAAGAATCGTTATTCGTTACCCTTGATTTCTGGTCTTTTAGAACAACTTGGACGTACAAGGATCTTTACAAAAATTGATCTAAGAGGAGCTTACAACCTCGTACGAATCAAGGAAGGAGATGAGTGGAAGACAACGTTCCGTACAAGGTATGGCCATTTTGAGTATAATGTCATGCCCTTTGGTCTTACCAATGCTCCAGCGGTCTTTCAACATATGATGAATGACATTTTTCGAGAGCACCTGGACGATTTTGTTGACATCTATTTAGATGATATTTTGATATTCTCCAAAAATGAGGAAGAGCATGAAAAACACGTTCGTTTGGTCTTGGAGAAACTACGCGAGCGAGGACTATATGCTAAGTTGGAGAAGTGTTTATTTCACTAAATAGAGATGGAATTTTGGGGATTTGTTGCGACTATGGAAGGCTTGAAGATGGACCCCAAGAAGGTCGAAGCAATTGTGTCCTGGGAGGTTTCGAAGACAGTTAGAGACGTACAATGTTTTCTTGGTTTTGCTAACTTCTATCGGATCTTTATCAAAAATTACTCTCAAGTTGCTACTCTTCTCACTCGGTTGACATGTTAGGATAAGCTGGAATGGAAACCTCTAGCAGAGAAGGCGTTTCAAGACCTGAAGACCGCATTTACTACGGCTCCAAACTTGGTATATCCAGACTTTACAAAGGCCTTTTATTTAGAAACTGATGCTTTGGATTTTGCTTTAGGAGTTGTACTTTCACAAATGGGAGAAGACAAGAAGCTCCATCCGGTTGCATTCTATTCTTGAAAGTTCTCTGCTGCTAAAATCAATTATGAGATCCACGATAAAAAACTTCTTGCTATAGTGGATTCTTTCCAAGAATGGCGTCACTTTCTTGAAGGAGCTGCACATTCAGTGATTGTATACACAAATCAAAAGAATTTGGAATATTTCATGTCGGCTTGAGTTCTAAATCGAAGTCAAGCTCGGTGGAGTATGTTGCTATCTAGGTTCGATTTTGTTTTCACTTATCAACCTGGAAAGCAGCAAGGCTTATCTGATGCCTTATCGAGGAGATTGTATCTTGTACCATAGGCTGGAGAAGTAGCGTTTGATCAACAATGTATGACATTTTTGAAGCCAGAGCAATTTCAGCTTTGTGCTACTATTTTGCCAATTGATGTTGACTTCCTGAATCAGGTACGTGCCGTGACCATTAAAGATTCAGTAGCCATTGATATTAAGCAGCATGCCAATGACGACAAGTTTAAGGTGGAGGGAGATCTTTTATACTTTGAGGAGCGGTTATATATCCCAAAAGGACCAGTACGACTCTGAGTTCTTTAATCTCGTTACGATTTTCCAAGCTGCAGAATATTTTGGATTCAACAAGACCTTGAAGCTTATTTCTCGAGATTTTTGGTGGCTCCAAATGTGGAAGGATGTGAAAGATTTTGTCCTCTCCTGCGACATCTGTTCAAGATCCAAGAATCCTCGGCATCGCCCTTATGAACTTCTACAACTATTGCCGATTCCATGTCGATCATGGTCTTCAATTTCCATGGACTTCATCACGGACTTGCCATCATCGAACTCATTTGACAGCATCTTTGTCGTGGTAGATCGGCTTACAAAAATGACGCACTTTGTCCCTTATAAGAAGACATCGTCCAGTGAAGTCACAGCAAGGCTCTTTCTCGATAATGTGTATCGTTATCATAGACTACCAGATGATATCATATCAAATCGAGGAACCCAATTCGTATCAAAGTTTTGGAGATCTCTCTTTGAGATACTGTTAGGGACATATTCCTTAGAACTTTCTAGAAGAGAAGCCTCTGGAACCTTTTAGAGAGAAGTTTCTAGAAGCTTCTAGAAAAGAAGCCTCTGGAACTTTCTAGAAGCTTCTAGAAAAGAAGCCTCTGGAACTTTCTAGAAGCTTCTAGAAAAGAAGCCTCTGGAACTTTCTAGAAGCTTCCTAGTTAATAGAAGTAGCTCGAGAAGTTTCTAGAACCTTCTAGAAAGGAAGCCTCTGGAACCTTTTAGAAGCTTCTTAGTTAATAGAAGTAGCTCGAGAAGCTTCCTAAATAGGAGTATATACAGGGATCGAGGCTGAAAAGTTCTTCAATCTCGACAACACATCTCTTGGAGTTCTAGCTCACCTTTCTGGTGTTGTTCTTGTACTCATCTGTTTAATCTAGTTCTGCCACTTCTTCTTGAACTCCTTGTTAGATTTCAAGTTTGTATTTTGTGTCCGTGACAGTTTGTCGAGACTACACTAACTTGAGATATCAGAGCTAGTTCTTTCTTAGTAGAGTGTGGATTACTCCTCTACTTGAAGGTATACTAGCATTTTTTAGAGGTTGCGGATTACCCTCCTCTAAAGTGATACTTCTTTTGTTACAATATTGGAGTCTTATTCTTCTTAAAGAGAGTGGATTACCCCTCTCCTTGAAATTTTTAAGGCATTTTATAGGTTGTGGATTACCCTCCTATAAACCAATATTGCCTCTTATATGGTCATTTTTGTCCTTCTTTTAGAATTGCCGGAGGTCAAGACATTAGTATGACAGAAAGTTCGGAGTCTAAGTTAGATGCTATTATGAATGCCCTCGCTACGTTATCACAAAGAACTGCAGAGATTGAAGGAGTGGTGGCAAGGCTTCATAATGATGGAGTATCTGGGATAGCACAATCTAAACTACACCAGCCTCAAATTTCGGCACTTGGAGAAACAACTTTACCTCAGGTTCGACAAGAACCACTAGTTCTACAATATAAAGAGCCTCGAGTTAGCCTTCCAGATAAGTTTGATGGAACACGTTCCAAGTTTCGAGGATTCATCAATCAAATCAGGTTGATAACAGTTTTATAGCTCGAACGATATCCAACGGAGGAGTCATGTCTTGGGTTTGTTGGAACCTTACTTACGGGACAAGCTCTATCATGGTTTGCTCCTTTGTTTGAGAAACGATCATCCATATTAAACAACTTCGAAACCTTTTTAGAAGCATTTGCGGAAGCATTTGGTGAACACGATAAGGTTCGATGGGCTACAACAAAGATCCGGTCGCTACGACAAGAAATGCGTTCTACATCAGTCTATGCTTCGGATTTCAAGCAATTAGTATGCGACATCAATTGGGATGAAGAAGCGTTGATGAGTCAATTCTATTGGGGTTTAAGAGATGATTGAAAGGATTTGCTGTTAACTCTTCCTGATCCACAAACGCTCAATGAAGCCATTAGCAAAGCTGTGAAGTGCGATAATCGCCTATTCCAACGTCGCCAAGACCAATGCTCAAGACAACATAGAATTTGCCATGCTCCAACTATGTCGGTAAGTAGTGTGAATTCGCATTCAGAGGTGGAAGACATGCAAATTGATGCGGTACGTATCAAATTTCTTACTATAGAAGAAAAAAAGCGACGTATGGAGGAAAATTTATGCTTTTACTGCGGTGGAGAAGGCCACAAAGTCGGAAACTGCCCCAAAAAGCAAAATCGAGGCATAGTCAAGACTAGGGGAGTATTTGTTCAGGAAAACGAGGATGCCCAGCCACAGTAAGAACCGTGCGGCTGGACAATGAAATATCCCAACAACAATCAGGTTCCTTTCTTTCTGCCCAACCTGCACTTTGTTTTACAATCCCTCTGTTTATCGGCCTTCAAAAACTGAGAACCTTAGCACTATTAGACTCAGGAGCATCTGCTTGTTTTTTAGACGAAGAATTTGCAAAGCGTCATAAGATCCCTTTAGTACAAAAATCAAAACCTGTTCATGTTGAGGTCATAGATGGGCGACCTTTATTGTCTGGTAGCATCACCCATGAATCAAAACCTATAGAAGTAACATTTAAAGACCATAGTAGTCATATTATTTTTAATATTATTAGAACCCCATCAAATCCTATTATTCTTGGTCTTTCTTGGTTGGAAAAACATAATCCATTGATAGATTGGAGGTTGCGGAAGATGACTTTTCCAACAAAATCATCCAAGAAAAAACCTAGTAAAAAACCTCGAAAAAAGAAACCCTTATTCATTAGAGCAAGGGTGTTTATAACATCATCTAACGAAGGCACTCCATTTATCATTTATGCGGCTTCAACTACCGAGGAGAAGATCTCAACACCAAGTATACCGGAGCAATATAAAGATTTTGAAGACGTGTTTCAAAAGAAGAACGCCGACATACTACCAAAACACCGACCATATGATTGTGCCATAGACTTGCAAGAAGGAGCACAACCACCTTTTGGCCCAATCTACAATCTATCGCAAACAGAGTTTGCAGAGTTGCAAAAGTACATCGACGAGAATCTAGCCAAGAACTTCATTCGTCATTCAAAATCATCAGCTGGAGCACCCATCTTATTTGTGAAGAAGAAAGATGGATCACTAAGGATGTGTGTGGACTATCGAGGCCTCAACAAGATAATAAAGAAAAATCGTTATCCATTACCCTTGATTTCTAGTCTCTTAGAACAATTTGGACGTGCGAAGATCTTTACAAAAATTGATCTAAGGGGAGCTTATAATCTCGTACGAATCAAGGAAGGAGATGAGTGGAAGACAGCATTTTGTACAAGGTATGGTCATTTCGAGTATAATGTCATGCCTTTTGGTCTTACCAATGCTCCAGCAGTTTTCCAACATATGATGAATGACATCTTTCGAGAACACCTCGATGATTTTGTTGTCATCTACTTGGACAATATTCTAATATTCTCTAAAAACGAGGAAGAGCATGAGAAGCATGTTCATTTGGTCTTGGAGAAACTATGCAAGCGAGGACTATATGCCAAATTAAAAAAGTGTTTATTTCACCAAACGGAGATGGAGTTTTTGGGATTCATTGCGACTACAGAAGGTTTGAAGATGGACCCCAAGAAAGTAGAAGCAATCATGTCTTGGGAGGTTCCAAAGACGGTTAGAGACGTACAATGCTTTCTTGATTTTGCTAACTTCTATCGGATCTTCATCAAGAATTATTCTCAAGTTGCTGCTCTTCTCACTCGATTAACATGCAAGGATAAGTTGGAATGGGGACCTTTGGCAAAGAAGGCATTTCAAGACTTGAAGACAGCATTTATTACAGCTCTAATTTTGGTACATCCAGACTTTACAAAGGCCTTTTATTTAGAGACTGATGCTTCAGATTTTGCTTTGGGAGCTGTGCTTTCACAAATGAGTGAAGACAAGAAGCTCCATCCAGTTGCATTCTATTCTCGAAAGTTCTCTGCTGCTGAAATCAATTATGAGATCCACGATAAGGAACTTCTTGCTATAGTGGATTCTTTCGAAGAATGGCGTCACTTTCTTGAAGGAACTGCACATCCAGTGACCGTATATAAGGATCACAAGAATTTGGAGTATTTCATGATGGCTCGAGTTTTAAATCGGCGTCAAGCTCAGTGGAATATGTCGCTATCTAGATTCAATTTTATTATCACTTATCGACCTGGAAAGCAGCAAGGACTATCCGATGCTTTATCAAGGAGATCGTATCTTGCACCAAAGGCTGGAGAAGCAGCGTTTGATCAACAATGTACAACGTTATTGAAGCCAGAGAGATTTCAACTTTGTGCTACTATCGTATCATTTGATGCTGACTTCCTAAACTAGGTACGTGCTATGACCATTAAAGATTCAGTATCCATTGATATCAAGCAACGTACCAATGACGACAAGTTCAAGGTGGAGGGAGATCTTTTATACTTTGAAGAGCGATTGTACATTCCAAAAGGACCATCACGACTCCGAGTTCTTCAATCTCGCCATGATTTTCCAGCTGTAGGACATTTTGGATTCAACAAGACCTTGGAGCTTATTTCCCGAGATTTTTGGTGGCCCCTAATGTAGAAGGAGGTGAAAGATTTTGTCCTCTCCTGTGATATCTGTTCAAGATCCAAGAATCCTCGGCATCGCCTTTATGGACTTCTACAGCCATTGCCAATTCCACGTCGACCATGGTCTTCAATTTCTAGGGACTTCATCATTGACTTGCCATCATCAAACTCATTTGACAGCATCTTTGTCGTGGTAGATCAGCTTACGAAGATGGCACACTTTGTTCCTTGTAAGAAGACATCATCCAGTGAAGTCACAGCAAGACTCTTTCTCAATAATATGTATCGATATCATGGACTACCAGATGATATCATATCAGATCAAGGTACCCAGTTCATGTCAAAGTTTTGGAGATCTCTCTTTGGAATATTGAAGGTGGATATCAAGCTTTCTTCAGCTTTTCATCCTCAAATTGATGGCCAAATGGAACGGGTGAACCAAGTCTTGGAACAGTACTTACAGCGTCAACTATCAGCAAGACGATTGGACTGCATATCTATCGCTAGCCGAGTTTGCATATAACAACACCCTCCATGCATCGACTCAACAAACACCATTCTTTTTCAACTATGGATATCATCTGAAGCTTAATTTATTGAGTCCGTCAACAAATAACAATCCAGTAGCTGAAGGATTTGCGAAACAACTATCAGAGCTTCAAACTATGTTGAAGCTTCAATTACAATCCGCTTAAGAATCCTATAAGACGTCTGTACATAGATTTCGGAATCAAGTACCTACTTTCAAAGTTGGAGACAAAGCCTGGCTTCTTCGACGAAATATCAAGACCAAGCAACCATATGATAAGTTGGACTATCGAAGATTGGAACCATTTATCATCGAGAAGCAAATTAATCCAGTGGCATACCGGCTGGAGTTACCGGCTTTTATGAAGGTACATCCAGTCTTTCATGTTTCTCTGTTGGAACCTTATCGAGAGTCATCTTTTCATGGAAGAGTGCAATGTCCGCCACCTAGTATTGAAATCGAGAACCATGAAGAATACGAGGTTGAAAAGGTATTGGATTCACGGTGAAGGTGGAGAAAGTTAGAATATCTTGTTCATTGGTGCGGCTATGATATTAATGAGCGAACGTGGGAGCCAGCTGAAAATCTTGCGAATGCGCCACAAAAGGTACAGGAGTTTCATCAACGACATCCTGATAAATCTAAATCAATTCGACGATAGCTTCTTTCTGAAGCTTGTTCTCCCAACAATATAAGAAAAGGAGAGAGCACCAACAAAATTCGTAGTTGATGTAGTTATTTTTTCCAAGGTAGATCGTAGTTTGGTCTTTTGATATGGATAGCCAAGAGATAGATACTATGCCAGTCAGAGTATCGCAACCGAGTAGCTCACGAAGGCAACCCTGAGATGAAGAACTACATGTACCACGACGACGACGGAGGATACCGAATAACCGATCACTGGTGATTGTACTTGAGATCGAGCCTGCTTACGATGGTCAGCCAGAAGGCGTGTTTGTAGGACAATTTCACAATGAGGACACGGAAGTTCATGCTTTGTCAGAAGTCGAAGGCGTGGGCCACTACCGTTGGCTTCAAGGCTCGATGAACCACTTACCTCGTGAACAACAGTTGAAGTTCATAGCAGAAGTTATGCGACAGATCTTCATTTTCTTGCGTTGGTACTGATCAACAACATTGCTTCTCAGAGACCTCGAAGCTAAAGGAGGGGGTGAGGTTAGGGACATATTCCTTAGAACTTTGTAGAAGAGAAGCCTCTAGAACCTTTTAGAGAGAAGTTTCTAGAAGCTTCTAGAAAAGAAGTCTCTGGAACCTTATAGAAGAGAAGTTTCTACAAGCTTCTAGAAAAGAAGCCTCTGGAACTTTCTAAAAGCTTCCTAGTTAATAGAAGTAGCTCGAGAAGTTTCTAGAACCTTCTAGAAAGGAAGCCTCTGGAACCTTTTAGAAGCTTCTTAGTTAATAGAAGTAGCTCGAGAAGCTTCCTAAGTAGGAGTATATATAGAGATCGAGGCTGAAAAGTTCTTCAGTCTCGACAACACATCTCTTGGAGTTCTAGCTCACCTTTCTGGTGTTGTTCTTGTACTCATCTGTTTAATCTAGTTCTGCCACTTCTTCTTGAACTTCTTGTTAGATTTCAAGTCTGTATTTTGTATCCGTGACAAATACTGAAGGTGGATATCAAGCTTTCTTTGGCTTTTCATCCTCAAACTGAGAGCCAAATGGAACGGGTGAACCAAGTCTTGGAACAATACTTACGATGCAGCATCAACTATCAGCAAGACGATTGGACCACATATTTGTCGCTGTCGTGTTGTAACACGAGTATATAGTGAAAATAAAAAGAAAGGGGAATTTTATTAATATTCAGTTACCTCAAATATTGGGAGCATCGACCAACTCCAGTGCAAATACTGAGTGGTCAGGTTCAGTCACTCTGTTACAGTCAGTCGGGGCATACTGAAATGCTCCATTTGATTCCAATAACGGGAGTCAACAGGAAGAGAAGGACCAATTTATACGACAGGTCTTAGCCAATCTGACGCGAGGACCAATTTGACCCAATTACGGGAACATCCAGGTTACTACGGGCATCTTTCCCAATATAGGACCTGAATTGGTCGGGCGACTCAATGTGGTCCCGATTACGGGGTTCGATTCTGTTTCAGGCTGTCCTGTTCTCTGTGCCGTTTCAGGGAACGTTGTTTACGGTAAATGGATCTCTTAAAGGTAAAAACGGAGGAGAAGGCCTTGATGACGTGAGCCAATTTTGGATCTAAGCTCTGACGGCGGGAGCCAATTCCGGATCTAAGATGAAAGATTGAAGAAATTCAGAGGATAAGGTTAGGGGAGAATATAGTTTTAGGAAGGGAGGTTTTTTTTTTCGGGGGGAGCTAGTTTTCAAGCTCTTCAAGGTGACTAGTTCGGTTTTCATTAGAGTTTTTGGGAAGAAGACTAGAGAGAGAGGAGCTTCATGCTTCGGGTCGGAGAAGGAAAGACATAGAATTTGGATTTTTCTTCTTCGTAGAGTTTTGGGACGACTGAGGCAATCGCTGCTGAAGTCAGTATTGTAATGGTGAATCGGGATTTTTAATGAAGTGGATTTGAATACTCTTGACTGTTTTGTGAAATCGAGTTACGTCTGTGATTGAAGGATTAAAAGGGTGTTTATAGGATTGAGTATGTGGAGTGAATGAAAATTATTGGATTAATCTAACAAAACAGTCAGTGAATACAAGATCGTAAGTACAAAGCGGTATTGGAGATAAGCAGATTGGGTTGTTCGGGGTTCTCTGTAACGTCTAGAGACCTACCGGCTGGGGCAAAAAAGGACTTTGACAAGCAGTCGAAGGGCATCCGTATAGATTTACGGTGTATTCTTACAGTCATTTATATTCCAGCAGTCAAAACTGATAGACTGCTTGACTATCGGCGAATCTCCATACTACCTTCTATAGCCAGACGCCCGGCACGTTCTCGAGCAAGAAAGCACGTAATACTACATAAAGTGGTGAACCCGACGTGAAAGCTTGAGGTAGAAGGTATTGGATTTCGGTTGATTTTATCTTTATTTTCATGGAAAACGAAAATAAAAATTTTGAAGGATTTTTGGGAGGAGTTTCTGGTGGGCAGTCTTCTAAAGGACAAGGTATGCACATGGATCCGTCTATTGCTAGTTTGTTTCAAGCCTTCTCATTGTCAATGCAGCAACAGCAAAGCAATGATCGAAAGGAAGCTTTGGCAACCAAAGCATTGCAAGCAGTGGTCAATAAAATTGATCAATTTGATGGGAGGAATATTTCAAGGTATTTAAG
This sequence comes from Physcomitrium patens, assembly GCF_059467195.1. NCBI lineage: Eukaryota > Viridiplantae > Streptophyta > Bryopsida > Funariales > Funariaceae > Physcomitrium > Physcomitrium patens. The sequence continues at coordinate 7,591,459 of NC_143426.1, forward strand.
ATGTTATGTTCGTGAAATGGAATTAAATCAGGTTTCTGAGAAGAAAATGGTTGCACTATTTGGACTTGCCACGATACCGCAGATAAGAGACCACATTACATCGATTACGGATCGTTACGGGAATTCATGGGAGGATTTTTCACATGCATTAAAAGACGAATATTTCTTGGAAGATGTTGATCGCGTTACTAAGAAGCTGTTTCTGGGATGGATTGAATGGCCCAATAAGAATTTGCAAGCAACAGAGCTACTAAGAGAATTTGAGAGGCAGTACTCTCAATTGTCGAAGGTAGAAAAATTGACATTGGAGCCGAACAAAGTTGATCTATTTCTTCAAGCTGCTGATGGAGAATTGCAAGAGAAATTAGAACCCCTTCTTGAAGACAAAGAAGAAGATGAAGGATTGACAACGAAGTGGAAGAACGTTGAAGATGCGGTGGGGTTGCTTACAAAAAAAGAAAGGATGAAGGATAGGAGCAATATTCCAAATACAGTACAAGCACCCAAAGCTCCAGTACGTACAACACCACCGACAATGCCTACAGTTCAACCTTCGACATCCTTGTCAAAGAAAGCAGATATGAGAATGGAAGAAATTATACAAGGAATGCGAGATCTTCAAATCAAATTGGCAAGACTTGAAGAGAATACTTCTATAAATAATTCGAAGAATGTTTCAAAACAAAGATATGTACAAAGATGCATTTGGTGTGATGATGCTTCACACCCTAGAAAAGATTACAATGAATTTAATAATATGATATGGCAGGGAATTATTTGCTGGAAAGATGGGAAGATAGCATTGAAAAATAGAGAGGATCTTCTTCAAACCAATTTTGGCAAGGGAGGAATGAGAGCATTGGTTCAAGATTACCTAAAAGAGCATGAAACAGCAGCACGAGAAAGTGTAAGTTATGGTGCTAGAGTAGATGATGAAATTGGTGGAAGTACGGAAACTAGTGAGTTTTGGGCTTCTGCCGTTTCTACAATGCAAGAAGGGAAATTACCTCGAGAAGCGTTATTGAGAACTGCAGCTACAATACGAGGAAGAACAGGTTGGGAGGATCCTGTTGAGTCTCTTTCAGTTCATGCATATATTGCTAAAAGCCAACATGAAGCTTTGATGGAAGAAAAAAGACGAGGAAATTTTGATGATACTAGAGAAGGAAATTCTTTTAAGAGGCAAACTCAAGGAGACAAGGCTCGGGAGGCAGCTTCACAAGAATTGCCTGTAAATGATACCTCAGCATCATTGGAAAAAAAAAAGCAAGAGAGACAAAAGATAAAGGTAAATCAATTGCTTATAAGCTACTTTCTGACATTGAAGCAGCAACAAATTTGAAAGGGGTGTTGGAAGAACGTATATTAAACGCTAAGGTGGAATTCACATTGAAAGAAGTCTTGGGAATTGCAAAGAAGGAGTTTCATGATGTTATCATTGACAGCATTAAGCGAAAGAGGTAATTAATGAGCGAAACTGGAATGAGTCATGCTATTGATGCAAGAATATGTAGAGATGAAGAAGAGGTTGATATTGGTTACGAGCAACCAACAAATGAAAAGAATAGGTATAATCAGCGAGTACGTTTCGAAGATTCTAGTGACAAGGAAATGGAAACTTTGAGCCATTATACTCAAAAGCATTGGGCAAGGGCAACTACTGAGGTATTAATGAAGGTAGGAGATATAGAAGAACCAATAGTTGCTTTGGTGGACCATGGTTCTGAAATAAATCTTATGTCTAAAGATCTTTATAAGAAGCAAAAATGGCCAATTGATATGGATCATGGATGGGCAATTCGAGCAGCTAATAACACATGGGGCGAATTATATGGAGCTTGTCCAGATGTCAAAATTTGAATTGGGGATGTTGCGACTGAGCAACATTTCTTTGTTCAGGATACAACGTCTTATCCGTTGATTTTAGGACAACCTTATATTACAGCAACACGGATGGAAACAAAAGTACTTGACGATGGTTCTGCTTATGCAAGGGTACGTAGCGAGGATGGGAGGAAAGCTGTACAATTTCTAACAGTACCTCCTAACCATGAACGGAATCGAGATAGGTTGAGGGAGAAAGCATTGCCAAAGATTGTTGAAGGATTTAAGGATTTTGGGGAGGTACCACTGTAAAGCAAGATTATGGAGGTACAAAAGAGGAGGTACTCTCGCGAGATGAAGGTGCCTTTGATGCGAGTTTCATTGGTATATTGGAGAATGGAAATATTATATATAAGAAAGTTGATGATTTTAAAAGAAAAGAAAGAAAAAGATTATATGATATTGAAGGACAGTTATGCAAGTTAGGTACATTGCAAGATGATGAGAGGATTTTGGGTGTTTATGAAGAAAATGGACTGGAAGATTCATTGGAATTGATTACATCTATTGGGTTAGGGGATAATGATAAGATTGTTGAGATTCATTCGAGAGAGGTTTATACCATGCTTGAATCTTTTCAAGCACCACAAGTCATAGTAGAGACGAGATATAATATGGCAGATAAGAAGGTAAAGCCTGTTGTCGGACCATTACCAGAGGATTCTAAAGAACAAATGGGAGAAGCATCAAAAGAAGCAAGTTTAAGAGATCCAATGAGTATTGGACATCAGTTTACTGAAGAGACTTTTAAAGAATTGAAGATTGGTTCTGATGGTTCTTTATTGCCAGAGGAAATTACTTGCTTCAAAAAGATGTTGGCTAAACAAGGTAGATCGTTTGCCTTCGAATCTCATGAAATTGGGTGTGTGGATCCAAATATTGTAACACCTATGGTTACCTTCACTGTACCGTATGTACCTTAGAATCTAAGACCGATTCCAGTACCGAGGGCACATTTACCTAAATTGGTGGAACTATTGAAAGAAAAGATAAAGATGAAAATATTAGAACCTTCATTTGCGCCGTATTCTAGTCGATGGTTTACGATACCTAAGAAGAATGGGTCACTACGGTTTATTCAAGATATGCAACCGGTGAATGCAGTAACTGTCAAGAATGCAGGAATTGGACCTATTGTGGATGAATTTGCTGAGGCGTTTGCTGGAAGGGCGATCTATTCAATGGGTGATTTTTATTCAAGTTATGATCAATTTCAACTTGTCGAAGGAAGTAGAGATATGACAACGATGAGGACACCACTTGGATTGGTTAGAATGTGCACTCTTCCTCAAGGCGCGACCAACTCAGTTGCGCATATGATGAATGGGATGAATAAGGTATTGAGAGATTTTATTCCGGAAAAGACTATGCCTTTTCTGGATGATGTTCCTATAAAAGGGTGCAGAGAAGGAGTCAAGGATGAAACTTTAGATACGAGGGGGTGTCGCAGATATGTTGTTGATCATATACAAGATTGTGAAAAGATTTTAACTCGGCTTGGAGAAGTTCATCTTACATTATCGGATATGAAGTCCGTATTTGGAGTGCAAGAGGTTGTAATTGTTGGACATTTATGCGGATCTTACGTAAGAAAACCAGATCCGACTAAAGTTGATGCAATTGGAAGGATGAAAGAGGATTTTGATTCTTTAACAGAAGTTCGCAAGTTTTTGGGTGCATGTATATTTTATCGAATCTGGATCCCTCATTTTGCTCACATAGCGGATCCATTATATGAACTGTTACGCAAGGGTTACCGATTTGAATGGAAAGAAAGGCATATTCAGGCAATGCAAAGATTGAAGAAATTATTGATGTCACCTCCAATATTGAGGAAGGTTGATTATAAGTGCAATAGACCAGTGATTCTTACTGTAGACGCTAGTCCAATTGCCATTGGATGGGCTGTGGGTCAAGATGATTCTAATGGGAGTAGATTTGCAGTTCGATTTGGGGCTAAAGTTTTAAGTATTCATCAGCGTGCATATTCGCAAGTCAAAAGAGAACTTTGGGAAGTCATTTCGGCTATGAAAGCTGAAAAGGACTATTTGATTGGGGCAGTAGTAGTAATTGAAACAGATTGCTTGCCATTGCTTGGAATGATTATTAATTGTTCAACGCCAGATATTGCAATGTTGAGATGGATTGCTTATATTAAGTCACTAAATCCAGAATTTAAGCATATCACTGGAAAGGACAATTTAGTAGCAGACATGCTATCTCGAGCAAGATACGAGAGGGAGGACGAAATGGTTGAAGACATTGATGATGTCGGATTGAAATTCTATTCAATATCAAATCTCAACAGAGAAGACAAGCTATTTCTTGAAGAATCTTATGAAGGAGAATTATTGGATATTGGTCATTATTTGAATACCTTGTCTAAGCAGGGGAATTAGTCTACAGAAAAATTCAAACAAATAAGAAAAAAAGCATATGGATTTTTACTTCGAGATGGATTCTTATGGAAGAGACCGAAGAAAGGAATTGGGATGCCACAACGAGTGATAGGCAAAAGGGAAGAAAAACTAAAATTATTAAAGGAGTTTCATGATAGTTTATGGGCAGGGCATAGAGGAATCTGGGCTACTTTTGCTAAACTCAAGGAACGATATTCGTGGAAAAATATGTATCGAGATGTGCTCTCATTTGTAGAGTCATGTGAAATCTGTCAATCGTATTCTAATATCCGACATCGAGATGGTCTTCATCCTACGTATCCTCTGGCTATTCATTTTAAATGGGTTGTTGATTTAGTTATTATGCCGGTTGGGTTATGGTAGATGAGATATTTGGTTTTAGCTCATGAAGATTTATCAAATCAAGTAGAAGGAAGAGCATTGAGGACAAAATCTACAGAGGGGATTTGTAGGTTTTTTGCTTGAAGATGTCATTTGCCGCTACGGATGCGTAGGAAAAATCACTGCATATTGTGGAGAATTAAATGTTCAAGAAGCTCGTAAGTTCTTTGAAAGATGTGGAGTTAAACTATCACTGACTACTACTTATAATCCGGAAGGGAATGCAAAAAGCGAACGCGGTCACCTGCCAATTGTGAAAGCATTAGTTAAAGCTTGTAATATTAAAGTTAAAGAGTGGCCACGGCTTTTGTCATTTGCATTATGGGCTGATCGAACAACACATAGTTCGGTGACAGGATATATGCCAGTAGAACTTATGACAGGTCAAAAACCAATTATGCCGATTGAAGAAAAGGTACTTACTTGGAGTATGCTACCATGGGAAGATGGATTGACAAGAGAAGAACTTCTGGCTATTAGGATTCGACAATTGGAGCAAAGAACGGAAGATGTCCAGATAGCATTGGAAAGGTTAAAAAGAGCAAGGTTACAAAACAAGGCGCAATTCGATAAGCAACATCGATTGAGACCAAAAGCAATCGAGGAAGGTGACTAGGTACTTGTTTATGACAATAGTCTGGATAATCAACATAGTACTTTGCGGAAATTTTCAAAACGTTGGTTTGGACCATATGTTGTAACAACTGTTCATGATAATGCGACTTACTCATTACGGGAGTTAGATGGTACAAAATTGAAAATACCAATTGCTGGGAAGCGAGTAAAAATATTTAAACGAATACACGCGGAGATGAATATGGAAGACCTTAATAAAGGTACAGAGATTCCGCAGCAAGAAGATGAAAGTGATTTGGATAATGAAGGTGACGAAGACGAATTGGACAAAGACGTAGAAGATATATATTCTGAATCAAACAGCAATTGGGTAAATTGGTGCATACCGGAGGATGCACAGGTTCAGAGGGGGTGGATGTGATGTTGTAACACAAGTATACAGTGAAAATAAAAAGAAAGGGGAATTTTATTAATATTCAGTTACCTCAAATATTGGGAGCATCGACCAACTCCATTGCAAATACTGAGTGGTCAGGTTCAGTCACTCCGTTACAGTCAATCGGGGCATACTGAAATGCTCCATTTGATTCCAATAACGGGAGTCAACAGGAAGAGAAGGACCAATTTATACGACAGGTCTTAGCCAATCTGACGCGAGGACCAATTTGACCCAATTACGGGAACATCCAGGTTACTACGGGCATCTTTTCCAATATAGGACCTGAATTGGTCGGGCGACTCAATGTGGTCCCGATTACGGGGTTCGATTCTGTTTCAGGCTGTCCTGTTCTCTGTGCCGTTTCAGAGAACGTTGTTTACGGTAAATGGATCTCTTAAAGGTAGAAACAGAGGAGAAGGCCTTGATGACGTGAGCCAATTTCGGATCTAAGCTCTGACGGCGGGAGCCAATTCCGGATCTAAGATGGAAGATTGAAGAAATTCAGAGGATAAGGTTAGGGGAGAATATAGTTTTAGGGAGGGAGGTTTTTTTTTTCGGGGGGAATCGGGGGGGAGCTAGTTTTCAAGCTCTTCAAGGTGACTAGTTCGGTTTTCATTAGAGTTTTTGAGAAGAGGATTAGAGAGAGAGGAGCTTCATGCTTCGGGTCGGGGAAGGAAAGACATAGAATTTGGATTTTTCTTCTTCGTAGAGTTTTGGGACGACTGAGGCAATCGCTGCTGAAGTCAGTATTGTAATGGTGAATCGGGATTTTTAATGAAGTGGATTTGAATACTCTTGACTGTTTTGTGAAATCGAGTTACGTCTGTGATTGAAGGATTAAAAGGGTGTTTTTAGGATTGAGTATGTGGAGTGAATGAAAATTATTGGATTAATCTAACAAGACAGTCAGTGAATACAAGATCGTAAGTACAAAGCGGTATTGGAGATAAGCAGATTGGGTTGTTCGGGGTTCTCTGTAATGTCTAGAGACCTACCGGCTGGGGCAAAAAAGGACTTTGACAAGCAGTCGAAGGGCATCCGTATAGATTTACGGTGTATTCTTACAGTCATTTATATTCCAGCAGTCAAAACTGATAGACTGCTTGACTATCGGCGAATCTCCATACTACCTTCTACAGCGAGACGCCTGGCACGTTCTCGAGCAGGAAAGCACGTAATACGACACCGCTAGCCAAGTTTGCATATAACAACACCCTCCATGCATCGACTTAATACACACCATTCTTTTCCAACTATGGATATCATCCGAAGCTTGATTTATTGAGTCCATCAACAAATAACAATCCAACAGCTGTAGGATTTGCGAAACAACTATCAAAGCTTCAAAATACGTTGAAGCTTCAATTACAATCCGCTCAAGAATCCAGAAGGTGTCTACAGATAGATTTTGGAATCAAGTACCTACTTTCAAAATTGGAGATAAAGCATGGCTTCTTCGACGAAATATCAAGACCAAGCGACCATGTGATAAGTTGGACTATCGAAGATTGGGACCATTTATCATCCAAAAGCAAATCAATCCAGTGGCATACCGTCTGGATGTACCGACTTCTATGAAGGTACATCTAGTCTTTCATGTTTCTCTGTTGGAGCCTTATCGAGAGTCGTCTTTTTCTAGAAGAGTGCAATGTCCGCCACCTAGTATTAAAATCGAGAACCACAAGGAATACGAGATTGAAAAGGTACTAGATTCACGGCGAAGGTGGGGCAAGTTGGAATATCTTATTCATTGGTGTTGCTACGACATTAATGAGCGAACGTGGGAGCCGACTGAAAATCTCGCTAATGCGCCATAAAAGGTACAGGAGTTTCATCAACAACATCCTCATAAAACTAAGCCGGTTCAATGATAGCTTCTTTCTGAAGCTTGTTCACCCAAGAATATAAGAAAGGGAGAGAGCACCACCAAAATTCGTTGTTGATGTAGTTATTTTCTCTAAGATAAAATAGAATTTTTTCAATAACCATAGTTTGGTCTTCTGATATGAATAGCCAAGAGACAGATACTATGCCAGTCAGATTATCTCAACCAACTAGCTCATGAAGGCGACCCTGAGATGAAGAACCACTTGCACCATGACGACGACAGAGGATACCAAGTAACCAATCACTGGTGATTGTATTTGAGTCTGAGCCTGCTTACGATGGTCAGCCAGAAGGCATATTTGTAGGACAATTTCACAATGAAGACACGAAAGTTCATGCTTGGTCAGAAGTTGAAGGAGTGGGCCACTACCGTTGGCTTAAAGGGCCGATGAACCACTTACCTCGTGAACAACAGTTGGAGTTCATAGCAGACGTTATGCGATAGATCTTCATTTTCTTGCATTGGTACTGATTGACAACAACATTGCTTCTCAGAGACCTCGAAGCTAAATGAGGGGGTGATATTAGGGACATAGTCCTTAGAACCTTCTAGAGACAAGTTTCTAGAACCTTCTAGAGACAAGCTTCTAGAACCTTCTAGAAGCAAGTCTCTGGAACCTTCTAGAAGCTTCTTAGTTGGTAGAAGATGTTAGGGACATAGTCCTTAGAACCTTCTAGAAATAAGTTTCTAGAACCTTCTAGAAGCAAGTCTTTGGAACCTTCTAGAAGCTTCCTAGTTGGTAGAAGTTGCTTGAGAAGCTTCCTAAATAAGAGTATATATTAGAATCGAGGTTGAAGAGTTCTTCAGTCTCGACAACACATCTCTTGGAGCTCTAGCTCACCTCTCTGGTGTTGTTCTTGTATTCATCTGATTAATCTAGTTCTTACCAATTCTTCTTGAACTTCTTGTTAGATCTCAAGTCTGTATTTCTGTATCCGTGGCAGATGAAGATCTTTAAGAACGACATGTCCTTCCTCGAATAGATGGCGAGATACAACGCGTTTGGTATCATGATTTGGGAAGGAACTCCTAATGTTTGGTGATTTTGCTAGAGATAGGAACAACTCCTGATGGTGTTCCAAATATTCTATTCGAAGGAAGTTATGAAGGCCTCAACAATGATCAAATAACTGGGTGGTTTTTCCGCCTTGGTAAGGGACACTACCGATGGTTGAGAGGCCCTATCAATCATCTTCGAAGAGAACAAAGATCAGAGTATGTGGCGAATACAATTCGTCGCATCATAGATTTTTTCAACATATGATGATCGCTCTTCATGGAACTCATTCCTAGAAAGAAGGGTAATGTTACGGACATACTCATGTAAGCTAGTAATTATATATACAAATAGGTGGAAGTAAGTAAAAGTAGATAAAAGTAAGTTAATTCTATAGTATTTAATATGAAAGCTTCCTAGAAGCTTCATAGACGCTGCTTTGACTTCATAGGTGTCTTTAATTGATTTTTTGGATTAGAAACGTCGTCAACAAGTTGGCCATTTGCCACACATGTTGTTAGCTTGAAGATCAAGCTAACTATGTGGCCCACATGTAGAAAAACTTGCCTTATAAGTCAAGACATGTGTCCTACAAAGTCAACACATATTGGAGGTCTTATAGAACGTCGCCATGTAGCCCCTAGTTAGATAGTATATATAGAGACAAGAGTGAAGCCTTCTTCACTCTTGTCAACTCCTTTCTTGCTTCTAGTCTAGTTTCAAGGGTCTTTAGTTTTCTTATCTTTTGGCAATATCTATTCCAGTTTCTCTTTCAATATACATACTTGTTTATTTATATTTCGTTATCTTTCTTTGAGTGAAGTCTCACTTGTTTGAATTTCTTTTTTATCGAGTTCTTATCCATCACACTAATAAGTGCAGCACTATGCCACTGGATATCAATTGCAAGTTGTCAAAATTGTGAAACATACAACATTATTGATTGATTGTCTTGTCATAAAATACGGATCTTATTGGTTGCAAGATGAATTGCATCATATTCTCCATACATGGATCAAAACTCCACCAAAAAAGCCTCTAGATTATCTAGTATTGGATCTCGTCATTCAAAAAAAGATGAAAATCATGATAATGCTGAACCTAAAAGAAGCTCACTAATGAATTTAACTTGCGATCTTGGAGTTGGATAACTTTGGGATTGAAGTTCAATTACAAGTTGTACTTGATTGATAAATCCTCTAAACTTTGATCTGGTGCCATCAAACTTCTCGGATAGGATAATTCTAGGTTCTCTAACACTGGAAGGGCGTTCCACCATAGGAGAAGGGATATGATTTGGTGCACATGTTGAAGCAACTCTAATCATTTCTATATCTTCACTTCCTGCCAATCTTGTTGTTCATTGTCATGGTAAATTGAGTTGATGCATCGCAAGCATTAACTCTCCCAATTGCTCTTGTATTTGTGCCATTACACTCTTCATTTCAGCAAGTTCTGCCATGATAACACTTAGAAAAAAAGATGTTTAATATTGCTCAAAACAAATAGAAGAGAGGACTTGAGAATAAAGAAAATATTATGGATAATATGAGTTTAGAAGAGGGTAATCTGCAACTTCTAATATGTTTATGTCTTATCAAGAGAAAGGGATAATCCACTCTTAATGAAGATTAGACAAAGCTCTGATATTATAAGTGTACTCTTGTCTATCTGTCAAAGACAAGAACTTGATAAAAGCAAATAAACAAGTGAGACTTCTCTCAAAGAAAAATGACAAAATAGAAATAATTCAATATGTATATTAAGAAAGAAACTGGAATGGCTATTGCCGAAAGACAAGAAAACTAGAAACCCTTGAAACTAGACTAAAAGTAAGAAAAGAATTGACAAGAGTGAAGAAGATTTCACTCTTGTTTCTATATATACTATCTAACTAGGAGCTACGTGGTGATGTTCTATGGGACCTCCAATATGTGTTGACTTTGTAGGACACATGCCTTGACTTACATGACAAGTTTTTCTACATGTAGGCCACATAGTTAGCTTGGTCTTAAAGCTAATAACATGTGTGGTACATGGCCAACTTTTTGACCACATTTCTAGTCCAAAAAGTCAATTAAAGACACCTATAAAGTCAATGCAGTGTCTATAAAGCTTCTAAGAAGCTCATATAGCAGATATTGTAGAATGAACTTATTTTTACCTACCTTTACTTACTTCTACCTATTTATACATGTAATTTCTAGCTTACTTGCATATATCCATGACAAGGTGTTGCAATTGCTAAAGACTTTATATGATTTGAAACAATTTAGACATAGATAGAAGAAGAGTTTAGATAAATCTTTATTAAATCTTGGTTGAGAGCGCTTAGAATAAAATCTTTATTTGTAAGCAATGTATATCGAAGAACTAATTCTTATATTAATTATTTATGTTGATGGTGTACTTATTAGTAATAAGAACTATGAGATCTTTGTGATTTACAAAGATGAATTGCAAGTTTGTCATAAGATGAAAGACGTTAGTAAACATAGTAATTTTTTTTGTATTTATTTTTTGCAAGATAAGAAAAATGGTACTATTAGTTTGAGCTAAATTAAGTACATTTGTTGAAATTTGGAGAAATTTGGAATAAAAGATGTACAGACAATTGCTACACTAATGGTACAAAGTTATGTTACTAAATATAAGAATGATAATCTTTTGGATGCAAAAGATATAAAGCTATATTAAAAGGCTTTAGGTTCATTATTGTACCTTGAAAATGGTATAAGATATGACATTGCATTTGCTTATCAATACTTTGCTCAATTCATGGTATATCCACATGTTTCACATTGACAAGGAATTAAACAAATATTTTATTACTTACAAGAAATAAAATAATTGATATTGTAATATGGAAGAAAAAAAGAAAATTTAAAACTTATAGGCTACAATGATGTAAATAGAATAAGTTGTATAGAGATGCGTTGTTTAATAGGAGGTTATGTCTTTATATTGGACAGGGCAATTATCACTTGGTCAAGCAAGAAACAATCTTTAGTTTCTATTTTGTCAATGGAAGTAGAATATGCAGTCTTGGCTATTGCAATAAGAAAAACTTTGTAGCTTTATGAAGTACTTAGGAATTATGACATTTTTGAACCAAAAAGGATTATCATTTATAAAGATAACCAGAATGCCATTGCTTTTGCCAAGAATTCAACACACCATGGTTGTATAAAGCATTGGGATATAGAATATCATTTTATTAAACAATGTGTTGAGAAATGACAAATTGGTTTAGAGTATTGTTCCACAAAGTAGATGGAAGCAAATATCTTCACAAATCTTCTCCCTAAAGATAAGTTTCTAACTTTTAGGGATATATTAGAGAATTAAATCCCTCTTTTGGAAGAGTGATGAATATCCCATATTATATATACCAAAAGCTATGACTTATCCAACTAACACATGGAAAGTGCCCTTTTTCTTGGCTTCTGGCACCTTTTGTTAGCAACAAATAATATCCATATTGCTTTCATGCTTTCATATCAATTGTGCAACAATTGCAGGTTTTTGATAACAAGTCCTAGAAGTTAATTGATAAGAGGAAGAGCGAGGCAAGTCAAGGGTACTCTTGCGGTTCTAATGTCTCGCTTCTCATATGGAGGTCACACCTCCACACTAAGATGTCTGACAGAGTACCTGGAAATTAGCAGGCGGTGGAAAATTTCACGCTTATGAGATGGGACTAGACTTCATTTGGAATAGGACCAGCCAGCCGCATAGGTGGAGGAAGCTACCGACGAGAATCAATGTAGGAATCTATTTGCTTGTATCCTCGGCTACAATTTATCTTGCCTGTGCTGTTCAAATGCAACGGTCCAAGGTTAGTACTAATTTACGTTTTTGACGTGGGTTTTGCAAAAGTAGGAGCAGTTGAAGATTTGAAGATCGAGCGAGAATATGAGTCATGACACCTCCTGCCGTCTACCCTACCTGAGGGATGCAGAGATTCATTTTTGTCGCAGTTCTTGGAATCCCATACCTCAGTAGATGTTACTATCCAGTGAGAACGACTTAATTGCGTGGGATTGAGAGAGCTCGTAGCCAAGTGGCATAGGTGAGAGACTTCCACCTGGGAAGTTGTGCTGGCCTTGACTGCCTTTGACGATATCCGCAGCATTGAGGATAGACACAGCGGGCTGGGATACGAATTTTTTATTGATTTTCTATGGTAGAATGTAGGCAGGATTGGAGCTTTCATATATTCCGTGGAAACTTCGTCTGTTTCGAGTCAGGGGGTGCTCGCTCTTGAGTTTTAAGCTCTCGTCTCGCAGTGAGATGTCCCATTCTGCCGTTGCGATTCTTGGCTAGAAATATGGCGTCCGGAAACTTGTTTCGTTTGTTGCTGCGGGGCTGGAACATCCCTCTATTTGTGTTCACAGTGGGATGCACTCTTGTCTACCTCCTCAACTTCGAAAACGCTCATGTGAGAGTACATCGCGCTTGGTGCTGCTCCGATCTGGATTATGGGTGTTGAGTTTGAGTATGTTAGGGTCTTTCCAGGATGGTTCTTTGTCTTGAGAATGGAGATGTCGACGAGAGATACACTGGTCAGAATCATAAGCGACACAAGGTTTAGACGTATAAAAGTTGGATGGTATGTACGAAAGTGTCCGCAGCAGAAGCTCTTGCAAATGCCGTTGTCTCCGGCGGTGGCAGTTTTTTCTTGATGCTGTTAGTGAAATTGTATGCTGACATTTTCAAGTTGTCGGGTGGTAATTTTAAGGGCAGACCTTTTCCTTGATTACACGATTAGATATTTTCCCTCTTGTGAATCTAGAAGAATCCACAAGAGTTGTAATGTCCTTAAATACAATCAGAATAGTGTAACATGCCTTGACTAGACCAGATGCTTTTCGTACTCGTCTTGTTTTAAACCCGTGGATCTGTAGAATATGGCCATGACTTGTGAGTTGGGTGTGGGTAGGTTTTGCAGCGGAATGAAGGATGTAGTCTACTATCTGAAACTCATTTCGTGCTCTATAGCAAGCGTGTGGTAACTCCTGCAGGGATCGGGCCATATGCAGGTTGTCTACTGCTCCTCGCTTTTTGCAATGGATAGTAGCGACTTCAAACTATTCGTATTCAACATGCTTAAGGATAAACCATGCTGTGCTCATTATAGAAGCTTATTAGTTGATAACCTTGGAGATCCCTGCATGAGTTTCTGGACACCTCAGATCTGCATGCTTGCATCTGGTCCGGTCCATTTGTAAAGGTTAAAAGTGCTGAATATTCGGAAACTAATAAGTTGTTTGAAGTTAATACAAATCTAGCATGTTGGTTTGCTGGTTACAGTCCTGCAACCTTGCATAGAGTCTCAAATTCCGACCCTGATGCTGCGGTTTCTGTAAATACATAATCTTTGTTTTGCAGTGGAAGTGGAGGGCGAGAGGATTATTTCTATGACGAAGAGAAGTGAAGCACCTAAGAGCGCAGGAGGGAAACCTCGTGTATTGGACTATGGAAATGCTGTCATCATGCCCGGACTTATTGATGCGTACGATAATTAACCCTTTCAGTCGCTAGGAATAAGTGTACTGGATGCAGCAATTTGTGTCTTGTCTTACCGCATGGATGCTTTGGTTAGATAATTTTTTGCTAAGTGTGTTAGCTCTCTCTGCAGTTAAAATGCGAGTCATTGTCTACACGTGTTTGGCTTGGATTACAATCTCTTTGAAAATAGGAAAATGGAACATTTATGGGCAATAATTAGGACCTTGAGGGTGATGTTTGGTGCAGTCATGTACATATTAATGAGCCAGGCCGAACGGAATGGGAAGGTTTCCTTACAGGCACAATGGCTGCTGCTGCTGGTATGTTCATTTACTGGATTTTTCCTCACTTTCTAGTTTTGGGGCTCCTTGCCTTGTGCCGAACTTATTGTTGATTATGCTGAATTGCAATATGTTGGCTGTTACAAATTAGGGGTGCCTGCCTCCTCGTGTTTGTTCTGATATGCATGAAGCATGATGCATGCAATGATTCTCCACATTGTGCTTTTCAGGTGGTACAACCACGATAGTGGATATGCCTTTGAATAACCATCCCACTACCACAACAAAAGAGCATTTGGAAGAGAAGGTTGACTTGACTGCTATTCTCTTTTCTCTCTTTGTACCACACAATATCTGTTGCATCTATGCTATAACCATGAGAGCTTTAAATAATTTTGTGAAATTACTAAATATGTGCACATGTTCATGAGTGTGTATTTAGAAAGAAGCTGCCAAAGGAAAACTTTATGTGGATACTGGTAAGTATCTTGATACGTAAGTGGTGTCTGAGCTAGATAGTGATATTTGCCCCGATTAACTAAATTTTCCCCGTCATTGGAACTCACATTGTCTTCTGAAATCTCTCATGATAGATTTAGCTTGTGATCGATATGTTTTTTCACGTAGATACGCTGGTCTCATGTGCAAATTAAAATTAATTCTCACAAGAGTTTGTGTGCAATTTTTTTATTTGAGCTAGTGGTGGACCAGTAGGTGAGCATGTATAAATGAAGCAGGTACTCTACTGCTTCTTTTTCATATCTGATGTGTGCCCATTGCTTTTGCAGGTTTTTGGGGAGGCTTGGTTCCAGAGAATGCTCACAATGCATCGGTCTTGGAGGACCTTTTTGAAGCTGGTGCTCTAGGCCTTAAGGTTAGAGAAAATTTTCTCCCTTCTTTTTGCTGTGTGGTTCATGTTTTTCTCAGGATCTCAATGCAACTTGTGTGTACAGTGTTAGAGAGCAATTGAAAGTCATTTATTTATTTATTAGTTTTTTCAGTCATAGCAGAAAATAAGTTTGTAATTAATCTGTGAAAATCTGCCTTCATGTTTTATCATGTTATTATTTTTGTTTTGATTTTTATTCTGTGTGTGTGTGTCTGTTCAGTCATACTGAACCATGGTGTATAGTATGGTGAAAACAAAGAGTATGATATTCTTTAATCATTAGTGCTCATACACGTCAAGTTTTTACTTAAATTTTTTTGTGATTATGATTATCAATAAGGAACTTGTTTGCGGTTGAATTTTTGCAGGCATTCTTGTGTCCATCAGGAATCGATGACTTTCCTGCTGTTACTGCTAAACAAATAAAGGTTAGTAGGTCATGAAACAATTTGTCATTGCCTTGTTGGATGGTGGTTAATGTGATATTAAAATTGTTCTGAAAATTTTGTGTCGAACCGTGTAGTGTTCATATTTTTCTTAGACCTACAGATACTAGAGATTCATTGAATTCGTTTTTCAATTAGCTTTTTAATTTAAACTTCTTATTTAGTCGTAGTTAATATTACATATTAATTCTCAGTCATAAATGGTTACTATTTTTTGTTAATGGGATCCTTTTCTGAGTCTTGCCTCTCTGTTGATTGCTTTTGGTAGGCTTCTTTACCAGTGCTCGCAAAATATAGACGTCCTGTTTTGGTGCATCAGGAAGTGACGGACCCATCTGCCGTTCCTTCTGACTTGATGCCAGGGGAGCCACAAAGTAATGCTCGGGATTACATGAGATATCTGAGCTCTAGGCCTTTATCATGGTACTTTACCTGGTTTCCTCAAGTCCGATTCTTTGAGTTTGACCTCTTACCATAAAATTTCATTGTGGAGCAGAAATAATGTATAATATAGAATGTGCTTATCCTTTGCTTCTTTAGCCGATTATCACAGTTCCCCATTATCTCCCTTCTTTCTAGCTACTGTGCTTATCAGAACGGTTCTCAGTCATCTTTATTGATCCATAAAGTGTCAAAGTTTTAGTTATAGACGTTTTGTGGGACACCTAACTATCCATTGCCAAGTAGCAGAAAATTTGTTGAAGTCTTGGTCAGTTTTAAGCTTTAGTCAATCATTGGTCGTGTTCGTTGGTACAGGGAACGTGAAGGAGTAAGACAGTTAATGGAGGTGGCAAAAGATACGAAACCTGGTGGCGTGGCAGAGGGAGCTCATGTGCATGTTGTGCATCTAACTGATGCAGAGGATTCCCTCGATCATGTCAAGGTACGAGTTATTCTTGCTCTGCTTTCAGGACAGTTATGCTTTGAACATGAAGTTTTTGATACCGTAAATGCTATTCGTGAGTAATAATCTCTTTGACAAGTCTGGTTTTTGAACATATATATTTGTAGCTTTTTGTTTATTAGAAGTGATAATGGCTGCTTGCATAGGCAGCGAAGGCCGAGGGATCCAGTGTGACTGTGGAGACATGTCCACACTACCTTTCTTTTGCTGCAGAAGATGTACCGGAAGGTGCCACGCAATATAAATGTGCTCCGCCTTTGAGAGACGCTCGTCACCGAGAACTTCTGTGGAAAGCCTTGCTGGTGGGAAATTCATTTAATATTTTCAGATTCTGTGATGCTTGAACGTTTTTTCAACTTCTGTTGGTTTCTAGACAGCAAATCTGTTATGTGGGTTGATTAACTCTACCGGCATTAGTCGCTGTGCCCTGATCTCAGCAGATCTGAGTAAGGCATTGTCGTTCCTTTTGTGAGACGGAGAAAAAGAATAGTAACACACCAAATTTGAAAAAGTACGCTTAATGATTAGGTGTGCTTCAACTCTAGTGATCATATTGTTCAGAATGTGGGTAGACTAGCATGACTTTTGTCTTGCCTCTTTTTCTGTGCAGAATGGGGATATTGACATGATAACAACAGACCATTCACCCTCTACTTTAGCTTTGAAGCTATTAGAGGAAGGTGATTTTCTGAAGGCTTGGGGAGGTATTTCTGGCATCCAGGTTAGTTTTCAAGTTCTGCTATTTTGACCTCGCCTTTTGCATGAGCAGAGGACCTTGCTGTTAGAATAGAGCATGTCATCTTGGAACCCAGTTCGTTCTGGAGACTCAAGGCCGCAATCACTGCTATAATGAGAAAGAGGTGCAAAATTTCACGCTCACAAAACCCTGAATTCGAGGTTACGTTTTTGCAGTTTTCATTGCCAGCTACATGGAGTCATGGGCATGCCCGAGGCATGACTATCGAGCAACTGTCCAAACGGTGGAGCACGGTGCCAGCCAAGATGGTCAACCTTCCACGCAAGGTGCTCTGAATTTATTTCTATCCCTGCATCAGATATATTTACGCCTGACTCTCCACCTTCTAGGACATAAGGGAACCAACAGAGGTTTGTCTATACTAGAATCCAGAAATTCTTTTCGACTCTTTCTAGATACATTCTTTATCATTAAAAAAAAGTGATTGTCATAGTCATGGTTGTGTGAATAACACTGTAGACTTCGTTGTGGAATTAACAGGGTTCACTTGAATTTGGGAAGGATGCTGACATTGTTGTGTGGGATCCCGAGGCATCATTTTTCATCAATAGCACGTATCCCATCTATTTCAAGAATAAGGTAAAAATACTTGCTTGTTATGCTTAGCAATTATTTCATTCTCAACTCAAGTTTGGAAGTGGTTTTGTTCAGAGGGTAACTAATTATCAACATATGTATGCAAATAGGTGGCGCCGTATATAGGCCACAGATACTCAGGAAAGGTGATCACTACGTTTGTTCGAGGACGACAAGTCTTTGAAGAAGGTCGGCATGCCAAGAAACCTTGTGGCGCTATGATCAATCCAGTTTTGATTATAGAAAGAAGTGGTAATGAACTGCTGAATTAGTGTGTTTGAACTATCAGATTTTCTAATGGAAACAGGTCCACTCTGCACAGCAGACGAATTGGTGGCTTACTCAGTTGTGACATATTAGTGAGATTTTTGAGGGATCTTCTCGCTGTTGTGGAAATAACGGAAGGTTTATAATTCAAGAAAATTGTATACATTGCATATGAGGTTGTTTTGGACGTTCTACCTTTTCATATCACTAGAATTGTCCAGCTTTTATGAGTGCCAAATTAATTTGAGTTTAGTATCTGATACGTGAAGTGAGGCCTTACTGTGAATATCCTCGACATTCTTGCTATGAATTAAACACTTTGAAGGCAAGATGCGGTCTCGAAATGCGTATGTAGAACCTTAAAATTTCAATTTATGTTTTGATTGAATTATGACCCAGGCTAATTCGAACTTCACAAAAGCAGCGAATCATGGAACTTAGCAAACTCTGGGTATACATGGTCATTTTATGTGGTGAATGGTGCGGTTTTCACTGCGAAAAGATTACACGAGTTTGAGTGAGTGGTTGACATGGCAAGTTATTAACGTGTAGTCACCAGCATACATGATATGTAACACGGGTGCCAAGTGCTTTTGATGCAGAATCTGGTATATTTTCCGGCATACCAGTATTGGGTGATGAAACAAGTAAACGAAAGGTGAAAAACCTCTAGTTCTGTTCAAGAACTGTAATCTGGACACAACTTTGTTAAGAAACTGGTACTTCAACGACACAACGTTTCGTCGTGTAATAATCCGGTTATGGACCTTCTGAATATTTCTGTAACCAAATTAAACTAAACTCAGACTTGGAGAAAGGAATTCTTCAAAAAATCTCTGATATTTTCGGCATCATCAAAAACATAAGTTCAACTCACTCAGACGTCTAATTGTAGGCTCTGCTTGCATGATCACTGCTGTATGGAAGTATCGGGGTGGAGCTGATCGTGTGGCTCCAGAAACCTCCTTGCTGTTCTCGATCGCCAGGAACTTCCGGATTCGATACGATATATAAAATCTGAAATGCTTCGTCACCAGGGTGACGGATCCTAGATTACCAGCTTGCATTTCAAATTTCAGTGGTGGTTACAGTAATCATCATAAGTTACAGTTGAAGCATTCAAACCATTTAAACTGCTGATAATGCACCCGACGAGTATTCGACATTTACATTACGACCCATTAGAACGCACACGTTTTAAAAAGAACTTTTCTACAGCCCGAGATGAGCTTGCCCACCCCAGAGCTCCTTGCCGGTACCGTGAACCAGGAGCACTCTGTCCAAGCCCTCACACAGCTCTTCACAGTACTCC
This sequence comes from Physcomitrium patens, assembly GCF_059467195.1. Classification (NCBI taxonomy): domain Eukaryota; kingdom Viridiplantae; phylum Streptophyta; class Bryopsida; order Funariales; family Funariaceae; genus Physcomitrium; species Physcomitrium patens. The sequence goes on from NC_143426.1 coordinate 7,610,987, forward strand.
ATGTACCGGTGCGGTGAAATGCCCTTGTAATGGTCTGGAAGGTTGATGAGAACCAGTTGGGCGTCTTTGGATTGCTCTAGAATGATATCGTTCAACTTCTTGGGAGAGTAACTCTGGCTAAACGTTTCCCATGTCCTTCGCATGGGTTCAACCATGTCCTCGGACGTTTCAGGGTTGCCTGCAGGAGAGCCTGGGTAAAATTGCCTTGTGTTGTGTGTTGTATCATCATGGTCTGATTCGTCCTGCAGATCACCAAATATTTTGGTTAATGGTTTCCAGTACAACTTTGGCAAGAGAGATGACTAAACGGAGGGCTTTGTCTGAATTCTTACCTCGTTGCTTTCGACAGTGTCAAGCCCATGCCGACCATCGTCGACTACAATTTCCAGAGATGCCTCGCCTCCGTCAGCCCATTTTGTCGTTTTCTTAGGCTTCCTCCATGTTCCCAATTCTCCTAAGGAGCTGGGGTTTGACTCAAGCTCTCCGCAAGCTGGCGTCTGGTTGGATTTCCTCTTGGAAGGTGAAGGGGATATGACAGGAGTCCGAGACGGAGAGGATGGAAGGAAAGATGGCATGATATTATGTGACTGTGGCTGTGAGTTGTTGGAACTCAGTATAACATCGTCTATATGATCGGTGGCCTTAGAATTATGTTTTGGAGATGCTTTTCCAGCGCTTGGACCTGAAAATAGGATATTTAAAACTGTGTCAACGTGATAGTATAATGTACAAACTTTGTATAAACTACTGCTCAGATTGTTTCTTCACGTTTACATTAAATCTACAAAATGAGTAATCTAATCTTGAGAATATCTTACTCGGCGGATTTCGCCGCAATTGATCCCGACGCCTTGAATGGTTGACTCCTTCAAGTTCACTAAGCTGAAAACTTGGCAATCCCTTTTCCTTGGATTTAGGATTTTCCTTCGGTTTCTCTCCTAGTTTTGGAATCTCAGTCCGCCGTTTTGAGTTTCCGGGACTGTCACTTCCTCTATGTTCGATAGTCTTCCTGTAGTCAAACATTTGCCTAAGTGGATGGGTCCTTGTACACCCTAAAATTTAGCGGGACGATACAAATGTATGATATATACAAATATTTCAAATAAAGACTTGCAAAAGCCATTGTGGAGTAGCCTAGCCAGGACACGGGTTGTTTACATGTCTACAAGTGGCTTCACAAGTCTAAAACAATGTGGAAAATTTATCTTACCGATAGTTGGCAACTTCCTCAGCAAAAGCTCTAGCTTCCTGTACTCGAATGGTGTAGTCAAACGTGTATGGTGCCAAGCACGACTCATCAAGTTCTAATACCTGAACTTCAGCCTTGATTCTCACCTGCCAAATCCAAGAATAGTTATGTCAAACAGCATTTAGAACAACTTACAGATGAAGCATGTGTTTTCATAGTTTGTGGGGCATATTATACTAATGCCGACAATAAAAGTCTATGAGTCCTTAAAGAATAAGAGATTCTCACCAATTCCAAAAGTCTCTCCAGATTTTTCTTCACCACTTGGGAGTTATCAAGCTTCTCAGCCACAGTGTGCACACGAAGTTTGCATTTGCGCCAGATCTTGTGCTGCCGCAGAAGATGAGCTAGGAGCAGTAGCAACCCTCCGTCATGGACAATCCACCAAACATCAATGAATCCTTCCTGAAATTCCTCCTTCCCAGGAAACCGGTCCAAGTGCATACACAACAAAACAGCTTTGTCTACTGCTCGGCATTCAGTTAATGTCTCCAATAAAATCTGCACATATGTAACCACGACAGTGTAAAAAAATAAGAGTGGCCAAAGAAAATATCAATCATACTGCAGTGCTACATCTTAGTAGCGACAATTGAGAACCTTCTTAATGGATGAAACCAATTTATGGTTAGTGGAGAAGGCAAAATTTACCTCAGCATTATCATCATGTCCCTCGTCACGCCACTTTGTGGGCCATCCAAGAACCAAAGTGTTGGGCTCTAAACTACCCAATCCTGATGACTGAATGGCGTAAGTCTTGCCCGCACGGTACGATTGTGCAATAAGTACTCTTCCAAACCCAGTTACTTTTGCTTCGGCCATTCGATTCTCCAACTCAATCTGCCAACACACATAATAAGATTATTCTACTTTTTATTGTAGCGTTTTGTAGAGTAGGGAGCCCTTGCATTTCAGATCCAAACCGGCAATGAAGCATGAAATTCACTACTCAAATGGTGAACATCTTTAAGCGGAATGGCATCAAGTTACAACAAACAAGGATGTTACCTTCTCCGCAGATGCCTGAGCTGTCATTTCTTCTACTTTGCCCTCAAGAATGACCGTCACCACACACAACCCTTGTCCCTGTGATTTCCAAGCAACAATTCATAAGCATACTTTACAAAAATATAAGAAAAATTACGTACCTGATGATTATAACTAGAAGAGAGAGAGCGAGAGAGAATGCAACATGCCTTCTTCAATTGGGACGTGAAGAAGAGAAACTCGTGGTCCGAGTGGCTATTGTCGGTCCATGAGGTTCGAGGCTTGGAAAGACAAAGGAGCTGAGGCCGCCAATTCACGGTGTAGCGTGCCTCTTCTCCAACAGACAAAATCCCCCGTACTGCAATTTGAAGACACAATCCTCCTATTCCTGTACCCCAATTCACTTCAACCTGCAAAATTCCAATTAACAATCATCTTAGTTTCCTGCATTTTTTTCAATACTTCACGTTTCCAGTTTCAAGTGAAAAAGTCGCATCATGACTAGCATATGTTTATTAGTGAATAAGAAAATATGATTGTAAGGTTGAATGACACTTGAAAGAAGGAGCTACCTGGCGATAGTCAATGTAGACGTAAATGAACACCAAGAAAACCATGGCAACCAAAGCCCAGTACCATACAATCACAAAATTCATTGCTGCACATGCCACAAACCCGACAAGGGCGGCCGACCAGTGATAATACTTCCACTTTGGCCTCCAACTGCACAGCACAACATGAGTTTACCGATCTGTATCAATCTTCACGTGACAAGTTCCATATTTTTCCTAAAAACATCAACAACCTTGTGACCAGAGAAAATTCAAGTTGGTTGGCGTTTTTCTTACCTGGGCGCGTTGACCACGGAGAGAACAAGACATGAGAGGTTTAGTGCGGCGTAGCAAGTTAGGAAACAGATAGAGACCAATGGAGCCACCGCATTCAAGCTTCCAATCATTGCAAAGACAATGCAAAGCAATGTGGTAACCATCAAAGCCTTCTTAGGTTCCCCATTCTTTGAAATGGTGGCTATTGGTCCCAAGAATGGAACTACTCCATCTGCAGCAATTGCCTGAATTACACACAAACAGTGGAACATATTCCTGGTCATTACTGATGTGAAATTTAGAAAGGAATAGAAAACCTCTTAAAAATATATAACGTTGGCGTACAATACTTCCAGTAAGTGCAATCACCTGAAGTAAGCGAGGAGAGATGATGATGCATTGCATGGCTTGCGCAATGGCAGCTATAGCGATACCAAGTTCCGTCAAAATTGCCACAGGAAAAGATATTTCTCTGACGACGTCAAGCATGGCATGATCACCGCCACCTATATTTCCCAGAAGATAATCTCGCTTTGCTACTGCTGCCCATAATCCCATGTAGGACATGTACATGACAAAACTGACCACCACAGCGCCCAATGTTCCTTGAGGAATCGACTTCTCTGGTCGTCGAAGATTGGTTGCCCGATCGGCTCCACTGCAGAGATAAAAGTGATTACTAACCAAGAAAATTTACTTAATTACTTGAAGCAATATCAGAGCTAAAGCTCTTCAGTGGATTGAGCTTAAACGGAAAACCAAGAGAACCGTTCAATTGGAATATTGAAGTACCTCAAAATTCCAGTGAAACAAGGGAAAAAGAGAGCTACAGCTGTGGAGAAAGACTTTCCCTCTGGGTATCCAGGGCTCCAATTGCTTTTAAATGTAGTCCAGGAAAGACCAGTAAGAGATGGTGGGTGGGCTCCTCGGGGAGCCAAACCCAAACCTAAATAGAAAGAAAGCATTGTGTAAAGGACAACAGCGAAGAAGATGAGCCCCAGCTTTGAAACGAACTTGATTCCAAAAAATACCTGCATCAATCACATTACACCCATAGTTCCTCAGTTTATTTTTTGTTTCTGTGACATCCCGGAAGCAGAGAAGATCATCTTGAAGGTCTCCCTAGTAAATAAACTGCCCTTGCCATGTAAAAAAGGCATTGAGGAGTAAGTTGATAAATCAAAGCTTTTCTTTCAAAAACTTACGAGTACACCAAGTATGAGCAGGACAATCGCGCCTATGATTCGGTTTCCCGACACAAAGTTGAGCTGTGGGAAGGTGAACATCAACATCTCCACTGATCCCAATCCCTGCCATCGCGTCACCGTAACATTACACTTACATGAGCAAAATCAATTGTGAGATCCTAAGCGTGTCTTTATATTCGTGGGCTATTGACAATCCTAATGCGTGAATTGTGAACCAGTTCGACCCACAAGAAAGCACAGAAACCCTATTGAATTGGATGTCTTGTTCTTTGGCCTCATGGAAAATCCTACTAATTCTGTGTTCAAACTGGTCGCTGCTTCTGAGCTAATATAATCTCCTTTTCAGGCCTCTTTCTAGGTTATACAGTGTAGTCGCAAGTTTAAACTACTTTCTTTACTGCAACGAAGACTGTTCAAATGATGCTGTTGAAATGAGAAAAGTAAAGGGTCACCTTTATGAAGGATCAGGACTGTCAAGTTCCTTACTATCAAGCTCATTCTATGCTTCCCCAGTCCTCGTTTAAGAGGGTTACAACGAGAATTGCACTTGGCGCTGGTAGCAAGGATCCCCCACAATTCCAAAACTTGCTCAGCTTCTAGCTCTACGAAAAAGTGTGCATCTCAAATTATTTTGATGTTGATGTGCGTCTCAAATACTGAACCGCACTGAAGACTGCAGTTATTTGTTAAATTGCTTTCTGCAGTTTTCCCTGCAGGAGAAATTTTCTTCGTGTTTTTATGTTCTTTCTTTGATGTTTTTTGACATTTTATTCTTCTTCGTTCGTTAAGTTTGAGTAACCTCATGATCAGACACGTAAGAAATGTGGTATTACCTCCAAAACTGCAAGCAGAACTACTCCAATATAGTACAGCAATCCGACAGCTCCACCAAGCTTTGGTCCCAAGGCTCTCGAGATGAGGTAACTGTCACATATTAATATTATTTGTAAATATCTCACCGAACATGGAGTTCGCTAAACAGGTGGCATAGCAATGAACGCCACAACATGAATCTCCTGATATGAATAAAGAGAGCACACCATTTCCATTCCCTAATTGAATTTCTCAGCATAAAAGTTTAAATTGGCTCACTAAGTCCCTCCTTGCTCAATTTTCCCATTCGTTGCAATGGCGCTCAACGACATGGTGGTAAGCATGGCGCAGAGGAAGGAGACGAAAACGATGATGAAAGTCTGCCAGACTCCTGCACTACCCACGATGTAGAAAAACCGCAAAAAGATCAACACTCCTGCACACAAAGCACATTGGTAGCTCGATTAGAAATGCTGGCTCAATCGCGCAATTGCGAGGATGTCGTACCCAAAACTCCGAATGCCATGCATGCAAATCAAAATTACACAAACATGCATGGAAACATGGAACGGTGGTTCTCATGAGGAAACGGGGTCACCTACCCCACATATTCTCGCATGTCGGAATGAGAACGCCGCTGTAGGTGCCCAATCCTCCAGTCTTCTTTGGCCCTCCCCGAAGCTTGTGCATCATGTTGTACCAAATCCGCTGTCCACTGGCGGCGGGGCCTTTCTTCACACTAGCTCTAGCAACCTCCAGCGATTCCGACGAGGACGCCCGCGCCGTCACTCGCACCGGCACACATGGACAATTGCTGCCCATGGCACTCGGCTCATTATGAGCCTCACTTTGCAACACCATCTCTTATACCAGTCAAACGCTCTCAATTACAACCACAAAACCAGCAACCCCTGCCTAGACTCACGATAACACCGCAGCTGTTGCCTCAATTGCTCATCACTCGCCCGCCGCACCACCACACATCGTGACACTGAAACCGCGATTCCCACCCTCCTCACCTCTCCACAGCAACTACAATCAACACACAACTAGGATCAATCTTTACTTTCAAGTACCTCTCGGACACGACGAGCAATCGACGCAATTATCAGAATCAGAACGGCAATACGTGATCAGCAACCAACAGTTCGGTGATCAGCATGCTCTGATATTAGCCTCAAGAGCTGAGATCTTGCAGCCGCGACTGATTGTCTGTCTGCTGCAGTATCTGCTTCAAAAGGTGATGGCGTATGCAATTAGCCGACGAGCATGTGACGAGTATTCGATGTCACGCTCTCCTTGCATCACTGTTCCTCAGTCTAGTTGGAAATCTTACGGCAGCCCCCGGACACTCACATTCTTTCAACTCGATCGATCAGAACCGCTAATTGTAGCACCACTCGCTCAAGTACCCTCCGCTAAACTCAGACGGAACACTGTCGTTGCGGCTCTCCAGTATGCGCAGAGAGCTTAAGGGAGAGAGAGAGAGAGAGAGAGAGAGAGAAAGAGAGTGCGCGAGCGAGATTATTTCCCTTTGCCCTTCTCAAATTCCTTAACTGAGCCTCTCTTCTTCCCTTTTATGCTAACCCAATTGCACCTCCCCGCTAGTCATAAATGATTTATTTACTAATTCAGACTTCCCACAACTTAGCCACAGCCTCTCTTTCCCATCCTTGTCACTGGAAGCATATTAAAATAAATACTTGTTTTTTCATTAAAGTCCACTTCATCGAGGGAATGATGATAGGAATGCATCAATCTTTTTGGTAACTAAAATGAAGACCTAACTCAGAAATTTTGCGGCACATGCATGCGCAAGCATAAATCGGTGCAGAATGGTGGCAATTTTCTAGAAAGTTTTGGGGATGCGTGCAGTTTTTTTATCGATACCCTTGAGTCAAATCTAGCTTGACCAGTTGAATCTCCATATGCCATTTACTATGAGCAACTTGTTATTTTCATGTATGCAGCTTGACTGAGTATGATAAATGAGTCCTTTAACGAAGCTGTTGATCCTGACGCTCTGTCACTAGCATTGTCAACTTTCACGTTGTAAGAAGCCTCAGCTCGACAATTAGCCGTCACCTCTAAATCATGGTGACGCTTGTGGGGAAAGTACAAGCTGTCTAAAGTTCTTTCGCTCTCGTTCAAGCCCAAGTAGTCGGACACTACAGTAAAAATGAACAATAATCAAGCGTTCAAGAGTTGGAAATGCAAACTGTGCTCGACTCCTGCGATTCGGAAGCGTGATTGACAAGTTGTGTGTAATGTGCTGCGGTCATTCTCTGTCCAATGATTTTGCTGGTGATACTTCGGAGTTTTTAATTTAATTTAATTTAATGTTTTATCATATTCTTTTTATTTACAAGTCACAAAGAATGAGAAAACAGATAACCGTATCAAAATTGTTCCAGAGCGCATTGAAAGGCGTCTGATACAGCAGTCTAACAAGCCGAAACTCAACAGTAGTCTTGAAAAAAATGGTGGTAATTTTCAGCACCAAGTTTCCAAGGCTGAACATTATGTATATAAACCTTGCGGACCCATGCTCTAAACAACGCTACAACTCACCTTTTTCCTCTTCAACGCAAAACAAAGTTTCTGAATATATTCTCATTATATGTTTTTGGAATGAGTATGAGAACCTGGAGATTAATCAGGGGTAGGCATCCAGAAAAAGAACTCCTTGCTCACATGAAAACTCTCTGCATGTGAAAGGTCTGCATTCAATGAATGCTCATTTTGTGCTTCTGTGGGAGCCACCGAAGGTCCTTGCAAAAAAGCATAAGTTACTGGCCCATATTATTTTCTAGTCCCAACACAAATGGTACACTCGAGAGTAGATACTGGACATTTACACTGTACTGAGTGCCTAAAATTGATATTTGTTTTCCGACTTTTGAAGCGTACAAAATTATGTGCTCGAATTCCAGATTGAACGGTTCATTCTAGAAGAGCACGTGCAATCGGTACTTGTTGCGGAGCATACGCGGGAGCCTTGCTTTCATCCTTTCATGCTTTCGCAGACAAATCCGGGGGTTTTGTTGCCTCGGCACCTGCAGAGCAATAGCTGGAGGGGTCGCTTGGCTTGCGCTGCTGTGCGGCCTCCTTTTAGGAGGGATCACAGCAGCATGTGATGGATAAAAGGAATTTGAGTAGTTAAGTTCGTCACGAGGTTTTGCCACCGCAGAGAGGATTCAGGGATGTGGGCGAACCAACCTCACGGCCACCCACAAAATAGTACACGGGATGAAAGGGGATGAAGTCCCCATCTACGTCGAGTTTTTATCTCTCTCTTGCTGCTGCTACTTCTACTTCTCCTTCCTCCAATTCTCACTTCTCTATTTTCAGAAGAGAACAAGGATACGAGTACAGCTCAGTGAGACTGCAATGCCGGAGAAACATAGTGTTGACAAAACGTACCTACCACAAGAGGAATCGATGGAGCGACAAACGCAAGTTTCAAGGAAGAGCGATGTGATTTGGGGTGCAAAATACAGGATGCGAATAGAATAAAAGGATGGCAAGCAAAGGGGATGATTCCCCACCAGCTGTTTCTGTTCTCACGAGAGGAAGCACGCAGGGGAATGGAATGTAGGCTGGGGGGATTGGATTCGCACAGCCCTCCTCCATCTTCTCCTCCTCCTCCTCGGTGCGAGCGCAGAAATGTGAGTGAGAGAGAGAGAGACCCAGTGGATGGGAATGTGCAACCGCGGAGCTGGGCCCCCACCAATCCAAGCCGCCGCTCACCCAATCCCCCCACGGCACCCACTCCGTTGACGACGTCCGTGTGGCTCTCTTGCTCTGTCTCTGTGTCTCTCTCTCCCTCTCTCTCGCTCGAAGATGGCATCCTTCCAGTGCGTGGGAATTGCGGACGCTACGTAAATATCTCTCATGCTGCACTACAGTACAACATGGGAAAGCAACCGAGCACGCACCCTGCCCCTTTTCCTCCTACAAATCAATGGCAACATCACCCAAATCCCATGAAAACATCCACAACAAAAAAAAAAAAGAAAAAAAAAGAAAGAAAAAAGGCATTCATCGCCGCACGCCGGTTTCTGATTGGTCGGAGCGATTGGCGGGGATTAGACGTCGGTTTATATACGGACGCATTGGGTTTGTACATATGATATGGGGTTTCCACAATGACACGACGCACAGCTGGTTTTAAGAAGACTATGGGCGTAACTTCGATTTATAATGAGTAGTGAATTTCTTTTTGGACTGGTTGTGGATATATATTTTTTAAATTTGGGATTTTCTTTTAATGCAAAGAAAATTAAGTTGGGAAATAAAAAAATGTAGGAAGTTTTGTTATCTCATTTGTAGTTGGTGAATTATTTTAAATATTATTTTGACATTTTTTTATTGTAAAATTTTAATGTAAAAATGAAGATTTCTTCTTCCAAATTAAATTATGTGTGTGAGTGTGTGCTTTTTCTTATCATATTTTTTGGCCTTATCCTATATTTTGTACTCTAAAAAATTGTAAGTTATGACCTAAAACTGATAATAACCATGGCATTTTTTTCCAATAAATTTTCATGTGGTAGTAGAAAATGATGTATTTTATTGATATAATAATTAAAATATTATAAAAATACAATATGAAAATTGGTAGATTAAAAAATTTGTAATATACTTTTTTTAGATAGAAAACTATAGTTGCTTTAGAATAAATAAAGGTGGCTTTGAACTTCTAAAAGAATATCACGAAAGTTTTTTATTTTACTTCTATTTTTTTAGAAAATTAACATTTTAATGGGTAACTTATGTTAGTATTATTTAGCTTATGTTAGTTATATTTAAAGTCATTGAATTAGCTTAGAGAAAATTCTGGATTCTCTAAAATAAAAATAAATAAATAAATAAATAAATAAATAAATTTTAGAAATTTGATCAAATCGCTACAATAGCATATAAAGATGCATCCATGTTTCAATCAAAAAAATTGCAAGCATATATATATATATATATATATATATATATATAAAGATATAGATATAAATGTAATACACTGTTGTAAATAATTTACAATCTTACCATAAATAAATAAAATTAAAAATGTTCTATTTGAATCAATATATTTCTGAAATAAAATAGAATCAAAGATACAATAATAAGGTACCAAGACGCTAAAAGATACATCAAAAGGCTCTTTTTATATAAAAATTACATAACTAATGCAAAAATAATTAGCCAAAAAATACTATTAATAATTATCAATAAAAATAAAAATATAATCTACTTTAAAATTTTAAATTATAATTTACAGTAATAAAAAATTTAAAAAAAAATTAAGTTAATATTTATTGTTTAAAATTTACAATATAACCATTCACAAATGATTCTTGATAGATAATGTGTAAGATTTTTTGAATTCTAGATAATTATATTTTTTCCAAAGGAAAATAATATTAAATCTTTTTATTGTTAATATATAACACATGCAATGTAAATTAAAATTTGATATAGAATTATTATATTACATTGGTAATTTTTTTAAAATTAGTGAGTATATTCTAAAATATTAGAAAATATTACGAATAAACCCAAATAAATATTTTACTAATTTTCTTTTAAAAACTTGTACATTTAACAATTTTGAATTTATTTCTGATTTTTTATGTGTAACTTAATTCTCTCTTTTTTCTTTTTTTTTTTTTTTTCTGTATATACATGTTCTTAGATTAAAGAAATATTTTAAAATTGATATTGCATGTATTAGTTGATGAGTCATTGTAATCAACTGTAAGTTAGAAATATTTTATGATATGATCAAATTACGTAATTAATCAATACTATAAAACACAAAATTATAAATATATTTTACAACAAGTTTGATATTTGAATTTAGTTTTCAAAGATAATATAGATTCTATATTATCATGATTAGTGATTGTGATTACTTTTTGTCATAGATTTAAATAAAAACATGAAAATTACCATAAAGTAAAAAATTGATAAAGTAAAATAGTAAAAATGAAAACTTTGATTGTATTAAAATCCCCATTTTTCTAGTTTTTAATGTGATAAGTTAATATCATTTAATATGCTTTATAAATTGTAATAAAAGTTAAATTGTCTAATTAATAAAAAAATGTTATTATTATTATTATTATAAAATTCTTAATACAATATATAAATATATATATATATATATATATATGTTTGACGTCCATAAATGGGTGCACATTTTTTGTCACTCTACTTGTAATTGCTATACATATTTACACAATACCACCATTGCGTTTTTGCACAACATACATATCATAGTTACAGTTATGTTATTAAAAAGAAAAAAAAAGAAAAAAAAAGGTTTAATGCTCTCTATATATTTAAATATAAATTAGAAGCCACCCTTGGCCAAAGCTTTTAAATGACCCTTAGAATCAATGATTTTAATTTTGATAATTCCATAGGCAGGCTTTGACACTTTTACCAATTCTATCCCAAATTAAGGACATGAAAAACTCCACTCCCTCAAAGCTCTCTAATTGCTCTGCTCCAAATGAAATCTAGTGCACTCCCATAGTAGCTCATTCCAGGGGACACACAGCCTCATGTGCAGGGGGCACCTCTTTTGTGGCAAAATTCCAATATATCATAACCAACACTTTATCAATGATGATAAGTTATTACATTGTTTAACAAAGCTTATTCTACAATATCTTAAAAATTAAAAAATTAAAAAAAAAATTTGTTTATTAAATTCATTATTTCAAATGGAAATGATGATAACCTTGAAGAATGTGATGCATGTGTTACCACGTTGACCACATTCAAACCCCCAACCAAGCAAAGCCTGTAAACTATGGGACCCTCATTTTTAATTATCCGTATATTTATCTGTTTTATTAATCTAATTTTGAAGTCTGTATGTGATAATGAATCTAAAATGTTTCACTAAGATCGATGAATCTAAGAACGGCATGGGTATTAAGGATAGAATCTCTCAATAATCCTCTATTAAGATTTGCCAAAACTTTTTTCATGGGTTGGGTTGTCTATAATCTCCTCCGCTAAAATAGGTCTTGAATAATCCGAGTGCCCTTTCCAAGTACCCAAAGAACAATGCACATTAGAGCATAATTCTATATTAATTACACCATAGAAGGAAGGAAAGAAGGAAGGAAGGAAGGAAGGAAGGAAGGAGAGAAGTCATCCAATTGAATGGATGTAGAATCCATGCACCAGCATACAAGTGGATGGGGTTCATCCATTATGCCACGTATGACCATGCACTCGACAGATTCCGACTCGAGCACTGCATATTCCAACATGCAGAGAGAAAAATTCCAGCTCATCCACTTGGAAACCGTCATGCAGTGCGACTGCCAATTATGCACGGAATTGTCTCCTTGGCCTAGACGCATTCCTAGGGGTGCAACTTTTCCAGCCCCTAATTCCTTTATTCTTCTTCTTCTTATGCTTTGGTACCATCCAATCTTTATGAGAAACCAGCCGCCCTCTTTTATTTTTCCCAATTATTTTTGGGAGCTTGGCTTTGCTCATAGATTATTGTGCACTCCTAGGCAGCCTTGTGTTGGCTCTTGACTGGTTCCCAAATGCACGCTGTTTGAATGTCACCAACTATTCAATTTAATTAATTAATTAATCAATTAAGTAACAATACATTGTTAGTTTTACTTCATGAGATGATGGATTTTAACTCTCTATGGGTAGGGAATTGCTTTTGAAACTCCTGTGGCTGGGTCAAGTCCACCCCTGAGAGAACAAAGAGAAGTGAGGGGATTGACTAAGCACTATCTCCACTTGGTTTGTTACCATTTTATTTATTTATTCTAATAAATCACTTTGCAAAATGCAACTAGTCCACTTGGCTGTGCTTGATGGTCTGAGGGAATAGTCTTGTACTTCTTTATTCATAAAATGAAATCCCACTCTATATTCTTAATAAGGGGATTTAAATTTGGCCTTTTTGGGTGATATTTCACTTGTGATGAGATCTCAAAGTATCAAGTGATATTTTGAGATATCACTTGACACTTCACCAAATCACCCATCTGAGTAGTGATTTTGAAATCCAAATATCAAAAGAGGGGCCAATGAAATATGAGTAGTGATTTTGAAATCCAAATATCAAAAGAGGGGCCAATGAAATATCAAAAACTGCCTTGCTTGCCTTAATTCTCTTCCCTCTTTGACTCCATACCAAAGAAATTATAATTTCAATCAAAGAATAATATTAAAGGGTAATAAAATTTAAAAAATGGTACTTTGGATTTAATATTTTGAGTGGTCCTAAAAATATCACTGCTAAACTCTTACTTATTTGATTTTACAAATACCTCGAGTTTAAATCCCTCAAGTTTATTTAATTTTACAAATACCTCAAGTTACAAATATAAGAGCCTTATTGGTTGAAATTAAGTTCCCAATGTGTTAGATAAACTTATTACCACTAATGATGGTTGATGCTTTGTTGAATTTTGTAGTTACATAGCTTAATGTTATAAGTATCCACATGTCTACTTGTAGTTTGTTGAAAAAGGTTGTATTTAATGTGTTCTCACTAACTTGCAAAACCAAAGGCTTGTTTTCTATTAATTTGGTGATTTGTTTCCAAAGGATTAAAATAATTTTTTTCTGAATTTCTAAAAATAAAACTTACAGTTTAAGCTATTCATTCATTCATTCATTCATTCATTCATTCAAAAAAAAAAAAAACTTGTAAAATACATTCTTATCAAGTTTTGGACAGATTATATCATTTTTTTAATTATTTTTATTATTTTTATTATTTTATATGTTTCAAAAAAAATTAATAATACTGAATGCAAGATTCTGAAAAGATGTGAATTTTATGTTTGTGAAATTACTTCTTTATTTCAAGAATTTTTTTAAAAAAGAAAAGTATAATTTATTTCTGATTAAAAATATGTATCAGATTAATTTTATGATTATATTTAATCCTAGAAAAATTATAAATGAATAATTAAAGTATATGTATATATATATAATTTTTTTTACAAATATGGTTTGTATTAGTGATTTTGTAATAATATTTAAACTTCAAGTACAAAGATCTTGCATATATATATATATATATATATATAACATGTTTTAAAGAATAAGTACACAACTCAAAGTTATTATTGATGTTTCGTATTCTTTTAAAGTTTTGTAGACAATGGAATTGATGATCTTCTTTTTTCTTAATTTAGTTTAGTTATTTATTTTTTAATTTTTTCCTTAATTCTTCTATAATTTGAGATTTAAAAGCTGTAAAAACTCATCTTAAGGTGAATGTCCATCAATTTGAAGATGAAAAGCCGAAAAGAACTTTATATCTACCTTTCAAATCTTGAATAGGATTGTTTAAAATCTTAACACAAATTGAGTCTCCTTAGTTGATATAATATCTTTTGACAATCCACAATAGCAATAGATATTGTCAATTAAAAGCTTAACTATTTATTTACCTAAAATAGATTTTTTACATAATATAAAATATGCCATTTTTATGAACCAATCTACAATAACAAATATAAAGTCATATGAACTTGAACTTGAAAGATCCATAATAAAATCTATAGAAATAAAAGACCATAATTGTTGTAGTATAGGCAATGGTTGGAGAAGTCCATAGGATCGATGACGAGGAGTTTTTGATCTTGAACAAATGTCACATGATTGGACAAAGTCTTTTATCACCTTCCACATTTATAGCCACCAAAAATATCTAGATATAAGCTCTAAAGTCATATTTTTCCAAAATGTCCTACTCTTCGAAAGTCATGACATGCTTGAAGAATACATTGTCATGTTGTAATACAATTATATGGTGAAAGATAATAATATGGAACTTATTATAGAAGAGTCAAGTTAAATGATAAAATAGAAAAATATGCATAAAAGATAGAAAGGTAGTAAAACTTTTAGTAGTAATATTGTCTTTTTAAAAAAATAGCTTCTACTTATTTTATAGGGCCAAAAATAAGGCAAAATAAAGTAGATTAAAAAAATAAATAATATAGATATCTTTAAGAAGAAGTTGAGAGTAAATTTTAGTAAAAATTACCTAAAAAAAATTAGATATTGATACTCCAAGAGATTCGATTATGAACGTGGATTGAAAACAGACTCCGATGCACAAAACTAAGTCTCGAAAATGATTCGGGGATTCTTTGGCTATTTAGAGAGTGGAATATGATAGCAGACTGAATAAGATTTCTATAAGCATTACTTTTGTGTGCTTTGGATTTTTAATGACTTTGTAAGGGCTTTACAAAATCAAGTTTATTTTGGATGACTTGAATTTTTGTGAAATAAAATACAATTGACATTTTGGATAATTTTGAGAGTTTTGTAATAGATCTATTGGTGAAGTTTTTTGGATTAATGGTTATAGTTATGCTTAATATGTGTTGTGAATTTTAGCTTGATCTAACAGTTGAATTAAAGGTTGTTGAGGTTTGGATTTAGGATTTTTTTTTTTCCAAGTCAATATATGATTTTAAAATCAAATCTTGATAATGACATGCTCCAACGGACTTGAAACAATTCAAAACAAGTGTCGACATGAAATACTAAAGGTTCTTGTGATTTATACATATTTTATCCAGACTTAAAGAGCCTTCTAGATAATGATGCCATTTTAAAAATGAATCTATAATTGCAAGAAATTCTTTGTCATGGATCTCATAGTTAATCTCGAGTGCTGAAATTTTTTTGGAATAGAAAGCTACTAAATGGAATTTGTCATCTATTCCCATTTGTAATAATATTATACCTTAGGCAAAATTTGATGCATTTGTTTCTATAAAGAATGCCTTAAAAAAGTAGATACAATATAAAGTTGGTGCACAAGTAAATTTCTTCTTCAAAGCAACAAACGATGCTTCAGCTTTTTTATTCCACTCAAGTTTGTCTTTATAAGTCAAACGTATAAGTGGAATTGTAACTTGAAAAAAGTTCTTGATAAAGATATGGTAATAATTGGCATAGTCCAAAAATCATTGCACATCTCTTATTGTTCTTCAAATCTTCTAATCTATGATAGTTTGGACTTTTTTTGGATCCATTATAAGGCCTTCATTGGAAATGATGTATCTCAAAAAATGAACTTGAGTAGTGTGGAATACATACTTTTCCATCTTTGCATATAATCCTATATTTCTTAGTTTTTGTAATATATGACAAACAAGAATTTTATGTTCTTTTGTATTCTTAGAATAGATTAAAATATTATCAAAATAATAGACAACAAAATCATGAAGAAATTCATGAAAGACCTCACTCATTAAATGTTAGAAAGCTACTGGTGTATTCGTGAGTCCAAAAGGCATGACATTATATTCAAAATGTCCATATGTGATTTAGAAAGCAATCTTTTATTCATCTCTTTTTTTTGATACGAATCAAGTTATATGCTCTTTGTAGATCTATTTTTGTATAGATCTTTGCTTGATTTAATTGATCAAGAAGTTTTGAAATCAAAGATAGAAGATACCTATTTTTTATAGTGATCTAGTTAAGTCCTCAATAATCCACATACATCTATAGAGATTCATCTTTTTTCTTTACAAATAAGATAGGAGCCCCAATTAGAGATTTAGAATGGTGTATAAAGTTCTTAGCAAAGTTAATATCAAATTACTCTTTGAATGCAGCTAATTTATTTTGCAATAGAATATAGATTGGTTCAAATGGTAGTTGAATTCTTTCTTGAAGATCGATGGTACAATCATAAAGATAATACTTTGGAAGAATATCTGTTTTTTTTTTTCAAAAAATTCTTAGAAATCTTAATACTGGCTATGAATACCACTTGATATCTTCTCACCATCAATAATGGGCATGACATATGTAGCAAAAGATGGCACTTTATTTGTGACATGCATAAAAGCTTTTTCATCTATCAATAAGGATTTGGATATACTATACTTATAGATTTCTACTTACCTAACAAGACCTTAGAATAAACTATAGAAAAAATTAAGATTGCAAGAAATCCAGTCTATCAGAGGGTTATATCTTTTTAACCATGATAATTCTAGAATGATTGAATTAGAAGGAGATTTAATCACATTTAATAATATTAAACTATTATGAACACTAGTTGCTACTTCTACAAGAATAGTTTCATGTGTAATATCTCCAAAAGATAATGAACGTCTATCTATTACTTTTACATGTACATGTTTGATTTTATTAACTAAGGATATATCTAACTTTTTTACAAAGTCTTCATTTATAAAACAAGCTAAGGCTCTTGAATCCATTAAGGCTAAGACTTTGTGATTTTTTGATCTTAAACAACTATTATAAAACAAGGTGAGGGATCAGAGGAGAAAATAAGATCTTTACTACATGTTGCACATGATTCCAGCCGCACAATGTCGTGTTGTAACTTGACTATATGGTGAAAGATGATGATATGGAGCTTATTATAGAAGAGCCAAGTTAAAAGAAAAGATAAAAAAATATGGAAAAAAAATAAGAAGGTAGTAAAACTTTTAGTAGTAATACTCCTTTTTTAAAAAGGTGACTTCTACTTACTTTGTAGGACCATAAATAAGGCAAAACAAGGTAGATTGGAAAAATAAATAATATAGACATCTTTAGGAAGAAGTTAAGAGTAAATTCCAGTAAAATTACTTAGAAAAACTAGATGTTGATACTCGGAGAGGGCCAGTTATGAACCAGGGTCGAAATCAGACCTTGAGGCACAAAACCAAGTCTTGACGACGACTTTAGGAGTCTTTGGCAGATCAGAGAATAAGTTTTGATAGAAGATTGAATAGGATTTCTATGAGTGTTGATTTAGGATAATTTGGAGTTGATATGACTTTGTAAGAGCTTTGCAAAGTCAAGGTTTGTTTTGGATGATTTGGATTTTATGAAATAAAATAAGGTTTATATTTTGGGTAATTTCAAGAGTTTTGTTATAGATCTACAGGTGAAATTTTGTGGATTTATGGTTATAGTTGTGTTTAATATGTGTCATGAATTTGAACTCAGTCTAATGGTTGAATTGAGGGATATTGAGGTTTAAGTGGGTCAAGGTCTCAAAAAGTAGAATTTTAGGTCTAGTAGGGGTTTTTAAGATTTCTTGTAATCTACTAGTTGGATTGGAGTGAAACTTAAGTGAGAGGATATTAGACTTGTTTTTCTATGTATATGAGAATTTGAAGATCAATCGAACGGTGCAAAAGAGAGATATTGGCTCTAGAAGATTGACATCAAGATTGGAGAAGGAGGCTGGCCAATACCCGAGCACATTTTTGAGGTTATCGTCAATTTGGTAACTCCGATCCTTTTCAATTTTTTTGTGCTTGTTTTGAACTTAGTTATTAAGAAGTGTGCAAAATTTGAATTAAGATCAATGGTTTATTCATTAGTTATTGAGGTTTAAATATGTTATAAGAATTACTAGGGTTTGGTTTTGTCAGGGACAAGAACTCGATGAAAGCTAAAGAGTAAGTGAGACTTTTCTCAAAAAGAAATAGGACAAAATAGGAATATGTATATTAAGAAAGAAACTGGAATGGCTATTGCCAAAATACAAGAAAACTAGAGACCCTTGAAATTAGACTAGAAGCAAGAAAGGAGTTGACAAGAGTGAAGAGGGCTTCACTCTTGCCTCTATATATACTATCTAACTAGAAGCCACGTGGCGATGTTCTATAAGACCTCCAATATATGTTGACTTTCTAGGCCACATGCCTTTGCTTGCAAGGCAAGTTTTCTATGGATAGACCACGTAGTTAGCTTGTTCTTTAAGCTTCCAACATGCGTGGCACATGGCTAACTTGTTGACCAAGTTTCTAACCTAAAAGTCAACTATAGACTCTTATAAAGTCAAAGCAGCATCTATGAAGCTTCTAAGAAGCTTCTCTAGAGGATATTACACAATTAACCTACTTTTACATACTTTTATCTATTCATATGGGTAATTATATGTATGTCCGTGACATTACCCCCCCTTCTAGGGACGAGTTCCACGAGGAGCGGTGATTATATATTGAGAAAATCTAATATGCGGCGAATTGTATTTGCTACATACTCTGATCTTTGTTCTCTTCGAAGATAGTTGATGGGTCCTCTTAGCCATCGATAGTGTCCCATTCCAGGGCGAGAAGACCACCCTGTTATTTGATCACTATTGAGGCCTTCATAACTTCCTTCAAATAATACATTTGAAAGACCATCAGGAGTCGTTCCTATCTCCAATAATATCACCAAACATCGAGAATCTCTTCCAAGGTCGTGATACCAAACGCGTTGTATCTCACCATCTATTCAAGGAAGAACATGTCGTTCTTGAGGGTCTTCATTTCGGTTGCGTCGTCTTGAAGGTTGTGACAATCGCAATGTCTCATCCGGTAAGTCAGCAAACGAAGGTTCTTGAGTTGAATCCGCTGGTTGTTGGCTCTCCATCTAATTAGCGTCACAAAATGGAAAGAAGTTACAAACAAGGATAGGAAATTGAATGTTATCTTGCCTCAATCTTGTCTCTTTTATAAGAGAGGTTTTCATCTTGGTTTTGATGGATGTCGTTGATGAAAAACTTTGACTTTAGCTGATGCATTTGCTAGATTCCTGGATGGCTCCCATGTGCGCTCACTAATATCATATCCGCACCAATGAACAAGATATTCCAGCTTATTTCGGCGCTGCCTTGAGTCTAATATCTCTTCCACCTCAAATTCTTCATTATTATCTACTTCTATAGGAGGCGGTGGCATTTGTCTTCTTCCTTGTATATCCACTGTCTTATATGGTTCAAGAAGAGACACGTGGAATACAGGATGGATCTTCATTGACTCCGGTAGATGTAACCGATATGCAACTGGGTTGATCTGTTCAGAAACAGAAAAGGGGCCAAGCCTACGATAGTCCAATTTGTCACAAGGTCGAGTGGTCTTGATATTGCGACGAAGTAGCCATACCTTATCACCCACATTGAGTTGTGGTTGCTCTTTACGATATACATCTGCATTTATCTTTTGTCGTTCTTGAGCTTTCTTCAACTGCGCCTTCATTATTGCATGTAACTCTGACAACCGATTTGCCATATCTTCTGCTGCAGGATTATCAACTTTTGAAAAATCAAAAGTATCAAGTCGTGGATGATAGCCATAATTGGTAAAGAAAGGTGTTTGTTGCGTGGAGGAATGTACCGTATTATTATAAGCAAACTCTGCCAATGGCAGAAGGTTTGTCCAATCATCTTGTTGGTAGTTGATGGTACACCTTAAATACTATTCCAAGACTTGGTTTACGCGCTCTGTTTGTCCATCAGTTTGAGGATGGAAAGCTGAAGATAGCTTTATGTCCACTTTTAAAATCTTGAAAAGAGTCCTCCAGAATCTCGACACAAATTGAGTTCCCCTATCCGATATGATATCTTTAGGTAATCCATGATAGCGATAGATATTATCAATGAAAAGCTTAGCTGTTTCTTCACCTGTGATAGATTTTGTACATGGCATAAAATGTGCCATCTTGGTGAAACGATCTACTATCACAAATATAGAATCATAAGATCTTGAGTTTGGAAGATCTGTGATGAAATCCATAGAAACAGAAGACCATGGTTGTTCTGGTATAGGTAATGGCTGAAGAAGTCCGTAAGGTCGATGTCGAGGAATTTTTGATCTTGAACAAATATCACATGATTGTACAAAGTCTTTGACTGACTTCCACATTTGTGACCACCAAAAATCTCTTGATATGAGTTCCAAAGTCTTATTATATCCAAAGTGCCCTGCTGCTGGAAAGTCATGACGTGCTTGAAGAACACGCAAACGTGCTTTTCCTTCTGGAACATATAGGCGTCGTTCAAAATATAATAGATTATTCTTGAACTCGAACTTAGAAGAATCATGAGACTTGGAAGAATTATTTTCAATATCATAAACAAGAGGGTCTGAGGACATACTGGACTGGATTTGCTTGAGAAAAGTTGAATCAACAATCAATGTTGATTTCACTGCTCGGAGATGAAATTGCTCCGGTTTCAAGAGGACCGTTCTTTGTTGCTCAAAAGCTGCATCTCCTCTTTTTGGTGCAAAATAAGAACGTCTAGACAGGGCATCGGACAAACCTTGTTGTTTTCCTGGCCGATAAGTGATAATGAAGTCGAATCTTGACAAAGACATACTCCAACGAGCTTGACGACGATTCAACACGCGTGTTGACATGAAATACTCGAGGTTCTTGTGATCTGTATACACAGTGACTGGACTAGAAGCACCTTCTAGATAATGACGCCATTCTTGAAAGGAATCCACGATTGCAAGAAGTTCTTTATCGTGGATCTCATAATTGATCTCGGCTGCTGAGAATTTTCTTGAATGAAAAGCTATCGGATGAAGTTTGTCATTTGTTCCCATTTGTGATAAAACTGCACCCAAGGCAAAATCCGATGCGTCTGTTTCCATAAAAAATGCCTTGGAAAAGTCAACACGATATAAGACTGGTGCAGAGACAAACGATGTCTTCAAGGCTTCAAATGCTGCTTCCGCTTCTTGATTCCATTGGAATTTATCTTTACTAGTCAAGCGTGTAAGTGGAGCTGCAACTCGTGAGAAGTCTTTGATGAAGATCCGATAGTAATTGACAAATCCCAAGAAACATTGGACATCTCTTACAGTCTTTGGAATCTTCCAATCCATGATTGTTTGGACTTTCTTAGAATCCATCATAAGACCATCATTTGAAATGATGTATCTTAAAAAGTCAACTTGAGTAGTATGAAATACACACTTTTCCATCTTGGCGTACAATCCTGCATCTCTGAGTTTTTGTAATACTTGACGAACATGTATTTCATGTTCTTCAACATTCTTAGAATAAATCAGGATATCATCTAGGTAGCAGACGACAAAATTGTCTAAGAATTCACGAAATACATCATTCATGAGATGTTGAAAAGCAGCTGGTGCATTCGTGAGTCCAAAAGGCATGACATTATATTCAAAATGCCCGTACCTGGTTCGAAACGCAGTCTTCCATTCATCTCCTTCTTTGATCCGTACTAGATTATATGCCCCTCTTAGATCTATTTTTGTATAGATCTTAGCTTGATTTAACTGGTCAAGGAGTCCTGATATCAAAGGTAATGGATACCTGTTCTTGATTGTGATCTTGTTGAGTCCTCGATAGTCAACACACATTCGTAAAGATCCATCTTTTTTCTTTACGAATAAAATTGGAGCTCCTGCTGGAGATTTTGAATGGCGTATGAAATTCTTCGCTAAATTCTCGTCAATATATGTCTTGAGTTCAGCCAACTCATCTTGCGATAAACTGTAAATTGGTCCAAATGGTGGCTGAGTTCCTTCCTTGAGATCGATTGAACAATCGTATGGGCGATGCTCAGGAAGAATATCTGCATTCTTTTTCTCAAAAACGTCTTGATAATCCTGATATTGACTTGGAATGCCACTTGAAGTCTTTACGCTTTCAGAAATAGGTGCAGCATAAATAGCAAAAGTTGATCCTTCTTTTGCTGCGTGTATAAATGCTTTTGCACCTATAAGTGCGGGTTTTACTATACTAGACTCATGGTTTTTTACTTGATTAATAGAACTGTTACTAATGCTCCGAGGAAAATCAAGTTTACGAGAAGTCCAATCTATTCGAGGATTATACTTTTCTAACCATGATAAGCCTAAAATTACTGGATTAGAGGGAGACCTAATTATATTAAAAATTATGCAACTACTATGACCATTTATTACTACATCTACAGGAAGTGTTTCGTGAGTTACATCTCCAGAAGACAATGGACGACCATCTATGACTTCTACGTGTACAAGTTTAGTTTTTTGTATTAATGATATTCTATGACATCTAGCAAATTCTTCATCTAAGAAACAAGCTGAGGCTCCTGAATCTATCAAGGCAGAGGCTTTGTAATTATTAGGTCCTAAACGCACATCTATTATAAAACAAGGAGATGGTTCTGAGGAGAGGATAGGACCTTCATTAGAAGTTGTACAAGATTCCAGCCGCACGGTCCCTATTGTAGCTGGACGTACTCGTTTTCCGACATACTGTCTTCTTTGATAGCCGTACTCCTCATTTTGTAGTTACGTCGCTTCTTTGGACAATGTTGAGCAGTGTGCTTAGGTTCTCCACAATATAAGCACAATCCTTCTTGTCGACGACGAGACTTTTCTCGCTCAGTAAGAGGTTTGAAACGTACCGCATCAATTTGCATATCCTCTACTTCTGAAGGTATGTGTTGAGGAGACGTCGGTGTTGCCATTGAATTGTAGTAACGTTGAGGCCTACTTGTGCGACTCTCGGATCGAAATTCAAAAAGTCGATTGTCGCACTTCACAGCAAAGTCAATTGCTTGACTCAATGTTTGAGGATCAGGTAAATTAAGCATCAATTTCTTTACCTCATATTGTAATCCGTAGAGAAATTGACTCACAAGTGCGGCATCATCCCACTTGATATCAGTTGCAAGTTGTCGAAATTGCGAAGCATATAATGTTACTGATCGATTGCCTTGTCGCAAAATACGGATCTTGTTGGTTGCAACACGAATTGCATCATGTTCTCCAAACATGGATCGAAACTCCGCCAAAAAAGCCTCCAGATTATCCAATATTGGATCTCGTCGTTCAAGAAAAGATGAAAACCATGACAATGCTGAACCTGAAAGAAGTGTACCAATGAATCTTACTTGTGACCCTGGAGTTGGATAGCTCTGGGGTTGAAGTTCAATCACTAGTTGGACCTGATTGATGAATCCTCGAAACTTGGATCTGGTACCATCAAACTTCTCGGACAAGGCAACTCTCGGTTCTCTAACACTCGAAGGGTGTTCCATTCTGGGAGAAGGGACATGGTTTGGTGCAGATGTTGAAGCAGCCCCAATCATCTCTATATCTTCACTTCCTACCATTCTTGTTGCTCCTTGTGGTGGTAAATTGAGTTGATGCATCGCAAGCATTAACTCCCTCAATTGTTCTTGCATCTGTGCCATTGCACTCTTCATTTCAACAAGCTCTTCCATAGTAGCACTTAGAAAAGAGAAGATGTCTAACAACGCTCAAAACAAATAGAAAGAGAGGAATTGATAACAAAGAAAATACTAAGAACAATATCAGTTTAAAAGAGGGTAATCAGCAACTTCTAATGCGCTTATGTCTTATCAAGAAAAAGGGGTAATCCACTCTTAATCAAGAAAAGACAAAGCTCTGATATTGTAAGTGTACTCTTGTCAATCTGTCAGGGACAAGAACTCGATGAAAGCTAAAGAGTAAGTGAGACTTTTCTCAAAAAGAAATAGGACAAAATAGGAATATGTATATTAAGAAAGAAACTGGAATGGCTATTGCCAAAATACAAGAAAACTAGAGACCCTTGAAACTAGACTAGAAGCAAGAAAGGAGTTGACAAGAGTGAAGAGGGCTTCACTCTTGCCTCTATATATACTATCTAACTAGAAGCCACGTGGCGATGTTCTATAAGACCTTCAATATATGTTGACTTTCTAGGCCACATGCCTTTGCTTGCAAGGCAAGTTTTCTATGGATAGACCACGTAGTTAGCTTGTTCTTTAAGCTTCCAACATGCGTGGCACATGGCTAACTTGTTGACCAAGTTTCTAACCTAAAAGTCAACTATAGACTCCTATAAAGTCAAAGCAGCGTCTATGAAGCTTCTAAGAAGCTTCTCTAGAGGATATTACACAATTAACCTACTTTTACATACTTTTATCTATTCATATAAGTAATTATATGTATGTCCGTGACAGGTTTAGGGTTTGGTTAGGATTTGGTTAGGATTTGGTTTAGGGTTTGATTTAAGGTTTATTTAGGGTTTAGGATTTTATTAGGATTTAAGATTTTATTAGTTTTGGCCTAAAGTTTGAATGAAGTTCAATAGGATTTTAACTGGAATTAAATTAAGATTGAATTGAGATGCATTTGAGTGATATTTGTGATCCTTCTAATATTTTTTTAAGAATTCTTATTGTTTGTTTGAAATTTCTTTGAGGTTTTTTTAAATTTGATTAATCTTGTTTAGCATTATTATGGTTTAATTAGAGTATTGTTAGTATTCTATTAGAATTAGGATTTTGTTATTACAATTTCCATTCTTCCTTCCACAGCCAGGTACCTAAAGCATTTTCAAGCAAGACTTCACATATTACGACAACGGTCTCTATTGTAGCTAAAACAACTTATTTTCAAACTCATTGTCTTTTTTGACAATTGTGCTTCTCATTTTATAATTGCATTGTTTCTTTGGACAATATTGAGCAGTATGTTTATTTTTTCTATAATACAAGCATAAGCCCTCTTGATATCATGGACTCTTTTCCTGCTCTGTAAAGGATTTAAAACGTATCGTATGAAATTTCATTGGTTCTAGCTTTGATGAATAAGCTTTTGAAAACTTAGGAGTTATCATCATTATTTGATTTGTTTCTCTCTAGCCATATTTTTATTCTTGATGTCTTTTAAATCAATTGATTGTTACATGCAATGGCATGAGTAATAAATTATTCCAAAGATTTTGTCTTTGACATTGTTAGTAAGAAGTCTTTGACATTATCCTTCAATCCATATCAAAATTGATTGATAAGGGCTTTTTTATTTCAATCTTTATTGCCAACGAGGTTTTGGAATTCAACAACATATATAGTGGCTGACCATGATTCTTGCCATAAAGATAAGAGCTTGCTCTCTACTACTCTTTCTTGATTATTTTCTCCAAATAATGACATAAAAACTTCTAAAAATGAATTCAAATCATAAAGGAGTCATGAAACTTTTTCCATTGAAGGTGCAAACTAAGAGAGAACACTTCTTGATAAAAATGTATTTATGAATCTAACTTGAGTAAATCCAGCAGAGTATTGAAAGGAATGCAATCTTAGATAGAGCTTGACTTGCTATAAAATTCTTGAAAATTATGATCTTGTTCCATCAAACTTCTTAGGTGTCACGAACACAAAATACAGACTTGAAATCTAACAAGAAGTTCAAGAAGAAGTGGCAGAACTAGATTAAACAGATGAGTACAACAACAACACCAGAAAGGTGAGCTAGAACTCCAAGAGATGTGTTGTCGAGAGTGAAGAACCCTTCAGCCTCGACTCCTATATATACTACTGAATAGGAAGCTTCTCGAGCTACTTCCGCTAACTAGGACGCTTCTCCAACAACTTCTACTAATTAGGAAACTTCTCGAGCAACTTCCTAAAATCTATCAGAATATTCTAGAATCTTCTAAGCAAATCTTTAGAGAATATTCTAAGAATCTTCTAGAACCTTTTAAAGGAATCTTTAGAGAATCTTTAGAAAATATTCTAGAAGAATATTCGAAGAATCTTCCAATGTATGTCCATGACTTCACCTCCTCTTCTAACTTCGAGGTCTCCGAGAAGCAATGTTGTTATCAGTCAATACCAACGCAAGAAAATGAAAATCTATCGTATCACATCTGCTATGAATTCCAATTGTTGTTCGCGAGGCAAATGATTCATCGGCCCTTGGAGCCAACGGTAGTGACCAACACCTTCAACCTCTGACCAAGCGTGGACTTCTGTGTCTTCATTGTGAAACTGTCCTCCAAACACACCTTCTGGCTGACCGTCGTAGGCAGGCTCGACCTCAAATACAATTCCTAGCGATCTGTTGCTCGGTATCCTCCGACGTCGTCGTGGTATAGGCAGTTCTTCATCTCGCGGTCGTCTTCGTGAGCTAGTCGCTTGAGATGACATAACAAGTGTAGTATCTTGACTATCCATGTGCAAAGGCTAAAATGATGAGAGCAAACTATAGTTGCTAACAAAGTTCTACACTATCGAACTATGGGTTTTGGAAGTGCCCTCCCCCCTTTTTATACTACTTGATGAGCAAGCTTCAGCAAGAAGCTATCGTTGAATCGGCTTAGGTTTATGAGGATATCGTTGATGAAATTCTTGTACCTTTTTTGGTGCATTGGCAAGATTTTCGGCACGCTCTCACGTTCGTTCATTGATGTCGTATCCACTCCAATGCACTAAATACTCCAATTTTCTCCTATTACGCCGTGAATCTAGTACCTTTTCCACCTCGTATTCCTCATGGTTTTCAATTTCGATACTTGGTGGCGGACTTTGTACTCTTTGGGGAAAAGCTGACTCTCGATAAGGTTCCAACAAAGACACATGAAAGACCGGATGTACCTTCATAGTAGCTGGTAACTCCAGACGATATACCACCGGATTGATCTGCTTCCCGATAACAAATGGCCCTAATCTCCAATAGTCCAATTTGTCACATGGCCGCTTGGTCTTGATATTCCGTCGAAGAAGCCATACTTTACTTCCAACTTTAAAAGTAGGCGCCTCATTTCGATATTTATCTGCAGATGCCTTGTAACTCTCTTTGGCAGATTGCAATTGAAGCTTCAACGTTGCTTGAAGCTCCGATAGTTGCTTCACAAATCCTTCTGCTGCTGGGTTATTATTTGCTGAAGAACTCAATAAATTGAGCTTGGGGTGGTATCCGTAGTTGGAGAAGAATGGTGTTTGTTGAGTTGACGCATGAAGAGTGTTGTTGTATGCGAACTCAGCAAGCGGTAGATATGCAGTCCAATCATCTTGTTGATAGTTGATGCTGCATCCTAAATATTGCTCCAAAACTTGATTCACCCGCTCCGTTTGACCGTCAGTTTGAAGATGAAAAGCCGAAGAGAGCTTAATATCCACCTTCAATATCTCAAAGAGGGACCTCCAAAACTTGGATACAAACTGAGTACCTCGATCCGACACGATATCATCTGGTAGGCCATGATAACGATATATGTTATCAAGAAAGAGTCTTGCGGTGTCTTCACTTGACGATGTTTTCTTGCAAGGCACGAAATGCGCCATCTTTGTAAATCGATCCACCACAACAAAGATGCTGTCAAATGAATTCGATGGCGGTAGGTCCGTAATGAAGTCCATAGAAACTGAAGACCATGGTCGGTGCGGAATAGGCAATGGCTGGAGAAGTCCATACGGACGATGTCGAGGGATCTTGGATCTTGAACAAACATCACAAGAAAGGACAAATTCCTTCACATCCTTCCACATTTGGGGCCACCAAAAATCTCGTGAAATGAGCTCCAAAGTCTTGTTGAATCCAAAATGTCCCGCAGCTGGAAAGTCGTGGCGAGATTGAAGTACTCGGAGTCGAGTTGGTCCTTTCGGGATATACAACCGCTCCTCAAAATACAGAAGATCTCCCTCCACCTTAAACTTGTCATTATCGACACGTTGTTTGATGTCAAGAGCTATAGAATCCTCAATGGTCGCAGTACGTACCTCGCTGAGGAAGCCATCATCGATAGTTGCAACAGTAGCAAAAATCCTAAATTTTTCTGGTTTCAACAATGTTGTACATTGTTGATCAAACGCTGCTTCTCCAGCCTTTGGCGCAAGATACGATCTCCTCGATAATGCGTCAGATAATCCTTGCTGTTTTCCAAGGCGGTAGGTGATAATAAAGTCAAATCGTGATAGAGACATATTCCATCGAGCTTGACGACGATTCAAAATTCGAGCTGTCATGAAGTACTCCAAATTCTTGTGGTCCGTATAAACAGTCACTGGATGTGCAGCTCCTTCGAGGAAGTGACGCCACTCTTGGAAGGCATCCACTATAGCAAGCAGCTCTTTGTCGTGGATCTCGTAGTTGATCTCAGCAGCAGAGAACTTTCGTGAATAGAACGCAACTGGGTGAAGCTTCTTGTCTATGCCCATCTGTGAAAGCACAGCTCCCAAAGCAAAATCTGAAGCATCGGTCTCTAAATAGAAAGCCTTTGCAAAGTCAGGGTGTACCAAGCTTGGAGCCGTAATGAATGCCGTCTTGAGATCTTGAAATGCTTTTGCTGCTTGTGATCCCCATTCGAGCTTGTCTTTGCTTGTTAGACGCGTGAGTGGTGCAGCAACTTGAGAATAATTCTTGATGAAGATCCGATAGAAGTTAGCAAATCCAAGAAAACACTGAACATCTCTAACCGTCTTCGGAACTTTCCAAGATATAATTGCTTCTACCTTTTTTGGATCCATCTTCAAGCCCTCTGTAGTCGCAATGAAGCCCAAAAATTCCATCTCATTCTGGTGAAATTGACACTTCTCCAACTTGGCGTAGAGTCCTCGTTCGCGTAGTTTTTCAAGAACCAAACAAACGTGCTTCTCATGTTCTTCTTCATTCTTGGAAAATATCAAAATATCATCCAGATAGATGACAACAAAGTCATCGAGGTACTCCCAAAAGATGTCGTTCATCATATGCTGAAAGACCGCTGGAGCATTGGTAAGACCAAAAGGCATGACATTGTACTCAAAATGGCCATACCTTGTACGAAAGGCTGTCTTCCATTCATCTCCTTCTTTGATTCACACAAGGTTGTAGGCTCCTCTTAAATCAATCTTTGTAAAAATCCTTGCACGTCCAAGTTGATCTAAGAGGCCGGAGATCAAAGGTAAGGGATAGCGATTTTTCTTGGTCACCTTGTTGAGTCCTCGGTAGTCCACGCACATCCGCAGTGAGCCATCCTTTTTCTTCACGAATAAGATTGGTGCTCCAGCTGGCGACTTTGAATGTCGAATAAAATTCTTGGCTAGATTCTCATCGATGTACTTCCGCAATTCTGCCAACTCCGTCTGCGATAGGTTGTATATTGGACCAAAAGGTGGTTGCGCTCCTTCCTCTAAGTCTATGGCGCAATCATATGGTCGATGTTCCGGTAGTATATCGGCGTTCTTTTTCAGAAACACGTCTTCAAAATCCCTATATTGCTCTGATATATTCGATGTTGAGATATTCTCGCCGCTAGTTGGAGCTGCATAAATGACAAATGGTGCGCCTTCCTTGGACGATCTTAGGAACGCTCTCGCTCCAATAAACATGGATTTCTTCATGTAGGTTCTACCAACAGGTTTATTATTATTTTTTTCAGGAAATGTTATCCTTCGTAGCCTCCAATCAATGGACGGATTATGATCTTCTAACCAAGAAAGACCAAGGATAACAGGGCTTGATGGGGTTCTAATAATATTAAAAATAACGTGACTACTATGGTCCTTAAACACCACTTCTATAGGTTCTGATTCGTGGGTAACGTTGCCTGACAATAAGGGTCGTCCATCTATCACCTCTAAGTGAACAGGTTTGGACTTTTGTACTAAACGGATCTTGTGGCGTTTAGCAAACTCTTCATCTAAAAAACAAGTAGATGCCCCCGAATCCAATAAAGCTAAAGTTTTTTGTTTTTGAGGGCCTAAAAACAAAGGAATTATAAAACAACGGGCAGGTTGGACAGAGAAGGAGGAACCTGATTGTTGTCGTGATATTAGATTGTCGAGTCGCACGGTTCCTACTGTGGCTGGGCGTCGTCGTTTTCCGGAATCATCGCACTTCTAGTCTTGACAGGGTGCTAATTTTGCTTCTTTGGGCAATTTCCAACCTTGTGACCTTCTTCTCCACAGTACAAACATAATCCTTCCTCCATACGCCGTTTCTTCTCTGTTGGAGTAAGAGATCGGAGACGCGCCGTATCGATTTGCATGTCTGTTGCCTCCGAATGTGAGTTTAAGCTATTTGCAGACATAGTCACGTCGTAAGGAGTCATTTGGTGTCTTGGACGTTGGTCTTGGCGACGCTGGAATAGGCGGTTGTCACACTTTACAGCTTGGCTAATAGCTTCGTTGAGCGTTTGAAGATCAGGAAGAGATAACAGCAAGTCCTTCACATCATCCTTCAAGCCCCAATAAAACTGACTCACCAATGCCTCTTCACCCCAATTAATGTCACTTGCCAATTGTCTGAAATCCGAGGCATAGACTGATGCAGAGCGTGTTCCTTGTCGTAGCGATCGGATCTTTGTTGTAGCCCATCGAACTTTATCATGCTCGCCAAATGCTTCTGCAAACGCCTCCAAGAACGTTTCAAAGTTGCTCAAGATTGGCGATCGCTTCTCGAACAAGGGAGTAAACCAAGACAGAGCTTGTGCTGTAAGCAAGGTTCCAACAAGCCCAACACGCGCTTCCTCCGTCGGATAACGTTCGGGCTGTAAAATTGTTATCAACCTGATTTGGTTGACAAAACCTCGAAACTTGGAACGAGTTCCATCAAACTTATCTGGAAGACTAACTCGAGGCTCCTTTCGTTGTAGGACTACTCGATCTTGTTGAAATGGACGTAGAACTGCTTCTTCTGGCGCAGAAGTTTGAGGCTGATATGCTTTAGATGGCGCTATCCCAGATGCTCCATTGTTATGGAGTCCTACCATGACTCCTTCGATCTCTGTTGTCCTATGTGACAACGAGGCAAGAGCATTTATGATGGCGTCTAGTTTGGATTCCAAACTTTCAGCCATTTTAACGTCTTAATCTTCAACTAACCTTCAGAAAGAAGAAAAAAGAGTTTTGACAAGAGGACAATATTGGTTCAGAGGAGAGTACTCCGCAACCTCTAAAACGCCTTAAGACTCCAAGATGAGGGGTAATCCACTCTCTCCAAGAAGAATAAGGCTCCAATATTGAAAAAGAAGAGATATCAGTTTAGAGGAGGGTAATCCGCAACCTCTAAAACAGTAGCACACCTTCAAGAAGAGGGGTAATCCACTCTCTAACAAGAAGGAACTAGCTCTGATACCAGTGAAAATGCAGTCTCGACAAACTGTCACGGACACAAAATACAGACTTGAAATCTAACAAGAAGTTCAAGAAGAAGTGGCAGAACTAGATTAAACAGATGAGTACAACAACAACACCAGAAAGGTGAGCTAGAACTCCAAGAGATGTGTTGTCGAGAGTGAAGAACCCTTCAGCCTCGACTCCTATATATACTACTGAATAGGAAGCTTCTCGAGCTACTTCCGCTAACTAGGACGCTTCTCCAACAACTTCTACTAATTAGGAAACTTCTCGAGCAACTTCCTAGAATCTATCAGAATATTCTAGAACCTTCTAAGAGAATCTTTAGGGAATATTCTAAGAATCTTCTAGAACCTTCTAAAGGAATCTTTAGAGAATCTTTAGAGAATATTCTAGAAGAATATTCGAAGAATCTTCCAATGTATGTCCCTGACATTAGGTATATTAATCTTTATCCCTGTCATACTTATAGAATCAAAACTCCCTAAATTTGGTTGTAAGGTCAATCTACTTGCTTCCTTTAACTGCTCAATTTCTTGTTGCAAACTTTGAACTTCTTTCATATGCATAGGCATAGTACCTCTATGATTTACATTGGAAATACATGAGATTTTTATTCATAGAATATTGATAAGCTCATGTAGATTTATAATAGTTACAAATCTATGCTTACTTTTGCTAAGAGTAGCAACCATAATTATTTTTTATAGATAATTCAAATAAATTTAAAAAATTAAATTAGAGGAAGGTTACCTATAACTTTTAATAAAAATTTCCACAAAGAGGGATAATCCATTCTCTTTAAAGAAAAGATTGAAGTTAAAAAATAAGAATTTTTATTCAAAGATAGATAGTTTGTAACCTTTAAAATAAAAATAGAGTAATCTACTCACTTCTAAAATAAGAAAAAAATAGTATATTAATATTCTTATGAAACTATCAAGAGCATGAATCTTGAACAAAGAAAATCTTCAATATATTCTTATATCATTGAAAAGAATTAGAAAGTCTTTCAAAGATGATGTACTATTGAATTAGAATGGTTATTGCAAAAAATAAGAAGACTAGAAAGTCTTGAAATAAGATTAAGGACTAGAAAGTCATTGACAAGAATGAAGAAAGATTCATTCTTGCCTCCATATATATTCTTAACTAGGAACTACATTGTCAGGGTAGTAAAAATTTGCCTAAAGAAAGCGCTAGGCTCTTAGCTGCCACTAATTGCTCAATTAAATCTTGAAATAAGAAAGATCAAGTTTATATATATATATATATATATATATATATATCACTTTAAAAAAATAAATACGAAATATATAAGTCTTAAGTTTCCAATAACATCCAAAATATAATAAAAAACTATAAATCCTTATATATCCTTATGGGATATTATTTCTAAATTTTAACAACTTTTTTCTTTCAATCCGACCATTTAAACACACTCAAATTTTATATGAAGTACTAATGTACTTCTAAAAACTATCACAATAAATTTCAACTACAAATTCATTGCAGAACTTAAGATATTATTAAAATTCTAATAATAGCTTCAAATCCTAATTTTTTAATATCTATATATAATTTTCTTTATATTTCACAAATAAAGTATTTAAATATCATAAAATTTATATGTATAGCTTTTTAACATATTAATCTATCTTTTTCAAAAGATTTGACTCTAAAATTCATCCAAAATCTTAAGATATGGCTTCAAGCATTACTATGAACAAAATCACTCACTTATTGCTTTTGATTTATATATATTGTCTTCAATGCCTTATAATTCCTTCATCCAAACTCTAAATGTAATAATCTTTTCATAAAAGATATAAGTTATAAAATTTCTATTTTAGTCACACCTTTCGGTTTCCAAAAGTTGTCGTAAAAATCCTTGTATGCTGAAAAGAGCAACAATATGTTTTAAAATGATACTTTAACTTCAAATTGCTAGAACTTCTTTATTTTGACTTTAAACTCACTAATTTTTGCATCCAAATTATAGTTCAATTTCGAAACCTTATAATCCTAGCTGTTGATTCTTGAATGTCCTTTTGAGGTTGCCAAAAAACTCTTGTGGTTACAGATTGCCTCCTAAAAGCCTATTGGGCATGGCCTTCGATTAATAGGGATGAAAATCTTCATTCACTGCCTTCATCCGACCATGCCTTGCCTTCATTCCTTCCAATAAGCCTCTTACTAGTTTAGATTTTCATCTTTAAGCTCTAATCTCCTCTCAAGGCTTCATACTAAATATTAAGGTTCTATAATTTTTTAAATATCATAATCAAAATAGATAAAACTCAAATTAAAGTTTCTTATATCTACTTTCTTTAAATTAATCTATTAACCATTCTAATATATACCAAGACTTATGAATATATTATATGTTCTAATTATTTTTATATATTATAAGCAATTTTTATACAACAACATGGTGATATCCTATAGGATTCCCTAAACATGTTGACTTTGTAAGATACGTTTTTGTATTATGTGTTGTCTTACTTGAAAATACATTGGGCACCTAACTGTGGAAGGTAAAGTTGTGTTTTACAAACATTCAAAAAAGCCTAATAGGTTTTATTCATATAAAAAGAATATAATTCAAATTTTGATTCAAAAGTGCTAAAAAACACTCTTCTTAGTAGCTTTAATTACACATAAACCTCAATTATCTTGTTACTCTCATATTTAAGTAATTTAAATTTTTCTTATAAGCCCCAATCCTAATTAGTGAGCTTTAATAAGCTGTAACTTTTAATTTGATTGTCTACTTTATGTAAAATTTTGTATTCAATTTTTAATATAAGTCTTCTATATGTTTAAGAATTTTCAACATAATCCAATTCACGGATTGTGAAAAAACCTCCAAACATTGCACTAATGTCACTTGGCAACCAACTTGAAAAGTGAAGTAAGAATTCCAACAGTGATTTCTCCTTTTTCAACTATTAACTTCAACTCAAAATTAGTATGCAACTTGATCTTCAAGTCTTTTAGCACCATGCCAAATTTTACCTTGATCAGACTAGTAGATCTCTAGATATTATAGAAACTCTACCCAATTCCAAACTGCCAACTTTTGAAACCCTCTTGTGCTAAAAACTAGATATTTGTAAACCACACTATTAGATTATCACAAAATTTTTTATACACTTAGCACACCCAATAATCCTATCATTATCAAATTTTGAACTGTAGATGTTACATCAATTGCACGAACTAGTCAAAATTACTAGTCCTAGTTAAATTATATAAAATTCAAAATCACCAATACAAATCCTAACTTTGAATAAAAATTACCAAGTCCTCAAAAATCCTACAAAAACAATCCTTAAGCTACTGAAAAGAATTTCAAGCTAGCTCTCAAATTCTAATCTTTGATCTTTGAATGAATCCCTAATTTAACCTAGGGAGTCATTTTAGTAACCAGAGGTCTGATTTCAACCTTGCCTCACAAATGGTCGACCTCCAAGTATCAATGTAATCTATCTTAAGGATTTTTTAGTCCAATCCTACCCTCAACTTGACCTTAGTATCAACAATACCAACCATTTACCTCTTCTACCCTGATTTTAATAATTTATGGTCTTTTTAAAGCAATAAAAAAGTTTTTATAACTTAGAAGATAAAAATATTAACTAACTTTTATCTACTTGCTATTAAGACAAGAAAATAGGCTAAGAGGCTTTCACAAAAGTCTTATTAAAATATTTTGAATTCTTGTTGAACTAATATAATAGAATATTAATTAAAAAATTATTTTTAATCATATTTTTATTATATAATCATATCACAATATGACAACATATCTTAACTTGTAAGGCAAGTTTTTTATATATGTACCATATAATTAGCTTGTTTTATAAGCTACCAACAAGTGATTAATTTTTTGATCAAGTTTCTAACCTACCAATCAAATATGAATATATATAAAGTCAAGCGACGTCTATAAAGCTTTTAGGATGCTTCTCTAAATGGTCTTATAAAACTAACCTATTTTTATCTATTTTTATCTATTTCTACCTAATCATATAACTATATATTAGAATATCTATGTATATCCATGACAAACAATACTGAATAGAATTAGATAGAATAGAACATAGAAGACCAAACTAAGCAACCAAAATTAAAATAAAATAGAACAAAATAAGAAGATATAAAATCTAATTATATTAAGAAAAAGGGTTCAAAGCCATATTTGATCAGATGCCCTCAAAAGCCATGGCTAATCCTATTTATACTTTATTCTATCACCTTCGACTTTCTAAAATATTCTTAGATAGTAGATCCAACTTAAATAATTACCTTAAACTCCTTCATGAAGGTTAATTAGTAGGCTCCATCTAGATAATTGTCCTAAATTCATTCTAGAATGTTCTACAATGAATCCTACCTGGTCGACTATCTATCCCTATGTATCAATAATATAAATATCTTATCTATACTTTATTATAGGCCACTTGTAGTAGAAATTTGTAAT
The DNA here is from genome assembly GCF_059467195.1 of Physcomitrium patens. Lineage (NCBI taxonomy): Eukaryota > Viridiplantae > Streptophyta > Bryopsida > Funariales > Funariaceae > Physcomitrium > Physcomitrium patens. The sequence goes on from NC_143426.1 coordinate 7,647,192, forward strand.
GTAGCATATATGAAGATCTCCATTCCTTGCCTTCATCCAACCATGCCTTGCTTTCATCCCTCCCAATAAGCCTCCTACTAGTTAAGAATTTCTTCATTAGGCTCTAATCTCTTCTCAAGACTTCATATTAAATATTTAGGTTCTATAATTTTATTAAATGCTATAATCAAAATAGATAAAATTCAAAACAAAGTTTCTTATATCCACTCCATTTAAATTAATCTATTAACCATTCTAACATACATTAAGACTTATGAACATATTATATATCTTAATTAATTTTTACACACAATAAGCAATTATAATACGACAATATTGTTATGATGTAATATGACTATATAGTAAAATTATAATCAAAATTGAATTTCTAATTAATATCTAATTATCTTAGTTTAATTATAATTTGAGGTATCTACACATGGCTTTTATAAAAGCCTCTTAGGTTATTTTCTTATCGTAATAATTAGTAGGTTGAAGGTTAGTTAGTAATTTTACCTTCTAGGTTATAGAGACTCTTCTACTACCTTAAAAAGATCATAAATTGATGAAATCAGGTTAGAAGAAGTAAATAATTAGTATAGTTGGTACTAGAATTAAGTTGAGAGTAGGTTTGGGCTACAAAATCCTTAGGATAGGATAGATTGATACCTGGGGGTCGATCATTTGTGAGACAGGGTCAAAATCAGATCTTTGGCCATTAAAACAACGGCCTAGGGCAAAATAGGGTTTCATTCGAAGATCGGAGGTTAGAATTTGAGAGCTAGCTTAAACTTCATTCCAAAGACATAAGAATTTTTTTGAGAGGATTTTAGAGGACTTAGCAATTATTGTTCAAAGTTAGGATTTGTATCAATGATTTGGATTTAATATAATATAATAAGGGCTAGCAATTTTGGCTAGTTCGTGCAATTGGCATGACATCTATAGTTAAAAATTTGATATTGTTTGGATTATTGGGTGTGCTAAGTGTATACAAAATTTTGTGATAATCTAACGGTGTGGTTTAGAGATGTCTAGTTTTTAGTATAAGAAGGTTTCAGAGGTGGCAGTTTGAGGTTGAGTAGGGTTTCTATGATATTTGAAGATCTATTGGTCGGATTAAGGTGAAAATTGGCATGGTGTTAGAAGACTTAAAGATCAAGCTACACACCAATTTTGAAACAAAGTTAACGGTTGGAGAAGGAGAATTCATTGCTAGGATTTCTACTTCACTTTCAAGTTGGCAGCCAAGTGACATTGGTGCAATTTTTGGAGGTTTTCTCACAATCTGTAAGTTGAATTGGACTAAAAATTCTTGAGCATTTAGAAGACTTTCATTGACAATTTTATATAAAATTCCACATCAAGTGGATGGTCGGATTGGATGTTACAGCTTGTTAAAGCTCACTGATTAGGATTGGGATTTATAAGAAAAATCTAAATTGCTTAAATATAAAAGTAACAAGATAATTGGCATTTATGTATGATTAAGACTACTAACAAAAGTGTTTTAAACACTTTTGAATTGAAGTTCAGATTATCTTTTTCTTGCATGGATGAAATCTATTAGGGTTTCTTGGCTATTTGTGAAACATAATTTTACCTTCTATAGCTAAGTGCCTGGTGCATTCCAAAGCAAAACAACACGTAATACAACATAAGTGAAAGTTTGGAATAGAAGATATTGAATTGAATTTGTGGTTATTTGGAATTGATGGCACAAGAAGGTAAAAAGGTTGAATTTATAATTTTTTTTGGACCTTTGGATGGAGCTTTAAGTAGATCTTTTAGTAGAGCTTCAAATGAATTTTCTATTAATGAACAAAGTATGTACTTTTATCTAAACATTGCAAAACTATTTCTAGTATTTATATGATTTATGCAACAACAACAAAGCAATGATTACAGAGAGGCTTTGGCTACCAAAGCATTATAAGTGGTGATTAACAAGGTTGACCAATTTGATGGAAGAGATATTTTCAAATATTTAAGATGTTATGTACAAAAAATAGAATTGAATTATATTTTTGAAAAGAAGATGATCCAATTATTTGAACTGGCTATGATACTAGGAATAAAAGAGCATATAAGGTCTATTATAGGATAATTTAAAAGTTCATAGAAGGTATTTTTACATATGTTGAAGGATGAATATTTTTTAGAGTATATTCATTGAGTTACTAAAAAATTATTCTTGGAATGGATTAAATGATCTAATAAGAATTTTTAAGCTAAAAAATTATTTTAAAAATTTGAAAGATAATTTTATTGATTATTGAAAATAGAAAAGTTAACATTAGAACCTAATAAGAATGATTTTTTTTTTTGAGCTACTGATAGAAAATTATAAGAAAAGTTAGATATTCTTCTTGAAGATAAGGAAGAAGATGAAGGGTTGACAATAAAATAGAAGGATGTTGAAAATTCTATTGGATTGCTTGCCAAAAGAGAATGGAGAAAGAATAGGGTTGATGCTCAAAGGATGGTACAAATATCAAAGAACCCAATGCATATTATACGATTGATTATGCCTATTGTCCAACCTCTAGTAGCTACACCAAAGAAAGGAGATATGAGATTTGAAAAGATTGTATATTGGATGCAAGATCTTCAAATCAAATTTTCAAGGCTTCAAGAGAAGACTTCTATAATAAATTTTAGGCTAATTTTAAACAAAGATATATACAAAGATGTATTTGGTGTAAAGATGATTCTTGTTCTTGAAAAGATTGTGGTCAATTCAATGAGATGGTGCAACAAGACATTGTGTATTGAAAAGATGGAAAAGTTGCATTAAAGGATATTAGTGATCTTTTCCAAATCAACTTTGATAAAAGAGATATGAAAGTGTTGATTAAGAATTATTTGGCAATACATAGGATTAAAGCAATAGAAGCTATAAGTTATGAAATTAGGATAGATAATGATAGCAAATAAAATTTTGTTGGAAATATTCAACTAAGTAGACTTTGGTCTTTTGCCATTTTTATAATGTAAAAAGAAAAGATGCCACGAGAAGCTTTATTAAAAACTGCTACAATAATTTGTGGTGCTAAAGATTGAGGGGATCTTATAGAAGCTTTGTCTGTACATGTATATATTGCTAAAATCTAATATAAAGCTGTAATAGAAGAAAAGAAGAGAGGAAATTTTGATGATACAAGAGAAGAAAATTCTTCCAAGAGACAAACTTGAGGAAATAAGGCTTGTAAAGCAATTTCATAAGAATTGCCTATAAAAGATATTTCAATTATATTAAAAGAAAAAGAAAAAGAGACAAAAGATAAAAATAAATTAATAACTTACAAACTACTCTTTAATGTTGAAGCGGCAACAAATTTAAAGGAAGTGTATGAAGAACATGTACTTAATGCTAAAATTGAGTTCATCTTAAAGAAAATTTTAGAAATTATCAAGAAGAAATTCTATGATGTCATTATACATAGTATTAAACAAAAGAGGCAATTAATAGAAGAAGCTAGATTGAGTCGTACTATTGATGGATAGATATTTAAAGATGAAGAAGATGAATTTTACAATTGTTACAAACAATAAAAAAGTGAGAGGAGGAATCATAATCAAAGAATATATTTTGATGATCAAAGTAATAAAAATAAAGAAGTTTCAAGTCATTATATTTGGAAGTATTGGACTAGAACAACTATAGAGGCATAAGTGAAGGTTGGAGATATGCATGAATCAATTGTTGCTTTGATTGAGCATGGTTTGGAGATAAATCTTATATCTAAGGATCTTTATATGAAGCAAAGGTATTTAATTGATATGGAGTATGGATAGATAATATAGACAAGTAATAATATACAAAGTGAGTTATATGGTGCTTACTCAAATGTAAAAATTTGAATTGGAGATGTTGCAATAGAGTAAAATTTCTTTAATCAAGATGCACTACCTTATCCTCTTATTTTGGAGCAACCATATATTATTGCAACTTGGATAGAAATAAAGGTATTTGATATTGGTTTAGCTTATGCTTAAATTTGTAGTAAGGATAGGAAGAAGGCAATAGAATTTTTGATTATATCTCCAAATCATGAGCAAAATTGAGACAAATTGTTAAAAAATTTATTGCAAAAGGTTGTTGAAGAATTTAAGGATTTTTGGAGAGATAACCGCTATAAAATAAAATTATAGAGGTACAAAAGAAGTAGTACTCTTGTAAGATGTAAGTACCTTTGATGTAGGATTTATTGGCATTTTTGAGAATAGAAGTATTATGTATAAGAGAATTGAAGACTTAAAAAAAAAAAAAAAAAAAAAAAAAAAATCATACTATTGAAAAAGAGTTGTATAGATTAATAATATAAAAAGATAATGAAAAGATTATTAGTATTTATGAAGAAAATGGATTGTAGAATCTTTTAAAATTGATTGCATCTATTGGATTAGGTAACCATGATAAAGTTATATAAATTCATTTAAGAGAAGTTTATAATATGATTGAATCTTTTCAAGCACCAAAGATTATGATTGATACAAAATATAAGACAATAGATAAGAAGGTGAAATCCATTACTAGACCTTTGCCAAAAGATTCTAAAAAACAAATGGAAGAAGAATCAAGACAAAAGAACTTAAAGGATCTAAGGAATATTGGACATAAGTTCACTAAAGAGACTTTTGAAGAATTGAAGATTGGTTTTGATGATTCTTTATTGCTAGAGAAAATTATTTGCTTCTAAGAGATGTTTCCAACTCTACATGGAACAAGCTTAGTAGGTATATATTGATGGAAACACCCAATAAGCATAATGGGGGTGTAAGAAGACCACTTCGTCGTTTCCATTACAGACAGGTTGGTCATTATACTAGTGAATGTTCCAATCTCAAAGCTAGTGATGATTACATGCCACTGTATAGGAATTGTAAGAAGTCAAGGCATACTTATCAACAATATAATATTTTGTCTAATTTCAATAAACGAAATCAGCAGATCCAAAGCCAAGGAAAATTTGAGGAGATAAATCAAAGTCCTCAAGATTCTCCAATAAATCGTGTGAAATGAGTCCGAGCCATTCTTACCAGGAGTCCGCAAAAAGAGAAAGGACTAATTCAATATTTGGGTGAGTCTGATGTGAAGGACCAACTTGACCCAATTGTGGGGACATTCAATCCAGGTCTTGGTATGGGCCTCTTACCTAGTATGAAACTTGACTTAGTTGGACAACGCAATGACGTCCCGAATACGGAGGCTTTGGTTCGATTTCAAGTTGTTTCATTCTCTATGCCATTTTGGTGGAAACGTTGTCGTGTTGTAACACGAATATACCGTGAAAATATAAAGAAAGAGGACTTTTATTAATGTTCAGTTACCTCAAATATTGGAAGCAACGACCAACTCTGGTGCAAATACTGAGTGGCCAAGTTCAGTCACCCCGTTACAGTCAGCCGAGGGATACTGAAATGCTCCATTCGATTCCATTAACGGGAGTCAGCAGGAAGAGAAAGGACCAATTCACACGACAGATGAGCCTGGTTCGAAGAGCCAATTGGATCCAATTTCAAGAATCCAATCCGGGTCGCCTTATCTAATATGAGACTTAAATTGGCCGGGCAACCCAATGCAGTCTAATTACAAAAAAATCCAAGTCTTACTACGGGCCTTAGCTAATCTGACACGAGGACCAATTAGACCCAATTACATGAACATCCAGGTTACTACGGGCATCTTACCCAAAATGAGACCTGAATTGGTCGGGCGACTCAATGTGGACCCGAGTACGGGGTTTCGATTTTGTTTCAGGCTGTTCTATTCTTTGTGCCGTTTCAGGGAACGTTGTTTTCGGTAAATGGATCTCTTAAAGGTAAAAACGGAGGAAAAAGCTTTGATGGCGAGAGCCAATTTTGGATCTAAGCTCTGACGGCCGGAGCCAATTTCGGATCCAAGACGGAAGATTGAAGAAATTCAGAGGATAAGGTTTTTTGAAGATCAGGGGGAGAAGAACTTCATGCTTCGGGCGGAGAAAGAAGACACAGAATTGGGTTTTTTTTTCTTCATAGGATTTTGGGAAGACTGAAGCAATCATTGCGGAAGTCAGTGTTGTAATGGTGAATCGAGATTTTTAATGAAGTGGGTTAGATTACTCTTGACTGTTTTGTGAAATCGAGTTACGTCTGAGATTGAAGAATTAAAAAGGTGTCTATAAGATTGAGTATGCGAAGTGAATGAAATTTATTGGATTAATCTAACAAGACAGTCAATGCATACAAGATTGTAAGTACAAAGCGGTGTCGAAGATTCACAGTTGGGTTGTTCGGGGTTCTCTGTAACCTTTAGAGACCTACCAGCCGGGACAAAAAAGACTTCGACGAGCAGATGAAGGGGCATCCGTATAGATTTACGATGTATTCTTGCAATCATTTATATTCAAACAGTCAAAAACCAATAGACTGCTTGAATATTAGCGAATCTCCATACTACCTTCTACAGCCAAACGTCCAGCGCATTCTCGAGCAAGAAAGCACGTAATACGACAAAAGTGGTGAACCTAACGTGAAAGCTTGAGGTGGAAGGTATTGGATTTCATTTGATTTTATTTTTATTTTTATGGAAAACGAAAATAAAAATTTTGAAGGATCTTTCGGAGGAGTTTCTGGTGGGGGTTCTTCTAAAGGACAAGGTATGCATATGGATCCGTCTATTGCTAGTATGTTTCAAGCCTTCTCATTATCAATGCAGCAACAACAAAGCACTGATCGAAAGGAAGCTTTGGCAACCAAAGCATTGCAAGCAGAGGTCAATAAAATTGATCAATTTGATGGAAGGAATATTTCAAGGTATTTAAGATGTTATGTTCGTGAAATGGAATTAAATCGGGTTTCTGAGAAGAAAATGGTTGAATTATTTGGACTTGCCAAGATACCGGAGATAAGAGACTATATTACATTGATTACGGATCGTTATGGGAATTCATGGGAGGTTTTTTCACATGCATTGAAAGACGAATATTTCTTGGAAGATGCTGATCGTGTTACTAAGAAGTTGTTTTTGGAATGGATTGAACGGCCCAATAAGAATTTGCAAGTAATAGAGCTACTAAAGGAATTTAAAAGGCAGTACTCTCAATTGTCGAAGGTAGAAAAATTGACATTGGAGCCGAACAAAGTTGATCTATTTCTTCAAGCTGCTAATGGAGAATTGCAAGGAAAATTAGAACTTCTTGAAGACAAAGAAGAAGATGAAGAATTGATAACAAGGTGGAAGAACGTTGAAGATGAGGTGGGGTTGCTTACAAAAAGAAAAAAGAGGAAGGATAGGAGTAATATTCCGAAAACAGTACAAGCACCCAAAGCTCCAATACGTACAACACCACCAACAATGCCTACAGTTCAACCTTCGACATCCTTATCAAAGAAAGCAGATATGGGAATGGAAGAAATTATACGAGGAATGCGAGATCTTCAAATCAAATTGGCAAGACTTGAAGAGAATACTTCTACAAACAATTCGAAGAATGTTTCAAAACAAGGATATGTACAAAGATGCATTTGGTGTGATGATGCTTCACACACTAGAAAAGATTGTAATGAATTTAATAATATGATACGGCAAGGAATTATTTGCTAGAAAGATGGAAAAATAGCATTAAAAGATAGGAAGGATCTTCTTCAAACCAATTTTGGCAAGGGAGGAATGAGAGCATTGGTTCAAGATTACCTAAAAGAGCATGAAACAGCAGCCCGAGAAAGTGCAAGTTATGGTGCTAGAGTAGATGATGACCTTGGTGGAAGTACGGAAACTAGTGAATTTTGGGCTTCTGCCGTTTCTACAATGCAAGAAGGAAAATTACCTCGAGAAGCATTATTGAGGACTACAGCTACAATACGAGGTGCAACAGGTTGGGAGGATCCTGTTGAGTCTCTTTCAGTTCATGCATATATTGCTAAGAGCCAACATGAAGCTTTGATGGAAGAAAAGAGACGAGAAAATTTTGATGATATGAAAGAAGGAAATTCTTCTAAGAGGCAAACTCGAGGAGACAAGGCTCGGGAGGCAGCTTCATAAGAATTGCTTGTAAAGGATACCTCAGCATCATTGGAAAAAAAAAGCAAGGGAGACAAAAGATAAAGGCAAATCAATTGCTTATAAGCTACTTTCTCACATTGAAGCGGCAACAAATTTGAAAGGGGTGTTGGAAGAACGTATATTAAATGCTAAGGTGGAATTCACATTGAAAGAAGTTTTGGAAATTGCAAAGAAGGAGTTTCATGATGTTATCATTGACAATATTAAGCAAAAGAGGTAATTAATAGGCAAAATTGGAATGAGTCATGCTATTGATGCAAGAATATATAAAGATGAAGAAGAGGTTGATATTAGTTAAAAGCAACCAACAAATGAAAAGAATGGGTATAATCAACGAGTACGTTTCAAAGATTATAGTGATAAGGAAATGGAAACTTTGAGCCATTATACTCGAAAGCATTGGGCAAGGACAACTACTGAGGTATTGGTGAAAGTAGGAGATATAGAAGAACCAATTATTGCTTTAGCCGACCATGGTTCTGAAATAAATCTCATGTCTAAAGATCTTTATAAGAAGCAAAAATGGCCAATTGATATAGAACATGGATGGGCAATACGAGCAGCTAATAACACACGGGGCGAATTAAATGGAGCTTGTCCAAATGTCAAAATTCGGATTGGGGATGTTGCGACGGAGCAACATTTCTTTGTTCAAGATACAAAGTCTTATCCATTGATTTTAGGACAACCTTATATTACGGCAACACGGATGGAAACAAAAGTACTTGACGATGGTTCTGCTTATGCAAGGGTACGGAGCGAAGATGGGAGGAAAGCTGTACAATTTCTAACAGTACCTCCTAACCATGAACGGAATCGAGATAGGTTGAGGGAGAAACCATTGCCAAAGATTGTTGAAGGAATTAAGGATTTTGGGGAGGTACCACTGTAAAGCGAGATTATGGAGGTACAAAAGAGGAGGTACTCTCGCGAGATGAAGGTGCCTTTGATGCGAGTTTTATTAGTATATTGGAGAATGGAAATATTATGTATAAGAAAGTTGATGATTTTAAAAGAAAAGAAAGAAAAAGATTATATGATATTGAAGGACAATTACGCAAGTTAGGTACATTGCAAGATGATGAGAGGATTTTAGGTGTTTATGAAGAAAATGGACTTGAAGATTCATTGAAATTGATTACATCTATTGGATTAGGGGATAATGATAAGATTGTTGAGATTCATTCAAGAGAGGTTTATATCATACTTGAATCTTTTCAAGCACCAAAAGTCACTGTAGAGACGAGATATAAAATGACAGATAAGAAGGTAAAGCCTGTTGCCGGACCATTACCAGAAGATTCTAAGGAAAAAATGGGAGAAGCATCAAAAGAAGCAAGTTTAAGAGATCCAATGAGTATTGGACATCAGTTTACCAAAGAGACTTTTGAAGAATTGAAGATTGATTCTGATGGTTCTTTATTGCCAGAGAAAATTACTTGCTTCAAAAAGATGTTGGCTAAACAAGGTAGATCATTTGCCTTCGAATTTTATGAAATTAGGTGTATGGATCCGAATATTATAACACCTATGGTTATCTTCACTGTACCGCATGTACCTTGGAATCTAAGACCAATTCCAGTACCGAGAGCACATTTACCTAAATTGGTGGAACTATTAAAAGAAAAGATAAAGATGAAAATATTGAAACCTTCATTTGCACCATATTCTAATCAATGGTTTACGGTACATAAGAAGAATGGGTCACTACAGTTTATTCAAGATATGCAACCGATGAATGCAGTAACTGTCAAGAATGCTAGAATTGGGCCTATTGTGGATGAATTTGCTGAGGCGTTTGTTGGAAGGGCGATCTATTCAATGGGTGACTTGTATTCAGGTTATGATCAATTTTAACTTGCCAAAGGAAGTAGAGATATGACAACGATGAAGACACCACTTGGATTGTTTGAATGTGCACTCTTCCTCAAGGCGCGACCAACTTAGTTGCGCATATGATGAATGGAATGAATAAGGTATTGAGAGATTTTATTCCAGAAAAGATTTACCTTTTCTGGATGATGTTCCTATAAAAGGGTGCAGAGAAGGAGACAAGGATGAAACTTTAGATACGAGGGGGTGTCGCAGATATGTTGTTGATCATATACAAGATTGTGAAAAGATTTTAACTCGGCTTGGAGAAGTTCATCTTACATTATCGAGTATGAAGTCCATATTTGGGGTACGAGAGGTTGTGATTGTTGGACATTCATGTGGATCTTACGGAAGAAAACCAGATTCGACTAAAGTTGATGCAATTAGAAGGATGAAAGAGGATTGTGATTCTTTAACAGAGGTTCGCAGATTTTTAGGTGCATGTGTATTCTATCGAATCTGGATCCCTCATTTTGCTCACATAGCGGATCCATTATATGAACTGTTACGCAAGGGTTACCGATTTGAATGGGAAGAAAGGCATATTCAGGCAATGCAAAGATTGAAGAAATTATTGATGTCACCTCCAATATTGAGGAAGGTTGATTATAAGTACAATAGACCAGTGATTCTTAATGTGGACGCTAGTCTAATTGCCATTGGATGGACTGTGGGTCAAGATGAATTAAGTGGGAATAGATTTGCAGTTCGATTTGGAGCTAAAGTTTTAAGTATTCGTCAGCGTGCATATTCGCAAGTCAAAATAGAACTTTGGGGAGTCATTTCGGCTATGAAAGCTGAAAAGGACTATTTGATTGGGGCAGTAGTAGTAATTGAAACAGATTGCTTGCCATTGCTTGGAATGATTATTAACTGTTCAACACCAGATATTGTAATGTTGAGATGGAATATTTATATTAAGTCACTAAATCCAAAATTTAAGCATATTACTGGGAAGGACAATTTAGTAGCAGACATGCTATCTCGAGCAAGATACAAAAGAGAAGACGAAATGGTTGAAGATATTGATGACGTCGGATTGAAATTCTATTCAATATCAAATCTCAACAGAGAAGACAAGCTATTTCTTGAAGAATCTTATGAAGGAGAATTATTGGATATTGGTCATTACTTGAATACCTTGATTAAGCAGGGGAATTGGTCTACAGCAAAATTCAAACAAATAAGAAAAAAAGCATATGGATTTTTACTTCGAGATGGATTCTTATGGAAGAGATTGAAGAAAGGAATTGGGATGCCACAACGAGTGATAGGCAAAAAGGAAGAAAGATTAAAATTATTAAAGGAGTTTCATGATAGTTTATGGGTAGGGCATAGAGGAATCTGGGCTACTTTTGCTAAACTCAAGGAACGATATTGGTGGAAAAATATGTATCGAGATGTGCTCTCATTTATAGAGTCATGTGAAATCTGTCAATCATATTCTAATATCCGACATCGAGATGGTCTTCATCCTACGTATCCTCTGGCTATTCATTTTAAATGGGTTGTTGATTTGCTTATTATGCCGGTTGGGTTATGGCAGATGAGATATTTGATTTCAGCTCCTGAAGATTTATATAATCAAGTAGAAGGAAGAGCATTGAGGACAAAATCTACAGAGGGGATTTATAGATTTTTGCTTGAAGATGTCATTTGCCGCTACGGATGCGTAGGAAAAATCACTGCATATTGTGGAGAATTAAATGTTCAAGAAGCTCGTAAGTTCTTTGAAAGATGTGGAGTTAAACTATCACTGACTACTACTTATAATCCGGAAGGGAATGCAAAAAGCGAACGCGGTCACCCACCGATTGTGAAAGCATTAGTTAAAGCTTGTAATGGGAAAGTTAAAGAGTGGCCACGGCTTTTGTCATTTGCATTATGGGCTGATCGAACAACACATAGTTCGGTGACAGGATATATGCCAATAGAACTTATGACAGGTCAAAAACCAACTATGCCGATTGAAGAAAAGGTACTTACTTGGAATTTGCTACCATAGAAAGATGGATTGACAAGAGAAGAACTTCTTGCTATTAGGATTCGACAATTGGAGCAAAGAACGGAAGATGTCCAGATAGCATTGGGAAGATTAAAAAGAGCAAGGTTACAAAATAAGGTGCGATTTGATAAGCAACATCGATTGAGATCAAAAGCAATCGAGGAAGGTGACTGGGTACTTATTTATGACAATAGTCTGGATAATCAACATAGTACTTTGCGGAAATTTTCAAAACATTGGTTTGGACCATATGTAGTAACAACTGTTCATAATAATGCGACTTACTCATTACGGGAGTTAGATGGTACAAAATTGAAAATACCAATTGCAGGGAAGCGAGTAAAAATATTTAAACAAAGACACGCGGAGATGAATATGGAAGACCTTAATGAAGGTATAGAGATTCCGCAGCAAGAAGATGAAAGTGATTTGGATAATGAAGGTGACAAAGTCGAATTGGACAAAGACGTAGAGGATATATATTCTGAATCAAATAGCAATTGGGTAAATTGGTGTAAACCGGAAGATGCACAGGTTCAGAGGGGGTGGATGTCGTGTTGTAATACGAGTATACCGTGAAAATATAAAGAAAAGGGACTTTTATTAATGTTCAGTTACCTCAAATATTGGGAGCAACGACCAACTGCGGTGCAAATACTAAGTGGCTTGGTTTAGTCACCCTGTTACAGTCAGCCGGAGGATACTGAAATGCTCCATTCGATTCCATTAACGGGAGTCAGCAGGAAGAGAAAGGACCAATTCACACGATGGGTGAGCCTAGTTCGAAGAGCCAATTGGATCCAATTTCAAGAATCCAATCCGGGTCCTCTTATCCAATATGAGACCTAAATTGGCCGGGCAACCCAATGCAGTCTAATTACAGAAAAATCCAGGTCTTACTACGGGCCTTAGCCAATCTAACGCGAGGACCAATTAGACCCAATTACATAAACATCGAGGTAACTACGGGCATCTTACCCAAAATGAGACCTGAATTGGTCGGGCGACTCAATGTAGATTCGAGTACGGGGTTTTGATTCTGTTTCAGGCTGTTCTATTCTTTGTGCCGTTTCAAGGAACGTTGTTTTTGGTAAATGGATCTCTTAAAGGTAAAAACGGAGGAGAAAGCTTTGATGGCGAGAGCCAATTTCGGATCTAAGCTCTGACGGCGGGAGCCAATTTCAGATCCAAGACTGAAGATTGAAGAAATTCAGAGGATAAGGTTTTTTGAAGATCAGGAGGAGAGGAACTTCATGCTTCGGGCGGAGAAAGAAGACAGAGAATTGGGTTTTTTTTTCTTCATAGGATTTTGGGAAGACTGAAGCAATCATTGCAGAAGTCAGTGTTGTAATGGTGAATCGAGATTTTTAATGAAGTGGGTTAGATTACTCTTGACTGTTTTGTGAAATCGAGTTACGTCTGAGATTGAAGAATTAAAAGGGTGTCTATAAGATTGAGTATGCAAAGTGAATGAAATTTATTGGGTTAATCTAACAAGACAGTCAGTGGATACAAGATTGTAAGTACAAAGCGGTATCGAAGATTAATAGTTGGGTTGTTTGGGGTTCTCTGTAACGTTTAGAGACCTACCGGTCGGGACAAAAAGGACTTCGATGAGCAGATGAAGGAGCATCCATATAGATTTACGGTATATTCTTACAGTCGTTTATATTCTAACAGTCAAAAACTGATAGACTGCTTGATTATTGGCGAATCTCCATACTACCTTCTACAGCCAGACGTACGGCGCGTTCTCGAGTAAGAAAGCACGTAATACGACAACGTCATTTCCGTAGAAAGATACTCTTAGAGATAGTAATTCTGGAGAAGCGTCGTCGGCTGTTCCAAATCAAAATCCAAGGCGGGAGAAAATGGGACCACACTGAGTTAAAAGGGAGGAGAAGATAAGAAAAGGGGCATTCAGAGATCAAGATTTTGGAGTCGGAGAGCTAGCCTCAAGCTCCTCCAATAGGTATAGAATTGGGTTCATAGGGTTTGGGAGAACTTTTGCAATCATTGCTGAAGGTCAGTATTTGTATTGGTGATTTGGAATTTTTTTGTAATAAAGTTAAAACTGATACTCTTAACTATTTTGTGAAATTGGAGAAACTTCTCCAGTTGAAATTTATAGGTATCTAGAAGGTTGAGTATGCCGAGTGCATGAAAAAGTTTGTATTAATTTGACGGAATAGATAGAGGTTATTTGACCATTAGCGTAAAGAGGTATCAAAAATTAGTAGATTGGGATTGTTTAGGGTTTCTGTAATATTTGGAGATCTACCGACTTGAATAAGGTGACTTTTGACATAGTAAGTCGAAGACTTCTAGGCGGCGGTATCATACTATAAATGCTTATAATATGTAAAAATTAGCTAAAACATATTATATGTTGATAAATCTAGATGTATGTTAGAGTGGCTAGTAGATTAAATTAAAAGGAGTTGGTATAAGAAATTTTACTTTGTACCTTTATTTCTTTTGATTTTGACATTAATATATATATATATATATATATATATTTAGGACCCAAATGTTTAGTATGAAACCTTGGAAAAAGGTGGAAACCTAAGGATGAAAATCTAAACTAGTAGGAAGCTAATTGGGAGGGATGAAAGTAAGGCATGGTTGGATGAAGGCAAGGAATGGGAAACTTCATCCCTATTAGTCGAATACCATGTCCAATGGGCTTTGAGGAGGCTACCCATGATCTTAAGAAGGGTTTTGGCGACTTCAAAGGAGGCATCCGGAGATTAGAAGCTAGGGTTGTAAAGTTTAGGATTTGGAGAAAAAATTTTGTAAAAAAATTAGAGAGTTGGAGTTAGGGTGAAAAAGTCATAACCGTTTGAAGTTAAGGTGTTTATTAAAGACATACTGTTACTCTTTTGAAAGTACAAGGAGTTTTACAGTAGCTTTTGAAGATCGAAAGGTGCAACTGGAATAGTAATTTCAAGGCCTACATCTTTCACGAAAGAATTATTATTTTTGGAGTTCATATGAAGGAGTTGTAAGGAGTTGAAGGCGATGCTTCCAAATCAAAAGCAGTTAGTAAGCGGATTTGTTTGTAGTAATGGTTGAAGCCATAACTTGAGTTTTCGGACAAATTTTTGGCTCAAACTTTTTGGAGAATGTAAAATTTTGTGTTAAAAAGCTATACATACAAATTTCGTAGCATTTAAGCTTATATTTTGTGAGATATGAAGAAAATTGCACGCAGATGTATAAAGACAAGGGTTTGAAGAGGCTATTAGGGATTTCAAGATATCTCAAGTTCTGCAGTGAATTTGCAGTTGAAAATTTTTGTAGAAGTTAATAAGAATACATCAGTACCTCATGTAAAATTAGAGTTTGTTTGGACGGTCGGATTAAGAGATATGACGTGTTGAAGTTTGAGAAAATCTCCACATAAGAATAAATAAGGATTTAGAAGATTTCATCATATTTTGGAAGTTGTGGGTTACTTGAGGATTGTGTATTTGGTGTAATTACTCAAAAAGAGAAAAATTATATATAAAATTAGGGCTTTCCTTATTTTCAAGCTTGATTGAATAATTAGTGACAGCTAAAAGCCCAGCGTTTTCTTGAGGCAAACTCTCTCTACCCCGACAGTGGTCAAGATACATTAGTGTGGGTTTATGGCATTTTCTTGCAATCTGTAAGTTAGATTATATTGAAACTTCTTGAGCATTTAGAAGGCTTGCAAAGTCACTAGTGGTAGAATTTTACAACAATCGGACGATCAGATTGAAAATTACAGCTTACCGAAGCTCACTGTCTAGGATTAGGATTTAATAAAAAAAAAATAAAAATAAAATAAATAAAATAAAATAAAATAAAAAATAACAAAAAGACTTTTGCTTATAATATCTTAAATTTATTAAAAATAGTATTTTTAAGTATTTTATAATGGGATTAAGTTTTTATATTGAAATCTAAAATAGTTTATATTTAGATGGTTGAAACCCACTAGCCTATCCAAATACTTACAAAACATTGTTTTATCTTCCACATCTAGACGTTCGGTGCATTCTCAAGCAAAATAGCATGTAATACGATACTAGTAGAATATATTGCTGATACCTCTACTGCTCCTTCTCATAGTTCTGGGGATTTGATGCATACCTCTGATTAAAATTGGAACTTTGAAAGTTATTGAATGTTCAATTTTGTCGATTAAATTGATTTCCATTCCATCCATACATATTTCCTGTTTAAACTTAATTAACTTCTCATTGAGTCAATGGGATCATAGTCTGATTACTAAATTGTTGTTGCCTTTGTAAATGCCAGTAGTTTTGAATAGGGTGCTTTCCTCTGCAAAATGTACATTGAACACGTATTTGTCTGGGTGATGGACATTCCATTTTAAAATGACTTTGTCCCTTACAATTATTACACCATATATTAGGTCTCATATTAGAAGGCTTATGTCATTTTTCCTTATCTTTAGCCAAATTCAAGGCCAATTCTTCCATCTTCTTTGTTAGATTTAATAACAAGGCTTCATTTGGATCTTTAACAATTGCATTTGTGAACAACTACAATTGTTGATAGGTTGGCAATGTAAAATAAGGTGTCATTGTTATTGGTACAATTGCTTGGAGTGGTATAGCATAAATTGGTTTTTGCAACATAACATTCTTCACATTCGAGGTAGTCATTTGTAGATAATTATCCATCAACACATTTTGTGGTTGTATTTATTGCCTTCTTGAACTTGAAATCATTATGGCCTCCATTGTTAATAATTGGTCATAATGACATTCTTTCCATACCTTTGCTCGTGCCAATGATGCCTCTACTATAGCTAGTCGAGCCTCTTTTATAAATATTTTTAATTCTGGTGGATGCAAACCATTAATTAATGTTGATAATATAAACACATCTGGCATTAGATTATTTGACCATTTACAAAGTATATCCACAATTCGGCCATAATAAGATCCTACAAATTTCTTCGCAAATATCCTGCTATTCATAAAACTTTCTCGAAGCCGATCTTCAAATCCAATTGGTCTAAAATGGGTTAGGAAGGCATTCCTCAAGAACTCCCAATCAAGAAATCTATCCACTGATTGCTAAATATACCATTCAAAAGATGTATCTTTTAAAGTTGTTAGCAACCATCTCAACCAAATGTCTTCAGTTCTACCATTATTAGCCACGCAGATTATCAAAAATTGAAATATACGATGATCGGGATCAGAGCCCGGCCAACCACTAAAAGTAGGTAATAGTGCCACACTTGTAGTGCGATCTCTTACTGCTCCCATTTGTACTACAATTGGTACTTTTGGCACTCCCGCAGCCATTGGTGTTATCATTGGTCTCTTTGTTATTTGAATTTGAATTTTTCTTCTTTTGGTTTTACTTGGACCTACAATTCCTCTTTGTCGTTTCCATAGGAGATTTCTTATGCGTAATCACTCTTGTCCTTCTTTTGCTTGTCGATTAATTCTTTGATAATCTTCCCCTTCATGATTATCACTCATAATCTTTCATTCTTTTCATACAATCAATTTCTAATATTTCATATTGTTATCATTTCTCGACAGTGGTGCCAAAATGTTATTTTCATTATGTTCAAGCTTCAATATACTAAAGCAATTGAATTAATAGAGGTAGATTCGAACATGGTGTCGAGGTAGAGAGAATTTGCCTTAAAAAAACGCTGGGCTTCTTGCTGTCACTAATTATTCAATCAAGCTTGAAAATAAGGGAAGTCCTAAGTTTATATATAAATTTTTCTTTTTTGAGCAATTACACCAAATACACAAGTCTCAAGTAACCAACAACATCCAAAATATGATAAAATCCTCTAAAATCTTGTATATTCTTATGTGGAGATTTTTTTAAACTTCAATACCTCATATCTCTTAATCTGACCATCCAAAAAAACTTAAATTTTACATGAGGTACTGATGTATTCTTATTAAGTTTTACAACAATTTTCAACTATAAATTCATTGCGGATCTTGAGATATCTTAAAAATCCTAATAATTGCTTCAACCCTTGTCTTTATATACTCGTGTGCAATTTTCTTCATATCTCACAATATATAAGGTCACATGCCACGAAATTTATATGTATAGCTTCTTAACACAAAAATTTACATTTTGCAAAAAATTTGAGCCAAAAATTCATCCGAATACTCAAGTTATGGCTCCAACCATTACTACAAATAAAACTGCTTACTTACTTTCAATTCCATATAAACTCCTTCATATGAACTCCAAAAGTAATAGCTTTTCATAAAAGATGTAGGCCTTGAAATTGCCATTCCAGTCGCACCTTTAAATCTTCAAAAACTATTGTAAAACTCGTCATATTCTCAAAAGAGTAACAGTATATCTTAAATTAACACCTTAACTTCACACGGCTATAACTTCTTCACTCTAACTCCAAATCTTCTAATTTTTGCACACAAATTGTATCCCAAATCCTAAAATTTACAATCTTAGCTAATAATCTCCTAATCCTTTGAAAGAAGAATCTTAATCCCTAATAAGGCCTCAGACAACCTCCTTGAAGCCCATTGGGTATGGCCTTCGACCAATAGGAATGAAATTTTTCATTCCTTGCCTTCATCCAACTATGCCTTGATTTCATCCCTCCTAATAAGCTTCCTATTAGTTAAGATTTTCTTCTTTAGGCCCCAACCTTCTCTTAAGCTTTATACTAAATATTTAGGTTATATATATATATTAATATCAAAATCAAAACAAGTAAAGAAATAAAGTAAAATTTCTTATATCAAATCTTTTTAATTTAATCTACTAGCCACTCTAACACACATCTAGATTTATTAACATATAATATGTTCTAACTAATTTTTACATACTGTAAGTATTTATAGTACGACAATGGAAAAAGAGTGGTTATATGAATTGGATCTGTTAGTGTCATAATTGACTATACTCTAACTATCTGAAATCAATTATCAAAATATAAAACACCAAGGCTTACTACTTCCATCTTAATTTAATACATAATCCATTCTACGACTATCAATTCAACAATACTTCTCTCAATCATAATTCTTCATAAGTAAATAATAAAAGCAAAGAAAACAAAGAAGTAGTACCAAGCTTACCCCGGCTTATGACTCACATTTTGGCTTTGATCTCCCACTTCTCAACCTCTCTATCCTACCCAAAAGATGATTCGTCGACCAACGGATTTCAAAGGTTATGATCCTTTGAATTCTTAATCATTTGTTCTAATAACATCCTACTATTACGAACTAAACTGCCTAACCATAAGTCTAATTCTCAAGGTTGTCAATAACCAACTATTAATTTACCACAAAATTTATTTACCTATTCTATACATACACAGATAACTTGCCTTGCAAGTTAAATCATGTGGCTAACAAAGTCAACATGTTTTGGAGGTCCTATAGAACATCGCCATGTAGCTTCTAATTAAGAATATATATGGAGGCAAAAGTGAAGCCTTCTTCACGCTTGTCAATTTCATAAATTCTTCTAGAGATACTTCTTAGAAGCTTCATAGATGTGGTTTTGACTTTAGATGTGTTTATAGGTTAGAAACTTGGCCAACAAGCTAACCACATGTTAATAGCTTGTAGAATAAATTAACTCCATATAATAGCTTGTGGAACAAGTTAACTATATGGTACATATATAGATAACTTGCCTTATAAGTTAAGATATGTAATTAGCAAAGTCAACATGTTTTGGAGGTCCTATAGTACATT
Organism: Physcomitrium patens; assembly: GCF_059467195.1. Classification (NCBI taxonomy): domain Eukaryota; kingdom Viridiplantae; phylum Streptophyta; class Bryopsida; order Funariales; family Funariaceae; genus Physcomitrium; species Physcomitrium patens. The sequence goes on from NC_143426.1 coordinate 7,666,816, forward strand.
TCCACATAGCTTCTAATTATAAGTATATAAAGAGGCAAAAGTAAAGCCTTCTTCATTCTTATCAATACCTTTCTAGTCTTTAGTCTTATTCCAAGACTTTCTAATCTTCTTATTTTTGGCAATAGTTATTCTAGTTAAATATTACATCACCTCTTCAATGACTTTCTAGTTTTTTTTTAGTGACACAAGAGTATATTGAGAATTTCTTTTCTTCAAGATTCATGTCCTTAACCACTACTCCTAGCAAAAGTGAGAATAGATTTGTAACTATTGCACATCTTCATGAGCTTGTCAATACTCTTAGAGTAGAAATCTTATGTATTTCTAACAAGAATCATGGAAGTATTATTCTTACACCTATAGAAGAAGTTCAGAGTCTGCGACAAGAAGTTGTGCAATTGAAGAAAGCAAGTAGATCGACGTCACAACCAAATCTATGGAGTTTTACTTCTATAAGTATGATGGAGACAATGATTAATATACTTGAGAAGTTTAATAGAACAAGATCAAAATTTTGAAGATTTTTGCAACAAGTTAAGCTCTATCTAAAGTTACATCTATACTAATATCCTAATGGATTTACTCAAGTTAGATTTATATGTGCACTTTTATCAAGAAGTGCTCTCTTTTGGTTTATACCTTTAATAGAAAAAGATTTGTGACTCTTTTATGATTTGAATTCATTCTTAGAAGTGTTTACGGCCATATTTGAAAAAATTAATTGAGAATGAGTAGTAGAGACTAAACTCTTATCTTTACAACAAGGATCACAATCAACTACCACATATGCACGTAAATTCTAAAATCTTACTTGCAATATGGACTGGAATGACAAAGCACTTATCAATCAATTTTGATATGGATTAAAGGATAATATCAAAGATTTGTTATTAATAATATCGAAAGTAAAATCTTTAGAATAATTTATTACTCAAGCCATTCCATGTGATAATTGATTATTTGAAAGGTATTAAGAAGAAAGACTTGGCTAGAGAGGAACAAGTCAAGTAATGGCGATAGCTTCTAAGTTTTATATATTCATCACAGTTGGAACTAATGCAAATTGATACGATACATTTTAAAATTCTCATAGAGTAGGAAAAGACTCAATATTATCAAGAGGGTTTGTATTTATATTATGGAGAAGCTAAGCATACAACTCAATATTATTCAAAGAAGCAATGCAATTATAAAATAATGAGCACAATTACCAAAGAAGATAATGTATTGAAAAACAAGTTTCTCCAACTACAATAAGGACCGTGCGGCTAGAATCATGTGCAACACCTAATAAAGGTCATATTTTCTCTTCAAACCCTCACCTTGTTTTATAATAGATGTGTATTTAGGACTTAAAAATCACAAAGTCTTTGCCTTATTAGATTCAAGAGCCTCAGCCTGTTTTATAGATGAAGATTTTGTCAAAAATCAAAAATTATCTTTAGTCAAAAAAGTTAAATCCGTTGTATTTTGAAAATGTCATCCATAAGATTGTTCCTTTAGATGTAACAATTAAAGATCATAACAACATAGTAATATTTAATATAATAAGCTTTTCCTCCAATCTGGTTATTTTAGGATTATTGTGGATAGAAAAATATAATCCTCAAATAAATTGGATTTTTTATAACCTTGATTTTTCTAGTAATATTTTCCAAGATTAAGTTAGAAAAGTAGAAATACAAAAGTCTAGTACTTCCAAACCTTTATTAGTAGATGTGAGAGCTTTTATACATGCTACAAAAGAAGGATCATCTTTTGTTATATATGCTATGCCCATTTCTAATGGTGAAAAAATGTCAAGTGGTATTCCTAGCTAATATGAAAAATTCTAAGACGTTTTTGAAAAGAAAAATACAGATATTCTTTTAGAGCATCAACCTTATGATTATTCAATTGATTTGCAAGAAGAAGCTCAACCATTATTTGGACCAATCTATAACTTATCAAAGAATGAGTTGGATGCATTAAAAAAGTACATTGATGAAAACTTGACAAAGAACTTCATACGCCATTCTAAATTCCTAACCAGAGTTCCTATTTTATTTGTGAAGAAGAAAGATGGATCTCTGCAAATGTGTGTGGATTATTGAGGACTTAATAAGATCACCATGAAGAATAGGTATCGTTTCCCTTTGATTTCAGGACTTCTTGACCAATTCAATAAAGCAAAGATCTATATCAAAATAGATCTATAAAGAGCATATAATTTGGTTTGTATTAAAGAAGTAGATGACTAAAAGTCTACTTTTTAAACAAGGTATGGACATTTTGAATATAATGTCATGCCTTTTGTATTCATGAATGCATCCACCACTTTTTAACATCTTATAAATGATGTTATTTGTGAATTTCTAGATGATTTTGTCGTTTGTTATTTAGACGACATTCTAATTTATTCTAAGAATACAGAAAAATATGAACTTCATGTTTGTCATGTGTTACAAAAACTTAGAGATGCAAGATTATATACCAAGTTGGAAAAAGTACATATTCTTCACTATTTAAGTTGACTTTTTTGGATACATCATTTCCAACAAAGATCTTATGATGGATCCAGTGAAGGTCAAAACTATCATAGATTGGAAGATTCCAAGAACAGTATGAGATGTATAATACTATTTAGGCTTTGTTAGTTACTACCAAATCTTCATCAAGAATTTTTTTCAAGTTGCAGCTCTACTTATACGTTTGACTTGTAAAGACAAACTTGAGTGGAGAAAAGAAGCAAAAGCATCATTTGATGCTTTAAAAAAGAAATTTATGTCTACACCAATCTTACATTGTGTTGACTTTTTTAAGACATTTTTTGTGAAAACAGACACATCATACTTTGCTATAGATGACATGTTAGCATAAATAGGAACAAATGACAAACTCCACTCAATAGCTTTCTATTCCAAAAAATTTCAGTAACTGAGATTAATTACGAGGTCCATGACAAAGAGCTCCTTGCAATTATAAAATCATTTTAAGAATGGCATCATTATCTAAAACATGCTTCAAGTCCAGTCACTATGAATACGGATCATAAGAACCTCAAGTACTTCATATCAACACGTGTTTTGAATCGTCGTCAAGTCCGTTGTTTTATTACATGCTTTCTTGCTTGAGAACGTGCTGGACATCTGGCTGTAGAAGGTAGTATGGAGATTCGCTAATATTCAAGCAGTCTATCGGTTTTTGACTGTTTGAATATAAATGACAGCAAGAATACATCGTAAAACTATACAGATGTCCTTCGACTGCTCGTCGAAGTCCTTTTTGCCCCAGTTGGTAGATCTCTTAACATTACAGAGAACCTCAAACAATCCAAATTGCTAATCTTCGATACCGCTTTATACTCACGATCTTGTATCCACTGATTGTCTTATTAGATTAATCCAAAAATTTTCACTCACTCTGCATACTCAATCCTATAGACATCCTTTTAATCTTTTAATCACAGACATAACTTCAATTTCACAAAACAGTCAAGAGTAATCACACCCACTTCATTAAAAATCTCGATTCCAGTACAACACTTCGACTATTCAACAATAATTGCCTCAGTCTTCCTAAAACCCTATGAAGAAAAAAAACCTCAATTCTCTGTCTTTTTTTTCCTCCGAAGCATGAAGCTAGCTCTCCGCCCCTTCTCCCCTCCCAAAAACCTTATTCTCTCCCCTTCATTTCTTAACCTATCCTCTCTTTTAACCCTAATTCTCCCCTCTTTCAAATCCTAGCCTCTGAATTTCTTCAATCTTCCGCCTTGGATCCGGAATTGGCTCCGCCATCAGAGCTTTCTCCTCCGTTTTTACCTTTAAGAGATCTTTTTAATGAAAGGACGTTTTCGGAACAACACAAAAGATGGAACAGCCTGAAATGGAATCAAAGCCCCGTAATTGGGACCACATTGAGTCGTCCGACCAATTCAGGTCTCATATTGGCTAAGAGGCCCGTAATAAGACTTGGATGTTCCCGTAATTGGACCGCATTGGGTTGCCCGACCAAGTCAGGTCTCATATTGGGTAAGAGGCCCGTAATAGGACCTGGATTAGATGTCTTAAAATTGGATCCAATTGGCTCTTCGAACTAGGTTCACCCGTTGTTGAATTGGTCCTTTCCCTTTCTACTGACTCCCGTTATTGCACTCGAATGGAGCATTTCGTTACTGGTAAGTGTGCCCTGACCAACTGTGACGGGGTGTCTGAACTAGCCCCTGAATATCGACACTGGAATCAGTCGTTGCTCCCAATATTTGAAATAACTGAATATTAACAAAAGTCCCCTTTCTTTATATTTTCAAAATATACTCATGTTACAACACGACATCCACCCCCTCTGAACCTGTGCATCTTCCAATATACACCAATTTATCCAATTTTTGTTTGATTTAGAATATATTCTCTATGTCTTTGTCTAATTCGACTTTGTCACCTTCATTATCCAAATCACTTTCATCTTCTTGCTGCGGAATCTCTATACCTTCATTAAGATCTTCCATATTCATCTCCGCGTATCTTTGTTTAAATATTTTTACTCGCTTTTCTGGAAATGGTATTTTCAATTTTGTACCATCTAACTCCCGTAATGAGTAAGTCGCATTATCATGAACAGTTGTTACTACATATGGTCCAAACCAATGTTTTGAAAATTTCCGCAAAGTACTATATTGATTATCCAGACTATTATCATAAACAAGTACCCAGTCACCTTCCTCGATTACTTTAGGTCTCAAACGATGTTGCTTATCAAATCGCGCCTTGTTTTGTAACCTTGCTCTTTTTAACCTTTCCAATACTATCTACACATCTTCCGATCTTTGCTCCAATTGTTGAATCCTAACAGCCAGAAGTTCTTCTCTTGTCAATCCATCTTCCCATGGTGGCAAATTCCAAGTAAGTACCTTTTCTTCAATTGACATAATTGGTTTTCGACCTGTCATAAGTTCTACTGGCATATATCCTGTCACCGAACTATGTGTTGTTCGATCAGCCCATAATGCAAATGACAAAAGCCGTGGCCACTCTCTAACTTTCCCATTACAAGCTTTAACTAATGCTTTCACAATCGGTGGGTGACTACGTTCGCTTTTTGTATTCCCTTCCGGATTATAAGTAGTAGTCAGTGATAGTTTAACTCTACATCTTTCAAAGAACTTACGAGCTTCTTGTACATTTAATTCTCCATGATCTGCAGTGATTTTTCTTACGCATCCGTAGCGACAAATAACATCTTCAAGCAAAACCCTACAAATCTCCTCTATAGATTTTGTCGTCAATGCTCTTCCTTCTACTTGATTTGATAAATCTTCAGGAGCTAAAATCAAATATCTCATCTGCCATAACCCAACCGGCATAATAAGCAAATCAACAACCCATTTAAAATGAATAGCCAGAGGATACGTAGGATGAAGACCATCTCGATGTCGGATATTAGAATATGATTGACAGATTTCACATGACTCTATAAATGAGAGCACATCTCGATACATATTTTTCCACCAATATCGTTCCTTGAGTTTAGCAAAAGTAGCCCAGATTTCTCTATGCCCTACCCATAAACTATCATGAAACTCCTTTAATAATTTTAATCTTTCTTCCTTTTTGCCTATCACTCGTTGTGGCATCCCAATTCCTTTCTTCAATCTCTTCCATAAGAATCCATCTCGAAGTAAAAATCCATATGCTTTTTTTCTTATTTGTTTGAATTTTGCTGTAGACCAATTCCCCTGCTTAATCAAGGTATTCAAGTAATGACCAATATCCAATAATTCTCCTTCATAAGATTCTTCAAGAAATAGCTTGTCTTCTCTGTTGAGATTTGATATTGAATAGAATTTCAATCCGACGTCATCAATATCTTCAACCATTTCGTCTTCTCTTTTGTATCTTGCTCGAGATAGCATGTCTGCTACTAAATTGTCCTTCCCAGTAATATGCTTAAATTTTGGATTTAGTGACTTAATATAAATATTCCATCTCAACATTACAATATCTGGTGTTGAACAGTTAATAATCATTCCAAGCAATGGCAAGCAATCTATTTCAATTACTACTACTGCCCCAATCAAATAGTCCTTTTCAGCTTTCATAGCCGAAATGACTCCCCAAAGTTCTATTTTGACTTGCGAACATGCACGCTGACGAATACTTAAAACTTTAGCTCCAAATCGAACTGCAAATCTATTCCCACTTAAATCATCTTGACCCACAGTCCATCCAATAGCAATTAGACTAGCGTCCACATTAAGAATCACTGGTCTATTGCACTTATAATCAACCTTCCTCAATATTGGAGGTGACATCAATAATTTCTTCAATCTTTGCATTGCCTGAATATGCCTTTCTTCCCATTCAAATCGGTAACCCTTGCGTAACAGTTCATATAATGGATCCGCTATGTGAGCAAAATGAGGGATCCAGATTCGATAAAATACACATGCACCTAAAAATCTGCGAACCTCTGTTAAAGAATCACAATCCTCTTTCATCCTTCTAATTGCATCAACTTTAGTCGAATCTGGTTTTCTTCCGTAAGATCCACATAAATGTCCAACAATCACAACCTCTCGTACCCCAAATATGGACTTCATACTCGATAATGTAAGATGAACTTCTCCAAGCCGAGTTAAAATCTTTTCACAATCTTGTATATGATCAACAACATATTTGCGACACCCCCTCGTATCTAAAGTTTCATCCTTGTCTCCTTCTCTGCACCCTTTTATAGGAACATCATCCAGAAAAGGTAAATCTTTTCTGGAATAAAATCTCTCAATACCTTATTCATTCCATTCATCATATGCGCAACTAAGTTGGTCGCGCCTTGAGGAAGAGTGCACATTCAAACAATCCAAGTGGTGTCTTCATCGTTGTCATATCTCTACTTCCTTTGGCAAGTTAAAATTGATCATAACCTGAATACAAGTCACCCATTGAATAGATCGCCCTTCCAGCAAACGCCTCAGCAAATTCATCCACAATAGGCCCAATTCTAGCATTCTTGACAGTTACTGCATTCATCGGTTGCATATCTTGAATAAACTGTAGTGACCCATTCTTCTTATGTACCGTAAACCATTGACTAGAATATGGTGCAAATGAGGGTTTCAATATTTTCATCTTTATCTTTTCTTTTAATAGTTCCACCAATTTAGGTAAATGTGCTCTCGGTACTGGAATTGGTCTTAGATTCCAAGGTACATGCGGTACAGTGAAGATAACCATAGGTGTTATAATATTCGGATCCATACACCTAATTTCATAAAATTCGAAGGCAAATGATCTACCTTGTTTAGCCAACATCTTTTTGAAGCAAGTAATTTTCTCTGGCAATAAAGAACCATCAGAATCAATCTTCAATTCTTCAAAAGTCTCTTTGGTAAACTGATGTCCAATACTCATTGGATCTCTTAAACTTGCTTCTTTTGATGCTTCTCCCATTTTTTCCTTAGAATCTTCTGGTAATGGTCCGGCAACAGGCTTTACCTTCTTATCTGTCATTTTATATCTCGTCTCTACAGTGACTTTTGGTGCTTGAAAAGATTCAAGTATGATATAAACCTCTCTTGAATGAATCTCAACAATCTTATCATTATCCCCTAATCCAATAGATGTAATCAATTTCAATGAATCTTCAAGTCCATTTTCTTCATAAACACCTAAAATCCTCTCATCATCTTGCAATGTACCTAACTTGCGTAATTGTCCTTCAATATCATATAATCTTTTTCTTTCTTTTCTTTTAAAATCATCAACTTTCTTATACATAATATTTCCATTCTCCAATATACTAATAAAACTCGCATCAAAGGCACCTTCATCTCGCGAGAGTACCTCCTCTTTTGTACCTCCATAATCTCGCTTTACAGTGGTACCTCCCCAAAATCCTTAATTCCTTCAACAATCTTTGGCAATGGTTTCTCCCTCAACCTATCTCGATTCCGTTCATGGTTAGGAGGTACTGTTAGAAATTGTACAGCTTTCCTCCCATCTTCGCTCCGTACCCTTGCATAAGCAGAACCATCGTCAAGTACTTTTGTTTCCATCCGTGTTGCCGTAATATAAGGTTGTCCTAAAATCAATGGATAAGACTTTGTATCTTGAACAAAGAAATGTTGCTCCGTCGCAACATCCCCAATCCGAATTTTGACATTTGGACAAGCTCCATTTAATTCGCCCCGTGTGTTATTAGCTGCTCGTATTGCCCATCCATGTTCTATATCAATTGGCCATTTTTGCTTCTTATAAAGATCTTTAGACATGAGATTTATTTCAGAACCATGGTCGACTAAAGCAATAATTGGTTCTTCTATATCTCCTACTTTCACCAATACCTCAGTAGTTGTCCTTGCCCAATGCTTTCGAGTATAATGACTCAAAGTTTCCATTTCCTTATCACTATAATCTTTGAAACGTACTCGTTGATTATACCCATTTTTTTCATTTGTTGGTTGTTTTTAACTAATATCAACCTCTTCTTCATCTTTATATATTCTTGCATCAATAGCATGACTCATTCCAATTTTGCCTATTAATTGCCTCTTTTGCTTAATGTTGTCAATGATAACATCATGAAACTCCTTCTTTGCAATTTCCAAAACTTCTTTCAATGTGAATTCCACCTTAGCATTTAATATACGTTCTTCCAACACCCCTTTCAAATTTGTTGCTGCTTCAATGTGAGAAAGTAGCTTATAAGCAATTGATTTGCCTTTATCTTTTGTCTCCTTTGCTTTTTTTTTTTCCAATGATGCTGAGGTATCCTTTACAGGCAATTCTTGTGAAGTTGCCTCCCGAGCCTTGTCTCCTCGAGTTTGCCTCTTAGAAGAATTTCCTTCTTTCATATCATCAAAATTTTCTCGTCTCTTTTCTTCCATCAAAGCTTCATGTTGGCTCTTAGCAATATATGCATGAACTGAAAGAGACTCAACGGGATCCTCCCAACCTGTTGCACCTCGTATTGTAGCTGTAGTCCTCAATAATGCTTCTCGAGGTAATTTTCCTTCTTGCATTGTAGAAACGGCAGAAGCCCAAAAATCACTAGTTTCCGTACTTCCACCAAGGTCATCATCTACTCTAGCACCATAACTTGCACTTTCTCGGGCTGCTGTTTCATGCTCTTTTAGGTAATCTTGAACCAATGCTCTCATTCCTCCCTTGCCAAAATTGGTTTGAAGAAGATCCTTCCTATCTTTTAATACTATTTTTCCATCTTTCCAGCAAATAATTCCTTGCCGTATCATATTATTAAATTCATTATAATCTTTTCTAGTGTGTGAAGCATCATCACACCAAATGCATCTTTGTACATATCCTTGTTTTGAAACATTCTTCGAATTGTTTGTAGAAGTATTCTCTTCAAGTCTTGCCAATTTGATTTGAAGATCTCGCATTCCTCGTATAATTTCTTCCATTCCCATATCTGCTTTCTTTGATAAGGATGTCGAAGGTTGAACTGTAGGCATTGTTGGTGGTGTTGTACGTATTGGAGCTTTGGGTGCTTGTACTGTTTTCGGAATATTACTCCTATCCTTCCTCTTTTTTCTTTTTGTAAGCAACCCCACCTCATCTTCAACGTTCTTCCACCTTGTTATCAATCCTTCATCTTCTTCTTTGTCTTCAAGAAGTTCTAATTTCCCTTGCAATTCTCTATTAGCAGCTTGAAGAAATAGATCAACTTTGTTCGGCTCCAATGTCAATTTTTCTACCTTCGACAATTGAGAGTACTGCCTTTTAAATTCCTTTAGTAGCTCTATTACTTGCAAATTCTTATTGGGCCGTTCAATCCATTCCAAAAACAACTTCTTAGTAACACGATCAGCATCTTCCAAGAAATATTCGTCTTTCAATGCATGTGAAAAAACCTCCCATGAATTCCCATAACGATCCGTAATCAATGTAATATAGTCTCTTATCTCCGGTATCTTGGCAAGTCCAAATAATTCAACCATTTTCTTCTCAGAAACCCGATTTAATTCCATTTCACGAACATAACATCTTAAATACCTTGAAATATTCCTTCCATCAAATTGATCAATTTTATTGACCTCTGCTTGCAATGCTTTGGTTGCCAAAGCTTCCTTTCGATCAGTGCTTTGTTGTTGCTGCATTGATAATGAGAAGGCTTGAAACATACAAGCAATAGATGGATCCATGTGCATACCTTGTCCTTAAGAAGAACCCCCACCAGAAACTCCTCCGAAAGATCCTTCAAAATTTTTATTTTCGTTTTCCATAAAAATAAAAATAAAATCAAATGAAATCCAATACCTTCCACCTCAAGCTTTCACGTTAGGTTCACCACTTTTGTCGTATTACGTGCTTTCTTGCTCGAGAATGCGCTGGACGTTTGGCTGTAGAAGGTAGTATGGAGATTCGCTAATATTCAAGCAGTCTATTGGTTTTTGACTGTTTGAATATAAATGATTGCAAGAATACATCGTAAAACTATACGGATGTCCTTTGACTGCTCGCCGAAGTCCTTTTTGCCCCAGCTGGTAGGTCTCTTGACATTACAGAGAACCCCAAACAACCCAAATTACTAATCTTTGATACCGCTTTATACTCACGATCTTGTATCCACTGATTGTCTTGTTATATTAACCCAAAAAATTTCAATCACTCTGCATACTTAATCCTATAGACATCCTTTTAATCTTTTAATCACAGACGTAACTTCAATTTCACAAAACAGTCAAGAGTAATCACACCCACTTCATTAAAAATCCCGATTCCAGTACAATACTTTATCTATTCAGCAACAATTGCCTCAGTCTTCTCAAAACCCTATGAAGAAAAAAAATCTCAATTCTCTGTCTTTTTTCCCCTCCGAAGCATGAAGCTAGCTCTCCGCCCCTTCTCTCCTCTCAAAAACCTTATTCTCTCCCCTTCATTTCTTAACCTATCCTTGTCATGGACATACATTGGAAGATTCTTCGAATATTCTTCTAGAATATTCTCTAAAGATTCTCTAAAGATTCCTTTAGAAGGTTCTAGAAGATTCTTAGAATATTCCCTAAAGATTCTCTTAGAAGGTTCTAGAATATTCTTAGAAGGTTCTAAAATATTCTGATAGATTCTAGGAAGTTGCTCGAGAAGTTTCCTAATTAGTAGAAGTTGTTGGAGAAGCGTCCTAGTTAGCGGAAGTAGCTCGAGAAGCTTCCTATTCAGTAGTATATATAGGAGTCGAGGCTGAAGGATTCTTCACTCTCGACAACACATCTCTTGGAGTTCTAGCTCACCTTTCTGGTGTTGTTGTTGTACTCATCTGTTTAATCTAGTTCTGCCACTTCTTCTTGAACTTCTTGTTAGATTTCAAGTCTGTATTTTGTGTCCGTGACAGTTTGTCGAGACTGCATTTTCACTGGTATCAGAGCTAGTTCCTTCTTGTTAGAGAGTGGATTACCCCTCTTCTTGAAGGTGTGCTACTGTTTTAGAGGTTGCGGATTACCCTCCTCTAAACTGATATCTCTTCTTTTTCAATATTGGAGCCTTATTCTTCTTGGAGAGAGTGGATTACCCCTCATCTTGGAGTCTTAAGGCGTTTTAGAGGTTGCGGAGTACTCTCCTCTGAACCAATATTGTCCTCTTGTCAAAACTCTTTTTTCTTCTTTTTGAAGGTTAGCCGAAGATTAAGACGTTAAAATGGCTGAAAGTTTGGAATCCAAACTAGACGCCATCATAAATGCTCTTGCCTCGTTGTCACATAGGACAACAGAGATCGAAGGAGTCATGGTAGGACTCCATAACAATGGAGCATCTGGGATAGCGCCATCTAAAGCATATCAGCCTCAAACTTCTGCGCCAGAAGAAGCAGTTCTACGTCCATTTCAACAAGATCGAGTAGTCCTACAACGAAAGGAGCCTCGAGTTAGTCTTCCAGATAAGTTTGATGGAACTCGTTCCAAGTTTCGAGGTTTTGTCAACCAAATCAGGTTGATAACAATTTTACAGCCCGAACGTTATCCGACGGAGGAAGCGCGTGTTGGGCTTGTTGGAACCTTGCTTACAGCACAAGCTCTGTCTTGGTTTACTCCCTTGTTCGAGAAGCGATCGCCAATCCTGAGCAACTTTGAAACGTTCTTGGAGGCGTTTGCAGAAGCATTTGGCGAGCATGATAAAGTTCGATGGGCTACAACAAAGATCCGATCGCTACGACAAGGAACACGCTCTGCATCAGTCTATGCCTCGGATTTCAGACAATTGGCAAGTGACATTAATTGGGGTGAAGAGGCATTGGTGAGTCAGTTTTATTGGGGCTTGAAGGATGATGTGAAGGACTTACTGTTATCTCTTCCTGATCTTCAAACGCTCAACGAAGCTATTAGCCAAGCTGTAAAGTGTGACAACCGCCTATTCCAGCGTCGCCAAGACCAACGTCCAAGACACCAAATGACTCCTTACGACGTGACTATGTCTGCAAATAGCTTAAACTCACATTCGGAGGCAACAGACATGCAAATCGATACGGCGCGTCTCCGATCTCTTACTCCAACAGAGAAGAAACGGCGTATGGAGGAAGGATTATGTTTGTACTATGGAGAAGAAGGTCACAAGGTTGGAAATTGCCCAAAGAAGCAAAATTGGCACCCTGTCAAGACTAGAAGTGCGATGATTCCGGAAAACGACGACGCCCAGCCACAGTAGGAACCGTGCGACTCGACAATCTAATATCACGACAACAATCAGGTTCCTCCTTCTCTGTCCAACCTGCCCGTTGTTTTATAATTCCTTTGTTTTTAGGCCCTCAAAAACAAAAAACTTTAGCTTTATTGGATTCGGGGGCATCTACTTGTTTTTTAGATGAAGAGTTTGCTAAACGCCACAAGATCCGTTTAGTACAAAAGTCCAAACCTGTTCACGTAGAGGTGATAGATGGACGACCCTTATTGTCAGGCAACGTTACCCACGAATCAGAACCTATAGAAGTGGTGTTTAAGGACCATAGTAGTCACGTTATTTTTAATATTATTAGAACCCCATCAAGCCCTGTTATCCTTGGTCTTTCTTGGTTAGAAGATCATAATCCGTCCATTGATTGGAGGCTACGAAGGATAACATTTCCTGAAAAAAATAATAATAAACCTGTTGGTAGAACCTACATGAAGAAATCCATGTTTATTGGAGCGAGAGCATTCCTAAGATCGTCCAAGAAAGGCGCACCATTTGTCATTTATGCAGCTCCAACTAGCGGCGAGAATATCTCAACATCGAATATACCAGAGCAATATAGGGATTTTGAAGACGTGTTTCAGAAGAAGAACGCCGATATACTGCCGGAACATCGACCATATGATTGCGCCATAGACTTAGAGGAAGGAGCGCAACCACCTTTTGGTCCAATATACAACCTATCGCAGACGGAGTTGGCAGAATTGCGGAAGTACATCGATGAGAATCTAGCCAAGAATTTTATTCGACATTCAAAGTCGCCAGCTGGAGCACCAATCTTATTCGTGAAGAAAAAGGATGGCTCACTGCGGATGTGCGTGGACTACCGAGGACTCAACAAGGTGACCAAGAAAAATCGCTATCCCTTACCTTTGATCTCCGGCCTCTTAGATCAACTTGGACGTGCAAGGATTTTTACAAAGATTGATTTAAGAGGAGCCTACAACCTTGTGTGAATCAAAGAAGGAGATGAATGGAAGACAGCCTTTCGTACAAGGTATGGCCATTTTGAGTACAATGTCATGCCTTTTGGTCTTACCAATGCTCCAGCGGTCTTTCAGCATATGATGAACGACATCTTTTGGGAGTACCTCGATGACTTTGTTGTCATCTATCTGGATGATATTTTGATATTTTCCAAGAATGAAGAAGAACATGAGAAGCACGTTTGTTTGGTTCTTGAAAACTACGCGAACGAGGACTCTACGCCAAGTTGGAGAAGTGTCAATTTCACCAGAATGAGATGGAATTTTTGGGCTTCATTGCGACTACAGAGGGCTTGAAGATGGATCCAAAAAAGATAGAAGCAATTATATCTTGGAAAGTTCCGAAGACGGTTAGAGATGTTCAGTGTTTTCTTGGATTTGCTAACTTCTATCGGATCTTCATCAAGAATTATTCTCAAGTTGCTGCACCACTCACGCGTCTAACAAGCAAAGACAAGCTCGAATGGGGATCACAAGCAGCAAAAGCATTTCAAGATCTCAAGACGGCATTCATTACGGCTCCAAGCTTGATACACCCTGACTTTGCAAAGGCTTTCTATTTAGAGACCGATGCTTCAGATTTTGCTTTGGGAGCTGTGCTTTCACAGATGGGCATAGACAAGAAGCTTCACCCAGTTGCGTTCTATTCACGAAAGTTCTCTGCTGTTGAGATCAACTACGAGATCCACGACAAAGAGCTGCTTGCTATAGTGGATGCCTTCCAAGAGTGGCGTCACTTCCTCGAAGGAGCTGCACATCCAGTGACTGTTTATACGGACCACAAGAATTTGGAGTACTTCATGACAGCTCGAATTTTGAATCGTCGTCAAGCTCGATGGAATATGTCTCTATCACGATTTGACTTTATTATCACCTACCGCCCTGGAAAACAGCAAGGATTATCTGACGCATTATCGAGGAGATCGTATCTTGTGCCAAAGGTTGGAGAAGCAGCGTTTGATCAACAATGTACAACATTGTTGAAACCAGAAAAATTCAGGATTTTTGCTACTATTGCAACTATCGATGACGGCTTCCTCAGCGAGGTACGTACTGCGACCATTGAGGATTCTATAGCTCTTGACATCAAACAACGTGTCGATAATGACAAGTTTAAGGTGGAGGGAGATCTTCTGTATTTTGAGGAGCGGTTGTATATCCCGAAAGGACCAACTCGACTCCGAGTACTTCAATCTCGCCACGACTTTCCAGCTGCGGGACATTTTGGATTCAACAAGACTTTGGAGCTCATTTCACGAGATTTTTGGTGGCCCCAAATGTGGAAGGATGTGAAGGAATTTGTCCTTTCTTGTGATGTTTGTTCAAGATCCAAGATCCCTCGACATCGTCCGTATGGACTTCTCCAGCCATTGCCTATTCAGCATCGACCATGGTCTTCAGTTTCTATGGACTTCATTACGGACCTACCGCCATCGAATTCATTTGACAGCATCTTTGTTGTGGTGGATCGATTTACAAAGATGGCGCATTTCGTGCCTTGCAAAAAAACATCGTCAAGTGAAGACACCGCAAGACTCTTTCTTGATAACATATATCGTTATCATGGCCTACCAGATGATATCGTGTCGGATCGAGGTACTCAGTTTGTATCCAAGTTTTGGAGGTCCCTCTTTGAGATATTGAAGGTGGATATTAAGCTCTCTTCGGCTTTTCATCTTCAAACTGACGGTCAAACGGAGCGGGTGAATCAAGTTTTGGAGCAATATTTACGATGTAGCATCAACTATCAACAAGATGATTGGACTGCATATCTACCGCTTACTGAGTTCGCATACAACAACACTCTTCATGCGTCAACTCAACAAACACCATTCTTCTCCAACTACGGATACCACCCCAAGCTCGATTTATTGAGTTCTTCAGCAAATAACAACCCAACAGCTGAAGGATTTGTGAAGCAACTATCGGAGCTTCAAGCGACAATGAAGCTTCAATTGCAATCTGCCCAAGAGAGTTACAAGGCATCTGTAGATAAATATCGAAATGAAGCGCCTACTTTTAAAGTTGGAAGTAAAGTATGGCTTCTTCGACGGAATATCAAGACCAAGCGGCCATGTGACAAATTGGACTATCGGAGATTAGGGCCATTTGTTATCGAGAAGCAGATCAATCCGGTGGCATATCGTCTGGAGTTACCAGCTACTATGAAGGTACATCCAGTCTTTCACGTGTCTTTGTTGGAACCTTATCGAGAGTCAGCTTTTCCCCAAAGAGTACAAAGTCCGCCACCAAGTATCGAAATTGAAAACCATGAGGAATACGAGGTGGAAAAGGTACTAGATTCACGGCGTAATAGGAGAAAATTGGAGTATTTAGTGCATTGGAGTGGATACGACATCAATGAACGAACGTGAGAGCGTGCCGAAAATCTTGCCAATGCACCAAAAAAGGTACAAGAATTTCATCAACGATATCCTCATAAACCTAAGCCGATTCAACGATAGCTTCTTGCTGAAGCTTGCTCATCAAGTAGCATAAAAAGGGGGGAGGGCACCTCCAAAACCCATAGTTCGATAGTGTAGAACTTTGTTAGCAACTATAGTTTGCTCTCATCATTTTAGCCTTTGCACATGGATAGTCAAGATACTACACTTGTTATGTCATCTCAAGCGACTAGCTCACGAAGACGACCGCGAGATGAAGAACCGCCTACACCACGACGACGTCGGAGGATACCGAGCAACAGATCGCTAGTAATTGTATTTGAGGTCGAGTCTGCCTACGACGGTCAGCCAAAAGGTGTGTTTGGAGGACAGCTTCACAATGAAGACACAGAAGTCCACGCTTGGTCAGAGGTTGAAGGTGTTGGTCACTACCGTTGGCTCCAAGGGCCGATGAATCATTTTCCTCGCGAACAACAATTGGAATTCATAGCAGATGTGATGCGACAGATTTTCATTTTCTTGCGTTGGTATTGACTGATAACAACATTGCTTCTCGAAGACCTCGAAGTTAGAAGAGGAGGTGAAGTCATGGACATACATTGGAAGATTCTTTGAATATTCTTCTAGAATATTCTCTAAAGATTCTCTAAAGATTCCTTTAGAAGGTTCTAGAAGATTCTTAGAATATTCCCTAAAGATTTGCTTAGAAGGTTCTAGAATATTCTGATAGATTTTAGGAAGTTGCTTGAGAAGTTTCCTAATTAGTAGAAGTTGTTGGAGAAGCGTCCTAGTTAGCGGAAGTAGCTCGAGAAGCTTCCTATTCAGTAGTATATATAGGAGTCGAGGCTGAAGGGTTCTTCAGTCTCGACAAAACATCTCTTGGAGTTCTAGCTCACCTTTCTGGTGTTGTTGTTGTACTCATCTGTTTAATCTAGTTCTACCACTTCTTCTTGAACTTCTTGTTAGATTTCAAGTCTGTATTTTGTGTCCGTGACAATCCTCCCCTTTAACCCTAATTCTCCCCTCTTTCAAACCTTAGCCTCTGAATTTCTTCAATCTTCCGTCTTGGATCCGGAATTGGCTCCGCCATCAGAGCTTTCTCCTCCGTTTTTACCTTTAAGAGATCCTTTTACTGAAAGGACTTTTCCGGTGTCGTGTTGTAACACGAGTATACAGTGAAAATAAAAAGAAAGGGGAATTTTATTAATATTCAGTTACCTCGAATATTGAGAGCATCGACCAACTCCAGTACAAATACTGAGTGGTCAGGTTCAGTGACTCCGTTACAGTCAGCCGGGGCATACTGGAATGCCTCGTTCGATTCCAATAACGGGAGTCAGCAGGAAGAGAAGGACCAATTCACACAACGAGTTCGAGGAGCCAATTGGATCCAATTTCGATAATCCAATCCGGGTCCTCTTACCCAATATGAGACCTGTATTGGTGGGGCAACCTAATGCAGTCTAGTTACGGGAAATCCAGGTCTTACTACGGGTCTTAGCCAATCTGACGCGAGGACCAATTGGACCCAATTACGGGAACATCCAGGTTACTACGGGCATCCTTCCCAATATAGGACCTGAATTGGTCGGGCGACTCAATGTGGTCCCGATTACGGGGTTCGATTCTGTTTCAGGCTGTCCTGTTCTCTGTGCCGTCTCAGGGAACGTTGTTTTCGGTAAATGGATTTCTTAAAGGTAAAAACGGAGGAGAAAGCTTGGCGGCGAGAGCCAATTTCGAATCCAAGTTGAGGTGAGAGCCAATTTCGGATCCAAGCTTGAGGTGGGAGCCAATTCCGGATCTAAGACGAGAGATTGAAGAAATTCAGAGGATAAGGTTAGGGGGGATATAGTTTTGGAGTGGTGGGGTTTTTTTTTTTTTTTTTTTTTTTTAAAGGGGAAATCGGGGGGGGAAGCGAGTTTTTTTTTTCAGGCTTCTGCAAGGTTACCAGTTCGGGTTTCATTGGGGGTTTTTTTTGAAGATCAAGGGAATTAGAGAGAGGAGCTTCATGCTTCGGGTCGGGGAAGGAAAGACATAGAATTTGGATTTTTCTTCTTCATAGAGTTTTGGGAAGACTGAAGCAATCGCGGCTGAAGTCAGTGTTGTAATGGTGAATCGGGATTTTTAAATAAAGTGGGTTTGAATACTCTTGACTGTTTTGTAAAATCGAGTTACGTCTGTGATTGAAGGATTAAAGGGGTGTCTATAGGATTGAGTATGCGGAGTGAATGAAATTTATTGGGTTAATCTAACAGGACAGTCAGTGGATACAAGATCGTAAGTACAAAGGGGTATTGAAGATTAACAGTTTGGGTTGTTCGGAGTTCTCTGTAACGTCTAGAGACCTATTGGTTGGGAAATAAAAAAAAAAAAAAAAAAAAAAAAAAACTTCGACAAGCAGTCGAAGAGCATCCGTATAGATTTACGGTACATTGTTGCAGTCGTTTATATTCCAGCAGTCAAAAACTGATAGACTGCTTGACTATCGGCGAATCTCCATACTACCTTCTACAGCCAGACGCCCGGCGCGTTCTCGAGCAGGAAAGCATGTAATACGACAAAAGTGGTGAACCCGACGTGAAAGCTTGAGGTAGAAGGTATTGGATTTCGGTTGATTTTATCTTTATTTTTTATGGAAAACGAAAATAAAAATTTTGAAGGATTTTTGGGAGAAATTTCTGGTGGGGAGTCTTCTAAAGGACAAGGTATGCACATGGATCCGTCTATTGCTAGTTTGTTTCAAGCCTTCTCATTGTCAATGCAGCAACAGCAAAGCAATGATCGAAAGGAAGCTTTGGCAACCAAAGCATTGCAAGCAGAGGTCAATAAAATTGATCAATTTGATGGGAGGAATATTTCAAGGTATTTAAAATGTTATGTTCCTGAAATGGAATTAAATCGGGTTTCTGAGAAGAAAATGGTTGCACTATTTGGACTTGCCACGATATCGGAGATAAGGGACCACATTACATCGATTACGGATCGTTGTGGGAATTCATGGGAGGATTTTTTACATGCATTGAAAGACGAATATTTCTTGGAAGATGCTGATCGCGTTACTAAGAAGCTGTTTCTGGGATGGATTGAACGGCCCAATAAGAATTTGCAAGCAACAGAGCTACTAAGGGAATTTGAGAGGCAGTACTCTCAATTATCGAAGGTAGAAAAATTGATATTGGAGCCGAACAAAGTTGATCTATTTCTTCAAGCTGCTGATGGAGAATTGCAAGAGAAATTAGAACCCCTTCTTGAAGACAAAGAAGAAGATGAAGGATTGACAACGAAGTAGAAGAACGTTGAAGATGCGGTGGGGTTGCTTACAAAAAAAGAAAGGAAGAAGGATAGGAGTAATATTCCGAAAACAATACAAGCACCCAAAGCTCCACTACGTACTACACCACCGACAATGCCTACAGTTCAACCTTCGACATCCTTGTCAAAGAAAGCAGATATGGGTATAGAAGAAATTATATGAGGAATGCGAGATCTTCAAATCAAATTGGCAAGACTTGAAGAGAATACTTCTATAAACAATTCGAAGAATGTTTCAAAACAAGGATATGTACAAAGATGCATTTGGTGTGATGATGCTTCACACACTAGAAAAGATTGCAATGAATTTAATAATATGATATGGCAGGGAATTATTTGCTGGAAAGATGGGAAGATAGCATTGAAAGATAGGGAGGATCTTCTTCAAACCAATTTTGGCAAGGGAGGAATGAGAGCATTGGTTCAAGATTACCTAAAAGAGCATGAAACAGTAGCACGAGAAAGTGCAAGTTATGGTGCTAGAGTAGATGATGAAATTGGTGGAAGTACGGAAACTAGTGAGTTTTGGGCTTCTGCCGTTTCTACAATGCAAGAAGGGAAATTACCTCGAGAAGCGTTATTAAGAACTGCAGCTACAATACGAGGAAGAACAGGTTGGGAGGATCCCGTTGAGTCTCTTTCAGTTCATGCATATATTGCTAAGAGCCAACATGAAGCTTTGATGGAAGAAAAAAGACGAGGAAATTTTGATGATACTAGAGAAGGAAATTCTTTTAAGAGGCAAACTCGAGGAGACAAGGCTCGGGAGGCAACTTCACAAGAATTGCCTGTAAAGGATACCTCAGCATCATTGGGAGAAAAAACAACGGAGACAAAAGATAAGGGCAAATCAATTGCTTATAAGCTACTTTCTCACATTGAAGCGGCAACAAATTTGAAAGGGGTGTTGGAAGAACGTATATTAAACGCTAAGGTGGAATTCACATTGAAAGAAGTCTTGGGAATTGCAAAGAAGGAGTTTCATGATGTTATCATTGACAGCATTAAGCGAAAGAGGCAATTAATGAGCGAAACTGGAATGAGTCATGCTATTGACGCAAGAATATGTAGAGATGAAGAAGAGGTTGATATTGGTTACAAGCAACCAACAAATGAAAAGAATGGGTATAATCAGCGAGTACGTTTCGAAGATTCTAGTGACAAGGAAATGGAAACTTTGAGCCATTATACTCGAAAGCATTGGGCAAAGGCAACTACTGAGGTATTGGTGAAGGTAGGAGATATAGAAGAACCAATAGTTGCTTTGGTGGACCATGGTTCTGAAATAAATCTCATGTCTAAAGATCTTTATAAGAAGAAAAAATGGCCAATTGATATGGAACATGGATGGGCAATACGAGCAGGTAATAACACACAAGGCGAATTATATGGAGCTTGTCCAGATGTCAAAATTTGAGTGGGGATGTTGCTACGGAGCAACATTTCTTCGTTCAAGATACAACGTCTTATCCGTTGATTTTAGGACAACCTTATATCACGGCAACACGGATGGAAACAAAGGTACTTGACGATGGTTCTGCTTATGCAAGGGTACGGAGCGAAGATGGGAGGAAAGCTGTACAATTTCTAACAGTACCTCCTAACCATGAACGGAATCGAGATAGGTTGAGGGAGAAACCATTGCCAAAGATTGTTGAAGGATTTAAGGATTTTGGGGAGGTACCACTGTAAAGCGAGATTATGGAGGTACAAAAGAGGAGGTACTCTCGCGAGATGAAGGTGCCTTTGATGCGAGTTTTATTGGTATATTGGAAAATGGAAATATTATGTATAAGAAAGTTGATGATTTTAAAAGAAAAGAAAGAAAAAGATTATATGATATTGAAGGACAGTTACGCAAGATGGGTACATTGCAAGATGATGAGAGGATTTTGGGTGTTTATGAAGAAAATGGGCTGGAAGATTCATTGGAATTGATTACATCTATTGGGTTAGGGGATAATGATAAGATTGTTGAGATTCATTCGAGAGAGGTTTATACCATGCTTGAATCTTTTCAAGCACCAGAAGTCACAGTAGAGACGAGATATAAAACGGCAGATAAGAAGGTAAAGCCTGTTGCCGGACCATTACCAGAGGATTCTAAAGAACAAATGGGAGAAGCATCAAAAGAAGCAAGTTTAAGAGATCCAATGAGTATTGGACATCAGTTTACCAAAGAGACTTTTGAAGAATTGAAGATTGATTCTGATGGTTCTTTATTGCTGGAGGAAATTACTTACTTCAAAAAGATGTTGGCTAAACAAGGTAGATCGTTTGCCTTCGAATCTCATGAAATTGGGTGTGTGGATCCAAATATTATAACACCTATGGTTATCTTCACTGTACCGCATGTACCTTGGAATCTAAGGCCGATTCCAGTACCGAGGGCACATTTACCTAAATTGGTGGAACTATTGAAAGAAAAGATAAAGATGAAAATATTAGAACCTTCATTTGCGCCGTATTCTAGTCGATGGTTTACGGTACCTAAGAAGAATGGGTCACTACGGTTTATTCAAGATATGCAGCCGGTGAATGCTGTAACTGTCAGGAATGCAGGAATTGGACCTATTGTGGATGAATTTGCTGAGGCGTTTGCTGGAAGGGCGATCTATTCAATGGGTGATTTGTATTCAGGTTATGATCAATTTCAACTTGCCGAAGGAAGTAGAGATATGACAACGATGAGGACACCGCTTGGATTGGTTAGAATGTGCACTCTTCCTCAAGGCGCGACCAACTCAGTTGCGCATATGATGAATGGGATGAATAAGGTATTGAGAGATTTTATCCCGGAAAAGACTATGCCTTTTCTGGATGATGTTCCTATAAAAGGGTGCAAAGAAGGAGACAAGGATGAAACTTTAGATACGAGGGGGTGTCGCAGATATGTTGTTGATTATATACAAGATTGTGAAAAGATTTTAACTCGGCTTGGAGAAGTTCATCTTACATTATCACGTATGAAGTCCGTATTTGGAGTGCGAGAGGTTTTAATTGTTGGACATTTATGCGGATCTTATGGAAGAAAACCAGATTCGACTAAAGTTGATGCAATTGGAAGGATGAAAGAGGATTGTGGTTCTTTAACAGAGGTTCGCAGGTTTTTGGGTGCATGTGTATTTTATCGAATCTGGATCCCTCATTTTGCTCACATAGCGGATCCATTATATGAACTGTTATGCAAGGGTTACCGATTTGAATGGGAAGAAAGGCATATTCAGGCAATGCAAAGATTGAAGAAATTATTGATGTCACCTCTAATATTGAGGAAGGTTGATTATAAGTGCAATAGACCAGTGATTCTTACTGTAGACGCTAGTCCAATTGCCGTTGGATGGGCTGTGGGTCAAGATGATTCGAATGGGAGTAGATTTGCAGTTCGATTTGGGGCTAAAGTTTTAAGTATTCGTCAGCGTGCATATTCGCAAGTCAAAAGAGAACTTTGGGGAGTCATTTCGGCTATGAAAGCTGAAAAGGACTATTTGATTGGGGCAGTAGTAGTAATTGAAACAGATTGCTTGCCATTGCTTGGAATGATTATTAACTGTTCAACGCCAGATATTGCAATGTTAAGATGGATTGCTTATATTAAGTCACTAAATCCAGAATTTAAGCATATCACTGGAAAGGACAATTTAGTAGCAGACATGCTATCTCGAGCAAGATACGAGAGGGAGGACGAAATGGTTGAAGACATTGATGATGTCGGATTGAAATTCTATTCAATATCAAATCTCAACAGAGAAGACAAGCTATTTCTTCAAGAATCTTATGAAGGAGAATTATTGGATATTGGTCATTATTTGAATACCTTGTCTAAGCAGGGGAATTGGTCTACAGAAAAATTCAAACAAATAAGAAAAAAAGCATATGGATTTTTACTTCGAGATGGATTCTTATGGAAGAGACCGAAGAAAGGAATTGGGATGCCACAACGAGTGATAGGCAAAAGGGAAGAAAAACTAAAATTATTAAAGGAGTTTCATGATAGTTTATGGGTAGGGCATAGAGGAATCTGGGCTACTTTTGCTAAACTCAAGGAACGATATTGGTGGAAAAATATGTATCGAGATGTGCTCTCATTTGTAGAGTCATGTGAAATCTGTCAATCGTATTCTAATATCCGACATCGAGATGGTCTTCATCCTACGTATCCTCTGGCTATTCATTTTAAATGGGTTGTTGATTTGATTATTATGCCGGTTGGGTTATGGCAGATGAGATATTTGGTTTTAGCTCGTGAAGATTTATCAAATCAAGTAGAAGGAAGAGCATTGAGGACAAAATCTACAGAGAGGATTTGTAGGTTTTTGCTTGAAGATGTCATTTGCCGTTACGGGTGCGTAGGAAAAATCACTGCAGATCGTGGAGAATTAAATGCACAAGAAGCTCGTAAGTTCTTTGAAAGATGTGGAGTTAAACTATCACTGACTACTGCTTATAATCCGGAAGGGAATGCGAAAAGCGAACGCGGTCACCCGTCGATTGTGAAAGCATTGGTTAAAGCTTGTAATGGGAAAGTTAAAGAGTGGCCACGGCTTTTGTCATTTGCATTATGGGCTGATTGAACAACACATAGTTCGGTGACAGGATATATGCCAATAGAACTTATGACAGGTCAAAAACCAATTATGCCGATTGAAGAAAAGGTACTTACTTGGAGTATGCTACCATGGGAAGATGGATTAACAAGAGAAGAACTTCTGGCTATTAGGATTCGACAATTAGAGCAAAGAACGGAAGATGTCCAGATAGCATTGGAAAGGTTAAAAAGAACAAGATTACAAAACAAGGCGCGATTCGATAAGCAACATCGATTGAGACCAAAAGCAATCGAGGAAGGTGACTGGATACTTGTTTATGACAATAGTCTGGATAATCAACATAGTACTTTGCGGAAATTTTCAAAACGTTGGTTTGGACCATATGTTGTAACAACTGTTCATGATAATGCGACTTACTCATTACGGGAGTTAGATGGTACAAAATTGAAAATACCAATTGCAGGGAAGAGAGTAAAAATATTTAAACCAAGACACGCAGAGATGGATATGGAAGACCTTAATGAAGATACAGAGATTCCGCAGTAAGAAGATGAAAGTGATATGGATAATGAAGGTGACGAAGACGAACTAGACAAAGACGTAGGGGATATATTCTGAATCAAACAGCAATTGGGTAGATTGGTGCATACCGGAGGATGCACAGGTTTAGAGGGGGTGGATGTCGTGTTGTAACACGAGTATACAGTGAAAATAAAAAGAAAGGGGAATTTTATTAATATTCAGTTACCTCAAATATTGGGAGCATCGACCAACTCCAATACAAACACTGAGTTATCAGGTTCAGTGACTCCGTTACAGTCAGCCGGGGCATACTGGAATGCCCCGTTCGATTCCAATAACGGGAGTCAGCAGGAAGAGAAGGACCAATTCACACGACGGGTTCGAGGAGCCAATTGGATCCAATTTCGATAATCCAATCCGGGTCCTCTTACCCAATATGAGACCTGTATTGGTGGGGCAACCTAATGTAGTCTAGTTACGAGAAATCCAGGTCTTACTACGGGTCTTAGCCAATCTGACGCGAGGACCAATTGGACCCAATTACGGGAACATCCAGGTTACTACGGGCATCCTTCCCAATATAGGACCTGAATTGGTCGGGCGACTCAATGTGGTCCCGATTACGGGGTTCGATTCTGTTTCAGGCTGTCCTGTTCTCTGTGCCGTCTCAGGGAACGATGTTTTCGGTAAATAGATTTCTTAAAGGTAAAAACGGAGGAGAAAGCTTGGCGGCGAGAGCCAATTTCGAATCCAAGTTGAGGTGAGAGCTAATTTCGGATCCAAGCTTGAGGTGGGAGCCAATTCCGGATCTAAGATGGAAGATTGAAGAAATTCAGAGGATAAGGTTAGGGGGGATATAGTTTTGGAGTGGTGGGGGGTTTTTTTTTTTTTTTTTTTAAAGGGGAAATCGGGGGGGGAAGCGAGTTTTTTTTTCAGGCTTCTGCAAGGTTACCAGTTCGGGTTTCATTGGGGGTTTTTTTTGAAGATCAAGGGAATTAGAGAGAGGAGTTTCATGCTTCGGGTCGGGGAAGGAAAGACATAGAATTTGGATTTTTCTTCTTCATAGAGTTTTGGGAAGATTGAGGCAATCGCGGCTGAAGTCAGTGTTGTAATGGTGAATCGGGATTTTTAAATAAAGTGGGTTTGAATACTCTTGACTGTTTTGTAAAATCGAGTTACGTCTGTGATTGAAGGATTAAAGGGGTGTCTATAGGATTGAATATGCGGAGTGAATGAAATTTATTGGGTTAATCTAACAGGACAGTCAGTGGATACAAGATCTTAAGTACAAAGGGGTATTGAAGATTAACAGTTTGGGTTGTTCGGAGTTCTCTGTAACGTCTAGAGACCTATCGGTTGGGAAAAAAAAAAAAAAAAAAAAAAAAAGACTTCGACAAGCAGTCGAAGAGTATCCGTATAGATTTACGGTACATTGTTGCAGTCGTTTATATTCCAGCAGTCAAAAACTGATAGACTGCTTGACTATCGGTGAATCTCCATACTACCTTCTACAGCCAGACGCCCGGCGCGTTCTCGAGCAGGAAAGCACGTAATACGACACCGGAACAGCACAAAGGACGGAATAGTCTGAAACAAAATCGGAGCCCCGTAATCGGGACCACATTGTGTCGCCCGACCAATTCAGGTCTCATATTGGCTAAGAGGCCCGTAATAAGACTTGGATGTTCTCGTAATTGGACCACATTGGGTTGCCCGACCAAGTCAGGTCTCATATTGGGTAAAAGGCCCATAATAGGACCTGGATTGGATGTCTTGAAATTGGATCCAATTGACTCTTCGAACCAGGCTCACCCGTCGTTGAATTGGTCCTTTCCTTTTCTACTGACTCTCGTTATTGGACTCGAATGGAGCATTTCGTTACTGGTAAGTGTGCCCTGACCGACTGTGACAGGATGTCTGAACTAGCTCCCGAATATCGGCACTGGAATCGGTCGTTGCTCCCAATATTCGAGGTAACTGAATATTAATAAAAGTCCCCTTTCTTTATATTTTCACGGTATACTCGTTTTACAATACGACACCGTTATAGCATGTCTTTATCCATATTCAATTTTAAGATCACTTATCGATCCAAAAAACAACAAGATCTATCAGACGTTCTTTCTAGATGCTCTTATCTTGCATCAAAAGAACGAGATATATCTTTAGATCAATAAAGAATAATCCTCTTGAAGCTTGAGCATTTTCATCTTCGAGCAATAAAATCAACATTGACTATTGATTTAACCTTTGTCAAGAAAATTCAATCAAGTATGTCCTTTGATCCTCTTATTTATGATATCAAGAATACTTCTTTTAAGTCTTATGACACTTCAAAGCTTGAATTCAAGAACAACCTACTATATTTTCAAGATTGCATATATATTCAAAAAGGTGAGGCATGATAACGTGTCCTTCATGCTCATCATGATTTTTCAATAGCTAGACATTTTAGATACAGTAAGATTTTGGAGCTAATATGAAGAGATTTTTGGCGACCTCAAATGTAGAAGGCAGTCAAAGACTTTGTGCAATCATGCGATACTTGTTCAAGATTCAAAACTCCTCGCCATCCACCTTATGGACTGCTTCAACCATTACCTATTCCAAAACAACCATGGTCTTTTGTTTCTATGGATTTTATTACGGATCTTCCAGTCTCAGGTTTATATGATTCCATATTTGTAATCGTAGATCGTTGTTGGAATAGAGAGAGTTTGCTTTAAGAAAGCACTAGGCTTTTGGCTACCACTAAATGCTCAATCAAGTTTAAGATATAAAAGTACTAAGTTTATATATATAACATTTTTTCTTTTATCACAATAACATCAATACATAAGCCAAGTACCAAAAACAAACACCCAAATGTATGATAAAGTATCTTAAAACCTTATATATCCTTATGAAAAAAAAATTTCAAACTTCAATAGTTCATATCTCATGATAGGACCATCCAAATAATCCTAAATTTTATATAAAATATTGATATATTTTCAAAAGCCACCACAAAAATATTCAACTACAAATTCATTACGGATCTTGAGATATCACCAAAATCCTAATAGTAGCTTTAAACCCTAGCTTATATACACCTACATGTAATTTCCTCCTTATCTCACAAAATAAGTATTAAAATACCATGAAACTATCATTTATAGCTTCTTAACCTAATAACTCACACTTATATAAATTTTGAGCCAAAAATTCGTCTTGAAACTCAAGATATGGCTCCAACCATTACTATCAACAAAATGACTCACTTACTACCTTTGAATTACATGTGCTATCTTCAATGCCCTATAAGTCCTTTATCTAGACTTAGAATTCATCAAATAGTATATGTAAAGTATAATTAAGAAAATATTCTTTCCAATTCTAATTTTTTATTTTTTATTGCTCTCTGTACGCATATGTTATGCTTCAAAGAAAGACAATAGATTCAAATTTGACACCTTAACTTTGAACACCTATATCTCCTTTACAAAAACTCGAAATTATACAAATTCTTCACCCAAATTATATCCAAAACCCTGAACTTGCTGATCCTAGCTTTCAAAGCTCAAATGACTTTGAAAAAAAAACCCTAATCCCTAATAAGGCCTTGGGTAACCTCCTTAAAGCCCATTGCGCATAGCCTTCGACCAATAGGAATGAAGTTTTCAATTCCTTGCCTTCATCCAACCATACCTTCCTTTCATCCCATCCAATAAGCTTCCTAATAGTTTAGACTTTTATCTTTAGACTCCAACCTTCTCTTAATTTTTATTCTAAATATCTAAATCCTACATAATATAAATACTATAATCAAAATAAATAAATTTCCAAATAAATTTTCTTATATCAATTTTTTTAAAATTTATTTACTAACCACTCTAATCTATATCAAGACTTACAAATATATTGTATATCTTAATTAATTTTTACATACTATAAGCAATTATAATATGACATCACTTCATTAAAATGGCACATTTTGTACTATGTACAAAATCTATTTTAGATGAAGAAACAGCTAAGCTTTTTATTGACAATATCTATCACTATTATGGATTACCAAAGGATATTATATTGGATAGGAAGATTCAATTTGTATTAAAATTTTAGAAAACCTTATTTAAGATTCTAAAGGTGGATATAAAGCTTTCTTTGGCTTTTCAAGAAAGATTCAAGGCGGTGCTAAAATAGGTTGGAATAACTTATTCATTGGCACAGATATGATATAAATGAACGCACATGGGAACCATCAAAGAAACTTACAAATACAGCAAAGAAAGTTGAAGCTTTTCATCAATAAAATCCATCAAAACTAAGATGAAGAATAGCAAATCTTTGCTTTAAAAGAAACAAGATCAAAAAAAGATAACATTCTACCTTCTATCTTTTTTTCTACTTTGTGTATATTTATGATGTTAAAGAGATGGAAAACCAACAACTAGTAGATTCAATTCAAGAGCTTTCATTTACAGACTTACCAGATGAGACATTGCGATTGTTACAACCTTCTAAATAACAAAATTAAGATGAAGATCCTCAAGAACGACTTGTCTTTCCTTAAATAGATGGCAAGATATAACGTATTTGATATCATGACCTTAGAAGAGACTCCTACTATTTGGTGATTTTATTAGAAGTAGGAACAATTCTTGATGGTGTTTCAAATGTTTTATTTGAAGGAAGTTATGAAGGCCTCAACAATGACCAAATAATAGTACGAATAGATGAAAAAATAGAATGTGTTTGGTATCACGACCTTAAAAGAGACTCGTGATATTTAGTAATTTTATTAAAGATAGGAACAACTCCTCATAATATTACAAATATTTTGTTTGAAGGAAGTTATGAAGGCCTCAACAATGATCAAATAACAAGGCAATCTTCTTGCCTTAGTATGAGAGACTATCGATGGCTGAGAGGACCTATCAACCATCTTCAAAGAAAACAAAGTTCAGAATATATGAAAAATATAATTTGTCGCATCAACACATGATGATCGCTCCTCATGGATCTTGTTTCTAGAAGAAAAGATAATATCATGGATATGCATATGTATTCTAATAAATATCTTTATAATTAAGTAGAAGTAGATAAAAAAAGATAAAAATAAATTAATTTCATAATATCTTCTAGAGAAGCTTCTTAAAAGCTTCATAGATGCTACTTTGACTTTATATATATCTGTAGTTGATTGGTAGGTTAGAAACTTTGTCAACAAATTAATCACATGTTGATAGCTTACAAAACAAGCTAACTATGTGGCGCACATATAAAAAACTTTTCTTACAAGTTAAGATATGTGTCTTGTAAAGTCAATACGTTTTTGAGGTCCAATTGGACATTGCTACATAGCTCCTAATTAAGAATATATATAGAGGCAAAAATAAAGCCTTCTTCATTCTTATCAATGCCTTTCTAGTCTTTAGTCTTCTTTCAAGACTTTCTAGTATTCTTGTTTTTGGTAAAAGCCTTTTTAGTTCAATATTATATCATCTTAGAATGACTTATTAGTTCCTTTCAATGATACTAGAATGTATTGAGGATTTTTTTTCTTCAAGATTCATATCCTTAATAATTAATTCTATTATTTCATAATTTATTCATTAGATTTTTATCAAATAAAAAATAAAAAATAAAAAATAAAAAAATATTTTTAAATATGTTATTTTTTATTTTTTAATAATATAAAAAAATTAAATTCTAAGTTAATATGAGTAAGTCATGATGATTTAAAAATAAAAAGTATATAATAAAAAAATAGTGAATATATTTTATTTCAAGATTAAATACTTAAGTAATGAAAGATTCAAACTTCATTAAGACTCACGAGTAATATACAAAGGTGCCTTAAAGAGGCCACAAATCCTTAGACTTATCTTTCTATCTACATCTAAAGTCCTACAATTCATTTAGAACTTATATACCTCCCTTCTAGCAACAATTATATTAGCTGCTAGTCTTTCTATTTTATATAAATAAAACTATTTTTATATTATTTATTTAACTATGGTATTTAAAACAAATCCAATTAAATTTAAAATATTTTAGTGCCTTCAAATCTTGTTTTATTTCTTTGTAATAGCTTCTTAAGATGGTAAAAAATAGTTTTAGCAAAGTCTTGAAAAATTACTCTAAATATTTTTTAAATTTTCTATATAAATTATAAATAAATTCTAAAACTTTATATAATATTTTTTTAATATAAATTAAAAACTTATTATTTCTATCTTACTGATATTTTATAGTAAAAAAATCAATATAAATCAATTAAATTTTTTATTTTTTATATAAACATTTAAAAA
Source organism: Physcomitrium patens (assembly GCF_059467195.1). Lineage (NCBI taxonomy): Eukaryota > Viridiplantae > Streptophyta > Bryopsida > Funariales > Funariaceae > Physcomitrium > Physcomitrium patens. Next base: position 7,697,543 of record NC_143426.1, read on the forward strand.
TACATGAACTTTTTTTCAGGTTTTTTCTATCTATTAATTAAAATTTATATTTTTTTAAGTGATATATATTAATAGAATAATAATATAGATATTAGTATCAATAATTAAATATCAATTTTTAAAATTAAATAAAAATACTAAATCAAATAAGATAATTCTTTTTAAGACTTACTAAGATTCTATTTTAATAAAAAAAAATTTAAAAAGACTCTTATAACTTATTATATATATATTTATAAATTAAAATAATTATTTAAATAATTAAAAAATATTTCTAATATAAATATTTTTATATCAAATTAACTTAAGAATATATTTTTAATAATTCTACTAATTAAGATTAAATGGTGGTATTCATAGACATTGGATTAATAGTATTGCTATCATTTTGAAGTAACTTTTATCTAAATTTTATAAAATATTTCATAAATATTTTTTAGTAATCAAAAAAAATTAATAAATAATCAAAGGTCAAATTATTAATTGGAATATAATAGAAATCAATAATAAAAATTATTTATTTTATTAATTTTATTTTAAAATAACTCTAAAATATTTTTAAAAACCTTCTACATAATTTTCATTTTTTTCTTAGTTGTATTCAAGAAAAATATTTTTATTAAAATATAAGATTTTAGATTGAATATCTATTCAAAATATTTTAATTTCTACAAAATAAGGTAGAAAAAATTATTTATTTTCTTCCACATTCATATATATCAAAAGAAATTTAAATACCAAATTAAAAAAATAATTTTAATCTAATTAAAATAATTTAATCTAATTATTTGAATTTAAAAAAAACACTATTCTATTGGAATATATATTTTTAAAAGATTAAAAACTAAGAATAGAAGAAATACCAAATAGAGCTATAAAATAGTCACATAATATGTGCATTATTTTTTCTTCTTTAGTAACAGGAATCATGGACCTTTTAAAGAGATTTTTGACACAATAAAGATTTTTTAAGTACAAAATTGTAGCTTGATAGGATTCTATATGAATTTTAATTAAAAAAAATTAATTATGCCACCATAAAAAATAAATAAATAAATAAATAAATAAAATAAAAATCTATAGAGTGTGAGAGAAAGTAAGAAGATTGAGCCAAAAAAACCTACATATATGTGTCTTAAATTTATTTTATTTTTTTGTATTTTAGATGTAGTATTTTATTTATGATTTGGAATAAGTGAATAAATTGGATTTGATGTCAATATGTTATATTTAGTAGGTTTTGCATTCATCATTATGAACCTAAGAAATTATTAGATATCTATTTTATTTAGTTGAAGAATCACTAATATCTATTTGGATAAGACAACATTGATAGCTTCTTTTGGATTAATGATGCCTATGCCTTTTTATTTACAAGCTTTATGATAAAAAAGCCATGCTAATTTGGAAGTAGTATGTTATTAAAAAAATAATAAAAAATAATTTAATTATTTGAATAGCCTTTACAAAATATATTCATATAGCTAAAAATAAATATAATAAGAAAAAAAAATATTTATAATGATGGCTTTACTTGCCACATTAACTTTGGTAGACAACAAATGGTCTAAGTTTTTGCTCTTCTATTAATCAAAAATTAATTAACATCTTAGTTATTTCAAAAAATATTATGGAAAGTTCTAAAGAATTTATTAATATGTATATTTTATTTCCATGCTTAATCAAATTTATTGATCTATGAAAGTCTATTAAAAAAATTAAGTTGCCAAAAGATAGAAAATTTGAAAAAAATATGTTTAAATTAGAAATTAATTTAAACTTCTTGATGCTGTTTATTAAATAAAGATTTTTTTCTTCAATTTTTAATTATAGATTCAATAGCATATTGGCCAGTAACTAATTAATTGAGATTCTATATCTTGTAAATAGTATTATTTGATAATCTATTGTATAAAAATATTAAGAATTTTTCTAATCAAAATGAAAAGATAAGGTGCCAAAGGACAACCTAATTTCAATCCTTTTTTATATAGAAATATTGTTTAATAATTTTAATTATATAAATTATTATCTTTACCTTTTGGAGACTAATTTTGATCATATGAATGAATAAATGTTTAAAATGAAATCTTTTCTAAGAATTTGAACATGAAATTCTAAAAGACTATATTATAAGCTTTACAAAAATAGGTTTTTAAAAGAAAAAGAAATTATTTTGAAGTTTTGGCCCAATTTATTCTCTCTTGTGCAACTACCATATTATCTTTGATAAACCATAGGAAGGAGAATGTTCTTTGACTAGGATAAATAACTTGCATGAAAATTGATTGGATATGTCTTTAAATAATTTTAGAATAAATTTTATGGAAAGTATTTAGTAATATGAATGCTTCTAATTGTCCAACCTTATATTTTTTAAAAAAGATAATATGTCTTTTGGCAATCCTATGTGGAAATGGGCCTTTAGCTAAAATATTGTTAATTATGGAGATAAAATTATTACCAATGATGTACACAAAGGTTTAAAAAAAATCAATAGTTATCCTATTTAAACTAAGTGCTTTGTCCTTAGCTATTTCCTTCATAACTTCTTCAATTTTCTATCTATTAAATGATTTATATAAATTCTTATTCATTTTTCTATGACCTTTTATAAAATATTATTAAGAAAGAAATCATGGCTTTTCTAAATTCTTTGGATCCTTGAAGTATTATGTAAAGATTAGAATAAAGATAAAAATAAAAATTCTTCAAATCTTAGAGGTTTCTTTATACCTTAAGAATTTTTGAGTTCTATGATAGTGGGTTTATAATAAGGATTGTTTTAAAGAAGAAAGTGAGATTCTTGTAATTGACCTTATAATTCAATGTATTGTTTTGATTGCAAGAATGCTTCTACTTTACAAAAGAACTTATGGAAACATATAAAAATATGCATACAATGAATAAATATATATGTATATATATATATATATATATATATATATTAATAGTGAAAGAAAATCTCATTAATTCATTGAAGATCTCAAGGATCATTAAAAAATTAAATATTTACTTTTAGATTAGATGATTTAGGTGTAGATTTTTAGGAATCAAAAAATCAAAATCAAAATAAATTGAAAGAAGATTAAATAATACATTTCTTCTTATATAATAGTCTTGAATTTGGTTTTTCTTTTGAAAAATGGGAGCTTAAATAAAATTTATCTAGCCTTGCAAAGATTCTTATTTTATCTTTTTTATTATTCTAAGAATAATTTAATGAACCATCTTATTTGATGGTATCTAATAAGTGAAGGCAATAATAAAAATAATTCTAAGAATTTTCTTTACCTTTGATCTACAACAAACTGTGATTTGTTAGTTATTCTTTTAGTTAACTTACAATCTCTTTTCAAGGTGAATAGAATAGTTAAAGGTAAGTTGTTAGCTAAGCCCTAAAATATGACATCTTACTTGTTTTTTAATCAAAGCATAGATGTTTATAATCTCAATTAATTTTCTAAATATTCCAATAAATATGATCCATAACATTCTATTATGCGTGAAAGCATTTATATTATTAATTAAATATTTAATTTTTACAAAGATTAATTTATAAATACCTCTAATTTGTATAAAATGAAGATCATTCATGGAGCTTGAAGTTGCCTCTAAAATTTCAAAACTTACATTGTGAGATAAAGAATTGTTTAATTTTTGGACCCTTGATTTACATAACTTGTAATCTTGAATAAGAATAATATTATTTTTTTTTAAATCTAGATATTTTTAGAAGAATTCTTATATTATCTTTTATATGCATCACCCTCAATCATGATTGAAGGATTGAAAAATTTGGATCATAAATCATATCTTGATTACTATCAATACATATAATAGAAGTTGATTCTTGAAGATATATCAATCTAGGCTTCATTGTTATATTATGAGATAATTAGCTTGAAAATACACTAGGCATATGCTTGTAGAAAGATTTGATCTAATCTTGAAGTTAGATTTGCAAATCAAAAATGATGCATAAGATGATTAGAAATATTGTTATGTTAATCTTAAGCAATTTAAATAAGCTTCTACATATATTAAGTACATGTTATCAACTTCAAAAAAAATTATAAATATCTTATCACACTCTAATCAGTTAAAAATAATCGTTAAAAAATCTTTAATAACTCTAATTAAATCTTAAAGAAATCCTAATTAATCAAAAAAATCTTTAAAAAATCATAAAAAAATCTACAAAAAAAGCTATAAAAGAAACTTAAAGAAATACTAGTAAAATCATTTCTAATTCTAAAATAATCTTAAATAAATTCTAAGTAAATTTTAAGTAAATTTTAATTAAAATCTAATCAAATACTAAGTAAATTTTTAAAAATTCTAATACAATTCTAAATAAACTCTAAAAGATCTTGATTAAATCTTGAATAATTTCTAATCAAATTCTAAATAAATATTGATAAAATCCTTAAAATATTTTAAGAAAATTTTAATCAAAGTATAATTGATTCTTAATTAAAAATCTCTATAATATTTATTATAATTTTTAATTTTCATTCAATTTTTTTTTTACTTTAAGCATACTTAAAAAAAATAAGTATGCAAAATATGAAGAGATATAAATCAATAGATTGAAAAAACAAATCTCTTATTTTAATTAAGTATTTGATTGTTCTCCTTTTCCAACCTTAATGTTAATATCTTAACATCAATATCTCCTTTTTGTACCATTTACTTGTTCTAAATATTTTTAAAAATTTTAAAAACAATATCAAATTTCAGCTTCAAAAATAATCATTTCAATCTAATCAATAGATTGCTTGAAATTACAAAATTCCTCAATGAGCCTCAAAATCCAATTTCTAAGAACTTAATCCATTTAAATTTTATTAAATATTTAATCTAACCATTTAATTAAGCTTAATTATGCAAAACAAATTTAAGAAAAAAAATTATATAAACTTTAAAATCTTCAATTATAGATTTGCTACAAAATTCACATAATTTATCAAAATATGATTTCTTTTTAATACCTTAAAAAATAGATAAAACCAAAAAACTTCTAACTTTTTAAGGCTCTTACAAAGATATTATCCATTCAAATTCCTTAAAATTAATGTTTAATGAAATTTTATCAAGTTTTTTCTCCAATGATACTTTCTAATCAATAAAAAAAATCTCTAACTTTACAAAAGGTGTATAGTTTTGTGCCTTAGAATTTAGGTTCAACCCTAGTTCAAAATTGGTCCTTTATAGATATCAATCTAAGATTTTTTTAGATAATTTTTTACTAAAACCATTCTTTACTTTTAACTAAATTTTCTTATAATATTATTTTTTCTAACCTATTGATTCTTTTGTCTTGTTTAAAGTCCTATCAAGTAAGTAGAAGTCTTTTTTATAAAAAGATAATATTAATATTGAAAAAAAAATTAATATCTTCTTAACTTTTATATATATTTTTTAAAGTAATTTTCCAATATATTTTTAATTAATATATTTTATAATATTATCTTTTTATTTTTTATTTCATCCTATAGTATTGTTATAACACAACACTGCAAAATTGCTATCCATTGAACTTGGATGGTATGTATGTCCAAGCTTACAAAGATGCAATTTTTTGGCTTAGTCTACCAACAATGCACATCCTCCAAGGTGTGGATGTAGGTCAATGCTTTAACCTATTTTTCAATAGTGTGGTTTTTTCTCTTTACAATGCAAGATAAATTCTATTAAATATTTTTTTAACTTTGATTGTGGCAACTTCTAGCCATGTAGATTGTGGTTTGGTAACAAAATAAAAGAAGAGGATAAGAAGCACTACAATATATTAGGCTAATAAAATTCAATAAATCTATATTTTTCTTAGTAACTATAAAGCCTTCAAAGTTGGAAGTTTTGATAGTGCTCTAAAATATGAAACTTCAATCTCAACCACATTTAGAATTGAAGTCTTTAGATCCTTGCCATCCCATAATTCTTCTATATGTCAAGTCATCTCTTATAACAATTAGATTAGATTTTTTTTTTAGCATAGATTTTCTAAATATGAATATAGAATCTCTATAGATAGATTATTATTATTGTAATTAAGTTCTATTATTAATATATTTATATTTATTTAATATGATATTATTAGTAACCCTTTATTTGATCTTTTGTTGCTTATAATTTCTTTAATATCATACATCATACTAATCAATTCTTTTATAGCAAATACTTTGTATTTTATATCATTTCTTTTGAATATGAAATTCTTATCTTTGTGATTTTATCCCTCATGGTCTTGGAATATTGGCCTTTTGAACTTTTGCTAAATGCCATAGAACTATAATGCATCAATTCTTAGTCTATAGTATTTGTTGAGTGTATCTTATATAAGTATCAATTTGCTACTAATAGGCTAAACCAGGGCATGACTTATTACAATTCTATTGATATTTTGACTAGCTATGGAGTCTAATGTGATTGTGATCATATTAGATGTCTATGCATCATCATTTCTTATGTAATCAAAACTAAATAAATTATCAAGATGAATGGTAGTTCTTATTTACATCATGGTTATTTTGAATGTTGTTAGATTTGATATTCTATATTTTTGAAAGACATTACTTCTTATAGCTTCATATATGTAATGACATGCTTTCTTTTTGGTCTTTTTTTTTCTTATTTCTACATGAAAAAAATATATATAACTTTGTTAAAAATAGTATTGATTTGCATATTTTTATGTATTATATAAGATACTTGATTATACTTTGGATATAGGTATCAAGATTTGGAATTATCTTTCTATTTTTTTTTTTTGTTATATTAATGTCTTCTAATTTAGATATTGTTAAATTTTGTCTTTTTTTACTCTTAGATAGTATTGCACATTTTTTTAATATAATTATCAATAGCCAAGAAAAATTGGCATCTAGTAAATATAAATTTTAACTTGTTTATAGCCAAATTTTAAACCAACTATGAAAACCTTTCTAAATTCAATTATAATTTGCTTTGTTATGTATAAAAATTTGTATAAGAATGTCTAAATAGTGATTCAATTTGGGAGCTTAAGAGAAGTCAGTAAATTATTAATCATTTTAAAAGAATTTAAAAATATTAATTATTTCTTATTTTATTTTAAAACCAATAAAATATTAAATTATTCTTATTTATAATTATTATTGATACCTAAACTTATGAATCTATAAAACATAGAAGAATAAATCATTATAATCATATGAACCAAATTATTTGCAAAATTATATATAAGACTAATAAAATCATTATTTTCCATTTCAAAAATCTATAAGGTTTCTTGAATTTATAAATTCACAATCTAACAACTTAATGCATATTTTAATAACTAATTTTTTTTTATAGCTTAAGATAACAACTCAAATGTAATTTACATTTCTCACACAAGAAAAAACCTACTCACATGCAAACATGCTATTACAATCTCATGTTACCATTACAGTAAAATGTTTCTATAACCACAAAAGAAGCAAAGAAACAAGATTTAACATGGTGGGTACTCTTCTCAGGAACGTTCAGAGCCATTTTCCGTCAGTAAAATCAGACTCCTTTTATCTGTTCTAACTTTTAACACAGTTGAGAATTCTTCAACCCTATTTACTACATACAAGTTCATACTCCTTGTAAAGCTGTGCTTCATACATATACACAGAAAACTTCGTGATTGTAATGTCCTGGCAAGGCAAAGCCTGTGAGGCTGCCAAGAGTGAAGCCTGGGCAGGCATTACACCATTCTTATCATTCTCACTGCCACACAGAGCATTTGAGCAAAATCGTGGAGTACAGCAACACAGAGGACTGTAAGGACCCAGTCCGGACAGGGGCAGGTAGGCGTTTCTGTGAAGTTCATGAAGACTACCACCTGGCATCATGGAGGAAGATCGGCAAATCGAAACGTAGATGTTGTCCACATATCACCACATTCCAACCGCCTCAATGAGCCCCCAGTTTGTTCACAAACAACAGATTCATGAGCTGAATCGTTATCGCTATTCCTCATACAGTTGCAGATTGTTTTCTGAGCATCTTCGTTCTGGTTTCAGCACCATGCTCACAACTAACGAGGCAAAAGCCCTTTCGAAGCTTTCAGTTGGTTGCATCCCCAGGTGTCATGTACTTATGTTGCAGTAGATGGCGTTGAAGAAGATCGGAACTGGGGACATGCCGTAATCTACTGCTTATGATTGAAGCTTCGAAACAGGCTTCGAAAAGGAATGACATTGTTCAAGTCTATTAACCCAGTTGTTTTTTTTACGTCTTTTCAGGCTTTGCAGTGTGAAGACGCGTGGTCTGAATCAAAGAATGCTGTTGGGACCGAAGAGAATGCATATGAAGGTCGGACCAGCCATTGCACTCGAACCCAATGAAACCAATAAAGTTAAGAATGCCCTGGTTAGGAAAGAGCATTTAGCGACAGGAATTTTCAGCAAAAGGTGAAAGGCTCTGATAGAACTCGTCAGTATCAGATCGGAACACCTTCAACAGACTTCTCCGCACAGATTCGCCCTTATCAGATATTGCCTCTGATGAAATGGAAAACAGACACACCTATAATTGAGGTTGGCAATATGTACGAACCATGGCTCTAATTTGCAGAGGTTAAATTAATACAAAATGAACATATCCTACAACAAAACTCTATTTCACCATGAATATTGAAAGATGCTGGAGTAAAGAAAATATTCTTGGAAACAGGAACGTAGAATAGAATCGATCTTATCGCTGGAGAAAAAGTAATCCACCATTAGTACCTGTCTATAATTGCCAAAGAGTTTATAGATAAGTCTTAATCCTTGGAAGTTCGGCTAATAATCCACAAGGAACTTGATCTCGTACCTTGATTATGTAAGACATGGATACGATTTTCTAGGCGAGGCGCTAGTAGGAAAGATGGTCCCTAAAAGAAATCGTCATGTGTTCAACTGACGAACTATATCCTGAGATGCTTTGTGAGTTTCAACCGTTTGGGAAATTCCTTTCCACGAAAGCATCACACGTATTCGGATATATCCAGGTTGAGAATGCAAAGTGATTCGTGCAACATGAAGGCGTCGAACACAGTGAAGTTCTATCCTCTTATTGGAAGACTTCACAGACACCAGTGTGAGTATAAAAAAGCATCAGATTTTGTATTAGTCGGTTCACTCATATAAAACTTTCTGCACTTCTATGCTATAAAAAAGCATCAGATTTTGTATTAGTAAGAATTTCTTAAGTGCTTAATCTGGCGGTGAAAAAACACGATTCAGACACAACGTCACTGTTCTCGAAGACCTTCAAACTAAAGACCTTCGCGTATATAAAGCTCAAGAACATGCTCTTTGGAGCGAAGAAGTGACACAAGCAAAAGTAGGAAAATGCTAACCCTCCATGACTTCCAAGACTCTAGGGTCAGAAACACGTATTTACAGCATTGAAGATTCGCAAACTAGTCGATAGTCGATATAACGTTTGTAATCTGCAAGTGGTATTGAATACTCAAATTCAATGAATCAAGGTTATGACTTGAATTAGAGTTTTCCGTCGCACTTCGAGGTCAATACTGGTCAAGACTGGTCGAAAATTAACAAAGCTAATACGAGTCCACTGTTTCAATCGGGGTGTTCACCTCGAAGCTTAGAAACGTACTGGAACCGAATGTAGTTTCCACTAATTTTTCAAGTTTCCAGTTAGATGCCCTTTCTGTGATATGTTTACGAATACCTGCAATTGATGGTAATCAAGGTATAGTCAAAACGTAAGATTTTTGCATTCTGTAATACAACCATGGCTAGAATTACAACTGATACACGTGTATAGCTAAGTAGGAAGCAGAAATGTGGAAGATCTAGAACCTGATGCTCCATCTCTGTTGCGAAATGCTTTCTCTTAGTTTCCAGCAATTGCAAATTTTCACATACAAGTTCCATTAAACCATTTCAAAAACAAGTCGAGATGTGCGTTTGCAAACGTCATATCCAATTCTGTGCACTTCAAAAGCTTTTGCGGAGATCGATGGCAAACATAATCTGACTGAAGTTGGGCCCCTGCTGTCAAGTTACTCAAAAACGTTATTACAAAGATGGCTACAATTCATGGGTTTAAAGGCCGCAACACCAAAAAAAACTGCATAAGACACAAGATCGAGGATAGCCAAAAACATTAAACTGTTACACTTAGTTTTTCATCATGCACCATTATATTTTTATTGTGTTGTACTGATTTCGTCGCTGGATTCATCATCATCAATCTGGTGACTTTGTCTGTAAATGCATGCAAATAGTTGTTGTAAACATGGGTTGATGCAAAATCATTCAAAAGGTTGATCTATAGAGCCTCCAAAAGTCAATTTTTACAACCTGTTTACAAAAACAGACTTTTTTCACAACAATAATACACTATCACCACTCAATCCACCGTTCAAACAGTTGTTCTAAGTTCTTATTTCTCGAGGGTTCTGCATGAATATATTTTCAAAATTAACTTCATTAAATTTTTAAGACCGTTTTCATCATAATTTGAATCCAAATCTAGTTTTTCTTCTATACAAACAATAACTGAATGGTGTAGTAGTGAGTAGAAGAGCCATCCATTCATTTTTTCGATAATCTTGTGTAATTGAAGATATAGATATTGGAAGGACCTGCTTCCTTCTCAAAGGGCACATCTCTGCTTGAATATGATACTCAAAGGAACTGACAGAGGAACAACGAGACTTGTACCTACTTTTGCTTCATATTTCGCACAAACCTGATTGAGCTGCCATACTAGTTGAATCTTGAAAGATGGAGCTCTCAAATAAAAATGAGCATGCTCTTGGAAGCTCACGCTTTGTGTGATCTTGGATCAATTCTGATCCCACCGCTTGACCAGCTTTAAGATACCTCGTCGAGTATCAAGAGTGTCACTTCCAAGTTTTAAGCTTCAAGTGATCTAAGATCAATTGTGCTGTTGGAGCGAGCTTGATATTCGTGCACTAATGAAGCAAATAAAGACTCTGGCTGCCGCTCCATTAGTTTGGATGGTTTGTCATACTCCTTAACAATACCTGCGCTCATAAATTTATATAATTGCTCGTAAAGGTAAAAGATGATCTAGTAATCGTGAAGCGAGAGCAAAACAATAGTTCATTGGGACCTTGACGATGTTGGTTAGCCGAGATAAGGCAACCTAAGATGACTTCTTTTGTATGTCCCCAACACCTATTCTAATTGTAGCTCTGAATACCAATTGCTTTCGGTACTTTTCGCCTTTCAAAAAATAAATCTGAATAATAAATCAGAGCAGAATGCACCATACCTTTCTCAAGGACAACAACCTTGTCACAATCCATGACACTTGGGATGCGGTGGGCAATGCTGATGACGGTGCATGAGTCAAATTCTTCACGGACTGTTTGTTGAATAAGGGCATCAGTACGAGTGTCTACAGATGCAGTTGCCTCATCTAGAACGAGAACACGACTCCTCTTCAGAAGAGCTCGCCCCAAACAAAAGAGTTGTCGCTGACCCACGCTCCAGTTCTCACCATTCTCCAGTACTTAAATGAAAAAGAACAAAAAAGTCAAATGAGAACCACGTGGAATAGTCCATGTCGTAATTAGCTTGAAATTGTGAATAAACAGTTTTTTTTAATTATGTAAACCATTGAAAACTTGGATTATAAGTAGTACACGACCGCGAGACTTAGAGCTAGCTTAACACTGAGCTTCCATAAATCCAAAACACTGACATTTAAACATTACCAGGTTACGTTTATCCTGTAAAGAATAGTGAGATTCTTACCAAAAGGAATTCGTACAGTTACAATCTAGCGTCCAAAAACTACCGATTTTTACCATGACCAATTTAACCCAAAATGAACTTCCCTAGAATGGAGCATATATTCTACGATGTATTCTATAGACGACATTATTTCGAACTAGAAGTACCTGGAGATTCAAGCTTAAGATCTAAATTTTCAATGATGTCTGCGAGCTGGCACTTCCGAAGGGCCTGCACGATGCTTGTCATGAAAGGATGTTAATCATGTAGCGCGTGCAGAGAATGCAATAACCATATCCAAGTCCGGCAGTGGAAAACATAATTGATCAAAAACTGGAGAAAAATATTCAACAAATAAAACATGCTTCGAGAAACTTCACCTCCCAAATTTCGAGATCTGAGTATTGGCCTTTTGGATCAAGGTTAGTTCGAATAGTTCCGTCGAAGAGGGTCGGGTCCTGGGGAATAATAGATAGCCGAGTTCGTAAGTCATTTAATCCAATTTCACTGATATCCACTCCGTCAATCAAGATTCGCCCACCAGATGCCTCCACCAATCGAAAGAGTGCAAGGACCAATGTACTCTTTCCACTTCCAGTCCGGCCAACCACTCCAACCTTGGTGCCGCCTTCGATGATCAGAGTTATGCCTTTCAAAACGAGCGGGGTGTTGGGCCGATATCTCAGCTGCAATACCGTACATCATTTAACTATATTCGTTAGGCAAGATGGAGATAATGCTGAATCTTATCAGCACCTTCACAAGTCTTTCTATTGAATTATGACTACTTGACAATACTATGACAGTTGCAAAACACGTGGAACTCTCAAGAATCCGCATTTAAGAAACCACTCGTACAAGATGTTGCTTCTAAACACAAACCTTTAGATTTTCTAAGGATATGGTGCCTTTGTTGGGCCAATTCTTAGCCGGCCTCTTGTGCTCAACGATCTCAGGGGCTTCACAAGGGAGACTCAGATAATGGGAGATGCGCTCCATGGCAACCATTTTATTCTCCAATAAACATGCTAGCCATACTCCGATGAATAAAGTTGTGTTCAGCTGAAGACCATATGATAAGGACAGCCCCACCAACTCTGCACGCAAAAACAATTGTTGTTGGTATGATATTTACGACTAAGAACAGGACAGACAATACCAATCCAGGAGCCATTCGGACAGACAAAACATCCAATGGAAGTCATGAAGGTTCCAATCAACACATCTTCACTAGCATGACTTCAAAACCAACTTTCACACAAAATGATAGTGAAATAGAAAGAGGATTACAAGTAACCAGCACCCTCACTTTCCTTAAGTCAACAATTTTGCATACTTCAAATGCGGCAGATTTACCTGGTTGGACGTAGTTGGGAGACAAGGTTACAAGGAGTAAGGCGGAACTGCAAAGGACCACTGCCCCTATCATCTCAAGACGGAAACCTATCCACTCATTGGCGCCAGCATTATGAAAGTCCATGCGCAGGTTAGAGTTAACCCTGTCAACGTTCGTCTCCACAAACCGTGCTTCTTGTCCGAAGCATCGGATAGTCACAAAACCTGATATAGTCTCCGAAAAATGATGAATCACGGGAGCCTTTGTCACTGCATCCAATCGGGTTAACTCTCGTGATGACGCAATAAAGTAGGCCTGCGCAACATAGGGTAAAGAACGCGCATCAGTGCCTAGTCGTAAAATCTATTTGTTTGCTCAACATGACAGGCACTCAATCTCATTTTGTTTTTTAAACGGTGTGATGGACCTATATTTAACGCCTAACTGTAACTAACTTGGGCTCCTGATTACTGATGCTGCATTTGGTCTTCACTCCTGGAGCAGCATTTAAGAGGGGAAAACACTATGTAAAGAACAAACATCAAACATAAATTGAACCTTTTACTTGATTCCAAAGAATCAGGGTATGATAAAGTTTCACATCACTTAAGAAAGTTGCTCAGGCAATAGCACTCTCTGATGTGCTGGTCCTACGTGCTATAAGAAACGCCCTTTGAACACGATAAAGTTTTTTTCAGAGGGAATGAAGTTACATGAAGATACTAGTTCAAAGAATCTGTATCTAAATGATTCCTCTCACCTGGTACCGGTAGTACAAAACGGCCAAAGGGGCGATGAGAACGAGTATAAGCGGAGTGACTTGAATGACAACCACAAGTATTCCAGCTCCAGCAAAGCACACTGCCAGAGCAGCGCCAAAGAATAGGGGTAGCATCACATCCATAGTTGCCTGATCCGTTGATGCCTGTGCTCAAATCACCTTTTAGCCAGGTAAGATGAAAGCAAAAAGAGTTGCAGAATGCATAAAGGTGGATACAAACTAATCGTTGCGTTCATACGAGCAAATATTCAATCTCGAAAAAGCGACCTTCGAACAGCCGAAACCATGCAGGCTGTTATACAATTGCTGTTGAGATTCACGTGGAGAGTAGTATTTCATGCTGATTACAATTCTAGCATGCATGTAGAAGGGAAAGTGAGGAATACGTACGCGACTGAGGATCCTTCCCGTAGGTGTAGTGTCAAAGAAAGCCATAGGAGCACGAAACACACCCCGAAGCATTCTAAGGTAGAAATCTTGCGAAGTTGTAAGGCTCATATATGCAACAAGGATCGCGCGAACTAGAGTGCATAAGGCGCATGCAAGAGCAAGTATCGCATAAATCGATATGAACCTGTTTGGATTAAACTGCTTCGTGCTAGTTCCCGTTTCGTACGCTACCCAGTAATCCCCAGCTAACAGAAGACCTTGCCAAATACATTGAATGAAAAGAAGCGCTACCGCGATGGCACCCCCCCAGGCAGCCGTGAGATAAAGTCGATAAACTCCCAGGCTCACTCGACCACTGGACCTTTCCTCCTCCTCAATCAGTTTCGAAGTTGTTTCGAGGGCGAATTTCATACCGTCATTTGTGCTGACAGATCTTGAAAAAGACGTAGGTTCCAACCAATCCTGCCGGTCGGAGAAGCTTCGTCTACTTTTGCTTAAAATGTCCTTTTCCAAGGTCGTCGGCGACTCTGGTCCAGCAGATCCCGTTTTCCCAGAGACTGATTTAGATAAGGTCCTTGACGGTGATTTCAAGAATTGATTGTCCGGCATGGGGATCTTGTCTCCGTCAGGATGAGCACCTTCATTGCTTGTCGACACCGCGTCAAGTGACTTATTGTGGGCTTCAACCAATGACTCAAAATCCAAACCTGTGGATAGAAGCTCTTGAAACTGGCCTGATTGCACTATACTTCCCTCACGCATCACCAGAATAGTATTCGCGGCATGAAGGAACTCAATCTGGTGAGTGACGAGGATGACAGTCTTTCCAACTAATCCCTCCAGTATACATTTCTGTGCAGATCACAATCAGCATTAGATTTGCTATTGTTAGCACAATCAAATACACAATCTCAATCTCAATCAACATGGATTAACAAATGTGAATAAGTAATTTTCAAATTACAATCAGGTGTGAAAATTGAAACTTTACCCGGAAAATGTGGGAACCTGTATGAGCGTCAACTGCGCTAAATATATCATCAAGGAGATACACATCACATTCTTGATAAAGCGCTCGCGCAAGTTGAATTCTCTGCTTCTGTCCACCACTCATATTAATGCCTCTCTCCCCAATCTCCGTCTGGTCACCAAATTCCATCTGGGCTAAGTCTTGCTCAAGTGCGCACTTATGGAGTATGTCCATGTACTTAGAACGGTCCATTGGACGGCCAAATAGGATGTTACTCTCTATGGTTCCATTCTGAATCCATGCTGACTGAGCAACATAAGCCGTGGTCCCCCTTACCTCAACCTGTATTTTCCGACATTTCGTATTAGCCATTCGTCTATGTCCAACTCAAAAGCAGAATGATTCGTGGAACAAAAGAACTGAAATTGATGCACACCCACGTTTTCTCTTACTACCTAAAGAAAATCGTCACCATGCTCAAGTTGGCGTGGTAAGCTTCAAGCACCTAACTACATTAAGAAATGAATTCCGTACTTCACATAGCAATGTAATTGACAGCTGATAAGGTATTTCCCTGCTTTCAAATGTCGTAACGCAATGGTCAATACAAAACCATAATAAGGACGTTAGGCAAGTAAACAATCACCTCTCCAGAGAGCTTCGGCATTTCTCCAAGCAAGGAGGCAAGGAGCGATGACTTTCCGGAGCCCACTTTGCCGACAACAGTTACAAGAGCTCCCCGAGGAATCTCCAGATTAATATTTGTCAAGGTTACCTCCTCCGCCTCTGGAACCCACGTGAAGGAGGCTTGGTTCGCCTTAACTGCAGGAGCTGTAGCGCTAAAAGGCAGCTTCACAATTGCCCCCTTTTCAAGCTCAGTACTCCACAGATATTTATCCAACCGCTCCAGTGATACAATTGCCTGCGATTCCTCATTGCAGTAAAGAGACTCAGATTACTGATGAGTATGTCAACATACGTGCCTCTAGAACACAACTACTCTCTACAGGAGTGATCTATAGTTCTGCTAGATTCCTAAGGTACTTCGTGCCGTGAGCATAGGATTAACGTTTTCAGATGAAAAAAAAACCCTTATTACATCCCACACTCTAATGTAAGGTGAGAACGTGCCTGTGAGATTGCGACAAGGGTGTTAGGAAAGAGCCGCAATGGCTCCTGTGTGATGCGAATTGTAGCAATAATGGTGAATGCCGAACCGGGAGCAATGCCATTTCCGAGGAAGGTACAAGCAGCGAAAACTGCTACGGTCGCGGCTAATGGGGTAAACCATACAATGAAGATGGCCAATACAGTAGTATACATGTATCGACATAGCCACATGTATTCCTTTTGTCTTGCATTTTCTACATTCTTGAGAAATTGTCCCTCCCAACCTTGTAGCTTTATGACCTGAAAACAGACATACAGACCCCGTTACTTTAAGGTTTCACAAAAAGTTGTCCAAACAGAACAAGTCTTTTTTCCTTCAGAAAAGCAAAACAAATGAACATATCATTGATGTCCATAGAAAGTCGGTGTATGTAGATCGCTTCGGTAGCTGCCCCCAGCATGCTTATCTCTAAACACAAAATGGCCATTATTACACCCTAAAACGCCTTCACAAGCAAAAACATATGAACCTTTCATGATCTCTTCTTACCTCTTCTAGTTTGCGAAATTCAGAGAGAAGTGGGTGACACAGTTATCAGGCACAATTCAGTTTTCCCATTCAACTAACAGGTAGCTCATTCTGTATGAACAAGCTATTCTGTGCTCAATGCTAAAAACCCCGAACATTGACAAAGCAGTCACACTCAGTTACTTGTTTTAAATCTGCTTGTTAAAAAATTCTGGAGAAGAAAACTTCATTCAAGATTGCAGCAAACCAACAGAATAGATCGGACCTTCTTCAGAGGAGAATGTTTTAGCACTTGCATTGAAAGAAGAGATGCATAAAGGAGTTAGGTGAACATGAAATTAATATAAAAATTTCAGAACAATTGAATATGAGTTCGAGCAATAACTGTCAATTGACAAAAACAAAGAGAACGAGTGGTGGTAAGCTCCAGTGATTCTGTAAGGTCCCGAGTGAAATGTAGGCAAGGATAAGTTGGTAGGAACAACAAAAAAACAAGTTGATTTCTAACCTTCATATTGCTGAGGGCCTCGTTGAAAACCTTCATTCGCGAATCACGACCCTTCATAATTCCTGTTTGGAAATACTTCTGAAACCGGGCAATAAAAACATTCGAAAACGCCGTGAGTGCCATAACTGACAGTCCAGCAATTGTCGGTACTCCAACTAGTTTCCACAGGATCACCGTTGCAATAACGAGTTGGGCTGGCACAAACCACATGTTATGAAATTGGAGGCAAACGTCAGAGAGTTGCTGTGCATCTACACTCATGTAGTTCACAATTTGGCCAACCCCATGACTTTGTCTCGCACCGCTCGAAAGCCGCAGTCCTTTCCTGTAAATCATACTGATCAAGGATGATCTAACTTGCATTCCCAATTTATTGCATGTAAATTGGTACATGTGGGTGGAGAGAACTTCCGTCGACTTGGCCAAGATCAACAAAAGAACGAGGACGTAACCTTCATATGGGAATCGCTGAACGCCGGCAGTATAGTCTACGAAACTTTGAAGTAATAAGGGACCGACGTAGGTGACCGAAAGTTTCAGTAAAAGCAAAACACCACTTACGATTAAGGGCCACCAAAACGTCGTAAATAACGTTCGTCTAGTAGAATTGGGGACTTCCTCTTTAGGCCAATTCGAGACGAACAACTCATAAAGCCTTGTGGCTTTGTGTCGTTCTGCAAGAGTAGGTACATCGTCAATCTCCAGCCTCCGACTTGCGCCTTCTCTAAGCAAGGGATTCAGCCATGAGAACGTAACTCTGGTCCATATATTGGCTGTTGCATAACCGGTGACCACAACACTGGGATCCTCCTTCCCAATTAGAGGCTTCTCGAGATCGTTGTATCTCTCCATAATTAATCTCTGCTTCAATTCGAAGCTAGTTTGGTGCAGTGTCAATTGGTCCACCGGATTTGCTACAACGCCGAGCTCATATTCAAGCTCGGCTTACTCAGAGAACAGAGGCTTGCAGATATACAGTTTTCCCAGACCTGTGATTGTTCAGTTTCAGGGAGAATCAAGAGGACGACAAACGCATAGCTCCCACGAGCAATTTATGTTGTTGTGCGCATCAAAATATACCCAGTGATTCTTCAAGTTCGGTAAATGTAGAAAGCAATAATGATCAAGACGTGGTTTGTCTTTCAATTCACAAATATATCAGCAAAGTCCTACCCTCTCAACGGTTACTTTCAGGCAGTCTTCGATTCTGGAGTACCTGCTCAAGACACTCGCACGCGTCGAATCCTTATCCAAACTGAGAGCAAAATCTTCCTACTGGCCAGAAACTGCCTCAAAACCTCGATGGTGGCAGCTCAAGAAACTATTCACAATCCAAGAAACTGTAAACAATTCACGACGCCCTGATAGAGGAAGAGCAACTACTGCAATTCCCCTCGGGAAAAGCACACAACAGAAACCGTCAAGCCATCTCGGCCAAGGTTCCAAAACTCAGCTCAGAGCAACCAAGAATCCTCACTAAAACCTCCACCCCCTTGTCCTCACACACACCCGTCGTCTTCAGGCCCCTAATCAACAACCATAACCCTCCGACGCGCATAATCTCGTTACGAGTACAATCCCTGCCTTCTCTCGCAAGCAACAAACCAAGAGCACCGCCACCACCTCACCACTCTTCGGTGAAACCAAAACCACCGCACGCGACCAACACTACCATCGCCGTTAATAACAACCACCAAGAATCACGCACCGCTTCATCACGCACGCGCTCTCTCTCTCTCTCTCTCTCTCTCGCTCGCTTTGGTTTCAAGAGGAGAAGCTGCCAAAGCACCAATATCGATTTCTCGGCGTTGAGACGCGGAACCTATTTGTTCTCTCACTTTCCCGAGGCGTCCCCGTCGCCCGTCACATCCGAAGGCTAGATACAGACGCACCCATCAGCGTCATCGTCCGAGGTGAGCAACAGAAAAGGGAACCAGAGTGGACGAGAGACCACGTTGATTCTGCCAGGGCCAAGCAATTTGGCTGGAGGATCAACGAACAACGCCCCCTCCCCGCACGCACCAAAACAATAACAACATCCCACTCGATTTTGTCAGATTTTCATTTGGCTTTTTGAATTTGTTTTCGTTCATTCGTTCGATTTTTTTTGTTGTTGTCCTTTTCCTCCTCGCGCTGTCTCCTCAACAGTAGCTTTGCATGTGTTTCTCCAATCACGAGGGCAGGGCAGCAGCACTGGAGATCAAAATCAGGGGGCGTCAGCAATGCCGCTTCTCTGCTGCCTACCTCTCATCACTCCGCCATACCGTCATTCATTCACCATTTACCTCCGCAGCTTCGCATGCCGCATCTCGTCGTCACTTCGTTACACGCCGCGATGATCTCCGCATGCGCAAGCAAGCAAGCAAACGAACATCGTCCTCTCATCACCATACGAAACACCACAAAATCTCCGTGAATCGTATTTTTTTCGATTACAAAATCCACGCGCTCGATTCTGCAGTTTCGAGGGCTCGGCGACGAATCACACTATTTTCTCCGCGACACAAAAAAAGGAAAATTTCACTATAATACATATGTATATCGTATAATTCATTTTGGGGGAGAGGAGGATGAATGCTTCGGGAATGAATTTTTAATGTCAACGAACAGAATTCTCAGTATTTTCATTTATTAAAGCCTAACATTCAATGTGGGGAAGTACAGTTTAAATAGGGTGGGCAGAGAACTAGTGTTTGCAACAGTGTTCTCACAGCTGAGCCATTATTTCGTAACTGATTGTTCATTAATGTTCAGCTCTATTCATGATGATGGATTGTGGTCAGTGGCACCTTGGTTTCATGAGTGTTTTATTTTAATGTTGAGTGTGACTTTCTAATGCGTTTGTACGAGACACTTTATACTGCACTTTTTCACTTTGCATGTAATGCAGGTGTTTCTATTCTAATGGGAGGAGGTGAGAGGCAGGAACTTTTTATATTCTTTAATGGGTTGAAATAGACAAGCCGCTGAAACAAAATCCCATAGAGTTCAGCCAATCGAAGATTTAAATGTTGTGGTCCTTCATCTTCTACTCTTTTATAATCATAGAATTTCTTTATATATATATATATATATATACGTTGCTTCTTTAATTATTTCGAATCATCAAGAATATATTTTTTAAATTACTACAGAACTTCTTCAGAAACAATATATTGGTATCTCTTCAATTGCTTGTTTTTAATTCAAATTGAGGTTTTGAAAATCAATACTTTAATTTATTCTTATTTTTAAAAAGAAATTCAATCTTTTCGTTGTATCAAATACGTTTATTTATCACATCATGAAAGCCTTTTTTTTATATTATACTCAAAACAAAAAATAGTTTAGATTTTTTATTTTGTATTTTTTTTCTTATATACATGTAGTATCATCATGTATCAATTTTATACACAAAATCTCTGCAAAAATCTGTGAAAAACTCTTTTGTAAATGTATGAAAGGTATAGCAAATGTTAAAATCATAAAACTATTTTTCTACTAATTGTTTCATCACTATATTTATTTCCTCCTTTTGATTGCCAGTCTCTGCATATATGTATTTATAAACTTAAGAAAATTTATACATATTTAACACTAGTAGCTTCTATGCTTTATAAACAAAAGGCAATAAAAACTAATAGTTTCATTGCTTTCAATACGCGTCTAATTTTATCAATAGTTTTTGAAATAAGATACCATCTTCTTTTAAAAGTAGTTTGTACAAGTGCAGGATTTTTATTTATTTATTTATTTTAAAATTAAACTTCATTGTCACATTTCAACAATTGTATACGGAACTTGACGATATGCACACTTAAAGACATGTACATTTGAAGGCTGTGCATATCCAGAAGCTTTTTTCAAAAGTTCAACTTCATTATTGAATTTCAATAAACATATAAGAAATTTGAAGATTTGTACATTTGAATATTCTTAGAGCACAACCTGACCTATTTGCACTAAGTATTTTACAGTTAGAAGAAATTAAAAAATATACAAAAAGTTTTTGTGATCCTTGTGCATTGTGACCATATGTTGAGCATTCTTGGGATTACGACAACATTCTTGTAAAACCCAAATAGCAGTAATTTTCAAAAGTTCACTTCCATAAATTTCGAAGTCAATACTTGCCACTGAATATCTTTGAAAGAAAAACAAAGAAAAAAGAAGAGAAATTTTATCTTCCATCAATACCGTGTTGAAGAAGCATTGCATTGAATAAATATATTTGTAGATTATTCACCAAATAATATATTCTGCTGAACTGCCTCAATTGTTTGACAATTACAACTAAGTACTCGAATTACATAAAAGCAGCTCAAATATAACTTTACAACACCTTTACCTCATATCAAAATTGAAATGATATGTTTGTAATTTGCAATTTGTATTTTGTAATCCTCAATTCAAAATGTCTTATATATATATATATATATATATATGAAAATGGTAAAGACATTATTTCTAATCTGATTTTTCAATTTTGCACAACTGAATGTCAATGTTATCAACCAAACTAATCTTCATAAAATAGTTGCCAGTCAACTTTGAAAACACTTGCTTATAGAGTATTCAGTAACTGATACCAACAAGCTTGTTGGTGATGATAAGCTTTAAATCCATTATTATTTGGGTTGATTAACAACCAGGTTGACAAAACAAAAGCAAAAAAAATCTAGAAAATAAGTTAGTTTCAGCACATAATATTATGTTTCCTTAATATTAAACGTGATTTATGCTTATCTTCAAACTCTACTATTTAGTATGTTTTTCAATTCAAGGTTTGTTTATCTAAAGCCTTTTTTGTCTATAAAAACTTGCAATATAAAGCTTATAATACTTCTCTTACATATTGCAATTTATGAACAAATTAATGAAATCCAGAAAGTCCTATTCAAATCCAACTACACAAGAAATAATTTGGAGAAGCTACTCCACAAAAAACTGCCCAAGTTTGTCAAGATGCTCAGAAAACATGTGTAAATGGAAAAAAAATTGTCTACAAATACAGTAACCAGATGCAATCATGGACTTTTTTGATGCTATCTGTCTCATAGAGTGGTGACTCTGGAGCCGTTTCACTACCGTCCAGTGTGATTCTTAGACCAACATGCATTACCTTTGAAAATTCTAGTAACACAGTACATACATACATATATAATCAGGGAAGGTAGGTGTCTTTCAGGAATTACTAGAGATTTCATGCACAATGAACTCAATTGATTAATTATATTAAACAGTGGACTGCTTAAAACCAAGTCACACATCCTTTGCGTGCAAGAGTCAAAACCAGACACAGCGCTGACATTAACAAAAACTGACATTGCTTTGCATGCAAGGCAAAGGCACACATGGCGCTCAAAGTTTGGCATCACATTAAAAGAACGAAAAATGTCTTCATTGAGGATTTGGAGGAATATTTTTTCTTTTCAGTCTCGGTGTTTTCAGCCATTATTCTTTTTTCTTTTTTTTCTGCCACATGCTCCACGCTATCGAGTGTAAAGTTGAGTGGTCTGCCCTCAGAGATGTCCACGTCTTCAAAGAGAACCTGTATAGGACAATGGTACAATCCTAAAGGCTGCACTTTTACAGGACATTTAAAGAATTTCAATCTGGCGAACTTGAGGTTTTGGCTTCTTCAGTTTAGGGACCGTGACGACGAGCACACCGTCTAGTACGTGGGCTTTCACCTCGTCAGCGATGGTGTTTTCAGGAAGTCGAAACCGCCGTAAAAAACTGCCGTGTGCTCGCTCAACACGATGCCATGTGTCACCATGATGCACATCTTCTTTCTTCCTCTGTCCAGCTATTTCCAAGGTCTTTCCATCCACCAATTGAACCTTCACATCGTCTTTAGTTAGTCCAGGAAGATCAGCTTTAAAAATGTGCGACTCAGGAGTCTCCCGCCAATCTACTTGCGTGTTCGCGACAGCATGAGTGTCTCGTGCATACTGCCGAGACGGTGTGTTCTCTGACACCGAGAAGGCTTCGAAAGGATCCTTAATCACACCAGATGTCAAGGAATCGAAAATGTCATGTCCTCCACGTCCAAAGAGCGACAGAGCCATCTTTTCTTAAATGTCAAAATGCTACTCACAAACAAACCGACCGCGACGTCAAGCCCCTCACACACTCAATCGAAATCCAACCACGTCAATACTTCCACGCAAACTCTCCGACAAAAAACGTGACAGAAAGCTCAATTATCGTAAAGTCTCTCAAATACCACTTCCTCACGGACCAGAATAGCACTGTTGAGGGAATACAACAACCTGTCTGATCAACTGATCAATGCTGCGAGAGAACTAACTGGTTATAAGAAATAGAGATAGAAACGTCTGGAATTCCCGAGAAAATTTGGAGCTCTACAGAATCGTTCACAGCAACTGCATAAACGGTGTTCCGAAGGAGCTTGCTGGGAGACTCCGGAAGTTTCCAGCATGCTTCAAGAAGTTCTTGACAGCTGAAGCCTTCTCAACACCACAGACCGACGAATGAAATATTGATTGGAGGAACCATCCATCATGTTGAGGGACAGAGAGGCACAGCCGTCAGTGTGAAAGCAGCTGAGCTGAATGTGAAAGTTGTCCATTAAGGATTGGATCTTCAATTGAATGCAGGTGTGTATATTAAAACCATCGGTAAGTGAAACTTAATGTAATTAATTTGATTCATCATTGTTTCAATCTAAAATTTATGATGCATCTATAATACTTCTGTTTAAAACATAATTAATCACATACTAGGATGTTAAATGTATTTATGACTATATTCTCATAAATAATATATATATATATATATATATATATATATATATCATTTATGAAATCTAAGCCTTAATTCATTTTTTTAACACCATTGTATAATAGTGATAACAATGGTGAGAATAAAAATAAAATAATAATTCATTATATATCTAACCAAAATTTTAAAATTATATAGCTAATTTTTGTGTTTCTTTTTGTTGAGTTTTTATACTTATAAATATATTTATTTTAGTTGTGTATGTAATTGTATATACTTTCTTTTGATGTATATCAACAATATTTTTTATAATATCTGTTATGTAATGCAGTTTGCATATAAAATAAAGAGACAGAGAAGCATTTTGATTGGTTGTTGAAAAAAAATTGGAGGAATACAAAGTGGTTATAATCCTAAGTATCTCCAAGAACTAAGTTGTTGGGATCCTAAGAATTCTTAACAACTGCTTTTTTGCTTGCCAAACTAATTGCGACCTAAGTGTCATGTGTTGTACTTGTCATTGTGTTATGCTTTCCAAGTGTTAAAGTTATATTGAGTTGTTTTTTTTAGAGCTCAAATGAGCTGTTTGAGGTAATATTTCAAGCTCTTCGTATTACAAGACCAAGATTATATCAGTAGATAAGAAAGAAATTTCCATGATGTGTAAGCATATAATTTGTATGCAATTCTCTCTTTGCATAAGTTTAGTCATTATTACTACGATTAATTCCACCATCTTTCTGCTTTAAGGTAATAGTATGAAATTGGTGATGAAACTCTTATAGCACACCAAACCAAGTTATTACCAAGATCTTGAACAGTTGTATAGAATAAGTGAAACCAACTTTTGAGCAGTAAATGTATTCTTGTTTGTTTTTTTTAATTCTATACTTGGCTTAGAACAAGGTATAAAGCAGCATTTTAATTTTACTAAAAACAATTTGAGGAATGTTTTCATGTCACATTGATTGTTATCATCACTTCCTAAATGCAAGTATATGCATTTCATGTGATGGCACTATAATTTTGTAATATAACTTGATTGTATTGATAACAAGGTGGATTTTTACATTGTGAGCATTTAAAAATGAATGTTCTAATTGGTTTCTTAAAGATCTTAATTGACAACTATTGTCCACCAACTAAAGTGGAGTTTTGCAAGACAAAATTATGTAAGGTCGATGAATTCTTTTTACTATATTATTTTGTGAGCTAAAATGAACCTCTACTAGTTGGAAGTTTATTCTAGTTCACCATTTGTGAATTAACTATGTGAATGTTAAAAATTATAGCTATTATTTAAATTGTAATCAAATCAATTTTTATTCTTCTTTAACCATCTAAATACTCAAGTCCAACTTCTACCATTAACTCACAATTAAAATAGTAAATCACTCACAACATACATGCCAAATGAAATTCCTTCTCTTAATTCTTAATTCATTTCTTTTGTTTGTTTATCTTATTTTTATTATTTTATATTTAATATTTATCCATTCAAAAATCATCCAAGCATAAGTTATCATCTGCAAACAACTTCTCATCCACAAAATAAATTTTCATCCATTTTAAAAATTCATCTATATGTTCCATCCATGCTTAAATATTTAATCTTTTACTTAATTTTCATCTAATAGAACAAATCCGCTTTTAACATAATTCTAACCTAACCTAGTTCCACCCAAACTCTACTTTAATCGGTGTCACCGTCCTCAAGTCCTCAACGAGCTAGAAGAGACTGCCGCCCTGGTCAACGTGCTATGAGACGAATTCCACTGCAATCTCCACAGTTCGCCATCTCTGCTTGATCGCCCAATTGTAGTCACGAGCCTCCACCGTAGTCTGCAGGTCCTTCCAACAATCAAACAACTCGAGCTGCAGCTGAAAAGTGCTTGATCAAGGTGTAGGTTCTCCGCAAACGCAAGCAATTACATGGAGTACTCTACATCCGATATTCTAGAAGCGTTTCCAACCGAAATTCAGCACCACAAATGCAGCATTGAAGCTTCAAGGGAGGGGATTTGCAAGCTACGATGAGATTGAGTATCGACGCCAATTGTAACCAAAAGAACGTGACGAGGTAATCCACCAGAAGAAGTGCACAACAAAATGTAATGGGCGGTTGCACTGGATCACCAGCTCGAGCAACATTTTTTTTCTTTTTCTCTGCCGGAACCGCGCGAAAGCAAGCTCAACGATGTGTTTCAATAAATAATAAGGGTGCAATTCCTCCTTGCTCAATGTTCTGCTTGACGTAGATCTTCACTCCTTGTAATTCTTTATCGACTGCCTTGCTCCGCCGATTCGATCTTAGTGGCAAAAATCTGTAGAACTCACATCTTATTGCCTCTTGACAGTCCAGCCCAACGCCGAATCAACTACAGGCAGCTTGATACACTCAGCATGGCTAAGAGAGATAACATGACGCAACAAATTAGTCGCAATAATATCCACTTGCAAGTAATGACCACGTCTACTCTCACATCCTCCATAATTGCAAATTCCTATGGGATTTCCCTCACGCAAAGAGATCTGCAGCACCTTGACAGTCAGCTCTCGCATAGCCTTGGACTATGGCTACTAGACCACTGTAGATGTTGCCACAGAAATGTATAATGTTGGCCGTATTGAGAATGGCATTCACAATTGTCTTTGCAATGCAAGGTCACATTATAAATCCATCGCGGCAATCAACACTGGATCTCAGTTGTGATTCGGCCTACTCTCCTCATCCACCTAATCGAACCTCAACATGGAACAAATATCCACTTCGCAGCGCTGAACCGCATCTACTGGCCACTACTGATCTAACAAGACTTCCTTGTGAAATGGTGAATTAATGTGCACTTCACAAGACAGCTTCCTTGACGTTCAGAGCAAGCGACCTCGGACTGCACACGATGCCGCACTAAGACAACCACTCTTGCGATGTCGTCATAACACCAACTGCCTAGTACGTCGAAGTAGAATAACCACCACCTCCACTGCGCCGCCTCGCGTAGCACAGTAGGATTGAAGAGCTCGACGGAATCACGATTCACTTCATTGCCTCTAGAGAACTCAAGCCGCGGCCACACTACAGTCGGATCTCCCAAAAAAAAACCAAATAACACAACAGAAGGGACCCTGCGCAATCCCTGGTCCCTGGGCTTTACACTGATCACAAAAAAAAACACAAAGGTCTGCACTACAACATTTTAGCAAAACAAAGGAAAAACAGGAGCTGAGCCGGGCCTTCGTCGCATACACCCGTATGAAAAAACACACTGAAAGATTCTTTGACAGTCGGAGCTTCTACAACGCCTCACGCAAAAAAAATCAAAAAACAAGAAGATGGAGGATTTGGGGCGGCTCGGACCCCTATCGGCGAAGAAGCTGCTGGAGTTCAGGGGTAACCTCTTCACTCATCCCTCCTTTCTTTTCTTCTTTTATTTTCCTTCTCCTCTCTCTCTCTCTTTCTTTTTTTCTTTTTTTTTTTTTTCCCCTCTCTAATGTAGCAACTAATTTTTCTCTCTTTTTTTCTTTTCTTCCCTACTCTTTTCTTCTACTTTTCTTTTTCTCTCCCTACTTTCTCTTATTAGTTGCATACTTTCACTATTTTTTTCTTATTTCTCTCATTTTTTGTTGTTGTTGTTGTTGTTTTTTTTTTTTTTTTTTTTTTTTGAATTGACTTGGATCAAAGGTTCTATTTAGCTTCTAGTCCAATTATACATTTTGTGACAATAAAAATACTATTATAAATTCATAAATTCATGTTAGCTAATCTTAAGACAAGATATTTATTTTAAAAATTCCTTCTCAAAGAAAATTCTCCAAAAGACCCATTTTTACAATTGAAACTCTATTTTTTGCTATTTATCTCAAAACTCCTATACTAATTTGCTAAACTTGTGACTTTTAAGCACAATAAGTACATTTTTTGTACTAAATATATAAGTGAGTTGATTTGGTGATCCACATATTTGTATGTAATTATGGATCTTTTTCTAAAATCATTTATTTTTTATCAATGCAATTATCAGACTTTCCAAGTCATCTAGTTAAACTATAATAATATTGGTTTTATCTTTATAAGGCATATAACTTATTTTGAGTTTTTTCTCAAGGACATAAATTTCAAAAAACTAAAAAATCAATATATTCTTGTATCATATGAAAAGGTAATATAATGAATTAAGGATGATATAATATTAAATTAGAATAACTATTTATCATGGATATACATATTTATTCTAATATTTATCTTTATGATTAAATAAAAATAGATAAAATTAGAATTATTTTATAATATATTTTAGAGAAGCTTCTTATAAGCTTTATAGATGCTATTTTGATTTTATATATGTTTATAGGTCAGAAACTTAGTTAATAAGTTAACTACATATTAATAGCTTGTAGAACAAACTAATTATGTAGCACACATATAAAAAAATTGCCTTACAAGTTAAGATATGTGTCTTGCAAAGTCAATACATTATGGAGGTCTTATAGGACATTACTACGTAGTTCCTAGTTAAGAGCATATATGGAAGCAAGAGCAAAGCCTTCTTTACTCTTGTCAATGCTTTTTTAGTCCTTAGTCTTCTTGTCTTTGATAATAGCCATTCTAATTTAATATTGTATCATCTTCCAGTGATTTTTTAGTCTTTTCAAGTGACACAAGAATATATTGATATTTTAGTTCTTTAAGATTCATGTTCTTGATAGATTGACAAAAGTCCTAATTCATTGTTCTTATTTTTTTTAGAAGTAAGTAGATTACTCCACTTTTATTATTATAATTTGAAGGATGTGGCTTATCTATTTTTAAACAAATTGTTTAATTTTTTAATACTATTTTTTTTTTTCTTAAAAAGATAAAATTATTCTTCTTTGTAGAAATTTTCATTTGATATTAGAGGTTGCAGATTACTCTCTTTTAAATTGACTTGCAAATTTGTCAAGTTGTTTGAAGTGGAAGAAAAAATTATAGATGCTACACTTTGCAGAAGTGATAAAAGATTTGCAATTATTGCAGATCCTTACAAACTTGTCAATACTCTTAGGATCGAAATTTCATGCATCACTAGTGCCAACCAAGGAAATACTAATCCTACACCTATAGAGAAAATTCAGAGTCTATATTAAGAAGTTATATAGCTGAAGTAAACAAGTAGATTAATTTCAAAAACAAATCTAAGAAGTTTTGCTTCTATAAGTATAATCAGAACAATGATTAATATGTATCATAGACATACATATTTATTCTAATATTTATCTATATGATTAAATAGAAGTAAGTAGAAATAAATTTATTTCATTATATTTTTTAAAAAAGCATTCTAAAAGCCTCATAGATAATACTTTAACTTTACATATGTTTGTATTTGATTAATAGATTAAAAACTTGATCAACAAGTTAACTATGTATTGATAGCTTTCAAAATAAGCTAATTATGTGACGTACATATAGAAAACTTGTCTTGTAAGTTAAGATATGTGTCTTGTAAAGTCAACACATTTTAGAGGTCTTATAAGACATTGCCAAATAGCTCCTAGTTAAGAATATATATGGAGGCAAGAGTAAAGCCTTCTTCATTCTTATCAATGTTTTTTTAATTCTTGGTCTTATTTCAAGACTTTCTAGTCTTCTTATTCTTGGAAATAGCCATTCTAGTTCAATATTATATTACCTTGAATGGTTTTTTAGTTCATTTTAGTAATACAAGAGTGTATTGAAGATTTCTTTTTTTGAGATTCATGTCCTTGATAATATGCTTGAAAAATTTAATAGAAGAAGATCAAAATTTTAAAGATTTTTGCAACAAGTCAAGTTCTTACTAAAGTTGCATCTCTTCTAATATCTTAATAGATTTATTCAAGTTAAATTTATAAGCACATTTCTATTTGGAAGTGCTCTCTCTTGGTTTGTATTGTTAATAAAAAAGGATTTACGACTCTTTTATGATTTGAATTTATTCTTTGAAGTATTTGGGACAATATTCAGAGATAGTGATTAAAAAAGAATAGCAAAGACCAAGCTCTTATCTTTAAGATAAGGATCATAGTCAATCACCTTATATGTTGCTAAATTCCAAAAATTTTCTTACAATATGGACTAAGATGACAAAGCCTTCATAAATCAATTTTGATATGGATTGAACAACAATGTTAAAGATTTATAATTGGCAATGCCAAAAAAAATCTTTAGAATAATTTATTGCTCAAGTCATTGCATGCAATAATTGATTATTTGAAAGCTATTAAAAATAATGATTTTGCTAGAGAGGAATAAATCAAGTAATGACAATAATTCATTAATTTTTCAAAACTTATTCATTGATGCTAAAATCAATGCAAATTGATATGATACATTTTAAATCCCTTACTAAGTAAGAAAAGACTTATCATTATCAATAGGATTTGAACCTATATTGTCAAGAATCCAAGCATATTACTCAATATTATCAAAAGAAGCAATGCAATCATAAAATAAGGAGTATGATTGCCTAAGAGGATAATATATAAAAAATAAATCTTTTCAGCTACAATAAAGAATGTACAATTGGAATCTAATGCAATTCCTAATAAATATCCTATTTTCTCTTAAGATCCTTATTACAAACATATATTTATTATAATTATTACCTAAGTCATATGAATAGGTAGAAATATATAAAAATAGATTTTATACAATCTTTTGGTATTTGCTTAAGATCAAAAACTCTTTATCATCAACCTAACAAACTTCTTCAGCCATTATTCATTTTGAAACAACCATGGTTTTTTTTTTTTTTTTTTTTTTTTTTTTTTTTCTATAGAATTTATCATAGATCTTTTAATCTCAATTTCTTATGACTCTATATTTGTAATAATAGATCGTTTCACCAAGATGACATATTTTGTGTCATACACAAAATCTATTACAA
This sequence comes from Physcomitrium patens, assembly GCF_059467195.1. Lineage (NCBI taxonomy): Eukaryota > Viridiplantae > Streptophyta > Bryopsida > Funariales > Funariaceae > Physcomitrium > Physcomitrium patens. The sequence goes on from NC_143426.1 coordinate 7,728,536, forward strand.
ATCAAGAAACAACTAAATTATTTTTTAATAACATCTATTGCTATTATGGATTATTTAAAGAAATTATATTAGATAGAAGAATTAAATTTGTATCAAGGTTTTCAAAAATAATTTAAAAAATTCTAACAATGGATATAAAACTATCTTTGACTTTTGCATCCTCAATCTAATGTACAAAAAGAGCATATAAATCAAATTTTAGAGCAATATTTGAAGTGTACCATCAACTACTAACAAGATGATTAAACAATTTTTTTACAATTGATAAAATCTGATTATAATAACTCAATATATTCTTCTATGCAATAAATACTTTTCTTTATTAGTTATGGTTATCATCTACAACTTCATGTTTTTGACATTTCACAAGTTGATAATCCTACAAAAGAAGATATGACAAATCATTTATTTGAGCTACATATAACAATAGAGGCATGACTAAAAGAAGCTCAAGTATAATAAAAAGACAATACGAATGCCTGTTACAAGCAATAACTTCATTTCTATGTTGATGTTAAGATAAGATTACTTTGTTATAATATTAAAGTTATTTGTTCTTGTGACAAGTTGGATTATTGTAAACTTAGACCATTTCTTGTTTATAAAGAAGTCAATTGAGTCGCTTATCAATTATATCTATTGGAGTCTATATAAATCCATCCTATATTTCATGTATTTTTTTTAAAGCCATATAAGACTCTGAATATTCTAGAATGATGGCAATGATCACATGTCAAAGAATACAAATACCATTGCTTTTTATAAAGAATTCAAGATAGAAGAAGTTTTAGACTTGAGGCGACGCCAACTTAGGTTGAAATATCTTATCTATTGGTGTAAATATAATATTATTAAAAGTACATGAAAGCTAACAAAAAATCTTATAAATGCAGTAGAGAAGGTCAAAGCTTTTCATCAACAACATCCATCAAAGTTAAGATGAAGGATAATAAATCTTTGCAATAAAAGAAATACAATTTAAGAATGATTGCATTCTATCTTCTATTCTTATTTGTAGTTTTTGTATAATTATAGTATTAAAAAGATAGAGAATTAATAATCAATAGATTTAATTCAAGTACCATCATTGACTAATTTATCAGACTAGATGTTGCAATTATCTCAGCTTTTAAGATGACATAATTGAGATAAAGACCTTTAAGAGGAAAATATTCTTCGTTAAATAAATGGCAAGATACAATATATTTGATATCACGACTTCAGCAGAGAGTCTTGATATTTGATGATTTTAATTAGAGATAGAAATAATTCATGATGGTATTACAAATATTTTGTTTGAAAGAAGTTATAAAGATCTTAATAATAATTAAATAAGAAGGTGGTCTTTCCATCTTAGAATAGAATATTATTAATGGCTAAGAAGATCTATCAACTACCTTAAAAAGAAATAAGATTCATAGTACGTAATAAATATAATTTGGCACATCTTAGACTTCTTTTGACTTGTGATTACTGCCATCATATTATGTGTATTCTTACTTCAGAATGTATTGGACACATAATTGTGGAAGGTAAATAAAACTGCAATAAAAATTCTATTAAGTATAATAATATTTTAAATAAACTTCAAATAATACTTAATAAATCTAATAAAACTTTAACCTATCAAAATAAATTTAAAAAAAGTCACAAATGAAACACAAAGAATTCTTTAAAATATTAAAAATAGAAATTTTAATATAAAATTAATTAAAATTCTAATTAAATCTTAATCAAATCTTATGTCAAATTCTAATTAAAATCCTAATTGCATCTTAATCAAATCTTAGGTCAAATCTTAAGTCAAATCTTAATGAAATTTTAATGTAATTCTAATAAAATCCTAAATCCTAGATAAGTCCTAAATAAGTTCTAAACTAATTTTTAAGCAAATCCTAATCCTAATCAAATCTTGGATTAAATCTTAAATCAAATCCTAATTAAATCCTAAATCATAAACAAATTCTTAACAAATCCCACAGCAAAATAGAACGTCAACAACTAATGATCAAATTATTGATATCAACTTAAAATTTGTACACTTCTTAATGTATTAATTAGAAACAAGCATAAGAAGGATAAAATCAATTGCACTTATTAGTTAAGAAAAATACAAGTTAATCCAAATGGATGTTGGGTCGCCTACTACTTCAACCTCAATGCTAAACTTCTAATGCCAATATTTTATTTTTAATTTATTGAATTACTTTTAAATTTTATTTAAAAAATAAAAATTATGTCTAATATTAATATAATTATTTTTTAATTCAATCCAATTGATAGATGGCTGAATATCTTAGAAATACTCACTAACCTTCAAACTCCAATTTTTGAGACCTCAATCCACAAAAACCTTGATATACTTCAATCTAAATATTTGATTGACTTCAAAATTTTCATACACAATTACAACTAGCATACTAATGCATTATGCAAATTTTACTTATATATACACTACAAAACTCAAGAAATCCTCAAATTTGTAAACATATTTTTGTTTGTCAAATCCTAATCCTACCAAAAACATTATTAATTTTGAAAACCTTTCAAAATTTCAATATTTATTCAAATGATATAAAACCAATGTCTAAAAATCTTTCTTTAAATCTTTTGTCAAATCCTATTTTTTGACCTATCAAAAAACCTTGGAATCATTGTAGGTGTGTGATTTTGTACCTTAAGATATGATTTTGTTCGAGGTTGATAATTGATCCTATGTAAATATCAATTCTTGACTTTTGAAGTAAATTTTATTAAAATCTATTTTTAATTCCTTCCTAAATATGCCTATATTATTTAATTTTTTAATCTACTTTATTTTTCCTTATTCATGGCCTTACAAAGTAAATAAAAGCCTATTTTATATAAAAGTAGCATTAGTACTTTTTAGTTTTTACTATCTTTTTGTCTATTATTTATATTAGTAAGATAATTTGTTATAATATTTTAAAATAATATCTTCTATAATATAGTATTTTTTTCTTTCATTCATTATTTATATTATATTACAACACCATTCTTTCTGGAATTCATTCCTAAAAGAAGAAATAATGTTACAAACATATATTTATTGTATTTATTACTTAGGTCATATAAATAGGTAGAAGTAGATAAAAATAAATTAATTTCATAATATCTTATACAAAAGATTTTAGAAGCTTTATGGACATTGCTTTGATTTTATATGTGTTTATACTTGATTGATAGGTTAGAAACTTAGGCAACAAGTTTATCATATATTATACCTATTAATAGCTTACGGAATAAGCTAACTATGTGATGCCTATATAAAAAACTTGCCTTACAAGTTAAGATACATGTTGTGCAAAGTCAATATATTTTAAAGGTCTTATAGAATATTGTCATATAGTTCTTAAGTACATAGTATATATAGAGGCAAGAATGAAGCCTTCTTCATTCTTGTCAATTCATTTTTTGCTTCTAGTTTAGTATCAAAAAGTCTGTAGTTTTCTTGTTTATTAGCAATAGCCATTCTAGTTTCTTTTTAATATATAGAATTTTTTATTTCTATTTTGACTTACTTCTTTGAGAAAGTCTCACTTATTTATTTGTTTTCATTGAATTCTTGTCTTTAAGAATTACTCACCTTGTTTTATAATAGAAGTTTGTTTAAGTCCAAAAAATCACAAAGACTTATTCTTGGATTTAAGGACCTCAATCTATTTTATAGATAAAGACTTTTTCAAAAAATAAGATATATCAAACCAATGCATATAGAAGTAATAGATAATCATTCATTGTCTCCTAGAAATGTTATGCATAAAATTATTCTTATAAAAATAAGATCTATTGGTTATAATAGTTTAATATTTTTTTTGTGATTAAATCCAATTATTTTAGAATTATTGTGATTAAAAAGATATAACCTTTAGATAGATTGAATTTCTTGCAACCTTAATTTTTTCCATAATTTAGTCCAAGATTTTGATAGAGAAGTAAAAATTCATAAGACTGTATTAGGGACATAAATCTTGAAGAAAAAAAATCTTCAATACATTCTTATATCATTGAAGAGAACTAAAAAGTCACTCAAAGGTCATATAATATTAAACTAGAATGACTATTGCCAAATATATAAAGACAAGAAAATCTTAAAACAAGACTAAGGACTAGGAAGACATTGATAAGAGTGAAGAAGGCTTCACTCTTGCTTCCATATATACTCTTAAGTAAGAGCTATGTGGCAATGTCCTATAGGACCTCCAAAAATGTGTTTATTTTGTAAAATACATATTTTAATTTACAAAGCAAGTTTTTTATATGTGCACTAGATAACTAGCTTGTTTTGTAAGCTATCAAGATGTGATTGACTTCTTGACTAAGTTTCTAACCTATCAATCAATTACAAATATATTTAAAGTTGAAGCAACGTTTTTGAATCTTCTATGAAGCTTGTCTAAAAGGTATTATGAAATTAACCTACTTTTATTTAATTTTACATACTTCTACCTAGTCACATAGGTATTTACTAATGTATGTGTGTGTATTTGTGATAGATTGATACATTCAAATTATTATAAGTAAGTGTGAGAACATTCATGTATGTTGCAAATAAAAGGTCAACTTTTTTTTATATATAATATACCTATTTTTGATGGAAAAAAGATTTCAAGTGGCATTTTAAGCCAATAACAAGATTATCAAGATGTCTTTGAATGGAAAAAGTAAATATTCTTTGAAAGCATCGTTCTTAGTATTATTCCATCAATCTTGAAGAGGGAGCTCAATGACCATTTGGACCAATCTATAGCCTATCACAAAACAAGTTGGATGTACCTAAAGATTATATTAATAAGAATTTGACTAATAACTTGATATACCTTTTTAAATCTCCAATTGGAGCTCTTATCTTATTTATAAAGAAAAAAGACAGATCTTTGCAGTTGTGAGTGAACTATTGAAGACTCAATAAGATCACCATCAAAAACATGTATCCTTTATCCTTAATTTCAAGGCTTTTTGATTTATTGAATCAAACAAAGATCTATATAAGCATAGATTTATGAAAGACATACAATTTGGTAAGCATCAAAGAAGGAGATGGATAAAAGATTGTGTTTTGAATCAGATATCAAAATTTTGATTATAATATGATGTCTTTTAGACTTACAAATATACTAGCAACTTTTTGACATCTAATAAATAATGTCTTTCAAATTATTTTTAAACAATTTTTTTATCTAATATCTGAGAAATATTTTAATCTATTTTAAGAATAAAAAAGAACATGAATTTTATGTTTACTATATGTTATAAAAACTAAGAGATGTAAGACTATATATAAAGATAGAAAAGTATGTATTTTACACTACTCAAGTCAATTTTTTAGGATATATCATTTCAAATGATGGTCTTACAATAGATCCAAAGAAGGTCCTAACTATCATAGATTGGAAGATGTTAAAAATAATTAGAAATATGCAATATTTTTTTAATATTTATCAATTATTATCAAATCTTCATGAAGAACTTTTTTCAAGCTGCAACTCTTCTCACATACCTGACTTGTAAAGACAAATTTTAGTAGAGCAAAGAAGCTAAAGCATCTTTTGAAGCTATAAAGACAATATTTATTTCTACATGAATCTTGTATTGAATCATATTTTTGAAGACATTTCTCATAAAAATAGATGCATTAGACTATTACAAATATATTTTCATAGATATATATACTTATTTTAGTAATTACTTATATTATTAAATAAAAATAGATAAAAATAGATTAATTTTATAATATCTTCTAAAATTTTTTTTTAGAAGCTTCATAGATATTATTATGACTTTATATATGTTTATAGTTTATTTTTAGATTAGAAACTTGGTCAATAAATTAGCCACATATCACACGTATAGATAGCTTGTGGAAGAAGCTAATTATATGGCATATACATAAAAAAAAATTCTTGTAAGTTAAGTCATGTGGCTTATAAAGTCAATACATATTGGAGGTCATATAGAACGTCACCATGTAGCTTCTAGGTAGATAATATATATAAAGGCAAAAATGAAGACTTCTTCATTCATGTCAATTCTTTTCTTACTCTAATCTAGATTCAAGAGTCTTAAATTTTCTTATCTTTTGGCAATAGCAATTCCAATTTTTTTTAATATATATATTTTTGTACTTTTATTTTGTCATATTTCTTTGAAAAAAGTCTCACTTAATTATTTGCTTTCATTGGATTCCTATTCTTAACAAATTAAAAAGAATATACTTATAAAATTAAAGATTTATCTTATCTTGATTTAGAATGGATTATTTTTTTTTCTTGATAAGATATAAAAGTATTATATCTTTCTATAAGTTGTCGATTATCTTTCTAACCAATATTATTTTTAATACTATTTTTTTCTTTAGTTCTTTCTTTTACTTATCTTGAGCAATATTAGATTCTTTTTTTTTTTAAGTGTTATCATGGTAAAGCTTCTTGAAATGAAGAATATAATGGCACAAATGCAAGAGCAATTAAGGGAGTTAATGCTTGTGATGCATCAACTCAATTTATAACTACAAAGGATATTAAAAATAGTAGAGAGTGAAGATATAGAAATGATTGGATTTGCTTCAACATCTATATTAAATCATATCCATTCTCTTACAGTAGAACATCTTTCCAATGTTAGAAAATCAAGGATTGTATTATTTAAGAAGTTTGATGATATAAGATCTAAGTTTTGAGGATTTATTAATTAAATATAACTTGTGATTGAACTTCAATTCTAAAGCTATCCAACTCCAAGATTGCAAGTTAGATTTATTGATATACTTCTTTCAAGTTGAATATTATCATGATTTTAATCTTTTTTTGAAAAATAAGATTCAATATTAGATTATCCAAATACTTTTTTGATGAAGTTTTAATCTATGTATAGAGAACATGATGCAATTTGTATTACAATCAACAAGATTCATATTTTGCAATAAGATAATTAATCAATAATGTTATTAGAGTAAAAAGAATTTGCCTTAAAAAAGTGTTGGACTTCTAATTGATATTAATTGCTCAATCAAATTACAAATTAGAAAAGTACCAAGTTTATATATAAAATTATCTCTATAGGGGCAATTATATCAATACATAAGTCTTAAGTATCAAAAATCATCTAAAATATGATAATTTTTTTATAAAACCTTATATATCTTTAAAGTAAAATATTCTCAAACTTCAACGACTAATATCTCAAGATTGAACCATTCAAACAGACTAAAATTTTACTTAAAATATTGATATATTTTAAAAAACTACCACAACAAATTTCAACTAAAAATTCATTATGGATCTTAAAATATTGTCAAAATCCTAATAGTAACTTCAAATCCTTGCTTATATACATCCATGTGTAATTTTCTTCATATCTTATAAATTAAGTATTTAAATACCATAAACTTTTTATTTATACCTTTTGAACCTAATATTACACACTTTTAGAAATTTTGAGCCAAAAATTCCTTCAAAAATTTAAGATATGGCTCCAATCATTACTATTAATAAATTGACTCACTTATTATCTTTGAATTACATGTATTATCTTCAATGCTCTATAATTCCTTCATACAAACTCCAAATACAAATATTCTTTTATAAAAGATATAGATATTAAAATCATCCTTATAATTACATCTCTTAATGTCCAAAAGCTATTATATAACTCCTTGTATCATCAAAAAAGCAACAATATGTCTTAAAAAGACACCTTGATTTGAAACATCTATAACTTCAGCATCCTAACTTCTAATCCTTTAAATTTATATAAAAATTGTAGTCCAAATCCTAAACCTTATAATTCTTACTTCTAATTTTTAAATGCTTCTTTTGAAGTCACCAAAATCCTTGTTATGGTCACAAACATCCTCTTGAGAGCCTATTAGATATGGATTTCAATCAATAGGGATGAAGATCTTTATTCCTTACTTTCATCCATCCATATCTTACTTTCATCCTTCCAAATAAGTTTCTTAGAGGTTTGAATCTTTATCTTTTAGCACCAATATTTTTTTAAAATTTTATATTAAATATCTAAATCTTATATAATTTAAATATTATAATTAAAATAGATAAATCTGAAAATAAATTTTTTTACATCAATTTTCTTGAAATTAACTTACTAATCATTCTAACATATATCAAAACTTATAAATATATTATATGTTTTAATTAATTTTTACATATTATAAACAATTATTATACAATAAAATTATATATTCTATAATTTTGAAAACTTACAATTGATTTCAAATGGGATAATGTTGCACTTGTTAGCCAATTTTTCTACGGATTATAATATGAGATAAAAAAATTAATGCTCAATTTACTTGATCCTCAAACATTGAATCAAGTAATTAATTTTGTTGTGAGGTATGTCAATCAACTTTTTGAATTGCAATATGAGAGTTGTATAAGTGCTTCTCAATGTTACTATAATTCAATGACAATACTAATGTCTTTTCAACAAATATATTTAAAAGTAGAGGATATGAAAATTGGTGCAATATGTTTCAAACCTCTTATTAAGCAAGAAAAGACTTGTTATCATCAAGAAGTATTATACTTGTATTGTGGAGAATCTAAGCTCATTGCTTAACATTATTCAAAGAAGCGATACAACCACAAAATAAAGAATATGGCTATGAAAGAAGATAGTATGTCAAAAAATAAGTTTGTTCAACTACAATAGTGACCATGCGGTTGGAACCTTATACAATACCTAGTGAAGGTCCTACTCTCTCCTTAGAATCCTTTCTTTATTTTTTAATAAATATTACTTTAAGATCTAAATAACATAAAGCTTTTACTTTGCTAAATTCAAGAGCCTCATTGTATTTTGTAGATGAAGAATTTGTTAAAAGACATAGCGTATCTTTAGTAAAAAAAACTAAATCTATTTATATAGAAGTCATAAATAGTTATTAATTATCTTAAAGAGATGTTACTTATGAAATCCTACGTATATAATGACTCAAAAAACTACTTTAATGTTAACATATTTTAGAAAGAATTGTGTATCAAATGAATTGTAGTGAGTAATGACATGTAATTTTTATAGCAAATAAAATATTCTTTTATAGCTACCAAATGAGCTCAAGTTGAAAAAAATTATTTAATAATTGTGGAGTTATAATCAATCTATTTTAAAATAGTATTAAAATATTTTTTTATTTTCACATTCACTTTTTTCTATCTAATCCAAATTTATTGATTTTTGTCTCAATTGACCAAATAATCCTCTTTCAATCTTTCATAGTCCAATTTTTGTACTTCAGAGCGAAATCCAAGCATTATTTTTGATGGCAGGTAGATAGTAGTGGTTTCTTCTTCTTTACCACAACTTTCACATTCCATGTCTTAAGAATATTTCAAATAGTTTTAATTGACATAAGATTATTAATAATATTATTAAGGTTTTTAGCAATCTCAACAACATTTTTAACCTTCTTAGTGTTGATTTGGTATATGATTGTTCTTTCATCTACTATAAAGAGCTTCTTTGATTTGCCTAATTCAAAGATTTTCCTATTAAAAGTGATTTTTTTTGCTAGACTAGAAAAAATAGCTTTATTGCATCCAAGTTCAAAAGTAATTTGGCCATAAGTTTTTTGAGAATAAAAAAAAGTAAATGCAATGTTATCTTAGAAAGAGTGAAAAATGAGTCTTATAGTTATTCAAAGAATTATCAAAGACACAAGAATGAGATTGATAGAAAAAGTGGTTCAAAAGACTCTTATTTATAGTATAATGAAGATTATAGAAGTTTATGGTACTTTCTATAGATATTTCTAGAAATCTAAAGAAGCTTTTAGAAGTCTAAAGAGGCTTTTAGAAGCCTATAGAACTTTCTAAGAGATTGTTGAAGATTCTACAAATATCTAGAAGGTTCTAGAAATTTATAGAAGATTTTAGAAGATTGTAGAATGTGGTAATTTGGAATATGTCCATGTCAGGAATTATGATTAAGAATGGTACTTTTATAGATACTAGTAAGTATTAATGATATCATTAGATTAGTAATAATATTGTCATAGTAAATTTGATAATGATAAAATGCTGTAATATTTAATAATTAATAGAATCCAAAAATTAGATACCACATTCAAAAAATTGTTTCAATACTATTCCAAATTAGATTGGTCATAGCTTTGCTATTACCTAATGGATTCTTTTCAACTTGTGCTCATTTGGTAGTTGTAAATGAATACTTTATTTGCTATATAAACCATGTATTATTATTCATTACAATTCAAAAATCTTTTTTAAAATATGTCAATATTGAAATAATTTTTTGAATCATTATATTAGTAAAAACTAATGGTTATAGTAGCCTTGTTATATTTAATATCATTAGATCTTCTTCTAATTTAATTGTTTTAGGTTTGGTATGACTAAAAAAATATAATTCTAAAATAGATTGGATTTCTTGTAGTCTTGAATTTTTTGAAAGTATAATTAAGAGTGTAGTTTTTCAAGTAAAAAGCCATAAGTCTAATGTAACTTAACCTATATTTATAGGTACAAGAGCTTTTTTTGCATGCTACAAAAGATTTTAAAGAATAATACTGATATTTTTCCAAAACATTGTTCCTATAATTGCATAATTAACCTTCAAGAAGAAGCTCGACTACTATTTGGATCAATTTATAATTTATGATAAAATAAATTGGCTCAATTTAAGGAATATATTGAAGAAAATCTAGCTGAGAATTTCATGTGTGATTCCAAATTTCTAACAAGAGCTCCAATTTTATTTGTGAAGAAAAAAATTTGATTATTGTAGATATATGTTAATTATTGATGACTCAAAAAAATCACCATGAAGAATAAGTACCTACTACTTTTAATATTTAGACTTTTTGATTAGTCAAATTAAGCTAAGATCTATACAAAAATAGATCTACAAAGTACATACAATTTGGTATGCATTAAAGGAGATAAATAGAAGACTACATTTTAAACTAGGTATAGATATTTCAAATACAATATCATGCTTTTTGGACTTAAAAATGTACCAATAACTTTCTAACATCTAATGAATGATGTCTTTTAAGAGTTTTTAAATGATTTTATTTCTATTACTAAAAGACATCTTAATCTATTCTAAGAATATAAAAAATATGAGCTTTATATTTATTGTGTGTCACAAAAATTAAGAGATGTGAGATTCTATGTTAAGATAAAAAAGTGTATATTTCACACAACTCAAGTTGACTTTTTAGGATATATTATTTCAAATAATGTATTCTAAGAAAGTTCAAACTATTATGGATTGAAAGATCTCAATAATGGTAGGAGATGTCTAATAGTTTTTAAAATTTGTCAACTACTATTGCATCTTCATCAAAGACTTCTTTGTAGTTACAGCTCTACTTATATATTTGACTTGAAGAGACAAACTTCAATCAAATCAAGAAACAAAAGTAGTATTTGAAGTTTAAAAATAATCTTTATTTTTGCACCAATCTAGTATTGTATCGACTTTTTAAAGCCATTCTTTATAAAAAGAGATGCATCCGAATTTGTGTTGGGTGTTGTATTATCACAAATAGAAATAGATGATAAATTTCATTCAATAGATTTTTATTCAAGAAATTTTTTAGAAGTCAAGATTAATTATGAAATTCACAATAAAGAAATTTTTGCAAATGTGGATTTGTTTCAAGAATGGTGCCATTATTTAAAAGGTGCTTTTAATCCAATCTTTTTTTATACTATATCATGATATAATACGACTTTATGATAAAAATATAATAAAAAATGAATTTTTAATTAATATCTAATTATCTTAGTTTAATAATAATTCAAGATATTTAAACATGGCTTTTATAAAAGCGTCTAAGTTTATTTTCTTATCTTAATAGTTAGTAAATTAAAGGTTGGTTAGTAATTTTACCTTCTAGTTTGTAGAGTCTCTTTTAGGACTTTGGAATTATTGTTCAAAATTAAGGTTTATATTGGCAACTTGAAATTTATTCAATACAATTAGGACTAGCATTTTTGGCTAGTTCATGAAATTTGTATCACATCTATAATTTAAAATTTGACAATGCTTAGTTAATTAGGTGTGCTAAATATATGTAAATTTTTTGAAAATCTAATAGTGCAATTAGGAGATATCTAGGTTTTGGTACAAAAAAGTAATAAAAGTTGGTAGTTTGGGGTTGGATAGGATTTCTATGATATCTAAAATTCTTTCAGTTGGATTAAGATCAAATTTTGCATGGTATTAGAAGACTTGAAGATCAAGCTATATGCTAATTTTTATTTAAATTTAATTATTAAAAAAAGAGAAATTATTGCTAGAACATTTGTATTAACTTTCAAGTTGGCAGCTAAATCATATCAATGTGATTTTTAGATATTTTTTAATGATCTATAAGTTGGATTGAGGTGAAGTCTTTTAAAGCACATAGAAAGTTTATAGTAGAATTTGTATGCAAAATTTTGCTCTAAATCAATACTTAGATCAAGAGCTACAACTTGCTAAAGCTTCTTGATTAGGATTAAGGTTTGCAAGGAAAATTCAAAATTACCTAGTTATAAAAGTAACAAGGAAATTGGAGTTTATGTATCATTGTGATTATTAAGAAGAGTATTTTTTTGAATACTTTGTATTATATTTAAGCTCTTTGAATAAAAATTCAAATTACATTCTTCTTATAAGGATGAAACATATTAAGATTTTTGAATACTTATAAAACACAATCCTATCTTTTACAGTTAGATGCCTAGTACATTCCCAAATAAAACAACACATAATATAACATAAGTAGTGAACTCAATGTGAAAGTTTAGGATAGAAGGTATTAGATTGTATTTGTGGTTATTTGAAATTGATGGTGCAAGTAGGCAAGGAGGTTGAATTTGGAGTTTTTGATGGACCTTAGGATAAAACTTTAAGTGAATCTTCAAGTAGAGCTTCAAGTAGGTTTTTTACTAATAAACAAGGTATGTACTTTGATTCAAATATTACAAAAATGTTTCAAGAATTTGCATTATTTATGCAATAGTAATAAGGCAATAATTATTAAGAGGCTTTAGCAATCAAAGCATTGCAAGTGATAGTTAACAAGATTGACCAATTTGATAGGAGAGATAATTCTAAATATTTAAGATATTATATGCAAAAAATGGAATTGAATTATATTTTTTAAAAAGAGATGATTCAATTATGTAAGCTTGCTATGGCATCAAAGATAAGAGAGCATATAAAATCTATTATAGGATAATTTGAAAGTTTATGGGAGGTATTTTTACATGTATTGAAGGATGAATATTTTTTGGAGGATACTAATTGAGTTACTAAGAAATCATTCTTGGAATAGATTGAATGATCTAACAAGTATTTGTAAGCTACAAAATTATTAAAAAAAATTTGAAAGGTAATTTTTTTGATTATCAAAAAATAGAAAAGTTAACATTGAAATTAAATAAAGTTGAATTGTTTCTTGGAGTTATTGATAGAAAATTACAAGAGAAATTAGAGGTTCTTTTTAAAGATAGAAAAGAAAATGAAGAGTTGAGAACAAAATAGAGGGCTATTGAAGATGCTATTGGATTGCTTGCCAAAAGAGAAAAGAAAAATGATAGAATTGGTGCTCAAAAAGTGATACAAGTAGTGAAGATCCCAATACCAACTACATGATTGATTGTACCTATTGTCCAACCTCCATTCACTATACCAACGAAAGAAGATATGGGACTTAAGAAGATTGTATGTGGGATGCAGATCTTCAAATCAAACTTGAAAGGTTTGAAAAGAAGACTTCTACAACAAGTTCAAAGACTACTTTTAAACAAGGATATTTACAAAGATATATTTGGTCTGATGATGATTTTCATTCAAAAAAAGATTGTGGTGAATTCAATGAGACGGTACAATGAGGCATTATTTATTGGAAAGATGGAAAAGTTTTATTAAAAGAAATTGGTGATCTTTTTCAAACCAACTTTGGTAAAAGAAGTGTGAAAGCATTGATTAAGGATTATTTGACAACACATAGAATTACAGCAATAAAAGCTACTAATTATAGAACTAGAATGAATAATGATGGCAAACAAAATTTTATTGAAAATATTCAATCAAGTAGACTTTGATTTTCTTCTATTTGTATAATGCAAAAAGAAAAGATGGCATTGGAAGCTTTATTGAGATTTGCTACAATAATTCATAGTATTACAAGTTGAAAGGATCTTCTAGAAGCTTTATCAATATATGCATATATTGCTAAAAGCTTATATGAAGCTCTGATAGAAGAAAAAAAGAGAGGAAATTTTGATGATATAAGAAAAGCAAATTCTTTCAAAAGGTAAACTTGAAGAGACAAGGCTTGTGAAGCTGCTTTACAAGAATTGCTCACAAAAGATACTTCAACATTATTGGAAGAAAAATCAAAGGAGAAAAAAAATAAAGATAAATTGATTACTTACAAACTACTCTTTGATGTTGAAGCGACCGTAGATTAAAAGAGAGTACTTGAAGAATGTGTGCTCAATGCTAAGATTGAATTTATATTAGAGGAGATTTTAAGAATTACCAAGAAATTTTTTTATGATATCATTATTGACAGTATTAAATAAAAGAAGTAATTAATGGGAGATATTGGATTAAATCATGCTATTGATGCATACATATATGAAGATGAATAAGATAAATTTGATAATTGTTGTATGCAATCAACAAGTGAGGGAAGGAGTCATAATCAAAGAGTATCTTTTGATAATCAAAGTAATAAAGACCATGAAATTTTAAGTTATTATACTTAGAAGCATTGAACTAGAGTAACTATAGATGCATTAGTGAAGGTTAGAGATATAAATCAGCCAATTGTTTCTTTGATTGACCATGGTTCAAAGATAAATTTTATGTCTATAGATCTTTATATGAAGCAAATGTAGCCAATTAATATAGATCATGGATAAGCAATACAAGCAACTAATAATATGATGTTTGTTCAAATGTAAAAATTCAAATTAGTAATGTTGCAATAGAGCAAAATTTCTTTGTTTAAGATGTAATGTCTTATCTTCTTATTTTGAGGCAATCATATATTATTATAACTTGGATGAAAACAAAGGTATTTGATAATGATTCAGCTTATACACAAATTTGTAGTGAGAATGGGAGAAAGACAGTATAGTTTTTGACTGTGCTTCCAAATCATGAGTGAAATTGAGACAAATTGAAAGAAAATCTATTGCAAAGGGTTGTTGAAGAATTTAAGGATTTTTTGGGGTACCACTATAAAACAAGATTATAGAAGTACAAAAAGAAATATACCCTTGCAAGATGTAAGTGCCTTTGATGCAAGATTTATTGATATTTTTGAGAATAGAAATATTATATATAAGAAGATTGAGGACTTAAAAAGAAAAGAAAGAAAGATATTGTATACTTATGAAAAAGAATTGTGTAGATTAGAAGTATTAAAAGATAATAAAAAAATTAATAGTATTTATGAAAAAAATAGATTGGAAGATCTTTTGAAATTGATTACATCTATTAGATTAGATATCAATGATAAAGTTATATAAATTCATTCAAGAAAAGTTTATAATATGATTCAATCTTTTCAAGTACTAGAGATTATAATTGATACAAAATATAAGACAGTAGATAAGAAAGTGAAACCTATTCTTGGACCTTTGCCAAAATTTTATTAAAGAGACTTTTAAAGAATTGAAGATTGATTTTGATGGTTCTTTATTGTTAGAGGAAATTATTTGCTTCAAAGAGATATTGACAAAATGAGGTAGATCATTTGCCTTTGAATCTCATAAAATTGGGTGTGTGGATCCAAATATTATAATGCCTATGATTATTTTCACTGTACTATATGTATCTTAGAATTTAAGATCAATTGTAATATCAAAGGAATATTTACCAAGCTTCAACAAATTATTAAAAGAAAAGATGAAAATAAAGATTTTAGAGCCATTTTTTGCATCATATTCTAATTGATGATTTATAGTGCCTAAGAAAAATTGATCATTACAATTTATTCAAGACATGTAATTAATGAATGTGGTTACTATCAAAATTGTAGGAATTGGATCAATAATGGATGAATTTATTGAAGTATTTGTAGAGAAGGCAATCTATTCAATAGATAATTTATATTTGAAGTATGACCAATTTTAATTTGCAAAAAGAGATAAAGATATAAAAACAATGAAAAAATTATTTGAGCTAGTTAGAATGTATATTCTTTCTTAAGGCGCAATTAACAAAATTGCACATATAATGATTGGTATTAAAAAAGTATTGAGAAATTTGATTCCTCAAAAGACTATGCCTTTTCTAGATGATGTTCTTATTAAGGGGTACAAAAAAGAAGACAAGTATGAAACTTTAAATAAGAGGGAGTATCGTAAGTGTATTACTGATCATATTTCAAGATTGTAAAAAAATATTCACTCAACTTGATGAAGTTTATCTTCTATTATTGGATACAAAATCTACATTTGAAGTACAAGAGGTCATAATTGTTGGACATTTATATAGATTTTATAAAAGAAAATTAGATCCAACCAAAGTTGATGCTAAAATATAGAAGAATGAATAAAGATTGCAGTTCTTTAATAGACATACGTAGGTTTTTAGGTATATGTATATTTTATTATATTTGGATTTTTAATTATACTCACATAGTGGATCCATTTTATGAATTCTTATACAAGGGCTATTAGTTTAAATGGAATAAAAAGCATAATTAAGTAGTGCAAAGATTGAGGAAATTATTGACATCACCTCCACTATTGAAAAAAATTGATTATAAGTGCAATAGACTAATGATTCTTACAATGGATACTAGTTTGATTGCTATTGGATGGACTATAGGTCAAGGTGATTCAAATGGATATAGATTTGTAATGTGATTTGGAGCTAAGGTTTTAAGTTCTTGCTAATGTGTATATTTACATGTCAAAAGGTAATTATAGAGAGTTATTTTAGCTATGAAAGTTGAAAAAGATTATTTAATTGGGGCAATGAGGGTACTTGAAATGAATTTTTTGCCTTTGCTTGAAATGATTACTAATTGTACAATACCATATATTGTAATGTTGAGATGAATTGCTTATATCAAGTCATTAAATCTAAAATTTAGATATGTTGTGAAAAAAGACAATCTAGTAGCAGATATGTTATCTTGAGCAAAATATGATAGAAAAAATGAAATAATTGAGGATATTAGTAATGTGGATATAAAATTTTATTTGGTTGCACAATAAAAAAAAAAAGATATATCATTTCATGAAAAAAATTATAAAAAAGAATTATTAGATATTAGATATTATTTGAGCATATTAATAAAGCATGCTAATTATTTGGTTGAAATTTTTTTAACAAATCAGAAAAAAATATATAGATTTGTATTATAAGAAGGATTTCTATGAAAGAGGCCAAAATCAATTATTGGAATGTCAAGATGAGTAGTAAGTACTTAAGAAGATCAATAAAGACTATTCAAGAAGTTTCATGATCGTCTATAGACAAGGTATAGAGGAATTTGGACTATTTTTATAAAATTGAAGGAACAATATTGGTGGAAGAATATATATTGAGATATAGCTTTATTTGTAGAATCTTGTATAATTTGTCAAATATATTCAAATATACAACATCAAGGTGGTTTATATTTGATATATTCTTTGGCTATTTATTTTAAATGGATTATGGATTTGGTTATTATGCCGATGGAACTATGGCAAATGAGATATTTAATTTTGGCTTTTGAAGATTTATCAAACCAAGTAGAAGGCATGGTACTAAGAACAAAGTCTATAGAGAAAATTTGCAGTTTTTATTTGAGGATATTATTTGTCACTATGGATGTGTACGAAAGATCATTGTAGATTGTAGAGAATTGGATGTACATGAAGCTTGTGAATTCTTTAAGAAATATGGGATAAAATTAATATTGACTATTGCTTATAATCTAAAGGGAAATGCAAAGAGTGAATACAAACATCCAACAATTGTAAAAGCCTTAATTAAATCTTGAAATGGAAAAGTGAAAGAATGGCTTTGACTTCTACCTTGTGCATTATGATTTGATCAAACAATACATTGTTCAATGACAAGAAATATGCTAACAGAACTCATAACATATCAAAAATCAATTATGCCAATTGAAGAACATGTGCTAAATTAGAATATGCTATCATGGAAAGATGGGTTGAAAAGGTAAGAATTATTAGGCATCAAAATTTGACAATTTGAACAAAAATTAAAAGATGTAAAATTGCATTAGAAAGGTTACAAAAGGTGATGTTAGGGAATAAGTCTTGATTTGATAAGCCATATTGATTGAGGCCTAGAGCAATTGAAGAAGGTGATTGGGTACTTGTTTATGATAACATTCTGGATAATCAACATGGTGCTTTGTAAAAGTTTTCAAAGCATTGGTTTGAAGCATATGTGGTAGTAACAGTTCATGATAATACCACATATTTATTAAGAGAGTTTCATGCTATGAAGTTGAAGATACATGTTGGTAGAAAGTAAGTGTAGATTTTCAAAAGAAAAGATAGAAAAATGAATGTGAAAAATCATCCTCAAGATATCAATATTTTTGAAGAAGAATTTTTTTTTGAAGTAGATAGTAAAAATAGTAATGAAGGATTTGATGTATAAAAATAAAGTGATGGTATGATGCCTATTATGACATATGGTTCATTTGGCGCATGCCTAAGGATGCGTAAGTTAAGAGAGGTTGAATGTCATGATGTAATACAATTATATGGTGAAAATATAATAAAAAATAAAATTTTAATTAATATCTAATTATCTTGATTTAATAATAATTCAAGATATTTAAAAATGACTTTTATAAAATCCCTTTAATTTATTTTCTTGCCTTAATAGTTAGTAGGTTAAAAGTTGATTAATAATTTTATCTTCTAGGCTACAAAGTCTCTTTTATTATCTTAGAAAGATCATAAATTGATAAAATTATATTAAAAGACGTAAATAATTAGCATGGTTGATACTAGGAATAAATTGAAGGTAGGATTGAAATAAAAAATCCCTAATATAGATTAGATTGATACCTAAGGATCGACAATTTATGATATAGGGTCAAAATCAAACCTCTAGCCACTAAAATGATGAGCGAGGATAAAATAGTATTTCATTCAAAGATCAAAAATTAGGATTCAAGAGCTAGCTTAAAGTTTGTTTTAGTGACATAAAGCTTATTTTTTTAAGGTTTTTTTGGACTTTGCAATTCTTATTCAAAGTCAAGGTTTGTATTGGTAACTTAGAATTTATACAATACAATTAGGACTAGCACTCTTGGCTAATTTGTAAAATTTGTGTCACATCTATTGTTTAAAATTTAAATTTTTTTATTTAATTGGATGTGCTAAATATATATAAAAAAATTATAAAAATCTAATAGTGCAATTAGAAGATATTTGGATTTTGGTACAAAAAGGTATCAGAAGTTAATAATTTGAGATTGAATAGAATTTCTATAATATTTAAAGATCTATGAGTTGGATTAAAGTGAAATTTTTCATGGTCTTAGAAGACTTAAAGATGAAGCTACACACCAATTTTGAGTTGAAGTTAATGATTGAAAAAAGAGAAATCATTGTTGGAACATTTGCATCAACTTTCAAGTTGGTGGCCAAGTAACATTGGTAAGATTTTTGAGCAGTTTTTCATGTTCTATAAGTTGGATTGAGGTGAATTCTTGTGAGCCCATGAAAAACTTATAGTAGCATTTGTATGAAATGTTTTGTTCTAAATGGATGATTAAATTAGGAGCTACAACTTGCTAAAGCTTGTTGATTAGGATTAAGTACTTTCAAATTAAAATTCAAATTTTATTCTTATTATAAAAGTGAAATATATTAAGATTCTTAGATACTTGTAAAATACAATCCCACCTTCTATAGCCAAATGCCTAATAAATACTTAAATAGGATGACATGTAATACAATAATAGAATACAACAATCTTGAATATTTTATGTCAATATGTATTTTGAATTGTCTCCAATGTTATTTGAGCATGTATTTGTTAAGATTTTATTTCAAGGTCATTTATTGATCTAAAAAATAACAAGATTTGTCTGATGTCCTTTCTAGACATTCTTATCTTGCATCAAAAGAAAGAAATGAATCTTTTAATTAATAAAGAATACTTTTTTTGAAGCCAAATTATTTTTATCTTTGAATAATAAAATTAGTATTTACTATTGATTCAACCTTTGTCAAACAAATTCAATCAAGTATGTTCTTTGATCTTCTTGTTCATGATATTGAGAACCATTTTTTTAAGTCTCATAATGCTTCCAAGTTTGAGTTTAAGAACAATCTATTGTATTTCAAAAGATACCTATGTATTCCAAAAAAAAATAATATTTACATGTTCTTCAAGTACATTATGACTTTCAAATACTTAGACATTTTCAATACTAAAAGGCTTTGGAGCTTATATCCAAAGACTTTTGGTAGATATAAATATACAAGGTAGTGAAAGTCTTTGTCCAATCATGTGATATTTGTTCAAAGTCAAAAACTCCTCGCCATTGATCCTATAGACTTCTCTAATCATTTCTTGTATTTGAATAACCATGGTCTTCTATTTCTATGGATTTTATCACAAATTTTTAAGTCTTAAGTTTGTATAATTTTATATTTGTGATAGAAGATTATTTTATTAAAATAGCACATTTTGTACTATATATAAAATCTATCAGAAGTGAAAAAATAGCTAAGATTTTTCTGAAAAATATCTATTGCTATTATAGATTATCTAAGGATATTATATTAGATAGGAGGATTTAATTTGTATGAAGATTTTAAAAAATCCTTTTTAAGATTCTAAAGATAGATATAAAGTTATCTTTGATTTTTTATTCTTAAATTGATAGACATATGGAGTTTGTCGATCAAATTTTGGAGCAATATTTGAAGTATACCATTAATTATCATTAAGATGATTAGACAACTCTTTTGCTATTGGCAAAGTTTACTTATAATAATATAATATATTTTTTTATTGACCAAACATCTTTCTTTACTAATTATGGTTATCATTCATAACTTGATGCTTTTGACTTTTTAAGAGTTAATAATCTTGCAACAAAAGATTTGGCAAAACATTTCTCAAAGTTAAATGCAACAATGAAGGTGCAATTAAAAAAAGTTCAAGAATGACAAAAAATAATTAAACATGCTTGTTGCAAGGAACAACCATAATTCAATGTAGATGACAGGATATAATTGTTTTATTATAATAATAAGACTACTCACCATTGTAACAAATTGAACCATCATAAGCTTAGACTTTTTTTTTAATTGTGAACAAATTAATCCAATTGCTTATTAATTATACCTATTGGAGTGAATGAAGATCCATCTCATATCCCATGCATCTCTTTTTGAACCATATAAGACAATGAATTTACCAAAAAGAATACAAGTACTACCTCCATCTATAGAAATAAATAATAATAAAGAGTTTGAGGTAGAGGAAGTTTTAGATTCAAAGCAGTTCCAAAATAGGTTAAAATATCTTATTCATAGATATAGGTATGATATTAGTAAATATACATGGGAGTCAGCAAAGAATCTTACAAATGTAGCAAAGGAGGTAGAAGCTTTTCATCAATAACATCCAATCAAAACTTAAATAAAGAATAAAAAACTTTACTATTAAAGAAATAAGATAAAAAAAAATTCTATCTTCTATTCTTATTTGTAGATTTTATATATATTGTAGTACTAAAGAGATAGAAAACCAATAACTAGAGGATTCAACTTAAGAGCAATCATTTGCTAATTTGTTATATGAGACATTGTAATTGTTTCAACCTTTAAGATGATGTAATCAAGATAAAGATCTTCAAAAAAAACATCTTGTTCTTCAAATAGATGGAAAGATATAATTTGTTTGATATTACAATCTTCGAAGAGACTTACAATATTTGGTGATTTTATTAGAAATAAGAACAACTCCTAATGGTGTTCCAAATATTTTATTTAAAGGCAATTATAAAGGCCTAAACAATGATCAAATAATAAGGTGGTCTTTTCATCCTGATATGAGATATTATCAATGGTTGAAAGGATCTATCAACCATCTTCAAAGAAAATAAAGATTAAAATATGTGGCGAATATAATTTATCATATCTTAAATTTCTTCAACATGTGATGATCCCATCATATAGAACTCATCTCTAAAAAGAAGAATAATATCATGGACTTACATACTTATTCTAGTAATTACTTATATGATTAGGTAGAAATAAGTAAAAGTAGATAAAAATAGATTAATTTCATAATATCTTCTAAAAAAACTTTATAGATACAATTTTAACTTTACATATATTTATAATTGATTTTTAGATTATAATCTTGGTCTATAAATTAGCCATGTATCATACGTGTAGGTAGCTTGTGGAACAAGCTCATTATATGGCACTCATATAAAAAACCCACCTTGCAAGTTAAGACATGTAGCTTATAAAGTCAATACATGTTGGAGGTTCCATTATCATGGACATATACATTTATCCTAATAGTTACTTATATGATTAGGTAGAAGTATGTAAATATAGATTAATTTTATAAAGACTTCTAAAAAAGCTTTTTAGAAGCTTCATAGATGCGATTTTGACTTTAGATGTTTTTATAGAATAGAAACATGGCCAACAAATTAACCAAGTATTGATAGCTTATAAAATAAGTTAACTATGTGGCACATATATAGATAACTTGCTTTGCAAGTTAAGACATGTAGCCAAAAAACTCAACAAATATTCGAGGTTCTACAGAATATCACTATATAGCTCCTAGTTAGAGAGTATATATAGAAGGAAGAGTGAAGTCTTCTTCATTCTTGTCAATGTCTTTCTAGTCCTTAGTTTTTTTTCAAGATTTTTTAGTTTTTTAGTTTTTGGCAATGTCCATTCTACTTTAATATTACATCACCTTTTGAATGACTTTCTAGTTTTCTTCAATAACACAAGAGTGTATTGAAGATTTTCTTTCTTCCAGATTTATGTCCTTGATAGTTTGATAAGAGTGTATTGAAGATTTTCTTTCTTCCAGATTTATGTCTTTGATAGTTTGACAAGAGTACTAACATAATATTTATGTCTTGTTTTAGAAGTGAGTAGATTATCCCACTTCTATTATTGTATTTTGAAGATTATAGACTATCCACCTTTAAACAAAAAATCTTGTTTTTTAACATAGGTCTTTTTTTTAAAGAGAGTAGATTATCCCTCTTTGTAGAAATTTTTATTAGAGGTTGTGGATTATCCTCTTCTAATTTAACTTTTAGAATTTTTTTGAATTATCTATCAAATAAAAGATTATAGATACTATTTTTAATAGAAGTAAAAATAGATTTTTAACTATTGTAGATCTTTATGAGCTTGTTAATACTCTAAGAAGGAAAATCTCATGTATTTCCAATGTGAATCATGGAGTTACTATACCTACACCTAGAAAAGAAGTTCAAAGTCTGCAGCAAGAAGTTCTGTAATTAAAGAAAGCAAGTAGATCGATATCATAACCAAATTTAGGGAGTTTTGCTTCTACTAGTGTGATAAGGATAAGAATTAATATGCTTGAGAAGTTTGATGGAATAAGATCAAATTTTTAAGGATTTTTACAATAAGTCAAGCTTTATCTAAGATTGCACTATTTCCAATACTCCAATGGATTTATTCAAGTCTGGTTTATAGGCATATTTCTATGAAGAAGTGCTCTTTTTTAGTTTATACTATTAATAGAAAAAGATTCATAACTCCTTTATGATTTAAATTCATTCTTAGAAGCGTTTACGACTATATTCAAAAAAAATGATTGAAAAAGAGTAGCACAGACTAAGCTCTTATCTTTATGGCAAGGATCACAGTTAGCCACTATATATGCTACTGAATTCTAAAACCTTACTTGCAACATGGAGTGAAATGACAAAGCCCTTATCAATCAATATTGATATAAATTGAAAGATAATATCAAAGATTTATTACTAATAATGTTGAAGACAAAATCTTTAGAATAATTTACTGTTCAAGCCATTACATGTGACAATTGGTTATTTGAAAGGCATCCAAAAAAAAGATATGTGTGAAGAAGAAAAAATCAAATAATGACAACAATTCTTAAGTTTTCAAAAACTTATTTATCAAAGCCAAAACTAATGCAAATTGATACGGTACATTTTAGATCTCTTACAGAGTATAAAAAGAATCAACAATGCAAAGAGGGCTTATACTTATATTATAGAGAAGCTAAATATATTGCTCAACATTGTCTAAAGAATCAATACAATTACAAAATGAAATGCATGATTGCCAAAGAAGACAATATGTCAGAAAATGAATTGCTTTAGCTGCAATAGGGACCATGTGACTGGAATCATATGCAATATCTAATAAAGATCCTATTCTCTTCTCTGATCCCTCACGTTGTCTTCCAATAGAAGTTTTTTTAGGACCAAAAAATCACAAAATCTTAGCCATGTTGGATTCAAGAGCGTTAGGTTATTTTATAAATGAAGACTTTATCAAAAAATAAAATATATCCTTAGTTAAGAAAATCAAACTTGTGCATGTAGAAGTAATAGATATATGTTCATTATATTTTGGGGATGTTATACATGAAACTATTTTTGTAGAAGTAGAACTAGTGGTCACAATGATTTAATAATATTTAATATGATTAAGTCTCCTTTTATCCAATCATTTTAGGATTATCGTGGTTAGAAAGATATAATCTTCAAATAGACTAGATTTCTTATAATTTCAATTTTTTCCATAGTTTAGTCTAAGGTCGTGCTAGGCAAGTAGAAATCCATAAGTTTAATATATTCAAATCCTTATTTATAGGTATGAAAGCTTTCATGCATACCGCAAATGAAGGGTCATCTTTTACTATATATGCCACATCCATTTTTGATGGTGAAAAGATAGCAAGTGATATTCCTAGCCATTATCAAGATTTTCAGGATATTTTTGAAAAGAAGAATGTAGATATTCTTCTGGAGCATTGTCTTTATGATTGTATAATTGAATTTTGAAA
Source organism: Physcomitrium patens (assembly GCF_059467195.1). Taxonomy (NCBI): domain Eukaryota; kingdom Viridiplantae; phylum Streptophyta; class Bryopsida; order Funariales; family Funariaceae; genus Physcomitrium; species Physcomitrium patens. The sequence goes on from NC_143426.1 coordinate 7,753,598, forward strand.
AAAAATTCAACCACCATTTGTACCAATCTATAGCCTATCACAAAATGAATTGATTGTATTCAAAGAATATATTGATGAAAATTTGGCTAAGAATTTTATACAACAATCTAATTCTCTAGTTGGAGCTCCTATCTTATTTGTGAAGAAAAAAATCGGATCTTTGTGGATATGTATGGATTATTGAAGGTTTAACAAGATCACCATCAAGAATAGGTATCCTCTACCTTTGATTTTAAGACTTTTTTATTGATTAAATCAAGCAAAGATCTATACAAAAATACATCTACGAGGAGTATATAACTTGGTATGCATCAAAGAAGGAGATGAATGGAAGATTGCTTTCTGAACTAGATATGGATATTTTGAATATAATGTCATGCCTTTTGGACTCACAAATGTATCAACTGCTTTCCAACATCTAATGAATGATGTTCTTTGTTAATTTCTTGATGATTTTGTTGTTTATTATTTAAAAAATATTTTAATATATTCTAAAAACACAAAATAGTATGAAGTTTATATTGGTCTTATATTACAAAAACTAAAAGATGTAAGATTGTACACAAAGATGAAAAAGTAAGTATTCCATATTACTCAAGTTGACTTTTTGGGATACATCATTTCCAATGAAGGCCTTATGATGGATCCAAAGAAGGTCCAAACTATCATAGATTGAAAGATTTCAAGAATAATAAGAAATGTGCAATGCTTTTTGTACTTTGCTAATTATTACTAAATCTTTATCAAGAACTTTTTTCAAGTTACAGCTCTACTTATTCGTTTGACTGGTAAGGACAAACTTAAGTAGAATAAAGAAGTTAAAGTATCGTTTGTTGCTTTGAAGAAAGAATTTACTTTTACACCAACTTTGTATTGCGTCAACTTTTTAAAGGCAGTTTTTATGGAAATACATGCATCAGTCTTTACCTTGGGTGCGATATTGTCTTAAATGAGAATAGATGAAAAATTCCATCCAGTGGCTTTCTATTCTAGAAAATTTTCAGCAGTCTGGATTAACTATGAAATTCATGACAAAGAATTTTTTGCAATTGTAGATTCATTTCAAGAATGTGTCATTATCTAGAAGACACTTTAAGTTCAATCATAATATATACAGTTCATAAGAACCTTGAGTATTTTATATCAGCACATGTTTTAAATCGTCGCTAAGCCCATTGGAGTATTTTCTTATCAAGATTTGATTTCAAGATCTCATATCGACCTGAAAAACAACAAGATTTATTAGAAGATCTTTCTAAATATTCTTATCTTGCATAAAAAAGAGACATATATTTTGATTAATAAAGAATAAACTTCTTGAAACCAAAGCATTTTTATCTTCGAGCAATAAAATCAACATTGATTATTGATTCGACCTTTGTCAAAAAAATTCAATCAAGTATGTCCTCTGATCTTCTTATTCATAATATCAAGAATCTTTCTTCTAAGCCTCATGATGTTTCAAAGTTCAAGTTCAAAAACAACCTTATCTATTTCAAAAGACGTCTATATGTTCCAAAAGGAGAAATACATTTATAAGTTCTTCAAGCATGTCATGACTTTTTAACAACATGATATTTTAGATACAATAAGACTTTAGAACTTATATCTAAAGAATTTTGGTGGCCACAAATGTAAAAGGCAATAAAAGACTTTATCCAATCATGTGACGTTTGTTCAAGATCAAAAACTCCTTGTCATCAATCCTATGGACTTTTCCAACTATTGTCTATATTCAAACAACCATGCTTTTGTATTTCTATGGATTTTATTATAGATCTTCAAAATTCAAGTTCATATGACTTTATATTCATATTCATAGATTGCTTCACCAAAATAGCATATTTTATACCATGTACAAAATCTATTTAAGGTGAAGAAATAGCTAAACTTTTCATTGACAATATTTATCGGTATCATAGATTATCATAGGATATTAAATCAGATACAGAAACTCAATTTATATTAAGATTTTAGAAAATCCTATTTAAGATTCTAAAGGTGGATATAAATCTTTTTTTTGACTTTTTATCTTTAATCTGATGGACAAATGGAATGGATGAATCAAGTTTTAGAACAGTATTTGAGGTATACCATCAACTATCATTAAGATGATTGAATAATTCTTTCGCCATTAGCAGAGTTTGCATATAATAATTTGATACATTGTTCTACTCAACAAATACCTTTCTTTGCCAATTATGGTTATCATCTGTACCTTGATACTTTTGACTTTTCAAAAGTTGATAATCCTATTACGAAAGATTTAGAAAATCCTTTATCAAAGCTATATGCTACAATAAAAATAAATTTAAAAGAAGCTCAAGAACGACAAAAGATCAATGCAGATGTCTATTGCAAGGAGTAACCACAATTCAATGTAAGTGATAAGATATGATTACTTTGTCACAATATCAAGACTACTTGTCCTTGTGATAAGTTGGACTATTGTAGGTTGGAACCTTTTCCTATTTATAAAAAAATCAATCCTATTGCTTATTAATTACATCTACCATTGTTGTGTTGTAATACAATTATATGATAAAAGATGATAATATTAATCTTATTATAGAAGAGCCAAATTAAAAGATAAAGTAGAAAAATATGGATAAAAGATAAGAAGGTAGTAAATTTTTTACTAATAGTATTACTTTTTTATAAAGTGACTTCTATTTACTTTATAGGGCCATAAATAAGGCAAAATAAGATAGATTGGAAAAATAAATGATAAAAGTATCTATAGGAGGAAGTTAAGAGTAAATTTTAGTAAAAATTACCTAAAAAAACTAGATATTAGTACTTGAGGAGGGCCGGTTATCAACCTCGATTGAAATAGACCTTGAGGCATAAAACCGAATACCCACAACAACTCAAGAGTTTTTTTTATAGATCAGAGAGTGGATTTTAATAGCAAACTAGATAAGATTTCTATGAGCATTAGTTTTGGGCAATTTGGAGTTGTTATGACTTTGTAAGAGCTTTATAAAGACAAGATTGTTTTTGGATGACTTGGATTTTATGAAATAAAATAGGATTGAAATTTCTAATGATTTCAAGAGTTTTGTAATAGATTTACAAGTGAAATTTTGTAGGTTAATGGTCATAGTTGTGCTTAATATTTCTTGTAAATCTTAGCTCAATTTAATTGTTGAATTGAGGGTTATTGAGGTTTAAATGGATTAAGGTCTCAAAAAATAGAATTCTAAGTCTAGTAAGGGGTTTTAAGATTTCTTGCAATCTACTAGTTGGATTGGAGTGAAATTTATGTGAGAGGATATGAAACTTTTATTTCTATGTATATGAGAAATTTGAGATCAATCAAACAGTGTTGTAATGCGTGAAGTTTTGCTTGAGAATGCTCCGCGCACTTGGTTGTAGAAGGTAGAATAGAAATTATAACAACAAAATCCTAATTCTAATAAAATACTAACAATGCTCTAATTAGACCATAATAATGCTAACCAAGCTTTAATCAAATTCAAAGAAACTTCAAAGAAATTTCAAAGAAATAATAAGAAATCTTAAATAAATATTAGAATGATCACAAATATCTCTCAAATACATCTCAACTCAATCTTAATTTAATCTTAGTTAAAATCCTATTGGACTTCATTCAAACTTTAGGCCAAAACTAATTAAATCTTAAATCCTAAATAAACCTTAATAAAATCCTAAACCCTAAATCAAATCCTAAATCCTAAACCAAACTCCAATCCTAAACAAATCCTAAATCCTAAATCAAATCCTAAACAAATTCTAAACCAAACCTCAACCAAATCCTAAATCCTAAATCAAATCCTAACCAAATCCTAATTAAATCCTAAACCAAATACTAAACCCTAAATCAAACCCTAACCAAATCTTAATCCTAAATCAAATCCTAATCAAATTCTAAATCCTAAACCAAACCCTGACCAAACCCTGAACCCTAAATCAAATCTCAACTAAATTCTAAATCAAATCCTAAACAAATCCTAAACCAAATCCTAACCAAATTCTAAATCAAATCCTAACCCTAAATCAAAGCCTAAATCAAATTCTAATTAAATCCTAAACCAAATCCTAAATCCTAAATCAAACCCTAACCAAATCCTAATCCTAAATCAAATCCTAACCAAACTCTAAACCCTAAACCAATCCCTAACCAAATCCTAGTAATTCCTACAATAGATTTAAACTTCAATAACTAATAAATAAACCATTGATCTTAATTCAAATTTTTCACACTTTATAAAAATTAAATTGAAAAAAATCACAAAAAGTTTAAAAAAGATTGGAATTATCAAATAGATGATAACCTCAAAAATGTGCTTGGGTATTGGCCGGCCTCCTTCTCCAACCTTGATGCCAATCTGCTAGAGCCAATATCTCTCTTTTTTATTTTTTGATTGATCTCAAAATTCTTATACATATAGAAAAACAAGTCTTATATTCTTTCACATAAATTTCACTCCAATCCAACTAGTAGATTGCAAGAAATCTTAAAAACCCTCACTCTAGACCTAAAATTCTATTTTTTGAGACCTTGACCCTTTTAAACCTTAATATCCCTCAATTCAACCGTTAGATCGAGCTCAAATTCACAATACATGTTAAACACAACTATAACCATGAATCCACAAAATTTCACCCATAGATCTTTTATAGAAGTCTTGAATTCATTCAAAACATAAATCTTATTTTATTTCATAAAATCCAAGTCATCCAATACAAACCTTGACTTTGTAAAGCTATTACAAAGTTGATACAGATCCAAATCACCCAAAATTAATCCTCATAGAAATCCTATTCAATTTGCTATCAAACTACACTCTCTGATCTGCCAAAGAATCTCCGAATTGCCATAGGTGCTCGGTTTTGTGCCTCAGGGCCTGATTTCGACCCAGGTTGATAACCAGCCCTCCTCGGGTATTAATATTTAGTTTTTCTAGGTAATTTTTGCTAGAATTTACTCTCAACTTTTTCCTAAAGATGCTTATATCATTTATTTTTCCAATTTATCTTATTTTATCTTATTTTTGGTCCTAGAAAGAAAGTAGAAGATATTTTTTCAAAAAGGATAGTATTACCACTAAAAGTTTTATTACCTTCCTTTCTTTTATCTATATTTTTCTACTTTATCTTTTAACTTGGCTCTTCTATAATAAGATCCATATTATTATCTTTCACTATATAGTCATGTTACAATATGACAATGGTGAAAAGGAGAGATATTGGCTCTAAGAAATTGGCACCAAAGTCAAAGAAAGAGGCCGGCCAATATCCAAGCACATTTTTGAGGCTATCGTCTACTTGGTAATTCCGATCCTTCTCAATTTTTTTTGAACTTGTTGTCAACTTAATTTTTAAAAAGCGTGCAAATTTTGAGTTAAGATGAATGGTTCATTCATCAGTAATTGAGGTATAAAATTGTTGTAAGAATTACTAGGATTTGATTTAGGATTAGGCTTTGGTTACAGTTTGATTTAGGGTTAGGATTTGATTAGAGTTTGATTTAGGATTAGGATTTGATTACAATTTGATTTAGGGTTAGGATTTGATTTAGGGTTTAAGATTTGGTTAGGATTTGATTTAGGATTAGGGTTTGGTTTAGGATTTAAGATTTGGTTGGGTTTTGATTTAGGATTAGAGTTTGGTTTATGGTTTAGGATTTAGTTAGGATTTGATTTAGGATTTAGGATTTGATTAGGGTTTGATTTAGGATTAGGATTTAGTTTAGGATTTAGGATTTGGTTGGATTTTGATTTAGGATTAGAGTTTGGTTTATGGTTTAGGGTTTGGTTAGGATTTGATTTAGGATTAGGATTTGATTAGAATTTGATTCAGAGTTAAGATTTGGTTAGGGTTTGATTTAAGATTAGGATTTGATTTAGGATTTGATTTAGAGTTAGGATTTGGTTAGGATTTGGCTTAGGATTTAGGGTTTGATTTAGGATAAGTTAGGATTTGATTTAGGATTAGGATTTAGTTTAAGATTTAGGATTTAGTTATGGTTTGATTTAAGATTAGGATTTAGTTTAAGATTTAGGATTTAGTTATGGTTTGATTTAGGATTAGGATTTGATTAGAATTTGATTTAGGATTTAGGATTTGATTTAAGATTTAGGATTTATTTATGATTTGATTTAGGATTAGGATTTAATTAGGATTTGATTTAGGATTTAGGATTTGATTTAGAATTGATTAGGATTTGATTTAGGATTTTATTTGAGTTTGTTTAAGATTTATGATTTAGTTAATTTTTGGCCTAAAGTTTGATTGAAGTCCAATACGATTTTAACTAGGATTAAGTTAAGATTGAATTGAGATGTATTTGAGATATATTTGTGATCATTCTAATATTTCTTTAAGATTTTTTTATTGTCTCTTTGTAATTCCTTTGAGGTTTCTTTGAATTTGATTAAAGCTTGCTTAGCATTATTATGGTCTAATTATAATTTAGTTAATATTCTATTAGAATTAGGATTTTGTTGTTGCAATTTCTATTCTATCTTCCACAGCCATGTGCTCAAAGCATTCTCAAGCAAGATTTCATGTATTATGACACTAAAGTCTATGAAGATCCACCATGTATTTCAAGTATCCTTTCTTGAGCTGTATAAGATAATGAATGTGCTGGAAGAAAGACATCTCACTTTCTTCTATAAAAATAGATAATAACTAAGAGTTCGAGGTAGAAGAAGTCTAAAACTTAAGGCAATGTCAAAATAGGTTGAAATATCTTGTTCATTGGCATGGATATGATATTAATAAACATACATGGGAGCCAGCTAAGAATCTTGCAAATGCAACAAAGAAAGTTGAGACCTTTCATTAATGACATCCATCAAAACCAAGATAAAGAATTATAAAGATTCATGAAAGATGATGACCGCTCATAATAGAACTTGTTTTAAGAAGGAGGGGGAGGGGGTAATATCATAGACATATATATTTATTCCAATAGTTACTTATATCATTAGGTAGAAGTATGTAAATATAGATTAATTTTATAAAATCTTTTAGAAAAGCTTCCTAGAAGCTTTTTAGACGTAGTTTTGATTTTAGATGTTTTTATAAAATAGACACTTGGCCAATAAGTTAAGTACATGTTGATAACTTATAGAACAAGTTAACTTTGTATAGTAGCTTGTAGAACAAGCTAAATATGAAGCATATACATAGATAAATTGCCTTACAAATTAAGACATATATCTAACAAAGTCAACACATGTTGGAGGTCCTATAGAATATTGCCACATAGCTTGTAATTAGAGAGTATACATAGAGATAAGAATGAAGCCTTCTTCACTCTTATCAATGCCTTTTTAGTCCTTAATCTTATTTCAAGACTTTTTAGTCTTTTTGTTTTTGCCAATAGCCATTCTAGTTTAATATTACATGACCTTGTGAATGACTATCTAGTATTTTTTAGTGACATAAGAGTGTATTAAAGATTTTCTTTCTTCTAGATTCATGTCTTTGATACCTATAAAATATTGCCACATAACTCCTAGGTGGATAATATATATAGAGGCAAGAATGAAGCTTTCTTCATTCTTGTCAACTTTTTTCCTATAGTATAGAATCAAGAGTCTTAAATTTTTTTGTCTTTTTGCAATAGCCATTCTATTATTTTTTATATATATATATATATATATATATATATATATATATATATATATATATTTTACTTCTATTTTGTCATATTTCTTTGAAAAAAGTATTAGTTAAGTATTTTCTTTCATGAAGTTCTTGTCTTTGACATAGACTTTGCTATTAATGTTGTTTTTATACAGATGAAAGCAGATAATAAGTTCCATTCAAAAGCTTTTCATTCTAGGAAATTTTCAGTAATCAAGATTAAATATGAGATCTATAATAAAGAGCTTTTTATAATTATAGATTCATTTCAAAAATAGCTTCATTATCTAAAAAGTACTTTTAATCTAATCATCATATATATGGATCACAAGAATCTCAAGTATCTCATGCTAGTACATATTTTGAATCATTACCAAGCTAATTGGAGTATATTTTTATGAAGATTTGATTTTAAGATTATTCAACAATTCTAAAAATAATACAATTTATTAGATATTTTTTTTAGATATTTTTATCTTGTATCAAAAGAAAAAAATATAGCTTTTGATCAATAAAGAATGGTTTTCTTTAAATTAGAGTATTTTCATCTTTGAGCAATAAAATCAACTTTCACTGTTGATTCAATCTTTATCAAGCAAATTCAATCAAATATGTTCTCTAATCTTTTTGTTCATAATATCAAAAATAATTATTTTAAGTTTCATGATATTTTTAAGTTTAAATTTAAGAATAATCTACTCTATTTTAAATAAAAATTATATATTTTAGAAGGCAAAGCATAATTATATATTATTTAATCATGTCATGATTTTCTAGCAGCTAGATATTTTAGATACAATAAGACTTTGGATTTTATATTAAAAAAAATTTGGTGGCCTTAAATGTGAAAGGCAATCAAAAACTTTGTATAATCATGTAATTTTTATTTAAGATCAAAATTTCTTTGTCATTCATCTTATGGACTTTTTCAACCATCATCTATTTTAAAAGAACCTTAGTCTTCTATTTCTATGGATTTTATTACAAATCTTTTAGTCTCAAATTTTTGTGATTTTATATTTGTGACAATAGATTGTTTTATAAAGATGGCATTATTTGTACCATGTACAAAATCTATCTCAAATGAAGAAATAACTAAGTTTTTTTTCGACAATATCTATTGATATCATAAATTATTCAAAGATATAATATTGGATATATGGTTTTCATCCAAAACTTGATTCTTTTGATTTTTTAGAAGTTGATAATCTTACAAAAAAAGATTTAATAAATCATTTGTTAGAGCTACATGTAACAATAAAGATGTAATTAAAAGAAGCTTAGGAATGGTAAAAGATTAATATAGATGCCTATTAGAAAGAACAACTATAATTCATTATAAGTGACAAGCTATAAGTACTTTATTACAATATCAAGACTACTCGTCCTTGTAATAAGTTGGAATATCGTAAGTTTGAAACTTTTTTTTATTTGTAAATAAGTCAATCTTGCTGCTTATTGATTACCACTATTGGAGTCTATGAAGATTCATTTTATATTCTATGTGTCTCTTCTTGAGCCATATAAGATAATAAATATCTCAAAAAAAAAGATAAATGCCATGTCTTCTTATAAAAATAAATAATAATCAAGAATTTGAAGTAGAAGAAGTCTTAGATTTAAGGCGATGCCAAAATAGATTAGAATATCTTATTAATTGGTACAATTATGATATTAGTGAATACACATGAGAGCCATCAAAAAATCTTGCAAATACAACAAAGAAGGTTGAGGCTTTTTATCAATGATATCCATCAAAATCAAGATAAAGAATAACAAATATTTGTTATAAAAGAAATAAGATCCAAAAAAGATAACATTCTACCTTCTATTCTTATTTATATTTTTTATAAATTTGTGATGCTAAGAAGATAAAGAACTAATAATAAGAAAATTTAATTCAAAAGCTATTACTTATTAACTTATTGGACGAGATATTATAATTATTACAACCTTGAAGATGACATAATTAAAATGAAGTTCCTCAAAACTTACATGTCTTTTTTGGAATAGACAGTGAAATGTATTTGATATCACAACTTTAGAAGAAACTTTTGATATTTGGTGATTATATAGGACATAGGAATGACTATTAAAAGTATTCCAAATATTTTATTTGAAAGAAGTTATGAAGGCTTGAATAATGATCAAATAATAGTATAGTCTTTATGCCCTGGTATAAGACACTATCAATGGCTAAGAAGACCTATCAACCATCTTTGAAGAAAACAAAGATTAGAGTATGTGACAAATAAAATTTATCATATCTTGGATTTTTTCAACATATGATGATTGCTCTTTGTGGAACTTTTTTCTAAAAGGGAAGATCATATCATGGACATATATATTATTCTATTATTTATATATATAATTAAATAAAAATAAATAAAATATATTAATTTTATAATATTTTATAAAAAAACTTTTTGGAAGATTTATAGATATTATTTTGATTTTACATGTATTTATAGATTAAAAACTTAATTAAAAAGTTAATCACATCTTTATAACTTATAAAATAAGTTAACTATGTGGTGTACATATAAAAAATTTGCCTTGAAAGTTAAAATACGTGTTTTATATTGTGATTGCTCGTTTTACTTATTCCAAATTAATCTAATGGGAATAAACTCATATAGGGAGATTCAAGCACGGGGAATGACTAGTTGCTTAAGCATTCACATTAGGGTCACACAATCATTTACCTCATGAATGTATCGTCTCTATTTCCAATATCTGAACACACAAGGAAACTATAATCTCTTCCTTCACCTTATCGGTCTCTTCCTTACAGCAATTCAGTCATACCAATAACTGCTATTTCTACCAATATATTCACCCTCATAATCTCCAACTGTAATATTGTGATCTCACAACTTTCAGCACACAATTATCGTCATTCTAATCACTGGAATTCTTCACACAGAACTGCCATTCTTATTACAGTATCATGATGTAACATAGATAACAAGTGAAAGGGTGAAGAAAATATCATGTTTTGAGGATCTCACTTCAAAAATATTATACCAAATTATCTTGGAAAAATAGATATTAGTCAAAGGGTAGAAAAATTAAAGGTGCCAATGCTGCCTATTTACCAATTATGCTTCTATTTACTTTGTAAGGCCATAAATAAGGCAAAACAAGGTAGATTAAAAAAATAAAGGATATAAGCATATGTAAGGAAGAGTTAGGAGTGCAAATTAGTAAAAATTACCTCAAGAAGATGAAAGTTGATACCCAAAGAGGATCGGTTATGAACCTGGGTCGAAATCAGACCCCGAGGCACAAAACCATGCTCTGACGGCGATTCAAGGACTCTTTGGTAGATCAGAGAGTGGAGTTTGATAGAAGATTCAATAGGGTTTCTATAGAAGTTGGATTTGGGTGATTTGGATTTGTATTGACTTTGTAATAGCTTTGCAAAGTCAAGGTTTTTTTTGGATGACTTGGGTTTTATGAAATAAAATAGGGTTTATATTTTGGGTGATTTCAAGAGTTTTATTATAGATCTACAAGTGAAATTTTTTGGATTTATGGTTATAGTTGTGTTCAATATGTGTTGTGAATTTGAGCTCGATCTATTGGTTGAATTGAAGGATATTGAGGTTTAAAAGGGTCAAGGTCTCAGAAAATAGAATTTTAGGTCTAATGAGGTTTTCTAAGATTTCTTGCAATCTATTGGTTGGATTGAAGTGAAACTTGTGTAAAAAGATATTAGACTTGTTTTTCTATGTGTATGAGAATTTTGAGATCAGTCGAATGGTGCAAAGGAGAGATATTGGCTCTGGAAGATTGGCATCAAGATTGGAGAAGGAGGCCGGCCAATATCCGAGCACATTTTTGAGGTTATCATCAATTTGGTAATTCCGATCCTTTTCAATTTTTTTACACTTGTTTTGAACTTAGTTTTCAAGAAGTGTGCAAAATTTGAGTTACGATCAACGGTTTATTAATTAGTTATTGAGGTTTAAATCTGTTGTAGGAATTACTAGGATTTGATTAGGGTTTGGTTTAGGGTTTAGGATTTGGATTAGGATTTAATTTAGGGTTTAGGATTTGGTTAGGATTTGGTTGGGGTTTGATTTAAGGTTTGTTTAGGGTTTAATTTAGGGTTTAGGATTTTATTAGGATTTAAGATTCAATTAGTTTTGGCCTAAAGTTTTAATGAAGTTCAATAGGATTTTAACTAGAATTAAATTAAGATTGAATTGAGATATATTTGAGTGATATTTGTGATCCTTCTAATATTTCTTTGAGAATTCTTATTGTTTGTTTGAAATTTCTTTGAGGTTTTTTTGAATTTGATTAAGCTTGCATAGCATTATTATGGTCTAATTAGAGCATTGTTAGTATTCTATTAGAATTAGGATTTTGTTATTGCAATTTCCATTCTTCCTTCCACAGCAAAGTGTCCAGAGCATTCTCAAGCAAAACTTCACGTATTACGATAACGATGTTTCATACAAACACAGATTCATTCTCTCTACTGAACTATAATCAGATTTCAGAATTCAATCTTTCTTCTTCTCAAATAATATCAATCACATTTCCATTCCATAATTCACTTCACAATATTCAGAAACTCTCAATCCTCTTATTCAAAGAAAATAACAAAAAAAAAAAAAAGAGGTAGCACCGAGCTTACCCCGGCTCACAACTATCACAATAATGGCATTTTCTTCTCCTCTCCCATCCTCCTTATACTACCCCGAGATACCAACTCCCATACTACAGATGATAACTACTTTTCCTGACTATTCATCCATTCTACCTGCTGAACCACCTTTTCAATAGTTATCTATCCCTATTTATACTATACACTAGGTATCTACATTCTGAAAATAACTACTTATTCTACATATATAGTCAATATGTTTTGGAGGTTTTATAAGACATTGCCATGTAGTTTCTAATTAAGAGAATATATGGAGGCAAGAATGAAGCATTCTTCAGTCTTACCAATGCTTTTTTAGTCTTTAAACTTGTTTCAAGACTTTTTGGTCTTCTTATCTTTAAAAATGGCCATTCTAGTTTAATACTATATCATCTTTGAGTGATTATCTAGTCTTTTCAAGTCACACAAGAGTATAATAACATTTTAGTTCTTTGAGATTTATTTCCTTGATATTATTGCCAAAGATAAGAAAAGTTAAGAAGTCTTAAAATAAGAGCAAGGAATAGAAAGATGTTGATAAGAGTGAAGAGTGCTTCACTCTTACCTCTATATATACTATCTAACTAAGAGCTATGTGAAGATGTTCTATAAGATATCCAATATGTGTTCAACTTGCAAGACACATGTCTTAACTTATCTGACAAGTTTTATATATGTATGCCACATAATTAACTTGTATCTCAGGCCACCAATACATACAATATGTAGCTAATTTATTGGCTAAGTTTTTAACATATCAATTAACTACAAATATGTATTAAGTCTAAATGGCTTTTATGAAGCTTTTAAGAAGATTTTTATAAGATATTATCTAATTAATTTATTTTTATTTATTTTTATCTAATCATATTATCTAAATAATTGTTGGAATTAATATGTATGTCCATAACATTATCTCTCTTTTAGAAAAAATTTCTATAAGGAGTGATAAATACATGTTGATGAAGAACAAGATGCAATGAATTGTATTTGTCACATATTTTAATTATTATTTATTTTGAATGTAGTTGATAGATTGTTTTAGTAATTAGTAATATTTCATTCTAAAGCAAGAAGAACACCATAATATTTAATTATTGTTGAAGCTTTTGTAACTTCTTTCAAATAAAAAATTTGTAATACCATTAGGAATTATTTTTACCTCTAATAAAATCACCAAACATTAGGAGTTTCTTCTAAGGTCATGATACTAAATGCATTATATCTTGCTATCTATTTGAGGAAGAATATGTTGTTTTTGAGGATTTTCATCTCTATTACATCATCTTGAAGGCTATGATAATTATAATTTCTTATCTAATAACTTAATAAATAATAATTCTTGAATTGAATTTTTTGAATGTTAGTTTTTTTTTATCTCTTTAGTATTATAAATACAAAAAATGTAACTGTTAATGAATTTTATTTTTTATATTGTAAAGATTTTTTATTCTTCATCTTGAATTTGATGGATGTCATTAATGGAAAGCATCACCCTTTTTTGCTTTATTTATAAGATTCTTAGCAGGCTCTCATGTGCATTCATTAATATCATATCTATGCCAATGAACAAGATATTCTAACTTATTTTGGTATTGCCTTAAATCTACGACTTCTTCTACCTTAAATTCTTAATTATTATTCATCTCTTACTCAAAAAATTGTCTCAACCTCTTCATTGCTTCAAATTCAATCAACTTTAGTTCAATAAAAATTTAATTTTAAGACACCTTAATCCCAATAAATTTTTTAGCAAGTAAAGTTTTGAACTGGGACAAATGTCTCCTCAAAGTTGAAGAACTCAAACTGCTATGATTGTAGATTCTTTTCTATTAAAATAATCTTTAAAAATTCATCTAAATTCAAATTTTAAGAATCTTTAGTTTTTTAAAGAGCTAACAATAAGATGCACCTAAAAATAAAATAAAAAATCATCTCATAATTCAAAAATTTCAAGGATTGATTTAAAAAAACCTATGGATCTTTATTTTTACTTCACTATTTTACAAATTTTAAGAAAATGAGTACATACAAACTTCTTTAATCCAAATTAGGCATCATCTACAATTAAAAATAAGTAAAATCACTTGAAAAATGATCCCACGCTTCTATATATACATCTTGACTACAAATCACAAAAAGATCTTACTTTTTAATATTATGAAAAAACTAAGCAAGATCTCTAAAAACCTTAGTAAGAGATGGGAGAGTAATAGAGAGAAGAAGATAGTGCTTTCTTCACAAAATAGTCTCCAATCAAAGTCAAAGAAAAGATTAAGAATCAAAACCAACTATTTAATCTTAATCAATAAATTTTTGCCATCCGCAAGATACTTCTTTTTCATTGGCTAAAATTCATCCTCCAATTGCTTGTAAATAATAGGTCCAAATGACAAATCAATTTTTTCATTAAATTCAAAATATCAAAAATAATAAGAGGACCTTCTTTGCTTTTTTTTTTCCTATCAATAATAAAATCTAATTTAAAAAATAAATTTAATTATAATTATATTTTTTTATCAAGTAAATACTTAAAATAAAAAATAAAAATTAATAAAAAATATTAGTGGTAAAATATATCTAATTCTAGATAAAATTAAGGAAAAAAAAAGAATTTGAAAAAAAATTATAAAAGTATAATAATTAGGGATTTAAATACTAAGCATGCACCATACTTATAACTAAGATTTGTGATTATCACTACAACCTTCCTTCTCCCTCTTCTTTTATGATTTTAATTAATTTTTTTTATTCATTTTTTATTATAAATACATATAAAATTTACTCTTTTTATATTTTTTAATTAATATAGTATTTTACAATGCAACATCAATAGATGTAATTGATAATTAATTATAATGATTTATTTAAAAATAAAAAATAGTCCAAGCTTACATTAATTTAACTTATTATAAAAACAATTAGTCTTGATATTGCAACAAAGTAACCATATTTTATCACCAATATAGAATTGAGGTTATTTTTTGCAATAGGCATCACCGTTGGTCTTTTCTTATTCTTGATCTTCTTTTAATTGTACCTTTATTATTCTAGTAGCTATAATAAATAATTTTTTAAATCTTTTGATACAAGTTTAATAAGTTTTAAAAAGTCAAAATCATTGAATCATAGATAATAATCATAATAAGCAAAAAAATATATATTTATTAAGTAGAATAATATATCATGTTATTACAAGAAAATACTACCAATAGTAAAAGCATTGTCCAAAATCTTATTGATAATTGACGATATACTTTAAATACTACTCTAAAATTTGATTTACATACTTTTTTTTGTCTATTACAGATTTCTTTTGTCTATTAGAAATATAAAAAATCAAAGATAGATTTATATCTATTTTTAGAATCTTAAAAATTATTCTTTAAAATCTTAATATAAATTAAATCTTTCTATTTAATATAATATTCTTAAGCAATCCATGATAGCAATAGTTATTATAAAAAAAACTTAGTTGTTTCTTCAACTCTATTAGATATTGTACATGGTACAAAAAATGCCATCTTGGTGAATCAATCTACTATCATGAATATAAAATCAAAAGAACTTGAGATTAAAAGATCCATGATAAAATCAATAGAAACAAAAGACCATGATTGCTCTAAAATATGTAATTTCTGAAGAAGTTCATAAAGTCAATGACAAGGAATTTTTTAAAATAAATGTCATATAATTATACAAAGTCTTTGACTGCCTTTCATATTTGATGCCACCAAAAATCTCTAGATATTAGCTCTAAATTCTTATTATATGTAAAATATTCAATTGCTACAAAGTCATGATGAGCTTTAATAACATGTAATTATGCTTCATCTTTTAGAATATATAAGCAATCCTTAAAATAAAAAAGATTATTTTTGAATTCAAACTTAGAAGTATCATAAAACTTAGAAGAATAATTATTAATATCATGAATAAGAAGATAATAGGACATATTTGATTAAACTTACCTGAGAAAGGTTGAATTAATAGTTAAAATTGATTTTGTTGCTTAGAGATGAAAATGCTCTATCTTCAAGAGAATTGTTCTTTGTTGATGAAAAGTTATATTCCTTTCTTTCAATGTAAGATAAAAATATCTAAAAAGAGCATCTAATAAATATTATTACTTATTTGATTGATAAATAATTTTAAAATCAAATCTTAATAAAAACATGTTCTAATAGGCTTAACAATGATTCAAAATATATGTTGATATCAAATACTTGAGATTCTTATAATCCATATATATGATGACTGAGTAATAATGTAATTCTTGAAATGAATCAATGATTGCAAAAAACTCTTTATTTTCAATCTCAAACTCTTTATTTTCAAAATCAACTATGAGATTGAAAATAAAGAGTTTTTTGCAATCATTGAAATGTTTTTAGAATAGAAAGCTATTAGATAGATTTTGTCAATTGTTTCCATTTGTGACAATACCACTGCTACAATAAACTCTAATGCGTCTATTTCCATATATGATGTCTTGTAGAAATTGACACAATACAAAAATAGTATAGTTATAAAAGCTATTTTTAAAGCTTCAAAAGATTTTTCAGCTTATTTAATCCACTTAAATTTTTCTTTATATGTAAGACTTGTAAGACAAGCCACAATTTGAAAAAAAATCTTGATGAAGATCTAATAGTAACTGAAAAATTCTAAAAAATATTAAACATATCTTATTATTTTTGAGACCTTTCAATCTATGATAGTTTGGATCTTTTAAGGATCTATGATTAGATTATTACTTGAAATGATATTCCCTAAAAAATTAATTTGAATAGTGTAAAATATACACTTTGTCACTTTGACATATAGTCTTACATCTTTTAATTTTTGTAACAAAAAATAAACATAGAATTCATGTTCTTTTATATTTTTAAAATAAATTAGAATATTATTTAGATAACATATAATAAACTTATTAAGATACTCTTAAAAAAAATCATTTATTAGATGCAAAAATATAATTTGTATATTTTTGATTCCATAAGACATGACATTATATTTGAAATATCCATACCTATTTTAAAATATAATCTTCTATTCATCCCCTTCTTTGATACATATTAGAATAAATATTCTTCATAGATCTAGTTTTATATAAAACTTTACTTGATTGAATTGATCAAGAAATCTTGAAATCAAAGACAAACAATTTCTATTCTTAATGATAATCTTATTGAGTCCTTAATAGTCCATATACAGTTGTAATGATTTATCTTTTTTCTTTGTAAATAAGCTACAAGTACTTGTTAGAGATTTTGAATGACATATGAATTTTTTAGCTAAATTTTTGTCAATGTACTTCTTGAATATAAACAATTCATTTTGTAATAAGCTATAGATTTGTCCAAATGGCAGTTCAGCTCTTTCTTCAAGATTAATTGAACATTCATATGGACAATGCTTTAAAACCATATCTATATTTTTTTCTTTAAAAATATCTTGATAATCTTGGTATTGACTTAAAATACCAATTATAATTTTTTTACCGTAAAAAATAGATATGGTATATATAATATAAGGTGACACTTCTTTTCTAGCATGCATGAAAGCTCTTGTAGCTATCAATAAAGGTTTAGTTGTATTGGACTTATAAATTTTTACTTTACAAACAAAATCTTGGATTAAACTACGGAAAAGATTAAGGCTACAAGAAATCTTATTTATTTAAGACTTGTATTTTTCTAGCCATGACAATCCTAAAATAATTAGATTTAAAAGAGATCTAATAATATTAAATATTATTAAGCTATTAAAACTAAAAATTATTATATTTAAAAAAATATTTTTATAGATAACATTTCTTGAAGATACCAAATAACTATCTATTATTTTTACATGTATAAGTTTGATTTTCTTGATTAAAGATATATCCTATTTTTTCACAAAGTCTTTATTTATAAAACAAATTGAGGCTAATGAATCTAATAAGGCAAATACTTTATAAATTTTTGGTTCTAAACAAACTTCTATTATAAAATAAGATGATGGATCTTATAAGTGAGTAAGACCTTCATTAGATATTATATAAGATTCCAACTACATGGTTCTTATTATAGCTAGAATAACTTATTTTTTAACATATTATATTCTATAGCAACCATGTTCCTTATTTTGTGATTATATTATTTCTTTGGAAAATATTGAGTAGAATATTTGGATTCTCCATAATATGAGCATAAACCTTATTGATAATATTAAGTCTTTTTTTTACTTAGCAAGAAGTTTGAAACATATTATGATAATTTGCATCGATTCTAGTCTGGATGAATAAGCTTCCAAAAACTTAAAAGATATCACTATGACTTAACTTCTACCTCTCAAATCATATTTTTTTTATTTTTTACATCTTTTAAAAAATGAATTATTACATGCAATGGTTTACACAATAAACTACTTCAACAAGTGTACTCTTGGCATCTTCAATAATAAATTGTTGATATTTCAAAATTGATTGATAAGGACTTTGTCATTTTAATTCATGTCGCTTACAAGGTTTCAGAATTTAATAGCATATATTGTGATTAAATATAATCTTTATTGTTAAATTATGAATTTCATCTCTACTAACCTTTATCAATCATTTTTTCCAAATGTAGTTGTAAATGCTTTGAAGAATGAATTTAAATCATAGAATAGTTTTGAAACTTTTCCTACCAAAGGTGCAAACTAAATTTGAGTCATCAAATCGACTTACTAGTTGTTTTAGGATAAAAAGATATGTTTAAAGTGCTTAAAACTACAATATATGGTGAATAGTATAGAAAATTTTAGACAAATAGAAAATTAGAACATTGTAGAATTAGAGACTTAGTAAGTCTTAGAGGTAATTGGTTTAATATTTTTTTACTTATTATTAAATATTAAAGGTTATTTATTAAAATTAATATTTATATTAGCCTTCTACTTATATATATTACTTATAAAAAACTATAAATGTTATTTAGAAACTAAAAGAAGGATGAAAAAGAGCTTCATGTCTTTTTAATTATTTATATAGAAAGTGGGATTTATAGTGGATTTAAATTGATTTTATTACTATAAAAAATTATAAAGATAAGAAATTATAGTTTCAATTCTTTTTAATATTATAGAAATACTATAGGAATTTTTAGAATTTATTTAGAATATTTTAGGAATTTTTAGAGCAATTTCTAAGACTTTGGTAAAAATAAATTTTACCACTTCAGGAACCATTATGAAAAAATGGAGCAAGATTTGAAAGCCACACTAGGATTTCAGACTAATTGGATGTTTTCAAATACTATAGTGAAGTCAAAAATTAAAAAATATTGGTTTTACTAGTAGAAAATAGGAGGACTAGCAGCTAGTATAGTCCTTTTAAAATAAGGAGGTACACAAGTCCTATACGGGTTGTAGCACCTTGAAGGTAGTTAGAAGGATAAGTCTAAGGTCTTGTGGCCTCTTTTAGACATCCATATACACTACTTGTGAGCCTTGGTGAGGCTCGAATTCTTGATCTCTTAAGCAAGTTATCCTTGAGATAAAAATTATTTATTTAACTTTTTATTTATTTACTTGTTATTTTTAAACCTTCATAACTTACTCATAGTAACTTAGATTTATGTGTTTCTTATACTATTAGAAAGATAAAAAAAATTAAAATTTAAAAAATATATTTTTATTTTTATTTTTTACTTTTTATAAGGTAAAAATTCAGTGAACAAACTGTGACTAGTTTATAGTGTACAATTGCTTGATTGCTCTTGTTTCACTTTTTTTTGTGTTTTGCTTCTTTAGTTTTTGTTCTTACTACTTCCACTTCATACTACCAATTACAAAAAATTCTTAATTGAGGCCATCTTATAATTTAGATTGAAAAATAAATTTTACACTTACATCAAAAAAGAACTCTCTTAGAAAAAAAAATGCACCTATGAATTTAACTTGAGTAAATCCTTTGGGATATTAAGAAAGCTGTAAACTTAGATAGAACTATACTTATTGTAAAAACCCTCAAAACTTTGATCTCATTCTATTAAACTACTTTGGCATACTTATTATTATCTCTCTTATACTTATAGTAACAAGACTTCTTGGATTTAGTTATAAAGTTTATATACTTGCTTCTTTTAATTATACAACTTCTTGGCATAGACTTTGAACTTTATTATTGACTTCTTCCATAGGCATAAGAATAGTACTTCTATGATTCATATTGAAAATTCATGAGATTTCTACCCTAAGAGTATTGACAAGATTGTGAAGAATCTATTTTCACTTCCTTCAAGAATAGCATTCATAATTTTTTCATCCTTAGACAATTCAAATAAATTTATAAGTCAAATTAATAGAAGGTAATCTGCAATCTCTAATATCAAATGAAATTTTTTATAAAGAAGGGCAATCTAAAAAATAATTGATGTAAGAAAACTAAAAAATAGTTTAAAAGTAGATAGTTTGTATTCTTTAATAATACATTAATAGAAGTCGGATAATCTACTTACTTTTAGAAGTAAAGAAGAAAAATGAGTTAGCTCTCATATTGAATTATCAAAGACATGAATCTCAAAGAATTAAAAGATCAATGCACTCTTATGTCACATGAAAAGATTAGATAGTTGTTCAAAGATGATATAATATTAAACTAGAATGACTATTGCCAAAAATAAGAAAAATTAGAAATTGAGCATACTAAATAACTTTGAACTTTCATAAATTTTTAATTTACTTGAAACATATATAAAAAATATTTATTTTTACTACATATTAATTAAGAAGTAATTTTTTTTCTAGTCATTAATGCTAAGAATGTAATCATATCTTGATATCAAAATAAGAATACAATAAATTAAGAGTTCTTATTTGTTCTAATAAAATCAATCATTTATAATACTACCTTAGTTATTAATAGCTATTAGACCATATCTGTAAAATATTCTTAAAATAGTAGTTATAATCTAATTATTAATATTTAGCTTAAAATAATATATTAATCTTATTTTATTATATTTTCTTAAAACCTCTAATACATCAAAAAAATATTAGAATAGTCAAAATATATAGGTCTTGCTAATGTATAGCTAAAACTTTAATAAATACTTTATTTTTTTACAAAAAAACCTATGCTAAATTGTAAATCATTCTCTATTTTTTGTCCAACTAATGTCTTAATCAATTATTTAAACTATTTTTAATAAATCAAATAAATAGCTAATATCTCTTATTTTTATTTTATTATATTATTATGATGGTCAAACTACAACTATGAAGTAAAGTTAAATCCATTTGTAAAGTTGATCATGTTCAATTGTGAATTTAAAGTACAAATCCCGAAATGACTTTTAATTGTAAGGGATCTATAGACAAGGTGAAAAGCCACAACTTCTGAATCCTCTACTGACTAATTTTAAATCTTTCAATTTTAGCTAATCACAGGGTTAAAAAATCCTGTCCACACACATTGTTCACTGAGGAGTAAGACCCCTCAGTGCTTCTAAAGACGGAGACACACCATACTATCTTAATAATTTACATGTCTGAACACAATGGAATCAGCTAAATTAGGTTTATGATTTGGTATCTAGGCGCATGCTCCATGCGTTAACCTAATTATAGGTTATATGATTTCTGCACTAATGCACTCAAGTCCTCTGTAAGTGTCATTAAGAAGGCAAAAAAGGAAAATCTGGGTTGGATGGCAGGAGGCAGAATCTATCAGTTCTGTTTTTCTGCCAAAGTTTTTCTCTGGGTACGTGCGATGGAGCCTGTCATTGCAGGTGATGTGGGGTGTCCTTCCATTTACAGCCTCGAATCCTACATTACCCATAAAACAAAACACGTACCTTTGACCTACCTTTTTTTCAACTCCCCATGGGTATGCTAATGCAGTACGTGGTCCAACACGAATGGGTTCATCTACTGTGAGAAGAAGACAACGTTGCAATACTTCACCACCCATGATGACTTCATATTTGAAATCATGTCGAAGTGCTTTCTGGTGTAATAGTGGTGAACAAGCGCAATTCTGCCTCGCACGAATTTCCATGTTTTTTTCGGATTTTTTTTAGCTCCTTCCTATTTATGTTCACGACAGCTTTACTGTTTTTTTTTAACAACATTCCTCACCTCACCGTGATGCACTTGCCTTCTTAAACCCTGCACAAAACCTTGCACATTACCCTGCTCGTGGACTCTCGTGCATTCCCACCAGCCTTGCCACTGTCTTCACAGACAGAACCTGGATTTAACGTACCATCTGAAGCCCTTCACTGTGAAGTTTAGCCAACCAATTTCATTTCCATGCTGTCACTTCAAGGTTGGATGCCGAGTTGCATGCAATCCATCTAATCCAATATCGCTCCAGTGCCTGCGGGACTGTCCATGGTACTGTCTCTATTCTCTGCCCTGTTGTGCAGCGCAACTCCCCTTGCTCCTGGACGGGATTGTAGTGTAATGAGGATCAGCTTAGAGGTTTGCTGCCTTGATCATGTGTTTCTTACCATTGCATTCCAACGCAGTCTTCCATACAGTTCTACTAAGTGAAATAGCACAGAACTCTCGCCAGAGTGCTTGAAATGGTTTTTGTGCTGTACCACCACGACAACCACTGCCACTACCGACAGCTTCCCCCACCACTTTCTCCTGGGGTACACACAACCCAGTTCAGCTGAACCCTTTCACAAATGATAGCTCTCCCTTTCTTCGAATCCAGTACATGTAGTTCCAAAGTGTGCACCTTCACAACCACACTAACATGAGTTAATCTATGTTGTGTGTGCCATTACATGCTGCACTACAACTCGCCGATGCGCACCTAATTAAACAGTGGCAATTCTTTGGTTTGTGTATTCTTTAGCTTGCGTCGTAAGGACTATTTCTCATGGCTTGAAGAAAAAATCTGCATTCTAATTATAATCCTAATCACGGCGAATCGAACCAACGGTTTTACACATGGAATCTCTGATGCTGAAACGTGCAGCATTCCTAGTCCTCAGTTGGTGCACTGTGTAAACAGAGAACTCAGTTGGAGGTCTGATCAAGTTAATTTTTCGTGTTGGTTTTCGCCGTTGTCCTTAGCGACTCAGCACACCGCAATCCTCCGCATTTCTAAATTGTTTGGGTCTTCGAGGGTGACAAATTGTAACCATCCATGGCCAATTGATTGATGCAAATTCGTCCTCTAAACTCGCAGTAACTGCCAGAAAACACAACAATCTCATAAAAACAAAGCTAACTCAAAATCAAAGCCTAAATCCCAAGCCTGTGGCATCAAACATTCTCCTCAACTAGTGCAGAGAAAACTCAACAACGTGGTGAAGACATGAATTACTGACACTCATCGCAACTTTTGAAATAGTATTTTGTGAGGGTTGATTTTTGGACAATCACCATTATTGGTAGAAAGTCTTGTATTGGTTTAAAAAGTTTTATTCTGGTGATGAAGGCAATACGTGAAGCATTGCAATGACTTGCATAGGATTTATGAATTGTGATTTATGGACATCGGTGGTATCGGGATTTTAAAAATAGTATTTGAAATATGAAAATGGAGTTATAAATCTATATAATAAATTGAATTAGGAAAACACTTGTAAAAGTTATTATATGTTTTAAATAAAAGTTAGGTAAATTTGAGGTTGATTTAGAAGTAAATAAATTGAGAATATTTAATAGTTACTATACTTAGGTATTTTGTGAATTGTAAAATATTCTTTGTCTTTTACATTAGTATTCACAATGTTATTTATCCACAAATAAAAAAAAAAATCATGCATCGTAACAAAGATTTAATAAATAAAAATATTTTCACAACATCTTGCAACTATAGTTTATTTTCTAGTAGTATCTAAATAAATAAATTAATATATATATATATATATATATATATATATATATATATACTTAAATTAATTTTATATGTTTTTTTTCATATAATTAAATTTATTCTACATATTTTATTCACAACATAGATCCATAAATGAATTACAGGGTATTAAAAAAATATAAAACATAAAATGATTTATATATATATATGTACAAAATTTAAATTATATTTAAACTATTAGGTATTGAATGCTTTAGAAATATAATGACATATTCTTTAATAAGTGTATTTTTTATATATTTCTTTTTATATACATATAAATTAATTATCTAAGGTTTTAATAATGAAACTCATAGATATAATAAAATTTTATATTATACAATAAATTTATAAGACTAGTGATTAAATCAATTTATTTAATTACCTTGAAAATCTCTCAACTTCAATAACATATTCTTTTCATCAATAATTTGATTGGTAAAATTTTCTCTTTAATTTAAATTATAAGATGGCCTTAGTTAAGAGTTCTTTTTAATGGTATAAAGTAAAAAGTACTATCAACAAAAAATAAAAATAAAAATAAAAATAAAAAAAGAAGATAAAAAAAGTAAAAAAAGTAGATGCATCAAATACATACTTCAAAACCTTGTCAAAGTATGTTTATTAGATTTCTACTAAGAAAAAAAATTAAAAAATTGAATTTAGATATTTATTTTAAATATTCTTTTAACTTTTCATAGATATAAGGAACATGTGATTTTAAATTATTATAAGTAAGTTTTAAAGATTTAAAGATTTGAAAATATAAAATAAAAATAGTAATAAAATTTATTCTAATCATAACTTCTTCAAGAAATTAAAGTTTTGATCATCACTAAGGTTCACAAGTAGTATTATTAGTTATCTACAAAGGACCACAAAGTCCTAGTCTTATACTCTTACAAACATCCAAGGTGCTATAATTTGTATGGAACATATGTATTTCATTTTCCACGAGTATTACTTTAGCTATTAGTAATTATATTTTTTATTAATAATATATACATATTTGATTACACCTTAATATTCAAAAATATATTATTAGCCTAAGTACATTGAAGTGTCACATATATACATATGTATTCTAATAAATACATATATAATTAGGTAGAAGTATATAAAAGTAAATAAAAGTAGATTGATTTTATAATACCTTCTAGAAAAGCTTCTTAGAAGCTTTATAGATGCCGCTTTGACTTTACATATGTTTATAGTTGATTGGTAGGTTAGAAATTTAGGCAATTAGTTAACCACATGTTGATAACTTGCAGAACAAGCTAACTATGTGGTGTATATATAAAAACTTGCCTTGTAAGTTATGATATGTATTTTACAAAGTCAACATGTTTTGGAAGTCTTATAGTACATCGCTACATAGTTCCTAGTTAAGAATATATATCGAGGTAAGAGTGAAGCCTTCTTCACTCTTGTCAATGCCTTTCAAGTCTTTAGACTTGTTTCAAGTCTTTCTAGCCTTCTTGTTTTAAGCAATAGCCATTTTAATTCAATATTATATCATCTTTGAGTAACTTTTTAGTTCTTTTTAGTGACACAAGAGTGTATTGAGGATTGCTTTCTTCAAGATTCATGTCTTTGATAATTTGACAAGAGTACTAACTTATTATTTTTGTCTTATTTTAAAAGTGAATGGATTACCTTTTCTATTGTTTTATTTTAAAGGTTGCAGACTATCCATCTTTAAACAAATAATCTTGTTTTTTAATACTAATCTTTTTCTAAAAAAGAGTGGATTACCTTCTTTTTAGAAATTTTCATTTGATATTAGAGATTGTGAATTATCTCTTCTAATTTAATTTTTTTTAATTTATTTGAGTTCTCTATAGAATGAAAGAATATGGATGCTATTCTTAGTAGAAGTAAGAATAGATTTGTAACTATTAAGATCTTCATGAACTTATTAATACTCTAAAAATAGAAATCTCATATATTTTTAATATGAATTATAGAGATACTATTCTTATGTCTATGGAAGAAATTTAGGATTTATGTCAAGAAGTTGTACAGTTGAAAGAAGCAAGTAAACCAACCTTACAACCAAATCCAAGGAATTTTGCTTCTACAAGTATAATAGAGACAAGAATTAATATGCCTAAGAAGATTAATGGAATAAGATCAAAATTTTGACAATTTTTGCAATAAGTTAAGTTTTATTTTAGGTTACATCTCTTCCAATATCTTAATGGATTTATTCAAGTTGGATTCATTGGCACATTTCTATCAAGAAATATTCTCTCTTGATTTGCACCTTTAACAAAAAAATGATTTGCAACTCTTTTATGATTTAAATTCATTTCTAGAAGTATTTACGGCCACATTTGGAAAAAGTGATAAAAAAAGAGTAGAATAAAATAAGTTCTTATTTTTATGGCAAGGATTATGTTTAGCCACCATATATATTATTGAATTCCAAAACCTTGCTTGCAATGTGGATTGGAGTGACAAAGTCCTTATTAATCAATTTTGATATGAATTGAAGGATAATATCAAAGATTTATTATTGATAATACCAAAAACAAAATCTTTGGAATAATTTATTGCTCAAGCCATTACATGCAATAATTGATTATTTGAAAGACGTCAAGAACAAAGACTTGATTGGAGATAAACAAGCCAAATAATGACAATAACTTTCAAGTTTTCAAAAACTTATTTATCAAGGATAGAACCAATACAAATTCATAGAATATATTTTAAATCCCTCACAAAGCAAGAAAAGTCTTGACAACATCAAGGAGGTTTAGGCTTATATTATAGAGAAGCTAAATACACTATTCAATATTATTCAAAGAAACAATTCAACTAAAAAATGACAAGCATGGTTGCTTAATAAGACAATGTATAAAAAATAAGTTTCTCCAATTATAATATTGATCATGTAGCTGATATCTTATATAACTTCTAGTAAAGGTCCTATTCTCTCTTCAAACCTTTCAACTTATTTTACAATAGAAGTTTATTGAAGACCAAAAAATCACAAAGTTTTAGCTTTGTTAGATTTAAAAATCTCAATATGTTTTATAAATAAAGATTTTGTCAGAAAATAAGAGATATCATTAATTAAGAAAACTAAACTCATACATATAGAAGTCATATATAGTTGTTTGTTATCTTCTGGAGATACTACACATAAAACTATTCCTTTAGATATAGCAATTAAAGATCATAATAACATAATAATATTTAATATAATAAAATCTCTATTCAATTCAATTATTTTAGGATTATCATGTTAAAAAAGTATAATCCTCAAATAGATTGGATTTCTTGTAATCTTAGTTTTTTTTGTAGTTTAATCCAAAATCTCATTAATCAAGTAGAAATACATAAGTTTAATATATCCAAATCCTTACTAGTAGCTGTAAAAGCTTTCATGTATGCCGCAAAAGAAGGGTTATCTTTTTTTATATATGCCATGCATATTTTTGATGGTGAGAAGATATTAAGTAGTATTTTTAGCTAGTATGAAGATTTCTAAGATATTTTTGAAAAAAAAAAAAATATTCTTGTAGAGTATCATCGTTATGATTGTTCTATCAATCTTCATGAAGGAGCTCAACCACCATTTGGACCAATCTATAGCCTATAACAAAATGAATTAGCTACATTCAAAGAATATATTGATGAAAACTTAGCTAAAAATTTCATATGTCATTCTAAATCTCTAATTATAATTCATATCTTATTTGTGAAGAAAAAAGATAAATCTTTGCAGATATGTGTGGATTATCAAAGAATCAACAAGATCACTATTAAGAATAGGTATCATCTATCTTTAATTTCAAGACTTCTTGATCAATTCAATCAAACAAAGATCTATATAAAAGTAGATCTATAGAAAGTATATAATTTGATATGCATTAAAGAAGGAAATGAATGAAAAACTATATTTTAAATCAGATATGGATATTTTGAATATAATATCATGCTTTTTGGACTCACAAAAGTACCAATTATTTTTCAACATCTAATGAATAATGTCTTTTGTGAATTACTTAATGATTTTGTCATTTATTATTTGGACAACATCTTAATCTATTCTAAGAATATAAAAGAGTATGAAGTTCATGTTTGTCATGTCTTATAAAAACTGAGAAATGGAGGATAATATGCCAAATTAGAAAAGTGCGTATTCCACACTATTCAAGTTGACTTCCTAAGATACATCATTTGCAACAAAGGACTAATAATGGATCCAAAGAAGGTCTAAATTATTATGGATTGAAAGATTTTAAAAATAGTAAGAGATGTACAATATTTTTTAGACCTTGCCAATTATTATCAAATTTTTATGAAGAATTTTTCTCAAGTTGCAACTCCACTTATACATTTGACTTATAAAAACAAACTTTAGTAGAGAAAAGAAGCCAAAGTATTTTTTGATGCTTTAAAGAAAGAGTTTACTTTTGCATCAATTTTATATCATATTGACTTTTTCAAGGCATTTTTTTTATAAAAACATATGCATTAAACTTTGCCTTAGATGTAATACTATCACAAATAGAAGCAAATGATAAACTCCATCTGGTAGCTTTACATTCCAAATTATTTTCAACAACCAAAATTAATTATGAGATCTATAACAAAGAACTCTTTGCAATTGCGGATTCATTTCAAGAATGACATCATTATTTAGAAAGCATCTCAAGTCCAATCATCATGTATACAAATCATAAGAATCTTAAATATTTCATAGTGGCATGTATTTTGAATTATTGCTAAGCTTGTTGAAGCATGTCATTATCAAGATTTGATTTTAAGATCACTTATCAATCCAAAAAATAAGAAGGTTTATTAAATTTTCTTTTTAGATGGTTTTGGTACATCTTTCTAGATGTACCAAAAAAAAAGATACATCTTTTGATCAATAAAGAATGATTCTCTTGAAGCTAGAGCATTTTCACCTTTGATCAATAAAATCAACATTAATTGTTGATTCAATCTTTGTTAAGCAAATTCAATCAAGTATGTCCTTTGATTCTCTTATCTATGATATGAAGATTAATTCTTCTAAGTCTCATGATACTTTCAAGTTCAAATTTAAAAACAACATATTCTATTTTGAGGGACAATTATACATTCTAGAAGGTAGAGTACAATTACGTGTTTTTCAAACTTGTCATAACTTTCCAATAGCCAGACATTTTAGATATAACAAGACTTTGGAGCTAATATTAACAGATTTTTAGTGGCCTCAAATATGGAAGGTAGTCAAAGACTTTGTACAATCATGTCATATTTGTTGAAGTTCCAAAATTCCTTGCCGTCGACCTTATGAACTTCTTTAGCCATTACCTATTCTAAAACAACCATACTCTTTTATTTTTATGGATTTTATTATAGATCTTTTAGTCTCAAGTTTGTATGATTATATATTTGTAATAGTAGAGCATTTTATAAAGATGGCACATTTTTATCATCTACAAAATCTATCACAAGTGAAGAAATAGCTAAGCTTTTACTTAATAATATCTATTACTATCACGAGTTGCGTAAAGATATTATATTAGATAGGGAGATTCAATTTATATCAAGATTTTGGAAAACCCTTTTTAAAATTTTAAAGGTGGATATAAAGCTTTCTTTGGCTTTTCATCCTCAAATCGATAGGCAAATGAAATAGATGAATGAAGTTTTGGAGTAGTATTTGAGATGTACCATCAACTATCATCAAGATGATTGAACAATTCTTTTATCATTAGTAAAGTTTGCATACAATAATTTGGTACATTCTTCCATTCAACAAACATCTTTTTTTACTAAATATAATTAATATCTATAACTTCATAATTTTGACTTTTCAAAAGTTCATAATCTTGCAGCAAAAGATTTGGCAAATCATTTGTTAGAGCTACATAAAATATTAAAGGAGTAGTTAATGGGAGCTCAAGAACAACAAAAGATTAATGCAAATACTTATCGCAAGGAACAATCGCAATTCAGCATAGGTGACAAGATATGATTACTTTGTTGTAATAACAAGACTACTTATCTTTGTGATAAGTTGGAATATTATAGGCTTAGATCTTTTCTTATTAGTATATAAGTCAATGTTGTTGCTTATTGATTATATTTACCGGAGTATATAAAGATCCACTTAGTATTTCATATGTTTCTTCTTGAGCCATATAAGATAGTGAATATCTCAACAAGAAGACAAATTCTACTTTGTTCTATAGAATTGAATAATAATGTCATGAATTTAAAATACTAACTAGAAATCTAAATAAGAAGCTCAAGAAAAATCGGCAAGAATTAGATTAATCAAATGAATATAAGAACAACAATAGAGAGGTGAGCTAGAGCTCCAAGAGGTATGTTGTTGAGACTAAGGATCCCCTTACTTTTGGTTCCTATATATACTACAAGCTAAGAAGCTTCTCAAGTAGCTTCCACAAACTAAGAAGCTTCTCAAGCAGCTTCTACGAATTAGGAAGCTTCTCAAGCAACTTCCACGAGCTTGAAAACTTCTCAAGTAGCTTCTACAAACTACAAAGCTTCTCTAGAACCTTCTAGAATCTTCTACAACTTCTTAGTATATGTCCTTGACATCACCTCCCCTCGTCCTTTAGCTTCGAGGTCTCCAAGAAGTACTCCTATTACAAGTCAGTACCAATGTAAGAAATTGAAAATTTTTTCCATAGTTTTTACAATATATTCTAATTATTGTTTGCATAGCAAGTTGTTCATTGGTTCTTGTAACCAACGATAGTATCATACGCCTTTGATTTTTGACCAGGCATGAACTTCTATGTCTTCATTGTAAGAATGCCTTGCAAACACTCATTCGGGAAGATCACCATAGGCAGGTTCTACCTCAAACACAAACCTTGGCGACCTGTTACTAGGTATCCTCCGTCGTCTTTGTGGTACATGCGGTTCTTCATCTTGGGGTCATCTTTGTGAGATACTTGGTTGAGAGGACATGACTGATATGATATCTAGCTTTTGGCTATCTATATCAGATCGAAAAAATAAGCACTAAATATGGAAGAACGGGCTCACGTTATAGATTTATAGTCTCTAACTATGTCTTTTAGAAGTTCTTTCTCTCCCTTCTTTGTAAGGCCGAGGATTAAGAGGCTTCAACGAGAAGGGACTTCACTAAAAAACTTTCATCGAAAGGGCTTAGGTTTCTGAGGATAGCATCGATGAAACTCCTGTACCTTTTGCGACGCATTGATAAGATTTTTTGTTGGTTCTCATGTGCGCTCATTGATATCATAGCCTCTTCAATACACTAGGTACTCCAATTTCTCCCACTTACACTACAAATCTAGTACCTTTTTCACTTCGTATTCCTCATGGTTCTCAATTTCAATATTAGGTGGCGGACATTGCATTCTTTCAAGAAAAGATGACTCTCGATAAGGCTCTAACAAAGAAATATGAAAGACTGGGTGTACCTTCATAGCAGCTGCTAATCCCAAACGATATGCCATTGGATTAATTTGCTTCTAGATGACAAATGGTCCCAATCTCTAATAGTCCAACTTATCACATGGCCGCTTAGTTTTGACATTCTGTCAAAGTAGCCATATTTTATGTCCAATTTTGAAAGTAGATGCTTGATTCTGAAATTTATATGTGGATGCCTTGTAAGCTTCTTGGACATTTTGCAATTGAAGCTTCAACGTTGTTTGAAGCTCCGATAGTTGTTTTACAAATCTTTTAGTTGTCGAATTGTTATTGGTTGACGGATTCAACAAATCAAGCTTTGGATGATATTCATAGTTAGAAAAGAATGGTGTTTGTTGAGTTGACGCATGAAGGGTGTTGTTATATGCAAACTCGGCTAACAATAGATATGTAGTTCAATCATCTTGCTAATAGTTGATGATGCATCGTAAATACTACTCCAAAGTTTGATTCATCCGTTTCGTTTGGCCGTTAGTTTGAGGATGGAAAGCTGAAGAAAGCTTGATATCCACCTTCAATATCTCAAAGAGAGATCTCTAGAACTTTGATACAAATTAGGTTCCTCGATCCGATACGATACTATCTAGTAAACTATGATATCGATATACATTATCAAGAAAGAACCTTGTTGTGTCTTTGCTTGACGATGTTTTCTTGCAAGGGACAAAGTGCGCCATCTTTATAAGTCAATCTACCACAACAAAGATGATGTTAAATGAATTTGATGGCGGAGGTCCGTCATGAAGTCCATGAAAACTAAAGACCATGGTCGACGTGGAATAGGCAATAGCTGAAAAAGACCATAAGGACGATACAAAGGGTTCTTGGATCTTGAACAAATGTCATAGGAGAGGACAAAATCCTTGACATCCTTCCACATTTGGAGCCACCAAAAATCTCGAGAAATAAGTTTCAAGGTCTTATTGAATCCAAAATATCTCCCATTTGGAAAGTTGTGTCGAGATTAGAGAACTCGAAGTTGTGCTGGTCCTTTTGGAATATATAATTACTCTTCAAAGTATAAAAGATCTCCTTCTACCTTGAACTTGTCATTATTGATATCTTGTGTGATATCAAGGGCTACAAAATCTCCAATAGTTATAGTACGTACCTGGTTGAAGAAGTCAGCATCAATTGGCACTATAGTAGAGCAAAGCCTCAATTGTTTCGACTTCAACAATGTTGTATACTATTGATCAAATGCTGCTTCATCAGCATTTGGTACTAGATATGATCTCTTTGATAATGCATGAGATAGTCCTTGTTGCTTCCCAAGTCAATAAGTAATAATAAAGTCAAATCTGAATAGCAACATATTCTATCAAGCTTGACGATGATTTAGAACTCAAGCTGACATGAAGTACTCTAAATTCTTGTGATTTGTATATACGATCAATGGATGCGCAGCTCCTTCAAGAAAGTGACACCACTCTTGGAAAGAATCTACTATCACAAGAAGTTCTTTATTATGGATCTCATAGTTGATCTCCGCAGCAGAAAACTTTTGAGAGTAGCACACAACCAGATGAAGCTTCTCGCTTGTGCCTATCTGCGAAAGTATAGCTTACATAGCAAAATTTAAAGCATCGGTCTCCAAATAGAAGGCCTTTGTAAAGTTTGGATGTACCAAGATTGGAGATATAGTAAATACCATCTTAAGATCTTAAAATGTTTCTCTGCTAGAGGTCTCCATTTGAACTTATTTTTACATATCAACTGAGTGAGTGGAGCAGCAACTTCAGAATAATTCTTGATAAAGATCTGATAGAAATTAACAAAGCCAAGAAAGCATTCTACATCTCTAATCGTCTTTAGAACTTTTCATGATACGATTGCTTCCACCTTCTTAGGGTCCATCTTCCAGCCTTCCATAGTTGCAATGAATCCCAAAAATTCCATCTCAGTTTGATTAAACAAATACTTCTCCAACTTGGCGAAAAATCCTCGCTTGCACAGTTTTTTAAAGACAAAACGAATGTATTTTTCATGTTGTACTACGTTCTTGGAAAATATCATAATATCATCTTGATAGATGACAACAAAATCTTCAACGTACTTCCGAAAGATGTCATTCATTATGTGTTGATAGATTGTTGAAGCATTAGTAAGACTGAAAGGCATGACATTATATTCAAAATGGCCATACCTTATACAAAAAGCTGTCTTCAATTTGTCTCCTTCCTTGATTTGCACGAAGTTGTAAGCTTCCCTTAGATCAATCTTTGTAAAGATCCTTGTACGCCCAAGTTGCTCTAGAAGACCTGATATCAAGGGTAATGGATAACGATTCTTCTTTGTTATCTTGTTGAGACCTCGATAATCCATACACATCCATAGCGAGTCATCTTTCTTCTTCACAAATAAGATTGGTGCCACAGTTCGCAACTTCGAATGACGATTGAAGTTCTTGGCTAGATTCTTATCAATGTACTTCTGCAACTCCGCTAACTCCATCTACCACAAATTGTAGATTTGGCCAAAAGGTGGTTGTGCTCCTTCTTGTAAGTCTATGGCAGAATTGTATGGTTGATGCTCCAATAGCATGTCGGCATTCTTCTTTTGAAATACGTCTTCAAAATCCTTATATTGCTCTGGGATATTTGCTGTCAAAATCTTCTCTCTGCTTATTGGAGTCACATAAATGACAAACAAAGTACCTTCCTTGGATGATGTTACAAATGCTCTTACTCCAATAAATAAGGATTTTTTGATTTGGGATCTTGTAACAGGCTTACTCTCAGAATGTTCTATAGAAAATTTCATCCTTTGTAACGTCCAATCTATAGATGGGTTATGCATTTCTAACCAAGAAAGACCAAGAATAACAGAGTTTGATGGAATTTTAATAATATTGAAAATAATATAACTATTATGGTCTTTAAACGTCACCTCTATAGATTCTGATTCATGGATGATACTACCAAACAATAAAGGTCGTCCATCTATTACTTCTACGTGAATGGGGTTAGATTTTTGTATTAGAAGAATCTTGTGATGCTTAGTAAATTCTTCATCTAAAAAGCAAGCAGATGCTCTTAAATCTAATAACGCTAAGGTTTTTAGTTTTTGACGGCCAAAAAATAGAAGAATAGTAAAACAATGGACAGGTTGAGCGAAAAGAGAGGAACTTGATTGTTGTTGTCGTATTGAATTATCTTGCCGCACAGTCCTTATTATGGCTGGGCATCTTTTTTTTCCTAAATAAATGTGTCTCTCATCTTGACAATGCGTTGATTTTGCTTCTTGGGATAGTTTCCAGCTTTGTGGCATTTTTCACCACAATACAAGCATAATCCTTCTTCCGTATGTCGTTTTTTTTTTTTTTTTTTTTTTAGAGTTAGAGATTTGACACATATGGCGTCAATTTGCATGTCTTCCACCTTTGAATGTGAATTTAGGCTACTTGTTGACATAATTGGAGCATGGTGAGCCGTATGTTGTCTTGAGCATTGGTCTTGGTGACATTCTAACAAACTATTATCGTACTTCATAGCTTGGCTAATGGCTTTGTTGAGCGTTTACAGATCGGGAAGAGATAATAACAAATCCTTCACGTCGTCCCTGAAGCCCCAATAAAATTGACTCATCAATGCTTCCTCGTCTCAGTTGATGTTACACGCTAATTGTCTAAAATCTGATGCATAGATTGACACGAAGCATGCCCCTTCTCGTAGTGACTGGATCTTTGTTGTAGTCCATCGTGCCTTATCATGTTCGCCAAATGCTTCCGCAAACGCCTCCAAATTTTTTTTGAAGTTATTCAAAATTGACAATCTTTTCTCAAAGAAAGGAGTAAACTATGATAGAGCTTGCCTCGTAAGCAAAGTTCCAACTAGTCCAACACGTGACTCCTCCATCGAATAGCGTTCGGGCTGTAAAGCTATTATCAATTTAATTTGATTGACAAAACCTCAAAACTTAGAATGCGTACTATTGAACTTGTATGAAAGGCTAATTTGGAGCTCCTTTCATTGTAAGACCAATAGTCCTTGAGTCCATCATTATGAAATCTTGCAATGATTC
The DNA here is from genome assembly GCF_059467195.1 of Physcomitrium patens. Taxonomy (NCBI): domain Eukaryota; kingdom Viridiplantae; phylum Streptophyta; class Bryopsida; order Funariales; family Funariaceae; genus Physcomitrium; species Physcomitrium patens. The sequence goes on from NC_143426.1 coordinate 7,789,180, forward strand.
CTTCAATCTCTACAGTTCTTTGTGATAACGTAGCAAGAGCATTCATAATGGTGTCCATCTTAGACTCCGAAATTTTAATCATATTAATATCTTGACCTCCGACCATTCTAAGAGAAGGAAAGAAATGACTCTACAAGAAGGCAGTATTGGTTTACAGGAGGGTACTCCGCAACCTCTAAAATACCTTAAAACCTTCAAAAAGAGGAGTAATCCATTGTCTCCAAAAAAGATAAGATTCCAATATTATAATAGAAGAAATATCAGTTTAGAAGAGGATAATCCGCAACCTCTAAAATGCCAACACCTTCAAGCAGAGGGATAATCTACACTCTAACAAGAAAGAACTAGCTCTGATATGAAAGATGAGTGTATTCTCCACAAACTATCATGAATTTAGAATACTGACTGTAAATCTAAAGAAGAAGCTCAAGAAGAATGGGCAAGAATTAGATTAATCAGATGAGTACAAAAACAACCTTAGAGAGGTGAGTTAGAGCTCCAAGAGGTGTGTTGTCAAGATTGAGGATCCCCTCAGTCTCAGTTCTTATATATACTACAAGCTAAGAAGCTTCTCAAGTAGCTTCTATAAACTAGGAAGCTTCTCGAGTAGCTTCTATGAATTAGGAAGCTTTTCAAGCAGCTTCCACGAGCTTGAAAACTTCTCAGGTAGCTTTTACAAACTACAAAGCTTCTTTAGAACCTTCTAAAATCTTCTACAACTTCCTAGTGTATGTCCTTGACAAATAATCGAGAGTTCAAGGTGGAAGAAGTTTTAGATTCTAGATGGCTTCAAAATAGGTTGAAATATCTTATTCATTAGTATGGATATGATATTAATAAATGCATATGGGAGCCAACAAAAAATCTTATAAATATAGCAAAGAAAGTTGAGGCTTTTCATTAAAGACATTTATCAAAACAAAGATGAAGAATAACAAATCTTTGTTATAAAAGAAATAAAATCCAAAGAAGATAATATTCTACCTTCTACTCCTTTTTATAACTTCTATGTATTTGTGATGCTAAGGAGATGGAAAATCAACAACCAATAGATTCAACCCAAGAGTTTTTACTTGCTGACTTATTGGACAAGACATTAAGATTGTCGCAATCTTGAAGACGATGTAGTTGAAATGAAGATCTTCAAGAATGGCATATCTTTCTTTGAATAAATGGCGAGATACAACATGTTTGATATCATGACCTTAGAAGAGACTTTTGATGTTTGGTGATTTCATTAAAGATAGAAAAAACTCTTGACGGTGTTTTAATTATTTTTTTTAAAAAAAAGTTATGAAAGATTTAACAATAATCAAATAACAGGGTGGATTTCTTGCCCTGATATAGGACACTATTGATGGCTAAGAAGCCCTATCAACCATCTTTGAAAAGAACAAAGATTAGAATATGTGGCAAATAAAATTTGCCATATCTTAGGTTTTATCAACACATGATGATTGCTCCTTGTAAGACTCGTCCCTAGAAGGGATGTAATGTCACAAATATACATAGGTACATTAATAAATACCTATATGATTAGATAGAAGTAGATAAAAATAAATAAAATAAATTAGTTTTATAATATCTTCTAGATAAGCTTCTTAGAAGCTTCATAGATGCTCTTTTGACTTTACATGTATTTTTAGTTGATTGGTAGGTTAGAAACTTGGACAACAAGTTAACTACGTGATGGTAGCTTGCAAAACAAGCTAACTATATGGCATACATATATAAAACTTGCCTTACAAGTTAAGATATGTGTCTTATAAAGTCAATACATTTTAGAGGTCCTATAATATATTGCGACATAATTCCTAGTTAAGAGTATATATAGAGGCAAGACTGAAGCCTTCTTCACTATTGTCAATGCCTTTCTAATCTTTAGTTTTGTTTCAAGATTTTCTAGTCTTCTTATTTTTGACAATAGCCATTCTAATTCAATATTATATCATCTTTAAGTGACTTTTTAGTTCTTTTTAGTGACACGAGTATATTGAGGATTTCTTTCTTCGAGATTCATGTTTTTGATATGAAGAGCTTTTTAATCTTTCATTTTTTCAATATAGCTATCTAGAGTAGTAAATTTATTTTTACCTAAGTCTTGAAATATATGTTAAAAATTACTAAAATTTTCTAAATAAAATTTTAATTAATATTAATTTTTTAAAAATATTTTAATGATGCTAATATTAATTCATAACTACTTAATTTTATCTTATTCTTTTTATAATAAAAAATTAATTTAAATCATTTTAGAATCTTATTATTTATATAAGTTAATAAAAGTTATAATGTTCTTTCTTATGATACTTTTACCCACTAAAAAATATTAATAATTTTTAACAGATAATACATATAAATAAAAGATCATCATAGATGTTGGTCTCAACAACTAAATAAAAATTATTATAATCAAAAAAATATATTAAATCAATTAACATCATTGCCTTGAAGACTTATTAACACATTAATTTAATGACTTTTTACATAAAAAGGCTTTTTAACTTATAAAACCTTCTAAATCCTAATAAATATTTATATAATCAAATAGACTCTCTACTATTAATTTTTTTGCATCTACTCAATTTAGAAACTATGTTTCTAATATATCCACAAATAAAGATCCATTGATAGAGACTCATACATTGATAATAGCAAAAAATGTGGTAGATGACATATTATAGTGGCAATAGCAAAAGTTGTGGTGACATTAAAAATATCTATATAAATAAGAATATATATATATATATATATATATATATGTGTGTAAAGAATATAAGAAATATTATTAAAATAACTAAATAAATAAATATAAAAAGATATTTTATATAAAAAATTAGATGTATAAAATTATTAATAAAATATTGTTTAAATTTTTATAAAATAAATTCACTTATTTTTATACAATTAAAACTTTATTAAAAATTACATGATCCATAGTTAAAGCCTTAAAGATAATTAATTTTAATTTTAATTTTAATATTTTATAATCTTATTAAATTCTTATTTGATTATTTATTTCTTTATTAATTAATTTATTTTGTGTGTGTATATATATATATATATATATATATATATATAGAATAATAAAAGATCCATTTTTCTCACATTCTATAGAAAATGAAAATTTAAAAAACCTACTTTATATTTTTGTCAATAAAAAATATAAATATATTTTTTATAAAAATAATAAAGTTAAACAAAAAAATTGTCTTAGCTTTTAAATTATATTATATGTATTACATAAATATATATATATATATATATATATATATAGTTTGAATATAATCTAGTTTTTAGTACAAAAAAATCAAATTTTTATTTTATTTACCACAACTAAGAAATTTTTTTAAGTGCTCTCTTGTTTAAACAATTTGATAAATTTCTCTAATAATCAACAGGTCATCCATTAATGCAACTAGAATTATAAATTTTTGTTCTAATCACATCCTTTAGTTATAGTATTGTTGTTCTATTAAGCCGAGATTAAAAAACCCGCTGAGGTTAAATTTGGACCTATAGACCTGTAGTAAATGGGGTGGGGCTGAGTTGGCAGCGCCAAGTGGGATGAGGCAAAAAGATCTAAACCAAGGGCAAGCAAGTTGCACCCCCGCGCACTTGGGATGTCGCTCTCGGAGTTTTGCCATATTAAAAAAGGGCCGAAGCCAGTCGAAATGCTTTGGCGCTGTGCTCCTCTCTCGGGGCATTACATTTGATTTGCTACAGACAAGCCCCAGGCGATGGAGGCTCTTCGGCCTCATCAGACCTGGAGCCGCAGCAACATTGACAGCAATTGACGTAAGTGCAACTTGCTTAATGCCCGATTTTCGCATGAGGTTGAGAGACGGGCGGAATTACGTGTGAGCAGGTGAATTGGCGGGGGACGACGAAGGAGCTGCGGCTGATGATATGGTACGGTGTTTGGAGAGCTATGCGCGCCAGGAGGAATGCGTCAGCAGGTGCTGCATTTGTAGAATAGGAGGAGGAGGAGGAGGAGGAGAAGAAGAAGAAGGCGGCGGTGGTTAGGTGCGACTGGGAGCGGAGGGAGGTCAGCAACGGTAGAATTTGCTGATGCCTTCCGTCGCGAAGTCGCAGGTGCTCGCGTTTCTCAAGCAGGTTTGGGACGTTGACCTAACTGCGATTGCCAGGGATGGTTTCGGGATGCGCTGGGGTGGAAGGAGTGTTCGTTCTTTTTAAAATAGAATTAAAAAAGTATATCTATTACCTTTTTTTTTGTCCAATTAATATTATTGCCTTGGTGTTTCGAACTGGCTTTTTCGTCGGTTGTTGTTGTGGATATAATGTATGGGATTTTTTTTTTTTTTTTTTTTTTTTTTTTTTGGTGTGTGTGTGTGTGTGTGTTGTGGTGAGACGGTTTGATGTCTGCGATCTATAGCTACTGGTGGTGTAGCATGGAGTTGATGAGGTGGTGGAGTTGTCATCATTGTTTAGCGATGGTGTGTTTGATATCTCTATTGTAGAGGATTAGAATTTGGAGAGGTTTGACGACCTGTGGAAAGGATAAACCTATTGTACTTTCTTCTGAAGAAGCTTATAATCAATGGTGTGTCGAAAGTGCTTAACTCCACATGGTATTGACTCGCTTTAGATGTTGGATATGATGCACTTTCTTCTCTGGATATGTCCAAGGCGTTCGATATTTCAGTCTAGCCTTCGACTCAGTAGTCCTTGTCACATTCACAAATTACTCGTTCATTTTCCTTTAAGAGCACAGTAAACAGTACATTGAAATGTAGTAAGATGTTCTCGGATAACTCCGTACCTGCCCCGATATTTTCAGCAAGCAGTTGGCGTATGTTATTGGTTTCTTTACAGGTGCGCAATGAAGGGGGCGTAGTGTTTGCGGGGCTTGCAGAAAAGGCCTGGTGTGAGGCTGATGAGGAAGCCGCTGATGCTGCATATGAACTAGCGTGGGAGGAGCTACACGGAGGACCTTGGAAAGACGTGTCTCTAGTATGGCGTGATGCGTTTTCTCTCTCTTGCTTGTCTTTGGCATCATGCCATCATCGTGCCAACCGGCCTGTGGAAGCTATGAAAATTTTGGATCTTGGCGTGATCATGGGAGGACCACGATTTCGTACCGAAATTGATACCTCACTTCACAGCATCAGCACAGCAATGGCCTCAACGGAGGGCACTAAGACGTCGTTTGGTTCGCACCGAGGGGGTCATTCACAAGGAGATTTTCCGAATGCGCAAGACATACATCTGAGAATGATTAAAAAGGGGAAAATGCTGCAAGAGGTAATAATATTATCTTGTTCTGATTTGATTTCTCTCTTTGTGTAGCTGAATACTCACGTACTTTTTCCTCATTATGTTGTTGCTGGCGTTTATGTTGCCAGCGATAAGACACTGTAGCTCTTTCTCGTGAAAACGTGAATCCAGGGTCGACAAGGCGAATGTATATATTGGCTTCAAATCTTACCTTAAGAATATCTACCCTACCGCAAAATATCTTTGAATGTTTTCTATCTCTTTGTCATGTGTCATTTGATAAGTGAAATTACTTGTGGTACGGGTCATGTTAATCCAGACTACAGGGATAGACATTTATGTTGGTCATTATGATTCTGTCTACGACTCAACTGGAATAGATTGACTTTTTGGGGCTATTTTGAGTCAAGAAGTGTACTACAGTACATCTTATTCTGTATTCCAGATGCTTTTTCTTGGTAAGGGACGTGTGACATTAACAAATTGTGATTTGGTTATTTCAGGATTTGAGTACTCTACCGGCGGGGTCCTTGCGGGGTGACAGGGTAAAGCAAAGAAGTTGTCCTCCTCTGGAGGATTTCCTCCGTGATTATTTTCTGCCTGGAATACCATTGGTACTCACAGATTCGATCGATCACTGGCCTGCTATGCGAAACTGGAATGACATTACATATCTGCAAAAGGTCGCTGGTCATCGCACGGTCCCCGTAGAGGCAAGTTTTTATGAGCTTCTTGTTTCGTGTAATGACTAAGCGATTGAACTGCTGGGCAGAAGTTTCTATATGGGACTTTCTTTTGGGCTTAGTAATTTGAATTTGTGACAATCAGGGCAGGTGGGGGAACATTATCTTGCTGCAGATTGGAAACAGGAGCTTATGACAATTTCCGAATTCTTAGAGAGATCTCTTACCCACTCTGCACAATCCACTAATCGTCTGTATCTTGCCCAACATCCACTTTTTGAGCAGGTGCGAAGGGCGCAGTTGATGTATCTGTGTTTCTCCTGTTTTTTGAGGCATCATTTACTAGTCTAGACTTTGACAACGGAGTCTGTAATGTTCATTTCTTGTTTTACACTATCAGGCTCTACTGCTGATTGGAGACACTTGGATCTTCCTAACTAAGAGAAAAGTTTTTGTTTGTGAATCCAGGTCCCAGAGCTGCAAGCAGACATTTCTATTCCAGATTACTGCTCCATAGGTGGGGGTGACCTCCAATCCATAAATGCCTGGTTGGGCCCTGCTGGGACGATTACTCCTTTACATCACGATCCTCATCACAACCTTTTAGCACAGGTCTCAATTGATTTGCATCTAATTTCTCTGTTCATTAATAAAGATTGTGCAAATGAAATATGTGTAAAAGCAATAGTGTGTTATTGCTGATCAATAGCTGGAGAATATGTCATTAGTAATTTGAGATCAAGTGCTATACTAGGTTTTCTTATGTTAACTCTCGCAATGAACAGTTTTCTGATTACATGATTGTGGTCTTACAGGTGGTGGGACGGAAGTATGTAAGATTATACTCTCCGGAATCCTCTCAAAATATCTATCCATACCCTGAACCGATGCTTTGCAATTCCAGTCAGGTACTCACAGTCATGCTAACATCATATCACAGTTGTCAAAGTATGCATTACTCCTACTTAATCCGTATTTGATACGTTTTCTCACCATTCAATTTGCGACACACAGGATTGAAGTGAACTAGGAAAAACACATCTAATTGGTGTGACCTGGTTGTCTGTTTCCAGGTTGACGTGACCAATGTAGACTTGGTAAAATTCCCAAACTTTGAGCACTTGAAGTTCACGGATTGCATTTTAGAGGAAGGGCAAATGCTTTACATTCCACCAAAGTGGTGGCATTATGTGGAGTCCCTTACCCCTAGTTTTTCTGTGAGTTTTTGGTGGGCTACTTAGGATGAGGACTGGTGATTATTCTCAGCATCTAGTCTGGTCTTGTATGACTAGTTGGATCACTTCAGAGTCTCTTTTGAGTGGGCGTCTTACATGCTGGTATGTCCTCCATTGTTCGGAGCATTTTGGAAAGCCTTGGATAAATCGGTTTGAAAGGTACATTACATTCTAGATTCAATCGCCTTTAATTGTGATACAAGACCTCAAATGTTGAAAATTTTAGTTAATTATAATGAGCATGGCTGTCAGGATACAAATGTATATTCTACCGCATTTGGAAAACCATCACTCGCTCAAAAGTGTCCTTTTTTTGTACAGATTCTTTTATATTTTAGTACCTTTTCCTTGAAATGGTAATTAGGTTATTGGTGTATATTTTGTTGTTTTGCATTAAAGAAGTCATTTTTTATCATATATTTATGTTTTGTTGCAATTTAAGCAATAAATTATAATTTTGATAATAGTACATGCAAGTCAATAAAATTCACTTGATTTTTAGTTTCGTAACTGTTTAGAGTCTTTTGCAAAATAAATTTCTTGTAGACTACAACAAGGCTAGGTTGATGGATTGATTTGTGACAAGTACTGGTATTAGGATTTTGGTGGTGGATAAATGTAAAATCATTTAAGATTAATTTGATTTCCTAAATCTAAAACTAAGACACACTCAGAAGAGTTTTACATTAAAAAAAAACTGTATTGTATTAAGCTCCAAACATTATTGTTTATTAAGTTCTAGTAATTGTGTTTGTTTTTTTCTGTTTTGTTTTGTTTTTTGTTTTGTTTTGTTTTGTTTTTTTTTTTTTTTTTTTGCATTGTTATATTTAGTAGGTCAAACAAATTTGTATTTGACCTGTTACATTTTGTTGAGCAATGAATTATGCATGTATAATTTAATTGGTGGATTTAAATATTAATAATAAGATGTATTTGTAAGTATGTTACATTAAAACAAATGCTGTATTTGAAAATAAAATAAAAAAATACTTCGTAGTTGAAAAGACCTTTTTAACACATGTGTAAAGAGATTAAAAGTCAAATAGGTGATTTTGAGGGTTTGAAGAATATTTAAGATAACCTTGGAAAAACAGTTTTCTTTGAGTTACAAGAAATAAAAAATTACCAATGATATAAAAAAACATATTTAGGAATTGACCTTGAAAATATTAATTTTAGGTTTTAAGACATTAAAGTAGAAGTTTAAAATATGAATTGTGTTTTTAGTGAAGAATTGCATACGTAAATCATCAAATTAATACATATAAATGATCAACTTTAATCTTGTTATAAGAATTGTGCAATAATCTTATAATTGAGTAACAATTAAAATTTGTAAAAACAATTGCTTCCAATGAATAGAATAAGTGCCATTAATAAGTTTGATTTAAAAAAAAAATAACTTTAAAAATAAAAAAATAAAAACTAATTGATATTAAAATATTTAAAGGATATTTAAAAATATATATAAATTTAAAATTGTCACATAAATGATAAGTAGAAGAAATAAAAAAAAAATCAAAGATTAAAATTTGATATTGGTGTTATATTAATTGCAAAGAAAAGCATTTTTTTTATATACATCTAAAATAATTTTTATTCTATTTTTACCATTAGATTTTTTTTAAAAAATATTTTCTTGAACAAATTAAAAGAAAATTAAGACTACAAGATATCTAATCTATCCAAGAACTATAATTTTTTAAGACAATGAATCTATAACAATTCGATTAGATTTAAATTTTATAATGCTAAATACTACTAAATTTTTATCATCTTCAAAAATTATTTCTATCAATAGAATTTTTAAGGCAATAGTTTTAAAAGATAAAGATCAACTATCTTTAACTTCAACATGTATAAGTTTGATTTGTTGGATCAACAACATCTAGTCATACTTAACAAAATTTTCATCAAAAACAAATCAAGCCATTAAAACTTAACAATGCTAAGGTAGAAACTATGTAGATTTTAGATTCTAAAAGCACTTATAATTTTTTTTAAAAAAAATTCAAAATATAGTACATAATCTTTACAAAATAATATTCTATAGGAATATCTATTTATATATATATATATATATATATATATATATGTCTTGCTTCTTTATTAAATAATATTAAAACATATGTTCTAATTTCCTACAAAATATGCATGATCTTTTTTGCTAGTATCAAGTATTTTCTTGTAGTGTGAAACATTTAAATTGCATAACAACAATCTACATATCTTTTTGGTCAAATTACATACCTTGATTAGTAAAAGTATTTGTTATAAAATTATAGAGGTGTTGAAGTACCAAAGTATACAATTTTATTGACACATAGAAAGTTGGTTGTTGCATTTAATAATAATATCAACTATTTGATTTAATATCTTAGCATAAAACAAGTTTAATAACAATTTCTTTACAACATATTACAATGTATAAAAAATATCAAATAATAGTTATAATATCATTTTACTTGACATGAATTGTTAGTTTTTAAAATTAAAATATTTTAACAAGTATTTATTAATTTTATTTTAAAAAAATCTAAGTTTTAGAATTCTAGGTTATTATTAGTCTAGCTTGAAATCTAAGAAAACATAAATAAGATTAAAAATGGCATGAAAACTTACCTTCATATATAATAGGTAAAAAATAATTATTCAAAAGCTTTCTAACAAATGTAAGGCTTATAATCTAGGTGTCCAACTTGTAGGTTGTTTTATAGAATGTTTTCTATGTAATTAGAAATGTATAAGAGAAGTTTGCTTAGTTACATGACATATAAGAAAAATCTATAGATAAAATTTTTATTTATTATTTTCAAAGAATAATTATATAATTAATTTTTAAAATATATTTCAACTATTTTTTTTATTCTTCTTAATAAAGTAATATAAATAATTATCATATCATTATAAGTTTTGCATGATTTTTTAGAATCTAAAATTAGATGATTTATATTGAAGTTTATAAGTAAAAGTGAAAGTAGAATAAGTTATCTTTTAGAAGATATTATCTTAGGTAAGTTTCTAATGGTGAAAGGATTAAATCTTAGTATATGAAAATGCATCCTATAAAGAAGAGACAAGGTCAAAGACAAATAGTTAAGAGTAAAAGGATAAAAGATCAACTAAAAAATATCCGAAAATTAAGTAAGAATATATAATATATACTATAAGATATCTTTGAAATAAATGAGTTGGCAAAAGATACTAAGAGCATAAAGGATATGCTAAAGAATTATCATTTTAGTTAATAAGATGCTAAAAGATATATTTGGGGTATCATTGGATGGATGTAAAAGTCAAAAAATGGAAGTTATTATTAAGGGCAACAACCACTACTTATAAGTAATAAGTGTTAGAAGTGAGAATCATCTTACTCTATACTTTCTTTATGTATAATCTTATTAATGCTATGTGTTGTGACTTCAAAGTTGTCTTTTTTCAATAGATTATGAGCCTACTCACCTTTATTTGTGAGTCTTGAAGTTCTTCGAAGTTTTTGATGTTGTGAAGAATAGAACTTATGGTTGTTGTTGATATTAGTGTTTGGTATCTTCTAATCCTACTTTTGTAATTAATTGTTGATGTAGTTTTGCATTTATTTTTTGTTAAGTGCATACATGGTCTTGGAGATTGTTAGACACTTTAGAATGATATTTGAGAGTACTAGTGTTGGATTTCTTTACTTAGTTCTATCATTGGTGTAGTAAAATTATTCTTTTATGTATTAAAGTTCTTAAAAGATCTTCTTATAGTAATAAGAGGTGTTTTATAAAATTAGAGATAAATAAAGAGTGGTAAAGCTTATAAAGGAGTTTTAAAAAGAGAATAAACTTATAAAAAGTCTTATAAGTGAAGTTGAGAGTGATTTAAGAGTAAAATCATTAATTTACTCACTAAAAAGGCATTTTGAGTTTTTAAAGCAATAACATTTTTAACTTGATTTTGAGAGCTCTGTTACTTCTTTTTTTGATTTTCTTTGATATATTTATTGCTTATATATGGTTTTAAATAAAGGTGAAGGCTTGAAAGAAATTGAAAAGTTTAGAGGTCACAACTTCTACCATTGGAAGAAAAAAATAGAACTTTTGTTAGCTTCATTGAATCTTTGAAATATTATAGACGAAAGTGAAGAGCTTCGAAGCAATGATCTTGATGTCAAGGTAAAGGAGAAATACAAATATTGTAAAAAGAAGGCTTTTGGGTTGATTGCAACCGATCTTGATGATACAAAATTTTCACACACAATTATTTGTAATAGACTAGCATTTTGAAGTTTTTTTTTTTTTTTTTTTCTTTTTGATCAATTTATAGATAAGTTTTAAAGATAAGAAAAATATAAACATTCTAATCAATGTAAAAACATAAGAATTAATTTAAGAAATTACTATATTTATAAAAAATTAGATAATTTTATAAAAAAATATTATAAAGTTAAAAAATGAAATAAAAATACAAACAATCCTTGTGATAACTTTAGTAGAGATTATTATAATTTTATAGAAAGTAAAGGAGCCTATATAGCTGCCATATCTAAGTGGATTATAGATTCTGGTATTATTAAGCACATAAAATTATATAAGTGTTTATTTGATATTCATGAAGTAATTCTAATAATAAAAGTTTAATTGGAAGACAATGGCATGGTACAAGCTATTATAATTGAATCCATCATAGTATAGATTTTAATAAAGGACCAAATTAAGAGGATCAAATTGAAAAAAGTCTTACATTTACCAAAGTTGAAAAAAAATCTTCTTTCAATAATCAAACTTGTATTACATTATAGTAAGGTTTAATTTGACATGAATAGATATTTTGTGAAGACATTGAATATACAAGATATTGCTAAAGGCTTTAGAGATGGCAACTTCTATTTTACCAATCGTAAGAATATTAATGAAATTGAAGTAACAATATTTGTTGAGTTTCTACAAGATTAAGACAAGTTTGGAATTTGGCATTAATAACATGGTAATTTGAATGCCAAAAACATGAAGGATCTCAATTCCATAGTAAGTAGCTTGAATCTTGGTTCATTTAGCTACAATGCCATTACATTTTTTTGCAAAGGTTGTATACAAAGGAAATAATAAAGGGCTTTATTTCTAAGTAGAGTTGCAACATGTGCAACCAAGTTATTGGAGATTATGCATTTTGATGTTTGTAGACCAATGAAGATACCATGAATTAAAGGAGAAAGGTACTTTGTCACATTTATTGATGATTTTTAAAGAAAGATGTGGATTTACATCTTTAAAGCCAAGGATGAGTATTTTTCATGCTTTAAGGAATTTAAGGCACTTCTCAAGAAATAATGTGAATAAAAAATCAAAGTGTTGTGTATAGATAATAGAAGTGAGTATATATTTAAGCATTTTGATGAATTCTTGAAGATTCAAGGTGTTGCAAGATAACTTCTACTTCTTACATTCCATAATTAAATCAAGTTATTAAAAGAAAAAATCACACCATTATAGTAATAACAAGGAGTACATTTCATGCACAAAATCTTAGGCATGCATTTTGGATAGAAGCCATTGTAAATGTAATGTATATAAGGAATATGTACTTAACAAGTGCACTCAAATCAATGACTCCACAAAAAGCTTTGAGTGGCAAAAAACTTTATTTTTAATACATAAGGACTTTTGAATGCATTGCTTATACAAAGTTATTAAATTATATAAGGTCCAAATTTGATACAAAAGGTATAAAATATGTGTTGGTTGGACATTGTAAAGATATCAAGGCATATAGGACAATGTATTTAAAAATCAAGAAGATCATTAAGAGTAGTGATATAGAGGTTTTGGAGTATAAAAATACTTCTAAGCACTTAGAAATATATCCAAATAGAAATAATGGTATGTTTATAAACACATCTTAAATTTTAGCAAAGAAAGAAGAAAAAAATGCTGGCAATACAATGATGGTGGTAGAAATGCAAATCAAGATGAAGAGCTAAAGAAGATAGACTAAAGTTTTTTTATAATTATTTAAGGTTATTTAAGATTCTATTAGACTTGATAGGATTATTCTTGCATTTCTACTTAGCTTCCACAACTAGGCGCCCAATGCATTTTCAAGCAAGAACATACAAAATATAATATCAATACACATAAAGATCTTCATAGAACTTCTCACAATATATTTGATTACCAAACTGAGCTATTACCTTGTATGGTTTTTAAGCACCCTAAAAGATGGGGCTTACAAATGATATAGAAACTACCTCTTTCAAATCTTTAAAAATTAGAATATGTTCATGAAAGTATTTAAAAAAAAATTTAGATCAAAAGTAAAGCAAAGTAATGTCCTTACAACTATTTTTTTTGTGATAAGAAAAAAGAGAAGAAATTATTAAATATATTTGGCAATTTTAACTAGTAATAACCTAGTTTGTGAAATTTTTTTTCACGGATGATACCTTCATCCATTTTTTATTCAAGAATTTAATATTGAAAGAATAATTTGAGAGATTCTAAAAAATAGGCCAAATAATTTAAAAGAAGCTAAAAAAAATTACTTAGGTAGTTAAAGACATCAACAAGCAGTAAGATCAAATGTAGAAAAAAGACGACGAAAGAATTCTTAGTTTCATCCCTATAAATACTCAAAACATAGAGAATTCTCAAGGATATTTGTATGGAGTTGTAGGAACTCAATTTCAATCATCAAACCACTATCTAATACCCTTAGAGGTTAGACCACCTTCTATTCTTTCTAAAATGACATATCTAGAGAATAGAAATAGATGAAAGGAGGACTTTAAGAATAAAGTTCTTTAAAATCAATAGTGGTTCCAAAATGAACTTGCCTAGAAAATAAAGGCTATGCAAGAGCAAAAGATTCTTTTAATTAAAATTCAAAATTTAAACCAAGCCTCACCTCCTCTGGAATCTAAAAGGCACACTTCAAGGCTTTGGTATACTCAGTATGGGTAATCAAGGCATACAAGCCATTTTTCTCAAACTAACAAAATTATCAACAAATTAAAGAGGACTGCAATCATATGTTCTACTTCATAGGAATCAAAATATGGTGGATTTCTATTTCCAATCTCAACCTCAAAGAAATTCCATCCAAGGCTTTAGGAACTAGTAATAATAACAAAAAGTGGTGCACCACCTTTGTAAAAAAAGAAGCCATCTATTGAGTAGTTGTTGGATAGAAAATGGAATAATATGTAAAAAACTATAGAAAAAACCATCCTACGAATGTGTAAAGATAATTTAAAAATATAGTATCTTTAAAATTTCTTCAAGAAAATTATCAATAAAAAATCTAAGACTATTTGAAGGAGGCAAAATCTCAAATTTAGATAATAGCTTAAGACCTCCTAACCTATTTCATGATTATAATAATAATCATAAAATCTAATATCTTCCCTCAGGTTTAAATATATAAAGAAGATTTATTTTATTAAATAGTAGCCAATATCAATATGGAAAATAAAATAAAAGAAAAAATTCACAAGATGTAAGATATTTAGAAATACTATTTAAAAAATAAGATTCTCAAATCATTCAAAACTAGCTATCATCTTTTTAAATAAATTACATCTCTTATGAAGAAGTTCCTAGTATGGATAAAGAATCTCTCTCAAGTGCAACTTTTTGAATCTTTTTTATTTAAGATTTTTTTAAGTCTTCATTATAATCAAAGTATTTTTTTTTTCATATTCAAGACTATCATAATATATATACTTTTTAAAAAATCCCTTTAATCCCTTTGATGCATATAAACAAATAGTCCTTTAGTTCTTCTTCAACTTATGCATATCTACTCTCAATTCTCTCATATCTTTAATCAATTTCTCACGAATGTTTTTGAGAAGAATCTTACATGTGTCTTGGATTGGAGTAGATGTCACTGGACTTGATGGAGTGATTGGCATCATATGTGGTAGAGCTTCATGCCTCAAAGCCCCTTCTTTTGCTTTCATCTGCCATTGCTTGGTCACCAATAGCATTGCATCTTCTACTTTCATTCAATCATTAGTTAAACCTCCTTCACTGGACTTATCAGCAAAGAAGACAATAATATGCTTCATCTAATACTTTCAAGAAGATCTTGGTCTTCTTTGCATTCAATAAAGGTTTTTTTAAAGATGAAACTTAAAAAAAAATTCTTTCAAACATCCTAAGTAACTCATTGGGAGCTATAGACCTGCTTAGTTATAATTCAATCCATTCCAAAAACAACCTCTTTGTGATTCTATCCAAATCATCATCAAAAAAATTATCTCTTAACTTTCCTTTAAAGTCTAAGCTTTTAAATTATTTCTATGCAAATCCTTTACCTTCTTTTTAATTTTAAAAATAAATACTAATTTAAAATTAAAAATATAATAAGACTCCAAGACTTAATATACTTCCATCTCTTTGACATATGATTAAAGAAACTTAGTGATATTCCTCCCATCAAACCTCCCATGTTTGTTGACCATATCTTGTAATGCTTTGGTCACCACCTTTTTACTTGATTGTATGTTTTGTTGTCTCTTTATAAACATATTCAAAGCGAAGAAAAAATCATTGGCACTTTCTTTCTTAGTTGTACATACACCAATCCCTCTAAAATCAACTATCATCTTCAAATATTAAAAATCTCTTACTTTTGTTTTTTTAATTTTTAAACTCTTCCTCATACTCCAAGCTTACACCTTAGCTTTATAAATCTATTGTGCCCCCTTTGTACTTCTAATTGCCTTGAAGATGCTTTTAATAAAAATATCAAATTTTTGTCTAGAAGACGAGCTTCTTCAAGAGAATATGAGGTCTTTGATCACAAGTAGATTATAAAAAAGCACAATATTATTCCAAATGAAATCAAATATAAAACGTAGTCTAAAGGCTAGGTATAATTTATAGATTAATTTCTTTCTTGTATAAGATTGTATCCAATCTCTAATTCTAATCTCAAATCTAAACTTTTTTTTATTAAAATATTTATTACTCACTTTTTACTAACTTAATTTAAGCAAGGTTTAGCTCATTGGTATACAAAATGGTTTATAGAACTCTAAATCAATCTTGAAATTCATTGTCCAAAAAATCTAGTAACTCCCTTCTATAAATTTGCTTGGAACTTCTTTTTCACAGCTCTATATCTTGATTGCTATGGCTTGTTAAGAAGCTTACAATCAGATCTATCTTTCTTCCAAATATTAATAAAAAAAAGAAGTGGTGTAAAAAACTCCAAATCAGTGTTGAATTTCTCCTCTCAAAACTTCTAGCAATCTTCTTCCTATAAATTTGCTTTGATCTTTCTCTTCATAGCTCCATTTTTAACATGCTATATCTTATTAAAAAGCTCACAATCAAATGTAGTTTCTCTCAAAATATCAACACAAAAAATAAAAATACAAGAAGTATTGTAAAAAATTCCAAATTAGTCTTGAAACTCTTCTCTTAAAAACTCTAGCAAAAGAAAAATCCTACTTAATTCCAAAACCTCTAATTTAACTTTCTTCTAATATCTACCTTGAATTACTTTATAATTGGATATCTATTCTAAAAGATAATATCTTCAAGCTCAAATAATCCATTCAAGCCAATAGCCTCTTATTCTAAATTCCATTCAAATTTATAAATATATCAGCATTGTGTCTTTTTCTCTATCTAGTAAAGTTAGTTATCCTCCAAATAACTTTGATGCACTTAAATTAAGTACATCATGACACCAATTTATTGTCTTCTTTGGCAATTATGCTCTTCATTTTGTAATTGCATTACTTCTCTAAAAAATATTGAATAGTGTGTTTAGGTTCTTCATAATATAAAGACAAAGCTTTTTGACAATGTTGAGTCTTTTTTATGCTCTATGAAAGATTTAAAATATATCGTATTAATTTATATTGATTTTGGCCTTGATGAATAAGTTTCTAAAAAATTGAGAGTTTCTATGATTACTTGATTTAATCCTCTTAAGCCAAATCTTTATTCTTGATGTCTTTCAATTAATTGATTATTGCATGCAATGGCTTGAATAATAAATTGTTTCAAAGAATCTACTTTCAGCATTGTCAATAACAAATCTTTGATATTATCCTTTAACTCATATCAAAATTGATTGATAAGAGCTTTGCTATACTAGTCTATACTGTAAGTGAGATTTTAGAATTCAAGAGCATATATGGTGGTTGATTATAATCCTTGTCATAAAAGAAAGAGCTTGGTTTTAATTACCTTTTTTTGATTATTTTTTTTGAATGTGGCCATAAATATATCTAAAAATAAATTCAAATCATAAAGAAGTCGTGAATGCTTTTCCATCAAAGATGTAAATTAAAAAAAAAAAAAATCCAAATAAAAGTGCATCTATGAATCTAACTTAAATAAATCTACTAGGATATTGGAAAGAATACAACTTTCAATAGAACTTTACTTATTATAGAAATCTTCTAAATTTTGATCTTGTTCTATTAAATATTTTAGGGATACTAATCCTTGTCTCTATTATTGTATTATAAGTTGTCTTATTTGAAAATGCACCAAGCACCTAGCTATAGAAGGTAAAGTTATGTTTTACAAGTATCCAAGAAACTCCAATAGATTTTATTCATATAAAAAAAATACAATTCAAATTTCAATTCTAATATACAAATTATAAGAAAACGTCCAAAAAATTGCATTAATGCCACTCAATTTTCAATTCAAAAGTTGATATAGATGTTCTAGAAGCAATTTTTCTTACTCCAACCATTAACTTTAGTTCTAAATTCGTGTTTAGCTTGATCTTTAATTCTTCTAATATTATGCCAAATTTCACCTTGTTTCAACTAATAGATCTTTAGATATCATAGAAACCTTATCCAATTCTAAATTACCAAATTTTAATATCTTTTTGTATTAAAAACCAAATATCTCTCAATTACATCATTAGATTAATAAAAATTTAATATATTCAACAAACCAAATTAATTGAGCACTATCAAATTATGAATCATAGATATGATACCAATTGCATAAACCAATCAAGAGTGCTAGCTCTAATTGTATTACATAAATTCAAAGTCACCAATACAAATCCTGATTTTGAATATCAATTGTAAATTTATTCTAAATCTTATAAAAACAAGACTTATGCCTTTAGAATGAACTTAAAGCTAACTCTTAAATTTCAATAATTGATGTTTGATTGTCTCCATACTTTGCCCTTGGCAACTATTTTAGTGGCTAGAGATCTAATTTTGACCTTGTTCCACAATTGGTTGATTCCCAAGTATCAATCCAACCTATCATAAGAATTTTTTAGCTCAATCCTACTTTCAATCTAATCCTAGTATCAATCATACTAATTATTTATTTCTTTTATTCTATTTTTATCAATTTATAGTTTATCTAAGGCATTGAAAGAGTTTTTGTAACCTAGAAGGTAAAATTATTAATCAAATTTTAATCTATTAGCTATTAAGACAAGAAAATATATTAAGATACTTTTATAAAAGCCATATTTTAATTTCTTAAATTATTATTGAACCAAAATAATTAGATATTAATTAAAAATTTATTTTTGATTATATTTTCATCATATAGTTCTATCATAATATGACATTGTTGTATTTGTAGAAGCAAAAATTCTTAGATTTGGTTATGAAGTTGTTCTACTTGCTTCTTTCAACTACACATTTTCTTGACATAGACTTTGAACTTCTTTCATAAGCATAGGATTAGTATTTTCATGATTGATACTAGTGATGTGTGAAATTTCTACCCTAAGAGTGTTCACAAGTTTGTGAAGATTTTTAATAGTTGCAAATTAATTTTTACTTCTTCCAAGTATAAAATCTATGATTTTTCTTTCTATTTCAAATAACTTAATAAATCCACAAGTCAAATTAGAGGAGGGTAATTTGTAACTTTTAATATTAAATAAAAATTTCCACAAAAAAAGATAATCTGTTTTTTTTAAAGAAAAAAATTAGTATTAAAAAACTAAATAATTTTTTTGAAGATGGATATTTTACAAATTTTAAAATATAATAATAGAAATTGAAATATTCTACTGACTTCTAAAAAAAAACAAGAAAAATTAGTTAGCACGCTTATCAAACTATAAAGGATATAAATCATGAAGAAAGAAATCTTTAATACACTTTTATGTCACTTAAAAAGTCTAAAAAATCACTCAAAGATGGTAATTTATTGAACCTTAATGGCTATTGTCAAGGATAAGAAGATTAAAAAGACTTAAAACAAGTCTAAGATATAAAAAGGCTTTGACAAGAGTGAAGAAGGCTTTACTCTTACTTCCATATATACTATTTAATTAAGAGCTACATAGCAATGTTCTATATGACTTCCAAAATATGTTGACTTTACAACACACATATCTTAATTTTCAAGATAAATTTTTTATATGTGTACCATATAATTAACTTGTTCTATAAGCTATCAATATGTGGTTAATTTTTTGACTAAGTTTCTAACCTATCAATCAACTACAAATACATGTAAGTCAAAGTAGCATCTACAAAGCTTTTAGGAAGCTTTTCTAGAAAATATTACGAAATAAATTTATTTTTATTTACTTCTATTTAAACATATAAGTAAATATTAGAATAATTATTTATATTTATCATACAAGAAACTACCAAGGGCATAGTATTAATGTTATTGTGTAGTAACATAATTATATAGTGAAAGAAAAAAATTATATTATAGAAGAGCTTAAATGAAAGTATTTTAGCAAAATTATCTTAAATATATAAATAAATAATGGAGGTAGTAAAAAATAATAAATGCTAATAGTTCTTTTGTAAAAAAAAATATATATTTATTTTGTAAGAGCTTAAGTGAGTCAAATAAAAATAAATACGATAAATAATTGATATAGAAATTTTAAGAAGAAAATTAAGAATAGGTTTTAGTAAAAAATTACCTCAAAATATAAAGAATTGATACGTTGTCATGTTGTAACACGACTATATGGTGAAAGATGATAATATGGACCTTATTATAGAAGAGCCAAGTTAAAAGAAAAAGTAGAAAAATATGGATAAAAGATAGGAAGGTAGTAAAAACTTTTAGTAGTAATGCTACCTTTTTAGAAAAAATAGCTTCTACTTACTTTATAGGACCAAAAATAAGGCAAAATAAGGAATTTAGAAAAATAAATGATATAGACATCTTTAGGAGGAAGCTAAGAGTAAATTCTAGTAAAAATTACTTAGAAAAACTAGATGTTGATACCCAAAGAGGGCCGGTTATGAACCAAGGTCGAAATCAGACCCTGAGGCATAAAACTGAGTCTAAACGATGACTTCGGGACTCTTTGGCAGATCAAAGAGTAGAGTTTGATAGAAGATTGGGCAAGGTTTCTATGAGCATTAGTTTTGGATGATTTGGATCTATATTGACTTTGTAATAGCTTTGCAAAGCCAAGGTTTGTTTCAGATGACTTGGATTTTATGTTATAAAATAGGGTTTACATTTGGATGATTTCAAGAATTCTGTAATTGATCTATGGGTGAAATTTTGTGGATTCATGGTTATAGTTGTGTTTAATATGTATTGTGAATTTGAACTTGATCTAACGGATTGAATTGAGGAATATTGAGGTTTAAGTTGGTTAAGGTCTCAAAAAGTAGAATTTTAGGACTATTGAGGATTTTTAAGATTTCTTGCAATCTAATGGCTGGATTAGAGTGAAACTTATGTGAGAGAATATTAGACTTGTTTTTCTATATGTATTATAATTTTGAGATCAATCGAACAGTGTAAACGAGAGATATTGACTCTAGAAGATTGGCATGAAGGTTGGAGAAGGAGGCCAACCAATACTCAAGCACGTTTTTGAGGTTATCATCTATTTGGTAATTCCGATCCTTTTTAAACTTTTTGTGATTGTTTTCAACTTATTTTTTAAGAAGGATGAAAAATTTGAGTTAAGATCAATAGTTTATTCATTAGTTATTGAGGTTTAAATCTGTTATAGGATTTGATTTAGAGTTAGGATTTGGTTAGGGTTTGATTTAGGATTTAGGGTTTGAGTTAGGATTTGGTTTAGGGTTAGGTTTTGGTTTAGGGTTTGGTTAGGATTTGGTTTAGAATTTAGGATTTAGATTAGGATTTGATTTAAGATTTAGGATTTGATTTAGGATTTGATTAGAGATTGGTTTAAGATTTAAGATTTGGTTAAGGATTTAGGATTTGGATTAGGATTTGATTTAGGATTTAAGATTTGGTTTAGGATTTGGTTAGGGATTGGTTTAAGATTTAGGATTTGATTAAGATTTGATTAGATTTTGGTTTAAGGTTTAAGATTTGATTAGGGTTTGATTTAGGGTTTAGGGTTTGATTTAGGGTTTAGGGTTTGATTTAGGGTTTAGGGTTTGGTTTAGGATTTGTTTGGAATTTGGTTTAAAGTTTGTTTAGAGTTTGGTTTAGGATTTAGGGTTTGATTTAGGATTTAGGATTTTATTAGGATGTAAGATTTAATTAGTTTTGGCCTAAAGTTTGAATGAAGTTCAATAGGATTTTGACTAGAATTAAATTAAGATTGAATTGAGATGTATTTGAGTGATATTTGTGATCATTCTAATATTTCTTTAAGAATTTTTATTGTTGATTTGAAATTTCTTTGAGGTTTTTTTGTATTTGATTAAGCTTGCATAGCATTATTATGGTCTAATTAGAGCATTTTTAGTATTCTATTAGAATTAGAATTTTGTTATTGTAATTTCCATTCTTTCTTGTAGAGCTAAATGCCCAGAGCATTCTCAAGCAAGACTTCATGTATTACGACAACGTAAAGAAAACTAGTTGTGAACTAAGGTCGAAATCAAATCTAGAGGTACAAAACCATACACCTATAATAATTCTAAAATTCTTTGATTGATCAAAGAATGGAATTTAAAAAAAGACTTGTGAGAAAATTCTTAAAAGATAATTTTATGTGATTTAAAGGTGTATTGAGGTTTTGAAGGCTTTTCAAAGTAAAAAAAATAAATTTAATGGATTTAGATTATAAGAATTATAAATAAGTTTATAAATTTGATGAATTTTGTAAGTATTATAGTATATTTATGGATAAAAATTTGTCAATTTATCATTGTACTTGTTTTAAATGTGTTAAAAATTTGATATTAATTAAGTCGTTAGATCAAAGATTTTGAGAGTTTTTGTAGGTTATAGTCTCAAATAATTGAAATTTAAGGTCAATAAAGGTTTTTATGATCTTATAATATCTACTAGTTTGATTGAAACAAAAATTAGCAAGAACCGTTTAGACTTAGAAATCTATACACTCTCCATAAATTAAAAAAAGTATATAGTTTAGAAAAGTAAAATTTTTGTTGAAAGATCAACATTCAAGTTAGAAAAAGAGAGCGACCAACATCCAAGAGGTTTTGGGAGTTTTTTTCTTCAATCGGTAGGTTCAATTTTTTTCAAATTTTGTATACTAATTAATTGTGTGTGGATTAAAATTTTAGTAAAATTTTAATCAAGATTAATTATTCAATTAATATTAATTGAAGTTTTAAAATAACAAAAAAAATGATTAATATTTATTTAAGATTCTCTTGGAGTTATTTAAGATTTTATTAGGATTTGATTAGGATTTGTTTTAGAATTTGATTAAGATTTGATTAAGACTTTATCAAGATTTATTTAAGATTTTATTAGGATTATTTAGGATTTTTATAATTTCATTAAGATATTCTTAAAACTACATTAAGATCTGATTAGGATTTACTTAAGATTTATATAAGATTTATTTAGGATTTTTATTTTTAATTTTTTTTTAGATTCTTTATTATTTATTAATTTTTTTTATTTTTAGAATTTTAAAATTAATATTTTTATTTCTTTAAGTTTTTTATTTTTTTATTTTTTTATTTAGATTAATTTATGAACTTTTTATATTTTTTTTATAATTTTTTAAAAATTTCCTTTGGATTGGTTAAAGTTTGATTAAAGTTGTTAAGAATTACTTAGAATTTATTTAAGATTCTATTAGACTTAATAGGATCTTGTTATTGCATTTTCTATTTACTTTCTACAACTAGGTGCCAAAGACATGAATCTCAAGGAAAGAAAATCCTTAATATACTCTTGTATCATTAAAACGAACTAAAAAGTCATTATTATATCATCACTATTGCCAAAAATAAAAAGACTAGAAAGTCTTAGAACAAGATTAAAGACTAAAAACGTGTTGACAAGAGTGAAGAAGGCTTCATTCTTGCCTCCATATATACTCTCTAACAAGGAGATATATGACAATATTCTATAAGACCTGCAACATGTGTTGACTTTACTAATCACATATCTTAACTTACAAGACAAGTTATCTATGTGTGGGCCATATAGTTTCCATAAGCTACTAACACGTAATTAACTTATTGGCTAAGTTTCTAACTTTCAAACACATCTAAAGTCAAAACCATGTCTATGAAGCTTCTAAGAATCTTTTATGAATCTTTCATGGATCTTAAAATTCTTTATCTTGATTTTGATGGATGTGATCAATGAAAGGCCTCAACATTCTTTGTTGCATATGTATCACGTACATACCCATGTAAGCTAATAACTACTTGTATAAATAGATAGAAGTAAGTAGAAATAGGTAAAAGTAAGTTAATTCTATAATATCTTCTATAGAAGCTTTTTAGAAGCTTTATAGATGTTGCTTTGACTTTATAGGTATTTTTAATTGAATTTTTGGCTTAGAAACATAATCAACAAGTTGCCCTTATACCACACATGTTAGCTTGAAGACCAAGCTAACTATGTCACCCATACATTGTCGTATTATGAGCTATCTTGCTTGAGAATGCACTGTGCATCTGGCTGTGGAAGATAAAACAATGTTTTGCAAGTATCCAAGTAGTCTAGTGGGTTTCAACTATCTAAATACAAACTATTTTGGATTTCAATGTAAAAGCTTAATCCCAATACAAAGTGCTTAGAAACACTATTTTCAATAACTTCAAGTTATTAGAAGCACAAATTCTTTTTTTATTTTTTAGTTTTATTTTATTTTATTTTTATTAATATTAATTTTATTTTTATTTTTATTTATTTATTTATTATTTATTATTTATTATTTATTTTTTATTTTTTTATTTTTAAACCCTAATCCTAGATAGCGAGCTTCGATAAGCTGTAATTCTCAATCTGATTGTCTGATTATTATAAAACTTCTACCACTAGTGTCTTTACAAGTCTTCTAAATGCTCAAGAAGTTTCAATCCAATCCAACTTATAGATTGCAAGAAAATGCCATAAATCCACACTGATGTCCCTTGACCACCACCTAGAAAGTTGATGACGAACTTTGAATTGCAATTTCTCCTTCTCCAACTATTAATTCTCATTAAACTTTATGTGCAGCTCTGCCTTTAAGTCTCCAATTTATCACGTCAAAATTCACCTTATTCCATTTGATAGATCTCCAGATGTTACAGAAATCCTAAACAACCCTAATATGCCGACTTCTGATACCTCTTTACACTAATGATCAAATATCCTCTATTCGTACCATTAGATTAACACAAATTTTTGCATGCACTTGGCATACTCAACCATCTAGACATCTCTAAAATTTCAACCACAAATGTTTCTTCAATTTTACAAAACAATTAAGAGTACTAGCCTTAACTTTATTACAAAAAAAATCCAATTCACAATACAAACACTAACTTTGAACAACGATTGCCAAAATCCTCCCAAACCCTCTGAAAACTAAGTCTTACACCTTTCGAAGGTGCTTGAAGCTAGCTCTCCGACCTCAAAATCCCGATCTCCGAATGCTCTCTTTCTTATCCTCTCTTTTTCCTTTAACTCTGTGACATCCCCTATTTTTCTGCCCTGGATTCAAAATTGAAATAGCAGACTGCGCTTCCATGGAATTTCTACCTCTAAGAGGATCTTCCCATGGAAAGGACGTTTCCCCAAAACGGCATAGAGAACAGTGTCGTAGTGTAAATGCTTATAGTATGTAAAAATTAGTTAGAACACATTAAATTTTAATAAATCTAAATTTATATTAGAGTGGATAATAAATTAAATTAAAAAGAGTTGGTATGAAAAAACTTTATTTTGTTTTCCTTACTTAATTTGATTATAGTATATAAAAGTTATAGAACCTTAATGTTAAATATAAAGCCTTGAGAGGAGATAGGGGCCTAAAGATGAAGATTTAAACTAATAGGAGATTAATTGGGAGGGATGAAACCAAGGCATGGTTGGATGAAGGTAGAAATAAGGATCTTCATCCCCATTGGTCGAAATCCATGCCCAATGGGCTTTTAGGAGGCTGCCTGCGACCTTGATAAGGGTTTCGGCGACTTCAAAGAGGCCATTAGGAAATCAGAGGCAAGTGTTGTAAATTTTAGGGTTTTGGCTACAATATTTGTACAAATTTTATAGGGTTTGGAGTTAGGGTGAATAAGTTATAGCCGTTTGAAGTTAAGGTGTCAATTTGAGACCTACTATTACTCTTTTGAGTTTAAGAGGATTTTTACGGAAGCTTTTGGAGATCGGAAGGTGCGGCTGGAAGGACACCTTCAAGACATACATCTTTTGTGAAGGAAACTTTGCATTTGGAGCTTATATGAAGGAGTTATAGGGAGTTAAAGACAGCGCATTCAAATCAAAGGCAGTAAGTGAGCGGTTTTGTTCAAAGTAGTTTTAGGAGCCATAACTTGAGTTTTCGAACGAAATTTTGGCTCAAACTTTGGGAGAATGTAAAAATTTGTGTTAAAAAGCTATCTATCTAAGTTTCGTGGCATTTAAACTTATGGTTTATGAGATATGAAGAAAATTGTGCGCGGGTATATAAAGATTAGGGTTTGAAGCGACTGTTAGGATTTTGAAGATATCTCAAGATCCGCAACGAATTTGCGGTTGAAATTTGTTGTACAAATTAATAACAACATATTAGTACTTCATGTAAATTTTGATCTTGTTTGGACGGTTGGATCAAGAGTTATGAGGAGTTGAGGTTCGAGAGAATTTCCACACAAGGATATACAAGGTTTTAGAGTACTTCTACCATATTTTGGGTGTTGTTGGTTATTTAAGACTTGAGTATTTAGTGTAATTGTCCCAAAAGGAGAACTTATATATATAGAATTAGGGTTTCCTTATTTTAAGCTTGATTGAGTAATTAGTGATAGCCAGAAGCCCAACACTTTCTTGAGGCAAAACCTCTCTACCTCGACAACGGAACAACTTGAAATGGAATCGAAGCCTTCGTAATCAGAACCTCATTGGTTTGCCCAACCGAGTCAAGTCTCATACTAGATAAGAGGCCCATAACAAGATCTGGGTTGGATGTCCCCGTAATTGGATCAAATTGGCCCTTTACATCAAGCTCAACCAAATCTTGAATTGGTCTTTTTCTCTTTTATCGACTCTTGGTAAGAATGGCTTGGATACATTCTACTCAATTTATCGGAGTATTTTGAGGACCTTGATTTATCTCCTCAATTTTTCCTTGGCTTTGGATCTGCTGATTCTGATTATTGAAATTGAACGAAGCATTATATTGCTCATAAGTATGCCTTGATTATTTGCAATTCCCACACACTGACATATAATCGTCAGTGGCTCTAGGATTGGAACATTCACTACCATAATGATCAACCTGTTTGCAACAAAAACAACAAAGTGGTCTTCTTACACCTTCTATCAGACATATTGGGTGTCTCCATTGGTATATACCTACTAGGCTTGTTCCATGTAGGATTAGAAAATGATCCTGGTTGTTCCGTTGGTACGAAAGATACTTGGTTCGATGATGTCAGTTGAGCATATTAATGATGTTATGTACGGTGGTATAGCTTGCAATGAGATAACATTAACTGGCCCCTGAATATTGGCACTGGAATTGGCCACTGTTCCTAACATCGAAGATGACTAAATATCAATAAAATCTTTTTTCATTTATATTTTTGCCATATAGTCGTGTTACAACACGACAACGTAGAAAAACTTGCCTTATAAGTCAAGGCATGTGTCTTACAAAGTCAACACACATTGGAGGTCCTATAGAACATGGCCACGTAGCCCCTAGTTAGATAGTATATATAGAGACAAGAGTGAAGCTATCTTTACTATTGTCAACTTCTTTCTTGCTTCTAGTCTAGTTTCAAGAGTCTCAAGTTTTCTTGTCTTTTGACAATAAACCTTTTCAGTTTCTTTTAATATATTGTCACGGCCATAATCATGTAAGCTAATAATTACATATAAAAATAGGTAGAAGTAAGTAAAAGTAGATAAAAGTAAGTTAATTCTATAATATTTAATATAGAAGCTTCTTAGAAACTTCCTAGACGCTGCTTTGACTTCATAGGTGTCTTTAATTGACTTTTTGGATTAGAAACGTGGTCAACAAGTTGGCCATGTGCCACACATGTTGTTAGCTTGAAAATCAAGCTAACTATGTGGCCCACACATAGAAAAACTTGCCTTGTAAGTCAAGGCATAAGTCCTACAAAGTCAACACATATTGGAGGTCCTATAGAACGTCGCCACGTAGCCCCTAGTTAGATAGTATATATAGAGACAAGAGTGAAGGCTTCTTCACTCTTGTCAACTCCTTTCTTGCTTCTAGTCCAGGTTCAAGAGTCTTTAGTTTCTTGTCTTGTGGCAATAGCCATTCCAATTTCCTTTTAATATATCTACTTGTTTATATTTTGACTTGTTATATCGAGATAGCCTTTTGGTGTATATTTTCCCTCATCGAGTCTTTCTCCTTGACAGATTGACAAGAGTACACTTACAATATCAGAGCTTTGTTTTTTCTTGAGTAAGAGTGGATTACCCCTTTCTCTTGACAAGACATAAGCATATTAGAAGTTTGTGGATTACCCACTTCTAAACTGATATTGTTCTTAGTATCTTCTTTGTTATCAAGTCTTTCTTTTCTTTTGTCTTGAGCAATATCAAACAAATTTTTCTTCTTAGTGTCATTATGGCAGAGCTTGTTGAAATGAAGAGTGCAATGGCACAAATGCAAGAGCAAATGAGGGAGTTAATGCTTGCGATGCATCAACTCAATTCACCAACACAGGAAAGAACAAGAATAGCAGAAAGTGGAGATATAGAGATGATCGGAGCTGCTTCAACATCTACAACAAATCACGTTCCTTCTCCAATTGTACAACACCCTATAAGCACTAGAGAACCAAGAATTGCCTTACTTGAGAAATTTGATGGTACGAGATCAAAGTTTCGAGGGTTCATCAATCAAGTACAATTGGCAATTGAACTTCAACTGTAAAGCTATCCAACTCCAGGATCACAAGTCAAGTTTATTGGCACTCTACTTTCTGGTTCTGCATTATCGTGGTTTTTGTCTTTTCTTGAATAACGAAATCTAATATTGGACAATTTGGAAGCATTTTTGGCGGAGTTTCGATCTATGTATGGTGAACACGATGCAACTCGTGTTGCAACAAATAAGATCCGAATTCTGCGACAAGGAAATCGCTCAGTAACAGTATATGCTTCACAATTTTGACAACTTGCAATTGACATCAAGTGGGATGATGCTGCACTCATCAGTCAATTTCTTTATGGATTGCAATACGAAGTAAAGAAATTGATGCTCAACTTACCTGATCCTCAAACTTTGAGTCAAGCAATCGATTTTGCGGTAAAATGTGATAATCGACTTTTCGAATTTCGATCTGAGAATCATTCACGGGAACCTCAACGTTATTACTCAACGGCAACATCAATATCTTTGCCAAACGTACATTCAGAAGTAGAAGACATGCAAATTGACGCGGTACGTTTTAAACCCCTAATTGAGCAAGAAAAGATTCGTCGTCGTCAAGAAGGATTATGTTTATATTGCGGAGAACCTAAGCACACTGCTCAACATTGTCCAAAGAAACGATGCAACTATAAAATGAGGGGTACGACGGTCAAAGAAGACAACATGTCGAAAAACGGATTCGTCCAGCTACAATAGGGACCGTGCAGTTGGAACCTTGTATAATTCCTAATGAAGGTCCTATCCTCTCCTCAGAACCCTCTCCTTGTTTTATAATAGACTTATATTTAGGACCTAAGAATTACAAAGCCTCTGCTTTATTAGATTCGGGAGCCTCAGCATGTTTTTTAGATGAACAATTTGTTAAAAGTCGTAAAATATCCTTTGTCAAAAACCTAAACTAGTACATGTAGAAGTCATAGATGGTTGTCCCTTATCTTCTGGAGATGTCACTCATGAAACTCATCCTATAAAAGTAACAATAGACGGTCATGATAGCTACATAGCATTTAACATAATTAAATCCCCGTCTAATCCAGTTATTTTAGGTTTATCCTGGCTAGAAAAATATAACCCTCGAATAGATTGGAATTCACGTAAACTTGACTTTTCCCAAAGCGTTATTAATAGTTCTACCAACCAAGTAAAAAATTATAAGTCTAGTATAGTAAAATCCGTACTGATAGGTGCAAAAGCATTTATACACGCAGCAAAAGAAGGATCAACTTTTGCTATTTATGCTGCACCTATTTCTGAAAACGTAAAGACTTCAAGTGGCATTTCAAGTCAATATCAGGAGTATCTAGACATTTTTGAGAAAAAGAATGCAGATATTCTTCCTGAGCATCACCCATATGATTGTTCAATCGACCTCAAGGAAAGAACTCAGCCACCATTTGGACCAATTTACAGTTTATCGCAAGATGAGATGGCTGAACTCAAGACATATATTGACGAGAATTTAGCGAAGAATTTCATACGCCATTCAAAATCTCCAGCAGGAGCTCCAATTCTATTCATAAAGAAAAAAGATGGATCTTTACGAATGTGTGTTGATTATCGAGGACTAAATAAGATCACAATCAAGAACAGGTATCCATTACCTTTGATATCATGACTCCTTGACCAGTTGAATCAAGCTAAGATCTATACAAAAATAGATCTAAGAGGAGCATATAATCTAGTACGGATCAAAGAAGGAGATGAATGGAAGACCACGTTTCGAACCAGGTATGGACATTTCGAATATAATGTCATGCCCTTTGGACTCACGAATGCACCAGCTGCTTTTCAACATCTCATGAATGATGTATTTCGTGAATTCTTAGACAATTTTATCGTCTGCTATCTAGACGATATCCTGATCTATTCTAAGAACGTCGAAGAACATGAAATACATGTTCGTCAAGTATTACAAAAACTTAGAGATGCAGGATTGTACGCCAAGATAGAAAAGTGTGTATTTCACACTACTCAAGTTGACTTTTTAGCATACATCATTTCAAATGATGGTCTCATGATGGATTCTAAGAAAGTCCAACAATCATGGATTGGAAGATTCCAAGGACAATAAGAGATGTCCAATGTTTCTTGGGATTTGCCAATTACTATCGGATCTTCATCAAAGATTTCTTACGAGTTGCAGCTCCACTTATACGCTTGACTAGTAGAGATAAATTCCAATGGAATCAAAAAGCGGAAGCAGCATTTGAAGCCTTGAAGACATCGTTTGTCTCTGCACCAGTCTTATATCGTGTTGACTTTTCCAAGGCATTTTTTATGGAAACAGATGCATCAGATTTTGCCTTGGGTGCAGTTTTATCACAAATGGGAACAGATGACAAACTTCATCCGATAGCTTTTCATTCAAGAAAATTTTCAGCAGTCGAGATCAATTATGAGATCCACGATAAAGAACTTCTTGCGATCGTGGATTCCTTTCAAGAATGGCGTCATTATCTAGAAGGCGCTTCTAGTCCAGTCACTGTGTATACAGATCACAAGAACCTCGAGTATTTCATGTCAGCATGCGTGTTGAATCGTCGTCAAGCTCGTTGGAGTATGTCTTTGTCAAGATTCGAGTTCATTATCACTTATCGGCCAGGAAAACAACAAGGTTTGTCTGATGCCCTATCTAGACGTTCTTATTTTGTACCAAAAGAAGGAGATGCAGCTTTTGAGCAACAAAGAACGGTCCTCTTGAAACCGGAGCAATTTCATCTCCGAGCAATGAAATCAACATTGATTGTTGATTCAACTTTTCTCAAGCAAATCCAGTCCAGTATGTCCTCAGACCCTCTTGTTTATGATATTGAGAATAATTCTTCCAAGTCTCATGATCCTTCTAAGTTCGAGTTCAAGAATAATCTATTATATTTTGAAGGATGCCTATATGTTCGAGAAGGAGAAGCACGTTTACGTGTTCTTCAAGCACGTCATGACTTTCCAGCAGCAGGGCACTTTGGATATAATAAGACTTTGGAACTCATATCAAGAGATTTTTGGTGGCCACAAATGTGGAAGTCAGTCAAAGACTTTGTACAATCATGTGATATTTGTTCAAGATCAAAAATTCCTCGTCATCGACCTTACGGACTTCTTCAGCCATTACCTATATCAGAACAACCATGGTCTTTTGTTTCTATGGATTTCATCACAGATCTTCCAAGCTCAAGATCTTATGATTCTATATTTGTGATAGTAGATCGTTTCACCAAAATGGCACATTTTGTGCCATGTACAAAATCTATCACAGGTGAAGAAACAGCTAAGCTTTTCATTGATAATATCTATCGCTATCATGGATTACCTAAAGATATCATATCAGATAGGGGAACTCAATTTGTGTCAAGATTTTGGAGGACCCTTTTCAAGATTTTAAAAGTGGACATAAAGCTATCTTCGGCTTTCCATCCTCAAACTGATGGACAAACAGAGCGCGTAAATCAAATCTTAGAGCAATATTTAAGGTATACTATCAACTATCAACAAGATGATTGGACAACCTTTTTGCCATTGGCACAGTTTGCTTATAATAATACGATACATTCTTCCACGCAACAAACACCTTTCTTTGCCAATTATGGCTATCATCCACGACTTGATACTTTTGATTTTTCAAAAGTTGATAATCCTACAGCAGAAGATATGGCAAATCGGTTGTCAGAGTTACATGCAATAATGAAGACACAATTGAAGGAAGCTCAAGAACGACAAAAGATAAACGCAGATCTATATCGTAAGGAGCAACCACAACTCAACGTGGGTGATAAGGTATGGCTACTTCGTCGCAATATCAAGACTACTCGACCTTGTGACAAGTTGGACTATCGTAGGCTTGGCCCCTTTTCTGTTTCTAAACAGATCAACCCAGTTGCATATCGGTTACATCTACCGGAGTCAATGAAGATCCATCCTGTATTCCATGTGTCTCTTCTTGAACCATATAAGACAGTGGATATACAAGGAAGAAGACAAATGCCACCGCCTCCTATAGAAGTAGATAATAATGAAGAATTTGAGGTGGAAGAGATATTAGACTCAAGGCGGCGCCAAAATAAGCTGGAATATCTTGTTCATTGGGGCGGATATGATATTAGTGAACGCTCATGGGAGCCATCCAGGAATCTAGCAAATGCATCAGCTAAAGTCAAAGTTTTTCATCAACGACATCCATCAAAACCAAGATGAAAATCTCTCTTATAAAAGAGACAAGATTGAGGCAAGAAAACATTCAATTTCCTATCCTTGTTTGTAACTTCTTTGTATTTGTGATGCTAATTAGATGGAGAGCCAACAACCAGCGGATTCAACTCAAGAACCTTCGTTTGCTGACCTGCCGGACGAGACATTACGATTGTCACAACCTTCAAGACGACGCAATCGAGATGAAGATCTTCAAGAATGACATGTTCTTCCTCGAATAGATGGTGAGATACTACGCGTTTGGTATCACGATTTGGGAAGGGACTCTCAATGTTTGGTAATTTTGCTAGAGGTAGGAACAACTCCTGATGGTATTTCGAATATTTTATTCGAAGGAAGTTACGAAGGCCTCAACAATGATCAAATAACTGGGTGGTCTTCCCGCCCTGGTATGGGACACTACCGATGGTTGAGAGGCCCTATCAACCATCTTCGAAGAGAACATAGATCAGAGTATGTGGCGAATACAATTCGTCGCATCATAGATTTTCTCAACATATGATGACCGCTCCTCGTGGAACTCGTCTCTAGAAGGGGGGGTAATGTCACGGCCATAATCATGTAAGCTAATAATTACATATAGAAATAGGTAGAAGTAAGTAAAAGTAGATAAAAGTAAGTTAATTCTATAATATTTAATATAAAAGCTTCATAGAAACTTCCTAGACGCTGCTTTGACTTCATAGGTGTCTTTAATTGACTTTTTGGATTAGAAACATGGTCAACAAGTAAGCCATGTGCCACACATGTTGTTAGCTTGAAGATCAAGCTAACTATGAGGCCCACATGTAGAAAAACTTGCCTTGTAAGTCAAGGCATGTGCCCTACAAAGTCAACACATATTGAAGGTCCTATAGAACGTCGCCACGTAGCCCCTAGTTAGATAGTATATATAGAGACAAGAGTGAAGGCTTCTTCACTCTTGTCAACTCTTTTCTTGCTTCTAGTCTAGTTTCAAGGGTCTCTAGTTTTCTTGTCTTTTGGCAATAGCCATTCTAGTTTCTCTTTTCAATATACATACTTATTATTCATATTTTGTTACTTTTCTTTGAGTCAAGGCTTACTTGTCTGAACTATTTTTTCATCAAATTCTTGTCCTTGACAAGTAATTATACCTTATCATCTACATTAAATTATAATTGCTCTTTGCAATAGGCATTCTCATTGGTCTTTTGTCATTCTTGAGCTTCTTTTAATTGTATCTTCATTGTTGCATGTAGCTCTAAAAAATGATTTGGTAAATCTTTCACTGCAAGATTATCAATTTTTGAAAAATCAAAAGTATCAAGTTGTAGATAATAAGCATAATTGGCAAATAAAGATGTTTATTGAATAGAAGAATGTACCAAATTATTGTATGTAAACTCTCCCAATAATAAAAGAGTAATTCAATCATCTTCATGATAGTTGATGGTATACCTCAAATAATATTCCAAAATTTAATCCACATATTATATTTGTTCATCAATTTAAGGATGAAAAGCCAAAAAAAGCTTTATATCTACTTTTAAAATCTTCAAGAAGATTTTCTAAAATCTTGATTCAAATTGAATCTCCCTATTTAATATAATATCCTTTAATAATCTATAATAGTGATAGATATTATCAATGAAAAGTTTAGTTGTTTCTACACTTGAAATAGATTTTGTAAATGATATAAAATATGTAATTTTGATGAAGTGATCTATGATTATGAATATAAAGTCATATAAACTTGAACTTGAATTTGAAAGATTTATAATAAAATCCATAAAAATGAAAGACCATGATTGTTTGAATATAGGCAATAATTAGAGAAGTCCTTAGGATCAATGATGAAGAGTTTTTAATCTTGAATAAACATCACATGATTAGTCAAAGTCTTTTACTACCTTCCACATTTGCAACCACCAAAAATTTCTAGATTTAAGCTCTAAAGTCTTGTTGTATCCAAAATATCCTATTACTAGAAAGTTATGACATACTTGAAGAACATGAAAATGTGCTAATCCTTCTAGAATATATAGGTGTCCTTCAAAATAGAGTAGGTTGTCTTTGAACACAAACTTCAAAATATCATGAGACTTAGAAGAAAGATTCTTGATATCATAAACAAGAAGATCAAAGAACATACTTCATTGAATTTATTTGATAAAGGTCAAATCAATAGTTAATATTGATTTAATTTCTTGAAGATGAAAATGCTCTTGCTTCAAGAAGATTATTCTTTTTTAATCAAAAGTTATGTCTTCTTCTTTTGGTAGAAGATAAGAACGTCTAGAAAGAGCATTTGATAAACCATATTATTTTTCAGATTGATATATGATCTTGAAATCAAATCTTGATAATGACATGCTCTAATAAACTTGGCGACGATTTAAAATACATGTCGACATGAAATACTAAAGTTTCTTGTAATTTGTATATACTATGATTGGACTTGAAGCGCCTTATGGATAATGATGCCATTTTTGAAATGAATTCATAATTGTAAGAAGTTTTTTTTTGTGAATCTCATAGTTAATCTCAACTGCTAAAAATTTCCTAGAATGAAAAGCTACTAAATGAAGTTTGTCATCTATTTTTATTTGTAACAATACTGCACTCAAGGCAAAGTTTGATGCAATTTTTTCTATAAAGAATGCCTTAGAAAAGTCAATGCAATACAAAATTGATGCAAAAGTGAATTCTTTCTTCAAAACAATAAATGATACTTTAGTTTTTCTATTCTACTCAAGTTTGTCTTTACAAGTCCAACATGTAAGTAGAATTGCAACTTAAGAAAAGTTCTTGATAAAAATTTGATAATAATTAGAAAAGCTCAAAAAATATTACATATAGCTTACTATTTTTAAAATCTTCTAATCTATGATAGTTTGAAGTTTCTTTGGATCCATCATAAGGTCTTCATTAGAATTGATGTATATAAAAAATTCAACTTGAGTATTATGGAATATATATTTTCTCATCTTTGCGTATAATCCTACATCTCTTAGTTTTTCTAACACATGACAAACATGAACTTCATACTCTTCTATATTCTTAGAATAGATAAAAATATTTTTCAAATAATAGACAATAAAATCATCAAAAAACTCACAAAAGACATCATTCATTAGATGTTGAAAAGCAGATGGTGCATTCATGAGTCCAAAAGACATGACATTATATTCAAAATTCTCATACCTAATTTAAAAAGAAATCTTCTATTTATTTCTTTCTTTAATATGGACCATGTTATATACTCTTCATAGATCTATTTTTGTATAGATTTTTGCTTGATTTAGTTGATCAAAAAGTCATA
This sequence comes from Physcomitrium patens, assembly GCF_059467195.1. Lineage (NCBI taxonomy): Eukaryota > Viridiplantae > Streptophyta > Bryopsida > Funariales > Funariaceae > Physcomitrium > Physcomitrium patens. Next base: position 7,825,059 of record NC_143426.1, read on the forward strand.
GAATCAAAGGTAGAAGATATCTATTCTTAATGGTGATCTTGTTAAATCCTCGATAGTCCACACACATCTATAAAGTTCTATCTTTTTTCTTCACAAATAAGATATGAGCCCCAGTTGAATTTAGAATGGCATGTAAAGTTTTTAGTCAAGTTTTCATCAATGTATTCTTTAAGTACAACCAACTCATTTTGTGATAGGCTATAGATTGGTTCAAATGGTGGTTGAATTCCTTCTTAGGATCAATAGAACAATCATAAGAACAATGCTCTAGAAAAATATCTACATTCTTCTTTTCAAAAATATCCTAGAAATCTTAATAGTGGCTAAGAATACTACTTAATATCTTATCACTATCAATAATAGGCATGGCATATATAGCAAAAGATGGCCCTTCATTTGTGGCATTCATAAAAGCTCTAGCATCTACCAATAATAATTTGGATGTACTAAACTTATGGATTTCTATTTGCCTAACAAGACCTTGGGCTAAACTATGAAAAAATCAAATTTACAAGAAATCTAATCTATTTGAGGGTTATATCTTTCTAACCACAATAATTCCAAAATAATTAGATTAGAAGGAGATTTAATCACATTAAATATTACTAAACTATTGAGACTATTAGTTTCTACTTCTACAAAAATAATTTATTGTATAATATCTCCAAAAGATAATAAATATCTATTTATTACTTCTACATGTATAATTTTTATTTTCTTAACTAAGGATATATTTTATTTTTTGACAAAGTCTTCATTTATTAAACATGCTAAGGCTCTTGAATCCAACAAGGCTAAGAGTTTGTGATTTTTTGGTCCTAAATTCACTTCTATTATAAAGCGAGGTGAGAGATCTCATAACATAATATGACCTTTACTAGGTGTTGCATATGATTTCAATCACATGGTCCTTATTATAGCTAGAGGAACTTATTTTTTGATACATTATCTTCTTTGGCAATCGAGCTTCTCATTTTGCAATTGCATTGTTTCTTTGGACAATATTGAGTATTGTACTTAGCTTTTCCACAATATAAGTAGAGACCCTCTTGACAACGTTGAATTTTTTCTTGTTCTATGAGGGATTTAAAACATATCATATCAATTTGCATTGGTTTTGATCTTGATGAATAAGTTTCAAAAAAATTTAAAGCTGTCATCATTACTTAACTTGTTCTTTTTTAGCCAAGTCTTTATTTTTCATGTCTTTCAAATAATTTATTGTCGCATGCAATGGCTTAAGCAATAAATTGTTTTAAAGATTCTACCTTTGGTATTGTCAATAACAAATTTTTGATGTTTTCCTTCAATTCATATCAAAATTGATTGATAAGGGCTTTTTCAATCCAATCTACATAACAAGCAAGGTTTTGGAATTTAACAGTATATATTATGGCTAACCGTAATCTTTTTCATAAAGATAAAAGCTTAATCTTTGTTACTCTTTCTCAATCACTTTATCCAAATGTGGCCATAAATACTTCTAAAAATGAATTCAAATCATAAAGAAATTGTGGATCATTTTCTATCAAAGGTGTAAATAAGAGAGAGCACTTCTAAATAGAAGTGCATCTACAAATCCAACTTGAGTAAATCCATTAGGATATTGGAAGGGATGCAATCCTAGATAGAGCTTGACTTGTTACAAAAATCCTTAAAATTTTGATCTTGTTCCATCAAACTTTTTGGACAAACTAATCCTTGTTCTTGTCATACTTATAGAAACAAAATTTCCTAGATTTGGTTGTAAAGTTGATCTACTTACTTCCTTCAACTGCACAACTTCTTAATATAGACTTTAAACTTCTTCCATAGGTGTAGGAATAGTAATTCCATAATTCATATTAGAAATATGTAAAATCTCTATTCTTAGGGTATTCATAAGCTCGTGCAGATCTGTAATAGTTACAAATCTATTTTTATTTCCATTGAGAGTAGTATCTATGAACTTTCCTTTCATAGACAACTCAAAAAAAAATTCAAAAAGTTAAATTAAAGGAAGGTAATCTGTAACCTCTAATATCAAATAAAAATTTCTATGAAGAGGGATAATCTACTTTTTTTAAGAAAAAAATCAATGTTAGAAAAGGAGATTGTTTCTTTAAAGGTGGATAGTTTGTAACTTTCAAAATATAATAATAGAAGTGGGATAATCCACTTACTTCTAAAATAAGATAAAAATATAAAATAAGGCTCTTTTCAAACTATCAAGGACATGAATTTCGAGAAAGAAAATCCTTAATACATTCTTGTATCATTAAAAAGAACTAAAAAGTCACTCAAAGATGATATAATATTGAATTAGAATGGCTATTGCTAAAAACAAGAAGACTAGAAAGTCTTGGAAAAAGACTAAGGACTAAAAAAATATTTATAAGAGTGAAGAAGGCTTCATTCTTACTTCCATATATACTTTCTAACTAAGAGATATCTGACAATATTCTATAAGACCTCCAATATGTATTAACTTTGTTAGCCATATGTCTTAACTTGCAAGACAAAGTATCTATGTATGTGCCACATAGTTAGTTTGTTCTACAAGCTACTACATGGAGTTAACTTGTTCTATAAGCTATCAATACGTAGTTAATTTATTGACCAAGTTTCTAATCTATAAATACATCTAAAATCAAAACCACAACTATAAAGCTTCTATAAAGCTTCTAGGAAGCTTTTGTGGAAGATTTTATAAAATTAACCTATATTTATCTACTTCTATCTAATCATATAAGTAACTATTGGTATAAATATATATGTCTATGACATTAGGTTCTTGGTACATTTTCAAGCAAAAATTTACATTATATAATAACATATTAATATATTTTTCATAAATGAAGGATTTATAAGAAATTAGGTTGATTACTTCATGTATGTGATGTAATCAAATAAGTTCTTATTGATTTTTATATTTTGATTTGATCATCTAAATTAATATCTTAAAGATGATGGATTAATTTAAAGAAATATTAAAGAAAGAATATAAGATGAATGATTTGAAAGAGCTTTATTATTGTTGAAGAATAGAGTTTGTGAAAGATAATATTAAAAAAGACCATTATAATAAGCTAAAATAAGTATATTAAAGAGGTATTGAAATGATTCAATATGAAAATGTGTAAGTCGATTAGAATACCTTTGGAGGCGAATTTGAAGTTGATGAAGCTTATGGATGAAGAATTTCTTGAAGTTGAAGGTGAAATACAAGATATTCTATATAAACCAATAATAGGCTCATTTATATATGTAATGGTAGATATACAGATGGATCTTACATATGCAATGAGTGTTATAAGTTGATATATGTTAAATGCTAGATCAATCCATGGGACAACCATCAAAAAGATTTTGAGGTATTTAAAAGATATTTTGTACTTCAAATTGTATCTTTAAGGTGATAACACAACTTTGCATGATTATTATGATACAAATTGAGCTAGAGATACTAATAATAAAAGATCAACAATCAAATTTGTATTTTTTTTTGTTGAAATAGGAGCTATTTTATAGAATTGCAAGAAACAATCAGTAATTACAAGGCCTATAATAGAGGCATACATGGCAGTAAGCTATGGTGCAATAGAGGCAATATAGCAAAAGTAATTGTAGAGAATATTGAACTAATACAATTAAAAGCAACTTCAATGAAGTATAACAATCAAAGATGTCTTACTTTTGTAAAGAATCCAAAGCATCATTCAAGGACTAAATACATTGACATTCAACATTACTTCAAAAGTCAAAAGATTAAAATGAGAGTAATAATTTGAAGTATTATGTAATAAAAGACATGCTTATTAATTTATTGATAAAGAAATTAATAAAGGATAAATATCATATGTTGACAAAGACATTAGAATTGAAAACCTTTAACAAATAGTAAAGTGAGAATATTGAAGTAAATAAATAAAAGTAAAAATAAAATAAATTAACTTGTAGAATATATTATCTTAGATAAATTACTACTAGTCAAAGGATTGATTCTTGATATATGAAAGATATCCTATGAAAAAGAAATAATATCAAGAACCAAAAGTTCAAGTCAAGAGAATAAAAAATCAACTAAAGAATATCCAAAGATTAGATAAAAATATAAAGTATATGCTATTGAATATCCTTGACGTAGATAAGTTGGCAAAGAATCCTAATAGTAAAAAAAAATATGATAAAGACATATCTTTGTAGTTGATGAGATATCAAGGAATATACTTGATAAATTCTTAGATAGATGTAAAAATAAAAGAATAGAAGTTATTGTTAAAAGTAGAAATTACTATCTATAAATAAAAAGTATTAGAAGTGAGAGTCATCATATTCTATATTCTCTTTGTGTACAACCTTGCTGATGCTATATGTTATAACTTCAAAATTATCTTTCTTCAATAATTAATACAAATTCTTTGATAAATATAATTATTAAATATTAAAATTTTAAAAAAAATTAATTTTAAATTTTAAATTTCTTGAAAATATATATTTTTGCTAAATATTATATTTTTATATATGGTATAAAATAAATAAATTTATAAAATATATATAATATATATTATTATTCATCAAAAAATAATAAAATTAGATATATTTTTTCTTATATAATATATTCAAATACATCTAATATGAATTTAAAATAAATTTTATATAAAAAACTATTTTTTTTTAGAAAATATCAATAAATAGTCTTAGTTTAAGATTCTTTAATTACTTTGTATTTGGTAATAGCTATTTTAGTTCTTTTTTATTTTATAACTATCTTTTTTTTCTTTATATTTTTTTCTTTTTTATTGACACATGAATATATTATCTTTGATATTTAATGCAATTGCTTGTTTTCTTGATGAAATCTTTTCTAAGTATCATGGAATGTTTTTAGTACAAAAATCAAACATAAATATGTAAAAGTCATATATGGACAACTCTTATCTTTAAGAGACATCATTCTTACATTTTTTTAGTAGAAGTATATGTAAAAGTTCACAAAAGTCTAATAATATTTAATATTATAAAATCTCTAAGCAATCCTATAATTTTTTAAATTATCTTGGTTAAAAAAGTATAATCCTAAAATGGATTGAATATCTCATAGTCTTGATTTTTTTCGTTGTATTTTTTTTTTAAATATTATATCTAAAAAAATCTAATTTATATTTGTAGAAGCTAAAGCATTTGTAAAAGAAACAAAAATAAGGATTCTTTTGCCATTCATGTAGTATGAAGCTCTTATTTAAGTAGAGGTTTAAATAAAATTTTAGACCAATATAAATAATAACAAGATAAATTTAAGCAGAAGATTTTTGATATATTACTTTATTTTTTATTTTTTTATTTTTAATATATCAAGGATTACATCAATAAAATTTATAAGCTAAGAATTAGACATTCTTATTGAAAAAAGTGTAATGGATATATGTCTTGAAAAAATTTAAAATTCAATACATTCATGTTTTATTCTAGAAAAAAGAAAATAAATAAAAAATATGAATATATTATAATAATAATAATAATAAATTAGAATGGCTATTGCTAATTACAAAAAGACTAAATGGACTTGAATTAAGATTAGAATTAACAAAAGACATTGACAAGATTGAAAGTAGCCTCATTCTTATCTCAATATATACTAATTATTAAAAAGGCTTTGTAAAATCTTCTAAGGACTATAAGACTTATGGCCAAATTTTCAAATTATAGGCTACTTTCAATACAACTTTTTAAAAATAAAAAATTTCAAATTAAGTTTTGATAGATATATTTCATATATATAGGAATCTATAATCTATTTTACATATAAAAACTTTCTAAAAGTTTCTTAAAGAAGTTATTATCTACCTAATATATTCTACTCACTTTTACTTTTATTTTCTTCTATTTACTTAAAAATCTAGAAAAATTTATAAGGAAGTTTTAAGTTTTTTCATAAGTTGATTAAGTCTAAGATCTATCAAATGATATTAGCAACATAGTTTGATATATATTCTATACAAAGATGGTTGATAAGTTCTTTTAGCCATCATAATATCTCATTTGTAGACAACAAATTCACTCAATTATTGGATCATTATTGAGGCCTTAATAATCACCTTCTAATACCATAGTATGAATGCCATCAAATATTGAATCTACTTCCTATAGTATCACTAAGCATTAAGAATATCTTTTAAGATTATAATATAATATATATTATATTTTATCATCTATTTAAAAAAATATATACTTGTCTTAAAAACATGTATAGTAATTTTAATATTATAGAGGTTAAGACAATCTAAATACTCCAATTTTGTAAAAGGAAAATTTTGAAATAATTTTTTTGGTTGTTAATTCTTAATTCTGTTAAGTAGTTCTTATCTTCAAACCTTAAGTTTATTATTATTATTGTTATATATTTTATATAATATTATTTTCAATAGTTATTTCTTGATTTTGATATATATTATAAATAAAATTAAAAGCAAGTTTTAACATATTTGCAAGATTTTCTTATGGCTCCCAAATACATTCATTGATATTAAATGTGTGCAAATGTGCAAGATATCCTAATTTGTTTCATTGCTCCTTTGAATCTATGATTTTTTTTTATTTTTGATTTTTTGATATTTTTTAAAAATCTGTTTTGATAGAAGATGGAGGTATTTTTTTTCTTTCCAATTTGATAATTTTAGAATAAAACTTGATAAGAAATATGTAGATTATAAGATAAATCTTTATTCACTATATTATTTGTAATTGAATTTTTTTTTTTTTTTTTTTTCAATTTCTTTAAATGTGTCATACCTTTGTTAATCTAATTTATTATAAGATTAATTAGTAATGATATTATAAAAAAATATGTCTTATTACAAACTTTGAATGCATGTTGTTCTTTCTAAAGATTTACACATTAATCTTTTTTTGCTTTGGATCTTCTTTTAGGTATATCTTCATTATTATGTAAAACTCTACTATTCTACTTATAAAATCCTTGATTCCTTAAGTTTTAATTTTTGAAAAGAGGAAAATATCAAATTAAGGATGATGAAGTCCATTGAATACAAAATTATACCATATTATTATTTGAAAACTATATTGATGGCAAAATAATTATCTAATTGTCTTGATGATAGTTAATATCAATCACAAATACTATTCTAATATTTAATTTTTACTTTTTGTTTATCTATTAGTTTGAAAATCAAAAAGCTGAAGATAAATTGATATTCATCTTTAACATGTTAAGAAGTGTATTCCAAAGCCTTAATACAAATTGAAGTTTTTAATTAAACATAATATTACTTAAAAATTTAAGTTATTAATAAATATTATTAAAGAAAAATTTAACTAATTATTTACTAGTAATAATTTTATCAAGGTACAAAATTAGCTATTTTGAGTAGATGATCCACTATCACAAAAATATAATTTATAAAAAATTTAGATTAAAATATATGTAATAAAGTCCATTAAAATTGATGGCCAAGTTTTCTTTGGAATAAGTAGAGGTTGAAGAAGTCTATATGATGAATGATGTAGAGTCTTTGCTTAAGAACAAATACCAAAAGGTTGAATAAACTCTTTGAGAACTTTCCACATTTAAAACCATTAAAAGTCTCTAGAAAGAAGCACCAAAGTTTTGTTATATTCAAAATATGACATTGTTGGGAAATCATGTTGTACTCAAAGTATATGTAAATGTGTTAGATCTTATAGAATATATAACTCTCTTTTAATACAAAAACAATTGTCTTTGAAATCAAATTATTATAATCATAATGAAGGTTCTAATTAACATTGAAGTGGATTTATTAACATACTTAAAAAAAACCTAATGAAAAAAAGTAGTGTCAACTAGAATTATTGACTTAATAGAATATGCAAGCAAATACAAAAAATAAATTTAAATATATATTTAAAATTTAAAATATATATAGCTTGAAATAAATAGTAGTTATCAATACCTCTTTCACAAGATAGTAATAATAAAGATTAGAACTGGAATTATTCATGTTGCGATCACATTTGATGCATTCTGATTTTAAGAGATCAAATTTGTTTCTCAAATCAAACCTTTGTAAATATAAATCATACTATGCTTCCACTACCTTTCTTTGAATTCACGAAAATCTATTCAGGAGGATAGCACCATGACAACCCCGTTCCTCACGTCCAGCAGCACCTATGCCATGCAAATTGGAAGATCTAGGTATCAATCATATGAACATATCATACAAGCGTGTCATGATCTGGACATGAGCGGTTTCTCTGCAATAAGAGATGAAAGCAACTTGAGACAAGGCTGATCTCGAGATTTTCAAGACAGTAGCTCGTTCCCAGCTCTCTTACTATTTCAACTCGTGCACAACTTCACCAGCATACTCATGTTGTCTTCAGCAGGCAAGCTGTGTTGAATGTTTTATCATCCTCCATGTTAGCCTTCCGAATATGCTGAAAGAGAGGCGTTGATAGGTAACGTTCTCCAAAACTTGGCAGCACGCACTGCAAAAAGGAGTAAATAAGTGAAGCTTTCAAAAAACAATCCTTATCTATATTAACCTCTAGCATCTTATTCCTCGTATTGTATTTCTCAAAAGCTGAGCATAGCTAGAGTCCAAGGTGAGTACTGTAATGGTGAAGATAGATCACCACTAAAAGCTTGCCCTCGTTTTCAGGTCGTTGGCCGATTTGAACTGAAGCAAAAGCAGCAGCGCCCGATGAGATACCCACCATCAGACCCTCCTCAAGATGTAGCCTCCTCGCCATGAGGATTGCGTCTCGGCTAAGCACCTGCCAAAAAACACGGTTAATAAACCATAGTGATACCTCCTTCATGACCTTTGGTGAGACAAAGTCCGCACTAATTAATTTAAGCCCTCACCTCAAAAACTTCATCAAGAATGTTGACATTAAGGACTGCAGGAATGAAACCTGCACCGATTCCTTGGATTTGGTGGTACCCGGGTTGCCCACCTGCACCGTGATGCCCCAGCCAATTTCATCAATCTGTCCACGTCAACATTTGCAGCCAGTTTCGGCTTTGGGATTCTAATAGATTAAGTACCTGAAAGAACAGCAGACTCCGCAGGCTCTACTCCAACGATCTTGATCTGGTCGTTTTTACTTTTAAGATACTCTCCGCAACCAGTGATAGTGCCACCTGTACCCACCCCGGAAATAAGGAAGTCTACCTGCAATCAGACATTCAAGCCATTCATCAACAACCAACAATGAAATGATTATGGATTGGAGTTGACTGCATTGAGTGAGACAACGCCGAGAATCTAACAATCGATTCAAGCTGCAGTTGGAGAACTAATGTTCTACCTTGCCACACGTGTCTCGCCAAATTTCTGGTCCTGTTGTTTCAAAATGCACACGAGGATTGGCTGGATTCCTAAATTGCTGAAGGATGTAAGCATTGGGAATCTCTCTGCATAACGCTTCAGCTTTCAGTATAGCGCCTGTCATTGAGCTCTTAGCTGGTGTCGTCACAACCTGTAGTCCCAGTAAGTCGTGGGAGAGATCAAATAGGATAGATGGGAAAGACACAACGCGATCATGAAAGCCACCAAGTAAATTTCTAGAATAAAGTGGACAAGCAGAAGGATATATGACGGAATGGTTTACCTGGCCTCCGAATGCTTGCACGAGGATGCGACGCTCCATGCTCTGATCCTCCGGCATCGTAAGGATAAGCTTGTAGCCTTTGGACGCACAGACAAAAGCAAGGCCAATGCCCGTATTCCCACTCGTTGGTTCTATCAATGTACTGACTCCAGGCTTGATTAAACCCCGTCTCTCTGCGTCTTCAACCATGGCCAACGCGATTCGATCTTTCACACTCCTACAGGGCCCAAGAGCCTCCAATTTGCAAGCAATTTTGGCACAACAATTGGAGGAAACCCTGTTCAGATAAACCATTGGTGTATTACCTACAAGACCTAATACATTGTCCAAGATGGCATCATTCGTCGCGGTATCTGGTGTCGCATCCCTTACACCTGTAGCTCGTATTCTAAGATTCCTAGCAAACGAATGATCGAACGACCTAGTCTGGCATCTGCAAGGCAAAGGATGGAACCACCACGACTGCCGAAATGAAGGTGACAACTCCACAGCTGCCAGAGAACTCAGACTTGTACCCAATTCGGATGCCTTCGTCAAGAATCTTGTAACACCACGTGTGTGAATAATTTGGAAGCAGCTCCCAAACCGAAGTAATCTACCCTGCCTTTGGAATCGGGGAGAAGAATGTACAAGGGAGCACTCATGATGGTAAGTGCTCGCAGTACCAGCCACGATGGAAGTGCTTGCCATTCCACGAATTGCAAAAGAAAAACAAAAGAGCGAAGCTGAAGAGAAATTGCCAATTGGGCAACCTACGGGTTAAGCATAACTATCGAAAAGAGCACATGCGCAGCGATTCCAGTGTGCATAATCTCAACAGAAAAACGAGTGCACTCAGACCTGGATTCCTAGGCAACGTCTGGGGAAGGGTTGTGCACCGAGCTCGAGGCTAGAACCCATCAATCATTCCTCATGTCACACACAGCAAACCGTCAAAAGACTATCAGCTTTTAACACCTCGCGCTGAGGCCACGCGAATCAGAGCTCGTGGCGATTAGCGACACCATGCTGCTTTAGGAATTGTGAAGGCACGTCAAGTATCTCGGAAGAAGTTCCCACAGATAAGCAGCACACACGACAAATGCGTGACCATTGCTGGGGGATCTTTCCTGTCCAGGGATTACGCACAATCCACTCCGATCTTGGGTTCGAAACCGTTACCAAAATTCGAGTGCATGCACGCCTCGTTGAAACATTCAACCCCCCAGCGATGCCGCGCGACAGCGGCACCTATCGGCTCCTTGAACCCTAACGGCAGGCCGAGATTAGCACCATTTAGTTCTGAAGATGTTGTAATCTGACTACATGAGACAGACATAAATAATCCATCTTTTTAACCTTTTAAATTTTTTTCTTCTTCTCCTTCTTCATCTTTTTCCCACCCACCAATTTCACCTTCTGAACAACTGTGAATTATTAATTTGTGGGTATTTGTGAGTTGTCAATGAAATTGTGTTTACTTTAGACTAAAAAATGTATTCTTATTATGGTAAAATTTTAAAACATTTCTAAATTTTCTTGTACTAGAAGAATTGATATAGCTTGTTAAAAAAAGAATAGAACTCAAAAATATTGAGATAAAGTAAAATAAAACATTAAATTACCCAAATAAAGTAAATTATTGAAATGTAATGTTTTTTTTACATAATGTTTTGCAAGAAGATAATTTTGATAAAAGAATCTCTTAAAGAAATGTATTAATTACTTAACTTAGAAATTACCAAAATATTTTTTCTTATATCAAATATCAAACTATATATATACACATGTATTTTATACACACATTTTGTTCACACTTTGTCATTTGTACTTCTTTTCTAACTATCAAATGTTGTTGAAATCACTCCACTATTAATCTTTAATTTTTCTTCATTTTTTTAAGTGACACAAAACTATGCACCTATAGCAATTGTGGGGTTCTTTGGTCAATCAAAGAAAAAGATTGAGGAGCAAAGTTTATAAGATTTATTAGAGCATTGATTTTAAGTGATTTTGGTGGATATTAACTTTGTGAGAGGTTTGCAAAGTTAGGGTTGTTTTAGGTGATTTAGAAATTTGGGAAATAAAAAAGAGTTTATACTTTATAGAATTTTGTGAGCATTGTAGTAAATCAATAGTTGACAATTTGTAGAGTTGTGAAACTACTTATGAAAATGTGTTTTGTGAATTTGAAGTTAAACAAATTGTCAAATCAAAGGTTATTAAAATTGGATATTAAGAATTAATGAAGGTTTCTATACTTTTGAACAATTTGTTAGTTGGATTGATTTTTTTTTTTTTTTTTTTTTTTTTTCTTATGGATTGGCAATAAACCTAGTTTGCAACATTTTTGCAAATTTTGAAGGTAAGTGAATGCTGCAATATGGAGCTATTATTATTGGTAGATTGACATCAAGGTTAGAAAAGGATGACAACCAACACCTAAGCAGATTAGGAGCTTTCTATTCCAATCTTTAAGTTTTATTCTCTTTAAATTTTGTGTGTTTGTTATAAACTAGTAGATTGGAATGTATGCAAATTTTAAGTAAGACCAATAGTTCAATTAATAATTATTGAGGTTTTAAAATTCCTCGAAGGTTTAATTAAGATTAGCTAGGATTTGATCAACCTTTACTTAGGATTTGATTAGAATTTTTTAGAATTTACTAAAGAAATATCTAAGATTTCTTATTACTTCTTCAAAGTTTTTTTTTTTTTTTTTTTTTTTTTGAAGATTTCTTTAAGGTTCTTTAGAATTTCTATATGATTCTTTTGGAGCTTTTTAAAGATTTTTTTTAGGATTTGATTAAAATTTAACTTCTAAACAAAGTGCTTGGTGCATTTTCAAATAAGACAACATATAATACAATAATTTTCTACTAGTTATTAGATTTGAAATTAGAACACATTAATATTATTTTTTTAAAATCAGTTTTTCAAAGATATTTCTTGCAAGTTTTGAGTTTACTATCCTCTTTATTTTAGGATCTTAACCCCCAATCGTATAATCAAATTATTTTAGAAGTTTTCTAAGTAGTAAATATTAAAAATTTTGGAATGATATCACAAAAATAAAAAAAAATTATGTTTTCTTTAACTATCCTATTTTTAATCACAATCTACAGATTTAGTAGTAGACTTAAAATATTTTATTAGTTTTTTAAAAATTTTAAATAATAAATCTTTCATTGATTATTTTATTTTTGATTTTGATTGTCTTTCATTTATTTTTATTGTTATAGTAGGTTTATTTTAATTTTTTACATTCTAATGACATGTTTTTTATCTTGACTATTTTTATTCTTTAAAAAATATTATATAATTAAATAAATAAAATAATTTTTAGTAAAATTTGAAAAGACTAATTTTTATTATTATTAAGAATTTGAAATGAATAAATAAATCAAATGGTTATAATAAATTTAATTCTTTTTGAATTTTAAAAGAAATAAAGTTTGATTACAATCATTCTTAATTTAATTTATGTAGATATATATATATATATATGACAAACATATTTATATGAGGATTATTATTCTTATATTAATAGATAATATAAATAGATTATTATCAAAAGAATTAAATGTATACAATTAAATGTTTTAAAACTTCTAAACACAAATTAATTTAATTAATTTGTATAAATTTATTATTATGCATCATAGCCTAATTTAAGTTATTAATATGTTAATTAATTAAGATTCATAAATCCATCCAATCAACACTCATCTAATACATGTACTAGAGGTCATTTTAATTTTTTATTCATGTAAAATATCACATTTAAATTGACAATTTCATCCAGATATTATATCTATCTCAAAAATTCATATACTGATTTGATTATTAATCAAAATTGGTCTTTTCATTGTTTCTAAATTTCCATCTAAGATTCATCCATAGTAATTCACTAATAAATTAAAAACATCATCTAAATAAGAATTAAAGAGATTTGGCACTTCTAAACCTATTATTGCATCTATTTTCACAAATTATTATATTTTAGATGATCTTAAGCTCCAAATTGAATCCAATTAGTTTTGTTCGTAAGAAGAATTAAAAAAACGTATATTCTATTAATTATATCTTCAAAATTGATTATATGCCTCCAATATTGCGTCTTAAAGTTGATGCTCTAATTCAACAAGGCAATAGTTACTCTTCTACAAAATTAAGTACCACAACTTGATACTTGATTTTTTTTTTTAATAAAATTAATTTTATTAAATTTTCACTTCAAATTACATAATTTCTTAAAAACTGAATCCTTAGGTTGCTTTAATCTTCTTGATCTTATTCTCTAGAAGTTATGCCTACCTTTGGCCACTCAAATTTAAAGGCAATAGATTTTCTTCCATAATAATCAAAACTTTTACATCTTAGCTCCAATGTGATTATTACTTAGCTTTTTAGAAACTTGACTTTATTGGCTTTCTATTAGTTTACTAGCTTTACTAAACTAAAATAATCTTTAAATTTTAGTAGTTTTATTTTTAATTTCATGCAAGAGAAAGTACTACCTTCATCTAATTTTTTTAAAAAATTATTCAAAAAACTAAAAGAAAAAATCAAAAAATCAAAGCCATTCATAAAAATTAATAAAAAATTGACATGACTTTGCCTACCAACAAAAAAGAAGAGATTCCAACCAAATAAATCCTTGAGACCTCTTATAATCTTGTCCAAAAATCTAAAGGTGGTAGCTACATCTCCACCCTTGAAACCAAAAGAGTCCAAATTAAGGTCCACAGCCCTCATTGATTTAAGGAACAAAGTCTAAGATCAAGACTACTGACCATTAAATAAGCCTTAGAAATTCTTTTTTGGCCAAACTAACTTCACCATTATTTTTACAATACATTTTTCAATAGGAATTGTCTACTTATACATCTTAGTCTATAAGAATTTACAATACTCATAAAAATTAAAATTATGTAAATTTAGATTGAATTTAGTTTATTCCTAATTACTTCTAACTTATTTTGAGCTTATTTGTCACAATCTTATTGATATGATTAAAGATATGCTATAATTAATAAAATATTAGATTAAAGATATGCTATATTAGATTGTGACAAATAAGCTCAAAGTAACTTAAGTCTGTATTAAAATATTAAGTCTATAATAAAATATTAGATTAATAATATGCTATAATTAATAAAAATATGATAAAAATAAAAATAATTAATAATATATCAAATAATATTTTTTTAAAATGTGCTTACTATTATTATGACCAATTTTATATAAAAAAGATAACATATATATATATATATATATATATATATATATAGGACAAAAACTATAAATCTTAAAGGAATTAAAAATTAATTTTGAAATTTCTAAATAATATTATAAAATTATAAAGAAAAAAAGATTGGAATTAATAATAGAAGAATAAATTAACTAAATTAATTAAAAATAAATAAATTGAAGTAAAAACTAGTAAGCATCAAATTTGACATAGGTTCAAAGAGTGGAATTAAAGTAATGGCAGAATTATTTATTACTAATTATTATGACATATCTTTTGAAATTAATTTAACAACATATATAATTATGATTTGGAGCTATTTACATATTTTTTATCTTAATATCTTCAAATATTATAGAATAATGTAATAATTATTTTAAAATATTAATAAAATATCCTAAAAAGAAACTTAAGTCTTTATTAGAATATATAAGATATTTAAAAATATTCTTGAATCTATTTCGGAACATTTAAAGTTTTATTGAAAAAAAAAATTGAATAAAAACTAATAAAAGTGATGATAAATTATTGCATGTATCTTTTATTTATTTTGATTGATATTGTACATCAAATTGCAAAAGAAATGTGTTGCTTTTATGACATGCATATTCTAAATCATAATCTAAAGCTTGTTCATATTTTTAAAAATATAATCAAAACAAAAAATATAAATTAGATTATTTGGCATACTATTGTAAAAGTAATAGATTTTAGAATTTCTAAAATTGTCATTAGGAGAAATTTAAAATTTTAATTTATTCATTTTTAATAATATGTTTAAAAAAAGATCCAATTTTATATTTTTTTACAAAAAAAATATCAGAAAGAATCAAAAAAGGTAAAAGACTAAGCTAATTTTAAAATTAATGTCATAGATATACTATATAGAAGACTAAAACAACCAATCTAAAGTTTTAATTGGTTGTTCAATAGTGCAATTAGCAGATCATCTTAAAGTTAACTCGATTCGAGTTAATAGTGCTTGAAGTTGTTTCTATTAATCTTTATATGAATTGATTTTAACCTTTCCTATTTATTAGCTGGAATAATGGAAACATATCCACATTTAACTCGATTCGAGTTAAATATCGAACACGCCTCCTTTGTTCACTGGTTGCAGATGAGCTGCTTAGCATGTTCTGCGTCTCGCATTTCAAAACCTCAGAACCATTTGCTGAAGTCTCCAGAGCTGCCTTGTTGTTGGATAAATATGATTTTGTATCAGACGGATATCATGTTGACCAAGAGAGGCATTCCCGAACTCCTCGCAAGACTGGAAAGAAGAAAGAAGTCGAGGCCGATGATGACGACTTCATTGATGATAGAGAAGAGGAGGAGTTGCATGACGAGAATGATACCGAGGCCAGAGAGGATGATGAGTTGTCCGTTGATCACGACTTTGATGATGCGTCCCCCTTGAAGGAGAGATCCTTACGCCGACAAGTGACGACCTGGATGACCTGCCCCAAGGTCATGCATTGCCGACTCCTAAGTCTCTTTTTCAGGAAGAGGAAGATCCAGATCTTATTCTTCTGGAGAGACCATCCTCTGCGCCAACACTCGGCAAGGGATTGTCTCGATCTCGGGAATCATCAAGACTAGCGTCCAGCGCCGGTGGCTCGCCACCTCTTGGCAGAAACAACGACGGCCTCAGGGAGACTCTACGGTCGATGGTGGAAGGGATTCAGAAGCAGCAGTTGGCAATGGCTGCATCAATGGCTAAGCAGACGCCCCTAAACCACGAAATGGTGCTGAGGCAACGTCTAGAAATGCAGGAAGAGATGCGGGACAGCCAGAAGACAATTATGGACTTCACGACAAACTCCATGAAGTCATTATTAATAGAGCTACCGGACATTGTTAGTACGATGATGCAGAAGGTGATGCCGGCCATCGATGCCGCTCCATTGAGTTCGAAGGAGCCTCAACTTACGTTGTCTCAGGGTTCGGGGTCGCATGGAAGCCCTGTTAATCAGCAGCAGAGGACCTCATCAAGCAACACGGCTGCTCCATCTCCGCCTCCAGAGCAGGCTGTGTCTATTAAGACCGTCATGGGACCGCCTCTAGCGCCAACGGAGTCGATGCCGCCTCGAGTGTCAACCTTAACAGACTCAAGGCCGGCGGAATTCTGAATCCCTTCCACCATCGACCGTAGAGTCTCCCGATAATTGGTTTTTATTCATTGCAGATCTGAGTTTCGGAAAATCCCGAGATGTCATCCATGACACAGATGCATCCCAGTGTCATTCACCCAGACTGGCTGGACCACTCCCGTCAAGCAATCCGGAGCTCACCAGGGTGTCACCTCCTCGGACTGAATCACCTGGATTGCATGTGGATAAGGATTCCGAAGTGGTAGGGCTTCAGCAGTCTCTAGAAGCTATGGAGGTGGAACCTGAAAATAAAGATGAGTCGTCTCATGATGAGGTATGCCTTTCAACTATCACATATTAAACCCAACTACATTAACTGAATTCGTGCAGACACTTTCGAGTAGTTTTTGTTGACAAATTATACACCTTCTTTTTAGGGCTGTTTGTAACAGTCGCTTCTATTCCTCTGCCAATTTCAAAACAGGTTGGAGAGGCTTCTGGAAGCAGTGAAAGTCGTCTAGAGGATGTAATTCCGTCCCCGTACAAATCGAAGAGTTTACACCGACAGTTGTCATTGACGACAGCCCGGTGAAGCATACTCTGAACGACCCTGAGAATGTGGTATTGCCGGAGTCATGGTCCTATAAAGGATCGGGTCAGTCCAACACATTTCTTTTAGATAGCATGCTGCCGTGGATCGAACGGTTGCAGGGGAGCCAATCACTTGGGATTCGGTCATTCCGCGAAAATGACAATTTTGGTAGACCAATGCTCGCACATGACCCGTACAGCCTAGAGTACAATGAGATATTGGAAGCTATCCAAATATCCGATGGGATACGTCAGTAGTTTTGGGAACCTTGATCCATTGTAAAGACTTCAATTGTAATATTGTATAAAATTTTGAATGTACAGCTAATGTATTCGCCTTTTTTTGAAAATATGAAAAGATTTTTCAAATACTTTGTGTTTTTTCTCTTGTTTTTCTTCTCCTTTTATTTCGGCTTGAATGCGAGAACTAGCTGTTGCCTTCCACAGGGCAATGTTTGCGCTGCCTCCATTGATTCAGTTTTGAATTCTGGAGAATTTGCATTTTCAGTACGAAGTAAAGGGAATTTTTTGTACTCTGCCACAACAACTCAATCAACAATGGACTATTCGAAGAAGGCAATCGAGGATGGAGTAGTCGATAGCCCACCTAGTGGCACTGCAAATCCAATTGCAGTGAGTTCACCGTCTCCATTGGGACACACAGTCGTGGCGGGCTCTCCGATTTCCAAAGGTGAGAGCACTTAGTCTTTCCTTGTGTTCGAATGCAGTGAGTTCACCGTCTCCATTGGGACACACAATCGTGGCGGGCTCTCCGATTTCCAAAGGTGAGAGCACTTAGTCTTTCCTTGTGTTCGAATTTTCCTATACAGGTTTATTCTGAAAGAAATTGTAGAATAAATAAAACAACAATCACACTTATTTTAAGATAATTAGCTATTGACTGAAAGTGGGCAATATAAAATATCAAGATTACACTCTTAGTGATGGCCTGCTTTATTTCAAGAAGCAAATTTATGTATCTAACAATGCTGAACTTAGGACGCGTAAACTTTAGGAAGTACATGAAAATCCAATATCTAGACATTTAGAATGAGAAAAGACTCTAGAATGGATTTCAAGGACATGATTTTGGACAGGGTTGAATCTTGATGTTTGAGCCTGTGTATACTCCTATGAGTCAAGTCAATATAACAAAGCATGCAATGCAACATCTCTTAGACTATTACAGCCAATTCTTCTACCTACAGCATGTTGAGAGCAGGTGATTATGGATCACATTATATGTGTTGAAGATCACCAAGTACTTGCTTAGTTACAACTACATAGAATTTAAGCATAGTATGTTGTTAATAATAAAAAGGTAGCAAAGAGTTAAAGTAAATTATTGTGGTAGCACCAAGGATTTAGTTGAATGAGGTAGAAATGGATGTAATATCAAAAGGATGGAAGTTGCCTCATTGGTGAGTAATTCACCACCTATAAGTAAAAAGAGTTGGAAGTAAGAATTATCTTTCTCCATACTTCTCTTAGACTACAATCCTTGCTGATGCTAAGTGTTTGTAGCTTTTAGACTTCTTTTCTTCAATAGATTATGGGCCCACTCACATTTGCTTGAATATTTTTTTGAAGTTCTTTGAAGTGGTTTTTTAAGTGTGGAGTAGATCAAGTTGTTGTTACTTATGTTAGGCTTAAGAAATACCTAACTTTCAGATTCAGATCTAGATCTACATCATGGTTTACTTTTACTTGTAGTTAAAAGTATTTTGGTGTTAGTGTCTTATTTTTTCACCTATAGACAAAGTTTGCATTGTGCTTTTGCTGAGATAGATCTTTAGTAATCTAACTTTACGATTTCATGTCCTAAAGTTGCTGATTGTGCTTAAAAGGCCTCTTATGGTGTATAGAGGTGATTTGTGAGCATAAGAGAGATATTAAAGTGGTAAATCAGATTTGAGATACTTAGATAAGTCATCAAACTTGTGAAAAGTCATAGAAGTGAAGTTGAAAGTGTTTTTGAAAGTTAAAACACTAGTTTGTTCACAAAGAAGGATTCTGTGTTTCTAAGGCACCAAAACCTTCTTGCTAATTTTTGAGAACATTAGAACTTCTTCTTACAATCTTTTTTGATACAACTCTTCTTTAGACATGGCTTCAAGTGAGGGTGAAGGATTGAGAGTTATTGAGAAGTTAAGAGGTGACAATTTCTACCATTGGAAGGTAAAAATAGAGCTTTTATTAGTATCTTTGGATCTTTGAAATATTGTAGATAAAAGTGAAGAGGCTCCAAGCAAAGATGCTGATATGAAGGATAAGAAGGAGTTCAAATATCATGAAAAGAAGGCTTTTGGATTGATTGCAACCAATGTGGATGAAGCCAACTTTTTCTACATTATCTCTTGCAAAGGACCGGTGTCGTGTTGTAACACGAGTATACCGTGAAAATATAAAGAAAGGGGACTTTTATTAATGTTCAGTTATCTCGAATATTGGGAGCAACAACCAACTCCAGTGCAAATACTGAGTGGCCAGGTTCAGTCACCCCGTTACAGTCAGCCGGGGCATACTGAAATGCTCCGTTCGATTACAATAACAAGAGTCAGCACGAAGGAAAAGGACCAATTCACACGACGGGTGAGCGTGGTTCGAAGAGCCAATTGGATCTAATTTCAAGAATCCAATCTGGGTCCTCTTACCCAATATGAGACCTGAATTGGTCAGGCAACCTAATGCAGTATAGTTACGGGAAAATCCAGGTCTTACTATGGGCCTCAGCCAATCTGACGTGAAGGACCATTTTGATCCAATTACGGGGACATCCGGGTCATACTACTGGACTCTTAGCCAATATGAGACCTGAATTGGTCGGGTGACTCAATGTGGTCCCGATTACGGGGTTTCGATTCTGTTTCAGGCTGTCCTGTTCTCTGTGCCGTTTCAGGGAACGTTGTTTTCGGTAAAAAGATCTCTTAAAGGTAAAAATGGACAAGAAAGCTCTGATGGCGAGAGCCAATTTCGGATCCAAGCTTTGACGGTGGGAGCCAATTCCGGATGCAAGACGAAAGATTGAAGAAATTCAGAGGATAAGGTTAGGGGAGAGAATAAGTTTTTGGGAGAGTTTTTTTGAAGAAGCAGAGAGCTAGCTTCATGCTTTGGGCGGAGAAAGAAGACAGAGAATTGGATTTTTTATCTTCAAAGGGTTTTGGGAAGACTGAGGCAATCGTTGCTGAAGTCAGTGTTGTAATGGTGAATCGGGATTTTTAATGAAGTGGATTTGATTACTCTTGACTGTTTTGTGAAATCGAGTTACGTCTGTGATGAAGAGTTAAAAGGGTGTCTATAGGATTGAGTATGCGGAGTGAATGAAATTTATTGGGTTAATCTAATAAGACAGTCAGTGGATACAAGATCGTGAGTATAAAGCGGTATCGAAGATTAACAGTTTGGATTGTTCGGGGTTCTTTGTAACGTCTAGAGACCTATCGGCTGGGGCAAAAAGGACTTCGACAAGCAGTCGAAAGGTATCCGTATAGATTTACGATGTATTCTTGCAGTTGTTTGTATTCCAACAGTCAAAAACCGATAAACTGCTTGAATATTGGCGAATCTGGATACTACCTTCTACAGCCAGACGTCCGACGCGTTCTCGAGTAGGAAAGCACGTAATACAACAAAAGTGGTGAATCCGACGTGAAAGCTTGAGGTGGAAGGTATTGGATTTCGGTTGATTTTATCTTTATTTTATGAAAAACGAAAATAAAAATTTTGAAGGATTTTTGGGAGGAGTTTCTAGTGGGGATTCTTCTAAAGGACAAGGTATGCACATGGATCCGTCTATTGCTAGTATGTTTCAAGCCTTTTCATTGTCACTGCAGCAACAGCAAAGCAATGATCGAAAGGAAGCTTTGGCAACCAAAGCATTGCAAGCAGTGGTCAATAAAATTGATCAATTTGATGGGAGGAATATTTCAAGGTATTTAAGATGTTATGTTCGTGAAATGGAATTAAATCGAGTTTCTGAGAAGAAAATGGTTGAATTATTTGGACTTGCCACGATACCGGAGATAAAGGACCACATTACATCAATTACGGATCATTATGGGAATTCATGGGAGGTTTTTTACATGCATTGAAAGATGAATATTTCTTGGAAGATGTTGATCGCGTTACTAAGAAGCTGTTTTTGGAATGGATTGAACGGCCCAATAAGAATTTGCAAGCAACAAAGCTACTAAGGGAATTTGAGAGGCAGTACTCTCAATTGTTGAAGGTAGAAAAATTGACATTGGAGCCGAACAAAGTTGATCTATTTTTTCAAGCTGTTGATGGAGAATTGCAAGGGAAATTAGAACTCCTTCTTGAAGACAAAGAAGAAGATGAAGGATTGACAACAAAGTGGAAGAACGTTGAAGATGTGGTGGGGTTGCTTACAAAAAGAGAAAGGAGGAAGGATAGGAGCAATATTCCGAAAACAGTACAAGCACCCAAAGCTCGAGTACATATAACACCACCAACAATGCCTACAGTTCAACCTTCGACATCCTTATCAAAGAAAGCAGATATGGGAATGGAAGAATTTATATGAGGAATGTGAGATCTTCAAATCAAATTGGCAAGACTTGAAGAGAATACTTCTACAAATAATTCGAAGGATTTTTCAAAACAACGTTTTCTGAAACGGCACAGAGAACAGGGTAGCCTAAAACAGAATCGAACCCCGTAATCGGGACCACATTGAGTCGCCCGACCAATTCAGGTCTCATATTGGATAAGAGCCCAGTAGTAACCTGGATGTTCCCGTAATTGGATCAAATTTGTCCTCGCGTCAGATTGGCTAAGACCCGTAGTAAGACCTGGATTTCCCGTAATTAGACTGCATTGGGTTGACCGGCCAATTCAGGTCTCATATTGGATAAGAGGACCCAGATTGGATTCTCGAAATTGGATCCAATTGGCTCTTTGAACCCGTCGTGTGAATTGGTCCTTCTCTTCCTGCTGACTCCCGTTATTGGAATCGAATGGAGCATTTCAGTATGCCCCGGCTGACTGTAACGGAGTGATTGAACCTAACCACTCAGTATTTGCACTGGAGTTGATCGATGCTCCCAATATTCGAGGTAACTGAATATTAATAAAATTCCCCTTTCTTTTTATTTTCACTATATACTCGTGTTACAACACGACAATGTGAAGGCAAGGGCAACTATCGAAATCAATAAGATAATGTCAAATCTTGCTTCATTTATAGCAAAGTAGGCCATTTTGCTCGAAATTGCTACAAAGGCAAAAAGATGAAGAAGGAGAATACAAATAGTGTACAAGATGAGTTTGGAGGACAAGATCATGTATTCACAGCAACAAATGGGACCTCTATGGCTGCCATGTGAAGATGGATTGTAGATTTAAGTTGTTTTAAGCATATGACACTTTATAAGTATTCATTTAATACTTATGAAGCTATTCCAGCATGAAATGTGGTGTAGGCAGATAGTGGTACATGTGAAGCCATTGGAATTGGCTCTATTATGGTGGAGGTAGTTGTGAATGGACAAACCAATAGGATTAGATTCAAAAATATCCTTCATGTACCTAAGATGAAGCAAGACCTATTTTCGATGAGTAAACTTATAATGGAAGGTTCTAAAGTTCAATTTGATATGAATGGATATTTTCTAAGAACATTGAGTGGAGATGTAGAATATGTAAATAAATTTTGTGATAAGTTACTAGTTGGTTATTGATAACCTTGAGAATTAGACTTATAGTTAGGCAGTTTAGTTGGTAATAATAGGTTGTTAGTAGAACAAATGGTTAAGAATTCAAAGGTTCATAATCTTTGAAATCTACTGGCTGACGGTCCATCTTTTGGTAGGATAAAGAGGTTGAGAAAGGGAGATCAGGGCCAGACTATTATAGTCGTAAGCCGGGATAAGCTTGGTGCTACTTCTTTGTTTTTTTTGCTTTTATTATTTTCTTATGAAGAATTATGATTGAGAGAAGTATTATTAAAATTGTGATTAGAATATTGTGGAATATGACTTTGGAATGACCATTTTGGAAAAAATCTTTGATCTTAAAAATTGAGATTATTGAATTGTATTATATTAAATAAAGATATTGAATTCTGTGTGATGAATTGAGAAATTAAATATAATAAGTAAGCTGGAGATCAGTAATTGAATATATATAAACCGCAAAGAAAATAAGTGGGAGATGAACTAATAAGAATATGGAAGTATTGTTGAATTGATATTCGTAGAATGGATTATGTGTTGAATTAAGATGGGAGAAGTAAGCCTTGGTATTTTGTAGTTTGATAATTGATTTCAGATAGCTAGAGTACAATCAATTGTAACACTAATAGACCCAATTCATATAACTAGTCTTTACCCGTGTTCGAACCTACCTCTATTAGTTCAATTGCTTTAGTATATTGAAGCTTAAACACAACAAGAAGAATAAGAGACAAGGTCTTCAAAGGCTTAAAAGAAGGAAATTTATACAACCTCTTTTGTAAGAAGGTGGATGGAGTGGAGGTAGCCGCATTTGCTGAGTTTACATCAAACCAAGACAAGTTGAATATATGGCATCGTTGCCTTGGCCATTTGAATGTGAAGAGCATGAGAGAGCTCAAGACCATGGTATGTGGCTTAGATCTTGGCAATAAAAGCCATAATATAAAACAACTTGCATATGAAGGATGCATAGAAGGCAAACAACAAAGAGCGTCATTTCTAAAAAGTGTAGCAACATGTTGTTGGGGAAGAAAAAGTTTGCCTCAAGAAAATGCTGGGCTTTTGGCTGTCACTAGTTATTCAATCAAGCTTGAAAATAAGGGAAGCTCTAAGTTTATATATAATTTTTCCTTTTTTGAGTAATTACACCAAATACACAATCCTCAAGTAATCCACAACTTCCAAAATATGATAAAATCTTCTAAAACCTTGTTTATTCTTATGTGGAGATTTTCTCGAACTTCAACACCTCATTTCTCCTAATCCGACCGTCCAAAAAAACTCAAATTTTATATGAGGTACTGATGTATTTTTATTAACTTTTCCAACAATTTTCAACAACAAATTCATTGCAGATCTTGACATATCTTGAAAATCTTAACAGTCACTTCAAACCCTTGTCTTTATATACCTGCATGCAATTTTCTTCATATCTCACAAAATATAAGCTCAAATGCCACGAAATTTATATGTATAGCTTTTATATAAAAAATTTTAAATTCTCCAAAAAGTTTGAGCTAAAAATTCGTTCGAAAACTCAAGTTATGGCTCTAACCATTACTACAAATAAACCCGCTTACTTACTGCTTTTGATTTGGAAGCACCGCCTTCAACTCCTTACAACTCCTTTATATGAACTCCAAAAGCAATAATTCTTTCATGAAAGATGTAGGCCTTAAAATCGCCGTTCCAGTCGCACCTTTCGATCTTCAAAAGCTGCTATAAAACTCCTCGTACACTCAAAAGAGTAATAGTATATCTTAAATAAATACCTTAATTTTAAATGGCTATAACTTCTTCACCTTGACTCCAAATCCTCTAATTTTTATACACAAATTGTACCCCAAATCCTAAACTTTACAATCCTAGCTTCTAATCTCCGAATGCCTTCGAAAGAAGAACCCTAATCCCTAATAAGGCTTCGGGTAGCCTCCTTGAAGTCCATTGGGCATGGTATTCGACCAATAGGGATGAAGTTTTCCATTCTTTGGCTTCATCTGACCATGCCTTGCTTTCATCCCTCCCAATTAGCCTCCTATTAGTTTAGATTTTCATCCTTAGGTTGCCACCTTTTCCCAAGGCTTCATACTAAATATTTAGGTCCTATATTTTTTTATTTTAATGTCAAAATCAAAAAAAGTAAAGAAACAAAGTAAAGTTTCTTATACCAACTCCTTTTAATTTAATCTACTAGCCACTCTAACACACATCTAGATTTATTAACATATACTATGTTTTAACTAATTTTTACATACAGTAAGCATTTACAGTACAACAATGTGCTATCAAGTTACTGGAGATTGTATATTCAAATGTATGTGTCACGGACACAAAATACAGACTTGAAATCTAACAAGAAGTTCAAGAAGAAGTGGCAGAACTAGATTAAACAGATGAGTACAAGAACAACACCAGAAAGGTGAGCTAGAACTCCAAGAGATGTGTTGTCGAGACTGAAGAACTCTTCAGCCTCGACTCCTATATATACTATTGGCCTATGGTTCTAAGGAAGCGCATCAAGAAGCTTCTCAAGAACTATGAAGCTTCTCGAGCAACTACCCAAGAGCTAGGAAGCTTCTCAAGTAACTTTCTAGAATCTACTAGAATATTCTAAGAATCTTCTAGAGCCTTCTAAGGGAATCTTTAGGGAATCTTCAAAGAATCTTTAGAGAATCTTTGAAGAATATTCTAAGAGAATATTCAAGGAATCTTCTGGAAGTTTCTAGAGACTTCTTTCTAGAAGGTTTTAGAAACTTGTCTCTAGAAAGGTCTAAAGACTATGTCCCTAATATCACCTCCTCCTTTAGCTTCGAGGTCTCCGAGAAGCAATGTTATCGTCAATCAATATCAACGCAAGAAAATGAAGATCTGTCGCATAACCTCTGCTATGAACTCCAATTTTTGTTCACGAGGCAAGTGATTCAATGGTCCTTGAAGCCAACGGTAGTGGCCCACGCCTTCAACTTCTGACCAAGCATGAACCTCCGTGTCTTCATTGTGAAATTGTCCTGCAAACACTCCTTCTGGCTGACCATTGTAGGCAGGCTCGACCTCAAATACAATCACCAGTGATCTGTTGCTCGGAATCCTTCGACGTCGTCGTGGTGCAAGCGGTTCTTCATCTCGCGGTCGTCTTCGTGAGCTAGTTGCTTGAGATGACATGACAAGTGTAGTATCTTGGCTATCCATATTCAAAACCTAAAACAATAAGAACAAACTTGGGCTACTAACAAAGTTCTACGCTATCTTGGAGAGAATGACTACATCAACTATGGATTTTGGTGGTGCTCTCTCCTCTTTTCTGTTTTCTGGATGAGCAAGCTTCAGTAAGAAGCTATCGTCGAATCGGCTTGGGTTTCTCAGGATATCGTCGATGAAACTCCTGTACCTTTTGCGACGCATTTGCGAGATTTTCGGCCGGCTCTCATGTTCGTTCATTAATATCGTAACCGCTCCAATGCACAAAGTATTCTAATTTACCCCGTCTTTGCCGTGAATCCAGGACCTTTTCCACCTCGTATTCTTCGTGGTTCTCTATTTCTATGCTAGGTGGTGGACATTGTACTCTTTCAGAAAAAGACGATTCTCGATAAGGTTCCAACAAAGAAACATGAAAGACAGGATGTACCTTCATAGTAGCTGGTAACTCCAGACGATACGCTACAGGATTGATCTACTTCTAGATAACAAATGGTCCCAATCTTCGATAGTCCAATTTGTCACATGGTCGCTTGGTCTTAATATTTCGTCGAAGCAGCCAAACTTTGTCTTTAATCGTGAATTTAGGTGCCTGATTCCGAAATTTGTCCACGGACGCCTTGTAAGATTCTTGGGCAATTTACAATCGAAGCTTCAATATATTTTGAAGCTGCGAAAGCTCCTTCACCAATCCTTCAGCTGCCGGATTGTTAATCGTTGACGAACTTCATAAGTCAAGCTTCGGATGGTATCCATAATTGGAAAAGAATGGCGTTTGTTGAGTTGACGCATGAAGGGTGTTGTTATATGCGAACTCGGCTAGCGGTAGATATGCGGCCCAATCATCTTGTTGATAGTTGATGGTGCAATGTAAATATTGCTCTAAAACTTGATTCACCCGTTCTGTTTGGCCGTCCGTTTGAGGATGAAATGCCGAAGAAAGCTTGATATCCACCTTCAATATTTCAAAAAGAGATTTCCAAAACTTTGACACAAACTGGGTTCCTCGATCCGATACGATATCATCTGGTAGACCATGATATCGATACACATTATCAAGAAAGAGTCTTGCTGTGTCTTTGCTTGACGATGTCTTCTTGCAAGGGACAAAATGCGCCATCTTTGTAAGCCGGTCTACGACATTAAAAATGCTGTTAAATGAATTCGATGGTGGTAGATCCGTAATAAAGTCCATGGAAACCGAAGACCATGGTCGGCGCGGAATAGGCAATGGCTGTAGAAGTCCATAAGGCCGATGTCGAGGGTTTTTGGATCTTGAACAAATGTCACAAGATACAACAAAATCTTTCACATCCTTCCACATTTGAGGCCACCAAAAATCGCGGGAAATAAGTTCCAAGGTCTTATTGAATCCAAAATGTCCCGCAGCTAGAAAGTCATGACGAGATTGAAGAACTCGGAGTCGTGTTGGCCCTTTTGGGATATACAACCGCTCTTCGAAATATACTAGATCTCCTTCCATCTTGAATTTATCATCACTAGGATGTTGCTTGATATCAAGGGCTAGAGAATCTTCAATGGTTGCGGCCCGTACCTGGTCGAGGAAGTCAGCATCAATTGGTACAATAGCTGCGTTGAGCCGAAATTTCTCTGGCTTCAACAATGTCGTGGACTGTTGATCAAATGCTGCATCTCCAGCCTTTGGCGCGAGATATGATCTCCTTGATAATGCATCGAACAACCCTTGTTGCTTCCCAGGCCAATAAGTAATAACAAAGTCGAACCTGGATAGCGACATACTCCACCATGCTTGACGCCGATTCAAAACCCGAGCCGACATAAAGTACTCCAAATTCTTGTGATCCGTATATACGGTCACTGGATGTGCAGTTCCTTCGAGAAAGTGGCGCCACTCTTGGAAAGAATCTACTATAGCAAGGAGTTTCTTATCGTGGATCTCATAGTTGATCTCAGCAGCAGAGAATTTTTGAGAATAGAACGCAACTGGATGGAGCTTCTCATCTACGCCCATCTGTGAAAGTATAGCTCCCAAAACAAAATTCGAAGCATCTGTCTCCAAATAAAAGGCCTTTGTAAATTCCGGATGTACCAAGATTGAAGCTGTAGTAAATACCATCTTCAAATCTTAGAATACTTTTTCTGCGATAGGTCCCCATTCGAGCTTGTCCTTGTACGTTAATCGAGTGACGGGGGCAGCAACTTGAGAATAATTCTTGATGAAGATCCGATAGTAGTTAGCAAATCCAAGAAAACATTGTACGTCCCTAACCGTCTTCAGAACTTCCCAAGACATGATTGCTTCCACCTTCTTTGGATCCATCTTCAAGCCTTCCGTAGTCGCCATGAATCCCAAAAACTCCATCTCAGTTTGGTGAAATAAGCACTTCTCCAATTTGGCATAGAGTCCTCACTCCCGTAGTTTTTTGAGTACCAGACGAACGTACTTCTCATGTTCTTCCTCGTTCTTAGAAAATATCAAAATATCATCTAGATAGATGACAACAAAATCGTCTAGATGCTCTCAAAAGATGTCATTCATCATGTGTTGAAAGACCGCTAGAGCATTAGTAAGACCAAATGGCATGACATTGTATTCAAAATGGCCATACCTTGTTCGAAAAGCTGTCTTCCATTCATCTCCTTCCTTGATTCGCACAAGGTTGTAAGCTCCCCTTAGGTCAATCTTTGTAAAGATCCTTGTATGCCCAAGTTGTTCTAGAAGACCAGAGATCAAAGGCAGTGGATAGCGATTCTTTTTTGTCACCTTGTTGAGACCTCGATAGTCCACGCACAACCGTAGTGAGCCATCCTTCTTCTTCACAAATAAGATTGGTGCCCCAGCTGGTGACTTCGAATGACAGATGAAGTTCTTGGCTAGATTCTCGTCAATATACTTCCTCAACTCAGTCAACTCCGTCTACGACAAATTGTAGATTGGTCCAAAAGGTGGTTGTGCTCCTTCTTGCAATTCAATGGCACAGTCATAGGGTCGATGCTCTGGCAGCATATCAGCATTCTTCTTTTCAAAGACATCTTTGAATTCTTCATACTACTTTGGAATAACCAAAGTCGGAGTTGCATCTTCTCGAGTCGGAGTTGCAAAGATGAAAAGAGGTGTATTTTGCTTGGCTTCCTTCATGAAAGCCCTTGCACCTATAAACAAGGATTTGTTTCTAGACATTGTCTTGGCAGATTCCACCGTCAAGGAGTTTGTTGGAAATGTCACTTTCCGCAACTTCCAATCTATCAATGGATTATATCTATCAAGCCAAGATAGTCCCAAAATGATAGGACATGAAGGGGTCTTGATAACTTTAAACACAATATTGCTCTCATGGTTTTCAAGACGTACCTTCAATAGTTTAGTTTCATGGATAGCATTGCCCGAAGACAATGGTCGTCCGTCTATGACTTCTACATGGACACGCTTAAGTTTCTTTACAAGAGAAATATTGTGAAGCTTGGCAAACTCTTCATCTATAAAGCAAGCGGATGCACCCGAGTCTAATAAAGCATCGACTTGTAGTTCTTGAATACCCAGGTGTAAAGGTACCATAAAACAATCTGAAGGTTGAGCTGAGAGAAAGGGACCTTGATTAATTTTGGATGTTGAGATGTCCAGCCGCACGGTCCCTATTGTAGCTGGGCGTCCTTGTTTTCCTGCATGCTTGTACTCCTGAGTCTTGTTGTTTGAGGCTTCTGTTTCTTTCGACAATCTATAGCTTTATGGCCCGCTTCTCCACAATATAAACACAAGTTTTGTTCAAACCGTCGCTTCCTTTCCTCAACTGTGAGGGGTTTGAAATGTACCGCATCAATTTGCATGGGTTCAGGATCTGTGGAGTGATTCTCTGGACCTTTTGAAAATGTAGCAAATGCTCCATCATTTCTCCAGCCTGATCGTCTTTCTTGTCGTAATTCAAAGAGGCGGTTGTCACAAATAATTGCCTGAGATATAAGTTCTTCTAAAGTATCTGCCTTAGGCATGGTGATCAATAAGTTCTTGACATCATCTCTCAGTCCATATCGAAATCGTGTCATGAACGCCTTATCATTCCAATCAAGATCACATGTAAGCTGTTGAAATTCTGCAGCATAGATTGCAGCAGAACGTGATCCTTGTCGCAGATTTTGTATCTTTCTTTCAGCCACTCTTTCGCGATCGCTATCTCCAAACGCAGCAGTAAGTCTCTCTATGAAAGCCTCTAGGTCGTACAATATTGGAGAATCCTTCTCCAATAGTGGAGCAAACCAAGAGCGAGCATTTCCTGATAGAAGAGTACCTATGAAAGCAACCTGGGTAAATCCATTCGGATAACGAGAAAGGTATAGGCGTAGGTAAAGCCGTACTTGTTGCACAAAACCTCGAAAGTTGGCTCTTGTTTCGTCAAACTTATCTGGCATACTCGCTTTTGGTTCTTTCGTACTAATCCTTGAAGTATCTATAGGGGTCGTATGTGACACATGTCTTGCTTCTCTCAGTCGAATAACCTCTTGTTGTAGGCTATGAATTTTGCGTCTAGTTTCTTCGGTCACTAGATCAATTTGAGGTTCTTTACTTGGATTGCAAAGAAATGCAATCTCCTTTCGTACACTATTCATAAGAGCTTGAAGATCTGCAAGAGTTGCCACTCTATTGTCTACTTGTGGAGATGCACTGTCTATGACCTGGTCTACTTCCATATTTAGAGAATAGATGGATTAAAATTTTGAGAGAAGAAGAAATTGCTAAGTCTCTTGGAGAAAATTGTAGCACTACCTATCACTAAAACCTACTCGGAGAAAAGGAAAAAAAAACACTAAACGATTTCAGTTTTAGAGGAGGGTAATCCGCAACCTCTAAAAATGCCTCAATGCTTTCGAGAAGAGGGGTAATCCGCACTCTATCAAGAAGGCAAAGCTCTGAAATCGATGTTAACAGTCTTTTCTACTAGCTATGCTAAACAAAAAGAAGGAATTAATATCAGTCCAAGAGAGGGTAATCCGCAACCCTTAGAACGCTCAAGTATCTCCAAGGAAAGGGGTAGTCCAATCTCTGCCTCAAAGAACTAAGCTCTGATATTGTGATTGAGAAAATATCAGTTTAGAGGAAGGTAATCCGCAACCCCTAAAGCGCTAGAATACCTTCAAGAAGAGGGGTAATCCGCTCTCAAACAAGAAGGATTCAGCTCTGATATTAAGATAAAGGTAGTCTCGACAAACTGTCACGGACACAAAATACAGACTTGAAATCTAACAAGAAGTTCAAGAAGAAGTGGCAAAACTAGATTAAACAGATGAGTACAAGAACAACACCAGAAAGGTGAGCTAGAACTCCAAAAGATGTGTTGTCGAGACTGAAGAACTCTTCAGCCTCGACTCCTATATATACTACTAGCCTATGGTTCTAAGGAAGCGAATCAAGAAGCTTCCCAAGAACTATGAAGCTTCTCGAGCAACTACCCAAGAGCTAGGAAGCTTCTCAAGTAACTTCCTAGAATCTACTAGAATATTCTAAGAATCTTCTAGAGCCTTCTAAAGAAATCTTTAGGGAATCTTCAAAGAATCTTTAAGGAATCTTTGAAGAATACTCTAAGAGAATATTCAAGGAATCTTCTGGAAGTTTCTAGAGACTTCTTTCTAGAAGGTTGTAGAACTTGTCTCTAGAAAGGTCTAAGGACTATGTCCCTAACAAGCAATTGGAACAGCAATGGATTTGGAAATACACCTAATGGATGTGTAGACGGCCTTTTTGAATGGAGGATTGTAAGAAGACATCTACATGGACCAAACTCAAGGATTTGTAAAAGAACAAAGAACATCTTATGTACAAATTGAAGAAATCCTTGTGTAGATTGAAACAATCACCAATGGCATAGTACCAACGAATTGACACCTTCTTTATCAATGAAGGATTTGTGATGAGTGAATCTGATCATTCATTGTATGTGATATAATCTAGAGAGTTCTTGCTGATTATAATCCTTTATGTTGATGATTTGATCATCTTGGCTAACAATAAGAAAAAGATGGATTGGATGAAGGTCAAATTAGAGAAGGAATATGAGATGAGTGATTTGGGAGGGTTGCACTATTGCTTGGGAGTGGAATTTGTAAGAGATCATGATAACAAGACCATTACAATGAGCCAAACCAAGTACATTGAAGAAATATTGAAATGATTCAATATGGAGGAGTGCAAGCTTAGTGGAACACCCTTGGAGGTAAATTTGAAGTTGATGAAGCTCACGGATGAGGAATTTACACAAGTTGAAGGTGAGATACAAAGTATTCCATACAAAGTAGCAATAGACTTATTCATGTATGTAATGGTTGCCAGAAGAGTGGATCTTACATATGTGGTGAGTATTATAAGCCAACACATGTCTAAGGCTAGACCAATGCATTGGAAAACGATAAAAAGGACATTGAGTTACTTAAAAGGTACAAAAGTCTTCAAATTGTGCCTTGGTAGTAAGAACATTGACTTGTAAGGTTATTGTGATGCGGATTGGATTGGAAATGCAAATGATAGAACATCCAGAATAAGATATGTATTCTTCATTGGAGTAGGAGCCATTTCATAGAATTGCAAGAGACAACCTATCATTGCAAGATCAACGATGGAGATAGAGTACATGGCAGCAAGTCATTGTGCAATGGAGGCATGTTGGATAAGACAACTCTTAGAAGACATTGATTTAGTACAATTAGAAGCAACTCTAATTATGTGTGACAATCAAGGATATCTTACATTTGCTAAGAATCTGAAATACCACTCAAGAACCAAGCACATTGATGTTCAACATCATTTCATACAAGAGAAGATTGAAGATGGAATAATAAGTATAAAGTATTATGCTACAAATGACATGCTTATTGATGTGCTTACAAAGGCATTAATGAAAGATAGACATCATGACTTTATTGAGAGATTAGGATTAAAAGCCTTTTGAATATTAGCAAAGTGAGAGTGTTGAAGATTGGCAAGTACTT
Source organism: Physcomitrium patens (assembly GCF_059467195.1). NCBI lineage: Eukaryota > Viridiplantae > Streptophyta > Bryopsida > Funariales > Funariaceae > Physcomitrium > Physcomitrium patens. Next base: position 7,858,421 of record NC_143426.1, read on the forward strand.
GCTTAGTTACAACCACATAAAGTTAAAGCATAGTATGTTGCTAATAGTGAAAAGGGAGCAAAGAGTTAAAGTAAGTTATTGTAGTGGCACCAAGGATTTAGTTGGATGAGGTAGAAATGGATGTAATATCAAAAAGATGGAAGTTACCTTGTTGATGAGCAAACCACCACCTATAAGTAAAAAGTGTTGGAAGTAAGAATTATCTTTCTCTACACTTCTCTTAGATTACAATCCTTGCTGATGTTAAGTGTTTGTAGCTTTTAGACTTCTTTTCTTCAATAATATATTTGGTGTTGTCATATTGTAACATGACTATATAGTGAAAATATAAATGAAAAAGATATTATTAATATTTAGTCATCTTGAATGTTAGAAACAATAGCCAATTCTAGTGCCAATATTCAGGGTCAGTTAATATCACTCCACTGACGTCATCGAACCAAGTATCCTTCGTACCAACAGGACAACCAAGATCATTTTTCAACCCTACATGAAACAAGCCTAGTAGATATATACCGGTGGAGACACCCAATATGCATGATGGGAGTGCAGGAAGACCACTTTGTCATTTTCGTTGTAGACAAGTTGGACATTATGTCAATGAATGTTTTAATCCAAAAGCTAGTGATGATTACACACTAGTGTATAAGAATTGCAAGCAGTCAAAGCATACTTATCAATAATGTAATGCTCCATCCAAATTAAATAAATGGGATCAACAGATCCAATGTCAAGGAAAAATTGAAGAGATAAATCAAGGTCCTCAAGATTCTTTGATAAATCGGCTAGAATGAGTCCGAACCATTCTTACCAAGAGTCAGAAAAAAGAAGAAAGGACCAATTCAATATTCGAGTGAGTCTGATGTGAAGGACCAATTTGACCCAATTACGAGGACATCTAATTTAGGTCCTGGTATGAGCCTCTTACCCAGTATGAGACCTGACTTGGTTGGGCAACCTAATGAGGTCCTGAATTCAGAGGCTTCGGTTCCATTTCAAGCTGTTCCATTCTCTATGCCATTTTGGGGGAAATGTCCTTCCCATAGAAAGATCCTCTTAGAGACAAGAATTCTGGAGAAGCACTGTCGTATGGCATGATTTGTTATCTGGGAATACATTGGATATCTAGCTATAGAGAGTGTAGCTTAAATCTTTACATGATTCTTTTCTTAGCTTCCAAAACTCCTTTATTTATGTATAAAACTCCAAATATAACAAAATCCCTTCAAAACATATTTTCCCAACGAAGGGTTTTCTTGCCTTGAACTTTAAAAAATCATAACTATTGTTTTAAATATTTAATTTGTCTCAAATTTACAAAATAGGTAGAATTCATCCTTAAATTTTATCACAAAAAAAATCAACTACCAATTCACTTCCAATCTTTTGAAATCTAAGAAACCCTAGTAGCACTCTAAACCCTAATTTACAAACACCAGAAAAACTATTTTCCTTATATCTCAAAAATCCAAACTCCAAATGTCATAAAACTTATGCATAAAGTTTACTAACATGAAGTTACACATTCCGTGAAATTTTGAGCCAAAACCTTGTCAAATTGCTCAAGATATAGCTCAAGAGACAACCACTAGTAAATCGGTTTACTTACTACCCTTAGATTGCGTGCACTGACTTCAAAATCCAATAACTTCTTTATGCCAACTTAAAATCCAATAAGCAGTATGTAAAAAGTATAGCTGCAAAAGTGCTCTCTCCAGTCACAGTCGCCGATCCTCAATTACTATCTGAACGCGTACGTTATGCCCAAAAGAGTGACAGTAGGTCCAAAACTAACACCTTAACTTTGAGCGCCTCTAACTTCTTCATAAAAATCCCAAATGATACAAAACTTGCACCAAAACCATAGCCAAAAACCTAAACATTTTGACCCTAGCCTTCAAAACTCAAATGGCTTTAAGAAACTAACCCTAATCCCTAATATGGCCTCAATCATCCTCATCAAAGTCCATTGGTCATGTTTTTTGACCAATAGGAATGGAGATTTTTATTATTCATCTCCATTCATCTATATTAGTGCCTTAATTACTCCCTTTGCTACCAAAATCCTTCTTCAATCCTTTTTCTTATAAGATTTACATAATTTATGCTCTAAACACCAAATAAAAGAACCAAAAGAAGTTTTCAAAGGTCACTAATGTCTAACAAAGGTGATTCTAAATATTTAAAAGTTACTATCAACCAAAACCAATCTTAAAAGCCACTATTAAAAGAAAATTAAAGTTATACAAATTCTATAGTAATCTTTTTAAACAACCTCTTCTCAAGGTAATAATCAAATTATATTCTAATACCAACTAAAATCTACTAACATGGCTCTCACCATGTTACTTAATAAATTATATATTTAGTACATATTTACATTATTTTCATATAATAGCCGAACCACAACATGACAGCGCCATCGGTTGTTCTAATTCGGAATCTAGAGTGGGAGAAAATGAGACCACAAGGAGTTAAAAGAGAGGAGAGGATAAGGAAAGGGGAATTCGGAGATCAGGATTTTGGGGCCGGAGAGCTGGCTTCAAGCTCCTCCGAAAGGTATAGAATTGGATTCATAGGGTTTGATGGAACTTTTGCAATCGTTGCTGAAAGTCAGTGTTTGTTTTGGTGATTTGGATTTTTTTTGCAATAAAGTTAAGGTTGATACTCTTGACTGTTTTGTGAAATTGGAGAAGCTTCTACGGTTGAAATTTATAGGTGTCTAGAGGATTGAGTATGCCGAGTGCATGCAAAAAGTTATGTTAATCTGATGGAACAGATAGAGGTTATTTGACCATTAGCGTAAAGAGGTATCTGAAGATAGCAGATTGGGATTGTTTAGGGTTTTTGTAATATTTGAAGATCTATCGACTGGAATAAGGTAACTTTTGGTGTAATAAGTCAAGAACTTCTAGGTGGCGGTCAAGATTTATCAATGTGGGTTTACCATGTTTTCTTGCAATCTATAAGTTAGATTGGATTGAAACTTCTTGAGCATTTAGAAGGCTTGCAAAGACACTAGTGATAAAAGTTTACAACAATCGAACAGTCAGATTGAGAATTACAGCTTGCCGAAGCTCGCTGTCTAGGGTTAGGATTTAAAAAAATAAAAGTAAAAATAAAAATAAAAAATGAATAAATAAATAAATAAAATAAAATAAAATAAAATAAATAAAACTAAAAAATATCAAAATATTTATACTTATAATAGCTTTAAGTTATTAAAAATAGTATTTTTAAGTATTTTATAATAGAATTAAGTTTTTACATTGAAATCCGAAATAGTTTGTATTTAGATGGTTGAAATTCACTAGCCTACCCGGATACTTGCAAAACATTATTTTATCTTCCACAACCAGACACCCGATACATTCTCAAGCAAGATAGCACGTAATACGACAGCGTAGATGCCTTATAATCATATCGCAATTGCTATCTTTGTGAATTGACTCTCAAAGCAACTTCACTTGGCTACGATGCGCTCAAATATTGATGCTCCAATGCTTACATGAATCTTCTTTGATACCATTTTTTGTTACCATAGATTCTTTTATGTCATCATTTCAGATCAAGATCCATGCTTCACGAGAAGTTTTTGATAAGCCTTGTTCAAGCTACTAGGTACACAACTTGCTATATCTACAACCTTCCATCTCCAAACAGATAAGCAAACAGAGCGTACAAATTGTACCTTGGAAGATATATTGTGGATATTTTTGACAGTTCATCATAATGATTGAGATGAATACTTGACATCCTTGGAGTTTTCTTATAATGATAGTATTCAAGCAAGTACCAGTCATTTACCATTTTTTCTTAATATTGGTGACAACTAATTATACCAACAACTCTTTATCGTCTCGTTGATATCAACAATCCGATGTCATACTGTAAATGCTTATAGTATGTAAAAATTAGTTAAAACATATTATATGTTGATAAATCTAGATGTATGTTAGAGTGGCTAGTAGATTAAATTAAAAGGAGTTGGAATAAGAAACTTTACTTTGTTTCTTTATTTCTTTTGATTTTGACATTAATATATATATATATATATATATATATGTATATATATATAGGACTTAAATATTTAGTATGAAACCTTGGGAAAAGGTGGAAACCTAAGGATGAAAATCTAAACTAATAGGAAGCTAATTGGGAGGGATGAAAGCAAGGCTTGGTCGGATGAAGGCAAGGAATAAGAAACTTTATCCCTATTGGTCGAATACCATGCCCAATGGGCTTTGAGGAGGCTGCCCGTGACCTTAAGAAGGGTTTCGGTGACTTCAAAGGGGGCATTCGGAGATTAGAAGCTAAGGTTTTAAAGTTTAGGGTTTTGAAAACAATTTGTGTATAAAAATTAGAGGATTTGGAGTCAGAATGAAAAAGTTATAACCGTTTGAAGTTAAGGTATTTATTTAAGACATACTGTTATTCTTTTGAGAGTACGAGGAGTTTTACAGCAGCTTTTGAAGATCGGAAGGTGCGACTAAAACGGCAATTTTAAGGCCTACATCTTTTACGAAAGAATTATTGCTTTTGGAGTTCATATGAAGGAGTTGTAAGGAGTTGAAGGCGATGCTTCCAAATCAAAAGCAGTAAGTAAGCGGGTTTGTTTGTAGTAATGGTTGGAGCCATAATTTGAGTTTTCGGATGAATTTTTGGCTCAAACTTTCTGGAGAATGTAAATTTTTGTGTTAAGAAGCTACACATATAAATTTCGTGGCATTTGAGCTTATATTTTGTGAGATATAAAGAAAATTACATGCAGATGTATAAAGACAAGGGTTTGAAGCGACTGTTAGGGATTTCAAGATATCTCAAGATCTGCAATGAATTTGCACTTGAAAATTGTTGTAGAAGTTAATAAAATTGTTGTTCAAAGATGATAGGATAAGACTCATAGGGTCAGATGAGCCTTTAAAGACTAATTTTGGGAAGGATGGCATGAAAAAATTGGTAGAAGAGCAAATATCAAGAAAATATGCCATACAAGGAGAAGGAGCTGAGTCTTACTCTGTTATAATTGAACAAAAAGTACTTAAGGCTATTTCCCTACCAACTACAGAAGTCATGATCAAGGGAGCTGAAGCTATCAGAAAAATGACTGGGTAGAATGATCCAGTTGATGCTATTAGTATTAAAGCATATTTATGCAAAGATAAATATGATGATGATTTACACGATGCCATGGTTGAAGAAAAAAGAGGTAGAACTATTCATGAAGAAGATGTTATTGAGCCTGAAAATAAGAGGAGATCTCCAAGAAACAAAGAAGCTTTTAAGGATCAAAAATCAGAGAAAATGCCTTCTTCTACTCATCCTGGTGGTGCACCATTACCAAAAGAGTGGTGGGAGAAGAGCAAAGAGAAAGAAAAAGATAATGCAAGCAAACCTAAAGGTAAAAATCCTGCTTATAAGCTTCAATTTGACATTGAAACATCTACAGATATGAAAAGCATTTTGGAGGAAAAGATCTTAGATACAAAAATTGAATTCACTTTGACAGAGGCTCTTGGTATAGCTAAAAAAGATTTCCATGAGTTGATCATCAATGTAATAAAGAAGAAGAGGCAAATGATAGCTGAAGCTATTATGATAGAGGCATTGGATACTCGGGTAACTTTGGATGAGGAAGAAGAGATAGGGCAAGTATTTACACAATTTGCAATACCAAAAGCTAGAATTAAGGTTGATATGGAGAATGAGGCTTTAAATAAATATGAAGAAGCTATAGATGAGCATCAAATGAAATGTGCATCTATGAAAATTACTGGGATAAAAAAAAAAATGTACAAGAAGCATGTATGAATACTTATTCTAAATGTGATAATGATGGAATGGGAAGTAGTAGCTATTCAATTTCTTATTGGGCTAGAGCTACTACGGAGACATATGTGAGGTTGGGAGATTCTAAAGATCCAATCTTGGCTTTAGTTGATCATGGATCAGAAATCAATACCATGTCAAGGCGAGTATATGAGAAAAATAAGTGACCAGTTGATACCAATCATGGTTGGATAATTAGAGCTACAAACAACCAACGAGGTGATTTATACGGAGCTTGCCCAGCTGTAAGGACTAGAATTGGAGATGTAGAAGTGGAGCAAAATTTCTTTGTGCAAAACTCTGCTACATATTTGATAATACTTGGTCAACCTTATATTATAGCTGCTAGAATGGAAACTAGAGTCTTGGATGATGGTTCACATTATGCTAGGATTCGTAGTTGAGATAGAAGGAAAGCTGTGCAGTTTATTATTGTAAAACCTATTCATGAAAGGCATAGAGAATAATTAAGAGGGATGCCTTTGGAGCCAAGAAACAACTTTGTGGATTTCTAGAAAGCACCCTTGTAGAATGGGGACACATAGATACAAATAAATCATCTTCAAACCCCATTGTAAATAATATGAATTTTGGATTTTTAAACTTGACTAGTAATGGATTTATGAATATTTGAAAGATTAAAGATTAAGATTCTATACATAAAAGAAGGGTGAAGAAATAAGAGAAAAACTTAAAAAGAGTGGGTTTAATTTCAAGTGATGAAGCCATAGTTGGAATAATAGAAGAAATAGATTTAGAAGATGATTTGATAAAGGTTCTTGAAAATTTATCTATAAGCATAGATGGAAATGCTATAGTAGAAATATATTCAAGAGAGACTTATGAAGAATTAGAAAAGATAGTGGTAATTGGTGGGCTTGCTACAAGCTATGGATTGAAATATGAAGCTAGAGTATAAACTAAATATAAAGCTATAGCAAGAAAGGTAAAGCCTATAGCTATTCAATTACCAGTTGATACTATGGATCATATCAACCAAGTAATTAAGGAGTCAAGTCTAAGAGAAGGATGTGGAATTGGGCATCAATTTACTCAAGAATCATTAATTGAATTGAAGATTGGAGGGGGTGATTTCTTGACATCAACGAAGAAAATTATATTTCAAAAAATGCTTATTAGGTATGGTAAGGCATTTGCCTCAACTCCTGATAAAATTGGATGTGTGGATCCTAATGTTGTAGTACCTATGATAATCTTTACTATGCCACATGTTCCATAGGATTTAAAGCCTATACCTGTGCCCAGAGCTTTACTTCCAAAGTTGATAGAACTACTAAAAGAGAAGGTGAAGATGGGTATTTTAGAACCTTCAATTGCTCCCTATTCTAATAGATGGTTCACAGTATCCAAGAAGTCAGGGGCATTAAGGTTTATTCAAGATATGCAACCTGAAAATAGAGTAACTATTCAAAATATGAGATCAGGTCTTGTAGTAGATGAAGTGGCTGAACAATTTGTAAGTCATGCCATCTATTCTATTGGAGACTTATATTCGGGATATGATCAATTTCAATTGGCTAAAGAGAGTAGGGACTTAACTACAATTAAGACTCCTTTGGGTTCAATGAGGATGTGTACCTTACCTCAAGGTGTAACCAACTCAGTGGCTCATATGCAAAATGCTATGAACCAAATATTGAAAGAATTTATTCCTAAAAAAACCATATCATTTTTGGATGATATACCTATAAAGGGAGATAAAGAAGAAGACAAGGATGACACTATGGAGGTTGAAGGTTGTAGAAAGTTTGTTAAGAGGCATATTGAAGATGTGGCTCGAATATTGGAGAGATTGGAATCAATTAATCTCACGTTATCTTTGGAGAAATCAAGCTTTGGAGTTGATGAGATTCTAGTGGTGGGACACATGTGTGGCAGGTATGGTAGGAAATCAAACCCTGATAAAATTGATGCTATATCTAGAATGAAGGCTTATAAAAATGTTACAGAAACCAGAAGGTTTTTAGGAGCATGTGTATTCTATCACATTTAGGTGCCTCACTTTGTCCATATCTCAGAGCCACTATATAAATTATTAAGGAAGGGTAAAGGATTTTTTTGGGAAGAAGAACAAAAAATAGCTATGGAAAATCTAAAAAAGATGTTTAGTTCACCACCTGTATTTAGACAAGTGGATTATCAATGTGGGAGATCAGTAATTGTAATAGTAGATACAAGCCCTATAGCTATTGGATGGGCTATTGGACAAGATGATATAGAAGGGAGAAGATTTGCTATAAGGTTTGGAGCTAAGATTCTTACAAAGAGGCAAAGGGCTTATCCACAAGTTAAAAGAGAGCTTTTGGGAGCACTCACGGCTTTAAAGGTTGAAAGGAATTATTTAATTGAAGCAAGTATGGTTTTGGAAATAGACTGTTTGCCATTACTTGGAATGATAATTAACTGTACTATTCCAAACATTGCCATGTTAAGATGGATAGCCTACATAAGAACATTGAATCTTGTTTTAGTACATATCACTGGCAAAGAAAATTTGGTGGCTGATATGTTGTCTAGAGCCAGATATACCTTCAAAGAGGAAATGATGGTACACGAAGGAGGTAGAGATCAAGAAGAGAAGAATTATGGAAATTCATTTGCTACTGGTGGAATGGATTTTGGTGATAAGGTTCAAAAATTCTATGAAGGTTTATATGAAGGCAGATTGAAGGATATTAGAATTTATTTAAGTACAATGAAGAAACAAGAAGGGTGGATGGATAAAACCTTCAAAGATATTAGACATCAATCCTATGGTTATTTGCTCAAAGATGGATTCCTATGAAAGAGGCCAAAACGAGGAGATAAAATCCCATTAAGGATAGTAAGAGATCTTGAAACTAAGTTTAAGGTTTTAAGAGAATATCATGATACACTTTGGGCAGGGTACAGAGGAATTTGGGCTACATATATCAAGATCAAAGAAAGGTATTGGTGGAAGGGTTTATACAAAGATGTAGAAGACTTTGTGAGCTCATGCACAGAGTGTCAACTATAATCTAAAGTTAGATACAAAGATGGATTACATCCTACTTATCCACCTTCAATATATTTTCAATGGGTGATTGATTTGGTAGCTATGCCATTAGGACTTTGGAGTATGAAATACTTGATTTTGGCAAGAGAAGAGCTATCAAATTATGTTGAAGGGAGAACTTTGAGAACCAAGACTACAAAAGTAATATGCAGATTTATATTGGAAGACATCTTTAGTAGATATGGTAGCATTGGGAGGATGAGAGCTGATAGAGGAGAATTGGATGCTGTTGAAGCAAGAGAATTTTTCAATAGGTATGGAGTTCAATTGAAGCTGACTACTTCTTATAATCCTGAAGCTAATGGAAAGAGTGAGAGGGGTCATCTTCCTATCATTTATGCATTGATTAAGGCATGTAAAGATAAGTCAATTCAATGGCCTAAACTGCTTCCATTTGCTTTATGGATTGATAGAACTACTCACAGTACTGTCACTGGTTATATGCCCATGGAGTTAATGTTAGAACAAAAACCTATGATGCCAGCTGAAGAAACCTATCCTATATGGATACTTTTATCTTGGAAAGATGATATAAATAGAAAAAGATTATTGGAGCTTCGAATCCAACAATTGGATAGGTTACTTGAAGACCTACAAATTACAGTTGAGAGGTTAAAGAAAGCAAGATTAAAAAATAAAGAAAGATTTGATAAGACTCATAGGTTGAGACCTAAGCCTGTAGAGATTGGAGACTGGGTTCTAGTTTATGATAGCAGCCTTGAGCATTAACATAGTACTATAAAGAAATTTACAAAAAAATAGTTTGGACCATATGTGGTGGTTACAGTACATGATAATGCCACATATACTTTACGTGAGTTAGATGGAGCTATCATAAAGAATCCAATAGCAGGGAAGAGGGTGAAAACTTTCAAGAAAAGAGATGGATTATTTCAAATAGAAGACCTTCAAGAATTCTTACCTCAATACTTAGACCAAGAAGATGAAGAGGAGTAACATGTGGCATATACCGGAGGATGTGCAAGTTTGGAGGGAGTAGATGTCATACTGTAAATGCTTACAGTATGTAGATATTAGTTAAAAAATATTATATGTTGATAAATCTAGATGTATGTTAGAGTGGCTAGTAGATTAAATTAAAAGGAGTTGGAATAAGAAACTTTACTTTGTTTCTTTATTTCTTTTGATTTTGATATTAATATATATATATATATATATATGTATATATATATAGGACTTAAATGTTTAGTATGAAACCTTGGGAAAAGGTGGAAACCTAAGGATGAAAATCTAAACTAATAGGAAGCTAATTGGAAGGGATGAAGGCAAGGAATAGGAAATTTTATCCCTATTGGTCGAATACCATGCCCAATGGGCTTTGAGGAGACTGCTTGCGACCTTAAGAAGGGTTTCGGTGACTTCAAAGGGGGCATTCGGAGATTAGAAGCTAAGGTTGTAAAGTTTAGGATTTGGAAAACAATTTGTGTACAAAAATTAGAGGATTTGGAATCAGAATGAAAAAGTTATAACCGTTTGAAGTTAAGGTGTTTATTTAAGACATACTGTTACTCTTTTGAAAGTACGAGGAGTTTTACAGCAGCTTTTGAAGATCGGAAGGTGTGATTGGAACGGCAATTTTAAGGCCTATATCTTTTACGAAAGAATTATTACTTTTGGATTTCATATGAAGGAATTGTAAGGAGTTGAAGGTGATGCTTCCAAATCAAAAGCAGTAAGTAAGCGGGTTTATTTGTAATAATGGTTGGAGCCATAACTTGAATTTTTGAACGAATTTTTGGCTCAAACTTTCTGGAGAATGTAAATTTTTGTGTTAAGAAGCTACACATATAAATTTCGTGGCATTTGAGCTTATATTTTGTGAGATATAAAGAAAATTGCACGCGGATGTATAAAGACAAGGGTTTGAAGTGACTGTTAGGTATTTCAAGATATCTCAAGATCTGCAATGAATTTGCACTTGAAAATTTTTGTAGAAGTTAATAAGAATACATCAGTACCTCATGTAAAATTTGAGTTTTTTTGGACAATCGGATTAAGAGATATGAGGTGTTGAAGTTTGGAAAAATCTCCACATAAGAATAAACAAGGATTTAGAAGATTTTTTCATATTTTGGAAGTTGTGGATTACTTGAGGATTGTGTATTTGGTGTAATTACTCAAAAAAAAAAAAATTATATATAAACTTAGGGCTTCCCTTATTTTCAAGCTTGATTGAATAATTAGTGATAGCCAGAAGCTCAGCGTTTTCTTGAGGCAAATTCTCTCTACCCCGACACCGATAATAGAGGAATTTATACAACGATTTATATTGGTCTTATAAGAGGCACGAAATTACCTCTTTACTGCATAGAATTGGTAGACAAAGTATATAGATAACCATCGACAACATAAGACCTTCAGGGAGGGTAATCAAGTATTGCTTTTCAATGCCAACTTGCCACTTATTATATCAATTCAAATCTATAAACTAGTACCTTGGTAGCTTGGACCTTTTCATATTTCTGTAGAAATTTTTAATGTTGCATACTATCTCGAGCTTCCTCCACATATTCGAGTCCATCTAATCTTCCATCTTTTGTAACTGAAGGAATTTCATATCAAGCCAAAGCACTTTTTAGATCAACATCAACCACCACAACTACCAATTGAGTTGATAACCAATAGGAATATGAAGTAGACAATATTTTGGAGTATTGCTATCTTTGTCATGGTAGTAGATGTCCTCAACTTTAATACAAAGTTCTTTGAAAAGGTTATCCTGTTCACAATGCAATGTGAGAACTTGTACAAAATCTCACTCATTACGAAGAGACAATTTAGTGTCGTATTGTAAATACTTATAGTATGTAAAAATTAATTAAACCATATTATATGTTAATAAATCTAGATGTGTGTTAGAATAGTTATTAGATTAAATTAAAAAGAATTGGTATAAGAAACTTTACTTTGTTTTTTTTTACTTGTTTTGATTTTGATATTTAATAAAATATAGGTCTTAAATGCTTAGTATGAAGCCTTGAAAGAAGGTGGAAGTCCAAGGATGAAAATCTAAACTAGTAAGAAGCTAATTGAGAGGGTTGAAAGCAAGGCATGGTCGGGTAAAGGCAAGGAATAGAGAAATTAATCCCTATAGGTTGAATATCATGCCTAATGGACTTTGAAAAGGCTGCTTGCAATCTTAACAAGGATTTTGAAAACTTTAAAGAGAGCATTTAGAAATTAAAAGCTAAGATTATAAAATTTAGGATTTGAACTAAAATTATCTACAAAAGTTAGAAGATTTGGAGTTAGGATGAAGAAGATATAGCCATTTGAAGTTAAGGTATTAATTTAAGATGCACTATCATTCTTTTGTAGATACAAGGAATTTTACAATAGCTTTTGAAAATAGAAAGATGTAACTATAAGAGAAATTTTAAAGCCTACATCTTTTACAAAAATATTATTGCTTTTAAAATTCATGTGAAGGAGTTATAAAGAGTTGAAGGTAGCACTTTCAAATCAAAGATAGTAAGTAAATAATTTTATTTATAGTAGTTATTGGAGCCATAACTTAGATTTTTGGACAAATTTTTGGCTCAAAATTTTTAAATAATATAAAATTTTGTGTTACAAAGTTATATATATAAATTTTATGGAATTTGAGCTTATATTTTGTGAGATATGAAGAAAATTACACACTGATGTATAAAAATAAGGATTTAAAGTAATTTTTAGGATTTTCAAGATATTTCAAGTTTCGTCATAAATTTTCAGTTGAAATTTTTTGTAGAAGTTAATGAGTATATATCATTACCTCATGTAAAATTTGAATTTTTTTAGATGGCAAAATTAGAAGATATGAGGTGTTGAAATTTGGAAAAATTTTGACATAAGGATATACAAGGTTTTAGAAGTTTTTATCATATTTTGGATGTTGTTAGTTACTTGAAGCTTATGTATTTGGTGTAATTACTCAAAAAAATAAAATTTATATTTAAACTTAGGGCTTTCCTTATTTTGAAGCTTGATTGAATAATTAGTGATAGTTAAAAATACAATATTTTCTTGAGGCAAATTCTTTCTACCTCAACATTGGAGGTACTATTGAAAGCAAATTGAGGACATTCTGTATTAGTGGAAGAGAATTAATTGTAATAAGGTATAGATAAGATAATTATATAGATAGTTAGAACCATAGAAGTTTCTAGAATTTGAGTTGCATTAGTAGATCAGATAGGACCTATTGTGGAACATTCTAGAGAGAATTTAAGGTCGTTATTTAGATAGGATCCACCATAAAACCTTCTGAAATAGGAGTTGAAGGTGGTTATCTAAGTAGGATCTAATACTTAAGAACATTCTAGAAAGTCTATGATAGTAGAACAAGATATAAATAGGACTGACTAAGGCCTTTTGGAGCATCTAATCAGGTATGGCTTTGAATCCTTTTTCTTAATAAAGTTTGGTTTTTCATCTTTTTATTTAGATCTGTTCTATTCTGTTTCTATTTACTTAATTTTATCTTTCATGTCTTATTCTGTTTAGTTTTGTTCAATTTTATTCTAGTTTATTTTATCATATTTTCTAATGAGGCCTTATATTATTGTGGATTAGAAGGATCTGGAATTTTTGATATAGTCTAGTCCCATTTTACTATGTGGTTGGAATCTATCATAATTCTTAATAAAGGTCCTATTATCTCCTTAAATCTCTCATCTTATTTTGCAATAGAAGTTTATTAAGGACCTAAAAATGACAAATTCTTGACATTATTGGATTCAAGAGTCTTAATGTATTTTATAGATAAAGACTTTGTTAAGAAATATAAAATATCTTTAGTCAAGAAACCTATACTTGTACATATAGAAGTCATAGATGGTCATTTGTTATCTTTTAGAGATTTTACTCATGAAATTATTTCTTTAGATGTAACATTTTAAGATGACAATAGTATAATAATATTCAATGTAATAAGATCTCCTTTCAATCCAATTATTTTTGAATTATCATGGTTAAAAATATATAATCCTTAGATAAATTAGATTTCTTATATTCTTAAATTTTCTTCTAATTTAATCCAAAATTTTAAAAGTAAAATAGAAATAAATAAACCTAATATATCTAAATCCTTACTAATAAGTATAAGAGCTTTCATGCATGCAGTAAAAAAAGATTCGTCTTTTGCTCTATATTCCATACTTATTTTTGATGGTAAAAAGGCATCAAGTGGTATTCCTAACTAATATTAAGATTTCTAAGATATTTTTGAAAAAAAAAATTCAAATATTCTTTTAAAGCATTGATCTTATGATTGTTCGATTGATCTACAAGGAGGAGTTCAATCATCATTTAAACCAATCTATAGCTTATCTCAAAATGAGTTGGTTTTACTAAAAAATTATATTGATAAGAACTTGGCTAAAAACTTCATATTCCATTCAAAATCTCTAACAAAAGCTCCTATCTTATTTGTAAAGGAAAAAAATGGATCTTTTGGATGTGCATAAATTACTGAGGATTTAACAAGATCACCATCAAGAATAGGTATCTCTTACCTTTGATTTTTGGACTTCTTGACTAATTCAATCGAGCAAAGATCTATATAAAAATAGTTCTATAAGAAGCATACAACTTGTTTTACATCAAAAAAAGAGATGAAAAAAAGATTACTTTTTTAACTAGATATGGAGACTTCAAATATAATTTTTTACCTTTTGAATTCATAAATACACTAGCTACTTATCAATATCTAATGAATGATATTTTTTGTGAGTTTCTTGATGATTTTATCATCTATTATTTTAATGACATCTTTATCTATTTTAAGAATATAGAAAAACATAAAATTCATATCATTTGTGTATTATAAAAATTTAGAGATGCAAGATTATACGTTAAATTAAAAAAATATATATTCCATACTATTCAAATTGACTTCTTAGAATACATTATTTCCAACAAAAGGCTAATGATGGATCCCAAGAAGGTCCAAATTATAATAAATTAGAAGATTCTAAGAATAATAAGAGATGTATAATTTTTTTTGAGCTTTGCCAATGACTACCAAATCTTCATCAAGAATTTTTTTCAAATTGTAGCTCTTTTTATACATTTGACTTTTATATCAATTTTATATTATGTCAATTTTTTCAAAGAATTTTTCAATGAAACAAATGTATTAAAATTTGTCTTAGGTGCAACATTGTCACAAATGAGAGCATATATAAAATTCCATCCAATAGCTTTTTATTCTAAAAAATTTCAGTAGCTGAGATTAATTATAATATCTATAATAAAGAACTCCTTAAAATCATGGATTCATTTTTAAAATAGCTTCATTATTTAAAAGGTACCTTGAATCTAGTCACAATATATATAAATGACAAGAAACTCAAATATTTTATGTTGGCACATGTTTTGATTTATTACCAAGCTTGTTGAACCAAGTCTTTTTCAAGATTTGATTTCAAGATCACTTATTGATCCAACAAGGTTTGCTAGATTTTTTTTTAAGACACTCTTATCTTGTACCAAAAAAAGGAAATACATCTTTTGATCAATAAAGAACAATTCTCTTAAAGCCAAATTATTTTCATCTTTGAACAATAAAATGAATATTGACAATTGATTCAACTTTTGTTAAGCAAATTCAATCAAGTATGACTTCTAATCCTCTTATTTATGATATCATGAACACTTCTTCTAAGTCTTATGATACTTCTAAGAAAATCAGTTCAAGAATAACTTACTCTATTTTAAGAGACAATTATATATTTTAGAAGACAAGGCATGATTATGTGTTCTTTAAGCTTGTCATGACTTTCTAGTAGCCAGACATTTTAGATATAAAAAAACTTTGGAGATAATATCGAGAGATTTTTGGTCGCCTCAAATGTAGAAAGTAAGTAAAGAATTTTTATTATCCTATGATATTTTATTTAAGATTCAAAGTTCTTTGTCATCAACCTTATAAACTCTTTCAGCCATTGCCTATTCTAAAACAACTATGGTCTTGTGTTTCTATGAATTTTATTACAGATCTTCTAATCTCAAATTTGTATGATTTTATATTTATCGTAGTAGATCGTTTTACTAAGATGGCATGTGAGTGTAAAATTAATTCTTTAATCCAATCATAAGATGGTCTCAATTAAGATTTGCTGTCATGGACACAGAAATACAGGCTCGAGATCTAACAAGAAGTTTAAGAAGAACTGGCAAGAACCACATTAATCAGATGAATACAAAAACAACACCAAAGAGGTGACCTAGAGCTCCAAGAGATGTGTTGTCGAGATTGAAGAACTCTTCAGCCTCGATTCCAATATATACTCCTATTTGGGAAGCTTCTCAAGCAACTTCTACCAACTAGGAAGCTTCTAGAAGGTTCCAGAGACTTGTTTCTAAAAGGTTCCAGAGACTTGCTTCTAGAAGGTTCTAGAAACTTGTTTCTAGAAGGTTCTAAAGACTATGTTCTTAACATCACCCCCTCTTTTAGCTTCGAGGTCTCTGAGAAGCAATGTTGTTATTAATCAGTACCAACGTAAGAAAATGAAGATCTATCGCATAACGTCTGCTATAAACTCCAACTACTGTTCATGAGGTAAGTGGTTCATTGGCCCTTGAAGCCAACAGTAGTGGCCCACACCTTCGACTTCTGACCAAGCATGAACTTTCATGTCCTCATTGTGAAATTGTCCAACAAACACGCCTTCTGGCTGACAATCGTAAGCAGGCTCGAACTCAAATACAATCACCAATAATCAGTTCCTCGGTATCCTCCGTCGTCGTCATGGTGTAGGCAATTCTTCATCTTGGGGTCGCCTTCGTGAGCTAGTTGGTTGAGATAATCTGACTGGCATAGTATCTATGTCTTGGCTATCCATATCAGAAGACCAAACTATGGCTACTGAAAAAATTCTACTTTATCGTGGAGAAAATAACTACATCAACTACGAATTTTGGTGTGCTCTCCTCTTTTCTTATATTCTTGGATGAGCAAGCTTCAGAAGGAAGCTATCATCAAACCAGCTTAGGTTTATGAGGATGTTGTTGATGAAACTCCTCTACCTTTTGCGACGCATTGGAGAGATTTTTAGCTGGCTTCCACGTTTACTCATTAATGTCGTAGCCGTACCAATGAACAAGATATTCCAACTTGCCCCACCTTCGCCATGAATCTAGTACCTTTTCAACCTCGTATTCCTCGTGGTTTTCGATTTCAATACTAGGTGGCGGACATTGCACTCTTCCAAGAAAAGACGACTCTCAATAAGGCTCCAACAGAGAAACATGAGAGATTAGATGTACCTTCATAGAAGCCGGTAATTCCAGACGGTACGCCACTGGAATGATAAATGATTTACTTTTGGATGATAAATAGTCCCAATCTTCGATAGTCCAACTTATCACATGGTCGCTTGGTCTTGATATTCCGTCGAAGAAGCCATGCTTTATCTCCAATTTTGAAAGTAGGAGCTTGATTCTGAAATCTATCTGCAAACGCCTTGTAGGATTCTTGAGCGGATTGTAATTGAAGCTTCAACGTATTTTGAAGCTCCCATAGTTGTTTCGCAAATCCTTCAGCTGCTTGATTATTATTTGTTGACGATGTCGTGTTGTAACACGATTATACCATGAAAATATAAAAAAGGGGACTTTTATTAATGTTCAGTTACCTCGAATATTGGGAGCAACGACCAATTCCAGTACAAATACTGAGAGGCCAGGTTCAGTCACCCTGTTACAGTCAACTGAGGCATATTGAAATACTCCATTCGATTCCAATAACGGGAGTCAGCAGAAAGGAAAAGGACCAATTCAACGACAGATGAGCCCGGTTCGAAGAGCCAATTGGATCCAATTTCAAGACATCCAATCCAGATCCTAATACGGGCCTCTTACCCAATATGAGACCTGACTTGGTCGAACAACCCAATGCGGTCCAATTACAGAAACATCCAGGTCTTACTACGGGCCTCTTAGCCAATATGAGACCTAAATTGGTCGGGCGACTCAATGTGGTCCCAATTATGGGACTCCGATTCCGTTTCAGGCTGTTCCGTCCTTTGTGTCGTTCCGAGAATGTCCTTTCGGTAAAAGGATCTCTTAAAGGTAAAAACGGAGGAGAAAGCTCTGACTGCGAAGCCAATTTCAGATCCAAGACAGAAGATTGAAGAAATTCAGAGGCTAGGGTTTGAAAAAGGGGAGAATTAGGATTAAAGATGAGGATAGGTTAAGAAATGAAGGAGAGAGAATAAGGATTTTAAGGATCGGAGAGCTAGTTTCATACTTTGGGGAAAAAAAAAAGACAGAGAATTGGGATTTTTTTTTTCATAGGGTTTTGGAAAGACTGAGGCAATCGTTGCTGAAAGTCAGTGTTGTACTGGTGAATCGGGGTTTTAATGAAGTGGATGTGATTACTCTTGACTGTTTTGTGAAATTGAAGTTACGTCTATGATTGAAGAATTAAAAGGGTGTCTATAGGATTGAGTATGCGGAGTGAATGAAATTCATTGGATTAATCTAACAAGACAGTCACTGGATACAAGATCGTGAGTATAAAGCGGTATCGAAGATTAGCAGTTTGAGTTCTTTGGGGTTCTCTATAATGTCTAGAGACCTATCGGCTGAAGCAAAAAGGATTTCGGCGAGCAATCAAAGGACATCCATATAGATTTATGGTATATTCTTCTAATTATTTATATTCCAACAGTCAAAAATCGATAGACTGCTTGAATATTAGCGAATCTCCATACTACCTTCTACAGCCAAACGTCTGGTGCATTCTCAAGCAGGAAAGCACGTAATACAACACAAGTGGTGAACCCGATGTGAAAGCTTGAGGTGGAAGGTATTGGATTTTGTTTGATTTTATTTTTATTTTTATACAGAACGAAAATAAAAATTTTAAAGAATCTTCAAGAGGAGTTTTTGTCGGAGATTCTTCTAAAGGACAAGGTATGCATATGGATCCATCTATTGCTAGTATGTTTCAAGCCTTCTCATTATCAATGCAGCAACAGCAAAGCAATGATCGAAAGGAAGCTTTGGCAACCAAAGCATTGCAAGCAGTGATCAATAAAATTGATCAATTTGATGGAAGGAATATTTCAAGGTATTTAAGATGTTATGTTCGTGAAATGGAATTAAATCGGATTTCTGAGAAGAAAATGGTTGAACTATTTGGACTTACCACGATACTGGAGATAAGAGACCACATTACATCGATTACAGATCGTTATGGAAATTCATGGAAGGTTTTTTCACATGCATTGAAAGACGAATATTTCTTAAAAGATGCTGATCGCATTACTAAGAAGCTGTTTTTAGAATGGATTGAACGGCCCAATAAGAATTTACAAGCAACAGAGCTACTAAGGGAATTTGAGAGGCAATACTCTCAATTGTCGAAGGTAGAAAAATTGACATTGGAGCTGAACAAAGTTGATCTATTTCTTCAAGCTGCTGATGGAGAATTGCAAGGGAAATTAGAACTCCTTCTTGAAGACAAAGAAGAAGATGAAGGATTGACAACAAAGTGGAAGAATGTTGAAGATGCGGTAGGATTGCTTACAAAAAGAGAAAGGAGGAAGGATAGGAGCAATATTCCGAAAACAGTACAAGCATCCAAAGCTCTAATACGTACAATACCACCAACAATGCCTACAGTTCAACCTTCGACATCCTTATCAAAGAAAGCAAATATGGAGATGGAAGAAATTATACGAGGAATGTGAGATCTTCAAATCAAATTGGCAAGACTTGAAGAGAATACTTCTACAAACAATTCGAAGAATGTTTCAAAACAAGGATATGTACAAAGATGCATTTGGTGTGATGATGCTTCACACACTAGAAAAGATTGCAATGAATTTAATAATATGATACGGCAGGGAATTATTTGCTGGAAAGATGGGAAGATAGCATTAAAAGATAAGGAGGATCTTCTTCAAACCAATTTTGGCAAGGGAGGAATGAGAGCATTGGTTCAAGATTACTTAAAAGAGCATGAAACAGCAGCACGAGAAAGTGTAAGTTATGGTGCTAGAGTAGATGATGACCTTGGTGGAAGTACGAAAAGTAGTGAGTTTTGAGCTTCTGCCATTTCTACAATGCAAGAAGGAAAATTACCTCGAGAAGTGTTATTGAGGACTGCAGCTACAATACGAGGTAGAACAGGTTGGGAGGACCCTGTTGAGTCTCTTTCAGTTCATGCATATATTGCTAAGAGCCAATATGAAGCTTTGATGGAAGAAAAGAGACGAAGAAATTTTGATGATACGAGAGAAGGAAATTCTTCTAAGAGGCAAACTCGAGGAGAAAAGGCTCGGGAGGCAGCTTCACAAGAATTGCCTATAAAGGATACCTCAGCATCATTGGAAGAAATAACAAGGGAGATAAAAGATAAAGGCAAATCAATTGCTTATAAGCTACTTTCTGACATTGAAGCGACAACAAATTTGAAAGGGGTGTTGGAAGAACATATATTAAATGCTAAGGTGGAATTCACATTGAAAGAAGTCTTGGGAATTGCAAAGAAGAAGTTTCATGATGTTATCATTGACAGCATTAAGCGAAAGAGGCAATTAATGGGCGAAACTACAATGAGTCATGCTATTGATGGAAGAATATATAAAGATGAAGAAGAGGTTGATATTGGTTATAAGCAACCAAAAAATGAAAAGAATGGATATAATCAACGAGTACGTTTTGAAGATTATAGTGATAAGAAAATGGAAATTTTGAGCCATTATATTCGAAAGCATTGGGCAAGGGCAACTATTGAGGTATTGGTGAAAGTAGGAGATATAAAAGAACCAATTGTTGCTTTAATCGACCATGGTTCTAAAAAAAATCTCATGTCTAAAGATCTTTATAAGAAGCAAAAATGGCCAATTCATATGAAACATTGATGGATAATACGAGCAGCTAATAACACATGGAGCGAATTATATGGAGCTTGTCCAGATGTCAAAATTCGGATTGGGGATGTTGCGACGGAGCAACATTTTTTTGTTCAAGATACAACGTCTTATTCATTGATTTTAGGACAACCTTATATTACGACAACACGGATGGAAAAAAAAGTACTTGACGATGGTTCTGCTTATACAAGGGTACGTAGTAAAGATGGGAGGAAAGTTGTACAATTTCTAACAGTACCTCCTAACCATGAACGGAATCGAGATAGGTTGAGTGAGAAACCATTGCTAAAGATTGTTGAAGGATTTATGGATTTTGGGGAGGTACCACTGTAAAGCGAGATTATAGAGGTACAAAAGAGGAGGTACTCTCGCGAGATGAAGGTGCCTTTGATGCGAGTTTTATTGGTATATTGGAGAATGGAAATATTATGTATAAAAAAGTTGATGATTTTAAAAGAAAAGAAAGAAAAAGATTATATGATATTGAAGGAGAATTACGCAAGTTAGGTACGTCGCAAGAAGATGAAAGTGATTTGGATAATGAAGGTGATGAAGACGAACTGGACAAAGACGTAGAGAATATATTATAAATCACACAACAATTGGGTAAACTGGTGCATACCGGAGGATGCACAGGTTCAGAGAGGGTGGATGTCGTGTTGTAACACGAGTATATCATGAAAATATAAAAAAAGGGGACTTTTATTAATGTTCAGTTATCTCGAATATTCGAAGCAATGACCAATTCTAGTGCAAATACTGAGAGGCCAGGTTCAGTCACCCCGTTACAGTCAGTCGAGGCATACTAAAATGCTCCATTCGATTCCAATAACGGGAGTCAGCAGAAAAAAAATGGACCAATTCAACAACAGGTGAGCCTGATTCGAAGAGCCAAATGGATCCAATTTCAAGACATCCAATCTAGGTCCTATTACGAGCGTCTTACTCAATATGAGACTTGACTTAGTTGGGCAACCCAATGCGGTCCAATTATGGGAACATCCAGGTCTTAATACGGACCTCTTAGCTAATATGAGACCTGAATTGGTCGGGCGACTCAATGTGGTCCCGATTACGAGGCTCCGATTCCGTTTCAGGCTGTTCTGTCATTTATGCCTTTCCGGGAACGTCCTTTCGATAAAAGGATCTCTTAAAGATAAAAATGGAGGAGAAAGCTCTGACGACGAAGCCAATTCCGGATCCAAGACAGAAGATTGAAGAAATTAAGAGGCTAGGATTTGAAAGGGGGAGAATAAGTTTTTTAAGGGTCGGAGAGCTAGCTTCATGCTTCGGGCGGGGAAAAAAGACAGAAAAATGGGGTTTTTTTTCTTAGGGTTTTGAGAAGACTGAGGCAATCATTGCTGAAAGTTAGTGTTGTATTGATAAATCGGGGTTTTAATGAAGTGGGTGTGATTACTCTTGAGTGTTTTGTGAAATCAAAGTTACGTCTGTGATTGAAGAATTAAAAGGGTGTCTATAGGATTGAGTATGCAGAGTGAATGAAATTTATTAGGTTAATCTAACAAGACAGTCAATGGATATAAGGTTGTGAGTATGAAGCGGTATTGGAGATTAGCAGATCGGGTTGTTTGGGGTTCTCTGTAACGTCTAGAGACCTACCGGCTGGGACAAAAAAGATTTCGACGAGTAGTCAAAGGACATCCGTATAGATTTATGATATATTCTTGCAATCGTTTGTATTCCAATAGACAAAAACTGATAGACTCCTTGAATATTAGTAAATCTCCATACTACCTTCTATAGCCAGATGCCTAGCACGTTCTCGAGTAGGAAAGCACGTAATATGACAACGGACTCAATAAATCAAGCTTCGGATGATACCCATAGTTGGAAAAGAATGGTGTGTATTGAATTGATGCATGGAGGGTGTTGTTATATGCAAACTTGGCTAGCAACACATATGCGGTCCAATCGTCTTGCTGATAGTTAATGCTGCATCGTAAGTATTGTTCCAAGATTTGGTTCACCTATTCCGTTTGACCATCAGTTTGAGGATGAAAAGCCGAAGAAAGCTTGATATCCACCTTCAGTATCTCAAAGAGAGATCTCCAAAACTTTGATACGAACTGGGTTCTTCGATCTGATACGATATCATCTGGTAGTCCATGATATCGATACACATTATCGAGAAAGAGCCTTACTATGACTTCACTAGATGATGTCTTTTTGTGAGGGACAAAGTACGCCATCTTTGTAAGTCGGTCTATTACGACAAAGATGCTTTCAAATGAGTCCGATGATAGCAGGTCCGTAATGAAGTCTATGGAAATTGAAGACTATAGTTGACATAGAATTGGCAACGGCTATAAGAGTCCATAAGGGCGATGTCGAGGATTCTTGAATCTTGAACAGATGTCGCAAGAGAGGACAAAATCTTTCACATCCTTTCACATTTGGGGCCACCAAAAATCTCGAGAAATAAGCTCTAAGGTCTTGTTGAATCCAAAATGTCCCAAAGTTGGAAAATCGTGGCGAGATTGAAGAACTCGGAGTCGTGCTGGTCCTTTTGGAATATACAACCGCTCTTTAAAGTATAAAAGATCTCCTTCTACCTTGGACTTGTCGTCATTGGCACGTTGCTTGATATCAATGGCTATTGAATCTTCAATGGTCACGGCACGTACCTGATTCAAGAAATCAGCATCAATTGGCACAATAGTAGCGTAAAGACTAAATTGCTCTAGCTTCAACGACGTCATACATTGTTGATCAAATACTACTTCTCTCGCCTCTGATACAAGATACAATTTCCTCGATAAGGCATCAAATAGTCCTTGTTGCTTTCCAGGTCGATAAATGATAACAAAATCGAATCTAGATAGCGACATACTCTACCAAACTTGACGTCGATTTAGAACTCGAGCCGACATGAAATACTCCAAATTCTTAAGATCTGTGTATATAGTCACTGGGTGTGTAGGTCCTTCAAGAAAGTGACACCATTCTTGGAAAGAATCCACTATAGCAAGAAGTTCCTTATCGTGGATCTCATAATTGATTTCAGCAGTAAAGAACTTTCGAGAATAGAATGCAACCAGATGGAGTTTCTTGTCTTCTCCCATTTATGAAAGTACAGCTCCCAAAGCAAAATCCAAAGCATCAATTTCTAAATAAAAGGCCTTTGTAAAGTCTGGATGTACCAAAATTGGAGCCGTAGTAAATGCGGTCTTCAGGGCTTGAAAAGCCTTCTCCGCTAGAGGTTCCTATTCCAACTTATTCTTGTATGTCAACCGAGTGAGAGGAGCAGCAACTTGAGAGTAATTCTTGATGAAGATCTGAAAGAAGTTGGTAAAACCAAGGAAGCATTGTACATCTCTAACCGTCTTTGGAACCTCCCATGACACGATTGCTTCCACTTTCTTGGGGTCTATCTTCAAGCCTTCCGTAGTCACAACGAATTCCAAAAACTCCATCTCCATTTGGTGAAATAAACACTTCTCCAACTTAGCATATAGTCCTCACTCGTGTAGTTTCTCCAAGACCAAATGAACGTGCTTTTCAAGCTCTTCCTCATTTTTGGAGAATATCAGAATATCATCCAAGTAGATGACAACAAAATCATCAAGGTGCTATCGAAAAATATCATTCATCATATGTTGAAAGATCGCTAGAGCATTGGTAAGACCAAAGGGCATGACATTATACTCAAAATGGCCATATCTTGTATTGAATGTTGTCTTCTACTCATCTCCTTCTTTGATTCGTACGAGGTTGTAAGCTCTCCTTAGATCAATTTTTGTAAAGATCCTTGCACATCCAAGTTGTTTTAAGAGACCTGAAATCAAGGGTAACGGGTAACGATTCTTCTTTGTTACCTTATTGACGCCTCGATAGTCCACGCATATCCGCAACGAGCCATCTTTCTTCTTCACAAATAAGATGGATGCTCCAGTTGACGATTTTGAATGACGAATGAAATTCTTAGCTAGATTCTTGTTGATGTACTTTCGCAACTCCAACAACTCCATCTACGATAGATTATAGATTGGGCCAAAAGGCGGTTGTGCTCCTTCTTGCAAGTCTATGGCGCAATCATATGGTCGGTGTTCTGGTAGCATGTCGGCATTCTTCTTTTGAAAAACATCTTTAAAATCCTTATATTGCTTCGATATACTTGCTGTCGAGATCTTCTCCCCGATAATTGGAGTTGCATAAATGACAAACTGTGTGCCTTCCTTGGATGATCTTATAAACGTTCTTGCTCCAATGAATAAGGATTTCTCTATTGGGGGTTTTCTACTAGGCTTGATCTTGGGTGGTTTTGTGAGAAAGGTCATCTTTTGCAACCTCCAATCTATGGATGGGTTATGCTTTTCTAACCAGGAAAGACCAAGAATAACAGGATTTGATGGAGTTTTAATAATATTGAAAATAATATGACTACTATGGCCCTTAAACGTCACTTCTATAGGTTCTGATTCATGGGTGACACTACCAGACAATAAAGGTCGTCCATCTATGACCTCAACGTGAATAGATTTGGATTTTTGTACTAAAGAGATCTTATGACGCTTCACAAATTCTTCGTCTAAAAAACAAGCAAATGCTCTTGAATTTAATAATATTAAGGTTCTCAATTTCTGAGGGCCAATAAGCAAAGGGATTGTAAAGCAAAAGACAAGTTGAGCGAAAAGAAAGGAACCTGATTATTGTTGCGATATTTCACTGTCCAGCTATATGGTTCCTATTGTGGCTGGGCATCTTGGTTTTCCTGAACAAACGTGCCCTTAGTCTTGATAATACATCGATTTTGCTTCTTGGGGCAGTTTCCAACTTTGTGGCCTTCTTCATCGCAATACAAGCATAAACCTTCCTCCATACGTTGCTTTTTTCCTTCTAGAGTAAGGGATTTGATACGTATTGTATCAATTTATATGCCTTCTATCTCTGAATGTGAATTCACGCTACTTGCCGACATAGTTGGGGCGTGGCGAATCGTATGTTGTCTTCAATGTTGGTCTTGGCGGCATTGGAATAGGGGATTATTGCACTTCACAGCTTGGCTAATAGCTTTGTTGAGCATTTGCAGATCAAAAAGAGTTAACAACAAATCCTTCACATTGTCCCTTAAATCTCAATAGAATTGACTCATCAACGCTTCTTCATCCCAATTCATGTCACATGCTAATTGCGTGAAATTCGATGCATAGACTGGTGTATAGCGCATTCCTTATCGTAGTGACCGGATCTTAGTTGTAGCCCATCGAACCTTGACGTGTTCCCAAATGCTTCTGCAAATGCCTCCAAAAAGGATTCAAAGTTGTTTAGTATGGATGATCGTTTCTCAAACAAAGAAGCAAACAATGATAGAGCTTGCCCTGTAAGTAAGGTTCCAACAAGCCCAACATGTGACTCTTCCATTGGATAGCGTTCGGATTATAAAACTATTATCAACCTGATTTGATTGACGAATCCTCGAAACTTAGAACGTTGTCGTATTGTAACACGAGTATATTGTGAAAATATAAAGAAAGGGGACTTTTATTAATGTTCAGTTACCTCGAATATTGGGAGCAACGACCAACTCCAGTGCAAATACTGAGTCGTCAGGTTCAGTCACCCCGTTATAGTCAGCCGGGGCATACTCAAATACTCCGTTCGATTCCAAAAACGAGAGTCAGCAGGAAGAGAAAGGACTAATTCACACGATGGGTGAGCTTGGTTCGAAGAGCCAATTAGATCCAATTTCAAGAATCCAATCCGGGTCCTCTTACCCAATATGAGACCTGCATTGGTCGGGCAACCCAATGCACTCTAATTACGAGAAAATCCAGGTCTTGCTACGGGCCTCAGCCAGTCTGACGCGAAGGACCAATTTGATCCAGTTACGAGAACATCAAGGTCTTACTACGGGCCTCTTAGCCAATCTGACGTGAAGGACCAAATTCATCCAATTACGTAAACATCCAGGTTACTACGGGCATCTTACTCAATATGAGACCTGAATTGGTCGGGCGACTCAATGTGGACCCAAGTACGTGGTTTCGATTCTGTTTCAGGCTGTCCTATTCTCAATGCCGTTTCAAGGAACGTTGTTTTCGGTAAATGGATCTCTTAAAGGTAAAAACGGAGGAGAAAGCTCTGATGGCGGGAGGCAATTTCGGATCTTAGCTTTGATGGTGGGAGCCAATTTTGGATCTTAGCTCTAACGGTGGGAGCCAATTCCGGATCCAAGATGGAAGATTGAAGAAATTCAGAGGATAAGGTTAGGGGGAGAATAAGTTTTTGGGGGTTTTTTGAAGATCGGGGGGAGAGCGAGCTTCATGTTTCGGGCGGGAAAAGAAGACAGAGAATTGGGTTTTTTTTCCTTCATAGAGTTTTGGAAAGACTTAGGCAATCATTGCTGAACTCAGTGTTGTAATAGTGAATCGGGATTTTTAATGAAGTAGATTTGATTACTCTTGACTGTTTTGTGAAATCGAGTTACGTCTGTGATGAAGAGTTAAAAGGGTGTCTATAGGATTGAGTATGCGGAGTGAATGAAATTTATTGGGTTAATCTAACAAGACAGTCACTTGATACAAGATCGTGAGTATAAAGCGGTATCGAAGATTAACAGTTTGGGTTGTTCGGGGTTCTCTGTAACGTTTAGATACCTACCAATTGGGACAAAAAGGACTTCAACGAACAGTCGAAGGGGCATCCGTATAGATTTACAGTGTATTCTTGCAGTCGTTTATATTCTAAAAGTCAAAAACATATAGACTGCTTAACTATTGGCGAATCTCCATACTACCTTCTACAGCCAGACGCCCAACGCGTTCTCGAGCAGGAAAGCACGTAATACGACAAAATTGGTGAACTCGACGTAAAAGCTTGAGGTGGAAGGTATTGGATTTCGGTTGTTTTTATCTTTATTTTATGGAAAACGAAAATAAAAATTTTGAAAGATTTTTGGGAGGAGTTTCTGGTAGAAATTCTTCTAAAGGACAATGTATGCACATGGATCCGTCTATTGCTAGTATGTTTCAAGCCTTTTCATTATCAATGCAGCAACAGCAAAGCAATGATCGAAAGGAAGCTTTGGCAACCAAAGCATTGCAAGCAGTGGTCAATAAAATTGATCAATTTGATGGAAGGAATATTTCAAGGTATTTAAGATGTTATGTTCGTGAAATGGAATTAAATCGGATTTCTGAGAAGAAAATGGTTGAACTATTTGGACTTACCATGATACTGGAGATAAGAGACCACATTACATCGATTACAGATCGTTATGGAAATTCATGGGAGGTTTTTTCACATGCATTGAAAGACGAATATTTCTTAGAAGATGCTGATCGCGTTACTAAGAAGCTGTTTTTAGAATGGATTGAACGGCCCAATAAGAATTTACAAGCAACAGAGCTACTAAGGGAATTTGAGAGGCAATACTCTCAATTGTCGAAGGTAGAAAAATTGACATTGGAGCTGAACAAAGTTGATCTATTTCTTCAAGCTGCTGATGGAGAATTGCAAGGGAAATTAGAACTCCTTCTTGAAGACAAAGAAGAAGATGAAGGATTGACAACAAAGTGGAAGAATGTTGAAGATGCGGTAGGATTGCTTACAAAAAGAGAAAGGAGGAAGGATAGGAGCAATATTCCGAAAACAGTACAAGCATCCAAAGCTCTAATACGTACAATACCACCAACAATGCCTACAGTTCAACCTTCGACATCCTTATCAAAGAAAGCAGATATGGGAATGGAAGAATTTATATGAGGAATGTGAGATCTTCAAATCAAATTGGCAAGACTTGAAGAGAATACTTCTACAAACAATTCGAAGAATTTTTCAAAACAAGGATATGTACAAAGATGCATTTGGTGTGATGATGCTTCACACACTAGAAAAGATTGCAATGAATTTAATAATATGATACGGCAGGGAATTATTTGCTGGAAAGATGGGAAGATAGCATTAAAAGATAGGGAGGATCTTCTTCAAACCAATTTTGATAAGGGAGGAATGAGAGCATTAGTTCAAGATTACTTAAAAGAGCATGAAACAACAGTACGAGAAAGTGCAAGTTATGGTGCTAGAGTAGATGATGACCTTGGTGGAAGTACGGAAACTAGTGAGTTTTGGGCTTCTGCTGTTTCTACAATGCAAGAAGGGAAATTACCACGAGAAGCGTTATTGAGAACTGCAGCTACAATACGAGGTAGAACAGGTTGGGAGGATCCTGTTGAGTCTCTTTCAGTTCATACATATATTGCTAAGAGCCAATATGAAGCTTTGATGGAAGAAAAGAGACGAAGAAATTTTGATGATACTAGAGAAGGAAATTCTTCTAAGAGGCAAACTCGAGGAGACAAGGCTCGGGAGGCAGCTTCACAAGAATTGCTTGTAAAGGATACCTCGGCATCATTGAGAGAAAAAACAAAGAAGACAAAAGATAAGGACAAATCAAGTGCTTATAAGCTACTTTCAGACATTGAAGCGGCAACAAATTTAAAAGGGGTGTTGGAAGAACATATATTAAATGCTAAAGTAGAATTCACATTAAAAGAAGTTTTGGGAATTGCAAAGAAGGAGTTTCATGATGTTATCATTGACAGCATTAAGCAAAAGAGGCAATTAATGGATGAAACTAGAATGGGTCATGCTATTGATGCAAGAATATATAAAGAAGAAGAAGAGGTTGATATTGGTTACAAGCAACCAACAAATGAAAAGAATGGATATAATCAACGAGTACGTTTCGAAGATTATACCGATAAAGAAATGGAAACTTTGAGCCATTATACTCGAAAGCATTGGGCAAGGGCAACTATTGAGGTATTGGTGAAAGTAGGAGATATAGAAGAACCAATTGTTGCTTTAGTCGACCATGGTTCTGAAACAAATCTCATGTCTAAAGATCTTTATAAAAAGCAAAAATGGCCAATTGATATGGAATATGGATGGGCAATTCGAGCAGCTTATAACACACGAGGCGAATTATATGGAGCTTGTCCAAATGTCAAAATTCGGATTGGGAATGTTACGACGGAGCAACATTTCTTCGTTCAAGATACGTCTTATCAGTTGATTTAAGGACAACCTTATATCACGGCAACACGGATGGAAACAAAAGTACTTGATGATGATTGTGCTTATGCAAGGGTACAAAGCGAAGATGGGAGGAAAGCTGTACAATTTCTAACAGTACCTCCTAACCATGAACGAAATCGAGATAGGTTGAGGGAGAAACCATTACCAAAGATTGTTGAAGGATTTAAGAATTTTAGAGAGGTACCACTGTAAAGCGAGATTATAGAGGTACAAAAGAGGAAGTACTCTCGCGAGATGAAGGTGCCTTTGATGCGAGTTTTATTGGTATATTGGAGAATGGAAATATTATGTATAAAAAAGTTGATGATTTTAAAAGAAAAGAAAGAAAAAGATTATATAATATTGAAGGACAATTACGCAAGATAGGTGCATTGCAAGATGATGAGAGGATTTTAGGTGTTTATGAAGAAAATGGACTGGAAGATTCATTGGAATTGATTACATCTATTGGGTTAGGGCATAATGATAAGATTGTTGAGATTCATTCAAGAGAGGTTTATACCATACTTGAATCTTTTCAAGCACCAGAAGTCACTGTAGAGACGAGATATAAAACGGCAGATAAGAAGGTAAAGCCTGTTGCTAGACCATTACCAGAAGATTCTAAAGAATAAATGGGAAAAGCATCAAAAGAAGCAAGTTTAAGAGATCCAATGAGTATTGGATACGAGTTTAGTAAAGAGACTTTTGAAGAATTGAAGATTGGTTCTGATGGTTCTTTATTACCGGAGGAAATTACTTACTTCAAAAAGATGTTGGCTAAACAAGGTAGATCGTTTGCCTTCGAATCTCATGAAATTGGGTGTGTGGATCCGAATATTGTAACACCTATGGTTATCTTCACTGTACCACATGTATCTTGGAATCTAAGACCGATTCCAGTACCGAGGGCACATTTACCTTAATTGGTAGAACTATTAAAAGAAAAGATAAAGATGAAAATATTGGAACCCTCTTTTGCGCCGTATTCTAGTCGATGATTTACGATACCTAAGAAGAATGGGTCACTATGGTTTATTCAAGATATGCAACCGGTGAATGCAGTAACTGTCAAAAATGCAGGAATTGGACCTATTGTGGATGAATTTGCTGAGGCGTTTGCTGGAAGGGCGATCTATTCAATGGGTGATTTGTATTCAGGTTATGATCAATTTCAACTTGCCGAAGGAAGTAGAGATATCACAACTATGAGGACACCACTTCGATTGGTTAGAATGTGCACTCTTCCTCAAGGCACGACCAACTCAGTTGTGCATATGATGAATGGGATGAATAAGGTATTGAGAGATTTTATTCCGGAAAAGACTATACCTTTTCTGGATGATGTTCCTATAAAAGGGTGCAGAGAAGGAGACAAGGATGAAACTTTAGATACGAGGGGGTGTCGCAAATATGTTGTTGATCATATACAAGATTGTGCAAAGATTATAACTCGGCTTAGAGAAGTTCATCTTACATTATCGGATATGAAGTCCGTATTTGGAGTACTAGAGGTTGTGATTGTTGGACATTTATGTGGATCTTACGGAAGAAAACCAGATCTGACTAAAGTTGATGCAATTGGAAGGATGAAAGAGGATTGTGATTCTTTAACAGAGGTTCGCAGGTTTTTGGGTACATGTGTATTTTATCGAATCTGGATCCCTTATTATGCTCACATAGCGGATTCATTATATGAACTGTTACGCAAGGGCTACCAATTTAAATGGAAAGAAAGGCATATTCAGGCAACGCAAAGATTGAAAAAATTATTGATGTCACCTCCAATATTGAGGAAGGTTGATTATAAGTGCAATAGACCAGTGATTCTTACTATGGATGCTAGTCCAATTGCCATTAGATGGGCTGTGGGTCAAGATGATTCCAGTGGGAATAGATTTGCAGTTCGATTTGGGGCTAAAGTTTTAAGTATTCGTCAACATGCATATTTGCAAGTCAAAAGAGAACTTTGGGGAGTCATTTCGGCTATGAAAGCTGAAAAGGACTATTTGATTGGGGCAATAGTAGTAATTGAAACAGATTGCTTGCCATTGCTTGGAATGATTACTAACTGTTCAATGCCAGATATTGCAATGTTGAGATGGATTGCTTATATTAAGTCACTAAATCCAGAATTTAAGCATATTATTGGGAAAGACAATTTGGTAGCAGACATGCTATCTCGAGCAAGATACGAGAGGGAGGACGAAATCGTTGAAGATATTGATGACGTCGGATTGAAATTCTATTCAATATCAAATCTCAATAGAGAAGACAAGCTATTTCTTGAAGAATCTTATGAAGGAGAATTATTGGATATTGATCATTACTTGAATACGTTGACTAAGTAAGGGAATTGGTCTACAGAAAAATTCAAACAAATAAGAAAAAAAGCATATGGATTTTTACTTTGAGATGGATTCTTATGGAAGAGACCGAAGAAAGGAATTGGGATGCCGCGACGAGTGATAGGCAAAAGGGAAGAAAAACTAAAATTATTAAAGGAGTTTCATGATAGTTTATGGGTAGGGCATAGAAGAATCTGGGCTACTTTTGTTAAACTCAAGGAACGATATTGGTGGAAAAATATGTATCGAGATGTGCTCTCATTTGTAGAGTCATGTGAAATCTGTCAATCGTATTCTAATATCCGACATCGAGATGGTCTTCATCCTACGTATCCTCTGGCTATTCATTTCAAATGGGTTGTTGATTTGGTTATTATGCCGGTTGGGTTATGGCAGATGAGATATTTGGTTTTAGCTCGTGAAGATTTATCAAATCAAGTAGAAGGAAGAGCATTGAGGAAAAAATCCACAGAGGGGATTTGTAGGTTTTTGCTTGAAGATGTCATTTGCCACTACGGATGCATGGAAAAAATCACTGCGGATCGTGGAGAATTAAATGCACAAGAAGCTCGTAAGTTCTTTGAAAGATGTGGAGTTAACCTATCACTGACTACTGCTTATAATCCGGAAGGGAATGCAAAAAGCGAACGCGGTCACCCACCGATTGTGAAAGCATTGGTTAAAGCTTGTAATGGGAAAGTTAAAGAGTGGCCATGGCTTTTGTCATTTGCATTATAGGCTGATCGAACAACACATAGTTCGGTGACAGGATATATGCCAGTAGAACTTATCACAGGTCGAAAACTAATTATGTCGATTGAAGAAAAGGTACTTACTTGGAGTATGCTACCATAGGAAGATGGATTGACAAGAGAAGAACTTCTGGCTATTAGGATTTGACAATTGGAGCAAAGAACGGAAGATGTCCAGATAGCATTGGGAAGGTTAAAAAGAGCAAGGTTACAAAACAAGGCGCGATTCAATAAGCAACATCGATTGAGACCAAAAGCAATCGAGGAAGGTGACTGGGTATTTTTTTATGACAATAATCTGGATAATCAACATAGTACTTTGCGAAAATTTTCAAAACGTTGGTTTGGACCATATGTGGTAAGAACTATTCATAATAATGCGACTTACTCGTTACGGGAGTTAGATGGTACAAAATTGAAAATACCAATTGCAGGGAAGTAAGTAAAAATATTTAAACGAAGACACTCGGAGATGAATATGGAAGACCTTAATGAAGGTATAGAGATTCCGCAGCAAGAAGATGAAAGTGATTTGGATAATGAAGGTGACGAAGACGAACAAGACAAAGACGTAGAGGATATATTTTGAATCAAACAGCAATTGGATAAATTGGTGCATACCGGAGGATGCACAGGTTCAGAGGGGATGGATGTCGTGTTGTAATACGAGTATACCGTGAAAATATAAAGAAAGGGGACTTTTATTAATGTTCACTTATCTCGAATATTGGGAGCAACGACCAACTCCAGTGCAAATACTGAGTGGCCAGATTTAGTCACTCCGTTACAGTCAGCCGGGGCATATTGAAATGCTCCGTTCGATTCCAATAACAGGAGTCAGCAAGAAGAGAAAGGACTAATTCATACGATGGGTGAGCTTGGTTCGAAGAGCCAATTGGATCCAATTTCAAGAATCCAATCCGGGTCCTCTTACCCAATATGAGACCTGAATTGGTCGGGCAACCCAATGCAGTCTAATCACGGAAAAATCTAGGTCTTGCTACGGGCCTCAGCCAGTCTGACACGAAGGACCAATTTGATCCAATTACGAGAACATCAAGGTCTTACTACGAGCCTCTTAGTCAATCTGACGCCAGGACCAATTTGACCCAATTATGCAAACATTCAGGTTACTACGGGCATCTTACTCAATATGAGACCTGAATTGGTCGGGCGACTCAATGTGGACCCGAGTACGGGGTTTCGATTGTGTTTCAGGCTCTCCTATTTTCAGTGCCGTTTCAGGGAACGTTGTTTTCGGTAAATGGATCTCTTAAAGGTAAAAACGGAGGAGAAAGCTCTGATGGCGGGAGCCAATTTTGGATCTTAGCTCTAACGGTGGGAGCCAAATCCGGATCCAAGACGGAAGATTGAAGAAATTCAGGGGATAAGGTTAGGGAGAGAATAAGTTTTTGGGGGTTTTTTGAAGATCGGGGGGAGAGCGAGCTTCATGCTTCGGGCGGGGAAAGAAGACAGAGAATTGGGTTTTTTTTTCTTTATAGGGTTTTGGAAAGACTGAGGCAATCGTTGCTGAAGTCAATGTTGTAATGGTGAATCGGGATTTTTAATGAAGTGGGTTTGATTACTCTTGACTGTTTTGTGAAATCGAATTACATCTGAGATTGAAGAATTAAACGGGTGTCTATAGGATTGAGTATGCGGAGTGAATGAAATTTATTGGGTTAATCTAACAAGACAGTCAGTGGATATAACATTGTAAGTACAAAGCGGTATCAAAGATTAACAGTTTGGGTTGTTCGGGGTTCTCTATAACGTTTAAAGACCTACCGGCCGGAACAAAAAGGACTTCGGCGAGCAGTCAAAGGGGCATCCGTATAGATTTACAGTGTATTCTTGCAGTCGTTTATATTCTAACAGTCAAAAACTGATAGACTGCTTGACTATTGGCGAATCTTCATACTACCTTCTACAGCCAGATGCCCAACGCGTTCTCGAGTAGGAATGCACGTAATACGACAATGCGTACTATCGAACTTGTCTGGAAGGCTAACTTGAGACTCCTTATGTTCTGAAACCAGTGGTGCTTGTCGAACCTGAGGCAAAGTTGTTTCTCCAAGTGCAGAAGTTTGAGGCTGGTACAACCTAGATTGTGCCATCCCTGATGCTCCATCATTATGAAGCCTTGCCACGACTCCTTCAATCTCTGCAGTTCTTTGCGATAACGTAGCGAGGGCATTCATGATAGCATTCAACTTGGACTCCAAACTTTCTGTCATACTAATGTCTTGGCCTCCGGCCATTCTAAGAGAAGGACAGAAATGACTCTACAAGAAGACAATATTGGTTTAGAGGAGGGTACTCCGCAACCTCTAAAATCCGTTAAGAGATTCAAAAAAAGGGATAATCCACTCTCTCCAAGAAGAATAAGACTCCAATATTGTAACAAAAGAAGTATCAGTTTAGAGGAGGGTAATCCGCAACCTCTAAAATGCTAGTACACTTCCAAGAAAAGGGGTAATCCACACTCTAACGAGGAAGAAACTAGCTCTGATATTTGAAGTGAGTGTAGTCTTGACAAATTGTCACGGACACAGAAATACAGGCTCGAGATCTAACAAGAAGTTCAAGAAGAAATGGCAAGAACTAGATTAATCAGATGAATACAAGAACAACACCAAAGAAGTGAATTAGAGCTCCAAGAGATGTGTTGTCAAGACTGAAGAACTCTTCAGCCTCAATTCCAATACATACTCTTATTTAGGAAGCTTCTCAAGCAACTTCTACTAACTAAGAAGCTTCTAGAAGGTTCCAGAGACTTGCTTCTAGAAGGTTCTAAGGACTATATCTCTAACATTTGCTTATAATTGATTGTGTGAAGTAGAAGTAGTAAGAACAAGAGCAAAAGAAGCAAAACACAAAAATAAGTGAATCAAGTGCAATCAAGTAATTATATACCACAAAACTAGTCATAGTTTATTTATTAAGTTTTTATCTAGTAAAAAATAAAAAAAATAAAAATAAAAAATATATTTTTAGAAAATTAATTTTTTATCTTTCTAATGGAATAAGAAAAATATAAATCCAAGTTACTATGAGTAAGTTATGAAGGTTTAAAAATAATAAGTAATTAAATAAATAATTAAATAAATAATTTTCACCTCAAGGATAACTTGCTTAAGAGATCAAGAATTCGAACGTCTTCAAGGCTCATAAGTAGTGTCTATAGGATTCTAAAGAAGGGCACAAGGCCTTAGTCTTATCTTCCTAACTACCTTCAAGGTACTACAATCCATATAGGACTTTAATAGACGTTGCATCTAAGACTATAATAGCCGTTGGTCCTCCTATTCTCTACTAGTAAAATCCATAATTTTATATTTTTGACTTCACTATGGTATTTAAAAACATCTAATTAGCCTAAGAATCTTTAGAGGCCTTCAAATCTTATTCCATTTCTTCATAATGGCTCCCAAAGTGATAAAACTTATTTTCACCAAAGTCTTGGAAATTACTCTAAAAATTCCTAAAAAATTCTAAATAAATTTTAAATAAATTATATTTTTTTATAATGGTTCTATAATACTAATATTAATTTAAAACTATAATTTCCTATCTTAATAATTTTTATAGTAATAAAATCAATTTAAGTCTACTATAGATCCTATTTTCTCTATAACTAATTAAAAAGACATGAGGTTCTTTCTCATACTTCTTCTAACTACTAACTAACATTTATAATTTTTTTTATAAGTAACATGTAGAGATAGAAGGCCAATACAAATATGGACCTTAGTAAATATTCATCAATACTCAATAACAAATAAAAAGTACTAAATCAACTAACATAATTACCTCCAAGACTTACTAAGACTCCATTTCTTCTCTATTAATACTATTCTCCTTCATTTAACATCTTCTAAGTACATATTTACCTAAAAATTGTAATTTTGGCACTCTACATATATTATTATATCTTAAAATAACTAGTCAGTCAATTCGATGACTCATACTCACTTTAATTATTCAACATCACAAATATGTATATAGTTGATGAATTGGACATATTGTGAATGTTACATATATTATAATCTCATCAATTTAAAAAATAAATTTTTTTAATATAGACAAAAGATCAATAATTATAATAAAGTTTATAGCTTGAAATGTATTGTTAATTATTATTAATAATATAAGTATATGAAATCATTGTACATCCATAGTTGTATCACAGATATACATAGGTACTCTAGTTAATATCTACATGATTAGATAAAAGTAGGTAAAAAAAATAAAAGTGTATTAATTTCATAATACCTTCTAGACATACTTCTTAGAAGCTTTATAAACATTGCTTTGACTTTACATATATTTGTAGTTAATTAAGAGGCTAGAAACATGGTCAACAAGTTAACCACTTGTTGCTAACTTACAAAACAAGCTAACTATGTGGCGTACATATAAAAAACTTGCCTTGCAAGTTAAGATGCATGTCTTACAAAGTCAACATATTTTTGAGGTTCTATAGGACTTTGTCAAATAGCTCCTAGTTAAAAATGTAAAGCCAATGGCAATACAATTGCTATTAGACTTTGAAGATCATATGAAGAAGGCTAAAAAAGAGCTTGGACTAGAAAAAATAAGAAGAATTGAATATAATTTCATGAAGGAGACATTAGTTAAACTAAAGATTAGAAGGCATGAGTTCTTGAAAGAACCTAAGAAGAAAATTTACTTCTTCATCAAATAAAATTGGATGTGTTAATCTAAGAGTTGTTATATTAATGGTTATTTTTACTATTCCACATGTACCTTCAAATTTAAAGCCAATTTTTAAGCCAAAGGCCTTGCTACCTAAGTTTGTGAGTCTATTGAAAGAAAAGATACAAATAAAAATACTTAAATCATCTCTAGCTCCATATTCTATTCAATGGGTCATAATTCCAAAGAAATTTGAAGCTTTGAGATTCATTAAAGATATTGAGCTAGTCAATAAAGTGACAACTAAAAATAATAAATTGAGATTGATTGTAGATAAAATTATTGAGGCTTTTTTAAGATATGCCATCTATTCTAATAGAGATATTTATTTTGGTTATGATCAATTTTAGCTTACATCAAAAAGTAGAGATGTGATAATTATGAAGACTCCATTGAAACTTATGGCAATGTATACTTTGCTTCAAGGTGCCACTAACTCAATAGTTTATATGCAAAATTCCATGAATCAAGTTTTAAAGAATTTTATGTTTAAAAAGATTATTCTTTTTGTAAATGATATACCTATCAAGAGTTGCAAAGAGAAAGCTAGAGAGTTGACATTGGATGTTGATGGATGAAGAAGGTTTCTAAAAGATTATATTGAAGATATAGAGAAGATTTTGAAGAGGCTTGAAGAGGTGGATCTAACCTTATCTATTAAAAAATTCAAGTTTGGAATTAATGAGATTAAAGTAGTTGCACACTTAAGTGGGAGATATAGTAAAATACTTAATTCTAAAAAGATTGATGCTATTGCTAGAATGAAAGCATGTAGCAGCATCACTAAAGTAAGGAGGTTTTTAAAAGCTCATATCTTCTATCAAATTTGAGTTCTTCACTTTGCTCACATAATTGAGCTTTTATATAATTTCTTAAAAAAAGAGACTAAATTTAGATGGAAAGAAAAGCAGAGGCCAGCCATAGATGGTCTAAAAGAGATTTTAAAGTCACTACCAATCTTGAGACAAATTGACTATGATTGTGGTAGATCAATTGTTATTTCTGATAATACAAGTCCTATTATTATTAGATGGACTATTGGTCAAGATGATGCAAAAGGCAAGAGATTCACCATCAAATATAGAGCAAGAATTTGCACATATAAATAGAGAGTATATCTAAAAGTAAAAAAGAAGCTTATGGAGCACTTACAACTATAATAGCACACAAAAATTACTTAATTGGAGCCAATGTAGTGTTAGAGGCTGATTGCTTATTATTATTAGGTATAATTATTAATTACTATATTCTTAATTTTGCCATACTAAGATAGATAGCCTACATTAGATCACTCAATTTTGTATTGGTGCACATTTTTACCAAAAAAATTCTATAGTAGATTTACTATCCTCAACTAGATATATTTGTGAAGAAAAGATGGAAATACAAAAGATTGATAAAGATGATGAAGATCAGAACTATGGCTATATTCTAATTATTAATGGAACAAGTATAAGTGATAAAGTTATGGCTTTTAGAAAACATCTTTATGGAGGCAAGTTAAAAGACATTGGTATTTATTTGAGTATCATAAAGAAATAAGAAAGCTACTCAAATAAGGCCTTTAAAGATATGAGACATTAATCTTATGACTATATTTTTAAAGGTAATTTTTTATGGAAGAGGCCAAAGATAAAAGATAGAATATCATTTAAAGTAATAGATGATGTAAAAACCAAGAACCTAGTTTTCAAAGAATTTCATGATATACTTTAGGCATGCTATAGAGGAATTTCGGCTATGTACCATAAGTCAAACGAGTGATATTGGTAGAAGAGCCTCTATAAAGATGTAGAGGAATTTGTAGCTTCTTGCACTAAATGCCAAGTACAATCTAAAATCAAATTTAAAGATGAGATGCATCCTATCTATTCATTGGCTAAGCATTTTTAATGGATAATTGATTTGGTAGCTTTGCCATTAGAATTAAGGAGTGTAAAATATCTTATTTTGGCAAAAAAAGAGTTTTCCAATTATGTCAAAGAGAAAAATTTAAAGACCAAAATCATAAAAGAAAAATAAAAATTTATCTTCGAGGATATCTTTAGTAGACATAGTAGCATAGGAATGATAATGATTAATTGAAGAGAATTCGATACAACAAAGACCAAAGATTTTTTTTAAAGATATGATGTGAAGTTAATGCTCAAAATAGCTTATAATCTTGAAGTAAATCACAAGAATAAAAGAAGGCATCCTTCCATTATTAATACTCTTATCAAGACTTCTAAAGATAAGTCAAGGCAATAGCCAAGAATTCTACCATTTACTTTATAGATAGATAAAACCACTCATAGTACTATTATTGGTTATATCCCTATTAAGTTGATATTGAGCCAAAAGCCAATCATGCCTATGGAGGATTTTGGACCTACTTTGAGATTATTGGATTGAAAGAATGATATAACAAAAAAAGATTATTAGAGCTTTAAGTTCAATAGCTTGAAGGATTACCTAAATTCACAAGATTACATTAAAGAAATTAAAAGCCGTCCAATTAAGTGACAAAGAAAGGTTTGACAAAATCCATCATTTGAAGTCCAAATCAATTGAAATTGAAAATTGAGTATTAGTATTTAATAATAATTTGGAACATCAACATAGCTTTCTTAAGAAGTTTTCTTGAAGATATTTTAGACCACATATGGTAGTAGCAATGCATGACAATGCTACTTATTTGTTCTGTAAGTTAGATAGTAGAATGTTCAAGATATTTGTGGCAAAAAAGTAGATCAAGGCATTTAAGAGAAGAAATAGTAGATTTATTCTAAATAAGCTTTTAGATTTTTAAATATTAAATTTGGACCAAATACAAAAGGCACAAATTAATGGAAATGATAAAGAGGACAATGATGGTTAGATTGGCACATGCTAGATGGTGTATAAGTTTAAAGAAGGTAGATATCATGCTAAAAAGTAGCATAATATGTAAAAATAATGTGAAATTTTATGAAATTTTTAATTTTAATTAAAAATAAAATAAGATAAAATAAAAAATAAATAAATAAATATAATAAAATATTTTTTGATTTATTTAAGTTTGTAGTTTATAATTAAAGATAAAAAATTATAGGATTCATAAATAAAAAAATTAGAGGGGCTTTAGAATCAAAAATATAATATTTTAATTTTTAGGGCATCTCATGAAGGTAGATAAGAAAAGTGATATAAGGCTTTAATTCTATTGGTTGAAAGTCAAGCCAAATAGACTCTAAGATGTTATCTCAAACCATACTTAAGTTTGGAATCACTTTAAGGTGATCCATTCAAGGTAAGGTAGACCATTCAATGCATGGCAATGCATTGAAATTTTAGAGGTTGGATTCAAAATATTTGTGTTTTGGACTAGAATTTGGATTCTAAAAATATATGATTTGGAATTGTAATAAGAAAGTTATGATTTTTTAAAATTATTTTTTTATTTTAGTATCTATTATTATTCTTTTAAACATATAAAGAATTATAAAAAAGCTTTGAAAAATCAAAAAGCAAACTTAAAGAGCTACATTTTATCTAAATAAATTAATATATTCTAGTCTGGAACAAAGAAGAAAGAGCTATTAGAAGTTAGTATTCAAAACTAGGATTTGAAAGTGAGTTGTTTTTAATGAAGGTTTTAGTTTTTTCATATCTTAAGTTTTTGGACGAAATTTAGGCTCAAAATTTCTACAAATGTAAATGACTATGTTAAGAATTTGTATATAAACAATTCATAGTATTTAAGCATTTGACTTTTGAAATATGAAGGAATTAGTGTATTAGGGCCTAAAAATTGATATATTTAGTACTTGCTAGAAATTAGGTAATATCCAAAGATTAGAAATAAATTTATAGTTGAATTAAAGTATAGAAATAGTCAAGGATATAAGTTAACTTGTAGATAATTTTAAATCCAATTAAATAGTTAGATTAGAAGTTATTAAGTGATACATATATGAAAAGGATCCCTATGGAATTAGAAGTGGTTTTAGGATATTTAGTCACATCTTAAGTACTCTTGTGCATCCTAGACTTATATATTTGATGTAATTATCTTCTTAAAGAAAAGCTATAAAACATATTTTTGTCTTATAATCTTGTAATTTGTTTGAGCAATTAGTAGCATCTAGAAGCCGAGTGCACTTTTAAAGCAAGTCTCTCTACTACAATACCATAGTATTCTATAATACGGATCTTCTTAATTTGAAGAAGAAAAAAATATGTGAAAAAGGATTTTTGACACTTCCAATCTTACATAGGAAAAAATTTCAAGAGAACCATGAGGGGTTGCTACAATATTGTAGCCAATCATCCTTACAAAGTCCTTGTAGCACAAATTTAAAAAAAGTAAAAAGAAATATGTACTTTCAAAGAATTTCTAGAGCAATCATAGTTCTCCACACTCAAGAGATGCTTTCTATAATTGGATTTGTACCACTTAAGAAATCAAGAACAAAAAGAAGAGAGAAAGAGATTCAAATAATTGGACTCCTATCATTATAAAGACTGCCTACTTCCTCTATAAATAATCCAATCACTTGATCACTAATTCTAATGACGTAGTATAATTTTAATAAGTAATATGCCATAGTGGATTTTTCTTAGGTCCTATGCCTAAAAAATTTAAGCCATTACTATGTTACATTTAGCTCTTTGAATTTTATATCAATTACTAAAAATATATAAAAAAAAAAAAAAAACAAAGGTTGTATTATAACATTGCAAAATCTCTCCACCACAATAGGAAGAATCTTTAGTTACAATTTTAAATACAAGATTTAATTTGATTTTTCCAATAAGTATAATATTGCATCACAATATTTCAATCATAGCTACATTTAAAAAAGAAGTAACTCTAGAAGAATTCAATCAGTGCTCAAGTACTGCAAAAAAAAAAAAAATTAAGTTTCATAAGTCGGTCAAAACAAGCGAGACTCTAAAATTAATACCATAGCAAATAAGGAACAAAATACTAACACAATTGTAGAACTTAGTCTTTTTCAATGCCAATATTGAAGAAGACAATAAATACCATGTTATAGCACTGCTCCACTATCATATTATGTTTATTCTTGCTTGAGAATGCACCAAGTACCTAACTTTGGAAGGTAAGTAGAAATGCAATAATAATTCTATCAAATCTAATAGAGTCTTAAATAAACTTTAAATTATCTTAATTAATCTTTATTAAACTTATTATTATACAAGTAAATTTAAAAGAAATTACAAAAAAATACAAAGAAGTCATAAATTAATCTCTAAAGAAATATAATAAAAAAATACTAAAGAAATATAAAAATAATCCTTAAATAAAGAATAATAAATTTTAAAAAAATATATAAATAAAAATTTTAAATAAATAATAAAAATACCTTTTAAAAATATTTAAAATAGAATCTTTAAGTAAATTACAATTAAAATTTTAATCAATTTTAACCAAATTATACATCAAATCTAATTAAATATTAATTTAAACCTTAATTAAAAATTTAATCA
The DNA here is from genome assembly GCF_059467195.1 of Physcomitrium patens. Taxonomy (NCBI): domain Eukaryota; kingdom Viridiplantae; phylum Streptophyta; class Bryopsida; order Funariales; family Funariaceae; genus Physcomitrium; species Physcomitrium patens. Next base: position 7,901,532 of record NC_143426.1, read on the forward strand.
AATCTTAGGTCAAATCTTAATTAAATACTAATTAAAATTCTAATTAAAATTCTAATTAAATCTTAATTAAATACTAAATGAAGTCCTAATTAAATCCTAATTAAAATACTGATTAAAATTCTAATCAATTATTAGACAAATCTTAAATCTTAATCAAATTCTAATAAAATTTTATATCTTAATTAAATCATAGATAAATCTAATTAAATCTTAACCAAATCCTAAATCCTAATCCTAGACCAAATTTTAATGAAATCCTAAATCCTAATTAAATCTTAATTAAATATTAAATAAATTCTAATCTAATATTAATCAAATCCTAGACAAACTCTAAATTCTAATCAAATCCTAAGAAAATTCTAACCAAATCCTAGATCCTAAACCAAATCTTATGAATCTTTAATTAAATCCTAAATCTTAAATAAATTATTAACAAATCCTATAATAGATTGAAAATTCAATAATTAATGTATGAATCATTGATTTTGACTCAATTTTGAAAACTTTGCAACAAAAAAATTTATAAAAGATTATATATACTAAAAAAATTATAATCTCTAAACTCTGCTCAAGTGTCAATTTGTGTCATTCTTCAACCTTAATGTTGATATTTCCAAACTATAATCTCTTAATTTTATAATTCAAATGGTTCCAAACTTTGTATAATTTTTGGAAATCAAGCTAATTATCTTTTAATAAAATTTTATTTCAATTCAACTAATAAATTCACCAATATCTTAGAATTCTTTACTAATCTTTTAAATTCCAATTTCCAAGATCATAATCTACAAAACTCTTGTATGCTTCAATCTAACTGCTTGATTGATCTCAAATTTTTCACACATTCACGATAAGCACAATAAAAAACTAAAAAAATTTCACTTATAAAAATGCTGAAAAAATCACAAAATCTTCAAATTTATTAACTTAATTTTATTTTTTAAAATCTAAATCCACTATATACATTATTAACTTTGAAAATCTCTCAAAATCTCAATATTAACTCAAATTATATAAAACCAACTCTCAAAAATCTCTTCTCAAGTTTTCTCTCAAATTCTATTCTTTAATTTACAAAAGAACCTTAGAAATAGCATATATTCTTGGTTTTGTGCCTTAGGATCTGATTTTGACCGTGGTTGGCAATCGGTTTCCTTCCGCTATCAATTCTTATTTTCTTGAAATAAGTTTTTTTACAATCAACTCCTAATTCCCTCTTATATATGCTTATATCTTTTATTTTTCTAATCTACCTTATTTTTTCTTATTTATGGCCATACAAAGTAAATAGAACCTATTTTTATATAAATTAGTTATAATACTACAAGATTTTTCTATCTTCTTATCTTTTATATATATTTTTTTATTATATCTTTTAATTAGTCTCTTTTATAATTAATTTTTTTTATCTAATAGCTATATTAATACATATCAATGCACAAATGAACAACACTATAATTTATACATCCAAAAAAATATAATATAAAACAAAAATAAAGATAAAAAAATATTGCTTCAATTAAGCAAAGGACTCTTTATGCTAATTGCCTCAATGGTGGTGGCTGTTAGGGACATAGTCCTTAGACCTTTCTAGAGACAAGTTCTTAGAACCTTCTAGAAAGAAGTCTCTAGAAACTTCCAGAAGATTCCTTGAATATTCTCTTAGAATATTCTTCAAAGATTCTTTAAAGATTCTTTGAAAATTCTCTAAAGATTCCCTTAGAAGGCTCTAGAAGATTCTTAGAATATTCTAGTAGATTCTAGGAAGTTACTTGAGAAGCTTCCTAGCTCTTGGGTAGTTGCTCGAGAAGCTTCATAGTTCTTGGGAAGCTTCTTGATGCGCTTCCTTAGAACCATAGGCTAGTAGTATATATAGGAGTCGAGGCTGAAGAGTTCTTCAGTCTCGACAACACATCTCTTGGAGTTCTAGCTCACCTTTCTGGTGTTGTTCTTGTACTCATCTGTTTAATCTAGTTCTGCCACTTCTTCTTGAACTTCTTGTTAGATTTCAAGTCTGTATTTTGTGTCCGTGACAGTTTGTCGAGACTACCTTTATCTTAATATCAGAGCTGAATCCTTCTTGTTTGAGAGCGGATTACCCCTCTTCTTGAAGGTATTCTAGCGCTTTAGGGGTTGAAGATTACCTTCCTCTAAACTGATATTTTCTCAATCACAATATCAGAGCTTAGTTCTTTGAGGCAGAGATTGGACTACCCCTTTCCTTGGAGATACTTGAGCGTTCTAAGGGTTGCGGATTACCCTCTCTTGGACTGATATTAATTCCTTCTTTTTGTTTAGCATAACTAGTAGAAAAGACTGTTAACATCGATTTCAGAGCTTTGCCTTCTTGATAGAGTGCGGATTACCCCTCTTCTCGAAAGCATTGAGGCATTTTTAGAGGTTGCGGATTACCCTCCTCTAAAACTGAAATCGTTTAGTGTTTTTTTTTCCTTTTCTCCGAGTAGGTTTTAGTGATAGGTAGTGCTACAATTTTCTCCAAGAGACTTAGCAATTTCTTCTTCTCTCAAAATTTTAATCCATCTATTCTCTAAATATGGAAGTAGACCAGGTCATAGACAGTGCATCTCCACAAGTAGACAATAGAGTGGCAACTCTTGCAGATCTTCAAGCTCTTATGAATAGTGTACGAAAGGAGATTGCATTTCTTCGCAATCCAAGTAAAGAACCTCAAATTGATCTAGTGACCGAAGAAACTAGACGCGAAATTCATAGCCTACAACAAGAGGTTATTCGACTGAGAGAAGCAAGACATGTGTCACATACGACCCCTATAGATACTTCAAGGATTAGTACGAAAGAACCAAAAGCGAGTATGCCAGATAAGTTTGACGAAACAAGAGCCAACTTTCGAGGTTTTGTGCAACAAGTACGGCTTTACCTACGCCTATACCTTTCTCGTTATCCGAATGGATTTACCCAGGTTGCTTTCATAGGTACTCTTCTATCAGGAAATGCTCGCTCTTGGTTTGCTCCACTATTGGAGAAGGATTCTCCAATATTGTACGACCTAGAGGCTTTCATAGAGAGACTTACTGCTGCGTTTGGAGATAGCGATCGCGAAAGAGTGGCTGAAAGAAAGATACAAAATCTGCGACAAGGATCACGTTCTGCTGCAATCTATGCTGCAGAATTTCAACAGCTTACATGTGATCTTGATTGGAATGATAAGGCGTTCATGACACGATTTCGATATGGACTGAGAGATGATGTCAAGAACTTATTGATCACCATGCCTAAGGCAGATACTTTAGAAGAACTTATATCTCAGGCAATTATTTGTGACAACCGCCTCTTTGAATTACGACAAGAAAGACGATCAGGCTGGAGAAATGATGGAGCATTTGCTACATTTTCAAAAGGTCCAGAGAATCACTCCACAGATCCTGAACCCATGCAAATTGATGCGGTACATTTCAAACCCCTCACAGTTGAGGAAAGGAAGCGACGGTTTGAACAAAACTTGTGTTTATATTGTGGAGAAGCGGGCCATAAAGCTATAGATTGTCGAAAGAAACAGAAGCCTCAAACAACAAGATTCAGGAGTACAAGCATGCAGGAAAACAAGGACGCCCAGCCACAATAGGGACCGTGCGGCTGGACATCTCAACATCCAAAATTAATCAAGGTCCCTTTCTCTCAGCTCAACCTTCAGATTGTTTTATGGTACCTTTACACCTGGGTATTCAAGAACTACAAGTCGATGCTTTATTAGACTCGGGTGCATCCGCTTGCTTTATAGATGAAGAGTTTGCCAAGCTTCACAATATTTCTCTTGTAAAGAAACTTAAGCGTGTCCATGTAGAAGTCATAGACGGACGACCATTGTCTTCGGGCAATGCTATCCATGAAACTAAACTATTGAAGGTACGTCTTGAAAACCATGAGAGCAATATTGTGTTTAAAGTTATCAAGACCCCTTCATGTCCTATCATTTTGGGACTATCTTGGCTTGATAGATATAATCCATTAATAGATTAGAAGTTGCGGAAAGTGACATTTCCAACAAACTCCTTGAAGGAGGAATCTGCCAAGACAATGTCTAGAAACAAATCCTTGTTTATAGGTGCAAGGGCTTTCATGAAAGAAGCCAAGCAAACTACACCTCTTGTCATCTTCGCAACTCCGACTCGAGAAGATGCAACTCCGACTTTGGTTATTCCAAAGTAGTATGAAGAATTCAAAGATGTCTTTGAAAAGAAGAATGCTGATATGCTGCCAGAGCATCGACCCTATGACTGTGCCATTGAATTGCAAGAAGGAGCACAACCACCTTTTGGACCAATCTACAATTTGTCGTAGACGGAGTTGACTGAGTTGCGGAAGTATATTGACGAGAATCTAGCCAAGAACTTCATCTGTCATTCGAAGTCGCCAGCTGGGGCACCAATCTTATTTGTGAAGAAGAAAGATGGCTCACAACGGATGTGCGTGGACTATCGAGTTCTCAACAAGGTGACAAAAAAGAATCGCTACCCACTACCTTTGATCTCTGGTCTTCTAAAACAACTTGGGCATACAAGGATCTTTACAAAGATTGACCTAAGGGGAGCTTACAACCTTATGCGAATCAAGGAAGGAGATGAATGGAAGACAGCTTTTCGAACAAGGTATGGCCATTTTGAATACAATGTCATGCCATTTGGTCTTACTAATGCTCCAACAGTCTTTCAACACATGATGAATGACATCTTTTGAGAGCATCTAGACGATTTTGTTGTCATCTATCTAGATGATATTTTGATATTTTCTAAGAACGAGGAAGAACATGAGAAGTACGTTCATCTGGTACTCAAAAAACTACGGGAGCGAGGACTCTATGCCAAATTGGAGAAGTGCTTATTTCACCAAACTGAGATGGAGTTTTTGGGATTCATGGCGACTACGGAAGGCTTGAAGATGGATCCAAAGAAGGTGGAAGCAATCATGTCTTGGGAAGTTCTGAAGACGGTTAGGGACGTACAATGTTTTCTTGGATTTGCTAACTACTATCGAATCTTCATCAAGAATTATTCTCAAGTTACTGCCTCCCTCACTCGGTTAACGTGTAAGGACAAGCTCGAATGGGGACCTATCGCAGAAAAAGTATTTCAAGATTTGAAGATGGTATTTACTACAGCTCCAATCTTGGTACATCCGGACTTTACAAAGGCCTTTTATTTGGAGACAGATGCTTCGAATTTTGTTTTGGGAGCTATACTTTCACAGATGGGCGTAGATGAGAAGCTCCATCCAGTTGCGTTCTATTCTCAAAAATTCTCTGCTGCTGAGATCAACTATGAGATCCACGATAAGAAACTCCTTGCTATAGTAGATTCTTTCCAAGAGTGGCGCCACTTTCTCGAAGGAACTGCACATCCAGTGACCGTATATACGGATCACAAGAATTTGGAGTACTTTATGTCGGCTCGGGTTTTGAATCGGCGTCAAGCATGGTGGAGTATGTCGCTATCCAGGTTCGACTTTGTTATTACTTATCGGCCTGGGAAGCAATAAGGGTTGTCCGATGCATTATCAAGGAGATCATATCTCGCGCCAAAGGCTGGAGATGCAACATTTGATCAACAGTCCACGACATTGTTGAAGCCAGAGAAATTTCGGCTCAACGCAGCTATTGTACCAATTGATGCTGACTTCCTCGACCAGGTACGGGCCGCAACCATTGAAGATTCTCTAACCCTTGATATCAAGCAATATGCTAGTGATGATAAATTCAAGATGGAAGGAGATCTAGTATATTTCGAAGAGCGGTTGTATATCCCAAAAGGGCCAACACGACTCCGAGTTCTTCAATCTCGTCATGACTTTCTAGCTGCGGGACATTTTGGATTCAATAAGACCTTGGAACTTATTTCCCGCGATTTCTAGTGGCCTCAAATGTGGAAGGATGTGAAAGATTTTTTTGTATCTTGTGACATTTATTCAAGATCCAAAAATCCTCGACATCGGCCTTATGGACTTCTACAGCCATTGCCTATTCCGCGCCGACCATGGTCTTCGGTTTCCATGGACTTTATTACGGATCTACCACCATCGAATTCATTTGACAACATTTTTGTTGTCGTAGACCGGCTTACAAAGATGGCGCATTTTGTCCCTTGCAAGAAGATATCGTTAAGCGAAGACATAGCAAGACTCTTTCTTGATAATGTGTATCGATATCATGGTCTATCAGATGATATCGTATTGGATCGAGGAACCCAGTTTGTGTCAAAGTTTTGGAAATCTCTTTTTGAGATATTGAAGGTGGATATCAAGCTTTCTTCGGCATTTCATCCTCAAACGGACGGCCAAACAGAACGGGTGAATCAAGTTTTAGAGCAATATTTACATTGCACCATCAACTATCAACAAGATGATTGAGTCGCATATCTACCGCTAGCCGAGTTCGCATATAACAACACCCTTCATGCGTCAACTCAACAAACGCCATTCTTTTCCAATTATGGATACCATCCGAAGCTTGACTTATGGAGTTCGTCAACGATTAACAATCCGGCAGCTGAAGGATTGGTGAAGGAGCTTTTGCAGCTTCAAACTACATTGAAGCTTCGATTGCAAACTGCCCAAGAATCTTACAAGGCGTCTGCGGACAAATTTAGGAATCAGGCACCTAAATTCACGATTGGAGACAAAGTTTGGCTGCTTCGACAAAATATTAAGATCAAGCGGCCATGTGACAAATTGGACTATCGAAGATTGGGACCATTTGTTATCTAGAAGTAGATCAATCCTGTAGCGTATCGTCTGGAGTTACCAGCTACTATGAAGGTACATCCTGTCTTTCATGTTTCTTTGTTGGAGCCTTATCGAGAATCGTCTTTTCCTGGAAGAGTACAATGTCCACCACCTAGCATAGAAATAGAGAACCACGAAGAATACGAGGTGGAAAAGGTCCTGGATTCACGGCAAAGACGGGGTAAATTAGAATACTTTGTGCATTGGAGCGGTTAAGATATTAATGAACGAACATGGGAGCCGACCAAAAATCTCGCGAATGCGCCGCAAAAGGTACAAGAGTTTCATCGACGATATCTTGAGAAACCCAAGCCGGTTCGACGATAGCTTCTTACTGAAGCTTGCTCATCCAGAAAACAGAAAAGAGGAGAGAGCACCACCAAAATCCATAGTTGATGTAGTCATTCTCTCCAAGATTGCGTAGAACTTTGTTAGTAGCCCAAGTTTGTTCTTATTGTTTTAGCCTTTGAATATGGATAGCCAAGATACTACACTTGTCATGTCATCTCAAGCAACTAGCTCACGAAGACGACCGCGAGATGAAGAACCGCCTGCACCACGACGACGTCGAAGGATTCTGAGCAACAGATCGTTGGTGATTGTATTTGAGGTCGAGCTTGCCTACAATGGTCAACCAGAAGGAGTGTTTGCAGGACAATTTCACAATGAAGACACAGAGGTTCATGCTTAGTCAGAAGTTGAAGGCGTGGGCCACTACTGTTGGCTTCAAGGACCATTGAATCACTTGCCTCGTGAACAACAATTGGAGTTCATAGCAGAGGTTATGCGACAAATCTTCATTTTCTTGCATTGGTATTGACTGACGATAACATTGCTTCTCGGAGACCTCGAAGCAAAAGAAGGAGGTGATGTTAGGGACATAGTCTTTAGACCTTTCTAGAGGCAAGTTTCTAGAACCTTCTAGAAAGAAGTCTCTAGAAACTTCCAGAAGATTCCTTGAATATTCTCTTAGAATATTCTTCAAAGATTCTCTAAAGATTCTTTGAAAATTCTCTAAAGATTTCCTTAGAAGGCTCTAGAAGATTCTTAGAATATTCTAGTAGATTCTAGGAAGTTACTTGAGAAGCTTCCTAGCTCTTGGGTAGCTGCTCGAGAAGCTTCATAGTTCTTGGGAAGCTTCTTGATGCGCTTCCTTAGAACCATAGGCCAGTGGTATATATAGGAGTCGAGGCTGAAGAGTTCTTCAGTCTCGACAACACATCTCTTGGAGTTCTAGCTCACCTTTCTGGTGTTGTTCTTGTACTCATCTATTTAATCTAGTTCTGCCACTTCTTCTTGAACTTCTTGTTAGATTTCAAGTCTGTATTTTGTGTCCGTGACAGTGGCTTTCTTCTTGTATCTAGATCAAATTTGCTTAAAAACCACCTATTACTCAATTAATACATAGCTTTTAAACTATATTCATATAATTCACTATATGTTAGATTTCATATTCTATTATCTATTCTATCTATCGTATATGATGTTGTATATTATATTATATATTATATTATGCCATGTATTATATAACTATTGTATTTTAAATCATATAATTATTATATTTTAGACATATATAGTTACTTAATATATCAAATTCATATACTATACTATATTATATTTATATCTCATATGAAATCTAATCTTATATTGAATATATATTTCGACCATATGTTAAGGACAAAGACTCGATGACGGAAAATATAGACAAAAAGGCTATCTCAATATAATAAGTCAAAATATAAAAAAGTATGTATATTAAAAAGAAACTGGAATGGCTATTGCCACAAGACAAGAAACTAAAGACTCTTGAACCTGGACTAGGAGCAAGAAAGGAGTTGACAAGAGTGAAGAGAGCTTCACTCTTGCCTCTATATATACTATCTAACTAGAAGCCACATGGCGATATTCTATAAGACCTCCAATATGTGTTGACTTTCTAGGCCACATGTCTTTGCTTGCAAGGCAAGTTTTCTATGAGTGGACTACGTAGTTAGCTTGTCCTTCAAGCTACCAACATGTGTGGCAAATGGCTAACTTGTTGACCAAGTTTCTAACCTAAAAGTCAACTATGGACTCCTATAAGGTCAAAGCAACGTCTATGAAGCTTCTAGGAGGCTTTTCTAGAAGATATTACACAAGTAACCTACTTTTATCTACTTTTACATACTTTTATCGACTCTTGTAGGTAATTATATATATATATCCGTGACATTACCCCCCCTTCTAAGGACGAGTTCCACGAGGAGCGGTGATTATATGTTGAGAAAGTCTAATATGCAGCGAATTGTATTTGCTACATACTCTGATCTCTATTCTCTTCGAAGATAGTTGATGGGTCCTCTTAGCCATCAATAGTGTCCCATTCCAGGGCGAGAAGACCACCCTATTATTTGATCATTATTGAGGCCTTCATAACTTCCTTCAAATAATACATTTGAAACACCATCAATAGTCGTTCTTATCTCCAGTAATATCACCAAATATCGAGAATCTCTTCCAAGGTCGTGATACCAAATGTGTTGTATCTCACCATCTATTCGAGGAAGAATATGTCGTTCTTGAAGATCTTCATCTCGATTGCATCGTCTTGAAGGTTGTGACAATCGTAATGTCTCGTCCGGTAGGTCAGTAAACAAAGGTTCTTGAGTTGAATCTGCTGGTTGTTGGCTCTCCATCTAATTAGCATCACAAATGCAAAGAAGTTACAAACAAGGATAGGAAATTGAATGTTATCTTGCCTCAATCTTGTCTCTTTTATAAGAGAGATTTTCATCTTAGTTTTGATGGATGTCGTTGATGAAAAACTTTGACTTTAGCTGATGCATTTGTTAGATTCCTGGATGGCTCCTATGTGCATTCACTAATATCATATCCGCGCCAATGAACAAGATATTCCAGCTTATTTTGGCACCGCCTTGAGTCTAATATCTCTTCCACCTCAAATTCTTCATTATTATCTACTTCTATAGGAGGCGGTGGCATTTGTCTTCTTCCTTGTATATCCACTGTCTTATATGGTTCAAGAAGAGATACGTGGAATACAGGATGGATCTTCATTGACTCCGGTAGATGTAACCGATATGCAACTAGGTTGATCTGTTCAGAAATAGAAAAGGGGCCAAGCCTACGATAGTCCAACTTGTCATAAGGTAGAGTAGTCTTGATATTGCGACGAAGTAGCCATACCTTATCACCCACGTTGAATTGTGGTTGCTCCTTACGATATAGATCTGCGTTTATCTTTTGTCGTTCTTGAGCTTCCTTCAATTGCGTCTTCATTATTGCATGTAACTCTGACAACCGATTTGCCATATCTTCTGCTGTAGGATTATCAACTTTTGAAAAATCAAAAGTATCAAGTCGTGGATGATAGCCATAATTGGCAAAGAAAGGTGTTTGTTGCGTGGAAGAATGTACCGTATTATTATAAGCAAACTCTGCCAATGGCAAAAGGGTTGTCCAATCATCTTGTTGATAGTTGATAGTACACCTTAAATATTGCTCCAAGACTTGGTTTACGCGCTCTATTTGTCCATCAGTTTGAGGATGGAAAGCCGAAGATAGCTTTATGTCCACTTTTAAAATCTTGAAAAGGGTCCTCCAAAATCTTGACACAAATTGAGTTCCCCTATCTGATATGATATCTTTAGGTAATCCATGATAGCGATAGATATTATCAATGAAAAGCTTAGCTGTTTCTTCACCTGTGATAGATTTTGTACATGGCACAAAATGTGCCATTTTGGTGAAACGATCTACTATCACAAATATAGAATCACAAGATCTTGAGCTTGGAAGATCTGTGATGAAATCCATAGAAACAAAAGACCATGGTTGTTCTGATATAGGTAATGGCTGAAGAAGTCCGTAAGGTCGATGACGAGGAATTTTTGATCTTGAACAAATATCACATGATTGTACAAAGTCTTTGACTGACTTCCACATTTGTGGCCACCAAAAATCTCTTGATATGAGTTCCAAAGTCTTATTATATCCAAAGTGCCCTGCTGCTGGAAAGTCATGACGTGCTTGAAGAACACGTAAACGTGCTTCTCCTTCTCGAACATATAGGCGTCCTTCAAAATATAATAGATTATTCTTGAACTCGAACTTAGAAGGATCATGAGACTTGAAAGAATTATTCTCGATATCATGAACAAGAGAGTCTGAGGACATACTGGACTGGATTTGCTTGAGAAAAGTTGAATCAATAGTCAATGTTGATTTCATTGCTCGGAGATGAAATTGCTCCAGTTTCAAGAGGACCGTTCTTTGTTGCTCAAAAGCTGCATCTCCTTCTTTTGGTACAAAATAAGAACGTCTAGATAGGGCATCGGATAAACCTTGTTGTTTTCTTGGCCGATAAGTGATAATGAACTCAAATCTTGACAAAGATATACTCCAACGAGCTTGATGACGATTCAATACACGTCCTGACATGAAATACTCGAGGTTCTTGTGATCTGTATACACAATGACTGGACTAGAAGCGCCTTCTAGATAATGATGCCATTCTTGAAAGGAATCCACAATCGCAAGAAGTTCTTTATCATGGATCTCATAATTGATCTCGGCTGCTGAGAATTTTCTTGAATGAAAAGCTATCGGATGAAGTTTGTCATCTAATTCCATTTGTGATAAAACTGCACCTAAGGCAAAATCTGATATATCTGTTTCCATAAAAAATGCCTTGAAAAAGTCATCACGATATAAGACTGGTGCAGAGACAAACGATGTCTTCAAGGCTTCAAATGCTGCTTCCGCTTCTTGATTCCATTGGAATTTATCTTTACTAGTCAAGCGTGTAAGTGGAGCTGCAACTCGTGAAAAATCTTTGATGAAGATCCGATAGTAATTGGCAAATCCCAAGAAACATTGGACATCTCTTACTGTCCTTGGAATCTTCCAATCCATGATTGTTTGGACTTTCTTAGAATCCATCATGAGACCATCATTTGAAATGATGTATCCTAAAAAGTCAACTTGAGTAGTGTGAAATACACACTTTTCCATCTTGGCGTACAATCCTGTATCTCTAAGTTTTTGTAATACTTGACGAACATGTATTTCATGTTCTTCGACGTTCTTAGAATAGATCAGGATATCGTCTAGATAGCAGACGACAAAATTGTCTAAGAATTCATGAAATACATCATTCATGAAATGTTGAAAAGCAGCTGGTGCATTCGTGAGTCCAAAGGGCATGACATTATATTCGAAATGTCCATACCTGGTTCGAAATGCAGTCTTCCATTCATCTCCTTCTTTGATCCGTACTAGATTATATGCTCCTCTTAGATCTATTTTTGTATAGATCTTAGCTTGATTCAACTGGTCAAGGAGTCCTGATATCAAAGGTAATGGATACCTGTTCTTGATTGTGATCTTGTTGAGTCCTCGATAATCAACACACATTCGTAAAGATCCATTTTTTTTCTTTACGAATAGAATTGAAGGTCCTACTGGAAATTTTGAATGGCATATGAAATTCTTTGCTAAATTCTCGTCAATATATGTCTTGAGTTCAGCCAACTCATCTTGCGATAAACTGTAAATTGGTCCAAATGGTGGCTGAGTTCTTTCCTTGAGGTCGATTGAACAATCATATGGGCGATGCTCAGGAAGAATATCTGCATTCTTTTTCTCAAAAACGTCTTGATACTCCTGATATTGACTTGGAATGCCACTTGAAGTCTTTACGTTTTCAGAAATTGGTGTAGCATAAATAGCAAAAGTTGATCCTTCTTTTGCTGCGTGTATAAATACTTTTACACCTATCAGTATGGATTTTACTATACTAGATTTATAATTTTTTACTTAGTTGGTAGAATTATTAATAACGCTCTGGGAAAAGTCAAGTTTACGAGAATTCCAATCTATTCGACGGTTATATTTTTCTAACCAGGATAAACCTAAAATAACTGGATTGGACAGGGATTTAATTATGTTAAAAGCTATGTAGCTATCATGACCGTCTATTGTTACTTTTATAGGATGAGTTTCATGAGTGACATCTCTAGAAGACAAGAGACGACCATCTATGACTTCTACATGTACTGGTTTAGGTTTCTGTATAAAAGGTATTTTACGACTTTTAATAAATTGTTCATCTAAAAACCATGCTGAGGCTTCCGAATCTAATAAAGCAGAGGCTTTGTAATTCTTAGGTCCTAAATATAAGTCTATTATAAAACAAGAAGAGGGTTCTGAGGAGAGGATAGGACCTTCATTAGGAATTATACAAGGTTCCAGCTGCACAGTCCCTATTGTAGCTGGACGAATCTGTTTTTCGACATGTTGTCTTCTTTGACCGCCATACCCCTCATTTTATAGTTGTGTCATTTCTTTGGACAATGTTGAGCAGTGTGCTTAGGTTCTCCGCAATATAAACATAATCCTTCTTGACGACGACGAATCTTTTCTTGCTCAGTTAGGGGTTTAAAACGTACCGCGTCAATTTGCATGTCTTCTACTTTTGAATGTACGTTTGGCAAAGATGTTGATGTTGCCATTGAGTAATAACGTTGAGGTTCTCGTGAATGATTTTTGGATCGAAATTTGAAAAGTCGATTATCATATTTTACTGCAAAATCGATTGCTTGATTCAAAGTTTGAGGATCATGTAAGTTGAGCATCAATTTCTTTACTTCGTATTGCAATCCATAAAGAAATTGACTGATGAGTGCAGCATCATCCCACTTGATGTCAATTGCAAGTTGTCGAAATTGTGAAGCATACACTGTTACAGAGCAATTTTTTTGTCGCAAAATTCGGATCTTATTTGTTACAACACGAGTTGCATCGTGTTCACCATACATAGATCGAAACTCCGCCAAAAAAGGCTCCCAAATTCTCCAATATTGGATTTCGTTGTTCAAGAAAAGACGAAAACCACGATAATGCAGAACCAGAAAGTAGAGTGTCAATAAACCTGACTTGTGATCTTGGAGTTGGATAGCTTTGCGGTTAAAGTTCAATTGCCAATTGTACTTAATTGATGAACCCTCAAAACTTTAATCTCATACCATCAAATTTCTCGGGTAAGGCAATTCTTGGTTCTCTAGTACTTACAGGGTGTTGTACAATTGGGGAAGGAACGTGATTTGTTGTAGATGTTGAAGCAGCTCCGATCATCTCTATATCCCCACTTTTTGCTATTCTTGTTCTTTCCTGTGTTGGTGAATTGAGTTGATGCATCGCAAGCATTAACTCCCTCATTTGCTCTTGCATTTGTGCCATTGCACTCTTCATTTCAACAAGCTCTGCCATAATGACACTAAGAAGAAAAATTTGTTTGATACTGCTCAAGACAAAAGAAAAGAAAGACTTGATAACAAAGAAGATACTAAGAACAATATCAGTTTAGAAGTGAGTAATCTGTAAACTTCTAATACGCTTATGTCTTGTCAAGAGAAAGGGGTAATCCACTCTTACTCAAGAAAAACAAAGCTCTGATATTGTAAGTGCACTCTTGTCAATCTGTCAAAGACAAAGACTCGATGAGAGAAAATATACACAAAAAGGCTATCTCGATATAATAAGTCAAAATATAAACAAGTATGTATATTAAAAAGAAACTGGAATGGCTATTGCCACAAGACAAGAAACTAAAGACTCTTGAACCTGGACTAGGAGCAAGAAAGGAGTTGACAAGAGTGAAGAGAGCTTCACTCTTGCCTCTATATATACTATCTAACTAGAAGCCACGTGGCGATATTCTATAAGACCTCCAATATGTGTTGACTTTCTAGGCCACATGTCTTTGCTTGCAAGGCAAGTTTTCTATGAGTGGACTACGTAGTTAGCTTGTCCTTCAAGCTACCAACATGTGTGGCACATGGCTAACTTGTTGACCAAGTTTCTAACCTAAAAGTCAACTATGGACTCCTATAAGGTCAAAGCAGCGTCTATGAAGCTTCTAGGAAGCTTCTCTAGAAGATATTGTACAATTAACCTACTTTTATCTACTTTTACATACTTTTATCGACTCTTGTAGGTAATTATATGTATATCCGTGACACCATATACATCCATATTTGGACTACATATATTAAAAATTTGAAGGTTTAGATTCTTTTATATATTTTTAAGATACTATAATTGATGTTAATTTGCTGCCTTCTAAAATATCTTCCAATGCTAGATTTTTCTACTAGAATTTCTATCCATTATTGTATATTATCTAATAATTCTATTTTATATGTGTTTCACATGTTCTACACTCATCTTCTACTGAGAATTTCCACTTAACACTTCTACTACATCCTTTTATCTTGAAACAACTTATAAGTGAATTTGATGATTCGCAAGGATAATTATCTAGCTTTGCATATGTTGCAATTTAGTTGCGACAACTAATAGAGGAGAATCAATTAGTCTATGATCTACTTTAATCAAACCTATGTCTTTTCCTCACTTGCAGTTCTTTCCATAAGTTTTAATTATATATTACTTAGAAATAACTTCCATTCAAATTATTAGCAATATAGCAACAAATTAACCTATGATCCATGTTGAGACAATGCTTGATGTATACAATAAGCACTTAGTATCTTGAAGACAATGAGGTATAAGTAAATATTAAGAAAATTTGATTAGCACACCATAATTTATTATTCTATTGGAAGCTTTGTCATTGCATGTAATACTATTGTTGATATTATATCAATAAAGAGGCAAAGAGTCCAAGAGATAATGTGTATCAAGTTCAATTAGTACATTGCATTGACTTGCTCTGACAGGTTGAACAAAGGAAAATAGAAGGACAAAATGCTAGGGCATAGTTGAAGTTGTTAGACTATAATAGATAGGTTCAAAGTAGCTCCAAGGTAATGGCATAAATATTAAAATAGGACTTGATTTTCTAAGGTCTAAAATCTTACCAAATCCATAACAACAAAGATCTTGATACAACATAAGACCAAACACACCTACGAGCAGTTTTTTTCTTTCCTCACTAAAATTCAATTTGATTTAATTGTAACTTAGATTAAAATTTAATATTAATCAATATGGACACTTAAACCATAAATATAAAAATAAATAAATAAAAATAAAAATAAAAAAATGATAAAATAATCACAATTAATCCAACCAAACACAATAAGTCAAGTATATAATTTTTATGATTTCTTAAACGTTATACTCTAATAATTTAATTGCATCCTAAGGTTTACTTGATCAAGCTTAAATTCTGAAAATTATGAATAAAAATAAAATTAAATTAAATTAAATTAATCATTAAAAATTAAATGAAGAATTTAAGAAATAATCATAATAAAAAATTGAAGGTAAAAAATAAAAGTTATAAAATATGGTTAAAAAAAATGAAAAAAAAGATAAGATTAATTTTTATTTTCTTTTATTTTTTAAATATAAAGATGGATGAAAAGATGAAATTTTACCATTAATTATTGGAATGAGGAAAACATTCTTAAATATTATTAAATAATATTAATTAATGGTAATAAGATGAATAAAAATTAATATAGAAAATTAGGTACTAAAAGAATATAATTAGAGGATGATTAGAGAAGAAAACAATAACATACCTTAAGTATGTCAAGTTGTAGGCAGCCACCTTTGCTACTCAAAAATTCACCAAACATTTCTTGAGACTCCAATGTATGTGAAATTTGTTGTTATCAAGGTTAACTCTAGCATGCTTCAACCTTTTTAAATCTTATGGCAATCCAACCTGAAATGCTTGAGATATGGTTTTTTTCCAAGTAGAGCTACTTAAGCTGCCTTGGCAATAGATCCCTTCTATTTAAAAATTTACTAAAAGTTGATTAGTAATTTAAAGTTAAAAACTCTAATTTTTTTCTAAAACTATAATTAATAATCTTTTTTTCCAAAAAAAGATTTGATGATAAAACATCAGCAAGTATTAAGCTATATTTTTCCAAAGTTAATTTTTCTAAATTGCCACGGTAGTAGATCCATCCTCACTTTAAAAATCATCAAAAAAAATTTATAACTTAAAAATTAGTGACTCAATTTTTTTAATAAACTGGACTTCAAATTACATTCATAATAGCAAATTATATTAAAGTTTAGTTAGAGGTCACTAAGTTACAAATTTTTGAAGTTGATGATCTTATACTACCAAGGACAATACACCCCCTGCCACTTGAAATTCACCAAAAATCTATCCAAGCTTCAAATTACTCATGGCTTATGTTGTTGAAAATCTGGTAATTAGAAAAATATGGGTCTCAAATATTACTCAAAAGTATAAAAAATTGAGTGACTGAGAGAAAATATATACCGAGGTAGTGACAAGATAGAAGAAAATTCCTTCTATTAAAAGCCTAGAAATAATTTGGCAGGACTTTATCTTATAAAAGGGAGAAAGAGAGAGAGGTAGCTCAGCCACCCAAGCCTTTTTAATTAGGTGGGAGGAGGCCCAAAGGTGGCAGCCACATCTCTACCATCCAAATCAAAAAATCTCTAATCAAGATCAAGGGTCCACAATCACTCTAAGCCTAAACTCGATTATTAGGGTGGAAATGCCTATAACTCAAAAAACAACACCTTTTTGGCAAAACTAATACCACCATTTTTTCTAAAATATATTTTTATCGCAAGTTTTACTATTTATAAATCCAAATCCAAGTTCTAAGTCATAAAAATCAATTAATTTGCTAATTTAGTTGTAAGTTTCAATTATAATTTTAATTTTAATTAGTCTACTTAGAGATCAGCAAGGATTCTTGCTATCAAAGCCATTATGATTACCATTCTTTAATTTAAACTTCTTTAAATATGAACTCTTAGCAAATCCAAGATCCAATTGCAATTTGGCCTTGAATTAATACACTTGTGATTTTTTTTCTTTTTTTCCAATTTTCAACTCCAAATAGTGATCAAAATCACTAAAAGCGGAATTCCACCACAACAATTAATTCACCTCCATCTTCTAGAAATTATCATCAATTTAATAATTAGACTTTGTATTTTTTTAACACATTTAAATTGCAATATAAAACTTAAGCTTACAAAAATCTTAAAATTTAATAGAAAGATAGAGCAATTAGACTTAAGGGATTTTCTAATCAAAGTCAAATTAAAAATTAGCCTTGGGGTTGAAAACTAAGATTTTGGATTAATTTAAGATATAATTTCTAGAACTTAGAAGAAAAATTATATTAAAATTCTAATTTAGAACTAAAAAAGAATTTAAATCAGATCAAAAAAAATCATAGACCTTCTAAACTTATTATTTTTAGAATTTTTAACAATCACTCAATCTAATAATTAGAAGTATCTACCTAATTAATAATCTAAAAATAAAAATAAAATCATAATTAACTAAAAACAACTAATTTAGATCCATAAGTTAATCATATTAGCATAAAAATTAATAAAAATATATTACAAATTATACAAGTTATTATAACTAACAATTGAAGCTACTAATTGTATTCACAATACTGTAATAAAATTAAAAATAACTAAAAAAAATAGAACTTGAAAGACAAGATTAAGTGGAAGAGAATAGAATCAAATAGAACCAAAAAAAATCAAATAGAACGTAATAAGAAATCCAAATTTTACTAACAGAAAGAATCTAAAACCATACTTTTTTAAATGCCAAAATTGCCTCACTTAGTCCTATTTATACTTTGTTCTACTATCTTAGAACTTTTTAAAATATCCCTAATGGTGGCTCTACCAAAATAACCACTTTTTTAGAAGATTTTAGAAGTGAGTCCTATCATAATAAATGCCTTAAGCCTTTCTAGAAGGTTCTATGGTAGATCCTATATGAACCATCATCCTAATCTAAATTCTAGAAATTTCTCAAAAACAAATCCACTTACATATTTCTATGTGCAAATAATACAAATATCCTATCCAAGCCTTGTTATCGCTAATTCTCCTCTACTAATGTAGAATGTCATCATTTTGCCTTCAATGGTACTTTCAAATGATTTCTTCACAATAAGTGAGGTTTTGTACAAATTCTCACATGGCATCGTGGATGGAATAACCTTTCTAGAGAACTTTGTACTGAAGTTGTAGACATCTATTACCATAGCAAAGGTAGTAATGCTCCAAAATATTGTCCACTACATATTCTTGTTGGTCATTAATTACAACCATGGTGGTGGTGATTAGTGTGGATCCGGAAAGCACTTTGATTTAATGTGAAATTCCTTGAGCTTCAAAACATGGAAGATTGAATGGGCTTAAATATATAAGGTAAAAGCTTGTGACAATATACAATATCAAAAATTATTGTAAAAATATAGAAAGGTCTAAGTAATTGAGGTGGTAGCTTACAGACTTGAATTGATGTAATAAGTAGAAAGTTGGCATTGGAAAGCAATACTTGGTCACCTTCTCGAAAGGCCTTGTATTACTGGCGATTATCCAAATATTACTTCTATTGATTTTGTGCAATAAAGAAATGATGTCATGCATCTTACAAGATTGTTGTAAGCCATTGTATAAATTCCTTCATTATTGGATTGTTAGTATTGATGGAACAATGAAGAGTTACTTGTATAATCAAATGATGACTAATATTAAGAAAGAATGGTGAATGATCAATACTTGCTTGAATACTATCATTATAAATAAACTTCAAGGAGGTCAAATATTTATTCCAATCATTATGGTGAATTACCACAAATAAAAATAGCATATCCTCTAAAGTCAAATGTATAAGCTCTATTCATCCATCTATTTGAAGATGAAAGGCCATAGACATGGCAAGTTGTATGTTTAATAGCTTGAATAAGACCTGCTAAAAACTCTCCATGAAGCATGGGTCTCGATTTGAAATAATGACACAAGATAATCCATAGTGACAAAAAAAAAGTGTCAAAGAAGGGTTGTACAAGTATTAGAGCATCAATATCAAAGTACATTGCAGCCAAGTGAAGTTGATTTGAGAGTTGGTCTATAAAGAGAACAATCGTAATATGATTGTGAAGTATTTGTGGCAAACATGTAATGAGATCCATAGTCACCTGCTTCCAATATGCCATAGGTAATAGAATTGATTGTAATAGCCTAAAAGATGATGCATTGCATACTTTGTTACATTGGCATGATTCACTAGAATGCACAAAATCTTAAGCATCATAATTCAAACTTGTCCAAAACTATATCCTTAAGATTTATTCTACAATTTTCTTACATCTTAAGTGTTTGAATATTGGAATGTTGTGTCCCTCTTAAAATATGCACGTCCAAAATATAGCATCATTAAGTATATAAATTCTTTTTTTAAAATAGAATAAGCCATCATTGAGACAATAATCTTCATATCATAAATTTTCTACCTTCAATCAATCAATAAGTATCTTGAAATAAACATTGCAATGCATAACTTCCTCCCATTCCACTTTTCTTGTTAAGTCTAAAATGACACTACTAAATGTAACAACTTCTACCTTCTCATTTGATTTGAGTTTTAAGTAGGATCTATACAATACGGTATTTGGCATGGTATGTTGTTGCCTTTGTTTGTATTCAAGCTAAATGTTAAAGTTTTGTAACTACTCTTCTTTAAAATGATGTCATGATATTATATTTTTCAAATACAAATTGTATAGCAAGGGTCGATGGTTAATCCAAACAGTCACTAGCTTCTCCATTAAATAGTGTCACCACATCTTTGTAGCATGTATAATTGTCAATTGCTCTCAATCACATGCAGAATAATTGTGCTTTATCCTTTTGACCTTGCGCAATTCATATGCCATAGATTGAAGGCTCCTACCAAAGTCTTGTGAAAGAACTGTGCCAATAAGAAAGTCAGAAGCATCAATGTTAAGTATACAGAGAAGGTTGAAATCATACAGTTGTAATATTGGAGTAGTAATTAATATCTCCTTCAACTCCTTGAAAGCACTTTTTTGTTCTAATTTCTACTCAAATGTGGCATCCTTCTCCAATACGCTTGTTAATAAGGCAACAATGTTTACAAATTTTTAGACAAAATGGTAATAATATCGAGCAAGGCCTAAGAATAAGCATACTTCACAAGCATCTTTCAAGGTTGGCCAATCCTCCATTGCTTTTATCTTATCCTACTCCATGAACACACCTTTGGAAGATACTACATGCCTCAAAAAAGTGACTTTTGCCTTCCAAAGTTCACACTTTGATTGCTTGCAATAAAAATCATTGTCACATAGCCAATGCAATACTTCCTATAGATGTTGCTAATACTCTTTGATATTTTGCTATAAACTAGGATATCATCAATAAAGACAACTACATATTTATGTAAAAGATTCTAAAATAATTTATTCATATGACTCCTAAAAGAGGCTGGAGCATTAATGAATCTAAAAGGTAATACAAGCCAGTGAAAGTATTCATAGTCCATACAAAATGCTATCTTTTCTATATCTTCTTTGGCAATAGGAATCTGCCAATAACCACTTCAAAGGTTCAATTTACTAAAGATAGTTGCACCTCAAATTTGGTCAAGAAGATTATCCATACATAAAAGTAGATATGCATTCTTGACAATTTATTTATTGAGGCTTCGATAATCAATACAAAATCAAAGTCCATCAGCTTTTTTAGATGTAAAGAATATATGTACTTCCCATGGCAATGTGTATTTCCAAATGAGGCCCCTTTCTAAAAGTTCATCCAATGATTTTTGCAACTCTTCAAATTCATTTGGTGCTACGTAATAAATTGGCTGACTTGCTGATTTGGCCCCAAGCACTAATTCTATTTAGAAGGAGGCACCTTGATCAAGTAGCACACCACTAAGTAAGTCCATTGGAAAGACATCTTGATATTTATATATGAATTTTTTTATCTCTTTTGCTTCTTTGACTATCTTTCCTACTATTAAGGTAAGATTTAAAACCACCACATATACTAGTTATTTATGCCATATTTGTTTCTTCATAAAGGTCATTTCTATAAGTAAGCTCTTAATTACATATCTTTTTACTATCCTATTTGATACAAAGGCATAAAGAGTCACCAAGTGTCTTCTATTCTTGAAAAAAATTATCCTTCTTAGCCAATCTACTTGTTTATTTTCCACCTCTAGCTATGGCATACTAAAGATAATATCATATCTAAGCTTTGTTACTCTGAACTTCCCTTTTAAGGCATAGGTGTCACTTAGCTTTAAGGTTGCTTCTTCACTTGTCTTGTTTAATAAGTTCTTTCAATCATCTGCTACGTATATATTCTTTCCTTTGATCACCTTTGTTTTAATTTCAAGTAAAGTGGCAATTGTGGTTAAGATGCAATTTTCTATAGAACTACAATCCACAAGCACTTGACATGGTTATCTTTTTAGTCGACCCATTAGACACACTAGTCGATCCTTTTGATAGTTGTTTAAGGCCATGTTGTTTGTCTCTGAAAAACAACAACTATAGCTAGCATGGGCTTTTAGTGCCTTTACAAAGGAGCCTTATTTTCTTGCTCCACTTCTTCATCAACTTAGTGGCCCTTGAGATTGTAAATCCATTGTGATTTATTAGTGCTTGAACTTTGATGTTTTAAAAAATCTCTAATCTAATGGTCTAGCTTCCAATAATAAAAGCACAATTCTTTTTGTGCCAATATTTGTCATCTTTGTGGTGTCAATGGTCCTTACAAAGCATCAATCTCTATTGATATTGGTTGTTTCATTATAATATTGGCTAGTGGCATAAGACTCTATGCTATAGGTTGTATTTTATGATTCTTGAAATCTATAGCATTAACCCTCTCTACAATCCTAAGTACCTCCTCAAATGTTTGTGGATCCTTTAATTCCACCTCTTGTTCGATCATAAGTTTTAATTCTCATACAAATTGATCCATCAACTTTGTCTTAGAGATGTTGCCAATTTAGAGACATAAAGACTTAAGTTGGGAGATATAATCTTGCACTGACCTAAATTATGTAAGGTTAGTCAACTCATTATATGCTAACTTCTATGCATTGATAGGCCGAAATTGATTCTTAAGCTCACTCTCAAATTCCTCTTAGTTACCAAATCTGCCTTGAGTTCTATAACTTTGAGCTCAATGTCACCACCAAATCGCTATTACACCTCTCAAATAATTGGAGGCATATATAATCTCTTTACTAGTCTTTATTCTAGATAATTGGAAGTACTGTCACATGCTAAAGAGCCATTAGCATATATCTTCTTGTCTTGAGGTCCTTGAATATATATTGAGCTTGCTCAATTTCAACCTAGTAAATGTTAATTTTCTTATCTTAGAAGCTTCTATTTGTCCTTATAGAGTAGCTCTCTCGCCTAAGAGGTGTTGTTTTTGAGTTTCTATATGAGATTGCTCTGCCATATCTCTCAAATTATAATTTTCTTACTAAATTTTACTATTGTAATGCCTTCTCTTCCTCCAACTGACTTCTTAAAGTAACTTATTATAGTTCAAAATAATATCTGATGTAATCACAAAAATTTACTTCTAACTAAATGGTGGCTATCAATGGAGTATCAAAGAACAGACTAACACTTACTCTAATACCAATAAAATAAGATCAGATTCTTTAAGGTCTAAAACCTTATCAAATCTATAACAATAAAGATCTTGACACAACATAAGACCAAGCACACCACAATAAAATTGAAATTAATTAAATAAAATGGAACTACAAAGATAGGACTGAATAGAAGAAAATAGAACCAAACATAATCAAATAGAACAAAATAAAAAAAACCAAATTTTACTAAGAGAAAGAGTTTGAAGCCATACCTGACCAAATATCCAAATGGCCTTAGTTAGTCCTATTTATACTTTGTTCAATTATTCTAGAACTTTCTAGAATGTTTCTAATAGTAGATTCCATCAAGATAATTTTTCTTCTAAAAGATTTTAGACGTGGATCCCATCATAATAACTGCCTTAAGCCTTTCTAGAAGATTTTATGGTGGATTCTACATGAACCACCATCCTAACCTAAATTCTAGAAATTTCTCAAATACAACTCCACCTATATATTTCTATGTGCAAATAATACAAATATCCTATCTATGCCCTATTACACATATGCCAACAATTCTATAACTCTCTTTATAAGTCTAGACATACCACCTCAATTGTAAGGAAAGCTTAGCAATACTCAATGCTAAGAATAATGAATAAGTTATAGAGAGACAAAATAACCAACTTAAATAAGCCTTTATCATTAGTAGAACTTACCACAACAATAAAAAGATATGAGTAGGAATAAGTTCTTAAGCCTTGATGGAGTGATATTGGAATTTTATAAAGTATTTTGGAACTCGTTGGAAGTAGAGTTCTTGTTTATGCTTCAAGAAAGTATCCATAAAGGGAATCTCCTTCCGAACATGACATAAGGCTTGATAGCACTATTATACAAAGAAGGAAAAAGAAGTAATCTGTTAAATTAGCAATCTATTACCTTATTAAATGTAGGTCATAAGATATATACAAAATTAATGTAATTATGGCTCCATACAATTCTTATGAAGATTTTTAGGATGGACCAATTCACATTTTTACCAAATCATTTCATATTGGATAATTTACTACTATCACATGACACTATGGTATGAATACAAAAATCTAATCAATCTCATTTTTTTTCTTAAATTGGACTTCTCAAAAGCTTACGATATAGTAGAATGGCATTTTTTATTTCTTGCAATGGAAAGAATGGAACCACTTAATGAATTTAATCACATGGTTAGTCTATTTTTAAAAGATGCTAAGGCATGCATAAAGATCAATGGCTTTCTTTCAAAATCTTTTACAATTAAAAGTAGAATAAGACAAAAGTGCTCCTTAGCTCCATATTTCTTTCTCATTGAAGCAGAAGTACTTCATTCAATAATCACAAAAGAAGCAAATTTAGGATTAATAAAAGTTATATAATTACTTATAGTCAATGAAAAATAAACTATAGAAGAATATGTGGATGATGCTTCTTTGACTTTATTAAGACGGGAAGTCAATATAAGACATATTATATATACATTAGAAATATTTTGTTTAGATTGAGCCTTATTCTAAATTGAAACAAGTCAAGTAGACATTAGAAAAATAAAAATAGAAATATACAACTACCATAGACAAACAAATTAAGAATTATATGGACCAATGAGAAAGAAATTAGTAAACTAATAAGAGCATCATTTGGACTCTTCCTATATCATCAAATTTTGACTCCTTACAACAAAAAATTAACAAAAAATAAAGTTTTTGGTATTTAAGAATGATAAATGCTACAAAAAGAGGTACCATAGTCAATAGTATACTCTTGTCTACAATATTCTACTTTATATTGTTATGAGGATGAACAAAGAAGTGTATAGCAAAAATTAAGACTTCACTAAGCAACTACATAGCTAGAGAGACAATGCAACATGCTCATACTAAGATGTCTTAGATATAATATTGTCAACTACTTAGTAAAGTAAAGGGGGGATCAACCTCATCAATTTGGTAGATGCAATAGTGGCCTTACTAGCTAAATAGGTGGTAAAGGCAATAGAACCTTGCTACTCCAATTTACACTTGTTATTGTGACACCAACTTGGCCAATGTCAACCTTATGTAAGAGGGAAATGGCAACCAAGCCTAGAATTCTTCACCAAAGCAAGGCACCAAAGTAGGCAAGGGTCTTTAATGGGGTAAATTGACAAATCGAACAACACCACAAGATGTGGCTGCAACTGATTGATTACGGAAGAGACGCATGGTTCAGAACACAAGCGCTTATGAAACGTCGACCACAGCAAGCAGCCACGTACTAGCAGCAGTTTCGTCAACAGTGGTGTGGGAATCGAATATTAGCGGAGTGGAAGCAGGACAACCAGAATGGAAACTAACCTGGCCTAGTAATAGTAGATCGATCAATATTTAACTCATGCATAAATATTGGAGTTAACGGAGATAGGATACGTGGCACGCTAGAACGACGTCTAGAGAGCCGGTGCCGAATAGTATCAGCTACAGAAGTCTACACTGACATGGGTTGATGGTGGAGACCTGGAGAAAAAAGCAATCAATAGCACACAAAGGCGTCCATGATTGCGTAGCAGAAGCAGACAAGGCATTCATTCTACCCAGAATGTTTCTTAGTTCCGACCATTTGTTGCGATGGTGCAACTCAATGCTGATCAGCGACTTTGAAGAGTCTGGATTGGTCGGTCAACCAATCTAGAGCACTATATTCTCATGGATGTGGTTTCTGCCGGTCATACTCTGCTGCTCAGATGCGTTGAAGGTCGAGATTTCGCAGTTTCACTTTCACTATTTACCCATTCAACCTGCGGTCGCCACCTTAGAGGTCCAGGTAACCAGAAAGTCAGAGTTTGTTGGTGTTTCTTGAAAATGAAGAGTAATCGTGTGTTCTTCAATGCTTGTTTCATTAAATAAATTATCATCCAACCTCGATGAGCACCAGGAGATCTTCCTATGAATGTTGGCATTGCTGTTTAACTATCAGCCATCCTAGAGTGATATGTATCTAACAGTGTTTTTTCGATGAGGTTTGTTGTTTATTAACACGTCACAAACCTTGTAGCAGTGAGTAATTCTCATAGACTGAAATTAAATAAAAACATGAAAATGATCCAAATTTGTACGAGCAACGAATAATATGAATGTATGGGTGTAGACGGGTTTCAGGACTTGGTGAAAGGTCGGACCACTGTTATCGCTTCAATTTAAATCAGGGAGGTTCGTCAGCTCTTTTTGAAAAGGAGAATCTTGGGTTTGATACCATCTAATGTAACATCTGCAAGAGTCATGTGCAGGCCACAAGCAAGTCAAATGAAGGCGCTCAATGGGGTTGCTAACAGAGGTGATGGGGAAATTGAGAGTCGGGCTGATACCAGTGAAGAAAGACACTGAGAATGAAAACTGTACAAAGTGGAAATGCCACAAGAATGTCTCTATGATTGATGAATCATCTGTGTAATGCACAGCAAGTATCTGATGGCTTGCAACCACCCCACTAATGGGAAACATTTACTGTACCTGACATTGGCAATACCATGGAACAAAAAATTTAACCAATCTGTTACTGAGTGGCCCATTAGCAATCAATCTTCCGGAACAGAGAACCCTACACCGTGTTATATCGTTACTAAGCCGCAGGAGCGAAGGCTTCCCCCAATAGAGAGAAACAACTCCATGGTATCACTCCCAGCGTGCTTCCAAAATCAACCAACAATCGAACCCATTGACACGGGGTCCAGCATCGTTCTGAGCCTTTCTATCAACTACTCTTAAAATAACCTTCCCTCCCAATTCAGAAGTTAAAAAACACCTCAAAATGTACACATGAGCACAGGAACACGAAAAATTGGCTCAACGCCTACTCTAAGATCTGTGGCTACGTGTGCTGTCCGCAACAGTAGAAAAATGATAGGCATAATATTACAAAGTCGATGCATTCAGGAAAACCTCATCTGGCGGCATCTCATCGCTGCCATCGTTGCTATTCAGAAAGAGCTCTGCGTCTCTCTCTTCTTCGTTAGTGAAATCCCTGCGTTCCAACTTGGCATGTGACGCAATAAATATCATCTTCTCTGCTTTCTCAATTGCGAGTCGGGAGTTTCCATTTCGATAAGCCCATCGCCACATCGACCAATTACACTTAAGCCCACAGCTGGTAGCATGGAGGAAGAGCAGCCGAACAGCCACTTTGCCTAATGACTTGTATTCACTAAGACAAGTCTCCCAAACAAGACGCCGGCTCTGGGGATTTACAGCTTTCATGCGACCTGTTAATGGATCCCGCTGTTTAAGTTGCACAGCCTGGGCATACAGTGGATCCAGCCCTTCTGCACGCCATTTCATTAACTCCATTAAAGCAATGTGAGCCTCTTCTTTTGCAACAAGTCGCGTTATCAAGCGATCGACGTCTTTCTCTTGTTCGGAAGTCAGGCATCTGAAGGGAGGCAGATACTTGCCACTCGAGTCGCGGAGCAGGTAAAGCGGGTCAAGGATGAGCGCTGCTGACCATGCTGGGTGGTAATTTTTGCCAAAGCGAGTTTCAATAATTTCATAAACGGAGGCTCCATCCTTGTCATGGCGAGCACACCAATCCTTTACCTTCGCTCGGAGCTCATCCCAAAGCGGTAAACACTGGCTCACAAGGGGTCTATCAACTTCGATATCGTTAACAATACCCTTAACAATCTTCACTAAGTCTTGCACTGCTTCCAAATCAGACCAAAACCGAACACTTCCCACAAGCTCTGCCACTTCATCCGCGAGCTGGTTATCAGAGAAGTGAGGATTAAACGACTCATCGAGCACGCTGTGCTGCAGCGCTCGTGCAGATGCCGTTATGTCGTCGAGCATTACCAAC
Organism: Physcomitrium patens; assembly: GCF_059467195.1. Taxonomy (NCBI): domain Eukaryota; kingdom Viridiplantae; phylum Streptophyta; class Bryopsida; order Funariales; family Funariaceae; genus Physcomitrium; species Physcomitrium patens. The sequence goes on from NC_143426.1 coordinate 7,929,583, forward strand.
AAGAATGAATAATGTGGTTCCGCAAACTGCGGGTCCGGTGGAGTACGGAGCAATTTCACGCCATTGTATTCCTGTAGCGATACCGCAGTGGTGTCAAGTATTTTCAAAATTACTACAAAATAATCCAGAAAATAAATGATCTTCTGGAGAGCGAGACAAACAGGATTGGAGGCTTTACCTCGCGCTGATACTTGTGCAAGTACAAACGGGCTTGAGGCTGGTTGTTGAAGAAAGCAGAGATCTTGGCACACTCAGTTCCGACAGACCTAAAGAGCAGCAGGTGCTTGTTGAAGTCCTTGAACAAATTGCTGAAGCCCTGAGCCTGGCAGCACAGATTAACCATCCTTGGAAATCGATACTCTAATTCTTCCAACGCATTCAGGCTGTATCTGTCAGCGTCTGCAACTATTCCAACGCAACGCTCTGGCGAGGGACCACATATTGAGGAAATAGCCTCCGCTAACGTCTCCTCAACGAGCTTGCCAGAGACCGCACCGGTGTTTACATTGACTACGCTACGAAACAGGGAATTGCCGTTGGGGAGGTTGAGCGTAATGTTGATAAGCGTCTCTCCCATGCCGGTCGCTTTCTCCTTCCATCCGTCGGAAGCAAGTTGGAAAAACAAGGCCTCTCGAAGCTTCAGTTCCGACTCTTGCTTCACTTCTTCAAACTTTGCATCCAACTTAGCACCTGCCAGGTACCGCCGGCTCACTGGAGGTAGACCCAGTTGATTGAGAAATGCTTTGAACTTCGGATGCTCCACACAAGAAAACGAGACGGTGCCGCAAGACTCATACAGCCATTCAGCCAGGAGATTGAGGGCTGCGTCGGCCTGAGCTTTGTTTGGTAATCCGCTGCCCTGGAACTCTCCCATCCTCATCCCCGGGCTCTTCAGCTTCCTCACACTATCCTCAAGCAATGCCAGCGCGTCGAGATCCTGCTTTCCCCCCGACAGCATTAAGGGCGTACCCGGTGTGCCAGCACGCGCAAGCTCCATACCCGAACCATCGCCACCCGAGATCGATTGCGGACCCAATGAGGACGCAGCAGTTCTCTTTCTCGGGGTAACAGAGGGTGGCGAAGCTGGTTTGGGTCCGGGTCCTTGGGAGACTAGAGGCTTCGACACCATCCCATTGAAATTGGGACAAGTGCCCCGCTTCAGATGCTCCGAAGCGGTGCGCGAGGGATTAGAAGCAGAGAACATGGCATTGCACAAAGAGCATCGTAGCTTGACAGCCTTGGGCAACCCCGTGTCGGGATGTTGCACCAACAAGGGCAACAAATGGGCCCAATACCACGCGCCTTTGCCCTTAATAGCCTTGCTGCGCACAGTCACGAGCCCCTCATAGCGCTTGTGCAACGCCTTGGCCGACAAATCGATCTCCTCGTGACTGGCCATAAACGTTCCTCCGTCCCCACCCTCCTCACACAACCAACTCTCCTCTGCACTCTACTTCCGCACCCTACCCATTCTTGTCTCTCCCTCCGCATTCATTCCACTCTTCACTACACAACCACCAAAACTCCAAATAACGACAAACCTCCTCGCGCCCTAACACTGCAGTTATTCATTTCGTCTACCTCCCTCCGAGACCGCGATGCGATGGCGAATTCACTAAATATCAATCAATCAATCAATCACGCCATATACTGAACCCAGAGGTATTCACTCCCTTACACAATAGCCGATGTTTCTTCCTGCGCCAAGAAATTCGAGCAACCACAAAGATTACTCGAAGAAGAAGAAGAAACCCTAGAACCAGCACAGGTCACCGTGTATGTCATAGATTTTAACTGCCCGTGGAGGGAGCGCGTACGGATAATCAATCCTAGAGCGTAGTAGTGGCGCCATCCCCGCCCATTGCCTCCTTCTCTGTCCTGGCCATCCCACGGATTGTTACCACCGCCCCTTCCGTCCGTCGCAACCTCGAAACTTGTGCAAGTGGCCATCGGGCACACATGGATCCCATACCCTCTCTGGGAACCACCCCACCACGAGAACACACCCACCGCATCAACTCTCACATCACAAACACATCACACAGACACCACATAGACACCACCTCGCCACCACTCCCTCACACATAGCCTCGCCCCCATACAGCACCAATACCTTCCGAAAATAAAACATAACACCGCAACTGAAACTACAGATGCAAACACCACAACAAACGCAAAAAAATTTACAAAAACCACCACCCCCACCACCCAACGCCCAAAACTTGCCCCCCTCCCCACTCCAAATCCTCTCCCACCTCGGCAACCTCACCAGCAAGAACACGAAAAAGCGCAAGCGCGTATTGTTGACCACGGTACTCACAAAGAAAAAGTACCCTTCACACAGACAAGCTTCAGTTGCCCCGCAACGGAGCAACCCACAAGCACTACCAGCTCATACAAGTTCTGGCCAAGGTTCAAAACCATGAGCCAGGCAGTGAACCCCGAGAGGCAGGGAGGTAACAGAAGCAACAGCAGAAGGTGAAGTAGAAGGCGGAGAAATTGAACTACAGTGTGATGGAGAAGTTACGACTGGCATTCCCTGTCACGTTTGAATCCCAATTCTCCTTTCCCCATGGCTATTAATGAGCAAGGGAATTCCCTTCAGCTTTAATGTTGCAAGCTTGGGAGTCAAGGGCTCTAGGTCCAAGAGGCGACTTCCATTGAGGGGGGGATGCTAGGAGGAGGACGAGGAGAGAGCAACAGAAGCAGCAGCAGGAGTATTCTGTTATATGGGTATGGAGGGGGAATTGTGAGTGAGTGAATGAAGTAAGATGCGTGAGGGGCTAGGGAGTATGTGGGGGAGCCTGTGGTATGGCCATTTGTAGTGGCAGGGGGTCTAATTTTTCCACCTTGTATACCCAGGCATTTTCAATAGGTCACTGTTGATACGATCATTTTTCATACTTGACAGGACAATGTCTTTCAATCAAGCCAGCCAGTAGAGGAGGTGGAGGAGGAAATGTTTCTACAACCCCCTCTGGAAAATGCAGCAAGACAAAAAGGATGGATGAGTAGGAAGAAGAAGTAGTAGAAGAAGAAGGAGAAGAAGAAGAGAGACCTTTGTCTGTGCCTCTGCCAAGGGTTACAGTCAAGGTGGGTGCTTGGTCACATAAAATGGCAGCTCTGTACGGGCACATCATAGGATCAAATAATGGATGAGAGTGATAAGTGATGAGAACCGGAGGAGGGGGAAGAAGTCTGTGTGATGGAGACCTTGAACCAAGATCCTGGCAAGCACAGTAAAATAAATTGAATTGCCTTTTCAACTCATTCATTTAAATGTGTGTGGGCATGCATGTATATATATATATATATAGACATACATACATACAACCAAAAAAACCCCATTAGACTCCACATCAAGTTGGATATTCTAGTGTTTCATCAATATATGTAGATAACCACAGCATGATTTGGTAACAAGAAGTTTTGGATGACATTGCTGCACAACAGGTCTGACCTCTACTGTATGGGACCATGTGGCCATTTTTGTTGTTTATTTGCTTGTTTGTTTGTTGCCAATGAGAAAAGACCATCACTGTAGGCCCTTGCTGGGGTTCTGGATTTTGCAGCATTTACAGGGTTGTTTTTCCCCAGAAAACCCAAATATTATCCAAAGATTCCAAATGAAAAATGCAGTCCACAAAAGCTGCTGAATTTTAGTGCAGGGAGTCCATCTATGTGGGTTTATTTGAATGGGCTTGGACCTGGACTTGGGAGGTGGTGATATAGTTTTTGCCAGTGACTTGACTCCACAACCTTCCTGGACTTGAATAGTTGGGAGTTAGGGCTAGCAAAGGGAGCAGATGAGGTGGAAATTCTGGCTGTGAGACTACATGCATATATAATTACACACACACACACACACACTTACACAGAGACAGAGAGGGAGATTGGTCACCAGGCCAAAGCGGGAAGGTCCACAGTCATAGTTTTTCCATTCTGCCAACTTATTCATTGTCCTTTTCCATTTCTTTAGTTTTATTTTAAATAATTGAATCTCTCTACCAGTTGTGGATCTCTTTTAGCTGTGTGTACTGTTCCCAAGGGCACCCCCCCCCCCCTAGAGCATGATGCATCCTCATTGGCTCTGTGCATCACAAAACCAACAGAAGCAGTTGGTCTCTGTCCATGGATCCATTTTTTCTAAAAATAAAATAATATGAAATAAAAATGTTCCAGAGTGGGACATTATCCTTCCAAAAGTGCCAGGTTCCAGTTGAGGTGGACCCCTTGAACCAGAAAAATGAATGGGAGATTCTGTGCACACACTGTTTTACTCAAACATGGAGAACTGTTCTCAAAAGAAATCTCACTGGGGCAGGCATTTAGTGACAAACATCAGCAACAGGCATCAAGGGAGTTTTTCCTTACCATCCCAGGACCTGCTTCTAAATGCTGGGCTCAGAGACAAATTGAGGCTGGACTTGCTGAAGATCGCAGTGTAAATCTACATTCAATGGCTTCTGACAAAGGAAATGAATAGAAGACCTATGTGGACAAATTTGCACGGAATCTACTTGGAAACAGAGAAAGAATGAAAGTTTTGGCTCTTTTAGAGTGTTATAGATTTAAGGATGACTCTCAATTTCCAACCACACATGCTGGGCAAAGGAGTATTAACTTATAACATTTTTTGTGTGTGTGTGTGGAGAGGAGGCCAATTCTATGTGCCTTCTTCTTGAGATTTGGATTGTGAGTATTTGCATATGCCTACAAGAACTAAGAATTTCATTTGAACTTAGTAAACATTTATTTATGAATGATTTTTTTTGACAAAAATAGATGTGTCTGTTTTGATTTTTCTGTATGAAAATTTCCCAGTTCTGATAAATGAAAATTGAAATTTGGGATTTTTAATATTATTTTAAGAATACTTATTTTATTTTATCTTATTATTTGTAAATATATATAGTTTTAATAATATTTTACAAATAAGATACTTAAAAATATTTCATGGACAAAAAATGATATGTTTATGATAAATAAATATTTTTTTGTTTATTATCTCAACAAGAAATCTAGAATTTCCAAAAACTTTTAAAGAAAAAAAAGAAAAAAAGAATTACTCTCTTGTATATTCTTTGGAAAGTACAACTAGCTAATACTAGTGGAAGTTGATTCAATCACCCATCTTGCAAATCTAATATCGCCTCTGTCTAAGCCATGTCACAAAGCAATTAATTGTTGTGATTGATGCAAGGACTGCATCATGAATCTGTATTATCATTTCAATATTTTAATTCAATTTAATAGCTTTGCATAACCTTCCATATTGTATTCCAAAATAATGCATTAAAACTTGCAGAATAGGAGTGTCAATTTAAAATAAAACCATTGGTACATTATTAGACCAAATAAATTCTTGAATATTTATTTCCTAACCCAATCTCCTTGTTTAACCCGCCCTGTTGTAAGGAGGTGAAATATACTTCATTGATTGCCATTTACATAACCAAATCCATATCTAATCACATAAATGGCAATACTTTTGATTCTTTATTTTTCAGAATGTATAATGCAAATGAATCAAGAAAAGAATAATTTACAATTTAATAAAAAAATATGTAATACTTTCTCACTACTTTTCAATAGTCAACAACAAATTACATCCCAAAGCTCTGGAACCACATGTATGATATTAGATTTGTCACTTACTTATTTACCACGAAATGTTTCATATTTCATATTCTGACTTGTTCTGCTGGGACTCAGACGGAGATCATGTAACCAGCGAGGGCATACCTTCTGTTTGAGCACAGGAGTAACTCGAAGAACATACTGGAAGGTGAGTTGAATCTCAATCTAAATTGTACCCGTAATCTGAATTTCACTTCACTTTAAATACTGTTTGTGTTGTTCAACTGGCTATCATTTACTCCAGCAGCAATCCACAGCTTGCACAACGTAATGTTTATACATGACTCGCTTCAGTACTAATGAAGCGTTTCCCTGATCCAGTTGTCGGCATGCTTGAAACGCTGAGGAGTATCGTAAACCCAAACCGAGACGTGGGAGAGATTTCTGAGTATCCTCGATCTGAAAGCCTTGACCTGCTTCAGGTAATGTGGGAGTAAAGCATCGGGAAGGGCGAAGTTCTCACCAGTCAGATACCCACGCCTCATAGACAAACAACGCGTCGTTGAGTATTGTGAAACACGTCATGACGATTTCCTCGTTCACAGGTCGCTTCATCGCTGAAGAAAGAAAAAGACTATCTTTCACCACATGGGTTCACATGCAAGCGGGGAGTTGTGAATATTCGACTTAACCCACTGGTTGGTAATTACTTCTTCTGTGTCTTGTCTGGGAGCTGTTGGTCTTGGCCTTCATGCTTCCAAGTTCAGTGTGTGATTTATGGCTCGAGATTCTAATATTTCACCTGCTGAATCACCATGTCCGAGAATTTTCTAAGCCAGACATCATCGCGACTCAATTCATCTCTTCAGGGAGTGTTAAAAGGAGGCAGCTGTGTCGCAAAGAAGTAACTGACACCACCAACAATTCCCACTAGGTTTGATAATGATCCAGCTGCTGCTGTATTGAAGTGGTCGACAATCGATCACCCAAAAATTTGAGGTCAATTTTCTGCGTATTATGGGACTTTTCGGAAAGGCTGCAGTAGTAGCTCATACAAGCAAGAGGTTAATTGAGCCGTTGACTCTGCCATAAACAACAGGCAACATATTGTACGATAGACACCGGCATTTGAGATTGAGAGCCCTATTTCAATCTGAACCGAGCTTTGATCTAATTCACCATGTGTACATGATTCGCCGTGGAGATGAACTGCTGTTGTTGGGCAATGAAGAAGTTCAAATTTACTGCGTCGAATTCTTTCCCTTCACCTACTGTCAAAAATGGCCATGAACGTGACCGTAGAGATGCTCGATCAAATCGATGATTGATCGAAGAATATATGTTCCATTTCGGCAGTGGTTCCGTACAATAGGCGGAGTGAAAATCATCTTCTATATTCATTAAGCCACTCCAGTAAAGCATGAAGAGAAGACCTCATCATGCCATCCCATGTTAGAACTTATCTGAGCTATCACGAGTGGCTGAACGACGTGGAGCATGGTGCGAACAGCAGCTACAATCACCTTCGTCAGCACGGCTGTTTGAAAAATGCGCTTCTGAAACTTTTTCGCAGACAATATGAAGCGAGCGACTTCGTCAGCTCTCCTGAAGCAGGAGGTGGGACAATCCACAGGCGTATATTCAGCTGTGTGATTCTTGCCTTCAAGTGGAAGAATCTAACCACGTTAACTTTCTTGAGATTCACATGCAAGAGTATCAGAGAATTCATGTCTCATGCGACAGAAGCATTAGCGACCCAATTCTACTTTGTTTCAACCATTCAAACTCACCAACAGCGTCGACCAGTCTGATCTGTAAATGACGGCACATCTAGGCCCTCCTAAACTGGAATGTTTCACCTACAGAATGAAAGATGAGCACCTCGGGAAGCTTGAATTCTTTAGGAGGCAAATAACAACAATTTGTAATTAACACATATTCGATTAAGCTTTAGATGCTGCTCTGACTCATATTTAATAAATTAGTGATTGTGATCTACAGTAGCGACGCCAGAAACAACCCAGTTCGAAGACTAGATCAGTCAACACGATGATGAAGTTGCCAGTCAGGTCATCCCTGGTATTGTTGGAAAGATGCTGGTTGAACCAAAACATGGATTGTGTCATATGTCTCTTCACTTCCTCAAACATCTCCATTCCTATCAAGAACTATTACAATCGAGTTTGAATCTAATTTTCTTATTATGATAGTTTTAGTTGTTGGATTTATGGTCTCAGTACCATGACATATTTTATTGAATGGTTTTCAACCACTAATTTCATGATAGAAATTCAGAATGTTACATTTCTGCAGGAACTTAAAGAAACATGCATGATTTTCATGATGTTGGTTTCTATTAATGTTGAATATTTTCCATACTCTAAGCAATGTGGAATGGAAAGAAAAAATAACGGTATTTCTTTGCTATCCTCAAATAACATACTTATTAAAATAAAATTAGTAACAAATCATCCTTAACCTGCAGAGGTACACTCATATATACAATCCTGCTTTATTACAGATTTTATGGGTTTAAACTATTTATATGTATATATAAAAGAGAATGTTAAATAGCCTCATGTTTTTACTAAATAGACCCACTTTTGATGAAGAATATGGTAATCATAATAAATGTGGTTGATTTTTTATTGGTTGCAGATCCAATTGTGGAGAAATAAATCTAAAAATCATTATTTTTTTTTATGATGGTTAAGATGGGTGGATCAATTTAGTAAAAACTTTGATTTATTTAATATTCTCCTATATATATTTAAATATATATATACATACATAATTGACATGAAGATCAATCAGTTTATCAAAAATGTCATAAATTCTTTTGAATACAAATAAATTTTGTAATAATATCCTAAAATCTTTTAAAGCTTTGTTGTATATCAAATTTTTATTTAATAATATTTAATTTATAGAAAATTATTAGTTTTAATTCTTCTTTGATTTAAAATTATTATTTATAAATTATTAATTGATTTATATATATATATATATTTATTTGTTTGTTTTTTTTATTTTTTATATTATTACTAAATTTTTTTATATTTTATTTTTATAATTTTTATAATATTTATAAATCAAATTATATATGTAATGAATGTTTAAAAAAATCTCGCAATTAAAAAAATATAAACTAATAAATTTTTACATTTTAAGTATAAGTTGTCTTTTTAATAATTAATCCCTTCAAAACTCATAATTTCAATAATTAATTAAAGTTCATACAAGATAAGATCATGTAACTAGCATCGCCATGTTGTCATGCTATAATACAATTACTAGATAAAAGAGAGAAGAAGAATTTATATTATAAAAAATCTTATTCCAAAATATAGTAGCAAATTATCTTAGAAATAAAGATAATAGTCAAAGAGGTAATAAAACTAATAACTGTTAATGTTGTCTTTTTGCAAAATAAGCTTCTACTCACTTTGTAGTACCATAAATAAGACAAAAAAAAAGAAAAAATAGAAAAATTGGCTTCATGGACATCTTAATGTGGAAGTAAAAACTACCAAGAAAAACTAGATATTGATACCTAAAGAGGATTGATTATAAATATGAGTAGAAATCAAATTTCAAGGTACAAATCTATATCTTTATGAAAAATCTAGGTTCTTTTATTCATTAAAAACTAATGTTCAAGAATAGACTAAAGAAAGATTCTTCGGATGTTAGTTTTAAGTGATTTGAGTTAATAGTAACTTTGTAAGAGCTTTGCAAAATTATGGTTGTTTTGGAGTAACTCTAGTTTTTGTGAAATAAAAAAGATTCATATTTTGGAGCATTTTGTGAGATTTGTGGTAGATCTACAAGTAGAAATTAATGGATATGAAAGAATAGTTATATTGAATATGTGTTATAAGTTTGGACTTAGCCAATGATTAAATTAAAAATCTTTGAAATTCAAGTAGATTGGAGTTTCTGTTAGGGACATAGTCCTTAGAATCTTCTAGAGACAAGTTTCTAGAACCTTCTAGAAGCAAGTCTCTGGAACCTTCTAGAAGCTTCCTAGTTGGTAGAAGTTGCTTGAAAAGCTTCCTAAATAGGAGTATGTATTGGAATCGAGGCTGAAGAGTTCTTCAGTCTTGACAACACATCTCTTGGAACTCTAGCTCACCTCTTTGGTGTTGTTCTTGTATTCATCTGATTAATCTAATTCTTGCCAGTTCTTCTTGAACTTTTTGTTAGATCTCGAGTCTGTATTTCTGTGTCCGTGATAGTTTGTCATGACTTCACTCACCTCAGATATCAGAGCTAGTTTCTTCCTCGTTAGAGTGTGGATTACTCCTTTTCTTGAAAGTGTACTTGCATTTTAGAGGTTGTGGAGTACCCTCCTCTAAACCAATATTGTCTTCTTGTAGAGTCATTTCTGTCCTTCTCTTAGAATGGCCGGAGGCCAAGACATTAGTATGACGGAAAGTTTGGAGTCCAAGTTGGATGCTATCATGAATGCCCTCGCTACATTATTGCAAAGAACTGCAGAGATTGAAGGAGTCGTGGCAAGGCTTCATACTGATGGAGCATCTAGGATGGCACAATCTAGGTTGCACCAGCCTCAAACTTCTGCACTTGGAGAAGTAACTTTGCCTCAGGTTCGGCAAGCACCGCTGGTTTTACAACATAAGGAGCCCCAAGTTAGCCTTCCGGACAAGTTCGATGGTACGCATTCCAAGTTTCGAGGATGTGTCAACCAAATCATGTTAATAAGAGTTTTACAATCCTAACGCTATCCAATGGAGGAGTCACATGTTGGGCTTGTTGGAACCTTACTTACAGGGCAAGCTCTATCATGGTTTGCTCCTTTGTTTGAGAAACAATCGTCCATACTAAACAATTTTGAAACCTTTTTGGAGGCGTTTGCGGAAGCATTTGGTAAACACGATAAGGTTCGATGAGCTACAACAAAGATCCAGTCACTATGATAAGGAATGCACTCTACACCAGTCTATGCATCGGATTTCAGGCAATTAACATGCGACATCAATTGGGATGAAGAAGCGTTGATGAGTCAATTCTATTGGGGTTTAAAGGACAATGTGAAGGATTTGCTGTTAACTCTTCTTGATCTGCAAATGCTCAACGAAGCTATTAGCCAAGCTGTGAAGTGCAATAACCGCCTATTCTAATGCCGCCAAGACCAACGTTCAAGACAACATACGATTTGCCACGCCCCAACTATATTGGCAAGCAGCATGAATTCACATTCAGAGGTAGAAGACATGCAAATTGATGCGGTACGTATCAAATTCCTTACTCTAGAAGAAAAAAAACAGTGTATGGAGGAAGGTCTATGCTTGTATTGCGGTGAAGAAGGCCACAAAGTTGGAAACTGCCCTAAGAAGCAAAATCGACGTATTATCAGGACTAGGGGTGCGTTTATTCAGAAAAACGAGGATGCCCAGCCACAATAGGAATCGTGCGGCTGGACAGTGAAATATCGCAACAACAATCAGGTTCCTTTCTTTCCGCTCAATCTGCCCTTTGCTTTACAATCCCTTTGCTTATTGGCCCTCAGAAACTGAGAACCTTAGCATTATTAGATTCATGAGCATCTGCTTGTTTCTAGGACAAAGAATTTGTGAAGCGTCATATGATCCCTTTAGTACAAAAATCCAAACCTATTCACGTTGAGGTCATAGATGGGCGATCTTTATTATCTGGTAGTGTCACCCATGAATCAAAACCTATAGAAGTGACGTCTAAGGGCCATAGTAGTCATATTATTTTCAATATTATTAGAACCCCATCAAGTCCTGTTATTCTTGGTCTTTCTTGGTTGGAAAAGCATAACCCATCCATAGATTGGAGGTTGCAAAAGATGACCTTTCCCACAAAACCACCCAAGATCAAGCCTAGTAAAAAATCCCGAATAGAGAAATCCTTATTCATTGGAGCAAGAGCATTTATAAGATCGTCTAAGGAAGGCACACCGTTTGTCATTTATGCGGCTCCAATTATCGGGGAGAAGATCTCGACAGCAAATATACCTGAGCAATATAAGGATTTTAAAGACGTGTTTCAAAAGAAGAATGTCGACATGCTACCGGAACACCGACCATATGATTGCGCCATAGACTTGCAAGAAGGAGCACAACTGCCTTTTGGCCCAATCTATAATCTATCGCAGACGGAGTTGGCGGAGTTGCGGAAGTACATGGACGAGAATCTAACCAAGAACTTCATCTGTCATTCAAAATCGTCAACTGGAGCACCCATCTTATTTGTGAAGAAGAAAGATGGCTCGTTGTGGATGTGGGTGGACTATCGAGGCCTCAACAAGGTAACAAAGAAGAATCGTTACCCGTTACCCTTGATTTCTGGTCTCTTAGAACAACTTGGACGTGCAAGGATCTTTATAAAAATTGATCTAAGGGGAGCTTACAACCTCGTACGAATCAAAGAAGGAGATGAGTGGAAGACAGCGTTCCGTACAAGGTATGGCCATTTTGGTCTTGGAGAAACTACACGAGTGAGGACTATATGCCAAGTTGGAGAAGTGTTTATTTCACTAAATGGAGATGGAATTTTTGGAGTTCGTGGTGACTACGGAAGGCTTGAAGATGGACCCCAAGAAGGTGGAAGCAATCGTGTCCTGGGAGGTTCCGAAGACAGTTCGAGACGTATAATACTTTCTTGGTTTTGCTAACTTCTATCGGATCTTCATCAAGAATTACTCTCAAGTTGCTGCTCCTCTCACTCGATTGACATGCAAGGATAAGTTGGAATGGGGACCTCTAGCAGAGAAGGCATTTGAAGACTTGAAGACCGCATTTATTACGGCTCCAATCTTGGTACATCCAGACTTTACAAAGGCCTTTTATTTAGAAACTGATGCTTTGGATTTTGCTTTGGGAGTTGTACTTTCACAAATAGGAGAAGACAAGAAGCTCCATCCGGTTGCATTCTATTCTCGAAAGTTCTTTGCTGCTGAAATCAATTATGAGATGCACGATAAAGAACTTCTTACTATATTGGATTCTTTTCAAGAATGTCGTCACTTTCTTGAAGGAGCTACACACCCAGTGATCGTATACACAAATCATATGAATTTGGAGTATTTCATGTCGGCTCGAGTTCTAAATCGACGTCAAGTTTGGTGGAGTATGTCGCTATCTAGGTTCGATTTTATTATCACTTATCGACTTGGAAAGCAACAAGGACTATCTGATGCCTTATCGAGGAGATCGTATCTTGTACCAAAGGTTGAAAAAGCAGCGTTTGATCAACAATGTATGACGTTGTTGAAGCCAGAGCAATTTAGGCTTTGTCCTACTATTGTGCCAATTGATGCTGACTTCCTGAATCAGGTACGTGCCGTGACCATTGAAGATTCAGTAGCCATTGATATCAAGCAACGTGCCAATGACGACAAGTTTAAGGTAGAGGGAGATCTTTTATACTTTGAGGAGCGGTTGTATATCCCAAAAGGACCAGCACGACTCCGAGTTCTTCAATCTCGCCACGATTTTCCAACTGCGGGACATTTTGGATTCAACAAGACCTTGGAGCTTATTTCTCGAGATTTTTGGTGGCCTCAAATGTAGAAGGATGTGAAAGATTTTGTCCTCTCAAACAACATCTGTTCAAGATCTAAGAATCCTCGGCATCGCCCTTATGAACTCGTACATCCATTGCCGATTCTACGTCGACTATGGTCTTTAGTTTCCATGTACTTCATCACGGACCTACCATCATCAAATTCATTTGACAGCATCTTTGTTGTGGTAGATCGGCTTACAAAGATGGTGCCCTTTGTCCCTTGCAAGAAGACATCATCTAGTGAAGTCATAGCAAGGCTCTTTCTCGATAAGGTATATCGATATCATGGACTATCAGATGATATCGTATCAGATTGAAGAACCCAGTTCGTATCAAAGTTTTGGAGATCTCTTTTTGAGATACTAAAGGTGGATATCAAGCTTTCTTCGACTTTTCATCCTCAAACTGACGGCCAAACAGAACGGATGAACCAAGTCTTGGAACAATACTTACGATGTAGCATCAACTATCAGCAAGACGATTGGACCGCATATCTGTCGCTAGCCAAGTTTGCATATAACAACACCCTCCAAGCGTCGACTCAATACACACCATTCTTTTCCAACTATGGGTATCATCCGAAGCTTGATTTATTGAGTCCGTCAACAAATAACAATCCAACTGCTGAAGGATTTGGAAAACAACTATCAGAGCTTCAAAATACATTGAAGCTTCAATTACAATCCGCTCAAGAATCCTACAAGGCGTCTACAGATAGATTTTAGAATCAAGCACCTACTTTCAAAATTGGAGATCAAGCATGGCTTCTTCGACGGAATATCAAAACCAAGCGACCATGTGATAAGTTGGACTATCAAAGATTGGGACCATTTATCATCCAGAAGCAAATCAATCCAGTGGCATACCGTTTGGAATTACCAGCTTCTATGAAGGTAAATCTAGTCTTTCATGTTTCTCTGTTGGAGCCTTATCGAGAGTCATCTTTTCTTGGAAGAGTGCAATGTCCGCCACCTAGTATTGAGATCGAGAACCACGAGGAATACGAGGTTGAAAAGGTGCTGGATTCATGGCGAAGGTGGGGCAAGTTGGAATATCTTGTCCATTGGTGTGGCTACGACATTAACGAGCGAACGTGGGAGCCAGCTAAAAATTTCGCCAATACGTGGCAAAAGGTACAAGAGTTTTCATCAACAACATCTTCATAAACCTAAGCTGGTTTGATGATAGCTTCCTTCTGAAGCTTGCTCACCTAAGAATATAAGAAAGGGGGAGAGCACACCAAAATTCGTAGTTGACGTAGTTATTTTCTCCAAGATAAAGTAGAATTTTTTCAGTAGCCATAGTTTGGTCTTCTGATATGGATAGCCAAGAGGTAGATACTATGCCAGTCAGATTATCTCAACCAACTAGCTCACGAAGGCGACCCCGAGATGAAGAATTGCTTACACCACAACGAGGACGGAGGATACCGAGTAACCGATCATTGGTTATTGTATTTGAGTTCGAGCCTGCTTATGATGGTAAGCCAGAAGACATGTTTGTGGGACAATTTCACAATGAGGATACGAAAGTTCATACTTGGTCAAAAGTCAAAGGAGTGGGCCACTACCGTTGGCTTCAACGGCCAATGAACCACTTGCCTCATGAACAACAGTTGGACTTCATAGTAGACGTTATACGACAGATCTTCATTTTCTTCTATTGGTACTGATTAATAACAACATTGCTTCTCAGAGACCTCGAAGCTAAAGGAGGGGATGATGTTAGGGACATAGTCCTTAGAACATTCTAGAGACAAGTTTCTAGAACTTTCTAGAAGCAAGTCTCTGGAACCTTCTAGAAGCTTCTTAGTTGGTAGAAGATGTTAGGGACATAGTCTTTAGAACCTTCTAGAGACAAGTTTCTAGAACCTTCTAGAAGCAAGTCTCTGGAATCTTCTAGAAGCTTCCTAGTTGGTAGAAGTTGCTTGAGAAGCTTCCTAAATAGGAGTATGTATTGGAATCGAGGCTGAAGAGTTCTTCAGTCTCGACAACACATCTCTTGGAGCTCTAGCTCACCTCTTTGGTGTTGTTTTTGTATTCATCTGATTAATCTAGTTCTTGCCAGTTCTTTTTGAACTTCTTGTTAGATCTCGAGTCTGTATTTTTGTGTCCATGACAGTTTCAAATATTGGAGTTTGGAGGGCCAATGAGGGTTTTAAGTTTTGAAACAATCTCTTAATTAGATTGAGATAAAGTTTGATGCACTAGTAGTAGACTTGATTATCAACAATTGTACAAAATATGAAATCAATTGGATAGTGAAAACTAGAGATATCAAAGCTAGGAGATTGACATCAAGATTGAAAACAAGGCCAATTGACATCCAAGCAAATTATGAGGTTTATCTCCCATTTGATAAATTTGATGTTCTTTAAATTTTTTGTACTTATTTTCAATTAAGAAATTGAAAGATTTATAAATTTTGAATTAGAATTAATAATTAAATTATTAGTTATTGAGGATTTGAATCTCTTATAAGATTTGATGAAGCTTTTATTAGGATTATTTAATATTTGATTAAAATTTGATTATAATTTAGGATTTGATGAAGATTTGATTAAGATTCAATTAAGATACTTTTAGGATTTTAACAAGATCTAATTAAGATTTGATTAAGATTTTGTTAAGATTTTATTAAGATTTGGTCAAAGTTTAGAATTTAAGGTTTGATTAAGATTCACGATTTAAGATATGATTAAAAATTAATTAAGGTTCTTTTAAGATTCTATTAAAATTTGATTAGGATTTAATTGAGATTCTTTTAGAATTGAGTTAAGATTTGATCATGGTTCAATTAGGATTTGATTAGAAGTTGATAAGATTTAATCAGGCTTTAATTAGAATTTGATTAAAAATTAATAGGATTTGACATAGGTTTGATTAAAGTATGTTAAAGATTATTAATGGTTTATCTAGAATTGATTAGATTATAATAAAATATATCTAAGAATTTTCTAAAGTTGATAGGATGTACTTAAGATAATTAGAAGCTTACTTAAGTTGTCTAAGGTTGCAAAGGGATGTTTTTAAATACCTTATACATTGTATTGGGTTATAAATCAAACTTCAAAGTACATTCAAATACTTCTATAGCTAGATGCACAATACATTTTCAAGTTAGTTTTTACATAACATAACAATGTAGCTTTTAGAATAAAAGTAAATAACTTAGATTATAGAATCCTAACAAGACTAATTTTCATTGTATCTTCATTGCAATACAATCTACTTTCTCATGTTGTCACCTACTTATGGAATCATTTAATTGATGTCTTTGAAACTTAAAAGCTTGGCAACAAATGTCATATTGACTCCATAGATATCTTTGCTAAAAATTTATTTATTCATTATTCACCTCTAATAATTAATCTTTCTTTTTGCAACAATTAATAGGAGACAGCTGTAATAATTTCACTTAATTCAAAGAAATAATCTATCATAAAAAACAATCTTTACTCTTGTTTTAAATTCTATGAAATGTACGTATTAAAGCATGCTTGTTTGAAGGAAAGACCCAAATTTTATTACAAAATAATAGCTTCAGCATTGTAAGTATGTAATGGTTGAACACAGCTGTTCAGATACTGTAAAACAATAAGCATTCCATGAACCTGGTTTCTGTGCTAAGATGTATGTAATTCAGATGGTCCTCGATGATTCCACAATTCCTACCGACAGCAGAACTGGGTTGCCTGACCAAAGCACTGACAAATTCATACTAGAATGTACAAGTATATGCAAGTCATGGAGATGGAAGATTCTTCTCACTCCGGTTAGGATGGGTAGTCGGGGAAGGCTTGTGCCTCGTACAACGGACACATCCAGGTCCTCTGCATAGGAATCGAACCCTTTGTCCTCAACGTCAAATGCCTCATCCGACCCCTGCTCACTGATTGTGAAGAAAGGATTCGAAGTACTGAGGGAAGAATTCGGCAGCTTGACCATTTGAAATCACTCTCTGCTCCACTGATAATTAGTTGCCCCTTCTAGATATCATGCAGTTTATTCACCGAAGGTCAACACCAGCCTTCGCTCTGCATTTAGACATGGAATTCAAAACCTCAAAATGGCAGAAGAGCTGGTATTCGGCTGCTACAGGTATCTGCCTGTCTGTCTCTGCAGAGTTGGTGGTGGGAAGGGATTTTGATTACCTCTAAAGCATCAATGTCCTGGGCTGAGATTGACCGCTTGTAGATTGGTAGTTCTAGTTTCCCTCCCTTATCACCTCGTGTGTGATCAGAGTCAAGGGAAATGTTGCCTGCATGCTCATTATTGCATGCATTGCCCTCACCATTTGGGTCACTTGTGTTGGTCTTGATGGCGAAGAAAGTGACCTGCCGAGGCTTGGCCATTCCCCGGACACACAAGTTCGATATGAGTTTGCAGCAAAGAGCGAGAACTGCATCAGCAGCTCCAATGTCTTCCTTGATCCGGACCATCTTTTCTAATCCCATGGGATCCATCACTCTCTCCAGGAATTCTTCAATAATCAATGAATACTCAGTGGAGAGTACACACAAGAATTGATATCCATGATTGAATAGTTTCATTAATTTGGATGAAAGAATTAATTATTGAAAGCTGACACTGGTTGATGTACTCTTATCAGTTGATTACCTTGTGTAGATACTGGAGAATCGGAGCACTCCTACGCCTGCACAGCTGCTCTGTCTGCACCGAAATCCATACCTGCGTAATCGCCCTCCTCACTCTTATCAGTCCAGTCGGACGCGTATTTGAAGCTTGAGCCAGAATCATGACGGCCAGGACTTGATTGTGTGGTGTACTTGTACACATTCTCCACCACCAACTGCCATTCTCAATCAAGTTGCGTACCCCTACCCTCAGCGCTTTACCTGACACATGCATGAGAGGGTTTTTGATTTGTGAAAAAAAAGACCATCAACACAATGTAAAGTATGGAGAGCTTTGTAGGTAGAATTAGAGAAGAGTAAGATCAACCAGTAAGCAACGCATCCACGGCAGCTGCCAAGCAGTGGTGCACTCGCCACTCGGTTCTCAAGATTATTTCGCAAGCGGATGAGAACTCCAGCGGTCCTTGCCGTTCCAGCACACTCTTTTGCACTTATCACCTCCGTGCTTCCTTATCACCAAGAATCGCACTTTTTAGACCACCTCCAGTTTTACAACCATCTCAACAACCTTGTAAGCATTTTGTTTGGAGTCTTCCAAGCAGCATATTGTTCAGACGAGCATTGGCATGATTATTCGTGAAACTTCAATCAAGAGGAGAACATGCAGAACAAATCCTAATGTGCGCAGCTTAATGCCCCCGGCCAGATTTTGAAGTGTAAAATTCTTGATTAAATTATCAGTCGTCATACCGTGTGCAGTGACCACAAGCTTAATACCACATTAGGCTACAGTGCCCGCAGCTCGTGCTTCTGAACTCAGTTTCAATCTCGTCAATGACAATCACTTAGGACATGTTAGTCTCCACAGCTTCAATCATCACTCGCAAGCATGCGCAATTAGCTGTGGTTCATGAGCAGCAAGTCAAAACACAAAGACGACATGACAATATCAATCACTGAAATGAGAATAATGGCTGTTTCTTTTGGTATCTAAATTGTGTTGTAGACCAACTTCGGGGACTTGCTTACGGCGAGCCATACCAATGCCGGCGTGAGTAATGTCGCCATTGCTTGCTATCTCATTCGATGCGCCCACACTGACGAATCACTTGTGGTACTCATTAGCCAACATACTTGCAACTTCCCTGCATGAAATCACTCATCTATCAACACAATACTTGCAAAAGCATCGACAAGCGCAACATCTGGTTTGAGGATTTATTTAATTTCAAATGTATCCTAGATCGAGACACAAAAGATTCTGAAGTTCAAGCTCAATCGTGCGATTTGATGCTAAGTACCTGTTCGCATTGGTCTCGACAGCACCAGGAGGTCCCATAAACAGCAAGGAATCGCTACCGGCGACCAGGTCACGGATAATTTCAGCACTATCAGGGATATCTCGCCCAACTCGGCAAGTAAGCCTCCCGACGCGCCCGGATCGAGGTCATATTGCACTCACACGATGGTGAGCCCAGTCAATCCCTGCTTAGTTATCCTCACCTAATTCTCCTGTCTGTAACGATCAGTCAGTATGGCAATCAACATTCACATCACAAGCTGAGTGCTTGGATTGCCGCCCAAACCCTATAAATAATTGGTTGCAACATGCGCTTGTGGTTGGAAACACCCAACAAATCATCGAAACATTCATGAGATGATAACTTGTAGTATAGAAAAGTACCATCGAGATAGCTTGATGGATATCTTGTGCGGTAGCTCTCGTCTCCGATAAGAGCCAATCGCGGGACGGAAAGCGTGCCACGGGCCACCGACTTAAGTCCATACAATCTCTTCCAGATTGTTGATCTCGAGATGCGTCACTAGCTTCCGTGCTTGGCATCGCTACCAATTCCGCAGGAATCAGCTTCTTCTCCGGGCCAGACCTAAATCCTGAATTCTGTGCGTTTATAGCTAAGTCATGTGAACTAAAACACTGCCCTTAATTGACGTTACTCGCCTCTTGAAACTTCTCAACATTATTGCTCTCTTCAAACTCGAGGATCTACCACGGGACATGCATTGCCTTCCATGTGCGCATTTCAGCCCCAAGAAGTTGGGCAGAAGTAGTGCCCGAGAGCTGGCAACTTTTAAATCCAAAACTGCAAGACCACTTGAGGCAGTGGCGCAACTCGTGGACGCCAAATCGTAGCCAAATCTCACAACCAGTATACTATTCGACAGCACAGAATCCATCCTCAATGTCACCGCTACACTTACCAAATCCCTTCACTACTTCCCTGTCTACTACAAACCCTAGATTGCTTGCATCTCTTCATACCATTCCAATTCCGGATGTCAGCACCACCACTTAACACTGCCGCATCGATCAAACTGCCTCAAAAGTGATTTGCTTCGAATCTTTAAGAGCCAGAAGGCAACCAAATTATCAATCACCCGTGAATGAGAAGTTTGTCTTCCATGATGTTGCAACTCATTCGCGTTGTGCGCAAACCGTCACCAACCCAAAGGTGGCACATTGAGAATGTAAAGGCCGCAAGGTGTAAATAGATCTAGGTGAAGAAAAGTCCATAACGGGAACGTTCGCCAGCATTAGGCTGTAGTTCATGCGCTCAAGCTTACACTTGGAGGCTCTGATTCTTAGACTTCGACCCAAGTTTCTGTATGAAGAATATGCACTCTCCTTCCTTGTTCAGAAGGAGGATACACGATATTGTCTAGTTCTTTTACTTTGTTGTCGCTCCTTCGGCTGAGTGAAAGTGCTAGCTTTCCGCATACTTTTCAGTACGTCCAAGAAGTTCTAATCCTCTCATTGCAACAAAGAACACCTCACCATCTTGTAACATCCAAGACATTTTGCTCAAAAGTTCCTCAACGATATTTCCACGAATTCCAGGATCGAAAGATTATTCACCATTTGCAGATAGAATTGTACATACAGATTTGGCACAACTAAGGATTGTTCACGATCAGTGCAGGAGGCAAGCGATGAGGTATCGAAATCTGTACACTAACTAATCTGTTCATATATATGGCTGATAAACTATGCAATTTCATCTATCAGAAGTGAATTCTGTACCTCAACTCACTTCGTGACATGCTCAACGATACACACGCTGCATTCGCTCTGGCATAGGTGGCCGGGCGTCCATCCAGTATGGGACTCCATGGCTCCATGGATGGCTACCGTAATAATTTGGAGGGCCGCCCGGGTGGTGCATCGAAGGAGGCCGAAAATTGGGAGTGCTTCGCTCGTGGTAGTAGGTTCTGCGGCGTGGGGGACTGGTGGAGTGCCGTGAATGAGGTGGGCTACGTTCACGATGGAAGGAACTACTGCTGTAATGAGGTGGACTGCAGGGAGCTCTTAGATTGGACGGAATATATTCAGGGTAGAAGGAATCATCTCTGTAGAAGACGGGAGGAGGGGGAGGTCTCACATTAGGGGGGGGATTGCGAGGATGGTAGAAAGATTCGTCTTCGTAATGCATCGGACGACCAGAAGGGCGTGAAGAATGAGAAGAAGGGCCGTAAGGGCCATAAGGGCCTTGGGACTCTCTGGTGAAGATAGGAGAATGGGGAGGTCTGAAACGTTCTTCATAGGAAGGATGGTGGAAGGCGTATGAAGGTCGAGGTGGAGGTGAAGTAGGGAGTGGTGAAGAATGAAAGTTCTCCGGGATGGGTGGAACCTCAAGTGGGTTAGTGTAAAAGATGAGCTTCGACTTGCGCTTCACTCTCTTGACCTTCTTGAGGAGACGATCTGGGTCAGCACTCCCGGTTACCTTCACAACCTGGTTCGCAAGATCGCAAGCGATGTCTAGTACTCCTGCATCTCGCACAACCAACAAGTTCATTCAATGAGGATCTAGCACATTTAACCACTTTTTGTCTACCATTTTCCTTGCGTGGCAACATGGTTTGATGTGCTCGAATTGCTCTCAATTGACTGGAAAAGACAAGAATAGTTTTTCATTGCAATACTGCAGGACAAGATACTGAAGAGTAACAGCGCACCTTTAATCTGAAGTGCAGCTACGACCTTTCGGACATCGTGATCATCTTTCATGGGAACCCTTAGATGTACAACCTGCAATTCGATAACAATGTGGTGTTAACTAGAAGGGATTTCGTGAGTCAAGGTACTCCGTCAGACACATGACAATGTCATCAAGCCCTGTAAAAATATGTTCCAATCCAATACAATGTTCGAAAAGTTGCAGTCTCTTCATTATAACTTGATCCTATCTGTCAAATTCACGTGCCTACAGACAATCACTCGTATAATTTTTACTTCTCAAGGTTGAGTTGGCGTTTCAGGTGTCCAGTTAAGATTCATAGAAACAAAATGAAGACATGCGCGTGTTATGAAACAGGCACAGGAAATATTCGAGACGACTAACCGGGGTCATGTGAGGAGGCTGATGTGCAGGCGAAGAAGGATATTCGTCATCACTTGTGTCGGAGGAGGTAGCGTGAGCTTCATGTCTGATGCTATGGTCGCTATCCTCACAGCTGTCACACGTCCCAAACAGGCGCACAAACCCAGGGGTTTTTATCTCTAGAATCTCTTCCTCTTCGATTGGCTTGGGGGGATCCTTGCTCTTCAAAGGGGATACTGCGCAGATTACCATTTCTCTCCCCAAATTTTCTTGAGCCGGTTGAGCATTGCCACTGAAATCATGCTTCGAATCTGGTGCTTTTCCTTTATTGGCTTCCTTGTGCGCATCCTCCTTAGGAGCAGTGTCGATGCCAATAGGTCTATGCACGTCGTCAGGCGGTTCCGATTCAACAAATGGGACACGGGTTGTATCCGCCATGCTGTGTGGGAGAAAGCAAGAGAGACTTTTCTTTGAAGCTAACTGAACAAGAAGGAGAATTCGTTACAGCCACGAATTCGCAAGTTTCAAAAACAGTTCAATCGATCGCGCGATGCTAATCAAAAGACGCAAATTACGAACGTTGGGCAGGCGACGAAGCTACTCTTGGCAGAAACTGTAGAATCAAGGCGAGAAGTTTGATAGCGTCCCGCACCTTCAGCTTATCCAGCTTTGACATCCGACACCTTATTTCCAAATTCGGCCCGCTTCGTCGTGGTTCGGCAGGGTTGACCAATTACCCTGCTCCAAAAGAAACTCGATCTTCTAATGCTACAAGATGCACTTAAACTGTCAGGCACAAATGGCAAGAAAAAGCCAAATTCAACCTAACCCAGTGCAATTGCTCAGGGTTAGAGTGGCAGAATCAAACAACCAGCCGTTGCTTCACAACAAAAGTCTGCCAGCTGGAAATTGATGGTAACAGACGGGATGAGGGATCGCAGTGAACGCAATCAGAAAAGACCACAAAAGCCCTAACTCAACTCCGATTTGCAACACTGCAGGTGGAACACAACCTGGAGTGCAAATCGCAGAAGTTGCTGACAAGCAGACACTCGCTGTGACACCCATCCCCTAGAATGAAGGAGACTCATTCCAAGTATCACCACCGGCCGTGATCTTGCTACCCCATCAGCTGAGACCCTCACATCACGTCGATAATTTGCTTACCAGTGGGGTCGACCTCCCCTTCGGACCCACTAAGTGTCTTGCAAGGTTGCGTGTCACAGGATTTCCGGCATTTATGTGCTGTTCCTGTGTTGACCATTCATGGAGCCCTTCTACTCCTAAAAATAGTAGAAAATATTCATGTCACTCTCTCTAAATAACATACAGACACTCAACGAGGGGGATTAAACTAATGAACGAACTCTCACATCTTAGAGGTGCTCCACAAATTATGTTCGATACTGTCACGAATATGTGATGGGACCTCACGGAGTTGTTGGAGACAAGGGGAACAAGATTAACTGTATTTAGAGTATGTGTTGTACGTGTAGACTATATGCACATGTTTGTATGAAAGAAACTTGAGTCTATATTGTGTTGTACCATCGAATATTAGAATAATAAAAAAGCAAAATTTGACTTCTTTCCTTTGGAACTAGCTTAAATAAGTTTATTGTATGGTTTTGGATTGTAAATTAGATTATCCATTGTTCGTACAAAATTTATACATGGAGCAAATTACAAGATGTTATTTCTTATTTAAGAGAGTCTTTGTTGTAAGAAAGAAAAAAAAAATGATAAACCTTAGACATTTTTTATCTTAGTTTTGTATATCTACTATAACTATATGCAAAATCTACATATTATTTTATGATATTAATATTTTAATACAAAATAGTAAAATTCAAACAATATTAGAAAAAAAATTATATAAGCTTTAAATTGCATAAACATCTCTAAAACATGTGTTTTTATTTTAATATAAAATTTGTATTATGAAAAAATATATAATTTAAAATAGAATATTCTTTCAAATATATCAAATTATAACTACCAATTTTTTTAAATATCTCATTTACTTCACAAAACTATCCAAAAAAATGCAAAAAAATATTCTTTGATTTACATAATGATTAAGTAATATTTGATATAGTAGATAGATGTTCAATAAATAAAATGTAAAATTAATATTTTTTTATGAATTTAAATATATTTATAAAAATACTAAAAATAATATATTATAGAATATAGATTTATTCTTTTATTATGTCCTCCTTTATTACTAATGATTGATTGTGATGCTCTTAAATACCATTATATAGTAGATATGAATCCACACAAAACCTTAATAGATGATATATTCATATATAATGTAAGTTCCATCAATGGATCCTAATCAATGGAATTGTTGAAAAAATACTTTTATTAAAATATTAAAATATAAAATTATTATGAAAAAAATAATATTTTATTATTTAAGTATTTATTAGAAATTATAAGGATTTATAAGTTAAAAAAATATTATTAGAAAATAATTCATAAAAATAAAATCTTAGTAATTCTTAAAGATAATTATCTTAGTTAATTTGATATTTTTTTATTAATTGTGGGAGTTAGTGTTTAGTTGTTGGAACCAATGTCTATAATAGCCTTCTATCTAAAAGTATCAATAAAAAAAATATATAAATATTAATTAGTAGATAGTAAAAATATAAGAAAGAACCTCATATCTTTTTAGTTATTATTGTAAGAAATAAGACTTTTAATTGATTTAAGTTAATTAAATTATTATAAAAAATCATAAAGGTGATAAAAAATAGTCTTAAATTACTATTAATATTTTTAAAATTTTTAAAATTTTAAAAGAATTTATCTATAATACTTTTAAATATTATAGTATGATCAAAGATAAAAATAAAGTGGTTATAATAATAGAAAATAGGAAAGCCAATAGTTAGTATAGTACTTATAAAAAAATATTTACATATGTCTTATATGGATTGTAGCACCTTACAAATAAGTAGGAAGATGAGACTAAGGCCTCTTGGCCTCTCTAGGACATCCATTTTCACTAGTTGTGAGCCTTAGTAAGGTTCAAACTCTTGAATTCTTAAGTAAATTATCTTTAATGTAAAATATATTCATTTAATTTTTATTATGATTTATCTTTTAACTTTAAATTATCATAATTTATAGTAAATTAGATTTTTTTATTTTTTATGTTGTTAAATAGATAAATAATTTTTAGAATTTTTAAATTTATAATAGTTTGTACTTGTTTAGAAGTATGGATGAAGTGAAGTTAAAAAGACCAATAGTGGTAGATATTTGAAGAAAGAAGGAGTGTATGAAGATTGTGTTAGAGAAGCTTGCCACTTTATTTGAAAATGGGGTATAATTTAATGTGACAATATGTTATCTAATAAATATGCTTAGAATTTAGATTATATGGTTTTCAAATAGATATATATATATATATATATATATATATATATATAATATTTAAATATAGTCTAAAAATAGTATGTTTTAAAAATATATATATAAAAGGTATTTATTTTATTTTTATAGTTTCAAAATATTTATATTTAATTCATTATTTTATATATTAGATAAAGATTCATTTTATAATTTTATAATTTTAATATTTTTTAAGTATAGACTTACTAAAGATTTAAAACATACTATTAAAATAAAAATATATAAATATTTGGAAGTAAATTAACTTAAAATATTAAAAAAATAAAAAAAATCAATAAATATTTACAAATCTATATAATTTCAAAAGAAATCAATAATACATTTAATATAAGATGATATAGATAAGATATTTGTATTATTGACATATAAGAATGGATAGTTAGAACCAAGTTTGAAAAGTTATAGAAGTTTCTAGAATTGGAGTAAGGTTAGTGGACCAAATAGGATCAATCGTGGAACATTCTAAAAAGAATTTAGAGCAATTATCTAGATAGGACACACTATGGAACCTTCTATAAAAGACGTAAGGCAGTTATGTAATTAGGACCTACCATAGAACCTTCTAGAAGTAGTTTAAGATGGTTATCTAAATAGGGTCTATCATCTAAGAACATTCTAGAATATCTAAGGTGATACAACAAAATATAAATAGGACTAGCCAAAGTCTTTTGGGGCAGTTGGTCAGATATGGCTTCAAACTCTTTTTCTTAATACAATTGGATTTTGTATCTTTCTATTTTATTTTGTTTTATTCTAATTTTAGTTGCTCAGTTTCATCTTCCATGTCTCATTTTGTTTAGATTTGTTCACTTTTATTTTGGTCCAATTTGTCATACTTTGTGATAAGATTTTATGTTATTATGGATTAGAAGGTTAATAGACATTTGAGATAGACCGGTCCTATTTTATTGGTATTAAAGCAAGTGTTAGACTATTCTTTGATAGTGTGTCAATAGTCATTATCTAATCCAAAGTCAATTGTTATGGTCATATTGAGTATTATGTTGAAGCTACCACAAGATACTCTTAAAAAATCAACAAAGAGGTGAGAAGACATTATGTAAGTTATTAAATTAATTCACTAATTAATTTAAAATAAAAAAATACATTTAGAGTATTTAGAATCATAATATATGGTGAATAGCATAGAAATCTTTAGGAAAATAGAAAATTAGAGTATTCATTGTAGAATTGAAATCTTAATAAGTCTTAGAGGCAATTATCTTAGTTGGTTCAATATTTTTTACTTATTACTGAAAATTGAGGGATATTTAGTAAGATCAATATTTATATTGGCCTTCTATCTATAAATATTATTTATAAAAAAACTATAAATATTAGTTAGTAGTTAGAAGAAGCATGAAAAATAAATTTATATCTTTTCAGTTAGTTATATAAAAAAATTAAATTATATATTAAATTTAAATTGATTTTATTACTATAAAAAATCATCAAGATAATAAAGTATAGCTAAAAATTTATTTTAATATTATAAAAATATTATATGAGTTTTAAAATTTTATTTAGAATTTATTTAGAACTTATTTAGAATTTATTAAGAATTTTTTATGAATTTTTAGAGCAATTTCAAAGACTTTGATAAAAATGAATTTTACCACTTTAGGAGCCATTATGAAGAATTGGAACAAGATTTGAAGGCCAAAACAAGTTTCTAGGCTAATTGGATGTTATTGAACACTATGATGAATTAAAAAATGAAAAATTATTGATTTTTCTAGTAGAAAATAAGAGGACTAGTAGCTAATATATTCCTTATAAGAAGGGAGGTGCTTAAGTCCTATATACATATCAAGGACATGAATTGGAAGATGATGCATAAACTAATGAAATCCATATCAAAGAAAAAGTGATAAAATAAAAAAAAAAAAAGTACATATATTAAAAGAAACTAGGATAGCTTATTGCCAAAAGATAAGAAAACTTGAGACTCTTCAAACTAGACTAGAAGCAAGAAAGGAATTGACAAGAGTAAAAAAAGCTTCATTCTTGTCTTTGTTTATATTATCTAATTAAGGACTACGTGACAATATTCTATAGGACCTCCAAAATGTGTTGACTTTGTGAGACACATACTTTGACTTACAAAGCAAGTTTTTCTATGTGTGTACCACATAATTAGCTTATTCTTTAAGCTACCAATATGTGTCACACATGGTTAACTTATTGACCAAGTTTCTAACCTAAAAGTCAATAATAGACACCTATAAAGTCAGAGCAACGTCTATAAAGCTTCTAAAAAGTTTTCTTAGAAGATATTATAGAATTAACTTATTTTTATCTACTTCTATTTACTTCTACCTATTTATACATGTAATTATTAGCTTACATGTATATGTCCATGACATTATCTCCCCTCCTAGAAATGAATTCCATGAAGAGTAGTCTTTATATGTTGAGAAATTTCAAAATGCGGTAAATTAAATTTGCTACATACTCCAATCTTTGTTCTCTTTGAAGGTAGTTGATAGGCCCTCTCACCCATCAATAGTATCACATAGCAGGGTAAAAAGACTATCTTGTTATTTAGTCATTGTTGAAGCCTTTGTAACTTCCTTCAAATAAAATACTTGGAACACCGTCAGGAGTTGTTCCTACCTATAAAAAAATCACCAAACATTGGAAGTTTCTTCCAATGTCGTAATATCAAATGCATTGTATCTCACCATCTATTTGTGGAAGAACATGTAGTTCTTGAGGATCTTCATCTCGATTGCGTCATCTTCAAGGTTGTAATAATTGCAATGTCTCGTCTGACAAGTCAACAAATAAAGGCTCTTTACTTGAATCCATTAATTGTTGGTTCTCTATTTTTTTAGTATCACAAATACAAAGAAATTACCAACAAGAATTGAAAGTAGAATGTTATCTTGCCTAGATCTTGTTTCTTTTATAAAGAAGATTTTCATCTTGATTTTGATGGATGTCGTCGATGAAAAGTCTTCACCTTCTTTATTACATTTACAAGATTCTTTATTGGCTTCTATGTGTATTCACTAATATTATATCTATGCCAATAAATAAGATATTCTAACTTATTTTGGTACCGCTTTGAGTCTAAGACTTTTTTCACTTCAAATTCTTTATTATTGTCCACTTCTATAAGAGGAGGTGGTACTTTTCTTCTTCTTGGTATGTCCACTATCTTGTATGGTTTAACAAAAAATACGTGGAATAATGGATGGATTTTTATTGACTCCGGATATGAAACAGCAACTGGATTGATGTGTGCAGAAATAAAAAATGGTCCAAGCCTATGATAATCCAACTTGTCACAAGGACGAGTACTCTTGATATTACGACAAAGTAATCATATCTTGTTACCTACATAGAATGGTAGTTGTTCCTTTAATAGTCATCCATATCAATCTTTTGTTATTCTTAAGCTTCTTTTAACTATGCCGTCATTGTTGGCTGTAGTTTTTACAAATAATTTGTCAAATCTTCCGTTGTAGGATTATCAGCTTCTGAAAAGTCAAAAGTATCAAGTTGTAGATGATAACCATAATTAGCAAAGAAAGGTATTTATTTTATAGAAGAATGTATAGTATTATTATAAGTAAATTCTACCAATGGCAAAAGAATTGTCTAATCATCTTATTGGTCGTTGATGGTACATCTTAAATATTGCTCCAAAATTTGATTAACATGCTCCGTTGGTCCATCGATTTGAAGATGGAATGCCAAAAATAGTTTTATATTTACTTTTAGTATCTTGAAAAGAATCCACCAAAATCTTCATACAAATTGAGTTCTCCTATCTAATATTATATCCTAAGATAATCCATGATAGCGATAGATATTATTGAGAAAGAACTTAGCTGTTCTTCACATGTAATAGATTTTGTACATAATACAAAATGTGCCATTTTGGTAAAATAATCTACTATCACAAATATAGAGTCATAAGAACCTAAGATTGAAAGATCTGTGATGAAATCCATAGAAACAAAAGACCATGGTTGTTCTAGAATGGATAATAGTTGAAGAAGTTTGTAAGGTCAATGATAAGGGATTTTTGATCTTGAACAAATGTTGCATGACTGAATAAAGTCTTTCACACTTTTACATATTTGTAGCCACCAAAAATCTCTAAATATAAGTTCTAAAGTCTTGTTGTATCCAAAATGTCATACTGTTGGAAAATCATGATGTGCTTGAAGAACACATAATCGTGTTTTTTCTTTTAGAGCATATAATCGACCTTCAAAATAAAATAGGTTGTTTTTGAATTCAAACTGAGAAGTATATTAGAACTTAAAAGAAAGATTCTTAATATTGTAAAGAAGAGGATCAGAAGATATACTTGATTGGATTTGTTTTACTAGGATTGAATCAATAATTAATGTTGATTTCATTACTCGAAGATCAAAATACTCTGGCTTCAAAAAAATTATTCTTTGTTGATTAAAAGATGCACCTCCTTCTTTTGGAGTTAGATTAGAATATCTAAAAATGGCATCTAATAAACCTTGTTAATTTTTGAGTTGTTATGTGATCTTGAAATCAAATCTTGATAAAGACATGCTCTAATGGACTTAGCAATGATTCAAAACACATACTGATATGAAGTATCTAAGATTCTTATAGTCCGTTGTCGTATTGTGATATGATTATATGATAAAAATATGACTAAAAATGATTTTTTTTAATTAATATTCTATTGTATTAGTTCAACAAGAATTCAAAATATATTTAATAAGGCTTTTATGAATGCCTCTTAGCCTATTTTCTTATCTTAATAGCAAGAATATAAAAGTTAGTTAGTATTTTTACTTTCAAGGATATAGAAACTTTTTTACTATCTTAGAAATGCCATAAATTATTAAAATCAGGACAGTAGAGATAAATGGTTGATATGGTTGATACTAGGGTCAAGTTGAAGATAGTATTGGAATAAAAAATCCATAGGATTGATTAGATTGATACCTAGAGGTCGACCATTTGTGAGACAAGGTCAAAATCAGACCTCTGGTCACTAAAACAATTACCTAGGACAAATTAGGGATTTACTCAAAGATCAAAGATTAGAATTTTGAGAGCTAGCTTGGGAGTGGTTCTAGGAATATAAGACTTTCTTTCATAAGATTTTTGATGACTTAGCAATTATTGTTCAAAGTTAGGGTTTGTATTGGTGATTTGGATTTCATATAATATAATTAGGGCTAGTAATTTTGGCTAGTTTGTGCAACTAGTATAATATCTACAGTTCAAAATTTGGAACTATTTAGATTATTATGTGTGTTAAGTGTACACAAAGTTTTGTGATAATCTAATAATGTGCTTTAGAGATATCTAGTTTTTAGCACAAGAGGATTTCAGAAGTTGGCAGTTTGAGGTTGGATAGAGTTTTTGTGATATCTAGAGATCTACCAATTAGATTAAGGTGAAATTTGGCATGGCATTGAAAGACTTGAAGATCAAGCTGCACACTAATTTTGAGTCAAAGTTAATGGTTGGAGAAGAAGAAATCACCATTGAGATTTTTGCTTCACTTTTCAAGTTACTAGCCGAGTGACATTAGTACAATTTTTGGAGGTTTTCTCACAATCTGTAAGTTGAATTAGACTAAAAATTCTTAAATATATAGAAGACTTACATTGACAATCACATGTAAAATTTTACATCAAATGGATGGTCAGATTAGAAGTTATAGCTTGTTAAAGCTCATTGATTAGAATTGAGGCTTATAAGAAAAATCTAAATTGCTTAAATATGAAAGTAATAAGATGATTGAGGTTTATATGTGATTGAGGCTATTAAAAAAAGATTATTTTTTAGTACTTTTGAATCAAAATTTGGATTGTATTCTTCTCATATACATGGAACCTATTAGGATTTTTTGGATGTTTGTAAAATAAAACCTTACCTTCCACAACTAGATGCCCGGTGCATTCTCAAGCAAGATAATACATAATACATTGATGTATATAAGGTGATTGGATTAGAAGCACCTTCTAGTTGATGATGCCATTCTTCAAATAATTCCATAATTACAAGAAGTTCTTTGTGGTAGATTTCATAGTTAATCTCGGCTGTTGAAATTTTTTTGGAATGAAAACCTATTACGTGAAGTTTATCATTTGTTCCCATTTGTAATAAAAAAGCACCCAAAGCAAAGTCTAATGTGTCTGTTTCCATAAAAAATACCTTAGTAAAGTTGACGCGATACAAGATTGATGTAGAAATAAAGACCAATTTCAAAGTTTCAAAAGATGCTTCAGCTTCTTTACTCCACTCAAGTTTGTCTCTGTAAGTCAAATGTATAAGTGGAGCTACAACTTGTGAGAAGTTTTTGATGATGATCTGATAATAGTTGGCAAAGTCCAAAAAACATTGGACATCTCTTGTCGTTTTTGAAATCTTCCAATCCATAATTGTTTGAACTTTCTTAGGACCTATTATAAGTCCATCATTTGAAATGATGTATTCTTAGAAGTCGACTTAAATAGTATGGAATATATACTTTTTAATTTTGGCATAGAATCTCGCATTTCTTAATTTTTTTATACACGATGAATATAAAATTCATGTTTATTTGTGTTCTTAGAATAGATCAAGATGTCATCCAAATAACAGATAACAAAATCGTCTAAAAATTCTCAAAAAGCATCATTCATTAGATATTGAAAAGCTACTGGTACATTTATAAGTCCAAAAGATATGACATTGTATTCACAATATCCAAATATAGCTTGAAATGAAGTCTTCTATTTATCTCCTTCTTTAATACGTACTAGATTGTAGGCTCTTCATAGATCTATTTTGTGTAGATTTTAGCTTGATTTAGGTGATCGAGAAGTCCAGATATCAAAAATAAAGGATACTTATTCTTGATGGTGATCTTGTTGAGTCCTCGATAATCAATATACATCTGTAATGATCCATCTTTCTTCTTTACAAATAAGATTGGAGCTCTTGTTGGTGCTTTGGAATAGTGTATGAAGCTCTTGGCCAGATTTTCTTCAATATATTCTTTGAGTTTAACCATTTCATTTTGTGATAAACTATAGATTGGTCCAAATGGCAGTTGTGCTCCTTCTTGAAGGTCAATTGAGCAATCATAGGGACAATGTTTTGAAAGAGTATTTGCATTTGTCTTTTCAAATACATCTTAAAATTCTTGATATTGGCTACAAATGCCACTTGAAGGCTTTACATCATTAGGAATAGTTGTGGTGTAAATAACACAAGGTGATACTTCTTTTTCAATATGTAAGAAAGCTCTCACATCTATAAACATAGGTTCTATTGTGCTAGACTTATGACTTTTTATTAGATTAATTTCACTCTTAATTATACTTTTAGAAAAGTCAAGAGCACAAGAAAATCAATCTATGCAAGGATTATATTATTTTAACCACAATAAACCTAAAATGACTAGATTAAAAAGAGATCTAATTATATTAAAGATTGTGTAATTACTATGACCATTTATTACTACATCTATAAGAAGTATTTCATAAGAAACATCTCCAAAAGATAATGGACAACCATCTATGACTTCTACATGAACATATTTAGTTTTTTGTATTAATAGTATTTTATGACTATTAACAAATTATACATCTAAAAAATAAGCTAAGGCTTCTAATTCTATTAAGGCAGAGGCTTTATAATTATTAGGTCCTAAATACACATCTATTATAAAATAAAGAGAGGGTTGTGAGGAAAAGATAGGACCTTCATTGAAAATTGTACAAGATTCCAGTTGCACGATGTTGTATTGTAAAGACTGTTAAAGTAAATGAAAGATAAGGTAGAACGTAAAAGATATTATCTTAGATAAGTTGTTAATGGTCAAAGGATAGTAATAAGATGAAGGAAAGTTACCAAGGTGGTGGCTAGGGTTTTAAGTAGCGGCTAGGGTTATAGGTGGTAGTTAGGCTTGTAGGTGGCGACTAGGGTTTAAAGTGGCAGCTAGGTTAAGAAGAATCTAAAATTTAATTGGATGAAAGTAAGATGAATGCTAGCCAAAATGGATGTAACCTCTACCTATAAGTAAAGGGTGTTGGAAGTGAGAGGTATCTCATTCCACACTTCTTTTCTATCTGACCTTCCTAATTTCTACTTATTTGTGTCTTACTTATTGTGATTTTTCAATAGGTTATGGACTGACACACACTTTGTTGTGATATTCAAGTAAGTTGAAGTCATTTTCTCATTGTTATTCTTGTGTGGAATAGATCTTATGGTATTTACTGATGTTAGAGATTGTATGATATAATCTAGTGTTTTGACTTATGGAAGTTTTGATTTGGGCCTTATAAATCTCTTACATCAGTTTGAAGGTTCTTAACTCTTAGGATTGAGTGATTAAGACCTTATAAAAAGACCTTGATAGTGTCTTTGATTTTGTGGTGAGAAAGTAAGTTTTATGAGTGGAAGAACTAGATGGTGAGGTTGATAGGAGTTCACATACTTGTTAGAAGCTTCAAAAGTTGATTTGGGAGTGTTTGGAGTGAAGAAACATTTACTTATTCATAAGAGGGCATTCTGAGATTTTGTTAGTACAAAATTGTTTTCGTGATTTTAAGCACATAAAGACTCTTTTTTTTGATATTTTTTGATAGACCTCTTCTAAGACATGGCTTCAAGTGAGGGTGAAGGTTTGAGACTGATTGAGAAGTTTAGAGGTGATAATTTCTATCATTGGAAGGTCAAAATGGAACTTTTGTTGGCGTCTTTGGACCTTTGAGACATTGTTGATGAAAGTGAAGAGCCTCCAAGCATGCATGTTGATGCTAAAGAGAAGAAGGACTTCACAAGATGAGAAAAGAAGGCTTTTGACATGATTGCCACTAATTTGAATGAAGCCAATTTTTCTCACATCATCTCTTGCAAAGGACCAGCAGAAGCATGGAAGACTCTTTGCAACATATATGAGAGCAAAAAATTGTCCAATATCATCTTCACAAGAAGGAAATTCTTTACTTGCAAGATAGAAGAAGGTGAAGACCTCATGGCTCATATCAACAAGCTAAAAGTTCTTACTAATCAACTTGCAATTATTGACAAGTCTTTAAAAGAGAGTGATATTGTCATAACCTTGCTTATGAGCCTTTCCAAGTCCTTCAACTACCTCATTGTGGCATTGAAATCCATCAAAGTAAAAGAACTCACAACAGATTATGTCACTGCTAGACTTGCCCATGAAGTGACCAAGAGGAAAGAAAAAGAGCCCGAAAGTCAGGATTCGGCTTTCTTTTCAAGGCAAGGCAAGGAGAGTCATTCCAACCAATGTGGCAATGTGAAAACTTGTTTCATTTGTGGAAACCAAGTCACTTTGCTCGAAATTGCTACAAGGCTAAGAAATGAGATAGAAAAAAAGTAAACAATATTTGTAATGAATATGGAGGTGATGATTATGCATTCATGGCAAGTGAAGGTACTTCCATGGTTGCCATGTCCAAGTGGATCATTGATTCTGGTGCCACCAAGCACATGACTCCATACAAGTATTCATTTGACACTTATGAAGAGATTTCAACAACAAATATTTTCATGGGAGACAATGGCATAGTACAAGCTATTAGAATGGGCTCTATTATTATAGAGATTTTTGTAAAAGACCAAACCAAGAGGATCAGATTGAAAGACGTCTTACATGTGCCAAAGATGAAGAAAAACCTCTTTTCGGTGAGTATACTTGTTTGACATGATTGTAAAGTACAATTTGATAAGAATGGATGTTTTGTGAAGACATTGGAAAGAAATCATATTACAAAGGGCTTTAGAGATGGCAACTTCTACTTCATCAAGTGTAAGAAGGCGAATGAAGTTGAAGTGGCAGCATTTGCTGAATTTTCTCAAGATCAAGACAAGTTTGGCATTTGGCATCAACGCCTTGGTCATTTGAATGCCATGAGCATGAAGGAGCTCCAATCCATGGTAAGTGGCTTAGATCTTGGTCATATAAGCCACAATGCTATGACACTTACTTATGAAGGTTGTATCCAAGGCAAACAACAAAAGGCCTTATTTCCAAGTAGAGTTGCAACACGTGCAACCAAGTTATTAGAGATTGTCCATTCTGATGTTTGTGGACCTATGAGGATGCCATCAATAGGAGGTGCAAGGTATTTTGTTACATTCATTGATGACTTTTCAAGAAAAGTATGGATTTTCATCTTCAATGCAATGAGAGAGTGTTTTACAATGTTTAAGGAGTTTAAGGCACTTGTGGAGAAGCAATGTGAATGTAAAATTAAGTTATTGCATATGGACAATAGAGGTGAATATATGTCAAAGCTATTCTATGATTTCTTAAAGTTGCATGGTATTACAAGACAAACTTCTATTCCTTACATTCCTCAACAAAATGGAATTGCTGAAAGAGCAAATTGGACCATTGTAGAGATGACAAGGAGTATGCTTCATGCATAACACCTTGGACATGAATTTTGGGTGGAAGCAGTGGTGAATGCAGTATACATAAGAAATAGGTGTCCTACAAGTGCACTTACATCAATGACGCCGGAAGAAGCTTGGAGTGGAAGAAAACCTTGTGTTTCTCACATGAGGACCTTTAGATGCATAGCATATGCAAAGATATCTGATTGTATGAGATCAAAATTTGATACAAAAGGTACAAAATGTGTATTTGTTGGATATTGTGAAGGTACAAAGGCTTATAGGCTCATGTATGTGGAGACTAAAAAGATCATCAAAAGTCGTGATGTTGAGTTTTTGGAGAACAAGAGTGCTTGTGAGCACTTAGAGATGTATCCAAGTAGAAATAATGGTGTATTTGTGGACACATCTTCAAATTCAGCAAAGAAGGAAGAAGACAAAGATAATGATGGTTGTAAAGGTAGAAATGAAGATGAAGAGGCAAAGAAGGTGGATAAGAAGGCATCTACAATTGCTAAGACCAGCAATGAAGAGCATGAAGATGTTGATGATGATGGTGATGAGGATTATGAATCTTTGAGTGAAAAAAGACTATCTTCAAAAGAAAAGAAGGTTGGAGGTGACCATGGAGTGCAACAAGTTGATTCTTCTTCAAATGAAAAGAGATATCCTTTGAGAGATAGAAAACAACGTGGTGAATAGTGGAAGGACCACATTTTTCTTCAAATAAGTAAAGAACATGCCAATATTGCACTTCTTGCTGATCTGTTGAGTTTATGTGATGCAATGAAGTCCACGGATGCTATGAAGTGGGAGAATGCTATGGAAGAAGAATAGAAATCTTTCATGGATAATGGAACATGAGAATTGACTCAACTTCCACCAAATCAAGCTTCAATTGGTTATAAGTGGGTGTTTAGAACAAAGAGGGATACAATGGGCAATGTTGTGAGGTATAAGGCAAGACTAGTAGCCAAAGGCTTCTCAGAAGTTGTTGGTGTTGATTTCAATGAGACATTTGCTCACGTGGCCAAATTCACCACCATTAGAACCATTGTGGCAATTGAGGCAGCAATGGGCGTGGAGATGCATCAAATGGATGTGAAGATGGCTTCTTTGAATGGAAAATTAGAAGAAGACATCTACATAGATCAATCTCAAGGATTTGTTGAAGAAGGCAAACATCACCTTGTGTATAAGTTGAAGAAATCCTTGTATGGGCTCAAGCAATCATTAAGGACATGGTAGCAATGTATCGACACCTTCTTTGTGAATGAAGGATTTGTGAGGAGTGAGGTTGATCATTCCATGTATGTGATGCAATCAAAAGCCTTTTTGCTTATTGTTATTCTTTATATTGATGATTTGAACATCTTGACCAATACTTTAAAAATAATGGATTGATTGAAGGCAAAGCTAGAAAAAGAATTTGAAATGAGTGATTTGGAAGAGCTCCACTATTGCTTAGGAGTAGAGTTTGTGAGAGATCGAACTAAGAAGATCATAACATTGAGCCAAAAGAAGTTAATTGAAGAAGTATTGAAACAGTTCAACAGGAAGAAGTGCAAGTCCATTGGAACACCTTTGGAGGCAAATTTGAAGTTGATGAAGCTCACGGATGAGGAATTTGCTAAAGTTGAAGAAGAAATGAAAGATGTTCCATACAAGGCAACAATAGGCTCACTTATGTATGCAATGGTTGGTACAAGGGTGGATCTTGCATATGCGGTGAGTATTGTGGATCAACACATGTTAAAGACTGGACCAATTCATTGGGCAACCATTAAGAAGATTTTGAGGTACCTAAAAGGTACTTTGAACTTCAAATTGTGCCTTGGTGGTAATAGTATTACATTGCATGGATATTATGATGCGGATTGAGCTCGAGATACAAATGATAGAAGATCAACAATAGGATATGTCTTCTTTGTTGGAATGGGAGTAATTTCATGGAATTGCAAGAGACAACCAACAATTGCAAGATCTACAATGGAGGCGGAATACATGGCAATAAGTCATGGTGCAATGGAGGCAATATGGCTAAGACAAGTTTTAGAAGACATTGGATTTGTGCAATTGGAAGCAAGTCCAATGAAGTGTGACAATCAAGGATGCCTTGTTTTTGCCAAGAATCCAAAGCATCATTCAAGAAAAAAATACATTGACATTCAATATGACTTCATACGGGAGAAGATTGAGATAGGAAATAATTGACATGAAATATTGTGCAATGGAAGACATGCTTGCTGATTTACTCACAAAAGCATTGGTGAAAGATAGACATTAAAAATTGATAAAGGGATTAGGTTTATTAGCCTTTGACCAATACCAAAGTAAGAGTGTTTAAATAAATGGAGGATAAGTTAGAAGGTAAAAGATATTATCTTAGATAAGTTGCTACTTTTCATAGGGCAGTAAAATGATGAAAGAAAGTTATTTAGGTGGTGGCTAGGTTTTAAAGTGGAGGCTAGGTTAAGAAGAATTTAGGATTTAGTTAGATGAAAGTAAGATGAATGCTAGCTAAAATGGATGTCACCTCTACCTATAAATAAAGGGTGTTGAAAGTGAGAGCTATCTCATTCGACACTTCTCTTGTATCTAACTTTGCTGATTTTTACTTACTTAAATCTTGCTTATTGTGTTTCTTCAATAAACACCACTATATGGTGAAAATATAAATAAAAAAGTTATTATTAATATTTAGTCAACTTGGATGTTAAAAACAGTGGCTATTTTCAGTGCCAATATACAGGGTCTGTTAATGTCTTCGCACCAGTGTCATCTAAGCAAGTACCATCCATACCAACTGGACAACTATGATCATTTTCCAACCTTACATGGAATAAGCCTAGTAGGTATATACCAGTGGAGACACCCAATATGCATGATGGGGGTGCAAGAAGACCACTTCATTGTTTCTATTGTAGACCAAGTTGGTCATTATGCCAGTGAATGTTCCAATCTCAAAGCAAGTGATGATTACGCACGAGTGTGTAGGAATTACAAGCAAACGAGGCATACTTATCAAGAATATAATGCCTCATCTAATTTCCATAAACGAGATCACCAAGTCCAAAGCCAAAGAAAAATTGAAGAAATAAATGAAGGTTTTCAAGATTCTTCGATAAATCGGGTAGAATTAGTCCGAGCCGTTCTTACCAAGAGTCAAAAAAAGGAGAAAGGAACAATTCAATATTTGGGTGAGTTTGATGTGAAAGGCCAATTTGATCCAATTACGAGGACATCCAATCCAGATCTTGGTATGGGTCTCTTATCTTGTATAAGACCTAACTTAGTTGGATAATCCAATGAGGTCCCAAATAGAGGGCTTTGGTTCTATTTCAATCTATTTCATTCTCTATTCCGTTTTAGGGGAAACATCCTTTCCATGGAAAGATCTTCTTAGAGACATGAATTTTGAGGAAGTATTGTCGGTTGTTCTAATTCGGAGTCCAGGGCAGGAAAAAAAGGAACCACACGGAGTTAAAAGGGAGGAAAGAATAAGAAAAGAGGCATTCGGAGATCAAGATTTTGGAGTCAGAGAACTAGCTTCAAGCTCCTCCAAAGGGGTAGAATTGGATTTTCATAGGATTTGGAAGAACTTTTGCAATCATTGCTGAAAGTCACTGTTTGTATTGGTGATTTGGATTTTTTTTTACAATAAAGATGAGGCTGATACTCTTGATTGTTTTGTAAAATTGAAGAAACTTTTGTTGAAATTTAGAGGTATCTAGAGGGTTGAGTATGTCGAGTGCATGCAAAAAATTATGTTAATATGAAAGAACACATAGAGGATATTTGACCATTAGTGTAAAGAAGTATCGGAAGTTAGCAGATTGGGGTTGTTTAAGATTTCTGTAATATTTGGAGATCTACTAGCTGGAATAAGGTGACTTTGCATTGTCGTACTGTAAATGCTTATAGTATATAAAAATTAGTTAAAACATATTATATGTTGATAAATCTAAATATGTGTTAGAGTGGCTAGTGGATTAAATTAAAAGGAGTTAGTATAAGAAACTTTACTTTGTTTCTTTACTTCTTTTGATTCTGACATTAATATATATATAAATATATATATATATATATATAGGACCTAAATGTTTAGTATGAAGCCTTGGGAGAAGGTGGAAACCTAAGGATAAAAATCTAAACTAGTAGGAGGCTAATTGAAAGGGATGAAAGTAAGGGATGGTCGGATGAAGGCAAGAAATGGAGAACTTCATCCTTATTGGTCGAATACCATGCCCAATGCCTGCGACCTTAAGAAGGGTTTTGGCGACTTCAAAGGAGGCATTCGGAGATTAGAAGCTAGGATTGTAAAGTTTAGGGTTTGGAGAACAATTTGTATAGAAAAATTAGAGGATTTGGAATTAGGGTGAAAAAGTTATAACCGTTTGAAGTTAAGGTGTTTATTTAAGACATACTGTTACTCTTTTGAGAGTACGAAGAGTTTTACAGTAGCTTTTGAAGATCGAAAGGTGCGACTGGATGTCAATTTCAAATCCTACATCTTTCACGAAAGAATTATTGCTTTTGAAGTTTATATGAAGGAGTTGTAAGGAGTTGAAGGCGGCGCTTCCAAATCAAAGGCAGTAAGTAAGCGGTTTTGTTTGTAGTAATGGTTGGAGCCATAACTTGAGTATTCGGATGAATTTTTGGCTCAAACTTTTGGAGAATGTAAATTTTTGAGTTAAAAAGCTATGTATACAAATTTCGTGGAATTTGAGCTTGTATTTTGTGAGATATGAAGAAAATTGCACGTAGATGTATAAAGACAAGGGTTTGAAGCGATTGTTAGGATTTTCAAGATATCTCAAGATCTGCAATGAATTTGCGGTTGAAAATTGTTGTAGAAGTTAATAAGAATACATCAGTACCTTATGTAAAATTTGAGTTTTTTTGGACGGTTGGATTAGGAGATATGAGGTGTTGAAGTTCGAGAAATTCTCCACATAAGAATAAACAAGGTTTTAAAAGATTTTATCATATTTTGCAAGTTGTGGATTACTTGAGGATTGTGTATTTGGTGTAATTATTCAAAAGGGAAAAATTATATATAAACTTAGGACTTCCCTTATTTTCAAGCTTGATTGAATAATTAGTGACAGCCAGAAGCCCAGTATTTTTTTGAGGCAAACTCTCTCTATCCCAACAGCGTGGTAAGTCGAGGACTTTTAGGTGGCAGTCAATATACATCAGTGTAAATTAACGACATTTTCTTGCAACCTGTACGTTAGATTGGATTGAAACTTCTTGAGCATTTGGAAGGCTTGTAAAGATACTAGTCATAGAAGTTTATAACCATTGGACAGTTTTACTGAGAATTATAGCTCGTCGAAGCTTGCTATTTTGGATTAGGGTTAAAAATAAAAATAAAAATAAAAATAAGAAATAAAATAAAATAAAATAAAAAATAAAAAATAAAAAATAACAAAAGACTTGTATTTATAATATCTTGAAGTTATTAAAAATAGTGTTTCTAAGTATTTTGTAATGAGATTAAGCTTTTATATTGAAATCCGAAATAATTATATTTAGATGGTTGAAACCCACTAGCCTATCCGGATACTTGCAAAACATTGTTTTATCTTCCACAGCCAAACACTCGGTACATTCTCATGCAAGATAGCACATAATACAACATAAGTGGTGAACCTGACGTAAAAGCTTGAGGTTGAAGGTATTGGATTTCGTTTATTTTTATTTTATTTTATGAAGAACGAGAATAAAAATTTTGAAGGATCATTGTGAGGAGCTTCAAGTGGAGCTTCTGGTGGAGTTTCTTCTAAAGGACAGGGTATGTACATGGATCCATCCATTGCTAGTATGTTTCAAGCCTTATCATTAT
This sequence comes from Physcomitrium patens, assembly GCF_059467195.1. Lineage (NCBI taxonomy): Eukaryota > Viridiplantae > Streptophyta > Bryopsida > Funariales > Funariaceae > Physcomitrium > Physcomitrium patens. Next base: position 7,971,302 of record NC_143426.1, read on the forward strand.
GTATGTAGCAACAGCAAAGCAATGATTGCAAATGAGCTTTAGCAACCAAAGCTTTGCAAGCAGTGGTCAATAAAATTAACCTGTTTGATGGAAGGAATATTTTAAAGTATTTAAGATGTTATGTTTGAGAAATAGAATTAAATCGGGTTTTTGAGAAGAAAATAGTTGAATTATTTGGACTAGCCACGATATCGAAGATAAGAAAACATACTACCTCAATTATAGAGTATTATGGAAATTCATGGGAGATTTATTCACATGCATTAAAAGATGAATATTTCTTAGAAGACACTAATTATGTTACTAAGAAACTATTTCTAGAATGGATTTAGCAGCTTAATAAGAATTTGCAAGCAACAGAGCTACCAAGGGAATTTAAGAGGTAGTATTCTCAATTATTGAAGGTAGAAAAATTGACATTAGAGCCAAACAAGGTTGGATTATTTCTTCAAGCTGCTGATGGAGAATTACAAGGGAAATTGGAGTTTGCTTCTTGAAGACAAAAAAGAAGATGAAGGATTGACAGCAAAGTAGAAAAATATTGAAAATGTGGTAGGTTTGCTTGCAAAAAGAGAAAAGAGGAAGGATAGGAGTAATATTCCTAAAGCAGTACAAGCACCTAAAATTCCAGTACATACAACATGACCAACAATACCTATTATTCAACCTTTAACATCTTTATTAAAGAAAGGAGAGATGGGGATTGAAAAAATTATACGTGGAATGTGAGATCTTCAAATCAAATTGGCAAGACTTGAAGAAAATACTTCTATAAACAATTTGAAGAATGTTTCAAAATAAAGATATGTATATTGATTTCTTTGGTATGATAACGCTTCACATATTAGGAAGGATTGCAATGAATTTAATAATATGATACAACAAAGAATTATTTATTTTAAAGATGGAAAGATTGTATTAAAGGATACAGAGGATCTCCTTTAAAATAATTTTGGCAAAGGAGGTATGTGAGCATTGGTTCAAGATTACTTAACAAAACATGGAGTAGAATCACCAGAGAGTGCAAGTTATGGTGCTAGAGTAGATGATGACTTTGGTAGAAGTATAGAAACTAGTGAGTTTTGGACTTCTACTATTTCTACAATAAAAAAAGAGAAAATGCCTCGGGAAGCGTTCTTGAGGACTGTAGCTATAATACGAGGTGCAACAGGTTGGAAAGTTCATGTTGAATCTCTTTCAATTCATGCATATATTGCTAAGAGCCAACATGAAGCTTTGATGGAAGAAAAGAGACGAGGAAATTTTGATTATACAAGAGAAGAAAATTCTTCTAAGAGACAAATTTGAAGAAATAAGGCTTGTGAGGCGATTTTACAAGAATTGCTTATAAAAGATACTTTAGCATCATTGAAAGAAAAAGCAAAAGAGATAAAAGATAAGGATAAATCAATTCCTCATAAGCTACTTTTTGATATTGAAGCGGCAATAAATTTAAAAGCGGTGTTGGAAGAACATATATTAAATGCTAAGGTGGAATTCACATTGAAAGTGATTTTAGAAATTGCAAAGAAGGAGTTTCATGATGTTATCATTGACAGCATTAAGCAAAAGAGGCAATTAATAAGCGAAGTTGGAATGAGTCATGCTATTTATGTAGGATTATATAAAGATGAAAAAGAGGTTGATAATAGTTACAACTAATCAACAAATGAAAAGAATGGATATAATCGATGAGTACATTTTGAAGATTATAGTAATAAGGAAATGGAAGCTTCAAGCCATTATATTCGAAAATATTGGGCAAGAGCAACTATTGAAGTATTGGTGAAAGTAGGAGATATAGAAGAACCAATTGTTGCTTTAGTTGATCATGGTTCCGAAATAAATCTTATGTTTAAGGATCTTTATAAGAAGCCAAAATGGCCAATTGATATAGAACCTAGATGGGTAATATGAGTAGCTAATAATATACAAAGTAAATTATATGGAGCTTGTCCAGATGTCAAAATTTGGATTGGAGATGTTGCAACAAAAAAATATTTCTTTGTTCAAGATACAACGTCTTATCCATTGATTTTAGGACAATCTTATATTACGACAACACGGATGGAAATAAAGTACTAGACGATGGTTTTGCTTATGTAAGGGTACGTAGTAAAGTTGGAAGGAAAGCCATACAATTTTTGATAGTACCTCTTAATCATGAATGGAATCGAGATAGATTGAGGGAGAAACCATTGCCAAGGGTTGTTGAAGGATTTATGGATTTTGGAGAAGTACTACTATAAAGCGAGATTATGGAGGTATAAAAGAGGAGGTACTCTCATGAGATGAAGGTACCTTTGATGCGAGTTTTATTGGTATTTTTGAGAATAGAAATATTATGTATAAGAAAGTTGATGATTTTAAAAGAAAAGAAAAAAAAAGATTATATAGTATAGAAATAGAATTATGCAAGTTAGGGACATTAGAAGATGATGAGAAGATTTTAGGTATTTATGAAGAAAATAGATTGGAGGATTCTTTAAAATTAATTGCATCTATTGGATTAGAAGATAATGATAAGATTGTGGAAATTTATTTGAGGGAGGTTTATTCTATACTTGAATCTTTTCAAGCACCAGAAGTTATTGTAGAGACAAAATATAAAACAATAGATAAAAAAGTAAAACCTATTGTCAGACCTTTACTAGAAGATTTTAAGAAACAAGTAGAAGAAGTATCAAAAGAAGAGAGTTTAAGAGATCCAAAGAAGATTGGACATCAGTTTATAAAGGAGACTTTTGAAGAATTGAAGATTGGATGTGATGGTTCCTTATTTCCAACAAAAATTGAATATTTTAAAAAAATGCTTACAAAATGAGGTAAATCATTTTCCTTTGGATCTCGTGAAATAGGATGTGTAGATCCTAATGTTGTTGTTCCTATGGTTATCTTTACAGTACCTCATGTACCTTAGAACTTAAGGCCAATTCTCGTGCCAAGAGCACATTTACCTTAATTGGTGGAATTATTGAAAAAAAAAATACAAATGAAAGTTTTGGAGCCTTTTTTTGCTCCATATTCTAGTCATTGGTTTATGGTGCCTAAGAAAAATAAATTGTTATATTTTATTCAAGATATGCAGCCAAAGAATGTAGTAACTATAAGAAATGCACATATAGGATCTTCAGTAGATGAGTTTGTAAAAGCGTTTGCGAGAAGGATAATTTATTTAATAGATGATTTATATTTGGGTTATGATCGATTTCAACTTGCACATGGAAGTAGAGATCTAACAACAATGAAAATGCCACTTGGATTACTTAAAATGTGTACTCTCCCTCAGGGTGCTACTAACTCAGTTGCACATATGATGAATGGGATGAACAAGGTATTAAGAGACTTCATTTATGAAAAAACTATACCATTTTTAGATGATGTTCCTATTAAAGGATGAAAAGTAGGAGAAAAAAATGAAACTTTAGATGAGAGGGGATGTTGCAAATATGTTGTTGATCATGTACAAGATTGTGAAAAGATTTTAACTTGACTTGAAGAGGTTCATCTTATACTTTCATGAGTAAAATCTACATTTGGAGTGTAGAAAGTTTTTATTGTTGGACATTTGTGTGGGTTTTATAGGAGAAAGCCAGACCTAATCAAAGTTGATGCAATTAGAAGAATGAAAGATTCATGTGACTCTTTAATGAAAGTATGCAAGTTTTTAGAGGCTTGTGTATTTTATCATATATGGATTTTTCATTATGCTCATGTAGTGGATCTATTGTATAAATTATTACGTAAGGATTATTAATTTAAATGGGAAAGAAAGCATATTGAAGCAATGCAGAAGCTAAAGATGTTATTGGTGACACCTCCAATTTGAAGAAAAATTGATTTTGACTATAATAAACAAGTAATTTTTATTGTGGATACTAATCCTATTGCTATTGGATGGACTGTGGGTGAAGATGATTCAAGCAGAAATAGATTTGCAATTTAATTTGGAGCTAAAATTTTAAGTATTCGTCAACGTGCATATTTGCAAGTCAAAAGAGAACTTTAGAGAGTTATTTCGGCTATGAAAGCTGAAAGGAATTATTTGATTGGTGGAGCAGTAGTAATTGAAATAGATCGCTTGCCATTGCTTGGAATGATTACTAATTGTTCAACGCCGGATATTACAATGTTAAGATCGATTGCTTATATTAAGTCATTAAATCTAGAATTTAAGCATATTTATGGAAAGGACAATTTAGTAAGAGACATGCTATCTCGAGCAAGATATGAAAGAGAAGACGAAATAGTTGAAAACATTGATGATATTGGGTCAAAATTCTATTCAGTATTAAATCTTAACAAAGAAGACAATCTATTTTTTGAAGAAAATTATAAAGGAGAATTATTAGATATTGGTCATTACTTGAATACCTTGACTAAGTAAGAAAATTGGTCTACAGAAAAATTTAAATAAACAAGAAAAAAAACATATGGATTTTTGCTTCAAAAAGGATTCTTATGGAAGAGACCAAAGAAAGAAATTGGAATGCCACAAAGAGTGATAGGCAATAAGGAAGAGAAACAAAAATTACTAAAAAGGTTTCATGATAGTTTATGGGCAGGACATAGAGGAATTTGGGCTACTTTTGCTAAACTTAAGGAACGATATTGGTGAAAAAATATGTATGGAGATGTGCTCTTATTTGTAGAATCATGTGAAATTTATCAAGGATATTCTAATATACGACATCGAGATGGTCTTCATCCTACATATCATCTAGCTATTCATTTTAAGTAGGTTATTGATTTGGTTGTTATGCCAATCGGGTTATGGCAAATGAGATATTTGGTCTTAGCTTGTGAAGATTTAGCAAATCAAGTAGAAAGAAGAGCATTGAGAACAAAAACTACGGAAGAAATTTGTAGATTTTTGCTTGAAGATGTTATTTGCTACTACGGATGTGTATGCAAAATCACTGCAGATCATAGAGAATTAAAAGCAAAAAAAGCTTGTGAATTCTTTGAAAGATGTAGAATTAAACTATCACTGACTATTGCTTATAATCCTGAAGGAAATGCAAAAAGTGAACATGGTCATCCACCAATTGTGAAAGCATTAGTTAAAGCTGGTAATAGAAAGGTTAGAGAATGGCCGCGACTTTTATCATTTATATTATTGACTAATCGAATAATTCATTGCTTTGTAATGGTGTCGTATTACGAGCTATCTTGCTTGAGAATGCACCGAGCATCTGGTTGTGGAAGATAAAATAATGTTTTGCAAGTATCCGTGTAGGCTAGTGAATTTCAACCATCTAAATACAACTATTTTGGATTTCAATGTAAAAGCTTAATCTCATTACAAAATATTTAGAAATAGTATTTTTAATAACTTCAAGATATTATAAATATAAGTCTTTTATTATTTGTTAGTTTTATTTTATTTATTTTATTTTATTATTTTATTATTTATTTTAAATCCTAACCCTAGACAATGAGCCTCGACAAGCTGTAATTCTCAATGTGATTGTCCAATTATTATAAACTTCTACCACTAGTGTCTTTGCAAGCCTTCTAAATGGTCAAGAAGTTTCAATCCAATCTAACTTACATGTTGCAAGAAAACTTGGAGAATGTATTATAAATCAAATAAAAATTGGCTTATTTGGTGCATATCAGAGGATGCACAAGTTAAGAGGGGGTGGATGTCATGTTGTAACATGACTATATGATGAAAATATTAATGAAAAAGATATTATTAATATTTAGTCATCTTGGATGTTAGAAACAGTGGCCAATACAAGTGCCAATATTGAAGGTCAGTTAATATCACACCACCGGCATCATCAAATTAAGTACCCTCTATACCAATGGGACAACCAAGATCATTTTTCAATCCTACATGGAACAAGCCTACTAGGTATATACCAGTGGAGACACCCAATATGCATGATGGGAGTGTAGGAAGATTACTTTATTATTTCCGTTGCAGACTAGGTTGGTCATTATACCAGTGAATGTTCTAATCCCAAAGTCAGTGATGATTACGCACCAATGTATAGGAATTACAAGCAGACGAGGCATACTTATCAAGAATGTAATGCCTCATCTAATTTCAATAAATGGGATCACCAAGTCCAAAGCCAAGGAAAAATTGAGGAAATAAATGAAGGTCCTAAAGATTCTCCAATAAATTGAGTAGAATGAATTCGAGCCGTTTTTACCAGGAGTCGAAAAAAGGAGAAAGGACCAATTCAATATTTGGATGAGTTTAATGTGAAGGGCCAATTTGACCCAATTATGGAGACATCCAATCCAGGTCTTGGTATGGGCTTCTTAACCAATATGAGATCTAACTTGGTTGGGCAATCCAATGAGGTCCCGAATAGAGGGCTTTGGTTCCATTTCAATCTATTTCATTTTCTATGCCATTTCAGGGAAAACGTTATTTCTGTGGAAAGATCTTTTTAGAGACATGAATTTTGGGGAAGCGCTGTCAGCTAGTCTAATTCGGAGTCTAGGGCGGGAGAAAAGAGGACCACATGGAATTAAAAGGAGGAGAGGATAAGGAAAGATGCATTTAAAAATCAAGATTTTGGGATCGGAGAGTTGACTTCAAGCTCCTCCGAAAGGTGTAGAATTGGATTTTTATAGGATTTAGAAGAACTTTGGCAATCGTTGATGAAAGTCAGTGTTTGTATTGGTGATTTGGGTTTGTTTTGTAATAAAGTTAAGGCTGATACTCTTGATTATTTTGTAAAATTGGAAAAACTTCTGCAGTTGAAATTCAGAGGTATCTAGAGGATTGAGTATGCCGAGTGCATGCAAAAGTTTGTATTAATCTAATGGAATAGATAGAGGTTATTTGACCATTAGCATAAAGAGGTATTGAAAGTTAGCAGATTAGGGTTGTTTAAGGTTTTTGTAACATCTAGAGATCTACCAACTGAAATAAGGTGACTTTTGGCGTGGTAAGTCGAGGACTTATAGGCAGCGGTCAAGATACATCAGTGTGGATTATCGGCATTTTCTTGCAATATATAAGTAAGATTGGATTGAAACTTCTTGAGCATTTGGAAGGCTTGCAAAGATACTAGTAGTAGAAGTTTACAACCATCGGACAGTTATATTGAGAATTACAGCTCACTGAAGCTTACTGTTTAGGGTTAGGATTAAAAATAAAAATAAAAATAAAAATAAATAAATAAAATAAAATTAAAAAATAAAACTAAAAAATAACAAAAGATTTGTGTTTATAATATCTTGAAGTTATTAAAAATAGTATTTCTAAGTATTTTGTAATGGGATTAAGCTTTTATATTGAAATCCAAAATAATTGTATTTAGATGGTTGAAACCCAATAGCCTACCTGGATACTTACAAAACATTGTTTTATCTTTTATAGCAAGACATCTGGTGCATTCTCAAGCGACATAGCACGTAATACGACAATGGTCCCTATTGTAATTGGACAAATTTGTTTTCCAAGACATTGTCTTTTTTGACAGTTATATTCTTAATTTTGTAGTGTTGTCACTTCTTTCCATAATGGTGAGCTGTGTGTTTAGGTTCTCCACAATATAAGCACAATCCTTCTTAATGGCGATGAGTCTTTTCTTGCTTGTTAAGAAGTTTAAAATGTATTACATTAATTTGCTTATCCTCTGCTTCTGAATGTATGTGTTGAGTTGATGTTGGTATTGCCATCGAATTCTAATAATGTTGAGGCCTATTTGTATGATTCTCAGATCAAAATTCAAGAAGTTGATTGTCGTATTTTACTACAAAGTCAATTGCTTAATTCAATATTTGAGGATCAAGTAAGTTGAACATCAATTTTTTTACTTCATATTATAATTCCTAGAAATATTGGCTAATAAGTGAAACATCATCTCAATTGATATCAATTGCAAGTTGTCTAAACTATGAAGCATATAACGTTACATATCAATTGTCTTATTGCAAAATATAGATCTTATTAGTTGCAATATGAGTTGCATCATGTTCTCCATATATGGACCAGAATTATGCCAAAAAAACCTCCAGATTATCATATATTTCATTTCTTCATTTAAAAAAAGATGAATTTTAGGATAGTGCTGAATGTTGTCGTAATGTAATACAACTATATAATAAAATTATAATCAAAATTGAATTTCTAATTAATATATAATTATCTTAGTTTAATTATAATTTAAAGTATCTAAACATGGCTTTTATAAAAGCCTCTTAGGTTATTTTCTTATCTTAATAATTAGAAGGTGTCATGGACATACTCATATAAGCTAGTAATTACATATACAAATAGGTGGAAGTAACTAAAATTAAGTAAAAGTAAATTAATTCTATAGTATTTAATATGGAAGCTTCTTAGAAGCTTCACTAATGCTGCTTTGACTTCATAGGTGTCTTTAATTGACTTTTTGGATTAGAAACGTGGTCAACAAGTTGGCCATGTACCACACATGTTGTTAGCTTGAAGATCAAGCTAACTATGAAGCCCACACGTAGAAAAACTTACCTTGTAAGTCAACGCATGTGTCCTACAAAGTCAACACATATTAGAGGTCGTATAGAACGTCGCCACGTAGCTCCTAATTAGATAGTATATATAGAGACAAGAGTAAAGCCCTCTTCACTCTTGTCAATTCTTTTCTTGCTTCCCATCTAGTTTCAAGGGTCTCTAGTTTTCTTGTCTTTTGGCAATAGCCATTCTAGTTTTTCTTTCAATATACATACTTATTTATTTATATTTTATTATCTTTCTTTGAGTGAAGGCTTATTTATCTAAATTACTTTTTCATCGAGTACTTGTCCTTGACAGATTGACAAGAGTACACCTACAATATCAAAGCTTTGTCTAATCTTGATTAAGAGTGGATTACCCCTTTTTCTTGATAAGATATAAGCATATCGGAAGTTGCGGATTACCTTCTTCTAAACTGATATTGTTCTTAGTATTTTTTTTGTTCTCAAGTCTTCTCTTCTATTTGTCTTGAGCGATATTAGACATCTTCTCTTTTCTAAGTGTTATCATGGCAGAACCTGTTGAAATGAAGAGTGCAATGACACAAATGCAAGAGCAATTGAGGGAGTTAATACTTGCGATGCATCAACTCAATTTACTACCACAAAGAGCAACAAGATTGGCAAGAAGTGAAGATATAGAAATGGTTGGAGTTGCTTCAATATTTATACCAAATAATGTCCTTTCTCCTATGGTGGAACGTCCTTCAAATGTTAGAGAATCAAGAATTGCCCTACCCGAGAAGTTTGATGGCACCAGATTCAAGTTTCAAAGATTTATCAATCAAGTGCAATTTGTGATTGAACTTCAATCCCAAAGCTATCCAACTCTAAGATCGCAAGTTAGATTCATTAGTATGATTCTTTCAAGTTCAGCACTATTGTGGTTTTCATCTTTTCTTGAATGACGAGATCCAATATTGGATAATCTAGAGGCTTTTCTAGCGTGTTTTGATCCATGTATGGAGAACATGATGCAATTCATGTTGCAACCAATAAGATCTATATTTTACAACAAGACAATCGATCAGTAACGCTGTACACTTCACAATTTTGACAACTTGCAACTGATATCAAGTGGGATGAAGTTGCACTTATTGACCAATTTCTCTACGGATTATAATATGAGGTAAAAAAATTAATACTCAACTTACCTGATCTTCAAACATTGAGTCAAGCAATTGACTTTGCTGTGAAGTGTGACAATTACCTTTTTGAATTTCGATCTAAGAACTGTACAAGTAGACCTCAACGTTACTATAATTCAATGGCAACACCAACACCTCTTCAACACATACATTCGGAAGTAGAGGATATGTAAATTGATACAGTACGTTTTAAACCTCTTACTGAGCAAGAAAAGACTCGTCGTCGTCAAAAAGGATTATGTTTATATTGTAGAGAACCAAAGCATACTGTTCAACATTATCCAAAGAAATGACGCAATCACAAAATTAAGAATATAGCTGTGAAAGAAGACAATATGTCAGAAAACGAGTTTATCCAGCTACAATAGGGATTGTGCGGCTAAAACCTTGCACAACATCTAGTAAAGGTCCTATTCTCTCCTTAGAGCCCTTTCCTTGTTTTACATTAAATATTATTTTAGGACCTAAATATTACAAAGTCTCTGTATTATTAGATTCAGGAGCCTCAGCATGTTTTTTAGATGAAGAATTTACTAAAAGACATAACATATCTTTAGTAAAGAAAACTAAACCTGTTCATGTAGAAGTCATAGATGGTCGATCATTGTCTTCTAGAGATATTACTCACGAAATCCTTCCTATAGAAGTAATAATCAATGGTCATAATAGTTTTGTAGTATTTAATATCATTAGATCTCCCTCTAATCCAATCATTTTAGGTTTATCGTGGTTAGAAAAATACAACCCTCAAATAGATTAGATTTCTCGAACTCTTACTTTTTCTAAAAGTATAACTAACAGTGTAGTTAATCAAGTAGAGAGTTATAACTCCAGTTCAATTAAACCCGTATTTATAGGTGCAAAAGCTTTCTTGCATGCTGCTATGAAAGAATCACCATATATTATTTATGCCACACCTATTTCTACTGGTGAAAAGACTTTAAGTGGCATTTCAAGCCAATATCAAGAATTTCAAGATGTATTTGAAAAAAAGAATGCGGATACACTCCCAGAACATCGTCCCTATGATTGTTCAATTATCCTTCAAGAAAGAGCACAATGGCCATTTGGATCAATCTATAGTTTATCACAAAATGAGTTGGTTGAACTCAAGGAGTATATTGAAGAAAATCTAGCCAAGAATTTCATACGCCATTCTAAATCTCCGGCAGGAGCTCCAATTCTATTTGTGAAGAAAAAAGATGGATCATTGCAGATGTGTGTTGATTATCGAGGACTCAACAAGATTACCATCAAGAATAGGTATCTACTACCTTTAATATCCGGACTTCTTGATCAACTGAATCAAGCTAAGATCTATACAAAAATAGATCTCTGGCGAGTATACAATCTAGTATTCATCAAAGAAGGAGATGAATGGAAGACTACGTTTAGAACTAGGTATGGACATTTTGAATACAACGTCATGCCTTTTGGACTTACAAATACACCAGCAGCTTTTCAACATCTAATGAATGATGTTTTTCGAGAATTTTTGGACGATTTTATCGTCTGTTATCTAGACGACATCTTGATCTATTCTAAGAATCGAGAAGAATATAAACTTCATGTTCATCGTGTGTTACAAAAATTAAGAGATGTAGGACTCTATGCCAAGATAGAAAAGTGTATATTCTATACTATTCAAGTCAATTTTTTAGATTACATCATTTCAAATGATGGACTTATGATGGATTTTAAGAAAATTCAAACTATCATAGATTGGAAGATCCCAAAAACGGTAAGAGATGTCCAATATTTTTTGGGATTTGCCAACTACTATGGGATCTTCATCAAAGACTTCTCTCGAATTGCAGCTCCACTTACACATTTGACTTGTAAAGACAAACTCCAATGGAATCAAGAAGCGGAAATTGCTTTTGAATCTTTGAAGATAGCGTTTGTTTCTATACCAATCTTGTATCGTGTTGATTTTTTCAAAGCATTCTTTGTGGAAATAGATGCATCAGACTTTGCTCTGAGTGCGGCTTTACCACAAATGGGAACAGATGACAAACTTCATCCAGTAGCCTTTAATTCAAGAAAATTCTCAGCACCAGAAATCAATTATGAGATTCATAACAAAGAACTTCTTCCAATTGTGGATTCTTTTCAAGAATGGCATCATTATCTAGAAGGTGCTTCCAGTCAAGTCATCGTATATATGGATCACAAGAACCTCGAATATTTTATGTCAGCACGCATATTAAATCATCGTCAAGCTCGTTGAAGCATGTCTTTATCAAGATTCGAGTTTATCATCACTTATCGGCCAGAAAAACAACAAGATTTGTCCGATGCCTTGTCTAGATATTCTTATCTTGCACCAAAAAAAAGAGATGCAGCTTTTGAGTAACAAAAAATGGTTCTCTTGAAGCCGAAGTAATTTCATCTTCGAGCAATAAAATCAACATTGACTATTGATTTAACTTTTTTAAAGCAATTCTAATTAAGTATGTCTTCAGACCCTCTTGTTCATGATATCAAGAATAATTCTTCTAAATCTCACGATCCCTCTAAATTTGAATTCAAGAACAACCTATCCTATTTTAAAGGATGCCTATATGTTCCAGAAAGAGAAGCATGTTTACATATTCTTCAAGCTCGTCACGACTTCCCAGCAACAGGACATTTTAGATATATTAAGACTTTGGAGCTGATATCTAGGGATTTTTAGTGGCCTCAAATGTGGAAGGCAGTCAAAGATTTTGTACAATCATGTGATGTTTGCTCAAGATCAAAAACTCTTCATCATCAACCTTTTGGACTTCTTCAGCCATTATCCATTCCAAAACAACCATGGTCTTCTGTTTCTATGGACTTCATCACGGATCTTCCAATCTCAGGTTCTTATGATTCTATATTCATAATAGTAGATCATTTTACTAAGATGGCACATTTTGTACCATACTCAAAATCTATCACAGGTGAAGAAACAGCTAAGCTCTTTCTTGACAATATCTATTGCTATCATAGATTACTCAAGGATATTATATCAGATAGGAGAACTCAATTTGTATCAAGATTTTGACAGACTCTTTTCAAGATTCTTAAATTGGATATAAAACTATCTTCGGCATTCCATCTTCAAACTGATGGACAAATGGAGCGTGTTAATCAAGTTTTGGAGCAATATTGTCACGGCGATAATCATGTAAGCTAATAATTACATATAGAAATAGGTAGAAGTAAGTAAAAGTAGATAAAAATAAGTTAATTCTATAATATTTAATATAGAATCTTCGTAGAAACTTCCTAGACGCTGCTTTGACTTCATAGGTGTCTTTAATTGACTTTTTGGATTAGAAACGTGGTCAACAAGTTGGCCATGTGCCACACATGTTGTTAGCTTGAAGATCAAGCTAACTATGTGGCGCACACGTAGAAAAACTTGCCTTGTAAGTCAAGGCATGTGTCCTACAAAGTCAACACATATTGGAGGTCCTATAGAACGTCGCCACGTAGCCCCTAATTAGATAGTATATATAGAGACAAGAGTGAAGGCTTCTTCACTCTTGTCAATTCCTTTCTTGCTTCTAATCTAGTTTCAAGGGTCTCTAGTTTTCTTGTCTTTTGGCAATAGCCATTCTAGTTTCTCTTTTCAATATACATACTTATTATTCATATTTTGTTACTTTTCTTTGAGTGAAGGCTTACTTGTCTGAATTGTTTTTTCATCGAGTTCTTGTCCTTGACAGATTGACAAGAGTGTATTTATAATATCAGAGTTTTGTTCTTCTTGAGTAAGAGTGGATTATCCCTTTCTCTTGACAAGGCATAAGCGTATTAGAGGTTTGCGGATTACCCACTTCTAAACTGATATTGTTCTTAGTATCTTCTTTGTTATCAAGTCTTTCTTTTCTTTTATCTTGAACAGTATCAAACAAATTTTTCTTCTTAGTGTCATTATGGCAGAGCTTGTTGAAATGAAGAGTGCAATGGCACAAATGCAAGAGCAAATGAAGGAGTTAATGCTTGCGATGCATCAACTCAATTCACCAACACAGAAAAGAACAAGAATAGCAGAAAGTGGGGATATAGAAATGATCAGAGCTGCTTCAACATCTACAACAAATCACGTTCCTTCTCCAATTGTACAACATCCTATAAGCACTAGAGAACCAAGAATTGCCTTACCTGAGAAATTTGATGGTACGAGATCAAAGTTTCGAGGGTTCATCAATCAAGTACAATTGACAATTGAACTTCAACCGCAAAGCTATCCAACTCCAGGATCACAAGTCAAGTTTATTGGCACTCTACTTTCTGGTTCTGCATTATCGTGGTTTTCGTCTTTTTTTGAATAACGAAATTCAATATTGGACAATTTGGAAGCTTTTTTGGCGGAGTTTCGATCTATGTATGGTGAACACGATGCAATTCGTGTTGCAACAAATAAGATCCGAATTCTGCGACAAGAAAATCGCTCTATAACAGTGTATGCTTCACAATTTCGACAACTTGCAATTGACATCAAGTGGGATGATGCTGCACTCATCAATCAATTTCTTTATGGATTGCAATACGAAGTAAAGAAATTGATGCTCAACTTACCTGATCCTCAAACTTTGAATCAAGCAATCGATTTTGCGGTAAAATGTGATAATCGACTTTTCGAATTTCGATCTGAGAATCATTCACGGGAACCTCAACGTTATTACTCAATGGCAACATCAACATCTTTGCCAAACATACATTCGGAAGTAGAAGACATGCAAATTGACGCTGTCGTATTACGTGCTTTCCTGCTCGAGAACGCGCCGGGCGTCTGGCTGTAGAAGGTAGTATGGAGATTCGCCGATAGTCAAGCAGTCTATCAGTTTTTGACTGCTGGAATATAAACGACTGCAACAATGTACCGTAAATCTATACGGGTGCTCTTCGACTGCTTGTCAAAGTCTTTTTTTTTTTCCCAGCCGGTAGGTCTCTAGACGTTACAGAGAACCCCGAACAAGCCAAACTGTTAATCTTCAATACCCCTTTGTACTTACGATCTTGTATCCACTGACTGTCCTGTTAGATTAATCCAATAAATTTCATTCACTCCGCATACTCAATCCTATAGACACCCCTTTAATCCTTCAATCACAGACGTAACTCGATTTTACAAAATAGTCAAGAGTATTCAAACCCACTTCATTTAAAAATCCCGGTTCACCATTACAACACTGACTTCAGCAGCTATTGCCTCAGTCTTCCCAAAACTCTACGAAGAAGAAAAATCCAAATTCTATGTCTTTCCTTCCCAGACCCGAAGCATGAAGCTCCTCTCTCTAATTCCCTTGATCTTCAAAAACATCCAAAAAAAAAATCGAACTGGTAACCTTGCAAAAGCTTGAAAACTAGCTCCCCTTGATTTCCCTAGAGAAAAAAAAAAACCCCCCCCCCCCAAAACTATATCCCACCTAACCTTATCCTCTGAATTTCTTCAATCTTCCGTCTTAGATCCGGAATTGGCTCCCACCTCAAGCTTGGATACAAAATTGGCTCTCGCCGTCAAGCTTTCTCCTCCGTTTTTGCCTTTAAGAAATCCATTTACCGAAAACAACGTTCCCTGAGACGGCACAGAGAACATGACAGCCTGAAACAGAATCGAACCCCGTAATCGGGACCACATTGAGTCGCCCGACCAATTCAGGTCCAATATTGGGTAAGATGCCCTTAGTAACCTGGATGTTCCCGTAATTGGGTCAAATTGGTCCTCGCGTCAGATTGGCTAAGACCCGTAGTAAG
This sequence comes from Physcomitrium patens, assembly GCF_059467195.1. NCBI lineage: Eukaryota > Viridiplantae > Streptophyta > Bryopsida > Funariales > Funariaceae > Physcomitrium > Physcomitrium patens. The sequence continues at coordinate 7,986,652 of NC_143426.1, forward strand.
ACCTAGATTTCCCGTAATTAGACTGCACTGGGTTGACCGGCCAATTCAGGTCTCATATTGGATAAGAGGACCCGGATTAGATTATCGAAATTGGATCCAATAGGCTCCTCGAACCCGTCTTATGAATTGGTCCTTCTCTTCCTGCTGACTCCCGTTATTGGAATCGAATGGAGCATTTCAGTATGCCCCGGCTGACTGTAACGGAGTGACTGAACCTGACCACTCAGTATTTCCACTGGAGTTGGTCGATGCTTCCAATATTTGAGGTAACTGAATATTAATAAAATTCCCCTTTCTTTTTATTTTCACTGTATACAAGTGTTACAATACGACATCCACCCCCTCTGAACCTGTGCATCCTCCGGTATGCACCAATTTATCCAATTGCTGTTTGATTCAGAATATATCGCCTACGTCTTTGTCCAGTTAGTCGTCGTCACCTTCATTATCCATATCACTTTCATCTTCTTGCTGCGGAATCTCTGTACCTTCATTAAGGTCTTCCATATTCATCTCCGCGTGTCTTCGTTTAAATATTTTTACTCGCTTCTCTGCAATTGGTATTTTCAATTTTGTACCATCTAACTCCCGTAATGAGTAAGTCGCATTATCATGAACAGTTGTTACAACATATGGTCCAAACCAACGTTTTGAAAATTTCCACAAAGTACTATGTTGATTATCCAGACTATTGTCATAAACAAGTACCCAGTCACCTTCCTCGATTGCTTTTGGTCTCAATCGATGTTGCTTATCGAATCGCGCCTTGTTTTGTAACCTTGCTCTTTTTAACCTTTCCAATGCTATCTGGACATCTTCCGTTCTTTGCTCCAATTGTCGAATCCTAATAGCCAGAAGTTCTTCTCTTGTCAATCCATCTTCCCATGGTAGCATACTCCAAGTAAGTACCTTTTCTTCAATCGGCATAATTGGTTTTTGACCTGTCATAAGTTCTACTGGCATATATCTTGTCACCGAACTATGTGTTGTTCGATCAGCCCATAATGCAAATGACAAAAGCCGTGGCCACTGTTTAACCTTCCCATTACAAGCTTTAACCAATGCTTTCACAATCGGCGAGTGACCGCGTTCGCTTTTCGTATTCCCTTCCGGATTATAAGCAGTAGTCAGTGATAGTTTAACTCCACATCTTTCAAAGAACTTACGAGCTTCTTGTGCATTTAATTCTCCACGATCTGCAGTGATTTTTCCTACGCACCCGTAACGACAAATGACATCTTCAAGCAAAAACCTACAAATCCCCTCTGTAGATTTTGTCCTCAATGCTCTTCCTTCTACTTGATTTGATAAATCTTCACGAGCTAAAACCAAATATCTCATCTGCCATAACCCAACCGGCATAATAACCAAATCAACAACCCATTTGAAATGAATAGCCAGAGGATACGTAGGATGAAGACCATCTCGATGTCGGATATTAGAATACGATTGACAGATTTCACATGACTCTACAAATGAGAGCACATCTCGATACATATTTTTCTACCAATATCGTTCCTTGAGTTTAGCAAAAGTAGCCCAGATTCCTCTATGCCCTGCCCATAAACTATCATGAAACTCCTTTAATAATTTTAGTTTTTCTTCCCTTTTGCCTATCACTCGTTGTGGCATCCCAATTCCTTTCTTCGGTCTCTTCTATAAGAATCCATCTCGAAGTAAAAATCCATATGCTTTTTTTCTTATTTGTTTGAATTTTTCTATAGACCAATTCCCCTGCTTAGACAAGGTATTCAAATAATGACCAATATCCAATAATTCTCCTTCATAAGATTCTTCAAGAAATAGCTTGTCTTCTCTGTTGAGATTTGATATTGAATAGAATTTCAATCCGACATCATCAATGTCTTCAACCATTTCGTCCTCCCTCTCGTATCTTACTCGAGATAGCATGTCTTCTACTAAATTGTCCTTTCCAGTGATATGCTTAAATTCTGGATTTAGTGACTTAATATAAGCAATCCATCTCAACATTGCAATATCTGGCGTTGAACAGTTAATAATCATTCCAAGCAATGGCAAGCAATCTGTTTCAATTACTACTACTGCCCCAATCAAATAGTCCTTTTCAGCTTTCATAGCCGAAACGACTCCCCAAAGTTCTCTTTTGACTTGCGAATATGCATGATGACGAATACTTAAAACTTTAGCTCCAAATCGAACTGCAAATCTACTCCCATTCGAATCATCTTGACCCACAGCCCATCCAACGGCAATTGGACTAGCGTCTACAGTAAGAATCACTGGACTATTGCACTTATAATCAACCTTCCTCAATATTGGAGGTGACATCAATAATTTCTTCAATCTTTGCATTGCCTGAATATGCCTTTCTTCCCATTCAAATCGGTAACCCTTGCGTAATAGTTCATATAATGGATCCGCTATGTGAGCAAAATGAGGGATCTAGATTCGATAAAATACACATGCACCCAAAAACCTGCGAACCTCTGTTAAAGAACCACAATCCTCTTTCATCCTTCCAATTGCATCAACTTTAGTCGGATCTGGTTTTCTTCCGTAAGATCCGCATAAATGTCCAACAATTACAACCTCTCGCACTCCAAATACGGACTTCATACCCGATAATGTAAGATGAACTTCTCCAAGCCGAGTTAAAATCTTTTCACAATCTTGTATATGATCAACAACATATCTGCAACACCCCCTCGTATCTAAAGTTTCATCCTTGTCTCCTTTTTTGCACCCTTTTATAGGAACATCATCCAGAAAAGGCATAGTCTTTTCTGGAATAAAATCTCTCAATACCTTATTCATCCCATTCATCATATGCGCAACTGAGTTGGTCGCGCCTTGAAGAAGAGTGCACATTCTAACCAATCCAAGCGGTGTCCTCATCGTTGTCATATCTCTACTTCCTTCGGCAAGTTGAAATTGATCATAACCTGAATACAAATCACCCATTGAGTAGATCGCCCTTCCAGCAAACGCCTCAGCAAATTCATCCACAATAGGTCCAATTCCTGCATTCCTGACAGTTACAGCATTCACCGATTGCATATCTTGAATAAACCGTAGTGACCCATTCTTCTTAGGTACCGTAAACCATCGACTAGAATACGGCGCAAATGAAGGTTCTAATATTTTCATCTTTATCTTTTCTTTCAATAGTTCCACCAATTTAGGTAAATGTGCCCTCGGTACTAGAATCGGTCTTAGATTCCAAGGTACATGCGGTACAGTGAAGATAACCATAGGTGTTATAATATTTGGATCCACACACCCAATTTCATGAGATTCGAAGGCAAACGATCTACCTTGTTTAGCCAACATCTTTTTGAAGCAAGTAATTTCCTCCGGCAATAAAGATCCATCAGAACCAATCTTCAATTCTTCAAAAGTCTCTTCAGTAAACTGATGTCCAATACTCATTGGATCTCTTAAACTTGCTTCTTTTGATGCTTCTCCCATTTGTTCTTTAAAATCCTCTGGTAATGGTCCGACAACAGGCTTTACCTTCTTATCTGCCGTTTTATATCTCGTCTCTACTGTGACTTCTGGTGCTTGAAAAGATTCAAGCATGGTATAAACCTCTCTCGAATGAATCTCAACAATCTTATCATTATCTCCTAACCCAATAGATGTAATCAATTCCAATGAATCTTCCAGTCCATTTTCTTCATAAACACCCAAAATCCTCTCATCATCTTGCAATGTACCTATCTTGCGTAACTGTCCTTCAATATCATATAATCTTTTTCTTTCTTTTTTTTTAAAATCATCAACTTTCTTATACATAATATTTCCATTCTCCAATATACCAATAAAACTCGCATCAAAGGCACCTTCATCTGACGAGAGTACCTCCTCTTTTGTACCTCCATAATCTCGCTTTACAGTGGTACCTCTCCAAAATCCTTAAATCCTTCAACAATCTTTGGCAATGGTTTCTCCCTCAACCTATCTCGATTTCGTTCATGGTTAGGAGGTACTGTTAGAAATTGTACAACATTCTTCCCATCTTCGCTCCGTACCCTTGCATAAGCAGAACCATCGTCAAGTACCTTTGTTTCCATCCGTGTTGCCGTGATATAAGGTTGTCCTAAAATCAACGGATAAGACGTTGTATCTTGAACGAAGAAATGTTGCTCCATCGCAACATCCCCAATCCGAATTTTGACATCTGGACAAGCTCCATATAATTCGCCTCGTGTGTTATTAGCTGCTCGTATTGCCCATCCATGTTCCATATCAATTAGCCATTTTTTCTTCTTATAAAGATCTTTAGACATGAGATTTATTTCAGAACCATGGTCCACCAAAGCAACTATTGGTTCTTCTATATCTCCTACCTTCACCAATACCTCAGTAGTTGCCCTTGCCCAATGCTTTCGAGTATAATGGCTCAAAGTTTCCATTTCCTTGTCACTAGAATCTTCGAAACGTACTCGCTGATTATACCCATTCTTTTCATTTGTTGGTTGCTTGTAACCAATATCAACCTCTTCTTCATCTCTACATATTCTTGCATCAATAGCATGACTCATTCCAGTTTCGCTCATTAATTGCCTCTTTCGCTTAATGCTGTCAATGATAACATCATGAAACTCCTTCTTTGTAATTCCCAAGACTTCTTTCAATGTGAATTCCACCTTAGCATTTAATATACGTTCTTCCAACACCCCTTTCAAATTTGTTGCCGCTTCAATGTCAGAAAGTAGCTTATAAGCAATTGATTTGCCCTTATCTTTTGTCTCCGTTGTTTTTTCTCCCAATGATGCTGAGGTATCCTTTACAGGCAATTCTTGTGAAGCTGCCTCCCGAGCCTTGTCTCCTCGAGTTTGCCTCTTAAAAGAATTTCCTTCTCTAGTATCATCAAAATTTCCTCGTCTTTTTTCTTCCATCAAAGCTTCATGTTGGCTCTTAGCAATATATGCATGAACTGAAAGAGACTCAACAGGATCCTCCCAACCTATTCTTCCTCGTATTGTAGCTGCAGTTCTCAATAACGCTTCTCGAGGTAATTTCCCTTCTTGCATTGTAGAAACGGCAGAAGCCCAAAACTCACTAGTTTCCGTACTTCCACCAATTTCATCATCTACTCTAGCACCATAACTTGCACTTTCTCGTACTACTGTTTCATGCTCTTTTAAGTAATCTTGAACCAATGCTCTCATTCCTCTTTTGCCAAAATTGGTTTGAAGAAGATCCTCCCTATCTTTCAATGCTATCTTCCCATCTTTCCAGCAAATAATTCCCTGCCGTATCATATTATTAAATTCATTGCAATCTTTTCTAGTGTGTGAAGCATCATCACACTAAATGCATCTTTGTACATATCCTTGTTTTGAAACATTCTTCGAATTGTTTATAGAAGTATTCTCTTCAAGTCTTGCCAATTTGATTTGAAGATCTCGCATTCCTCGTATAATTTCTTCCATACCCATATCTGCTTTCTTTGACAAGGATGTCGAAGGTTGAACTGTAGGCATTGTCGGTGGTGTTGTACGTACTGGAGCTTTGGGTGCTTGTACTGTTTTCGGAATATTGCTCCTATCTTTCCTCCTTTCTTTTTTTGTAAGCAACCCCACCGCATCTTCAACGTTCTTCCACTTCATTGTCAATCCTTCATCTTCTTCTTTGTCTTCAAGAAGGGGTTCTAATTTCTCTTGCAATTTTCCATCAGCAGCTTGAAGAAATAGATCAACTTTGTTCGGCTCCAATGTCAATTTTTCTACCTTCGAAAATTGAGAGTACTGCCTCTCAAATTCCCTTAGTAGCTCTGTTGCTTGCAAATTCTTATTGGGCCGTTCAATCCATCCCAGAAACAGCTTCTTAGTAACGCGATCAGCATCTTCCAAGAAATATTCGTCTTTCAATGCATGCAAAAAATCCTCCCATGAATTCCCACAACGATCCGTAATCGATGTAATGTGGTCCCTTATCTCCTGTATCGTGGCAAGTCCAAATAGTGCAACCATTTTCTTCTCAGAAACTCGATTTAATTCCATTTCACGAACATAACATCTTAAATACCTTGAAATATTCCTCCCATCAAATTAATCAATTTTATTGACCACTGCTTGCAATGCTTTGGTTGCCAAAGCTTCCTTTCGATCATTGCTTTGCTGTTGCTGCATTGACAATGAGAAGGCTTGAAAAAAACTAGCAATAGACGGATCCATGTGCATACCTTGTCCTTTAGAAGACTCCCCACTAGAAACTCCTCCCAAAAATCCTTCAAAATTTTTATTTTCGTTTTCCATAAAAATAAAGATAAAATCAACCGAAATCCAATACCTTCCACCTCAAGCTTTTACGTCGGGTTCACCACTTTATGTCGTATTACGTGCTTTCTTGCTCGAGAACGTGCCGGACGTCTGGCTGTAGAAGGTAGTATGGAGATTCGCCGATAGTCAAGCAGTCTATCAGTTTTTGACTGCTGGAATATAAACGACTGCAACAATGTACCGTAAATCTATACGGATGCTCTTCGACTGCTTGTCGAAGTCTTTTTTTTTTTCCCAGCCGGTAGGTCTTTAGACGTTACAGAGAACCCCGAACAACCCAAACTGTTGATCTTCAATACCCCTTTGTACTTACGATCTTGTATCCATTGACTGTCCTGTTAGATTAACTCAATAAATTTCATTCACTCCGCATACTCAATCCTATAGACACCCCTTTAATCCTTCAATCACAAACGTAACTCGATTTTACAAAACAGTCAAGAGTATTCAAAACCACTTCATTTAAAAATCTCGATTCACCATTACAACACTGACTTCAGCAACGATTGCCTCAGTCTTCCTAGAACTCTACGAAGAAGAAAAATCCAAATTCTATGTCTTTTCTTCCCCGACCCGAAGCATGAAGCTCCTCTCTCATATCCCTTTGATCTTCAAAAACCTCCAATGAAAACCGAACTAGTAACCTTACAAAAGCTTGAAAACTAGCTCCCCCCGATTCCCCCAGAGAAAAATAAAACCCCCCTTCCTAAAACTATATTCTCCCCTAACCTTATCCTCTGAATTTCTTCAATCTTCCATCTTAGATCCGGAATTGGCTCCCGCCGTCAGAGCTTAGATCCGAAATTGGCTCACGTCATCAAGGCCTTCTCCTCCGTTTTTACCTTTAAGAGATCCATTTACCGTAAACAACGTTCCTTGAAACGGCACAGAGAACAGGACAGCCCGAAACAGAATCGAAACCCCGTAATCGGGACCACATTGAGTCGCCCGACCAATTCAGGTCCCATATTGGGTAAGATGCCCGTAGTAACCTCGATGCTCGCGTAATTGGATCAAATTGGTATTCGCGTCAGACTGGCTGAGGCCCGTAGTAAGACCTGGATTTTCCCGTAACTAGACTGCATTGGGTTGCCCTACCAATACAGGTCTCATATTGGGTAAGAGGACCCGGATTGGATTCTCGAAATTGGATCCAATTGGCTCTTCAAACCCATCGTGTGAATTGGTCCTTCTCATCCTTCTAACTCCCATTATTAGAATCAAATGGAGCATTTCAGTATGCCCCGACTGACTGTAACAGAGTGACTGAACCTGACCACTCAGTATTTGCACTGGAGTTGGTCGATGCTTCCAATATTTGAAGTAACTGAATATTAATAAAATTCCCCTTTCTTTTTATTTTCACTGTATACAAGTGTTACAACACGACAACGCGGTACGTTTTAAATCCCTAACTGAGCAAGAAAAGATTCGTCGTCGTCAAGAAGGATTATGTTTATATTGCGGAGAACCTAAGTTTGTCTCTACGCCAGTCTTATATCGTGTTGACTTTTTCAAGGCATTTTTTATGGAAACAGATGCATCAGATTTTGCCTTGGGTGCAGTTTTATCACAAATGGGAACAGATGACAAACTTCATCCGATAGCTTTTCATTCAAGAAAATTCTCAACAGCCGAGATCAATTATGAGATCCACGATAAAGAACTTCTTGCGATCGTGGATTCCTTTCAAGAATGGCGTCATTATCTAGAAGGCGCTTCTAGTCCAGTCACTGTGTATACAGATCACAAGAACCTCGAGTATTTCATGTCAGCACGCGTGTTGAATCGTCGTCAAGCTCGTTGGAGTATGTCTTTGTCAAGATTCGAGTTCATTATCACTTATCGGCCAGGAAAACAACAAGGTTTGTCTGATGCCCTATCTAGACGTTCTTATTTTGCACCAAAAGAAGGAGATGCAGCTTTTGAGCAACAAAGAACGGTCCTCTTGAAACCGGAGCAATTTCATCTCCGAGCAATGAAATCAACATTGACTGTTGATTCAACTTTTCTAAAGCAAATCCAATCCAGTATGTCCTCAGACCCTCTTGTTTATGATATCGAGAATAATTCTTCCAAGTCTCATGATCCTTCTAAGTTCGAGTTCAAGAATAATCTATTATATTTTGAAGGACGCCTATATGTTCCAGAAGGAGAAGCACGTTTACGTTGTCGTATTGTAACACGAGTATACAGTGAAAATAAAAAGAAAGGGGAATTTTATTAATATTCAGTTACCTCGAATATTGGAAGCATCGACCAACTCCAGTGCAAATACTGAGTGGTCAGATTCAGTCACTCCGTTACAATCAGCCGAGGCATACTGAAATGCTCCGTTTGATTTTAATAACGGGAGTTAGCAGGATGAGAAAGACCAATTCACACGACGGGTTTGAAGAGCCAATTGGATCCAATTTCGAGAATCCAATCCGGGTCCTCTTACCCAATATGAGACCTGTATTGGTAGGGCAACCCAATGCAGTCTAGTTACGGGAAAATCCAGGTCTTACTACGGGCCTCAGCCAGTCTGACGCGAATACCAATTTGATCCAATTACGCGAGCATCGAGGTTACTACGGGCATCTTACCCAATATGGGACCTGAATTGGTCGGGCGACTCAATGTGGTCCCGATTACGGGGTTTCGATTCTGTTTCGGGCTGTCCTGTTCTCTGTGCCGTTTCAAGGAACGTTGTTTACGGTAAATGGATCTCTTAAAGGTAAAAACGGAGGAGAAGGCCTTGATGACGTGAGCCAATTTCGGATCTAAGCTCTGACGGCGGGAGCCAATTCCGGATCTAAGATGGAAGATTGAAGAAATTCAGAGGATAAGGTTAGGGGAGAATATAGTTTTAGGAAGGGGGGTTTTATTTTTCTCTGGGGGAATCGGGGGGAGCTAGTTTTCAAGCTTTTGTAAGGTTACTAGTTCGGTTTTCATTGGAGGTTTTTGAAGATCAAAGGGATATGAGAGAGGAGCTTCATGCTTCGGGTCGGGGAAGAAAAGACATAGAATTTGGATTTTTCTTCTTCGTAGAGTTCTAGGAAGACTGAGGCAATCGTTGCTGAAGTCAGTGTTGTAATGGTGAATCGAGATTTTTAAATGAAGTGGTTTTGAATACTCTTGACTGTTTTGTAAAATCGAGTTACGTTTGTGATTGAAGGATTAAAGGGGTGTCTATAGGATTGAGTATGCGGAGTGAATGAAATTTATTGAGTTAATCTAACAGGACAGTCAATGGATACAAGATCGTAAGTACAAAGGGGTATTGAAGATCAACAGTTTGGGTTGTTCGGGGTTCTCTGTAACGTCTAAAGACCTACCGGCTGGGAAAAAAAAAAAGACTTCGACAAGCAGTCGAAGAGCATCCGTATAGATTTACGGTACATTGTTGCAGTCGTTTATATTCCAGCAGTCAAAAACTGATAGACTGCTTGACTATCGGCGAATCTCCATACTACCTTCTACAGCCAGACGTCCGGCACGTTCTCGAGCAAGAAAGCACGTAATACGACATAAAGTGGTGAACCCGACGTAAAAGCTTGAGGTGGAAGGTATTGGATTTCGGTTGATTTTATCTTTATTTTTATGGAAAACGAAAATAAAAATTTTGAAGGATTTTTGGGAGGAGTTTCTAGTGGGGAGTCTTCTAAAGGACAAGGTATGCACATGGATCCGTCTATTGCTAGTTTTTTTCAAGCCTTCTCATTGTCAATGCAGCAACAGCAAAGCAATGATCGAAAGGAAGCTTTGGCAACCAAAGCATTGCAAGCAGTGGTCAATAAAATTGATTAATTTGATGGGAGGAATATTTCAAGGTATTTAAGATGTTATGTTCGTGAAATGGAATTAAATCGAGTTTCTGAGAAGAAAATGGTTGCACTATTTGGACTTGCCACGATACAGGAGATAAGGGACCACATTACATCGATTACGGATCGTTGTGGGAATTCATGGGAGGATTTTTTGCATGCATTGAAAGACGAATATTTCTTGGAAGATGCTGATCGCGTTACTAAGAAGCTGTTTCTGGGATGGATTGAACGGCCCAATAAGAATTTGCAAGCAACAGAGCTACTAAGGGAATTTGAGAGGCAGTACTCTCAATTTTCGAAGGTAGAAAAATTGACATTGGAGCCGAACAAAGTTGATCTATTTCTTCAAGCTGCTGATGGAAAATTGCAAGAGAAATTAGAACCCCTTCTTGAAGACAAAGAAGAAGATGAAGGATTGACAATGAAGTGGAAGAACGTTGAAGATGCGGTGGGGTTGCTTACAAAAAAAGAAAGGAGGAAAGATAGGAGCAATATTCCGAAAACAGTACAAGCACCCAAAGCTCCAGTACGTACAACACCACCGACAATGCCTACAGTTCAACCTTCGACATCCTTGTCAAAGAAAGCAGATATGGGTATGGAAGAAATTATACGAGGAATGCGAGATCTTCAAATCAAATTGGCAAGACTTGAAGAGAATACTTCTATAAACAATTCGAAGAATGTTTCAAAACAAGGATATGTACAAAGATGCATTTAGTGTGATGATGCTTCACACACTAGAAAAGATTGCAATGAATTTAATAATATGATACGGCAGGGAATTATTTGCTGGAAAGATGGGAAGATAGCATTGAAAGATAGGGAGGATCTTCTTCAAACCAATTTTGGCAAAAGAGGAATGAGAGCATTGGTTCAAGATTACTTAAAAGAGCATGAAACAGTAGTACGAGAAAGTGCAAGTTATGGTGCTAGAGTAGATGATGAAATTGGTGGAAGTACGGAAACTAGTGAGTTTTGGGCTTCTGCCGTTTCTACAATGCAAGAAGGGAAATTACCTCGAGAAGCGTTATTGAGAACTGCAGCTACAATACGAGGAAGAATAGGTTGGGAGGATCCTGTTGAGTCTCTTTCAGTTCATGCATATATTGCTAAGAGCCAACATGAAGCTTTGATGGAAGAAAAAAGACGAGGAAATTTTGATGATACTAGAGAAGGAAATTCTTTTAAGAGGCAAACTCGAGGAGACAAGGCTCGGGAGGCAGCTTCACAAGAATTGCCTGTAAAGGATACCTCAGCATCATTGGGAGAAAAAACAACGGAGACAAAAGATAAGGGCAAATCAATTGCTTATAAGCTACTTTCTGACATTGAAGCGGCAACAAATTTGAAAGGGGTGTTGGAAGAACGTATATTAAATGCTAAGGTGGAATTCACATTGAAAGAAGTCTTGGGAATTACAAAGAAGGAGTTTCATGATGTTATCATTGACAGCATTAAGCGAAAGAGGCAATTAATGAGCGAAACTGGAATGAGTCATGCTATTGATGCAAGAATATGTAGAGATGAAGAAGAGGTTGATATTGGTTACAAGCAACCAACAAATGAAAAGAATGGGTATAATCAGCGAGTACGTTTCGAAGATTCTAGTGACAAGGAAATGGAAACTTTGAGCCATTATACTCGAAAGCATTGGGCAAGGGCAACTACTGAGGTATTGGTGAAGGTAGGAGATATAGAAGAACCAATAGTTGCTTTGGTGGACCATGGTTCTGAAATAAATCTCATGTCTAAAGATCTTTATAAGAAGAAAAAATGGCTAATTGATATGGAACATGGATGGGCAATACGAGCAGCTAATAACACACGAGGCGAATTATATGGAGCTTGTCCAGATGTCAAAATTCGGATTGGGGATGTTGCGATGGAGCAACATTTCTTCGTTCAAGATACAACGTCTTATCCGTTGATTTTAGGACAACCTTATATCACGGCAACACGGATGGAAACAAAGGTACTTGACGATGGTTCTGCTTATGCAAGGGTACGGAGCGAAGATGGGAAGAATGTTGTACAATTTCTAACAGTACCTCCTAACCATGAACGAAATCGAGATAGGTTGAGGGAGAAACCATTGCCAAAGATTGTTGAAGGATTTAAGGATTTTGGAGAGGTACCACTGTAAAGCGAGATTATGGAGGTACAAAAGAGGAGGTACTCTCGTCAGATGAAGGTGCCTTTGATGCGAGTTTTATTGGTATATTGGAGAATGGAAATATTATGTATAAGAAAGTTGATGATTTTAAAAAAAAAGAAAGAAAAAGATTATATGATATTGAAGGACAGTTACGCAAGATAGGTACATTGCAAGATGATGAGAGGATTTTGGGTGTTTATGAAGAAAATGGACTGGAAGATTCATTGGAATTGATTACATCTATTGGGTTAGGAGATAATGATAAGATTGTTGAGATTCATTCGAGAGAGGTTTATACCATGCTTGAATCTTTTCAAGCACCAGAAGTCACAGTAGAGACGAGATATAAAACGGCAGATAAGAAGGTAAAGCCTGTTGTCGGACCATTACCAGAGGATTTTAAAGAACAAATGGGAGAAGCATCAAAAGAAGCAAGTTTAAGAGATCCAATGAGTATTGGACATCAGTTTACTGAAGAGACTTTTGAAGAATTGAAGATTGGTTCTGATGGATCTTTATTGCCGGAGGAAATTACTTGCTTCAAAAAGATGTTGGCTAAACAAGGTAGATCGTTTGCCTTCGAATCTCATGAAATTGGGTGTGTGGATCCAAATATTATAACACCTATGGTTATCTTCACTGTACCGCATGTACCTTGGAATCTAAGACCGATTCTAGTACCGAGGGCACATTTACCTAAATTGGTGGAACTATTGAAAGAAAAGATAAAGATGAAAATATTAGAACCTTCATTTGCGCCGTATTCTAGTCGATGGTTTACGGTACCTAAGAAGAATGGGTCACTACGGTTTATTCAAGATATGCAATCGGTGAATGCTGTAACTGTCAGGAATGCAGGAATTGGACCTATTGTGGATGAATTTGCTGAGGCGTTTGCTGGAAGGGCGATCTACTCAATGGGTGATTTGTATTCAGGTTATGATCAATTTCAACTTGCCGAAGGAAGTAGAGATATGACAACGATGAGGACACCGCTTGGATTGGTTAGAATGTGCACTCTTCTTCAAGGCGCGACCAACTCAGTTGCGCATATGATGAATGGGATGAATAAGGTATTGAGAGATTTTATTCCAGAAAAGACTATGCCTTTTCTGGATGATGTTCCTATAAAAGGGTGCAAAAAAGGAGACAAGGATGAAACTTTAGATACGAGGGGGTGTTGCAGATATGTTGTTGATCATATACAAGATTGTGAAAAGATTTTAACTCGGCTTGGAGAAGTTCATCTTACATTATCGGGTATGAAGTCCGTATTTGGAGTGCGAGAGGTTGTAATTGTTGGACATTTATGCGGATCTTACGGAAGAAAACCAGATCCGACTAAAGTTGATGCAATTGGAAGGATGAAAGAGGATTGTGGTTCTTTAACAGAGGTTCGCAGGTTTTTGGGTGCATGTGTATTTTATCGAATCTAGATCCCTCATTTTGCTCACATAGCGGATCCATTATATGAACTATTACGCAAGGGTTACCGATTTGAATGGGAAGAAAGGCATATTCAGGCAATGCAAAGATTGAAGAAATTATTGATGTCACCTCCAATATTGAGGAAGGTTGATTATAAGTGCAATAGTCCAGTGATTCTTACTGTAGACGCTAGTCCAATTGCCGTTGGATGGGCTGTGGGTCAAGATGATTCGAATGGGAGTAGATTTGCAGTTCGATTTGGAGCTAAAGTTTTAAGTATTCGTCATCATGCATATTCGCAAGTCAAAAGAGAACTTTGGGGAGTCGTTTCGGCTATGAAAGCTGAAAAGGACTATTTGATTGGGGCAGTAGTAGTAATTGAAACAGATTGCTTGCCATTGCTTGGAATGATTATTAACTGTTCAACGCCAGATATTGCAATGTTGAGATGGATTGCTTATATTAAGTCACTAAATCCAGAATTTAAGCATATCACTGGAAAGGACAATTTAGTAGAAGACATGCTATCTCGAGTAAGATACGAGAGGGAGGACGAAATGGTTGAAGACATTGATGATGTCGGATTGAAATTCTATTCAATATCAAATCTCAACAGAGAAGACAAGCTATTTCTTGAAGAATCTTATGAAGGAGAATTATTGGATATTGGTCATTATTTGAATACCTTGTCTAAGCAGGGGAATTGGTCTATAGAAAAATTCAAACAAATAAGAAAAAAAGCATATGGATTTTTACTTCGAGATGGATTCTTATAGAAGAGACCGAAGAAAGGAATTGGGATGCCACAACGAGTGATAGGCAAAAGGGAAGAAAAACTAAAATTATTAAAGGAGTTTCATGATAGTTTATGGGCAGGGCATAGAGGAATCTGGGCTACTTTTGCTAAACTCAAGGAACGATATTGGTAGAAAAATATGTATCGAGATGTGCTCTCATTTGTAGAGTCATGTGAAATCTGTCAATCGTATTCTAATATCCGACATCGAGATGGTCTTCATCCTACGTATCCTCTGGCTATTCATTTCAAATGGGTTGTTGATTTGGTTATTATGCCGGTTGGGTTATGGCAGATGAGATATTTGGTTTTAGCTCGTGAAGATTTATCAAATCAAGTAGAAGGAAGAGCATTGAGGACAAAATCTACAGAGGGGATTTGTAGGTTTTTGCTTGAAGATGTCATTTGTCGTTACGGGTGCGTAGGAAAAATCACTGCAGATCGTGGAGAATTAAATGCACAAGAAGCTCGTAAGTTCTTTGAAAGATGTGGAGTTAAACTATCACTGACTACTGCTTATAATCCGGAAGGGAATACGAAAAGCGAACGCGGTCACTCGCCGATTGTGAAAGCATTGGTTAAAGCTTGTAATGGGAAGGTTAAACAGTGGCCACGGCTTTTGTCATTTGCATTATGGGCTGATCGAACAACACATAGTTCGGTGACAAGATATATGCCAGTAGAACTTATGACAGGTCAAAAACCAATTATGCCGATTGAAGAAAAGGTACTTACTTGGAGTATGCTACCATGGGAAGATGGATTGACAAGAGAAGAACTTCTGGCTATTAGGATTCGACAATTGGAGCAAAGAACGGAAGATGTCCAGATAGCATTGGAAAGGTTAAAAAGAGCAAGGTTACAAAACAAGGCGCGATTCGATAAGCAACATCGATTGAGACCAAAAGCAATCGAGGAAGGTGACTGGGTACTTGTTTATGACAATAGTCTGGATAATCAACATAGTACTTTGCGGAAATTTTCAAAACGTTGGTTTGGACCATATGTTGTAACAACTGTTCATGATAATGCGACTTACTCATTACGGGAGTTAGATGGTACAAAATTGAAAATACCAATTGCAGGGAAGCGAGTAAAAATATTTAAACGAAGACTCGCAGAGATGAATATTGAAGACCTTAATGAAGGTACAGAGATTCCGCAGCAAGAAGATGAAAGTGATTTGGATAATGAAGGTGACGAAGACGAACTGGATTAAGACATAGGGGATATATTCTGAATCAAACAGCAATTGGATAAATTGGTGCATACCGGAGGATGCACAAGTTCAGAGGGGGTAGATGTCGTGTTGTAACACTTGTATACAGTGAAAATAAAAAGAAAGGGGAATTTTATTAATATTCAGTTACCTCAAATATTGGAAGCATCGACCAACTCCTGTGGAAATACTGAGTGGTCAGGTTCAGTCACTCCGTTACAGTCAGCCGGGGCATACTGAAATGCTCCATTCGATTCTAATAACGGGAGTTAGCAGGATGAGAAGGACCAATTCACACGATGGGTTTGAAGAGCCAATTGGATCCAATTTCGAGAATCCAATCCGAGTCCTCTTACCCAATATGAGACCTGTATTGGTGGGGCAACCTAATGCAGTCTAGTTACGGGAAAATCCAGGTCTTACTACGGGCCTCAGCCAGTCTGACGCGAAGACCAATTTGATCCAATTATGCGAGCATCCAGGTTACTAAGGGCATCTTACCCAATATTGGACCTGAATTGGTCGGGCGACTCAATGTGGTCCCGATTACGGGGTTTCGATTCTGTTTCGGGCTGTCTTGTTCTCTGTGCCGTTTCAAGGAACGTTGTTTACGGTAAATGGATCTCTTAAAGGTAAAAACGGAGGAGAAGGCCCTGATGACGTGAGCCAATTTCGGATCTAAGCTCTGACGGCGGGAGCCAATTCCGGATCTAAGATGGAAGATTGAAGAAATTCAGAGGATAAGGTTAGGGGAGAATATAGTTTTAGGAAGGGGGGTTTTATTTTTCTCTGGGGGAATCGGGGGGAGCTAGTTTTCAAACTTTTGTAAGGTTACTAGTTCGGTTTTCATTGGAGGTTTTTGAAGATCAAAGGGATTAGAGAGAGGAGCTTCATGCTTCGGGTCGGGGAAGGAAAGACATAGAATTTGGATTTTTCTTCTTCGTAGAGTTCTGGGAAGACTGAGGCAATCATTGCTGAAGTCAGTGTTGTAATGGTGAATCGGGATTTTTAAATGAAGTGGGTTTGAATACTCTTGACTGTTTTGTAAAATCAAAATACGTCTGTGATTGAAGGATTAAAAGGGGTGTCTATAGGATTGAGTATGCGGAGTGAATGAAATTTATTGGATTAATCTAACAGGACAGTCAGTGGATACAAGATCGTAAGTACAAAGGGGTATTGAAGATTAGCAGTTTGGCTTGTTCGGGGTTCTCTGTAACGTCTAGAGACCTACCGGCTGGGAAAAAAAAAAAGACTTTGACAAGCAGTCGAAGAGCATCCGTATAGATTTACGGTACATTGTTGCAGTCGTTTATATTCCAGCAGTCAAAAACTGATAGACTGCTTGACTATCGGCGAATCTCCATACTACCTTCTACAGCCAGACGCCCGGCACATTCTCGAGCAGGAAAGCACGTAATACGACAACGTGTTCTTCAAGCACGTCATGACTTTACAGCAGCAGGGCACTTTGCATATAATAAGACTTTGGAACTCATATCAAGAGATTTTTGGTGGCCACAAATGTAGAAGTCAGTCAAAGACTTTGTACAATCATGTGATATTTGTTCAAGATCAAAAATTCCTCATCATCGACCTTACGGACTTCTTCAGCCATTACCAATACCAGAACAATCATGGTCTTCTGTTTCTATGGATTTCATCACAGATCTTCCAAGCTCAAGATCTTATGATTCTATATTTGTGATAGTAGATCGTTTCACCAAAATGGCACATTTTGTGCCATGTACAAAATCTATCACAGGTGAAGAAACAGCTAAGCTTTTCATTGATAATATCTATCGCTATCATGGATTACCTAAAGATATCATATCAGATAGGGGAACTCAATTTGTGTCAAGATTTTGGAGGACCCTTTTTAAGATTTTAAAAGTGGACATAAAGCTATCTTCGGCTTTCCATCCTCAAACTGATGGACAAACAGAGCGCGTAAACCAAGTCTTGGAGCAATATTTAAGATGTACTATCAACTACCAATAAGATGATTGGACAACCCTTCTGCCATTGGCAGAGTTTGCTTATAATAATACGGTACATTCTTCCATGCAACAAACACCTTTCTTTGCCAATTATGGCTATCATCCACGACTTGATACTTTTGATTTTTCAAAAGTTGATAATCCTGCAGCAGAAGATATGGCAAATCGGTTGTCAGAGTTATATGCAATAATGAAGACGCAATTGAAGGAAGCTCAAGAACGACAAAAGATAAACGCAGATCTATATCGTAAAGAGCAACGACAACTCAACGTGGGTGATAAGGTATGGCTACTTTGTCGCAATATCAAGACTACTCGACCTTGTGATAAGTTGGACTATCGTAGGCTTGGCCCCTTTTCTGTTTCCGAACAGATCAACCCAGTTGCATATCGGTTACATCTACCGGAGTCAATGAAGATTCATCCTGTATTCCACGTGTCTCTTCTTGAACCATATAAGACAGTGGATATACAAGGAAGAAGACAAATGCCACCGCCTCCTATAGAAGTAAATAATAATAAAGAATTTGAGGTGGAAGAGATATTAGACTCAAGGCAGTGCCAAAATAAGCTAGAATATCTTGTTCATTGACGCGGATATGATATTTGTGAACGCTCATGGGAGCCATCCAGGAATCTAGCAAATGCATCAGCTAAAGTCAAAGTTTTTCATCAACGACATCTATCAAAACCAAGATGAAAATCTCTCTTATAAAAGACATAAGATTGAGGCAAGATAACATTCAATTTCCTATCCTTGTTTGTAACTTCTTCGCATTTGTGACGCTAATTAGATGGAGAGCCAACAACCAGCGGATTCAACTCAAGAAGCTTCGTTTGCTGACCTGTCGGACGAGACATTACGATTGTCACAACCTTCAAGACGACGTAATCGAGATGATGATCTTCAAGAACGACATGTTCTTCCTCGAATAGATGGTGAGATACAACGTGTTTGGTATCACGATTTGGGAAGGGACTCTCGATGTTTGGTAATTTTGCTAGAGGTAGGAACAACTCCTGATGGTAGTCCGAATATTCTATTTGAAGGAAGTTACGAAGGCCTCAACAATGATCAAATAACTGGGTGGTCTTCCCGCCCTGGTATGGGACACTACTGATGGTTGAGAGGCCCTATCAATCATCTTCGAAGAGAACATAGATCAGAGTATGTGGCGAATATAATTCGTCGCATCATAGATTTCCTCAACATATGATGACCGCTCCTCGTGGAACTCGTCTCTAGAAGGGGGGGTAATGTCACGGCCATAATCATGTAAGCTAATAATTACATATAGAAATAGGTAGAAGTAAGTAAAAGTAGATAAAAGTAAGTTAATTCTATAATATTTAATATAGAAGCTTCCTAGAAACTTCCTAGATGCTACTTTGACTTCATAGGTATCTTTAATTGACTTTTTGGATTAGAAACATGGTCAACAAGTAAGCCATGTGCCACACATGTTGTTAGCTTGAAGATCAAGCTAACTATGAGGCCCACATGTAGAAAAACTTGCCTTGTAAGTCAAGGCATGTGCCCTACAAAGTCAACACATACTGAAGGTCCTATAGAACGTCGCCACGTAGTCCCTAGTTAGATAGTATATATAGAGACAAGAGTGAAGGCTTCTTCACTCTTGTCAACTCTTTTCTTGCTTCTAGTCTAGTTTCAAGGGTCTCTAGTTTTTTTGTCTTTTGGCAATAGCCATTCTAGTTTCTCTTTTCAATATACATACTTATTATTCATATTTTGTTACTTTTCTTTGAGTGAAGGCTTACTTGTCTGAACTGTTTTTTCATCGGGTTCTTGTCCTTTACAAATATTTAAGATGTACCATTAACTACCAACAAGATGATTGGACAACTCTTCTGCCATTGGCAAAATTTTCTTATAATAATATGGTATATTCTTGTACAAAACAAATACCTTTCTTTCTTAATTATGGTTA
Organism: Physcomitrium patens; assembly: GCF_059467195.1. Classification (NCBI taxonomy): domain Eukaryota; kingdom Viridiplantae; phylum Streptophyta; class Bryopsida; order Funariales; family Funariaceae; genus Physcomitrium; species Physcomitrium patens. Next base: position 8,006,283 of record NC_143426.1, read on the forward strand.
TCATCCACGACTTGATACTTTTAACTTTTCAAAAGTTAATAATCCTACTGCAAAAGATTTGGCGATTTATTTATCAGAGCTACATGCAACGATGAAGGCACAGTTAAAAGAAGCTCAAGAACAACAAAAGGTCAATGCGGTTGTCTATTGAAAGGAACAACCACCATTCCTCTTGGGTGATAAGATATGGCTACTTTGTGGCAATATCAAGACCACTCGTCCTTGTGACAAATTGCACTATTGAAGGCTGAGACCATTTTCTATTTCTTCACAAATCAATCCAGTTGCATATCATTTACATCTACCGGAGTAAATAAAAATCCATCCAATATTCCACATGTCTCTTCTTGAACCATACAAGATAGTAGACATACCAAGAAGATGACAAGTTCCACCTCCTCCTATAGAAGTGGACAATAATGAAGAGTATGAAGTATAATAAATCTTAGATTCAAGGCGGCACTGAAATAAATTAGAATATCTTGTCCATTGGTGTGGATATGATATTAGTGAACGCACATGGGAGCCAATAAAGAAATCTTGTAAATGCAGCAAAGGCAGTGGAGGCTTTTTATTGACGACATCCATTAAAATCAAGATGAAAATCTTTTTTTTAAAAGGAATAACATCTAGGCAAGATAACAATCTACTTTCAATCCTTGTTTGTAGCTTCTTTGTAGTTGTGACGCTCAGGAGATGGAGAACCAACAACCAATGGATTCGACTCAAGAGCCTTCATTTATTGACCTATCGGATGAGACATTACGATTGTCACAACCTTCAAGACGATGCAATCGAGATGAAGATCTTCAAGAACGATATATTCTTCTTCGAATAGATGGCGAGATACAACGCGTTTGGTATAACGATTTGAGAAGGGACTCCCGATATTTGGTGATTTTGTTAGAGGTAGGAACAATTCTTGATGGTGTTCCAAATGTTCTATTCGAACGAAGTTACGAAGGCTTCAACAATAATCAAATAATTAGGTGGTCTTTCCGCATTGGTACGGGACACTACCGATGGTTGAGAGGTCATATCAATCATCTTCAAAGAGAACAAAGATCAGAGTATGTGGCAAATATAATTCGTCACATCATAGATTTCCTCAACATATGTTGACCGCTCCTCGTGGAACTCATCCTTAGAAGGGGGGATAATGTCACGGACATAATCATGTAAGCTAGTAATTACATATACAAATAGGTAGAAGTAAGTAAAAGTAGATAAAAGTAAGTAAATTCTATAGTATTTAATATAAAAACTTCCTAGAAGCTTCACAGATGTAGATTGACTTCATAGGTGTCTTTAATTGACTTTTTGGATTAAAAACATGGTCAACAAATTAGCCATGTGCCACACATGTTGTTAGCTTGAAGATCAAGCTAATTATGTGGCCCATACATAGAAAAACTTGCCTTATAAGTCAATGCATGTGTCCTACAAAGTCAACACATATTGGAGGTCCTGTAGAATGTTGCCACGTAGCTCCTAATTAGATAGTATATATAGATACAAGAGTGAAGCCCTCTTCACTCTTGTCAACTCCTTTCTTGCTTCCCATCTAGTTTCAAGGGTCTCTAGTTTTCTTGTCTTTTGGCAATAGCCATTCTAGTTTTTCTTTCAATATACATACTTATTTATTTATATTATGTTATCTTTCTTTGAGTGAAGGCTTACTTGTCTGAATTGCTTTTTCATCAAGTTCTTATCCTTGACAGTAGGTTGAAGGTTAATTAGTAATTTTACCTTCTAGGTTGTAGAGACTCTTCTACTACCTTAGAAAGACCATAAATTGATAAAATCTGGTTAGAAGAGATAAATAATTAGTATATTTGGTATTAAGATTAAGTTTAGAGTAGGGTTGGGCTACAAAGTCCTTAAGATAGAATAGGTTGATATCTGGGGTCCACTGTTTGTAAGACAGGATCGAAATCAAACCTTTGGCCACTAAAACGACGGTTTAGAGCAAAATAGAATTTTATTCAAAGTTCAAAGGTTAGGATCTCAAAGCTAGCTTGAAGTTCTTTCCAAAGACATAAGAATTGTTTCGAGAGGGTTTCAAAGAACTTAGCAATTGTTGTTTAAAGTCAAGGTTTGTATTAGTGATTTGAATTTTATATAATATAATTAGGGCTAGCAATTTTGGCTAGTTCATGCAATTGGCATGACATATATAATTAAAAATTTGATATTATTTGGATCATTGAGTGTACTTAGTGTATACAAAATTTTGTGATAATCTAATGGCATGGTTTAGAGATATCTAGTTTTTAGCACAAGAAGATTTTAGAAGGTAGCAGTTTGAGGTTGGATAGGGTTTCTATAATATCTGAAGATCTATCAGTTGGATTAAGGTAAAAACTAGCATGGTATTGGAAGACTTAAAGATCAAGCTACACACCAATTTTGAGATAAAGTTAACGGTTGGAAAGGGAGAAATCATTGTTGGAATCTTTGCTTTACTTTTTAAGTTGGCGGCCGAGTGACATTAGTGCAATTTTTGGAGGTTTTCTCACAATCTGTAATTTGGATTAGACTAAAAATTCTTGAGCATTTAGAAGACTTGCATTGACAATTGCATGCAAAATTCCACATCAAGTGGACGGTTAGATTGGACGTTACAGCTTGTTAAAGCTCACTAATTAGGATTGGAGTTGATAAGAAAAATCTAAATTGCTTAACTATGAAAGTAACAAGGTAATTGAGATTTATGTATAGTTAAGACTAATAAGAAGAGTGTTTTAAGCACTTTTGAATTGAAATTCAGATTATATTCTTCTCACATGGATAAAACCTATTAGAGTTTTTTGGCTACTTGTGAAACATAATCTCACCTTCCACAGCTAAGTACCTGTAGCATTCTTGAGCAAAACAACATGTTATACGACATAAGTGGTGAACTTGATGTGAAAGTTTGAGGTGGAAAGTATTAGATTATATTTGTGGTTATTTCGAATTAATGGCACAAGAAGACAAGAAGGTTGAATTTGGATTTTTTGATGGATCTTTGGGTGGAGCTTCAAGTGGATCTTCAGGCACAACTTCAAGTGGAATTTCTACTGGTGAACAAGGTATGTATCTTGACCCAAATATTGCATAAATGTTTCAAGCATTTATATTATTTATGCAATAGTAATAAAGCAATGATCGCAAAGAGGCTTTGGCAATCAAAGTATTCCAAGCAATGGTCAACAAGGTTGACCAATTTGATGGGAGGAATATTTCCAAATATTTAAGATGTTATGTGTGGAAAATGGAATTGAATCGCATTTTTGAGAAGGAGATGATTCAATTATTTGAACTTGCTACGGTTCTAGAGATAAGAGAGCATATAAGGTCTATTATGGAGCAATTTGGAAGTTCATAGGAGGTATTTTTACATGCATTGAAGGATGAGTATTTTTCGGAGGATACTGATCGAGTTACCAAGAAAACATTCTTAAAAAGACTTCTAGAATAAGTTCAAAGGCTACTTTTAAACAAAGGTATGTGCAAAGATGTATTTGGTGTCATGATGATTTTCATTCTTGAAAAGATTGTGGTGAATTTGATGAGATGGTTCAACAAGGCATCGTTTATTGGAAAGATGGAAAGGTTGCATTGAAAGACACTAGTGATCTTCTCCAAACCAACTTTGGTAAAGGAGGCACGAAAGCATTGATTAAAGATTATTTGATAACACATGGAATTACAGCAATAGAAGCTGCAAGTTATAGAACTAGGGTGGATAATGATGGCAGACAAAATTTTGTTGAAAATGCTCAACCAAGTGGACTTTGGTCTTCTTCTATTTCTATAATGCAGAACGAGAAGATGCCAAGGGAAGCTTTATTGAGAACTGCTGCAACAATTTGTGGTGCTACGAGTTGAGAGGATCGTGTAGAAGCTTTTTTAGTACATGTATATATTGCTAAAAGCCAACATGAAGCTTTAATAGAAGAAAAGAAGAGGGAAAATTTTGATGATTCAAGAGAAGGAAATTCTTCTAAAAGGTAAACTCAAGGAAATAAGGCTTGTGCATTGGCTTCATAAGGATTGTCCACAAAGGATACTTCAACAATATTGGAAGAAAAAGCAAAAAAGATGAAAGATAAAGATAAATTGAAAACTTATAAACTACTCTTTGATATTGAAGTAGCAATAGATTTAAAGGAAGTGCTTGAAGAATGTGTGCTCAATGCTAAGGTTGAGTTTATATTGAAAGAAATTTTAGGAATTGCCAAGAAAGAATTCTATGATGTCATGATTGATAATATTAAATGAAAGAGGTTATTAATGGGAGAAGCTAGATTAAATCATACTATTGATGCATACATAATTGAAGGTAAAGAAGATGTATTCGATGATTGTTACAAAAAATCAACAAGTGAAGGGAGGAGTCATAATCAAAGGATATATTTTGATGATCAAGGTAATAAAGATAGTGAGGTTTCAAGTCATTATACTCGAAAGCATTGGGCTAGAGCAACTATAGATGCATTAGTAAAGATTGGAGATATGGATGAACCGGTTTTTGCTTTCGTTGATCATGGTTTAGAGATAAACCTTATGTCTAAAGATTTTAATATGAAGCAAAGGTGGTGAATTGACAAAGAGCATGGATGGACAATACTATTGAAGAAATACAATAAACAAGACACAAGTAAGTAGAAATCAGTAAGGTTAGACACAAAAGAAGTGTGGAATGAGATGCCTCTCACTTCCAACATCCTTTACTTATAAGTAGATGTGACATCCATTTTGGCTAGTATTCAATTTATTTTCATCCAACTAAATCCTGGATTCCTCTTAACTTAGCCGCCACTTTAAATCCTAGCTGCCACTTTAAATCCTAGCTGCCACTTTAAATCCTAACCACCACCTATAACCCTAGCCGCCACCTATAACCCTAGTCGCTACTTATAACCCTAGCCGCCACCTTAGTAACTTTTCTTCATCTTTTTGCTACCTTTTGACCATCAGCAACTTATTTAAGATAATATCTTTTACTTTCTAACTTATCTTCCATTTACTTAAACACTCCCACTTTGGTATTCGTCAAAGGCTGATAAACCTAATTCTTTTGTCAATTTATAATGTGTATCTTTCACCAATGCTTTTGTGAGTAAATCAGCAAGCATGTCTTCCGTTGCACAATATTTCATGTCAATTATTTCCATCTCAATCTTCTCCCGTATGAAGTCATGTTGAATGTCAATGTGTTTTTTCCTTGAATGATGCTTTGGATTCTTGCCAAAAGCAAGGCATCCTTGATTGTCACATTTCATTGGACTTGCTTCCAATTGCACAAATCCAATGTCTTCTAAAACTTGTCTTAGCCATATTGCCTCCATTGCACTATGACTTGTTGCCATGTATTCCACCTCCATTGTAGACCTTGCAATTATTGGTTGTCTCTTGCAATTCCATGAAATTGTTCCCACTCCAATAAAGAAGACATATTCCATTGTTGATCTTCTATCATTTGTATCTCGAGCTCAATCCGCATCATAATATCCATGCAATGTAATACTATTACCACCAAGGCGTAATTTGAAGTTCAAAGTACCTTTTAGGTACCTCAAAATCTTCTTAATAGTTGCCCAATGAATTGGTCCAGTCTTTAACATGTATTGACTCACAACACTCACCGCATATGCAAGATCCACCCTTGTACCAACCATTGCATACATAAGTGAGCCTACTGTTGCCTTGTATGGAACATCTTTCATTTCTTCTTCAACTTTAGCAAATTCCTCATCCGTGAGCTTCATCAACTTCAAATTTGCCTCCAAAGGTGTTCCAATGGACTTGCACTTCTTCATGTTGAACTGTTTCAATACTTCTTCAATTAACTTTTTTTGGCTCAATGTTATGATCTTCTTAGTTCGATCTCTCACAAACTCTACTCCTAAGCAATAGTGGAGCTCTTCCAAATCACTCATTTCAAATTCTTTTTCTAGCTTTGCCTTCAACTAATCCATCATTTTTAAAGTATTGGTCAAGATGATCAAATCATCAACATAAAGAATAACAATTAGCAAAAAGGTTTTTGATTGCATCATATATATGGAATGATCAACCTCACTCCTCACAAATCCTTCATTCACAAAGAAGGTGTTGATACGTTGGTACCATGCTCTTGATGATTGCTTGAGCCTATACAAGGATTTTTTTAACTTACACACAAGGTGATGTTTGCCTTCTTTAACAAATCCTTGAGATTGATCTATGTAGATGTCTTCTTCTAATTCTCCATTCAAGAAAGCCATCTTCACATCCATTTGATGCATCTCCAAGCCCATTGCTGCCTCAATTGCCACAATAGTTCTAATGGTGGTGAATTTGGCCACAGTGTCATATGGCATGATTTTCTATCTGGAAATACACCGGGTATCTAGCTGTAGAGAGTTTAGGTTTCTTTTTTATATAATGCCTTAGCTCCCAAAAACAAACTCCTTGCTTTGTATAAAAATTCAAAATATCTTAAAATTCTTCAAAATATATTTCTTCCCGCCAAGGACCTTTTTACATCAGAATTTGAAAATTCATAAAAGCTAATCTAACCGTTCACTTTGTTTCAAATTTCTACATAAGCTAGATGCTATACTTAACATTTACCACAAAAAAAATTGAACCGTACATCTATCACCGATCGTTCGGCATCTTAGAAACTCTAGCAGGTGCACAAAACCCTAACTTACAAGCACTCGAAAACTATTTTCCTTATATCACTTAAATCCAAGCTCCAAATTACACAAAACTTATATAAAAAGCTTAACAACAAGATTGTACTCAATCTTGAAAATTTTGAGCTAAAACCTTATCAAATTGTCTAAGATAAAGCTCAAATCACAAGCACAAGTAATTCGGGCTACTTACTACCCTTAGATATCAAGTGCTGACTTCAACTGCCAATATCTCCTTCATAAAAGCTTGGAATTCGATAAACAGTATGCACAAACTGTAGCCGAAAAAGTGCTCTCTTCAACTCCAGTCGCCGATCCTCGTTTGCCGTCCGTACGCGTGCGGTATGCTCAAAAGAGTGACAGTACGTCGAAAACTTACACCTTAACCTTGAGCGCCTATAACTTCTTCATATAAACTCCAAATGACACAAATTTTGCACCAAAACCATATCCAAAGACCTAAACCTTCTGACCCTAGCCTCAAAAACTCGAATGGCCTCGAGAAACTAACCCTAATCCCTAATATGGCCTCGGGCAGCCTCCTCAAAGCCCATTGGTCAAGATTTTTGACCAATAGGAATGGAGATTTTTATTTTTCATCTCCATTCATCTATATTGGTGCCCTAATTCCTCCCTTTGCTACCAAAATCCTTCTTCAATCCTTTTTCTTATAAGATTTACATAATAGATGCTCTAAATACCAAATAAAAGAACCAAAATAATTTTTTAAATGTCACCAATGTCTAACAAAGGTGACTTTAAATATTTAGAAGTTACTATCAACCAAAACCAATCTTAAAAACCACTATCAAAAGAAATTAAATTTATACAAATTCTATAGTAATCTTTTTAAACACCCTCTTCTCAAAGTAATAATCAAATTATATTCTACAACCAACTAAAATCTACTAACATGGCTCTTACCATGATACTTAATAATTTAAATATTAAGTACATAATTACATTATTTTCATATAGTAGTCGAACCACAACCTGACAACGGGAGTAAATCTCTCATTGGAATCAACACCAGCAACTTGTAAGTAGCCTTTGGCTACCAATCTTGCCTTATACCTCACAACATTGCCCATTGCATCCCTCTTTGTTCTAAACACCCACTTACAACCAATTGAAGCTTGATTTGGTGGAAGTTGAGTCAATTCTCATGTTCCATTGTCCATAAGTGATTTCTATTCTTCTTCCACAGCATTCTCCCACTTCATAGCATCCGTGGACTTCATTGCATCACATAAACTCAACAGATCAGCAAGAAGTGCAACATTGGCATGTTCTTTACTTACTTGAAGAAAAATGTGGTCCTTCCACCATTCACCACGTTGTTTTCTATCTCTCAAAGGATATCTCTTTTCATTTAAAGAAGAATCAACTTGTTGCACTCCATGGTCACCTCCAACCTTCTTTTCTTTTGAAGATAGTCTTTTTTCACTCAAAGATTCATAATCCTCATCACCATCATCATCAACATCTTCATGCTCTTCATTGCTGGTCTTAGCAATTGTAGATGCCTTCTTATCCACCTTCTTTGCCTCTTCATCTTCATTTCTACCTTTACAACCATCATTATCTTTGTCTTCTTCCTTCTTTGCTGAATTTGAAGATGTGTCCACAAATACACCATTATTTCCACTTGGACACATCTCTAAGTGCTCACAAGCATTCTTGTTCTCCAAAAACTCAACATCACGACTTTTGATGATCTTTTTAGTCTCCACATACATGAGCCTATAAGCCTTTGTACCTTCACAATATCCAACAAATACACATTTTGTACCTTTTGTATCAAATTTTGATCTCATACAATCAGATATCTTTGCATATGCTATGCATCTAAAGGTCCTCATGTGAGAAACACAAGGTTTTCTTCCACTCCAAGCTTCTTCCGGCGTCATTGATGTAAGTGCACTTGTAGGACACCTATTTCTTATGTATACTGCATTCACCACTGCTTCCGCCCAAAATTCATGTCCAAGGTGTTGTACATGAAGTATACTCCTTGTCATCTCTACAATGGTCCGATTTGCTCTTTCAGCAATTCCATTTTGTTGAGGAATGTAAGGAGTGGAGGTTTGTCTTGTAATACCATGCAACTTTAAGAAATCATAGAATAGCTTTGACATATATTCACCTCCATTGTCCATATGCAATAACTTAATTTTACATTCACATTGCTTCTCCACAAGTGCCTTAAACTCCTTAAACCTTGTAAAACACTCATTCATTGCTTTGAGGATGAAAATCCATACTTTTCTTGAAAAGTCATCAATGAATGTAACAAAATACCTTGCACCTCCTATTGATGGCATCCTCATAGGTCCACAAACATTAGAATGGACAATCTCTAATAACTTGGTTGCACGTGTTGCAACTCTACTTGGAAATGAGGCCTTTTGTTGTTTGCCTTGGATACAACCTTCATAAGTAAGTGTCATAGCATTGTGGCTTATATGACCAAGATCTAAGCCACTTACCATGGATTGGAGCTCCTTCATGCTCATGGCATTCAAATGACCAAGGTGTTGATGCCAAATGCCAAACTTGTCTTGATCTTGAGAAAATTCAGCAAATGCTGCCACTTCAACTTCATTCGCCTTCTTACACTTGATGAAGTAGAAGTTGCCATCTCTAAAGCCCTTTGTAATATGATTTCTTTCCAATGTCTTCACAAAACACCCATTCTTATCAAATTGTACTTTACAATCATGTCAAACAAGTATACTCACCGAAAAGAGGTTTTTCTTCATCTTTGGCACATGTAAGACGTCTTTCAATCTGATCCTCTTGGTTTGGTCTTTTACAAAAATCTCTATAATAATAGAGCCCATTCTAATAGCTTGTACTATGCCATTGTCTCCCATGAAAATATTTGTTGTTGAAATCTCTTCATAAGTGTCAAATGAACACTTGTATGGAGTCATGTGCTTGGTGGCACCAGAATCAATGATCCACTTGGACATGGCAACCATGGAAGTGCCTTCACTTGCCATGAATGCATAATCATCACCTCCATATTCATTACAAGTATTGTTTACTTTTTTTCTATCTCATTTCTTAGCCTTGTAGCAATTTCGAGCAAAGTGACCTGGTTTCCACAAAAGAAGCAAGTTCTCTCATTGCTACATTGGTTGGAATGACTCTCCTTGCCTTGCCTTGAAAAGAGAGCCAAATCCTGACTTTCGGGCTCTTTTTCTTTCCTCTTGGTCACTTCATGGGCAAGTCTAGCAGTGACATAATCCGTTGTGAGTTCTTTTACTTTGATGGATTTCAATGCCACAATGAGGTAGTTGAAGGACTTGGAAAGGCTCATAAGCAAGGTTATGACAATATCACTCTCTTTTAAAGACTTGTCAACAATTGGAAGTTGATTAGCAAGAACTTTTAGCTTGTTGATATGAGCCATGAGGTCTTCACCTTCTTCTATCTTGCAAGTGAAGAATTTCCTTCTTGTGAAGATGATATTGGACAATTTTTTTCTCTCATATATGTTGCAAAGAGTCTTCCATGCTTCTGCTGGTCTTTTGCAAGAGATGATGTGAGAAAAATTGGCTTCATCCAAATTAATGGCAATCATTTCAAAAGCCTTCTTTTCTCGTCTTGTGAAGTCCTTCCTCTCTTTAGCATCAGCATGCATGCTTGGAGGCTCTTCACTTTCATCAACAATATCCCAAAGGTCCAAAGACGCCAACAAAAGTTCCATTTTGACCTTCCAATGATAGAAATTATCACCTCTAAACTTCTCAATCAGTCTCAAACCTTCACCCTCACTTGAAGCCATGTCTTAGAAGAGGTCTATCAAAAAATATCAAAAAAAAGAGTCTTTATGTGTTTAAAATCACGAAAATAATTTTGTACTAACAAAATCTCAGAATGCCCTCTTGTGAACAAGTGAATGTTTCTTCACTCCAAACACTCCCAAATCAACTTTTGAAGCTTCTAACAAGTATGTGAACTCCTATCAACCTCACCATCTAGTTCTTCCACTCATAAAACTTACTTTCTCACCACAAAATCAAAGACACTATCAAGGTCTTTTTATAAGGTCTTAATCACTCAATCCTAAGAGTTAAGAACCTTCAAACTGATGTAAGAGATTTATAAGGCCCAAATCAGAACTTCCATAAGTCAAAACACTAGATTATATCATACAATCTCTAACATCAGTAAATACCATAAGATCTATTCCACACAAGATCAACAACAAGCAAATGACTTCAACTTACTTGAATAGCACAACAAAGTGTGTGTCGGTCCATAACCTATTGAAGAAACACAATAAGCAAGACACAAGTAAGTAGAAATTAGGAAGGTTAGATACAAAAGAAGTATGGAATGAGATGCCTCTTACTTCCAACACCTTTTACTTATAGGTAGACATTACATCCATTTTGGCTAGTATTCAACTTACTTTCATCTAACTAAACCCTAGATTCTTCTTAACCTAGCTGCCATTTTAAATCTTAGCCACCACTTTAAACCCTAACCACCACCTATAACCCTAGCCGCCACCTTGATAACTTTCCTTCATCCTATTGCTGCCCTTGGACCATTAACAACTTATCTAAGATAATATATTTTATCTTTTACTTTATCCTCCATTTACTTTAACATACGGATAGCCAATAATATATATGGGGAGTTATATCATGCTTGCCTGGATGTAAAAATTTTAATTGGTGATGTTGAAATGGAACAAAATTTTTTTCTTCAAGATACAACATCTTATCCTCCTATTTTGGAACAACCATATATTATTGCAACTCGGATAGAAACAAAGGTATTTGATGATGGTTCAGCTTATGCATGAATTTGTAGTGAGAATGGGAGGAAGGCAGTATAGTTTTTGATTGTGCCTCCAAATCATGAGTAGAATCGAGACAAATTGAGAAAAAATCCATTGCCAAGGGTTGTTGAAGAATTCAAGGATTTTTTGGGAGTACCACTATAAAACAAGATTATAGAGATACAGAAAGAGAGGTACTCTTATAAGATGTAGGTGCCTTTAATAGAGGATTTATTAATATTTTTGAAAATGGAAGCATTATGTATAAGAAGATTGATGACTTAAAAAGAAAAGAAAGAAAGAAATTAAGTACTATTAAAAAAAAATTATATAAATTAAGAATATTAGAAGATAATGAAAAGATTATTAATATTTATGAAGAAAATGGACTGAAGGATCTTTTGGAATTGATTGCGTCTATTGGATTAGGTAATAATGATAAATTTATACCAATTCATTCAAGTGAAGTTTATGATATAATTGAATCTTTTCAAGCATCAAAGGTTATAGTTGAGATAAAATATAAGACAATAGATAAGAAAGTTAAACCAGTTATCGGACCTTTGCTAGAAGATTTTAAAGAACAAATGAAAAAAGCATCAAGAGAAAGGAGCTTGAGAGATTCAAAGAATATTGGTCACTAGTTTACTAGAGAGACTTTTGAAGAATTAAAGATTGGTTCTGATGGTTCTTTATTACCAGAGGAAATTACCTGCTTCAAAGAGATGTTGGCAAAATAAGGTAGAATATTTGCCTTTGAATCTTATAAAATTATGTGTGTAGATCCAAATATCGTAACACCTATGGTTGTTTTCACTGTACCACATGTACCTTGGAATCTAAGACCAATTTTAGTACCAAGGATACATTTACGAAGCTTGATAGAATTATTAAAAAAAAAGATAAAGATGAAGATTTTGGAGCCCTTTTTTGCACCATATTCTAGTTGATGGTTTACAGGGCCTAAGAAAAATGGGTCATTATATTTTATTCAAGATATGCAACTAGTGAATGTAGTAACTATCAAGAATACAGGAATTGGGCCTACAGTAGATGAATTTATTGAGGCATTTGCAAGAAGGGCAATCTATTCAATGGGTGATTTGTATTTGGGCTATGACCAATTTCAACTTGCAGAAGAAAATAGAGATATGACAATGATGAGAACACCACTTGGATTGGTTACAATGTGTACTCTTCTTCAAGGTGCAACCAACTCAGTTGCGCATATGATGAATGGAATGAATAAGGTATTGTGAGATTTTATTCCAGAGAAGACCATGTCTTTTTTAGATGATATTCTTATAAAGTGGTGCAAAGAAGAAGATAAAGATGAAACTTTAGATAAGAGGGGGTGTCGCAAGTATGTTGCTAATTATATATAAGATTGTAAAAAAATATTGACTTGGCTTAGAGAAATTCATCTTATATTATTGGGTACAAAATCTACATTTGGAGTACAAGAGGTTGTGATTGTTGGATATTTGTGTGGATTTTATGGAAGAAAATGAGATCCAACTAAGGTTGATGTGATTGAAAGAATGAAAGAAGATTGTAGTTCTTTAATAGAGGTTCGTAGGTTTTTAGGTATATGTATATTTTATTGTATTTAAATTCCTCATTATGCACACATAGCGGATCCATTATATGAACTATTACGCAAGGGCTATCAATTTAAATGGAAAAAAAAGCATGTTAAAGTAATATAAAGACTAAAGAAATTATTGATATTGCCTCCAATGTTGAGAAAAATTGATTATAAGTGTAATAGATCAGTGATTCCTACTGTGGATACTCGTCTGATTGCCATTGGATGGGTTGTAGGTCAAGATGACTGGAATGGATACAAATTTGCAGTACAATTTAGAGCTAAAGTTTTAAGTATTTTCCAACGTGCATATTCATAAGTGAAAAGGGAACTATGGGGAGTTGTTTCAGCTATGAAAGTTGAAAAGAATTATTTGATTGGAGCTATGGTGGTAATTAAAATAGATTGTTTGCCTTTATTTGGAATGATTACCAATTGTACAACACCAAATATTGCAATGTTGAGATGTATTGCTTATATCAAATCACTAAATCCAAAATTTAGGCATGTTGCGAGAAAAGACAATCTGGTAGCTATGGATGTGTGGAAAAGATCACTACAGATCGAAGAGAATTGGATGCACATGAAGCTTTTGATTTTTTTAAGAGATGTGGAATCAAATTATCATTGACTACTACTTATAATCCAGAGGAGAATGCAAAGAGTGAACGTGGGCATCCACCAATTGTAAAAGCCTCAGTTAAAGCTTGTAATGGAAGAGTGAAAGAATGGCCTCGACTTTTACCTTATGCATTATAGGTTGATCAAACAACACATAGTTTGGTGACAAAATGTATGCTAGTGGAACTTATGACAGGTCAAAAATCAATTATGCCAGTTGAAGAAAATGTGCCAACTTGGAGTATACTATCATGTGAAGATGGATTGACAAGAGAGGAATTATTAGCCATGAGAATCTAGCAATTTGAACAAAGATTAGAAGATGTGGAACTACCTTTAAAAAGATTACAAAAGATAAGATTAGGAAATAAGACTCGATTTAACAAGCAACATCAATTGAGACCTAGAGCAATTGAAGAAGGTGATTGGATACTTGTTTATGATAGCAGTCTGGATAACCAACATACTACTTTGCAGAAGTTTTCGAAACATTGGTTTGAACCATATGTAGTAGTAACGGTTCATGATAATCCCACATATTCATGAAAGGAGTTAGATAGTACGAGGTTGAAGTTACCTATTGCAAGAAAGCGAGTGAAGATTTTTAAAAGACAAGATAGACAAATCAATATGGAGGATTATGCTAAAAATATTGGTATTTTTGAAGAAGACAATTGTTTTGAAGAGGATGGTGAAAATAAAAATGAAGGATTTGATGAAGGAAATGAAGAAATGGTGTGATGCCAATTATGACATATGGTTCATTTGGCGTATGTTGGAGGATGCACAAGTTAATAGGGGGTTGATGTTGTAATGTAATACAACTATATAAAAAAATTATAATCAAAATTGAATTTCTAATTAATATTTAATTATCTTAGTTTAATTATAATTTAAAGTATCTAAACATGGCTTTTATAAAAGCCTCTTAGGTTATTTTCTTATCTTAATAATTAGTAGGTTGAAGGTTAGTTAATAATTTTACCTTCTAGGTTGTAGAGACTCTTCTACTACCTTAGAAAGACCATAAATTGATAAAATCTGATTAGAAGAGGTAAATAATTAATATATTTGGTACTAAGATTAAGTTGAGAGTAGGATTGGGCTACAAAATCCTTAAGATAGAATAGATTGATATTCGAGGGTCGACCGTTTGTGAGACAGGGTTGAAATCAAACCTTTGGCCACTAAAACGACGGCTTAGGGCAAAATAGGATTTCATTCAAAGATCGGAAGTTAGGATCTCAAAGCTAGCTTGAATTTCTTTCCAAAGATATAAGAATTGCTTTGAGAGGGTTTCAAAGAACTTAGCAATTGTTATTCAAAGTCAAGGTTTGTATCAGTGATTTGAATTTTATATAATATAATTAGGGCTAGCAATTTTGGCTAGTTCATGCAATTGGCATGACATATATAATTAAAAATTTGATATTATTTGGATCATTGAGTGTGCTTAGTGTATACAAAATTTTGTGATAATCTAACGGCATGGTTTAGAGATATCTAGTTTTTAGCACAAGAGGATTTTAGAAGGTAGCAGTTTGAGGTTGGATGGGGTTTCTATAATATCTGAAGATCTATCAATTGGATTAAGGTAAAAACTAGCATGGTATTGGAAGACTTAAAGATCAAGCTACACACCAATTTTGAGATAAAGTTAACGGTTGGAAAGGGAGAAATCATTGTTGGAATCTTTGCTTTACTTTTTAAGTTGGCGGCCGAGTGACATTAGTGCAATTTTTGGAGGTTTTCTCACAATCTGTAATTTGGATTGGACTAAAAATTCTTGAGCATTTAGAAGACTTGCATTGACAATTGTATGCAAAATTCCACATCAAGTGGACGGTTAGATTGGACGTTATAGCTTGTTAAAGCTCACTAATTAGGATTGGAGTTTATAAGAAAAATCTAAATTGCTTAACTATGAAAGTAACAAGGTAATTGAGATTTATGTATAGTTAAGACTAATAAGAATAGTGTTTTAAGCACTTTTGAATTGAAATTCAGATTATATTCTTCTCACATGGATAAAACTTATTAGAGTTTTTTGGCTACTTGTGAAACATAATCTCACCTTCCACAGCTAAGTACCTGCAACATTCTTGAGCAAAACAACACGTAGTACAACAACGTGAAAGAAGTGTACCAATAAATCTAACTTGTGATTTTGGAGTCAGATACCTTTGAGGTTTAAGTTCAATCACAAGTTGTATTTGATTGATAAATCCTTGAAATTTGGATCTTATACCATCAAACTTCTTGGGCTAGGCAACTCTTGGTTTTTTAACACTTAAAGGATGTTCCATCATAGGTGGAAGGACATGATTTGGTACAGATATTGAAGCAGCTTTAATCATCTCTATATCCTCATTTCCTACCATTCTTCTTGATCCTTGTAGTGGTAAGTTAAGTTGATGTATTGCAAGCATCAACTTCCTCAATTATTCTTGTATTTGTACTATTGCAATCTTCATTTCAACTAGCTCTACTATAATAGCACTCCAAAAAAATTATCTAATACTACTCAAGATAAGTAAAAGAAAGGACTTGAGGATAAAGAAAATATTAAGAATAATATTAATTTACAAGAGGATATTTTGTAACTTCTTTTATGGTTATGTCTTATCATGAAAAAGGGATAGTCTACTTTTAATCAAGACAAGATAGGATTAAGGCCTTGTATCTTCTTTTAAGAAGCATATACACTACTTGTGAGCTTTGGTGAGGCTCGAACTCTTGATCTCTTAAAGCAAGTTATCCTAGAGATAAAAATTATTCAGTATATTTTTTATTTATTTTCTTGTTATTTTTCTAACCTTCATATCTTACTCATAGTAATTCGGATTTATATGTTTCTTTTACCTTTGAAAAGATAAAATAAAATGACTTTTTTTATAATATATTTTTTATTTTTTTCTTTTTTCTTTCTATTAGGTAAAAACTTAATGAATAGATTGTGACTAGTTTTGTGGTATATAGTCACTTAATTACACTTGTTTCATTTATTTTTGAATTTATTTTTTTTATTCTGATTGATGCTACTTTTACTTCACACCACCAATTATAAGCAGATTTTAATTGAGGCCATTTTATAATTGAATTAAAGAGTGAATTTTATACTTACACATTACAATAGTAAAGACCAGTTGAAAAATTATAGTATAGGAGATATAGCAAAGCAATCCTAGATGAAATTCAAATACAACACCTCTTAGGCCAAATAGCTACTTTGCAAGGACAAATAGAAGACTTGAGAACATCTATTAGGCTGAAATTGAGTAAATTCAATACATACTCTGGAACTTTAAGATAAGAAGATATATGTCAATGGCTCTTTAACATGCGACAATACTTCTAACTATTTGATGCAAATACCATTGAAGGAATTATATATGCACCTAATTATTTGAGAGATGTGGATGCCATTTGGTAATGACATTGGATTCAAACCTACAAAGTTAAAGGTGGATTTTGTGACTAGAAGGAATTTGAGACTGAATTCAAGAATCGATTTTGACATATCAATGTAAAGAAGATAGCACACAATCAATTGTCAAATCTTACACTTTTTAGGTTGGTGCAAGTTAATGTCTTTTGATTCAAGTTCCTATATCTCTAAATTGATAATATTTTGGAGGCAAAGATGATAGATTGATTCTTAAAAGATTTGAAACTTAGAGTCCAACGAGAGTTGGAACTAAGAAATCGACAATCTTTTAAAGAGGCAATTTGGATTGCAAAAAAATTTCATGCTATAGATTTTTAAAATTATGGAGCACAACCTATAACACGAAGTCTTATGCCGCTATCTAATATTATGATATAATAAGCAATGCTAATAGAGATTGATGCCCTACAAGGATTATTGTCACCACAAAGACAACAAATATTGGTAAAAAAGAGATTGTATTTCTATTGCCAAGAGCCAAGCCATGAAATCGAAGGTTGTCCAAAACATCAAAATTCAAGCACCAACAAAATAAGGTAGATTTAGAGACTTAAAATTTTTCAAGTTGATAATTAGACAAAGCAAGAAAATGAGGCTCCTTAGTATAGCTGCCGAGGGCCAATATTGGAGATAACTATATTTCTTAGAGACAAATGGCATGGCCTTGGATAATTATAAAAAGAATCAATTATTATATCTAAAATGACTATTAAAAGGAAATTTATGTCAAGTATTTGTAGATTGTGGCTCTATAAAAAATTGTATCTCAATTGATATTTTTGACACATTTGGAATTAAAATTAAAGCAATCAGCAGAGGAAGTATATACCTTGCAAATGATCTAGAGAATATATTGAGTGAGACATGGAAAAAAATACCTTGAAGTTGAGTAACACATATGTCTTAAGAGAGAGATTCAATGTGACAAAGCTAAGATATGGTATTATCTTTGATATACCATGGCTAAAAATAAAAAAATAAGCAAGTTAATTGGATAGCAAGGATAATTGCTTTTAGAGATGGTGGATGTAAGGTGATTCTTTACACCTTTGCATCAAGTAAAGAGTAAAGAGAATCTATAATCCAAGAATTTCATATAAAAACGACCTTTATGAAGAAATAAATATAGTATAAGCAACCTATATATATGGTAGTTTTAAATCTTGCATCAGTGGTAAAAAAGTCAACTAAAGGAATACAATAGGCAGATCAATTTGTACAAGAATATTGAGATGTTTTTTCAATTAACCTATCAAGTGGCATGTCTCTTGAACGAGGTGCCTTCTTTCAAATAAAACTATTGTTTTGACCCAAACCAATAAGTTGACCAATTTAACATCTAATATCAAAATAATTTAAAGAGTTGTAGAAGATATTGGACAAACTCTTGGAGAAAGACCTCATTTGAGAAAGCACATCATGATAGGGAGTACAAGTACTCTTTGCACCCAAGCTAGATAGACAAAGGTGTAAAGAGTCACCTTACATCCACCATCTCTAAAAGTAGACTTTATCTTTCTGTTGATCATAGGTCACATAAACATATTATTTCAGGACTTATTGGACAAGTATGTAGTTGTCTTCATTGATGATATCCTCGTATATAATAAAAATCTTGAAAAGCATTAGCAACAACTACAAAAAGTATTGTACTAACTACAAGATAGTTGTTTCTATTACAAGCAATTAAAATGTGAACTTTGGAAGTTGAAAGTCACCTTTTTGGGACATATGGTGTCCTTCAAAGGCAAGTATATGGAACAAGATAAGGTAAGAGCAGTAGAAGATTGGCTAACCTTCAATGATGCTTTTGAAGTTTGCTCATTTTTAGGCCTTGCTGGTTATTATTGCCATTTTGTTTGACAATTTGCATATATTGTTGCCTCATTTATAAACCTATTGAAGAAAAGATCTTCATTTGAATGAAAATTGGAACAACAAAGCACCTTTGATAGATTAAAGGAGGCACTCACCACTACTCCAATATTCCAATCATACAATCTCAACCTTCTTTATATGCTTGACATTGATGCTTTTGATTTTGCTATTAGAATGGTGTTTCAACAAGACTTTGGTAGGAGCCTTCAACCTATGGTATATAAATCATATAAGCTCAGAAGGATAGAACACAACTACTCTGCATAAGATTAAGAGCAATTAGTGATTATACATGCCAAAAAAAAATGGCGACATTATTTGTTAAAGAAATCAATGGTTGTTTGGATTAACTATCGATCCTTACTACACGATTTATTTTTGAAAAATATGAAATCATAACATCATTGTTAAAAAAGAACAATTACAGCTTTTTGATATTTAGCTTGAATACAAGCAAGGGCGACAACATATTGTACTAAGTAGCTTATCACATAGATCAAATTTAAAATTATTTATATTAATAATGTCATTTTAAATCTAACAAAAGAGATAAAATTGAAAGAGCTATGTATTGAGATGTTTAGTTCAAGATGGTTAGCAATCAATTGAAGATGGATGGTATACAATATCAAGATTATAGTCTTGGTAATAGCTTATTCTATTTCAAGAAGCAGATTTATATACTTGATAATGCTATACTTCGAATGCGTATATTTCAAGAAAGATATGACATTCCAATATGTAGACATTTGAGATAAGAGAAGAATCTAAAATAGATCTGAAGGACATGACTTTGAGTAGGTTTGGATCTTGATATTTGATCTTTTGTGCACTCTTACAAGTCATGTCAATATAATAAAATATGTAATGTAGTGTCTCTTGGATTAATATAGCTAATTTTTTCTCTATTTCTACTTCATGTTGTCAGTATTAATATAGCTCATTAATATACAACATATTGGTAGTAGGTGACTATAGGTCTTATTACTTATTTGTTGTAGATGCATCATAATTATACTGTAATTGCTGTCTTTATGGATTGATTCTCAAAGCAACTTCACTTGGCCAAGGTGTACTCAGATATTGATGCCTCAATGTTTGTAGAAGTCTTCTTTAATATTATCTTTTAGCACTATAGATTATCTTGTATTATTGTTTCAAGATCCATACTTCACAAGAAGTTTTTAGGAAGCCTTATTGAAGCTACTAGAGACCTGACTTACCATGTCTATAGCCTTCCATCTCCAAACAGATAGACAAATAGAGCATGCAAATCAGACCTAGGAAGATGTATTGTGGGTATTTGTGGTGGTTCATCATAATAATTGAGATGAATACTTGATGCCTTTGGAGTTTGTTTATAATAATAGTATTCAAGCAAGTACCAGTCATTCACCATTTTTTCTTAATATCAATCAATATCTAATTATACTAATAACTTTTTATTGTCCCATCAATACTAATAATCCAATAACAAAGGAATATATACAATGGCTTACAATAACCTTACAAGAGACATGGCACTGCTTTATTATTGCACAGAATCAAAAGAAGTAGTATATAGATAACCACCGACAATACAAGACCTTCTAGAGAGATGATCAGGTGTTTCTCTCCAATGCCAACTTGTAACTTGCTACATCAATTCAAATCTGTAAACTAACACCTAGATAGCTTGAACTTTTTTATATTTTTGCAATGATTTTTGATGTTGTGTATGCCGTCAAGCTTTTGCCACATATTTAGGTCCTTCTAGTGTTCTATATTTTGCAACTAAAGGAATTTCATACTAAGCCAAAGCAATTTTAAGATCGATATCAACTACCACCACCACCAGTTGTAATTGATGATTAACATAAATATGAAGTGGACAATATTTTAGAACATTGCTACCTTTGCCATAGTTGTGGACATCCACAACTTCAATACAAAGTTCTTTGGAAAGGTTATCCTATCCATGATTCAACATCGAAAGTTGTACAAATCCTCACCCATTGCCAACAAATAATTTAGAGATACCAATGGGAGTAAAACATGGACGTTTTTTATTAGTCGAGAAGGATTAACTATAACAAGGTATAGATAAGAAATTTGTATTATTAACATATAAAGATAGATAGTTAGAACCATATACAAGAAGTTATGGAAGTTTGTAGAATTGAAGTTAGGTAAGTAGATTAGGTAGGATTCATCATAGAACATTCTAAAAAGAATTTAGAGTGGTTATCTAGTTAAGAACCACTATAGAACCTTCTAAAAAAGATTTAGGACTGTTCTTTAAGTGAGGCCTATGAATGTAAAATTTATTCTTTAACCCAATTATAAAATGGCCTCAATTAAAAGTTTCTTATAATAGGTGGTATTAAATAAAAATAGCAAAAATAAGAATAAAATAAACAAAATACAAAACAAGTGGAACAAGTATAATCAAGCAATTATATACTACAAAACTACATACAATCTATTTACTAAGTTTTTATCTAATAAAAAGTAAAAAATAAAAGTTAAAAAAATATTTTTAGAAAGTTAATTTTTTTATCTTTCTAATGGTTTAGAAAACATGTAAATCCGAATTACTATGAATAAGTTATGAAGATTTGAAATAAATAAATAAATAAATAAATAATTAAGTAAATAAATTTTACCTCAAGGATAATTTGCTTAAGAGTTCAAGGATTTGAGCCTCATCAAGGCTCACAAGTTATATATGTGGTTTCTAAGAGAGGCCACAAGGCCTTAATCTTATCTTTCTAACTATCTTCAAGGTGCTACAACCCACATGGGCCTTATGCATCTCATTTCTTATAAGGACTATACTAGCTAATAGTCTTCCTATTTTTTACTAGTAAATTCCATAATTTTATATTTTTGACTTTACCATGGTGTTTAAAAACAACCAAATAGCCAAAGAGCCTTCTATGGCCTTCAAATCTTACTCCAATTCTTCATAATGGCTCTCAAAGTAGTAAAATTTATTTTTACCAAAGTCTTGGAAATTGCTCTAAAAATTCTTAAAAAATTCTAAATAAATTTTATAATTTTTTTAATAGTTCTCTAATACTAATATCAATTTAAGGCTAAAATTTCCTATCTTGATGATTTCTATAGTAATAAAATCAATTTAAATCTACTATAAATCCTATTTTCTATATAAATAATTAAAAAGACATGAGATTCTTTTTCATGCTTCTTCTAACTTCTAACTAATATTTATAGATTTTTTAATAAGTAATATGTATAAATAGAAGGCCAATATAAATATTAATTTTAGTAAATATTTCTTTTAATAAATATTCCTTAATATTCAATAATAAATAAAAAATACTAAATCAACTAAAATAATTACCTCCAAGACTTACTAAGACTCCATTTCTTCTCCAAAAATACTATTTTCCTTCATTTAACATCCTCTAAGCACACCTTTATCTAAAAATTGTAATTTTGGTACTTTACATGCATTCTTTTGTCTTAAAATAACTAGAAAGTCAATTTGATGACTTATATATAGCAACTATCTGGGACAATTTGTAAAAGAGAAGAACTTAGAATCAACATCTCAAAATGCTATTGAATAAAAAAAAGCTTTGTCTACCAAAGGTTTTAATATCTATTCAATTCAAAAATGAGTGAATTTCTACTAATCTAAGAGAATTAAAATAAATTTTGTTTTACAAATTTAAACAAAGAAGATAGAAGAAACTCAAATCTAATCTTTAAAAAATTAAAGCTTTTAGAGAAAAAGAACTAAGACTAAGGATTAAAAAGATGGTAGCTTAGAACTTTTTCTCAACATGAGAGGATTTTAATATCAAGCCTTTAAGGCCTACATATCCATTAAGTGTGCAATGTTGGTCTTTCATGCATTAATAGTAGCTCATTGGGATAACTTATTTTTTTTCAATGGGATTTGAACTCGGGACCTTTTATTAACAATTTTTCACTTGATCAACAATTCTACAATCCTTAGATGGTTAATAAAACTTAACTACTACTTTATAATACTTTATTTTTATTTTTATTTTATTTTTATTCTTTGAAGAATTAAATTAAATAAAAGTTAAGATGAATGAATCAATTAATACTAGCCTTGAATCCTAGAGTTTTAATTCTCTAAATTCTCTCCAATTTTGATGATTTACCATTTAAAGATTGAAATTAGAATGAATTTAAAGATGAGATGCTTGACCATGTGTATGATAAAAATCACACTTGATATTCTTTGCATCTATTTCTTAAAGTTCTAATAGGAAAATCTTTTCAGTTGAGAATTTATAACCAAACTGAATTGTTTGGAAAAACTTCTTTCACTAGATACAGACTTGACTATACTACATCAAATTTGCCTAGAAAATCTAGTCTCTTAACATCTTATAAAAGGACCAACATGCCAAGCCTAAAGATTCTAACCTTATATCATTTATCAAAGGTAATTTTTTTTCTTTATATAGCTTTGATTAATTAGAATCTCACCTTAATGAGTATTGAATTCTCATTTTTTGAAGTTACATCTATAAATTTATAATCAAGGTTGTGGACATGAGATTTTCTATCGATTCTCTATATCAATCATTTGATATTTGTAGATAGATAGCTATGTCATTTTCAATTATAAGACTACTAAAAATTTGTTTAAACTGTAATAATGGAATATGATCATCTTCCTCTATTAAGTCATTTAATTCATGAACTTTGATATTGTCAAAGTTCATTCCAATGATATCTTTCAATGTAGATAAATTAATACCTACTTCATTATTTTGCCAAGTAGCAAAACCATCTATAAAGTTAATATGCATCACTTCATATGGGCTACATGTAGAGTGACTTGTCAACCACTTGATGAATTCTCCATCATCCTCCCAATCATATAGTCTTGGGCCCATGCAACTTAATGGAGTAGTTTGGACCATATTAGAGTGAGCCAATTCTTTTCATTCTAAATTGACAAACCTCACTTTTTTTTTGAACTCCTTTTTAGGTTGTGGAATTTGATCTTCTTCTTTTGAAGAATTAAGTGAGTTTTTTTCCAAAAATAGTCTCTGAAATTGAATGAAGATTTTTGTAAGGTTTTCTAATGGACGATAAATGATATGAGGTTTTTTACCAACTCAATCAATTTTGGCACTTGCTATCATTAACCATGATCTATCTAAAAACAGTAGATATGAATTTTTACTAGAATGCATGTAAATCACATGAAAAGTGAGGGAATTCTCTTCACCACCTATTATCATTCTACAACCACTAATCTCACCTAGAAAGGTATCTTGGCTTTGATTAGCCATGTTAATTACATAAGAAGAAGGACCAATTATACTAAGGTCCAACTTCTCCATCGTTTGTATAGACATTATATTTAACCTACTATCTCCTTCCATAATTGTATAGAAGATGATCTTATTAACTATTGATACTTCTAATTCAATTACCTTGACTTCATGTGCTCCTTGAATCGTTCTTATATGGACTTCAATTTTTGCCTTAGACCTTTGACTTTTTTTAATAGGCATGCTTGTATTAAAAATTCTTTTCATTCTTGGAGATACTTCCAATCATTGAACAATACTTATATTTGCTTTGATTATTTTCAAATCTTCCCACAAATCATGAGACTCCCTTTGATCATTTTTTTTAAAGAAATTAGAATATCATATTCTGATCTTGGGACCTCAAGACCTTTCCACTCTTCTATGGAAGGAAATTCTTTTACAAGGATTTTTTCTTTTATTATCTTGGTTTTTGAAATAGTAGTAGGTTCTAAATCATAGGGCACTTATCTTGATTTCTTCACATTATCCATTGCCTCTTGTGTAGCTTTGTTTAAATCAAAGAAGTGAAGAGAATCTTTTTACTTATTTTTATTTTCCATTGAAGTTTGAGGGAGATGACTTATATATCTAGACCTACTTATAATTGTCAATGCTAGCATATTAAGAAGTCCTTTAACCTTATGAGGAACTTCTTCATGAAAGATGTAATGTATTTGAGAAGATGAAGGTTAGTCTCTAATAGGTTGAGTACCTTGTTCCTTACATGATATTTCAAAATATCTTACATCTTAAGAATTATGTCGTTCATTGTGTTGGTCATATTGAGGTTGGCCACCATTTAATGGAATAAATCCTTGTTGAATAACTAAATGTGAGGGACGGTAGTAGATTTGACAACTATTATTGTAATCATAAAATAAATTAAGAGGTCTTAAACTACTATCAAAATTTGAGATTCTCACTCCCTTCAACTGGTCTTGGGCCTATTATTAATAATTTATTTGTAGAAATTTTAAAGGAACTACCTTACTATATTATCTATACACATCTATAGAATGGTTTCTCCTACAATTTCTACATACCATTGTCGAGGTAGAGAGAGTTTGCTTCAAAAAAGCGCTGGGCTTCTAGCTGCCACTAAATATACAATCAAGTCTAAGATATAAAAGTACCAAGTTTATATACATAATATATTTCCTTTTAGGGCAATTACATCAAAACATAAGCCCAAGTACCGAAAAAACACCCAAATGTATGATAAAGTTTCTTAAAACCTTATATATCCTTATGAGAAATGTTTCTCAAACTTTAACAGCTCATATCTCACGATCGGACTGTCTAAACAACCTAAAATTTTACGTGAAGTACTGATATAATTTCAAAAACTACTACAAAAAAATTCAACTACAAATTCATTACCGATCTTGCAATATCATCAAAACCCTAACAATAGCTTTAAACCCTAGCTTACATACACCTATGTGCTAATTTCTTCATATCTCACAAAATAAGTATTCAAATACCATGAAACTTTGATTTATAGCTTTTTAACTTAATAACACACACTTATAGAAATTTTAAGCCAAAAATTTATCCAGAAACTAAAGATATGGCTCCAACCATTACTATCAACAAAATGACTCACTTATTGCCTTTGAATTACATGTGTTGTCTTCAATGCCCTATAACTCCTTCATCTAAACTTGGAATTCATCAAAAAGTACATGTAAAGTATAGCCAAGAAAGTGCTCTCTCAAATTCTAGTCGCCGATCTTTCATTGCACTCCGTATGCATATGTTATGCCTCAACGAGTGACACTAGGTACAAATTTGACACCTTAACTTTGAACACCTATATCTCCTTCACAAAAATTCGAAATCACACAAACTCTTTATTCAAATTATACTCAAAACCTTGAATTTTCTGACCTTAGCCTCCAAAGCTCAAATGACTTCAAAAAAAAAACCCTAATCCCTAATAAGGCCTCGGGCAGCCTCCTTAAAGCCTATTGGGTATGGCCTTCGACCATTAGGAATGAAGTTTTCCATTCCTTGCCTTCATCCAACCATGCTTTGCTTTCATCCCTCCCAATAAGCCTCCTAATAGTTAAGAATTTCTTCTTTAGGTTCTAATCTCCTCTCAAGGCTCCATACTAAACATTTAGGTTCTATAAATGTTTTTTTGAAATACTATAAGTAAAAAGATAAACTCAAAATAAAGTTTCTTAAATCCACTCTCTTTAAATTAATCTATTTAACTATTCTAACATTAATAAAGACTTATGAACATATTATATATTCTAAATAATTTTTACATACTATAAGCTTTTATAGTACGACATTACTCTATTTTCTATCCAACAATTTCTTAGTAGATGGCTTTTTTGACAAAGGTGGTACACTTCTTATCGTTGTCATTGTTGGATTCTAAAGCCTTAGGTAGTATTTTTTTTGAAGTTGGAATTTGGAATTGAAATCTACCATACTTTGGTTCCTATAAAGTGGGACATATAATTATTGTCTTCTTTAATTTTGATGGTAAATTTGCTAGTTTGAGCAAAATTAGCTTTTATGCCCTAATTGGTGACTATGAGTGCACCAAAGCCTAGAAGGATGCCTATTAGATTCTATAGGAGGTAGGACTTAGTTTGAATTTTGACTTTTAATCAAGAAAGTCATTTATTCTTGTATAGCCTTCATTTGCTAGACAAGTTTATTTTAGAATCCTTGTTGGATTTTAAAGACTTTATTCTTGAAGTCTTCCTTCTATTTATTCCTATCTTCAGTTTATGTCAATTTAGGAAGGATGAGAAGTGGTTTAACCTCTTAAGGTAATGGGTAGTGCTTTATAGATTGAATTTAAGTTCCCACATGCACAAAAAAATATCCTTGAGAATTTTTCATGTTTTGAGCATATATGGAGATGAAACTAATGATTCTATGGTCTTTCTTCCTCTACAATTGTTTTTGCTACTTGTCAATGTCTTCAATTATTTGAATTATTTTCTTGACCTCTTTTAAATTATTTGACCTTTCTTTAAGGATTTTTCAAATTATCCCTTCAGTATTAAATCTTTGAACATAAAAATAGATGAAAGTATTATCCGTGAAAAGAGTTTTCATGAATCGGATTACTACAAGCTCATATTGCCAAATATATTCAGTGATTTCTTCTCTTTTTTCTTATCTCAAAAAAGAAAGAATAGTGAAGATATTACTTTGCCATACTTCTGACATGAATTTTTCTAAGAACATCTTCATGAACATGTCTCAGTTCTTAAAGGTTTGAAGGAGGTGGTTTCTATACCATTTGTAAGCTCCATTTTTTAAGGTACTTGAAAACCATACAAGATAATAACCTAGATTGGTTATTAAACACGTCATGAGAAGTTCTATGAATCTCTACACGTGTGCCAATGGATTATCATCTCTAATCTCTTTAAACATAGGGAAGTTGTAGAGCATAGAAGCTGCTTATAAATCCTTAGGAATTACTATTGGTAAGCTCCTTGATTGAATCAAGATATTGATAGATATAAGAGTAGATATAGATTTTCTTTTATATTTAATTAGAAGAGAAGGAGGTGTTGATCCTTTTCTTCCTTGATTTACTTCTACAACTAAATTAAGAGAATTAAGATCCAATTCTTTCTCTTTTATTCTATTATTCAGAATTAATTCAATTATATTTAAAACAAAAACTTCTTTTAATATTGGAGGTAAAGATTGCATGTCCAATAGTTGAATCTTTATTTATTTGAACTTTGGTTTATTTTTCTTGCCAATAGATTCAGGATTTTCTATGGATGAAGATAGGTTGGGTTACTTAAATCTGGTCAAACTATACATCTACACGATTATAGATATACCATTTAACTTAACACATTTTTTAATCTATCCAATTTTCTTATAATTTAAATGTTTGCCTCTTCTACTTACAACTCACTTAAGTAACTTCCAATAGGAAAGAGAAACAAAACAAAAACAACTAAAAGAAGAATATTTAGTTGAATATTATCCCAAGCAAGATAATTCCTGATTTTAATTGTTAAAAAAAAAACTATTTTTGTATAAGAGTGATCCTAAGCAATTTTAATTATAAAAAAGAATTTTGTATCAAGACGGTAAGGAGCTCAAGCTCTCATTTTTTTTTTTAGATTTTTTATAATAAGATAATTACGGAATTATCTATTATAATAATTAGTAATAATTGTCATGTTACAAAAATGATACTTTTCAAATAGTTCATACCATATTGAAGAAGAATTCACTTAGCTGTATTTTTATTCAATAGGATACTTGTCAACAAATTTCCAAAATACATAACTTCTCTCCTAATCAATCTCAAACTAAATATTTTAAGTAGGAATTTAAGGTTTAAGTATATTGGATTGATGGTTCTATTTACTTCCTTCCATCCACATCTATAAGAGAGATTGGAGACTTACCTCTCTTACATCTTCTTTTTAGATTCTACTCTCCAATTCCTAGCTCCTGCTTCTTGCGTTCAAGCTGTTTGCTAAAATTTCAAAGAAGGAAATAATTGACAAAATTTTAGGGACTTACTTATTTTCAAGCTATTAGTACCACTCTCTTCTTATTCTTATGCTCCTTCTTCTTAAACCATAATCTGTGTTAGCAAAATAAAGTAAAACTCAATGAATTTTGTCAAAATAAGACTCAACTTGGATTGTAATTTGAACTTGTTGATTTTTTCGAAATTTTTTTTTTTCTAAATTTATTTGGTCTAGCTTTTCTATCTATTTTTCTTTTAAATTCTCTTCTTCTTCTCTTATTGATGAAGAATTCTCTTCAGGTTCTTGTTAAGCTTCTTGTACACTACTTCTATGAATAGAAAGGATACGAAGATTGGAAGAGGTGATTAAATTTCCCTACTACTATAAAAAGACCCTCTACTAGAATTTTATAAGATGAAAAGAGATAGTATGAAGGAAAGAGGAAGTGATTAAATCCTCCTACCACTAGGGAAATATCTTCAACAGGAAAAATTATAAAGAGGGGAGATGATGAAACCTTGAAGATAAGCTCCACCTCTTATGCTTTTGAAACTAACAACCAACTTAAGAAAACCACCAAGTAATGCTAATGTTAACAATAAATTAATCAAATATTACTTAAGATTAAAAATAACAATATTGCCTTAAAAAAATCAATTAGTGAATATATATATAAAATTATTATGTATGTAAAAGAAAAAATACTATTAATAAATAAAAATATGAATAAAAATTAAATAAAAATAAAAAAATAAAAGATATGAAAAAAATTAAAATTAAAATTAAAAATAAAAATAAAAGTTAAAAGTAAATTTAAAATATTAATGAAATTTAAATTTTTAAAAATTAATTAAAATTTTATTTTAAAATATTATTATTATTATTTATTTTATTATTATTAATTTAATATTTATTCTCTTTTATTTTTATTTTTATTTTATTTCTTTCTTTATTTTATATATATATATTTTAAATTTGATATAATTAAGAAGAAGATTTTTAATTTTTTTTTAAATATAACATAAAATCCAAAATATAAACAATAGAAGAAATAGAAATCATTAACCTCAATTGTATTTCGATTATAGCAACAACCTCTCTCAACTTCAAAAATCGCCACAAATTCGATTTTGATTTAATAGCATTGAATTTTTTACCATTACAAAATTAACTTTAAGGTGCTGGTTTTTAAAAATTTCCACAATAAAATAATCACCTAGCACTAAAAAATAAATTTTCAAACAAGGAGTATATAAAACTATTGATGCAGTTATCTTCTTTCTAATCTAAAATTTATACCATATAAACTCAAATCCTAATCAAATCTTAATCTAAATCATAATATCAAATATATAACTGATATCAATAATTTTTTAGAATAAGAAGAAGTAAATAAAAGAAAGCAAATGATATAATATATTATGGGCAAGCATTTTAGAAACTTAATAGATGCAAATTTGACTCTATATATTTATAGGTAATTATTAGGTTAAAAATTTGGCCAATAAGTTAGCCACATATCATAAATATTAGCTACTTATAGTATAAATTGGCTATGTAGTACACATTTAAGAAATTTTTTTGTAAGTTAGTTATATTTCCCGAAAGTTAGATATGTATTAGAAGATTTATATAATTTCAGTTGAAAGATAATAAAAAATTGAAAAAGACAAATATCTCATGATATAGCATTGGGGGCCAAATCTTATCAAATGTATGTAGTTTAGTTTGATTAGTGATTTTTCATCCATTTATTATCAATGATATGAATCTTAAAGAAAGAAATCTTCAATACACTCTTAAGTTACTCAAAAAGACTATGAAATCACTCATAGATGGTAATATATTGAATCAAAATGGTTATTTCCAAAGACAAGAAGACTAATAAGTCTTAAAACAAGACTAAGATTTAAAAAGGCATTGACAAGAGTAAAAAAGGCTTCAATCTTGCTTCCAAATATACTTTCTAATTAGGAGCTATGTGATAATATTCTATAGGACTTTCAATAAGTGTTGACTTTATTAGACACTTGATTTAATTTATAAATAGTATTTATAAATTATGTTTTTATGTATACTATTTCTAAGCAAAAATAGAATGGAAGAGACTTTTAAAAGAGCCTCTAACAATCTTTCATAAGGATGTGTCAAGACTTAAAAAAAATACACTTACATAGATACAAATTGGCGACTTACTTTGCTCGACCGGTCTGGACTGCACAAGTTTTGGTTTGGACAATTTCAAACTAGGCAAGTTATGTTAACAATGTTAGATAGATGAGGTCTGGAGTGCCAAAATTAGAACACAAAAAAATTAATTAGGACAACAAAGCAAGGCAATGCAAGAAGTGATCTTGGCTAAAATATATATATTGCTTAAGGGAGGAGAGGGAAGGAAAAGGGTTGTACTTACTAAGAAGTTGGAATTAGGAGATCAGGTAGCAATTTAGATCAAAGTCATATAAAAGATTGGATTGTTATTTAATTTTATAGGACAAGTGAAAGGCTTCAAGAAAAGAAGGCAAGGATTGCGACATGAAGAGGTTTTTGGTCATAAAATATAGGAATAGATATAGATTAATAGAGAGAGTTGCCAATCAAAAAAAGGAGAGAGTATAGATTCTAGAGGAAGTTGAGTTGATTGAAAGAGATGCAATGGCTATGTTGCACTAGATTGGTATTGACAGATTTAAGCTACACAAGTATTTTAGAAGAGGTAGTGAAGTGAAGGCATTTCTACCAGAGTAGATCAAAGCAATGGTATTTTAGGGATGTAGAGATAGTTTGGTAGCAATGACGATAGGACTTGGCTTAGAAGTTGACAACCATAGTAAATCAACCATAATTTGCTAGGTTGTTGTGAAGTAGTAGTTGATTTTCTATAGTAGTTAGACAATAAATTTTAAAGAGTTCTTATGCATATTTTTATTATACATATTTATGCATAATAATAGATAATTGTGATTAATATTTTAATATGGTTATTTTTTTGCTGAAGAATGTGATGCATATAAAAACTTTCATAAGCTGATTATTGCATAGTTTAAATAAATAATTAATTAAATAAAATAAATATATATAAAATAAGTAATTAAATAAAATAATAAATATTTTATAAAATAAAATAATAAATATTTTATAAAATAAAATAATAAATATTTTATAAAATAAAATAATAGATAAATAATAGTTAAGATAGAGAAGATATCTAACCTTACATGACTGAAGTTATTCTTCCAAACTATCAAAATACAATTAAGGTGGATTGATTTTATTGACATCTATTAATTAATTATAAATATATATAAAGTCAAAAAAATATTTATAAAGCTTTTAAGAAGTATTTTTAGAAGATATTATAAAATTAATCTATTTTAATTATTTCTATTTAATCATATAAATAATTATTGGAATAAATATAGTAATTTAAAAAATTATTTTAATATTGACATATTTTAGAAAGAATGGTGTATTAAAGATGAATTTTAGTAAATAATGATACGTAATTTATATAGCAAATAAAGTACTCTTTTATAGCTACTAAATAAATCTAAGTTGAAAAGAATCCATTAAGTAATTGTAGAGCTATGATCAATCTAATTTTTTTGAATGTGGTATCCAATTACATATCAGTACTTTGAAGAACATCTTTTGGCCTTGATAACTACTTTCAACCTCCTAAGGATACTTTCTATTAAATTTTGGTATAAAACTACTTTAATATTATTTTATTTTGCAGCTATTCTTTTTCATAATTTTTAGACTTCTTTTGATTTTAACTTCCATGTATTGAATTGGTGTTTGAAGTGCTTCCAAAGATATTCAATGGAATTAAGATCAAGAGGCTAAGTAAGCTAATCCATTACTTTAATTCCATGATAATCAAATTACTTCTATGCTAGTTTTGAACTATGGTTGTAATTATTATCTTGTTGAAAAATCACTTCCTCCTAAAAATTCCAAATTCTTTACTGCAAAGAAGCACGTTTTTTTCAAGAATTTCTACAAATTGCTTGACATCCATCCTTCCTTTAACCTCTATCATCTTTCAATCCATTCCATTCCATACAACCTCATATCATTATATTTCTATTTCCATGCTTAGCTGTTTCTTAGAACTTCTTGTCAAGGAAGAACTGACCCTTTTATTTTTATACCCACTTTTTGCTATTTGATCCAAATCTATTAATTTATGTCTCATGTGACTAAATAGCCTTCTTTTAATTCTCTTAAAATAGGACTAGTCTATCTCAAAATCCTAAGTTCCTTCTAATCCATAACAACATAAAGCCTCATCACAAAATAAAATAAAATAGACATGAACAAAATTGAATGGAAATAAATAAAATAGGACATAAAAGAAAAAATTGAATAAATAGAAACAAAACTGAACAGAACTGAACAAAAAGATGTTTAACCAAATCTTACTAAGAGAAAGGATCTAAAGCAAAACTTAACCAAATGTCCCAAAAGGCCTTGGCTAATCGTATTTATACATTATTCTATTACTCTGGACTTTCAAGAATGTTTGTAGGTGGTAGGCTCTACTTAGATAATTATCCAAAGACTTTTTTAAAAGATTCTATAATAGTTTCTACCTAATCCACTATTCTTATCTCAATTCTAGAGACTTCTATAGTTCTAACTATCTATCTCTATATAAATATCTTATCTATATCCTATTATAGTTAATTCTCTTCTATTAATGTAGAACATCCTTGTTTCACTTTCAATGATATCTCTAAATTATCTCTTAGCAATATGTGAGGTTTTGTACAAGTTTTTATATTATATCATGAATGGGATAACCTTTCCAAAGAACTTTGTACTATAGTTGTAGATGTCCACTACCACGGTAAAGATAGCGATACTCTAAAATATTATTGACTTCATATTCTTATTGGTCATTAACTACAACTACTGATGGTGGTGGTTGATGTCCATCTACAAAGCGCTTTGGCTTGGTATAAAATTCTTATAATTATAAAACATAAAAGATTGGATGGTTTCAAATATGTGGTAGAAGCTCAAGGCAATATATAACATCAAAAATCACTGAAAAAATATAGAAAGGTCCAAGCCACTGAAGTGCTAATTTATAGATTTGGATTGATGTAACAAGTGGCAAGTTGGCGTGAGAGAGTAACACCTTATCACTATCCTAAAAGGTCTTGTATTGCCAGTGGTTATCCGTATATTGATTCTGTCAATTTTGTATAGTAAATAGGCAATGCAGTGCCTCTTATAAGGCCATTGTAAGCCATTGTATAAATTCCTCCATTATTAGGTTGTTGATATAATCGGATATTGATTGATATTAAGAAAAAATGGTTAATGATTAGTACTTTCTTGAATACTATCATTGTAAGTAAATTCCAAGAGTGTCAACTATTCATCTCAATTATTATGATGAACTACTACAAATGTCCACAATATATCCTCTAAGGTCCAATTTGCTCACTTTGTTTGTCCAATTGTTTGAAGATGGAAGGCTATAAACATAATAAATTATATACCTAGTAGCTACAATAAGGCTTACTAAAGACTTCTTGTGAAGCATGGATCTTGATCTGAAATAATGATATGAGGTAATCTATGGTGACAAAAGACCATATCAAAGAAGAGTCATGCAAGTATTGAGGCATGAATATCTGAGTGCACCTTAGCCAAATGAAGTTTCTTTGAGAATTGATCCATAAAGACGACAATTGTAGTATAATTATGAGGCATCTAATGCAAAAACATAGCAAGATCCATAGTCACATACTTTCAATATGTAGTACCTAGCGGAATTGGCTGTAATAATTCAAGAGATGTTGCATTATGTTGTCATATTGTAATTGCTTATAATATATAAAAACTAATTAAAGTATATATTATGTTTGTAAGTCTTGATGTGGATTAGAATGGTTAATAAGTAAATTAAAAGAGATTTGATATAAGAAAATTTATTTGAAGGTTTATCTATTTTGATTATAGTGTTTGTATTATGTAGGATTTAGATATTTAGTATAAAACTTAAGAGAAGATTGGAGTATAAAGATGAAAGTTTAAACCAATTGGAGGCTTATTAGGAAGGATGAAAGCAAGATATGCTTGAATGAAGACAAGGAGAGAAGATTTTCATACCTATTAGTTGAATATGATGCCCAATGGACTTCAAGGAGGCTGCCCAAGGCCATATTAGGAATTAGGGTTTTTCTTTTGAGGTTATTTGAGCTTTGGAGATAAGACTCAGCAAGTTTAGGTTTTTGGATATGGTTTGAGTGCAAATTTTGTGTCATTTGGAATTTTTATGAAGGAGTTATAGGCGCTCAAAGTAAAGGTCTCAATTTCATACCTACTATCACTCTTCAAGGCATAACATATGCTTACAAAGAGCAACAAAAGATTGGCTACTAGGATTGGAGAGAAGACTTTTTTTATTATACTTTTCATATATTTTTTGATGAATTATAAGTCTAAATGAAGGAATTATAGGACATTGAAGACAGTACATAAAATTCAAAGTTAATAAGTGAGTCATTTTGTTGATAGTAATGGTTGGAACTATATCTTGAATTTTTAGACAAATTTTTGGCTCAAAATTTTTATAAGTGTATGTTATTAGGTTAAGAAGCTATAAATCAAAATTTTATGGTATTTGAGTACTTAATTTGTGAAATATGAAGAAAATTACATATAGGTGTATGTAAATAAGGATTTGAAGCTACTATTAGGATTTGGCGATATTTGAAGATCCGTAATAAATTTATAGTTGAAATTTGTTTAAATAATTTTTGAAAGTATATCGATACTTCATGTAAAATTATAATTTGTTTAGACTATCCAATCGTGAAATATGAACTAATGAAGTTCAAGAAAAAAATTTCATAAGGATATATAAGATTTTAAAATATTTTATCATATATTTGGATGTTTCTTTATACTTAGGCTTATATATTGATGAAATTTTCCTAAAAGAAAAAAATATTATATACATAAACTTGGAAATTTTATATCTTAGACTTGATTGAGCATTTAGTTGTAACCAAAAGTCCAATGCTTTCATGAGGCAAACTCTCTCTATTCTGACAGTATGCTTCATATCATTGACATGATTCATAGGAGCGTACAAAGGCTCAAACATCATGATCTAAACTTGTCTAAAATCATGTCTTTGATATCTATTCTAGACTCTTCTCTCATCCTAGATGTCCTGATATTGAAATATCATACCTTTCTTAAAGTATGCGCATCCAAAGTATAGCATTGTTGGATACATAAATCTCCTTCTTGAAATAGAGCAAGCCATCACTAAAAGTGTAATTTTGATATTATATATCACCCATCTTTATTTGATTGCTAACCATCTTAAATGAAATATCTCAATGTATAGCTTCTTTCCATTATGCCTCTTTTGTTAGATTTGAAATGTTAATACTAATGGTAGCAACTTTTGCCTTATTTCTCAATTTGTCCTTCAAATTTGGTCTCCATAATAAGTTGTCTAGTATAATATATTATCACCCTTGCTTATATTTAAGCTAGATATGAAAAAGCTGTAACTATTATTTTCAACGATGATCTTGTGATTTCATATTTTCTAGATGCAAATCATATGGTAAGGATCAATGGTCAATCCAAACAATCGCTAGCTTTTCCAATAGATAGTATTGCCACATCTTTGTCACATGTACAATTGTAAATTGCTCTCAATTATATGTAGAGTAATTGCGCTTTATCTTTTTGAGCTTGCATGATTTATATACCATAGGTTGAAGGCCCCTACCAAAGTCTTGTTAAAAGACTGATCTAAT
Organism: Physcomitrium patens; assembly: GCF_059467195.1. Classification (NCBI taxonomy): domain Eukaryota; kingdom Viridiplantae; phylum Streptophyta; class Bryopsida; order Funariales; family Funariaceae; genus Physcomitrium; species Physcomitrium patens. Next base: position 8,042,873 of record NC_143426.1, read on the forward strand.
AGTAAAGTTGAAAGCATCAATGTCAAGCATACAAGAAATATTAGGATCATACAATTGTAATATTGGAGGAGTAATGAGTGTCTCTTTCAACTTATCAAAGACATTTTGTTGCTCTAATTTCTATTCAAAAAGGGCATCTTTATTCAATTGGTTTATCAATGAAGCAGAAATGTGAGAAAATTATCAAACAAAATGGCAATAATATGTAGCAAGACCTAAAAATGAGCAAACTTCAAAAGCATTGTTGGGAGTTGGCTAATCTTTTATTACTTTTATCTTATCTTGCTCCATACACATGCCTTCAAAGCACACTACATGCTCCAAATAGGTGACTTTCAACTTCCAAAGTTCACATATTGATTGCTTGTAATAGAAGTAATTATCTTGTAGTTGGTGCAATACTTCTCATAGGTGTTGCTCATGCTCTTCAAGGATTTTATAATATACAAGGATACCATGAATGAAGGCAACTACATACTTGTCTAAAAGATCCCGAAATAATCTGTTCATATGTTCCATGAAAGAAGCTGGAGTATTGGTGAGGCAAAAGGATAAAACCAACTATTTGAAATGTCCATAGCACATACAAAATGCCATCTTTTCTATATCTTCTCTTACAATAGGTATTTGCCAATAGTAGCTTCAAAGATCTAATTTACTATAGATAATCACACCTTGAAGTTAGTCAAGTAGCTCATCCATGCATAGAAGTGGATATGTATTTTTAACAATCTGCTTATTGAGGCCTCAATAGTCAATGCAAAGGCAAAGTCTACCAACTTTCTTATGAGCAAAAAGTATAAGTGCTCTCTATGGTGATGTACTTTCTTAAATAAGGCCTTCTTCTAAAAATTCATCCAATGTCTTCTACAATTCTTCAAGTTCTTTTGATGCTAGGTGATAAATTAGTTGACTTATTGATTTGGCTCCAAACAAGAGTTCTATTTGAAAGGAGGCATTTCAATCAAGAACCATGCGACTAAATAGGCTGGTTGAAAAGACATCTTGATATTTTCTTATGAGTTTTTAAATTTATTTATTCCTTTGGATGTCTTTCCTACTATTGACACAAGATTTGTAACCACCATATATATTATTGTTCATGCTATATTTGTTTTTTTATAAAGGTCATCCCTATGAATAAGTCTTTACTGTCGATTATCTTTTTTCCTCACTTGATGCAAAGGTGCAAAGAATCACCTTGCATCCTCCATCTTTAAAAGAGATTTTCCTTACTATCCGATCAACTTGCTTATTTTTCATCTTTAGCCATGGCATAGCAATGATAACATCATATCTTAGCTTTGTCACCTTGAATCTCTCTTAAGACGTAGGCGTTTATAAATCTCAAAATTTCTTCTTCACATGTCTCACTTAATATGTTCTCTAGGTCATCTGCAAGGTATATACTTCTTTCCTTGATTGCCTTAGTTTTAGTTCCAAACCGACGGACAATTTCAATTGAGATGTAATTTTCTATAGAGCCACAATCTATAAGCACTCGACATAGTTGTCCTTTAGTCCCTTAGATGTACCAATTGATTTTTTTTATGGTTTTCCAAGGCTATACCATTTGTCTTTGAGAGACAGTAGTTACTCCTAGTATTGGCCCTCATTACCTTTATTGGAGAGCCCTGTTTTCCTACTCGGATTCATTATCAATTTAATAAGTTTTGAGACTATGAATCTACCTTGTCCTACTGGTGCTTGAATTTTGATGTTTTAAATAACCTCCAATTTAATGGCTTTACTTTCAATAATAAAAACATAATCCTCTTTGTACCAATATTTGCCATCTTTGTAATAATAATGATTCTTGTAGGGCATCGATGTCCATTGGCATTGGTTATTGTGCCATAGTAATAGATAGTAAAATTAGCCTTTGTACCATAGGTTATGCTCCACAATATTTGAAATCCATAGCATCAACCCTCTCTGTAATCTCAATTGCTTCTTCAAATGTTTGTAGATCTCTTAGTTCGATCTCTTATTGGACCCAAAGTTTCAAACCTTGTAGGAATCAATCCATCATCACTGCCTCCAAAATATTATCAATTTGGAGACATATGGACTTGAATTAAGAGACATAATCTTATATCAACCTAGCTTTTGTAAGATTTGTAAGATTACATGTTATCTTCTCTACATTGATAGGCCAAAATTGATTCTCAAACTTGGCCTTAAACTCTTCTCAGTCACAAAATCTACCTTGTGCTCTATAGCTTTGAACTCGATGTTGCCACCAAATGGCTGCCACATCTCTCAAATAGCTGGTTGCATATATAATTTCTTTAGTGGTATTTGTCCTAGATAGTTAGAGGTATTGTTGCATATTGAAGAGTCGTTGATATACATCTTGTTGTCTTAAAGTTTTAGAGTATGTACTAGATTTATTCTATTTCAATCTAATAGATGTCGACTCTCTTATCCTCGAGGCTTCTATTTGTCCTTGCAAAGTAGCTATTTAGTCTAAGAGGTCTTGTATTTGAGTCTCTATCTAAGATTACTCTGCCATATCTATCGTACTATAATTTCTCCACTGAACTCTACTATTATAAAGCCTTTTCACCTCTCAATTGATTTTTTAAGAATAGCTTGAAGTAGCCTCAATACAATATCCAATATAATGATAGCAACTGACCTTAAATAAGATGGTGACTATTGACATACTATCAAAAGTGAATAGTCTAACACTTGCTTTGATATCAACAAAACATGACTAGTCTATGTCAAAAATCCAAGATCCTTCTAATCGACAACAACATAAAGACTCATCACAAAATAAGACAAAATAGACTTGAATAAAATTGAACAGAATTAAATAGAATATGACATGAAAGATAAAATTGAGCAAATAGAAATTGAATAAAATAGAAGTAAATAGAAAGATGTAAAACCAAATTTTACTAAGAGAAAGGATCTAAAGCCATACTCAATTAGATGCCTCAAAAGGCCTTAGCTAGTCCTATTTATACCTTGTTCTACCACCCTAGACTTTCTAGAATATTTGTAGGTAGTAGATTCTACTTAGATAATTATCTTAAATTCTTTTTCTAGTAGACCCCACCTAGATAACCACCCTAAATTCTTTCTAGAATATTTTATAATGGATTCTACTTGGTCTACTAACCTAACTTCAATTCTAGAAATGTCCATGGTTCTAACTATCTATTCATATACAAATATCTTATCTATATCTTATTATACTTCTATATTCCATTTCTTATATTTCAGAGCAAAATCTGATCATTATTTTTTATAGCAGATAAATAGTAGTGGTTTTTTTTCTCTTCACAATGGCTTTCATATTCCATTTTTTGAGAACATTTTAAATGGTTTGGATTGACACAAGATTACTGATAATATTATTATAGTTTTTAGTAACTTCAACAATATTTTTAGCCTTCCCATTGTTGATTTGGCAAATGATTGTCTTTTCATCTATTACAATGAATTTCTTTAGTCTACCTAATTTAAGGTTCTCTCTATTAAAATTGATCTTTTTTACTAGCTTAAAGATAGTAGCTTTATTACAGCCAAGTTTAGAAGCAATTTGGCCATAAGATTTTTGAAATTGAAGAAAAACAAAGGTAATATTGTCTTAAAGAAAGTAGAAAATGGGTCTCATAATTGTTCAAACAATTGTTAAGGATATAAGAATCTAACAAAGAAATATGTTAAGATTAAAGAAAAAAATAAGATTGATAGCAAAAGTGGTTCCAAAGATTCCTATTTATACTATAATGAAGGTTATAAAAGTCTATAGTACTTTCTATAGATGTTTTTAGAAGAATAAAGAAGCTTCTAAAAGCCTATGGAACTTTCTAAAAGATTATAGAAGATTCTACAAATATCTAAAAGGTGCTAAAAATTTACAAAAGATTTTAGAAGATTCTAAAATGAGATAATTTGGAATATGTTCGTACTAGAAATTGTGATTAAAAATAGTAATTTTATAATTGTTATTAGATATTAATGATATTATTAGATTAGTATTAATATTATCATAATAAATTTGATGATGATAGAATGCTATAATATTAAATAATTTATAGAATCCAAAAATTAGACACCACACCTAAAAAATTATTTTAACACTACTTTAAATTAGATTGGTCATAGCTATGCAATTACCTAATAGATTCTTTTCAACCTCGGTTCATTTGGTAGTTGTAAAGAAGTACTTTATTTGCTATATAAACCACGTGTCATTATTTAATATAATTCATATATAATACACCATTCTTTCTAAAATATATCAATATTGAAATAATTTTTTGAATCATTGTATATATATGTTTGTAATATTATCTTCTTTTAGGAAGAAGTTCCATGAAAAGTAGACATCATACATTGAAAAAATCTAAGATACAACAAATTGTGTTTGCTACATATTTTGATCTTTATTCTCTTTGAAGATAGTTGATAGGTCCTCTCAACTATCAATAGTATTTTATATCATAGCAAAAAGACTACCATATTATTTAACTGTTGCTGAGGCCTTTATAACTCTTTTCAAATAAAACATTTGAAATACTGTAAAAAATTATTTTTATCTGTAATAAAATCACCAATCATTGAGAATATCTTCCAAGGTTGTGATACTAAACACATTATATCTTGCCATCTATTTAAGAAAGGATATATTATTCTTGAGGATTTTTATCTTGATTATGTTGTCTTGAAAGTTGTCACAATTGTAGTGTCTTGTCCAATGAATCAACAAACAATTGCTTTTGAGTTGAATTTGTTGGTTGTTGATTCTCTATCTATTAAGTACTACAAATACACAAAAGCTACAAACAAAAATAGAAGGTACAATGCTATCTTCTCTAAATCTTATTTCTATAATAGTAAAGATTTATTATTCTTCATCTTGGTTTTACTAGATGTTGTTGATAAAAAGCCTCAACCTTCTCTACTATATTTACAAGATTCTTTGTTGCCTTCTAAATGTATTCACTAATATTATATTTGCATCAATGAATAAGGTATTCTAATCTATTTTGGGGTCACCTTAAATATAAGACTTTTTTCACCTTGAATCCTTAATTATTATCTACTTCTAAAGAAAGAAGTGGCATTTGTCTTCTTTCCAAGATATTGACTATGTTATATGATTTAAGAAGATATATGTAGAATATGGGATGGATCCTCATAAATTCTAATAGATATAATCAATTAGCAACATAATTGACTTATTTAAAAATAAAAATAAAAATCTAATCTTACAATAATTTAATTTGTTACAAGGATGAGTAGTCTTGATATTAGAACAAAATAACCATACCTTGTCACCTACATTGAATTTTAGTTGTTCTTTGCAATAAGTATATGTATTGATCTTTTGTTATTCTAAAGCTTCTATTAACTATGCCTTCATTGTTGCATGTAGTATTGACAAACGATTTGCCAAATCTTTTGCTATAAGATTATCAACTTTTAAAAAGTTAAAAGTATCAAGTTATGGATGATAATCATAATTTCCAAATAAAGGTATTTATTGAATAGAAGAATGTATCTTTTTATTATATATAAACTTTGTCAATGACAAAAGAATTATTCAATCATCTTAATGAGAGTTGATATTATACCTCAAATATTATTTCAGAACTTCATTCATTAATTTTTTTTATCCATCAATTTGAGAATAAAAAACTAAAAAAAGCTTCTTATCTATTTTTAAAATCCTAAAAATAATTCTTTAAAATCTTGATACAAATTGAGTCCTTCTATTTAATATAATATCCTTGAATAATCTATTATAGCAATAAATATTGTCAAAAAAAACTTAGCTATTTCTTCACCTATGATAGATTTTGTACATAATACAAAATGTGCCATTTTAGTAAAATAATCTACTATCTCAAATATAGATTCATACAAATCTGAGACTAAAAGATCTATGATAAAATCCATAGAAATAGAAGATCGTTTTTGTTCCAAAATAAGTATTGATTGAAGAAATCAATAAAATTTATGACAAAGAGTTTTAGATTTTGAACAAATATTACATGATTATACAAAATCTTTGATTGCCTTTTACATTTGAAGTCACAAAAAATCTCTAGAAATTAGCTCCAAAGTCTTATTGTATCCAAATTATCTAATTACTGAAAAATCATGATGAGCTTGAAGAATATGTAATTGTGCTTTTCTTTTTGGAATGTATAATTGTCTCTCAAAATATAGTAGATTATTCTTGAATTCAAATTTAGAAGATTCATTAAAACTTAAAAGAATTATTTTTAATATCATGAAAAAAAAGAATTGAAGGACATACTTAATTAAACTTTCTTCATAAAGATTGAATCAATAGTCAATGTTGATTTTATTGCTCAAAAATGAAAATGCTCTAATTTTAAGAAAATTATTTTTTATTGATCAAAAGATGCATCTTCTAACATAATTGGAAAATTCCAAAAAACATTATACATCTTTGATTGTTTTTGAAATCTTTCAAGTCATGATAATTTGCACCTTTTTAAGATCTATCATAAACCATTGCTTGAAATAATGTATCTTAAAAAGTCAACTTGAGTAGTGTGAAATATAATTTTTTTTATTTTGGCATATTATCTTGCATCTCTTAGTTTTTTAACATATAATGAATATAAACTTCATATCTTTTTGTGTTGTTAAAATAAATTAGGTTGTCATTTAAATAACAAATGATAAAATTATCAAGAAATTCATGAAAGATATCATTCATTAGATGTTGAAAAGCAATTGATACAGTTGTGAGTCCAAAAGGCATGACATTATATTTAAAATGCCCATACTTAGTTTGAAATACAGTTCTTCATTCATTTCATTTCTTAATATGAACTATTTGTATGCTTCTTGTAGATCTATTTTGTATATAGTTTTCTTGATTCAACTAATCAAGAAGTCTTAAAATCAAAGGTAGAAAATACCTATTTTTAATGGTAATCTTATTGAGTCTTTGATAGTCTATACACATCTGCAAAGTTTTGTTATCAAGAAAGTAAGCCTTTTCAAGAGAACATGAGATCCTTAATTATAAGTAGATTATAAGAAGCATAATGTTGTCCAAATGAATTCAAATTAAAAAAATATAGCTCAAAGAATTAGTATAAATTTTAGATTAATTTCTTTCTTGTCCCAAGATGTATTCAATTCCTAACTCTAATTTCAAATCCAAACTTTTTTTATTACTAAAATTTCTATAAATCATTTATTACTAACTTAATCTAAGAAAAGTCTAGTTCATAGAACTTAACTCAAGCTACAAACTTCAAAATATCAAAGTCAACAAATAAATTTCAAAGAAATTGAGAGCCAAATCAAGGAAAACATTGGCGGCTTGATACAACCACAACCTTCAAAACCCCCTTCTAAAAATTAGCTTAAATTTTTCTTATCTTAACTCTTATTTTTAAGTATAATAGCTTATTTTAAAGCTAATAATAAGATCCAACTTTTTTCAAAATTTCATAACAAAAAGGAAAAAAAATCCAATAAATGGCATAGAAACCTCCAAATCAGACTTGAATCTCACTATTAAAAATTCTAGTGATCCTCCACCTACAAATTTGCATAGATCTCTCTTGTCACAAACTCCTCTTCTTGCATGCTAAGGCTTGATGAAAAGCTAACAACAAGATCTAGCTTCTCTCAAAATGTCAAGTTAAATTAAGTCAAAAAATAAATAAATAAAATCCAATATATGGCATAGAAAATCCCAAACCAAGCTACATAAGTAAAGCTTGGTTTTAAAATCTCCACATTATAATTAATTTGAGATAATGAACTGAAATCAATTGACACCATGAAGCTTATATAAATTATACATGTTTCATAAATTATAAATATTTCATAACTTCTAAAGCATAAATCTCAAATTCCCTTTATAATATCAAAAACTTAAATCAAAAACCATAAAAAGATCTAAAATGCAACTATGACTAAGATTATTTTAAATAAGTAATTTTAATTAAATTACTTATTTTTTTGTATTATTCTATTTTCATTTTTGAAATAATATTTAAAATAATATAGATTGTATATAAACTAAATGTAAATGATATGTATGTGTATATATATATATATATATATATATATATATAATTTTATATTTTCTTTTGAAGACTCTTATACTTTATAATTGTATATATGCCTTTAAATGCTCCTATGGTCTTAAAAATTATATTAATTTCAATTAAAACCAACTAGTTACAAAATTGGCTGAAAATTGAATGATTTGGACTTAGTTTGTCTCAGTTGGTGATACAGTGTACTATAACACTTGTTTTGGTATATCACATAAGAATCAATAATAATAATAATAATAATAAAATGTATATAAAAAATAATAGTACCTAATTGGATTAAATTTTAAATGAATACCTGCTATTATACTAAAAAAATACATTCTTTAGGCTTATATAGTTTTTTTATTTTTTTTTACAATCTTCAAAATGGGTGTCCCACATGTTCACAAAAAATGAGATAAGAGATGAACAAATATTAGAAGTTCTGGTAACATCACATTTTTTGAGAAGAGGGCTTCATATTTTATTCATCGGGTGAATTATTTCCCCAGAATGGAAGGTCCAAATTATCCAACAGACATACATACATTTATATATAATATACACTATACGGAAGTTGCACATGTTCCCTATGTTCCCATTGTTCCCGGTGTTCCAAAGACTCCCTCGGGGTTTCATGCGCTGTGTGAACACCCACAGCCTTCGACGATTTGGCGCTGCAAGTTTGAAACTCCGACAAAGAGCCGGAACTATTCATCGTCAATGCCACCATTTTCACGAAACTGTGGATTTGTTCGAAGCGTTAATCCGAAGTTCTAACGTGGGTTAAGATTTTCTTGATTGCGGCGGAGCTTGGTTTTCCAGGAGAAAGGTTGGGAAGAGGTACCTGATAGTGGTGGAGTAGCCAGAAAGGTGTAATGTTTGATTCGGATTTAGGGTGAATGGCTTAATTAGCTGGAGTTGTGGCGAGAAAAAGGACCGGACATGGAGAAAGGATTTGGTGGAATGGACGGTGCTTTTCATGTCGCAGTGAAGACGATAGACGCCCATTTTGCCAAGGCGGATGCTATTTTGCAGGTTGAGTTCGATTATCTGCAGTTTATAATTTGAGCTGAGAAAAGATTGGTTGTTTGAACATTACTACAAGGTGGTTAGAATCCAGAAAAGTTGATCGCATTTTCAGAAACTATTTGCACTCGCAGTTCTCAAAGGTTTACATGGATTTGTTAGAAAATATTCTGAAGAGATACTTTGTTAATGAGGCCGATGGGAATTGTTCTGGTACGTTATTGCTTTAGTAGACGTCTTGCGATTATTCTGAGCAGCTACTTTTATTCGAATTCTGATGATTTTTCCATGATTCAAACGCCCAGATTGTGCACAGCAAATTGGAGCACGAATTTGAAGTAACCTACCCAGGCAATGTAAGCAATATCTCATTTTGACTCATCCTGCCCCTGCCATATGGTAGGTTTATGCAGAAATAGTTCCTTTTAACGATTTCTTTCCATTATTTTTCATGTAAACAGGCAAATCCCTTGAAGTTGCTTGCCCGCAAGAAAAGATTGCAGGATGAGCTTCCGCTGCTCAGAGAAGAGTGTGACAAGCTTTTAGCTGCCAAGCAGGTCACATCAACTACCAGATTGAATTTTTATTAGCTTGTCATCGTGTTAGATATGCCTCGAACAGAAGCGAATGCTGCACCATCTGGAAAAGTTTAGCCACATTCATCATGGCATAGGCAAATCTAAGTTGTAGCCATCACACTTGATCAGACGGCTTCAAGCTCTGTAGACGGGCATTCATCGTGATGCGCAGGATCTTATAGATGCTGCAAGAACTACGCTGGTGAAGAACAGGACGTTACTATGTCAATTACAAGCTCGGGCTGGTCTCCCCGTAAGTTGTGACGCAGACGATCCAATCTACTCGTCATTTGTGAAGGTACGAGGATTAATTCTTGCAATGTCTTGTTGGAGCCACACAGTTCGTTGAATCTGTTTTCCACAAACACACACGCATAAATAAATAAATAAATAAATAAATAAATAAATAAATACATACATATAAAGATCCCTCGTCACTTTTCAATTGACTTTCTTGTTGCCTCTATTCTAGACACTCGAGGAGTGGGATCATCAGTTGGAAATAGTTTCAGGTAATCAACCAGTTCCTAAACCCGTGTTCATTGTTGATCGTTCTGTTCGTACCTCTGAAGGTCAAGAAATATCAGTTTAGACTTGCTAGTTTTCATGCCCAATTTATTTTCGTGAAATGAGCGTTGTAAACTATATATAGATTTTTTTTCGTATAACGTCTTGTCTTGTTGAAGCCCCTTGCTCATGATATTTACAACGTGTATGACTGAAATGAAGTCACAGAGAGCCATGAATTTACACGTCCTGATCTCAATCTGGAGCTCTTTCGATCCAAAGTGTTCAAGAGGGATGAATAACCTCATTCGAAACTATGGTTCAACATTTGAAGTTTTCGTGAAAGCTAACAAGGCAAATAGACAGTTGCAAATGGGTATGACGATGCTTTTATAGGTCCTTTCTATTCGTATTTTTTGAGCTTCGATCAACGAAAGTTCAATTAATAATGGCAGAATTTAGCTAGCCTCAATATGGTTCGAGGATTCAATATCTGCTTTACAGCAATTCAACTCCTTGTTGCAATTGGCATTCGACCTGTGATTAATTGAAATTTAAGAGATACAATCGTTTGTATAAGTGAGTTCCGATGACAGCAAGTTTGCAAGCTAAAAAGAACCATGCAATGGGGTCGGTGCTCTAGGTATTCCAGTGATCTCTGGAGTCATATCGTTGAATGCCATTTCCTACTAGCTTAGTTTAAGTACATGAATGTTTTAGTTCTGCAGTATTTGTTGGGGATTTTCATCTCATTAACAAAGCAATCGATTGGGATCAGTTACTCAAAACACGACGGCCAAGGATACGCACTCTCAATTCAATGCCACTGAAATGTTTTACAGTTGGAACTGGTAAGAAATTTTAGCCCGACATAAAATCAACAACCCTGGGATATCGAGGTACTGTAGTTCACCTGAAAACTTTAAGGATATGGTCTAGTAAGCATTATCCACTTGTCTTGGCCACGTTGACAGCTCCCAAGAATGATCTGAGGACACCGCCTTGTAAGGCCTTACCTGAGATCTAAAGAATCACAAATGAAATTTTTGAAAAGGCTCATATCCACAGGAGAAGTTTCAGATTGCGTGTCCTCTTCATTGTTGCACAAACTCTGAAAATCTACGTGGGTACGGTGTTTAGAGTGCATTTAGTCGCAGTCTCGTAATTTGAAAGTTGCTTGGCTGCGTGTTGAGGGTAGTGGAAAGAGGATATCGCTTCTTTGATTTTGCGGGAGGAAGAACAATCGCGATGGCAGAGGAGGCCGATCACTTATTTGTATACGGGAAACTGAGACCTGACGCGCCCGACAACACGGAGCCGCTTGGTAATACTTGTGGAGCTAAGAAGGCGTGGCTTATGGGCGGCAGACTCTACTGCTTCAACAAGGGAGGTCAGGACCAAGCTGCAGTGAGGCTGGACGAGGCAGGGCATGCAGTGGCCGGGTATGTTGTGAAGGCCGCCTGCTCTGGAACCATTTCTGCATTACTTCAAGAGTCGGAATCTAAGGAATACTCGCCCAAGCTCTATGAGAGAGACATAGTAGAGGTGAAAATCTCTTCTCTCTTCAAAACTTGCCCGTGACATCAGTGCGATGAATTTGAAATTTTTTGCGTTATGTTGTAACCTGTTTTTTCCTCAATTTCTTCTTGCGAAGTATATGGTTGTTTCATTCCTGTTGGTTGAAGAGATTGATCTGTATCCCGAATACTTCTTATGGTCGAAGAAAGGGGGAAAGGGCGACAAACCCTAGTTGCCATGGTCGAGCTGCGACATAGTCGTTTGTTTCTGGATCAGGGGTAACATTTTTGGGTGATTGTATCAACTGTTTTATTACACTGTACTTGAGAGTGTTCAACATTGAAACATTTCTGGCAGAAATTGACGTTTTGTTAAGTCATTTAAATATTTTTTTGAAAATTTGTTGTGCATGAGTTTTGTATGGATTTGACTGTTGCATCACTCAAACAAAGTAGTATGGATTTGACTGTATGCATTTGATGCAGGTAAGGACTGAGAAGGGAGAGCAAGTGTTTACGTATGTTTACCATAGACCTGATGTGGATATTTCCAAGCCTGTTCCCAAAGGAGACTGGCTGCAGAGGTCTCAAAGATGACAGCTTCTTGGAGGGATGTACCTAGAATTTCTCAAACGGATAGTACACGGTGATTAAACTTAATATACTACCGATTTTAGGTGTACGAAGTTGCTGTTTGTCACCTTGTATTGGACTGAAGGTGGGGTTTTAGATGTGGCCTTTTAGTTCCTATTGTATGCTAAACCGGGAGGTTTACAACCAATGAGTACTAAGAACAATGGTTAGTACCTTCGGGTCCTTCTGATTTCATTGAACTATTGGACGACTTAATGTTATTGTGCATGCGAATCGCAGCAGAAGTGGTGTGGGAATGACGTATTTCAAATAAACAAAAAATAGTCAGTTGATCGTGTGCTAGTGGTGGTTGGAGATCATATTAACAGTGATTTAGGCAGCTGCGTTTTTGTTTCAATACGTTTTATCGTCCAATTACTATTAAACTCGAAGGTGTATGTTAAGGACGACGATGGAGAGGATTGCAGTATTTCCAGTATTGTACAACCAACTATACTTATACTTGATGGCCGGTAGTTGAGACATGTATTTTGCACGCTTTACTTACTGAGCGTACGGAATAATTTATTTACTAATTTGAAATAGGAGCTCTTGATACAAAAATCCGAAGATTTCCTTAGCATCGAAATGTCAATTCTTGTCCAAAACCAAATGTTCAGCATTTCTGAGTTAGTTTGAGCGCCTGTACTGTAAATACCAGAACTAAGTGACCTTGAATGGTAACAATTGAAAAATTTAGCTCAAAGAACTCAGATCTTTGAGGCACACAACAAGAACTGAAATGTCATCCCTACTTCCCCTCCTAAGGGCAGCAGCTGCCAACACTTTCGCAGCTCCTTCTGCAGTCGTCTGAGCTAGAACATGCTCAACGGCTTCGTCATTACTCATAACATTCCACAGCCCATCACTGGCAACGACAAAGAAATCGTCGTCGTCAGTCAGAATGTTGTCCCAAATATCAGGTTCCACACTCAAATGCTCCTTGATCGAGTAGTCTCCGAATGCACGCGTCATATTCAATCTCTTGTCAACCCGATACACTCCTCCAATAGGTGATACAGCAACCTCGCCCCCTTTAGACTCCACCTGTGAGCACGGTGTGTCAGTTTCTCTCCATCAACCAGCGAATTTAAACAATGCAATTAATTGATCACAAATTGCCGTCTGCATAGGAATTGCAAAATGAGGATACATACCATTTCACGCTCCTCTGGTTTCTGAGGTTCATGATCAACACTGACTTCTACAGCTTTGCGATTTCTAGCGAGAATAGCTCGAGAGTCTCCAACATTTGCCACAACGAGCCGTGAGCCGCCGTCGAGCAGGAAAGCAGTGGTGGCTGTTGACCCTGCTCTGAAATCCTTCTCGTTTTCTGCCTTACCCAATATTCTGCAAATCAAATATTTCCATAGTTTAGATTATATTGTAACAAGCTCATCTGCAAAACTATGATATTCTGCAGCAATAGAGAAACGGACCGAATTGATTGCCAGTAGTGACAGATAAAAGGACACGACCTAATATGTCTACATAGTACAAGTAAAAGCTCGATTTATCATACATTTATCAGGTTTTGCAGATTATGAGAATAAGGGTTGAAGTGAGACCTCTTGTCCATGGAGAAGTATGTCTCTTTGATCGTCTTCTTCGGGTCGTCCCTAAAGTTGGGATCTGCCAAAATCTTATCGAAGAGTTCTTGTTCCAAGTAAGATGCAACCTCGGTGCCTGCATGGCCATCGTATACCGCAAATAAGCCGATTTCTTCGCCATTGAAGGATTGCATTCTAGCAACGTGGTAATCTTCAATGGGATGATCCCGCAAACCCTTTACCCTTGCATAACCGAATGTAACTGAAGACCTCCAACCCTCACCGCCTCCAGCCCACGCTGTGGCCTCCTCTCCGTTCACCTCGCCATTCATTGTTTATTTGTATATACCTACAGATTCACACGGTGATTAAAAGCGCAACATGCTGCCTTACGAGTAAATCTTTGACAGAAGCAAGCTGAATTCGTTTCAACGATTCACACAACCGTTGTTAAGTTGCCACTAAAATTCAGGTGATCCACATGAGATCGAAAGCTCCGGCGGCTAGAAAGCCACCGATGCACATGAGGTGGTGAGAGGATCCTCGCAGATGATGCTCAGGCTGGAACTGAGAACAGAAACACCATGACGTCACGAAATTTCGACTGACACAGAAGATGAGAAATGCAGAAAGCGTTCGCCCAGTATGTTCACTTTCCAGCACAGTATCACAAACTCAAACCTCAACTACAATTCCACTCCAAGGTTCTCAAGCCCAGCAAGAAACGAGCTCCACTAAATTCCTAACCAAGATGAGAAAGGTGGGGAACAAAACCTTCCGACAGCAGAGCTGACTGAATTTGCACTCACCAGCCTGATCAAATCGAGTGACTCCAACCTAGACGCCCCGCTTCTGCTTCCACTTAAATGCACTGCAACCTGTCGCCGAGAAAGGTGGACTAATAGATCTCGACACTCGTTTCGAATCTCTCACAACCTGCAACTGAATGCGCAGCAGGTAGTTAACCTCAGGAGCTCCCATCGAAACCAAACCCATGTGGATTTTCGACAAGTGTCCAACTTGATGTGGATATCACCCCACAGAGCCTATTCACCGTCGTCCACAAAGCGTTGTCGCGCTGCCACAAGTCATCAAAGGATAGGATTGTGAATAGCGTGACCATGAGGTAATTAGTTTCCACTT
This sequence comes from Physcomitrium patens, assembly GCF_059467195.1. NCBI lineage: Eukaryota > Viridiplantae > Streptophyta > Bryopsida > Funariales > Funariaceae > Physcomitrium > Physcomitrium patens. The sequence goes on from NC_143426.1 coordinate 8,057,884, forward strand.
AATGAACCCCCTGTAAAGAGAAAATTTATAATACATTCAGTTTCGGGTGGGAACCAATGAAAACTACCAGACTTTGTCGTTTTGGCACAAGATCCAACAAAATGGTCCTGCAGAACTTGTGAACGCACCACTTCCTTTGATCCAAAGGTGCGCACCACTCGATGCTCATTTGCAAGCAATGAATTCGAGAGAAATGATCAGTGATGTACTGTGAAGTTTGAAAAACCCAACAGATAAATGAATGCAAAAGTATTGTTGAATCCTTGGAATTGTACTGACCCCTACTAATTGTACCATGTTACGGTCAATACATGAGCACTTTGCAACAATGAAGCATTTGGAAACACTGAATGTACAACATGAGCACTGGGCAACACTGCATGTGCCCCATTGAAGTCTTGAAGCTAAGCGCCGAGGTAGTGCTTGGCACGGTGGCAAACACAGATTGCGCTGAGACGCATTTATTGTAATTCAGACTCTACAATTAAGAATCCGACATCCTAACCAGGAAAGCGTAACATTTCCACACCATGGTAAGCCTTCACGGCGCAACCCACAAGTGAACAACTCATACCGTTCCTTTTCTCTTTTTTCTTTTGCTGCAATTCCTGTGCATTACGGCCATGATCTTAAGTCAAGGCACATTCAACCACACATTTGCATACAGTAAGAAATGATTCCAGAGGCTTTGATAAACCTATCTTAGAACGTATTCATAACGCAGCTCATGTTTATTGTGGTCGGACTTCATCGGGGAAGACTGCGGTTTCATTCATCAATATTTCTTCATCACACGTCCATCCGGCATATCGTTAATCTATCATACATTGATCTGTTCATTGCTCTGTTCATCCAGTGGAGGAGGGAGCCAGCACAGGGCAGAATCTCGCCATGCCTCGGCCGAACCCTCCTCCTTCACTGCTCGAGCAGCTATTGCTGCTGTCGTTTGCTGGAGTTCTGACTTGGCAATCGGGAAGGATAGTTATCGGGAGAGTCGAATTGAGGGAGATTGGAGGGGAATTGTGCGGGTTGGCGCTGTGTAAGTGCAATTTTCTATTTGTAATGGTTGTATCTGTTTGTTTTAGTTTGTTTCCGACGAAGGTATGGAATCTATGTGCATTGGTGAATTTCAATGGAAAGAGCCCAATCGTAGCACTTGCTCTCGGATGCTTGATTTCCTTTTTCGCTTTCCAATTTTTATGCGGATGGTGACCTAGCTTTGGCTCGGTTAGTGGAAGTGTCGTCGGACCAATTTGTAAACATTGGAGCCGATGTGCTCTTTTTATGAGAGAGAGTCTTATGCAGAGCGTCTTCATGGATTAGGTGATGTTAGTGCTAGGGTGCGTGACATGGATGATTTGTCTCAAATTTGTGGTCGACGTGTTGCATTGGTGTTGAGTTTTGAGTGCCTTTTTCCTGTTCTGATAGATTTGTTTGATGATGATGATGATGATGATGATCACGATGATTATTATTATTATTATTATCTACTTCTTCTTCTTCTTCTTCTTCTTCTTCTTGTTAACACGAGGAGCTTGGGCGTTAGCCATGAAATTGTGACAAGTTTACTGGGAATGAGCTCGAAGAAATGCTTGTTAAATACTTTGTGTCGATCGTGGATGGAAACGTGATGCTTTATATGATTGTCGAGTTGCACAAGTGAATTTTGTGCATACCTTTGGTGGATTTTCCATACAGAGTTGGAGGACTTAGAATTTATATCTAGGTTACCTGTTCAAGATTTTGATGATGTATTCTACGTGGGATACATGTCACAGCGATTGGTACTTCAGGGTGGCAATTGCGCTACAAATACGACCTAAGCGGTCAATTTGGGCTGAGAAGATCTGTGGAGTAACATTTCTCGCGATGGACGGTGACCGAAGTCAGACGCCTGTGTCTCTACCTCCTCCAATGAAGATGCTGTCTACAACCTCACTACAGTCGTCAGAGACTGAGAAAAAACCATCAGTTGCAAGAAACGGAGATGAGAAACGGGAAGAATGGTCGGCCCGATCAGTGGCCCTCTTTTTAGACCTGTACGAGGAAAAGTACTTTGAAATGGACAGGGGAAGCTTCCGATCCAAGGATTGGGAGCAGCTTGTGGACCGTTTTAACATGGAAGGAGGAGGTGGGAAATCGGTGAAGCAGTGCCGGGATAAGATGGACTCCTTAAAGAAGCGTCATAAACTGGAGAAGGGTAGGAAGGCAAGCACTGGAGCGGAGACATGCAGTTGGGTGTGGTTTCAGAAGATGGATGGCATGTTTGGTGACCATCCAAAGCACCAAAGCGTGTTGCTCGGTCCTCCTGATGCAGTGGACATGAAATTTCCTGCGGATAAGTTTCGAATTACGGGTGGAGAAAATGTGGTAATCGAGGAGGAAGAGAGCAGGAGGCTTGTGGGAAGTTGGAGGGAGGCTAAGAAAATATTGCAAGAGCTGCCGTTGTCTGCCGAAGAGCGGGGCAAAGCCCGGACCCTGCTGCTGGAGAAAAAGGAGGAAGAGAGACTGGAGTATTTTGAAGGTGATTTTGAGGAGGTTAGCCACTGCTTAAAGCTGCTTGTGGAGAGAGCTTCCGGCCACCCTACAGGTTACTGTTCCTCATCGTTCTCTTATCCTCTTTTTAGTAATTTTCTATGTGATCTATATAAACTGTCCACTACCCGGTCTGTTTGGCTTGCATTTTGCTCTTCAATTTGCGCTTCCATGGTACTTTATTTTTAGCATGATATACGTGTTGATCCACAACGTTACCATGTAAATACATGTATTCTCTTAACGACAAGCTCTGAAAGAAACTTTGACCTTTAAAACTTCTATTATTTCACTTTTATTGGTTATCCTCTCGTGAAATGAAGGTATGGCTGGATTGGTTCAAATGGATTTCGCAACGGCCTCTGACATCCAGCGCAGGCTTGAGGAGGTCTTAACAGGTACAATTTTCTCTTCAGTTGCCTATAGTGACACGATATTGCCGTTGCTTTCATCGGGAGGATCATATTGACAAAATGGATGAAATTTAACGTGCCGAAAAGCAATATTGTGTCTTAGACTTTACCTCAAGTTTTCTTGAATTCTTATTATTTTTACTGTGATGATGTAATCAAATGGTGGAATATTCTGTGTTGTGCTCTGGGTGACAGTCCTGTTGAGTACTTGAATTCTACTAGTACATGTCCCAACCATTTATGAAATATTTATGTTTCTATAGATGTTATATCCCTAAAAAGACGGGCGGCATCAGATCTGCGGTATTTCATGCCTTCAGCTAAAAATAGTAGAGGCTGAAGAAATTCTTTATCTCAAACAAACTCTTTGTTTCATCCTTCGAACTCGGCTTCGTGACCTGATCCTACAACTTGTCAGCGGAAACCTGGCATTCCGTCAACTGTGCAGCGAAGGCATTTACCAGGCTAGTGACTCTACTCCTCCATGGTGACCGGAAAGTGCAAACCAAGAAGTCGGGCATTTTCACTTCCGTTTCTTCCTGGTTTGTCGTGCTACATAACTCGAGTAGTGACCTCGAGTTGTCTGTATCCAGTTTTTTATTTTCTTTTTTCTTTTCTTTTCTTTTTTATTCTTTTCAGTTTAAAACATTCTAGGACAATATTTTTGCATGCTTAAGGTGCTAAGTAGTGGTTAAATCCCCTTCTCAGAGGCTCTTATTCTGTCGACGACTGCTTTCAGTTTGGGTTTGGGTTGGGTGATGATTATTTTGCTGGTACTTGTTAGTACTGTTAGCAGAATTACTTGGTGGATGCTTGAACCAGTTCGGATAATGGATGTTAACTTTGACATCTTGATCTGATTCTTAGGGGCATGCAAAAGTGCTGAAATTTTGAGTGTATACGCAGGTACTTTCAGAAGCTGAATATGCATTGATTACTTATTTAAGTTGTAGCGTACACAGGTGAAATTTGGGCGTCTTGCAGAAAGTGATGGGACGATGTCTGCAAGGTAATGTATTTTCCTCAATCCTAGTTGCAGATTGTTGTGACGACGGTCTTTTGCAGAATGTTGATGGATGTTTGTTTGACTTTATTATCAGTCTTTATGTGACGAATAAAGAAACATTTTAATGCTAAATTTCCTAACTATCTGATGGAATTGTTTGATTTTTCCCAGATCTTTTAAGAGGATTCTTCGTATTTCATTGTTGAAGCACAACCCAAAACCGGATCTCTACAATACCACTGGATCAACGGTCTTTAGTCTATATGACGTACCTCTCAGAATTCGGTTTTTGCAGTAAATGGCAGACTTGTGTTTTGAGTTCGGGGTGCTTCATCAGATAACTCCCATCAGATACAGTACGTGTCAGCTGTAAAGAAGAGAGCAGCATGTACATTCTAAAGATTTAGCGTTTGTTTGGTTATGCGTTATTACAAGTTAAGGGTACCAGATATTTTGGATCTTGATATGTAGGATCAATAGAATTGATCACCGCCTGCACCTCCAGTATCAATCAAGTATAATGATAATGTTAAGTTGGTGTTAGACGTACTGTACGTTGTGCTCGTTTGTTGTACTAATACTGTACAGCTATTAAATTATTACGCTCTTTCAGGTTTGTCCCTTATATTGCATTCACACATTATTGGAATAATGTTTTTGCAAGTGATTTCTTCAATTACAAGGGAAACCCAAATCACAGCTTAGTCACTAAGTATTGGCTAGGTCGCAGAGGGTCCAAACGTTGGGATAATCATACCAAACTAGGCGATCGGTGCTTCGAATAAGCACTATCATAATTTTGAGTATGAGCATCCCATTACAGAAATAGCCAAGTCCTTTGTACGAGTTGAAAGCATGTAAGGGTCCAGATGAACATAGTACAGAGCCGAGAACAAAGAAGCATTATTCGAAGAAACTGAATACGTCAGTTGCGAACGTAATCGCCTTACGGATGGAATTAACGCTACACAAATTACGGCATGCCAATGATTCTCTTTTTGCGGAGACTTGGGCTTTACATCCAGTTCCTTCCGTTAAAGGATTATGTGCGGAGACGTCCCAGGGCTCCCCACCGCAGGCACTCGCTCAGAAACCTTCAAGTCAAGAAAAACCTGAGCTCCTCTTTCCCTATACCACACGTCGGCAGCTTCGAAGCCAAGATTTTTTCTGCTCCACAGGTTATGTTTTATTTTATTGCAATGGTTGGGGTTGAGCCACTGCATCCAGGAGGTAAAAGTAAACCCCGCACTGCAACGTATTTCAGTAGCTGGCTGGGGGTGGTTGCCTGGAATGTATCCGAAGATGGCCAATGTTGGCGCATGGTAATAGTCGAAAGCAATGTCCATCTTGTTCAGCATGCGGAAAGAGTAGCAACCAGTTCCTATCCGCTAAGAGCATAAGACAGGACTGTTAGTTTGGGTATAACTTCCCTTGATTAACTGTCACATTTGGATATCCTCTAAAAAAACGTTTGTCGGCAGGCCAAATATGAAGAAGGAACGAAGGCTTACTCGCACAAATAGCAGCGCAGCAAAGATCAGACCGGCTTCTCTGCAGGTGCCAGAAAGGGTAAAAGATATAGAAAGTAGCATACCTGCCAGAACATAAACTAGGTATGATAGAATTTAGACCTAATAGGAACTCCTAATATTTGACATGTTAGACTGGAAACAGGCCAGGCACAATCTAGGAGGTGCACGAGAAGAAAGAAGAGACGAAAGAGGGTGCTGAGCCACATGCCTCATTGACACAGTAGAATGAATCCTAGATGAGCAGTTTGTGTTGGAGCCCATGAAAATCAATGGTCGGAGGAAGCCTTGTCATGTGAGTAAAACTTCGTACCAGATGGTGCAGGGATGGACACGATTGTTCTATTGCAGAATATCGGACGGTCTCACCTGTGTAACAACGCAGCTGAGGATCAATGAGGTTATCAACCAATGACTTCTCACCTGCCATTACATCAGCTAGGTTACTAGTGTTCCCTAACATGCAAAATATGCACTGATTTGTTTTACTTTTTTTAATTCTTTGACACGTATGGGCTAAAGCCATCACGTAGATTCAATCTTTTGAGAAGTAACAACACGTCTTGTGTGCTAATACTCTTTTTACAAAGTAGACATTAGAGATTCATATAAATAGTGAGTGCACAACTTATCTATTTATTTGATTTCTCTCTAATGTGTCTATAATTATGTTTTTATGTAAAGTTTTATTTTTTAATTTAATAATATGTTATTTTATTTTTTACTATATGTATTTCTATCTAGGATATGTCCCATATATATATATATATATATATATAATAATAATAATAATAATAATAATAATGGTTTTATTTTTTGTTTCTTTGTTTTTTCTAAAGTGCTCTCTTTTCTAAAGTTATACAATGATTTTTGTCTAATGTGCTCATTATACCAATTTTTTCTTTTAAAAATCTTGGTATTGTTTCCAATCCAAATTGTTCTACAAATATTACACAAAAATAATCAAAAGGTTCTAAATTAATTAAATCTGAGTAGAAGTTTTTTTTTACAATCATCACTTGTTTTGACAAGAATATATTCTATAGATCCCATCTAAATTGGTAATCAATAGTTTATTTAAAAGTGATTTATTTTAGTCCCATAATCTTCTTGCTAAGAAATATTTATAAACTTTGTATAGTATTTGAAATAAATATAAGAAGCAATAACTTAACACATTATTCTAAATCTTTGCCTTCTAGAACTACTTAAGATTCAAAAGTTTTATTGGTCTATAGAAAAGTTTTGAATCTATCTAGAGGTCGTTTTTATCTCTTCACAAAATTAAAAACTTATATAATCTTGACAAAATTCTATATAGCTAGATGCATTATCTCTTCTACCAAAAGTTATAAAATTTTGATTTCTTAGATCCTTCTTTATTACAACTCAATACTTTTAATTGTTCACCAACATGGAATTAATCGACCATAATTACTATTAACAAATAATAATAAATTTTAAGTAATAGAGGTTATCAAGATTAAAAACGAAAATTTTAAGATATTAATTTGTACAAATATATTTAAATATCAAGTTCACACAATAAGTTAACATATTTGTGTATCTTTTGATATTTTTTATACTATTGATGGATTTTAGAAATGAATATATATATATATATATATATATATATAGATATATAGATATAAAAAAATCAAATGCTCTTAATATTAATTAAAGTATTAAAATCAAATAAACACATTAATAGTGGAATAATTTTTTAAAAATAATCATTTTTAATTTAAAAGTCAAGAATGATTTAATGAAATCTCTTGTTTATTTTTTTTACTAAAATTAATTATTTAATATATAAAGTAAAAAATAAAAAATAAAAATATTATAATTGATAAATTATTAGATTATTCAAAATACTTCAATATTAACATACTTTCTAATATATAAACTAGAAACTAAAATATATAAATTTTATTATAAAATAAATATATATATATATATATATATATATATATATATATATATAGAGAGAGAGAGAGAGAGAGAGATTCAAGAAAATATCATTTTTAAGAAAAAGAATTAATGGTTTGCTAATAGATAATATTCTTATATTGGTTCTAAAATAGATTTTAAAAAATATATTTCGTACTTTGTATTTTTTTCTTTTTTCTTTTAATAACATTAGATTATATTATTTTTTGGAACAATCTCAAAATTAGTCAACTTATAACTTGTCTTTTATAGCCTAAACAACAACAATAGTTGTAGAAATAGTAATAATAGATTTATATTAACTTACAAAAATTATTATTTATTTTAGCATCGTAATTTATTTCTTTTAAAATAGTTTAAAAATTGCAAGAAAGACTACAAGTAAGAATTAATTTTAAAAATTATTTTTATTTGCAATAAAATTAATTAAACAAAAAATAATAATAACTTGTGAATAATTAATCTAATAAAGTTATATATAATATTGGCTTTGTATTGAATCTTATACATAAATAAAGAAATTGATATTTTGTATTACTTTAAAAAAATTGATGATATAGATAAAAATAAGAAAAAGAAAATCAAGTTATTAATTTATTATATGATTTTTTTAAAAAAAAGATGATATTATTGGTATTATATGTTGAAGTAAAAGTAAAAGTAGAATAAGTTATCTTGTAGAGGATATTACCTTAGATAAGTTGCTAATGGTCAAAGAATCGACTTTTGGTGTATAGAAAAGGAATCTTATGGATATAGGTCAAGGTCAAGGATTAAGAGTCAAAGTCAAGAGGATAAAGTATTAACTAGGAAATATCCAAAGACTAGATAAGAGTAATTAGTGTATGGCATAGGATACCCTTGAGGTTAGTGAGATGCCAAAAGGATCCTAGGACCATGTATACAAAAGTCAAAGAATGGAAGTTGTTTTTTTGGACATCAACCACTACCTAAAAGTATTGGGTGTTGGAAGTTAGACATACCTTACTCCATACTCTCTTTGTTTGCAACCTTGTTGATGCTAAGTATTGTGACTTCAAAGTGATTGTTCTTCAATATTATATACTACATGCAATCAAAACTTTAATTAAACATTATTGTTTGCAAGAAGAAGGTGGATCTAACAATTTAAGATTAAGATATCATGAATTTTAAATTAAGTAATCCAATATTTAAATTAAAATTTAAACACAATATATAATTATGTAATAATTAATATTTAAGATTTTTTTTTGAAGTATTAGAGATATGTAACCAAAATGTTACTAAAACATTCTTAAAAATAAGTCATGTATTTTATTTTTATTAACTTACTTATATTTATAATAACCATAAGTAAAAGAGAGAAGATATCACTTATAATACAATTGATTATAACAAAAATAACACATTTTTGTACCATTTATCTATTCTTGAAAAAAAAAAAAAAAAAAAAAAAAATCAATTTGAGCTTTGATTTGGAATTATCATTGTGAGTAATTTGTATTTAGATTTTAAGAGGAATACTAAAAAACACATTTAACATCATGAGTTAGAAGTAAAAGCTTTAAAGAAACTTATTTAATAGCTATTGGGATTGAGGTATAAAACCAGATAGCTCTCCTTGTTCATGCAATTCCCACCATGTGTAATAATTTGATGCCAATCAAATCCATATGAAGAGTTCTTCAAGTATTTACTAAAGATTTTTTAAGTAAGTAAATATCAATTTTTTATCAAATATTATTAAATTTTATATAAAGAACAAAAGACTACTATTCCTAATGACTTTCCTATAATGCTACCACATTACACTCGAGACCAATCGTAACAATTGAACTGATGGAAAGCGATAATTTACACACCTTCCACAGATTTCAGGTAGTCTTTCAAAATCTCAACTAAGCACACATTGCAAGAGTATCATGGCGCACATACACACACACAGTGTCTTATAATTGTTTTTGCTTGTTATTATTTCTACTGTAAGTTGGTGCACATGGTCGATGACCGAGACACGCACAAGTGCAGGACGACGTTCAAAGATGAACCCACATGGCTCATATCCAAACTCAAACCTTGCAAAGGACACAATGTGAGACTGTCCAATATTTACTAGAATAAAAGCAGGTCAAGACAAGCATATGAAGTCTATTTACGGTTCGGGATACGGTGTCCGAAATACCAAGTTCAAAGCTTCCATTATATTGGTCGAAGACAATCTGCCGGCTGTGGAGGAAGGAAATGGCTGTAGAGAAACACCACACAAACGAACATCAGATCATGTTATTAATTGTTGATCTCACAAATGCAGGAAAAAGAAAAAAACAAAAAAAAAGTAGTGCAACTGATGGTGGAGAGCAAGCTCGTATACCTTGACAGCGAGGTTACAGATGAGTTGGTTGACAGTTCTCGTTACGCTGCATCGAACTACTTCCAGACACAGGGACTCCATGGATTTCATCAGCAGGCTGTGGAAGTTTGGAATTTGATGACAGATCATCTCAATGACGATATCTCCCAAGGCTAGCTCCGATTGAACGTAGAACCTCTTCACGCAATTAATAAGAGGTTTGGGGATCTGGAACACGGCACCGTAGTCGTTGGGCTGGACTTGCAGGGGACTCTTGGTCCCCACAGTCAAGTGGCCGCTGGACAAGGCCATGGAGGAGGACGAAAGGGAGCCGGATTCGAGCGCTTGCAGGCTGTTCGCTGGGATAACAGCCGGCGAGCCGATTGTCTTGATGAACTTGTTGAGCTTAACGCCGGGGGTAGGGGGCAGGCCGCCAGAGGCCACGGCCGATCGAAGTTCAGAGCGTCTTTTCAAAACCTCTTGTTTTCTATGTTGCAGACTCTTCACCAGATTCACGCTGTCTTCCACGATAGTTGATCTATCACGCTGCCATGGTACACTACAAGTTCAGATTCCGAGGCCCATACTTACAAGATAAGCAGAACCTTGAGCAGGTCAATATATGTTGGGCTCAATTGGCAGAGAGGGATTGAGAGAAAAGAAAAGAGACAAACGGGTGGTAGTAGCCTTACTTTCAAGCCGGGAGGCAGTAGTGACTCCAAGGCCAAAAATTTCCCGGCCATGTCGTCTCTCCGCCAGCGCTCTCGGACGATGTGCTCTACTTTGTCGAAGTATCTTGTCTTTTGGGTCCGTGTATTGGCAGCTTGCGCCGCGTCCTTCCGAGATCTCTTCGCTGGATGTAAGAGCACCTGGGGGCCTAAACCTACCCCATAACGGAGAGGTGTACACTGATTCGCTTTAACAGTGGTCATATCTGTAACAGCAGAAGTAGCAGGTAAAATCCTTTGAAAGTTGGAGGAAGCAGCAGATGTGAGAGGAATTCCTTGCACTTGAACTTGGGAAATCGCTTGAATTGTGGCCGGTATCGCCTCCATAGCCTTCTTGACTGAAGATTGATTATACGGCTTTTTAGTTTCTGAAAGTTTACTCCGTACTGGTGCAGCTTTACCTTTACAAGAGCGTCCTCCTTTGAGATCAGCGGCCTCGTTTACAGGCTGAGTCAATTCTTGAGGCTTGGGCCTCAGCAGCAAGGGTGCCTTCGCCGCATCCCCGGCCAAATGAGACACCGAAGACCTTGCGTCCAGCGCTGGGATGGCTGGGGTCACGGCTCCAATCATGTAAGGCATCGAGCTCAGCCTGCCCGCATGCGCTGGAGGAGTCGATGGGAAGAAGGGCGACAGTGTGACATTGGAACATTTACAACCACCCTCATCTCGGCCGACTAAGTCAGGCTCTACGATCTCCGGAAGCCCTTCGAAGAGTGTGTGCATATTGTTATCTATGTCGAGCTCAGGAAGCGTCTGGCTCCATGCCGACGAAAATACGTTGCACCCGCTTGGGGTAAAACTGTGGTAGGCATTGTCGCAAGAGAAGTCCATGGTGACAGGTGGTGATGGCTCAGCCAATGATGCAGGACCTTGAGGCATGGAACTCGAATGGTAGTGCTTATCCATGACCTCCAACATTTCGCTGACCGTCAACTTTTCTTCAGCTCCAACTTGCGTCGGCAATTCCTCAGCGTCAGCTTGCTCTCGCCTCCCTTCACTGGCAATGTGCCCAAAGTACCACGGTGCACTTGGCCTGCACTCACATGATCCAGTCGGTAAAAAAGTAGGGTTACATCAACATCTACTCGCGAACACCAACATCGATGCCCTCACCAAATTGACCCAAAATCTCGAAGTGAGAGTTGCTTTTTTAGACGAGTATTTCAGCGAAGACCTTTCCGAGGTCAGATAATAAAGATAACACCACACGGGGCTGTAGAATGTTGAGGTAGAAGTTAGGATAGCAAAGTTCAGAAGCCATGTGCGCTCCAATGCAGCCCACAGAAACACGAAGTGGAGGAAACAATAAAGGAATATGGTTTGCAAAACCGCAGCCTGTAGAAGTAGTCTACCTTCGAAATGAGTAGCGGATGCCAATCGCAATAATTTACAGCAATCCCTGGAAGTACGAAGCTGTACCCTTTACATTAGCAACCTCAAAAGCGACGACAAGGAAACTTCTAAATTTTCAGTTCTCTTACAACGTCCTCTGCATCCTCTTGGAGACGAAACAAATTGAGATCACTTCTTACTAGTCTTTGAAAATACCACATACCACAGCTCACGACTATGTCTCACTGAGTCAAGCCAACTACTTTTGTGATGAAATCCAGCTTTGAACACGAAGCACGACGTTAGGTGCGATGGCTAATCATGGAAACATTCGAAACCTAATGGTGGTGCGTAAGTCTTTCAGACACTCTCCTCTGTCCTCCCCACCCACTACTTTCACTTTAAGTAGCGCTCGCAACCCAGCCAAAACCTCTGGCTGCAACATCCCCAGCTCACAATTCCCGAGCAAGTGCGCATGCGTACCATGGTAAAGTTCATACTAGCCAGCCGAAGCCGCGCAAAAGATAAAGTTGCGAAGGACCACCCTTCAAACAGCCTCTCACCAACGAAGACTCACAACCAGCTACCTCGCAGCTTGTCTTGAACGCTGCTTGTAGTGAACGGCTCGCCCAAGTTGCAACTCACCGAGCTCCACACTGTACCACGCTTACGCCACCTTGGGCTTCACTAGCACCACACGCACACCAGGGGCCAGGACCTTCAGGCAACGGGTCAGACCCGTGCATCAAAAGTGCTGCGGATCGAATGCGGGGAGGAGTGCGAGGTGCAGGAACCATCCTGCTTGCGAATTTAATTCGAGATTTATAACTCATCTATCTTCCTTTAGGCTCATGGTGCCGCGTTCATGCAGGATCCAGGCAACCTGCGGGGAGGTGGGACTAAAATCGGCAGCGGACAATTGAGCACGTGAGCGGTTGCGGCCCCCGCGCCCCTATGTACACTCTCGCGCCTCACCTTCTGCTGCGACGACGAACGGCACTGCAGGCGGCAGCTCTACAGTCGCGTAAGCAGCGCACGCCACTCCCCCGCGCGGATGCAGCCTCGAGACAGCCTATCACGGCGAAAGGCTTTCCTAGCATCTAGTGGAAAATACTCATTCATTCATGCGTTGTGGACACTTGATGATGAACCATGGAGTGGAGTGCCTGTGCACTTTTCCCGAAGGACGATACCAGATCTTAAAATAATGGAATGGGAACAGCAGTCCCCATTTAAGCCTTCTTCCTCCAAACGTAAAAAAATCCCTCGATGCTGTGTACAGCCATCTGAATTCCATTTGGGGTAGAGCTAGAGAATAGAATGGAGAAAAGAAACTGGGAGAAATGACGTGGGGAAATCTAAGCGGAATGGATTTGGTCTGGTTTGACATTTCATAGGAATATAATTATGAGCCACAATAGCAAAAGATTGACCAAAGTACTCCCTGCCCAGGAGACAAGGACCACTTTGATCCAACTTGCCTTCCTTTATTAAAATTGTTCAATTAAAAAACGCAACTTTCTCATTCTATCAATGGCAGTTGCATCTTCCAAAGGATGGATACATCATGCATTCTTACTGATTTCCCACCCCTCTAAGAAGCCTTTTTAAAGCTATTCTTCCCACTTTGTTGCCTCTTATTATCATGACCATTTTTGCGTAAAACAGAATAGAAACCTCTCAAGTATTTTTTTTACAATTTCAAGGAGCTACGCAACAATTACAATTGTTGATTATGCAACCCTTATCCCTTTTTTGCCAGTTCATTGTGTATTCATGATACTGAATATTGTATACAAAACACATGTAGAACAATGAACAGTTTTGCAAAGTTCGGAACTTGCCTAAAATGAATATTACCCAATATTTACATGAATGTATTTATACATGTATGAATACAAACCCTTGGACATAATGCCAGTGGAAGAGCCTTTTGCCCGGCCATTCTGTCCACCTATGACCACTTTGGTCGGGGAACAACTAGGGCACGGTGACAGAACCCTAGAAGGCAAACGCGGGATTAGGTAAATAGGCCCCCAAAATAGCAAAAATCGAGGGTGGTGAGAGACCCCCAGGAAGGCGGTCCCATCACCAAACCCATCCATCCCCAAATGCCTCTCTGCCTTTAACTGTCTCCCGATTCCACCTAGACCTGGACCCCTACACTAAAATCCCTGCTGGCATCCAATTCCCGTTGCACACCCCCTTTATTATAAAAATAAAACTATATGTTTTTGAGTTGATAAAACTGCAGTGCTGTTCGTTATTATTAGTGCAATGGCTTTTTGGTTTGTATACTGAATACTTAATGTTGTTGGAGGAGAAATCTGAAAGCTCCCATTCAAAGAACATGTCTGTTTTACAAGCTAGTAAATAATAAATGATAAATAAAATGTTGCAAAAAGTCTCTTTGTAGCATATTCTTCTCTAGAAACTCCCACAAATTTCAAGTATTGATTTTTGGTAATTCAGGAGTGATGTGAAGAAATGAGAGATGGGTTGTGGGACATGATTGTGGGTCACCAAGAGCAAAAAGACACAAATGGGAACGGTTTCCTGTGTATGTGTAGTGGTGAAGGATAGGCACCTAGAAGAAGCATATCATGATGTGGGGACCAAAGATTCAAACCCAAATCCGTCAAACTAACAGTGTCCCGAGCAGGCTTTTGTCAGAAACCACTTCACCTGCCCGGCGTGGATACTTTATTGCAGCTTCGAAAAGCTTTTTTTTTCCTTGTTTATCAGGAAAAAAAAGGAACAAGGAAAAGAGCAGATTCTGTAGATCCCCTTCCTTTAAGAGGAAAGAGGAACAAACACAGATAAAATATTCTTTCCGGGGAATAAAGATGTTTCAAAGATTCGTTTCTGCAACGTGGTTTTGAAGTTTTATCGAAGAAACGGTGTTTCGTTTTTTTGCACTTTGAATGACTGGGTTGAATGGAAACAATCGACAATGGTTTCCAAATCTACTTGCCAGTAATTGCAGCTAGGGTTTCAACTGTGATTTGTATGCAAGTTGATCTATCAAAATGAGTACTGTAGTTCAAGGAAGATGGACTTTTGTAAGACTTGCTCGGAGAAAAACTTACTCGTGCAACCTGTTTCTAGTCATTCTCAATAAACTAACTCAATGCTTTCGAAATGCAGACTGAATGGTTTCAGTTGGATTGGAACGCAGTTTGTGTGAATGAGTATTGCAAATTTGGAAGCCGTCGAACAATTTCTGCAAGTGATTGTATGAAGATACGAATAAGTACCGCTGAACTCCCAAGTTTGTCGAAGTAGAGCGCAGATCTCAGAAGTTCCAGAAACCAAACTGCGATCACTCTGGATGCTATTGAAATCAGAACTCATGGAACCGGGTGTCGATACGTAACACCACGAGACCACAAGCTTTGATGTAACGAACAGTTCAACTTCATGATGCAAACAAGAGGTTAAAACGTTAAAACAATAGAATGACTGTTGAATAGTGAGCTTCTTGATGTGAGAAGAAAGAGGAAGCTTAAGATATAGATGGTGGCAACTATAAGTATTTGAAAAGTAACTACTTCTCTCTAACAAGTACAATTGAACAACTAAGTTTCTAAAAGTCTAGCACATATCTCAGAAGTTGCATTAAATCAAATTGGAATGACTCTAGATGCTATTGAAACCAAAACTAGTGGAACTACCTGTCAATACTTCAAACTAAGATACCACAAATTTTGACATAACCAAGCCTTCAACTCCATGATGATGGAGACAAGAAGCTACAACCTTAAAACAATAGAATGTCTATTGATAAATGAGCCTCTTGATGTGAGAAAAAGAGGAAGCTTGAGTTATAGACTATGATCACTACAAGCGTTTGAAAAGCAATTGCTATTTTTCATGAGATTTTTGCTCGTATTCAAATCTAATATATACTAAAGAAAGCTATTCAATGTGCATGAGAATTGTGTTCAAATCCAAATCTAAAATATAGTGAAGAGAGCTATTCAATGTGCATGATAATGCTGCGATTCTTTAAAAAAAAACATACTAAATCAACATAACTTATAAAACTGACCAAGTATGAACACTTCTTCACTGCTCCTAATCTCACTAAGTACGAAAACAAACCAGCTGAAACTCATGAAACAATACTCAGAGGTCCAAAGGTGATCTTCCTTCGGCAGATCGAATAGGTAGAATGTTATAGATAGAATTGGGTTCTCTTATCTTTGCTGAGAAGTGTGGCTCCGATTCACCGTTCACGATGACTGATGATAAGATCCACTCTGCCTCAAGATCGCTGCGTAATGGTCCATCTAAATCTCGCTGCATGTGCTTCTGGCAGTGGCTAGTTGACACGGATCTACTTTGTTCGGCTTTCGCTCAGGATCTTTTCAAAAGGAAACATGGGAAACGTGCTCTTAAAGAATCGCTAAAGCGTCGAGGGATCCTACTTTCAGCGACGATAAGTGAATGCGGCATGTACCAGCGAACGAGATCAGACATAGACCCAGGTCTTCCAGACGTCGACAGCTACCATGATTAAAATTTCAGTTCAACTTGACAGCATTGATAGAAGTATAATTAATAGAACTTCATGCAAGTTAATGCGGCATATTTCAGAGACGGAATCAAATTGTGGTCTGGAACAGTTCATATCAATTGTCTCCTGTGACCACACAACCACGCTTGAACGCCTTTGTAGAATGTTCTTGCAGCTCCATGACAATTGCAAAAAAATAAAATGCAAAATTGATATATTATCTCAAATCAAATTATGCGAAAGAAAACCTCCATCGTTGTCAGGCCTTCACGATCTCTAATTGCAAGGATTAGACGTCTCACATTCTGTACGGATGTGTCTACCTGGAAACGGTCTGGCAGAACCGACCAATGTGAGTTTAATGAATGGATGTTTCTCGTCCTCGTAATCCGAGCTCCTGACAGAGAGTTGAATGCTGAAAAGTCCTCTGCACCTGCATTGCTGGGAAGATGTGTGACCATGTTCATGACAGTTTGGATTTTGCGACGAATTTTGGTTCTTCTTGTCATGGTTAGAAGATTGTTCCACACTTCGATCAACTGCACGTATATTTCTATGTCATGTGACCAACTCCACAGTATGAACAGTTCCTCATAAAATATGCGCACTTGATCACAACTCTCTGCAAAGAGAGATACATACTGCGCACTCTTGTAGAGACTGTAACAAGTTCCACAATTCCATCCGAAAGTTCAGTCAGAATTTGACTAAATTATAATTCTAGCAAAATTTTCACCAAGAGATCCATTCACGGTGGAAACAATGGAATCCACTCGGCAAATTTTAAATGGTCTGGACTCTTTCGAGTTGTTAGAACTCTCATTTCTTTTCACTTGGAGAAAACTTCTAGTTTGTAACATTGAACACTCCAGTACGCAACTGCACAGGGGCGACAACAATCCATTGTATTCTTGTAGTTGTACATAGTAAAGGTCACTATACAGAAGCTTTGAATGCCAGAAGCTAATCATTCCTTTTTGGATGATTTCAATTGAACCAGCCAAATATGAGCAGCCAATTGTGAAACAGGGATATGCAGAAACCCAAACGACCACGATGTCAGATTTCTTTCTCTAAATGACCGACTTTGCAGTTCCAACTTGCTGGTCCTCAGCAGTACAAGAGGAATTCAGGCTCTTGTTTTGTTGTGTGAATCTAAAGGGTGGCAGTAGGTCTAAAACAGGCCACAGAAGTCTTCATATTCATGCGTCTTTGGAGTTACTCTTGAATAATTATATTTTTCTGGTTTCATTTTTCGTTTTTCTCTTGTAACAAGACATCCATCCGTACGACTATCCAATTTTAGGTTTCCTTTTTGAACGCCTGAAATGTTATCTCTACATATTCCTTTTCATGCACAAAGCTCTTGGTGCTCGAACTTGGCAACTTGCACATCCTACGGATACTAAGAGAATATACCCTGTATTGTTGATTATGAGGCACGATGTTTGATGCACATCCGGAATGAAGCAATAGTTCGACCGAATCTAGTGATTTGAACATCACAGTATTCCCCACTCTAATTCTCGTGAGTACAGACCAGGTTGATCATCACCTCAGTTTAAAGATGTGAGTATGCGGAATACAGGTCATCACTGAACGGAACGAAAGATACAAAAGACTGAACATACACATTTATATATGTATGTGTACATATGAAAAACGACAAAACACATGTGCGTAAGAAGAACAACCCTAATTGAGATTGGTTGTCCCGCTTTGACAATGAAGCTTGCAACTCACTTTGCCTCACTTACTGGAAATGCAGTCCTTTTGGTACTGTGTACGATCGACTGGCTTAAGAGCAGATCCTCAAGTTTGTTCCTTCCATTAGAAGTTGGGGTTGGTGCGCATGTTGCGTCATGGGAATGAGGATTAAATATGAGTTCTAGGCATGAAAAAAAACACTGTGATATGCACCAGACGTTTCGGGGTTTTTTCTGGTGTATCTTCGCGTCAGAAGATACATGAACGAGGGCACCAAACGAGATTCCTCAAAACGCCACCCAGAATGAAATGCACCTCAATTAAGTCAACCAGAGTCCTCAAAAGACTCCGCTTTTTCTACCAGGGTAAGTAATGACACATAATCCTGTACAGAATTAGGGCATAGAAATCAATCTTTTTTATCACCACCGACATTTTTTCGCTTCTCGTGAAATATTGGTATCACATCAGTGATGAAATTTTTATTATAGAGTAAAGTTCGCAAAGATATCATGGGTCAGATCAGTAATAATAACCACACAGATGAGCAGACGTACGCTAATCTTGATGCTGTCACTTGATTCACACACTCGAGCACAAATTAATGGAAATGGTTTAGCAAGGGACTGCTGTGACACTGTTAACACTCCCTATTAATTTTAGTCGTATAGTGTTGAAATTATCTATGTAATCGGTAGCCTTATTGGTCAAGTGAAACGTGACTCGGTCTTGTTGAGAGGTGTTTTCAGTCTGAAACGCTTAGGCAGACCTGGGTTGGATATGAACAGTCTGACGTAGGCAATAAGGTCTGAATTATCCCACTTCTCTTGTACACCGACCAGCAGTAACTGCAGTTGTCTTGAAAGCACTACGGAAAGGGTCAATGATTGGATCCTTTTTGTGCTCCATTGCTCTACTTTCCCATACTAGAGGGGAGAAAAAAAAATTAAGTAAAATAAAATAAAAAATTGAGAGGTACACACCGAGCACATTTAGGTCAGATACCTTTTCATCTATATATCTTACAGGAGGAGTTAACCCGGATCCGACACGGTCTGCTCGAACCTCATAATTTCAACACTACGACTAAAATTAATAGGGAGTGTAAACAGTGTCAACCGCAGACAGAATGCGGATGTCTATAAATGTGCACGTTACCACCAATTGGTAAACGGAAAAGACTGCCTCACACACCCACAACCATGAAAACAAATACGACGTTTGGTAAATGCAATTCCACAACTCGATATGCTCTGGCACTCTCTATTAGCACAGTGTTGCCTGCTGCGGATATACGGCACATATCTGCCACTGAACAATCTCAGGCATGTAAATACGATGCTCAAGATGAGATATTCAGGAGCTTCACCTACAAGGCCACATTATTATTCCAATCGCAGGGACCATTCTTTACCAAATGCGATGGCTTACAGTGGTACATGTGTAGGCAACCCTAAAACATCTACTATCCTGTGCCCAATTCAAATTAAAAACTGCAACGTCTGGGCACACAGATAGGGCCAACGACTTGATGAGAAGTCGTAATCTACGGGTATAAACTTCGATATAATAATGGAGTCATAACATCACAGAATGCGGTACAAAAATATGTGTTCGTGAACATGAGTTGGATTGTCGATGTATTTATATGCCTTTTCAAGTGCGGAATTGAAGTGATTGCAACAAAACGTCCAGAAAGCTCAATTCTATATGTGTCTGAAGGTGGGTACAATAACGTTCGTGACAAAATGCTACATGTAGGTTTCTTGAGTGCAAACGACCGTCAGGCTTGCATAATTCCTTTACATACTTGTATCTACTGAGAAGGTAATCCTCCATCTACAAGCTAGATTAAGCCTAGTGTATGAAACACAAAACCAAGGACATGAGAGGGAATGCCAGAAGGAAATCCCATAAGATTTTTTCAACTCCTAAAAATGCTGCAACGGAAGACAAGCTGATTAAAGACGAATCAGGATCCAGCTGATGCGAAGAGCGATTCTTCTTTTGTCGCCATCTTGTCGGAAGTATTGTCCTCTACCAACATCCACGACTAAACCCCCATTTCGATACGCTCCATTTCAAGTCAGAGAGGCCAATCTCAACTCCGTAATATCTACAACCAACTTGTGTTCCAAGAATTGAACCGCTTATATTACATCGAACACTCACAAAACTTGCAAGCACCCTATCCCCGAGATTCAATAATATTCTGCCTCAGAAACCCTGTTATCTATTCACCGAAACGTTCTACGCGAGTGTCCACAATTGAAGGGGTCTTCGTCCCACTCACCCTGGAAATCGAACTTAGAAATCTGTCAATGTTACATGGAGAAGAATTAACCAAGTTGAATGTCGTGTGATGAGGACTTGCACCTTACGCCATAACAGCTGTACAGCGACCTCTTCACGCACACATGAAATGGCCTGCTGTGCGTCAACCACGAATCAAGCCGCCACCTTTGTACCTCTTCCGTTCTGAGAGCAACAAATTTTGCTTCTCTCTCATAGCAAGACTCAGCGTCCAGTGATTGTTGAACGCTCCGCAAACTTTACACGCTGACACCCCCGGATTCAGTGTGCACATTCCGTATCCCTGACAGTTCAAACCATTGTTTCCAATTCCTCATGACAGACGAAATCATGCAGCGGTGATTTAAGTGCCACCCTCCCATGGCTCGACCATTTCAGGCTGCGATTAGTCACCTATTTGGTTGTCATGTTTGTTCAATGTATGACTGCTGTAAGAAGCTCTCTTCATTGGATGATATACGACAAAGAAACTTCTCTAACAGCTACGCAAGTCTGGCACAGTTGTTAAGGACCGTGGGGAAGTTGTAAGCGTGTGAGACAGGCGAAGGGTTTCAAGGACTTGCAGATGGATGTAGAACTCGATTGCAATCCTGACAGCAGCCGTCAATTATGCTGATTTCAACTTGGGGAGAAAAATCCGGAAGACAGGATTTGTATAAATGCTACCCTTAAAGACCATGAGTTGAAAACAGTCCACTTCACAAGGCGCATGGCGATGCACTCTTTCGTCACAAATGACACAACTAACTGAGGAACAGAGATTCTGCACACTCAATTGCGTGAGAATCATCGAAGTTCAGAATAAAATAAGTATTATACACACACAAATAAAGCATGTTTGCTGCCTGCAGCTGTGCAGGACACACATGCTAAACCTAATGTGGAGACGATGCTCTGTCCTGCCTGATCTCAGATATGCTAAAAAGCTCGTAAAACTCCGACCAGCGCTTGTTGAAGCATGCAAATTGCAGGCATAAAGAGGTGGCCGTCTAGTCGGGTTGGTGAACGATTGTTTACCAGCATTTGGCTACCAGCTCAGTGTAAGAATATGTCAAGTTCATGAACCACCTCATCCATCATCACATTCCACAGAAGGGCCTCAACTTCGGTGCACATTTCTGCTACTTCTTCACTGAAATCTGTCCACTTGCCAGCACGAGTGCTCATGTCGATATCAATCAGGGTGTCGATGGCATGCGATGCAAGATTCCGCCACTCGTTGATCTGGTCATGGACCTCTTCAACCAATTTGTGTTGCACTGGAGGATTTCTTATTACCGGTCTTCTCAGCCATGGATGCGGGTCATTGTACTGCCTGGAACCCTGGGAAAACGACTCATTTATACAATCGAAGAGAAGCCTTCGATCAGATCTCCACATACCCCCTGATTCAAAAAGAAATCCCTCGTTTTCAGGGCAGGATTCACCACCTTCCAGCTTATCAAAGAGAAATGGATCCATCGCAAGGTCCCGCACATGCCAGTTTGGTGAGCGACCCGGACTGGACAGCAACTGAGCAGCCGAAAGAACTTCCCGGACGAAGGTTTTCTCTTCATACAGACCGGTCTTTGCGTCCTTCATGAACTCAGATGCATGTTCCTGATTAAGGCTCTTGAACGAGGATATGTCCAAAAGAGCTTGCCGGACTTTGTCACAAGTGGTCATTTCTTGCGTCGACATGCTGACCGTTGTAGGGCTGGAAACCTCCATCTGATTTTCGCGTTCAAGTTCCCCAACAATATCCGTAAGATTCATAGTGTCATCTTCTTCAAGACTATTAGCCTCTCGTTGTTCTGTCTCTGCGATCACCAAAGTCACATGGTTCAGCAGGAGACCACAACTCTGACTTTAAGAAGTGAAATTGAAATCAAGAAAGACAAGTGCCAACCAGAACACGAGGTTCGAGGAATGTAAAGCGGTGATAAAAAGCACCTGCAATGCTGGACTCCGAAGTAGTGGAATCTCCAAACGGTGACTCTAAAACTGACGAAGGGCTTATTTCTCCCATGTCCAAGTCCAGCCTCAAAGGCTTACCAGGCAAATGCTTCATCAAAACCGACGTCGAGCTTTCGTCGAGCATGTCGGCTTCTAGACATTCCCTTGCAATCTGCATTATATTCACAAAGTCAAACACAGCTAAAGCATAATAGAGACTGCTGATGCCTGGCCGTTTGAGAATGAAAATGAGAACATGACCAAGAGTGCAGCCATCACAGGTCGCAAGTACTGAGGTGAACTATACCTTGCGGGGTGAAGGAGAGCTTCCAGCATCGACGTTGCAAACATCTTCATCCAATGAACCGCAAACCGACTGCAACGACTCTCCAGAAGCTTGAATTTCACAATACCTTGCACGAGAGGGTTTTTCCCTTTGTTGCTCAACCATGTCATCATCCCAATGCAGGTCTTCCATTCCAAGAACAAGCTCTCCCAGGCCAAGTTGACCAATGTCTGAAACAGGAAACAAGTCTCTCGCCGGACCTTGAGTTTGATCAAGCTTCTGAAGGTCATGATCGAGCAGGTCAGTCTCACGACCCTCGACTCTCGCATCTGATTTCACGTCGACAAAATCAGAAATAGAATGGATTGCATCCTCTCCGAGAGCAGGCTCGGTGGACTCATAGTCATGATAATTGCCAAGATCATTGACTTTGTGGCCTCCATCGTCCAGTTTCAAAGAATGCTCGGGAGGCTCATTCGTTTCTCGTACTGCCGCTTGCTTAGCAGAATTATCTCCCCTCTTAGAGATTTGTGTGACGGCATGATTATAATTACCAGATAGCTGCTCTCGTCTTGCACTGGAAACTGCCTCCGAATTCTTAATTCTGCGATTGCCAGGTAGATTTGAAGCAGCCGTCGTTTTCTCGCCTGCCCTTGAGGCTGATGGCGGCTCAGAATTCTCTCGGACCTTCTGACATCCCTGCCTGCTCTTTCTTCTCGTTCGCCTCGGTGCGACTGGCAACTCGGACTGGCGTTGAAGAGCAGGCGACGCAGCTGACTGTGTTGCTGCTACTATCTGTTTGTCTTGCTTGTGAGCAGCGTGTTTCCTTGTGCGAACCGAGAGCTTCACCTCGTCCATATGGCTTGTGAATTGTTTGGGATGAATGGAGGAGTTCGCATTCCTCGACTTAGCAATTTCATTCGGCAGAATGCGACCGCTTGAAACTGGAGGCAGATTCTCTAGATTCTCTTGTAGTACTCGGTCCCACGACCGTCTGACCGGTTGCAATCCATCAGGTTGGGACAGCAAGCTTCCTGATGGAGACCGACCATGCAACTGCGGTGGGGGCAGCTTATCAAGCAATTGTCGCTCCACGTGCAAAGAGAATTGTTTCTCCGAGTTTCCTTTCGCTCTCGCTTTAGCTTTCACGGCGAGTGACGAGGTGCCATTACTGGGAGATTTACTGAAGTTGGAGCGATCCGCTGGAGACTTGGATCTTCGTGGCACAGTCGCTTCTGGGAAGGTAAATTGACGAGTACACGATTCCTCGTCAGACGTGAGATAGTCATTCTCCTCCAAGTCACTTGGGATTGTTTTAGTCCTGGAATACGCAATCTTAATTTTGCATGCTGATGCCGCTGTCTGATGCGTAAACTGGGCACGGTCTAAGAGGCATTGATCGAACTCGTTTCCGGCCCTTCCTCCGCCTGCAGGGGACTTTCTGACATCGGTTTTGAATCCTCCGACCGATGCCTCCGGCGTTCTTAAGATTCCACTTCCTTTCACTTCCTTGTGTCCAGTGCAAGTAACAACTGCTCCTTTCCTGGAACCTGATCTCCGCGGAGGGGGCGACAGGGAGTTTGCGCGCTCCGAGAAAGACGTATCAAAAATGTCTCTACAGATGCGGTCTCTCATTGGTGGTTCCCGGAATGAAACTGAGCCGCGACTTGCCAGGGATCTATTACTCCGACTGTCAATTGAATCAGCGTCCTCGCTTCCGCGCCAGACTTTCCTCATTGAACGGCAATGGAGCGGATCAATTCCTGTAGAAGGGGGACTTGAAATTTCAAAATCAGTGATGGGTCTCGGACCAATGCTCTCTCGCGGGAGGTCTCGTTCATGGTCGGAAATCTCTTCCAAAATCTTCACAGCAGCTTCGAGGAATCGAGAAGCTCTTTTAGCTTTTGTTGCTGGGCTATTCTTAACTGGAGAGTCCATCTGGTTGTGGCATTTTGAGGGTTGCAACACCGGGCTAGGGTGCGCTGGCGAGGTGTGTAAGCGAGCCAGAAATGGCGACTTCTCATCCTTGTGCACATATGGTAGAGCATAGACGGAGCGACAAGATCCTGGTGAGGAATCCACATATTTTACTATGCTCTTCACCGGCGATGGAAAAACATCCCTCTTTGATGTTGTCTCCGGCGTCCCCTTGTACTCCACAGGAACCACAAGGATTTCGTCCCTCAGGGAGTTATCCAAAGATTTGTGATCCTGCTTTAACAAGTCTCGCAGTGCTAACTTCTCTGGACGACTGGCTTTCTCTGGAAGAAGGGTTGATTCGCTTCCTGAGAAGGTTCGCGATCGACGGTGTTTGGAATGGGGAGGACCCTCCGGTAAAGACTCCAACCCCATGAGACGCGCAACCAATCCTGGTGGTTTGGTGTTTGTATCACCATCGGAAGTAACTTCACGATCCTTCCCGAGTGAGGAGGTCTTGGCGGCTGGTGAGGCATTTCGGTGCTTTTCACCTCTCGTGCCCGCACTGCGATCATCCCGAAAACTCGTGGATCTTCCCAGTGATTTCTCTGGCCGCTCTGCTTATCAACACAGTTGTATCAGAACAAGTTCAACTGACACCGTAATGTGTCGAATAATAGCAGTTGCCGTACTAACAGCAGGACAGCGAATCAGACTAGTCAATGCCAAGTGCAATACACTTAGGGGAAAAAAAAAAAAAAAAAAAAAAAAAAAAACTACACTCACAAATGAAGAACGATGCAAAGACTGATGGGGCTATTCCAGGGGGGAAATAAAATCCCCTGAAGTGTGCACCCCTGAACTCCTGCATTGCGAAATAAGCAAACCAGGAAATCCACAAGCATTCCAACAATAGACTTCGTAGATATCGAAGCGTGTCCATACAATCAGCTTAAACCCGGGCACAAGCTCACCTGCAGGTAGACGCTTGATCGAAGCGGGGCGGTGGCTCGAGTTCCAGTCGAAGAGGTTGAAGAAGGCACCCGTGCATCCTCCAATTTTAGAAGATTGCACATGGTTGTGGGATGGGGTTCTAACCTGTGCCATGACGATTTGTCCGAGTAATGCTCATGTGCGGAGGCAACTGTCGCTTGACTCTGCTAAGGCACTTCAGGAGAGGTCTACATGTTCACCTTGAGCAACTTTCATGATCGACTAAAAATTAAGCGGGAGCAAAGTTCAAAACTTTCATGTAATAACAGGTGGTTGTGTTTGAGAGGATTGGAATGTTCAGCTCCAAAAGCCGGAGAATACTTGCAGAATATACACCACTACGAGCAACCTCCCCTCATCGAATGCATGCTATTTGACCTCAAACCCTCTTTACCCACTTGCTTCGCAATTATAGTGAGGTGAGCATTATATCCAAGTTTCAAATCATGGTACATTACAGCTCCTCTTCACATTGTCTCAATTGCAGGCATTCCGCAAGATTAAGAGCGATGGAGAAGAGACACTGCCAAAATTCTACTCTTTCTCGCAGCAAATAGGATTCTATAAGGAAGTTCGTTTGAAACCAAAATCCCTTCGCGCACATGACACAACAAGAAGATTCTCAGCTTTGTGTACCCTTTCGAAGCAACAAGAGGAGCCCCTAGATTAAATGACGAATAGCTGTGAACCCGGGACCCATTAACATGGGACCGATCTTAATGGCAACAAGCGAAATACATGCTACGAAGCAATTTTGCCATGTCGTGCTAAGAGCGACACCAATCACTAACGACAGAAGTTGTGCTGAAACCAACAGATCAGAAGAAGTACCAGACAGGATCACACAGCCTTCAACGAGCAATCACTCCGAATTGCTACATATCAAAGACGGCTAGAAGCCACAGAGCTGCCGCTGTCGAGGTTCACATTCGGCACGGTGACGGCTGTGGATTTTCAATACAAAGCACCTACGGAGACTAGTAGACAGCTGAACCAGTGGCGATTCTCTGTCCACAGTGATGAGGGGACGGTTTCCAGAGGCTGCACAAAACACCGTTACAAAGCCACCAACGATAAGAAGCAGCTCACAACAGTCCAACAAGAGCTTTAAAGGATCTATATTTCGAACCAATCTAGAAATGTGTCCGCTTTCACTCATCATAAAAACGATCTATCCCTCTCTTGCTTTGACTCCCTAGAGTATAATACACATATCCCTCTTCGTTGCCGCGCTACAAACACTTCCTGCTCAGAATGTTTTCAAAAAAATTACTGTTGGGTGTCATCCCAACGGCTGGAAAGGACTCGCAAAAATTACCTCCAGTGACTTTTTTTCAGGACTCTGCATTTCCACAGTAGAGTTTAAACCTATGGAATCGCTGCTAATCGCACGCGGAGGAGCATAAGAGGCCATTTACCTTGATCCCAACCCGTGTGTACATGGAACAGGAGAACAGTTTGGGTGCTGCTCCAGAAGCAAACAGAAGAAGATGAGTTCGGTAAAATGATGTCTGAAAGGGGGTAAGTAGCGCGGTAGAATGGTAAGAGTGGTGCGGATGCCGTGACAGGCGAGATCAGTGCCGCGCAGACTGCGATCGGAAGCAAGCGGAACCAATATACCGGAATTTATTAATTGCCTGACAAAAGAAAAGGAGTGCGAGGATCGGCGGGTTCATAGCCACCCGAGATCCATTTGCAGTTCGCCGAAACTGGCACCTACGCCCAAACAAAAAAGTCCCATGTTCTAAATTTAGTCGAATCTGTAGCTGGGATTATTCTTAGACTTGGAGGGAGGGGCTCGTCTCAAAAGTTCAACAGGGGGAAGTAGGTCCAGGCTCCATAACTAGGAAAACAACGTGATGGTCAATCTCCTTGACTGTCACCTCCTTTTCTATTCTCTGCAGGTCTCTCTTTATAGATCCAGGACGCGAAAATGAAAGCAAGTCTAGGTGGTTCTGTACCACAGAAATCCTGGTCCAAAACACTCTCGCCCGTTGTTCGTCGACAAAGGTCCCCTTTTTCCTTGAGCAATCGACGTCGAGCCAACACGGAGCCAGCCCTAGAGTTGTCGACATCCAGCAAAACATGAAGCAAACCTAGAGGATCTGAAGCCCATAATCGTGCCCCCTCGTATCCATGCACACACGCATTGGACTGTAGCTCTGTGTCTGCACGCTAAATTCCATCCCAAATGTTTCGACCCTTGACAGGAGTTTGGGTGATAATGTGGCGAAGTGGAAAATCCCCTCCAAAGTTATGACAAAGATGCAAAAAAGAAAAAGGTGACCTTGAATACTCTCGCAACCCCCATATTTGACTTTCTCTTTGCTTTTTTGCACATTATCTGTCCATTTCCACAGTTTGGTAAGTGAACATTGCAATGTATAGTTAAGTTCTTTTTTCCATGCAATGAAAACAAATTTAGAGAATGATTTTTGCACAACATTTTCGAAAAAGGCGGAATAAATTGTGGATGGATAAGAGTAGGATTGGAGCACAATGGGATATGAAAATTACATGAAACTCTAAAGTCTCAGAGCGTGTGGAGTTTTAGTACTCCCAGATGCCAATCAATTGTAAGGTTCAAGGTTTTCATGTTAGCATTACTCAAGTAGGTCAACTAGGATATGGTCTCTGCACACACCCTTGGGTGGTAGGATCCAAGATGCTCTGTCCAGAATTCATTTATTAATCCAAACCATTGGGTCAACCTCATTCTGTATCAATGTAACTTATATGGTTTTTTGAAAGTGTCTGAGAGAGAGAGGGGAGAAGAAGGGATGGTTTTTTTCACCATTCCCCATGCAAAGGGTGGGTTATTTATTTATTTATTTATTTTAATATTTATATTTGAATCTCAAGAGAGAAGAAGACTGCAGTGCAAAACTGTATGCCAGAAGCCTAATCTTTCTGAGAACAGTAAGGTCAGTTCAAAATATAACTAGAGACCAAGGCAGGCTCTATAATCCAGGAGAGCACCTGGTGGTACCAACCATTCTGACTTGTGTATTAAATTTCCCCTGCCTGGGGGGGATGCATTGCTTCCATCTGCAATCTCCCCCCATACTGCCAAAAAGTCGTGTGAAGTTGGCCATGGAACAGGTTCCTTGTTCCAGAGTCAAGCCCAGTTCCGACAGTTGTGGTTGGGCACCATGGTGAGCATCCAATTGAATGGCACTGGCTGACTGTAACAAAAGCTTCTGTAATTTAGATGATGAAATCATCCCTTCGTGACTGGTTTGACCCATACTTCATTCTCTGAACTTGACAAGAAATTTCAATGTGGTGATTGTAGATTTCATGAAGAGAAGCAATAGGAAGTGTTTTACAAGTAGTCTGACAACTAGTTTGGCAAGGCATCTCAATTTTGAAAGGGATTAATGGAACAATGCATAACCATTAAAAGGAGATGAGTATATTATTCACATGGATGCATTATTATTTTAACTCTACGAGCTCATTGTTGTTCTCTATGTGGATAGATAAAAACAAAAAATCAGCTTTAAAAATGAATTCATGAATGATCTTGCAGAAAGTGAGTGTGTGTGTGGGTATGTATGTATGCATATATATATATATATATATATATTCTTTCATATTCTCAGTTGTATTGTATTTCTTTATTCACCCACTGCACATTCTACATATAAATTGTTTTCTTACATATTTTATGAAACAGATGTGAAATTCACATGGATGAAGCAATCACACTCCATATGATGCATCAAGTGAAGATTTATGTATATATTTAGGGTTGTGTGTTGACTAAATGGTGTCAGAGAATTTGATAAATAAAACTGTCATGCACATATTTTGAGAACTGTGTCTTGAACCGAGTTTATTGGGTAAGCCACAAGGTGAAAAAATGATATTTTATTTCACAGTATGGGATGATAGCTAGATTCGGGTTAATTAAAGCTATAAATGTGAAACTTTAAATCCCCCAAAGTGCCAAACAATAAATAAATTTAAAGAATCATATGTATGTATATATATATATCTATATATATATATTTATTTATTTATCTCTACATATATATATATATAAACACACACATACACACATTACAGGTATGACCCACAATACCTTGAAGTGTGAGATTCTTTATCAGCTTCAGAAAATTCCCTTCACCACAGGCTGTGCACAGAATTCAATGAATTTGGAGCATTACTGTAGGAAACAATAAAGAAGAAAAGAGGAGCAGGGAATAAGAATAGGAAGATTAAAGAAAAGGGGCATCATACACTGAGGCTGGAAACAGCATCAGACTATTTTGCTGTTGCTAATTGATAATGTGTTGCACCAACTCAGTCTATTATAGGAATAGGCCATGGCATAAAACATTGAAACCCCTCTTTACCCTCCCCACCCCTTCCAACAAACTTTTGTCTCCAAATAGCACCTGAATATGATGTGATTTGAATTCAAATCCTGAGCCTTAAGACTCACTGTGTTGCTGCCATGTTATCTGCTCCACATGGGAAGGCTTTGGGTGTTGGCTTTTTGCAGCCCAGTTGGACCAAAGTCCCACACCACATTCATGCATTTGCATACATATGCACAATAACTTTTGTTTGCATATATATATATATATATACACATGCATATAATTAATGTGTCTACATATAGATGAGATGCTGTGATTACACAAACTTCAAGACAAGCTTTTACATTGGAGGACATAGAAAACCTCATTCTTTGTTTGCCATTTCTATATGTATCCTTTCACTTATTGCATTAAATGATTTCATGGTTTGTGGGTTCCATTGGACTTTCTCCATGAAAGGAATGTTGGGTGGTCTCCATGTGCACCAGTAGGAGGGAAACCCAAATCCAGAAGGGGAGAATAGGCACATAATAAGACGGACAAAGGAAGCCTGCCCACTGGGTGTCCCTTCCTCGGCCTTCCTTTAGACACTGAAATGAAAATTCATATATAAATAGTAGATACCAATATATCTGTACATACATGTATATATTTAAAAACGTATGATTATATAATCTGTATGATTATCTTGTTTTGCTATTTTGAACAGAGCAATGGCGTTTTTGTATTCATTTAATTTTTCAAGCTCTGGCAGCGCATTGAATGCACTGACTGACTGACTGACTGATCGATGGAAATTTGTAATTGTTTTCAGAGCCTCTCTCTCTCTCAAAAAACTTTTTTTTTTCTTTTGTTTTGTCACATGGAGATCAAGGGACAAAAAAAATGGATGGAGAGTTTTCATCCATCTATACATCCATCCCTTCCCCTTTCCCAGACAAGATCCCTTGTTGCATTCATTTTGTTTTTAACTCGGTCAGTTGACGGCTGCCCACTCCACTCCACTTCCTCCAGTTCCCCTTCTGTCCTCTGCTGCTGCTGCTTCTGCTGTCTTCTCCTGTGCTCAATGTTTCCTTTTTCCTTTATACCCAAAGGCTCATTAGACTGGTGTAATAGCCCATGGGAGAAGTTGAGGTTTCAGTTGGAAGGGAATTTGGAAGGGGAGAAAAAGAGAATGAAAAACAGAGAGATCAACAACACAAAAAGAGAATGTTGTTCTTGCACCACTGTTGACAGAACTTCTAGGCCCACTCTTCCGCTTGCAGTGTTGTGTTGCACATTTGCTGTTAGGATTTAAACCAAGCATTTCTCCCATAGTTGATGATATGCAACCAAATGGTTTGGTATAATTTTTCCTCCGCCCACTGCACACCATTGAATGCAGCATTGTTTCTCTTGATCCAAAGAGTCTAGACAATCACACCTCTCAACAGTAGCCAAATTCTACTCACAGCTTTTAAGCTTTTGGGAATCCTGTAGGCAAAAAGATAATGTTTCTACAAGGGTTGGAACTGTGTGGGGCTTGGAAGATGGCCAGTCGCAATGCCCATACTGTGGTTCCTTTCTTCATGTCCCTCATATTGCACTCGCATAATTGCATTTCAAATTGTCATTCTTTGTTGTCTATCACCTTGGTCTATGTTTGCCATTAATTGTAGAATGTAAATCCCCTACTTCCACACTTTACTAGTAGAGGAACACTCCCCAAAATGGTAAAGTATGGATTCTCTAATTTCCATCAAATACATGAGAGAACATTGGTCAACACTATCATCTATCATCCTTCTTTACTTGTTAATAGCCATTTCATAATGCCATGTTAATTAGAGGAGGCCCGCCTCTTTATGCATCCACTCTTTATTCCATGTATTTGCCCATTTGAGCTTAAAGTTTACAAGTAGCACACCTCTTCACTTCTAGGTTGCTACCTCTTATATTGTGAATCACTTTTTAACTAAAGATTTTCATAATTTTGCCATGTAATGCATAAAAGAGATCTGACTTGGCTATTAGTGGCACCTAAGGTCTCATAGTAAGTAATCTATGTCGCCATATCAGAGAAAGGACAACTTCTTTGTTATCCCTTGCCATGTTGTAACTATTCTAATTTTCTTGATTCTACCCTTAGTATATATCACTTCATGTTGTGGCCTCCTTGCTCTCTGATTTTAGAGCCTTTTCATTTCCATTGATATTTCTTTGACACTTTGTGACTAAGGTTCTACTACATATGTTTTAACCTTATGGCATATTTAATGTTCTATAGCTTGTAGATCCACTTGATAGTTTTGACTAATTTGCTACATCATTCTGGACATCATTGACTCTTTGGAGGGGAAGAGCCATTCCTACTCTCCTTTGCAAAGATGAAGTGTTGGACATATCATGAATTATTTTTAATGTCAATAAAATAAAGTTATCAACATCATCTATGCTCCCTCTTCTTTTGATTTTAAGTTAAAGTAGTCCTAAATTTCTATAAAACTCAAAAGATTGCATTACCTCTCTATATCCCTATATGTTTATAATTCATTTTTATGAAGAATTGCTACCATAGTTTTAGAAAATCTTGGGATAATTCCAAAGATTTTAGATTGCAACTACATACTACATATTAACCATTCTTCATTGCATGTTGGGTTCATATATGTGATGCATGGAAGGAAGGTCTTTTATGCTATAGCAATTTTATTTTATACTATATAATCCTTCTTACTTTAATGCTTCTATAGAGTGAAGAATTCTAAGCTTAAGTGCCATCTCTCTCTTCTAAATAGTTAAAATTTATTTAAGTAATATCTCAATATTAGGTGTAAATTAAAATTGCTTGGCTCCATCCTCTTAACTATCCATCAATATTATTATTACATCCATTGTCGTGTTGTGGTTTGGCTACCATGTAAAAATAATGTGATTATATATTTTATGTACAATTTACTTAGCAACATAATAAGAGCCATGTTACTGGATTTTAGTTGGTTGTAGAGTGTGGTTAAATTATTACTTTAAAAGAAGGTTTTATAAAAGGATTACTATTAGAATTTGTAAAAAATTATTTTCTTTTGATAGTGGCTTTTAAGATTGGTTTTGATTGATAGTAACTTCTAAATATTTAGAGTCACCTGTGTTAGACATTGGTGACCTTTGAAAACTTATTTTGCTTGTTTTATTTGGTATTTAAAGCATAAATTATGTAAATCTTATAAGAAAAATGATTGAAGAAGGATTTTGGTAGAAAAGGGAGTAATTGAGGTACCAATATGGATGAATGAAGATGGATGATATAAATCTCTATTCCTATTGGCTAAAAATCAAGTCCAATGGACTTGAAGGAGACTGCCTAAGGCCATATTAGGGATTAAGGTTAGTTTTTCAGGGAATTTGAACTTTAAAGACTAAGATTAGAGAGTTCAAGTTTTTGGCTATGGTTATGGTGCAAATCTTGTATGATTTGGAGTTTATATGAAGGAGATATAGGCGCTCAAAGTTAAGCTATTGATGTTGGAGCTACTGTCACTCTTTTTAACATAACGCATGTGTACAAAGGGCAATTGAGGATTGGCAATTGCAATTAGATAGAGTACTTTTGCGGCTACACTTTTTGTATATTGCTTACTAGATTCTCAGTTGGATTGAAAGAGATATTGGATTTTGAAGTCAACACATACAATCTAAGGGTAGTAAGTGACCTGATTTACTAGTAGTTGTGTCTTGAGCTATATCTTGAGAAATTTGACAAGGTTTTGGCTCAAAATTTTAAGAAATGTGTATATTCATGTTAATAAACTTTTTATATTAATTTTATGGCATTTGAATATTGGATTCTTAAGATATTAAGAAAATAGTGCTCAAGTACTTATAAATTAGGATTCAAAGCATGTGCTGGGGTTTCTTAGATGCTAGAAGCTCAGAGGTATATTTTTGCAGTTGGATATTTTTGTGATAAAACTTAAGGGTGAATTCTACCTACTCTATAAATTTGAAAAAAATTGAATTGTTAGATCAAGAGTTATAAATTTCTAAAGTTTGAAAAGAGAAAATCCTTCGTGGAAAAAATATGTTTTAAAGGGATTTTGCTATATTTTGAATTTTATGCAAAATAAAGGAGTTTTAGAAGCTAAGACAAGATACATATAAAATTTTAAGCTAAACTCTCTATAGCTAGATATCTAGTGTATTCCCAAATAATAAATCACGTGATACAACACCATTGCATTAATGAGATTAATTCCTCTCTTATTTGTGAATTGATAACATAATATTCATTCAACTTTTGTGTGGGCACATTGTATTGTTGATCATATTAAGTAGTTATTAAATGAGGCTTTAATCTTAATTATATATTTTTTTTGGTGCCTCTCCATAATGAAATAAAGAAGAGCATTGTAAATAATAATATGTTGTTAATTATGGCCCCTCTTCTTGTTATATTAACTATCATTGAATTCTAATAGTTTAGTTTTTTTGTTGATTTTTTGTTATAAAAATATGTCAAATTTTATTTATTTAAGAGAGAAACCAAATAAGGCACCTAATAGCTTACACATAGTTTCTTCATTTGCCTAGATAATACTAAGTTTATTTGTCTATGAAAGACATACTACTATGTGCTTAATTTCCAATATCTATTAGATTTGAATCAATTAATAATGAATCCCAAACCTTGGAAAAAAGTCTCCAAAATATCAATTGCATGCCTCACATTGTTTTTTGTGCCTAGTAAAGCAAAAGATGTAACATTTGTATACTATGTCATAATTTTTTGTCAATTCATCATAAAAAATTATATTCTTTTAATTGTATCTTGTTCAACTCCTTTTATCATAAATAAAATTAAGAACTTTTTTACTATGAGAAATAAGTACAGCACTAGTAGATATCTTTATTCTATACTTCTCTCAATTATATAGGATGTCAAAAAAAAGAAAAATTAATTTTAATACTAATTTAATATTTTAAAATAGTAATTATATTATTTATATAAATTTCTATAGAAATTATATTTTGTATAATAATTTGAATGAGAAGTTCTACTCCACCATACCATATGCTTTTGAGAAGTCAAGTTTAAAAAAAAAAAAAAAAAAAAAAAAATCGTTGACTTAATTTTTTTGTCTGTATCATAATTTTATGGATTAATAATAGGTTGTCAAAAATATATTATTTTGATAGGAATATAGATTGATCTATGCTAATAATATATATAAATATTAGTTGAAATCAAAGTTACAAGGCCTTAACATAAATCTTATAGCTAATATTAAGTAATGTAATAGATCTCCAATTAGAGAAATCATACCTTCGTTTGTTCTTATAAATCAAGGCTATAAGGCCTTAGATTATTCTATTAAAGAAGCTATCATGATAAATACTTCTAAGCAACATATCTAAATATTCATGTCTTATGATATTTCAAAATATTCTATAGAATTTTAAAATAATTCTATTGGAACTAAGTTACTTGTCGATTGATATAGAGTTTAGTACCACTGTGATTTTATTTAAGGTGAATAGCCTCCTAAGGTACTCTTTGAATTCCTCAGTTAGTTAATTAGAGACTCCTTCTATTACTTATTGCCCTACTACCCTTATCTTTTTAAGGGCTAGGCAGGCCCAATATAACTTCTAATAGTAGGTTTGGCATAAATATGCCAAAACTTCTAGGCTACCATGGAGTTGTCCATATTCATCAATAAGTTTTGTTATGTGAGAGGCTCCTAATTGTTTGTTGTATATTTTGAGAAACTCAGGCGAAGTTCCATCTTTCATGCATTTCTACTTTAGTTGCACGTAAAAGCTTTGTCCAATGATCTTTGTGGCTTCTAATTGTTGGAATTTGTCTATGCATTTTGCAAGCCAAGTTTGACTCCTTTCATTGCTTAAGCAATGTTGAAGTTCTTCTATTGCATCACCCAACTTATATCAAAGGTGGTCCTTATAACATTACCAATCTTATGCTTTGCATATATAATATAATTTGTAGAATTTTATGTATATTTTTTTCTTTTCAAAGAAGGATAGAAATGCATATATATGCCAAATTTGACATATGCATATTTGGACTTCATCATCCAACAAGAATTAAATGCTCATAATATATTGGAATTTTTGACATTGTTTCAATTTCAAATGGACTTGTTTCCAAATTTCATAGTAATCTAAATAAGTATTATTGGCTAAAATTATATCATTATAGCTATTTATTATTATATTAGGCTATAAAGATATATATGTCTAATGAAGGTGTACCATGACACATGTTTCTTTACAATGTTTGTTGTTCTAATTGAATCTTAGGATGTGTGATGATAGAAAGTTGTTGACCACTTGTAAAGTTGACAAAAAAATATTAAAATTTTGGTGTTCATTATTGATAAGTACTTGTCACGGCCATAATCATGTAAGCTAATAATTACATATAGAAATAGGTAGAAGTAAGTAAAAGTAGATAAAAGTAAGTTAATTCTATAATATTTAATATAGAAGCTTCCTAGAAACTTCCTAGACGCTGCTTTGACTTCATAGGTGTCTTTAATTGACTTTTTGGATTAGAAACGTGGTCAACAAGTTGGCCATGTGCCACACATGTTGTTAGCTTGAAGATCAAGCTAACTATGTGGCCCACACGTAGAAAAACTTGCCTTCTAAGTCAAGGCATGTGTCCTACAAAGTCAACACATATTGGAGGTCCTATAGAACGTCGCCACGTAGTCCTTTGTTAGATAGTATATATAGAGACAAGAGTGAAGGCTTCTTCACTCTTGTCAACTCCTTTCTTGCTTCTAGTCCAGGTTCAAGAGTCTTTAGTTTCTTGTCTTGTGGCAATAGCCATTCCAGTTTCCTTTTAATATACCTACTTGTTCATATTTTGACTTATTATATCGAGATAGCCTTTTGGTGTATATTTTCCCTCATCAAGTCTTTGTCCTTGACAGATTGACAAGAGTACACTTACAATATCAGAGCTTTGTTTTTTTTTGAGTAAGAGTGGATTACCCCTTTCTCTTGACAAGACATAAGCGTATTAGAAGTTTGCGGATTACCCACTTCTAAACTGATATTGTTCTTAGTATCTTCTTTGTTATCAAGTCTTTCTTTTCTTTTGTCTTGAGCAGTATCAAACAAATTTTTCTTCTTAGTGTCATTATGGCAGAGCTTGTTGAAATGAAGAGTGCAATGGCACAAATGCAAGAGCAAATGAGGGAGTTAATGCTTGCGATGCATCAACTCAATTTACCAACACATAAAAGAACAAGAATAGCAAAAAGTAGGGATATAGAGATGATCGGAGCTGCTTCAACATCTACAACAAATCACGTTCCTTCCCCAATTGTATAACACCCTGTAAGTACTAGAGAACCAAGAATTGCCTTACCCGAGAAATTTGATGGTATGATATCAAAGTTTTGAGGGTTCATCAATCAAGTACAATTGGCAATTGAACTTTAACCGCGAAGCTATCCAACTCCAAGATCACAAGTCAGGTTTATTGACACTCTACTTTCTGGTTCTGCATTATCGTGGTTTTTGTCTTTTCTTGAACAACGAAATCCAATATTGGACAATTTGGAAGCTTTTTTGGCGGAGTTTCGATCTATGTATGGTGAACACGATGTAACTCGTGTTGCAACAAATAAGATCCGAATTCTGTGACAAGAAAATCGCTCAGTAACAGTATATGCTTCACAATTTCGACAACTTGCAATTGACATCAAGTGGGATGATGCTGCACTCATCAGTCAATTTCTTTATGGATTGCAATACGAAGTAAAGAAATTGATGCTCAACTTACGTGATCCTCAAACTTTGAGTCAAGCAATCGATTTTGCAGTAAAATGTGATAATCGACTTTTCGAATTTTGATCCGAGAATCATTCACGGGAACCTCAACGTTATTACTCAATGGCAACATCAACATCTTTGCCAAACGTACATTCAGAAGTAGAAGACATGCAAATTAACGCGGTACGTTTTAAACCCCTAACTGAGCAAGAAAAGATTCGTCGTCATCAAGAAGGATTATGTTTATATTGCGGAGAACCTAAGCACACTGCTCAACATTGTCCAAAGAAACGACGCAACTATAAAATGAGGGGTACGACGGTCAAAGAAGACAACATGTCAGAAAACGGATTCGTCCAGCTACAATAGGGACCGTGCAGCTGGAACCTTGTACAATTCCTAATGAAGGTCCTATCCTCTCCTCAGAACCCTCTCCTTGTTTTATAATAGACTTATATTTAGGACCTAAGAATTACAAAGCCTCTGCTTTATTAGATTCGGAAGCCTCAGCATGTTTTTTAGATGAATAATTTGTTAAAAGTCGTAAAATACCCTTTGTATAGAAACCTAAACCAGTACATGTAGAAGTCATAGATGGTCGTCCCTTGTCTTCTGGAGATGTCACTCATGAAACTCATCCTATAAAAGTAACAATAGACGGTCATGATAGCTACATAGCTTTTAACATAATTAAATCCCCGTCCAATCCAGTTATTTTAGGTTTATCCTGGCTAGAAAAATATAACCCTCGAATAGATTGGAATTCACGTAAACTTGACTTTTTCCAAAGCGTTATTAATAGTTCTACCAACCAAGTAAAAAATTATAAGTCTAGTATAGTAAAACCCGTACTGATAGGTGCAAAAGCATTTATACACGCAGCAAAAGAAGGATCAACTTTTGCTATTTATGCTGCACCTATTTCTGAAAACGTAAAGACTTCAAGTGGCATTCCAAGTCAATATCAGGAGTATCAAGACGTTTTTGAGAAAAAGAATGCAGATATTCTTCCTGAGCATCGCCCATATGATTGTTCAATCGACCTCAAGGAAGGAACTCAGCCACCATTTGGACCAATTTACAGTTTATCGCAAGATGAGATGGCTGAACTCAAGACATATATTGATGAGAATTTAGCGAAGAATTTCATACGCCATTCAAAATCTCCAGCAGGAGCTCCAATTCTATTCGTAAAGAAAAAAGATGGATCTTTACGAATGTGTGTTGATTATCGAGGACTCAACAAGATCACAATCAAGAACAGGTATCCATTACCTTTGATATCAGGACTCCTTGACCAGTTGAATCAAGCTAAGATCTATACAAAAATAGATTTAAGAGGAGCATATAATCTAGTACGGATCAAAGAAGGAGATGAATGGAAGACCACGTTTCGAACCAGGTATGGACATTTCAAATATAATGTCATGCCCTTTGGACTCACGAATGCACCAGCTGCTTTTCAACATCTCATGAATGATGTATTTCGTGAATTCTTAGACAATTTTGTCGTCTGCTATCTAGACAATATCCTGATCTATTCTAAGAACGTCGAAGAACATGAAATACATGTTCGTCAAGTATTACAAAAACTTAGAGATGCAGGATTGTACGCCAAGATGGAAAAGTGTGTATTTCACACTACTCAAGTTGACTTTTTAGGATACATCATTTCAAATGATGGTCTCATGATGGATTCTAAGAAAGTCCAAACAATCATGGATTGGAAGATTCCAAGGACAGTAAGAGATGTCCAATGTTTCTTGAGATTTGCCAATTACTATCGGATCTTCATCAAAGATTTCTCATGAGTTGCAGCTCCACTTACACGCTTGACTAGTAAAGATAAATTCCAATGGAATCAAGAAGCGGAAGCAGCATTTGAAGCCTTGAAGACATCGTTTGTCTCTGCACCAATCTTATATCGTGTTGACTTTTCCAAGGCATTTTTTATGGAAACAGATGCATCAGATTTTGCCTTGGGTGCAGTTTTATCACAAATGGGAACAGATGACAAACTTCATCCGATAGCTTTTCATTCAAGAAAATTCTCAGCAGCCGAGATCAATTATGAGATCCACGATAAAGAACTTCTTGCGATCGTGGATTCCTTTCAAGAATGGCGTCATTATCTAGAAGGCGCTTCTAGTCCAGTCACTGTGTATACAGATCACAAGAACCTCGAGTATTTCATATCAGCACGCGTGTTGAATCGTCGTCAAGCTCGTTGGAGTATGTCTTTGTCAAGATTCGAGTTCATTATCACTTATCGGCCAGGAAAACAACAAGGTTTATCTGATGCCCTATCTAGACGTTCTTATTTTGCACCAAAAGAGGGAGATGCAGCTTTTGAGCAACAAAGAACGGTCCTCTTGAAACCGGAGCAATTTCATCTTCGAGCAATGAAATCAACATTGACTGTTGATTCAACTTTTCTAAAGTAAATCCAGTCCAGTATGTCCTCAGACCCTCTTGTTTATGATATCGAGAATAATTCTTCCAAGTTTCATGATCCTTCTAAGTTCGAGTTCAAGAATAATCTATTATATTTTGAAGGATGCCTATATGTTCCAGAAGGAGAAGCACGTTTACGTGTTCTTCAAGCACGTCATGACTTTCCAACAACAAGGCACTTTGGATATAATAAGACTTTGGAACTCATATCAAGAGATTTTTGGTGGCCACAAATGTGGAATTCAGTCAAAGACTTTGTACAATCATGTGATATTTGTTCAAGATCAAAAATTCCTCGTCATCGACTTTACGGACTTCTTCAGCTATTACCTATACTAGAACAACCATGGTCTTCAGTTTCTATGGATTTCATCACAGATCTTCCAAGCTCAAGATCTTATGATTCTATATTTGTGATAGTAGATCGTTTCACCAAAATGGCACATTTTATGCCATGTACAAAATCTATCACAGGTGAAGAAAAAGCTAAGCTTTTCATTGATAATATCTATCGCTATCATGGATTACCTAAAGATATCATATCAGATAGGGGAACTCAATTTGTGTCAAGATTTTGAAGGACCCTTTTCAAGATTTTAAAAGTGGACATAAAGCTATCTTTGACTTTGCATGCTCAAACTAATGGACAAACAGAGCGCGTAAACCAAGTCTTGGAGCAATATTTAAGGTGTACTATCAACTACCAACAAGATGATTGGACAACCTTTTTGCCATTGGCAGAGTTTGCTTATAATAATACGGTACATTCTTCCATGCAACAAACACCTTTCTTTGCCAATTATGGCTATCATCCACGACTTGATACTTTTGATTTTTCAAAAGTTGATAATCCTGCAGCAGAAGATATGGCAAATCGGTTGTCAGAGTTACATGCAATAATGAAGATGCAATTGAAGGAAGCTCAAGAACGACAAAAGATAAACGCAGATCTATATCGTAAGGAGCAACCACAAATCAATGTGGGTGATAAGGTATGGCTACTTCGTCGCAATATCAAGACTACTCGACCTTGTGACAAGTTGGATTATCGTAGGCTTGGCCCCTTTTCTGTTTCTGAACAGATCAACCCAGTTGCATATCGGTTACATCTACTGGAGTCAATGAAGATCCATCCTGTATTCCACGTGTCTCTTCTTGAACCATATAAGACAGTGGATATACAAGGAAGAAGACAAATGCCACCGCCTCCTATAGAAGTAGATAATAATGAAGAATTTGAGGTGGAAGAGATATTAGACTCAAGGCGGCACCGAAATAAGCTGGAATATCTTGTTCATTGGCACGGATATGATATTAGTGAACGCACATGGGAGCCATCCAGGAATCTAGGAAATGCATCAGCTAAAGTCAAAGTTTTTCATCAACGACATCCATCAAAACCAAGATGAAAATCTCTCTTATAAAAGAGACAAGATTGAGGCAAGATAACATTCAATTTCCTATCCTTGTTTGTAACTTCTTTGCATTTGTGACGCTAATTAGATGGAGAGCCAACAACCAGCGGATTCAACTCAAGAACCTTCGTTTGCTGACCTGCCGGATGAGATATTATGATTGTCACAACCTTCAAGATGACGCAATCGAGATGAAGATCTTCAAGAACGACATGTTCTTCCTCGAACAGATGGTGAGATACAACGCGTTTGGTATCACGATTTGGGAAGGGACTCTCGATGTTTGGTGATTTTGCTAGAGGTAGGAACAACTCCTGATAGTGTTCCGAATATTCTATTCGAAGGAAGTTACGAAGGCCTCAACAATGATCAAATAACTGGGTGGTCTTCCTGCCCTGGTATGGGACACTACCGATAGTTGAGAGGCCCTATCAATCATCTTGGAAGAGAACAGAGATCAGAGTATGTGGCGAATATAATTTGTCGCATTATAGATTTTCTCAACATATGATGACCGCTCCTCGTGGAACTCGTCTCTAGAAGGGGGGGTAATGTCACGGCCATAATCATGTAAGTTAATAATTACATATAGAAATAGGTAGAAGTAAGTAAAAGTAGATAAAAGTAAGTTAATTCTATAGTATTTAATATGGAAGCTTCCTAGAAACTTCTTAGACGCTGCTTTGACTTCATAGGTGTCTTTAATTGACTTTTTGGATTAGAAACGTGGTCAACAAGTTGGCCATGTGCCACACATGTTGTTAGCTTGAAGATCAAGCTAACTATGTGGCGCACACGTAGAAAAACTTGCCTTGTAAGTCAAGGCATGTGTCCTACAAAGTCAACACATATTGGAGGTCCTATAGAACGTCGCCACGTAGCCCTTTGTTAGATAATATATATAGAGACAAGAGTGAAGGCTTCTTCACTCTTGTCAACTCCTTTCTTGCTTCTAGTCCAGGTTCAAGAGTCTTTAGTTTCTTGTCTTGTGGCAATAGCCATTCCAGTTTCCTTTTTATATACCTACTTGTTCATATTTTGACTTATTATATCGAGATAGCCTTTTGGTGTATATTTTCCCTCATCGAGTCTTTGTCCTTGGCAGTACTATACATTGGATATTTTATTTATTGTTACTTTTTTCTAAACAATTCTAATTCTTTATAACGATCTACTAGCAATCATTAGGGAGGATTTCTAATAGTTTTTTTTATATGATGCTATATTCATATACAATGTATAAGGTGTATAGATTAAAAATTGTAATGTTTCTTCTTGACAATTCTTTGAATTACATCCAATGTGTCGTCCTCAAGCCTAAGCAACCAATTGAATTGATTAAGTGGCCTATGTAGATGAAGATTTACATACCCACTTCTCTTATTCCTTGCTCTTGTCTTGGTTGCTAGGTAATTTTATGCTATATAAGCCTCTTATTCAATTTTTTTTGCTCCTAGCCACATACTATTTAATCGTACTAAGAGCTTCTCTTTTCATAATTAATGCTTTTAGATGCAAAAAATATATATTTTATACCAAAGGTAATTACATAATATATTTTTTTTGATTGAATTATTAAAGCCCTACATATTTCATATAAAGATTGCTAACTTCATAATAAGTTAATTTGTAAGTGAATTTGTATCTTAGATCTTGACTTCCATAGTCTTTAGATGCATGTGTTCTTCTTCATCTTATTAGAGGAAGATGGGCATTTGATACTGTTTAATGAATCTAGCTTTTGGTTTTGCTTTGCTATTGATTTGTTGAATGAATGAGTCTAGATTGAAGGATAGAGTACATCTGCAACTAATCCTTGGCCTTATAACCAATTATTAAATAACTTCATTAGACAAGTTGTGAGTTCTTAATTTTTATTATATATATATTTTTAATTATTTTTATAAGGGCCATTAGAGATTAAAAGGTGTACTTTGAACATGTCTCATTACTCTTAATAAAAGCCAAATAAGAAGTACTAGTCATATAAATGGTGGTATTTTTTTTTTTGCTCCTTAAAAATGTTAATCTAGATAAGTTACCTCAATTTAAGTCAATATCAATTAAGTTGGATTGGTACGTCATCATTTCACTTTATGTCAAGGATAACAACTCGATGAAAAAACAATTCAGACAAGTGAGCCTCCACTCAAAGAGAGGTAACAAAATATATATAAACAAGTATATATATTGAAAGAGAAACTGGAATGGCTATTGCCAAAAGACAAGAAAACTAGAGACCCTTGAAACTAGACTAGAAGCAAGAAAGGAGTTGACAAGAGTGAAGAAGCCTTCACTCTTGTCTCTATATATACTATCTAACAAAGGGCTACGTGGCGACGTTCTATAGGACCTCCAATATGTGTTGACTTTGTAAGACACATGCCTTGACTTACAAGGTAAGTTTTTCTACGTGTGCGCCACATAGTTAGCTTGATCTTCAAGCTAACAACATGTGTGGCACATGGCCAACTTGTTGACCACGTTTCTAATCCAAAAAGTCAATTAAAGACACCTATGAAGTCAAAGCAGCGTCTAAGAAGTTTCTAGGAAGCTTCCATATTAAATACTAT
Source organism: Physcomitrium patens (assembly GCF_059467195.1). Lineage (NCBI taxonomy): Eukaryota > Viridiplantae > Streptophyta > Bryopsida > Funariales > Funariaceae > Physcomitrium > Physcomitrium patens. The sequence goes on from NC_143426.1 coordinate 8,101,931, forward strand.
AGAATTAACTTACTTTTATCTACTTTTATTTACTTCTACCTATTTCTATATGTAATTATTAACTTACATGATTATGGCCGTGACATTACCCCCCCTTCTAGAGACGAGTTCCACGAGGAGCGGTCATCATATGTTGAGGAAATCTATGATGCGACAAATTGTATTCGCCACATACTCTGATCTCTGTTCTCTTCGAAGATGATTGATAGGGCCTCTCAACTATCGGTAGTGTCCCATACCAGGGCGAAAAGACCACCCAATTATTTGGTCATTGTTGAGGCCTTTATAACTTCCTTCGAACAGAATATTTAGAACATCATCAGGAGTTGTTCCTACCTCTAGCTCAATCACCAAACATCGAGAGTCCCTTCTCAAATCGTGATACCAAACGCGTTCTATCTCACCATCTATTCGAGGAAGAACATGTCATTCTTGAAGATCTTCATCTCGATTGCGTCGTCTTGAAGGTTGTGACAATCGTAATGTCTCGTCCGACAGGTCAGCAAATGAAGGCTCTTGAGTTGAATCTGCAGGTTGTTGGTTCTCCATCTCCTGAGCGCCACTACTACAATGAAGCTACGAATAAGAATTGAAAGTAGAATGTTATCTTGCCTAGATGTTGTTTCTTTTATAAAGAAGGTTTTCATCTTGATTTTGATGGATGTCGTCGATGAAAAGCCTCCACCGCCTTTGCTGCATTTACAAGATTCTTTAATGGCTGCCATGTGCGTTCACTAATACCATATCCACGCCAATGGACAAGATATTCTAATTTATTTCGGCGCCCCCTTGAATCTAAGATTTCTTCTACTTCATACTCTTCATTATTGTCCACTTCTATAGGATGAGGTGGAGCTTGTCGTCTTCTTGGTATGTCCACTATCTTGTATGGTTCAAAAAGAGACACGTGGAATACTAGATGGATTTTCATTGACTCTGGTAGATCTAAACGACATGCAACTGGATTGATTTGTGCAGAAATAGAAAATGGTCCCAGCCTTCGATAGTCCAACTTGTCACAAGGACGAGTGGTCTTGATATTGCGACAAAGTAGCCATACCTTATCACCCAAGATGAATGATGGTTGTTCCTTTTGATAGACATCCGCATTGGCCTTTTGTTGTTCTTGAGCCTCTTTTAACTGTGCCTTCATCGTTGCATGTAGCTCTGATAATTGAATTGCCAAATCTTTCGCAGCAGGATTATCAACTTTTGAAAAGTCAAAAGTATCAAGTCGTGGATGATAACCATAATTAGCAAAGAAAGGTGTTTGTTTTGTAGAAGAGTGTACCGTGTTATTATAAGCAAACTCTGCCAATGGCAAAAGAGTTGTCCAATCATCTTGTTGGTAATTAATGGTACATCTTAAATATTGCTCCAAAACTTGATTAACACGCTCCGTTTGTCTATTAGTTTGAGGATGGAATGCCAAAGATAGTTTTATATCCACTTTAAGAATCGTGAAAAGAGTCTGCCAAAATCTTGATACAAATTGAGTTCCCCTATCTGATATAATATCCTTGGGTAATCCATGATAGCGATAGATATTATCAAGAAAGAGCTTAGCTGTTTCTTCACTTGTGATAGATTTTGTACATGGTACAAAATGTGCCATCTTGGTAAAACGATCTACTATCACAAATATAGAGTCATAAAAACTTGAGATTGGAAGATCCGTGATGAAGTCCATAGAAACAGAAGACCATGGTTGTTCTGGAATGGATAATGGCCGAAGAAGTTCAAAAGGTCGATGACAAGGAGTTTTTGATCTTGAGCAAACATCACATGATTGTACAAAATCTTTAACAGCCTTTCACATTTGAGGCCACCAAAAATCTCTAGATATCAGCTCCAAAGTCTTATTATATCCAAAATGTCGTGCTGCTGGGAAGTCGTGATGAGCTTGAAGAACACGTAAACGTGCTTCTCCTTCTGGAACATATAGACGTCCTTCAAAATAGAGTCGGTTGTTCTTCAATTCAAATTTAGATGGATCATGAGATTTAGAAGAATTGTTCTTGATATCATGAACAAGAGGGTCTGAAGACATACTTAACTGGACTTGCTTAAGGAAAGTTAAATCAACAGTCAATGTTGATTTTATTCCTCGAAGATGAAATTGTTCCGGCTTCAAGAGAACCGTTCTTTGTTGCTCAAAAGCTGCATCTCCTTCTTTTGGTGCAAAATAAGAACGTCTAGATAAGGCATTAGATAAACCTTGTTGTTTTCCTGGCCAATAAGTGATGATGAACTCGAATCTTGATAAAGACATGCTTCAACGAACTTGGCGATGATTTTATATGCGTGCTGACATAAAATATTCGAGGTTCTTGTGATCCGTATACACGGTGACTGGATTAGAAGCGCCTTCTAGATAATGATGCCATTCTTGAAAAGAATCCACAATTGCAAGAAGTTCTTTGTCATGGATCTCATAATTGATTTCTGCTGCTGAGAATTTTCTTGAATGAAAGGCTACTGGATGAAGTTTGTCATCTGTTCCTATTTGTAATAAAACCGCACCCAGAGCAAAGTCCGATGCATCTGTTTCCATAAAGAATGCTTTGGAAAAATCAACACGATACAAGATTGGTGCAAAAATAAACGTTGTCTTCAAAGATTCAAAAACAACTTCCGCTTCTTGATTCCATTGGAGTTTGTCTTTACCAATCAAACGTGTAAGTGGAGCTGTAACTCGAGAGAAGTTTTTGATGAAGATCCAATAGTAGTTGGCAAATCCCAAAAAACATTGGACATCTCTTACCGTTTTTGGGATCTTCTAGTCTATAATAGTTTGAACTTTCTTAGGATCCATCATAAGTCCATCATTTGAAATGATGTAACCTAAGAAATCGACTTGAGTAGTGTGGAATACACACTTTTTTATCTTGGCATAGAGTCTTGTATCTCTTAATTTTTGTAACACATGACGAACATGAAGTTCATGTTCTTTTGGATTTTTAGAATAAATCAAGATGTCGTCTAGATAACATACCACAAAATCGTCCAAAAACTCTCAAAAAACATCATTCATTAGATGTTGAAAAGCTGCTGGTGCATTTGTAAGTCCAAAAGGCATGATGTTGTATTCAAAATGTCCATACCTAGTTCAAAACGTAGTCTTCTATTCATCTCCTTCTTTGATGCGTACTAGATTGTATGCTCCCCGAAGATTTATTTTTATATAGATTTTAGCTTGATTCAGCTGATCAAGAAGTCCGGATATTAAAGATAGTGGATACCTGTTTTTGATGGTAATCTTGTTGAGTCCTCGATAATCAACACACATCTGCAATGATCCATCTTTTTTCTTCACAAATAGAATTGGAGCTCCCGCCAAAGATTTAGAATGGCATATGAAATTCTTGGCTAGATTTTCTTCAATATACTCCTTGAGTTCAGCCAACTCATTTTGTGATAAACTATAGAATGGTGCGAATGGCGGTTGTGCTCCTTCTTGAAGGTCAATTGAGCAATCATAGGGACGATGTTCCGGGAGTGTATCCGCATTCTTTTTTTCAAATACATCTTGAAATTCTTGATATTGGCTTGGAATGCCACTTAAAGTCTTTTCACCAATAGAAACGGGTGTAGCATAAATAATGTATGGTGATTCTTTCATAGCAGCATGCAAGAAAGCTTTTGCACCTATAAATACGGGTTTAACTGAACTGGACTTATGACTCTCTACTTGATTAATTACACTTTTAGTTATACTTTTAGAGAAAGTAAGAATTCTAGAAATCCAATCTATTTGAGGGTTATATTTTTCTAACCAGGATAAACCTAAAATGACTGGATTAGAGGGAGATCTAATGATATTAAATACTACAAAACTATTATGGCCATTGATTATTACTTCTATAGGAAGAGTTTCGTGAGTTATATCTCCAGAAGACAATGGACGGCCATCTATGACTTCTACATGAACAGGTTTAGTTTTCTTTACTAAAGATATGCTATGTCTTTTAGTAAATTCTTCATCTAAAAAACACGCTGAGGCTCCTGAATCTAACAAGGCATATTGTAATCCGTAGAGAAATTGGCTAATAAGTGCAGCATCATCCCACTTGATATCAGTTGCAAGTTGTCAAAATTGTGAAGCATATAACGTTACTGAACGATTGCCTTATCATAAAATACGGATCTTATTGGTTGCAACACGAATTGCATCATGTTCTCCATACATGGATCGAAACTCCACCAAAAAAGCCTCTAGATTATCCAATATTGGATCTCGTCGTTCAAGAAAAGATGAAAACCACGATAGTGCCGAACCTGAAAGAAGCGTACCAATGAATCTAACTTGTGATCCTGGAGTTGGATAGCTTTGGGGTTGAAGTTCAATCACAAGTTGCACTTGATTGATAAATCCTCAAAACTTGGATCTGGTACCATCAAACTTCTCGGGTAGGGCAATTCTTGGTTCTCTAACATTTGAAGGGCGTTCCACCATAGGAGAAAGGACATGGTTTGGTGCAGATGTTGAAGCAGCTCCAACCATTTCTATATCTTCACTTCCTGCCAATCTTGTTGCTCTTTGTTGTAGTAAATTGAGTTCATTCATTGCAAGCATTAACTCCCTTAATTGCTCTTGCATTTGTGCCATCGCACTCTTCATTTCAAGAAGTTCTACCATGATAATACTTAGAAGAGAGAAGATGTCTAATATCGCTCAAGACAACTAGAAAAGAGGACTTGCGGACAAAGAAAATACTAAGGACAATATGTGTTTAGAAGACGGTAATCCACAACTTCTAATACGCTTATATCTTATCAAGTAAAAGGGGTAATCCACTCTTAATCAAGATTAGACAAAGCTTTGATATTGTAGGTGTACTCTTGTCAATCTGTCAAGGACAAGAACTCGATGAAAAAACAATTCAGACAAGTGAGCCTCCACTCAAAGAGAGGTAACAAAATATATATAAATAAGTATATATATTGAAAGAGAAACTGGAATGGCTATTGCCAAAAGACAAGAAACTAAAGACCCATGAAACTAGACTAGAAGCAAGAAAGGAGTTGACAAGAGTGAAGAAGCCTTCACTCTTGTCTCTATATATACTATCTAACTAGGGACTATGTGGCGACGTTCTATAGGACCTCCAATATGTGTTGACTTTGTAGGACACATGCCTTGACTTACAAGGCAAGTTTTTCTACGTGTGCGCCACATAGTTAGCTTGATTTTCAAGCTAACAACATGTGTGGCACATGGCCAACTTGTTGACCACGTTTCTAATCCAAAAAGTCAATTAAAGATACCTATGAAGTCAAAGCAGCATCTAGGAAGTTTCTAGGAAGCTTTCATATTAAATATTATAGAATTAACTTACTTTTATCTACTTTTACTTACTTCTACCTATTTCTATATGTAATTATTAGCTTACATGATTATGGCCGTGACACTTTACTAGATATGTATGATATTTTTTTCCATGTTTATGATTAAATTCTTGCCTCTCACTTCTTCTAAGCTCGTATCATGATCTATCCATTCCATTCGTAGCAATATAGTAGAGGAATTGGACCATTTTTTATTTTCTATTTCTGCACAAATCAACAAGTTTTCTAGAATAATGCTAGTATTCTCAGCTATATGTTGTCTTTTCTATGGTCTCTCTAAAGATGCTGACACCTCTAAGGTAGTCCATCTTTCTCCCTCCTTCCTTAAAATTCTTGATTCTTATTGAAATTGACCACTTTATTGACCTCCCAACTCGTCCAATTGTTTTGAACTTTATTAAGTTCATCAATATTAAAGAATTTAGATGTATTAGATGAGAACTCTCTTCTGCAATGTTTTTTTTCTTCTATTGAACCATATAATCCATTTAAGATTACATTGCTATAGATTTGTAGTATTCAATTTGTCATTTTTAGAATGATTCTTTCAAGTTCATTTTGAACCTCTATATCTTTTTAATCTACTAGAGTTTACTGCTAATCTTAATATTGGTGTTTGGGACAATAATATTGGCCATGTTGTTGTCCTTTGTTTGAAGACATAAATAAAAGTACCAAAGCCACAGGAACTAATGAGTTTCTATTTCCTTCTATAGTCGTACCGTCTTGCTAATTGACTTAATTGATTAGCAATATTATTTGTATTTGAGTAATAATCTAATCAATGCAATAGTAATTAAGCAAAGAAGAATAGTCCTCTAATTAGGTATAAGGTAAAAAGACAAAACTTATATCAAATGGAGAGATTGTTGTAGTTGACCTAGATGTAGGTTGTGGTACTAGTCATCAGATTAAAAACTCCTATTGTCACGGTGTACGAGCTTCCATTAATCTATGCTACATAAAACTTATAGTTTATCCTTGCATTCATATTTTGGTTCCTTTCAAGCAATGTCTAGAGGCTCTACGTGATGTCTCTTAGACTACTCAATAGTTTGATACATAAGGCTTTTAAAATCACTCATATCAATATTTTTATGGCAGCTAGATGGCTTGCATTAAATCCAACCATCCATGGCTAGATTATACAATTTCTTTTTATTAAAAAAGGTGTGGTATATACATTAGGACGTTTTGAGACGTTGCCTTGTCAAGATAGTCTATCTAAAAAAAATCCTTAGCCAAAATCATATCTAATGTGTAATTCTTTTCTAACCTCAAATTTTAAGCATCCTATCCATGCTTGTAAGGTCTTAACAAGAAACTTGTCTCTTAAGAAATAAGCTATGATTACATGCTTTTGTAGATACTCTATATCTTTCTTTACTTTCTCTTCATCCAATCAAATTTCTACTATATGAGTGTTTATCAAAAATTCCATGTAACTTTTAGCTAAGCTCTCTAATAACTTCTCACCTAGAACAACATGGATAGGATTGATGGTAGTAAACTTACTTAGATTTGTTGTTGCCACAATTAACTCTAGCTCCACCTTATCTATCTTCCTTGCATATTCCATTGCCCAAGCTTCCTTTGATGTAATAGAGACCACTGGTGACTGGATCAACTTGGCCTCAAGTACCAGTGCATATGTTATGTTGTGAATTGAATGTCTATCCATGCATATGTTATGTTGTGAATTGAATGTCTATCTGTGCAGTGCAACAAACATGGATCCAACTCCCCATCACTTAAATATAAACTTTAATCACAACGCTATTCCACCACAATGATCTGTTTGCCATGGTGAACATAAAGGTAGTAAGGATTAGCACAAGCTCCATTTGCTTTGCTATTTACTTGTGATTGAACAATTAAAACCCTAAGGACACAGATGCATGGATTACAATTACTCTTGAAGACCTCTCCCCCTATGCAGCAGGCTCCTCCAGAGCTTCATTGTGTCCCCCCCCCCCCCTAGTACAATTCTTTGTTTACTCGCTCTCCCTCCCATTTTATCCATTTGTACATCCATCCAATTACTTGATGTAATGGCACCCAGCCCTCTCTATCTATCTTCTTCTGTTTCATATAATAACTGTTTCTCTACTTCTACAATGACCACTGCTTACTGCTATGATGACGGGTCATTTAAAGCTACATTCTCTTCATTCAATGCTGCAGGAACTCCTTGTCTCTCACTCTATTCCTTGATCTCAACTGATAGTAGCAGTACTACTACAACAACAATCAGGAGGCAGGAAGCAATTGTGTGGTACTCATTGGATGGGATGTAATGGATGTTCCCCTGTCCCATTTCTCATGTTGTGGTTGTTGTTGTTGTCGTCCTTGCTGCCATTTCAAATACTCTAGAACATTCTGCTAGCAAGTGGGAAAAGAAAACTAACAAAAAAGAAAAGAAAGGGGAAGAGTAGAATCAGTAAGTAATGTGTGCATGAGTTGCAAATCCTGATAATATTCATTTAAAGTTCCTTGATTTGTGGGGAAAAAGAAAGGAGTTTATGTTTGATCCCATGTGAAGGTGCTCTTGTATTCTACCTTTAAAGCTTGAAAGGGACAACTCCCACCCACATGGCATCAATTGTAGTGGGATATTGCAATTTGAATTGTGATGAGAATCATGTGATTGTGGTTGTGATTGTTGAAAGAAATTATGCATTTTAACAATCACAGAATGGATACCTATATCTGTGTATTTATAATACCCCCAGCCCCCTACTCATATATAAATATAACTATTTATCTATATGTATGCACTATGTTGATACAGAACTGTATAAAATTTTGGACTATTGTCTATGTTTGTTTTTACTTTATTTTACTTTTCATATTTTTAGAATAAAAGTAACAATAGTATACTCGTATACCAGAATAATCATTAGAAAGTATGTAAGGCCTTAATTCATCTGAAGACAAAATAAGAGCCATAGTATTTTAAAAGTTTGGAAAGATTATGAACATAACCACAAGATATGTCCTTGCTATGCTTGAGATTTTTATCCAATTAAAAATTAAAAAATAAAACACTAAAAATTATTCAAGAAATACCACATCTGATTCACTTTTTCTATTAAATCAAAATTTAAAAAATCCTCTATGATGTTGAATAAATTAAAGTACGTAATTGAATTTTTTTCATTTGTAAAAGGCAATGCTACTATACTTTGCACATTAAAAATTCTCAATCATCATTTGTGCAGAGGGTTAGAACATCAAATTAACATCAAATTAACATCAACATTTTTACAATATTCATTATTATCATAACCTACCACATTATTTTATGTTTACAATGTATTTGATAAAATAGAATTAGCATATGTTCTATGCTCCTCTCACATTTGTTTGTAACTTATTTAATTGTTTTGATTTTTTTGCGATAAAACATTATACAAGCATTACTGATACATTGCTGTAAGGAGGTATGCCTTCCTATTTTTTAAAATAAGAATTCTGTCTGAAGAGAAATATGACATAGTTTATAATTTTTGTATAAAGAATTTACAATCTAAATATATATATATATATATATATATATATATGTATATTTCTTTATATAAAAAATAACAAAGTTTTCATAAAAACACCTTTGATCATAACACATTCATAAAAACATTGAAAATTTATTATACTGATACCATTGAATATGTTTTAATACCTGTTTAAATATTTTGTTACATTTGCAAAGCTTAACATATCACTTTTTAAATGTATTTATCTAAAAATGTATTTATATTTAATTATATATTCAAAATTCTGTAAAAACAATAACGTAAATTTAGACAAAATGTCTACACTGATATTTTTTTGAGTAAAATTGAGTATATATGAATAGTTAGTGCAAAATAAATATGATAATTAAACATATATAATTGAAATTGAAGCCATATACATAAAAACATAATATTTTATCTGGTCATATTTTGTCATACATACAAACTCCTAATGCTTCTATTGGAACTAATTATAATTGTTTGGAAAACTTCATCTCTATGCAGTAATTCTTTATTATGAAGTCTTTAAGGTCTTCTATGATAATTTAAATTATTTTTATTTTAAGAATTTGTCTTAATTTCTTTTACAAACTATTGTAATTTAATTGTACACTAATTAAAAAAAGATTCTTGTTTTTTAGTATTTCAAAACAATTAGCAACAAAATTCAAATTTTCTTTTTCACAAAAATTCTATGAATTTCAACTAATTTTTGGTTTTTAATTTTTAATTATTTTTGATAAACTAATAAAAAAGTTTAGAATTTTTAAATTAACATTTCAATATTGGATGATATAAAATAATTCCTGAAAGTGATAAACCTATTTTCTTAGCCAGGCATTCATATCAATTCTTTCAAATCAAAAGTTAATTATTTTGTTATCACATTGGTAAAAAGACATCCTTCTTGATTTTAATGTCCATCAGTCAAGAAGGGTTTTATAAATTAATTTTTTAAGACTATGTCACAAATATCTGTACTTTTCAAAGTAAATAAAATTATTTAAAATAGTCAAAGTCAATAAGAAGTAATTAGAAGCATCTTAGGTTGAAAACAATTCATTAAGAAAAACCATTGAAGCTTCTTTGACACACAATTTCATTTATAGTTATGTCAATTAAGAATCTAAAATAATAATAAGTATTAAAAAATAGGTTTTTTTTAAATATATAATCAATTTTAGGAATTACATATAACAAACTAATTTTGATATTAAATCTATGATATAAAAATTTTAAAAAATAAAAGAAATACAAAATATGCTATAAAAATTATGTGTATATATATATATATATATATATATATATCAACACATGATTTTATAATAGATAATAATTAAGATTTTTTAAAATATTTAAAATAAGAGATATTTTAAAGTTGGTTTTTTTATTAAAAAAATTACTAATTTTTTGCAATTGAAATATATAAAACTCTTTCTAATAAGCTTTAAAACTTTAAAATAACAATAAATATCTACACTTGGACTCATAGAGTAAATGACTATCATTCATAATAAAATTATTGATTCTCAGTTTAAATATATTATAATTTCTTGAGGTGTTTTAAAATTAAATTTGAATATGAAATTAATAGGCTTTATGAAGATAATTTAATTTAGATAATTCAAAAAATTTCAAATCAATAATATTTCTTAATTTATAATCTAATTGTATATTCATATTAATTTTATAATATTTTTTGTATTAGAATAAATGTTTAATTTTTACTTATTAAAATACTTACATTTAAAACTAAATATCTATTAAGTTTTATTATTTTTATTAATTTTATAATGAATTATTGTCAAAGACATACATAAATTATATAGATAAGAAGTGTCAGATAAAAGGTAAATATGGGTTAATTTGATAACATCTTTTGGAGGGACTTCTTAAAAGCTGCATAGACACAAATTTGATTTTATATGTATTATTGATTAGTAGGTTAGAGACTTGGACAACAAGTTGGCTACATGTTGCACATGTTAGCAACTTATGATACGAGTTGGCCATATAATGCACATGTAGGAAACTTGTCTTGCAAGTTAGACATGTATCAATAGTCTTAAAGAATGTTGCCATGTAGCTCTTAGTTAGATAATATATGTGGAAACAAGAGCAAAGTCTTCTTTTCTCTTGTCAATGCCTTTCTAATCTTTAATCTTGTCTTAAAAGTCTTTGGTTCTCTTGTCTTTGGCAATAGCCATTCTCGTTTAATTTTATATCATTTTTAAAAGATTATCTATTCTTTTCTAATGACAAAAGAATGCATGGACATTTTGGTTCTTTATGGTTCATATCCTTGAGGGTTACTTATAAATCACGAAAATTAAATATTTCATTATATTTACAATAATTCAAAGAATGTGCTAATCTACTATATTTAAAAAAATTGTGATTAATATAAACTACCAAAATACAAGCGTGCAAATCATAATGACACCAATATAGAGGTGAAGTAAGAATTTCACTTATTTATCTCCGTCAAGTATATTATGATTAATCTATGGTTCTAAATTAGTTGGGATTAAAATCAATAGAAGTAAATTTTATTTATTTAATTAAGCTTATATTACCATTGTATCCAATTATTAATTAAAAATAAATTTAAATTTAATTAAATTTAATTTTTTATAAGAATAATTTGAAGAATTTTAAATAATGTAAGATATAAAATATGCTATTTTTTTTTCAATCTTAAAATATTGCTTTTAAATTCTTCTTTTATTTAGATGTTTTATAAAAGTCAACTATATAAGTATATTATAAACTATAAAGTATTTTAATAGTAATTAAATTTCACTCATATTCCATAACATCTTATATATATATATATATATATATATATATATATATATATAATTTTTATTATAAATTATTCAATTAAATTTTTTTCTTATAAAAATTCTACTCAAATTATTTTAAATAAACACTATCATATCTTTGATCATAATTATGCATATATTAAATGTAAATTTTTATATTCTAAAAATAATAGAAAATTCAATAAAAAAATAAAAAAAATAAAAAAAATATATGTAAATTTTTTAAGAACATAATGCATTAAAAAATAAAAAAGAGTTATAAATTTAATGATTATATTGGCAAATTTAGAATTAAAAATAATTTTTTTATATAATTTTTTTTATAATCATTGAAAATTTATTAGAATTAAAAATGATATTTTTATATAATTTATATATATATATATATATATATATAGATATAGATGTGTGTGTGTGTGTATGTGTATGTGTGTGTATATATATATATATATATATATATATATAGATGAGTGTGTGTGTGTGTGTATGTGTGTGTATATATATATATATATATAGATGAGTGTATGTGTGTGTGTGTGTGTGTATGTGTATATATATATATATATATATATAAACATATTCAATCTAGTTAATAATCTAAAAAATTAAAACTATTTATTTTTGAATCAATTACACACACACATATATATATAAGTAAATTTACAAAAATAAATATAAAAATTATAGTTTATTTGTAAAAAATCTAATTTCAACTAATTTTTTTTAAAAAAAGTGTTTATTTCATACTTGTGAAAAATATATTGATATCAATAAAAATAAGAGAAATTAGGCAAAAAATCATTAGAAATGAGTAATAATAAGTAAATTTGATAATATTTTGTATAGAATCTCTATAAGCAAGGATTTGTCTTTTCAAGTATTTATAAGTAATTTGTAGGTTAAAAATTGGGCCAAGAAGTTAGTTAAATGTTGTACATATTAGAAACTTATTTTGCAAGTTAGACACATATTGGATGATGAATCAAAAAAATTTATAAAGTTTATTAATTAAATAATATATATAAAAATAAATTGAGGTCTTCTTCTTTCTTTTTAATTTAATTTTTTTTTTTTTTACTTTATATTTCGAATCTCTAAATTATTTTTAATTAATAATTGTTATAAAAATTTCTATCTTTTGTCTATCTTGTTTGCTATCTCTCTTTGAATGTCACAATAGTTGTTAACTTCTTTAGAATTTTATTATGATTAATGCCCTTAACTATTTGAAAAGAGTACTAATTTATTGTATTTCTTTTATTTTAGAATATTTTACAAACTTTATATCTTGAAAAGTTTATAAAATATATACTTTTCATCAAAGACATTAATCATAATAAATTTATAAAAAAACAATTCACTCTTTTGACATTCAAGAAGACAAAGTAGACAAATTTAAAATAGATATAAGATAGAAACTAAAATAATTATTGCCTAATACAAAGAAATTAAATATTCTTGAATTAAGTCATGAATAAAAGAAAGATATTGACTAGAGTGAGAAAGGCCTTATTCTTACCTCCATACATACTATCTAATTTAGGAGTTATATGATAGTGTTTTATATGTTATCCAATATATATCTAACTTGTAAGGTAAGTTTTTGACATGTCTATAAAATGGTCAACTTAAACTACAAGTGGCTAACATATTCAACATGGGGTCAACTTATAAAACAAATGGTCAATATGTGAAATATGTGGCCAATTTATTGGCTAAGTTTTGAACCTATTTATCTCCTAAAAAAAATTGTAAAGTCAATTTTATATGTACAAAACTACTAAGAAGCTTCTCTTTAAGATATCATTAAATTTATGTACTTTTACTTCTATCTAAATTTTTTTATCCTTCTAATTATTAATGCCAACTTTGATGTCCATGTCATTATTTCTTCTAGAGACAAGTTCTATAAGGAGCAATGATTATATGTTGAAGAAGTCTAAAATACAATAAATTATACTAGCCACATTTTGTGATCTTTGTTTTCTTTTAAGGTAAGTGATAGATCCTCTCAACTACTGATAGTATTTCATATTAAAGTGAGAATATCTGCTTGTTATTTGATCTTTGTTGAGACCTTTATAACTTCTTAATAAACAATAGTTATTAAATCAAATTTTTTGGTTATTCATTTTTCATCTTATTAGTACCAAAAATATAAATAAACCATAAAAAAAAGACAGAAAATAAAATGAAATCTTTATTAAACATGTTTTACTTTATAATAAAGAATTTCTTAGTACTTTATCTTAATTTTGTTAGATATTGCTCATGAAAAGCATCAATCCTCTATGCCTTACTTGCAAGATTTTTCAATAGCTTTCATGTGTATCTACTAATATTACATATGTTCTAATGTATAAGATATTTCAATCTATTTTAGGAAAGCATTGAGTCTAAAACCTCTTCTATTTCAAACTCTTGAATTTTGTTTACTTCTCTAAGAGGGTGTTGTATTTGTCTTCTTTTAAATATATTCAATGTCTTATATAATTCAAAAAAAAATACACTATAGATCTTTACAAACTTAGGTAACTATAATCAATATACAACTAAATTGATCTATTCACAATAAAAAATAGTATCTAAATAAAATATCTAATAAGCTATAATTTATTTTAAAGATAAATTAATATAATATAATATTGAATAAAAATTATAACTATGACATTTTTTAATGAATTTTATATCAATTTAAGATGATATTACTATGATATGGTTTAATAAAATATTTAATTTTTTATTAATGTAAACTAAAATTAGAATAATGGTTTGTTTGAGATAATAATTTTATTTTTATAATATATCAGCAAGTATAAGATATGTTGTTTTTTGTAAATATTATCATTAATCTTAATTATTGAAGTTTTTTATTAAAATAAATTCAAATAAAATCATTAATTTTTTCCTTATTATTGTATTGAAATAATGATTTTGTTTAATAATCATTAATTTAGTATAAAATTAGCTTATAAAGAGAAATTTAAATAACAAAAGAGATTTAAAAGCACTATTCAAGATTTTAAAAATTATTTTTTATTTTTTTATTTTTTATATAAATATTTTAAAAAATATATTAAAAAAAAATATTTTTATTGTATTCAATAATATTACACTTTTTTAAAGTATATTTTATACTTTCTTATAGTATAATTTTATACTATCATGTAAAATAATTTATTCTAAAAATTTAATTTGGTATGTAAATTTTTATTATTGATATTTATAATATTTAATAAATTTTTATTTTAAAATTAAATAATTTATTTTTAGATAATAAATAAAATAAAAATTTATAATTTATAATTTTGATTATTGATTAATATTTTGTTTAATTCTTTTTATAAGAAGTCTTTTATTTTGAAAAAAATTAAATATCTTAATTTGATATATAGGTTAAGTTTAATCATATAAACAAAACAATGGTTTTCAATTTCTTATATTTTTTAAGCCTTAGTAAGAGCTACATGCCTTAATTCATATATAATATAATTTTGTAAAAGACATACATTTTCATCTAAAGTTTCTTTTAGTTTTTTCTTAGGATTTAAAGATTAAGAAAGAGTAAGATACAAAAGAAAAAGTATTGTACCTATGGTAAAAGATTCTATCTTTCTTCATATTGAGAATTTATTAAATCCTAGAATGATGTGGATGAAGCTTAGAGACTTGTATCAATCAAATTCTTTGAATCATAGACTATCTCTTAAATCTCAACTCTACAACTTGAGAATAATAAACAAAATTAGTATTGGGCAACATCTCATGATTATCAATAACTTGATTGAATAACTTGCAAACAGTATGATACAAAAGAAAAAGTAAGATACAAAAGAAAGAGTAAGATACAAAAGAAAAACGCGTAAGATACAAAAGAAAGAGTAAGATACAAAAGAAAAACGCGTAAGATATTTCGTAAAGATCTATCAAAAAGAAAAAGAAAGAGTAAGATACAAAAGAAAAACGCGTTTTGTACACAATTAAATGCCTAAGTATAACTACAGTAATCTGCCCAGCCAATCAGGTGGTGTCTATCAGTAACGGATGGCTATAGATGACCTCTGTAAGTAGGACGAGAGTGTCAACAAAGATTAGTCTTCATTAGTAAGGAGGGATAAAGCAGATAGATACATGAGGTATGCTTTCGATTGATCCAAAAAGTAATTCAATGAAGAGCAGGTAGAATTTCTTACAATATACTATTTATTCAAATGAATACCCTGGTAAGAGAACTGAAGCTTGCTTTATTAGTCTACAATAGTTCCCATGAGAATCTCTTCTAGACTCCACGTATCTTTCAATATCTGTAAGTATGGTATGAGCACCAACTCGTGGAACTCAATGATGAATGGATTATTTCTTGCAGAAATATTGTGCCTGCCTAAAACAAACTTTTGTATAATTTTCCAAGCAACTTGGAAGTAAAGCATGAGTAGCATAGAAGTTGAGGCTTTTATGTTACATTGTAATAAGAGAATTAAAAAAAAAGTCTATTTGTGCATCAAGAAACGGTAGAGGGAGCTCTGAAGTATCCGTGGAATTAGTTCTGTCACCGCTCCTTCTGCAAAGTTTTCTTCGAAAACTGAGGTGACATTGGTTTGGTAGGTTCTTTTGTGGACCTGCGGGAACAAACACAAACACAGTTGATTAATGAGTTTTTTCAAGGAACAACACCATCCCACAAGGAACCTATCAGAAAAGATCAATATATGTTCCAGAGAGATTCAGTCAACTCTATCAATATCATGGTTCTGAAATGTTTTTAAGGCAATATGTGATGCTCAGTTTGAACTGCCCTTATTACGAACTACCAATTGTACACCTTATTGTATAACTTTTCGATGTTACCAGGAAACCGCAGTCACTAGACATAACATGCATCGTAGTCCCTCATAATCTACTTGCTCAAAAGCATGATGTAGCCTGAGATAAAACGTTCAAATCAATCCAGTAAGTCCTCTCAACATACTCTCAAGGGATCAGAGAGGTCATGGATCTTAATACAAAGAGTTGATTATCCTGTACCGAAGTGGTAGGCGTGGTCGAGGAAATGCTGGCATTGGACGAGCTGTAGGTATCATTTCCTTTCTCATAGCCTTCAAAAACCTCTCCTCTTCTGCCTGTGACAGAAAAACTCCAGCTTGGATGAGTTAAAGGTGTGATACAATAACCTTCTGGCATAAGTAAGAAGGATATGTGTGTATGTGTGTGTATACATACATACATACATATATGGGAAAGAACATAACACATTGATTATTCAATACTATAATGAAATTAGAAATGATTTTTCAAGATATCAAAAGTTGTCTGCATGCCTCGATGGTCAGAACGGTTATCATGGAGTGAATGTAAGTTAACAGAGAAAACCACTAATATGAAATGAAAATTACCTTTTTGGCAGCTTCGTACATTTCACGATAGCGCTTGTACTGCATCTGCTTCTCCACCACCTATCAGGTGCAGACAATGTAAAGGGATTTTAATGCTGATGGCTGTATGTACCACATGGAAGCTTTACATACCTATAGCAGGTACTTAGAAAGTTGTGCTGTAACGGACTTCATTAAAACATCTTTCATAGCACACTCCTTAATAAATTGTATCCACACATTGAAATTATATAAGTTATGTAGGTTAACAACATCCCATTCCCTTAACATCCTAAATATTGTGTGAAGTTTAGCATTGGGTAGTCGGAGTCAATCAAATTTCCCTGCAATCTGTACAGCTAGTTTGTTAGTCTAGTCCGTACACGACACCAAAATGCACATGCCACTTTGAAACCTACAGTGCAAAAATCAACTACCAGGAAAATGTTGAAGTACTACCTTTTTATCGAATTCTCCTCTCTCAACAGCACGTTGATCAACAAGGAGATTAAATTCATCAATAGTAGTGAGCGCTTTTCTTGGAATTTCTGGCAAAACAGCTGGTACTCTGCAATAAAATCGAAGTACACATGATCCCTCAAAATGATAGTACCAATAACTGAAAATTAAGATCTAACATGGCCACATGAGTCAAGTCTACGGAGTTTTACGAATGGAAAGCATTGATCATAACAATTTAAAGCAACAAAATGTTGGCGTACGCAAATGATGGTTCCATGAAACTACTGATTATCTTGTACTTGTAAGATGTTTAAGATGGAATGGTACCGCTAAATTAGCAGAAAATAGGTTCACACGATCTTAGTGTTCACTTCCAACTCTCATACTATGCAGTTCGAGAAAGACAAAAAAAGTTTACTAAAACTAATGACATTGTCTTAGATTTCGGAAAGAATCTGAAGTTCACATGTAGAATACTTCAGAAAAGATGAGAGAAAGTAAATAATATGCACAGGAACGAACTTGGAGAGGTTGGGTTGCGCATGAAATTCTCTTAGCGCAGCGTTGAGTTGTTCAGCTTGGATGCGTTCTTGTGCTAGCCGTTCTTGCTCCTGTTCGTGAAGCAACAAACTTTCCAAATAGAAAGGCTCCGGCTTCGTGCATTCTTTGGGAACTGGCTTAGGAGGTATCTGGAACAAATAAATATAGGGTATCACCTGCTGATGTAAGTACCGTGGTATCTGCGTTGCACTAATCTCTAAACAACGATAGGGCGCCTAACAGTCCAAGGAATTCGAAGTTAAGTAACAGATGTACTCAATCGCATCTATCTTAGACAAACCTAACGTTAGATAGGAACTTCAGGATGACTAAATCCAAAAACATCGAAAGTGCAAGCTTCTAATATATGCTTACATCTGGGATCTCAGTGGTCAAAGGTAGAGGGTTCGCTATCGGTATTCGAGCCTTGGATTCATCCTGCTGTTGTCGAATTCTCTCCTGAATTTCCCTCATTCCCTTTGCAAGTCCACGGTCCTATTGTAGAAACAATAAAATTATATCAGATATAAAAGCCTGGAATATTATGTGTCAAAAATTTCGAATGAATAAAGTACATGCAGACACATTATATCATCATGATGAGAGATAAAATCTACAATATGAATAGCAGTACATATAGTACCTGAGAAATGGACGACAGAAAAGCTCATTGCATTGCAATATATGAAAATGAAAACAATGCTTACATCGGTAGCCAGATGAAAGGGTTTTGGTATTGTCGGTCGTAATGGTTTTTCGCCCTTGCTTGGCTTGGTTATCGCAAGCTAACCATGCACATCAGAGTGGAACAAACAATAAGCACCATCATTAACAATTCTAAGTTCTAAAAAACATGGCGACATTGAGTGTTGCGCTGGCCTACATCGGTTCATTGGTTTGTTCTTACCTTCTGTACTTGATCCGCCAATAAGTCTGGATCACGTGAGTGGGCACGTTCGTCGGTCTTCAAGTGAAACTCCTACAATGAACAAACGTATCGAACTCCATTTAGAACTTTAACTCAACAACACAAGAAATAGAAATAGCCACCACAAATTAGTAATTTTGTCAAAGGACACTCACTTGTGGCGTGGTAACCTCTCTTTTCTGGTTCCTATGAACACCAAGGTCACCCTTGCTCTCAAAAATCTGCAAACAAAAGATCACAGATTGGGTTGGAGAGACACGAATTGCATGGTGCGTCCTTGTTGGATAGATGTCAATAACCATATTCAAGGTTCTAATCTACTGCTTCATCATTACTAATCTAAATCCCGTTTGATCACCACATTTCAGTGCACAGCAGCAACCAATTCATTGATACAACATCGCCAGATATCAGAAACAGAGCATCGAGATGTCACCATCTTGTTTAATGGACGGGCTTTGAACTTCGGCATGTTCGCAAGCTCCTCTTCTTCTAGCTCTTTCGAACTCTTCACCCTACGAATGGTGCCAGTTTCAAAAGCGTTCATTGGAAGAACAAGCATTGCTTATATGTAGAACTAAACGAATCAATATTAAATACGAGATCCGAACTTAAAGCCAACTCATAGAGCTACGAATTGCTAGCAGATGCAACCAAAATTGAGGATTTTCAGACGTACGTAGAAGGGCGAACACGGCTAGCTGTTTGAAGCTGCGGCGGACGCATTTTTGAAAAGTCTTTTGGTTTTGACACATTCTCCTGAATATGATTACACTCATTGTAAGCATACCATCGCAAGTAACGAAACTTTGAACAAAAGATTCGTGGATATTGTTGGAAACACCAGAATCAGATGTCACTCTCATAGCAGACTAAGTTAAAACACACACCGAAGTACAGACAGAATCTATAGATGAGGAACTCGCTGAGCTTGCATGATGCTGAGCTCGTTCCATGGTGTGTAGGTGGAACTCCTGTGGACGAAAACAATCAATTATAAGCCATCGACATTAAAATGAAAGCAGTTAACCAGATAGAAAAGAGCACAAGTAGATTGACTACTGTTGCATTTCTAACAATCATTTTGATACTGGAAAGACGACTCGCCAGTCTGACTTTCGTTGCCTTCGAAAGAGTATCTATCAGGTAATCAAGCTGGTAATGAGACAATGTCAAGAGCTCAAAATCCATCATGTAAATCTGATAGAAAGTCACCTGAAACTCTGGTACGTGCGGAATGGATTTAGAAAAAGTGGGTAACACAGGCGCTTCAAGAATCTGCGCCCAACATAATCACTCAGAAGTAGCCGGTTTAAGAAGCAACAGACTAATATATGTATCACAAGTCTCTCCCCGTATCATCTGATTGGTTAACAATCTATAGTTTGATATACATTCGCAGTGGAACTGGCAGTTTAATCGGGATTATCAACTTAGAGAAGGTCTTGAATTGCCTACGAATTGTAAAAACTTGGACCTTGAGATTGCAAAACAGAAGTTTTTTTTTTTTTTTTTTTTTTTGAACATATTCCCTCACATATGGCCATTGGTTTCCTGACGGCAGACACCAAAGATTACACAATTTGGGATAGTTACCTTCTTTGGTACTGGGCGAGCCTTGAACTTCGGCATCCTAGCGAGCATTTCCTCTTCAAGTTCTGCTGCACTTTTCACCCTGTTGGGCATATCTTATCACGTCAACTTCCACGCAGAAAACCACTCGATGTCGCCAAATATCATTTGTTATGCAAAGACTTGATCTAGAATGAAAACAGAATGCGTCATCACAGAATTTGGCATGAAAGCTCTTGCTACTCATTAACTAATCGTGGCAGTAGCTGATGGGCATGGTGATGAAACCAGCGTGCAAACAAACTCTGATTTCGGGTTCGAAAGAAAGACTGGTTATTTGAAATCTCTAATTTTTCACAGTAACTATCCACCTTTGGTACTGTATCGAAGAAAATATGTTTCGCAATCATGAAAGAAAATATTCTCAAGAGAAAGGCGATGTGAAGTAACAAACTTTGGGGGGCGAATTCTCTGAGATGTTCCAAAAGCTGGAGACTTTGCAACCGTTAACTTCGGCTTTCCTTTCTCGTGCTCCATCACTTTAGTCTATTCAGAAATCAGGCTCACTTTCGTAAAGAAATTATACTTTTTAAGTGAATCAGCAACAAGAAAATCGTCTTTAAAGGCCCATATACTTCTTTCACTTCCCTACATGTTGACATGACTTCGCTCTGTATGTTTCACAACCACACATCTAGAGTGAGTAAAGATTATTTACCTCATTAACTGAATTGTTGTTGTGAGTGTGAAATCGTTCGGGAGTTTTCAAATGGAACCTTCGGACTCTTTCGGCCATGGAAACGAAGGGTGAGGCCTGAACAGGTAAGAGGGTCAATGTCGGTAGCAGGTGTACAAAAGACGAGCATCAGTCATCACCTCACAAATCAACAGAAAATGTGATTGATATAAACATATATAAACGGGCGTCGCATAAAGATCTGTAAATTACCTTGTTGGAATCTACAGGATGAGTGTGGGCCCGTTCATCTGTACGAAGCTGGAACTCACGAGGTACCGTCAAGGTAGGAGGATTCTTTGGTCTCGGCAACCTGTCCTTCATGTAGAGAAGCTGCATTAAAGAATACACAAAAAACTTAATAAGCAGTTCCAAGCAGCTATAGTCTGCACGAACAAAATTCGTCCGCTCAGTAACAATTTTGCATTAATCCCTTGTGAACAAGGACCTTATTCCATGTCCAATTTGACCCAATTTCAGACAAAGGTAGCTGCTCTACCATATGTTGAGGTGAGTTTAATACGAGAGAAAAGTTTACAAGTAGGTAGACTCAAGGTCGATACCTTTTGAAGCCGCTCTCCCTCAAGCTTCTGCTTTTTCTCAGGTTGGGCATAAAACTTGAAGCTGGCAATGATCGGCTTCTTGTTGGCTGAAGCCTTCTTACGACCACTTCTGCTGCAGTCACAAAATTATCAAATTTCAGGCACCACAATCGATGCTAAGATTACACTAACTGACGTTTAGAATTTGCCAAATATTTTCAAAGATTTTCATTCATCGGTCATTCGGAGTTTCTCTTTACGAGGTCGCAACAGAGAGAATCACAAGGGTAGTCAGAGAATCGAGGAATCCAATGGCGCACTACAATGTTTCCTTCAATGAGGTTACTCTTTGAAAGGTAACGTCCACAGAGACGCACATCTCATCCTTGCTAGCTAACGAGAGATAGACAAGAAACGTTTGGAACCTGGAAAATGATAGCCTGTTTTTTGATATTGAGCGAGGTGCTTGTTCAGAAGGAGGTTCCTTCCATGCATCTGAATATAATCGCTTGGCTGGCAGACTTCCTGGAGAGATGACGAGCGCTGCTAAGGCTGTAGGAGGGGTTCGATTGGCATTATTTTCTATCACTCCAGTGATTGCGCGACCCACCGGTGTGTATGGTTCTTCTTGAAGGCAATTCGAGGTTGGAACTGAAACGAAAAACCAAACGATTCAACAAATTTTGACACGTGAAGTGCCCAATGAGAACGAGAAGCTATATAATAGGTGCACAAATAAGAATTCCCACACATAAATCTAGCTAATACACCCTTACTGTTCCTTTTCTATCCGAACCTTCAGCGAGGAGGCATCATGATCATCGCCAGGAAATCTTAATGTTTGTCGAACAGAGCTTAAAAATCACATCGATGTCCTGACTTACACTCAACCCCCTCGCTCCATCAATCCATCAATTAGAAAGCTGTGGTACATTAGTCTCTTTGAACTACACCACAAACAGCAGAGAAGGATAAACATGTCTGGTATATTTTCCAGAACAGAGAGCAGAACTGGCATCAGCAGAAGCAACAAGATGAACCAACAATCAGGTCTACAGTGAGTGTAATTCCAAGTGGCGCAATTCAAAGAATCTTAACTTCTTTCAAGTCTTGCTAAAGAAAAGCAGGTAGAGGGCAGACTTACATTTAATGACTACCAGCAAGTCAACAAATTGAATTTTCCACAATTAAAGCAATCACGCAGTGATTCAGCAAGAGATATTACTGCAGTACGCATGCTCTTCTCTACAGGTATCACATGAGTAATTGAAAGTGTATAGAGTTGCAAACCTTTGCATAGCACATCGGTATCTTCTTGACAATCCGCATCCATATCTGCACAATTGGCAGCCTCTTGTGCACAATCTAAAGTCTTTAGATAGCATTCTTCGTTGTAATTATCCGAAAGCTCTTCGGCTCCCAAGAGTGCATTTTTACGGTTCGGCAACGGGGATACGTGAGCTAAAATCTGCCATCAGATATATTACACCTGTATCAGCGGATTTTCACAGCAGATAAGCTCTGAATAGATGATCCAAGCCCAACCAAAGCCCTAGCTGGACAAAAATGTAGCCCTATTTTTCTAGTTATATCGGTCATACATCAAGGGTCGAAAGTGTTTTCAACAAAACTCTCGAACCCAAGAGTATGCCACTGTTCCTGTACGATGACCGCATCAAATGGCAGCTCGTAAACAACGGACGGCTGAGCCTCTATTCAACATTGGTTGATCCTCGTAGTTCCCAACACACCTTAAGTACATACGGGTTCAGCAATACACACACTGCAATCTCTTCAAAAAGCAGCAGATAAAGATATTTTTACGAAGTATCAAAATAAATGTCTGCGTAATGATAGATTGAACGCAGTGTTTGAGCAGACCTGTAATGCCTCAAGTTTGCCACAATGATTTCTCCCCCTTGCAGTGGACTGAAGCTCTGGGATCGATTTTGTTTTAAAAACATGAGCTGACAAATAATCCAACATGAGATATTAGATGACATCTGCGAAATGCAATTAAAATGTGACAAGGAGTAAATGTTGATGGAGTGTAGTGCTAGCTTCAAAACATTTTGAAAGCACATCCAATCAAGGTGATGAATACCCATAGAAATATACTTTCTACTGCATTCTTGCCGCGAATCCACTCAATGTGTTAAACTGAAGCAATGGCAGATGCACCCTCAAAGGTTTCCAAATTGATGAGCAATCAGAATGCCCGACATTCATCCTTTGGGCCCTTTCATTCTAGCGGCAGTACTAGGTGATCATTAAATTAGCTTATTTCTCACCCCTATTAGACTTCCTTTCCGAAGTTCAGCTCGAACATGTAATAAGTGACACTTTCAAGATTCACTTTATTGGGAAATTGATTGGGAAAGAAGGAACACGTACGAGAATTTTCGTACGGTATCGCTAATTCGAACCATCCCTCTGCTGCCAACGCGTCTGCATCTGTCTCTTCATAGGTGAAGTCGTAGTATTTTGGAGCTGAGAATTCATATGTCCAGTCAATGTTCCGAAACGAATCAAACTTGCCAACCTCTGGCTGATCCACACGATCCATAATTTCCTGAAAAAAGCATCTGCAATGTATTAAACCAAAAGAACACCACAGATACGCTAAGCCAACGCTTGCTTACTGATCTACGGTCACCATAATCTCTTTCTGCGTCTAAACGTATGATTGAATACAGTGTGTCGTCGAGTACTTCCTGCAAGTAACACATCAGCATCAACGACTCGGTTTCCTGACCATCTTCTAACTCGTTTACAAGAAATGGCAAACTCCAACTGTGAGGATCTTGACGGCTAATTTTAATTTCTAATTACAAGTTCAAGAACGCTACCAGTCGAATTCAGCTACATAAAATTACCAACTCCAAGCTTATAATTGGTACCATATGACTCCGCCATTACATCCGGAATAGGATTTACAATTCATCAAAGCACCACATTTGATGTCTCATCCTACGTATTTGTAGACCTGAGTGCTCGATTCAGTTGAGCTCATTCATGTATGACAGTTGCAAAGATCAACTATAGCCAAATAAGGAGAGAAAACTGCATATTCCCCCACGCAGAGATTTTCGTAAAGTGTTTCGGGTAGCATAAGGAACTCGCAAGCCGGGTATGGTATGCGACACAAGGACACTCGAATTCATGTATCCCGCCTACAGTAGTGGCTGACATAATCGCTGGGGCTACTTGAGACTACGAATTAAGAATCATTTCACCAAATTAAAAACGACTGAATGGGATCATGGTATAACTAATTTAAAATTATCTTGTTTTAAAAGTGTCTCATAGGAATTGTTTATCTGTTTCGGAATATTAGTTCTGTATGAGAAACCCCTAGCGACTGCAACCCAGATATCCATTAAATTACTTGCTCTTGACCAGTATTTGAAGCGTATGCTCTCTGGTGGAAAATCAATAAAAATAATCACGCAATCGCCTACTACAGGCGGTGCGTACAATAACTAATAACAACATGGACAAGAGTCAGTGAACCAAGGCAACGAAAAGAAGCAGATGCAAAAAAGAATAGCATTCGAACACCAGAATAGAGACACTCGGAGCTGTAATTGAAGACATGTAAATCCTTCAGGAGATAGGATACTGGTACCCGGTGGTGAACTAACTTGACAATGAAACAGCAAAATGTTCCAGACACTACTAATCAGGCCGTCATCATGAAACGTACTTGCCAAGGAAATAAACAAAATGATCACCAGACGAAGGACAACCTCGCGAAACGTGAATCCACCTGAATGGATTCATCCAAAAGAACAAAAAAGACCCTGATCAATCCACAAGCAATTTGAAGCTATTGCCATCTCATAATTCCCTTAGCATCGCGACATTCCACTCAAAATTCCAAGGATAATGAATTGTGTACACAACATACGTTATTTTCGCGCCAAAGTATCTCCAAATAACTGCAGCTGCGGGAGAATCCCCGTCACTGCATCACAACCTCTACTCGCTTTCCATAACGCCAATGCGATTTCGGTTCCAATACATCGTCAAATATACCGCCAACACCACTCCAAAATCCATCCCGGAAACATCAATCGTCACAGCTGTCACGGAGATCCACCATTATACATCGCTGCCGATAATGCTGCACTGAATGCGATCGCACCAGAATAAACTGCACGCACCTGCAACACTACCAAATCTCACCCATACTCTCACCCTCACGATATATCCTCTCCTCTCTACTAAAAACCCTTCAAAAAAACTCCTGATGAATACAAGAAAAGGAAATGTGCGTCAACTCTCGAAGCGCCAAACCAGCACCACCCCGGATCTAGAATGCCCTAGCACAAAACAAGGAGACTTTCCCTCTCAACTTCACCATCGATCAGATAAACCCTTCAGGCAGCTCGTCATTGCGATCACAAAAAAAACAAATCAAACAGAATTCAAGTACACAAAAGGGGCACGCGGGAGACGAGGTCCATGGCGGGAGGATGGCGGCGAGACGAAGCTTGAAAGGGGCTGAGAGCGCGCGGTTCGGGCCGCGCGGTGCGGACATCCCGGAATTTTGAATTTTGTAAATAATCCTCGAAGCTGATGCGAAGGATGCACCCCCAACGTTCGAATGAGGGAGAACCGCACCTAGTGTTACTCCCTCCCAGGGGAACGTAAAAATCATCCTCGGACGATTAATCCGGCGAGGCGTTTCGACGAGGCCTGTTATATGGATGAATGTATCTGTCTTTGGATGAAACATAGGTGGGTATGGGGTATTTGTGGAATCCAAGGATGGGCTCTGATTACTTGTTCTATTTCTAGTTTGAAGTTTAGTGCTGAAGCTCGAATTTGACTGAAGGCTAATTAAAAAAAGAAAAGAAAAAAACACTTTGAATAATTTTAAATTTTATTATGCTCTTAGGATTTAGGGTTATTATTCTGCAAACTTGTTCCCTAGGCTTGTGGGACTTGAATGTGGTGGACCAACTTATCTTAGATTCCTCTTTTTATAATACACACTGCATGCAAAGTTTGTGAAGCTGCCTCTCAGTGTCTTTGGTAGCAATATGCTTTAGTTTTGACAAGCTTTTTACAGTGGTGGATGAAGTGCTAAGTCATCTTATGGATAGTTGAAAAATTCAGGGAATATGCTTCATGCGTGCATATCAATAGTTTAGGTTTCAAATTGGATAAATTTACAGTAAATTGCGTTTTAAAAATTGATTAAAAAAAAATGTTATAGTTCTGCACCAACAATATATATTATCTGTAGAAGGTTCAACAATTCATCAAAATAAAAAGCTTATGTAGCTTGAAACCACCACAAAAAAAGGAAGATTATCATGCCAAAACTGCTGCAAGGCTGGACAAAAAAAAATAAGCATATATATATATATATATATATATATATAAGTATATATATATAAGTATATATATATATATATATATATAGTAATACTTCAAGATATATACATAAAAATATAATAATACTATAGTAATTCTACCATTCTGTTTGTTTCAAAATCACTTTCCTTATTGCATGATTTGTGTTTTTACAACAACCTTGACAACTCCAATTGTCTCCTTTTGGTACAGATGAGCTTCCTATTCTTTAGTGGATGGCAGAAGTGTGGACAATTGAACATTAAATCATAAACCATGTGTGGAACAATCACAACTTAATACAATTTTTGTTCATTGAAGTAAAGATGTAAAATTTAGAATACATTCCATACATTAATAGGGCCACGTAAAAAATTTCACAAAACAAAATAAGTATTTTCTTCTTACCATGAATTGATGCAATTGAGGAACAAGGTATGGAAACATTTAAGTTCTTTACTGAAGATGATAGTATTATAACAAAGGATAAACTTTTGAGGAAAACCCATTCCTTTTAAAATTATAAAAACGTAATATAAAAACAAGAAAAGCATCATACAAGGAAATGAGGGATATTTAGTTGTGAAGATTAAATCCAAACGTTAAATTGTAAAAACATAAACACAGTTCCAATCAAGCACAATTAAACATGATCAGAATAACGTTACTTTAACTTAAACACTGCACCACAGCTGATATAAATTAAATTTTCACATAAGAATAAACTTACAAACTAATTATTTTCAAAAAAGAGAGGCTAAATTAGCATTTATTCATTGAAAACGAACAATCAATAGTGTATCATGCAATGGGATCATCCACGAGCTAACTAATTACACACCAAATTTCACAAATGATCTTTTGAAATGAAATGATATAAAATCACCAAAAAAAATCCGAAATTTTCGAGCCAATTAATATAACACATCTTTTTGAACAATTCTCAGGCTTAGGTTGGAGAAGTGGATCTCGTACTTATCGATCCCCCACTAGTCCGCTGGATGTGAACACACTCTCACGAACTGTGGTTTAGTTCAATCTATTTGGGTGTGTCACATTTTTTTGTGTTTGTCACTTGCTTTGTAGTAAATTTGAAGGAAGTTTATAAAGGTGGGAAGATAAATATTTAAGTAGTTTTTCAATCATTTTAGCTACCATTTTAAGATTATTAAAATATTTTTAAAAAGAAAAAAAAATTACATATATACATACAAACACTATAAGAGAATTAATAATTGATATGTAAAATTTTTTAATTCTACCATTATGTTTTAGTAATTATTATTAGTAAAAAATTCACATGTATGCAATGTTTATAATGGTTTTTAAGCTTCATGAGATACTTTTAAGATCATTCATAGTATAAAGATGACAAAGATTTATTTTTTATTAATATATTTTTTGTAGTTATATATTATATCTTATTCTTTTGATCTAAAATGTAGAATTTTACTCTTGTTTGATATTTTAATTCTTTTTTAAAGAGGCTAAAAAATAAGATTGAACATCACTCTTATAGTATTGCAATTTTTCTATTTGATAAGCAATTAGAGCATCTTCTAGATATTCTTTAAGAAGTTTAGCAATTTCAATGCATAACTTGATAAAATAGTAAATTTATATATATTTTTTTTATTTATTTTTATTATTGGAATTTAATAAAATAATAAAATAATAAATAATAAATAATAAATAAATAATATTTTATAAAAACAATTACTTAAATTTTTTAATTTTTTTTATTCTATGAAAGAAAAATAAAATATAGTTAAAGGAGGTCATTTTGGCTCTCTTATTTATTAAGATAAAAAAACCTTTCAAATTACAAAACATTTTAATTTTCAAGATGTAACAAACTTCTTTCCTTATTCATAGAAAATAAATGGCAAGGTTTCTAGAGTAGTTTATGTGATGATGAAGAACTAGATGACTACAAAATTATCTAAACATGTAAAAAACACATTCACAAGTAGAGCTATTGTTGTATCCACTCAAGAAGCCTATTCAAAAAATATACCTTAGTTGTGACGTTCTTAACTAGACAATATGATTAAACAAGAATTAATAAAATAACTCAACTATTAATTTTTGTAAAAAAATATATTCTTACATGATATATTTTGTAAAATTTGTGATATTATTCAAGAAAGAATAAATTACTTAAAAAAATTGATCAAATTTTTATATCATAAATTCTTTTTATTATTTAATTATTAATAAATAAATAATTAATTTTGAAAGTAAAAAAATATCCTTCAAATTCTTACTAAATAATCTAATTTTTGAAATTAACCAATCATTTTCAAAAGTAAATCTTATTCTTTAAAACCTAAAATCTTTGGATTTTATTCTAAAAAAATAAATTAAATTTATAAAATATAAATTTGAGAGAATTAGAAAAAAAATATAGTTTTAATGCTAAAATATGTATTTAAAACATTAAATATATGTCTTCTATCAAATAATTACATATAAAATTTCTTATTGTATAACTAAAATTTTAACTAAGAAAACATTGTAATTCTTGATTTTAAGTTATTACCTTTTGATAAAAATTTAAATTATAATATTTGATCAATATATAAAATTAATATTAATTAACTATCTATTTTATTTAAAAAAATATGATTAAATATCATAAAGATATTTATATATCAATTTATTTATTATTATAAATATACAAGTGATTATTTTATATTTTTATATTT
This sequence comes from Physcomitrium patens, assembly GCF_059467195.1. Classification (NCBI taxonomy): domain Eukaryota; kingdom Viridiplantae; phylum Streptophyta; class Bryopsida; order Funariales; family Funariaceae; genus Physcomitrium; species Physcomitrium patens. Next base: position 8,131,844 of record NC_143426.1, read on the forward strand.
TAAATTAAACATGTATATATATTAGTTATATATTTTTATTATTAATCTTTATAATTTTAAGTTCATTTTTTTTTTCCAAGACTCATTAATTTGTATTACATAAAAAAGAATTTATCAAAATTCTACAAACGGTTTAAATGTTTTCTTTCAAAATATTTAAAGTATATATATATATATATATATATATATATATATATTTAATTATTTTATATCTATTTTATAATTAAAATACAAAGATATACAATTTAATATGATTGATTACTTTTTGACTATTATTTATTTAAACTTAAAGAATTTTATTATGTGCTTAAAGACTCTTATTAATTTGACTTGCTAAAAAATAATAGTACCAATAATATGGTATTATTTTTATTTTAAAATATCAAAAGTATTATATTTTTTTTAAAAATAAAAATGATATTTTAACAAAAAATCTTATAAAAGTTTTTATAATAGTTTTGAAACATTAAAGCTATTTATATAATTTAACTAAATATTAGTTTAAAGTTCTATGTAGGTTGTAAACTAATTCAAATAATTAATAATAAAAAAACATGATTTATCTTCTTCTAGCTGATGATATGTATAGTAATATATTTTTAAAAAAATTAGGAAATAATTCTATAATTTTTTAGTCTGTATAATTATTATTTCTATTCTAAATTTTATACTTGAGTATTCTTTAGATTTCATATAAAATAAACTCTCTTATATATTTATTCATCCTTAGTATTAAAGTTTTTAGAGATTTAAGATTTTTTTTCTTTGTAAAGTATGTAATCTTTTATAATTAAAGGTTAAAAAAATAAAAGCTATATATTTTATAATAATATTATTTCAACTTGGATTCTTTATTTTTTATTTAATTATATATTAAAGGTATGATTTTAAAATGATAAAGTTATTTTAGGATGTCAATATAATTTTACTATCTAAGGTTATTGTCAAGGAAATGAACTAAAAGAAGAGGCATAAATCTGAGAAATCTGTATCTAAAGAAAAGTGAAAAAATAGGAATAAAGTAGTATGTATATTAAAATGAAACTGAAATGGCTATTGCCTAAAGACAAGGAAACTAGAGACTCTTCAATCCAGACTAGAAGCAAAAAAGGAATTGACAAGAATGAAGAAGGCTTCAATCTTGCCTCTATATATACTATCTATCTAGGATCTATGTAGCAATATTCTATAGGACCTCTAAAAACGTATTGACTTTGCATGACACGTATTTTAACTAGGAAGGTAAGTTTTATATATGGTCGCTTTATAATTAGCTTGTTCCACAAGCTACCAATATATGTAGCATATGAATAGCTTGTTGACCAAGTTTCTAACCTACTAATCAACTATAAACATATGTGAAGTCAAAACAACATCTAAGAAGCTTCTAAGAGGTTTTTTTAGAAGATGTTATGAAATTAATCTATTTTTATTTTATTCTACATACCTAAGTCTAGAATAGATATTAGTTTGTTTCTATGAGGTATTAATAAACTAGAATAATAGTCTATAGAATAGTTAGTTCAGGAGGACGGATGGTTAACTTAGTTATTAAAAGCGATTAATTACAGAATTACAGTTAGAATCTGGAAATAGGGAGTAAGTATATAGGAGTTGTAGAAGTTAGTCTGAGTGTCAGACTAAAAAGTCATGAGCCGGGGTTAAGCTTAGTGCTACCTCTTTGTCTCTTTGATTCTTTGTTATTGAAGAGTAATGGATAGTTTCTGAATATTGAGAAGTGAGTCTGTGGAATAAATCACAGATTGATTTATGAGTTATTGATTATGTAATTGGAACACTGAGTGATTGAATTATATGAGGAGTTATTGGAAGATTATGATTTTTTTTTATTGAGAACTGTGTGTGTTTCGACAAAAGCAGTTGGTGATTATAGAAATTATGTGAATTCACATTGGTTGGAGTGAAGTTTGTTATTTTTGATGTTGGATGAAAATTATATCTTTTGAGCGGTCTTTTGAAAGTGTAGGGTTGCACACTATTGTTATTAGTTGATGAAGGAGTATTGTTATTAGAAGAAAGTATTATAATAGATCTTGGTATTTTAGTGGTTTGGAATATGGTTAATTGTGTGACCCTAACAAATAAAACTCATGCACTTAGTCTTTTCTTGTGTTTGAATTCCTCTATATAGGTTTATTCTGAAAAGAATTGAAGAATAAGTAAAATGACAATCACATTTTGGCACCGTTGCCGGGGATAGACAATAGCATTGAGTGTTAGGAATTAACTGTCGATTTAGTTAGATGGGAGATAGGAAGCAAATTCAGTAGAATATAATGAAAGAGTATGATTATTAAAAATGAAAACTTATTAGTAAAGAGAATACGATAGTCAAAAGAAAGAATAAAGAGATCGCAAGTAAGAAATTTGTTGCATAACAAGTAAGAATGGAAGTTAAAAAAGAATCATCGACAAAGTTGGATTAAATCATGGTTGCATGCATGTCGGCATATCCAAGTATACCCAGAAGTTGATCTACATCAAATATTTTAGAAGTATATACCATTAGAGAAATTACCAAGAGCACTCACAGAAAATTTGGTCAATAGACCAGTGTTTCCCTTGAGGCCGTTAACTACGAGTGGAGAAATCACAGAAGAATTGGGTACTCCATTAGATACGTTTCCAATAACAGAAGCTTCCAATTTTGTCAAAACTGGTTCTGTTGTCATGTTGTAACACGATTATATAGTGAAAAATGATAACATGGATCTTATTATAGAAGAACCAAGTTAAAAGAAAAAGTAAAAAAATATGGATAAAAGATAGGAAGGTAGTAAAACTTTTAGTAGCAATGCTGCCTTTTTAGAAAGGTGACTTCTACTTACTTTGTAGGACCAAAAATAAGGCAAAATAAGGTAGATTGGAAAAATAAATGATATAGACATCTTTAGGAAGAAGTTAAAAGTAAATTCTAGTAAAAATTACTTAAAAAAACTAGATGTTGATACCCGGAGAGGGCCGGTTATGAACCAGGGTCGAAATCAGACCCTGAGGCACAAAACTGAGTCTCGATGACGACTCCGGGACTCTTTGGCAGATCGGAGATGGGGTTTGATAGAATATTGGATAAGATTTCTATGGATGTTAATTTTGGGTGATTTAGATCTGTATTGACTTTGTAATAGCTTTGCAAAGTCAAGGTTTGTTTCGGATGACTTGGATTTTAAGAAATAAAATGAAGTTTATGTTTTGGATGATTTCAAGAGTTTTGTAATAGATCTACGGGTGAAATTTTGTGGGTTTATGGTTATAGTTGTGTTTAATATGTGTCGTGAATTTGAGCTCGATCTAACGGTTAAATTGAGGAATATTGAGGTTTAAGTGAATCAAGGTATCAAAAAATAGAATTTTAGGTCCAGTAGGGGTTTTTAAGATTTCGTGCAATCTACTAGTTATATTGGAGTGAAACTTATGTGAGAGGATATTAGACTTGTTTTTCTATGTGTATGAGAATTTTATATCAATCAAACGGTGTAAAAGAGAGATATTAGCTCTGGAAGATTGGCATCAAGATTAGAGAAGGAAGATGGCTAATATCCAAGATCGTTTTTGAGATTATCATCAATTTGGTAACTCCGATCCTTTTCAGTTTTTTTGCGCTTTTTTTGAACTTAGTTTTTAAAAAGTGTATAAAATTTGAATTAAGATCAACGGTTTATATATTAGTTATTGAGATCTAAATCTATTGTAGGAATTACTAGGATTTGGTTTAAGGTTTGGTTAGGATTTGGTTTAGGATTTGGTTTAAGGTTTGATTAGGGTTTGATTTAGGATTTATGATTTTATTAGGATTTAAGATTTAATTAGTTTTGGTCTAAAGTTTTAATGAAGTTCAATAGGATTTTAACTAGAATTAAAATAAGATTGAATTGAGATATATTTGAGTGATATTTGTGATTTTTCCTAATATTTCTTTAAGAATTCTTATTGTTTGTTTGAAATTTCTTTGAGGTTTTTTTGAATTTGATTAAGCTTGCTTAGCATTATTATGATCTAATTAGAGCATTGTTAGTATTCTATTAGAATTAAGATTTTGTTATTACAATTTCCATTCTTCCTTCCACAGCCAGGTACGTGGAGCATTCTCAAGCAAGTCTTCACGTATTACAACACCGTAGAGTGGCATAAATTACTCATCAATAAGGGCTAATTCAGTGTATTTCAAAATCCATTGTTTTCACCCTCAATTCAAACGAATAGCTTAGTAAGGGACAATAATAGCAAATTGAAGAAACTTGAAAATTGAGAACAATCAATTGGAGAAGGCGCCAGTTGTTTTGACAAAAGATTAAGTGGAACATTGTTCTCTTCAATGGCGATGGATGGTCCAACAATTTCAATAGTAGTATAAATGGGTGACGTGAGCGATTGCACAACGTCCATGGCTCTATTATCTACTTTTAGGGATTTTTCAGGTGTAGATCCCGATCAACATTGGTCTCAGTTTTTGACAGCATGTGTAGCCAATAATGAAAGAACTAAAGATATTTGGTTATGATGGTTGCCAACAACCTTGAAGGACAAGATATTTGAATGGTACAACCGTCAACCAGTGGATCAATTTCTCAATTGGGAAGCATTGAAGAATATATTTTTAATCCATTTTCGCCTAATTGGTTATGAGGATCGACTTCAAGAAAGATTAATGACTAGCAAAATGGATCCAGGAGAGGTAGTGGAATCAACTATGGTCGTGTGGCAGATATACTCTGCAAGTGGCAAAACATCAAATGCTAGAGGCTTTTGTATTGTCCATATTAATCAACAGATTGCACACATCCGAATTAAAAATGTTTGTAAAAGAGACTCAACCAAATACGGTAATTGCATCTCTTAATAGAGCCAAGATTTGGGAGGAATGCCATTATGATAAGTTTTTAACTACGGGTGCAACGATGATTCTAGTTCAAGGCAGCTATCAAAATCCGACTTGGAATGGATCAGTGGGTAGTTATCCACGGATGTTAGAAACAGTGGCCAATTTTAGTGCCAATATTCAGGGGCCAATTAATATCACCCCATTATACCACCAAACGTGATAACATCGTATGCTCTATATTTTCTATATCAACAATAAGCGGTAGAGTTACCAATAATATCAGCCCTAAAAGATTCCAATGAAGCCTTGTTATTGAACCTGACAAAGAAAATGGAGGAAATGGCCGTTAATATGGCCAAAGATAAGGAGAAGAGATACAAGCCTACCAATACTAGGATCAATGTATGGTGTAGTAATTGTAAGGGCCACGGTAATTTAGTAACAGAATGCCCTTCACCCTCACAAATGATGGATCAATGTACATTTTGTGGAGGAAAGCACTTAACAGCTAATTATTGGAATTGGCAAAGACAACAACAATTCAATAATCAGACTATGATCCCATCGATTCAATGGGATGTCAATGAAGTTCAAACGGAAAATACGTATAGATGGAATGGAAATGGATCTAATTGATAAAAAAGAGCATTCAATAACTTTCAAAGCTTCAATTTTAATTAGGGGTTTGCATCAAAGCCCCAGAACTATGGTAAGGAGCAACAAAGGTATCAGCAATATGCTCCATCGGCATCATCAAACCAAGTATCCTCCATAATAATGGGACAACCAGGATCATTTTCTAATCCTACATGGAACAAGCCTAGTAAGTATATACCGATGGAGACACCCAATATGCTCGATGGGGGTGCAAGAAGACTACTTCGTTGTTTTCGTTGCAAACAGATTGATTATTATGCCAATGAATGTCCCAATCCCAGAGCTAGTGACGATTATGTGTTAGTATGTAGGAATTGCAAGCAATTGGGGCATACTTATTAGCAATGTAATGCTCTATTCAATTTCAATAATCGAGATCAGCAGATCCAAAGCAAAGAAAAAATTAAGGAAATAAATCAAGGTCTTCAAGATTCTCCGATAAATCAGGTGGAATGTGTCCAAGCCGTTCTTACTAAGAGTTAGTAAAAGGAAAAAAGACCAATTCAACATTTGGGTGAGCTTGATGTGAAGGGCCAATTTGACCCAATTATGGGGACATCTAATCCAGGTCCTGTTACAGGCCTCTAATCCAGTATGAGATCTGACTCGGTTGAGCAACTTAATGAAGTTCCGATTATGGAGGCTTTGATTCCATTTCAAGCTGTTCTATTTTCTATGTAGTTTTAAAAAACATCCTATCTATTGAAAGATCCTCTCAGGGGTAAAAATTCCAAAGAAGATCAGGCTATTGCTCTAAGTCCAAGTTCAGAACGGAAGAATTTCTTACATCTCGGAGTTAAACTCAATCCAATGAAAAGAAAGAGGGCATTGGGAATTACCTTAAATATGGAACCCTATGACATTTTGAAGGATCTGGACGCTATTTGGTCTTTTATTTCTATGAAGCAACTTCTAGCGGTTGTACCAGAATGGCCTTTTACATTGAATTCATTATTAACAGGGCATAGTCAAGGCAATAAGAAAGTTTGTGAAGTCAATTTGAATCCTGACCCAAGTATACCAACCATCAATGTTTTGATTGATGGTATTATGATCTCATGTATTTAGGTCGATGGTAGTTCCAGCGTCAATTTAATGAACGCTCATACAATGGATGCTTTAGATTTGGAATACTTAGTATTTACAACATTGGTGTTAAGGATGGTAGATCATAGCCTGGTTAGATCAATGGATATTTTATGGAGTGTTCAAACTATAATTGCCAATATTACGTATGAAATTGACTACATCGTCTTTCGATTATAACGTTCAACTTTATCATATCTAATTTTATTGGGACGACTCAAGCTTTATCAAGCAAAGGCTAAAAATGATTGGGATCGGGGTACTTTTATAATTGGTAAGGGTGGAGATAAAATGGTGTCATAAATGTACACAGTACACTATCACGCGGAGTCTCAATTACCAGCTTCTGAATTGACGTTGGACGATGAACTTAGCTCCAATGATGACACAATAGCACCGATTATGGACGTGCCCGTGGAAGCAGTCCAACACCCTGGAGTAGTGTACTAATGTGGAGGTCCGAGGGAGTACTTGATATACCTGCCAAATTCAAAAATCTCTGCTAAAGTTAATATTGATTGTGACCAAGTATGATGTGCACCATGTGAGTGCCCTAGACACAAGATTTAGTACTTTACACATGTCGAACTTACCGACTGATTTTAAACCAGTGCGGGGATTGAAACAGAGCATTGCCACTATACCTTTATGTCAAACTATCAACTTGGGGACCATAGCAAAGCCTCAGATAATTAAGATCTACGAAGGTATTATGGAACAAGAGTTGACCTGCTAGATTTTTTTTTTCTTGTATCATAAATGAGCTTTTTCTTGGACTTATGATGATCTAAAAAGTATCCTTGCTGAAGTCTCTGAGCATCATATCATTTTAGAGGAGAATGCTAAACCCGTACTGTAGAGGCAACATCGCCTTAATCCTAAATATTTTTTCATGATGAAGGAAGAATTAGACAAGCTTCTTGCAATTGGTTTTATTTACTCAGTAACGAATAGTAAGTGGGTTTCTTCAATCGTGATGGCACCAAAAAAGAATAAAAAAATCTAAATTTGCGAGGATTTTCAGAAACATAATACGGCCACTAAAAAAGATTACTTCCCATTACCTTTTACGGATAGTATATCAGACATTGTAGTAGGTCACAAATGTTATTCATTCTTTGATGGATTTTACGGGTATAATCAAGTTCAAATTGTACTGGAAGACCAGTTCAAAACAATCTTTACTATGGATTGGGACACATTTACTTATTGTGTGATGCCTTTTGGATTATGCAACGCCCCAACCATATTTCAGAGAGAGATGACTGAGGCCTTCTAAGACTATCTTAGGGTATTTATGGAGATCTTTTTAGATGAATTTTTTGCATTCAGTACAAAACAGGATTATCTTAATTGTATAAGCAAATGTTTGGCTTAATGCGCTAAGTTTGGAATATTATTGAACTCAAAGAAGTATCAATTTGACATTCCGTCTAGAAAATTATTGGGATATATTGTCTCCAACCGTGGTATCGCTACGGATCCTGACAAAGTGTAGCATATAATGAACTTGCCTAGACCAGAGACGGTCTCTGGTGTTCGAGGGTTTGTCGGCTATGTTAGTTATTATCGTCACTTTATTCGTTTGTTTGCAATTATTTGTCAATCTTTAACGAACTTACTGAAGAAACCTTTGTCATATGGAACTAGACTTCTCTAGACCATGGAGTGTATCATAGCCTTTGAGGCATTAAAGTCAAAATTGGCCTCTACACCAACATTGGTAGCACCTTGTTGGATGGAGTATTTCCATGTGTATGTTGATGCATCAAATATGGCTATTGAATCGGTGCTAAGTCAAAAGGACGACCAGGATCTGGATCATCCTATCTATTATGCCAGTCGACAATTGGTAGGTACCGAACACAATTATACTACTATTGAATGTAAAGTGTTGGGTATAATATACTCGATTCAGTAGTTTTGACACTATTTGCTTGGATATTTGTTTATATTTTATGTGGATCATCATGCCTTAAAATACATGATTAATAAGCTTCAATTGAGTGGGCGCATTGCCTGATGGATATTACTTCTATAAGAGTTTAATTTTACGATTGTTATATGATCTGAAAAAAAATATGCAAATATTGATCATTTATCCTGGTTGTGTAATATTCTCAGTAATGAGCTTATCCCTGATGCTCTATCCGATGCTAAATTATTTGAGGTCGATATGATTTCTCCCAAGTATAGTGAAATCATTCAATTTTTGACCTTCCACACTTTTCTATCAACTTTCACCGAGAAGCTTAAGAAGTGACTCATTTTGAAGAGTGCCTTGTACATGATGATTTGCGATGCTTTGTATAAACAAGATAAAGATGACATTTTAAGATACTGTATCTTTCCAAATGAAGTACAATTGATACAAGAGAGTAGCCATTTGGATAATTGTGGTGGTCATTTTGGGGGCGACAACAATGCTCGCAAGGCTTTAATGGTAGGATATTGGTGGCCCATAATGTTTTCTGATGCACACCAATTTGTTTGTCGTTGTGATCCCTGTCAATGAATGGATCGACCCACGGGCAGTTCATCCATGCCATTAGTACCAATCTTGATACAAGCACCATTTGAAAAATGAGATATTGATTTTGTCGATCCTATTGCACCAGCGTCAAAACCTGGCCAAAAGTAGTATATTTTAGTCACAACAAACTATGTAACAAAATAAACAGAGGCTATTGCTACCCACCATGATAATGTTAGTACGGTGGCCACTTTTCTTTATGAGAATATTATAACTCGATTTGGGTGTCCGAAAGAATTGGTTAGTGATCGCGACATCTATTTTATAAATGCTACCATAACCGCCTTGACGAACACATATGAGTTTAAGCATTGGAAAACTACTCCATATCATCTTCGTGCAAATAGATAAATAAAAAAGACCAACGAAATTTTGTGCAAGGTTTGGAATAAGACAATTTTGAGGACAAGTACTGATTGGGAGACCAAACTCTTTGTGACTTTATGGGCGTATCATACTGTATATAAAGTAACTATCAACACTACTTTGTTCCAATTAGTTTACGGACAAGAGGCAATTTTACCTATCAAATTGGAGGTTCAAAGTTTACACATTGCCTTGGATGAACGTCTCAGTGACAATGAGTCATTACACTCTCGATTGGCAAACTTAGAGGAATTGGATGAAATACAGCCTACAACTCTTTTCAACATGGAAGCAACTCAAAAACGGAAGAACAGTTACTATGATAGTAAATTACATTCCAAGAATTTTATACCCAATGATTTGGTATTAATGTATGATAGCCGATTTAATCATTTTTTGGGCAAATTTCAAGTTTGTTGGCATGGGTTGTATTAGATGATTGAAGATTTTTCCAATGGGTCTGTTCAATTGGAGGATTTCATGGACCATCGATTCAATACCTGCATTAACGGAAACTGATTACGATTATTTAATACATAAATTCCGGGATGGGTTTTTATTTTTTTGAGGGGAGGTGACTTCGAATGGACTCAGATTAGACCTATATATGGTATAAGTGCGTTAGGATGTAGAGGCAGTGTTGTATAGTATGATTTACTATTTGGGAATACATTAGGTATCTAGATTTAGAGAGTGTAGCTTAAACCTTTATATGAATCTTGTATTAGCTTCCAAAACTCCTTTATTTTGCATAAAACTCTAAATATAATAAAATCCCTTCAAAACATATTTTTTCTACAAAGGGTTTTTTTCTTTCTAAATTTAGAAATTTATAAATCTTGATTTAACTATTTTTTTTTTCTAAATTTTTTAGAATAGGTAGAATTCATCTTCAACTTTTACCATAAAAAAAATCAACTACAAATTCACTCCCAATCTTTTCGTATCTAAGAAATCCTAGCAGACACTCTAAATCCTAATTTATAAGCACCTCAGTACTATTTTCTTAATATCTTAAGAATCCAATACTCAAATGTCATCAAACTTATGTATAAAGTTTATTAACATGAAATTACACATTTTCTGAAATTTTGAGCCAAAACCTTATCAAATTTCTCAAGATATAGTTCAAGACACAACCACTAGTAAATCGAGTCACTTAATACCCTTAGATTGCATGCACTGACTTCAAAATCCAATAACTTCTTCATCCTTACTTAGAATCCAGTAAGCTCTACACAAAAAGTGTAGCTGCAAAAGTGCTCTCTCTAGTCGCAATCGCCAATCTTCAATTGCTATCCGTACGCATACGTTATATCAAAAAGAGTGACAATAGTTCCAAAATCAACACCTTAACTTTGAGCACTTTTATCTCTTTCATATAAATTCCAAAACATACAAAACTTGTACCAAAACCATAGCAAAAAATTTGAGTTTTCTAACCTTAATCTTCAAAGTTCAAATTTTCTGTAAAACTAATCCTAATTCCTAATATGGCTTCAAGCAACCTCCTTCAAGCCCATTGGACATGATTTTTAGCCAATAGGAATAGAGATTTATATCATCAATCTCCATTCATCCGTATTGGTACTCTAATTACTCCCTTTGCTACCAAAATCCTTCTTTAACCTTTTTTCTTATAAGATTTATATAATTTATGCTCTAAACACCAAATAAAAGAACCAAAATAAGTTTTTAAAAGTCACCAATGTCTAACAAAGGTGATTCTAAATATTTAGAAGTTACTATCAACCAAAACCAATCTTAAAAGCCACTATCAAAGAAGAAATTAAAGTTATACAAATTCTATAGTAATCTTTTTAAACAACCTCTTCTCAAGGTAATAATCAAATTATGTTCTACAATCAATTAGAATCTATCAATACGGCTCTCAATATGTTACTTAATAAATTATATATTAAGTACATAATTACATTATTTTCATATAGTAGCCAAATCTTAATACGACAGCAGTTGAAAGGATAGTTAGTAATTACTAATGTGTCAGATGCGACGAAGGTGAGAAACAGACAGTATGAATATTATGTTGTCATTATCACTAGGTAGTAAGAAAATAGGAGTGGGGCATCAGTTAGAGGTCATTCTTTGGTATTGTTTTGGGTTGTTTTTTTTGAGATTGCCATTTCTTGTGTTTCTTTTGTATTCGAGAGTAGTAGTTCTAGTTAAGAGTTTGAGTGAGGGAGCGTCATAGCAATTGAAAGTGCAAAGAGAGTTACAAACAAAGAGGATAGTCGCCAAAATGTGAGAGCTAGACATGCATCAAAACCACCTTCTGTGATAATCATTATCAATATAGAGCCGATGAAATTAGATATCTGCTGGATGTCAAGAAGAATAAAAGACTTTTAGAATGCGCAGTTGTTCCATTTTTTGCACCAGTTAGATCGCTTACCATCAATTAATGTGTCATTAGGAGAGGAATATATCACGAATTACGACCGGGAGGATGAATCGAGTGTCATACAAGGGCAAATTATCGAGATTGATGGAACAATCCTAGAAAAGGTACTATTTCTTCTCATTAGAGAGATTTTGATAGCGATTGATGACTGAAACGACTTCAATCTAAGAAGATATTTCAAGGGAGGTATGTCGGCCTTTGAGAGGAGCTAAGGTTGGTTGACTGCTGAAGCAATTTCACTAAAACTTGTGGAATGGTTCCGTTTTGTGGTGAGGTGGTTAAGATTGTATCGACATCCCACGTATATATCCAAACGATTATTGTATGCAGTGGTAGGAGCTCTTGAAGGGATGGTATTCAACTAGGTAGCTTACATAGTCACTCGTATTCATGCGGAGATAAGAGCCTAGTAGAAATTGAAAAAGTTCATATATTTGCTTTATTCCAATTATGTATATGCTGTGATTGCGCATACATTGCGTCAAACACCGCCAGTAGAAGAAAGTCATGTACCAGTGCCAATGCCTCCTTAGAGAGAACGAAATTTATTGGCATAGAATGTCAATACAACAGATGTAATACACAAAATTGGAGAGATAAGTCGTATTGTGGCACAAGGGGTCGTTCTAGTTATTGAATCAGAACGGATTTCAATTTATTTCATAATGGAGGAGGAGAATGAAACTCCAATTTTGATGGATATTAATCAGTTGGCGTTTCCATAGGGTCGATTGCTTGAAGGAATACCTCTTAAGAATGCTTTATTAAAGCACATTTCACAAATACATTGTATGATGCGAGCATTGGATGTAGAGGGCAGTAGTAAACAGAATTTAGAGGACAACAAGAAGGTGATATTAGAGAAAAACCTAAGAATTGAAGAGCAAGAATGGACTATAAAAGAAATTGAGGAATCCAAGCTAGTATGGGACCAGAAATTGGTTCACTAATATGAATCTTGGATGAAAGAAAAAGAATACATCTTACGGATTGTAGAAGGACAATGGGATGAATTGATCCAGAATTGCAAGACATGGAATTTGGAACAGTAGAAATTCAAATGCCAGTTGCAAGCGGAATGAGACAAGGCAAAGTTAATGACAAAAGAGAAAGCGACATTGAGTAACCAATCCAGATGCAAAACGGAGAAGTTGAGGTCCAAGATCAAAGTTTTACAAGTTGAGGTGGCAAAATTGACGGAAGAGTTAACAGTGAAGAGCCGATCACAAGCGTCAATTGAAGATGTTCCAGAATGGATGAATCAGCAACATCATGAGTTGCAACTTTGTGATGTCCAGATCTTGAAATTGGATGCTCAAGTCCGTGAATTGGGAGAGTATAATGAAGATCTCTCAAACCAGTTGAGAAAGGAATCGATGGATGAATTGGAGGAAGAAGAAGATTTGAATTTAGAACTAGAATCGATGGAACCCACATTAGATAATGCAGCAAATGATCAATTAGATGGACTAGAGGAAATAGTAACTTTGTAGAGTTTTGTTAAGTAGTTTTTAGATAGGTAACAATTGTATGTTTGCGAGGACATTGCACAAATAGGAGTGAGGCTATGTAGAATAGATATTAGTTCGTTTCTATAAGATATTGATAAAATAGACTAATTATCCATAAAATAGTCAGTTCAGGAGGATGGATGGTTAACTTAGTCATTAAAAGTAGTTAATTATAGAATTATGGTTAGAATCTAGAAATAAGAAATAAATATATAAGAGTTGTAGAAGTTAGTATGAGTGCCAAATTGTGATAGTCATGAGTCGGGGTTAAGCTTGGTGCTACCTCTTTGTCTCTTTGTTTCTTTGTTGTTGAAGAATAATTGATAGTTTTTGAATACTGAGAAGTGAGTCTGTAGAATAAATCAGAGATTGATTTATGAATTATTGATTATGTAATTAGAACACTGAGTGATTGAATTATATGAGGAGTTATTGGAAGATTATGATTGTTGTTTATTGAGAGCTGTGTGTATTTTGACAAAAGAAGTTGGTGATTACAAAAATTATGTGAATTCACATTGGTTGGAGTGAAGTTTGTTATTTTTGATGTTGGATGGAAATTATGTCTTTTGAGCAGTCTTTTGAGAGTACAGGATTGAACACTATTTTTATTAGTTGATGAAGGAGTATTGTTATTAGAAGAAAGCATTATAATAGATCTTGGTATTTTAGTGGTTTGGAATATGGTTAATTGTGTGACCCTAACAAATAAAACTCATGCACTTAGTCTTTTCTTGTGTTTGAATTCTTCTATATAGGTTTATTTTGAAAAGAATTGAAGAATAAGTAAAACGACAATCACACTAAGTAACAAGTAGATATATATCCATGATATAATCTCCCTCTTTAGGGATGAATTCTATGAAGAGTAGTGATCATATATTGAAGAAGTCTAAGATGCAACAAATTATATTTTTCATATGTTTTGATCTTTGTTTCTTTTAAAGGTAGTTGATAGGTCCTCCTAGCCATCAGTAATGTCCAATTCTAGGATAGAAAGTCCACCTTATAATTTGATAATTGTTCAAAATTTTTTAAACTTTCTTTAAATAAAATATTTACAAGACTATCAAAAGTCATACCTACCTCTAATAAAATTATCAAACATTGAGAGTTTTTTTTCAGATTGTAATACCAAACACATAGTATCTTGCCATCTATTTAAAAAAAAAAATGTCCTTCTTGAAGGTCTATATCTCCATTACATCGTCTTAAGATTGTAATAATTGCAATGTCTTGTCTGGTAAGTCAGCAAATAATGGCTCTTAAGTTTAATCCATGGATTGTTGGTTTTCCATCTCCTAGATACCATAATTATATAGAAATTACAAACAAAGATAGAAGGTAGAATTTAATCTTTCCGGAATTGTGTTTCATTTATAGCATAGATTTGATATCCTTCATCTTAGTTTTAATAGATGTTATTGATAAAAAATCTTTATCATCTTTATTTTATTTGCAAGATTTTTTACTAGCTCTCATGTGAATTTATTAATATTATATCTATGCCAATAGATAAGATATTTTAATTTCTTTCGGTGCCACCTTGAGTCCAAAATTTCTTTCACTTCAAACTGTTCATTATTGTCTACTTCTATAGGAGGAAGTAGGACTTGCCTTCTTTTTAATATGTTCACAATCTTGTGTGGTTCAAGAAGAGATACGTGGAAGATAAGATGGATCTTCATTGACTTTGGTAGATGTAATCAATAAGCAATTAGATTAATTTATCTACAAATAAAAAAAGGTTCAAGCTTGCTGTAGTCCAACTTATCACAAAGACGAATAGTCTTGATATTACAATGAAGTAATCATACCTTTTCACCTACATTGAATTGTGGTTGTTCCTTTCCATAGGCATCCGTATTTATCTTTTATTGTTCTTGAGCTTCTTTTAATTGCACCTTTATTGTTGCATATAGTTTGAACAAATGATTTGTGAAATCTTCTATTGCAAGATTATCAACTTTTAAAAAGTCAAAAATATCAAGTTATAGATGATAATCATAATTAGCAAAGAAAGATGTTTGTTGTATAAAAGAATACACTATATTATTATAAGTAAACTCTATCAATGACAAAAGAGTTTTCCAATCGTCTTGTTGATAATTAATTATACACCTTAAATATTGCTTCAAAACTTAGTTTACATGCCTAGTTTGTCTATCAATTTGAAGATGAAAGGCCAAAGATAGCTTTATATCTATCTTTAGAATTTTAAAAATGATTCTCTAAAATCTTCATACAAATTGAATCTCCCTATCTAATATAATATCCTTGAGTAATCCATGATATCAATAGATATTGTCAAAGAAAAGCTTGGCTATTTCTTCACTTGTGATAGAATTTATAAATGGTATAAAATATGCCATCTTCATAAAATAATCTACTATTATAAATATAGAATCATACAAACCTAAGACTAAAAGATTTATGATAAAATCCATAGAAACAGAAGACCATGGTTGTTTTGGAATAGATAATGGTTGAAGAAGTTCGTAAAGTTGATGACAGGGACTTTTTGATCTTAAGCATACATCATATGATTAAACAAAATCTTTGATTGTCTTCCACATTTGTGGCCATCAAAAATTTTTAGATATCAACTCTAAAGTCTTGTTATATCTAAAATGTCAAACTGCTAAAAAATCGTAGCATGCTTGAAGAATGTATAAACATATTTCTCCTTTTGGAACATATAAGCCTCTTTTAAAATAGAGTAGGTTATTTTCGAATTCAAATTTGGAAGCATCATGAAACTTAGAAGATAGATTCTTGATATTATGAACTAGAGGATCAAAAGACATACTTAATTGAATTTTTTTGACAAAGGTTGAATCAACAGTCAATGTTGATTTCATTATACAAAGATAAAAATGCTGAGGCTTTAAGAAAATTATTCTTTGTTGATCAAAAGATGCATCTCCTTATTTTGGTGCAAGATAAGAATGTCTAGAAAGGGCATTTAACAAACCTTGTTACTTTTCAGGTTGATATGTGATCTTGAAATGAAATCTTGTTGGAGACATGTTCCAACACACTTGGCAATAATTCAAAACATGTGTTGATATGAAGTATTTGAGATTCTTGTGTTTTGTATATATGATGACTAGATTAGAAGTGCTTTCTAAATAATGACGCCATTCTTAAAAAGAATCTACAATTGTAAGAAGCACTTTGTTGTAGATCTCATAGTTAATCTTGGCTGTTAAAATTTTTCTTGAATGAAAAGCTACTAAGTGAAATTCATCATTTGTTCCCATTTGTAATAATACGACACTCAAAGCAAAGTTTGATGCATCTATTTCTATAAAGAATGCCTTGAAGAAGCCAATGTGATACAAGATTGGTGTAGAAATAAAGGCTATTTTTAAAGCTTCAAATGCTGCTTCTGCTTCTTGATTCTACTAAAAATTTTTTTTGCAATTCAAACGTGTAAGTAGAGCTATAACTCAAAAAAAGTCCTTAATGAAGATCTGATAGTAGTTGAAAAATCTCAAAAAACATTGGACATCTCGTATCATTTTTAAAATCTTTCAATCTATAATAGTTTGAATTTGCTTAGGATCTATAATAAGTCCATAATTTGAAATGATATAATCTAAGAAGTCAATTTGAGTAGTGTGAAATATACACTTTTAAATCTTAGCGTAGAGTCTTATATCTCTTAATTTTTGTAACACATGACGAACATGAAGTTCACGTTCTTTTGTGTTTTTAGAATAGATCAAGATATTGTCTAGATAATTGATAAAAAAATTGTCTAAAAACTCTCAAAAAAAACATCGTTCCTAAGATGTTGAAAAGCTGCTAGTGCATTTGTAAGTTCAAAAGGCATGACATTATATTCAAAATATATGTACTTGCTTCAAAATACAGTCTTTCATTTATCTCCTTCTTTGATGCATATCAAATTGTATGCTCCTTGTAGATCTATTTTTATATAAATCTTAGCTTGATTCAACTAATCAAGAAGTCCAAATATTAAAGATAATAGATACCTATTCTTAATAGTGATCTTATTAAGTCATTGATAATCAATATACATCCATAATGATCCATCTTTTTTCTTTACAAATAGAATTGAGGAACTTGTTGGAGATTTGGAATGGCATATGAAGTTCTTGGCTAGATTTTCTTCAATATATTCCTTGAATTTAGCCAACTCATTTTGTGATAAATTGTAGATTGGTCCAAATAGCAATTGTGCTCTTTCTTAAAGGTTAATTGAGCAATCATAGGAATATTTTTTTAAAAGAATATATGCATTATTTTTTTAAATACATCTTGAAATTCTTGATGTTAGCTTAGAATACTACTTGAAGTCTTTTTATAAATTCTTCATCTAAAAGATATGTTGAGGCCTGTAAATCTAATAAGGTAGAGGCTTTATAATATTTAAATTCTAAAATAAGATTTAATTTTAAACAAGGAAAAGGTTCTGAGAAAAGAATAGGACTTTCATTAGGTATTGTATAAGATTTCAATTGCATGGTTCCTATTGTAGCTGGACAAACTTGTTTTCCAATATATTGTCTTCTTTGACATTTGTACTCCTTATTTTTTAATTGAGTTGTTTCTTTGGAAAATATTGAGTAATGTACTTAGATTCTGTATAATATAAGTACAATCCTTCCTGATGGCAACAAATTTTTTCTTACTTAATAAGAAGTTTGAAACATACCGCATCAATTTGTATATCTTCTACTTCCAAATGTATGTATTGAAGATATATTGATATTGCCATTGAATTATAGTAATGTTGAAGCTCACTTATTTGACTCTCAGATTGAAATTCAAAAAGTCAATTATCATACTTCATAGTAAAGTCAATTGCTTGACTTAATGTTTGAGGATCATATAAGTTGAGCATCAATTTTTTTTACCTTATATAGTAATCCATAGAAAAATTGGCTAATAAATGCAGTATCATTCTACTTGATATCAATTGTAAATTGTTGAAATTGTGAAGCATGTAATGTTACAGAATGATTGCTTTGTCATAAAATAAAAATATTATTGGTTACAAGATGAGTTGTATCATATTCTTTATATATGGATTGAAATCCCCTAAATAAGTTTCTAAATTATCTAATATTAGATCTCGTCATTGAAGTAAGGATGAAAATCATGATAATGCTAAACTAATAAATCTAACTTGTGATCTTGAAGTTGGATAGCTTTGGGATTGAAGTTCAATCGCAAGTTGTACTTGATTGATAAATCCTTGAAATTTGAATCTTGGACCATCAAACTTCTCAAGCAGTGTAATTTTTGATTTTTTAGTATCAAAAGAATGTTCCACAATAGGAAAAGGGATGTGATTCGATATAGATATTGAAGCGGCTCCAATCATATCTATATCTTCACTTCTTCCAATTCTTATTGTTCCATGTGGTAATAAACTAAGTTGATGCATTGCAAGCATCAACTTCTTCAATTGCTCTTATATTTGTGCCATTACACTCTTCACTTCAAGAAGCTTTGCTATAATGATATTTAAAAAAAAATATCTAATATCATTCAAGACAAGCAAAAGAGAGGACTTAAAAATAAAGAAGATACTATAAACAATATTAGTTTAAAAGAAGGTAATTTGTAACTTCTAATACATTTATATCTTATCAAGAAAAAAGAGTAATCTATTTTTAATCAAGATAAGATAAAGCTCTAATATTATAAGTGTATTCCTATCAATTTGTCAAAGACATGAATTGGAAGAAGATGCATAAACCTTAAAAATATATATCAAAAGAAAAGTAAAAAAATAGAAACAAAGTAGTACGTATATCAAAATGAAACTAGTGTCATGATGTAACATGACTAATAGGTAAAAGAGTGTGAAAACTATTATAATGTAGGAGATCTTAGTTCAAAGTATTAGAGAAAATTATCTTAGAAATATAGTTAATAATAAAAAGGGTAGTAAAACTAAAAGGTACCAATATTGCCTTTTAGAAAGGTGACTTCTACTTATTTTGTAGGACCATAAATAAGGCAAAATAAAGTAGATTGGAAAAATAAATGATATAAGCATTTTTAGAAAGAAGTTAAGAGTAAATTCTAGTAAAATTAACTTAAAAAAATTAGATATTGATACATAGAGAGGGCCGGTTATGAACCAGGGTCGAAATCAGACCTTGAGGCACAAAACCGAGTCTCGACAAAGATTCTAGGATTCTTTTGGCAATAAAAGAGTGGGATTTGATAGCAAATTTAATAAGGTTTTTATGAGCATTGGTTTTGGATGATTTGAAGTTTTTATGACTTTGTAAGAGCTTTACAAAGTCAAGATTGTTTTTAGATGACTTGGGTTTTGTGAAATAAAATAGGATTGATGTTTCTATTGATTTCCAGAGTTTTGTAAGAGATCTACAAGTAAAATTTTGTGGGTTAATGGTCATAGTTGTGCTTAATATGTATTGTAAATCTTAGCTTGATTTAACGGTGTTATAATACATGAAGTCTTGCTTGAGAATGCTCCTGGCACCTAGTTGTGGAAGGAAGAATGGAAATTGCAATAAAAAAATCCTAATTTTAATAGAATACTAAAAATAATCTAATTAGACCATAATATTTCTAATCAAGCTTAATCAAATTCAAAAAAACCTCTAAGAAATTTCAAAAAAACAATAAGAATTCTTAAAGAAATATTAGAAGATTTACAAATATTATTCAAATACATCTCAATTCAATCTTAATTTAATTTTAGTTAAAATACTATTAAACTTCATTCAAAATTTAGGCCAAAACTAATTTAATCTTAAATCCTAATAAAATCCCAAATCCTAAATTAAATCCTAAATAAACCTTAAACCAAACTCCAACCAAATCCTAAATCAAATCCTAATTCAAATTCTAAATCCTAAACCAAACCCTAATCCAAATCCTAAATCCTAAATCAAACCCTAACTAAATCTTAAACCTTAAATCAAATCCTAACCAAATCCTAAATCCTAAATCAAATCCTAATAATTCCTACAATAGATTTAAACCTCAATAATTAATGAATAAATCATTGATCTTAACTTAAATTTTGTACACTTCTAAAAAAATAAGTTAAAAAAAAGCACAAAAAAAATTTGAAAAGCATCGAAGTTACCAAATTGACGATAACCTCAAAAATATCCTTGGGTATTGGCCGATCTCCTTCTCCAATCTTCATGCCAATCTTCCAGAGCCAATATCTCTTCTTTGCACTGTTCGATTGAACTCAAAATTCTCATGTACATAGAAAAATAAGTCTAATATCCTCTCATGTAAGTTTCACTCCAGTCCAACTCACATAATTCTTTCTCAATCATTTTTTTTTTTTTTTTTTTTTTTTTTTTTTTTGTCAATAAAAATTAAATCAAAGGCACCTATATCTTGTAAAAATACCTCCTTTTTTATACCTCCATAGTCTTACTTTACAATTATACTTCTCCAATATATATATATATATATATATATATATATATATATATATATTGTTCAATGCCAATGTTTCCATTTACTCTACATGTGCAAGTGGTTTGCAAATATCCTCTTTTGCACATGATCAAACCATTGTCGTGGTACAAAATTTGAAATGAAAAGATTGAATTGAAACCTCTTCTTCATAGCTACATACATCTTTCTTGTATCTTTTTTCTTATTTCTTTAATTCCAAGTTCCATTTAAGATGTCCATGTAATCTTTAAATCCATTTTTCATGTCTTTATATTTGAAGATTTTTAGATTTCCAATCCTTGAATTCTATAATTCATAATGAATCTTATCTTTGTCAAAATCCAATTGTGTTCCCATTACATGTGCATTATCTATGTAACTTTGACTTTGGTCCAAAAGTAAAGTGCTTACAATTAACTTAATTATAGTCAATGACTTAGCATCCTGATCTTTTGTCCCATAATCTTTATTTGCTACATAATCTTTTATAACATCTTTCATATCTTCTTGAATGCATCCGTGTGAAACATTATAATCTTTTGTTGTCTCAAAGCATTGTATAACTTCATAATATTGAAAAATCTCATGTCCTTTCGAAAGCTCATGTTCTTGAAAAGTCTCACAACTTTCACAATAATCCTTTGTGGTTTCACAACCACATTTAGTACCATAACCTTGTACAATCTCATAACCCTCTTTATAATAATCATGTGAAAATTCATAACTTCTTTCACCCAACTCATATGTGGTCTCATAGCCATATACAATTTGATTTTTATCATCATATCCATGTATAATCCCACCACTTTTGACATCATAATATTGTGAATTCATATAGTCTTCATGATTATAACCTTCAATGGATCCATAATCCATTTTTTGCAAAGGTTCAACCTTAAATTCTTCAACACAATCCAACGTATTAGGCAAAACATCCTCACCTCCTTCAAATGTAGAAAATGCCTTTTTATCACTAAGAGATTTTTCACCCAAATGGCCATCACCAACTTATACAAACTTATTCAATATAGAATAGTAATGGCTTCCAACCGCATTGTCATTAGTTTCTAAATCCTTGATCTTCACATTACCTTTAAGTTTTTGGATACCTTGGCCTTTTATAATAATAGTTTGAAAAGAATCTTTCTTCTCTCCTTCACCACCCTTGGTATAAGATCCAATTTCTTTCATCTGTAAAGAATTGGCTTCTCTATTAAAATCCCCTACTTGCTCTTCTATTTCTCTTTTTTTAAGATTAATCCCTTGTATTGATAAAGATGACATAGAAGCCAAAGTAGAAGTTTTCTTAGGCCATATTGAAACTTCTTTAGCTTTTGCTTCTTGTTGCCTTGCTAAAAAAACCACTACTAGCTTCAACTTCTCTTAATTATTAGTATAATCACTCTCCATAGACTCATCTTCAAGAAGCATGAAAACCTCATCTCCGAAGGCATCATCAAGACCATGTAAAAAAAAATCTATGTTTAAAGCACCCAATGATCGTCTCTCCAAGGATGAGAATTGATAAAATCTCCTATCAAATTCTTCTAAGAATTCATAAAGATCCATATGCTTACTTGATTGCAACTCCACCCAATCCAAAAACTTTTGTTTGATAATTTTATCCTCATTTCCATCAATAAATTCTTTCTTCAAAAGTTCTTGAAATTTTGACCATGTTTCTACACCCTCTCTAAATAATTTCTTCACTTTTTTATAAAATCTAGGTTCAATAGCCAAATGCAAGCTTGAGATCATCTTTGCCTCAGGGATTTTGCATGTCTTCATCTCACATATATAAACTTACAAAAACTTAGTGATGTTGCATCCTTCAAACCTCCCAAATTTGTTGATGACTCCTTGCAATGCCCTTGTGATATCTTTTTCAATTGCTTGTATTCTTTGTTACTCCTCCATGAATATATAGAAAGCCTTAAAAAATCCACTAATATTTGATCCATCCATAATATTCGACATATCCAAAAACCTTGATGACACATCTTCCATTTTGTTCTACAATGATCAAAAATGTTCTTTGAAATTCTCCAATAAATACCTTATGTTACTTCAAAATACTCCAACATATCTATAAAGCCTTATAATACTCCATGATAATCCAAATATTGCCATTTTGTTTGAAAATATTCTCCAAAGTTCCAAGAATCCAAAAGCTCGAATTCACATATCACCCAAAGCACTTCTTCCAACTTTTTTGTCTTTCTTCTCCAAAACCCAAATAATCCAAAAAAACTAAATTCCGTCCATCTCAAGCATTTCACGTCGGATTTACCAAATATGTTGTAATACATGAAGTCTTGCTTAAGAATGCTCCGGGCACTTGGCTCTAGAAGGAAGAATGGAAATTATAACAATAAAATCTTGATTCTAATAGAATACCAATTAAACTCTAATTAGATTATAATAATGATAAACAAGCTTCAATTAAATTTAAAAAAACCTCAAGAAATTTCAAACAAATAATAAGAATTCTTAAAGAAATATTAGAAGGATTACAAATATCACTCAAATACATCTCAATTCAATCTTAATTTAATTCTAGTTAAAATCCTATTGAACTTCATTCAAATTTTAGGCCAAATTTAATTAAATCTTAAATCCTAATAAAATTCTAAATCCTAAATCAAACCCTAAACAAACCTTAAACCAAACCCCAATCAAATCTTAAACCAAATCCTAATCAAACCCTAAACCAAATCTTAACCAAATCCTAATCCAAATCCTAAATCCTAAACCAAATCCTAATCCAAATTCTAAACCCTAAACAAAATTCTAACCAAATTCTAAATCCTAAATCAAATCCTAACCAAACCCTAAACCCTAAATCAAACTCTAATTCAAATCCTAAACCCTAATCCAAACCCTAGTAATTCCTACAACATATCTAAATCTTAATAACTAATGAATAAACCGTTGATCTTAATCCAAATTTTTCACAATTCTTAAAAATTAAGTTAAAAACAAGCACAAAATTTTTTAAAAGGATCGGAGTTACCAAAATTGATGTTAACTTCAAAAATGTGCTCAGGTATTGGCAGGCCTCCTTCTCCAATCTTAATGCTAATCTTCCAGAGCCAATATCTCTCTTTTCCACTGTTTGATTGATTTCAAAATTCTCGTGCACATAGGAAAATAAGTCTAATATCCTCTCATGTAAGTTTCAATTCAATCGAACTAGTACATTGCAAGAAATCTTAAAAAACTTCATTGGACCTAAAATTCTACTTTCTGAGACTTTGATCCATTTAAACCTCAATATCCTTCAAATCAACCGTTAGATCAAGCTCTAATTCACAACATATATTGAAAACAACTATAACCATAAACTGACAAAATTTCACCTATAGATGTGCTACAAAACTCTCAAAATCACCCAAAATATAAACCCTATTTTATTTCATAAAATTCAAGTCATCCAAAACAAACCTTAACTTTGCAAAGCTATTACAAAGTCATAACAACTCCAAATCACCCAAAATCAATGCGTATAAAAACCCTATCGAATCTGCTATGAAATTCCATCCTCCAATCTGCCAAAGAGTCCTGGAGTCGTTGTCAAGACTCAGTTTTGTACCTCAGGGTCTGATTTCGATCTTAGTTCATAACCAACCCTCTCCGGGTATCAACATCTAGTTTTTTTTTAAGTAATTTTTACTAGAATTTATTGTCAATTTTCTCCTAAAGATATCTATATCATTTACTTTTCCAATCTACCTTATTTTGCCTTATTTTTGGCCCTACAAAGTAAGTAAAAGCTATTTTTTTCTAAAAGGGCAACATTACTACTAAAAGTTTTACTACCTTCTTATCTTTTATCCATATTTTTCTACCTTTTTTTAACTTCGCTCTTCTATAATAAGATCCATACTATCATCTTTCACCATATAGTCGTGTTACAACACAACAATGGTTGAATTGAGGATTTATTGAGGTTTAAGTGAGTGAAGGTCTCAATAAATAGAATTTTAAGTCCAGTGAGGGTTTTTAAGATTTCTTACAATTTACTTATTTTATTGGATTAAAATTTATGTGAGAGGATATTAGACTTATTTTTCTATGTGTATGAGAATTTTGAGATCTATCAAATGGTGAAAAGAAGAGATATTGGCTTTGAGAGATTGGCATGAAGGTTGGAAAAGGAGGCCGGCCAATACCCGAGCACGTTTTTGAGGTTATCGTCTATTTGGTAATTCCGATCATTTTCAAAAAAATTGTGCTTTTTTTTTAACTTAATTTTTAAGAATTTTGCAAAATTTAAATTAAGATCAACGATTCATTCATTAGTTATTGATGTTTAATTCTGTTGTAGAAATTATTAGGATTTGGTTAGGATTTGATATAGGGTTAGGATTTGGTTAAGGTTTGATTTAGGATCAGGATTTAATTAGGATTTGGTTTAGGATTTAGGATTAAGATTAGAGTTTGGTTAGGATTTGATTTAGGGTTAGGATTTGGTTAGAGTTTGGTTAAGATTTGATTTAGGCTTAGAATTTGATTTAGGGTTTAGGGTTTAGAATTTGGTTAGGATTTGATTTAGGATTTAAGATTTGGTTTAGGATTTAACGTTTGGTTAAGATTTGATCAAGATTTGATTTAGGATTTATGATTTGATTTAGGATTTAAGGTCTGGTTAGGATTTGATTAGGATTTGATTTAGGGTTTAGGATTTTATTTGAGTTTATTTAGGATTTAAGATTTAGTTAGTTTTTGGCCTAAAGTTTGAATGAAGTAAGATTTCAACTAAGATTAAATTAAGATTGAATTGGGATGTATTTGAGATATATTTGTAATCATTTTAATATTTCTTTAAGATTTCTTATTATATCTTTGGAATTCTTTTGAGGTTTCTCTGAATTTGATTAAAGCTTATTTAGCATTGTTAGTGTTCTATTAGAATTAAGATTTTGTTATTGCAATGTTTATTCTACCTTCCACAACCAGGTGCTTGGAGCATTCTCAAGCAAGACTTCACGTATTACGATACCGGAATGGCTATTGCTAAAAGACAAGGAAATTAGAGACTCTTGAATCTAAATTAGAAGCAAGAAAGAAATTGACAAGTATAAAGAAGGTTTTATTCTTGCCTCTATATATACTATCTATCTAAGATCTATGTGACAATATTTTATAGGACCTTCAAAAATGTGTTGACTTTGTATGACACGTATCTTAACTTGCAAGGTAAATTTTATATATGGCCACTACATAATTAGCTTGTTTTGCAAGCTACCAACACATGTGACACATGGATAGCTTGTTGACCAAGTTTGTAACCTACTAATTAACTATAAACATTTGTAAAGTCAAAACATCATCTAGGAAGCTTCTAGGAGGCTTTTTTAGAAGATATTATGAAATTAATCTACTTTTACCTTATTCTACCTACTTAGATAATGAATAGGTGTATATTCATGAAATTTATAAATAAAATGATAAAATTTATATAAGTATATATTTGTAGATATTATTGATATTAATAAAACATTTACTATTGCCACCACATAATGAGTATTTTTTATTTATTTCAATATAAAAAATTATGAATACATATATATATATATATATATATATATATATATAAATTATATAAAAAATTAATTTTAAAAAATAATAATTAAAATTTTAAAATAAATAAGATACTATGTTAATAATAAAAATTATAGTAGAATTAGAATATATATAAATATATATAAAAATTAATAGATTTTTTGGAATTTTTATAAAATTAATTGAATTTAGTGATTTGGCATTGATTTAGATATTAGAATTCTATAATATATGCGTCAAAGTTTTAACAATTTTATTAAGAATAGATAAATAATTCAAAAAGAAAAAAATTAAGATTATTATAATTAAGAACCTTATTATGCCTAATTTTTATATATATTTTTATACTATCTTTATTTTTTTTTCATAGAAAGAAATTTTATTCTTTTGACTGTAATAAGAACTTGGTATATATTACAACTACCTTATCATTTTTTTTTTTTTTTTTTTTTTTTTTTTTTGTAATTAAAATTAATTTTTTTTATTGCTCCAAGCAAATAGATATTGGTGCCTTATAATCAATTTTCAATAATTAATTACTAAATTATATATAACATAAGCTATTATAAAGTAAATATTTATATAAGTGACTAAAACATAATGAAGCAATGATACACTACTATCATGTAATAACATGGCCATTAGATGAAAAAAGAAGGGAAATATTTTATTATAGAAGAGCCTAATTAAAAATATATAATAGAATAACATAGATAAATAATAAGTAGGTAGTAAAATCTATTAGTGTGAGAACCACTTTTTATAAAAATAAGTTTTATTTATTTTATAGAGTCACAAATAAGATAAAACAAGGTAGATTAGAAAAATAAAGAATATAGGCATTTGTAGAAAGAAATTAAAAATTGATTCTAGCAAAGTTTACTTTAAGAAGATAAGAATTAATATCCGGAGAGGATCAGTTGCTAATTAGGATTGAAATCAAACCTCAAGGGATAAAACTAAACACTTATGCTGACTTTGGAATTCTTTTGCAAATCAAAGAATGGAATTTGAGAGCAAACTTAAGGATACAAATTTTGAGATTAATCAAGTAGTTAGATTGAAGCATACGAGGATTTTTGTGGACTATGGTCTTAAAAATTTGAGATTTAGGATGAATAAGTGATTCCAAGATGTAACATTATTTGCTTCTTGGATTGAAGCAAAATTTAGTGAGAGTAATTAAGACTTAAATATCTACATATACTTCAATTTTTGGAGCAATTGAATGGTTCAACAAGGAAAAATTGATGTTAAAAGATCAACATTCAAGTCAATGAAGGAGGGCAGTCAACAATGAAGAGGTTTTAGAAAATTTTCTTGCAATTGGTAAGTCTGATTTTTCCCAAATTTTGTATATTTTTTAATTTCTTATTGATTGAAATTTGGATGAATTTTTTTATTAAGATCTATGGTTCAATTAATATTTATTGAGGTTTCAAATAGCTATAGTAATTGATTAAATTTTATTTAGGATTTTATTAGGATTTGATTTAGAATTAAGATTTAGGATTTATTGAGGATTTGATTAGGATTTGTCTCAAATTTGATTAGAATTTGTTTAGGATTTTATAAGATTTGATTAGAATTTAAGATTTTATAAGATTTGATTAGAATTTAAGATTTTATTGGAATTTAATCTAAAATAAGGATTTGGTCTAAGATTAAAATTTAAGATTTATTTAAGATTTGATTAGGATTTATTTAAGATTTGATTAAGATTTATTTAAGATTTAATTAGGATTTATTTAAGATTTAGGATTTTATTAGGAATTTGTTGGGATTGATTTAAGGTTACATTAAGATTTGTTGAAGGTTAAATTATCTTAGATGTAAGCTATTTTTTATAATTAAATAAATAAATAAATCTAATTGCTTATTGATTATATCTACAAAAATCTATAAAGATCTATCTTGTATTTTACATACTTCTTTTTAAGCCATATAAGACAATGAATATTCTAAAAAAAAGACAAAGGTCACCATCTTTTATAAAAGTAGATAATAATGAAGAACATGAGGTTGAAAAATCTTAGATCAAGGTGGTACAAACTTAGATTAGAATATCTTATTCATTGACATAAATTTTATTTAATTAATTTTTGATATTTTAATAAGATATAATATTATTTATTTATTAATTATAAAAAATAGAAATTTTTGGCCTAAATTATGAACCAAAGCCTAAGATTATCAAGTTTATTTTTATAGAATCTAATCATAAAAAATTAGATTTAAAAAAATATTAATTCTTGTTTAAAATGAGGTTGTTAAAAAAATTAGAGATAGTTGTAATAGAATTTTGGTATAAAATGATAAGAAGTTATTCCACTCTTGAAGCCACAAGAAATGTTGAAAGAAGAAGATGAAGAACTACTCCATACTTGAAGCCACAAGTGATGATGAAAGAAAAAGATAGAAAGTTACTTTCCTTTTGAAGCCACAAGTGATGATGAAGGAAAAAGATGGACAATTGTTTTATCTTTCAATTGTTACTTCTATGATAATAAATCAAATGAGCTCCTAACAAATCCCTTTTAAAAGTTAGTAAGTTATTTTACATAAGTTTTGATAAAATAAGTTATTAGGAACTAAAGCCAATCCATTGATTGGTATCTATAATAACTTCTCATCTTATTATGATAAATAGATGCCAACTATTAGTTTTTTCTAGAAATGGCATTGGTTGGAGATGATGGAAGATATATGTTGATATCTTAATAAGTAATGGTATTAAAAATATTTGTTGGTAGTTAAAATTACTTAGAATAAAATAAAGTGACATGCAAGTTATACTATTTGAATAGATTAGTTAATGAGAAGGCTCTCAAATTAATTTTTACTTGTAAGTTATCAATAAATTAATTATTGGTAAATGCTTTGAAAGCTTGGATATATAAGGCCCTCTCAAAGCTTTATTCTTCATCTCTCTTTCTTCCACCTTTGGTTTAAATCATTAGTAAGGATAGTCCATTGAAGCACCAAAGAATTGTAGTGCTTTTATTTATTGTAAACTTATGTTATAAATTACTTATTTTATATCTATGCTGGTCTTCTTGGAGTTCACTATTAGTAGGGTTGTTTTTTTAGTTATACATATTCATTGTGTAGGAGAATGAAAATTAATAAGATTGGATGAAAGAATTATCAAATTTTTAGTTGAATTAGAAAAGTCATAAGGGTTTGAAGTTGAAAGATTTTTTAATATTACTGCTCTGCTTTAGAAATTAGTTGCTGTTGCTACTCTATCTTGGAGGTTTTTGCAACTGTTCTATATTATTATTATCTAGTAATATTATTCTATTTAGTAGTGTTATTTTCATCCAATAATACTATTTTCACTTAATTATATCATTTCATCCAATGGCACTATTTTTGTCTAATAAAGCTATTTTCATCCAATTATGATGTTTCATCTAGTAGCATTATTTTTATTCAATAGTATTGTGTTCATCCGACTATGTTGTTTCATCTAGCAGCACTATTTTTGTCTAATAATGTTGTATTCATCTAACTATGTTGTATCATCTAGTAGCACTATCTTTGCTCAGTAGTGTTATTTTTATCCAATTATGATGTTTTATCTAGCTACTTATTATCTTTTTTTTCCTCATTTTCTTACTATTTTATTATTTCTATCTCATTCTTTTTTTTCTTATTTTATTTTTTATCACTTATTTTAAGTGACATCAAATTATAATCATTGCTTGGAAGACATCATGTAAAGAATTGTAACTACAATCACTTGATTAATTAATTAACCATTAAAGTAATCACATAATTAGTCTCTACTATCTTCTAAACTTATTATATAGTTATTTTTCCTCTTAAAAAGGATAGAGAGGATTTTTAGCTCATAACATATATATTTATCAAGATAAGAAGTATTAGGCAGAAGATAAATGTATGTAGATATTATCTTGTGCCAAAGCTTTTTAGAAATTTAACAAAATAAGATCAAATTTTTGAGTATTTTTACAACAAGTGAAGTTCTTTTCAAGGTTATATTTTTCTCAACATCTTGATGGATTATTAAAGTTGGATTCATAAGTGCACTTCTATCTAAGAATGCTCTCTCTTGGTTTATACCTTTGATGAAAAAAGAATTATGATTTTTTTATAATCTAAATTTAAACTTAAAAGTCTTTATAGCCACATTTAAAAAAAAGTAATTAAAAAAGGTAGCAAAGACCAAACTCTTATTTTTATAAAAAAGATCATATTTAGCTACCATATATATTGTTGAAGTCCAAAACATTGCTTATGATGTAGATTGAAATGAAAAATCTTTATCAATCAATTTTGATATAGATTGAAAGAAAAAGTCAAAGATTTATTATTGACAATGCTAAGAGCAAATTCATTGGAGTAATTTATTCCTTGAGCTATTACATAAAAAAATCAATTCTTTAAAAGATGTCAAGAATAAAGATTTGGTTGGAGAAATATAAGTCAAGTTATGGCAAAAACTTCTAAGTTTGTACAAACTTATTCATCAAGATTAGAATCTATGTAAAATTGATTTAGTATGTTTTAAACTTATTACTAAGTAAGAAAAGACTCAATGCCATGAAGAAGGATTTGTACTTATATTATAGAAAATCTAAGCATACTATTTAATATTATCTAAAGAAGTAATGTAATCAAAAAATAAAAAGTATAGTTGCTAAATAAGACAATGTGTTGGAAAATGAGTTTCTCAAGCTACAATAGAAATTATACAGTTGGAAACATGTATAATATCTAATAAAGGTCTTTTTTTTCAGATCTCTCACCTTATTTTATAATAGAATTTTTTTAAGATCAAAAAATCACAAAGTCTTTATCTTGTTAGATTTAGGAACCTCAGCTTATTTTTACAGACAAAGCCTTTATTAAAAATTAAAAATATCTTTAGTTAATAAAAATAAATCCGTACATTTAGAAGTCAAAGATAGTCATTTTTTTTTCTTTAGAGATGTTATCTAATAAATAATTCTATTAGATGAAGAAACTAAAGTTAATAATAGCTTGATAATATTTAATGTGATTAGATCTCTTTTTAATCCAATTATTTTAGGATTATTGTAGCTAAAAACAATAATCTTCAAATAAATTAGATTTTTCATAACCTTAATTTTTTCCATAGTTTAGCCTTAGATTTTGGTAGTCAAGTAAAAATTCATAAGTCCAATACATCTAAACCCTTATTGATAGGTGCAAGAGCTTTTATGCATACTGTAAAAGAAAGATCAACTTTTGTTATATATACCATATTTATTTTTGATGAAAAAAAGTTTTTAAGTATTATTCTAAGCTAGTACCAAGATTAATAAGACATTTTAGAGAAAAAAAAATGTAGATATTATTTTAGAAGATTGTCCATATAACTATTCTATCAATCTTTAAAAAATAATTTAACTACAATTTGGACCAATTTATAACTTAAAAGAATAAGTTGGCTACATTTAAAGAATACATTAACAAGATTTTAGCTAAATACTTCATATGCCATTCTAAATTTCCAATAAAGACTTCTATCTTATATGTGAAGAAAAAAGATAGATCTCTATAGATGTAAGTAGACTATTGAAGACTCAACAAGATCACCATAAAAAATAGGTATCTTCTATTTTTGATTTTAGGACTTTTTGATCAATTCAATTAAGTAAAAATCAATGCAAAACTAGATCTATAAGAAGCATACAATTTGATATGCATAAAAGAAGGAAATGAATAAAAGAATATATTTCAAACTATATATGGATATTTTAAATATGTCATGCTTTTAGGACTCACAAATGCATCAGGTATTTTTCAACATCTAATGAATGATATCTTTTGTGAGTTTTTTAATAAAATTATTATTTATTATCTAGCTAATATTTAAATCTATTCTAAGAATATAAAAAAACATGAACTTCATATTTGTTGTATATTACAATATCTTAGAAGATGTAAGATTATATGCCAAAATAGAAAAGTATGTATTTTATACTGCTCAAATTGACTTTCTATGATACATTATTTCAAACCATGGCCTTATAATGGATCTTGAAAAAAACCAAGCTATCATAGATTACAAGATTCTAAAAAAAATCAAAGATATATAATATTTTTTAGAATTTTTTAATTATTACTAAATTTTCATTAATTTTTTTTTCAAATATTAGCTCCACTTATATATTTGAATTATAAAAAAAACTTGAATAGAATAAAGAAATAAGAAAATATATTAAAATATTGAAGAAATCATTTATTTTTGTATAAATTTTATATTACATTGATTTTTCTAAGAATTTTTTTATAAAAAAAAATACATCAAAATTTGCTATCGGTGCAATGTTGTCACAAATGAGAGTAGATAATAAGCTCTACCTACTAGTATTCCATTCCAAGAAATTTTTAGTTGTTGAGATCAACTATAAGATCTATAAAAAAGAGCTTCTTGTAATTACAAATTCATTTTAAGAATGGTGTCATTATCTTAGAAGTAATTTTAAACTAATCACCATATATATAGATTATAAGAATCTCAAATATTTCATATCAATATTATTTTCAAGTTTGTTAGAGCATGTCTTTATTAAGATTTGATTTCAAGCTCATTGATCAATCTAAAAAACAAAAAGATTTGTTAGATGTTTTTATCTTATATCAAAAAAAAAAATATAACTTTAGATGAATAAAAAATAATTTTCTCAAAACCAAAGTATTTTCATCTTTCAACAATTAAATCAATATTAACTATTGATTCAACCTTTCTCAAGTAAGTTCAATGGAATATATTCTTTGATGTCTTATTCATCATATTAAGAATAATTCTTCAAAGTCTCTTGATACTTCTAAGTTTGAATTTAAGAATAATTTATTTTATTTTGAGAGAAAAATATATATTCTAAAAGATAAAGCATGATTATGTATTTTTCAACCTTGTCATGACTTTTTAGCGGTCAAATATTTTTGATACAACAAGACTTTGGAGTTAATATTTAGAGATTTTTGGTAGCATCAAATGTAGAAGGCAGTCCAAGACTTTGTACAATCATGTTACATTTGTTTAAGATAAAAAAATTCTTCATTATTGATCTTACAGAATTTTTTGACCATTTCCTATTCTGAAACAATCATAGTTTTTTGTTTTTATAGATTTTATTTCAAATCTTTTAGTCTTAAGTTCTTATGATTTTATATTTGTAATAGTAGATTATTTTATAAAATAGTATATTTTATACCATATAAAAAATCTATTATAAGTAAATAAATAATTATGATTTTTATTGACAATATTTATTTCTATCATAGATTTTTTAAGGATATTACATCAAACATTACCTTTCATTTAAATAAATTCTATTATCCTATACTATCTTGAAATAGAATGTACAATAAGTTTTTATAAAACTACCTTTATATATTCTATAGACATCAAATCTTGCTTTCTAAAATACTACTTATTACATTCTATAGGCATTCAAAATTACTATTATGGAATTTATGGCAATTAACCTATGCTTAATTTAAGTAAACATCAGAGTTCTATACTATCTTGGAATAAAGTGTGTGATATTTCTTTACAAAATTACTTGTCTATGCTATATGTACATGAAAGATTATTATCTAAAACATCATGTGAAAAACTTTATGAGCAACCAAAGTTATTATATATAGTAGCTCTTGATAGTATATGGCAATTGATTCCCATCTTCATTCAACTAGGTACCATAGTTTCATACTTCATTAGATTTGAGCATGTAAGAGCTCTTTAAAAAGCTATTCAATATATATATATATATATATATATATATATATATATCAAATTTTACTTCTTAATTTTTTTTGTAATATATTTTATTAATAACTAAATCCACAAATTATCTTAACATAAGGTAGCTAATTCTTTTTATTTAAAAAGGCACCTTAACTTCATATTAATTGTTTTTGGAGAAAATAAGAACTTTATAAAAAGCTTATAAAGAAAAAAAAATATTATAAATATCAAATCTAAATTCTAAATATATTTTGAGAAAACCTTAAAAGAATAGCTAGATATATCTAAGGACAGAGAGCCTAAGAGAAGGAGAAGAAGAGAAGGATCCAAAAGCCAATACAAGCCTATATTATTCCACCTCAGCCCATATCTCTTTATCTTAGCATCATACCACTCCATCTCAAGCTCATACCAACCTATCTTGACTTATCTTTGAAGATAAACTACTAATATCTATAACTATCATTTTTTTTCATCATTTCTTTTTTAAAAAAAATTAAATTTAAAATATCTAGAAATAAACTCATAAACTCAAAAAAAATTAAAAGATAAAAAAAATAATAAAAATAAGGATCGAAGTCTAATAAAATTTAACATAAGAAAAATGAAAGCTTCATGTATACAAAATCAAATATCAAGTTACAAATTTGATTAATTGATAAAGTTCTTGCTACTCGAGCCAAATCAAATTTGATTCCTATTGAATTTATTGATTGATATAGGTGGCACATCGCTTGAAACTACTAATATGAATAACAAGTAAAAAAATCATATAGTCAACCAGCCTCCTATCTCCTAAGCTATGACAAGTTATAGTTAATCTAAAATTTGTAGTTACAACCAAATTGTTTTTCTTAACTACTTCATTCTTTTGATCTCCTCAATCTTTTTTTTTTCTATTTTTTTATTTTTATTTTTTTATTTTTTTATTATAAATCAAAATCTTATAATATTTTATATTATTTTTATATATTATGCCACTTCTCAATATAATACCAAATAAGACATTACAATTGTTACAGCCTTTAAGATGACATAATAGAGATGAAGATCTTCAAGAATGACATGTTTTTTTTAAAAAATAGATGGTAAGATATAATACATTTGATATCATGACCTTAAAAGAAATTATTGATGTTTGGTGATTTTATTAGAGGTAATACTGATTCTTGACAATATTTCAAATATTTTATTTGAAAAAAATTATGAAGGCCTTAATAATGATGAAATAACAAGATGGTATTTCTACCTTGATATTAGATACTATCAATGATTGAGATGACCTATCAACTACTTTCAAAAAGAACAAAGATTAAAAAATGTGGCATACATAATTTGTTGCATCTTCAACTTCTTCAACATATGATAATTATTCTTTATAGAACTTATTTCTAGAAAAAAAATAATGTCATGAACGTACATATTTATCTAGATAAAAAATATTAGGTAGAAGATAAATATAGATATATTTGCTATTATCTTATAGCAAATCTTCTTAAAAGCTTCATAGACATATATTTGATTTTATACATGTTTATAGTTGATTGATAGGTTAGAAATTTAGCCAGCAAGTTAGCCATGTGTTATACGTGTCGATAGCTTATAATACAAGTTAATAATGTGGTGTACATATAAGAAACTTGCCTTGCAAATTAAAACACGTATCTTATAAATTGGACATGTTTTCAAGGTCCTATAGAATATTGCCACATTACTCTTAATTAGATAGTATATATAGAAGTAAAAATGAATCTATCTTAAATCTTATTAATGTCTTTTTAGTCCTTAGACTTATTTCAAGACTTTTTTACTTTTCTTGTCTTTAGCAATAGCCATTTTAATTTAATATTATACCAACTTTGAATGATTTTCTGATCTATTTGAATGACATAAGAATTTATTGATCTTTTAGTTCTTTTAAATTCATGTCTTTGATAGAAACATTGAGATTGTCACAACCTTCAAGACGATGTAATAAAGATGAAGACCTTCAAAAACAACATGTTTAGTCTTGAATAGATAGTAAGATATAATGCATATAGTATCATAACTTTAGAAGAGACTTTTGATGTTTGGTGATTTTATTAGAGGTAGAAACAACTGCTAATAGTATTACAAATATTTTGTTTCATAAAAGTTATAAAGGCCTCAACAATAATCAAATATCAAAGTGGTATTTTTATTTTAAAATAAAATATTATTAATGATTGATAAGACCTATTAACTACCTTCAAAAGAAATAAAGATCAAAGTATGTGGTGAATAAAATTTGTTACATTTTAGACTTTGTTGACATATAATTACTGCTCTTTGTAGAACTTGTTTCTAAAAAGAAGAATAATATCATAAACATACATATTTATTCTAATAATTATTTACATAATATAGATTCAAGAAGTAGATAGAAATAAATTAATTTAATGATATCTTATAGAAAAGCTTTGTAGAAGCTTTATAGACGTTGTTTCATCTTTATATGTGTTTAGAGGTGATTAATAGATTGAAAACTTGGCCAAAAAGTTAGCCATGTATTATATGTATTGATGACTTATGGTATTAGCTAAACATATGATGTATATATAAAAAACTTGCCTTATAAGTTAAGATACGTATTTCACATATTGAACAAGTGCTAGAAGTCTTATAAAATGTCATTCTATAGCTTCTAATTAGATAGCATATATAGAGACAAGAATAAAGTTTTCTTTACTCTTATCAATTATTTTTATGCTTCTATTATAATTTCAAAGATCTCTAGTTTTTTTGTCTTTTAGCAATAGCCATTCTAATTTCTTTGAATATACATATTTACTTATTTTTATTTTTTTATCTTTCTTTAAAAAAAGTCTTACTTATATTTTTACATTCATCAAGTTCTTGTCCTTAAGAAGATATTAACAACTACTAATATTGATATAGTTTATAATTTTTTTGGTTTTGGTGCCTCTCCTTAGGTTGTCTATATTAAAGTGATGTATTTGAATTCTAAAAAAATATATAATAGAAGAAACATATACAATCTTTGAAATATCGTATAATAAAAAGAACTTCATAATAGAATACTTTATGAAATATTTTTGGATAAATTATAGAAAAATAAGGTCTTTTATATATCAATAGTAAGCTTTTTCACTTGTATTTTGTGCCTTCTAAGGTAGTTAAATTTGTACACAAATATTGATATATAATTGTTAGTATCTTATTAAATTCAATCTATAAGATAAACCACTTTGAAATTCTATTATTTTATTTTGTTATTAGCACAAATGTAAATCATTATTTTTTATTATAATTTTTTTCCATCAAATAAAAAGAACTATATTTGGGATTTATAACAAATACAAACTATATTTATATTGATGCTTTTGTATGTTTTTGTGACTAACTGTTGTTGTAATATATTTAATTTAAATGCATCAAAGATATTTAGAGGATAATAAATTTTACTTGTATTAAGAAGGAGAAGAATATAATACTAATATATTTATAAATTTTAATGGAATTTAGATTATGAGATTCTTGCCTTGAATGTATTGTTTAAGCTTTCAAGGTATTATCTTTTAGGGTACATACTCAGTTCTTTAATGGTTCAAGGTGGATATTAGAGAAGCTAGATCTTATTGTTAATTTTGTAATAAGTCTTAGTATGCAAGGAAAGAAATTATAACAAGGAAGATCTAAGCTAATTTAAGGATGAAGATTTCAAGGATTATGGCTACAACAAGTAGCCAACTTGCTACATCAACCCAAATCCATAAACTAGCACTTCGGTGGCTTGGACCTTTCCGCATTTCTACAGTGATATTTGATGTCATATATTGCCTCAAGCTTTTGCCACATATTTGGATCCATCTAGTCTTCTATGTTTTGCAATTGAAGAAATTTCATACTGAGCCAAAGCACTTTTTGGATCGACATCAACCACCACCAATTCCAATTGTAGTTGATGACCAACTAAAATATGAAGTGGATAATGTTGTCATGTTGTATTACAACTATATGGTGAAAGATAATAATATAGATTTTATTATAGAAGAGCCAAGTTAAAAGATAAAGTAAAAAATATGGATAAAAGATAAGAAGGTAGTAAATTTTTTTAGTACTAATGCTACTTTTTTAGAAAAATAGCTTCTACTTATTTTGTAGGGCCATAAATAAGGCAAAATAAGATAGATTAGAAAAACAAGTGATATAGACATCTTTAAGAGAAAGTTAAGAGTAAATTTTAGCAAAAATTATCTAGAAAAACTAGATATTGATATCCAAAAAGGCCAGTTATGAACCAAGGTCAAAATCAGACCTTAAGGAACAAAACCAAGCTCCAACAATAATTTAGAGGTTCTTTGACACATCAAAGAGTGGAATTAGAGAGCAGACTTAATAGAATTATGATGAGCATTAATTTTGGGTGATTTGTGTTTGTATTGACTTTGTAAGAGCTTTGAAAAGTTAGGGTTTGTTTTGGGTGACTCTAGATTTGTAAAATAAAGTAGGTGATACGTTTTGGATAATTTTGTAAGTTTAGCAAAAGATCTACAAATAAAATTTTGAAGGTTTGTGTGTTTATATGTGTTCAATATATGCTATGAGTTTGAGGTCGATCGAAAGGTTGGATCGAGGGTTATTGAAGTTTAAATGGGTCAAGGTCTCGAAAAAATAGAGTTTTAAGTTTAGTGAGGATTTCTAAGATTTCTCATAATCTATTAGTTGGATTGGAGTGAAAATTATGTATATAGGTAGTAGACTTATTTTCCTATATATGTGAGAAATTTAAAATCAATTGAATGGTTCAATAAGGAGATATTGGCTCTAAAAATTTAACATTCAGATTGGAGAAGGAGACTAGCCAACATCCAAACAAATATTAAGATTAATCTTCTTTTTGGTGAGTTCGATCTTCTTCAAAAATTTTGTGCTTATTTTCAACTTAATTATTAAGAGGTGTGCAAATTTTGAGTTCAAATCAATGGTTCATTCATTAATTATTGAGGTTTAAATTTGCTTTGAGAATTATTTGAAATTATTTAGGATTTGATTAGGATATGTTTAGGATTTGATTAGGGTTTGATTAAGATTTATTTAGGTTTGTTTAGGATTTGGTTAGGATTTAGTTAGGATTTGACTAGGATTTGATTAAGGTTTGTTTAGGGTTTGACTAGGATTTGGTTAAGATTTGTTTAAGATTTGCTTAGGATTTGATTAGGATTTGATTAGAACTTGATTAGGATTTTTTAAGATTTGACTAGAATTTATTTAGGATTTATTTAGGATTTGATTTAGGATTTGATTAGAATTTGACTAATGTTTATTTAGAGTTTGGTTAGGATTTGAGTAGGATTTATTTAAGATTTGGTTAAGATTTGTTTAGGATTTGAATAGGATTTGGTTAAGATTTTTTTAGGATTTGTTTAAGATTTGATTAGGATTTGGTTAGGGTTTGGTTAAGATTTGATTAAAATTTGATTAGGATTTTTTAGGATTTTATTAGGATTTATTTAGAATTTAGTTAAGATTTGTTTAGGATTTGTTTAGAGTTTGACTAGGATTTGGTTAAGATTTGTTTAGGATTTGGTTAGGATTTGATAAGGATTTGATTAAAGTTTTTTTAAGATTTGATTAGGATTTGATTAATATTTTTTAAGATTTGACTATGATTTATTTAAGGTTTGGTTAAGATTTGATTAGGATTTGATTAGAATTTAATTAAGATTTCTATTTTAATATTTTATTAATATTTCTATTTTAGTATATTTTTGAATTCTATATTATTTTTTTATGATTTCTTTAAAGATTTTTTAAGAATACTTTGTATTTCTTATATAATTCTTTTAAAATTTTGATTGAGTTTGATTTGATGTTTGATTATATTTGGTAATATTTAAT
Organism: Physcomitrium patens; assembly: GCF_059467195.1. NCBI lineage: Eukaryota > Viridiplantae > Streptophyta > Bryopsida > Funariales > Funariaceae > Physcomitrium > Physcomitrium patens. Next base: position 8,171,891 of record NC_143426.1, read on the forward strand.
TTTAATTTATTTAAGAATCTATTAGAGTTTTTAGAACTTGTTGTTGCAATTTTCTTTTTATCTTTCACAGCCAGGTGTCCGGTGCATTCTCAAGCCAAATGCTACGTAATACGATAATGTTTTGAAGCATTACTATCTTTGTTGTGGCAGTGGATGTCTACTTCAGTACAAAGTTCTTTGGAAAGATTATTCCATTCATGATGTAATGTAGGAACTTGTACAAAACCTCACTCGTTGCCAAGAAATAATTGAGAAATACCATTGGGAGCGAAACGAGGACGTTCTGCATTAATGGAAGGGAATTAACTATAATAGGATATAGATAAGATAATTATATAGATAATTAGAACCATGGAATTTTTTAGAATTGGGATTAGGTTAGTGGACTAGGTAGGACCCAGTGTAGGACATTCTAAAAAAATTAAGGCAGTTATTTAGGTGTGGCCTACCATAGAATCTTCTAAAAAATAAAATTTAAGGTGGTTATTTAGGTGGAGTCCACTACTTAATAACATTCTAGAAAGTCTAGGATAGTAGGACAAGGTATAAATAAGACTGACCAGGGCCTTTTGGGGCATTTGGTCAGGTATGGCTTTGGACCCTTTCTCTTAGTAAAGTTTGGTTCTACATCTTTCTGTTTTGTTTCTATTTTCTCAGTTTTGTCTTTCATGTCTTATTTTGTTTAATTCTGTTCAGTTTAGTTTTGGTCTGTTTTATCCTATTTTATAAAGAGGCCTTATGTTGTTGTGGATTAGAAGAAACTTGGATTTTTGAGATAGTCTAGTCTTATTTTAGGTATAACATATTGATGAAAGATTGTGTATATATTTTGGTGACGAAGGCTCTCATGTTTCTAGATGCTCGTTATTACTTTTGTAACCAAATAGCACTTATATTTTTATTGCAAGTTAGATATTGAAGAAATGAAAAACATGATTGTTTGTTTATTTTGTTATATGTATTAATATCTGTTAGTTTTGTATTTGTATCTCTTAGTAGCAAGAAAAGAAATTAAAGAAGTAGCCAAGATTTGGTGTGTTTCATGTTGCTTTTTTTCAGAGGAGGGATTGAAGAGCAACTAACTAGAGCTAGAAAGTAGTTTACTAAAACTTAACTTATTGATGAGTTTCCATGTTGTCTTGATGGATTTTTTTTTTTTTTTTTTTATTATTATTATTATTATTATTATTACCTCATTACTTTTGTGAGCTAAACTAGGTATATTGTAAATGTATATATATATGTAGAATGTAATGATGGAGATTACGCTTCACATATTATTGTAGTTTAGTGAGAGTATTGGACTACAAATTATAACTTCTATGGATTTGGATAGCGGTTATTAAGATCTCTGCAGATGCTGAAATTTCATCGACAATTGAAGGCAATGAAAATGTTTTAGAGCCTTACCACAGTTTTAAATGTAAGAGACTATTCTTCATGTTCTTTTCATGTCTTTACATCTAACTGGATGTGTTAGGGACATAGTCCTTAGAACCTTCTAGAGACAAGTTTCTAGAACCTTCTAGAGACAAGTTTCTAGAACCTTCTAGAAGCAAGTCTCTAGAACCTTCTAGAAGCTTCTTAGTTGGTAGAAGATATTAGGGACATAGTCCTTAGAACCTTCTAGAGATAAGTTTCTAGAACCTTCTAGAAGTAAGTCTCTAGAACCTTCTAAAAGCTTCCTAGTTAGTAGAAGTTGCTTGTGAAGTTTCCTAAATAAGAGTATATATTGGAATCGAGGCTGAAGAGTTCTTCAGTCTCGACAACACATCTCTTAGAGCTCTAGCTCACCTCTCTAGTGTTGTTCTTGTATTCATTTGATTAATCTAGTTCTTGTAAGTTCTTCTTGAATTTCTTGTTAGATCTCGAGTCTGTATTTCTGTGTCCGTGACAGTTTGTCGAGACCTCACTCACCTCAGATATCAGAGTTAGTTACTTCCTCGTTAGAGTACGAATTATCCCTCTGCTTGGAAGTGTACTAGCATTTTAGAGGTTGCGGATTACCCTCCTCTACACTAATACTTCTTTTGTTACAATATTAGAGTCTTATTCTTCTTGGAGAGAGTGGATTACCCTTTTTCTTGAAGCTCTTAAGGCATTTTAGAGGTTGCAGAGTACCCTCCTCTAAACCAATATTGTCTTCTTGTAGAGTCATTTTTATCTTTGTTTTAGAATGGCTGGAGGCCAAGACATTAGTATGACGGAAAGTTTGGAGTCCAAGTTGGATGCTATCATGAATGCCCTCGCTACGTTATCGCAAAGAATTGTACAGATTGAAGGAGTGATGGCAAGGCTTCATAATGATGGAGCATCTGGGATGGCAAAATCTAGGTTGCACCAACCTCAAACTTCTGTACTTAGAGAAGCAATTTTGCCTCAAGTTCGACAAGCACCACTGGTTCTACAACATAAGGAGCCCCGAGTTAGCCTTCCGGACAAGTTTGATGGTACGCATTCCAAGTTTCGAGGATTCGTCAATCAAATCAGGTTGATAACAGTTTTACAGCCCAAACGCTATCCAACGGAGGAATCACGTGTTGGGCTTGTTGGAACCTTACTTACAAGAAAAGCTCTATCATGGTCTGCTCCTTTGTTTGAGAAACGATCGTCCATACTAAACAACTTTGAAACCTTTTTGGAGGCGTTTGCGAAATCATTTGGTGAACACGATAAGATTCGATGGACTACAACAAAGATTCGGTCACTACGACAAGGAATGCGCTCTACATCAGTCTATGCATCGAACTTCAGGCAATTAGCATGCGACATCAATTGGGACGAAGAAGCGTTGATGAGTCAATTCTATTGGGGTTTAAGGGATGATGTGAAGGATTTGTTGTTAACTCTTTCTGATCCACAAACGCTCAACAAAGCTATTAGCCAAGTTGTGAAGTGCGATAATTGCCTATTCCAATGCCACCAAGACCAACGTTTAAGATAGCATTCGGTTCGCCATGCTCCAACTATGTCGGCAAGCAACGTGAATTCACATTCAGAGGTAGAAGACATGCAAATTGATGTGGTACGTATCAAATCTCTTATCCTAGAAGAAAAAAAGCGGTGTATAGATGAAGGTCTATACTTGTATTGCGGTGAAGAAGGCCAAAAAGTTGGAAACTGCTTCAAGAAGCAAAATCAACGTATTATCAAGACTAGGGGTGCGTTTGTTCAGGAAAACGAGGATGCCCAGCCACAATAGGAACCGTGCGGCTGGATAGTGAAATATCGCAACAACAACCAGGTTCTTTTCTTTCCGCTCAACTTGCCTTTTGCTTTACAATTCCTTTGCTTATTGGCCCTCAGAAATTGAGAACCTTAGCATTATTAGATTCAGGAGCATCTGCTTGTTTCTTAGATGAAGAATTTGCGAAGTGTCATAAGATCCCTTTAGTACAAAAATCCAAACCTGTTCATGTTGAGGTCATAGATGGGCGACCTTTATTGTCTGGTAGTGTCACCCATGAATCATAACCTATAGAAGTGATGTTTAAGGGCCATAGTAGCCATATTATTTTTAATATTATTAGAACCCCATCAAATCCTGTTATTCTTGGTCTTTGTTGGTTGAAAAAGCATAATCCATCCATAGATTGGAGGTTGCGGAAGATGACCTTTCCCACAAAATCACCCAAGAGTAAGCCTAGTAGAAAACCCCGAATAGAGAAATCCTTATTCATTGGAGCAAGAGCGTTTATAAGATCGTCTAAGGAAGGCACACCATTTGTCATTTATGCGGCTCCAACTACCATGGAGAAGATCTCGACAACAAGTAAACCTGAGCAATATAAGGATTTTAAAGATGTGTTTCAAAAGAAGAATGCTGACATGCAACTGGAACACTGACCATATGATTGCGCCATAGACTTGCAGGAAAGAGCACAACCGCCTTTTGGCCCAATCTACAATCTATCGCAGATGGAGTTCGTAGAGTTGCGGAAGTACATGGACGAGAATCTAGCGAAGAACTTCATCCGTCATTCAAAATTGTCAGCTGGAACACCCATCTTATTTGTGAAGAAGAAAGATGGCTCGTTGCAGATGTGCGTAGACTATCGAGGCCTCAACAAGGTAACAAAGAAGAATTGTTATCCGTTACACTTGATTTCTGGTCTCTTAGAATAACTTGGACGTGCAAGGATCTTTACAAAAATTGATCTAAGGGGAGCTTACAACCTCGTACAAATCAAGGAAGGAGATGAGTGGAATACAACGTTTCGTACAAGGTATGGCCATTTTGAGTATAATGTCATGCCCTTTGGTCTTACCAATGCTCCAGCGGTCTTTCAACATATGTTGAATGACATTTTTCAAGAGCACCTTGACGATTTTGTTGTCATCTATTTGGATGATATTTTGATATTCTCCAAAAATGAAGAAGAGCATGAAAATCACGTTCATTTGGTCTTGGAGAAACTACCTGAGCGAGGACTATATGCCAAGTTGGAGAAGTGTTTATTTCACTAACTAGAGATGGAGTTTCTGGGATTTGTTGCGACTACGGAAGGCTTGAAGATGGACCCCAAGAAGGTGGAATCAATCGACTCCTGGGAGGTTCTGAAGACGATTAGAGACGTACAATGCTTTCTTGGTTTTGCCAACTTCTATTGGATCCTCATCAAGAATTACTCTCAAGTTGCTGCTCCTCTCACTTGATTGACATACAAAGATAAGCTGGAATGAGGACCTCTAGCGGAGAAGGCGTTTCAAGACCTGAAGACCGCATTTACTACGGCTCCAATCTTGGTACATCCAGAATTTACAAAGGCCTTTTATTTAGAAACTGATGCTTCGGATTTTGCTTTGGGAGCTGTACTTTCACAAAGGGGAGAAGACAAGAAGCTCCATCCGGTTGCATTCTATTCTCGAAAGTTCTCTACTGCTAAAATTAATTATGAGATCCACGATAAGGAACTTCTTGCTATAGTGGATTCTTTCCAAGAATGGCGTCACTTTCTTGAAGGAGCTGCATACCCAATGACCGTATATACAGATCACAAGAATTTGGAATATTTCATATCGGCTCGAGTTTTAAATCGAGATCAAGCTCGGTGGAATATTTTGCTATCTAGGTTCGATTTTGTTATCACTTATCGATTTAAAAAGCAGCAAGGACTATTTGATGCCTTATCGAGGAGATCGTATCTTGTACCAAAGGTTGGAGAAGTAGTGTTTGATCAACAATGTATGACATTATTGAAGCCAGAGCAATTTCACCTTTACGCTACTATTATGCCATTTGATGGTGACTTCCTGAATCAGGTACGTGCCGTAACCATTGAAGATTCAGTAGCCATTGATATTAAGCAGCGTGCCAATGACGACAAATTCAAGGTGGAGGGAGATCTTTTATACTTTGAGGAGCGATTGTATATCCCAAAAGGACCAGCACGACTCCGAGTTCTTCAATCTCGCCACGATTTTCCAGTTGGATGACATTTTGGATTCAACAAGACCTTGGAGCTTATTTCTGGAGATTTTTGGTGGCCCCAAATGTGGAAAGATGTGAAAGATTTTGTCCTCTCCTGCGACATCTATTCAAGATCCAAGAATCCTGGGCATCACCCTTATGGACTCCTACAGCCATTGTCGATTCCACGTCGACTATGGTCTTCAATTTCCATGGACTTCATCACGGACTTGCTATCATCGAACTCATTTGACAGCATCTTTGTCGTAGTAGATCGGCTTACAAAGATGGCACACTTTGTCCCTTGCAAGAAGACATCGTCTAGTGAAGTCTTAGCAAGGCTCTTTCTCGATAATGTGTATCAATATCATGGACTACCAGATGATATCGTATCAGATCGAGGAACCCAATTTGTATCAAAGTTTTGGAGATCTCTCTTTGAGATACTGAAGGAGGATATCAAGCTTTCTTCGACTTTTCATCCTCAAACTAATGGCCAAACGGAACGGGTGAACCAAGTCTTGGAACAATACTTACGATGCAGCATCAACTATCAGCAAGACGATTGGACCACATATCTGCCGCTAGCCGAGTTTGCATATAACAACACCTTCCATACGTCGATTCAATACACACCATTCTTTTCCAACTATGGGTATCATCCGAAGCTTGATTTATTGAGTCCGTTAACAAATAACAATCCAGCAGCTAAAGGATTTGCGAAACAATTATCAGAGCTTTAAAGTATGTTGAAGCTTCAATTATAATCTGCTCAAGAATCCTACAAGGCGTTTGCAGATAGATTTCGAAATCAAGCACCTACTTTCAAAATTAGAGATAAAGCATGGCTTCTTCGACGGAATATCAAGACTAAGCAACCATGTGATAACTTGGACTATCGAAGATTGGGACCATTTATCATCCAGAAGCAAATCAATCTAGTGGCGTACCGTTTGGAATTACTGGCTTTTATGAAGGTACATCCAGTCTTTCATGTTTTTCTGTTGGAACCTTATCGAGAGTCATCTTTTTTTGGAAGAGTGCAATGTCCACCACCTAGTATTGAGATCGAGAACCACGAGGAATACGAGATTGAAAAGGTGCTGGATTCATGGCGAAGGTGGGACAAGTTGGAGTATCTTGTTCATTGGTGCGGCTACGACATTAATGAGCAAACGTGGGAGTCAGCTGAAAATCTTGCCAATGCGCCGCAAAAGGTACAGAAGTTTCATCAACAACATCCTCATAAATCTAAGCCGGTTTGACGACATCTTTCTTCTGAAGCTTGCTCATCCAAGAATATAAGAAAGGAGGAGAGCACCACCAAAATTTGTAGTTGATATAGTTATTTTCTCCAAGATAAAATAGAATTTTTTTAGTAGCCATAGTTTGGTCCTCTGATATGGATAGCTAAGAGATAGATACTATGCTAGTCAGATTATCTCAACCGACTAGCTCACGAAGGCGACTCCAAGATAAAGAATCGCCTACACCATGACGACGACGGAGGATACCGAGTAACCGATCACTGGTGATTGTATTTGAGTCCGAGCCTGCTTATGATGGTCAGCTAGAAGGCGTGTTTGTAGGACAATTTCACAATGAGGATACGGAAGTTCATGCTTGGTCAGAAGTTGAAAGAGTGGGCTACTACCATTGGCTTCAAGGATCGATGAACCACTTGCCTCGTGAACAACAATTGGAGTTCATAGCAGATGTTATGCGACAGATCTTCATTTTCTTGCGTTGGTACTGATTAACAACAACATTGCTTCTCAGAGACCTCAAAGCTAAAGGAGGGGGTGATGTTAGGGACATAGTCCTTAGAACCTTCTAGAGACAAGTTTCTAGAACCTTCTAGAAGCAAGTCTCTAGAACCTTCTAGAAGCTTCTTAGTTGGTAGAAGATATTAGGGACATAGTCCTTAGAACCTTCTAGAGATAAGTTTCTAGAACCTTCTAGAAGCAAGTCTCTGGAACCTTCTAAAAGCTTCCTAGTTGGTAGAAGTTGCTTAAGAAGTTTCTTAAATAGGAATATATATTGGAATCGAGTCTCGACAACACATCTCTTGGAGTTCTAGCTCACTTCTTTCGTGTTGTTTTTGTATTCATCTGATTAATCTAGTTCTTGCCAGTTCTTCTTGAACTTCTTGTTAGATCTCGAGTTTGTATTTGTGTGTCCGTGACAGGATGTGGTATTTATGCATTGTTTGAACAAATGCATCTTGTCAAAATTTACTATTAGAGATATATTACCAAACTTGCTGTAACCGATGCACATTGTCATATATAGGATAGCAATTTATGTTTGAACCCTTCCACTTATGCTGCATGCAGATATTGGTTCTAGAGTTTTCTTCCCATCAATTGCTGCTAGGGTTGTTATTCATGTGCTTGACTGGCATGTTGAGGCTCTTGTTGTGTATCGATGGATGCAAAGTTAGTCGTGTTTTATTGCAGGTGGTTCTATTTGGTGTAATTGGGCATCCACAATTCCAACCGGGATGTTGATGATTGTATACTTGGATGCTTGTTAGCAGGTTGTGACTTCCCAACGAAACATGTATGAAAGTTACATGTACAGATTGTTACATGTACATAACCATAACTTAACAATTGAGCAAATCGAGGCTGTACACTCAAGGTGTTCCAGGGCCGTAAAGCAGGCATGTAGTCTATCAACCTCAGAGCCCTGCTTTTGTGAGCAAGAGCTTTAGCTTAATTTTTTTGGGTCCAATTTTGGTTGAGGAAGAGTTGCGGCTTGCTTGTGAGCTATCAGTGCCGGATATTCTAAGTTTGTATTACCCGAAGTGATTTCTTTAGTTTGCCACAACTAATGCAAATCCAGCTAAGACACATGCTCGACAACCAAATAGAGTTGCTCAAGTGTTTAGACGCAAAACAAGCCATTGTTTAGTAAATGATTACAATGTTTAACAGAACCAACTAAAGTCGTTACAACCAGTGCTTTAAACCCGCGCACAGAAGATGTACCGTGTGTGTATTTTTTGATCCTTACAAATATATAAAGAGAATTTCTCTCTCTTTTAGATCAACAGTGTGCTCTAAGGTGGAAACACCCAAGAGTTCTACAACAATCTTCGTGGGGTACTGCACTAACACATAGGCTTATTGGCTTTGAGATATACAGCGACATTGACTGATCATAAGCGGCAACGTGATCTTCGGCAGGTATTCAATTCTTGAGACAACCACTCCCAAAGTATTTTCCGGCTTGTTTCCATTCCAAGATACACCCACTGCTCCCCAAGATGCAAGTACCGCAGATCCAGTTTACCGTAACGTTGACAAAACTGCAGACGATCAAATCTCTGAAGAACCAACCAAACCCAGCAGTGAGCAGCACATATGCTCACCACCTCCATTGCTTGCCCAAGTTTGGGGCATCAGCATGGAGCACCCATCGCAAGAGACGGAGACTTTACCATAACCACAGCGAGCACCGCAGCCCTCTAATATCCGCAGTGCTCCAGCCCATCTACGGGACTACATTGTCCCGGACTCCTTTGCCGGCATTGTATCCAGCAGTCACATTCCAAATGACCCGAGCACCTACAAAGAGGCCCACGCTAGTCCAAAGGCAGATCAGTGGCGTTCTGCCATGGAGGCGGAATACAATTCTCTCCTCCAAAACAACACTTGCCGGCTAATGCCGCTCCCTTCTGATCGCAAACCTGTGAGATGCAAGTGGGTGTACCAAAAGATGACAAACTTGGATGGATCCATCGTGAAATTCAAATCGCGACTTGTTGCAAAGAGATACACTCAGCAGCACGGAATCGATTACGACTGGACTTTCAGCCCAGTGGTGAAATATGAATCAATCCGCACCGTGCTTGCTATTGCTGTGCAACAATACATGAGTATGGTACAGTTCGACATACAATCCGCATTTCTCCACGGCTCTCTTGACACCGAAATATATATGCAGCAGCCCCCGAGTTTTGAAGTCGGAAGCCAGCACCCACCAAGAGTTTTTCAACTTCTCAAAAGCTTGTATGGGTTGAAACAGTCAGGGCGAATCTGGAACCAGACGTTTCATGATTTTCTCATGAGACTCGATCTAGAGTCCACCGAGGCCGATCCATGTGTTTATATTTCAAAAACCGAGCCCTGCCTCATCATCATGCTGTTTGTGGATGATGGGATTGCCGCTTGTTCTTCACCGGCGCGCCTTGAAGCACTCGTCCTCTACATGGAGGAGCATTTTGCCATTACTCGCTCTAACGAGGACTAAGATGTGGGGCTACACATCCTTCGATTAAAAGCAGAGGGAGATATCATCATCCACCAGACCATGTACCTATGTCAAACCTTAGCCCAATTCAGATTTGGGGACTGTATCCCTCTAAGCACACTCGGCGGCCCTAATACCAAGTTGGATGACAACGCCAAAGAATTCTAACCTTCCTTTTCTTACACTGCCGCTGTTGGGTGTCTGCTCTATGTCCAGACCCTTGGCCGCCCTGACATCAGCTACGCGGTTAGCGTGATCGCACAATTTTTGGCGAACCCTCAGCGCCAACATTATTAAGCCATTACTCGCAACTTTCGCTACCTCGCGGGAACTATGCACCTCGCCCTGTGCTTTGCCAATGGCACTGATTTCTTGCTGCTCAAAGGTTACGGCGATGCTGATTACGCAGGCAATATTACCAACCAAAAGTCCCGCACCAGTACTCTATTGCTGCTAAATGGCACCCCCATCCACTGGTATGGCTGGGAACAAAACTATGTGGCCACCTCCACCACCAAATCCGAGTATATCGCGGCTGCCTCATCTACGAAAGACATCATCTGGCACCGTTGACTTCTCACAAACTTGTGGTTCAAACCACCCAGGCAACACGTTTGTTTTTTGATAGCTAGAGCGCTATCCGTCTGGTACACAACCCAGAGTTCCACCGACGAACAAAACATAGGGACGATGCGTACCCTTTTATTTGAGAACACCAAAACCATGGCGAAATAAACATCCAGTATGTACCTACAACGGACAAGCTAGCGGATCTGTTGACAAAAGCACTGCACCTTGACCGATTCTGGCTGCTTCGACAATCCATTGGGTTATTACCACTACCCGCCATCAAACTCAGAACTCAAGCGTTTGACCTCCTAACATTTCAGCCTGCCAGTGTTAGATACTACCGAACTGAGGGAGGGAGTTGAAAAGCTCCACAAATGACAAGGCAGATCCAGCTAGAACAGATGCTCGACAACCAGACAGGGTTGCTCATGTGTTTAGACACAAAACAAATCACTGTTCAGTAAATGATTGCAATGCTTAACAGAACTAACTAAAGTTGTTACGACCAGTGCTTTAAACCCGCGCACAGAAGATGTGCCGTGTGTGTATTTTCTGATTCTTACGAATATACAAAGAGAATTTCTCTCTCCTTTAGATTTACAGTGTGAGCTAAGGTGGAAACACCTAAGTGTCCTCTTCTATTTTTCACAGTGCAGGTCAGAATTATAGGTCCTTACTGCCAATAAGAATGATTTGATTAGGTTCTGTTGATGTCGGCATCATTTCCCATTAGTATGCACTGCTCATATGATTACTTTTTGGCCTAATCGATACAAGTGTAGACATGATGCTAACCCGTCGAGGAGAGTGAACACTGGATTCCAGTTGAAGAGAAATATCAGAGCGTAATCAGCCTAGTTTTGGATCCTTTCAACTTCATTCCCCGAAGTCTCTAGAAGCCACTGTGTTGACTGATGTCTAAAGAAAGCGCCACTCCAAAACACCACTATGATCACCACAATCAATGTCGAGACATGTCCGACCTGTACGGTACTCCGGCTCCGTGTACTGTCAAAGACCAGTAGCTACTGATATGCTGTCAGAGACGTGCAGCCAACATGTCCTCTTCGCTTACTCGGTGATGTCACATCCACCGCCAACTCACAATACGTGCACCGCTAGATTCCCAGCTCATGCCACAGCTCTCGCTTCCCAAACAAAGACTTCAAAGTCTTCCCAACGAAACGTCGTCGCACCGATACAGAAATACGCGAGGTGTATGGCAACAGCAGAAAGCAATAGCCAGGGCATCATCACAACCTGCGATGTAATGCGTCGAAGTCCAAATGCGCTCATGCCTTGTCGAAACTCCAACTCCAGGAGACAGTGAACAATCAATCCGAGACGATAATTGTCAGCTTTTCAAAACCTTTCAGAAGGACGTATCTCTAATGTAGCCCTTCTCCTAGTCAGGATCCTGTTCATGATCCGGTCAGCAAGAACCAACTCAACGCAGGTGACGGTGTTGATCACAAGAAATTGAGGCAACATGATGTTGAAAAGGTGACACCTTCAATAAGAAGGGAACAAATGCCAACCCAGAAGATCTCAGAAAACTCTATGTAGATGCGGAGGATCCAGATAAAGCCGTAATCTCACTGGAGACACTCACTAACCTGCACCATGAACAACGGTCGTGTAAGACAATGTAAATCCAAAGTCTCAGCATTATTCCCTCATGCTCAATCTCTCCATCTTATGAAGCCAAATTTAAACTGCAGCTGTCGCCAATTCTGTCAAGCATCTCAAAGACCCTCAAATCCAAAGCTAGTTCACAGATATGACAAGAAATGTTAAACGATCACTATCGACACAATATACTAAGACATAAAATATAATATAATAGGTCAAACCATTAGAAGCTTAAATAAACCCAATTTTAGCGCAGAGCACTCGTGCTGAGAGCAGCAGGAAAGCTCACCAAGCTTCACTACGCAACGGACATGGCGGTGCGAGTTAGCTATTGCCGAAAACTGAGAGGAAGCTATATTCAAAGCCTGAGACTCCGGTGGCGTAGGAAACTGAGCCCACGTTTCAGGTTGCAGAAGCCTTTAGTTCACGCGTAAAGTCAACGACCGCAATCACATCGCCAATCTCGTTGCTGAAGGTGATAAGCACTGTCGAGTATCAATTCTTAAATCATCGCACTCTTCAGCAATACTCCGCCTGGTCTAGAGAGACTAGTGCGGCATTTGGTTCTGCTGATTAGGGAAGCTTTATTTGTTTCCGCCCGTGCAAGACCTAAGAGTATTGGTCAATTGCATCTCCTGTTGCTCAGAGATCCTTTTTCCCACAACTTTGTTTTTGGAGACACAGTATCAGATATTCTATTGGCTTTTGTGTAATCGTAGAATAGGAGGATGAGGAATCTGGTTGTCAGTTGAACCAGGGCGGCGCTGGTGGGAGAACAGGGGTCGATTGTCGGCAGAGTTTCAAGGTCACTGGCAGCATAGAAAGAGAGAGATTGAGCGAACACGTGAGGAAGAATGGATGTGCCGCTCGATACTTACCATATCGAGCTCCAGAAGGTAGGCGGTAGTTTTGATGGCGCACATTGAATCAATGTTTGGAAGGTTTCTTCACCGGGTGTTTGTTTTTTAGATCCAGAATGCTGGGGTTTTAGGAAAAACTCAGATCCAAAATCGCATTTCGATCGCATTGTCGGATCCCTCAGCTTAAGAAAAATCTAGTGGAACTAACCGTAGGACTTAACATCTGGAACTTCGTCTGATCTCTTCTGGATTCGACGGCAAATAAAATTTTTTGAGAACCTGAATGAAACGTGCGCGTTACTGCGCGAGCTACAATTTTCGACGTCTATTAGTCTCCGGCACAGATCTTGTTTAGGAATTCCAAGATCCAAGATGCTCTTCTCTTGCAACTGGAAAAAATTTATGTTTTTGTCTTTCGCACGAGAATTGTCGTACTAGTGAACTGAAGGTTTCTAAAGTTCGATTCTCCTCTTCCGCCGTCTGTAGAAACAATAACCATGGAGTGCCGCGCTCACTTCCTTCAAAAATTAGGACACTTTTTTGTTGTATGGTATGATGATTCAGGTTGTCTAGGTCTTCCTGCACGACAACTTCATATTAGTATATTCAGAACATTCTGGTTGACACGATCGTTTCGTTGGAGAAATATTGACAATGTCGTGCTTATTGGTGGTTTTACTTGCAGCAATCCTCCCTTCTCTTGGCACCTCCACAACGAGTAAGTTAAACCACCCTGTTCTCACAAGAAAATTCCCACTGAGTGTAATGCTCACACCATGGACCTGACTTGCTGATGTCCTTCCAAACTGTGTTCAAGGTATACATTTCACACTAGTAATTAGTAATTGGGGACCTTGTGGTGGGTGTGGTGGCTGGGGTTACGAAATCTGAAGGGCGTCAGCGGTGATCGCTTGATTGATTTGGAATCATGGCTACCCATCACTGCGGCAGACCGCAGCGCCAACTGGAAGCATGCGGCTTTCCACAACGTGACGGCCATGATGGGAGCGGGTGTTCTCGCTTTGCCCAATGCCATGGTCTACCTCACATGGTATTAACTTCACTATATTTGAAAGCAATTCCTGTCGCGTTCTCTTATTTCCTCGCTTGCTCTGCCACCGTTTTCTCCAACATTTTGATAATGATGTGGGCGTTCTTGTAGGGGTCCAGGTATCCTAATGCTCATTCTGTCATGGATCATCACCCTCTTCACTCTCTGGCAGATGGTGGAAATGCACGAAGCTGTCCCGGGTAGGCGGTTTGATAGATATCATGAACTAGGCCAGGAAGCATTCGGTCCCAAATTGGGGCTATGGATCGTGGTCCCGATGCAATTAGTAGTCGAGGTAGGTGTGGACATCGTTTACATGGTGACCGCAGGAAAATCTCTGCAACACGCTTACTCCATCACCTGCGGCGACCACTGCCAGTTGCAGGACAGCATTGTCTTCTGGATCTTCCTCTTCGCCATCGTGCAGCTTGTGCTAGCCCAGCTGCCCAACTTCAACTCCATAGCTGCCATCTCGTTAGCTGCCGCCATCATGTCCATCAGCTACTCCACCATAGCCTGGGCCATTCCTGCTCACTATGGCCACACTCTCCCCGGCAACATCGAGCTACTGCAGCCGGTAAGCTACGACTTCCCGCCGTTCAAACCTGTCCAGCTGGTGCAAGCGGGAGGTTCCGCTGTACAAAAGGCTCCAGAAGATTTGTCAACAGCAGACCGGTGGTTCGGAGCTTTCACTGCCCTCGGAACAATCGCATTTGCCTATGCAGGGCACAACGTGGTATTGGAGATTCAATCCACGTTGCCTTCCACTCCACACGAGCCATCCAAGATCGCCATGTGGCGAGGGGTCAAATTTGCTTACGGAGTTGTGGCAATCGGCTATTTCCCTGTTGCGTTGATTGGGTATTGGGCTTACGGTAACCAAGTGACGGACGATATCATCACCTTCGTCTCACGGCCAACCTGGTTAGTGGTCATCGCCAATTTGATGGTGGTCGTCCATGTGATCGGAAGCTACCAGGTGATCAACTAATCTTCTTCACTCAAATTTCAAAACCTCGTCGTAACGTATTCCAATGCCGCCACCATGACACAACATCCTAGATTCAGCTGGTGGTCTTCCGAGTTGGACTGAAATGCCGATGTCTTTGCTAGATCTATGCCATGCCAGTTTACGACATGCTGGAATCAACCCTGGTGGGGCACTTGCGTTTCAATCCGTCGATGCTTCTTCGACTCGTCACCCGCTCTCTCTACGTCAGCTTCACCATGTTCGTCGCTATGACGTTCCCGTTTTTTGCTGCTTTGCTGGGCTTCTTCGGAGGATTTGCATTCTCACCGACCACGTACTTTGTAAGTTGCCGTTGCACTATTCCGCTCTTGTTAGTTCACCTCTGTTGCTTTCATCTCCAACGCTAACATCACCTGGACCTAATCTGCAGTTGCCTTCCATCATGTGGCTAATGATATACCGGCCGAGTCCCATGAGCTGGTCATGGATCACAAACTGGGTACTTACAAAAACCACCTCGTTCTTGTACATTCAGTCAAAGGATTGTAAGCTTCTAGATTGTAAGAATGTGAGACAGTTCCTTCCAGTACTCGGAGCATTGGATGACTGGGTTGCGTGGGAGTGAATGTGCACAGGCGGTGATCGTATTCGGCGTGGTGTTGATGTTTGTGTCGACCATCGGTGGTTTCCGATCCTTGATGACTGAAGCAGCCAATTTCCACTTCTACACATAGAAATCACTTCTGTTCTAAGTCTTCTAGATTCTTCCCGATTTATCACTTTCGTAGCAGTTCATGAATTGTGAACCTTGCTGGCACTCGATGCATGTGCTGGGTGCTTGTTGCTTTTTCCGGTTCAACTCTTTACGATTGACACCCACTTGATTTAGAAACTCATGTGTAGATAAACATCCATTTTATCTGAATTTTTTGCCTCTTTTACATTTGATGATTCATCACTTGCAAGGCTTTCATGAGTTCATAACATTCAGAACTTTGATAAGTTGATTTAAGCTAGGTTTCAATGCATATATCTTAATTTTATTGAAAATTGTTTAGATAATATTAACAGATTTTAGCATCGAAATATAATCTCTATGTCAATATCAACAAGCAATATTTTTATTTTAATATCAAAGTCTTTTTTCAACTATATTTTGTAATGTTTTTTTTTTCAACTTTTTTGAACATGCAGATGAAAAGTAGCTTTTAAGAAGTAAAAACCTTAATACTTTTTGTAAAAAATACAAACAAGGCTATTTATACTTGAATCATTTGGTGGTTCGTTTGGTTAGAATCATGGTCGTATGTAACTTAGTTTAAAACATGATCTACCAATACATACAATCATTAGTACTGAATATTGAAAGAAATGAATATTGGTTTAATTTAAGATGAATAATACTATGATAAGGGTATTTTAGTATAGAAAAAAAATACAATTTAGTCATATTCATATACTGAAATTGGCAATATAAAATCCACCAATGTAATAAATGTGGCCTCTAAATGCTTTGAAAAACCAATCTCCTGTAATGAAAGTTATAGCCACTAATTATTTTTACTAACTACATAATTAAAACACAATTAAAGAACTCATATTCTTATTGAAGTCAATTAAAAGTTAATTATCTACTGATTTAAGATGAATTTGAGAGAGTGAGACATCATTGTTGCATAAAGTTGTTGTAATTAAACTATAGAAATAAAAAAGATACAAATTTGAAGACTCAATAAGTTACTTTCATATACCAAGAAATTAATCACTATAATTAAAAAATTCTTTATTAGGAAGATTTTTATTATAAAATATAAATCTAGTTAGTTCAAACTTAGAATGTTATATAATTTTAGCAATAAAAAAAAAAAAACATAAGTTTAGATTAGCTAACAAATTAGAATAAAATTTAAGGCTATCTTTTATACAATTCTAATTATCTTTAGCAACATTCAAACTTTTCACCATCTACCTCTACGCTTAGCTCTATTCTTCTATAGCTCCATACACCATATCTAAATATGCAAACCTTGTAGTTTCTATCATTCAGCCATATCTTTCTAACACAGTTTTTTTAATATTTTTAATTTCTACTTATGTCAAGTTCTACAACACTGTGCAAAACAAAACCAAAGGTAAGGTATGAAGCAGACCAATTCTATAAAGGCATCTAGCAAATTTTGGCATAGTCTTTAAACAGTGTCTAAAAACACATAAATTGAACCTACACTTATTCTACAATATTTGAATTTTGTGATTTTGGAGAAATGGATTGGTCTACATTTTGTATATATTAGATATAAATTTAAAAAGTAGAAGATTCTAATACCATTGAAGAAGTCCAATAGTATATTTTAGACAACCTTACTATGTCGTTTATGGCTTTTTGTATTAAATATAATATACCACATCTATATTTTATTTTCTTAAATAGAAAAGAAACTAATTACCTTACGGTATTGTCTTTAATATGCCAAAGTAAAGTTGCCTATAGATGACATACTTCCTAGCAATAGTAGCACATTGATTGTGAAAACTTGAGATTTATAAGCAACAAATCATTATAGTAAACACACATGTAAAATTATATTGAAGAATTAGATAAAGGAATAAGTATTATAGACATACATATTTATCTAGATAAGTTGTATTAGGTAGAAGGTAAATACATGTAGATTTGATAATATCTTATAGCGAGGCTTTTTAGAAGCTTTATAGATGCAGATTTGACTTTATATATGTTTGTAGTTGATTGATAGATTAATAACTTAGGCAATAAGTTGGTCACATGTCACACATGTTGGCAACTTATAATATAAATTGGTTATATAGCGTATATATAAGAAACTTATCTTACAAGTTAGATACATATTAAAGGTTCTATAAAATATTGTTATGTAATTCCGAGTTAGATAGTATATTGTCAAGGACAAGAACATGATAAAAAAAAATAAATAAGTGAGACTTCTTTCAAAGAAAGATGACAAAATAGAAATAATTAGATGTGTATATTAAAAAAGAAACTGGAATGGCTATTGCTAAAAGCCAAGAAAACTAGAGACCCTTGAAACTAGACTAGAAGCAAGAAAGGAGTTGACAAGAGTGAAGAAGGCTTCACTCTTGTCTCTACATATACTATCTAACTAGAGGTTATGTGGCGATGTTCTATAGGACCTCCAATATGTGTTGACTTTGTAGGACACATGCCTTGACATACAAGGCAAGTTTTTCTACGTATGGACCACATTGTTAGCTTGGTCTTCAAACTAACAACATGTGTGGTACATGGCCAACTTGTTGACCACGTTTCTAATCCAAAAAGTCAATTAAAGTCACCTATAAAGTCAAAGCATCATCTATAAAGCTTCTAAGAAGCTTTCATAGCAAATGTTATAGAATTAACATACTTTTATCTACTTTTACTTACTTCTACCTATTTATATATGTAATTACAGGCTTACATGCATATGTCCATGACATTACCCTCCCTTCTAGGGACGAGTTCCACGAGGAATGGTCATCATATGTTGAAAAAATCTATGATGCGATGAATTGTATTTGCCACATACTTTGATTTTTTTTCTCTTCGAAGATGATTGATAGGGCCTCTCAACCATCGGTAGTGTCCCATACTAGGGTGGAAAGACCACCCAATTATTTGATTGTCGTTGAGCCCTTCATAACTTCCTTCGAATAAAACATTTGGAACAACGTCAGGAATTGTTCCTACCTCTAACAAAATCACCAAACATCGGGAGTCCCTTCCAAGGTCGTGATACCAAACGCGTTGTATCCCACCATCTATTCGAGGAAGAACATGTCGTTCTTGAAGATCTTCATCTCGATTGTATCATCTTGAAGGTTGTAACAATCGTAATGTCTTATCCAATAGGTCAGCAAATAAAGGTTCTTGAGTCAAATCCGCTAGTTGTTGGTTCTCTATCTCTTGAGTGTCACAACTATAAAGAAGCTACAAATAAGGATTGAAAGTAGAATGTTATCTTGCTTAGATCTTGTTTCTTTTATAAGGAAGGTTTTCATCTTGATTTTGATAGATGTTGTTGATGAAAAGCCTCCACCACCTTTGCTACATTTGTAAGATTCTTTACTGGCTTCCTTGTGCGTTTATTAATATCATATCTGTGCCAATGGATAAGATATTCTAATTTATTTTGGTGCCACCTTGAATCTAAGACTTCTTCCACTTCAAACTCTTCATTATTATCCTCTTCTATAGAAAGAGGTGGAGCTTGTCTTCTTCTTGGTATGTCCATAGTCTTGTATGATTCAAGAAAAGACACGTGGAATACTGGATGGATTTTTATTGACTATGGTAGGTATAAACAATATACAACTGGATTGATTTGTGCAGAAATAAAAAATGATCCAAGCCTTCGATAGTCCAATTTGTCACAAGGATGAGTGGTCTTGATATTGCCACAAAGTAACCACACCTTATCATCCATGTGGAATGGTGGTTGTTCCTTTCGATAGACATTTGCATTGACCTTTTGTTGTTCTTGAGCTTTTCTTAACTACGACTTCATCGTTGCATGTAGCTTTGACAAATGAATTGTCAAATCTTTTGCAACAGGATTATCAACTTTTGAAAAGTCAAAAATAGCAAATCATGGATGATAACCATAATTAATAAAGAAAGGTGTTTGTTTTGTAGAAGAATATACTGTATTATTGTAAGTAAACTCTGCTAATGGCAAAAGAGTTGTCCAATCATCTTGTTGGTAGTTAATACTACATCTTAAATACTGCTCCAAAACTTAATTAATACGCTTCATTTGTCCATTAGTTTGAGGATGGAATACTGAAGATAGTTTTATATCCACTTTTAGAATCTTAAAAAGAGTCCGCCAAAATCTTGATACAAATTGAGTTCTCATATCTGATATAATATCTTCTACTATCATGAATATATGATATAATATATCAAATATAGAGTCATAAGAACTTGAGATTGGAAGATCCGTGATGAAATCCTTAGAAATAGAAGACCATGGTTGTTTTGGAATGAATGATGGTTGAAGAAGTCCGTAAGGTCAATGACAAAGAGTTTTTGATCTCGAGCAAATATCACAAGATTGTACAAAATCTTTGACTGCTTTCCACATTTGAGGCCACCAAAAGTCCTTGGATATTACTTCCAAAGTTTTATTGTATCCAAAATGTCCTGCTGCTGGAAAGTCATGACAAACTTGAAGAACACGTAATTGAGCTTCACCTTTTGGAACATATAGGCGTCTTTTAAAATATAGTAGATTGTTTTTGAATTCAAACTTGAAAGTATCATTAGACTTTGAAGGATTTCCCTTAATATCATGAATAAGAGGATCAGAAGACATACTTGACCAAACTTTCTTGATGAAAGTTGAATCAACACTTAGTGTTGATTTCATTGCTCAAACA
This sequence comes from Physcomitrium patens, assembly GCF_059467195.1. NCBI lineage: Eukaryota > Viridiplantae > Streptophyta > Bryopsida > Funariales > Funariaceae > Physcomitrium > Physcomitrium patens. Next base: position 8,192,059 of record NC_143426.1, read on the forward strand.
TGAAGATGCTCTCGCTTCAAGAGAATTATTTGTTGTTGATCAAAAGTACCATCTCCATCCTTTGGTGCAAGGTAAGATTGTCTAGAAAGTACATTTGACAAACCTTGTTTTTTTTCTAATCAATAAGTGATCTTAAATTTGGATCTTAATAAAGACATACTCTAACGGGCTTGGCGACAATTCAAAACACGTGCTGACATAAAATATTCAAGGTTCTTGTGATCTGTATACATTGCGACTGGGTTAGAAGCACCTTCTAGATAATGGCACTATTCTTGAAACAAATCCATGATTGGAAGAAGTGCTTTGACGTGGATCTTATAGTTGATCTCGGTTGTTAAAAATTTTCTGGAATGAAAAGCTTTTGGATGAAGTTTATCATCTGTTTTCATTTATGACAATACGACACCCTAAGTAAAGTCTGATGCGTCTATTTCCATAAAAAATGGCTATATAAGAAAAATCGACACTATACAAGATTTGTGCAGAAACAAAGGCTGTCTTCAAAGCTTCAAATATTACTTCTGTTTTTTGATTCCATTGAAGTTTGTCTTTACAAGTCAAACATATAAGTGTAGCTGCAACTTGAGAGAAGTCTTTGATGAAGATCCGATAGTAGTTGGCAAATCCCAAAAAGTATTGGACATCTCTTACTATTTTTAAGATCTTCCAATCTATAATAGTTTGAATTTTTTTAGGATCCATTATAAGTCTATCATTTAAAATCATGTATCCCAAGAAGTCGACTTGAGTAGTATAAAATATACACTTTTCTATCTTAGCATAGAGTCCCGCATCTCTTAGTTTTTGTAATACATGACAAACATGAAGTTCATATTCATCTATGTTCTTAGAATAGATTAAGATGTCGTCTAGGTAACAGACAACAAAATCATCTAAAAAATTCCAAAAGACATCATTCATTAGATGTTAGAATGCATATGACATTGTATTCGAAATGACGTTGAACTCAAGGAGTATATTGAAGAGAATCCAACTACTATTGGTATGACGTTGTATTCGAAATGTCCATACCTTGTCTGAAACACAGTCTTCTATTCATCTCCTTCTTTGATGAGTACCAGATTGTATGCTCCTCATAGATCTATTTTTGTATAGATCTTAACTTGATTCAACTGATCAAGGAATTCAGATATCAAAAGTAGCGTATACTTAATTTTGATAGTAATTTTGTTGAGTCCTCGATAATTGTCACATATCCGTAATGATCCATCTTTTTTCTTCACGAATAGAATTAGAGCTCCTACTAGAAATTTGGAATGGCGTATGAAGTTCTTGGCCAAATTCTCTTCAATATACTCCTTGAGTTCAGCCAACTTATTTTGAGATAAATTATAGATTAGTCCAAACGACAATTGTACTTCTTCTTGAAGGTCAATTGAGTAGTTATAAGAATGATGTTTTGAAAGAGTATCCGCATTCTTCTTCTCAAATACATCTTGAAAATCTTGATATTGGCTTGGAATGCCACTTAAAGTCTTTCCACCAATAGAAACAGGTGTGGCATTAATAACAGAAGGTGATCCTTCTTTTGCAACATATAAGAAAGCTCTTGCACCTACAAATATAGGTTTAATTATATTAGACTTATGACTTTCTACTTGATTAACTATGCTCTTAGTTATACTTTCAGAAAAGTCAAGACTATGAGAAGTCCAATCTATTTTAGGATTATATTTTTCTAGCCATGATAAACCTAAAATGACTGGATTAGAAGGAGATCTAATGATATTAAATATTACAAAGCTACTATGACCATTAGTTATTATTTCTATAGGAAGGATTTCATGAGTAACATCTCCTGAAGACAACAGATGACCATCTAAGACTTCTACATGAACAGGTTTAGTTTTCTTCACTAAAAGTATGCTATGTCTTTTAACAAATTCTTCATCTAACAAACATATTGAGGCTCCTGAATCTAGCAAGGTAGAGGCTTTGTAATGTTTAGATCCTAGAATAATATTTATCGTAAAACATAAAGATGGTTCTGAAGAGAAGATAGGACCTTCACTAGGCGTTGTACAAGGTTTCAACCGCACGGTTCCTATTGTAGTTGGATAAATTCGTTTTTCGACATGCTATCTTCTTTGATCGCCATACTCCTGATTTAATAGTTGCGTCACTTCTTTGGACAATGTTGAAGAGTGTGCTTAGGTTCTACACAATATAAGCACAATCCTTCCTAACGACGATGAGTCTTTTCTTGCTCAGTAAGAGGTTTGAAACGTACCACATTAATTTGTATATCCTCTACTTCCAAATATATGTGTTGAAAAGATGTTGGTGTTGCCATTGAATTATAGTAACGTTGAGGTCCACTTGTACAGTTCTCAGATCAAAATTCAAAAAGATGATTGTCACACTTCATAGCAAAGTCAATTATTTGAGTCAATGTTTGAGGATCAAGTAAGTTGAGTATTAATTTTTTTACCTCATATTGTAATCCGTAGAGAAATTGGCTAATAAATGCAACATCATTTCATTTGATATCAGTTACAAGTTATCAAAATTGTGAAGCATACAACGTTACTGATTGATTATCTTGTCGCAAAATATGAATCTTATTGGTTGCAATACAAATTGCATCATGTTTTCCATGCATGGATCAAACCTCTGCCAAAAAAGCCTCTAGATTATCTAGTATTGGATCTCGTCGTTCAAGAAAAGATGAAAACCATGATAATACTGAACTCGAAAGAAACATATCAATGAATCTAACTTGAGATCCTAAAGTTAGATAGCTTTGGAGTTGAAGTTCAATCACAAGTTGTACTTGATTGATAAATCCTCTAAACTTTGATCTGGTGCCATCAAACTTCTTGGATAGGGCAATTCTTGGTTTTCTAATACTAGAAGGACATTCCACCACAAGAGAAGGGACATGATTTGGTGCAGATGTTGAAGCAGCTCCAATCATTTCTTTCTCTTCACTTTTTACCAATCTTGTTGCTCCTTGTGGTGGTAAATTGAGTTGATGCATGGCAAGCATTAACTCCATCAATTGCTCTTACATTTGTACCATTGTACTCTTTATTTTAGCAAGTTCTGTCATGATAACACTTAAAAAAGAAAAGATGTCTAATATCGCTCAAGACAAATAAAAGAGAAGACTTGAGAACAAAAAAAATACAAAGGACAATATCAGTTTAAAAGAAGCTAATCCGCAACTTCTAATATGCTTATGTCTTATCAAGAGAAAGGAATAATCCACTCTTAATCAAGATTAGACAAAGCTTTGATATTGTAAGTGTACTCTTATCAATCTGTCAACGACAAGAACATGTTAAAAACAAATAAATAAGTGAGACTTCTCTCAAAGAAAGATGACAAAATGGAAATAACTTGATATAAATATTAAAAAAGAAACTGGAATGGCTATTGCCAAAAGCCAAGAAAATTAGAGACCCTTGAAACTACATTGGAAGCAAGAAAAGAGTTGACAAGAATGAAGAAGGCTTCATTCTTGTCTCTATATATATTATTTAACTAAGGGCTATGTGGCAATATTCTATAGAACCTCCAATATGTGTTGACTTTGTAAGACACATGCCTTGACTTACAAGGCAAGTTTTTCTATATGTAGGCCACATAATTAGCTTGGTCTTCAAGCTAACAATATGTGTGGCACATGGCTAACTTATTGACCACGTTTCTAATCCAAAAAGTCAATTAAAGACACCTATAAAGTCAAAGAAGCATCAATGAAGCTTCTAGGAAGCTACCATAATAAATATTATAGAATTAACTTATTTTTACTTACTTTTACTTACTTCTATCTATTTATACATGTAATTATTAGCTTACATGTATATGTCTCTGACATATGTATAGAAGCAAGAGAGAAGTCTTCTTCACTCTTATTAATGTCTTTCTTATTCTAAGTTTAATTTTAAGAGACTCTAATTTTCTTATTTTTAGAAATAGCCATTCTAGTTCAATATCATACCATCTTTGAGTGATTATCTATTCTTTTTTAAATGACACAAGAGTGTCATAATCTTTGATTCTTTAAAATTTATGTCTTTGATACTTTGATAAAAGTGCAAATTAATTATTTTAATTTTTTTCAAAAGTAGATTATCCTACTTATTTTATTTTATTTTGAAGGTTATAGACTATCTATCTTTAAACTAATATTTTAGTTTTTAAGCATTGATTTTTTTCTTAAAAGATAGATAGTCTTTTCTTTTTAAAAAATATTAATATTTGTATAAATATTAATATCATATATTTTTTATAAAAAGAAAAAATTATCCATCTTTTCCTTTAACATTAATTATGGAATTACTATCTCTATATCCATAAAAGAAGTCAATAATGAATTTCAAAGTCTATGCCAAAAAGTTGTACAATTCAAAGAAACAAACAAATAAAGTTCATAATTGAATTTGAGAAGTCTTCTTACTACAAGTATGAAGAAGGCAAGAATAAGTGTACTAAAAAAGTTTGATGGAACAAGATCAAAGTTTTGAGGATTTTTACAATAAGTGAAGCTCTATCTAAGCTTGCATCTATTCTAATATATTGATCGATTTACTCAAGTTAAATTTATAGGAGGACTTCTATTTGAGAATATTTTTTCTTGATTTGTATCTTTAATAGAAAAGATTTATAACTCATTTATGATTTAAATTCATATGTAGAAGTGTTTATGGCAGTATTTGAAGAAAGTGATTAAAAAAAGATAGCAAAGATCAAAATTTTATCTTTATGAAAATGATTATATTCAGCCACTATATATGTTGTTGAATTCCAAAATCTTACTTACAATGTAGATTGAAATGATATAGTCCTTATCAATCAATTTCAATATGGATTAAATAATAATGTCAAAGATTTATTGTTGTCAATGCTAAGAGCAGATTCATTACAACAATTTATTATTCAAGCCATTGCCTACAAGAATTGACTCTTCAAAAGAGCCAAGAACAAAAGTTATGTCATGCACATATAGAAAACTTGCCTTGCAAGTTAAGATATGTATCTAGCAAAGTGAACTTGTGTTAAAAGTTGTATAGAATATCACTATGTAGCTTCTAATTAGATAGTATGTATGGAAGCAAGAGTGAAGTTTTTTTTTTCACTTTTATCAATATCTTTCTAGTTCTTAGTCTTATTTTAAGACTTTTTAATTTTTTGTCTTTGAAAATAGTTATTCTAGTTTAATATGTTACCATCTTTAAGTGATTTTTTAATCTTTTTGAATAACATAAGACTATATTGATTTTTTTTTTTTTTGAGATTCATATCTTTGGCACTTTGTGAAGAATATTAACTTATTATTTTTATCTTATTTTAGAAGTAAGTAGATTATTTTATTTCTATTATTATATTTTGAAGGTTATAGACTATTCACCTTGAAATAAATAATTTAGTTTTTTAATATTGATTTTTTTTTTAAAGAGAGTAGATTATCTCTCTTTATCAAAAAATTTATTTGATATTAGAGGTTATAGATTATCTTCTTTTAATCTAACTTTTTAAATTTATTTGAATTATTTATAGAAAAAAAATCATAGATATTATATTGATAGAAATAAAAATAGATTTATAATTATTGCTAATCTTTACAAAATTGTCAATACTTTAAGAGTAAAAAACTAGCATATTTCTAATGTGAATCATAGAAATCCAAAGTCTATGTTAAAAAGTTGTCCACTTAAAGGAAGCAAGTAGATCAGCCTCATAACCAAATTCAAGAAATTTTTCTTCTACAAGCACAAGAGAGGCAAGGATTAATATGCTTAAGAAGTTTAATGGAACAAGATGAAAATTTTATTCAATAAATTGAGCTTTATTTAAGCTTGCATCTATTTAATAAGCTAATAGATTGACTTGGATATATAGGTACATTTTTAGTAAAAAGTGCTCTCTTTTATTTTATACTTTTGATAGAAAAAGATTCATGACTATTCTATGATTTGAATTCATTCTTAAAAGTATTTATGGCTACATTTGGAAAAAGTGATCAAGAAAGAGTAGCAAAGACCAAGCTTGTATTGCTATGACAAAGATCATGATTAGCTAGTACATATGCTGCTGAATTCCAAAATCTTGCTTGTAATATGGATTGGAATAACAAAGATTTTATCAATTAATTTTAATATGAGATAAAAAAATAATTTCAAAGATTTATTGTTGGTAATATCAAGAGAAAATTCATTAAGGCAATTTATTGCTCAAGCTATTGCATGGAATAATCGATTCTTTAAAAGACTATCAAGGATATGAATCTTAAAAAAAAAATCGCAATATAAGCTTATGTCACTCAAAAAAACTAAGAAATCATTCCAAGATGATATAATATTAAATTATAATGGCTATTGCTAAAGACAAAAAGAGTAGAAAGTCTTGAAATAAGACTAAAGACAAGAAAAATATTGATAAGAGTGAAGAGGATTTTACTCTTGCCTCTATATATACTCTCTAATTACAAGCTATATGGCAATATTCTATAAGACCTCTAATATGTGTTGACTTTACTAAAAACATGGCTTAACTTCTACAAAAAGTTATTTATATGTGGGCTATATATTTAGCTTGTTTTATAAGCTACTAATACATGCAATACGTAGTTAACTTGTTGACTAAGTTTCTTGTCTATTAATTAATTATAAACATGTATAAAGTCAAAGTATCATCTATAAAGCTTCTAAAAAGTTATTCTAAAAGATATTATGAAATTAATCTATTTTTATCTATTTTTATCTAATTATATAGATAATTATTAGAATAAATATGCATATCTGTGGTATTTTTTTTTTTTAGGAATAAGTTCCATAAAGAGCAATTATCATCTTATATAGAACTTACAATTCTTTATCTTAATTTTGATAGCTGTTTTCAATAAAAAAAACTTCAATCTTCTTTGTTCCATTTGTAATATTCTTTGTTGGCTCCTATGTGTATTCACTAATGTTATATCTATTGTCGGGGTAGAAATAATTTGCCTCAAGAAAGCACTAAGCTCCTGGTTGTCACTAATTGTTCAATCAAATCTTGAGATAAGAAAGACCAAGTTTATATATATGTATATGTCACCTTTAGGAGAAATTATACCAAACATATAAGTCTTAAATTCCCAAAAACACCCAAAATATGATAAAAAATTCTAAATCCTTATATGTCCTTATGGGATATTATTTCCAAACTTCAAAAACTCATATCTTCTAATTGGACCATTCAAACACACTCAAATTTTACATAAAATGCTGATTTAATTCTAAAAACTACCAAAACAAATTTCAACTGCAAATTCATTGTGGATCTTAAGATATTGCCAAAATCCTAACAATAGCTTCAAATCCTAGTTTTTATACACCTACGTATAATTTTCTTCATAATTCACAAACTAAACACTCAAATATCATAAAATTTATATATATAGTTTTTTAATATATTATTCTACCTTCTCCATAAGATTTGAGCCAAAAATTCATTTGGAAACTCAAGATATGGATCCAACGATTACTATGAATAAAATCACTCGTTTATTGCCTTTGATTTGGATGCATTGACTTCCACTCTCTATAACTTCTTCATCCAAACTTCAAATATAATATTTCTTTCATAAAATATGTAAGTCATGAAAACACCATTCTAGCCGCACCTTTTGATCTCCAAAAACTATCATAAAATTCTTTATATGCTCAAAAGAACAACAATATATCTTAAAATGATACCTTAATTTCAAATAGCTACATCTTCTTTATTTTGATTCCAAATTCATTAATTTTTGTACCCAAATTATAGTTCAAATCCTAAACCTTACAACTTTAGCTTTTGATTCTCGAATGCTCTTCTGAGGTTGCTAGAAACTCTTCTTATGGTTGCAGACCTCCTCCTAAAAGCCTATTAGGCATGGCCTTTGACCAATAGGAATGAAGATCTTCACCCTATGCCTTCATCCATCCATACTTTACCTTCATCCCTCTAAACAAGCTTCTTTATAGTTTATCTTTAACTTTAAGCTCCAATCTTCTCTTATAACTTTATTCTAAATATCTAAATCCTAGATAATTTAAATACTATAATAAAAATAAGTAAACCTCAATTTTTTTATTTTTTTTACATCAATTCTCTTTATATTAACTATTCTAATAACTACTCTAATATATATCAAGACTTATAAATATGTTGTATGTTTTAATTGATTTTTAGAAATTATAAATAATTATAGTATGATATCCTACCAATGAATAAGATATAATAATCTATTTTGGCACCACTTTGAATCTAAGCCTTCTTCTACTTCAAAATCTTTATTATTATACACTTCTATAGAAAGAGGTGGCATTTGTCTTCTTCTTGAGATATTAACTATCTTATATGGCTCAAAAAATATATATGTAGAATATAATATTGTGTTGTAGTTTGGATACCATATAAAAATAATGTACATATATATTTAATATATAATTTATTATACAATATAGTAAGAGCCATATTATTAGATTTTAGTTTGTTACAAAATATAATTAGATTACTACTTGAAGTAGGTAGTTTAAAAAAGGCTACTATTAAGATTAATTTTATGATGATAATAGTTTTTATATATTTAGAGCTACCATTATTAGACATTGGTAACTCTTAAAATCTTATTTTATTTTTTTATATGATATTTAGAGTACATATTATGTAAAAATTATTAAAAAAAGAATTAAAGAAGGATTTTTATATAAAAAGAGATAGTTAGGCTAATCATATGGATGAATAGAGATGGATGATAAAAATCTCTATTTCTATTGGCCAAAATTCATATCCAATGGACTTCAAGGAGGCTTCCTGAGGCCTTATTAGAAATTAGGATTATTTTTTTGAAACTATTTGAATATCAAAGATAAAAATCATAAAGTTTAAGATTTTGGATATGGTTTTGGTAAATTTTTTGTGTGATTTGGAGTTTTTTTAAAAGAGATATAGGCGCTCAAAGTTAAGGTGTTGATTTTGTATCTATCATTCTTTGAGGCATTGGACAAGTATATAAAGGACTTTTCAAGATCGGATTATAAGATTAGAAAGTTGATTTAAAAGACTACATTTTGCTTATAAAAATTGAAAGGTTTGAAGTTGATTTAGAAGAGCAATGACTTCTTGAAGATAACCCTTTTAAATTGGAATTTTTGAAGAACTAATTTCATGAGGGATTCGATTTTAGCCATATCTTGGGCATTTGGATAAATTTTTTATTAAATTTTTTTAAAAATTTATATTATTATGTTATAAAAGTTTATACCAAATCTTTTAGCATTTGAATTTTTAATTTTTGAGATAAAAAGAAAATAGTACTTAAGTACTTGTAAATTGGGATTTAGAGCACATGCTAGGATTCTTAGAATGCCAGATGTTATATAGTAGATTTATGGCTCACTATTTTTTGTGATAAATCTTAAGGATAAATACTATATTATCTAGGAATTTTTAAAAATTTAAATAATTGAATCAAGAGATATAAAATTTTAAATTTAAGAAAAAAAATCTTTTAAAAAAAAAGATTTGGATCTCTTATCTAGTATTTATCACAAAAATCTTATATAGTATTTATCCTTAGCATTTTATGCAAAGTAAAGGGATTTTTGGAAGTCAAGACTTTATATATATATATATATATATATATATATATATATATTGAAGAGAGAGATATGAAGCTATAAAAAGATTATGATATAAAGATGGATTTTTAAAAGAAGATTATGGATTTTCTTTCGAATTATTAAAAATCTAACTTATTCGCAAATGGTTAGTTATGATTTGGTATAGCAAAGGATTTTAGGAAATTTCTAGATGCTCTAAAAATCCTTATATATAAATCGTATTAAATATAAAATTATTTTATTAATAAAATATCTTTCCATATTATTATATTTATTTTTCTTCTATAATAAGAATATATCACTTATTGAAGCTTGATCAATAAATTAAAACTAAAGTTTCTATAGCCAAGTATGTGAGTCCCATCAATACATCTTAATTGAAGAATTGGTTAAAAATATAATTTTAAATCATTTTATTATATAAATATTAAAATTAAAGTCTTAATTTAGAAATATTTATAAGTTATAAAAGCCTTATTAAAAGAAAAATAATAAAAATAAAATCTTAATAAGACTTAGAGATAATTATCTTAGTTGGTTTAGTATTTTTATTTATTGTTAAGTATTAAAGATTACTTATTGAGACCAATATCTTTATTGATCTTTTATCTACATGTATTACTTATAATAAGTCTATTAATGATTAGTTAGTAGTTAGAAGAAGCATAAAAAAGAACTTCATGTCTTTTTAATTAATTATATAAAAAATAGGATTTTTAGTGGATTTAAATTGATTTTATTACTATAAAAAATCATCAAGATAGGAAAATATAGCCTTTAATACATATCAGAATTATAAAAATATCATAAGAGTTTTTGGTATTTATTTTGAATTTATTTAGAATTATTTAAGAATTTTTAGAGAAGGTTTCAAGACTTTGGTAAAATTAAGTTTTACTACCTTGAAAGCCATTATGAAAAAATAAAACAAGATTCGAAGGCCATACAATGTCCTTAGGATATTTGGATGTTTTTAAATACCATAGCAAATTCAAAAATGAAAAATTATCTTTTTTATTAATAGAAAATAGAAGGACCAATAGCTAGTCTAGACTTTGTAGAAAGAGATGTACACAAGTCTCATATGGGTTGTAGCACCTTGAATAGAATTAGGAAGATAAGATTAAGACCTTGTGGCCTCTCTTAAAAATCTATATATATTACATGTGAGCCTTGGTGAGGCTCAAACCTTTTATCTATAAGTAAATTAATTTTGAAGTAAATTATTTTTACTTAATTTATTAATTATTTACTTCTTTTCTTTAAATTATCATAACTTATTTATAATAATTTGTATTTATATGTTTTTTAGTTCATTAAAAATATAATAAAATTACCTATCTAAAAATATATTTTTTAATATTTAAATTTATTTTTTATTAGATAAAAAATCAATAAATAAATTATAGAATATTTTTGCTATATGAAATTATTTGATTGTACAATTCTTACTTATTTTATGTTATTTTTTATTCTTATTTATTGCATCTTTTAATTTATATCACCAATTACAAATGAATCCTAATTGAAGCTATTTTATAATTTGAGTTGAGGGAGAAATTTATCCTTACAAAATACCTAGTGTATTTTTAGATTATAAATCATGCCATATAATAACATGATGGAATTTCATAGACTTCAATTGATGTAATTGATAAGCAATATAATTGAATTATTTATAAATAAAAAAAAGTCCAAGCCTACAATAGTCAAACTTATTATAAAGACAAGTAGTCTTGATATTGCAACAAAATAATCATACTTTGTTACCTATATTAAATTGTGGTTGTTCCTTGCAATAAGCATCCATATTAATCTTTTGTTATTTTTGACCTTCTTTTAACTATACCTTCATTGTTGCATATAGCTTTGATAAACAATTTATCAAATCTTTTGTTGTAGGATTATCAACTTTTGAAAAGTTGAAGGTATCAAATTGTAGATGATGTTTCGGACATACGCATGTAAGCCAGTAATTACATATATAAATAGGTAGAAGTAAGTAAAAGTAGATAAAAGTAAGTTAATTCTATAATATTTGCTATAAAAACTTCTTAGAAGCTTCATAGATGCTGCTTTGATTTTATAGATGTCTTTAATTTACTTTTTGGATTAGAAATGTGGTCAACAAGTTGGCCATGTGCCACACATATTGTTAGCTTGAAGACCAAGCTAACTAAATGGTCCATACGTAGAAAAACTTACCTTGTAAGTCAAGGCATGTGTCCTACAAAGTCAACACATATTGGAGGTCCTATAGAACATCGCCACGTAGCTTCTAGTTAGATAGTATATATAGAGACAAGAGTGAAGCCTTCTTCACTCTTGTCAACTCTTTTCTTGTTTCTAGTCTAATTTCAAGGGTCTCTAGTTTTCTTGGCTTTTGGCAATAGCCATTCCACTTTCTTTCTTAATATACATGTCAAGTTATTTTTATTTTTTCATCTTTCTTTGAGAGAAGTCTCACTTGTTTATTTATTTTTATCATGTTCTTGTCCTTGACAGATGATAATTATAATTAATAAAGAAAGATATTTTTTTAGTAGAAAAATGAATTAAATTATTCTATATAAACTTTACCAATGGCCAAAGTATTGTCCAATCATCTTGATGATATTTGATGGTATACTTCAAATAATGCTCTAGAATTTAATTCATCTATTTTATTTGACCATCATCTTAAAGATAAAAAGCTAAAAAAAAATTTATATCTATTTTTAAAATCTTAAAAAAGATTCTCTAAAATCTTGATACAAATTGAGTTCTTTTATTTGATATGATATCCTTAGGCAATCTATGATAGTATTAGATGTTATAAAAAAAAAAGCTTAGTCATTTTTTCACTTGTGATAGATTTTATACATTGTATAAAATATGCCACCTTGATAAAATGATCTTTTATTACAAATATAGAATTATGTAAATATAAGATTGAAAGGTCTATGATAAAATCTATAGAAACAAAAGACCATAGTTGTTTTAGAATAGGTAATGATTAAAGAAGTCCATAAGGTTTATAACAAGGAATTTTCGATCTTGAATAAATATCATATAATTATATAAATTCTTTAACTATCTTTTATATTTGATGCCACCAAAAATCTTTCAATATTAGCTCCAAAGTCTTATTGTATCTAAAATATCTAGCTATTGAAAAGATATGACAAACTTCAAAAATACGTAATTATATTTTTTCTTCTAGAATATATAATTATTTCTTAAAATAAAATAGATTATTTTAAAACTTAAACTTAGAAGTATCATGAGACTTAAAATAATTATTCTTAATATCATAAATAAGAAGATCAAAAGACATACTTAATTAAATTTATTTGACAAAGATTGAATCAATAGTCAATGTTGATTTTACTACTCAAAGATGAAAATTCTTTAGCTTAAAAAAAATTATTCTTTGTTGATCAAAAGTTACATCTCTTTTTTTTGGTATGAGATAAAAATATACAAAAAAAGTATCTCACAAACCTTGTTATTTTTTGGATTGATAAATAATCTTGAAATCAAATCTTAATAAAGACATACTCCAACAAACTTGGCAAAAATTCAAAATATATGCCAATATAAAGTATTCAAGGTTCTTTTTATCTATATACATAATAAATAGATTCAAGATATCTTCTAAATAATGATTCCATTCTAAAATAAATCCATGATTTCAAAAAGCTCTTTCTTATAGATTTTATAATTAATCTTGGCTATTAAAAATTTATTGGAATGAAAAGCTATCAAGTAGAGCTTGTAATTTTCTTCCATTTGTGTCAAAATGACACCTATAGTAAAGTCTAATACATCTATTTCCATGAAGAATATGTTGAAAAAATTGATGCAATATAAAATTGATGCAAAAATAAATGTTGTCTTTAAGATTTCAAAAGATACTTTAGCTTCTTTACTCTACTCAAGTTTATCTTTATATATCAAATATATAAAAAGAGCCAAAATTTGAGAAAAAATCTTAATAAAGTTCTTATAATAATTGATAAATCTCAAAAAATATTGCACATTTTTTATTGTGCTTGAAATCTTTCAATTTTTAATAGTATGAACTTTCTTTAGATCCATCATTAGACCATCATTGAAAATAATATATCCTAGAAAGTCAAATTGAGTAGTATAGAATACATACTTTTCTATCTTGGCATATAATCCTACATCTCTAACTTTTTGTAATACATAACAAATATGAAGTTCATATTTTTTTGTATTTTTAGAATAGATTAGAATGTTGTCTAAATAATAGACAATAAAATCATCAAGAAACTCACAAAAAATGTCATTCATAAGATGTTAAAAAGTGGTTGATGCATTTGTGAGTCCAAAAGATATATTATTATATTTGAAATGTCCATACCTAGTTCAAAAAGTAATCTTCTATTCATCTCCTTTTTTAATGTGGACTAGGTTATATGTTCCTTGTAGATTTATTTTTATATATATCTTTATTTGATTGAGTTGATCGAGAAATCTTAAAATTAGAGATAAAAAATATCTATTCTTGATAGTGATCTTGTTAAGTTTTTAATAGTCTACACACATCTATAGAGATCCATCCTTTTTCTTCATAAATAAGATAGAAGTTCTTCTTGAAGATTTTGAATGGCATATGAAGTTTTTAGCCAAATTCTTATGAATATACTTCTTTAATGCAATCAATTCATTTTACAATAAGCTATAAATTAGTCTAAATGGTAGTTGAGCTCCTTCTTGTAGATCAATTGAAAAATCATAAGGTTCATGCTCTTAAAGAATATTTTTATTTTTCTTTTCAAAAACGTCCTATAAATCTTAATTTTAGCTAAGAATATCACTTAATATCTTTTAAGCATCAAAAATAGACATAATATATATAAAAAGATGATCTTTTTTTGTGGCACGTAAAAAAGCTCTTATGCCTATTAATAAAGGATTGGATGAACTAAACTTATGTATTTTTATTTTTCTAATGGAATTTTTAATTTAATTACCAAAAAAAAATTAAGGTTACAAGAAATCCAATCTATTTGACGATTATATATTTTTTAATGATGATAATCCTAAAATAATAAAATTAAAAAAGACCTTATTATATTAAATATTATTATGCTATTATAATCTTTAATTGCTATATTCAAAGGAATAATCTCATGGATAATATCTCCAAAAGACAAAAAACGACCATCTATGACTTTTACATATATAGATTTAATTTTCTTGACTAAAGATATTTATTATTTTTTGGCAAAATCATTGTGTGTAAAAAAAATTAAGACTCTTGAATCTAATTATGTAAAGATTTTGTGATTTTTAGATTCTAAACACATATCTATTATAAAACAAGATGAAAGATCTAAAAAACAATATGACCTTTATTAGGTACTATATATAATTTTAGCCACATGGTCCCTATTATAACTAGAAAAACTTTTTTTTGGCACATTGTCTTCTTTGGAAATTGTGCTTCTCATTTTGTGATTGCATTGTTTTTTTGGATAATATTGAGTAGTGTGCTTAACTTCTTTACAATATAAATATAAACCTTCTTCATCGTATCAAGTCTTTTTATGCTTTATAAGAGATTTAAAATGTACTATATCAATGTGCATTGATTCCGACCTTGAAGAATAAGTTTCAAAAAACTTAGGAGCTACCATCATTTCTTGACTTATTCTTCTCTAACCAAGTCTTTGTTCTTAATGCTTTTTAAATAATTGATTATTATATGGAATGGCTTGAGCAATAAATATTTTTAAAGATTTTATTTTTGGCATTATCAATAATAAATATTTGATATTATCTTTCAATCTATATCAAAAATATTGATTAATACTTTATCATTTCAATCCACATTTCAAGTGAGGTTTTAAAATTCACTAGCATGTATAGTAGTTCACCAAGATTCTTATTATAAATATAAAAGATTAATCTCTGCTATTTTTTCTTAATTACTTTCTCCAAATGTGGTTGTATATACTTTTAGGAATAAATTCAAATCATAAAAGAATTATAAACCTTTTTCTATCAAATATATAAACTAAAAAAGAGCATTTTTAGATAAAAGTGTTCTTATGAACCCAACTTAAGTAAATCTATTAAGGTATTGGAAGGAATGCAATCTTAAATAGACCTTGACTCATTGTAAAAATCCTTGAAATTTTGATCTTCTTCCAATAAACTTCTCGAGCATACTAATCCTTATCTTTATTATACTTATAAAAGCAAAATTTTTTAGATTTGGTTATGAGGTCAATCTACTTGCTTCTTTTAACTACACAACTTCTTGACATTGCCAAAGTAGAGAGAGTTTGCCTCAAAAAAGCATTAGAATTTTGGCTATGATTAATTACTCAATTAAGTTTTAAGATAAGAAAGTATCAAGTTTATACATAATATTTTTTTATAGGAGCAATTATATTAATACATAAGCTCTAAATACCAAAGAACATCCAAAATATGATAAAAATATTTTAAAATCTTATATATTTAAAAAAAAAAAAAAATTTAAACTTCAACAACTTAGATTTCATAATTAGATTGTCTGAAATATTCAAATTTTACATAAAGTATTGATATACTTTTAAAAACTATCAAAATAAATTTTAATTATAAATTCATTACAAATCTTGAAATATTGTTAAAATCCTAATAATAGCTTTAAATCCTTGTTTATATACATCCACGTGTAAATTTCTTCATACCTCACAAATTAATTATTTAAATATCACAAAAATTAATATGTAGCTTTTTAACCTAATAATTCACACTTTTAAAAAATTTTGCCAAAAACTCATTCAAAAACTCAAGATATGGCTCCAACCATTACTATCAATAAAATGATTTGGTTACTACCTTTGAATCACTTGTATTGTCTTCAATTCTCTATAATTTCTTCATACAAACTTTGAATATAATAATTTTTTTATGAAAAACATAGGTCTTAAAATCACTCTTGCAATTACACCTTCCAATCTTCAAAAGTTATAGTACAATTCTTTATATCTTCAAAAAAGCAACAATATATCTTAAAAGACTCCTTAACTTCAAATGCCTATAACTTCTTTATTCTAATTCTAAATCTTCTAATTTTATACACAAATTATAGCCCTATATCCTAAATCTTACAATCTTTATTTTTGATTCTTAAATATTCCTAAAATTGCCAAATTTCTTATTATAATTGTGGACAATCTGTTAAAAGACTATTGGTCATGACCTTCAACCAATAGGAATAAAGACCTTCATCCTTAATCTTCATCCATTCATAACTTACTTTCATCCCTCCAAATTAATTTTTTAGTAGTTTAGATCTTCATCTTTGAGCTCCAATCTTCTCTTAAAACTTAATACTAAATATCTAAATCCTATATAATTCAAATATTATAATAAAAATAATTAAACCTCAAAATAAATTTTCTTATATTAATTTTTTTTGAATTAATCTATTAATCACTTTATTATACATTAAGACTTATAAATGTACTATATATTTAAATTAATTTTTATATATTATAAATAATTATAATGTGATAATATAAATAATAATTTTTTTTATAGCCATAAGATTAGTGTTTTTGTGGTTGGCACTAATGATACATGAAATTTCTATCTTAAGAGTGTTGACAAGTTTGTGAAGATCTGCAATAGTTGCAAATCTATTTTCACTTCCATCAAGTATAGCATCGATGATTTTTTCTTTTATTTCAAATAACTTAATAAATTCACAAGTCAAATTAGAAGAGAATAATTTACAACCTTTAATATCAATTAAAAAATTTTACAAAGGAAAGAAATCTACTCTCTTTAAGAAAAAAATCAATATTAAAAAATTAAATAGTTTTTTAAAAAAAGAATAATTTCCAACCTTCAAAATACAACAATAGAAGTGCAATAATTCATTCAATTTTAAAAAAAACAAGAACAATGAGTTAACATTCTTATTAAATTATCAAGGACATGAATCTCAAAAAAAAAAAAAAAAAAAAAAAAAAAAATCTTAATAGACTCTTAAGTTATTCAAAAAGACTAAAAAATCATTCAAAAATGATATAATATTAAACTAGAATAGCTATTTGTCACAGACACAGAAATATAGGCTCGAGATCTAACAAGAAGTTCAAGAAGAACTGGCAAGAACTAGATTAATCAGATGAATACAAGAACAACACCAGAGAGGTGAGCTAGAGCTCCAAGAGATGTGTTGTCGAGACTAAAGAACTCTTCAACCTCGATTCCAACATATATTCCTATTTAGGAAGCTTCTCAAGCAACTTCTACTAACTAGGAAGCTTTTAGAAGGTTCCAGAGACTTGCTTGTAGAAGGTTCTAGAAACTTGTCTCTAGAAGGTTCTAAGGACTATGTTCCTAACATCTTCTACCAACTAAGAAGCTTCTAGAAGGTTCCAGAGACTTGCTTCTAGAAGGTTCTAGAAACTTGTCTCTAGAAGGTTCTAAGGACTATGTCCCTAATATCACCCCTTCTTTTAGCTTCGAGGTCTCTAAGAAGCAATGTTGTTGTTAATCACTACCAACGCAAGAAAATGAAGATCAGTCCCATAACGTCTTCTATGAACTCCAACTCTTGTTCACGAGGCAAGTGGTTCATCGGCCCTTGAAGTCAATGGTAGTGGCCCACTCCTTTAACTTCTAACCAAGCATGAACTTCCATGTCTTCATTGTGAAATTGTCTTGCAAACACGCCTTCTAGCTGACCATCGTAAGCAGGCTCGGACTCAAATACAATCACCAGTGATCGATTATTCGATATCCTCTGTCGTTGTCGTGGTGTAGGCGGTTCTTCATCTTGGAGTCGCCTTCATGGTTGAGATAATCTGATTGGCATCATATCTATCTCTTGGCTATCCATATCAGAAGACCAAACTATAGCTACTAAAAAAATTCTACTTTATCTTGGAGAAAATAACTACATCAACTACGAATTTTGGTGGTGTTCTCCCTCTTTCTTATATTCTTGGGTGAGCAAGCTTTAAAAGAAAGCTATTGGCAAACCGGCTTAGATTTATGAAGATGTTGTTGATGAAACTCCTGTATCTTTTGAGGCGCATTGGAAAGATTTTCAGTTGATTTCCACGTTTGCTCATTAATTTCGTAGCCGCACCAATGAACAAGATACTCCAACTTGCCCCACCTTCGCCATGAATCCAGCACCTTTTCAATCTCATATTCCTTGTGGTTCTTGATCTCAATATTAGATGGCGGATATTGCACTCTTCCAAAAAAGACGACTCTCGATAAGGTTCCAACAGAGAAACATGAAAGACTGGATGTACCTTCATAGAAACTGGTAATTCCAGACAGTACGCCACTGAATTGATTTACTTTTGGATGATAAATGGTCCCAATCTTCGATAGTCCAAGTTATCACATGGTCGCTTGGTCTTGATATTTCGTCAAAGAAGCCATGCTTTATCTCTAATTTTGAAAGTAGGTGCTTGATTCCAAAATCTATTTGCAGACGCCTTATAGGATTCTTGAGTGGATTGTAATTGAAGCTTCAACATATTTTAAAGCTCTGATAGTTGTTTCGCAAATCCTTTAGCTGTTGGATTATTATTTTTTGATGGACTCAATAAATCAAGCTTCGGATGATACCCATAGTTGGAAAAGAATGGTGTGTATTGAATCCACGCATGGAGGGTGTTGTTATATGCAAACTCGGCTAGCGGTAGATATGTGGTCCAATCGTCTTGCTGATAGTTGATGTTGCATCGTAAGTATTGTTCCAAGACTTAGTTCACCCATTCCGTTTGGCCGTTAGTTTGAGGATGAAAAGCCGAAGAAAGCTTGATATCCTCCTTCAGTATCTCAAAGAGAGATCTCCAAAACTTTGATACAAACTGGGTTCCTCGATCTAATACGATATCATCTGGTAGTCTATGATATTGATACACATTATCGAGAAAGAGCCTTGCTAAGACTTCACTGGACGATGTCTTCTTGCAAGGGATAAAGTGCGCCATCTTTGTAAGCCGATCTACTATAACAAAGATGCTGTCAAATGAGTTTGATGATGGCAGGTCCGTGATGAAGTCCATAGAAATTGAAGACCATAGTCGACATAGAATCGGCAATGGCGATGCCGAGGATTCTTGGATCTTGAATAGATGTCGCAGGAGAGGACAAAATCTTTCACATCCTTCCATATTTGGAGCCACCAAAAATCTTGAGAAATAAGCTCCAAGGTCTTGTTGAATCCAAAATGTCCTCCAGCTGAAAAATCGTGGCGAGATTAAAGAACTCGGAGTCGTGCTGGTTCTTTTGGGATATACAACCGCTGTCGTATTATATGCTTTTCTGCTCGAGAATGCGCCGAGCATTTGGTTGTAGAAGGTAGTATGGAGATTCACTAATATTCAAGCAGTCTATCGATTTTTAACTGTTGGAATATAAACAACTACAAGAATATATCGTAAATCTATACGGATGTCCTTCGACTGCTCGCCGAAATCCTTTTTGCCCCAGTCGGTAGGTCTCTAGACGTTATAGAGAACCCCAAACAATCCAAACTGCTAATCTTTGATACCGCTTTATACTCTCAATCTTATATCCACTGACTGTCTTGTTAGATTAACTCCATAAATTTCATTCACTCCGCATACTCAATCCTATAGACACCCTTTTAATTCTTCAATGACAGGCGTAACTTCGATTTCAAAAAAACAGTCAAGAGTAATCACACCCACTTCATTAAAATCCCGATTCACCAATACAACACTAACTCCAGCAACGATTGCCTCAGTCTTCCCAAAACCCTATGAAGAAAAAAAAAACTCAATTCTTTGTCTTTTTTCTCCACCCCGAAGCATGAAGCTCTCTCCCACCCCTTCAAAACTTCTTCATTTCTTAACCTATCCTCTCCTTTAACTCTAATTCTCCCCTCTTTCAAACCTTAGCCTCTGAATTTCTTCAATCTTCCATCTTGGATCCGAAATTGGCTCCCCGTCAGAGCTTTCTCCTCCATTTTTACCTTTAAGAGATCCTTTTACCGAAGGGATGTTCCCGAAACGGCACAAAGGACAGAACAGCCTGAAACAGAATCAGAGCCCCATAATCGGGACCACATTGAGTTGCTCGACCAATTCAGGTCTCATATTGGGTAAGAGGCTCGTAGTAAGACCTAAATGTTCTCGCAATTGGGTCAAATTGGTCCTTCACATCAGATTGGCTAGGAGGCCCGTAGTAAGACCTGGATTGGATGTCTTGAAATTGGATCCAATTGGCTCTTCAAACCAGGCTCACCCGTCGTTGAATTGGTCCTTTCTCTTCTTGCTGACTCCCGTTATTGGAATCGAACGGAGCATTTCAGTATTCTCCGGCTGACTGTAACGGGGTGGCTGAACCTGGCCTCTCAGTATTTGCACTGGAATTGGTTGTTGCTCCCAATATTCGAGTTAACTGAATATTAATAAAAGTCCTTTTTTTTATATTTTCATGATATACTCGTGTTACAACATGATACTGCTCCTCAAAGTATAAAAGATTTTCCTCCACCTTGAACTTATCGTCATTGGCACGCTGCTTAATATCAATGGCTACTGAATCTTCAATGGTTACGGCACGTACCTGATTCAGGAAGTCAGCATCAATTGGCACAATAGTAGCACAAAGCTGAAATTGCTCTGGCTTTAACAATGTCATACATTATTGATCAAACGTTGCTTCTTCAGCCTTTGGTACAAGATACGATTTCCTCAATAAGACATCAGATTGTCCTTGTTGCTTTCCAAGTCGATAAGTGATAACAAAATTGAACCTAGATAGCAACATACTCCACTGAGCTTGACGTCGATTTAGAACTCGAGCCGACATGAAATACTCCTAATTCTTGTGATCTGTGTATACGGTCACTAGGTATGCAGCTCCTTCAAGAAAGTGACGCCATTCTTCGAAAGAATCTACTATAGCAAGAAGTTTCTTATCGTGGATCTCATAATTAATTTTAGCAGCAGAGAACTTTTGAGAATAGAATGCAACCGGATGGAACTTCTTGTCTTCTCCCATTTATAAAAGTACAGCTCCCAAAGCAAAATCCAAAGCCTTAGTTTCTAAATAAAAGGCCTTTGTAAATTCTGGATGTACCAAGATTGGAGCCGTAGTAAATGTGGTCTTCAAGTCTTGAAACGCCTTCTCCACTAGAGGTTCCCATTCCAGCTTATCCTTGCATATCAATCGAGTGAGAGGAGCAGCAACTTAAGAGTAATTCTTGATGAGGATCCAATAGAAGTTGGCAAAACCAAGAAAGCATTGTACGTCTCTAACCGTCTTCAGAACCTCCCAAGACTTGATTGCTTCCACCTTCTTGGGATCTATCTTCAAGCCTTCCGTAGTCGCAACAAATCCTAGAAACTCCATCTTTATTTGGTGAAATAAACACTTCTCTAACTTGGCATATAGTCCTTGCTCGCATAGTTTCTCCAAGACCAAATGAACGTGATTTTCATGCTCTTCCTCGTTTTTGGAAAATATCAAAATATCATCCAAATAGATGACAACAAAATCGTCAAGGTGCTCTCAAAAAATATCATTCAACATATGTTGAAAGACTGCTGGAGCATTGATAAGACCAAAGGGCATGACATTATACTCAAAATGGCCATACCTTGTACGAAACGCTGTCTTCCACTCATCTCCTTCCTTGATTCGTACAAGGTTGTAAGCTCCCCTTAGATCAATTTTTGTAAAGATCCTTGCACGTCCAAGTTGTTCTAAGAGACCAAAAATCAAGTGTAACGGATAACAATTCTTCTTTGTTACCTTGTTCAGGCCTCGATAGTCTACGCACATCCGCAACAAGCCATCTTTCTTCTTCATAAATAAGATGGGTGTTCCAGCTGACGATTTTGAATGACGGATGAAGTTCTTAGCTAGATTCTCATCGATGTACTTTCGCAACTCTGCCAACTCCGTCTGCGATAGATTGTAGATTGGGCCAAAAGGCGGTTGTGCTCCTTCCTGCAAGTCTATGGCACAATCATATGGTCGGTGTTTTGGTAGCATGTCGACATTCTTCTTTTGAAACACGTCTTTAAAATCCTTATATTGCTCAGGTATACTTGCTGTCGAGATCTTCTCCGTGGTAGTTGGAGTTGTATAAATGACAAACGGTGTGCCTTCCTTAGACGATCTTATAAATGCTCTTGCTCCAATGAATAAGAATTTCTCTATTCGGGATTTTCTACTAGGCTTGCTCTTGGGTGGTTTTGTAGGAAAGGTCATCTTCTGCAACCTCCAATCTATGGATGGATTATGCATTTCTAACCAAGAAAGACCAAGAATAATAGGATTTGATGGAGTTTTAATAATATTGAAAATAATATGGCTACTATGGCCCTTAAACATCACTTCAATAGGTTCTGATTCATGGGTGAGACTACCAGACAATAAAGGTCGCCCATCTATGACCTCAACATGAACAGGTTTGGATTTTTGTACTAAAGGGATCTTATGGCACTTCATAAATTCTTTGTGTAAGAAACAAGCAGATGCTCCTAAATCTAATAATGCTAAGGTTCTCAGTTTTTGAGGGCCAATAAGCAAAAGAATTGTAAAGCAAAAGGCAAGTTGAGTGGAAAGAAAGGAACCTGGTTGTTGTTGCGATATTTCACTGTCAAGCTACACGGTTCCTATTGTGGTTGGGCATCCTTATTTTCTTGAACAAACATGCCCCTAGTCTTGATAATACGTCGATTTTGCTTCTTGGGGCAATTTTCAACTTTGTGGCCTTTTTCACCGCAATACAAGCATAGACCTTCCGCCATGCGCCGCTTTTTTTCTTCTAGAGTAAGAGATTTGACACATACCGCATCAATTTGCATGTCTTCTACCTCTGAATGTGAATTTATGCTGCTTGCTCACATAGTTGGGACGTGGCAAACCGTATGTTGTCTTGAACATTGATCTTGGTGGCGTTAGAATAGGCGATTATTGCACTTCACAGCTTGACTAATAGCTTCGTTGAGCATTTGCGGATCAGGAAGAGTTAACAACAAATCCTTCACATCGTCCGTTAAACTCAAATAGAATTGATTCATCAATGCTTCTTCATCCCAATTGGTATCGCATGCTAATTGCTTGAAGTCTGATGGATAGACTGATGTAGAGTGCATCACTTGTCGTAGTGACCGGATCTTTGTTGTAGCCCATCGAACCTTGTCGTGTTCACCAAATGCTTCCACAAATGCCTCCAAAAAGGTTTGAAAGTTGTTTAGTATGGACGATCGTTTCTCAAACAAAGGAGCAAACCATGATAGAGCTTCTCTTATAAGTAAGGTTCCAACAAGCCCAACACGTGACTCCTTTGTTCGATAGCATTCGAGCTGTAAAACTGTTATCAACCTGATTTGATTGACGAATCCTCGAAACTTGGAATGCGTACCATCAAACTTATCCGGAAGGCTAACTCGGGGCTCCTTATGTTGTAGAACCAGTGGTGCTTGTCGAACCTGAGGCAAAGGTACTTCTCCAAGTACAGAAGTTTGAGGCTGATGCAACCTAGATTGTGCCATCCCAGATGCTCCATCATTATGAAGCCTTCCACGACTCCTTCAATCTCTGTATTTCTTTGTAATAACGTAACGAAGGCATTCATAATAGCATCCAACTTGGACTTCGAACTTTTTGTCATACTAATGTCTTGGCCTCCAGCCATTCTAAAAGAAGGACAAAAATGACTCTACAAGAAGACAATATTGGTTTAGAGGAAGGTACTCCGCACCCTCTAAAATGCCTTAAGAGCTTCAAGAAAAGAGGTAATTCACTCTCTCCAAGAAGAATAAGACTCCAATATTGTAACAAAAGAAGTATCAGTTTAGAGGAGGGTAATCTGCAACCTCTAAAATGCTAGTACACTTCCAAGGAGAGGGGTAATCTGTACTCTAACGAGGAAGAAACTAGCTCTGATATCTCAGGTCAGTGCAGTCTTGACAAATTGTCACGGACTTAGAAATACAGGCTCGAGATCTAACAAGAAGTTCAAGAAGAACTGGTAAGAACTAGATTAATCAGATGAATACAAGAACAATTCCAGAGAGGTGAGCTAAAGCTCCAAGAGATGTGTTGTCGAGACTGAAGAATTCTTCAGCCTCGATTCCAATATATACTCCTATTTAGGAAGCTTCTCAAGTAACTTCTACTAACTAAGAAGCTTCTAGAAGGTTCCAAAGACTTGCTTCTAGTAGGTTCTAGAAACTTGTCTCTAGAAGGTTCTAAGGACTATGTCCCTAATATCTTCTACCAACTAAGAAGCTTCTAGAAGATTCCAAAGACTAGCTTCTAGGAGGTTCTAGAAACTTGTCTTTAGAAGGTTCTAAGGACTATGTCCCTAACACTATTGCCAAAGACAAGAAGACTAAAACTTCTTGAAATAATATTAACGACTAAAAAAGTATTGACAAGAATGAAGAAGGCTTCATTCTTGCTTCCATATATACTCTCTATCTAAGAGTTATATGGCAATATTCTACAGGACCTCTAATATGTATTGACTTTGCTAGACACATGTTTTAACTTGCAAGGAAAGTTATCTATATATGGACCATATGATTAGCTTATTCCACAAGCTACTAATACATGTGACTTATGACTAACTTATTGATCAAGTTTCTAGCCTATTAATTAACTATAAATACATATAAAATCAAAGTAATATCTATGAAGCTTCTAAAAATCTTTTCAAAAAGATATTAGGAAATTAATTTATTTTTATTTATTTTTATTTAATCGCAAGATAATTATTGAAATAAATATATATATGTATGACAAAGATGCTAAAAACAAAGATTTGGTTAAAGAAGTAGACGTCAAGCTATAATGATAGCTTCTAAATTTTTGAAAACTTACTTATCTGAGCAAAAGCTTATACAAATTGACACAATATATTTTATACATCTTACTAAGCAAGAAAATACTTGTTGTTGTTAAGAAGATTTATACTTATATTGTGGAGAATCCAAGTACATTACTCAACATTATCTATAGAAGTAATGCAATTATAAAATGAAGGGCATGATTGCCAAAGAAGATGATCTATTAGAAAATGAGTTTTTCGAGCTACAAAAGAGATTATGCAACTAGAATCTTGCATAATTCGAAATAAAGATCTTATTTTCTTCTCAAATCCTTTTTGTTTTATCATTGAAGTTTGTTTAGATGTCACAGACATAATCATGTAAACAAGTAATTATATATACAAATAAGTAGAAGTAAGTAAAAGTAAGTAAAAGTAAATTAATTCTACAGTATTTAATATGGAAGCTTCCTAAAAGCTTCATAGATGCTGCTTTGACTTCATAGGTATCTTTAATTGACTTTTTGGATTAGAAACGTGGTCAACAAGTTGGCCATGTGCCACACATATTGTTAGCTTGAAGATCAAGCTAACTATGTAGCCTACACGTAGAAAAACTTGCCTTGTAAGTCAAGGCATGTGTCCTACAAAGTCAACACATATTGGAGGTCCTATAGAACGTCGCCACGTAGCCCCTAGTTAGATAGTATATATAGAGACAAGAATGAAGGCTTCTTCACTCTTATCAACTCCTTTCTTGCTTCTAGTCTAGTTTCAAGGGTCTCTAATTTTCTTGTCTTTTGGCAATAGCCATTCTAATTTCTCTTTTAATATATATCCTTATTTATATATATTTTGTTACCTCTCTTTGAGTAAAGGCTCACTTATCTGAATTATTTTTTCATCGAGTTCTTGTCCTTGACACATTGACAAGAGTACACCTACAATATCAGAGCTTTGTCTAATCTTGATTAAGAGTGGATTACCCCTTTTTCTTGATAAGATATAAACATATTAGAAGTTACAGATTACCCTCTTCTAAACTGATATTGTCCTTAGTATTTTCTTTGTTCTCAAGTCCTCTCTTCTATTTGTCTTGAGCAATATTAGACATCTTTTCTTTTCTAAGTGTTATCATAGCAGAACTTGTTGAAATGAAGAGTGCAATGGCACAAATGCAAGAGCAATTGAGGGAGTTAATGCTTGCGATGCATCAACTCAATTTATGACCACAAGGAGCAACAAGATTGGCAGGAAGTGAAGATATAGAAATGGTTGGAGCTGCTTCAACATCTGTACCAAACCATGTCCTTTCTCCTAGGATGGAATGCCCTTCAAATGTTAGAGAACCAAGAATTATCCTATCCGAGAAGTTTGATGGCACCAGATCCAAGTTTCAAGGATTTATCAATCAAGTGCAACTTGTGATTGAACTTCAACCTCAAAGCTATCCAACTCCAGGATCGCAAGTTAGATTCATTGGTACGCTTCTATCTGGTTCAGTACTATCGTGATTTTCATCTTTTCTTGAACGACGAGATCCAATATTGGATAATCTAGAGGCTTTTTTGGTGGAGTTTCAATCCATGTATGGAGAACATGATGCAATTCGTGTTCCAACCAATAAGATCTATATTTTACGACAAGGTAATCGATCAATAATGTTATATGCTTCACAATTTTGACAACTTGCAACTAATATCAAGTGGAATGATGCTGCACTTATTAGCCAATTTTTCTACGGATAACAATATGAGGTAAAAAAATTAATACTCAACTTACTTCATCCTCAAACATTAAGTTAAGCAATTGACTTTGCTGTGAAGTGTGACAATGGTCTTTTTGAATTTCGATCTAAGAACCGTACAAGTAGACCTCAACGTTACTATAATTCAATAGCAACACCAATACCTGTTCAACACATACATTCGGAAGTAGAGGATATGTAAATTGATGTAGTACGTTTCAAACCTCTTACTGAGCAAGAAAAGACTCGTCGTCGTCAAGAAGGATTATGTTTATATTATGGAGAACCAAAGCACACTGCTCAACATTGTCCAAAGAAACGACGCAATCACAAAATGAGGAGTATGGCTGTGAAAGAAGACAATATGTCGGAAAACGTGTTTGTCCAACTACAATAGGGACCATGAGGCTGGAACCTTGCACAACATCTAGTAAAGGTCCTATTCTCTATTCAAAGCCCTCTCCTTATTTTACATTAAATATTATTTTAGGACCTAAATATTACAAAGTCTCTGCCTTGTTAGATTTAGGAGCCTCAGCATGTTTTTTAGATGAAGAATTTACTAAAAGATATAGCATATCTTTAGTGAAGAAAACTAAACCTATTCATGTAGAATTCATAGATGGTCGTCCATTGTCTTCTGGAGATATTACTCATGAAATCCTTCCTATAGAAGTAATAATCAATAGTCATAATAGCTTTGTAATATTTAATATCATTAGATCTTCCTCTAATCCAATCATTTTAGGCTTATCGTGGTTAAAAAAATACAACCCTCAAATAGATTGGATTTCCCAAACTCTTACTTTCTCTAAAAGTATAACTAACAGTGTAGTTAATCAAGTAGAGAGTCATAAGTCCAATTCAATTAAACCCGTATTTATAGGTGCAAAAGCTTTCTTGAATACTGCTATGAAAGAATCACCATATATTATTTATGTCACACCCGTTTCTATTGGTAAAAAGACTTCAAGTGGCATTCTAAGCCAATATCAAGAATATCAAGATGTATTTGAAAAAAAAAATGCAGATACACTTCCAGAATATCGTCCTTATGATTGCTCAATTGACCTTCAAGAAGGAGCACAACCACCATTCGGATCAATCTACAATTTATCACAAAATGAGTTGGTTGAATTCAAGGAGTATATTGAAGAAAATCTAGCCAAGAATTTCATACGCCATTCTAAATCTTCGACAGGAGCTCCAATTCTATTTGTGAAGAAAAAAGATGGATCATTACAGATGTGTGTTGATTATCGAGGACTCAACAAGATTACCATCAAGAATAGGTATCCACTACCTTTAATATCTGGACTTTTTGATCAGCTGAATCAACCTAAGATCTATACAAAAATAGATCTTCGGAAAGCATACAATCTAGTACGCATCAAAGAAGGAGATAAATGGAAGACTACATTTTGAACTAGGTATGGACATTTTGAATACAACATCATGCCTTTTGGACTTACAATTGCACCAGAAGCTTTTCAACATCTAATGAATGATGTTTTTTGAGAGTTTTTGGATGATTTTGTGGTCTGTTATCTAGATGACATCTTAATCTATTCTAAGAATCTAGAAGAATATGAACTTCATGTTCGTCGTGTGCTACAAAAATTAAGAGATGTAGGATTCTATGCCAAGATAAAAAAGTGTGTGTTCCACACTACTCAAGTCGATTTCTTAGGTTACATCATTTCAAATGATGGACTTATGATGGATCCTAAGAAAGTTCAAACTATTATAGACTAAAAGATCCCAAAAAAGGTAAGAGATGTTCAATGTTTTTTGAGATTTGCCAACTACTATCGGATCTTCATCAAAGACTTCTCTTGAGTTGCAGCTCCACTTACATGTTTGACTTGTAAAGACAAACTCCAATTGAATCAAGAAGCGGAAGTTTCTTTTGAATCTTTGAAGACAGCGTTTGTTTCTGCATTAATCTTATATCGTGTTGATTTTTTCAAAGCATTTTTTATGGAAATAAATGCATTGGACTTTGCTCAAGGTGTGATTTTATCACAAATGGGAATAGATGACAAACTTCATCTAGTAGCCTTTCATTCAAGAAAAATCTCAGCAGCAGAAATCAATTATGAGATCCACGACAAAGAACTTCTTACAATTGTGGATTCTTTTTAAGAATGACGTCATTATCTAGAAGGCTCTTCTTGTCCAATCACCGTGTATACGGATCACAAGAATCTCGAATATTTTATGTCAGCACGTGTATTAAATTATCGCCAAGCTCGTTGGAGCATGTCTTTATCAAGATTCGAATTCATCATCACTTATCGGCTAGAAAAACAACAAGGTTTGTCTCATGCCTTGTCTAGACATTCTTATCTTGCACCAAAAGAAGGAGATGCAGCTTTTGAGCAACAAAGAACGGTTCTCTTGAAGCCAGAGCAATTTCATCTTCGAGCAATAAAATCAGCATTGACTGTTGATTTAACTTTTCTTAAGCAAGTCCAGTTAAGTATGTCTTCAAACCCTCTTGTTCATGATAGCAAGAATAATTCTTTTAAATCTCATGATCACTCTAAATTTGAATTCAAGAACAACCTACTCTATTTCAAAAGACGCCTATATGTTCTAGAAGGAGAAGTACGTTTATGTGTTCTTCAAGCTCATCACGACTTCCCAATAGTATGACATTTTGGATATAATAAGACTTTGGAGCTCATATCTAGGGATTTTTGGTGGCCTCAAATGTGGAAGGCAATCAAAGATTTTGTACAATCATGAGATGTTTGCTCAAGATCAAAAACTCCTCGTCATCAATCTTTTGGACTTTTTCAGCCATTATCCATTCCAGAACAACCATGGTCTTCTGTTTCTATGGACTTCATCACGGATCTTCCAATCTCAGGTTCTTATGACTCTATATTCGTGATAGTAGATTATTTTACCAAGATGGCACATTTTGTACTATGTACAAAATCTATCACAGGTGAAGAAACAGCTAAGCTCTTTCTTGACAATATCTATCGCTATCATGGATTATCCAAGGATATTATATTAGATAGGGGAACTCAATTTGTATCAAGTTTTTGGCGGACTCTTTTCAAGATTCTTAAAGTAGATATAAAACTCTCTTCGACATTCCATCCTCAAACTGATGGATAAACGGAGCGTGTTAATGAAGTTTTGGAGTAATATTTAAGATGTACCATTAACTACCAACAAGATGATTGGATAACTCTTTTGCCATTGGCAGAGTTTGCTTACAATAACTCGATTCATTCTTCTACAAAACAAACACCTTTCTTTGCTAATTATGGTTATCATCCACGACTTGATACTTTTGACTTTTCAAAAGTTGATAGTCTTGCTGCGAAAGATTTAGCAATTCATTTATTAGAGCTACATGCAACGATGAAGGCACAGTTAAAAGAGGCTCAAGAACAACAAAAGGTCAATGCGGATGTCTATCGAAAGGAACAACCATCATTCGTCTTAGGTGATAAGGTATGGCTACTTCATCGCAATATCAAGACCACTCGTCCTTCTGACAAGTTGGACTATCGAAGGCTGGGACCATTTTTTTATTTCTGACAAATCAATCCAGTTGCATATCGTTTACATCTACCGGAGTCAATGAAAATCCATCTAGTATTCCACGTATCTCTTCTTGAACCATACAAGACAGTGGACATACTAAGAAGACAACAAGCTCCATCTCTTCCTATAGAAGTGGACAATAATGAAGAGTTTGAAGTAGAAGAAGTCTTAGATTCGAGGCAGCGCCAAAATAAATTAGAATATCTAGTCCATTGGCACGAATATGGTATTAGTGAACGCACATGGGAGCCAATAAAGAATCTTACAAATGCAACAAAGGCGTCGGAGGCTTTTCATCGACGACATCCATCAAAATCAAGATGAAAATCTTCTTTATAAAAGAAACAACATCTAGGCAAGATAACATTCTACTTTCAATCCTTGTTTGTAGCTTCTTTGTAGTTGTGACGCTCAAAAGATGGAGAACCAACAATCAGTGGATTCGACTCAAGAGCCTTCATTTATTGACTTACCGGACGAGACATTACGATTGTTACAACCTTCAAGATGGCACAATCGAGATGAAGATCTTCAAGAACGACATGTTCCTCCTCAAATAGATGGAAAGATACAACACATTTAGTATCACGATTTGAGAAGGGACTCCTAATGTTTGGTGATTGTGCTAGAGGTAGGAACAATTCCTGATGGTGTTCCAAATATTCTGTTCGAAGGAAGTTATAAAGGCTTCAACAATGATCAAATAATTAGGTGGTCTTTTCGCCTTAGTATGGGACATTACCGATGGTTGAGAGGCCCTATCAATCATCTTCGAAGAGAACAAAGATCAGAGTATGTGGCGAATATAATTCGTCGCATCATAGATTTCCTCAACATATGATGACCGCTCCTCGTGGAACTCGTCCCTAGAAGGGGGGGTAATGTCACGGACATAATCATGTAAGCTAGTAATTACATATACAAATAGGTAGAAGTATATTAAAGTAGGTAAAAGTAAGTTAATTCTATAATATTTAATATGGAAGCTTCTCAGAAGCTTTATAAACGCTGCTTTGACTTCATAGGTGTCTTTAATTGACTTTTTGGATTAGAAACGTGGTCAACAAGTTGGCCATGTGCCACGCATGTTATGAGCTTGAAGATCAAGCTAACTATGTAGCCCACACGTAGAAAAACTTGCCTTGTAAGTCAAGGCATGTATCCTACAAAGTCAACACATATTGGAGGTCCTATAGAACGTCGCCACGTAGCCCCTAGTTAGATAGTATATATAGAGACAAGAATGAAGCCTTCTTCACTCTTGTCAACTCCTTTCTTGCTTCTACTCTAGTTTCAAGAGTCTCTAATTTTCTTGTCTTTTGGCAATAGCCATTCCAATTTCTCTTTCAATATATATCCTTGTTTATATATATTTTGTTACCTCTCTTTGAGTGAAGGTTCACTTGTCTGAATTATTTTTTCATCGAGTTCTTGTCCTTGACATTAGAATCAAAAAATCAAAAAGCCTTAGCCTTAATAGATTCAAGAACCTTAGCTTGTTTTATATATAAAGATTTTGTCAAAAAATAAGATAAAGTTTTAGTTAAGAAAATCAAATCTATACATGTAAAACTAATAATTAGTAATTTTTTGTCTTTTAGAGATATTATGCATATAATTATTTCTTTAAAAGTAGTAATTAGTAATTATAATATTTTAATAATATTTAATATGATTAGATTTTTTTAATTTAATTATTTTAAGATTATTATTATTAAAAAAATATAATCCTCAAATAAACTAGATTTTTAGAAACCTTGATTTTTTCTATAATTTAGCTCAAGATTTTATTAGCCAATTAGATATTCATAAGATTGATATATCCAAATCATTATTGGTAGGTGTCAGAATTTTTATACATATTACAAAAAAATGGTTAACTTTTGCTATATATGCTACACCTATTGTTGATGGAAAAAAGATTTCAAGTAGCATTCCAAGCCAATACTAATATAATCAAGACATTTGTGAAAAGCAAATATAAATATTTTTTTAGAACATCATTTTTATGATTATTCCATTGATCTTTAAGAAAGAGCTCAACCACCATTTGCACCAATTTATAGCCTATCACTAAATAATTTTGCTATATTCAAAGAATACATTGATGAAAATTTAGCTCAAAACTTCATATGCTATTTTAAATCTCCAACCAAGCTTCCTATCTTATTTGTGAAGAAAAAAGATGGATCTTTGCGGATGTCTTTGGACTATCAAAGACTCAATAAGATCACTATTAAGAATAAATATCCTCCACTTTTGATTTTACCACTTCTTAATCCATTGAATCAAGAAAATTTCTATACAAAAATTAAAGAAAGAGATGAATAAAATATTATTCTCTAAAGCAAGTATGGATATTTTGAATATAATGTTATGGCTTTTGGACTCATTAATGTACTAACTCCTTTTCAACATCTAATGAATGATGTTTTTTTTGAGTTTCTTGATAATTTTATCATTTTTTATTTATTTGACATCTTAATCTATTCTAAGAACATAAAAGAGGATAAAGTTCATGGTTGTTATATATTACAAAAACTTAGAGATGCAAGATTATATGCTAAGTTAAAAAAAAAAATATGTATTTCATATTACTCAAGTTGATTTCTTAAGATATATCATTTCAAACAATAGTATTAGGATAGATCCTAAGAAAGTTTAAACTATTATAAATTAGAAGATCTTAAAAATAATCAAAGTTGTATAATATTTTTGTTAAGGATCTTATACAAGACAAGGATTCAAGACTAAAAGATGGAGTTAGCTTGACATTAGAACAATAATTGGATACAAGGCAAGAAGGTCCTAACTAGACTATAAGAAGTGAGTTGTCAAGATTGAAGATCCCCTTAGCCTTATCTCCTATATGTATTAGGTCTTAAGAAGCTTCTTGAAAAACATTTATGAGGCTTGAGAACAAAGCAAGCTTAAGATCATTCTTCAAGAACTTTCTAAATCATTTAAAGCCTCATAGAACCTTCTAAGATCTCCTATGACCTTCTAGAATTTTCTTAGAATCTACTAGAACCTTCCAGAATCTTTTAGAACCTTTTAGAACCTTCAAGAGTCTTCTTAGAACCTATTGGTACCTTCTAGAATCTTCTGACACCTTCTAAAATCTTCTAGAATCTTCTTCAATTGTATGTCCATGACATCACTTCCTCTTCTAGCTTTTAGGTCT
Source organism: Physcomitrium patens (assembly GCF_059467195.1). Lineage (NCBI taxonomy): Eukaryota > Viridiplantae > Streptophyta > Bryopsida > Funariales > Funariaceae > Physcomitrium > Physcomitrium patens. The sequence goes on from NC_143426.1 coordinate 8,225,970, forward strand.
TCAAGAAGCAATGTTGCAGCAAACTAATATATGCGTAAGAAGTTGGAGATTTGTTGCATGGTATCTACTATATATTCTAGTTGTTTTTTACAAAATAAATAGTTTGTAGGCCCTTGTAGCTATTGATAGTGTCCCAAGCCTTCTAATTGTGACCAAGCATGAATTTTGGTATCTTCATTATAGAATTGTCTTGCAAACACTCCTTTTGGACATCCTTTATAGGCAAGTTCTACTTCAAACACAATTACCAGTGACCTATTGCTAAGTATCTTTCAATGTCTTCATGGTTTAGGTCGCTCTTTATCTCGGGGTCATCTTTGCAAGCTATTTGGTTAAGATGGTATGATTGGCAAGGTATCTATCTCTTGACTATCTATAACAAATAAAGTACATTAGACCAAAAGAATATAAATAGGCTATGGTCATGAATTCAAACTATTAACTTATACTATTTTAAATATTTGACAATAACTGCCTCTTCAAAGGTTGCCTCCTCCCCTTCTTTATGAGGCCAAAAACTAGGAATTTTCATAGTCAAGCCATCTCACTAAGCTATTATTCTTCATTTTGTCACTTTTGGTCTTGATAGATGTCATTGATAAAACCTTCAAACCTTTATTTTTGCATTTATAAGGTTGCCAGCTCATTTCCACGTGCAATTGTTCATATCATATCTATACCAATGGACCAAATATTCAAGCCTTTCATGTCTTATCTTTGAATCTAATACCTCTTCTACTTCAAATTCAACATGTTCATTGATTTCAATCATAGGAGGTGGTGATTGTTTTTCACCTTGTATATTTGATTCTTTATACCTTTCAAAAAGTGAAACATAAAAGATTAGATGAATCTTCATGGATAAAGGTAATTCTAAGCAATAAGTTACATAATTAATTTTTTTTTTCAATCACAAATGGTCCTAACTTTTGGTAGTTCAACCTATCATATGGTTTGTTGGTTTTTATATTGTGCCAAAGAAGCCTTACTTGGTCACTAACTTGGAATAAAAGATGTTTTTTTTTTTCAATTCATCCACCAGTAGCTTATAACATTGTTGAGCCCTTTCTAGGTGAGTCTTCATGGTTGATTGAAGTTTGGCCATCTTTGTAGCAAACTCCTTTGCTACTAGATTTGTCGACTTTGAAGGCTCTATTATATCTAACTTTGGATGATGACCATAGTTTGAATAGAATTATGTTTGCTACATAGATGCATGAATTGTGTTATTATATGTAAATTTTACCAATGAAAAGTAGAAAGTCCAATCGTCTTGTTGATAGTTGATGGTGCACCTCAAATATTGCTCAAAAATTTAATTGATCTGCTCTATTTGGCCATCAATTTGAAGATAGAAGGTAGAGAGAAGATTGATGTCAATCTTAAGAATCTTAAAGTGTGCCTTCCAAAACCTTAATACAAATTATGGCCTACAATCCAACAGAATGTTATTTGGTAATCCGTAATAATGATAAACATTGTCAATAAAAAGTCTTGTCATCTATTCATCAGTAATTGACTTCTTGTAAGGTATAAAATATGACATATTAGTCAATCGATCAACAACTACAAAGATAGTATCAAATGAATTTGATGGTAGGAGATCTGTAATGAAATCCATAGAAATAGATGACCATGGTTGTCTTGGAATAGGAAGGGATTGAAAAAGTCTATATGGATGTATGTCTTGATAATATATCTAATAATTCTTCTTGGCCCCAAAGTCAATATATGATGCAAAAATCAAATCATGATAAAGATATACTCCAACGTGCTTAACATTGTTCAATACTCAACTTGACATGAAATATTCAAGATTCTTGTGATCTATATATACAGTCATCTGATAAAAAGTGTTGTCGACGTAGAGAGAGTTTGCCTCAAGAAAGCGCTGGGCTTCTAGCTGCCACTAAATACTCAATCAAGTCTAAGATATAAAATTACCAAGTTTATATATATAATATTTTCTTTTTTAGAGAAATTACATCAATACATAAGCCCAAGTACCAAAAAAAACATCCAAATATATAATAAAGTATCTTAAAATCTTATATATCCTTATGTCATAGACATACTCATATAAACTAGTAATTATATATATAAATAGGTAAAAATAAGTAAAAGTAGGTAAAAGTAAGTTAATTCTATAGTATTTAATATGAAAGCTTCCTAGAAGCTTCATAGATGCTGCTTTGACTTCATAGGTGTCTTTAATTGATTTTTTGGATTAGAAACATAGTCAACAAGTTGGCCATGTGCCACACATGTTCTTAGCTTGAAGATCAAGCTAATTATATGGCCCACACGTAGAAAAACTCACCTTGTAAGTCAAGGCAGTGTCCTACAAAGTCAACACATATTAGAGGTCCTATAGAACGTTGCCACGAAGCCCCTAGTTAGATAGTATATATAGAGACAAGAATGAAGCCTTCTTCACTCTTGTCAATTCCTTTCTTGCTTCTAGTCTAATTTCAAGGGTCTCTAGTTTTCTTGTCTTTTGGCAATAGCCATTCTAATTTCTCTTTCAATATACATACTTGTTTATTTATATTTTGTTACCTTTTTTTAAGTGAAGGCTCACTTGTCTGAATTACTTTTTCATCAAGTTCTTGTCTTTCACAGATTGACAAGAATATACCTATAATATCAGAGCTTTGTCTAATCTTAAATAAATTACTCCTTTTTCTTGATAAGATATAAGCATATTAGAAGTTGCGGATTACCCTCTCCTAAACTGATATTGTCTTTAGTATTTTTTTTGTTTTCAAGTCCTCTCTTCTATTTGTCTTGAGCGATATTAGACATCTTCTCTTTTCTAAGTGTTATCATGGCAGAACTTGTTGAAATGAAGATTGCAATGGCACAAACGCAAAAGCAATTGAGGAAGTTAATGCTTGCGATGCATCAACTTAATTTACCACCTCAAGGAGCAACAAGATTGGTAGGAAGTGAAGATATAGAAATAGTTGGAGCTGCTTCAACATCTGCACCAAACCATGTCCTTTTTCTTATGGTCGAATGCCCTTCCACTGTTAGAGAACCAAGAATTGGCCTACCCGAGAAGTTTGATGGCACCAGATCTAAGTTTCGAGGATTTATCAATCAAGTGTAACTTCTGATTGAACTTCAATCCCAAAGCTATCCAATTCCAAGATCGCAAGTTAGATTCATTGGTACGCTTCTTTCAAGTACAGCACTATTGTGATTTTCATCTTTTCTTAAACAACGAGATCCAATATTGGATAATCTAGAGGCTTTTCTGGTGGAGTTTTGATCCATGTATGGAGAACATGATGCAATTCTTCTTGCAACCAATAAGATCTATATTTTACGACATGGCAATTGATCAGTAACATTGTACGCTTCACAATTTTGACAACTTACAACTGATATCAAGTAGAATGATGCTGCACTTATTAGCCAATTTTTCTACGGATTACAATATGAGGTAAAAAAATTAATGCTCAACTTACCTGATCCTCAAACATTGAGTCAAACAATTGACTTTGCTGAGAAGTATGACAATCGCCTTTTTGAGTTTTGATCTGAGAACCGTACAAGTGGACCTCAATGTTACTATAATTCAATGGCAACATCAACACCTCTTCAATACATACATTTGGAAGTAGAGGATATGTAAATTGATGCAGTACGTTTCAAACTTCTTCTTAAGCAAGAAAAGACTCATGATCATCAAGAAGGATTATATTTATATTGTGGAGAACCAAAGTACATTGCTCAATATTGTCCAAAAAAATGACGCAATCACAAAATGAAGAGTATGGCTATGAAAGAAGATAATATGTCGGAAAACGTGTTTGTCCAACTACAATAGGGACCATGAGGCTGGAACCTTGCACAACATCTAGTAAAGGTCCTATTCTCTATTCAAAGCCCTCTCCTTATTTTACATTAAATATTATTTTAGGACCTAAATATTACAAAGTCTCTGCCTTGTTAGATTTAGGAGCCTCAGCATGTTTTTTAAATGAAGAATTTACTAAAAGATATAGCATATCTTTAGTAAAGAAAACTAAACCTATTTATGTAGAATTCATAGATGGTCGTCCATTATCTTCTGGAGATATTACTCATGAAATCCTTCCTATAGAAGTAATAATCAATAGTCATAATAGCTTTGTAATATTTAATATCATTAGATCTTCCTCTAATCCAATCATTTTAGGCTTATCGTGGTTAAAAAAATACAACCCTCAAATAGATTGGATTTCCCAAACTCTTACTTTCTCTAAAAGTATAACTAACAGTGTAGTTAATCAAGTAGAGAGTCATAAGTCCAATTCAATTAAACCCGTATTTATAGGTGCAAAAGCTTTCTTGAATACTGCTATGAAAGAATCACCATATATTATTTATGTCACACCCGTTTCTATTGGTAAAAAGACTTCAAGTGGCATTCTAAGCCAATATCAAGAATATCAAGATGTATTTGAAAAAAAAAATGCAGATACACTTCCAGAATATCGTCCTTATGATTGCTCAATTGACCTTCAAGAAGGAGCACAACCACCATTCAGACCAATCTACAATTTATCACAAAATGAGTTGGTTGAACTTAAGGAGTATATTGAAGAAAATCTAGCCAAGAATTTCATACGCCATTCTAAATCTTCGGCAGGAGCTCCAATTCTATTTGTGAAGAAAAAAGATGGATCATTGCAGATGTGTGTTGATTATCGAGGACTCAACAAGATTACCATCAAGAATAGGTATCTACTACCTTTACTATCTGGACTTCTTGATCATCTGAATCAAGCTAAGATCTATACAAAAATAGATCTTCTAGAAGCATACAATCTAGTACGCATCAAAGAAGGAGATGAATAGAAGACTACGTTTTGAATTAGGTATGGACATTTTAAATACAATGTTGTCGTGATGTAATATGACTAGTAGGTGAAAGGGTGAATACATATATGTTTTGAGGATCTCACTTCAAAAATAATGTAGCAAATTATCTTGGAAAAATAGATATTAGTAAAAGGGTAGAAAAATTAAAGGTGCTAATGCTGCCTTTTTATAAATTATGCTTCTATTTACTTTGTAAGGCCATAAATAAGGCAAAACAAAGTAGAGTAGAAAAATAAAGGATATAGACATATGTAGAGAGGAGCTAGGAGTGCAAATTACTAAAAATTACCTCAAGAAGATGAAAGTTGATACCCGTAGAGGGCCGATTATGAACTAGGGTCGAAATCAAACCTTGAGGCACAAAACCGAGTCTCGACGATGACTCCAGGATTCTTTGGCAGATTGGAGAGTGGGATTTGATAGAAGATTGGATAGGATTTTATGAAATAAAATAGGGTTTATGTTTTGAGTGATTTCGAGAGTTTTGTTACAGATCTACGGGTGAAATTTTTTGGATTCATGATTATAGTTGTATTAAATACATGTTGTGAATTTGAGCTCGATCTAACGGTTGAAATAAAAGATATTGAGGTTTAAGTGGGTCAATGTCTCAGAAAGTAGAATTTTAGATCCAGTGAGGGTATTTAAGATTTCATGCAATCTTCTAGTTGGATTGGAGTAAAATTTATATGAGAGGGTATTAGACTTGTTTTTCTATGTCCGTAAGAAATTTGAAACCAATCGAACAGCGAAAAGAAGAGAAATTGGCTCTGGAAGATTGGCATCAAGATTGGAGAAGGAGGCCGGCTAACACCCAAACACATTTTTGAGGTTTTCGTCAATTTGGTAATTTCGATCCTTTTCAAATTTTTTTATACTTGTTTTAAACTTGATTTTTAAGAAGTATGCAAATTTTGAATTGAGATCAACGGTTTATTTATTAGATATTGAGGTTTAAATCAATCATAGGAATTACTAGAATTTGGATTAGGGTTTGGCTAGGATTCGATTTAGGGTTTGATTTAGAATTTAGGATTTGGATTAGGATTTGATTAGGATTTGATTTAGGATTTGGATTAGGGTTTGGATTAGGGTTGAGAGTTTAGTTAGGATTTGATTTAGGATTTGGATTAGGGTTTGATTTAAGATTTGGTTTAGGGTTTAGGATTTGGATTAGGATTTAGGATTAGATTTGAATTTGGATTAGGATTTAGGATTTGATTTAGAGTTTGGTTTAGGGTTTAGGATTTGAAATAGGGTTTGATTTAGGGTTTGGATTAGGGTTTGGATGAGGATTTAAGATTTGGTTAGGGTTTGATTTAGGATTTAGATTAGGGTTTGATTTAAAGTTTGATTTAGGGTTTAGGATTTGGATTAGGATTTTGGGTTTGATTTAGGATTTGATTTAGAGTTTGATTTAGGGTTTAGGATTTGAAATAGGATTTGATTTAGGATTTAATTTAAGGTTTGTTTAGGATTTGACTTAGAGTTTAGGATTTATTAGGGTTTAAGATTTAATTAGGTTTGGTCTAAAGTTTGAGTGAAATTCAATAGTATTTTAACTAGAATTAAATTAAGGTTGAATTGACATATATTTGAGTAATATTTGTGTTCATTTTAATATTTCTTTAAAAAAATTATTATTTGTTTGAAATTTCTTTGAGTTGTTTTGAATTTGATTATGTTTGTTTATCATTATTATAGTCTAATTAGAGCATTGTTAGTATTCTATTAGAATTAAGATTTTGTTATCGCAATTTCTATTCTTCCTTCTACAACCAGGTGCCCGGAGCATTCTTAAGTAAGACTTCACACATTATGACAACTGCATGCCTTTAGGACTTACAAATGTACCAACAGCTTTTCAACATCTGATGAATGATATTTTTTGAGAGTTTTTGCACGATTTTGTGGTCTGTTATCTAGACGACATCTTGATCTATTCTAAGAATCTAGAAGAACATGAACTTCATGTCCATCGTGTGTTACAAAAATTAAGAGATGCAAGATTCTATGCCAAGATAGAAAAGTGTATATTCTATACTATTCAAGCCGATTTCTTAAGTTACATCATTTCAAATGATGGACTTATGATGGATCCTAAGAAAGTTCAAACTATTATAGATTAGAAGATTCCAAAAATGGTAAGAGATGTCCAATGCTTTTTGGAATTTGCCAACTACTATCGGATCTTCATCAAGGACTTTTTTCCAGTTGGAGCTCCAATTATATATTTGACTTGTAAAGTCAAACTCCAATGGAATCAAGAAGCAAAAGTTGCTTTTGAATCTTTGAAGACAACATTTGTTTCTGTACCAATCTTGTATAGTGTTGATTTTTTCAAAGCATTTTTTATGAAAATAGTTGCATCAGACTTTGCTCAGGGTGCAATTTTATTACAAATGGGAATAGATGACAAACTTCATCTACTAGCCTTTCATTTAAGAAAATTCTTAGGATCAAAAATCAATTATGAGATCCACGACAAAGAAATTCTTGAAATTATGGATTCTTTTCAAGAATGGCATCATTATCTAGAAGGCACTTCTAGTCCAGTCACCGTATATATAGATCACAAGAACCTTGAGTATTTCATATCAACACGTATATTAAATCATCGTCAAGCTTGTTGAAGCATATCTTTATCAAGATTCGAATTCATCATCACTTATCGGCTAAAAAAACAACAAGGTTTGTCCGATGCCTTGTCTAGATATTCTTATCTTGCACCAAAAGAAGGAGATGCAGCTTTTGAGCAACAAAGAACGGTTCTCTTGAAGCCAGAGCAATTTCATCTTCGAGCAATAAAATCAACATTGACTGTTGATTTAACTTTTCTTAAGCAAGTCCAGTTAAGTATGTCTTCAAACCCTCTTGTTCATGATAGCAAGAATAATTCTTCTAAATCTCATGATCACTCTAAATTTGAATTCAAGAACAACCTACTCTATTTCAAAAGACGCCTATATGTTCTAGAAGGAGAAGCACGTTTACGTGTTCTTCAAGCTCATCACGACTTCCCAATAGTATGACATTTTGGATATAATAAGACTTTGGAGCTCATATCTAGGGATTTTTGGTGGCCTCAAATGTGGAAGGCAATCAAAGATTTTGTACAATCATGAGATGTTTGCTCAAGATCAAAAACTCCTTGTCATCAATCTTTTGGACTTCTTTAGCCATTATCCATTCCAGAACAACCATGGTCTTCTGTTTCTATGGACTTCATCACGGATCTTCCAATCTCAGGTTCTTATGACTCTATATTCGTGATAGTAGATTATTTTACCAAGATGGCATATTTTGTACCATGTACAAAATCTATCACAGGTGAAGAAACAGCTAAGCTCTTTCTTGACAATATCTATCGCTATCATGGATTATCCAAGGATATTATATTAGATAGGGGAACTCAATTTGTATCAAGATTTTGGCGGACTCTTTTCAAGATTCTTAAAGTAGATATAAAACTATCTTCGACATTCCATCCTCAAACTGATGGATAAACAGAGCGTGTTAATGAAGTTTTGGAGCAATATTTAAGATGTACCTCTAACTACCAACAAGATAATTGGACAACTCTTTTGCCATTGGCAGAGTTTACTTACAATAACACGATTCATTCTTCTACAAAACAAACACCTTTCTTTGTTAATTATAGTTATCATCCACGACTTGATACTTTTGACTTTTCAAAAGTTAATAATCTTGCTATGAAAGATTTGGCAATTCATTTATCAAAGCTACATGCAACGATGAAGGTGCAGTTAAAAAAAACTCAAGAACAACAAAAGGTCAATGTAGATGTCTATCAAAAGGAACAAAAACCATTCTTCTTCGGTGATAAGGTATGGCTACTTCATCGCAATATTAAGACCACTCATCCTTGTGACAAGTTGGACTATCAAAGGCTGGAACCATTTTCTATTTCTATACAAATCAATCAAGTTGCATATCGTTTACATCTACTAGAATCAATGAAAATCCATCTAGTATTCCACGTGTCTCTTTTTGAACCATACAAGATAGTGAACATACCAAGAAGACGACAAGATCCACCTCTTCCTATAGAAGTGGACAATAATGAAGAATTTGAAGTGGAAGAAGTCTTAGATTCAAGGAGGAGCCAAAATAAATTAGAATATCTTGTCCATTGGCGTAGATATGATATTAGTGAACACACGTGGGAGCCAATAAAGAATCTTGCAAATGCAACAAAGGCAATGGAGGCTTTTCGTGGATGACATCCATCAAAATCAAGATGAAAACCTTCTTTATAAAAGAAACAACATCTAGGCAAGATAACATTCTACTTTCAATCCTTGTTTGTAGCTTCTTTGTAGTTGTGACGCTCAAAAGATGGAGAACCAACAACCAGTGGATTCGACTCAAGAGCCTTCATTTGTTGACCTACCGGACAAGATATTTCGATTGTCACAACCTTCAAGATGACGCAATCGAGATGAAGATCTTCAAGAACGACATGTTCTACCTCAAATAGATGGCGAGATACAACGCGTTTGGTATCACGATTTGGGAAGGGACTCCCGATGTTTGGTGATTTTGCTAGAGGTAGGAACAACTCCTAATGGTGTTTCAAATATTCTATTCGAAGGAAGTTATGAAGGCCTCAACAATGATCAAATAACTGGGTGGACTTTTCGCCCTGGTATGGGACATTACCGATGGTTGAAAGGCCCTATCAATTATCTTCAAAGAGAATAAAGATCAGAGTATATGGCGAATATAATTTGTTGCATCATAGATTTCCTCAACATATGATGATCGCTCCTCATGGAACTCATCCCTAGAAGGAAGGATAATATCACGGACATACTCATGTAAGCTAGTAATTACATATATAAATAGGTAGAAGTAAGTAAAAGTAGATAAAAGTAAGTTAATTTTATAGTATTTAATATGAAAGCTTCTTAGAAGATTTATAGATGTTGCTTTGACTTCATAGGTGACTTTAATTGATTTTTTGGATTAGAAACATAGTCAACAAGTTGGCAATGTGCCACACATGTTGTTGGCTTGAAGATCAAGCTAACTATGTGGCCCACACGTAGAAAAACTTGCCTTGTAAGTCAAGGCATGTATCCTACAAAGTCAACACATATTGGAGGTCCTATAGAATGTCGCCACATAGTTCCTAGTTAGATAATATATATATAGAGATAAGAGTGAAGCCTTCTTCACTCTTGTCAACTCCTTTCTTGCTTCTAGTCTAGTTTCAAGGGCCTCTAGTTTTCTTGTCTTTTGGCATTAGCCATTCTAGTTTCTCTTTTAATATACATACTTGTTTATTTTTATTTTTTAATCTTTCTTTGAGTGAAGGCTCACTTGTCTGAATTACTTTTTCATCGAATTTTGTCCTTGACATCTTATAAGAAATGCTTCCTGTACTTCAATAACTCATATCTTACGATCGGACTATCCAAAAAATCCTAATTTTTATATGAAGTACTCATATACTTTCAAAAAACTACTACAAAAAAATTCAATTGTAAATTCGTTATAGATCTTGAGATATCATCAAAATCCTAAAAGTAGCTTTAAATCCTAGCTTACATACACCCGCATGCTATTTTTTCATATCTCACAAAAGAAATATTTAAATACCATGAAAATTTGATTTATAGCTTTTTAACCTAATAACTCACATTTATGGAAATTCTGAGCCAAAAATTCGTCAAAAAACTCAAGATATGGCTCCAAACATTACTATCAATAAAATGACTCACTTACTGCCTTTGAATTACATGTGATGTCTTCAATATCCTATAATTCCTTTATCCATACTTGGAATTCTAAAATAGTATATATAAATTGTAGCCAAGAAAGTGTTCTCTCCAATTTCAGTTGCCGATCTTTCATTGCTCTCCATACACATATGTTATGCTTCAAAGAGTGGCAGTAGGTACAAATTTGACACCTTAACTTTGAACACCTATATTTCCTTCATAATAACTCGAAATTACACAAACTCTTCATCCAAATTATACGCAAAACCTTAAACTTGCTGACCCTAGCCTCCAAAACTCGAATGACTTCGAAAAAAAACCCTAATTCCTAGTAAGCCCTCGGACAGTGTCCTTGAAGTCCATTGGACATGGCCTTCGACCAATAGGAATAAAGATCTCGATTCCTTGCCTTCATCCAACCATGCCTTGCTTTCATCCCTCCCAATAAGCCTCCTATTAGTTAATATTTTCTTCTTTAGGCTCTAATCTCCTCTCGAGGCTTCATACTAAACATTTAGGTTCTATAATTTATTTATTTTTTAAATGCTATAATCAAGAAAGATAAAACTCAAAATAAAGTTTCTTAAATCCACTCTTTTTAAATTAATCTATTGACCATTCTAACATACACCAAGACTTATGAACATATTATATGTTCTAACTAATTTTTATATATTATGATTATTTACAATACGACAACACCTTCAAGAAAATAGTGCCATTCTTTGAAAGAATCTACAATAGCAAGAAGCTCTTTATTTTGAATTTTGTAATTAATTTCTATTGTTCAAAATTTTCTAGAATGGAATGCAATTGGATGAAGTTTGCTATCTTCTCCATATTGTGACAAAACTGCTCTTAATGCAAAGTCTGAGGCATTGGTCTCCATAAAATAAGGCTTGTTAAAATTTAGATGTATCAAAATTAGAGCTATTGTGAAAGTATCTTTTAAGCTTTGAAAAGCTTTCTCTGCTTTAGGGCCCCAGTTTAGTTTGTCCTTACATGTCAACCGCATAAGTAGAATAGCAATTTTGGAGTAATTCTTAACAAAAATCTTATAGAAGTTTACGAATTCAAGAAAGCATTGGACATTACGTATAGTTTTTGGCTCTACTCAATTGATGATTGCTTGTACCTTCTTTGGATCTGCAAAAAGGCCTTTTTTGAAATATTATATCTAACAAATTTGACTTGAAATGCATGAAATATACACTTCTCCAAATTTTTATATAGCCTAACACTTTGTAGTTTTTCCAACACAAGATAGATATATTTTTTTTGATCTTCCGGATTCTTAGAAAAGATCAAAATATCATATATATAAAACATAACAAAGTCATCAAGTTATTCACAAAATATGTCATTCATTAAGTATTGGAATATGGCTGGAACATTGTATTCAAAATATCCATATCTGGTACAAAATATTGTCTTCCATTCATCTCCCTCCTTAATGCTTACCAAATTATACGTACCTTGTAGATCAATATTTGTGAAGATCTTTGTTTGGCTAAATTGATCAAGAAGTTCAAATATCAATGACAATGGATATCGATTCTTTACTATGATTTTATTAAGACCGCAATAATTGATACACATTCGTAAGTATCTATCTTTCTTCTTGACAAATAATATTGGAGTACTAACTGATGACTTAAAATATTGAATAAAATTCTTAGCCAAATTTTCTTCAATATACTTTGTTAAAGTTGCAAGCTCATTTTAGGATAAATTATAGATGGATCCAAATAATGGTTGAGCAACTTCTTAAAGATCAATTACACAATCATAAGGGCAATGCTTTGGCAAGTTGTCCGTATTTTTCTTTTCAAATACATCTACAAAATCCTAATAGGCCTTTAGAATTATTGTTGTAGCAACTATAGGTTCCAATTGTGAATTTGTATAGATAGCAAATATAATACCTTGTTTGGTCGCCCTCACAAATGATCTAGCTCTAATAAATAAATATTTTTTAAGTTTTGGCTTGTTGAGTATTAGAAGCTTTTGCATAGATCTGGAGGTTCTATAATCTATTAGAAGAAATTTTAACTTTTATGATACCCAATCTATCTATGGATTATATTTTTTAAGCCATGACAATCCTAAAATGATTGAACTTAATGGTGATTTAATGATGTTGAATACTACTTGGCTACTATGGTTGTCTAACATTATTTCTAATGAAATTGTTTCATGAGTGATGCCTCTAGAGGATAAAGGTCAACCATCTATTACTTCTACATGTATAGCTTTGGATTTTTTGATCTTATAGATTTTGTATGAGCTAAAAAATTCTTTGTCAATAAAACGTAGAGAGGCTTTTTAGTCAAGTAATGCATAAAAATTTAGTTTTGTAACTCCTAAACATATAGATATAGTAAAATAATGAGAAGGACTGGCAAAGAATACAAGACCTTTTTTAATTTGTGATAGTAAAGAATCTAGTCACATGGTCCTTACTATAGCTCAACGTCCTCATTTTCCTACAATGCTTTTGATGATGTGGCCGCACTCCCCATTCAATATATACATTGGCATTTCTTAGAACAAATATTAATCTTATGGCTAAGTTTTCTACAATGTAAGCATAGGCCAAGTTCTCTTCGATACTTTTTTTTTCGCTCAAAAAGAGATTTGAAGCAAAGTGCATCAATCTGCATATCTTTTGCTTCCAACTGCTTATTAGAATTGGGTGGTGAAGAAGATGGAGAATAATTGGTGTATACATATAGCATAATTGAAGAATGTTCATCTTATTGTTATTAAAATAAATGGTTATCGCACTTCACAGCTTGAGTAATAGCTTCATTGAATGTTAGAAGATCTGGCATAGACAACAATAAGTCCTTGACATCGTCTCTTAATCTCCAATGAAATTATCTCATCAATGAATCTTCTCTCTAATTTATATCACATACTAATTGTCAAAAATCTGAGGCATACATTGATACAGAGCACGTTTCTTGTTAAAGGCTTCAAATTTTAGTTGTTGAAGAATGAATCTTATCATGTTCACAAAATACTCCCACAAATGCTACAAAAAATGCTTCAAAATTGTGCATAATAGGAGATTTGTTTCCTAATAATAGGGCAAATCAGAATAAAGCTTGACTCCAGACTAAGATTCCAACCAAATCAACACAAGATACTTCAGTGGAATATTGTTGAAGTTAAAACAAGGTGATTAGTTGTACTTGGTTTATAAAACCACAAAATTTTGAGCAGATACCATCAAACTTTTTTGAAAGGCTGATCTTTGGTTCTTTTGTTGTTATTATTGTCAGATCATTGCCTATAGTGTATGCACCTCCCATGTTTGAAGTAAACATAGTCGTTTGAGAATTTAGAACCTTTGTTCTAATTTAATGTGGTGGTTGAGGTACTTCGGCTCCTTGACCATTATGTATGGTCATATATAGTTCTTAATTCTGCTTTGAGAAAGTCTTTGTCATAATCCTTAATACTTCAAGAGCATTAATAATAGAATTTAACTTTATCTCTTTTGAGTTTGTCATATTGACTTTTCTACCTTCTGCCATAGAAAATTAGAGAATCACATACCTTCAAAAGAAAAAAAACTTGATCTATAATATAAAAAAAAGAAATCAAAAGAATGTTAAGAAAAGAACAATATTAGTCTAAAGAAGGATAATCTGCAACCTCTAGAATGCTATAGTACTTCCAAGAAGAGGAGTAATCTACTTTTTGTTAAAAAAGACTAAGCTTCTAATATTATTTTATGGCACTCTTGACAAACTGTTAGAAACTGTATACAAGACAATGATTGAAGTCTAAGAAATGGAATTAGCTTGACATTAGATTGCAACAATGTCGTTCTAATTAAGAACCTTCTCGAACCATCTAAAACCTTCTAAAATCTTCTAGAATCTTCTAGAACCTTCTAGAACCTTTTGGAACTTTCTTCAATTATATGTTTGTAATAATTTTTAGGAATTTGCCAATTTTTCAAGATGTGGCTCATCTTACTCATCTAACATGTAAGAAAAACTTGAGCGGAATAATAAAGTTGAAGCATCTTTTGAAGCATTGAAGACAACATTTATTTTTACACTAATTTTGTATCAAGTCAGTTTGTTTAAGTCATTTTTTATGGAAACAAATACATTAGTCTTTTTTATAGATGTCATTTTGTTACAAATGGGAATAGATGATAAGCTCCATTTATTATCTATTAATTCCAAAAAAAACTCAGTAATCAAAATTAAGTATGAAATCTATAATAAAGAGCTTCTTGCAATTGTAGATTCATTTCAAAAATGACATCATTATTTAGAAGGCACCTTGAGTCTAATCATTGAGTATATATATATATATATAACAAAAGAACCTTGAGTACTTCATATTAGCATGTATTTTAAATTGTTGCCAAATCCATTAGAGCATGTTTTTATCAAGATTTGATTTCAAGATCACTTAACAAATCAAAAAAAAAAAAAAACAAGGATTATCAAATTTCCTTTATAAATCTTTTTATCTCATAATAAAATAAAGAGATGCATCTTTTGATCATCAAAGAATAATTTTATTAAAGCTAGAGCATTTTCACCTTTGATCAATAAAATCAATATTGAGTGTTGATCCAACCTTTCTTAAGCAAGTTCAATTGTTTATGTCTTTTCATCTTCTTGTTCGTAATATTAAAAATAATTCTTTCAAGTCTTATAATTCTTATAAATTCAAATTAAAAAATATTCTATTTTATTTTAAAAAATGATTATATATTTTAAAAGACAAAGCACAATTACATGTTCTTTAAGCTTGTCATAACTTTCTAACAATCGAACATTTTAGATACAATAAGACTTTGGAGCTAATATGTAGAGATTTTTTATGGTCTTAATTGTAAAAGGAAATCAAAGTTTTTGTACACTCATGTGATTTTTGTCAAGATCCAAAACTCTTCATCATTGATCTTATAGAATTTTTTATCTATTACCTATTCTAAAACAACTATGGTCTTTTATTTCTATGGTTTTTATCATAGTGTTGAATTATATGAAATTTGCTTAAAAATGTACTTGAGACTTGGCTATCAAGGGAAAAATAGAACTTGCAACAAGATAATCCTAAAAACTTTAAAAAATCTTAATCAAACTTCAAATAAATTATAAAAATGTTAATTAATCTTTAATTAAATCTAAAAGAAATTCCAAAAAATAATAAAAAAAACTTAAAGAAATAATAAATTAATCTTAATAAAATACATATAATATAAAAATCTTAAAGAAATATCAAAAATAGATATTTTAATTGTACACTAATCAAATCCTAATATAACCTTCAACAAACCTTAATAAAATCCTAAAAAAATTCTAATCAAATTTTAAATCAAATCTTAGATTAAATTCTAATTAAAATATTAATTAAAATCCTAATAAACCTTAATAAAATCTTAGGTCAAATCTTAATGAAATCCTAATGAAATCCTAAATTTTAAATTAATCCTAATAAAATCCTAATAAAATATTAATTAAATCCTTAAAAAATCCTAATCAAATTTTAGTCAAATTCTAATCAAATCCTATTCAAAATCTAATCAAATTCTAGTCAAATTCTAATGAAACCTAAAAAAATTCTAAATCCTAATTAAATTCTAGATCCTAAATCAATCATAATCAAACCTTAATCAAATCCTAAATCTTAAAAAAATCTTAAAAAATCCTAAAGTAGATTAAAAATTCAATAATTAATGATTGAATAGCTGATTTTGACTCAAACTTTGCATATCTTGCAAAAACTAAGTTAGTAACAAGTACAAATAATTTGAAGAAGATTGCACATACCAAATAGATGATAATTTCAAAACTTCACTTAGAGATTAGCCAGCCTCCATCTGTAATCTTGATATTGATATTTTCAAGCTATGGTCTTTTAATTTTACTATTCAATTTATTCAAAAAAATTCACAATTATTAAAAATTAAATTAACTATCTTTGAGAAAATTATATTTTAATCCAACTAGTAGATTGATATATATCATAGGAGTCCTCACTAATCCTCTAAATCCCAATTTCAAAAATAATAATCCACAAAAATCTTTAAAAGCTTCAATCAAACCATTTTATTGAACTTAGATTTCTCACATACATTCATAACAAGCACAACAAAAAAAATCTCAATTTTTATCTATAAATATGGTAAAAATTTTATAAAATCCTAAAATTTATAAATTTATATTTATTTCTCAAAATAAAAATCTATTGAATACATCATTAACTTTGAAAATCCTTCAAAATCTCAATATTAATCCAAATGATATGAAATCAATAATTTAAAATCTTTCTTCTAATTTGCTCTCAAATTCCTTCTTCAATTTATAAAAGAACATCTAAATCACTATAGGTATTTAGTTTTATAACTTAGAATATGATTTTGATTCTAGTTGACAATTGGTCCTCATTGGATATCAATTCTTATCTTTTTGAGGTAATTTTTGATAAAATCAACTCTTAATTCCTTTTTATATATGCTTATATTTTTTATTTTTTTAATCTATCTTATTTTGCCTTATTTATGGCTCTATAAAGTAAATAGAACTTATTTTCATAAAGATAAATTTTAACACTAACAAATTTTACTACTTACTTATCATTTATCTATATTTTTTTATTATATATTTTTAATTAGGTTCTTCTATAATAAAATAATTTCCTTCTTCTTTCACATTATCACAATGTTACTACACAATAATTGATCTTCTAATCTCACATTTGTATGATTCTATATTTATGATAATAGATCATTTTACCAAGATAGCATATTTTATACAATATACAAAATCTATCATAGGTGAAGAAATGGCTAAGCTTTTTCTTGGCAGCATCTATTACTATCATGGATTGTCTAAGGATATTATATTGGATATAGAGACTCAATTTGTATCAAGATTTTGGAGAATCCTTTTCAAGATTTTAAAGATAGATATAAAGCTCTCTTTAGCTTTTCATACTCAAATTAATGGTCAAACAAAATGGATGAATTAAGTTTTAGAATAGTATTTGAGATATACCATCAACTATCAATAAAATGATTGAACAACTCTTTTGCTATTGACAAAGTTTGCATACAATAATTTAGTACATTCTTCAATTCAACAAATAAATTTCTTTGCCAATTATAGTTATTATCTATAATTTGATATCTTTGAATTTTTAAAAATTAATAATTCTATGACAAAAGATTTTACAAATTTTTTGTCAAAGCTACATACAATAGTGAAGTTATAGTGAAAAGAAGCTAAGAATGATAAAATAACAATGAAGATGCGTTGTCGTGTTGTAACACGAGTATACCGTGAAAATATAAAGAAAGGAGACTTTTATTAATGTTCATTTACCTCGAATATTGGAAGCAACGACCAATTCCAGTGCAAATACTGAGAGGCCAGGTTCAGTCACCCCGTTACAGTCAGCTGGGGCATACTGAAATGCTCCATTCGATTCCAATAACGGGAGTCAGCAGGAAGGGAAAGAACCAATTCAATGACAGGTGAGCCTGGTTCGAAGAGCCAATTGGATCCAATTTCAAGACATCCAATCCAAGTCTTACTATGGACCTCTTAGCCAATCTGATGTGAAGGACCAATTTGACCCAATTGCGGGAACATCCGGGTCTTATTACGGGCCTTTTAGCCAATATGAGACCTGAATTGGTCGGGCGACTCAATGTGGTCCCGATTACGGGGCTCCAATTCTGTTTCAGGCTATTCTGTCCTTTGTGTCGTTCCGGGAACGTCCTTTCGGTAAAAAGATCTCTTAAAGGTAAAAACGGAGGAGAAAGCTCTGACGACGGAGCCAATTCTGGATCTAAGATAGAAGATTGAAGAAATTCAGAGGCTAGGGTTTGAAAGAGGAGAGAATTAGGATTAAAGGGGAGGATAGGTTAAGAAATGAAGGAGGGAGAATAAGTTTTTTAAAGGTCGGAGAGCTAGCTTCATGCTTTGGGAAGAGAAAAAAAGACAGAGAATTGGAGTTTTTTTTTCTTCATAGGGTTTGGGGAAGACTGAGGCAATCACTGCTGAAGTCGGTGTTGTATTGGTGAATCAGGATTTTTAATGAAATAGGTGTGATTACTCTTGACTATTTTGTGAAATCGAAGTTACGTCTGTGATTGAAGAATTAAAAGGGTGTCTATAAGATTGAGTATTCGGAGTGAATGAAATTTATTGGGTAAATCTAATAAGACAGTCAGTGGATACAAGGTCGTGAGTATAAAGCAATATTGGAGATTAGCAGATTGGGTTGTTCGGGATTCTCTGTAACATCTAGAGACCTATCAGCTGGGGCAAAAAAGATTTCGGCGAGCAGTCGAAGGACATCCGTATAGATTTACGGTATATTCTTACAATCGTTTGTATTCCAACTATAAAAAACCAATAGACTGCTTGAATATTAGCGAATCTCCATACTACCTTCTACAGCCAAACGTCCGGTGCGTTCTCGAGCAAGAAAGCACGTAATACGACATAAAGTGGTGAACCCGACGTGAAAGCTTGAAGTGGAAGGTATTGGATTTCGTTTGATTTTATTTTTATTTTTATGGAGAACGAAAATAAAAATTTTGAAGGATCTTTGGGAGGAGTTTCTGGTGGGGGTTCTTCTAAAGGACAAGGTATACAAATGGATCCGTCTATTGCTAGTATGTTTGAAGCCTTCTCATTATCAATGCAGCAACAATAAAGCAATGATCGAAAAGAAGCTTTGGCAACCATAGCATTGCAAGCAGTGGTCAATAAAATTGATCAATTTGATGGAAGGAATATTTGAAGGCATTTAAGATATTATATTTATGAAATGGAATTAAATCGGGTTTCTGAGAAGAAAATGGTTAAATTATTTGGACTTGCCACGATACCGGAGATAAGAGACCATATTACATTGATTACGGATCGTTATGGGAATTCATGGGAGGTTTTTTCACATGCATTGAAAGACGAATATTTCTTGGAAGATGCTGATCGCATTACTAAGAAGTTGTTTCTAGAATGGATTGAACGGCCTAATAAGAATTTGTAAGCAACAGAGCTACTAAGGGAATTTGAAAGGCAGTACTCTCAATTATGGAAGGTAGAAAAATTGACATTGGAGCCGAACAAAGTAAATATAGATTAATTTCATAAAGTCTTTTAGTGAAGCTTCTTAGAAGCTTTATAGACGTGATTTTGACTTTAGATGTATTTATAGGTTAGAAACTTGGTCAATAAGTTAACTACATATTGGTAGCTTGTGGAACAAGTTAACTCCGCATAATAGCTTGTGGAACAAGCTAACCATGTGGCGTATATGTAGATAACTTGCCTTGTAAGTAAAGACATGTGGCTAACAAAGTCAACATGTTTTGGAGGTCCTACAAGACATTGCCACATAGCTCCTAGTTAAGAGTATATAAGGAAGCAAGAATGAAGCCTTCTTCACTCTTGTCAATGCCGTTTTAGTCCTTAGTCTTGTTTTTGGCAATAGCCATTCTAGTTAATATTACATTATCTTTTGAGTGACTTTCTAGTTCTCTTTAATAATACAAGAGTATATCAAAGATTCTCATTCTTTGAGATTCATGTCCTTAATAGTTTGATAAGAGTGCTAACATATTATTTTTGTCTTGTTTTAGAAGTGAGTGGATTACGCCACTTCTATTATAATATTTTCAAGGTTACAAACTACCCATCTTTTAAACAAAAAAATATTATTTTTTAACACTCATCTTTTCTTAAAGAGAGTAGATTATTCCTCTTTGTGTAAATTTTTATTAGAGGTTGTAGATTATTCTCTTCTAACTTATCTTTTTGAATTTATTTGAATTACCTATAAAAGGAAAGTTTATGGACGCTATACCTAGTAGAAGTGAGAATAGATTTGCAACTATTACGGATCTTTATAAGCTTTTCAATACTTTTAGAATAGAAATCTCACATATTTCTAACGTGAATCATAGAGGTACTATGCCTACACTTATGAAAGAAGTTTAAAGTTTACGACAAGAAGTTGTGCAATCGAAGGAAGCAAGTAGATCAACTTCACAATCAAATCTAAGGAGTTTTGCCTCTACAAGTATGATAGGGACAAGGATTAGTATGCTTGAGAAGATTAATGGAACAAGATCAAAATTTCAAGGATTTTTGAAACAAGTCAAGCTCTATCTAAGATTGCATCCTTTTCAATATCCTAGTGGATTTACTCAAGTTAGATTCATAGGCACACTTCCATTAGGAAGTTCTTTCTCTTAGTTAGCACCTTTAATAGAAAAAAGATTTGTAATTCCTTTGTAATTTGAATTCATTCCTAGAAGTGTTTACAATGACATTCAAAGAAAGTGATTGAGAATGAGTAGCAAAGACTAAGCTCTTATTTTTACAACAAGAATCATAATTAGCTACTACACATGCTGTTGAATTCCAAAATCTTACTTACAATGTAGATTGGAATGACAAAATACTCATCAATAAATTTTGATATGGATTAAAAGATAGTGTCAAAGATTTATTATTAATAATATCAAAAATATAATCTTTAGAATAATTTATTACTTAAGCCATTACATACGACAATTGATTATTTGAAAGGCATCAAGAACAAAGACTTACTTGAAGTGAAATAAGTTAAGTTATGGTCGTAACTTCCAAGTTTTTTGAAACGTATTCATCAAGGCTAGAAGCAATGCAAATTGATATCATACATTTTAAAACTCTCAAAGAGCAAGAAAAGATCTGATGTCACCAAGAGCATTTATGTTTATACTTTGGAAAAGATAAGCACACTGCTCAATATTATCCAAAGAAGCAATGCAATTACAAAATGAAGAGCACAATTACCAAAGAAGATAATGTGTTGGAAAATGAGTTTTTCCAAATATAATAGGGGTCGTGTGGCCAAAATCATGTGCAACACCTAGTAAAGGTCCTATTCTCTCTTCAGATCCTTCACCTTATTTTACAATAGATGTACGTTTAGGACCTAAAAATCACAAATTCCTTATCTTATTAGATTCAAGAGGCTTAGCATGTTTTAAAGATTAAGATTTTTCTTAAAATTTAAAAAATACCTTTAGTCAAAAAAACTAAATCCGTACATGTAGAAATCATAGATGGTCGTTTGTTGTTTTCTAAAAATGTTACCTATGAGACTGTTCCTTTAGATGTAACCATTAAAGATCATAAAAGTATAGTAGTATTTAAAAAAGAGATGAATAGAAGATTGCTTTTTGAACTAGGTATGGATATTTTGAAAATAATGTCATGCCTTTTGAACTCTTAAATACATCGGCCACCTTTCAACATCTTATGAATGATATTTTTTGTGAGTTTTTAAATGATTTTGTTGTTTTTTATTTAGATGACATTCTAATCTACTCTAAGAACATAAAAGAACATGAACTTCATATTTGTCATGTATTACAAAAATTTAGAGATACAAGATTATATGCTAAGTTAAAAAAGTGTGTATTCTACACTACTCAAGTTCACTTTTCAGGATACATCATTTCCAACGAAGGCCTTATGATGGATTCTAAGAAGATCCAAACTATCATAGATTGGAAGATTCTAAGAACAGTATGAAATATACAATGTTTTATAGGCTTTGTTAATTACTACCAAATCTTCATCAAGAACTTTTCTCAAGTTATAGCTCTACTTATACATTTGACTTGTAAAGACAAACTTGAGTAGAATAAAGAAGTAGAAGCATCATTTGATGTGTTAAAGAAGGAATTTACTTCTGTACCAATCTTGTATCGCATCAACTTTTCCAAGGCATTTTTATAGAAAAAAACATGTTAGACTTTGCTATGGATGTCGTATTAGTACAAATAAAAACAGATGATAAACTCCACTTAATAGCTTTTCATTCTAAAAAAATTTTAACAGCCAAAATTAATTTTGAGATCCATGACAAAGAGTTCCTTGCAATCATGGATTCATTTCAAGAATGGCGTCATTATCTAAAAAGTACTTCAAGTCCAGTTACCATGTATATTGATCATAAGAACCTTGAGTACTTCATGTCAGCATATGTTTTGAATTATCGTCAAGCTTGTTGCAACATGCATTTATCCAGATTCAATTTCAAGTTCACTTATCGACCCAAAAAATATCAAGGTCTATCAAATGCTCTTTTTAGACGTTCTTATCTTACACCAAAAGAAAGAGATGTATCTTTTCATCAACAAAGAATGATTCTCTTGAAGCCTCAGCATTTTCATCTTTGAGCAATAAAATCAACATTGAATATTAATTCAACTTTCATCAAGCAAATCCAATTAAGTATGTCTTCTCATCCTCTTATTCATGGTATCAAGAATCTTTCTTCTAAGTCTCATGATATTTCAAAGTTTGAGTTCAAGAACAACCTTCTCTATTTTAAAGGACGTCTATATGTTTCAAAAGGAGAAGCATATTTATGTGTTCTTTAAGCATGTCATGACTTTCTAGCAATATGATATTTTGGATACAACAAGACTTTAGAACTTATATTTAGAGTTTTTTGGTGGCTGCAAATGTAGAAGGTGATAAAAGACTTTGTACAATCATGTGATACTTGTTCAAGATCCAAAATTCCTCACCATAGACCTTATGGACTATTTCAGTTGTTACTTATTCTAGAACAACTATGGTCTTTTGTTTCTATGGATTTTATTACAAATCTTTAAGTTTCAGGTTTTCATGATTCTATATTTATAATTATAGATTACTTTACCAAAATAGTACATTTTATACCATATACAAAATCTATTTCAAGTAAAAAAATAGCTAAATTTTTATTGATAATATCTATCGCTATCATGGATTGTCAAAGGATATTATATATTATATATTATATTATATTATTAGATAGAAGGATTTAATTTGTATCAAGATTTTAGAAAACCTTATTTAAGATTCTAAAGGTGGATATAAAGCTTTCTTTAGCTTTTCATCCTCAAATTGATAGACAAATGGAATGGGTGAATCAAATTTTAGAATAGTATTTGAAGTGTACTATCAACTATTATCAAGATGATTAGACAACTCTTTTGCCATTGGCAAAGTTTATATACAATAATTCAGTATATTTTTCTATTCAAGAAATACCTTTCTTTGTTAATTATGGTTATCATCCATAACTTGATACTTTTGACTTTTCAAAAATTGATAATCCTCTAACGGAAGATTTAGCAAATCATTTGTCAGAGCTGCATGCAACAATAAAGATACAATTAAAAGAAGCTTAAGGATGGCAAAAGACCAATGTGGATGCCTATTGTAAGGAACAACTACAATTCAACATATGTGACAAGGTATAGTTATTTCATCATAATATCAAGACTACTCATCCTTGTGATAAGTTGGACGATTGTAGGCTGGGACTTTTTTCTATTTGTAAACAAATCAATCTTATTGCTTATCAATTATATCTACCGGAGTCTATGAAGATCCATCTTTTATTTCATGTATCCTTTCTTGAGCTATATAAGACAGTGAATATTTTGGAAAGAAGACAAATGCCACCTCTTCCTATAGAAATACATAATAATCAAAAGTTCAAGATAGAAGAAGTCTTAGACTCAAGGTGGTGCCAAAATAGGTTCGAATATCTTATTCATTGGTGCGGATATGATATTAATGAATGCACATAGGAGACATCAAAGAATCTTGTAAATACAGTAAAAAAAATTTGAAGCTTTTCATCAATAAAATCCATCAAAACGAAGATAAAGAATAGCAAAACTTTGCTATAAAAGAAATAAGATCAAAAGAAAATAACATTCTACCTTGTATCTCTCTTTGTAGCTTGTATGTATTTGTGATGCTGTCGGGGTAGTGTTAGGGACATATTCTTTAGAACTTTCTAGAAGAAAAGCCTTTGGAAACTTTTAGAGAGAAGTTTCTAGAAGCTTCTAGAAAGGAAGTCTCTGGAACCTTATAGAAGAGAAGTTTCTAGAAGCTTCTAGAAAGGAAGCCCCTGGAACTTTCTAAAAGCTTCCTAGTTAATAGAAGTAGCTCGAGAAGTTTCTAGAACCTTCTAGAAAAGAAGCCTCTGGAACCTTCTAGAAGCTTCTTAGTTAATAGAAGTAGCTCGAGAAGCTTCCTAAGTAGGAGTATATATAGGGATTGAGGCTGAAGAGTTCTTCAGTCTCGACAACACATTTCTAAGAGTTCTAGCTCACCTTTCAGGTGTTATTCTTGTACTCATCTGTTTAATCTAGTTCTGCCACTTCTTCTTGAACTTCTTGTTAGATTTCAAGTCTGTATTTTGTGTCCGTGACAGTTTGTCCAGACTACACTAACTTGAGATATCAGAGCTAGTTCTTTCTTAGTAGAGTGTGGATTATCCCTCTACTTGAAGGTATACTAGCATTTTTTAGAGGTTGCAGATTACCCTCCTCTAAACTGATACTTCTTCTGTTACAATATTGGAGTCTTATTCTTCTTGGAGAAAGTGGATTATCCCTCTTCTTGAAATTCTTAAGGCGTTTTATAGGTTGTGGATTACCCTCCTATAAACCAATATTACCTCTTATAGGGTCATTTTTATCCTTCTTTTAGAATGGGCGGAGATCAAGACATTAGTATGACAGAAAGTTCGGAGTCTAAGTTAGATGCTATTATGAATGCCCTCGCTACGTTATCACAAAGAACTGCAGAGATTGAAGGAGTGGTGGCAAGGCTTCATAATGATGGAGTATCTGGGATAGCACAATCTAAACTACACCAGCCTCAAATTTTGGCACTTGGAGAAACAATTTTACCTCAGGTTCGACAAGAACCACTAGTTCTACAACACAAGGAACCTCGACTTAGTCTCCCAGATAAGTTTGATGGAACACGTTCCAAGTTTCGAGGATTCGTCAATCAAATCAGGTTGATAACAGTTTTACAGCCTGAATGATATCCAACGGAGGAGTCACGTGTTGGGCTTGTTGGAACCTTACTTACGGGACAAGCTCTATCATGGTTTGCTCCTTTGTTTGAGAAACGATCATCCATATTAAACAACTTCGAAACCTTTTTGGAAGCATTTGCGGAAGCATTTGGTGAACACGATAAGGTTTGATGGACTACAACAAAGATCCGGTCGCTATGACAAGGGATGCGTTCTACATCAGTCTATGCTTCGGATTTCAGGCAATTAGTATGCGACATCAATTGGGATGAAGAAGCGTTGATGAGTCAATTCTATTGGGATTTAAGAGATGATATGAAGGATTTGTTGTTAACTCTTCCTGATCCACAAACGCTCAATGAAGCCATTAGCCAAGCTGTGAAGTGCGATAATCGCCTATTCCAACATCGCCAAGACCAATGCTCAAGACAACATACAATTCGCCATGCTCCAACTATATCGGCAAGTAGTGTGAATTCGTATTCAGAGGTGGAAGACATGCAAATTGATGCGGTACATATCAAATCTCTTACTATAGAAGAAAAAAAGTGACGTATGGAGGAAAATTTATTCTTGTATTGCGGTGGAGAAGGCCACAAAGTCGAAAACTGCTCCAAAAAGCAAAATCGAGGCATAGTCAAGACTAGGGGAGTATTTGTTGAGGAAAACGAGGATGCCCAGCCACAGTAGGAACCGTGCGGCTGGACAATGAAATATCCCAACAATAATCAGGTTCGTTTCTTTCTGCCCAACCTGCACTTTGTTTTACAATCCCTCTGTTTATCGGCCCTCAAAAACTGAGAACCTTAGCACTACTAGACTCAGGAGCATCTGCTTGTTTTTTAGACGAAGAATTTGCAAAGCGTCATAAGATCCCTTTAGTACAAAAATCAAAACCTGTTCATGTTGAGGTCATAGATGGGCGACCTTTATTGTCTGGTAGAATCACCCATGAATCAAAACCTATAGAAGTAACATTTAAAGACCATAGTAGTCATATTATTTTTAATATTATTAGAACCCTATCAAATCTTATTATTCTTGGTCTTTCTTGGTTGGAAAAACATAATCCATTGATAGATTGGAGGTTGCGGAAGATGACTTTTCCCACAAAATCATCCAAGAAAAAACCTGGTAAAAAACCTCAAAAAAAGAAATCCTTATTCATTGGAGCAAGAGCGTTTATAAGATCATCTAAGGAAGGCACTCCATTTGTCATTTATGCGGCTCCAACTACCGAGGAGAAGA
This sequence comes from Physcomitrium patens, assembly GCF_059467195.1. Classification (NCBI taxonomy): domain Eukaryota; kingdom Viridiplantae; phylum Streptophyta; class Bryopsida; order Funariales; family Funariaceae; genus Physcomitrium; species Physcomitrium patens. The sequence goes on from NC_143426.1 coordinate 8,252,717, forward strand.
TCTCAACAGCAAGTATACCGGAGCAATATAAGGATTTTGAAGACGTGTTTCAAAAGAAGAACGCCGACATACTACCAGAACACCGACCATATGATTGTGCCATAGACTTGCAAGAAGGAGCACAACCACCTTTTGGCCCAATCTACAATCTATCGCAAACAGAGTTGGCAGAGTTACAAAAGTACATCGACAAGAATCTAGCCAAGAACTTCATTCGTCATTCAAAATCATCAGCTGGAGCACCCATCTTATTTGTGAAGAAGAAAGATGGATCACTACAGATGTGTGTGGACTATCGAGGCCTCAACAAGGTAACAAAGAAAAATCGTTACCCATTATCCTTGATTTCTAGTCTCTTAGAACAACTTGGACGTGCGAAGATCTTTACAAAAATTGATCTAAGGGGAGCTTATAATCTCGTACGAATCAACGAAGGAGATGAGTGGAAGACAGCATTCCGTACAAGGTATGGTCATTTCGAGTATAATGTCATGCCTTTTGGTCTTACCAATGCTCCAGCAATTTTTCAACATATGATGAATGACATCTTTCGAGAACACCTCAACGATTTTGTTGTCATCTACTTGGACGATATTCTAATATTCTCTAAAAATGAAGAAGAGCATGACAAGCGTGTTCGTTTGGTCTTGGAGAAACTACGCAAGCGAGGACTATACGCCAAATTAGAAAAGTGTTTATTTCACCAGACAGAGATGGAGTTTTTGGGGTTCATTGCGACTACAGAAGGTTTGAAGATGGACCCCAAGAAAGTAGAAGCAATCATGTCTTGGGAGATTCCAAAGACGGTTAGAGACGTACAATGCTTTCTTGGTTTTGCTAACTACTATCGGATCTTCATCAAGAATTATTCTCAAGTTGCTGCTCCTCTCACTCGATTAACATGCGAGGATAAGTTGGAATGGAGACCTTTAGCGGAGAAGGCATTTCAAGACTTGAAGACAGCATTTACTACAGCTCCAATTTTGGTACATCCAGACTTTACAAAGGCCTTCTATTTAGAGACTGATGCTTCAGATTTTGCTTTGGGAGCTATGCTTTCACAAATGAGTGAAGACAAGAAGCTCCATCCAGTTGCATTCTATTCTCAGAAGTTCTCTGCTGCTGAAATCAATTATGAGATCCATGATAAGGAACTTCTTGCTATAGTGGATTCTTTCGAAGAATGGCGTCACTTTCTTGAAGGAGCTGCACATCCAGTGACCATATATATGGATCACAAGAATTTGGAGTATTTCATGTTGGCTCGAGTTTTAAATCGGCGTCAAGCTCAGTGGAATATGTCACTATCTAGATTCAATTTTATTATCACTTATCGACCTGGAAAGCAGCAAGGACTATCCGATGCTTTATCAAGGAGATCGTATCTTGCACCAAAGGCTGGAGAAGCAGCGTTTGATCAATAATGTACAATGTTATTGAAGCCAGAGAGATTTCAACTTTGTGCTACTATTGTATCATTTGATGCTGACTTCCTAAACTAGGTACGTGCTATGACCATTAAAGATTCAGTAGCCATTGATATCAAGCAACGTACCAATGACGACAAGTTCAAGGTAGAGGGAGATCTTTTATACTTTGAAGAGCGATTGTACATTCCAAAAGGACCAGCACGACTCCGAGTTCTTCAATCTTGCCATGATTTTCCAGCTACGAGACATTTTGGATTCAACAAGACCTTGGAGCTTATTTCCCGAGATTTTTGGTGGCCCCAAATGTGGAAGGATGTGAAAGATTTTGTCCTCTCTTGTGACATCTGTTCAAGATCTAAGAATCCTCAGCATCGCCTTTATGGACTTCTACAGCCATTGCCAATTCCACGTCGACCATGGTCTTCAATTTCTATGGACTTCATCACGGACTTGCCATCATCAAACTCATTTGACAGCATCTTTGTCGTGGTAGATCGGCTTATGAAGATGGCACACTTTGTTCCTTGTAAGAAGACATCATCCAGTGAAGTCACAGCAAGACTCTTTCTCGATAATGTGTATCGATATCATGGACTACCAGATGATATCATATCAGATCGAGGTACCCAGTTCGTGTCAAAGTTTTGGAGATCTCTCTTTGGAATATTGAAGGTGGATATCAAGCTTTCTTCAGCTTTTCATCCTCAAATTGATGGCCAAACGGAACGGGTGAACCAAGTCTTGGAGCAGTACTTACGATGCAGCATCAACTATCAGCAAGATGATTGGACTGCATATCTACCGCTAGCCGAGTTTGCATATAACAACACCCTCCATGCATCGACTCAACAAACACCATTCTTTTCCAACTATGGATATCATCCGAAGCTTGATTTATTGAGTCCGTTAACAAATAACAATCCAGCAGCTAAAGGATTTGCGAAGCAACTATCAGAGCTTTAAACTATGTTGAAGCTTCAATTACAATCCGCTCAAGAATCCTATAAGACGTCTGCAGATAGATTTCGGAATCAAGCACCTACTTTCAAAGTTGGAGACAAAGCCTGGCTTCTTCGACAAAATATCAAGACCAAGCAACCATGTGATAAGTTGGACTATCGAAGATTGGGACCATTTATCATCCAGAAGCAAATTAATCCAGTGGCATACCGGCTGGAGTTACCGGCTTCTATGAAGGTACATCCAGTCTTTCATGTTTCTCTGTTGGAACCTTATCGAGAGTCATCTTTTCTTGAAAGAGTGCAATGTCCGCCACTTAGTATTGAAATCGAGAACCATGAAGAATACGAGGTTTAAAAGGTATTGGATTCACGTCGAAGGTGGAGAAAGTTAGAATATCTTGTTCATTGGTGCGGCTATGACATTAATGAGCGAACGTGGGAGCCAGCTGAAAATCTTGCGAATGCGCCACAAAAGGTACAGGAGTTTCATCAACGACATCCTGATAAACCTAAATCAATTCGACAATAGCTTCTTTCTGAAGCTTGTTCTCCCAACAATATAAGAAAAGGAGAGAGCACCAACAAAATTCGTAGTTGATGTAGTTATTTTCTCCAAGATAGATCGTAGTTTGGTCTTTAGATATGGATAGCCAAGAGATAGATACTATGCCAGTCAGAGTATCGCAATCGAGTAGCTCATGAAGGCGACCCCGAGATGAAGAACTACATGTACCACGACGACGACGGAGGATACCGAGTAACCGATCACTGGTGATTGTATTTGAGATCGAGCCTGCTTACGATGGTCAGCCAGAAGGCTTGTTTGCAGGACAATTTCACAATGAGGATACAAAAGTTCATGCTTGGTCAGAAGTCGAAGGCGTGGGCCACTACCGTTGGCTTTAAGGGTCGATGAACCACTTGCCTCGTGAACAACAGTTGAAGTTCATAGCAGAAGTTATGCGACAGATCTTTATTTTCTTGCATTGGTACATATCAACAACATTGCTCCTCAGAGACCTCGAAGCTAAAGGAGGGGGTGATGTTAGGGACATATTCCTTAGAACTTTCTAGAAGAGAAGCCTCTGGAAACTTTTAGAGAGAAGTTTCTAGAAGCTTCTAGAAAAGAAGCCCCTGGAACTTTTTAGAAGCTTCCTAGTTAATAGAAGTAGCTCAAGAAGTTTCTAGAACCTTCTAGAAAGGAAGCCTCTGGAACCTTCTAGAAGCTTCTTAGTTAATAGAAGTAGCTCGAGAAGCTTCCTAAGTAGGAGTATATATAGGGATCGAGGCTGAAGAGTTCTTCAGTCTCGACAACACATCTCTTGGAGTTCTAACTCACCTTTCTAATGTTGTTCTTGTACTCATCTGTTTAATCTAGTTCTGCCACTTCTTCTTGAACTTCTTGTAAGATTTCAAGTGTGTATTTTGTGTCCGTGACAGGTACAGAGAGTTTGCTTCAAAAAAGCGCTGGGCTTTTGGCTGTCACTAAATACTCAATCAAGTTTGAAATATAAGGGTAAAAATTTTACATATATAAACTCCTCTCCTTTGGAGCAATTACATCAATATACAAGCCTTGAAATCCAAAGAACACCAAAATACTTGATAAGGTGTTATAAAAAACTTATATATCCTTATGAGGAATTTTTTCCAAAGTTCAACAGCTCATAACTTACGATCTAACCGTCTAAACAACTCCAAATTTTACATGGAGTACTGATATATCTTTAGCAACTATCACACCAAAATTCAACCGTAAATTCGTCTTGGATCTTGTGATATCTTGAAAACCCTAACTGTAGCTTCAAACCCTAGCTTTTTTACACCCGTGTACAACTTCCTTTATATCTCACAAAGTAATTATTCAAATACTATGAAACTTTGATCTAAAGCTTCTTAATCCAATTACACACACTTGTAGAAATTTTGAGCCACAAATTCGTCTAGAAACTCAAGATATGGCTTCACCCATATCTAGCAACAAAACGATATACTTACTGCCTTCAAATTACAAGTGCTGTCTTCAACGCCTCATAATTCCTTCACCCAATCTTAGAATTCACTATACAGTAAATAGAATGTGTAGCCGAGAAAATGCTCCCTCCAAATCCAGTCGCCGATCTTCCGTTGCTCTCCGTATTTGTATGTGATGCCCAAAAGAAGAGACAGTAGGTACGAAATTGACACCTTATCTTTGAACATTCATATCTTTTCCATAAAAACTCGAAATCACACAAAATCTTCATCCAAATTATACCCAAAACCCTAAACCTTCTGACCCTAGCCTCAAAAGCTCGAATGGCCTCGAAAGAAGAACCCTAATTCCTAATATGGCCTCGGGCAGCCTCCTCAAAGCCCATTGGGCATGGTATTCGACCAATAGGGATGAAGTTCTTCACCCCTTGCCTTCATCCAACCATGCCTTACTTTCATCCTTCCCAATAAGCCTCCTTCTAGTTATATTTTCATCTTTTAACTCCTCCCTTCCCTTAATCTTTATACTAACTATCTAAATCCTATATAATATAAACTCTATGATCAAACTAGATTAACTTCCAAATAATTTTTCTTATTTCAATTCATTTTAAATTAACATACTAACTATTCTAACTCACATTAAGACTTATAAACATATTACATGTTTTCACTAATTTTTACATATTGTAAGTAATTACAGTATGACATCCACCCCCTCCAAACCTGGACATCCTCCGCTATGTGCCACATACTACTCTTCTTCATCCTCTTGAGACTTCTTGGAATCACTCATAGAGTCTTCTTCTTCATGTTCTTGGTCCAAATATTGAGATAAAAATTCTTCAAGATCTTCTATTTGAAACCGCCCATTTCTTCTTTTGAAAGCGTTCACCCTCTTCCCTGCTATTGGAATTCTAATGATAGCTCCATCTAACTCACGTAAGGTATATGTGGCATTATCATGGACTATAACCACCACATATGGTCCAAACCATTTTTTTGCAAATTTCTTTACAGTACTATGTTGATGCTCAAGGCTGCTATCATAAACTAGAACCCAATCTCCAATCTCTATAGGTTTTGGCCTTAACCTATGAGTCTTATCAAACCTCTCTTTATTTTTCAATCTTTCTTCCTTTAACCTCTCAGCTACAATTTGTAGGTCCTCAGCTAATCTTTTTAACTGTTGGATTCGAAGCTCTAATAACCTTTCTCTATTAATGTTATCTTCCCAAGACAAAAACATCCATGTAGGATAGGTTGCTTCAGCAGGCATTATAGGTTTTTGTCCTAGCATTAATTCTATAGGCATACAATCAGTGACAGTATTATGAGTAGTTCTATCAGCCCATAAAGCAAATGGAAGCAGTTTAGGCCATTGAATTGATTTACCCTTACATGCCTTAACCAATGCATAAATGATTGGAGGATGACCTCTTTCACTCTTTCCATTGGCTTCAGGATTATAAGAAGTAGTCAACTTCAATTGAACTCCGTACCTTTTGAAAAAATCTCTTGCTTCTATGGCATCCAATTCTCCTCTATCAGCTCTCATCCTCCCAATATAGCCATATCTGCTGAAGATGTCTTCAAATATAAACCTGCATATTGCTTCCGTGGTCTTGGTTCTCAAAGCCCTTCCTTCAACATAGTTTGATAACTCTTCTCTTGCTAAAACCAAATATTTCATACCCCATAATCCTGAAGGCATAGCTACCAAATCAATTACCCATTGAAAATATATAGAAGGTGGATAAGTAGGATGTAATCCATCTCTATACCTAACCTTAGATTGTAATTGGCACTCTGTGCATGAACTCACAAAGTCTTCTACATCTTTGTATAAACCCTTCTACCAATACCTTTCTTTGATCTTAGTATATGTGGCCCAAACTCCTCTATGTCCTGCCCAAAGTGTATCATGGTATTCTCTTAAAACCTTAATTTTAGTTTCAAGATCTCCTATAACTCTCAATGGGATTTTGTCACCTCTTTTTGGCCTCTTCCATAGAAATCCATCCCTGAGTATATAACCATAGGATTGGTGTCTAATATCTTTGAAGGTTTTGTCCATCCACCCTTCTTGTTTTTTCATTGTGCTTAAATAAATTCCAATATCCTTCAACTTGCCTTCATACGTACCTTCATAGAAATTTTGAACCTTGTCACCAAAATCCATTCCACTAGTAGCAAATGAACTTCCATAATTCTTCTCTTCTTCATCTTCACCTCTTTCATATGCCATCATCTCTTCTTCAAATGTATATCTAGCTTTGGACAACATATCTGCCACCAAGTTCTCTTTACCAGTAATATGTACCAAAACAGGGTTTAATGTCCTTATATAGGCTATCCATCTTAGCATGGCAATATCTGGAGTAGTACAGTTAATTATCATTCCAAGTAATGGCAAACAATCTGTTTCTAAAACCATACTTGCTCCAATCAAATAATTCCTCTCAGCCTTTAATGCTGTAAGCGCTCCCCAAAGCTCTCTTTTAACTTGTGGATAAGCCCTTTGTCACTTTGTAAGAACCCTAGCTCCAAACCTTATAGCAAATCTTCTTCCTTCTACATCATTTTGTCCAATAGCCCATCCAATTGCTATAGGGCTTGTATCCACTGTTATAACTACTGGTCTTTCACATTGATAATCTACTTGTTTAAGCACAGGTGGTGAACTCAACATTTTTTTAAGATTTTCCATAGCTGTTTCTTGTTCTTCTTCCCATACAAATTTCTTACCCTTCCTTAATAACTTATATAGTGGCTCTGAGATATGGGCAAAGTGTGGCACCCAAATGTGATAGAATATACATGCTCCTAAAAACCCTTTGACTTCTGTAACATTTTTACAAGCCTTAATTCTAGATATAGCATCAATCTTATCAGGGTTTGGTTTCCTACCATACCTGCCACACATGTGTCCCACCACTAGAATCTCATCAACTCCAAAGCTTGATTTCTCCAAAGATAACGTGAGATTAACTAACTCCAATCTCTCAAATATCTGAGCCACATCTTCAATATGTTTCTTCACAAACTTTTTACAACCTTCAACCTCCATAGTCTCATCCTTGTCTTCTTCTTTATCTCCTTTTATAGGTATATCATCTAGAAATGGAATGGTTTTCTCACGCACAAATTCTTTTAATATTTGGTTCATAGCATTTTGCATATGAGCCACTGAGTTGGTTGCACCTTGAGGTAGCGTACACATCTTCATTAAACCCAAAGGAGTCTTCATGGTAGTTAAATCTCTAGTCTCTTTAGCCAATTGAAATTGGTCATATCTAGAATATAAGTCTCCAATAGAATAAATGGCATGACCTGCAAATTGTTCAGCCACTTCATCTACTATGGGACCTAATCCCATATTTCGAATAGTCACCCTATTTGCAGGTTGCATATCCTGAATAAACCTTAATGCCCCTGACTTCTTGGGTACTGTGAACCATCTATTAGAATAGGAAGCAATTGAAGGTTCCAAAATACCCATCTTCACCTTCTCTTTTAATAATTCTATCAATTTTGGAAGTAAAGCTCTAGGCACAGGTATAGGCTTTAAATTCCATAGAACGTGTGGTACTGTAAAGATTACCATAGGTACTATAATACTAGGATTCACACATCCAATTTCATCAGGAGTTAAGGCAAATGCCTTACCATGTCTAATAAGCATTTCTTGAAACATATCTTCCTCCGTTGATGTTAAGAAGTCACCCCCTCCAATCTTCAACTTAGCTAATGATTCTTGTGTAAATTGATGTCCAATTCGACGCTTCTCTTTTAGACTTGGCTCCATAACTGCTTGTTTAATATGCTCCATATTATCAACTGGTAATTGTGTAGCTACAGGCTTTACCTTTCTTGCCATAGTTTTATATTTAGTTTGTACTCTAGCCTCATGCTTCAACCCATAGTTTGTAGCAAGTCCACCATTTGCTACCATCCTTTCTAATCCTTCATAAGTCCTTCTTGAATATATTTCTACTATAGCATCTCCATCTATGTTTATAGCCAGATTCTCCAAAACCTTTACCAAATCATCTTCCAAACCTATTTCTTCTATTACTCCAACTATGGCTTCATCACTTGAAACTAAACCCACTCTTTTTAAGTTCTTCTCTTGTTTCTTTATCCTTATTTTTATTTATAGAATCTAAATCTTTAACCTTTTGAACACTCACAAATCCATTACTAGATAAGTTCAAAAATCCAAAACTCATACTATCTACACTGGGGTTTGTAGATGAATCATTTGTACCCATGTGCCCCCATCTTATAATGGTGCTTTTTAAAAATCCACAAAGTTATTTCCTGGCTCCAAAAGCATCTTTCTTAATTGTTCTCTGTATCTCTCATGGATAGGTTTCACAGTAATATATTGCACAGCTTTTCTCCCATCCCAACTCTGAATTCTGGCATAATGTGAACCATCATTCAAGACTCTAGTCTCCATTCTAGCAGCTATAATATAAGGTTGACCAAGTATTACCGGATATGTAGCGGAGTTTTGCACAAAGAAATTTTGCTCTACTTCTACATCTCCAATTCTAGTCTTTACAGCTGCACAAGCTCCATGTAAATCACCTTGTTGATTGTTTGCAACTCTGATTACCCAACCATGGTTGATATCAATTGGCCACTTATTCTTCTCATATATCTTCCTTGACATGATGTTGATTTCAGATCCATGATCAACCACGGCCAAAATTGGATCTTTAAAGTCTCCCAATCTCACATATGTTTCTGTAGTAGCTCTAGCCCAATAAGGAATTGAATAACTACTACTCTCTATTCCCTCATTTTTACATTTGAAACAAGTATTAACACTTGCTTCTTGTGCATCCTTCCTTATCCCTGTAAATCCCAAAGGTGTGCATTTCACTTGATGCTCTCTTTTACCTTCAACATGTTTAAATGAAACCTTGTTTTCCATATCAACCTTATTTCTAATTTCAGGCATTGCAAATTGTGCAAATACCTGTCCTATCTCTTCTTCTTCATCCACAGTTACCCGAGTATCCAATGCCTCTACCATAATAGCTTCTGCTGTCATTTGCCTCTTCTTCTTTATCACATTGATGATTAATTCATGAAAATCCTTCTTGGCTATGCCTAGAGCCTCTCTTAGAGTGAATTCAATCTTTGCATCCAAGATCTTCTCCTCTAAAATACTCTTCATATCTGTAGATGATTCAATCTCAGATTGAAGTTTATAAGCAGGAGTTTTACTTTTAGGTTTGCTTGTATCTTCTTTCTCCTTTTCTTTGTCCTTCTCCCACCACTCTTTTGGTAATGGTGCACTACCAGGATGAGTAGAAGAAGATACCTTCTCAGTTTTTTGCTCCTTAGAAGCTTCTTTATTTCTTGGAGACCTCCTCTTGTTTTCAGGCTCAATAACATCCTCTTCATGAATAGTTCTACCTCTTTTTTCCTCAATCATAGCATCATGCATATCATCATCATGCTTGTCTCCACACAAATATGTTTTAATGCTAATAGCATCAACTGGGTCATTCCACCCAATTTTCTTTCTGATAGCTTCAGCTCCCCTCATCATGACTCCTTTAGTTGGCAAAGAAACAGCCTTAACTCCCTTTTGTTCAACTGTAATAGAATAAGACTCAGTTCCTTCCCCTTTTATGGTACTATTCTTTGATATTTGCTCCTCTACTAATTTTTTCATGCCACCCTTCCCAAAATTAGTCTTTAGAGGCTCATCTGACCTTGTGAGTCTTATCCTGCCCTCTTTGAAATATACAATACCATCCTTGATTGCAGCCTTATAGCTATCACACTCACCACGATTATGGTTTTGATTGTCACACCACATACATCTTTCTATAAATCCCTTTGAGCCTTCAATTGTCTTTGATGAGCTTGCCATCTGGGATTTCTTCAATTCAGTCATTTCCACCTTCAAGTCCTGTATGCCCTTAATTAGATCTTCAAGAATACCATCCTTAACAGTCTTGATTCCGTTTTGAGGTGGCATTAGATTTTGAGATGCAGGCATTGGCTCCAACCTTGGTAATAATCCACGAGTCTTAATCTTTTGTTGCCTTGCCAAAAGCCCCACTGTCTCTTTTATTAGCTTCCAATCATTAGTAAAACCACTCTCAGATGTCTTTTTTGCTAGATAAAAGAGTAGCTTATCCTCCAAATGTTCATCAGCTGCTTGTAAAAATAATCTAGTCTTCCTTGTTTCCAAAAGTTGCCTCTCTTGTCGTGGTAACTGTCCAAACTTAGCCTCAAATTCCCTGATTAATTCATTGGGAGCCATTTGATTCCCTGGCCTTTGCTCAATCCAATCCAAAAAAGTTTGTTTTGTCATTCTTTCTAAATCCTCCTCAAAAAACTCATCTTTCAAGAGTTCTTCAAATTTCTTCCATGATATAGTCTCAGTATGCAACTCTTGCACCCTCTCTCTGATTTCTAGTACCACTGCCAAATCAAAGGTAGAAATCATCTTTACTTCTGAAACCTGATGCACTTCCATTTCACATGTATAAACCCTGAGGAACTTAGTGATGTTCCTCCCATCAAACCTCCCAACCTTATCCACCACTACTTGTAAAGCTTTGGTGGTATTCTTATCCTCCCCATGCACATGTTGCCTTTCTTCCATAAATTGAGCAAATACCCTGAACAAATCATGAGCACCTACTCCACTTGGTAATCCAAACCCTGGAACTTGATCCCCCATTCTAACTTATTGAGAATTTTAGTGCCTTAAGGCTCTCTCAGTGGAAGCACCAAATATGTCGGGGTAGAGAGAGTTTGCTTCAAAAAAGCGCTGGGCTTTTGGCTGTCACTAAATACTCAATCAAGTTTGAAATATAAGGGTAAAAATTTTACATATATAAACTCCTCTCCTTTGGAGCAATTACATCAATATACAAGCCTTGAAATCCAAAGAACACCAAAATACTTGATAAGGTGTTATAAAAAACTTATATATCCTTATGAGGAATTTTTTCCAAAGTTCAACAGCTCATAACTTACGATCTAACCGTCTAAACAACTCCAAATTTTACATGGAGTACTGATATATCTTTAGCAACTATCACACCAAAATTCAACGGTAAATTCGTCTTGGATCTTGTGATATCTTGAAAACCCTAACTGTAGCTTCAAACCCTAGCTTTTTTACACCCGTGTACAACTTCCTTTATATCTCACAAAGTAATTATTCAAATACTATGAAACTTTGATCTAAAGCTTCTTAATCCAATTACACACACTTGTAGAAATTTTGAGCCACAAATTCGTCTAGAAACTCAAGATATGGCTTCACCCATATCTAGCAACAAAACGATATACTTACTGCCTTCAAATTACAAGTGCTGTCTTCAACGCCTCATAATTCCTTCACCCAATCTTAGAATTCACTATACAGTAAATAGAATGTGTAGCCGAGAAAATGCTCCCTCCAAATCCAGTCGCCGATCTTCCGTTGCTCTCCGTATTTGTATGTGATGCCCAAAAGAAGAGACAGTAGGTACGAAATTGACACCTTATCTTTGAACATTCATATCTTTTCCATAAAAACTCGAAATCACACAAAATCTTCATCCAAATTATACCCAAAACCCTAAACCTTCTGACCCTAGCCTCAAAAGCTCGAATGGCCTCGAAAGAAGAACCCTAATTCCTAATATGGCCTCGGGCAGCCTCCTCAAAGCCCATTGGGCATGGTATTCGACCAATAGGGATGAAGTTCTTCACCCCTTGCCTTCATCCAACCATGCCTTACTTTCATCCTTCCCAATAAGCCTCCTTCTAGTTATATTTTCATCTTTTAACTCCTCCCTTCCCTTAATCTTTATACTAACTATCTAAATCCTATATAATATAAACTCTATGATCAAACTAGATTAACTTCCAAATAATTTTTCTTATTTCAATTCATTTTAAATTAACATACTAACTATTCTAACTCACATTAAGACTTATAAACATATTACATGTTTTCACTAATTTTTACATACTGTAAGTAATTACAGTACGACAACGCTAAGAAAATAGAAAACCAATAACCAACAGATTCAACTGAAGAGCTTTTATTTGCGGATTTATCAAATGAGACATTACGATTGTCACAACCTTCAAGACAATGAAATGAAGATGAAGATCTTCAAAAAAAACATGTCTTTCTTCAAATAGGTGGCACGATATAACGTATTTGGTATCACTACCTTGGAAGAAACTCCCGCTATTTGGTGATTTTATTAAAGATATGAACAACTTCTGACAGTGATTCAAATGTTTTATTTGAAAGAAGTTACGAAGGCCTCAACAATGACGAAATAACAAGGTGGTCTTCTTATCCTAGTATAGAATACTATTAATAGCTAAGAGGGCCTATCAACCATCTTTAAAGAGAACAAAGTGTCACGGACATACATATAATTACCTATATGAATAGATAAAAGTATGTAAAAGTAGATAAAAGTAGGTTAATTGTGTAATATCTTCTAGAGAAGCTTCTTAGAAGCTTCATAGACGCTGCTTTGACTTTATAGGAGTCTATAGTTGACTTTTAGGTTAGAAACTTGGTCAACAAGTTAGCCATGTGCCACACATGTTGGAAGCTTAAAGAACAAGCTAACTACGTGGTCCATCCATAGAAAACTTGCCTTGCAAGCAAAGGCATGTGGCCTAGAAAGTCAACATATATTGGAGGTCTTATAGAACATCGCCACGTGGCTTCTAGTTAGATAGTATATATAGAGGCAAGAGTGAAGCCCTCTTCACTCTTGTCAACTCCTTTCTTGCTTCTAGTCTAAGTTTCAAGGGTCTCTAGTTTTCTTGTATTTTGGCAATAGCCATTCCAGTTTCTTTCTTAATATACATATTTCTATTTTGTCCTATTTCTTTTTGAGAAAAGTCTCACTTACTCTTTAGCTTTCATCGAGTTCTTGTCCTTGACAGATTGACAAGAGTACACTTACAATATCAGAGCTTTGTCTTTTCTTGATTAAGAGTGGATTACCCCTTTTTCTTGATAAGACATAAGCGCATTAGAAGTTGCGGATTACCCTCTTTTAAACTGATATTGTTCTTAGTATTTTCTTTGTTATCAATTCCTCTCTTCTATTTGTTTTGAGCGTTATTAGACATCTTCTCTTTTCTAAGTGCTACTATGGCAGAGCTTGTTGAAATGAAGAGTGCAATGGCACAGATGCAAGAGCAATTGAGGGAGTTAATGCTTGCGATGCATCAACTCAATTTACCACCACAAGGAGCAACAAGAATGGTAGGAAGTGAAGATATAGAGATGATTGGGGCTGCTTCAACATCTACACCAAACCATGTCCCTTCTCCCAGAATGGAACACCCTTCGAGTGTTAGAGAACCGAGAGTTGCCTTGCCCGAGAAGTTTGATGGTACCAGATCCAAGTTTCGAGGATTCATCAATCAGGTCCAACTAGTAATTGAACTTCAACCCCAGAGCTATCCAACTCCAGGGTCACAAGTTAGATTCATTGGTACACTCCTTTCAGGTTCAGCATTGTCATGGTTTTCATCTTTTCTTGAACGACGAGATCCAATATTGGATAATCTGGAGGCTTTTTTGGCGGAGTTTCGATCCATGTTTGGAGAACATGATGCAATTCGTGTTGCAACCAACAAGATCCGTATTTTGCGACAAGGCAATCGATCAGTAACATTATATGCTTCGCAATTTCGACAACTTGCAACTGATATCAAGTGGGATGATGCCGCACTTGTGAGTCAATTTCTCTACGGATTACAATATGAGGTAAAGAAATTGATGCTTAATTTACCTGATCCTCAAACATTGAGTCAAGCAATTGACTTTGCTGTGAAGTGCGACAATCGACTTTTTGAATTTCGATCCGAGAGTCGTACAAGTGGGCCTCAACGTTACTACAATTCAATGGCAACACCGACGTCTCCTCAACACATACCTTCGGAAGTAGAGGATATGCAAATTGATGCGGTACGTTTCAAACCTCTTACTGAGCAAGAAAAGTCTCGTCGTCGACAAGGAGGATTGTGCTTATATTGTGGAGAACCTAAGCACACTGCTCAACATTGTCCAAAGAAGCGACGTAACTACAAAATGAGGAGTACGACTGTGAAAGAAGACAGTATGTCGGAAAACGAGTACGTCCAGCTACAATAGGGACCGTGCGGCTGGAATCTTGTACAACTTCTAATGAAGGTCCTATCCTCTCCTCAGAACCATCTCCTTGTTTTATAATAGATGTGCGTTTAGGACCTAATAATTACAAAGCCTCTGCCTTGATAGATTCAGGAGCCTCAGCTTGTTTTTTAGATGAAGAATTTGCTAGATGTCATAGAATATCATTAATACAAAAAACTAAACCTGTACACGTAGAAGTTATAGATGGTCGTCCGTTGTCTTCTGGAGATGTAACTCACGAAACACTTCCTGTAGATGTAGTAATAAATGGTCATAGTAGTTGCGTAATTTTTAATATAATTAGATCTCCCTCTAATCCAGTAATTTTAGGCTTATCATGGTTAGAAAAGTATAATCCTCGAATAGATTGGATTTCTCGTAAACTTGATTTTCCTCGGAGCATTAGTAACAGTTCTATTAATCAAGTAAAAAACCATGAGTCTAGTATAGAAAAACCCGCACTTATAGGTGCAAAAGCATTTATACACGCAGCAAAAGAAGGATCAACTTTTGCTATTTATGCTGCACCTATTTCTGAAAGCGTAAAGACTTCAAGTGGCATTCCAAGTCAATATCAGGATTATCAAGACGTTTTTGAGAAAAAGAATGCAGATATTCTTCCTGAGCATCGCCCATACGATTGTTCAATCGATCTCAAGGAAGGAACTCAGCCACCATTTGGACCAATTTACAGTTTATCGCAAGATGAGTTGGCTGAACTCAAGACATATATTGACGAGAATTTAGCGAAGAATTTCATACGTCATTCAAAATCTCCAGCAGGAGCTCCAATTTTATTCGTAAAGAAAAAAGATGGATCTTTACGAATGTGTGTTGACTATCGAGGACTCAACAAGATCACAATCAAGAACAGGTATCCATTACCTTTGATATCAGGACTCCTTGACCAGTTAAATCAAGCTAAGATCTATACAAAAATAGATCTAAGAGGAGCATATAATCTAGTACGGATCAAAGAAGGAGATGAATGGAAGACTGCGTTTCGAACCAGGTACGGACACTTTGAATACAATGTCATGCCTTTTGGACTCACGAATGCACCAGCTGCTTTTCAACATCTCATGAATGATGTATTTCGTGAATTCTTAGACAATTTTGTCGTCTGCTATCTAGACGATATCCTGATCTATTCCAAGAACGTTGAAGAACATGAAATACATGTTCGTCAAGTATTACAAAAACTTAGAGATGCAGGATTGTACGCCAAGATGGAAAAGTGTGTATTTCACACTACTCAAGTTGACTTTTTAGGATACATCATTTCAAATGATGGTCTCATGATGGATTCTAAGAAAGTCCAAACAATCATGGATTGGAAGATTCCAAAGACTGTAAGAGATGTCCAATGTTTCTTGGGATTTGTCAATTACTATCGGATCTTCATCAAAGACTTCTCACGAGTTGCAGCTCCACTTACACGCTTGACTAGTAAAGATAAATTTCAATGGAATCAAGAAGCGGAAGCAGCATTTGAAGCCTTGAAGACATCGTTTGTCTCTGCACCAGTCTTATATCGTGTTGACTTTTCCAAGGTATTTTTTATGGAAACAGACGCATCGGATTTTGCCTTGGGTGCAGTTTTATCACAAATGGGAACAGATGACAAACTTCATCCGATAGCTTTTCATTCAAGAAAATTCTCAGCAGCCGAGATCAATTATGAGATCCACGATAAAGAACTTCTTGCGATCGTGGATTCCTTTCAAGAATGGCGTCATTATCTAGAAGGCGCTTCTAGTCCAGTCACTGTGTATACAGATCACAAGAACCTCGAGTATTTCATGTCAGCACGCGTGTTGAATCGTCGTCAAGCTCGTTGGAGTATGTCTTTGTCAAGATTCGACTTCATTATCACTTATCGGCCAGGAAAACAACAAGGTTTGTCCGATGCCCTGTCTAGACGTTCTTATTTTGCACCAAAAGAAGGAGATGCAGCTTTTGAGCAACAAAGAACGGTCCTCTTGAAACCGGAGCAATTTCATCTCCGAGCAGTGAAATCAACATTGACTGTTGATTCAACTTTTCTCAAGCAAATCCAGTCCAGTATGTCCTCAGACCCTCTTGTTCATGATATCGAGAATAATTCTTCCAAGTCTCATGATTCTTCTAAGTTCGAGTTCAAGAATAATCTATTATATTTTGAAGGACGCCTATATGTTCCAGAAGGAAAAGCACGTTTGCGTGTTCTTCAAGCACGTCATGACTTTCCAGCAGCAGGGCACTTTGGATATAATAAGACTCTGGAACTCATATCAAGAGATTTTTGGTGGCCACAAATGTGGAAGTCAGTCAAAGACTTTGTACAATCATGTGATATTTGTTCAAGATCAAAAATTCCTCGACATCGACCTTACGGACTTCTTCAGCCATTACCTATACCAGAACAACCATGGTCTTCTGTTTCTATGGATTTCATCACAGATCTTCCAAACTCAAGATCTTATGATTCTATATTTGTGATAGTAGATCGTTTCACCAAGATGGCACATTTTATGCCATGTACAAAATCTATCACAGGTGAAGAAACAGCTAAGCTTTTCATTGATAATATCTATCGCTATCATGGATTACCTAAAGATATCATATCGGATAGGGGAACTCAATTTGTGTCGAGATTCTGGAGGACTCTTTTCAAGATTTTAAAAGTGGACATAAAGCTATCTTCAGCTTTCCATCCTCAAACTGATGGACAAACAGAGCGCGTAAACCAAGTCTTGGAACAGTATTTAAGGTGTACCATCAACTACCAACAAGATGATTGGACAAACCTTCTGCCATTGGCAGAGTTTGCTTATAATAATACGGTACATTCCTCCACGCAACAAACACCTTTCTTTGCCAATTATGGCTATCATCCACGACTTGATACTTTTGATTTTTCAAAAGTTGATAATCCTGCAGCAGAAGATATGGCAAATCGGTTGTCAGAGTTACATGCAATAATGAAGGCGCAGTTGAAGAAAGCTCAAGAACGACAAAAGATAAATGCAGATGTATATCGTAAAGAGCAACCACAACTCAACGTGGGTGATAAGGTATGGCTACTTCGTCGCAATATCAAGACCACTCGACCTTGTGACAAATTGGACTATCGTAGGCTTGGCCCCTTTTCTGTTTCTGAACAGATCAACCCAGTTGCATATCGGTTACATCTACCGGAGTCAATGAAGATCCATCCTGTATTCCACGTGTCTCTTCTTGAACCATATAAGACAGTGGATATACAAGGAAGAAGACAAATGCCACCGCCTCCTATAGAAGTAGATAATAATGAAGAATTTGAGGTGGAAGAGATATTAGACTCAAGGCGGTGCCGAAATAAGCTAGAATATCTTGTTCATTGGCGCGGATATGATATTAGTGAGCGCACATGGGAGCCATCCAGGAATCTAGCAAATGCATCAGCTAAAGTCAAAGTTTTTCATCAACGACATCCATCAAAACCAAGATGAAAACCTCTCTTATAAAAGAGACAAGATTGAGGCAAGATAACATTCAAATTCCTATCCTTGTTTGTAACTTCTTTGCATTTGTGACGCTAATTAGATGGAGAGCCAACAACCAGCGGATTCAACTCAAGAACCTTCGTTTGTTGACTTACCGGATGAGACATTACGATTGTCACAACCTTCAAGACGACGCAACCGAGATGAAGATCCTCAAGAACGACATGTTCTTCCTCGAATAGATGGTGAGATACAACGCGTTTGGTATCACGACCTTGGAAGAGATTCTCGATGTTTGGTGATATTATTGGAGATAGAAACGACTCCTGATGGTGTTTCAAATGTATTATTTGAAGGAAGTTATGAAGGCCTCAACAGTGATCAAATAACAGGGTGGTCTTCTCGCCCTGGAATGGGACACTATCGATGGCTAAGAGGACCCATCAACTATCTTCGAAGAGAACAAAGATCAGAGTATGTAGCAAATACAATTCGCCGCATATTAGATTTTCTCAATATATAATCACCGCTCCTCGTGGAACTCGTCCCTAGAAGGGGGGGTAATGTCACGGACATACATATAATTACCTATATGAATAGATAAAAGTATGTAAAAGTAGATAAAAGTAGGTTAATTGTGTAATATCTTCTAGAGAAGCTTCTTAGAAGCTTCATAGACGCTGCTTTGACTTTATAGGAGTCTATAGTTGACTTTTAGGTTAGAAACTTGGTCAACAAGTTAGCCATGTGCCACACATGTTGGAAGCTTAAAGAACAAGCTAACTACGTGGTCCATCCATAGAAAACTTGCCTTGCAAGCAAAGGCATGTGGCCTAGAAAGTCAACATATATTGGAGGTCTTATAGAACATCGCCACGTGGCTTCTAGTTAGATAGTATATATAGAGGCAAGAGTGAAGCCCTCTTCACTCTTGTCAACTCCTTTCTTGCTTCTAGTCTAAGTTTCAAGGGTCTCTAGTTTTCTTGTATTTTGGCAATAGCCATTCCAGTTTCTTTCTTAATATACATATTTCTATTTTGTCCTATTTCTTTTTGAGAAAAGTCTCACTTACTCTTTAGCTTTCATCGAGTTCTTGTCCTTGACACAAAGATCAAAGTATGTGGCAAATATAATTCACCGCATCTTAAACTTCCTCAACATATGAAGATTGCTTCTCATAGAACTTGTTCCTAGAAGAGAAGATAATATCACGGATATATATATTTACTTCAATAATTACTTATATGATTAGATAGAAGCAGATAAATATAGATTAATTTCATAAAGTCTTTTAGTGAAGCTTCTGAGAAGCTTCATAGATGTAGTTTTGACTTTAGATGTGTTTATAGGTCAAAAATTTGGCCAATAAGTTAACCACATGTTGGTAGCTTGTGGAACAAGTTAACTCCATATAATAGCTTATAGAACATGCTAACCATGTGGCGCATACATAAATAACTTGCCTTGCAAGTTAAGACATATAGCTAGCAAAGTCAATATGTTTTGGAGGTCCTATAGAATATTGCCATGTAATTCCTAGTTAAGAGTATATATGGAGGCAACAATGAAGCTTTTTTCAGTCTTGTCAATGCTATTCTAGTTCTTA
Source organism: Physcomitrium patens (assembly GCF_059467195.1). Taxonomy (NCBI): domain Eukaryota; kingdom Viridiplantae; phylum Streptophyta; class Bryopsida; order Funariales; family Funariaceae; genus Physcomitrium; species Physcomitrium patens. The sequence continues at coordinate 8,272,339 of NC_143426.1, forward strand.
GTCTTGTTTCAAGACTTTTTAATCTTTTTATTTTTGGCAATAGCTATTTTAGTTAATATTACATTACCTTTTGAGTGACTTTTTAGTTCTCTTCAATGATACAAGAGTGTATCGAGGATTCTCTTTCTTTGAGATTCATGTTCCTCACATGTGTCTAGCAAAATCAACATGTATTAGAGGTCCTTTAGAATATCTCCACATAGCTGCTAGTTAGAAAGTATATATAAAGGCAAGAGTATAGCCTTCTTCACTCTTATCTATGGCTTTCTAATCTTTAATCTTGTTTCAAGAATTTTTAGTCTTCTTGTCTTTGGAAATAGCTATTCTAGTTCAATATATTATCATCTTTGACTTAGTTTTTAGTCTTTTTGAATGACACAAGAGTGTATTGAAGATTTCTTTTTTTAAGATTCATATCTTTCACTCTCATTATATTTCACAATAGAAGTTTATTTAGGACTAAAAATTCACAAAATCTTTGTTTTTTTAGATTCAAGAGTCTTAGCTTATTTTATAAATAAAGACTTTATTATAAAATATGAAATATCCTTACTAAAAAAAAATAAAATCCATAGATGGTTATTTCTTATCTTTTAAAAATATTATCAATGAAACTATTCTTTTAAATGTAGAAATTAATGATTATAATAGTTTAATAATATTTAATTTGATTAGATCTCTTTTCAACTCAATTATTTAAGGATTATTGTTGTTAAAGAAGTATAATTCTTAAATAGACTTGATTTCATATAATCTTAATTTTTTCTATAGTTTAATTAAAAATTTTATTATTCAAATAAAAATTTATAAGTCTTATATAACCAAACTATTATTAATAAGTACAAAAACTTTTATGCATTTTGTAAAAGAAGAATCATCTTTTAATATATATAATTGATCTTCAAGAAAGAATTCAATTGCTATTTAGATCAATCTATATCTTATTATAAAATAAGTTATCTACACTTAAGGAATATCTTGATAAGAACTTAGCTAAGAACTTCACATGCCATATTAAATCTCTAACATGAACTCTTATCTTATTTATGAAGAAAAAAGATGGATCTTTATAGATATATGTAGACTCTCAAGGACTCAATAAAATCATCATCAAGTATATGTGTCCTTTATCTTTGATTTCAAGAAATCTTAAACAACTCAATTAAATAAAGATATATACAAAAATAGATCTACAAAGACCATACAATCTAATCTATATCAAAGAAAGAAATAAATAGAAGACAACATTTCAAACCAAATATGAATATTTTGAATATAATGTCATATCTTTTGGACTCACAAATGCACCAACTATTTTTTAAATCTTGTAAATGATTTTTATTGTGAATTTTTTGATGATTTTATTATCTATTATCTAAATAATATTTTAATCTATTCTAAAAATAAAAAAATATAAACTCCATATTTTTCATATATTATAAAAACTTAGAGATGTATGCCAAGATAAAAAAAATTATATATTTCATACTACTTAAGTTGAATTCTGAGGATATATTATTCCAAATGATGGCCCTATAATAGATCCTAAGAAGATTCAAGCTATCATGAATTAGAAGATTCTAAAAATTGTATGAGATGAGCCATATCTTTTGAAATTTACCAATTATAACCAAATCTTTATGAAGAATTTTTTTTAAGTTATAGATCTACTTATATGTTTAACTTATATAGAAAAATTTAAGTAGAATAAAGAAGTTGAAGCATCATTTGAAGCTTTATAGATAACATTTATTTTTTCATTAATGTTATATTATATTAAATTTTTTAAGGCATTTTTTTAAAAAATATACACATTGAACTTTGTTTTGAATATGGTATTGTCACAAATACAAGCAAATGAATAATCCCACCTAATAACATTCTATGAACTAAAATAAATCCCACTAATTGGAAGTCTATTCTAATTTATAATAATTTTAATTATCTTAAGTTTCTAATAAGCTCCTATTATCATTTGATTAAACATCCAAGAAGTCTTCTATCTTTTAAGCATAGGCTAAGGTAACTCCTTCAAATAAGAGACTTATTTTAGCCAATTATTATTTTAATCAACTATTATACTATTAATTAAGATGTGAATTGATCATATGAAATTCTTTCCTACTTCTACTTTAAGTGCTTAATTTATCTAGCCAATTAAATTTACAGTCAATCAATTATAAACAATAATTTCACACCTCAATAATTAGACAATAAAACCACTCAAACCACTCACAAACCCACTTATGAGGACAAGGTCTAGCCACACAATAATCTGCTTATTCGTCTAGTCGCCAGACAAATCGCCGTCGTAGTCCACTCAATCTGCAATATCGCAACTTAACAAGGTATTCTTCTGCTCTGTTCCAAACCGCTCTTCATCACAGCCTCCTCTAAACAACGGAGCGTCCTCAAGCGACTATTGTGGTGGCACTACTCGCATAGAACTCAGCACAAAATTGAAGTACAAGAAGAATAAGTAGCGTAGAACCAACGAAATGCACAGATTGTCAACAACCGCTAGAGAAGGAACTCAAGAAATAGACCATGAGTAAGAACAATTAAGTAGTATTGAGCTTGCTCAGATTAGTCAACAAAAGAGGCAAGATATAGATAGTTGCTAATAGGAATCTGCAACTGGTAAGATCCGTAGCAACTAGTATTGGAGTCTTCAGCCACACTTGCAATGTTATCGCACTCCAACCACCGAGATCAATAATGCTCACATCATCCACACAAGGAGAGGCTATCTACCGACCACTGCGACAACATCATGTCAACGGCAGCACCGCACTATCAAACTATACAGAACAAAACGAATCCAGCCTCAATACCCAAGTCGTCGTTGCAGCACGATACACATCAGCACGCTGCTTCTACAATGCCAACACAATCAGTGCGCCTATCGTGCCGACTGGAGACGACCACAGCGATACGCCTTAAGTCATCATCGCCTTCGAGCGGCGGATGGAAAATAAAAAAATAAAAAATACATGCCAACGCTCGACGTAGCACCAAGCCATTAGAATGACACCATTGCACAGCACGAACCTGAGCAAAAGATGAAATGTAGCCGAATGTCAAACAAGACCCCAGCACCACTGTGACTTTGGTTGCATACCGCTTCGCAGTGGTGGATTTCTAGCAAAAATCAACCACCGCCAAGGAACAAGGGGAACACTTCGCCAGCCCGCTTTTGATATTTAGAACTCTACCCAACACAAAAACAACAGAAGATGAGTTTTCTGGATCCTTGCCAACATCCACAATCTAGCCGCAGAAATAGAGAACATGACCAGCCGCCTATCGTGAAGCCCTTTATTATCAGAAGAAGAAAAAAAAACAAAAACGAAAACAAACCAACCAACAAAACAAGAGGTACCAGGTCACAGCACCATAGCAATCAGAGAGAAAATGATAAAAAAACAAAAAACAAAAACAAAATAAGAGAGAGAGGAGGATCCTGGGCGGCTAGGACCTCTATCTATAAGAAGGGTATCGGAATTCGGGAGCAACCTCTTGCCCCCTGGCATCTTTTCCCTCATTTTTTCTTTTTTTTCCTTTTCTTTCTGTATTTTTTATTTCTACTTTTTTATATTTTTGTTTTTTTCTTCTATTTTTATTCATTTATTTGTTTCTCTTTTCTTTAAATTGATCCCTTTAAATTTATCTTTTTTTCTTAATCAACTTAATTTTTAATGGAATAATTCTATTATAAACAACATTATAAATCTATATCAGCTCTATTAAGGAGCAATTTATTTATTTTAAAATTCTTCCTCCAAAAACCCTAATAAGGTCTCTTGTATTAAAAATCCTATTTTTCTTATTTATCTCTAAATTTCTAAATTAATTCACTAGATTGATGATTTTAAGCACCTTACATATAGTTTTTGTATTAATAATACAAGTGAATCAATTGTGTGACTCACACATTCTATTCCAAAAAACTTTTAGCAACCAATATCAACTACAAGATCTACAATAAAGAACTTTTTATAATTATGTATTCATTTTAAGAATGGCGTCATTATCTAGAAAGTACTTTCAAACTAGTCAATACATATATGGATTATGAGAATTTCAAGTATTTCATATCAATACCTATTTTGAATTATTACTAAGTTCATTGAAGCATGTTTTTATTAAGATTTGATTTTAAGCTCACTTATCAACTAGAAAAATAACAAGATTTATTAAACACCTTTTGTAGACATTCTTATCTTATTTCAAAAGAAAGAGATGAAACTTTTGATTAACAAAGAAGAATCTTCTTAAAGCCAAAGCAATTTCATCTTCAAGTAATAAAAACAATGTTGACTATTGATTCAACTTTTTCATGGAAGTTTAATTGAGTATTTTTTTTTTATCTTCTTATTCATGATACTAAAATAATTCTTTTAAGTCTCATGATACTTTGAAGTTTGAGTTTAAAAATAATCTACTTTATTTTGAAAGATGCTTATATGTTTCAAAAGGCAAAGCATGATTACGTGTTATTCAAGCTTATTATAACTTCTCAATAGCAAGATATTTTGGATACAATAAGACTTTGGAGCTAATATCTAGAGATGTCACAGACATATGCATGTAAGCCAATAATTACTTATATAAATAGGTAGAAGTAAGTAGAAATAAATTAATTCTATAATATCTTCTATGGAAGCTTTTTAGAAGTTGCATAGATGCTACTTTGACTTTATAGGTATTTTTAATTGACTTTTTGGATTAGAAACATAGTCAACAAGTTGGCCATGTGCCATACATGTTGTTAGCTTGAAGACCAAGCTAACTATGTGGCCTATATGTAGAAAAACTTGTCTTGTAAGTTAAGGCATGTGTCCTACAAAGTCAACACATATTGGAGGTTCTATAGAACATCGCCACGTAGCCTTTAGTTAGTTAGTATATATAGAGACAAGAGTGAAGCCCTCTTCACTCTTGTCAATTTCTTTCTTGCTTCTAGTGTAGTTTCAAGAGTCTCAAGTTTTCTTGTCTTTTGGCAACAAGCCATTCCAGTTCCTTTTTAATATACATATTTCTTTATTTTTATTTTATTATTCTTTCTTTGACATGGATTTCATTGTTTTATACATCATCTTTTAGTTCATGTCCTTGACAAGAGATTTTTTGTGGCCTCAAATATAGAAGGCAATTAAAGACTTTGTATAATTACATGATGTTTGTTTAAGTTCAAAAATTCCTTATCATCAACTTTATGAATTTTTTTAGCCATTACCAATATTCAAACAACCATAGTATTTTTTTTCTATAGATTTTATTATAAATCTTTTAATTTCAAGTTCATATAATTTTATATTTGTGATTTTAGATCGTTTCATTAAGATGGCACATTTTATATCATATAAAAAATCTATCATCGATGAAGAAATAGCTAAACTTTTCTTTGACAATATTTATTAATATCATAGGTTGCTAAAGAATATTATATCAAATAGAGGGACATAATTTGTACCACAATTTTAGAAAATTCTTTTTAAGATATTGAATGTAGACATAAAACTATCTTTTGCTTTCCATCTTCAAATTGATGGACAAATAAAACAAATGAATTAAGTTTTGAAGCAATATTTCAGATATACCATCAACTACCATTAAAATGATTAGATAAATCTTTTTCTATTGGCAAAGTTTGCTTCTAATAACATGATATATTCCTACACTTAACAAAAAAACTTCTTTGTTAATTATGGTTTTCATCTACAACTTGATACTTTTGACTATTCAAAAATTTATAATCTTTCAATATAAGATTTGATAAATTATTTATCAAAGCTATATGCAACAATAAAGACTCAATTAAAGAAAGCTTAAGAACAACAAAAGATTCATTCAAATCCCTATTATAAGAAAAAATCTCAATTTTATGTGGATAATAAAAAAAAATGATTAGTTTCTTACATTTTAAAGAGTACTTGCGCTTATAATAAGTTGGATTATTATAGACTTGGATCATTTCTTGTTTGTGAACAAATCAATTTAAATACTTATTGATTACAAGTATCAAAATTTATGAAGATCCATCCTATATTCTATATGTTTCTTCTTGAGTCATATAAGATAATAGATATATCAAGAAGAAGATAAATGCTTCTTCTTTCTATAGAAGTAGACAATATTCAAAAATATGAGGTCAAAGAAGTCTTAGATTCAAGGTGGTGCCTAAATAGATTGAATTATCTTATTCATTGGCATGGATATGATGTTGATAAACGCATATGGAAGCCAACCAAAAATCTTGCAAATACAACAAAGAAGATTGATGCTTTTCATCAACAACATTCATCAAAACCAAGATGAAGCATAGGAAATCTTTATTATAAAAGAAACAAAGATTAAAAAAGATTGCATTCTACCTTGTATTATTATTTGTAATTTCTATCTATTTGTAGTATTAAGGAGATGGAGAATCAAAAACAAACAGATTCAACTCAAGAACTATTATTTGCTGAATTATCAAAACAAGATACTATAATTGTCACAACCTTCAAGATGATGTAATAGAGATGAAGATCCTTAAGCCAATATATTCTTTATCAAATAGATGGTAAAATACAATATGTTTGATATCACAACCTTAGAAAAGACTTCCAAAGTTTGGCAATATTATTGGAAGTAGGAACCACCTTTGATTATATAACAGACATAACTGTTTCTTAAAAATAAATCCTTGATGAATATCTGATATAACTTCTTTTTAAATTTTTTTTTAAAAACTATTAGAAGTGTTGAATTGAAAATTTTATTAAACACTAAAATTGAACTTATTAATTAAACAACAATATAAATCTTTAATACAAGTCATTATAAAATTTTGAATATATCAAATTTACCAAATCAATCAAAGTTTTTTGAAATAGCATAATATTCATAAGTTACAATCTAAAAAACATTATATTCATATAATTACGTGGTATTATTATAGTTGTATATTATAAGCACATCTTTTATTTACAAGAAATTTCTTTTATTTCTATTTGATAAGAAAAAAAACTTTTATCAATCAAGCTCTAGTTCTTTATTGCATAATCTTATTACAAAACACATTAAAATCAGAAAAAATATTTTTGAGATAAATAAAATTTTAGAAATAAAACTCAGTTTGAAAATGCGACCCACATGAATGTTCATGAAACACGTGTCGTGTTCTCATTCGTTCAGACTCAAAAGGGTGGCCAAGCTTTCAATGCTACGCAGCGTGAGTTTGACAGGAGAGAAAGAGAGAGAAAGTGATAGAGATAAAGAGAGATAAACAGAAAGAGATAAAGAGAGAGAGACTGAGAGAAAGAGATTAAGAGAAAGAGAGAGAGACTGAGAGAACGAGATTAAGAGAAAGAGAGAGACTGAGAGAAAGAGATTAAGAGAAAGAGAGAGACTGAGAGAAAGAGATTAAGAGAAAGAGAGAGACTGAGAGAAAGAGATTAAGAGAAAGAGAGAGAGACTGAGAGAACGAGATTAAGAGAAAGAGAGAGACAGAGAAAGAGAGAGAAAGAGAAAGAGAGAGACAGAGAAAGAGAGAGAAAGAGAAAGAGAGGAATCGAGAATACGGCGAATGAAGAATTTGGGAGAGGGACACTGTCTCTCGGGAGTGAAGGCATTGAAGAAAGAAACGCTTCGGGATTTTGCGATGCTGGAATGTATTTGGCAGGTGAAGCTGCAATGCGATGGTGAGGACGGTGCGTCGTAGCCGAAAACAACAAGAGAGGCAATTGCTCAAGGAGAAGGAGGTGGAGGAAGAAGAGTACAAGGAAGAGTAGAGAGGAAGTGGTATCGTTTAGGGTGCGATGGTGAAGGCCATGCTGCTGCCAGCTCCGGCCACGGCGCTGGGACAGGGTGTGTCTGCGCTGCTGGACCAGCTGGAGCGCCACTGCCTCGCGCCAGATGCGTCGCTCGTCTCCAAGCCTGCCTACCTCGACCTTCTGCAGGTGTGCGCTATGTTTTACTGTGCAATTGTATTTACCGTATTTTGAGATGTTTCGAGATTTCGAGATTATCGAATTTGTTGAAGCCATGGTGCCATCGATGGTAATCTTACGGTCGCTGATTGTGTGTGCGGTATTTGTAGGCTCGAGAAGAGATGGCGCGCGAAAGATTGCGGTACTTGGAGGCTCTGGTGAATAGATTTAATGCGTGTCTGTTTTGTTCGTTCGTTTGTTTGTTTGTTTCCCTATTTGGCAATGCGGTGTTGTTTACAGCAATGCTGGGGTTAGTGTGAGGTGGAGCTGGATCAAGTGATGTGTGTTTTTGTGCGGTGATTTTGTTCCTGTAGGCTGTGTACGGGGAGGCAGTGGCTCTTGTGGAAGAGTATCAGCATGCCCTGTCTATTGCTAATGTTGGCGGCATTCGTGATTTGAACACGGTTTTCGACCAGCTTGGTCTTCGATCATCACCGCAGGTAGTCGCCAACTGCATTTTTTCTGCCTTTCCTCCTTACATGCCTTCAATGAGGAAATGCTTACCGCAAGCAATTCGGATCGGTTTGAATCTTAAGGAGCTACGAACAGTTGTTTTGGTTGAAGCTGATCGTAACTCCTGTAAATACGCTGTTTTTGGTCTCAGGTGTATGATGCCCTAGAGCAACGATTGGTTGTGGCAGAAGCAACGCAGCGCTTGCGTCTGCCATTACTGTCAAAAGACGGGGATCTTCCTGAGGACGACAACCAAGAATGGGGTAATGTATCTAGAAGCTCATTTGATAGCACCACCACCAGTCTCAGTCTGAGCACGATCACATCAGTTCATACTACTACTGCCAGCACTGCAAGTGCTACCATTGCATCTGGAGGGGGTAAGGAGCCCGAGACCGTGGAGCCTGGAGTAGGAGGGGTCGTGAATCGCTTCTTAGGGATCACACCAGCGTGGTTGCGACAAACTCATCTCATTCGCGTACCTTTCGCAGATGTGAGTTGATATTTTACTTCTTTAGAACTTACTAACTATTGTTTTAAATCATTTACAGCTTTTCTCTGCAGTCTGTCAAAGTGTATATTCAGTCTATTTCATTGAGGCTTAACTTCTGTTTCATGATGACAGGATAACACAGGATACCAGATGACACTTATACCTGAAATAGAAGCACGTTTGAAAGCCAAGTGTGACAGACTCGTATCTGCTTTTGAGACAGATGAAACTGGTGAGCTCCACATTCATACAATCTCAAGCTTCTTGCTGCTGGCGTTGACTTGGTGTTTTGGCCGTTTGGTTAGATTTGCAATTTTTCTTCATTCATGTTGTGAGCTTCCGAACACATGCATTCAGTGACCTTGCAAGTCTTGTTGAGATTTCTTTTCCGTCGCTTTGGTACTATATATTTGTTCTTAGAATTTAAAAGTAGTATGGTCTTAAAGGTTTTTTCTTGATATGTTGTTGCATTAGGCGTTGCAGACAGTGCCGGCCCAACTTTACGACTCCCAGAGAGGTGTGTAATTCTTAGTTACTTGTTGCTTTGAGCGTAGTTCTCTCGAGCGTTTTTAATGCTATAAACTTATATAAAAGGTGAAGTATGCAATTGTGAATTTAAGTAGCTGTCTGCTTCAACTTAATGTGTTATACCGTCGCAGGGTCAAAATTGCAGTTGAAGACATCGAAGCAGAGGAAGCAGCCTTACTTGAGGACTTGTATGCAGCCGACCGGAAGTTTTCAGAGTATTATAATGTAAGTAAACGGTTTGAAAATTTTCGAACTTGCACGAGCTTTTTCTCTTGACGTTCATCGCGGACATTGTGCAGCAGAGTTGCTGCGAAAATGTCCCTCATGACTAGGATTCTTTTTCAAGCAGCAGAACTAGTTCTCTAAAACTTGCAAACGTGTGTGTGTGTACATTCAAGGTGCTGGAACAGATACTTGCAGTCCTTTTACGGCTGGTTAAAGAGTTCAAACTTCAACACCAGCATGACTATGTAAATATATCCTCTTACACATGTATCTTCCTCGTTATCACTTTGTGAATGTGAAGCATGCCTCAAAACTATGTCGGATTTGAGATCGAATGTTATTATTGCACTTACTCCAACTGTTGTACGTGGTAGGATGGAATGCGGAAGCAATGGCTGTGCAAACGGTGCCAAACAATGAACGCAAAACTTAGGTAAGTAGCTGCTTCCTAATTTTATTTCTGGTGTTGTCATTCTGTGGATCTGTGATGTCCCTTAGCACATTTATAATAATAGATAGCTCCTGCAGCTGTTTTGAATTGTACACCGCTTATTTGGAAGTTCATTACTTTTTCATGCGGTTGTGAAGCGAGTTCTCTGTTCTGGTCATTACCCTACTTCTAAACGATAGCATTTTTCGCTGTTGCACAGAGTGTTAGAGCATCTTCTTTTGCGAGATACGTACACCCAAGAATCTATTCCTGCTCTGCACAAAATCAGGTATGATACGATTGTATATGGCAACGGCGCAACTTAAGGACAGAATAGCCACCTTAAATGTGCCAATTATCGAAGGTTTGAAGGGTTGCGTCGCAATTGCTTGGAGTTTCATGTCTGAAGAGATGGTTTTGTTATCGGCTTCTGCCATCTGAGAGCGTAATATTTTCATTGAATTTCAGACAACATCTGGTGGAGGCGAATGAAGAGGCAACGGCAGCTTATAATAGAGCAGTAAACTTCAAACCTGCTTGGTTGTATGCTTGTTACATGAGTGCCTGTACAAGATCAGAACATTTGAAAGGCTTTTTAAACAACTCTTCTGTTATTCTACTTTTATTGGCTTTTCCCTTACAATTTTGTATGTGAGAGGCCCCCTGTAATTCACACATTCTGAAATTTTTCTCTTGTTATTTAAGTGAGTTTAAACGAAGCTATTCTTGTTGATTTTTCTTGTAGGTAACAAGACTCCGTGAGTACCAAGGAGTAGATCAGGACTTTGATGAAATTGCTAGGCGATACCATGACCTTGTAACTGTAAGTAATGATTTGGCTTTTGGATGCTTTCTCACTGCTTTAATAACATACTCTCAAGAGCATTTTGTAAATTGCGTGTTAGGTGATGAGATGAAAGTTGAAGTTAACTTGTCTACAGTTGGATTTAGAATACGAGTTTGATAATATCACAAAAGGAGATGCATTGACGATCAGTTGCAACTACTGTGCAGAAATTGGTAGGCATCCAGTGGACCATTCGGGAAGTTGAGAAGGACCTCAGTAACCCTCACGAACACCCTGATCACTGAAGGGTCTCAGCTCAATGTACAGCTTTGCGCCAGATTTCTGGGCTAATACTGTTTCATGTTGCAAAAAAAATAAAATATGCTTGACTGGTGATTTTCGATGGATACTCCCGATGATAGATACTTAATTTTTAGTGTTGGTGGAGTACCTGAATATGTGTCCCTCTACTCTCAGCATCTCAACCTTAAAGGGGATGTTGCAAGCTTTCCACTTGTCCTGGCTAAGTCTTCGGTAGCAGTAGCTTTTTCATTTGTGTCCCACCTTAGACGAAAGTCATGACGAAAACAGCACATCAGATGAGCTCTCATCCTTACAACCCTTGACTTTTTTAAGGGGCTATGTCTTGGCTGAATTGGCTTAAAAGTACTTGCTGTTACTGCGTAGTGAAATTTTAGTGTTAATGATCTAGCCCAGACACTTGAGCAAGCTAGGTGTGTAAAAAGTTTGGACATAGATAAGTTGTAAGCAGTTGGAACCATATTCAAAGAGTAGAATATTAGTCGATCATATGCAACTTTGTTTTGAACTTTAAAGATTTTTAGTTTTTAATCTATAATTTGAGATTTTTGAGGATTTGTATTAAGTTAAGAATGGATATCAGAAGAAGCTCAAGATCGTATTAGTATTCTTGAGTTTCTGTGAATGTATTTTCACTTTCATGCAAGACTTGAATGAAGATACAATTTTTTAGTGAAATATTTTAGAATTTTTAAATTATTCTATAAATTGTAAAACTTATCTAGCCCTATATGAATTCTCTTTTCCCCATTTAAAAATGATGAAAATTCTTCCTTACTTTAAATTTTTTGTTAAAAAATATTTAAAAAATAATTATTCTTAACCCTCTCCCATCTTCTCTCCTTCCATGCTTGTTGTTCATGTAGCAAGTAGGAAATAGAGTAGGAGGCAAAATCTAGTGTCAAAACTGGACTTGCTACAAATGATAATGTGTTGGGTAGTATTTATCTGTGAGCATAATTAGGAGATTATTTTAAAAAAATCAAATATGTGTAACAAGTGCCTATACTACTTAAGTAGTAAAATTAGAAATAGAAATAAATAAAAATTAGTGGACATTAGTTAAATAAATAATATCTTTTTAAGAAGCTTTGAAAAACTTTTCTAAATCCAAAAAAGAAATTTTTATTTTTATATTATTTGCAACAAATATTCAAAAAAAAAATTGCTTTTCAGTTGTCTTATCAATTTATTATCATTATATCCCTTATGTTTAATGGACAGGCTCTTCTAATGTAGGACATTAGGAACCTTGCTCTACTTTGTGTATATAGGGCACAACTTGTCCTATATTAAACTCAATATAAGACAAATGAATGTGATTGACGAATGTGGATAGAGCTACACAAGAGGGATAGCTTTGCATTTGAAGCTGTCTTAAAATTATCAACTTATAGATATGAATATAAAAATTATTCTCTTAATTAAGGACACAAGTTTTGTTGATTCCATGACAAATATCCTTCATTAAAAAAATTGTCCTACATTAGAAGACGTTCCAAGGGAGGTCAATTTCTGAAATCAGAAATTTCTAGTATACTCAATACCAATTGCAATTTGGTACATTACAATTTAGCTGAATCCATCTACCTTTCTGATTCTTCACTAAACTACTTTATAATATTGGCCATGAGAACTAATTTGATGAAAACTAACCTGTTAAATTCACAATTTTCCTTTCCTTTTTTCTGTAGGACAAAAATGAAATGTGATTTCTGTAGCAAACTTTACAAAAAACCTGCAACACCTAAGACCTCAGAATTCACCTTCATTTGTCTCGTATCCAACCTGGAAGGAATTTTGACTGACCGTGTAGGAGAACATAGTATATTTGCAAGTAGGATGGTCAACACCACCAGGAAAATTTTATAGATTGTAAAAATTTCGAGATCACTTTGACCTCCTAACTATAACATTAAAGCACTAAAGCACCGACTGATTCCGAAGGACCCAAATAACCTCTATAACCCACTCTTAATTTTCATCAGATAAATCATGCAGGGCATGAAATATCTTTTCCTAACCCTAAAAATAAACGAAGGAAAAACGCTTCGGTGATTCAAGCATTCTCCTTAACTTTCGTACAAAGCCATACTCACTGGGTACTCTAAGGACAATCTCAATGCACCAATTGTTAGAATAACACAAACCCTAATCAACCCATACTGGCTGCTCGTTGTGCAGCAGTAGCTCAGAGCTGGCTGCATAGTTGTAGGGCGAATCGAGCACCCATCCTTTTAAAAAAAAAGCCACCTCGTACACCTTAACCTAAGGCTTAATTCGCGTCAGGTGAAACTAACAAACACAGACAAAACTGTCCCCGCAGCTTGCCAACTATGGAACTCATGAAATCATGCCACTTTAACTGCGGAAGCTCCTTTCGCTAATCCCAGGTTTTGTGTTTGGGGCGGTTGATCTTCTTGGAAATCCTCCTGCAATACAAATATTTGTACTTTGTAATTATATCACTGAGACACGACGGAAAGAAGTAATATCAGCGCATTATGGGCTGTTTAGTGAAGAATCGACGGGGACAAGAGAAATCATATAGGGCTAGATAATACCCACAGCTAACTAAAGTGAAATCATGCCAAATACTTACCGGATTGTAAACCACGGTGATGTAAAGGGAGCAGCTGGGGCAGCGGGCAATGTCTTCGCCAATTTTCAGTTCAGCCTGCAAGAAAATAGATTCTCCAAAGATCAAAACAGCGTCAAAATCATTAGCATCACAACCTAATTCCTCTTAAGTGTTTCAACAAGTCATGATTATTTATATCTGTGTACAATCTCAAAAGACGGTAGAGTACGGAAACCTATTGCCAAGGGTCAGACGAAGATATCCTTCAGTGACTCATACACACAACCCACAACCGCAGAGACTCTGGTATACACCATAAATTCCTAGAGCTCATATCTTATGTGCAAGGAGTGATTCTCGTGAAGCCGAATCGGTTTGTACAAATCTTTTGCAGAGAATTCGCATAACAGAGACGAAGTCACCAAAATTAACAATAGCCTCACAGAAATTAGGGTTTCAATTCGCAAGTAGACTAAACCCTTGAAACTCCCGTCCAAAATTGACCTGACAGATATCCAAACACACCTTCGTAATCTGGAAGAGGTCACCACAGGGGCAGGGGTATGTGAAAGCTTGAATCTCGTCGTTCCACTCCATATCCTCGATTTCCACATCGTCGTAAGACATTTTGACACAGCTCGGCAGAGGCCCGGATATCGCAGCTTCTGCCCCAAACCCCTAACCCCCAACTCTTCTGAAACACGAGGAACCTAAGCCGGCGAAACGTGAATTGAAAGGGCCGATTCGTTTCCTGCTCTAGCAAGCACCTCTCTCGTTGCGTGGAATGGCTGCCAGTGGGCGGTCACTTGAAATAACGGCGGTAGGTTGTAGAACCAATTCACACTTTACTTTAACTTTTGATGCTTAACCGTCTCTTGATTCTACATCTACTTTACTTTGGTCTATTTGGTGTTTCGTTCCCTTCACCCTAACAAGAAGGGAATTTGCGTGAGAGTTACGGTTTGGAAACTAACGTTGATTATTTCTTCTTGATTATGGCTGTAAAAAGTATACGAATCTACCTAAAATAGTAATAATAACTAGATACTTACAGGAAATTGTAATGATTAGCCTGTGTATAAACGACGAACTTTCAGATCCTGGTACCGATTTCGCAACGCAGATGCTAACGAAGCAAGCAGCTATAAATATTTGGTGCCTAATATTATCTTCATCGATGTTATCAGGGGGAGAAAATCTTAGAAAAGTAATTTCAGTTAAAAGCACACGATGATCAGAGGAGGTGATAAGTACGAGGCAGAGTAATGCTCTTGAAGGAACAGGCCCCCAACCCTCAGAAACAGATCCAGGTAAAAGGGGAGAAAAACCATAACCCTGCAGCTTAGTGGTCTCAGTAACATTGCAGATAAAACAACCCACATACGTAGCTTGGTGTCACAAACTTGGCAACTTTTATATCAGGAATTGGACTGTACAAGAGAATGTTGAATAAGGAATTGCATGCTCATGGCAGGATTCTGCAGTTAAAAAATGAGCGATGATTTCAAGGTTTCAGCACTCCCTCAAGTAAATCTAGATTCAGTCCTGTATACTTCCGCTACTAAATCTAAATTGCGGTATCCATGTTAACACCGAACTCTTGGCTTACATTAGTGGAAGCATGACGGAACACCAGGTCACTGGCGCTGAGATTGAGCAACTGCTCCACAAGGCAGAGACTACTTGGTAACGAATCTCCCCGCGATTCTAATGTCAGATACCTATGAATGATATAGCTACAGCGCCTACATCGAAGCTAGAGTGAAACGGAGAGACTTGTCAACAGTTTGAGGGTATCTGACTTTGTGAATTCATATCAATGTTTGATGTAATCATTGAAAATCAATTATTGCCATAGATTACAATTCAACAATCTATTTAGGTGATATAGTTGAAGCAACGCCTATTTTTCTTTAGATCCTTCCTCCAGTGCATTCGATATTTCAACTTCCAACTTCCGCGATGCAAGGCACCAGGTGTGGAAACAATTGATAAGGTTAGGCCAATCAGACTGAGACATAGCATATGCTTGCAACCAGGTGGACAGAACCTGTTCCTGATCCATCTCCGGCAAAGCTGAAACAAGTCGTTCCAATTCTCTCTCAGCATTTTCTTTCTCCTGAGAGCTGAATATGGGACCATCACCACCATGGTTTGCGTTGCACAGAAGAGGTAACCATGTAAGTACCAACTGGAGACATGTTTCTCGTGGAAACTTTGTGTTCCCAAGCAAGTCTTTACAGAGTAGGGCTGCAAAGAAAACGTCCACTTCGTCATCTTCTGAGCATTGATAATGAGAAAAATCCTATGAGCTAAAATACACTTGCTTGCGATTGCCAGAAAAAAGGAACCCAAACTCTGTATACGTACACAATGCTGAAGGGAGGGCCAAGGTAATAAAAAGGTATACCCGAGAGCCGGACAAGATACATTTGAACCCTGGGAGAAGCACACAAAGCAAGCTCCGCAAGAGATGATTCTGAACTCCACTGTTGAGCAGCTACCTCTGTCCCACTGCAACCTTGCAATTTCTCCGCAATCCACAGAAGCTCTCTGGCAAACTTCACGGCAGTGTCGGGATCTGATAAATTCGCAAGAAGCACTGCTTCATTACGAATATGCCCTGGAGTCCACGAATTGAACGGAGGCAGAATATGTGCGATGAGTGTTTGAATATTAGCTAATGGTCTCGGAAAGGTCGAAATTGGAAATATACCCCCAGAAGGAAGATGGCTGACCAGTCGACTGCGCATCCACCGTCACAGATTAATCCAACGAACTTCAAGCGCTGGAGCATTTTCTCCAACCATCCAAAGGAACGGAAAAGCTAATTCCCTGACAGCATCCAAGCGTGCGACAAGTTCCTCATACTCAAAAGCCATGTGATCCTGTAAACTAAACGGGCTTACAACTTACCCAAAAAACGAGTAATGCTGTCGGCGACTCTCCAAAGACTGCCCAAGGAGGTTAATTGTCCGGGCGAACCCTTTTTGTAGTGCAGCCTGGTTAATTGCGTCATACTTAACACCTTCAACCTTATTTTCCTCCACCACTCTGTCAGTCAAATCTTGAAGGAAGGCGTACTTACTGGAGGATGACGGTACATCGTTCACTAGGGTCAACACCTAAACAAACCCAAACATAATGGAAAAATAAAAAAAACAAAAACAAAACTAAATCCCCCAATTCGTAACCATCCAATTCCGCAAAACACTTGCACACACACACACACATATATGTACACAGATTCGCACCATAAAGAAACACATCAAACGTCCATACGTGTGAGAGTGCACGCCCAATAGGATTCTGCGACACCGCAGGGACACGACAACGCCTATCTCCTCCACGTCCGCTCTCCCCCCATCCAACAGTCCTCCTCGCAACAACAGAAGGATCCCACTCCTTCCCGACCGCGCTGGTCAGTTTCTGCAAGGCGCTGGTCAGGTCAGGCACGGGCACGAGAGACCCCAAGAGAACCAGAACGAAATTGGCACAGCACGCCAGCATCCACAGCACCAGCATGCACGAGGAATACAACTTATGCGAGAGCCCATGGCGGCGGGTGTCCAGCTCCTCCTCCACTCCGCTCCCACCCACGCGACGCAGGGTCGGAATCCATGGCAGGGCTCCGCCGTGGTAGCCCTCCCACGAAGACATTTCTCCGCCGCTAGCCATGGAAACTACTAAAGGAGCTCGCCGGCGATGGCGACGACGCTGCAGGACCACCGCGAAGGAGGACGAAGGAGGAGAAGTAGTAAGTGGTGTGAGGAACTGGCCTTCTTAATGTGATCTGCGTTTCTTTCAAGTGAGCTGTGTTGTCTTGGTTTCATCATCCCAGAGGGAGTTGGAAGTTTGAATACAGACCGGAAAGAACGATGCGCGTCTCTCTCTGTCCCTGGTCGTCGTTTCGTAACTTACTAACTGTCTAACTGACTAACTAACTCGGGTTTGACAGCAGTGCGGCGGCATCTTCATCTATGTTGTCTTGGATGAACGAATGCCCATCCTGCTGTGCTCTGTTCCTCTTTATAGTTGTATATATATATTTTAATTACAAGAGGATTTGGTGTACCTACGTGCTTTTTAATTAGGAAATTTAATATTAAATTAATTTATAATAAAATATTAATTTATAGCATTGAATGACAAAAAATTTTAATATTTAGAATTATTTTGTGCATGTAAATAAATATCAAAATTACAATGTATATTGATTTTATGTATATGATTTAAAATAATATAAGATGGTGTTATTTTTTAAAAAATTAATATAAATTATCTAAAGATAAATAAAAAACTTTTAAAAATGTATATATATATATATATATATATATATAATTTTATATATATTAAATTGTTGTTTAAATGGACAGCAAATAATTAAGACATGTTGTCCCAAAACTTTGACAGAATGTTACAGTGGGTTGATTTAAGTTTAAGATGGGCCAATTTAATATTCCTCGATATATATACTTATTTTATTTTATTTTATTTGTTCTTATTCTTTTAATTTTTTTTGATATTGGTAGTATTTACTCTTGTAGACATTCATATGAGATAAAATAAATTTTAATTTACATTTAAGAATTTGTATCTATTAGTGTTTTGGAAGCAAAAATTAAAGATTTAGTGAATCCATTGTGCTAAAATGACATTCTACTTATGTGATATGCTATTGACTTCTGATGGTAATCTCGATAGGCTTACATGCAACACATTTGTACAATAATTTAATTGGATGTTTTATTGTACACATGTGTTGCATGCACAGAATAGTGCCAAGTGATTATTGCTACAATTTTGAAAGTGTTGTTAGATAGGATTGAAAATAGTGATTTAAATGTTTTTGGTATTTTTTTACAATTTTTATGATTATTATTATTATTATTATTATTATTATTTTGTGATTTCTCATATAATAAATTCTGAAATCAATATATTGCTTTGTAGGCTGTTGAGATAGAACACGCATTTTTTTTGCAAAAATCATTAAAATACAACAAAAAGAGAAAATAAATAGGTAAATCATAAACATAAAAATTAATCATTTGAATGTACCCATTCACAGCTCAAATTGACTTCTTTAATGTGTTTTATTTTTGTACACATATAATTCATAAGTCACATAATTCATTCTTACAGAACATCTTATTAAGAGAATTCAGGTTTAAGGTTTTCGGATGATATTTCACCCATGATGATATCCCAAATTATCTAGTGATATTTTAAAATATCTTCTTCCTTCCTGTTGACAATTGTAGTCTCAATTCCTGATACAGTTTTGCTGCATTCATCACAATTTTGCAGCTGTCTTTGCATTCACAGCAACTGTGCCAACAAGAGAAACGAAGAGGACATGTGAAGGAGAGTGAACAATCCTCACAAATATTGCAAGACTGGTGCCCATGTGTGTTTTTATTATTGGCAAGTTGGTTTCCATGGCGGATCGCAGCTAGTCTGGTGCTCACTCATCCACAGCAACAGCCCTCAATCTCAGCCTTACCTGGTCAAAACCGTTATTTTTTTGTCCTATGGTTCAACTCCGGTGCACATCGGAAATGAACTCAAATCGTCATATTCACAAGTGTCGGTGGTGTCGGAACCTATGGCCTCTTCCTGTCGATAGTACCTAGACTACAAATTTTTGTACACAAATGATGTCATGTGCAGGATGTGTAGTGTTGTTGGGTTTTCTTTTACAGCTACAGATACTCTTGCTCGGATATCCAGAAGTGGGTCGTGTGTGGAAGTAAATTCTATTGTACATTTTTATATGCAAGCAACTCACGGCATTTGGTTTTTGATGGACGTTCTGTACTTGGAGTCTTGGAGGAGCCGATGTGCACAAGGTGCCAGTTGAATGGGATAACAGGAGCGGTGTGTGATGCATTTCTGCGTCGAAGGTGATGAGTTGATTGCAGGAGTGCAACTAGAGGTCGAAGCACACAGAATGGAAGTGGAACTGTGCTCGCCGATTTCGGAAGTTCTGGGAGCGACACTCCGAGGCAGCGCTTTCTTGAAGGCCTTTAGGGCCACAGATGAGGACTCCGATCTCCTCCCCGTCGTGTTTCGTTGCAGCAGTCTCGAAGATCTCTGCACAGTTTTGAGACCCATCTTTGAGGTGGATGCTAAGTTCTTATTTGGCTCTTTGAAAGAAGACAGTGAGCAATGTGGAAAGTGTAATCAATCGGAGGTGACATAGGCACAAGGTTTAGGGTTAAGCTTAGACGGAACAAACCTTGGAATGGAGGTCGGGAGCCTTTGATAACTGTACACATGTCTTCTAATGTTGCAGGCTGAGATTCGACATCCATGCGCTCTTCTTTCACTGGATCTGTGGCAGAGACGATGGTTGAGCTATTTCGCGAGGACGATGACCTTGGGACGATGTAGCTCCGTGCGGGGTTCCAAAGCAGAAGCACGGCACCCCCACAGACCACAATACCCACGAGGGTACTGATGAAGAAGAGCAACACATCGAGGGTTAAAGAAAACGGACTTTCGGGAGAATTTCTAGGAGTGTACACGTATAGGTTGAAGAGCCCAGACATCAGGACAAAGCCTGCAACCGATGCAAGGATCATGGCCACCATGAAGAGGTTTTGGCTAGATGTGGTCGGAATCAAACTCGACACGGCGTCAACGTTAGATGCACCCTTCGATGGATCCCCTTTGTCGATGCAGGTGTCTTCGAACTTAAGAACTTTGGAGTCGAATTGCGTGTAGTCGTTCATGGCTTCGTTGCGAGTCACAAAAACTTCCACTTCGAGGTTTAGGCTCTTGTTGCCGCCATTGGCGAGGCTGGGGCAGATCAAGGCAGGGCGAATGTCGCGAAGAATGCAGAGCTCGGAAATACACCGGACGGACCAGATCACTCGCACAGATAGCGGCAGCTTCTCCTGCTTGAGCTGATGCCGCTTCAGTAGGTCGGTGAGGATTGCAAGGAAGGGCGTGATGCCAGTCCCACCTGCGACCAGCAAGAGGTGCTTGTACCTAACACAACAAGTGTGGAACAGGTTACGTGGAGGAACTGGAGGAGGAAATCGAAGTTTCTACAAGCGAGCAAGTAAAGAAAGAGAAATTATCTGCTGAAGATGGAGCTAAGCCGTTGGAGCTTCATTTGGAACTTTCAATAGGCGACATGAAGCGATGAATAGAGGCGAATAGGGACGAAAGATACCTGAGAAAATAATCTGACTCATGACCGTATGGACCTTCGGTGTACAGCTTCAGCGCGAAGGGGCATTCAAGTTTGGGGTCCATTGATAAGGAGGCTAAATTGTCGAGAATGGCGGAGTGGAGGCTATACGTCCAGTCACCTAGGGGCTTGATACATATCGAAATTGTGTCTGAGATGTTGAGGGAGCTGGATGCACTGCTAAAGGGGTGCCATTCCAGGCGCGAAATCCCAGGTACGTTGATGTACATGAAGCTTAATGCGTTGTACTCAAAACCTGTAAAGGACAAAGAGCCTTTCACATTAACTAAATTGAAGGCCACGACTCTGAGGATTGTATGCCGACACCTGCAGGTCAATGGTTCAAATAAGTACTTGTTGGTAAATTTGAACGCACCTTGTTGAATGGGGATCTTGAGCTCCACTACACCACTCGGCAGCACCTGCGCTGTTACGCCAGTTATTCGTTTCTGAGACTGCACAAACCTCAGGAACCTGTCGATGAAGAAGAGAAAGATGCCGCCTATACACTTGCCCATGTTTCCTTTGCCAACATGCCACGCGTAGAACACGAACAGCACGATGTACAACTGGTGCGTGCCATAGAAGAAGTTGAAGAACCGGCTTCGTACCGGCGCCAAGGCAGTCACCCACATAATGACCCCAGCTGTTGCTCCAATCACACCGGGAAAATTCGAAATTCCCTCAGTAGAATACTTCCAGTCCATTACCTACAGGAATTCAGAACAGCGAGTTACTTCCGATGCTGCGAACACAGAGCAGACACACCAAGCAGGAATTATAAGCTCTACCAAATCAAGCAATGAGCGCAGATTGAATTGACGAAATTTTGGAGGGGCATCAAGACATACCATGTGAGTTTCATGCCTGGAGTGATAGTAGATGGAGTAGATGACGCCGTGAGTCGTAATTAGGATCATGGTCAAGTGACCCAGCCATCGGTGGTACCGCACGGCGTGCTCTGATGGCACATGAATCAAGCGCAGTATGGGCGACCCTCTAGTCACCGGGAGGAATAGCAGGGTCATTGCGAACGGGATCACCTTCCCGAACAGCTCTCCGGACTTGTCCAATTTCGCTTGCCATCTGTAGAACAGCGAGCTCTTGTTAATAGACTTGACGATAGCATTACCGGGAAATTTGGTCTTAAACCTAAATTGCATCTAAGACCAGCTCTTACGTGGTGGACCTTCGTGTTCCAATCAACACTGGCAAACTAAAATTCTTTGCACTCCTGGTTTAGATTCCGGAAGAGCTCTTACTTCTTTTCCAAGCCAGGAATCTCTTCGCCGTGGTTGATGCTGTCGAAGCGAGGTACAGTCAAGTTGGTGGTGAAGCACACGACGACGAAAAGCACAAGTCCTATTCCTAACAAGTCTATGCCTGTCAAAATACCAAGTGGGCTCCTCACCACCATCGGCTGCGTCCATAAATTCCTCGTGAAGCCGGCCCAGAGCCTGTGAAGCTTGGATCTTTTGACGTCGCTAATTTCTTCCCTGTTCAAGGGAACCAACAGTGATGCTCACTTTGTAAGACGACGCAACTAGAAATTCATTTTGTACTACTTGAAATCGTGCATCTTATCAAAATCGCTTTCCGAGTAAATGTATACCATCACTACTTAATTATTCGATCCATCGACTTCACAAGCACACTCTGCGTTGGCGGACCTTATTTCATGGAAGAGTTTCTAATTTCTGAATTGTAGGACCTAACAAGTAAGACACAATCATTCTGGCCCCCTTCCTCGACATGAACTCTCAATCAGCAAGCGAGAAGGTAAAGTGAAGGAACTTGTGAATTGGACAGAAGTTGGCAGTTGGCACTTACGACGGACACCTGGCGAGTCAGCCACGCTCAACTCACAAACCATCATCTCGAAAAATTTCGCAGTCTTTAATTGGGCTCATCGAATTCTTTTAGTACTAATCTCTACTAATCTTACAAGCTTAAGAATCCACCATGAAATTAATAAGCTAAAACCATGAAATTCTCTATATTTGTTGTCATCCACAACTCGTGGTTGGAAGTCTTCATCGTTGCATAGTAGGCAGACCCAGTGGTCAACTCCGTTCTATCTCCGAAATGAAGAACAAGTCCTACAGCTCGACTAAATTCAACCCTTTTGCACGCAGTAATAGTTATGGATTCAAGGTAGATGATGAAATGATAATTAAACTCGTTACTGAGTATTGAAGGAACTCAGACGATACGCAGCTGCGAACCATCATGCGGTCGAAATTGGTGATCGATGAACTAGAGAAGGAAAATCGCTGCTACCGCACACGGTGATCGCTCAAGATGTGGTTCCAGACTGTTTCTATCGATGATCACGAACAATTGATCGAGCTAGAATTTCAATTCTGAGATGATTGAAAATATGTAGGAATTGAATTGACCGAGCACTTGATAGAACTGCTCGCGAAGAGATTCCTGCACACAGTGAACTTCCAATTTCGAAATTGTGACGAGTTGGAGCAACCGCTCAGGAATTGACTTACTTCACCGGGAACCTCTTGGTCAACTCGAGGTAAAGCAAGGCAACGGTCGCCAAAGCAATCACCGGACATGCGTACATAACGTAGTATGTGGCTGCACAAATCACAGCAACCAGTTTCCACCTCATCAGATATCAGCTGCACAATTCGATCCACAGCAATTGACAGATGCTGAAACATACAGCCAAGGGTCGTCACCGGAGATCTCACAGCCGGTTGGCTTTGACGAAGTATTGTGTCACTGGGGAGGCTGACAGCTATCTGCTGACAACATTCAGTCCAAAGTCGCGGAGCTACCACCATGACTCACTCAACAATTTCATGCTCAATCCGAAATGTCTTCTAAAGCAAATTATGAGCACGCCGTGAAAGAATTATACCACTATCACCGAAGAAACTGGAAACGACATGGGTGGCGAGGTCCTGTTTGAAGTAGCTGCCGGGAGTAGTAGGATACAACAACCACAGCGCCACCCAGAACAAGGTCAAGGCCCATGCGGCCACCCGAAGACATATCCTCGCCGCTTCAACAACTATGGCATAATCTGCATCATGTCGATCACTCCGGGTACTGTCACCATGACTGAAGGGGTTCACTATCCTCATCGTGGTCTCGGATCTGCTGAAATCGAGGTGCGCAGACGCTTCCACCAAACTGGTTGCGAGGTTGTACAACTGCGGCAGCTTAAGGTCACATCTCAGTCCTCTGCAGGAGATCATGCATCATCTGCGTGATTCTGATGGGAGTCTGATGTCGATCGACTCCGTGACGTGGGTACGCATTGGGATCGGAGAGACCAATATGTATGACGGATTATGATCAGTAGATCAGGCTATGTATGGTTACAATTGACGATCCTCCTTTGCTGGATTTACCGTCACTAGATTCGCATATCTGGCTCCGTCGACAGCCATAATTGGAATCGAATCAAGCATAGGTGAGGCTCTGGGTTTCTGGATAATCTTTACTTCAGGTCAATCGGATTGTGGTGGTTCGTCGTCATGAATCCTTTTAGTGGAAGCTTCGAAATTCAGCTGCGAAATGAATGTTACCAAGATGACGTAGTATTCGCATATAAAGTTTCCAATTACGAATACCGAACTCAACGTCAAATGGATTCGTGTACACATGTTGAAGGTGATCACTGGAATTCCTTTATTGCAAAGTCACCTTCAAAGAGTTGATCAGAGCTGCGACACGTGAACCTACCGTATCATGACCTTTTCACTGAGTACTTCATCTTATGTAGGTGATCTTTTGGGTGAAGTCACGAGCAGAACTTCTAATGCTTAACTTTAATGACAAGGACCACGACCAATGTCAGCTACGGGTTTTTCTGATTCAAGTTTTACTCGTTGATACGGGGAAAAATGCCGTCGAGAAACTTTCCAACTCTCTGATTGAGTTGATGTCAGAATTCCAGACTTCCACGCTATCTGCATCGGAAAACTTTTTCAACTTCATTAGGGGAGGAGGGGGCTTGTTTAACAGTCCAACCGTCACACAATGACAGGCGTGTGCACATGGCCATAACCAACGAGCACAATGTAGCTCACTTGGAAATCAGAGCCAGTGATTGAGCTGCAATTAACCACAGCTTGAAACCCACTTAAACATCAAACACAATGGGAAGCTATTTTTTTTTGGGTAAGAAGTTACTGGTACGATAAAAACCCTTCAAGGCAGCTGTGCCGATGCCACAGAGTCCGGCAAGATTTCGGCATAGAGAAACTCTGGAGAGGGGGAATCTACAAAAAAAAATCCGGCTATTACGCTAACTTTCAAGAAACGCCGACTACCTGGTCCCGACGAAGGTGGGTGGCTGAACATGGCAATGCACACAAACAGTACCGATAGTTCGTGTACAATAAGTTGGCCATGCCTTTGGCCGCGACCTGCCAGGCAAGTTAGTCCCACTAAAGTCCACTTTGTTGACTCTAGATCAACTCCGGAGGTGATTCCTACCCCTGTAGGTCGACGCCCTTTTGACCCTGGTCTAAAAGCCATGAGCCTTCTCTTCTCCTCCCCCTCCTTTTAATTGTTCTATATATTTATTTTACATTTTCGTGGTTTCTCCTCCACCTCCCGCATCATGACCCAGTGGGACAGCTCTTCTCTCAAATAATTGAGCAGATGCTCTCTCTCAGTGCATGCCATAGCTAGCTTTTGTGGCGTCCAAGCAAAGGTGGCCTCCTCGAATCGCATATTCTTTTGTAGCCGTTGGTGACGAGGCTTTTGATACACCAACACACATCCGTGACGCCCATTGCAGTGGAGGCGCTGCTACTACTACTATGACTACTACTACTACTGCTGTTGTTGTTGCTGCCACTGTTGCAAGAGGTTGGCAACGCTACGAGCCAAACACATTGTAGCAGGCCTCGGATTGTCGATAAGTTAGTTGAACTCCACACTCGCCAGCTCCATTGAGATAACCCACAACCCACTGTAGCGGTTCATGTCCTGGTGGAGAATGGTTGGCCTAGACTTGGCAGTGGGCTGCTGCTGCTGCTGCTTGCAGTCGTATCATTCTTGACCTGACGTTGCGGTCACGTACAACACCAAGGCTAGCCATGCTTTCGGTGACCATTCCCACTCTCCTCCCCCCAAATCAACTTGGACAGAGAAGGCTTTGGAGTTTCCATTCTGCATTGTCGAATCCGTTGAGGTCAAACTGTTCAAGTCAAAGCGATCTCGAATGAATAAAACAGAAATATTTTCTCCTCTTCCAACTGTACTGACAGATTTCTTTCGTAGCTTGTTGATGTCACGCACTGGGCATGCTCGAGAACGAAGTGCAAAGAGACAAACCAATGCAAAAAAATGAAGAAAAATGAAATAAAATAAGATGGTCCAGATATAGATATAGATAACAGTTGTGTATGAATGAATCACCGGCTCCCACGTAATGCTAATATTGTGTTAGCCTTGGAGAGGAGAATGGCTGATGAAACGACAAAAGAGCTGAACCTTCCCCTTTCCTTTGCCCTCTGGGTCTCCTTTCTCTTTCCTTCGAAAGCTGGCTCAAAACTACTACCACCCTCTGAAAATGCTGCTAGAAAAATTAACCTCTTCTTTGCATAAAGTGGTCGAAAATGACAGTCGAGATAGCTCCCTCCTCTTCCTTTAATTCTATTCTTTTCCCTTTGTTCCACACTTACTTTTACATGCCTATATATATATATATATACACACACACACGCATGTACACATATACACACACATGTACACACACACATATTTAATTGAGAAAGAGAGAACCTGCTCACACTCTGCATGTTTATGAGGAGGACTTTCACGTTGTGGTGATCGGGGGAGTATAGAGGAAGAATTATATATATATATATATATATACACACACACACATTCACACAAATATATGTGTGTAGGTACACATAGCTAAATATAGAGTGGAGTCAATTCCAATCATTCTATCGGGAATCAGCAGTCTTTTTCTCCTTTAAGGAACAAAAGCCGAGAGTGGGGCAACAGAAAAATGGAGGTGGGTCCTGCTTCGTCTGCTTCTTCTTCTGCTCCATCTGGCATTGGAATGTATGTCCCTCTCTGCTTCTGTGCAATGCTGTGAAGCACCTCCACCCACACTTCCCTCACGCCAAGTGTCCACCAAACTCAACAGAAATTCCTTTCCAAAAAAGCCCAAAGAAAACCACCTTCTATTGGTACTCCTTTCCAAACTTGAGTTTTGTGGGTCTCTAAAAAGCATTATATATATATATATATATATTTATTCATGTTAAAACATTTCTGCACCAGGTTGCTGCCAGAAGAATCTGCCTGGAGACAGACCGTGTTGTTGCCTTGCCACCTGCCCTTAGCTGAATCAAAAGCAGCCATAGCCTCAGAATGCTTGCCATGTCCACATACACAACAAATATATATATGTATATATATATATATATATATATACACACACACACACTAGTTGAATAAATAAATAAAGAAGTTCATGGGGTTCAGCTTTTTTGTTGTAGCACCATCACCAAGGTTACTTACTATTCAGAATGTACTGCTCTAAATATTCTGCTTCGAGTACTTGTATTTACTTACAAATTTATTTTAGGTCTTCGTCATGTATAACTTTCCAATTTATTTCTTTTCTTCATTAAAGAGGGGCAAGGTCAAAGGAGTGCAAGTTTTACATGGCCGGGTACAAAGTGTGGTCAACTCTATTATTTGACCAAGTTTCTAACCTAAAAGTCAACTATAGACTCCTATAAAGTCAAAGCAGCGTCTATGAAGCTTCTAAGAAGCTTCTCTAGAAGATATTACACAATTAACCTACTTTTATCTACTTTTATATACTTTTATCTATTCATATAGGTAATTATATGTATGTCCGTGACATATATTGACTGTTTTAATTTTTAAGTTAGACTAATAAAAGACTTGATTATAAACTATTTATTCCAAAGATTAAAAATAAAAATAAAAATAAAAAATCCTTTTTTTGTAAAGATTTTTTTTTAATTTGCCATGTTTTTTCTTAATCTTGCAACATTCCTTAGTTTTGTGGAGCAAGATACAACCCAATTTGAGTTGCCATTGAGATTGGAAATAGTAGATTATTGCAATGAGACAATTTACTCAAATAGATGAGTTTAGAGACAAGATACCATATAGTATACAACATCAAAGAGAGAAAAAAAAAAGGGGGGGGGTGTTATATATATATATATATACATACATTTGTATATTTATATATTTATAGACTAAGAAAATCCATGACCATCTCATAGAAGAACTAGTAAGACATTTCAAGTGCAAGCTATATAACAAAATAAATTAAAAAAAAAAGGGGAAAAGAGAATAATACCACCAAATAGTAAGTGGCATTCTACAAGTAGTACAACCAAGCAATGTTAAACCTTACATTTTAGTAGTTGGTAGACAATGATGACATAAAAATAAAATAAATAAATAATAGTTAATTTTTATTATATTTATTATATATTAGACAGAGAACAAGGCCAATTACAAAAGAGATATTACAACTACAAAAGAAGAGTTAGAGAATAATCTGACATGAAAATTAGATATTAAACATTACAAAGTATAGAGGATGAAATTAGTGCTTTGGAATGATAAAAATTTGAGTAAACGATTTTAAACCTTGATTAGGTAACCATGCTTCTTTACTCAATTGAATGAGCAACCTCTAAAACAATTCAATAATTACAAACACGCTCTAAAAGTGTATTTTAGAGGAGGCGAAATTGTTTGCAAAAAATTCTTTTATATTAATGCTTAACACAGAAAGCGACAAAATACAAATACTAAGAAAAAAAACTATACGATAAAAAAGGAATTAACATCTAAAACATTAAAAGTAAAATAACAATCAATATTTTCAATTGTACCTAATCATTTGTCATCTTTGGATTTTACATGAATTAGCAGCAACAACATGACATATCATTGTGCACGTAATAATAAATAGTGATTGAAAAAAAAAAATTAAGAATCTCAACTCAAATTACTTTCTGTTTAATGACAAAATAATAATAATAATAATAATCATAATAATAAATAATACACAATCTATGATCAAACCAATTTCCAATGGATAAATTCACTTTAATTATTGTAAAGAAGAGATCAACCCTCACAATTATTTCTTTCTGGAAAATCATATTGTACATATAATTTAATAAAAAAGGATCTACAATAAATACCATGCTTAGCAAAAAAATTAAAGTATTTTGAAAAACACCATGGAACTTGTTAAAAAACTTACTTTATTAAATATTTGGCGTAAAAAATGAAAAATATTATAATATTACTAATATTATTAATATTAAATATCTTACCATTATCTTAGTATAGTATCACGCAATAAAATATAAAAAATAAAAAATAAAAAAATTCAAATTATGACAAAATTTTGGAGAAAATTGCAAAAACCTACTAAAAGTAACAAAACATAATACACACACAAAAAAAAAGGCCACATTATATGTGATATAGACAACATATTAAAGCTTTTTAATTTTATTTTTACGTTAGTATATTTTGTGGTGGAAACTTAGTTCTTTGTTACCACAACTGTTTGTAGAGAGAAACAATTGCCACTATCTTTTAAAAACGCAGCACCAAATTAATATGTGTTTGAAAGGATCCACACAAGACAGCATATTTTAATAACACCAAAGTATAATAAATATGAAATAAAAATGACAAGAACCATACATTCATCCTTCAGTATATTAAGAAGTATAAATACTGTCCACAACAAACAAGTATTGAAGACATGTTATTTAAAACCCTTTATAAAGTAACCCTTTATAATTATAACAGTTTAATACGTACAAGATCATTACTCAAAGATCAATTAATCAAGCTTTTTCAAAAGAATCAGTGAAAAATTAAATTACACTAAATTCTATTATTTTAACGATTTAAAAATCACAAATATACAAAGACAACCTATTGAGACTAATCAATGTGGCATTTTCTTTCTAGAATTTTAAGATTGTTATATTTAAAGGAAATAGATTATAAAAAAAGTTTTACAACAGAAATATTTACTTGAAGAAATGATACTACATGAACGTAACTTACATTTATAAAATGATCTGTAAATAAATAAATATAAGCAGAAGTTAAATGTTGTCAAGAGAAGTTGTATACAATATGGTATAAATAAACATCAACCCTATGTTCTATAATAATAGTTACATGACAAATAAGGCAACAAAGAAAATCACAACAAAGAACATTGAGTAAAAGAACACTTCACTTAAACTGGAACAAATTACGATAGAAAAATTATTTTTACAATAAAATCCAAAAAAATATAAATTATTAGAAAATTATACTATATGTAAGAGTAGTAAGGAGAAGTATAGTTAAATTGAATAAAGATAACATAAGAAAAAATAATAAGACAATGTAACAAGTTTTTTCTTATACAATCTTAAGCTAGTGTTGGAGAAAAATATAAAACCAATGACTTATTCATTTGGAGCAACAATATAATTGACTAAGCAATGACCATCTATTTTTAAGGGCTAAAAGACATGTACTAATTTATAATGACATTCCTATCCATATATATATATATATATATATATAATTTTTCAAAGAAAAAATGAGAAAGAACCTCTAATCAGTAGAAAGACAGCAACATCTTCTGCATCACCATGCGTGTGGCCTAAATGGATCCGTTTGTTGTGTTTGTCCCTGCACTCGTGGCCACTGTCCACCCATTGTTGCTGCGAATCTGGTTATGGGGATGGATCAGTCTAGACCAGCTCAGCCCAGTCCCGCAGTACTGCTGCTGCTGCAATCTCAGTGGTTGCAGCAGAGAATGGCGTGCACAGAGATGCTGGATCCTTTTACTTGTCAATCATTCCAGAGCAGTTGCACTGCCACCCCCTCTTCATCAGGATCATCGGCCGACACTTCTGCTCATCCCGCTTTGTGTGTCAGTATCTCAGACTGTATCAGTTCGGCATTGGCTGATGCAGTTCGGCATCTGCTCATTCCGCTTTGTGTGTGTTAGAAGTATCTTAGAAATCAGCCAATGCCGAATTGGAGAGCAGCGTGGATCGTTTCTCGGGACCCTAGCCCCTCCAGATCCATGTTTACTAAGCCCACGAGTGTCCCTCTTCAGGAGACTCTGCAACATCACCAGGTCTTGTCAGAACCTGGGATTGATTGATTGATTGATTCTTTGACTGAATGCTCTCGTTATTGCATGAATGAATGAATGAAGGGCAGTATTGTGTTTCAATGCTTGCCGACGCTCTGTGACTGTGGTTCCCCTCCCAGGTTCCTTTGAAAGGAGAGGAAAATAATACAAAACAGAATACACAAACAAACGATCTAACAGACTAACATGAAACCAGACAAAGCTTTTCCACAGCTCTGAAGGCAATTCTTCACTTCGTCAGCTTGCTCGTTGACATCGCCTCTTGAGACTTAATCATCTTCTCGGTTTCCTATGTGTCTTGATCCAGGGGTGAGTCGAGAAGCAAGAAAGTTATGGAATTACAGATGTGGAAGAAAATTGCTGAGAATATTTGCATTTTTAGACACAATGCAACCACATTTCAAGGTAAATTCAAGCTGACTTCCTTACTATCTGTTCATGGTATCTTGTTAAGAACTAGAAACATTGATTCAGCAACAGCAGCTCGGAGCATGTCCAAAGCTGTAATCACATATCCTTTACTCCGAAACTCAAGATTTCTATTGTTCCTCCAGCCCTCTTCGATGAGGTAGTCGGAGCTCTCACACACAAATCTGATACTCCTCCAAGGAACTGGTACTGCATACCACCGCGGCGGCAATATTTCCACAGCCTGCTGAAGACACCATGCCACTATCCGCATTGGAAGCTTCGATCCTTGAGTGGAAGACCCCAAAAGCGGACTCGACGAAAAAACAAAATCTTGATCACTCTAGCTTCGCAATTGGCAACATTCTAGATAATGTCCATGACGTGTATGCACAAGCTCGACGTGCGAGAGTTGCTGATGCATTCAACTCTCTTCATACCACTAGATCACAACCACACTGATAGGGATTGAAGGCCAAGTGGGCACATGTGCGCATTACCGCAAGGCATGTGATGATCCTCCCATCCGACTTGTACCGACAAAAACTTTATCTAGATTCTGCACGCGGTGGGGGACGAATTCTAGTGACAACCAGTCCAGGAGTGGGAGATTTTTCACAATATTTCGACCATGAATTTGCTCGGATCACAGATAGGGATCCGATCCTGGAGCTCAGATCAAGCTTGCAATGAAGTTATGTAGCACAAATATTGCACTTTGAAGCGCCGCTGTTGATGCAACCCATTGTCTGTTGTTGGTAATTATTAAAAATCACAATTCACATTCCATAATCAATCAGTGGTGAGCACCGCAAAACGGGCAAGAGACACACCCTGTCGAGTAGTGGCTGCCCTTCCTGGTTGCTCATTACAGGACAGAATAAAAGCCCTGTACAACTTCCTGTTTGATATATAAATAAATATTACTAAATCCTAATATTACTTAACCCGTAAGTAGTTCCAATATGGTATCAAAGCACAATTATAATAACTTCAAAAAGAAAGTTCCACAAATAAAAAATTCAAAAGAAAGATTGTGCTCAACATGTTTTGCATAGAAATTGGGGCAAGAGTAGACCTTTTTTTTCATGAGCATGGGTACAAATAGCCTCACCACCAAAGAATGGCCAAAATTTGATAGCTCTTGGTATACTATTTAGAGACAAAATATTCAAATAAAGTTTGAAATTGAAGAAATGTAGGAATAAGTCTCTGGCACAAAAAAGAACCAATTCCAATTATAGATTCAAATGCAACAACAACATTACTACCAACATATCAAGTAGCTATAAGTACTTGGAAGAAGAAGGATCACATTACACTTTTTTGTCATTTGAGATCGTATCAACAATTCTATCTGTTTACATATAGAGCATGCAAGATAGTCAATCCATCCAATGAAGTATGACTAGACTTATAAAACACATATTCTAATAATGATATTATAAGACAAGCATATTTGTAAGAAAAATTTATAACATTAAAAATGAATATAAGAGAAATCATAACAAAATATCTATACAACTTCAAAACACTTTTTCAAGAATGTCATTCTTTACAAATAATAGTACTATTTCAAATAGAAATCCTTATCCTAAAGAGGTCCATGCCATTAAAATATATCAAAGTAATTCAAATACTGCAAATAACAATAATATCAACCCTTAAAAAGTTGTTTGCAATCCTCTTTTAGGAGATGACAACTATAAAAGTTTTATTTTTAAAATTCCAACCACTCTATAAAAGACGTAAAGATAGGAATATGTAGCAAACTAAGATCATTTTGAAAACAACTTGTCACGGACATAATCATGTAAGCTAGTAATTACATATACAAATAGGTAGAAGTAAGTAAAAATAGGTAAAAGTAAGTAAATTTTATAGTATTTGATATGAAAGCTTCTTAGAAGCTTCATAGATGCTTCTTTGACTTCATAGGTATCTTTAATTGACTTTTTGGATTAGAAACGTGGTCAACAAGTTGGACATGTGCCACACATGTTGTTAGCTTGAAGATCAAGCTAATTATGTAGCCCACACGTAGAAGAACTTGCCTTGTAAGTCAAGGCATGTGTCCTACAAAGTCAACACATATTGGAGGTCCTATAGAACGTCGCCACATAGCCCCTAGTTAGATAGTATATATAGAGACAAGTGTGAAGGCTTCTTCACTCTTGTCAACTCTTTTCTTGCTTCCAGTCTACTTTCAAGGGTCTCTAATTTTCTTGTCTTTTGGCAATAGCCATTCTAGTTTCTCTTTCAATATACATACTTATTTATTTATATTTTGTTACCTTTCTTTGAGTGAAGGCTCACTTGTCTGAATTATTTTTTCATCGAGTTCTTGTCCTTGATAGATTGACAAGAATACACCTACAATATCAGAGCTTTGTCTAATCTTGATTAAGAGTGGATTACCCCTTTTTCTTGATAAGATATAAGCATATTAGAAGTTACGGATTACCTTCTTCTAAAGTCATATTGTCCTTAGTATTTTTTTTATTCTCAAGTCCTCTCTTCTATTTTTCTTGAGCGATATTAGACATCTTCTCTCTTCTAAGTGTTATCATGGTAGAACTTGTTGAAATGAAGAGTGCAATGGCATAAATGCAAGAGCAATTGAGGGAGTTAATGCTTGCGATGCATCAACTCAATTTACCACCACAAGGAGTAACAAGATTGGCAAGAAGTAAAGATATAGAAATGGTTGGAGCTGCTTCAACATCTGTACCAAACCATGTCCTTTCTCCTATAGTGGAACGCCCTTCAAATGTTAGAAAACCAAGAATTGTCCTACCCGAGAAGTTTGATGGCACCAGATCCAAGTTTCGAGGATTTATCAATCAAGTGCAGCTTGTGATTGAACTTCAACTCCAAAGCTATCCAACTCTAGGATCGCAAGTTAGATTCATTGGTACGCTTCTTTCAGATTCAGCACTATCGTGGTTTTCATCTTTTTTTGAACGATGAGATTCAATATTGGATAATTTAGAAGCTTTTTTGGTGGAGTTTCGATCCATGTATGGAAAACATGATGCAATTCGTGTTGCAACCAATAAGATCCATATTTTATGACAAGGCAATCGATCAATAATGTTATACGCTTCACAATTTTGACAACTTGCAACTAATATCAAGTGGGATGATGCTGCACTTACTAGTCAATTTCTCTACGGATTACAATATGAGGTAAAAAAATTAATGCTCAACTTACCTGATCCTCAAATATTGAGTCAAGTAATTGAGTTTGCTGTGAAGTGCGACAATCGCCTTTTCGAATTTCGATCTGAGAACCATACAAGTGGACCTCAACGTTACTATAATTCAATGGCAACACCAACACCTCTTCAACACATACATTCGGAAGTAGAGGATATGCAAATTGATGCAGTACATTTCAAACCTCTTACTGAGCAAGAAAAGACTCGTCGTCATCAAGAAGGATTATGTTTATATTGTGGAGAACCAAAGCACACTGCTCAACATTGTCCAAAGAAACGACGCAATTACAAAATGAAGAGTATGGCTATGAAAGAAGACAATATGTCAAAAAACGAGTTTGTTCAACTACAATAGGGACCGTGCAGCTGGAACCTTGTACAACATCTAATAAAGGTCCTATTCTCTCCTCAGAGCCCTCTCCTTGTTTTACATTAAATGTTATTTTAGGACCTAAATATTACAAAGTCTCTGCCTTGTTAGATTCAGGAGCCTCAGTGTATTTTTTAGATGAAGAATTTACTAAAAGACATAGCATATCTTTAGTAAAGAAAACTAAACCTATTCATGTAGAAGTCATAGATAGTCGTCCATTATCTTCTGGAAATATTTCTCATGAAACCCTTCCTATAGAAGTAATAATCAATGGTCATAATAGTTTTGTAGTATTTAATATTATTAGATCTCCCTCTAATCCATTCATTTTAGGTATATCGTGGTTAGAAAAATACAACCCTCAAATAGATTGGATTTCCCGAACTCTTACTTTCTCTAAAAGTATAATTAATAGTGTAGTTAATCAAGTAGAGAGTCATAAGTCTAGTTCAATTAAACCCGTATTTATAGGTGCAAAAGCTTTCTTGCATGCTGCTATGAAATAATCACCATATATTATTTATGCCACACCCGTTTCTACTGGTGAAAAGACTTTAAGTGGCATTCCAAGCCAATATCAAGAATTTCAAGATGTATTTGAAAAAAAAAATGCAGATACTCTCCCGGAACATTGTCCCTATAATTACTCAATTGACCTTCAAGAAGGAGCACAACCGCCATTCGGACCAATCTACAGTTTATCACAAAATGAGTTGGTTGAACTCAAGGAGTATATTGAAGAAAATCTAGCCAAGAATTTCATACGCCATTCTAAATCTCTGGCCAGAGTTCCAATTCTATTTATGAAGAAAAAAGATGGATCATTGCGGATGTGTGTTGATTATCGAGGACTCAACAAGATTACCATCAAGAATAGGTATCCACTACCTTTAATATCTGGACTTCTTAATCAGCTGAATCAAGCTAAGATCTATACAAAAATAGATCTTCGGGGAGCATACAATGTAGTATGCATCAAAGAAGGAAATGAATAGAAGACTGCGTTTCGAACTAGGTATGGACATTTTGAATACAACGTCATACCTTTTGGACTTACAAATGCACCAGCAGCTTTTCAACATCTAATGAATGATGTTTTTCGAGAGTTTTTGGACGATTTTATAGTCTGTTATCTAGACGACATTTTGATCTATTTTAAGAATCCAGAAGAATATGAACTTCATGTTCGTCATGTGTTAAAAAAATTAAGAGATGCAGGACTCTATGCCAAGTTAGAAAAGTGTGTGTTCCACACTACTTAAGTCGATTTCTTAGATTACATCATTTCAAATGATGGACTTATGATGGATCCTAAGAAAGTTCAAACTATTATAGACTAGAAGATCCCAAAAACGGTAAGAGATGTCCAATGTTTTTTGGGATTTGCCAACTACTATCAGATCTTCATTAAAGACTTCTCTCGAGTTGCAGCTCTACTTACATCTTTGACTTGTAAAGACAAACTCCAATGGAATCAAGAAGCGGAAGTTTCTTTTGAAACTTTGAAGACAACGTTTGTTTCTGCACCAATCTTGTATCGTGTTGATTTTTCCAAAGCATTCTTTATGAAAACAGATGCATCGAACTTTGCTCTAAGTGCGGTTTTATCACAAATGGAAACAGATGACAAACTTCATCTAGTAGCCTTTCATTCAAAAAAATTCTCAGCAGCAGAAATCAATTATGAGATCCACGACAAAGAATTTCTTGCAATTATGGATTCTTTTCAAGAATGGCATCATTATCTAGAGGGCGCTTCCAGACTAGTCACCGTATATACGAAATACAAGAACTTGGAATATTTTATGTCAGCACGCGTATTAAATTATCGCCAAGCTCGTTGGAGCATGTCTTTATCAAGATTCGAGTTCATCATGAATTATCGGCCAGAAAAACAACAAGGTTTATTTGATGCCTTGTCTAGACGTTCTTATCTTGCACCAAAGGAAGGAGATGCAGCTTTTGAGCAACAAAGAACGGTTTTCTTGAAGCTGAAGCAATTTCATCTTTAAGCAATAAAATCAACATTGACTGTTGATTTAACTTTTCTTAAGCAAGTCCAGTTAAGTATGTCTTTAGACCCTCTTATTCATGATATCAAGAATAATTCTTCTAAATCTCATGATTCTTCTAAATTTGAATTCAAGAACAACCTACTCTATTTCAAAGGATGCTTATATGTTCTAGAAGGAGAAGCACGTTTACGTGTTCTTCAAGCTCGTCACGACTTCCTAGCAGCAGGACATTTTGGATATAATAAGACTTTAGAGCTGATATCTAGGGATTTTTGGTGGCCTCAAATGTGGAAGGTAGTTAAAGATTTTGTACAATCATGTGATGTTTGCTCAAGATCGAAAACTCCTCGTCATCAATCTTTTGGACTTCTTCAGCCATTACCTATTCCAGAACAACCATGGTCTTCTGTTTCTATGGACTTCATCACGGATCTTCCAATCTCAGGTTCTTATGACTCTATATTCGTGATAGTAGATCGTTTTATCAAGATGGCATATTTTGTACCATGTACAAAATCTATTACACGTGAAGAAAAAACTAAGCTCTTTCTTCAGAATATCTATCGCTATCATGGATTATCCAAGGATATTATATCAGATAGGGGAACTCAATTTGTATCAAGATTTTGGCGGACTCTTTTCAAGATTCTTAAAGTAGATATAAAACTATCTTCGACATTCTATCCTCAAACTAATGGACAAATGGAGCATGTTAATCAAGTTTTGGAGTAATATTTAAGATGTACCATTAATTATCAACAAAATGATTGGACAACTCTTTTGCCATTGGCAGAGTTTGCTTACTATAACACGGTACATTCTTCTACAAAACAAACACCTTTCTTTGCTAATTATGGTTATCATCCATGACTTGATACTTTTGACTTTTCAAAAGTTGATAATCCTGATGCGAAAGATTTAGCAATTCATTTATCAAAGCTACATGCAACGATGAAGACGCAGTTAAAAGAGGCTCAGGAACAACAAAAGGTCAATGCGGATGTCTATCGAAAGGAACAACCATCATTCGTCTTGGGTGATAAGGTATGACTACTTCGTCGTAATATCAAGACCACTCGTCCTTGTGACAAGTTGGACTATTGAAGGCTGGGACCATTTTCTATTTCTTCACAAATCAATCTAGTTGCATATCGTTTATATCTACCGGAGTCAATGAAAATCCATCCAATATTCCACGTGTCTCTTCTTGAATCATACAAGATAGTAGACATACGAAGAAGATGACAAGCTCTACCTCCTCATATAAAAGTGGACAATAATGAAGAGTTTGAAGTGGAAGAAGTCTTAGATTCAAGGCAGCTCCAAAATAAATTAGAATATCTTGTTCATTGGCACAGATATGATATTAGTGAATACATATGAGAGCCAATAAAGAATCTTGCAAATGCAGAAAGGTGGTGGAGGCTTTTCATCGATGACATCCATCAAAATCAAGATAAAAACCTTCTTTATAAAAGAAACAACATCTAAGCAAGATAACATTCTACTTTCAATTCTTGTTTGTAGCTTCTTTGTAGTAGTGACGCTCAGGAGATGGAGAACCAACAACCAACAGATTCGACTCAAGAGCCTTCATTTGCTGCCCTGCCAGACGAGATATTACGATTGTCACAACCTTCAAGATGATGCAACCAAGATGATGTTCTTCAAGAACGACATGTTCTTCCTTGAATAGATGGCAAGATACAATGCGTTTGGTATCACGACTTGGGAAGGGACTCCCGATGTTTGGTGATTTTACTAGAGGTAGGAACAACTTCTAATGGTGTTCCAAATGTTCTATTCGAAGGAAGTTATGAAGGCCTCAACAATGATCAAATAACTGGGTGGTCTTCCTACCCAGGTATGGGACACTAACGATAGTTGAGAGGCCCTATCAATCATCTTCGAAGAGAACAAAGATCAGAGTATGTGGCGAATACAATTCGTCGCATCATAGATTTCCTCAACATATGATGATCGCTCCTCGTGGAACTCGTTCCTAGAAAGGGGGGTAATGTCACGGATATAATCATGTAAGCTAGTAATTACATATATAAATAGGTAGAAGTAAGTAAAAGTAGGTAAAAGTAAGTAAATTTTATAGTATTTAATATGGAAGCTTCTTAGAAGCTTTATAGACGCTGCTTTGACTTCATAGGTATCTTTAATTGACTTTTTGGATTAGAAACGTGGTCAACAAGTTGGCCATGTGCCACACATGTTGTTAGCTTGAAGATCAAGCTAACTATATAGCCCACACATAGAAAAACTTGCCTTGTAAGTCAAGGCATGTGTCCTACAAAATCAACACATATTGGAGGTCCTATAGAACGTCGCCATGTAGCCCCTAGTTAGATAGTATATATAGAGACAAGAGTAAAGGCTTCTTCACTCTTATCAACTTCTTTCTTGCTTCCAGTCTAGTTTCAAGGGTCTCTAGCTTTCTTGTCTTTTGGCAATAGCCATTCAAGTTTCTCTTCAATATATATACTTATTTATTTATATTTTGTTACCTTTCTTTGAGTGAAGGCTCACTTGTCTGAATTGCTTTTTCATCGAGTTCTTGTCTTTGACACAACTCTAAAAAGACAACAAAAATTCAAACAAAAGATCTAAATCAACCATAAAATATCTTCATTATAAGAAAATGGGATATCTGGGATCAAGTTACTTAATAAGTTACTCTGAAGCTATTACAAATATATCAATAATTTTTTATGGAAACAAATAATCCAAAATAATATAGAAATTAGAAAATTTAGAAGAAATACTTCTTACATTATGTACACATGTTTATATCATTCAAAAAAATTATTCCATGAAATCACCAAAATCAAGAAAAATAAAAGATGAACAATGGTTCATTGACATAGAAGCTACACATCATTTGGCATACAACAACCAATAATTTATTAAATTCAAAACATTCTCATATAGTAAAAATAATATATACCTTGATAATTACACCACTCTTTGCATTTATAGATAAGATAAAGTAGAAATCTACATTAATAATGGTTCACTATTTGTTTCAGTAATACCTTGTATATTGTCAACTTACAAAAGAACCTATTTTTTTTTCTGCAATTATAACTAATAATGTGACAAGATCTACATCAAAAACCAAATATATTGTCTTTTAGCTTGTAATGACACTGTTCTTATTACTTGTCACTTTCAAGACAATCTCTACTTTGCCACAATGATGATTTTCTTTTCTTGTATCGCAACCAACTTTGTCCCTATAATAAGCAACATCTTTTTGTTGCCTTCATTTGCATCAATTCTACCATGCCAATGGCTGACGAACTTATAATTCATCACTCTACTAGACGGTATCAACTCCACACTTCCTCTCAATATCCATTTCTTATAAATATTTTCCTTTCAATATTACTATATTGAAATGTGGCTACATCAAAATGGATTTCTTATCAACATGTCAAACTATAGATATCTCTAGTGGTATTTACACCATTTTAGGCATGACAATTCTTATGAAGACAACATACTCATCTTATTAAAAATCCACCAATTCATAGATGCTTACTTTGAAACGATCTTTTTATTCAATAATACCATGACTTTAAAATAATCCAAGTATCAACATCTAATTCAAATACTTGAACATTTTCAAAAGAATCCGAGATGACCAACTACACCAAATAAGCATATTACATATGCATCCAAATATAACACTATCTAATCTTGTGTTTTGATAGCACCTCATCCACATATATCATAATTTTTTTTTTATATAATATCTCATTGATAATCAAAGAAGTGTCTATTATCCTATCTAATTCCTATCCACTTTTGTAAACTACTATCATAGATATACTCATGTAAGCCAATAATTACATATATAAATAGGTAGAAGTAAGTAAAAGTAGATAAAAGTAAATTAATTCTATAATATTTGATATAAAAGCTTCCTAGAAGCTTTATAGATGCTACTTTGACTTTATAGTTGTCTTTAATTAACTTTTTGGATTAGAAATGTGGTCAACAAGTTGGCCATGTGCCACACATGTTGTTAGCTTGAAGACCAAGCTAACAATATGGCCCACACGTAGAAAAACTTGCCTTGTAAGTCAAGGCATGTGTCCTACAAAGTCAATACATATTGGAGGTCTTATAGAACGTTGCCACCTAGCCCCTAGTTAGATAGTATATATAGAGACAAGAGTGAAGCCTTCTTCACTCTTGTCAACTCTTTTTTTGTTTCCAGTCTAGTTTCAAGAGTCTTCATGTTTTCTAGTCTTTGGCAATAGCCATTTTAGTTCAATATATTATCACCTTTGAGTGATTTTTAAGTATTTTCGAATGACATAAGAGTGTATTGAGATTATCTTTCTTTGGAGTTCATATCCTTGATAGTTTAACAAGAGTGCTAACATATTGTTTCTGTCTTACTCTAGAAGTGAGTAGATTACCCTACTTCTATTATTGTATTTTGAAGGTTGCGGACTACCCACCTTTAAATAAAAAATCTTATTTTCTAACACTGAGCTTTTCTTTAAAGAGAGTGGATTATCTCTCTTTGTGGAATTTATTTTTAGAGGTTGCGGATTACCCTCCTCTTATTTAATTTTTGAATTTATTTGAGTTGTCTATAGAAGGATAAATCATGGATGCTACACTTGGTGGAAATAAAAATAGATTTGCAACTATTATAGATCTTCATGAGCTTGTCAATACTCTTAGGACCAAAATTTCATGCATCACCAATACCAACCATGGAAGCACTATTCCTACTACTATGGAAGAAGTTGAGAGTCTACGCCAAGAAGTTGTGCAATTGAAGGAAACAAGTTGATTAGTCTCGCAACCAAATTCTGAGAGTTTTGCTTCTACAAGCTCAAGAGAGGCAAGGATTAGTATGCCTGAAAAGTTTGACGAAATAAGATCAAGATTTTGAGGGTTTTTGTAACAAGTTAAACTCTACTTAAGGTTGCATCTTTTCCAATACCCTGATGGATTTACTCAAGTTGGATTCATAGGCGCATTTTTATCTGAAAGTACTCTCTCTTAGTTCGCATCTTTGATGGAAAAAGATTCACGACTACTCTATGATTTGAACTTATTCTTGGAAGTATTTATGGCTACATTTGGAAAAAGTGATCGAGAAAGCGTAGCAGAGACCAAGCTTGTATCACTATGACAAGGATCATGTTCAGCCACAACGTATGCCGCTGAATTCCAAAGTCTTGCTTATGATGTGGACTAGAATGATAAAGCCCTTATAAATCAATTTTCCTATGGATTGAAGGATAATGTCAAAGATTTATTATTGACAATACAAAAATAGATTCTTTAAAATAATTCATTACTCAAGCTATTACATATGATAATCGATTATTTGAAAGATGTTAAGAAGAAAGATATAGCTGGAGAAGAATAAGTCAAGTCATCGCAACACCTTCTAAGTTTTTGGAAACCTTTCAATTAAGGCCAGAGCTAATGGAAATTGATACGGTACATTTTAAACCCCTCACGAAGCAAGAAAAGACTCGATGACATGAAGAGGGCTTATGTATATATTGTGGAGAAGCTAAACACAGTGCTCAACATTGTTCAAGGAAGCAACGCAATCACAAAATGAGGAGTATGATTGTAAAAGAAGATAATGTATCCGAAAACGAGTTCCTCCAGCTACAATAGAGATTATGCGGCTGGAACCATGTGCAATACCTAATCAAGGTCCTATTCTCTCCTCAGATCTCTCACCTTGTTTTACAATAGATGTGTGATTAGGACCTAAAAATCATAGAGTCTTTGCATTATTAGATTCAAGAGCCTCAGCTTGTTTCATAGACAAAGACTTTTTCAAAAAATAAGAAATATTGTTAATCAAGAAAATCAAACCCATACCTATGGAAGTCATAGATGGTCGTTCGTTGTCTTTTGGTGATGTTATCCATAAGAATATTCTTTTAGATGTAGTAATTAAAGATCATAATAGTATAGTAATATTTAATGTGATACGATTTCCTTTGAATCTACTCATTTTAAAACTACCTTGGTTAGAAAAGTACAACCGTCAAATAGATTGGATTTCTCATAACCTTAACTTTCCTAGTAGTTTAATTCGAAATTCTATTAATCAAGAGGAAATACATAAGTGTAGTGCATTTAAGCTCTTACTAGAAGAGGTAAGAGCTTTCATGCATGCAGCCAAAGAGGGGTCATCTTTTGCTATATATGCCACGCCCATTTCAGATAGTGAAAAGATGTCAAGTGATATTCCTAGTCAATATCAAGAATTCCAAGACATTTTTGAGAAGAAGAATGCAGATATTCTTCCAGAACATCGACCTTATGATTGTTCAATTGATCTTCAAGAAGGAACTCAACCGCCATTTGGACCAATCTATAGCTTATCAAAAAATGAGTTGGCTGCACTAAAAGAGTATATTGACGAGAACTTGGCTAAAAACTTCATATGCCATTCAAAATCTCCAGCAGGAGTGCCGATCTTATTTGTGAAGAAAAAATATGGATCTCTACGGATGTGCGTAGACTATTGGGGGCTTAACAAGATCACCATTAAAAATAAGTATCCTTTATCTTTGATTTCAAGACTTTTTGATCAACTCAATCAAGCAAGGATCTACACAAAAATAGATCTATGAGTAGCATATAACTTGGTCCACATCAAAGAAGGAGATGAATGGAAGATTACTTTTTGAAGTAGGTATGGATATTTTGAATATAATGTCATGCCTTTTGGACTCACA
This sequence comes from Physcomitrium patens, assembly GCF_059467195.1. Taxonomy (NCBI): domain Eukaryota; kingdom Viridiplantae; phylum Streptophyta; class Bryopsida; order Funariales; family Funariaceae; genus Physcomitrium; species Physcomitrium patens. The sequence continues at coordinate 8,316,265 of NC_143426.1, forward strand.
AACGCACCAGCTACTTTTCAACATCTTATGAATGATATTTTTTGTGAGTTTTTAGATGATTTTGTCGTTTGTTATTTAGACGACATTCTAATTTACTCTAAGAATATAGAAGAACATGAACTCCATGTTTGTAGTGTGTTATAAAAACTAAGGGATGTAGGATTATATGCCAAGTTGAAAAAGTGTGTATTCTACACTACTCAAGTTGACTTTTTAGGATACATCATTTCCAACGAAGGCCTGATGATGGATCCCAAGAGGGTCCAGACTATCATAGATTGAAAGATTCTAAGAATAGTATGAGATGTGCAATGCTTTTTGGGTTTTGTAAATTACTATCAAATCTTCATCAAGAACTTTTCTCAAGTTACAGCTCTACTTACGAGTTTGACTTATAAAGACAAATTTGAGTGGAGTAAAGAAGCTGAAATAGCATTTGATGCTTTAAAGAAGGAATTTACTTCTACACCAATCTTGTATCATGTCGACTTCTCCAAGGTCTTTTTTATGGAAACAGATGCATCAGATTTTGCCTTGGGTGCCGTTTTATCACAAATGGGAGTAGATAACAAGCTCCATCCAGTAGCTTTCTATTCTAAGAAATTTTTAGCAATCGAGATTAACTATAAAATCTACAATAAAGAATTTCTTGTAATTATGGATTCATTTCAAAAATGGCATCATTATTTAGAAGGCCCCTCAAGTCCAATCACCGTGTACACGGATCATAAGAACCTTGAGTATTTCATGTCGGCATGTGTATTAAATCGTCGTCAAGCTTATTGGAGCATATCTTTATCAAGATTCGAGTTCATCATCACTTATCGACCAGGTAAACAACAAGGTTTGTCTGATGCCTTATCTAGACATTCTTATCTTGTACCAAAAGAAAGAGATGCAGTTTTTGAGCAACAAAGAATGGTTCTCTTGAAGTTGGAGCAATTTCATCTTCGAGCAATAAAATCAACATTGATTGTTGATTTAACTTTTCTCAAGCAAGTCCAGTTAAGTATGTTTTCAGACCTTCTTGTTTATGATATCAAGAATAATTCTTCTAAATCTCATGATCTCTCTAAATTCAAGTTCAAGAACAACCTACTCTATTTTGAAGGACGCCTATATGTTCCAGAAGAAAAAGCACATTAACATATTCTTCAAGTTCGTCACGACTTTCTAACAACATGATATTTTGGATACAATAAGACTTTTGAGCTGATATCTAAGGATTTTTGGTGGCCTCAAACGTAGAAGATAGTCAAAGATTTTGTACAATCATGTGATATTTTGCTCAAGATCAAAAACTCCTCTTCATCGACCTTTTAGACTTCTTCAGCCATTACCCATTCCAGAACAACTATAGTCTTCTGTTTCTATGGATTTCATCATAGATCTTCCAATCTCAGGTTCTTATGACTCTATATTTGTGATAGTAGATTGCTTCACCAAGATGTCATATTTTGTGCCATTTACAAAATCCATCATGGGTGAAGAAATAGCTAAGCTTTTTATTGATAATATCTATCGCTATCATGGATTACGAAAGGATATTATATCAGATAAGGGAACTCAGTTTGTGTCAAGATTTTGGAGAATCCTTTTTAAGATTTTAAAAGTGGATATAAAACTATCTTCGACTTTTCATCCTCAAACTGACAGATAGATAGAGTACATAAACCACGTCTTGGAGCAATATTTAAGATGTACCATCAATTATCAATAAGATAATTGGACAACTCTTCTGCCATTGACAAAGTTTGCTTATAATAATACAGTGCATTCTTCTACACAACAAATACCTTTCTTTGCCAATTACGGTTATCATCTATGATTTGACACATTTGATTTCTCAAAAGTTCATAATCCTGTAACAGAAGATATGGCAAATTGGTTGTCAGAATTACATACAATAATAAAGGCGCAATTAAAAGAAACTCAAGAATGACAAAAGATAAATGTGGATGTATATCAAAATGAACAACCACCATTTCACTTGAGTGATAAGGTATGGCTACTTTGTCGCAATATCAAGACCACTCATTCTTGTGATAAGTTGGACTATCGAAGGTTTGGACCATTTTCTATTTCTATACAAATCAATCCAGTTGCATATCGTTTACATCTATCGGAGTCAATGAAAATCCATCCAGTATTCCACGTGTCTCTTTTTGAATCATACAAGATAGTAGACATACCAAGAAGATGACAAGCTCTACCTCCTCCTATAAAAGTAGACAATAATGAAGAATTTGAAGTGGAAGAAGTCTTAGATTCAAGGCAGCTCCGAAATAAATTAGAATATCTTGTTCATTGGCACAGATATGATATTAGTGAATACATATGAGAGCCAATAAAGAATCTTGCAAATGCAGAAAGGCAGTGGAGGCTTTTTATTAACGAAATCGATCAAAATCAAGATAAAAACATTCTTTATAAAAGAAACAACATCTAAGCAAGATAACATTCTACTTTCAATCCTTGTTTGTAGCTTCTTTATAGTTGTGACACTCAAGAGATAGAGAATCAACAACCAATGGATTTGACTCAAGAACCTTCATTTGCTTACCTGCGGGATGAGACATTACAATTGTTACAACCTTCAAGACGACACAATCGAGATGAAGATCAAGAATGACATGTTCTTCCTCAAATAGATGGCGAGATACAATGTGTTTGGTATCACAACTTGGGAAGGGACTCCCGATGTTTGGTGATTTTACTAGAGGTAGGAACAACTCCTAATGGTGTTCCAAATGTTCTATTCGAAGGAAGTTATGAAGGCCTCAATAATGATCAAATAACTGGATGGTCTTCCCACTCAGGTATGGGACACTACCGATGGTTGAGAGGCCCTATCAATCATCTTCGAAGAGAACAAAGATCATGGTATGTGGCAAATATAATTCATCGCATTATAGATTTCCTCAACATATGATGACCGCTCCTCGTGGAAATCGTCCCTAGAAGAGGAGGGGATAATGTCACGGACATACTCATGTAAGCTAGTAATTATATATATAAATAGGTAGAAGTAAGTAAAAATAGATAAAAGTAAATTAATTCTATAATATTTGATATGAAAGCTTCCTAAAAGCTTTATAGATGCTACTTTGACTTTATAGGTGTCTTTAATTGACTTTTTGGATTAGAAACGTGCTCAATAAGTTGGCCATGTGCCACACATAGCTTGAAGACCAAGCTAACAATGTAGCCCACACATAGAAAAACTTGCCTTGTAAGTCAAGGCATGTGTCTTATAAAGTCAACACATATTGGAGGTCCTATAGAATGTTGCCACCTAGCCCCTAGTTAGATAGTATACATAGAAATAAGAGTGAAGCCCTCTTCACTCTTGTCAACTCTTTTCTTGTTTCCAGTCTAGTTTCAAGAGTCTTCATGTTTTCTAGTCTTTGGCAATAGCCATTCTAGTTCAATATATTATCATCTTTGAGTGATTTCTAAGTATTTTTAAGTAACATAAGAGTGTATTGAGATTATCTTTCTTTGGAGTTCATGTCCTTAATAACTACTTACTATTTATGCTAGTATTACCACCTCTTGAAAGATAATCATCTCTAGCATTATACATTGCACACATTAGTATCAATAGATTGAAACAACTTGACTACAACATCATAGTTATTAGTTTGTCATTTAAGCAAGTACTATCCCAAGAATGCTCAATCTCCATTTATAACAAACAAATAGCTATTAAGTTTCTAAAAGCAACAACATTTTGTGCAATTCATCTATTCAAACTAATGTATTCAAATCTCAATGGAAGAATTGCAACAACAACATTTTCTAGGTTCAAATACTAAGTTACCTTCATTGATAACTTTTTTAGATACATTGTCTTTTATATCTACCAAAAAAAGAGTAAATACTTTTAATTTTTAAAGATATTTCATCTTTAGATTAAAACTAAAATCAAGCACAATTTTTGTATCTTTTGGTTTGATTAAGATAGAGAGTATCTTTCTTCCAATTTTGCATGATATCTTGCTACCAATTGTATACTATAACAAATAACCACCACCTAAATCTTATGGCAAAATAATGAAGAAAAAATAATAAAATAAAAAATAAAATAAAATAAAATAAAATAAAAAATACTCTTTAATACAACCTAGTATATGTTCCATAAAGTCAAATCAACAAAACAACATTGAGGTGAGGATGTTGCTTATACCATGTTATTGTATTATGTGTATTCTTGCTTGAAAATGCATAAGGCACTTAGTTGTAGAAGGTAAGTAGAATTGCAACAACAATCCTACTAAGTCTAATAGAATCTTAAATAAATTTTAATTAATCTTTAATGATCCTAATCAAACTTTAATCAATTTAAAATAAATTTAAAAGAAGTTATAAAATAAATACAAAGAAATCTTAAATTAATCTTAGAAAAAAATAAAAAAGAAATCTTAAAGAAATATAAATATAAACCTTTAAAGAAATAATAATAATCTTAAAGAAATATTAGAAATAAAAAATTTTAAAAAAATAATAAATAATCATAAAAAAATAATAAAATAGAAATTCTAAATAAATCCTAAATAAATCTTAATAAAATCCTAATTTAATCTTAATTAAAAGCTTAATGAATCTTCATCCAATCAAAGTTTAAATCTTAATGAAACTCTAAATCCTAGACTAATCCTAATACAATGTGATAAAATCCTAATCAAATCCTAAATAAATCCTAAATAAAACTTAATCAAATCCTAAGTTAATCTTAATTAAAAGCTTAATGAATCTTCATCCAATCAAAGTTTAAATCTTAATGAAACTCTAAATTCTAGACTAATCCTAATACAACGTGATAAAATCCTAATCAAATCCTAAATAAATCCTAAACAAATCTTAATCAAATCTTAATCATATTCAAAATAAATCCTAAAAAAATCCTAATCAAATCCAAATAAAATCCTAATCAAATCCAAATAAAATTCTAATTAAATCCTAACTAAATTCTAATTAAATTTATGATCTCAAACTAATCCTAATCAATCTTTAATCAACTCCTAAATCTTAAACAAATCTTAATAATCCTACAACAAATTAAAAATTCAATAACTAATGATTGAACTATTGATTTTAACTCAAAATTTTTATACCTTCTAACAACTAAGTAAGAAACAAGCATAAAAACTTTGGAAAAGATTGCACATACTAATGGCAAGAAAAGCTCCCAAAACCACTTGGTTATTGGCTGCCATCCTTTTCCAATTTGAAGGTTGATCTTTCAACAATAATTTCTCCTTATTGAACTATTTAATTGCTTAAAAAATTGAGTTATGTGTAGATGTTTAAGTCTTAATTGCTTTCACAAAATATTGCTTCAATCTAACTAGTAAATATTTCTAGATCTTGGAATAACTCACTAATCCTAAATCTCAAATTTTTAAGACCATAACCTACAAAAACCTTCATATGCTTCAATCTAACTATCTGATTGACTTAAAAATTTTCACATACATTTATAAGAAGCACAACAAAAAACTTCTTAGTTTTCACCTAGAAATACACTATAAAACTTACATAATCTTAAAATTTATAAATTCATTTTTATTTGTAAAAATCTAAATCCATTGAATAAATTATTAACTTTAAAAATCCCTCAAAATCTCAATAATAATCCAAATGACATGAAATCAATATTTAAAATTCTTTCTTTAAATAATATTTTTTTTACAAGAAATTACTTAGTGGTACATTGGTTTGAAAGATAAATTATTGTCTGATAACATGACTATATAATAAAAAATTATATTAGATTTTTGATAATATCTCTTACCTCTATATTTTTAGAAGCAAGTACTTTTTCAAGATTTTTGATGCTATTTAGATGAAGCTAGATAATAAATCATATAAATATATTCTATTGGAATATAATTTAATAAGCAAAGATTATAAAATTTAAAAAATTAGCAATCACAAAATATTAATATCCTACAATATTATATTTCAAGAGGAACTTATTTTTTACAATCTTCTTCATGCTCCTACTATAACTCACATTAATATTGACCTCCAACCAAATCTATTTTTCTATCAACTTAATGATTTTTTACCACCTATTTTGACTGATTTAAATCTAGTATTTTTGTCAATTGTAACTATATTATTGTAACACATTGCAACTCTAATATTTCTATACCTCATGCTTCCTCCCGTCTCTCTTTGATTAGAAATTGTATTTATTTCTGGAAATCCATCTTGTTTAATAGTAACTTCATCTACAATTATTTCTAAAGCAGTGAATCTATCTCCAATTCTAAGATTGTTACGAAGTTTAAACAAACTTATAGCAAAATTTCTACAATTTTACTCCTCCACTAATGGTTCTTCTACAACCAAAGCTTTGTTTCATTTTTGGCTGTATATTGACTTTCATTTGAAGTTCGAAGTTATGTTATATATTTGCCAACATATACAATTTCTTTCTACATTTCAATATAATATCAAAATTATTGTTGACTTTGATTACTCTCCTCAATTATTGACTCCACTAATAATATTGCTTTATCATTCTTTGTATACTACAAATGAATTTTTTTTATACAATCCTATAAAGAATTATAATATTACTTTATTTTATCCTTGTAACCACTTTTATAAATCTTTTCACTTTAAACATGTGTAATTCACTGTAATCAATGTGCATCTAGAATTTACAATCTAATATATATTAATAAATTCTTTCAAGGCTTTTCAATAGTAGCAAGTTATAAACAATAATTTTAATTTACATGTAGCCAATGGTACTTTGATTCATACAAAATTACCACCTAATTGCTTATCTATCACTTACAAATGGATCTTTAAAAAAAAAAACTAAAAAACTTTGGTCAAGTGGATTACTTCAAAGCAAGATTAGTCTCTTACAACTTTAAGTAGATTCTAGAGCTAGATAACTATTAAACAAATTCTTATATTTCTTATATCCAATCCATCTAATATATTATTCTTTAGTTTTCTAACTATATATATACATACATATAGATATATATATATATATATATATATATATAGATACATACATATAGATACATACATATAGATATATATATATATATATATATATATATATAGATACATACATATAGATACATATATATAGATATATATATATATATATATATATATATATATATAGAGAGAGAGAGAGAGAGAGAGAGAGATATCCACTAAATGAATGTCAAGACAACATTTCTAAATGATTTACTTTGAGAGAAGATATATATGAAGATCCTTAAATTCATCATCTCTCCACATCTTGAACATGTTTTTTTTGTCTATTGTAGAATCTCTATAAGCTTAAATAGTTTCATTTTTTTTCTCAAGTAGTTCAAAGTGATTAATATATTTTTACCACTTTTAGATTTATAAATTCTATAGTATAAGGTAATATATGTTACTTACACCACTATCCAAGATATGCCATTTTTACATTGTATATCAATGATACTTTAATCATAAGCAATAGTTTGCATCTCTACCAAATAGCAAAAATTCAATGCTATTCTTACTTTTTCTTTTTTAATCTTGATTTAATCTATCATACATTAAGTCTTTAAGTAATTAGAAATCTCCATCAAGGTTCGCTTTACATCACTTAAAGATTATATCTTTGAAAAAACTTGTAAAATTTGGATTTTGTAAGGCTCACCTTGTTTCTACTTCTATTGCTTTTGTATCATGGATATATTAATTTATTCCAATAACTACCTATATAAATAGGTAGAAGTAGGTAAAATTAGATTAATTTTATAATATCTTTTAGAGAAGCTACATAGATGTAGTTTTAACTTTATATGTATTTATAGTTTAGAAACTTGGTCAACAAATTAGCCATGTATTACATGTGTTAGAAGCTTGTGGAAGGAGCTAATTATGTGGCATACATATAAAAAACTTTTCTTACAAATTAAGCTAAGTGGCTTGCAATTTAGATATATATCAAAGATTGTATAGAATTTTGCCACATAGCTCTTAATTAGATAGTATATTTAGAGGCAAGAGTGAAGCCTTTTTCACTCTTGTCAGTATCTTTCTTGTTTTTAATCTAGTTCCAAGAGTCTATACTCTTCTTGGCTTTGGCAATATCTATTCTTGTCTTAATATTATATTACTTTTAGAGTAAATATTTATTCTTCTTGAATTACATAAGAATATTTTAAGATTTTTTTTATTTTGATATATATCCTTAACAGTTAAACATGAGTGTGAAGTCATTTTTTTTATCTTGTTTTAGAAGTAAGTGAACTATCCCACTTCTATTGTTATATTTTGAGGGTTGCGGATTGCTTACCTTTAAATAAATAATTTAGTTTTTTAATATTGATTTTTTCTTTTAAAAAAATATATCATCCTTCTTTGTAGAAATTTTTATTTAATATTAGAGTTTATAAATTAACTTCTTTTAATTTGACTTATGGATTTATTATATTTTTTAAAATAGAAGAAAAAATCATGGATGCTATACTTAGCATAAGTAAGAATAGATTTATAACTATTGCAACTTTATAAGCTTTTTCATATTCTTAGGGTGGAAATTTCTTGCATCACCAATGCCAATCATAGAAGTATTATTTTTGTATCTATGAAAGAAGTTGAAAGTCTATGCCAAATAGTTGTATAATTGAAGGAAACAAGTAGATTAGTCACACAATTAAATTCAAGAAGTCTTTCTTTTATAAGTACAAGAGAGGCAAGTATTAATATGCCTAAGAAGTTTGATGAAAAAAAATCAAAATTTTAAAGATATTTACAACAAATTAAGCTCTATTTAAGATTTTATCCTTTTCAATATCCCAATGGATTTATTCAAGTTGGATTCATAAGTGCACTTCTTTCTAGAATTACTCTTTCTTCGTTTGTACCTTTAATAAAAAAAAATTCATAACTCTTTTATGTTTTGAATTCATTTTTTAAAATATTTACAACTACATTTGAAAAAAGTGATCAATAAATAATAGCAGAGACCAAATTCTTATCTTTATGACAAGGATCAAAATCAACTATCATATATGGTGTTGAATTCTAATACCTCACTTGTGATGTGAGCTAAAATGATAAAGTCCATATCAATCAATTTTTATATGAATTAAAAAATAATGTCAAAGATTTATTATTAATAATATCAAAAGTATATTTTTTAAAATTATTATTCAAGCCATTATATATAATAATTGATTATTTCAAAGACATGAAGAATAAAGATTTGACTAAAGAAGAATAAGTCAAGTAATGACAATAACTTCTAAGCTTTCAGAAACCTATTCATCAAGGCCAAAACTAATACAAATTGATATAATACATTTTAAATCTCTCATTGAGTAAGAAAAGACTTCATATTGTTAAGAAGATTTTTGCCTATATTATGGAAAAGCTAATTACACTACTCAATATTGTCCAAAAAAGCAACGCAATCACAAAATAAGAATCAAGACTGCTAAAAAAAATAATATATTAAAAAATAATTTTTTTTAACTACAATAGGAACCATGCGGTTGGAATCATATACAACATCTAATGAAGGTCCTATTTTCTCCTAAGATCCTTCACCTTGTTTTACAATAGATGTATGCTTAGGATCCAAAAATCATAAATTTTTTACATTATTAGATTCAATAGTCAGCTTATTTTATAGAGAAAGATTTTATCAAAAAATAAGTAATATCATTTTTTTATGGCGTGATTTATGATTTGAGAATATACTAGGTACCTAATTGTAGAAAATTAAGCTTTAATTTATTGGCTAAACTCCAATAAGTGATATATTCTTATTATAGAAGACAAATAAATACAATAATATTAAAATTTATTTTACCAATAAAACCTTTTATATTTAATAAGGTTTATAAATAAGGCTTTTTAAAACATCTAAAAATTTCATAACATTCTTTTCTATACCAAATGATAACTAATCATTTGTAAGTAAGTTAGATTTTTAATAATTCCAAAGAAAATCCATAATTTCTTTTCAAAAATCTATCTTTATCTCATAATTTCATCATAGCTCTATATTTCCATATTTAGTATATATATAAAATCTTGGCTTTTAAAAATCTCTTTACTTTACATAAAATATCTAAATTATAGCAAAATCTTTTCAAAATATTTTTCTCTTGCAAATTTTTTTCTCATTAAGCTTTAGAATTTCACATTTCTTAATATAATTGTTAAATTTTTTTCAAATTTTTAGATAATATAGAATTTATCCTAAAGCTTTACTACAAAAAATGAACCATAATTTTACTAAAGATCAGCTAACATTTTAGAAACCCTAGCAAGTACTCTAAATCTCAATTTACAAGTACCTTAGTACTATTTTCTTCATATCTCAAAAATCCAAAATTCAAATACTAAAAAATTTGATATATATATATATATATATATATATATATATATATATATATATATATATATATATATATATATATATATATATATATATATATATATATATATATATATATATATATATATATATAATATAGAAATATATATTTGTAGGAACTTTTAGCCAAAGATTTATCCAAATGCCTAAGATATGGCTAGATCTAAATCCCTCATGAAATTGGTTTATTGACAAACTTCAATTTAGAAGCATTGTTTTCAAGTAGTTTTTTCTCCTTTAAATCAACTTCAAATATTTTATTTTTTTTATGCAAAATTTAGCTCTTTAAACTAACTTTCTAATTTCACAATTTTATCTTGAAAAGTCTTTCATATGTAAGTACTATGCTTCAAAGAGTGACAATAGGTAAAAAATCAACACCTTGACTTGGAGCACATATATCTCCTTCTTGAAAATTCCAAAGTACATAAAAAATTTACCAAAAGTATATTAAAAACTCTAAAATTAATAATCCTAATCTTTGATGTTCAAATATTTTCAAAAGAGTAATCCTAATTCCTAATAAGGCCTCAAGTAGCTTCATTAAAGTCCATTGTGTATGAATTTTGGCCAATAAGAGTGGAGATTTTTATCATCCATCTCCATTCATTCATATGATTAGCTTAATTATCATTTTTTACACAAAAATCCTTCTTTAATCCTTCTTTTAATAAGTTTTATATAGTATGTATCCTAAATACTAAATAAAAGAAATAAACAAGAATTTAAGAATTAGTATTGTCTACAAAGAGTAGTTCTAAATATATAAAAATTATTATCATATAAAATCAACTTCAATAATAGTCCTTGTAAACTAATTATTTTAAAATAATAATCTAATCATATTTTGTAACTAATTAAAATCTAATAATGTGGCTCTCACTAAATTATATAATAAATTGTATATTAAATATATGTGTATTATTTTCACATAGTAGCTAAATTACAACACAACACTGTTAGTAAAAAAAACTAAATCTATATAAGTAGAAATTATAGATGGTCATTTATTACCTTTTAGAGATGTTATCTATGAAATTATTTCTTTAAATATAGTAATTAAGTTCATAATTGCATTATAATATTTAATGTGATAAGATCTCCCTTCAACTTAATTCTTTTAAGATTATCATAATTAAAAAAGTATAATCTTTAGATAGATTAAATTTTTCATAATCTTAAATTTTTTAGTAGTTTAAATCAAAATTTCATTAGTCAAGTAAAAATACATAAGTTTAATACATACAAATTCTTACTAGTAGATGCAAGAGCTTTTATGTATGTTACAAAAGAAAGATCATCTTTTGTTATATATACTATGCTCATTTTTGATGGTAGAAAGATATTAAATAGTATTTTTAGTCAATATTAAGATTTTTAGGCCATTTTTGAAAAGAAAAATGTAAATATTCTTTCATAGTATTAATTTTTTAATTATCCAAATAATTTATAAGAAGGAACTCAACCACTATTTGGACCAATCTATAGCTTATTGCAAAATGAGTTGGCTATACTTAAAAAATATATGGATAAGAACTTAAGTAAGAATTTCATATGCTTTTTAAAATTTCTGGTAGGAGCTCCTATCTTATTTGTAAAGAAAAAGAATAGATCTTTGCAAATATAAATAGACTATTAAAGACTTAATAAAATCATTATAAAAAATAAATATTTTATATCTTTAATTTTAGGATTTTTTTATCAACTCAAACAAAAAAAGATCTATATAAAAATAGATCTACAAGGATTATATAATTTGGTCTACATAAAAAAATAAAACTAAATAGAAGTTTACTTTTTGAACTAGGTACATACATTTTGAATATAATGTCATACCTTTTAGACTCATTAATATATTAGCAGCTTTTTAATAACTCATAAATGATGTTTTTTATGAGTTTCTTGATAATTTTCTTCTTTGCTATTTAAATGACATTCTAATCTATTCTAAGAAACATAGAAGAATATGAACTTTATATTCATCATGTGTTATAAAAACTTAAGGATGCAAGATTATATGCCAAGGTAAAAAAATATATATTCTATTCTATCTAAGTTGACTTCTTAAAATACATCATTTTCAACAAAGAGTTAATAAAAGATCCAAATAAAGTCTAAACTATCATAAATTAGAAGATTCCAAAAATAATAAGAAATGTACAATTTTTTTTTGGCATTGCCAATTACTACTAGACCTTCATCAAGAACTTTTCTCAAGTTACAGTGTCACTTACATATTTGACTTGTAAAGACAAACTTGAGTAGATTAAAGAAGCCAAAATATTTTTTGATGTTTTGAAGAAAGAATTTATTTTTGTAGCAATCTTATATTATATTACATTCTATGAGGCATTTTTTATGAAAAAAATACATCAAATTTCATCTTGGATGTGATATTGTAAAAAATAAGAATAGACGATAAACTCCATTTAAAAGATTTTTATCTTAGGAAATTTTTAAAAACAAAGATGAACTACAAAATCCACAATAAAGAACTTTGCAATTATAGATTCTATTTAGAAATAGTACCATTATCTAGAAGGTACTTCTAATCTACTTATTATATATATACATCATAAGAATCTCAAGTATTTCATATTAATATGGATATTGAATCATCATTAGGCTCATTGTAGCATATTATTATTAAGATTTGATTTTAAAATTACATATTAATTTAGAAAAAAATAAGGTTTGTCAAACACACTTTTTAGACATTCTTATCTTATACCAAAAGAAGAAGATGTTATTTTTGATAAAAAAAGAATGGTTGTCTTGAAGCCTAAGCAATTTTATCTTTGAATAATAAAATCAACAATGATTTTTGATTCAATCTTTATCAAACAAATTCAATCAAGCATGTCATCTGATCTTCTTATTCATGATAATAAGAATACTTCTTCTAAGTCTTATAATATTTCAAATTTCAAGTTCTAGAACAACCTATTCTATTTTGAAGGATACTTATATATTCTAGAAAGAAAAATATATTTACATATTCTTTAAGTATATTAGAACTTTCCCATGCATAATATTTTAGATATAATAAGAATTTGAAGTTTATATCTAGAGGTTTTTAGTGGCTATAAATACAAAAGATTGTAAAAGACTTTGTATAGTCATGTTATGTTTGTCCAAGATCAAAAACTCCTTGTCATCCATACTATAGACTTTTCCAACTATTGCCTATATCAAAACAATCATGATCTTTTATTTCTACAGATTATATTATGGATCTTCTAAGTTCAATTTCATATGATTTTATATTTATGATTATAGATTGCTTTACCAAAATAACTTATTTTGTACCATGTACAAAATTTATTTTAGATAAAGAAATAGCTAAGCTTTTTCTTGAGAATATCTATTGTTATCATGGATTATAAAAGGATATTATATAAAATAGAAAGACAAAATTTATATCAAGATTTTTTAAAATTCTTTTTAAGATATTGAAGGTGGATATAAAAATATTTTTAATCTTTCATCTTTGAATTAATGGACAAATGAAACAAGTAAATCAAGTTTTGGAGCAATATTTGAGGTGTACCATCAATTATCATCAAGATGATTAGTCAATTTTTTTACCATTGAAAATTTTTGTGTATAATAATTTAATATATTATTCTATTTAATAAATAACTTATTTTATTAATTATAGTTATAATCTAAAAAATAATAATTTTAACTTTTTAAAAGTTGATAATCATGCGGCAAAAGATTTAGCAAATCATTTGTAAGAGCTACATATAATAATGAAGGTGCAGTAAAAAGAAGCTCAAAAATGATAAAAGATCAATGTGGATGTCTATTCTAAGGTATTATTACAATTTAATATGGATGATAAGATATAATTACTTCATTGCAACATCAAGACTACTCTTAAGTCTACTCTTGTCACAAGTTGGACTATTATAGGGTTGGACCATTTGTGAACAAGTCAATCATATTGCTTATTTATTACATCTACTAGAATCTATAAAGAACCATCTTATGTTCTTTATATCTCTTCTTGAGCCATATGAGATAGTAAATATTCTAAAAAAAGACAAATACCACTTCTTTTTATAGAAATAGATAATAATCAAAAAAATTAGATAGAAGAAATCTAAGATTCTAAGCAATGCAAAAATAAGTTGGACTATATTATTCATTAGCACAAATATAATATTAGTGAATACACATGAGAGCTAGCAAAGAATCTTGTCAATATAATAAAGAAGATTGAGGATTTTCATTGACAACATCCATTAAAATCAAGATAAAGAATAGCAAATTTTTGCTATAAAAGAAAGAAGATCTATGGAAGATAGCATTCTACTTTCTATCTTTATTTATAGCTTTTGTGTATTTATGGCACTAAGGACATGGAGAATCAATAATGAGTAAATTCAACTCAAGACTTATCATTTGCTAACTTACCAAACAAAATATTATGATTGTCACAACCATTTAGATGATATAATCAAGATGAAGATCCTGAAGAATGATAAGTCTTTTATTGGATAAATGGCAAGATACAATGTATTTGATATCACGTCCTTAGATGTTATAAATATACATATTTATTCTAATATTTACCTATATAATAAAGTAGAATTAAGTAAAAATAGATTTATTTCATAATATTTTTTAGAAAAGTTTCTTAGAAGTTTCATAGATGTTGTTTTGACTTTACATGTATTTGTAATTGATTGGTAGGTTATAAACTTAGTCAACAAGTTAACCACATATTGATAACTTATGAAATAAGTTAATTATGTGGTGCACATATAGAAAATTTTCCTTGCAAGTTAAGATATGTGTTTTGCAAAGTCAACATGTTTTGAAGGTCCTACAGGACATCGACACATAGTTCTTAATTAAGAATATATATGGAAGTAAGTGTGAATCTTGCTTCACTCTTGTCAATGCCTTTTTAGTTCTTAGTCTTATTTTTGGACTTCTTAGTCTTCTTGTCTTTGGCAATAGTCATTCTAATTTAATACTATATCATCTTTGAGTAATTTTTTAGTCTTTTTGAGTGATACAAGATTGTATTGATATTTTAGTTTTTTGAAGTTTATAGCTTTTATAGTTTAATAAGAATCCTAACTCATTGTTCTTATCTTGTTTTAGAAGTGAGTGGATTATCCTACTTTTGTTGTTGTATTTTGAAGATTGCAAATTATCTACCTTCAAACAAACTATTTAAGTTTTTTATACTATTTGTTTTCTTAAAGAGAGTGAATTATCTTTCTTTGTGGAAATTTTTATTTCACATTAAATTTCAGATTACCTTCTTTTAATTTAATTTTTTGAATTCATTTGAATTATTTATAAAAAAATAAATAATGGATGCTACTCACAATTGAAATCAGAATAGATTTGCAATTATTGCAGATCTTCACAAACTTGTCAATACTCTTAAGATGGAAATTTCACGCATCACCAATGTCAATCAAGAAAACACTAATCCTATGCCTATAGAAGAAGTTCAAACTCTACATCAAAAAGTTGTGCAATTGAAAGAAGCAATTAGATTGATTTTACAACCAAATCCAAGAATTTTTACTTTTACAAATACAATAGAGATAAGGATTAGTATATCCTAGAAGTTTGATAGAATAAGATCAAAATTTTGAAGATTTTTATAACAAATGAAGCTCTAATTAAGATTGCATCCCTTCCAATACTTGATAAAGTAAATATTGGACAAATAAAGGTATTATCTAATGTAAGTTGCTAATAATTAAAGGGCAGCAAAATGTAATAAGAAAGTTACCAAGGTGGTGGCTAGGGTTTATAGTGGTGGCTAGATTAAGTGGCAGCTAGAGTTTGGAGTGGCAACTAGTTTAAGTAGAATCTAAGGTTCAATTGGATGAAGTATCAACCTCTACTTCATCAAGTGTAAGAAGGTGAATGGAATTGAAGTGGCGATATTTACTAAATTTCTTCAAGATCAAGACAAGTTTGGCATTTGGCATGGATGCCTTGGTCATTTGAATGCCAAGGACATGAAAGAGCTCCAATCTATATTAAGTGGCTTAGAACTTGGTCATATAAGCCACAATGCTATACCACTTACTTGTAAAGGTTGTATTCAAGGCAAACAACAAAGGGCTATATTTCTAAGTGGAATTGCAACACGTGCAACCAAATTATTGAAGATAGTCCATTTTGATGTTTGTGGACCTCTAAGGACACCATAAATAGGAGGTGTAAGGTACTTTGTCACATTCATTGATGATTTTTCAAGGAAGGTGTAGATTTTTATCTTCAAAGCAAAGAATGAGTGTTTTACAAGGTTTTATGATTTTAAGGCACTAGTGGAGAAGCAATGTGAGTACAAAATCAAGATATTACATATGGACAATGGATATGAGTATATGTCAAAGCAATTCAATGATTTCTTGAAGATACATGGTATGGCAAGACAAACCTCTACTTCTTATACTCTACAACAAAATGGATTTGTTGAAAGAATAAATCAAACTATTGTGGAAATGGTAAGTATGCTTCATAGTCAACACCTTAGATATGAGATTTAGACAGAAGCAGTGGTAAATGCAGTGTACATAAGAAATAGGTGTCCTACAAGTGCACTTATATCAATGACTCCAGAAGAAGCTTGGAGTAGGAGAAAACCTTGTGTTTTTCACATAAAGACCTTTGGATGCATAGCATATGCAAAGACATCAGATTGTATGAGATCAAAATTTAATACAAAAGGTACAAAATGTATGTTTGTTGGATATTATGAAGGTACAAAGGCTTATAAGCTCATGTATTTTGAGACCAAAAAGATCATCAAAAGTCGTGATGTTGAATTTTTGGAGCACAAGAGTCCTTGTAAGTACTTTGAGATGTGTCCAAGTGACAGTAATAGTGTGTTCATGGACACATCTTTAAATTCAACAAAGAAAGAAGAAGATGAAGACATTGATGGTTGTAAAGGTGGAAATGAAGATGAAGAAGCAAAGAAGGTGGAGAACATGGCCTTTAAAAATGCTAAGACTAGCATTGAAGAGCATGAAGATGTTAATAATGATGGTGATGAGGATTATCAACCTTTGAGTGTAAAAAGACTATCTACAAAAGAAAAGAAGGTTAGAAGAGACCATAGAATGTAACAAGTTGAATCTTCTTTAAATGAAAAGAGATATCTTTTTAAAGATAGAAAACAATATGGCAAATAGTAGAAGAATCATATCTTTCCTCAAGTAAGTCAAGAACATGCCAATGTTGTACTTCTTGTTGATCCGTTGAATTTGTGTATTGCAATGAAGTCTACAGATGCCTTGAAATAGAAAAAAAGCATAGAAGAAGATTATCAATCACTCGTAGACAATAGAACATGGAAATTGACTCAACTTCCACCAAATTGAGCTTCAATTTGTTGTAAGTGGGTGTTTAGAACAAAGAGGGATGCAATGGACAATGTTGTAAGATATAAGACAAGATTGGTTGCCAAAGTCTACTCATAAGTTACTGGTGTTGATTTCAATAAAATATTTGCTCCTATGGCCAAATTCACCATGATTAGAAGTATTGTGGCAATTGGTCTAGCAATGGACTTGAAGATGCATCAAATAGATGTGAAGATGGCTTCTTTAAATGGAGAGTTGGAAGAAGACATCTACATGGATTAACCTCAAGGATTTGTTAAAAAAGGTAAGTAACACCTTGTTTGTAATTTGAAGAAATCTTTATATAGACTCAAGCAATCATCAAAGACATGATACCAACGCATTGATACATTCTTTGTAAATGAAGGATTTATGAAAAGCAAAGCTGATCATTCCATGTATATGATGCAATCAAAACTCTTCTTGTTGATTGTTATTCTTTATGTTAATGATTTAATCATCTTGACCAATATCTTAAAAAAGATGGATTAGTTGAAAACAAAGCTAGTAAAAGAATTTGAAATGAATGATTTGGAAGAGCTCCACTATTACTTAGCAGTGGAATTTATGAGAGATTGAGCTAAGAAAATCATTACATTGAGTTAAAAGAAATATATTGAAGAAGTTTTGAAACATTTTAATATGGAGGTGTGCAAACCTATTGGAATACCATTGGAAGCCAATATGAAGTTGATAAAGCTCATGAATGAGGAATTTGCTGAAATTGAAGATAAAATAAAAGATATTCTATATTAAGCAGCAATAGGTTCACTTATGCATGCAATCATTGGCATAAGGATGGATCTTGCATATGCGATGAGTGTTGTGAGTCAACACATGTCAAAGGTTGGACAAGTCCATTGGACAACCATTAAGAAGATTTTGAGGTACTTAAAAGGTAATTTAAACTTCAAATTGTGCTTTGGAGATAATAATATTGCATTGCATAGTTATTCTCATGCGGATTGGATTGGAAATGCGAATGATAGAAGGTCAACAATGGAATATGTATTCTTTATTGGAGTGGGAGCAATTTTATGGAATTGTAAGAGACGACCAGCAATTGCAAGATCTAAAATAGAGCTAAAGTACATAGGTGCAAGTCATGGTACAATGGAGGCAATATGACAAAGACAAGTTTTAGAAGACATTGGACTTGTGCAATTGGAAGCAAATCTAATGAACTGTGACAATCAAAGATGCATTATCTTTGCAAAGAATCCAAAGCATCATTTTAGAACAAAACACATTGACATTCAACATCACTTCATATGGAAAAAAATTGAAATGGGAGTGATCGATATAAAGTATTTTTAAATGGAAGACATACTTCTTGATTTGCTTACAAAAACATTGGTGAAGGATAGACATTACAAATTGATAAAGGTATTAGGTTTAGAAGCCTTTAAATAATAGTAAAGTGGGAGTGATAAAAATAAATATTGGAAAAATAAAAGATATTACCTAACCTAAGTTACTAATGATTAAAGGGCATCAAAAGATAATAGGAAAGTTATCAAAGAAGCGACTAGGATTTATAGTGGCAACTAGGTTAAGTGGCAGTTAGGATTTGAAGTGACAGCTAGCTTAAGTAGAATCTAGGGTTCAATTAGATGAAATAAGGATGAATGAGAATGAAGTTGAGCCACAATGGATGTAAATTCTACATATAAGTAAAAGGTGTTGGAAAAGAGAGGTATCTCATTTTACACTTCTCTTATGTCTAACCTTGCTGATTTCTACTTACTTGTGTCTTGCTTATTATCTTTCTTCAATAATACCTACAAGAATTTATTCAAATTGGATTTACAAGTCCACTTTTATTTACAAGTGTTCTTTCTTAGTTTGTACCTTTGATGGAAAAAGATTAATGAGTCTTCTATAATTTAAATTTATTCTTACAAGTATTTCTGGACACATTTGAAAAAAGTAATAAAAAAAAAAAGTAGAGACTAAGCTCTTATTTTTACAACAAAAATCACAATTATCCACTTTCTATATAGTTAAATTCTAAAACCTTGTTTGTAATGTGGATTGAAATGACAAAGCCCTTATTAATCAATTTTGATATGAATCAAAAGACAACATTGCCAGGGTAGAGAGAGTTTGCCTCAAGAAAACGTTGGGCTTCATGCTACCACTAAATACTCAACCAAGTCTAAGATATAAAAAACCAAGTTAATACATATAATATTTTTTTTTTTTTGGGCAATTACTTCAAAATACAAGCCCAAGTACCAAGAAAACATCCAAATGAATGATAAAGATCTTAAAACCTTTTATATCCTTATGAGAGATGCTTCTCGAACTTCAATAGCTCATATCTCACAATCACACCATCCAAAAAATCCTAAATTTTACATATAGTATTGATATACTTTCAAAAACTTCTACAAAAAAATCAATTGTAAATTCGTTACGGATCTTGAAATATTGCCAAAATCCTAACAATAGCTTTAAACCCTAGCTAACTTATACTTGCATGCTAATTTCTTTATATCTCACAAAATAAGTACTTAAATACTATGAAACTTTGATCTATAGCTTTTTAACTTAATAACTTACACTTCTGAAAATTTTGAGCCAAAAATTCGTTCAAGAACTCAAGATATGGCTCCAAATATTACTATCAATAAAATGACTCACTTACTGCCTTTGAATTACATGTGCTGTCTTCAATGTCCTATAACTCCTTGATCTAGACTTGGAATTTGTCAAACAGTATATGTAAAGTATAATCAAGAAAGTGCTTTCTCCAATTCTAGTTGCCGATCTTTCATTGCTCTCTGTATGCATATGTTATATTTTAAAGAGTGACAGTAGATAAAAATATAACACCTTAACTTTGAACACCTATATCTCCTTTAAAAAAACTCGAAATCACACAAACTCTTCACCCAAATTATATCCAAAACCCTGAACTTTTTGATCCTAGCCTCCAAAGTTCGAATGAATTCGAAAGAGAAATCCTAATCCCTAATAAGACCTCGGGTAGCCTACTTGAAGCCCATTGGGCATGGCCTTCGACCAATAGGAATGAAGTTTTCCATTCTTTGCCTTCATCCAACCATACCTTACTTTCATCCCTTCCAATAAGCCTCCTATTAGTTAAGATTTTCTTCTTTAGGTCCCAACCTTCTCTTAAGCTTTATACTAAATATCTAAATCCTACATAATATAAATACTATAATCAAAATAGATAAATCTCCAAATAAATTTTCTTATATCAATTCTCTTTAAATTTATTTACTAACCGCTCTAATCTATATCAAGACTTATAAATATATTATATTTTTTAATTAATTTTTACATACTATAAGCAATTATAGTATGATATCCACCCCCTCCAAACCTACACATCCTCCGGTATGTGCCACGTATTACTCCTCTTCATCCTCTTGAGATTTCTTTGAATTACTCATAGGCTCTTCTTTTTTATCTTCTTAGTCCAAATATTGAGGTAAGAATTCTTGAAGGTCTTCTATTTGAAATAATCCATCTCTTTTTTTGAAAGTCTTCACCCTCTTCTCTGCTATTAGAATCTTTATGATAGCTCCATCTAATTCACGTAAAGTATATGTAGCATTATCATAGAATATAACCACCACATATGGTTGAAACCATTTTTTTACAAATTTCTTTATAGTACTTTACTGATGCTCAAGGCTGCTATCATAAATTAGAACCCAGTCTCCAATCTCTATAGGCTTAGGCCTCAACCTATGAGTCTTATCAAATCTTTCTTTATTTTTTAATCTTGCTTTTTGTAATCTCTCAACTGTAATTTGTAGGTCTTCACATAATCTACCCAATTATTGGATTCAAAGCTCTAATAATCTTTCTCTGTTTATATCATCTTCTCAAGATAAAAACATCCATGTAGGATAGGTTTCTTCAGTTGGCATCATAGGTTTTTGTCCTAATATTAACTCTATAGGCATATAACCAATGACAGTACTCTGAGTAGTTCTATCAACCCATAAAGCAAATGAAAGCAGTTTTGGCCATTGAATTGACTTACCCTTACATCCCTTAACCAATGCATAAATGATAGGAGGATGACCCCTCTCACTCTTTCCATTAGCTTTAGAATTATAAGAAGTAGTCAGCTTCAATTGAACTCCGTACCTGTTAAAAAATTCTCTTCCTTCAATGACATCCAATTCTCCTCTATCAGCTCTCATTTTTCCAGTGCTACCATATTTGCTAAAGATGTCTTCCAATATAAATTTTCATATTACCTTTGTAATCTTGGTTCTCAAAGCCCTCCCTTCAATATAATTTGACAGCTCTTCTCTTGCCAAAATCAAATATTTCATACTCCAAAGTCTTAATGGCATAGCTACCAAATCAATCACCCATTGAAAATATATTGAAGGTGGATAAGTAGGATGTAATCCATCTCTGTACCTAACTTTAGATTGTAGTTGATATTCTATACAGGAGCTCACAAAGTCTTCTACAACCTTATATAAACTCTTCCACCAATACCTTTCCTTGATCTTGGTATATGTAGCCCAAATTCCTCTATGCCTTATCCAAATTGTATCATGATATTCTCTTAAAATCTTAAACTTAGTTTCAAGATCTCTTACTATCCTCAATAGTATTTTATCACCTCATTTTGGCCTCTTCCATAAGAATCCATCTCTAAGCAAATAACCATAGGATTGATGTCTAATATCTTTGAAGGTTTTATCCATCCACCCTTCTAGTTTCTTCATTGTGCTTAAATAAATTCTAATATCCTTCAACTTGCCTTTATACAAACCTTCATAGAACTTTTGAACCTTATCACCAAAATCCATTCTACCAGTAGCAAATGAATTTCCATAAGTCTTCTCTTCTTGATCTTCACCTCTTTCATGTGCCATCATTTCTTCTTCAAAGGTATATTTGATTCTAGACAACATATCTGCCACTAAGTTTTCTTTGCCAGTTACATGTATTAAAACAAGATTTAATGTTCTTATGTAGGCTATCCATTTTGATTTAGCAATGTCTAGAGTAGTACAGTTAATTATCATTTCAAGTAATCGCAAACAATCTGTTTTCAAAACCATACTTGGTCCAATCAAATAATTTCTCTCAACCTTTAAAGTGGTGAATACTCTCCAAAACTCTCTTTTAACTTGTGGATAAATCCTTTGCCTCTTTGTAAGAATCCTAGCTCCAAACCTTATAGCAAATCTTCTCTCTTTTACATCATCTTGTCCAATAGTCCATCCAATTGCTATAGGGCTTGTATCCATTATTACAACCACTGGTCTTCCACATTGATAATCCACTTGTCTAAGCATAGATGGTGAACTCAACATCTTTTTTAGGTTTTCTATAGCTATTTTTTGTTTTTCTTCCCAAAAAAAATTCTTACCTTTCCTTACTAACTTATATAGTGGCTCTGAGATATAGACAAAGAGAGTCACCTAAATGTCATAGAATACACATGCTCTTAAAAACCTTCTGACTTTTGTAACATTTTTATAAGCCTTCATTCTAGATATAGCATCAATTTTATTAGGGTTTGGTTTCCTACCATACCTGCCATACATGTGTTCCACCACTAGAATCTCATCAATTCCAAAGCTTGATTTCTCCAAAGATAATGTGAAATTAACTGATTCCAATTTCTCCAATATTCGAGCTACATCTTCAATATGCTTCTTAACAAACTTCTTACAATCTTCAACCTCCATAGTCTCATTCTTGTCTTCTTCTTTATCTCTCTTTATAGGTATATCATCTAAAAATGGTATGGTTTTTTCAAAAATAAATTCTTTCAATATTTGGTTCATAACATTTTACATATGAGCCACTGAGTTGGTTGCACCTTGAGGTAAGGTATACATCCTCATTAAATCCAAAGAAGTCTTCATAGTAGTTAAGTCCCTACTTTTTTTAGTCAATTGAAATTAGTCATATCCAAAATATAAGTCTCCAATAGAATAGATGGCATGACTTGTAAATTGTTCAGCCACTTTATCTACTACAGGACTTGATCCCATATTCCAAATAGTTACTCTATTTGTAGGTTGCTCTTTTAGTAGTTTTATCAACTTTTGAAGTAAAGCTCTGGGCATAGGTATAGGCTTTAAATTCCATAGAACATGTGGCATACTAAAAATTACCATAGGTACTACAACATTAGGATCCATACATCTAATTTCATTAGGAGTTAAGGCAAATGCCTTACCATGCCTAATAAGCATTTCTTGAAATATAATTTTTTCCGTTGATGTCAAGAAATCACCCCCCTCCAATCTTCAATTTAGCCAATGATTCTTGAGTAAATTGATATCCAATTCTATGTCCTTTACTTAGACTTGGCTCTTTAATTGCTTGATTGATATATTCTATAGTATCAACTGGTAATTGGGTAGGTATAGATTTTACCTTTCTTGCTATAGCTTTATATTTAGTTTGTACTCTAGCTTCATATTTCAATCCATAGCTTGTATCAATTCTACCAATTACTACTATCTTTTCTAATTCTTTATAAGTCTCTTTTGAATATATTTCTACTATAGCATTTCCATCTATGTTTATAGCTAAATTCTCTAGAACCTTTATCAAATCATCTTCCAAACCTATTTTTTCTATTACTCCAATTATGGCTTCATCACTTGAAACTAAACCCACTCTTTTTAAGTTTTTTTCTTGTTTCTTCATCCTTCTTCTATGTACAGAATCTAAATCTTTAATCTTTTGAATACTTACAAATCCATTATTAGTCAAGTTTAAAAATCCAAAACTCATATTATCTACAATGGGATTTACATATGACTTATTTGTATCCATGTGTCCCCATTCTACAAGGGTGCTTTCTAGAAATCCACAAAGTTTTTTCCTAGCTCCAAAGGCATCCTTCTTAATTGTTCTTTATGCCTCTCATGAATAGATTTCATAGTAATAAATTTCACAGCTTTTCTTCTATCCCAACTATGAATCCTGGCATAATGTGAACCATCATCCAAGACTCTAGTCTCCATTCTAGCAGCTATAATATAAGGTTGACCAAATATTATAGGATATGTAGCCAAGTTTTGCACGAAGAAATTTTGCTCCACTTCTACATCTCCAATTTTAAACCTTACAACTGGGCAAGCTCCGTATAAATTACCTTTTTGGTTGTTTGCAGCTCTAATTATCCAACCATGATTGGTATCAATTGGCTACTTATTTTTCTCATATATTTACCTTGACATGATATTGATTTCTGATCTATGATCAACTAAGGCCAAAATTGGATCTTGAGTCCTCCAATCTTACATATGTCTCTATAGTAGCTCTAATCCAATAAGAAACTGAATAGCTACTACTTCCCATTCCATCATTATCACATTTAGAACAAGTATTCATACATGCTTCTTCTGCATTTTTTTTTATCTCAATAATTCTCATAGATGCATATTTCATTTGATATTCTTCTATACCTTCTTCATATTTATTTAAAGCCTCATTCTTCATATCAACCTTAATTCCAGCTTTTGATATTGTAAATTGTGTAAATACCTGTCTTATCTCTTCTTCCTCATCCATAATTACTTAAATATCTAATGTTTCTATCATAATAGCTTCAACTGTCATTTGTCTCTTCCTCTTTATCACATTGATGATCAACTCATGAAAATCCTTTTTAGCTATACCAAGAGCCTCTCTTAGAGTGAATTCAATTTTTGCATCTAAGATCTTCTCCTCTAAAATACTCTTCATATCTATAGATGTTTCAATGTCAGATTGAAGTTTATAAGTAGGATTTTTATCTTTAAGTTTGCTTGCATTATCTTTCTCCTTCTCTTTGCTCTTCTCCCACCATTCTTTTGGTAATAGTGCACCACCAGGATGAGTGGAAGAAGGTAGTTTATCCAATTTTTGCTCTTTAAAAGCTTCTTTGTTTCTTAGAGACCTCCTCTTATTTTCAAGCTCAATAACATCCTCTTCATGAATAGCTCTATCTCTTTTTTTTTCAACCATGGCATCATGTAAATCATCATCATATTTGACTCCACATAAATATGTTTTAATACTAATAGCATCAAATAGATCATTCCACTCAGTCATTTTTTTGATAGCTTCAACTCCTTTGATCATGACTTCTGTTGTTGGTAGGAAACTAGCCTTAAGTACTTTTTGTTCAACTGTAACAGAGTAAGACTCAGCTCATTCTCCTTGTATGGCATTATTCCTTGATATTTGCTCTTCTACTAATTTTTTTCATGCCACCTTTTCTAAAAATTTTCTTTAAAGGCACATCTGACCTTGTAAGTCTTATCCTGCCTTCTTTGAAATATACAATACCATCCTTGATTTTACCTTTGTAGTTGTCACATTTACCATGCTTATGGTTTGGATTGTCTCACCACATACATCTCTTTACAAATCCGTTTGAGCCTTCAATTGTCTTTGATGAATTTGCTATTTAGGATTTCTTCAACTCAGTCATTTCCACCTTCAAATCTTTTATGTCTTTGATCAATTCTTCAAGAGTACCATCCTTAACAGTCTTCATCATCTTTTGAGGTGGTCCTTGATTCTGAGATGTAGGCACTAGTTCCAATCTTGATATTAAACCACGAGTCTTAATTTTTTCTATTATTTAGCCAAAAGTCCCATTGTCTCTTTTACTAGCTTCCAATTATTTGTAAAACCACTCTTAGATGTCTTATCTACTAGATAAAAGAGAAGCTTGTCTTCCAAATATTCATGAGCTGCTTGTAAAAATAATCTAGTTTTTCTCGTATCAAAAAGCTTCCTTTCTTGCCATGGTAATTACCCAAACTTGATCTCAAATTCCCTGATTAATTCATTTGGAGCCAATTGATTCCCTCGCCTTTGCTCAATCCACTTCAAAAAAGTCTATTTTGTCATTCTTTTTGAATCTTCTTCAAAAAATTCATCTTTTAAGAGTTCTTCAAATTTCTTCCTGCACATAGTTTCAATATGTAATTCTTGTACCTTTTCTCTGATTTTTGATACCACTGCCAAATCAAAGGTGGTAATCATCTTCATTTCTGAAACCTGATGCACCTCCATTTCACATGTATAAATGTTGAGAAACTTAGTAATGTTCCTCCCATCAAACCTTCCAATTTTATCCACCACTACTTGTAAAGCTTTGGTGGTATTCCTATCTTCTCCATACACCTGTTGTCTTTCTTCTATAAATTAGACAAATGCCCTAAATAAATCATGGGCATCCACCCCACCTGGTAATGTGAACCCAGAGATTTGGTCTCCCATCTTAACTTGTTGAGATATTTAGAGCATTAAGGCTCTCTCAGTGGAAGAACCAATATGTCCGGGTAGAAAGAGTTTGCCTCAAGAAAACTCTGAGCTTCTGGTTGCCACTAAATACTCAATCAAGTCTAAGATATAAAAAACTAAGTTTATACATATAATATTTTTTCGTTTTGGGCAATTACTTCAAAATACAAGTCCAAGTACTAAGAAAACATCCAAATGAATGATAAAGATCTTAAAACCTTTTATATCCTTATGAGAGATGCTTCTCGAACTTCAATAGCTCATATCTCACAATCACACCATCCAAAAAATCCTAAATTTTACATATAGTATTGATATACTTTCAAAAAATTCTACAAAAAAATCAACTGTAAATTCGTTACGGATCTTGAAATATTACCAAAATCCTAACAATAGCTTTAAACCCTAGCTAACTTATACTTGCATGCTAATTTCTTTATATCTCACAAAATAAGTACTTAAATACTATGAAACTTTGATCTATAGCTTTTTAACTTAATAACTCACACTTCTGAAAATTTTGAGCCAAAAATTCGTTCAAGAACTCAAGATATGGCTCCAAATATTACTATCAATAAAATGACTCACTTACTACCTTTGAATTACATGTGTTGTCTTCAATGTCCTATAACTCCTTCATCTAGACTTGGAATTTGTCAAACAGTATATGTAAAGTATAATCAAGAAAGTGCTTTCTCCAATTCTAGTTGCCGATCTTTCATTGCTCTCCGTATGCATATGTTATATTTCAAAGAGTGACAGTAGGTACAAATATAACACCTTAACTTTGAACACCTATATCTCCTTTAAAAAAACTCGAAATCACACAAACTCTTCACTCAAATTATATCCAAAACCCTGAACTTTTTGATCCTAGCCTCCAAAGTTCGAATGAATTCGAAAGAGAAATCCTAATCCCTAATAAGACCTCGAGTAGCCTACTTGAAGCCCATTGGGCATGGCCTTCGACCAATAGGAATGAAGTTTTCCATTCTTTGCCTTCATCCAACCATACCTTACTTTCATCCCTTCCAATAAGCCTCCTATTAGTTAAGATTTTCTTCTTTAGGCCCCAACCTTCTCTTAAGCTTTATACTAAATATCTAAATCCTACATAATATAAATACTATAATCAAAATAGATAAATCTCCAAATAAATTTTCTTATATCAATTCTCTTTAAATTTATTTACTAACCGCTCTAATCTACATCAAGACTTATAAACATATTATATTTTTTAATTAATTTTTACATATTATAAGCAATTACAGTATGACAACGTCAAAGAATACTTATTGATAATATCAAAAGCAAAATCTTTGAAATAATTTATTTTTTAAGCCATTACATACAATAATTAATTATTTGAAAGGTGTCAAGAACAAAGATTTGACTAGAAAAAAACAAATCAAGTAATGACAATAATTCCTAAGTTTTTAAAAACTAATCTATTAAGGCTGAAACCAATGCAAATTTATATGATTTATTTTAAATTTCTTACTGTATAAAAAAAAAAGATTCATTGTCATCAATGAGATTTGTGTCTATATTGTGAAGAATCCAAGTACATTGCTCAATATTATTTAAAGAACTAATGCAATTAAAAAATAAAGAGTATGATTGCCAAAGATGACAATGTGTCAAAAAATGAATCTCTCTAGCTATAATACGGACTATGTAATTGGAATCTTATAAAACTCCTAATAAATGACTTATTCTTTCTTTATATCTTTCATTTTATTTTATAATAGAAGTTTATTTAAGACCAAAAAATCACAAAGTCTTAGCCTTATTAGATTCATGAGCCTTAGTCTATTTTATAGATAAAGACTTTGTCAAAAAATAAGATATATCTTTAATTAAGAAAATCAAACTTATGCATGTAGAAATAATAGATGGTCATTTATTGTCTTCTAGAAATATTTTGCATGTAATAGTTTTTTTAGATGTAGCAACTAATAGTCATAATACTTTAGTAATATTTAATGTGATTAGATCTCTTTTTCATCTATTTATTTTAGGATTATTGAGCTTCAAAAGATATAATCCTTAGATTGACTAGATTTCTTACAATCTTGATTTTTCTCATAATTTACTTCAAGATTCTGCTAGGCAAGTAAAAATCCATAAGATTGATACATCTAAATTATTATTAATAGATGTAAGTACTTTCATGCAGGCTATAAAAAAAAAGATCAGCTTTTGTTATATATAATACACCTATTGTTTATAAAGAAATGATTTCAAGTAGCATTCTAAGCTAATGCCAAGATTATCAACATCTTTGAAAAGAAGAATGTACATATTCTTCTAAAGCATTGTCTTTATGATTTCTCTATTGATCTTCAAGAAGGAGCTCAACCACTATTTGGACCAATCTATAACCTATCACAAAACAAGTTGGCTTCACTCAAGATATATATTAATGAAAATTTAGCTAAAAATTTCATATGCCATTCTAAATTTCTAATTGAAACTCGTATCTTATTTGTGAAGAAAAAAGATAAATCTTTCCAAATGTGTCTAGATTATCCAAGACTCGATAAGATTACCATCAAAAATAATTAATTTCTATGTTTGATTTCAAAACTTTTTTATTAATTGAATTAAGCAAAGATCAAGACAAAAATAGATATACAAGAAGCATATAATTTGATATATATTAAAGAATGAATAAATAAAAAATTATGTTTTGAATCAAGTATGAATATTTTGAATATAATATCATGTCTTTTGGACTTACAAATATACCAACTACTTTTCAACATCTAATAAATAATATTTTTTATAAGTTTCTCAATGAATTTATCATCTATTATTTAGATGAAATTTTGATCTATTCTAAGAATACAAAAAAGTATAAATTTCATGTTTGTCATGTGTTACAAAAATTAAGAGATGCAAGATTATATACCAAGATAGAAAAGAGTATATTTCATACTACTCAAGTTAACAACTTAAGATACATCATTTCAAAAAATGGTCTCATAATTGATCTTAAAAAGGTCCAAATTATCATAGATTGGAAGATCCTAAAAATAATTAGATATGTATAATATTTTTTGAGATTTGTCAATTATTATTAGATCTTCATCAAGAACTTTTTTCAAATTGTAGCCCTTCTTTTATACCTAATATGTAAAAATAAACTTAAGTGGAGCAAAGAACCTAAAGCATCTTTTGAAGCTTTTAAGACAACATTTATTTCTATATCAATCTTATATTGCATCAACTTTTTGAAGGTATTTTTCATAGAAAAAAATACATAAGACTTTGCTATAGATGTCGTTTTGTCACAAATAGGAGAAAATGACAAGCTTCACCTAATAGCTTTTCATTTCAAGAATTTTTCATGAACTAAGATTAACTATAAAATCCATAACAAAGAGCTTACAATCGTGGATCTATTTCCATAATGGCATCATTATTTAGAAAGTCACTTCTAATCTAGTCACTATATATATGGATCATAAGAATCTTATATAATTTATATTAGTACCTATTTTAAATCATTGCCAAATCCATTGGAGAATGTCTATATCGAGATTTGATTTTAAGATTACTTATCAATTCAAAAAAACAACAAGGTTTGTCAGACGTCCTTTCTAGACATTGTTGTATTGTATGGTTTTCTATCTGGGAATATATTAGGTACCTAGCCATAGAGAGTTTCATTTTAATTTATTGGCCAAGCTCTAATAAGTTATTTAATCTTTAAAATAGAAGACAAATAAATGCTACAATATCAAAAAGATATTATACTAGTAAAACCTTTTATATTTAAGAAGGTTTATACATAGGCTTTCTAAAATATCTAAAAATTCCCTAATATTCTTAGTTATATCAAATCATAACTAATTATTTGTTGGTAAGTTAGATTTTCAATAATTCCAAAAAAAATCCATAATCTCTTTTCAAAAATTCATCTTTATATTAAAATTTAACCATAGCTCTATAAATATATATATATATATATATATATATATATATAAAGTCTTAACTTCCAAAACAACCCTTTATTTTGTATAAAATATTCAAATTTTAATATAATCCTTCAAAACATATTTTTTCCACAAAGATTTTTTTCTTCCTAAACTTTAGAAATTCATATCTTTTGATCCAGCTATTCAAATTTTTTAAAATTTAAAAATAATATAGAATTTATTCTTAAGCATTATTACTAAAAAAATTCAACTATAAATTTACTACCGATAGTTTGGCATCTTAAAAATCCTAGAAGGTACTTCAAATCCTAATTCACAAGCACCTGAGTACTATTTTCTTCATATCTCACAAACTCAAAACTCAAATACTATAAAACTTGTGTTTAAAATTTATGAACATAAAAATATACATTCTTAGATAGTTTTAATCAAAATCTTGTTAAATTCTATAAAATATAGCTCAAAAAACAACCACTAGTAATTTGGGTCACTTACTACTCCTTAGATTCTATGTGTTGGCTTTAATTTCTTACATCTCTCTTATTTCAATTTAGGATTCATCAAAAAATATATGTAAATTATAATAAAAAAAATTATACTTTCCAACTTTAGTCACTGATTCTCTATTACTTTTTGTATGCGTGCATTATATACAAAAGAAAGATAGTAGGTACAAAACCAAGACCTTGACTTTAAGTGCCTATATCTCCTTCATAAAAACTTTAAATGATTCAAAATTTGTACCAAAACCATAGCCAAAAATCTGAACTTATTGGCTATAGCCTTCAATTTTCAAATCCCCCCGAAAGATTAACCATAATCCCTAATATGGCCTCAGTAGCCTCCTTGAAGCTCATTGGTCATGATTTTTGACCAATAGGAATGGAAATTTATATCATCCATCTCCATTCATTCATATGAGTGCCCTAACTACCTTTTTTTGCTACCAAAACTCCTCTTCAATTCCTTTTCATATAAGATTTATATATTATATGCCTTAAATACCAAATTATAAAACCAAAATAAAAATTTAAGGATCACCAATGTCTAACAAAGGTGACTCTAAATGTATAAAGTTACTACCAACAAATCAACTTCAAAAACCATTATCAAAAAAAATAAAGTTATACAAATTATAATAGTAATTTTTTAAACAACCTCTTTTTGAAGTAGTAATTTAACCACACTCTACAACTAACTAAAATCCAATAACATGGCTTTTACCATGTTGCTAAGTAAATTGTATATTAAATATATAAATATATTATTTTCACATGGTAGCCAAACCATAATACGACAATATTTTTATGTTGTATCAAAAGAAAGAAATACAAATTTTGATTAAAAAAGAATGATTTTCATGAAACCAAAGCATTTTTATATTTAAGCAATAACATCAACATTGATTGTTGATTCAACTTTTGTCAAGCAAATTTAATAAAGTGTATCTTTTAATCTTCTTGTTCATGATATTAAGAACAATTTTCCTAAGTCTCATAATACTTTCAATTTTAAGTTCAATAATAATCTATTTCATTTTGAGATAAAATTATATATTCCAAAAAATAAAGCACAATAATGTATTTTTTAAGCTTGTCATGACTTTTTAATAATTGAATATTTTACATACAATAAGACTTTGGAGCTAGTATCAAAAGATTTTTTTTCACCTAAAATGTAGAAGGCAATTAAAAACTTTATACAATCATGTGATATTTTTTTACAATCAAAAACTCTTCATCATCAATCTTATGGACTTTTCCTGCCATTGCCTATTTCAGAATAACCATGGGCTTTTATTTCTATAGATTTTATCAGAGATCTTTTAAACTTAAATTCATATGATTCTATATTTGTGATAATAGAACATTTTACTAAGATGGTACATTTTATACCATATACAAAATTTATTACAATAGAAGAAATAGTTAAGTTTTTTCTTGACAACATCTATTGCTATCTTAGATTGCCTAAAGATATCATATTGGATTTAAAGACTCAATTTGTATCAAAATTTTGAAGAACCCTTTTCAAAATTTTAAAACTAAAAATAAAATTCTCTTTATTTTTTTCATCCTCAAATTGATGGACAAACAAGAGGAGTGAATCAAAATTTGGAGTAGTATTTGAGATATATCATCAACTATCATCAAGATGATTGAACAACTCTTTTGCTACTATCAAAGTTTGCATATAATAATTTAGTATATTCTTCTATTAAATAAATAATTTTTTTTATCAATTATGGTTATCATCCATGATTTGATATTTTTTATTTTTTAAAAGTTAATGATTTTATGAAAGAAGATTTGATAAATCATTTGTCAAAGCTATATATAACAATAAAGGTGCAATTAAAAGAAGATCAAGAACGACAAAAGACAAATGAGGATGTCTATTGCAAGAAACAACCACAATTCAACATAGAAGATAAGGAATGGCTACTT
Organism: Physcomitrium patens; assembly: GCF_059467195.1. Taxonomy (NCBI): domain Eukaryota; kingdom Viridiplantae; phylum Streptophyta; class Bryopsida; order Funariales; family Funariaceae; genus Physcomitrium; species Physcomitrium patens. Next base: position 8,349,713 of record NC_143426.1, read on the forward strand.
CATTGTAATATCAAGACTACTTGTTTTGTGACTAATTGGACTATTGTAAGCTTAAATCTTTTCTTATTTGTGAACAAGTTAATTTTTTTGCTTATTGATTATATTTACCAAAGTCTATAAAAATCTATTCCATGTTTTATATGTCTCTTCTTGAACCATATAAGATAGTAAATATCTTAAAAAAAAGACAAATACCACTTCTTTCTATAAAAATAGATAATAATCAAGGGTTTGATGTAAAAGAAGTCTTAGATTTAAGGCAGTGCCAAAATAGATTAGAATATTTTATTCATTGGAGTGAATATGATATTAGTGAATATACATAGAAGTCAATAAAAAATCTTACAAATATAACAAAGAAGGTTGAGGCTTTTCATCAATGACATCCATGAAAACTAAAATAAAGAATAACAAATCTTTACTATAAAAGAAATGAGATCCAAAAAATATAACATTCTACCCTCTACTCTTATTTGTAATTTTTATGTATTTGTGATAGTAACGAGGTGGAAATCAAACAACCAACACATTTAACTCAAGAACTATCACTTGATGACTTACTAGATAAGACATTATAATTGTCACAACCTTCAAGATAATGTAATTGAAAGAAAGATCTTCAAGAATGACATATCCTTCCTCAAATAAATGGCGAGATACAACATATTTGATATCATGACTTTGGAAGAGACTGTCAATGTTTAGTAATTTTATTAGAAATAGGAATGACTCTTGATAGTATTTCAAATATTTTATTTGAAAGAAGTTATGAATGCATCAACAATAATCAAATAATAAGAAAATCTTTTTACCTTGATATGAGATACTATTCATGGCTAAGAAGACCTATCAACTATCTTCAAAAAAAACAAAGATTAGAGTATTTAGCAAATATAATTAGCTACATTTTAGATTTTCTCAATATATGATGACTGCTCCTTGTGAAAGTCATTTCTAAAAAAGAAGGATAATATCATAGATACATGTATTTACTCTAATATTTATCTATATGATTAAGTAGAATTAAATAAAAATAGATTTATTTTATGATAATTTTTAGAAAAGCTTCTTAGAAGCTTTATAGATATTGCTTTGATTTTATATGTATTTGTAATTGATTGATAGGTTAGAAACTTGATCAAAAAATTAATTACGTATTAGTTACTTGTCAAAGGAGTTAATTATATGGCATACCTATAGAAAACTTGCCTTGTAAATTAAAATACGTATTTTGCAAAGTCAACATATTTTGGAGGTCCTATAGGACATTGTCATATAGCTTCTAGTTAAAAGTATATATGGAGGCAAAAGTGAAGCCTTCTTCACTCTTGTCAATACCTTTTTATTCTTTAGACTTGTTTTTAGACTTCCTAGTCTTTTTGTCTTTAATTTTAACCATTTTAATTTAATATTATATCATCTTTGAATGTTTTTTTGGTCTTTTCAAGAGACATAAGAATGTATTTATATTTTAATTCTTTGAAATTCATCTCCTTGATATTAAAAGAGATTCTTGATATTTGGTGATTTTATTAAAAATATGAATATCTTTTAATAATATTTTAAATATTTTATTTGAAAAAAGTTATAAAAGCTATAATAATGATCAAATAATAAGGTGGTCTTTCTATCCTGGTATGGAACACTATTGATGGTTGAAAAAACCTATCAACTATCTTCAAAGATAATAAAGAGTAGAATATATAGAAAATAGAATATGCTGCATCTTGGATTTTTTCAACATATAATGATCGTTCTTGGTCAAATATATTCCTACAAGGAAAGGTAATATCATGGAAATACATATTTATTCTAATAATTACCTATATAATTAAGTCAAAATAGATAAAAATAGATTAATTGCATAATATCTTTAAAAAAAAGCTATTTAAAAGCTTCATAGACGTTGTTTTGACTTTACAAGTGTTTGTAGTTAATTAACAAGTTAGAAATTTAGTCAACAAGTTAGCCATGTATGATACATTGTCATGTGATAATATGGCCATATAGTGAAAAATAAAAATATAGATGTTATTATAGAAGAACCTAGCAAAATGATGTAGTAAAAAAATAAGGATAAAAGATAGAAAGGTAATAAAAGATTTTGTCTTAATGTTGTTTTTTTATAGAAGGAACTTCTATTTAATTTATAGATGCATAAATGAGCCAAATCAAAATAAATGAGATAGAAAATCAATATAGAAAAATTTAAAAGAGAATTAAAAATAAAATAAAATAAAACTTATCTCAAATTATCAAAAATTTATACCCAATGATGACTAATTGTCAACCTAGGTTGAAATTAGACCCCAAGGCATAAAACCATGTACATACGACAACTTAAGGATTTTGGAATAGATCAAAGAGTGGAATTTGAGAGCGAACTTGAAAAAAAAATGATATTTTTATTATATCAATTGAATTAATATTGAGTTTTTGAGGGATTTTTAAAATTAACAATATTCTTAGTTGGTTTAGATTTTTAGAAATAAAAATATGTTTATAAATTTGAGGATTTCTTAAATGTTGTAATATATGTATAAATGAATTTTGGATAGTGTATTGGTGTCCTTGTTATAAATGTGTATACAAACTTTGAAATCAATCAAATAGTTAGATCAAAGTATGTGAAGATTTTTGTGGGTTAAGGTCTCAAAAATTGGAGTTTGAAGGTCAATAAGTATTTCTAAGATCTTTAGCAATCTGTCAATTAGATTGAAGTAACACATAATATAACAATGTATTGATAGCTTGTGGAACAAGCTAACTATGTGGTACACATATAGAAAATTGGCATTAGAAAATAAGACATGTGTTTAGTAAAGTCATCATATATTGGAGGTCCTACAAAACATCATTCTATTGCTCTTAGTTAGAGAATATATATGGAAGTAAGAATAAAACCTCCTTTACTCTTGCCAACACTTTTTTAGTCTTTAATCTTATTTCAAGACTTTTTAATCTTCTTGTCTTTGGCAATAGCCATTCTAATTCAATATATTACCATCTTTGAGTGATTTTTTAATCTTTTTGAGTAATACAAGAATGTATTGAATTTTCTTTCTTTGAGATTCATATCCTTAATATATTACTTGATCCTACAAAAAATAAATAACTTTAATATTAATAGTTTTAATTATTCTTTGTAGTATTTGATAATGAAAGTGCTTTGTGCTTAGATTTGAGTTCTTTTGTTTATGTATCATAAATTATTTATAAGAACAATAATAATTGTCGTAGATATAATATGATATTGGATATTGCATTCATGTGTCTATAGAATTAAGTTTGATAATAAATAAATAAAATTAGAAGATACTTAAATACTATTTTTTAATAAATATAAATAGAAATATCTTTAAATATCAATTTTGTAATTGCTGCACCATCAATTTAAGTTTATTGATATATATTTATGAAATTGAATGAATGGTCATTCTTTCTGAAGATAGAAATAAGAAAAAAATCATAACTATTGATAAGATAATCAATTTAAAATCAACACAATAATTTTACTTCTAATATATATACACATTTAAAAAGATTAATTAAATATTTTAGTATAGCAATTGTAAAGTTTAATAATAAGTGTTGATATATAAAAAATTTAAAAATAAACATACTAATTGAATAAAAAAAGACTCAAGATTCAATTATATATATTTATAGATATATATATATATATAGATATATATATATATATATATATATATATATATATATATTATGCATAAAAATTAATTAATTTAATTTAAAGTTTAACTACATAAATGATTGATATATTGTAATAAACATTAGAAATTTATTATTAATGTATTTAATAAAAAAATTATAAACTCGTCAAATATTTTACAATATTTTAATATTTATTAAATAATTAATAAAAAGAATATTAAAATTCGAATTTAAAAAATGCCAATTTTAAATTATATTTTAAAACTAAACAGATGTTTTTAGAAAATGATCTAAAATAGATATATTATAAAGATTTATAATATTCTAATTTATTAATTTTGATTATATTTATATTTATATATATACTATAAATTTTTAAATTTTTGTTTTGATAATTTAAATATTTTATAAAATTTAAAAGTTACAAAATAAATAGAAAATAAAAATAATAATTTAATAAATAAATTTCTTTATTTCTACCAAAAGATTTTTAAAATAATATGTAATTGTAAAATAAACATGGAATATCAAAAGAATAATCTCAAACTACCAAATTACATAGTTAGTCAATTTTAGATTTATGTAAGTTCATTTAATTTTTTTATATATATATTTATAAAAATTGAATTTTTTTAATTTATGTTTTTAATTTAAAAGGAAATAATCTTTAAAAACATAAATTAAAAAAAATTATGTTTAAAATCAAAAATCTTATTACATCAACTCACTCATTCTAACCATCATCAAAAAAATCTCCATGGCTAGATCCGCATTGGTCGAAAACCAATGAAAAAAATGGTTGGATCCTAAACTAATAATGATGGGTGGGTGAATTTAGTGATTGTTTGGGTCAATTTAACAATTCTGTTTATATATATATCAATAATATATCAACATTATATTTTTTAAGAAACAACAGTAGAAAATACAAAAAGAAGAAGAAAAATCTAAAAAGAGGTTAAACGGGAACCACGAGATGCCAGCCATGATCCCAATCCCAAGACCGTGCACCTCCTCCGATCGCCGCGGACGGATGGATGTAAAGTGTCCTCAGTGCCTCTCCCCGCTATGGAGACGATGACGATGAGGACGGCGCCCACCAGTCGCAGAGAAGGAAGCGAGCGAAGCACGCGGGGGAGAAGCAGGAGGAAGCAGCAGCGATGGAGGAGGAGGACGAGGGACGATGGGGGGGGGGGGGGGGGGGGGGGTGTGGAGAGCGAGCGAGGCGGCGACGAGGGTCGATGGAGTCCGCCAGCAGCGAGCAACGAGGGGGAGCGTCGCGGAATGCGGTGGTGGAACAGAGAAGAGGAGGAAGAGGAATTAGAAGAGGTGGTGGAGGAGGACCCATCCATCGCCCACCACCAGCACCACGCGAGGAATCTCTTGCCAATATGCTGCTGCGCACTCCGTTGCTTGATCCCCCTGGTCGATGATCCATCCCCATCGCCCTTTCGCAGCCCAAAAGCAGCAGCAAGCAGCAGGGGCTTTGTCGTAATTTAGCCGCACCTACATCCCACTTGGCAATTGGGTGTGGACCGCCTCTGGTCTCGGATCTCTCTGGGTGTTCTATTCCTGGACCTCTCTCACCGGAAGGGAGGGTGAGTCACAGATGCGGCTGGGATTTATTCTGTAGCATTGTGGATGGGTTGGGCTTGCCTTGCCTTGCCTTGCCTCAGACAGAGTCCGTCAGTCACTCACTCACTCACTCTCAGAGTCTTGGATACGGAGAGATGGAGTAAAGGATGGAAGAAGGAACAGGGTTGAATACGTCGGGTCTCTCTCCTCATGATTCCTTTTTGGATTAGTTCCTCTTGGTGTAGATCTCCAGGTGTTGGAAGATGCTGGAATTTGTCAACCGTTACGATTACGGACTTGTGTGTGAAGGTTGTTTGCGAAGGTGGGCGAGCAGTAGGTTGGGAGCGAATTATTTTTCTTTCTTTTCATTTTTTTAATGGATTAGAGGATGGTTGTGCAATGTTTCTCAGCTCTGCTCGTGATTGCGATGATTCTAAACGTCTTCAGGCTGTTTGCTCGAGAGAGATTTCGTGACTGAGAGCCGTGTGTGTTTGCCGTTCGCGGGCGAGGGATATTTGGAAGCCATTCGTGAGATTTATTTTTGCTTAGATCGGTTGTGTCGATTTTGTTGCTGTGCGCGCAGAGAAGAGTGGAGATTCAGGATCGTCACGTCTCATGTTTTTCTTCTCTAAATTCTCTCAAATCCCCCCCTTCCAATTTCGTTGTTATAGCACAGTCTAGAAGTGCTCGTCACTGCTTTAGAGGTTTCCAGCTGGATTCTTCTGTTCCTGTTTGGAGCATTTACAAAATGATGAGGCTGCTTGCTATGGCACGTATTAATTTTAGATGCTTAAAAGCTTTGGATGGTGGGAATTCGACGACTGTACTCTAGGTAGAAATTGCGATCAAATTAAGTGATTGAAAGTCCACTTGTGGCGCGAGAACTTTTCGCCTGTTTTATTTTATCTTGGACAGAGAGCTATCATTTTGATCTTAAATCCACGTCTCATATCTTTTGGAAGACGACGAGTTTTACTTCTCTCATTTCGCTGGTTCATCGTGTACTCACAGCATCTCCATAGTGTAGAGTTCATGACTCCTTTTAGTCGAATTGATTATTCCTTCTGTTAGCGATTTGAGAAGATTTCTTACTATGGCAGGCAGATTTTGTGCATTCGCACGCAACTAAGGTTATAATATAGGACCACTTAATATGAGGGTTTATGTTATAGGTGCCGCTGGAGTAGATTTGGGCTTCCTGATCTGTGGGGATTCGAGCGTCGTCGGCATTCTCGTTGAATTTGACAGGAACTTCTAGTAACTAGTGAAATGAGTATCATCATTTTTCTTCTCAATGCTCATTAAGTGTATGAACTGAATTCAAGCATTTTAGATAATTTGGCTAATTTTACGATTCGTAGCATGGAGATTTCATCATTGGATTTGGGAAAAGTTTACAAATGTAGCTACAGTAATCTTAATGCAATGCGTTTGGTCTATTTCTGAACATTCTAGGCAGCTTTCTCACATGCTGGAGTTTAGTATCAAACTGTCCCGAGGGGAACTCTACTGATCAAGAGGTTTAGCAGCGACTAATTTCACAGGAAGGGCACTTGTAGAGACAATTACACACGAATGTCCTACTCCTGGACTGTGAATTGAAAGAATGGGGTAGATCACAGTCAAGTTAGAAGAAGTTGTTACTAAGTATTGCGGTACATGTGTGTCTTTTCGCAAGGGATATCTTTGACAGCATATTAGGGTTTCTTCTTCAGGTTACGGTAGTGGATGATTGCCAGAAGAAGCTCTATATAGGAGCTGAAAATGACGGAAATCCGCGCTACAAATGATTGTTGTCAACCCTTTCTAGTTTGAGATTTCCTACAGCATATGTTGGGGAATTGGATTTTCCTAAGTATATTTTACGTTTCGAGGGTTGTTTGATTACTAGGCCACTTGAGTATCAATGCAATGCTTGAGAACCGCCGCTTTGTTAAACTCATGAAGATTCATCTTATTTGGAACTAATGTATTGATTGACTTTTAATACTTGTGTTCTCTTGGTATTGCAGAACACTTCAAAGTCGTGATTATACAAGCAGAGCCCTGTTGATTGCTTGGATTGCATGTCTTGTTACAGGAGTCTGAAGTGTAGGACTTCTAAGGGCTGGCGATTTCTATTATATGCAACAAAGAAACAGCTGTAGATTTTGGATCAGTTTACTGCAATCGGCCCTTAGCAATCCAAAAGGTTCTCCCCCCCCCCCCCCTCCCCCTCCTCTTTTAGTTGTATTCAAGGGCAATATTGACGATTGATTAGTCTACCCAGAAACGATACCAATAGTAAAATCAGACAGTAAATGAGAGAATGTAGCAGAATGGGCTTTGTCAGAATTGTCTGGTAAGAGACGAGAATGAGCATCTGATATACTCTTGAGGGGTGCAGCGGATAATCGTGATGGACGAGGGTAATGGGGAGCTGAGTTTAGAGAACAGAGTCGCAGATGGAGAGAAGCAGGTGTCACCCGTTCGTGAAAGCAGGCTTGCTGCATTGCGAAGGGCAGATTCTGTCCTGCAAGGTGGATATTCGAGCTCAGGGCGTACTTCACCCACTCTTTTACAGCGCTCGAACTCCATGAACACAGAGAAAGCACAATGGTCAAGTTCACCACAATCGGGCGTCTCTTCTCCAACCACGCGCAGCCGACAGAGTGGTTCCCTTCGACTACAAGGTTCACCTTCCAGTCCTAGAAGTGATCTACTCTCCTGGTCTCACTCTCCACATCCTCGATCTCCGCGGGCTTTGACTCCTGAATCTGCGCTGGTAGAATCAAGGGGTAGTCCGAGATTTCGATCCACAACATCCGGCCAGTTGGTCTTTCATCAGTTTACTAGAAGTGGTACATTTTCAAAGAAAGGACGCGGACGCCTACTCAAGAAAGGTGGCACATTGTTTTTCGTTGTACTATTTGTGTGGTTTGCACTTGATTGGTGGTATCTCTCCACTTTCGAACAGCCTGCTCCGCAATTTCGCAAGAATTTGAGGACTTCACAAGCAAACAATGTGAGTTCAATCACCTTTTCTTATTCGGAATCGATCATCCTATCAACTGCTCACTTATATCTTCGAAAGTTTGTTGATACCTATTGCAGCAAAAGCGCAACTTCTTATAATTTGATGCGGGCATTAGAATTTTTTGTTGTGATTAATTGTAGGTACATGGGGAAGGTACCAACAATCGATCTTCTATTGTCGTATATGAACGGCTGATTGCTTTGGCAGCACATGGACTTGCTGAGGTGATGAGATCTCTAGTCAGGGCTCGTCTGACATCTTGTTGCGATATGTATGTATGTATGTATGTATATTCGTATATGTGCCAATTTAGTATAGTATACCATATAACCCAAACGGGGAGGTTGTTGTTTTTTGTGGGCACAAACCGGCTAGACTTTAGATTTCCAGGTTACGCTGATATATGAAAGAATTATGTGGATTTTCGTGATGGCACGTTGCTTTGTTACTCATTATATCTGCATATGTTTGCAGAATGAACTCAGTCCTGAGCCTGACGATTTATGGGTGGAGCCAACCCAAAATACTACATGGCTTCCTTGTGCACATCAAAGACTCGAAGACCACATTCGTCAGTTCCTCTATGTAACACTTAAATTTTGTTTGTTGGGTGCAATTTGCTGATAGGAATATCTGGAATCTAATTTTTAGATCAACAATAGATGTTGTACGTCACTGTATGTCCTCATCTTGAGCAGCGACTGCTATTTCATCTGGAAGCAACAATGTGTGGTCGCCACTTCAATTTAGTTTTACTGACCAATGAGTACCTTGGATAGAGTTTAAATGTCCAAAAGTCTTCACCTTGACAAATCCACTGCACTATTATTCAGTTCGTGACTGCCGCTTTGTTTGTAGCTCCTCCATCACCTGAAAATTCCACAGGCTACATCATGATCAGTGCTAATGGAGGCCTTAACCAGCAGCGTGTTGCGGTACACTTCTAACCTCCCGGTCGGATGTTTTACCGATTTCTTTGGTTTGTATTATTAGATTATGGAATTCAACATAGTTTCTAGTACCTGGTCGACAATGCCGTTTCTCTGGTTATTGCGTTCTTTTTATGACAATGCCTGTGAAATTCACTTTCAGATTTGTAATGGTGTGGCGGTGGCACGCTTACTGAACGCCACTCTAGTTTTGCCTACGTTTTTATTCAACAGTGTTTGGAGGGACTCAAGGTGCTATTTCTTAACTTATATACCCTGACTTCTAGATGACTTAACATGATAGAGAAGGAGTGATTATAGTTAAGCTAGGAGCTAGAACTAGGATGTTGCTTGAATCCGGGTAGGGATGACTGTTTTTGTCACCCTGTGCCCATAGTATTGGATTACAACACTTTTCACTGTTCACGCCAAGTCTACGTGGGAGTTGGTGCAGCCAGTTTGGAGATATATACGAGGAAAATTATTTTATTGACTACCTTAAAGATGACGTACGAATAGTGAAAGAGCTGCCACCTGAGCTTAAAGCTTTAGATCTTGAAGCTATTGAAGCTGTGGTAAGTTTTCCATTGATTTCAGACTCGTGAAGTTATTCTGAGTTGTCATCTTCCTGGTTTTAGGTCTCTACTCTATCTTACATGACCTATAGTGAAACATAGCCGATAGTCTCTCTTTATGTGTTATTGAAATGAGCAATACCATTTTACTACTCAACACAAGAATATTAATGATCTATTTTGGTCATGAACTTAATAAAGGATGACGTAACAATTTATATACAAAATCAGCTCGGTCGGGTCAGAGCTTTTCACTCACAAATGGTCAAGTGTTTCACGATTGCGCGGTCTCTGGATCGGGCATTAGATGTTAATGCGTTGTTCTTACGTTTTTTTAGGGCTGAATTCTCATGAATACAAATTATGCGTCATTACTGACACAAATATTATAGATGACAGAATTTGATATTCCGAAGGAAGCCAAGCCCAGTTTCTACCTCAATCAGGTTCTTCCTCTGTTATTGCGGACACGGGTGGTGCTTTTTGAAGGTTTTGGCAATCGTTTGGGTTTTGATCCTGTACCTTTTGATATACAGGTACTTTTTCTTTTTCGTTTTTTAATTATTATATTATTTGATTGTTTTACTTTTATTGTTAAAGAAACTATTTGTACCTCCCTTGTGTTCAAGAAGCACTTTTTGATATTCGATTATTCAGTTTACATGTCATGTCAACCTTCCGCGCTGAATCAATCAAATGTTTCTATTTGATTAACTTTATTGTGTTATAGAGGCTGAGATGTCGCTGCAACTTCCATGCGCTGAGATTTGTTCCGGAGCTACAAAAATTGGGGAAAGTGATTGCAGAAAGGATGCGAGACAAGCACTCCCGCTGGGGCCCTAGTGATGATGAGTTTCACGTTGATGTAAACAAGTACTTGGCAGGTGAATATGGTGATTTGTGGTAGGGCCAGTACTTTAGGATATTCAAGATGAAAGTTACTATTGATTTGCTGGAAAAAAAATGAAAAATGGAATGTATCTGGGTGCTGTTCCTTTTGGATGGCAAGTCAATGTGGAAGCACTAAAATACAAAGTGGGTCTGCTGCAGGAGAAAAAGTTCAAATACGATTTGCCAAACCTGTTGCCAAGTACCTGGCTGTGCACTTGCGATTTGAGATGGATATGGCAGCTTATTCTATGTGTGATTTTGGGGGAGGTGAAGCTGAGAGAGAAGAGCTTCGAGCTTACCGGGCTGAGCATTTCCCAATCCTTGCACAGATGGAGAAGGATGGACAGTAAGGCTTTTGTTTTTTATTTAGCGTTCAAATTTGAACTACTTTGAGAAGCATGCAAGAAACAAAAGCAAGTATCTTTGAAGTCAATCTTTAGTAAGTATTCAGAAAGGAAGCTTTGTATTAATAACACAACTCATTATTTCTAGCTAGTGATGGTGTCTTGTTTGCAACAAAAACTGTAGAGTGAACTAGGCATTGTTTGTATGGTTCCTGATATTTCTACAAATGTGATTTCAGGGAACAATCTAAGTACTCTTATTCTTAAGAACCTTCTTTAATCCGGGTTGCCATGAGCAGCAGAACAAAAGTTGTGGTGTTGTCCTTGTTGGAGGATTTCTTCAGAGGTGAAGAAAAAATCTTTAGTTATACTTTGGACCTGCTAGGAATCATACAGTCCATGAGAACGATTTACTCATGAATTCGTGGTCTTTGCAGGTTGGGTTCGGCTGAACTCCAGAGGGAGCTTGGTCATTGCCCTCTGATGCCAGAAGAGGGCTTTTTGATGTTAGCTGCGCTGGGGTTCAAAAGAGGAACCAGAATCTATTTAGCAGGATCACACATGTATGGCGCGGAAACAAAGATGACGATTCTGAAGTCTCTGTACCCCAATATAGTGACCAAGGAGGATCTACTGACGGCGGAGGAGCTTCTGCCATTCCGCAATCATTCTTCCCAGGCGTGTACTCTGAACCTGATACATTTGGCAGCAGGACACGTCTTTTTAGAGCATTTCTGAGTTATGATTTCAAACCTTTAACACTTACAACTTTGTAATTGAACTTTGGTTGTGGCCTAATACTATTATTTGGTTTCATGCAGTTGGCAGCACTGGACTTCTTAGGCTGTGCATTGGCAGATGCATTTGCTATGACTGATTCGGGCAGCCAGCTCTCATCTCTTGTTTCTGGTTACCGAATCTACCATAGTTCAGGCCATGCTCCAACAATACGTCCCAATAAGAAACGGTTGGCAATCCTGTTTGACAGCAACGCCACCATTGAATGGAGTTTTTTTGAAGAGAGGGTTCGTAAGCTTGTTAAAGAGACCAAAAGGATTGCTGTTCGGCCGACCTCTCGCAGTATTTACAGACATCCGAGGTGTGAAGAGTGTATGTGTAAACATGATGTTTAGAGTAAAAGACATGAAGGCTCAATTCTTGCTAGTGCAGTGTGAAACCCAGTTTTGTGGAAGCGAATTATGTCATCCTGTGCTGCACCATACCATGCTTGCGAGTAGATGGAGCAATTGTGCTTTGCTTTCACACACAAGTTTTAGAACATAGCTGGAGCCAAGCTGTGAGCTATGGTGGAAAGTTCAGCCGAGTATACTATCCGCTGATGTGCCTTCCCTTCGACATTTCAAATGACATGTACCATTGTAGAAATAAAAGCGGGGTAAGAGCAACCAATCTACCAGGACATTTCAATGTAATCCACAAGCCATAATGCCAAATCTGAAAGGAGTTCCTTACCAGTGAACTGTTTAAAATCTCAAAAGTCAGAGTTGTTTGCTGTTTGACGATATTAATACGTGAATTTCGCAAGTTAGCAGTAAGTCATGTGGCGACGTGAAACTATTAACGATGAACAAGAACTCTAGTGAAGCGTGACAACTGACTGCATTCATTGGAATTAGGTGCTAAGGGTGTTTTTACACTTAGCCCTCAACAACGAACACCAAGTATCAGTGCGAAAATGGGTCGCCCGATAGTATTCTGATGTCGTGTGTGAATGTTCAGCTATTCGAAATAATTCATCTATATTGTGTCTTAAAGCTGTAACCAAGAGTAATCACGGCTCTTGTATCTCTTGCTGCTTGATATAATCGCAGAGGCCAAATTTCAGAACCGAATCAATAAGCCTATTTTCAGTTGCATTGATTCAGCATAACTAAGATGCAGAGGAAGATTTTTTGTGGCCTCAGATCATTTAGGATGATGAAATTGGAATTTGGCCAAATTGAAAGGATAACGATTATTTCTGCGAGACAAGAGTGTTGGAAGGATAACGATTATTTCCACAGCCATCGTTCAAAAGCGATGGAGAGTAGGTATCAGTTCTGTTCTGGCGGACGTAAAGCAATGGACCGATGTCTTCCAATCATCTCACTCATTTTTTTCGTTGTTGGTGCAGATTTCTTCCATTTCTAAGAAGGTGATCAGCGATGACTTTTTCGGTGAGGTGAAGGATTAGATCTGCATTACGTTCGTAAATGTTGTACACTATTCGCATCCTGTTGGTAAAACACTGACAACAAATTATGTCCCTCGAATGACTTCCAGATTTATATGGAAATCCAGCTTTCAACGCAGTTTTTTGAAGCCTATTGTCAAGGTCCTCGAAGCGGTGTTAACAACCGTAGCGACCATGTCGACGCTTCGACTATGAAGAAAGTTGTCTCTGTAGAACCCAAAAAATGGCATTCTTCTCAGGTGGGTCCCGTGATTTGTTGCATCTTTCTCCAAAAATCAATTCATTTCCAACCAATTCATCATTAGTTACTAATTCCAAAATCTGCTTCATGGATGGTGGCCGAGAACATCGAAGCACCTTCTGTACAAATATTCATGTACAAACATCTTATCAAGTTCTGGAGTGTACTTCAAAGTTCAGTTAGTTTCTAGTTGAGGCCCTCAAGGTTGATAGCATATAGAGTTGATCCAACTGAACACGATTTCCGCTCCTGCCTAGACTCTTCCGAGAGACGAACCTTTCAGTGTACGAGTGTGTGACGATATCCACTGTGTAGCTCCTTATGGTCAGAGCTATGAAGCAGCCACAACCAAGGAGAAGCTTCTCCTAGTCACTTCTCTTTCAGAGGTTCACCATACACCCACTCCATGTCAACCACTTGACATGACGAAACTCAGCGTACACTTTCAGTATGATCCTCTCTACCATGAAAAACTTTGTTTATTCACACGCAGGGTTGTGGAGAACGTGCCTTAAACCACACTCCATCCTCCAAAACTAATGCTTCGGCTACACGATAAGACGCTCTTTCTGCAAAGGCCTGTTGGGCTTCTTAAAGGGCTCTGCGTAGTTGCAGAAGGAGGCAACATGATAACTTCATAACTAGTGTTGTGGAAGATAATTCAGCTTCCACTTTGTACAGTTGAAAGTTTTCCATATGGGATCCTCATATGATACATGTCAATAGTTTTACGTCTTCTTTGTTAGAGTAAGAGGTGTCTATGTGTTCGCAAGATGATTTCATGTTGAACGAAGTTCGGGGATCTTCATCACAAGATAATTTCATGTCAAAAGAAGAGACTAAGGCAGTTCAATAGTAGTTTAGTGGTGTCATTTATTAACTTTAAATAATATTTAATCGACACCAAAAGCAAAGCAAGGATTCTTCATATCAGTGAGTTAAGGTTGCTAAAAAAATGTAGGATTCAAACATCATAAAACTTGCCGTCATAACAGCATGTTTAACTTATATTGACAACGAGTTTTTATTCGGTACTTATTGTAATTCAATCAATCATTTTCATATTTATATTTACTCTAGTCCTCTTACATATCTTACATATATTATTGTAGATGCTTGATCATTTCATTATATTTTAACATGTTCAATTATTGTTTCATGATAGTCTTTATATGTGTATAGAAGGATCAAAGTTTGTCCTTGACATCTTCAAACATATCAAGATTGGGATAAACCACATGATTAATAAACACATATGATTAATTACATCTTATACAACAAAAAAGTTAAAAATTAAAATTAAAAAATTAAAAAAAGTTTTCAAATCAGTAACTAATCAAAGATGAATATATTTTCCATTAAATTATTAAATTATGAATGTAATTGAAAACTTAGTGAAGTCACAAAATATAGTACCTCTGAAAAGCCTCTTGTTACCATAAGCACACATCTCATCATTCAAAATATATACATATTCCTTGAACTATTTACTGCCGGCACTATACCACATTTGACTTTTTGATATCTGTGCCATGTCGGCAGCGCTATCAGTACTGAAATTATGGGCCACATCGTTCAGACCTCAAAGTAGGAGGTTCTTTTACAACTGCCATGAGACCATATAACAAACTGAGAGAGGGAGTGAGAAAGGAGCCAAAAAAATTCATTGTCACAATGCATACGAGCCTCAGAATTGGAAAGCTTTGCAAGTATTTCATATTCACATGAATCTACAAGATGTGGATTTTATGAATACATAAACAGTGGTAACGAGATGGTACCCTGAAGGAATATCCGCATCCTATACAAGAGCGACTACTCACAAGCTTCAAAACGATGAAGCCATCTAAGCGTGTTCAGCAGTTGAGGAATTGGTCTACATACGGGCAAGTCTAGTTATAATAATCAATGCTAGAAAAGAATGTATAGAATTGGATTCTGGACCACCGGATGTATGTCACCACGCTTGCGGAAGTGAAGCGGGTTTCCGATCCACAACTTCATTTGTAAAATTGTGGTGTGCAACGAACCTAATTCGATGAGATGGAGGAGATTGGTGTGGGTGGATTACTGTAAGAAAGGCAGCTGGGCAGGGCGGATGGAGCCCCAACGTCCAACCATAGCGTGCCCCAGCATTTTCCATACAGAAGGTGCCTCTTCGTCTTGCATCCGTGATGTTACTTCTTTACTTTCAATTCCGGAATCTACCAGGTCGTCACCAGGTGACCCCAAATCGGTTATTCCGTGGCTGTCAGCACTCTTTCTTCGTTCTCTAATTGAACATGGAGTCGACGAGTTGCCTCCCTGCAACCTCTTCATGTGGGTGACGTCAGATTCTTCTGCAGCTGGGGTAGCGTGCAATAGCGGTGTCTGTAAAGAGGCGAGAGAATCATCTAATGTGGTTCTAGAATTTTCTAGGGTGGAGTCATCAAACTTCATGGTAGTGGTGATGATCCATGCGAGGAAGGCACATCCGCTTGGAACGAGCGCCAGCGCCACACGGATCAGAGAGTAGTGGCAGATCGGAGGAAAGCTCAACAAGCTCTGTCCCATAACATTCGCGGTTGGACAAAACCGCGTTTGAACTGTGAAATAAAGGACCAAAACCTTCGTCAATAAACGAGACCAGGAAAATCTTGAGTTCAAGGAAATGCACAGCATTCATAGTCCAGAGAAGTTGACACAGGGTTTGACATAATCTGAAATCGATTACCATTCATGCCTTCAATCAAGTAGAGAGCAATGCCACATGCGAATTTGTCCAAGAAGCTGAGAGAGCCATAGACAAATCCACAGCCGCTGAGATTGGTGCTCACCAAGACCCCTTCCATACTCGTCGCAGTCACCTATCACATAAACATAGGGGCTCGCGCATTTTAACATGATCGACGAATGCACCAACCAAAGCTGATTGCAGAAAAGGGAAAACAAAGTCAAGACATGATTAATTCTTCGTGGAAAGATGCTAACCAGCATGAAAGCATTTCCTACGCCGATAAGAACTGCGAGAACATAGACCGGCCCGTGTAGAGACTGCGGAAGAAGTAGGAAAGTGGCGCCGGACAACACCCACAGGGCAGCTCCCATCGTGAACACAGACTTGAGCTGAAAGCTTGTCCATCGCAACTCCTAATAAAAATTACAATATGAGCTCAACATTGGCTAAACCCCAACATCGCCGAATTTTACTAGAGGTACAGATGTAGACTACAGTACAACGGGGACGAAATACCTGTAAGACAATAGAAGCTAAGAAGCTGCACGCGTATATCAAGGCAGGCACCTGCATTGCAAACATGCAGGACGTCAACACGAGCTTCCGAATTAGCACAACCACAGACTTCAAGTTTGAATGTAAGTAAATTTATTTTGTAATTTGTACTTTGTAATTCTTGCTAGCCATTGTGTAGCAAGGAGACGAGGGCTAACCACAGCCTTGGACGATTCTTCCATGAGAAGATCATCAATGAGGTAGAAAGGCAAAAGCGCCTGCAGTTCCAACACAACTTCAAAATGTCAAGATAATTTCCCAAATGTGCCTCTTGCATATTAAAGCTAAGCGAAAAAAAGTCGTATGAACATGTGATGCTAGCACATTAAGAAATTGAACTTACCTGCGAGACGTTAGTGGTGAGCCGCGTGAGCATGTAGACAGCCGCGACTTGATAGTAGAGCAACTTTCCGAACCAGACTTTGAAGCTTGTTCTGGAATTGCATTCCTGGCTACCCTCCTTGTGATGCGAAAGACTTGGTTCTTTCACTCCAATTTGAAACACTACCACAAAGCATATTCCCACAGCGATGGCGGACCCTGCTATCCATTTGAACTGAGTCTCAACATCACAGACTTGCTTAGATGGCAGGATTCGGAACACCAAATACGCGATCACGTACAACCCGAGATTTGCAGCCATTGTGAATGCATTTCTGCAGCTGTTGAGGGAAACTTGGCTGCTTTGGTTTGAAGTAATACAGTTCACCAAGGACCTGTCAAAAACCACGCAAACTTGCTTCAACCAACTTCACATAATTCTTGGAAACAAGAACAAACCTCGTAACAAAAACCAGCCGCAATACACGTTAGGGACGAGCGACGGTCGCGAGGAAGAAGACCTACATATGAGAAACTTGTGTGGCAGCCCATCCGACGTTGAAGATAGCTGCAAATGCGCTGTAACCAATAGTGTGAGCAACGGCGTAGTTGTTACCGAGCAAGGCACACGCCATGCATCCCCCGAACACGGAAGAAAAGGAAACGGCCACGAGGAGTGACCCTCCAGCGTGCCAGATCTTGAAGTGACCAAAGGTGTCGATCTATGAACAGACACACAAGGACATTAAAAAGTCAACTCTAGCAAGTAAAATCCACGAAGCTGGAATTGGGAATAAGTTGCAATTTTTTAAATACGAAGATGTCCCAAACACGTTGTAAAACCGTTGGAATCAATACGTCAAATTCCACTCACCATTTGGCCCACAACAACGGTAGCAATGGCGTCAGCTATCTGACCTGAAAGCATCACCGTCGCAGCTTCCCTGCAAAGTATCAAAATCAGGATTTAGGCTATGCCTCTGACACCACAAGTACCCTGTGAAGAAAGCTAGAAATGATCACATCAGAAGGAAGAGGTATTACAGAACAGAGGGTAAATTTAGTAAGAACACTACCGAGGCGAAAGCCCAATGTCCGTGAGGAAGATCAAAAGATACGTGAACCAGCAAGCTGCTGTGAGGTCATTGAGCATGTGACCTGTACCATAACACACGATGGCTTTGCGAGGCAGGGGCTCCGAAGATGGCCCCAACTCTGGAACTTCGTTCGCCATCGCTGAACGCAACTGGGCTTCGTCCACCTCACCGGAATTTACTCGCAACCCCATCGAGCCTACGCTATTGTCACGATCAGGTTGTCAACATCTGCTGGAAGCTGCTCCGTTCTCGAAAATCGTCATCACAGCGCTCAGCACGAAAGAATGACAAATGTGTGACGCCTATAGATTACTGTACACCTGGCAAATGAATCCTTCCTGAAGTAATTCCAGCGTAAAACATTGTGAAAATAACTCCAAACCTAAAAAAATCAAGAATTCGGAAACGCTCTCGAGCGAAAACTGGATCCTGTGTTCAAAGACAAGACCACAAGCTTCATCAGCAGGAGCAGACCATAACTAACTGACGTAAGAATTTTCCAACAATTCTATAAGAATTAAGCCACATGAGCGAACGAAGCTTGAAGAAACTTGACATCGGAGCCAGAGCGTTCATGAATCGCCACGCGTGAAATTTATCAAAAAAAAAAAAAAAAAAAAAAAAAAAAAACGGACGAATTACAACACCAACAGCAATTAACAACGACCACGGTCAGGCGAGGGAGAGGACACGAACTGTAATCTCCATAGAAACTCGAAATTAAAATGCAAGCGACGCAGAGACACAGCAACAACAAACCTCGCGTCAACAAGAAGCAAGCAATTCAGCAGAATTCTCTGACGCTCGCGTGGCTGCAAACAAGACTGGAAGACGCAGAAGCGGCGCACATCGAGATCCTGGAATCACCACCACGAACCTCTGCGAGTCTCCGTGGAGATCGAAGGGCAGGTGCCTGTTGCAGGCAGCAGCAGCAACAGCACTGGGCGGGGGCTGGGCTGGGTTTGGGGGCACCAAGAAGGCACGGTGACCGGGCCGTGGCCCTACTTCCGCGCGGTGAATGCGCGGGCTAATTGCGGTCCATTAGGTTACACGTGTTGCTAGTCAAATCCCACTTGGCAGCTTGTTTCTCGTTTCGTTGTTCCGGAAAGTCTTGAAAAAGTATCTGAAATGCCTCACAAAAAAACGTTTGACAGATTTACAGAAATATCCCGTGATTTTTTTCTTTTCACGTTAAATCTGGCGATTGTGCACGAGGTGGTCTATGGAAACCTTTGCGTGTGGCGGGTGATTATGCTGAAGGGTGACGATGAGCTACGTGAGTGAGTTGTAATATATAGGAAGATGGATGCATTTGCATATGAATGTAAGGATTAAGTCAACATTGGTTTTTTTCTTTTTTTTTTTGTCTTTTTTTTTTTCTTTCTTTCTTTTGTTTGTTTGTTGTTGGTGAGCTACAAAGTCGATAATACCACTTTAACTTTAAGTTGGAATTTGATATAGTCATGAATTGTATATTGAGATATTTATAATGAATTTATTTAGTTATTTATTTAATAACTTCTGAAACACCACTCAAATAAGTATATAGTTATTTATTTATTTATTTAAAGAGGAGAATGTTAAATCAACCCCCACATTTACTAAATTGATCCACCTATCAAAACCATCATTATACCTCCATTTTCCATCCATTGTTTTCTATTTCATCTCATTATGAATGGCAACAATAACCTTAAATATACATGTTTCTTTTTATAAAATTATTTTGTAACTAAAATTTTAATAAAGTTACATTGCAATCTTCTAATTGTAATTAAAAGATAATACATCTTATTTTAATTTAAACAATGTTGGATTACTTGATTGTATTTTCTATACTTGTAGAATCTAAAAAATATTTGATATAAATTTAAAATATGCAAGTCTTTTGAAATAGACATCATGTGTAAAATCCATAAACGCTTTGAGGTTTAGAATTGGTTTATTAAGTAAGAAATATGAATTGCTTCAAAAGTTGTATATCATTTTTTATAAAATAAGAATAGGAAGAAGAGACAAGTACTAAAAACAATAATAGGAGGTTGAAATAGGAACAATAGGAATAGATGAAGAATTAAGACAAGAAATGGGTACTCAAAACAAGGAACAAAGATAGGGGATATAAAGATGGTTTTGATAAGTGGATTAATTTAATAGAAGTCAAGGTTGATTTAACATTCTTTTATACATATATTGTTTAAAATATATTTTAATCAAATCTATTTTAAAATTTAAAATTAATAATAAAAATTATTAAAAAGTCATCATCTCTATGTCATGCATTCATCAAAAACTTCATATTTTACAATTGAACTACCAACTATTCTTTTATAGAATAAGAAAATTATATATTAGATGTAATAATAGTAGTTGTAGTTAATGTCTTTCCCATTTATTGCTTAACTTCCTTGCTTCAAAATTCCATTAATGAGATTTTCATCTCCTTCATCTTTAGATTGAATGGAAAGAGAGAGCCATTGAATCTTGTTAATGGATTGTTTTTCTTATTGGCAAATGAAGTAATAAAACAAAAACTTTACTTCCATAAAGTATCAACAAATTGGTGCCAAAAATTTCATTCATTTATTTTTTCTATCTTTGGAAAACAAATTTGGTAAGTCCATATCTTTTTGGTCTATCTTCATCCCAATAAAAACAAAAGGTAAGGTACAAAAGGAATTTAGAGGGCCTAAATCACAAAAATGAAGCAAGAATCTAGCTTAATTATTATGCCATAGGAAATTAGGAACACAAGCTTAGATGCTTGCATGTAGTTGCAATAAGATTAAGTTTTATCCTAGCATCATCTATCATCTTTTGATACTAGAATGTCCAATAGAATGTAGAGATCAACTTTCTTATAATATTGGGATTGGGATTTAACATTCTTTTAATATATTTGTGTTTGTTCTTCTCTTTAACTATTTTTTAGTATTTCTAATAAGTTTGTTGTTGATGTGAAGAAAGCTTCAAGGTTTGATTTTTGAGGTAGTCAATCTTTTAGGATTTAAAGATGTATACAACTCTTGGATTTTGCCAATTCTATTATCTATAACCTATTATCAACAAGGTTTGGAGTCTTCATTCAGTTGTTAAGCTTGGATGCAATACATTAGCACTACAATGTTTCTATTTGATCTAGATCAAGTAACTTTATCCATATTCAATTGTTTACTTTATATTTTTTGTAGTTTTAGATATCCAAAAAATAGCCTTTGAATTTATGTCTACAATTTAATACTTGTATTTAGAATTGTTGTTTCATGAAATACTACATCTATGTAGAATTTCTTATTGCTGGAAGCAAGTGAGTGCATGTTATCTTCTCCTCATTTTGTTGGTGGAAATTTTTATACTATGGAAATAAAAAATAGCTTATTTTAAAACTATTTCTTAGACCTTTCTCTCTTCATGTGTTGATTATTGTTGTAATTTAATTTCATTAGCAAGTTGATGCATTGTAGTATGTTTATGTCAAGGACATGAATCTTGAAGAAAGAGAATCCTCAATACACTCTTTTATTACTAAAGAAAACTACAAAGTCATTCAAAAGATGATGTAATATTAACTAGAATGGCTATTGTCAAAAACAAGAAGAATAGAAAGTCTTGAAACAAGACTAAGACTAGAAAGGCATTGACAAGAGTGAAGAATGCTTCATTCTTGCTTCTATATATACTATGTAACTAAGAGCTACGTGGCGATGTCCTATAGGACCTCCAACATATGTTGACTTTGCTAGTTACATGTTTTATCTTGCAAGGCAAGTTATCTATGTATGCGCCATGTAGTTGGCTTGTTCCACAAGCTATTATACAGAGATAACCTGTTCCACAAGCTACTACACGGAGATAACATGTTCCACAAGCTACTAATACATGGTTAGCTTTTTGGCCAAGTTTCTAACCTACAAACACATCTAAAGTCAAAACCGTGTCTATAAAGCTTCTAGAAAGCTTCTCTAAAAGACTTTGTGAAATTATTCTATATTTACCTACTTCTACTTAATCATATAAGTAACTATTGAGATAAATGTATATGTCCATGACAGTTCATTGGTTGTATTCATTATATTCTTATAATATCTAGATATGAACCTATTTGAATTACTTTATGTAATAGTAGATTGAGACAACTTTGCTAATAAAAATTATTTTGCATGGATTTTTATTAATTTCATATCATAATTAAGTCTAAATTTTCTTTCTCTACATCTTAGCCTCAAATTGAATTTGAGCTAATATTTTGATTTTTTAAATATAGCTTATTATTTATACTATATATATCTAAAAATCATCAAAGCAATTGTGAATTATTTTTTTTCTTTCAAAATTCAAACTCAAATAAAATAATATTACTATTTTGTTGAATTAAAAAATATTTAGGTATCTCATTGGCTCATCTACATCTTATTAATATTATTATGTTCTTCTTTGTTCTTTCATTGTAATAGTATTTTCTTGCAATTAAGACTTCCTACAATCTTTATGTACTAGTGACACATTTTTTGTTCAAGTTAATAACATGATATGGATTGAAAACAAATGATTAGGGAATTAATTAATAAAGATGATTAGTATGATCTATATTAATGGAAAGAGTTGTATTAAGAGGTTAGTTCTACCATTTCTTTGTCTTTAATTTTTTTTGAATAATCGGGTGCCTCAAACCTTAATTTTGTGTTTTTCTTGAAATATAATCATTGTGTCAATCCAACTGGGTCCTAATTCTTTCAATCTTCAATGTTATGATTCTTCTATTATTTGAGTTTAATTTGTGATCTTGTACTATCTAGTCTCATGTATTAGTTGGATTCAACGGAAAGAAGAAAGCCATATATAAGACAACTATGACTAATAATAAGAGATTGTAGAGTACAATAGAGAGACTTAGAGTCAATACCATTCTAGAAATTAAAGAAATCAATATTTTCTTGGCTGAAAATGTTATCCATTTTGTAAATCCTAAAGGTTAGCATTTGTTTGAAATTTATCTACCTAAATGATTTCCAAATAGCTTTTATTATGCACAACTTTGAGATTTAGAATAATCATCTTAATTGGTGTGTGCAATTTAAGCTTGTATTGTAGCCAATACATAGGTGATGAGAGGACCTTCTCAAATCAAAAAGCTTGAAGACTTTTTGGCGAGTATCTTCAATCAATTCAAATTTGACAACTTAGAAAACTTAAAGAAGCTTCAACAAATGTTCTAGAGGAAGAATAATCTCGGAAGAAAAGTAGAAGAAGATGATAATGTACCATAGCTAATAGGAGAGACATTTGAAGATGCTACCAAAGAAGAACTTGCCAAGTAGGAAGTTCTCATATAGCAAACAAATGCCATCACTGATTCTCCATGAGTTGTTTTGGGTGCATGTTTATTGTTCTATATACTTTTGTGACTAATATTTATGCATTGCAATGCTTGAATAACCAACACAATTCTTACTTATCTGAAAGTTAATGTATATAGTATTTGCACAAGTTGTATGGTTTAGATGTAGCAATTTTTGTTGTAGTGCTATTAAAAGTCATGATATCTTGTCTTTGACAACCAACTTTATTTGAGTCATTTTCTTGCTCTTTGAGAGTAGGCATTTACAACATCATGTTGCATTTAGAATGCATATAGATCATACCTCAAGGGCTACAAAAATGATTCCAAATAAATTTATTGTAATGGCAATCCAAAAAATCAGCTGCACCCTTATTGGCTCTTATTTGAAAATCAAAAACATAATACATTAATTGTATTGTCAATTTAGAAATTGATTATAATACCATAAGATTATGATATACATATCCATATATTAATACATGAAATATATGAATTTGATCTTTTTTTTTCTAATACAACAAAATTTATGTTACAATCATACAAGTAGCAATATTATTTTACAAATCTAATATAAGGTAGACGAGTTCTTTTTTGTAAAAAAATATTTAATTTCTTCTATGTTTAAAAAACAATAATAAAAAGAAAAAGAAGTGAATCATATCATAATTTTAATATTCAAATACATATAGAAAGTGGTTACGGATTTGAAATCTTTCACTTTGTAATGAACAAATAGATGTTGCCAAAATACATGGAACATAGCATCCCTAAACAAATCTAATAGAAAAGAGAATAAATGTTGAAGACTGCAATGATCGTTCCTTGCAATAATTTTCTTTTCGAGCAATTGTATGCTTTTAGTCTTTATTTGATTTTATCTCACTACATGAAAATGGTTTCATGGGAATCAAAAAGTCCTTACAAGTACATTAATACCAAAAATGCTATTCAAATAACTGGTAAAATCGATCTCGAATCATATGACCATTGTACATCGAAAGGTAGTTTATAATCACAAACATAATGATCTATTTACACATTTACTATTGATTAATTGTCATATATATAGAGACACACACACACACATACACTTGGCAACCACTCGACAACAAATATTTTAATCCGTGAACAACAACCCATGCAAGGTTTGCTTTGTAGAAAATAGTTAGATTACTTTATTTAATTTTTAAAGATTTCACTCGTTTTCATCTAAGCATGCTGCCATTGTCCGCTGTGCACCCAGTAGCCAAGACTCTAGTATCCAAATTCCAAACTTTTGTAAACAAAAACAATGGAGCATTGAAATCACACAGAACGAAAACTGTACAAAACATGAAGCCGAAACACAAATGCAGTAGTGATGGGAGAATCTCACACCAGGGAAGCAATCAACAATGACAAACCTTTACATGATCGTTGGAGATTTATCCCACAATTACTCCGCAACCAGAATCGAATGTGAGAATCTAGTTCATTTCCTGGGGAAGATTGATGGCCTGCTGCGTTGTGACCTTCAAACGGGAAGAATAGGTACAAAAAAGAATGGAGGAATGTTGGCACACCTGTCAGGCTTCCATCACCACGTCGGTGAAAGCGCCGCAACCAAAGAATCTGTGTTTGTTTGTGTATGTGTAGATGAGGTAGGCTTGATGGATCCATTGCAACGATGATGCTTGCTCGCCAAATGCACTAACGTGTGCATCAGAAGAGGTCGAGGTGCAGCTTTCGTTGGTCTTGCTTCCACTTGGGTAAGGTGTAGAATTGTACTTTGCTCATGCCAAACACGGACAGAAACTCTTCCTCGGACAGATAAGTCTGCAAGCAGGTGGCCAAAAGAATCGGTCAGAGGAGCTCATCATCTTGCAGAAAATTGGACTAAAAAAACGGGGCTGGGTTTCTGACCTCTCTCTTCGTGGGGTCGATGTCTGCCGAAGCATCTGTGGAGGAGGACTTCATTTGCTCGTAGGTCAAAGTCCTAGGGCACGTATCGTCTTTAAATGCTGCACTCACAGACGTGACTCTGGGAGAGTTTGAAGGAGACTCCGTCTCACCAAGAGCACGCACTTTCATTGCAGGAGAGGACAATGCAACCCAGTTCCCGTCTGCAAGTGGAACGACTCGATGGAATTAGGAATTCAAGGTTATTTGGAACCTTCGTTCATCGCACAAATCCTCGCTGACTTTCATGTTATGAATACATGGTACAGGATAATAGGAAAACACAAATAGATTGTGAGAAGGTTGATGTGAGGTACCAACGATCGTGTCATCTTCCTTCGAGTTGAGGATTGAAGAAAGGGCTTTCATAGCTGCGTCCCTTTGTACAGGACTCGTGTGAATGTGTACAAACCCATCTTCGGTTACGCTATCTGCAGATGGCACTCCCAAGACTTCACCCTCGCTAGGGTCTGAACTTAACGGATCAAGGTCTGAGGGCGAGGGAATCGTTGATGTTGCCCTTTGACTGGAAGTCATTTTAGTTTTTATATTTTCTGTGGCTTGTTATGTTTTCGAGCTCTGCAATAAATCTCAGATTAGAATACGTGCGATCACAACTTTCTGGATCCGATTCAGAACAGTTTGAAGAATAGAGACATGCTGCATCCTGCACCAAATCTTTGAGAAAAAAAACTTTGGATGCGGAAGGCCTTAGAAATTGAAGTATCACTCAGATGTCATGTCACGGCCTATGCATGCCAGAATGCACACAAAGTAAATAAATAATGAATATACGAAATCAGTAACTTCTTCTGTATTTATTCATAGCTTTGGTAAGCTCCCTAAGACCTTGCAAGAACTAAAGTTTCCAAACGAGATGTTTAACGATTTAACTACATCGGCAGAGGAACACAACCCTACTCACTGTGTCAATCCAGTCAATCGAGCAACCTCTACAATCTTGGCCAATCCCACCAAGAGAACGAAATTCCGAACCAAAGTAGGTATCAATGATCGCTCCTTTAATCGTATACTACGGTGCAGGTTGTGATTCTCCACACGACCAGAAATAGCACTCGATGCGAGCTTCTCGTTTAATCGGGCCACGTATACCAAGGAATCAAATACTCACAAGCACGCTTTTCAAACTCTAAAATGGCGAAAACATTGGGATTAGAAACGAAGACACTCAGATTCTCAACTCCACAAAACGAATCGAAGTAACGCGAAATTGGCGGCGCACCTGCACTGCACACCGCAACAAACACTTGCCGGCAGTGCCGCGAATCGCCAGGAGTGAAAACACCCTCGATCGCTGCCAAACCTCCTAAACACAAAACTGGACCACTGAAAACTCCCACGTCGAAATCATGCCATTTCGTCCTCTAACCCAACACCCTTGCAACTCAGACCAAAACATAGCGACAATCGCGCTCAACAAAACGCCGACTAAAAGACGTCAACACTACTCAAAGTACGCTTCACACAATCCATGCAAACCTTTTACAAGTGAGAGAGGAAAATCTTCCGCCGATCCTACGGTGAATCAGTATTCTCCGCAAGGGAAGCGTGTACACAACAACACCCCTCAGGCTCCTTCCATCTGCCGCAACTCTTCCTGATCGAACTCGGCAAGCAAATTTCAAAAGCAACAAGTGCCGAGAGAGCTGCACAATCCTGGAGGAGGAGACGGAGGCAATCTGGCTGACCCGATCGAGGCAATTGTCCCGGAGCTTCGGGTGCAGTGGATCTACCGACGTGTATCTACAAATTCTCCAGATAAAAATCGGAATTCGCACTCAGTGAGATTGAAATTCCCCAATTACGGCATTAACTTGTAATTTTAAACCAAAATTGAATCAATAATGACGTGCATCGTAGAGGGGGAACCAATAACTGCTCGGGGACACCTTGGGAACGTGTGCGTACTGATGCCCGCAAGGGAACCGCAAGGAGAACGACTTGGGAACAACAAAGTTCCAGGGGCTCCGCCTGATGAAACGGCGGGTGGGAAGCGTTTCGAGTTCCGGATTCCCAGTGTTCCTCGACCCCGCCGACTGGTTGGCGTGCTACCGGGTGACCCGGTGAATCACCGGTCTTCTTCCTCCCCTCGTCACGGTCTGTGTGCCTCCAGGGTTTAGTTGAGCGAGTTCCCGACAAAGCATTTGACATTATCGAGCGCGCAAGCTTGCCGTGTTGTGGTACTTGCACCGGGAGAAGGAAGGTGGAGACTGTGGGAGTCGAGTGAAAGTGGAATCGAGGAAATCGGTGGAGTGTGCAGGGTTTTCTGGATGTTTTGATGCGCCTCAGCTGCGAGGTCTGTAGATCTCCGAGTTGCATTTGTAGATGTTTAAATTGTATGGGTGGAAGGATACTCCTTAGGTTTTATTTGCGGTCTTGAGGAGATTTCTGAGTCTTTGGAGAACTTCGGTGTGGGGTAGCGTGGTGTATTTTGAGTAGTGTAGGGGTATGAGTCAAGCTTCCTCGTTCGGAGTGATGTTGTGTTGAAGTAGGATCGCGTGGAATCGTGCTTTTTATTGCTAATGAATGATGTGCATTTTGATTTTCAAGCGGTTTTGAAACGGTGTTCTTGTGTAGATGACATTCTTTGTTCTTCCTGGAAACGCAGACGTGCTGTATTCTTCTTCCATTGAGTGGCGGGATGCAGTGCGAATTATAACCTTGTTCCGGAGGATTTTTGTTGCAGCATTGTATGGGACAGAAATTCGATCCGTTAATTTCACCAACTTGAATCGTTGACAAACGAACGAAACGAGTGCGAGATACTTTGTGGAGTCCGCGCTTGGTTTTTTTAAACTTCATTTAATTTTTTTAGCGTGGAAAGAGCAACTCAGCATCGAGAGAACGACCTGGATCTCTTGCAGGGGGGAGAGGCCCCCAATCCTCTAATTTCTCGCAGGTTTTCGTCGTCCAACACAATGATGGGCATGGATGATGATCATAGGATGGATGTGGAAAACCCATTGATGGGTTCCTATCAGGAGAAACCGAGGACATTTTCGTCTTTGAAAAACAAGCCTTTCTGGGTACACCTTCTCCTAATCCCTTGATTCATTCGAGTTGAATCTTAGATCCCCTTCCTACAATGTTCACTGAACCATTCAACATATTCAATGTGCAAACCTTGTAAGAACACCTTGATTTATTAACATTCTGTCTCTATGTTGTCGTATTAGGATTTCTCAATTCAGAGCACATACCAACTCGTCCCCCTTGTTTTTTGCAGCTCGTACAGACGGCTCTCAGACTGGACAGACGCGTCTACTACCTCCTTGCTCTGTTTACTGTGTTTTTCTTGTTCTACATTGGGTCACAAAGCTCTCCGATCATCTTGTTTGTCTTCACAATATGCATAGGCAGCTTGGTGTATGCAATCTACCTCGCAAGTTGGGTTCTTGCAAAGGACGAGGGGCCGCCTGAGATGAGTGAGGTACCGTGATGAACTCTGATGCCTTTCTTAATAATGCATGTGACTGTTTCCGTTCTTCAGTCTTTGTACTTCTATCTGTAGTTCAGTCCAATGAGGTGGTCGAAGAGGGCTATTAAATTTCGGTTCACAAGAAATTTCGTCTGATCTCGCGGAGAGGAGTGGTAGAGAAGCTGGACCTGGTTCATTCTTAGTGTTTAATTTGCACAAGTTGTGCTGTTCTTACAGTAATTTTGAACAACTATTTGGTAGGCAATTATATTTTTCAATGCTTCTCTACGCAGATATCCGATGCAATCCGAGATGGAGCAGAAGGATTCTTCCGCACACAATATGGATCCATATCTAGAATGGCAGGAGTTTTGGGGTTCGTCATTCTTGGAATCTACATGTTCCGCAAGTCTACACCAGAACAAGAGGCTGCTGGACTTGAGAAGTAATCTTTCTCTTCACAATCAAGTTTTAGCCTTGTATTGTTAAAGATAAGCCAGTTGAACTGGAGAAAGTGATTTTCATGTTTGCAGTATACATGGGTGACGTTCTTTCGTAGTTCCTTTTTAGAGTGACTACTGATTGTAGCTGATATTATGATTCTTACAGGTCAACGTTGGCTTTCATTACTTCTCTATCCTTTCTATTGGGAGCTGTTTGTTCGGGTATTGCTGGCTACATTGGCATGTGGGTGTCGGTCCGAGCCAATGTGCGTGTGTCTAGCGCTGCTCGGCGCTCTGCACGAGAGGCGCTCCTGGTTCGTGTTTCTTTTGCTCTATATCGTTTTTGCAGTTCAACTTCCTTTTTATACTGTAGTGACGTTATTTATAACCAGAAATTTAGTTGTTTACTCGGCAGGTAGCATAGACTATAGAAATTGCTCTGAAGTTCTTAGTTACATGAAAATCAATCCACCATGACCTTCGCGTTAGACGGAGATGGTCTTCAACCGCAGCCATTATGAGATCATTGCTGGATAAGATCGTTAGTTATTGCTGTTGCTTCAGGGTACAGTGAGAAAAAGGATAGGTTTGACTCTTAGACATGGCAATATTAACTTTATTTTTGCTCTCAGAAAAACGTGTTAGTTGTATGTTATGTTAAAGATGCACATAGTCTCATAATGTGTGTTTGTGGTGATAATGGCAGGTGGCTGTGCGTGCTGGAGGCTTCTCCGCTCTCATTGTGGTTGGAATGACAGTAATGGGAGTTGCAGTGCTATTCGCATCCTTCTATGTCTTCCTTAGTGTTGATACTATTCATAACATGAAGATGACTGAGTGTGAGGGGCCTTACTTTTCTTTCCTATTTTGTGCGCCTAAAACTTGTTTTGAGCTTGGTGGATTGACCTAGAACAACTTCTCATGATCACATTCAGAGGATTTGTATGTGTTCATTAATGATGTTTTCCATGTTGCAGTGCCTTTGCTGCTGGTTGGCTATGGTTTTGGTGCTTCGTTTGTTGCGCTCTTTGCACAACTAGGAGGGGGGATATATACAAAAGCTGCAGACGTAGGTGCAGATCTGGTGGGTAAAGTGGAACAAGGGATCCCTGAAGATGATGCAAGGAATCCTGCCGTAATTGCTGATCTGGTATGTGTAAATGCGTTCTTTTCTGTATCTGTAAGTGTCTAGTCGTGTCTGTTTTACTTCAGCGTTGGTTCTAGTCCTCTCTATACTTGCAATGTCAAATAGAATTTATTAAAAATTTAGTACGTCTATTGGCAGTCCAGTTATTGAAGCCTGTACATTGGAGCAGGTCGGAGACAACGTGGGAGATTGTGCTGCCCGTGGTGCGGATTTATTTGAAAGTATTGCAGCTGAAATTATCAGTGCCATGATTCTTGGTGGCACCATGGCCAAGCGCTGCAAACTAGACGGTAAGTTTCCTTATTGTGTTTGTGTGTTTGAAGTCCGATATAGTGTTCTTTGTTCTGCTGCGCAGGATCTTGTCATCTTACAATCCA
The DNA here is from genome assembly GCF_059467195.1 of Physcomitrium patens. Classification (NCBI taxonomy): domain Eukaryota; kingdom Viridiplantae; phylum Streptophyta; class Bryopsida; order Funariales; family Funariaceae; genus Physcomitrium; species Physcomitrium patens. The sequence continues at coordinate 8,380,527 of NC_143426.1, forward strand.
TACACCACTAATTTTCACTGACTCGCTTTTTTGCAGATCCATCTGGGTTTATCCTCTTTCCCCTGGTTGTACATTCATTTGATTTGGTTGTATCTGCTATCGGGATTGCTTCAATCAAAGGCACTCGAGACCCCAGCTCAAAGTCACTCATTGAAGATCCTATGATCATTTTACAGAAAGGATACTCTGTCACGCTCTTCTTAGCGGTGTTAGCTTTTGGAGGAGTGAGTACTCTGCAGTTTCTAAATTTGTGCACGATGATTTCTTTGTCTTGATAACTTATGCACCTTATTTTGCTTTTTAAATTTCGTAGCATACAGAATGCTAAGCGCCGGGCTGAAGGATTTTAAATTTTACACACATGCATTGTATCATCTGAAAATGGCATATTGACCTGTTCTGATACTTAATTCTTATGGCTCATGCAGTCAACAAGATGGCTTCTCTACACTGAACAGGCCCCTTCGGCTTGGTTTCATTTTGCTCTTTGTGGGCTGGTTGGTATTGTTACTGCATACGTTTTTGTTTGGATCTCTCAGTACTACACCGACTACAAGTATGACCCAGTTCGTCAGGTGGCCCTGTCGAGCACAACGGGACATGGAACCAACATCATTGCAGGTTTTTTTTTTGTATTTATTTATTTATTTATTTATTTTTGTTCATAAAATATTTGAGTTGTTAGATTTTATTTGCAGGGCGTTTTTCTTTTTCCTAATACTGATGGGTGCACAAATGAGCCATATCATGTAATGACTGAATATAGATCTTTTATGTAGTTAGTTCTGGCATCTGGTTCACTTCGACATTGCTTTAGTAACCGTGAAATTTTTATTCAATATGAGAACTTTTTACTGTCTCGGAGTAGTTGACTTACAGCTCCTTAAGGTGATAATACTTGCATCCTTATCAGTCGCTTTTTAGAGTAACCAAAAATAGTGAAGCATGAAGTGAAAAGGAGGTTTAATTAAGCCGTCATTTCTCTGGAGCAGGTGTGAGTCTTGGCCTTGAGTCAACAGCAATGCCGGTTCTTGTCATCAGCCTATCTATTGTCACCGCGTACTGGCTTGGAAAGACATCTGGACTTCAGGACAATCAAGGAATTCCAACTGGAGGGCTCTTTGGAACAGCTGTAGCGACTATGGGCATGCTCAGTACTGCGGGCTATGTGTTGACGATGGACATGTTTGGACCCATTGCAGACAACGCTGGAGGCATTGTTGAAATGAGTCAACAGGTATGAGTGTATAGGAGCGATTGCACTTTTGGTATAAGGGTAGTAATGCTTAATATTTCTATTTGGAGTTTTGCATTGCTGATTTGCTGATTTGCTGTCTGCAGCCAGAGAGTGTTCGGGAGATCACTGATTTGCTGGATGCAGTTGGTAACACTACTAAAGCAACTACTAAAGGTTTTGCCATCGGCTCAGCTGCCTTAGCTTCCTTCCTTCTCTTCAGTGCTTACATGGACGAAGTGTCTTCATTTTCTGGCGTTGCCTTCACTACGGTATGACAAATTTATGCTCCTGCAACCAGGGTTCAATCACTGCATTAGCTGGGAAGCAAAGGTTTTCAAGATTGGATTTATGCATAAGTATGTAGGAATTGCAACCGGTGGGGGCCTGTGGTAATCGAAATCCTCATTGTTTGTGAATTCAGGTGGATATTGCAATCCCAGAAGTATTTGTAGGAGGCTTGTTGGGGTCTATGCTTATTTATCTGTTCAGTGCCTGGGCATGTGCTGCTGTGGGCCGAACAGCTCAAGAAGTTGTCAGTGAAGTCCGCAGGCAGTTTTCTGAGCGGCCTGGTATCATGGTAAGGATTCACGAGTTTACAAATGCCTCTTCCAGTGCACTTCAGTTGTAATGCTTAGGAACTTAAGGTTGGATATTTTCTTTAAAATGGTCTTTTGAATATTAACATTGGTAGTAGTACTATTAACGGTATCAATCTTTTTGTACTGATAGCAAATCTGGTGCGACTTGTAGACGTACCAAGAAAAGCCAGACTATGCTCGGTGTGTATCCATCGTTGCGGCTGCGTCTCTCCGTGAGATGATCAAACCAGGGGCTCTGGCAGTCATCTCTCCAATTGTAATTGGTAATGCAACTTTATTACGATGTTGTTGAGCTAGTTCTCAAGTGGTTGAACAATCCTTGGATACTGCTTTCTCGTCTGTGGTATTCAAGAACAGCGTTTCTGACTGGTGTTTTAGTGCTGTCTTCGCTGTTTTTTGGTATATTCCTTCTAGAAATGACACTTCCAGTATCTCGTCTGTGTGATTTTGCGCCTTCACTAATGAATGGCTGGTTGACGTTATTCCAAGTGCTACTCTGACTGGGGACCTTGAATTGTGATTGTTTAGGTCTTGTTTTTAGGCTTGTTGGGCAAGCTACAGATCAGCCGCTGCTGGGAGCCAAGGCTGTGGCTGGCATGCTCATGTTTGCAACGGTCTCAGGTATCTTGATGGCCCTCTTCCTCAACACTTCTGGAGGGGCTTGGGACAACGCAAAAAAATATATTGAAAGCGGGGCTTTTGGTGGGAAGGGCAGCGACGCCCATAAAGCGGCGGTTACTGGTGATACGTAAGTCAACTTTCGAAAGCAACTGTAGGGTGCTGATTGTTTGAATAATGTTTCAGTGGTGCGTCATTTGCATACCCAGTAAGCATTACAGGTTTTTGGAATGACTAAAATGTAGTAGTTTGTTCATTTAGTATTTAACTTTCACGAAACGAAGTGATACAAGTTTCGAGCTGAATGTTTCTTCTGGAGACAGGAACTTATCACATTCATTTTTGGATTGCAGAGTTGGAGATCCTTTTAAAGATACTGCTGGACCTTCTCTCCATGTGCTAATCAAGATGCTCGCTACCATCACACTGGTCATGGCACCGCTCTTCCTGGACAATTGAAAATCTACAGCCAGGCAATTTTTCACTCATTTGGAGTTTGTCGAGGTTTTGTTTTAGACATGCTGTAATTACTATAGCAAGGCAATTGACACTCTTTCGTCGCAGGCTTCTCAAAGCACCTTCATCAGACACAATCAGGTGAAAGTAGTAGCTGGTTTGGTTGTGATAAGAGCTGCAATGTTCTGATGGAAGTAGCGCAGGTCCTAGATTGTTGGGTCACGATTTTAATGGTAGTACTTCATTTTAGCGAGGTGATGGTTTTTTCCTATTCTTATAAGGAGAGTACATTGTCGCTGAGTAAATTGTTGTATTGACGGGAAAGAAAACATGCACAAGTTTCTACAGATTACTGAAGCAGCAAGCGATTAGGTGAAAGAGCTATTCATCTCGTGGAAAGATCCGCCTTGACCCATTTCGGGATGTAGTATTTTGAAATTGGTGGTATTATTGATTGTTGCCAAATTTTGGTTGGATGTGTTTGAATTATCGATGTGTTTGAAGTAATATCTGGTTTGGAATTTAAGAATGGCAGCATCACTCTTTTCAGCCCTGCCTCTGCAAGGCTTACAAGATCAACCTTAGCTATATTTTGGATGGGACTAGCGTCATGTGACTCGGATCATCGCATAAAATTCTTAAGATCTTATTCGTGAAATAAGTATGGTTTCATGTCTAGAAGTACAATTATCTTGCCTGAGTCATCATATTTTTCCTGGTCGTTACTGCTATTGATCGGCCTCTGCGGGACTTCTCTACGAAAGTACAACCGGAAAGCTTTTGATAAGCCAACTCATTTTCGTATTTATTAGAGGAATTCTGGTTTTTGCCTTACTTCCTGGTAAAGATCTCCCAACATGAAATAGTGCGTCCCTTCTTGTTTCTTTTTATTAGGATAATCATTTAGCTTTGAAATTTGACATGACGATCAAGGGTGGTGGCGGGTCACAAATTGTAGACCTGCAACGAAAGCAGGCACAGCAATAGAAAGATTGAGCTCAAAAATAGTCGGTTCCCTACAAATTCTCTCTTTTGACATTGAACCCCAGCGTATCGGTGCAGTGCAGCCTTTCAACCAGTTTCTGAACCGCTGGGTCGAGGACATCGAGCCTCTTAATTAGGGTTGGTGGGAGTTTGTGGGGATTGGGAAGCTTGCGGCGTTACAATTTTTTCTCGTATGCGCCGTCGTTTTAAATAATGGTTTGACGACCGAATTCTTCCTGGGTACGAAGTGGAAAGAAAGAGCCTTGGCACACTTAGACGTAGATGTTTCACCTTGACACTTCCAGAATGAGGACCGGTTTTAAGACTTTGTAAAATGTGGGCTACAGAGGATGTGACAAGTCTTGAAGAATCATCGAACAGTTGCAACATTGAGCATGGTCCACACATATTGTGACGATACCGTCATGCTGATGGGCAGACTTGGATGTCTTCAACATGTGATAAAGCTCAATGCCGCAGAGGCGATTACACCAACAGGTCTGGTGCATGCTCATAGAATAACAGAATGGAGGATGCAAAGTCAGATTAGGAGCATCAATGCAGCACTACAAAGGAGAGAGGATAAGAGAATACTCAAAGTCATATATATACATATATATATATATTTATATACCTATGCTTAAATACATACACTTCCAAATCTTTCAAAAATGATAAAGCTCACCTGATGAACTGTAAAGAATCGTGTTACAATACGTTGAATAAACACTCAACTTCAGAAAATACAAAACATAGGACTGAGAAAACTTTCATTAAGTACCATTGTATAAGAAGTAGGTATAATATTCAAGTGAATACATGAGCTAACAATCAATCTGAGCTACACATCAGTTTTTGATTTTGATTTTCGAACTGGGGCTCTTCAAGAGTAAATGTTACACGTACATGAAACATTTAAATGGCTGTAAGAATATTCACAAAAGATTCCAGTGGGAAGGTTTTCAAAAAGCAAGACCGTTGCGGTGTGAACGGGTCTAGGGGAGGAAGCCCTAATTCGGGAGCCAAGTGTAGAAGGAGGGTGTGGTGGTACTCGCCATGGGCATCGAGGTCGCCGAGAGAGGAGGAGAGTGACCTTGCGAGAGACAAGGGCAGAGGAGGAGCTGCGGACTCTCGGCCAATTTGTTACAGGATGTGAACGCGCAAGCTATCGTGCGAAGAAGCGGTTGCGTACTGTCTAGCGTTGGAAACACGACCAGATGGCTCGCCTTTTCAAGGTCAGTTGACGGGATTATGCTCTACCCTCTTCATAATTCTTATCCTTCAGTTTTGTCGTGTTTTTGCTGTGGATTTAGGCGGTCTCGGTCGACTTTGAATCGTAACGGTTTCGTATTTCAACACAGGACGGAAGAATCGTCGTTAGCCTCTGGTGGCATTGAGTTTCGCGACGGTCTATGTCCATTGCTTCTTTTTTTCTGAAATTTGCTTATTGTTTGCGTCGAAGCAGCGTTTCGGTGTTGAGGGTTTTATGAAAGAGGACTGATGTGTGTTGGGCTGGCTGTTCTGTTGTCAGTTACTGACTCTTCGCTGTTTTCCTTTTGTATTGGTAGACTTAATCGGAAGTCGCTCCAGAAGAATTGTTTGCGGTAGTTATCAACGTGTTTACGAGAGACCTTGTTTTTGGGTTATGTTCTGCTTGCGCATGTGTGTTTTAGTGTAGAGCATTACTTAGGGCTGTAATAGGTTATAGAAATGAATTGTGATTTGTGCAGGTGTAAGTTAGTTCGCAGCTATGATTAATTTTTTAGCTAACGAAATTTGAATTTGAATGCACATTGTATTTGAGATGAAATATGCGGGATTCGTGTGAGAGAAAGTCTGCGTCCGCTTCAAGCGAAAACAAGACGAGATTGAGAAGACGTATGTTTGAGGAGGGATGAATTTAATATCGCGTTTAGGAATCAATTAGTGTGGCAGTCTTAAAATGTTCGTTATGTTAGCTTTAGTTTATCCTCATTTTACAGTGAGTATATACTTGGTTAATTCTTGCAATTCTGAGATAGTGAGGACCAGGGATGTGGCAAAGCTTGAGGTAACAAACACGTGGCATGTCGAAGTGCTGAACGATTTTTTCTGGCTGAATGCAGAATCCGGATCAACTGTCGGCGTACAGAGATCGTAGATTTCTGGGATCACAGGATGAATTTGAGCATGCGCTTCGAACCTCAACCACAGTGTATGTGGGAAACCTCTCTTTCTATACCACAGAGGAGCAGATCTACGAGGTTTTTTCTCGCACTGGGGAGCTGAAGAAGATCATTATGGGTCTCGATAAGAACAGTAAAACCCCGTGTGGTTTCTGCTTTGTTCTGTATGTTCCTAAAAACCTTGACCCAAGCATCTCGCGCCCGAGATTATCACATATTACTGCATGACTTCTAATCGTATGTGCCATAGGGAGTCCAACAGATTGGTTTGCTCTTCTTCTTCTTCTTCTTCTTCTTCTTCTTCTTCTTCTTTCTCCTTCTTCAATCCTATACAAATTTAAAATTGTAAATTGTGGCATATTGGAAAAACTTAAACGCATGCAAGCTCAGGCTTTCAGACAGTCTCTGAGGGCTTTGCATTGACAAGCTTCTGCGTGTTGTGTGGGAGTTAGAGGTTTCAATAGTGTGATTGTAGTGATTTTACCAAGATAGGAATTTCATATTTTCCACGGTGCTTCTTTCCTTTACAGATGCATTTGAATTTGGAGTTGCTGATCACGGCCTTTACGAGGAATATATTTTTTCAATTGGATAGGGTTGGATTTTTTAGTTCTGATGTTAAAGTTGATTGGCTAGATTCTATACAAGAGAAGATACTGAGGACGCTGTAAAATACATTAGTGGAACCATTTTGGACGACCGACCTATACGTGTGGACTTTGATTGGGGTTTTCAAGAGGGTCGGCAATGGGGTCGTGGAAGGAGTGGAGGCCAGGTTGTTATCCTTACTTTTGTAGTGCTTTTATACTATATTCACGAGTTCTTTTCCTGTAATGTATCTGACAACTGATACTTGGGTGCGCATCGATGGGGAATGCTTGTGATGACAGGTGCGAGATGAGTACCGTACAGATTATGATCCTGATATCCTTAACTGCTGTGCTATTTGCGTTCATTGTTCCTTTCGAAGCTTTGTACTATAGATTTATGTTCCTGCGAGCTCATGAAATACCATAGGAAACCCGGTTCTCTGTATATTATTGATTGTGTTTTTCCCTTAATTTAAAACAATTGCACGGAGAGGAGGCTATGGAAAGTTGGTACAGAAGGAGTTGGAAGTGCGGCGGCAGCTTGTGGAATATGACCAACCTGTGGGCATGGGAGGGGTTCAATATCCTAATCTGGGAGAAGGAGGTGGTGGAAATGAATTCAGGCGTAAGGATCATTACATATTTCTGCAATCAGTATTACTATCACCCTACAATCTGGGAAACGAGGCAGCTTGTTTCTTTTCTTTTCTTTTTTTTCTTTTTGGAATGAGGATTAACGTTTTCATGTAAAATTTATTTGATAATAGTACCAGCTTTAAAATTTGGAAATATTTACAGGTGGAAAAGACCGACATGGCAATGGAGGCAATCGACATAGAGGTGAGTTGTTTGATTACATCTAACACAATGTTTTGCTATTTCGTGAGTTCATTCCATCTCTTTTACTCTTTCATGTCTGGGCTTTTTGCAATCCATCAGCGGAAATTTCGCATTTGATGTCTTCCCTTCCTGATTCTTTTTCAATTTTAGTTCACTGCTTACCAACTTCATATTATTACTACATGTTGCATCCATTTGAGAATGATTACTTTTGATTACTATCTCGCTGAAAAGGTCTAAAGTTTACCTTTGTTGGGTGTAGAGGGGAGAAAGAGATACAGAGATGAAGATGCTCCACCTGCAGATGGTGTGAAGAGACAAGATAGGGAACTGAAAGTTGTAAGTTGGTTGAAATCTCAAGGGGCCTCAACATCTCACTCTGCAGTTGTCTTATCTTGTTCAATCAAGACAGTAAAGACCGCGTTGAAGTGAAGGGTCAATTACATTTAGATTGTAATCATTATCATCTATAACATCATGCCACATTTTTAGGCGTCTACTTGGTTTTAACACGGGTTTTTTGCAGGAAAAGAATCCAAGATTTCGAGAAAAGGGTGACTCTGATGAAGAGGATGGAGGGGATGGAGGGAAAAGTTAGAGGTGGATATTTTGCTCTCTGTGTATTTTAGGAATAGCTGCTTCATTCTATTCTATTCTATGTGATTTGAAACCTAGTTAGTTTTGGATCTAGCCTCAGGCGCTGGTTGAAGATATATTGGCTTAGCTTGGTTTGGGTTACCTTTTGGTTACCTTGCGGGATTTGAGAATTTTAGCTGTTTTGTCGTGCAGATGTGAGTGCCATTTATGGCAGGAAATTGTCTTCATTTTGTGCTTCAGCAGCACAGATCCTGGTTACATAATTCTCTTCAAAAACTGTTCTGGGTTTTTAGACAAGTTTCAACTGACTCAGATCACATGGGAGTTGCCAACTTTACTTGAAGCATTCCATCCTGATGATTTGATGAAAACCAGCAGTTTATCCTCGTTTTTACTGGAATTTCAGAACTTCGTCAAAACACCTTTTTACATTATCTTTTGTAGCCACTTCTTAGCTACTCCATTGACATGAATGGTCTTTAAAGCCAGGTGAAGGCTGTGATCGTATGTCAATTCACAACTACAACCTTATGTGCAGTAAACTTGTTATGTGCAGGGATTACCTGTCTCGAGATAGTTGTGCCGGGTTAGGTATCAGTTGCTAGGATCATTACAAGGGTGCGTTCATGGAATCCGGGTTGGATTATTACTGATATTTGTGATTTATAATCAACCTCTTTGATGTGCAATTTTTTCCACGTTCATTTTGAGCGATTTGGGTACACCATTTTCATGATTAGTACTGAACTTTGTATTTTGGTCCTGAAGGTATGTTAGTTGTTGGGTGCTTAGTTGAGTGAGTTAGCGATAGCACATTTATTTTTGGTGATGATGTGAACCAAGAAGTGCATAATATTTCTTATCTTATTTAGTACAAAATCCTAACCCTTCCAGTTCATCAAGTGCCTGATAACTCCTGGTCCTCGAGATGCACTGTGCCTTAGCAGTCTCTAAGGCCTAGCTACCATGCTTCTAAAACCGAAGTCTCAGCCGAATCTTGCGAGTAGGTGGGACACTTATGTGCTACTGGTATTAATAACTCGATTTGTGTAGCTATATATTTACATTTTTGTAGACACGTTTATGTGTAACGATTCAGAAGTGCGTGTGGATATGCCAATGGAGTTCACATCTCTTAATAAATAATAAGAAGAGTACCAACTCCTAAGACTGAACTAAATTGAAAAAGATACCATTATGGAATTTTTGTGTGTTGTAGAAGTACATTGCTTTACTTGGCTGGTTGTTGCTGTTGAAGACTACCCAACATGTAAATTTATCATTCTGCCAAAAGAAATTAGAAGATTCGTTGTCGACAACAGAAACTACAAATTGATGTTCGTACAAAATGACGGAGTCGCTATTATACTAAAGTCCAAGTTTCGGTATTAATTGGATCCTGCTATCACAACTGTTTAAGTTGACAACTGATTTAAAGACACGAACACTAGTGAATTCATTATTCTTTTTAGTATTGTTTGGGTCAATTAACGTTTTTTATACATAAATTAGCGTGGTTAATTTGGGAGCAGAGAAGAAAATTATATTTATGATATTTAGTGGGAACTCACTGGTATCCAACTGTACAAGCTTATCAGCAAATTTATGTATCTAAGATATATACTGGGATAGTAGCACGTTGCTGTCAAAATAATTGCAGAAAATCCTTTTTGCATTTTTATTTTGTACTCGTTCAAGAAAATCTGTAGCCTCTTAATTGATCTCTTCTTTTATTTATTATTAAAATTAGTGCATGAAGTGAACTAAAGCCACCTTTATCACTTGGGTTTGAATTGTACATCATTAGGTTGTTGAAAACCACTCTTATTATGCAAAAGCCCTTCTAATGCAATGTGAGAAGATTTATTAGATGTAAGGTTCTACTCCTATCTATTATTTGCTTGTTTCTTTAAGAATAGAGATAGCAGGTGAATAGCAAAATCCTCAATCAAAACTTGAATTCTATGCCAATGAAAATCCATTAGACAACATTTATATGCAAGCAGAGTTTGGGGATTCATTTGCAAAATTGTTACAATGTGAAAAGAATTTTTTTAATGGTAATAAGAAGAGTGTCACAAGATGTGTTGAAACATGTTTTCATAACTTTGAAAATACATATATATATATATATATATATATAGAATAAAATAATATTTTAAAAAATACTTACACATGGTGATGATATCTTAATAGAATTGAAGAGGTAATAACACTTAGAATAATTAAGATGCAAAGTGGTAATGCCTCTACCTGACCATGAAAAGTTGGTATTAAATATATATTTTTTGAATAATATTTCTTTTAAAATGGTGTTAAAGAGAATTGTACACATGTAAATTATTATTTTGAATTAAATATAATGATATATATATATATATATATATATATCCTCAATTGTATAATGAACTTGTAGGTTTGAAATTTAAGGTTATCTTTAAAGCTGATGCTTATAAAATCTCACAAGTTAAGCAATAAATAAGTTTTTCTTTTGTTTATCTCATTCATTGTTAGATTTCAATAAAAATTCTATTCTAGACTTTATCACAGAAGATTAGAACATTTTATTCACAGAGAAAAAGAAAAAGAAAATTATATATAGATATATAAATACATACATATATATATATATATATATATATATGTGCTGTTGTGTGCTTGTCCAAAGCTTCTGATTATCAACACAGCCAAGCATGAATGAGCAAATATTTCCAGCTCCCCCAACCCAGTAAACCAGCCACCGAACTCTTCAGTCAAAGGGAGTTTCCAAGCTTATTGTAGATATGCTAACCAGCCACCAACTCCTAAATCCCAGCGAGTGAAATCCAGCCCTAAAGGAGCTGTAAGAAGGCATGCACAGTAACATCAGTAATATGCACTCCACTCCCTTCACTTCACCATGCTCACTGCACTTCAAAGCACTTGCACCACGCCAGTGTTCTTCCTCTACATTCCCACTGAAACCCTTAAAGTGTGTCCTTTCCTTTCCTCTTACACTCACTTGCTTGTGCTGCGAAGTCTTCGTTTCAGATGAGAATAACATTGTTGATATCTGCACAGAAGTGGGTTGTGGCGCTTAAGGCGAGGTCGAAGTCGAAGGGGATCTGTGGGTAGCATGTGGAAGATGACCTCACGTTTTTCTCGGTCTTGCATGGGAACAAGATGAAAGGTGCAGGAAGTTCCTGGCGAGTTGGGACAATTTTATTGAGATGCTGTTGCGTCAAAAAGAGGGGCCAGGAACATTCTTTCATGGCCACGTTCTAATGTGGGGATGAATTTTGAGAGGCTGCATTGCGCTTCGTGCCATGTCGTCCGAAGGGGATCGGAGTTCGATGGGTACAGTGGCGATGTTGTGTAACGTTTGCACAGTGTTGGATCAATTGCTGCGTCGAAAGCCGGTGAATCTTGCGAGCGTCGGTCACTACGGGGAGAGTGTGGCTTGGTGGACCCAAAGCAATTTTAACCCCTACGGTCGATGTGTGAGTAGATAGTGTACTTATCCATACTCGTGTTTCGGTATGTGTGCCGCATGTGCAGTATATTTTAGGCACGATCACGCAGGTCGAGTCTCTTCGGCATCACGGAAGCTCTTCCTCGGGCTCATCAAGTTAATCCTACGACGTCCACCGATGGGCGAGAACAGGAAGCTCAGGGAGTTCCAGAAGGGCTCAAAGATAATTTATCTGAATGCGATTGCTGCACAGGTACATGGTGGAGGCATGCATCGGGACGGATCAACTATTGAACTGTGATCAAAATGACGTGCAGCATTCCCCACCCAATAGATTCGTAACGCAGTAAACAAATCTTCAGTGACAATCACCACATAACTTTACTGGATGTATTTTCTCCGCATTTTCTTGGTGATATTGAAACAAAACTATAAAATAATGAAACGATGTGTTCAGAGTATCAATTGGTGATAGATGCCACTTGCTCCAGTACAGTGCTGCCCCCCTAGTTGGTGAAAGAAATGTGAAGTGATCCCTGGTCAGTCATTTCTTGTCCCAGTTTGTGTATTCTCATTCGCGATCGGAAGACTCGTTCACGCTCGTTGGTAGTAATTCCTGCAAAATCGACGACCTCTCATCGTTCAAGTGCTTTTCTCACACTCGAATTGTCCACCATTCAGATTGTGAGTCCTCTGTGTTATCTGTAGGGCGTCTATTTGCTTAGCATCAAGTTTAACCTGCAACAACGTAGAGTTTGTCGAGATTTCGAGCATCATGCCTTCCATGGAAGACAGGCGTGTTCTGGATTTGCCGCTGGAGCGTGCTTGGAAGATAGGCAAGAATTCGTTTGAGATCCTTCCACAGCTGATGCCTGAATACTTCGAAAGCATTGATCTGGAAGAAGGTGATGGCGGTCCTGGAAGCGTTTTTGTTCTTACGATGGGGCCTGGTATGATTCCTCCCTCTGTGGTCTTCTCGAGGTTCATGATCTGCCTGAAACAAGTTTATGTTGGAAGTAAAGAACTGTCCATGTAACAAAGTATACGCACAAAAACCACTTTCCAGACCCCAGCAAGTTCCCTTTTGTTAATGGTCTGTTCTGTCCGCTGCTAGTTGCAAATATCTAGAGATTCCCAGTTCATGAATCACTACGAACAGAAGGCTAGGTACTATAACAGCCGCTGACACATCTCCATGGTCGGATAAAACGCAGCAATGCCAGGGGGAAGGGGGAGAGTTGTGAGGGAGAGAGTGGACATGCGGGATGACGATAGGCACAAACTCAAGCACACTACCATAGAGGGAGGTGACCCCCGGTACAGCAGCTTCTCATCCAGCATCAAATACGAAAGCGGGCCCTACAGAAACACTACCATCCGCACCTGGACTGCAAAATACACACCAGCACCTGGAGTGTGGGCACCCCCTCCGGAGGATCTCAAGGGCCTCTCAGAGAAGATAACTGAGACTCTTCACAACTACGCAGCTGAGAATCCTGACTACTGCGCATATTAGAACCTTCCAGAACCAGGAATCCGAGAAGGATGCAGACGGAACTCACGAGTAAGATTTTAACAGTATATGTATGTATTACGTGCATCATATCTTTAACTGCTGTTAATGGCTAGAACCTTGTATGTTGTAATTGAACGGCCTGTCCGAAAGTTAGGTTTCTTTCGCCTCCAAATACACAGATATGCATGTGAAAGACAACTGTGTAGCTGTTTTGGCTGGCAGGAAACTAAAACCTCGAGAGGTCTAAATTAGAAGCAGGTCTTTGAAAGAGTTGGATGTCAAGTGCTTCTCTTTAATTCGAGTATATATTGCCGGTCACCACTGAGAAGGTTAGAAGTTCGTATATGGACTTGAGTAACATACATGCCAAGTCTTACAAGATACTTAAATTCTTGGTTCACAAGCTATCCGCGGCAGTGTTCCATGGAGAGCTCCAGAAAGGCCTGCATATACGGAGCTTTGCTACCACCCACACAAATCAATTATGAAGTGTGTTGGAACAAACCAATCCGCTCGGAATCATACCACCAGAACGCAGTTGGAGCATCCTAGTCACGGCCTAGGCACATGTACCAAACTGAACCCACTACATGAATGCAGCACATTGAGAACATTTGAAAAGAGAACTCGCCTAACTTGGGCATTGGAAATAATTTATGAAGGGGTCAAATTACCCAATTGCAGGCGATCCCCGTACAAGGAGACCCACCTGACAACTTGTTCAGTTTCCGCTTGTAAGTGTGCTGGTCCGTACTCTCTACTACTTTGAGTGAAGGGAATTCCAAAGGCCCTAACAACTTCCTCGATCGTCTGCCTAACTACCCCCTGTCCTGAACCTTTCCCTGTATACGGCCTGTAATCAGTATCGATTTCCTTTCTACCACCAGTGATAAGTAATAACCTTGGTGCGATTACTGAGCATGCTGCAGCCCGCTCAGCAACCTCGTCTAACCAATGCAGGAAAGCTATTTGCGAGGCACCCTTTGAGAGGCTTCGGAGGTCCAAAGACCACGCTTCGTCGTTGTACTGCGGACGTGGAAAATCCTCGACTACTTCACGTGCTTCCAGAAACACTAGTCTTGCTCGCAGACGCAAACGTCGTTCCCATAAAGCGTCGATCAACGCATTGTAGAACGATGAATTCGATTTCACTCCTCTCGTCAGTGCATAAATTTTAAAGAAGGATACAACCTCTTCAACAACAGAATCAGATTGAAATGTGATCGAGGAGACAGAGTCATCAATGTGGTGTGTTGGAGGTGGAGGGAGCTCAGATCTGACAGCATCATTGGCAGGTGGCGTAAACACCAGACGGTAGGCTACTTGTAGTGGTTCAAACTGGCTGTTCACCATTGCCCTAGCCAAAGGTGCGAATAACTTATCGTCCGGTTCTCCACATGCTGAAATCAAAGTTCCGTATCCTGCTACGTCGGGTTCAATTCCTTTTCTCCCCATCTCGTCTAGAACTGGCGCTGCGTGGGAGTACCATCGGCCTTTGGTATAAAGATGAAGCATAGCTCCATAAACAGCAGTATTAAGTGGGCCTGTTGTGTCTTTTGCTGCTGCCAAGCATATCTGGACACAAGAACAAATTAGTCCAAAAATAGTGCAGGTGACATCAGGTTCAGAACAAGAGAAAACTTGTTGTACCATCAGTTTCGACCATGGAAACCGGAAAGGGACTAAATTAAATTCAATTTAAACAACAAAACATTGCAGTAGAAAAGGAAGCGAGAAGTAATGTCTCAAAATGAAAGAGGAGCATGATTTCTACCTCGTGGCCATATCTTGTCCAGCCACGCCGTGCACATGCGTGAATCATGGTGGCATATGTGTGACCACTTGGCTCCACTCCATCAGACAACATTCTTCGGTAGAGCTCATCAGCTTTTTCATATCGACCAGCTTGAACAACAGCGCTTATCAGGGAGGTGTATGTAACTGTATCAGGGCGGTAACGACACTCGATGAGGTCTACATACAACTGCACAGCTTCCTCATCTCGACCTGCCTTCCCGCATGCATCGATAATCATATTAAATGCTACTAACGATGGCTTCATGCTCTGCCCAACACCACAACCATGTCAAAACGAGATCCCATTACCTGTTGTAGGGTAATGAGGGTGCTGCAATGTCCGTTTTTCAGCTGAAATCACAACAGACTAACATCCTCAGACTTCTAACTCTATTGCAAATAACGACGCTTCAGAGAAGACAAAATTCCAACACAAAAATGTGCAGCCCTTACCAGCTTGTATTCGCGAAAAACACTAAGAGCTTGATCAGGTTTGCCAGCCCGACAGTATGCAAGCAGCAAAGCATCGAACGAACCACATTTGGCATCCACGCCTGCTTCTCGCATTTGCTGAAAGATGTCCTCCACCAACTCGGCGTGTCCTTTTTTTGCATGAAGGTGCATCAGCTTTACCCAAACCTAATCATTACCAAGCAGAAAATAATAATTACAAAAGGGGGTCTACAATTCACACAGAGACAGCACTTTGACGAGGACCCTGCGATGAAAATAATGAAAGAATTTAAAATGTTCATCAAGCCTTAGTAACGGTTATGGTTGGCTTTCATTCTCTTAATAATTGCAAGAGATCGTAACGACCAACTGGATTTCGACACACTTCAACAACAGTACTGCGAGTCATCACCAGATGATAAATTCGACTCTCTTCTCCATTCTCATTGCAACAACTTTGACAAACACATGAGTGGATTGCAGTTGACTAATATTGAAAATGTCGACTGAAAACTTAATGGTAAGAATTAGGTGAGCGTTCATTTGACAATAATGCACCAATTTGGAGATGTAGGATTTCGCTTATCAGAAACAACTCCATGCTCCCAACAGTTGCATCACAGACATCTGTTGTTACACTTGTGGATGCTCAAAAACGAACTATTTTTCATAAATGGACAATCACTAGAAATGAGGGTGCGGAGTGTGTAGCTCGAAGGAAATCAAAATACCTTTGAGTCAATCTGGTAATTGGCTGCTTTCATCTCTTGAAAAACAAGATCCGCATCTTCCGCTACGTTCGCATTCCAACATGCTGTCATCAGCTCCGACAATACTTTGTATGAAACTATGATATTGCCGCCACGAACTCCTTGCAAAAGTTGCATTGCCTTCTCCAGTTGGGGCTTCTTTCCAGCCAAGTAGGCAGTAATCACCTGCACCATATGCCAACAGCTAAATACGGGCGAAGGTTTTACGTTTGCACCAACTACTGAAGATGACTGTCTTTTATAACGAGCCCATGCCCTGACTTCGCCGCCAGAAATCAACAGATATAATCAATCTAACTAGTGTCAATTTCATGATCTACATCAAATATCGACAGAGCAGTTATTTTGGGTACCGGAGTATAATGTAGTGCGTTCAGATGCATACCCTTTCATAAGTGGTAGGATCAGGTTTAGCTCCATATCTTTCCATTTGAAATAACACCTGTGAAGCTGGGTGGACATATCCCATACGTCCATAACCCCTTACAAGAGAATTGAAGAAAAGAGTGTCTGGATCTACTCCTAGGCTTCTCATCTCCAAAATGAGAGCCTCAACTTCTGCTTCCCTCCCATGCTTAGCCAGCACTCCTCCAACTGTCGTAAATGTCTTGAGGAGCTTTAAGTTCCTCTCTCTGCAACCAATTTTCACATTGTAGGTTGGTTGAAAGGCTGAAACTCGGAGAAATTTAAACGACATTGTCATGAAAAGAAAATGCCGTGTTCCATCCACCTCACAAGCATTTTATACACTACCACGCAGAAGTGTTGTTTGAAGGTGCTATTATTTACTTGTCAACCACGTCGTGTGAGGGGACTAGCTGTGCTGAGAGGACGCTCTTTGTTTTTACGATGTTGAAAATGCTGAGGACAAGTTTCCAATCGACATCCCCTATCTGCGCCAAGAGCTTGTTCCATTCTTCTGGCGTAAATTTCCCTGTCCATGGTGCTAGAGTTCTCTCGACGTCTTCGCCTCCCTTCAATGCTGCAATGACCTCCACAAGCTCCGGCCGTCCCACAGTACCCCGTTTTCTTTTTTCTGATTTTGCTGGCCCGTTCTGTTAAATCATAATGTTAAAACTCTTCATTAATCATCTTGGAATGTCACAAATTACAGGCCTCTTACGTCAATGACCTTTGGTAGGGGGGACTACCTATCCAAGTTCGGATTTTGGGATGAAGATCAATGTTCCACTGTATATTGTCACAACATATAAGGAGAAAAGAGTGTTCCAATTCCGGTTTTTCTCAATCCAAAAAAAAAAAAAAAAGAAAAAAAAAGACATGAAGTATGCTCAACAAGCACGAAGATGCCTTGAACATGGCTGCCATAAGTGATAAGTCTAATAGGCAATAGCTTTAACAATAAGACCTAAGAATCACTTCGATTTTGATGTACCAGTAAAGGGTATCTGACAATGCCCTGCAGTATTCACCCATTGCGGATTCCAAAGAAGAACCAGAACTAATCGGTCATACGTGCCTAATGACTTAGACAAAATCCTCAAATATGAATACGACAGACGACAGCATAAGGTCACGATGACTTAGAGACCGGTTGCGAGAGATACTGATCACTTCTAAAACCACAAATTCAGTTGAAATTAGGCAAATACAGCCTCGAAATTCCGAAGAACGAAGGAAAGGTAAAAAATTACCAGCAACTACGCTAGCAAATGCCGCTCAATCTAACAATGTGATCATAAGCTAAGTAGATAACACTCGGCGATGATACAGTACATCACAGTAGGAGTCAGCCACATAATAGAAACAGAAATAATTCTCTGCTTGAAAAAACATTGAATATCCACGAAAGTGCCAACCACAAATCAGAACGTGCTTTGAAATGTATCACATTGTAACTCGCAAACGCGACCTGCCAGAACACTTCATGAACTCCTGTACTCCAAGAGGCAAGAGGATAGCGGCACTAGCAGTACTCCTTATGGTAATTGCTGGTCCACCGAAAAAACTTCTAAGTGCATAGAAAGCTCAAGGTACTCACAATCTTGAGACGAGACGAAACGTCGAGATTCTCGCGAAATTATAGAAAAGTATTATCTCTCAAGCTATGCGACAGGCAGAAAATATTCCCTAAAGAGACCATGACACCAAAATGCACCCCTAATACAGAGAAAAAATAAAATAATAAAAAAACAGACTCACCTTGTCCGCCTTCACCGTATTCACCTGCGCCTCTCCGACTGACGCGTCCTCGCCGGTATCTAAAACCTCCGACTCAAAAACCCCCGCGACAGCGCACAAGCGGCACCTGCCCCCGACCTTCGTCACCAAATCCTGCCATTGGCACGCCTTGACACCACCTCCAGCTTGCAACCCGCCCGCTCTGAGCCCAATCCAGCTCACTCTCGCACTCACCCCATTGCTGTGGGCAACAACAACACCGCCACTCTTGTGACCCGTGGAGGCCGACGCCGCGATGTTCAGAGACGAAAACTCCAGCAGCATGGAAGCAGCGCAATTGGTCATTGGAAGAACCTCAATTGCGCACACAGGAATTCCCCCCTTCCCAAGGGCACGCAGGGGAATCCGAGAGCAATGAAACGACGACGATGATGTTGATGATAATGCTCACAAGCAGGAATGTGGCACCACTTGAATAATATTTCCTGCGCCGGGGGTTTGTTTGGCTTTCCTACCGCTTCTGCATCAGAGCAAGCAAGCAAACAAACAAACAAGTAAACAAATTGTGCCGGTGTGTGCAACACTTAGAGTCGTATCTCTCTTTACTGCCGAGGAGGATGGATACGTATCCTATCGTATGTGTACATTGTAGTCGTATCAATACGATTATGAGGTAGTTCTGTGGCGTATCCGATGGTTGTTGGGAACGTGGGGTTTTTGTGTTCCATTATCTTGTTCCCGATGAGAGACTTGAGGCTGGGATTTTGCGTTTGCATTGGGAGCTTGTGTTGGTGTGCTTGTGGACCAAATTCTTAAAGAATGAAGTATTGTAGTAGTTGTAGTAATAGTAGTAGTAATAGTGGTAATAGTAGGGGACTTCTAAATATTAGAGTTAGAAAATTTAAAGAGGCGTTGTTCTTTACATGATGGTGTTCCAAAGAAAAAATTATATATATATATATATATATATATATACATGCATACATACATACATATTTTAAGTGCAATTGTGCAATGGGTTCTTTATCTTGGAACGTGTTGTGTATTATATATTATATCAAAATTAATGTAGGCACTTTTTTCTAGATTATATAAAATATTTTATAAATAAATTTTATTCAATTATTAATATTTGTCATTTTTCCGCTTTTAAAGGTATTCAATCTTCTTCTCGTACACAGCATATATTGGATGCATGTATCCATTGAATCAAGATTACTTTGATATATTTTAAAACTAAGATAAGTTAAAATATATTATAAAATCTATATGACACGAAAAATATCTTAAAAGTCCATATCATATTTTTGTAATTTAGACTGAAATTATTGTTGCTTTTTGATGTAATTGAAAATATATTATTATAAATTTAAAATAAATACAACTTTCAATTGAAACTAGAAAATTGCAATATGAATGGATGAAAACAAATAGGTTTAAAACACATATAAATATAAATATATATATATACAAACATATTCATATTAAAATTAGTCAAAAACTTTACTGTCTATGAAATTTGATAGCAAATATTCAATTGGTTCACTAATAAATTTTGTAGAAAATAAGAGTTTACAATTATATAGACTAAAAACTATGAGAATCTACAATTGATTAAATACCTATAAGTTGATAACAATCTTTTGATTAAATACCAATAAATAAATAAAAATACTAAAGAATTATATACTTAGATAGAATATGATATATATATTAAATAATAATAATAATAATATATCCATTTACTAAATCAACTCACTTTATTGAAACTCATCCCCACCTCCCTCATTCCTAATCCCCATTGCCTCTATTTCCAACCTCCCTCCCCTTTGTTCCCCTCTCATGTTTCCAACTCTCATCTTGATCTCTCTTATTTTCCATAATAAGGTGGATTAATTTAGTAAATTGATGGATCATTTTACCGTTTTCTTGCTTATATATATATATATATATATATATATATGATATTTAATATTGTAGTACTTTTTATTATTAAAAAATACTAAAATATTAGAATATTTAATATAACTATTATAA
This sequence comes from Physcomitrium patens, assembly GCF_059467195.1. Lineage (NCBI taxonomy): Eukaryota > Viridiplantae > Streptophyta > Bryopsida > Funariales > Funariaceae > Physcomitrium > Physcomitrium patens. Next base: position 8,400,779 of record NC_143426.1, read on the forward strand.
AGATCATATTATATCTAAATATGCATAGATATCAAGTTATGTTTATTTTTTATGATATTTTAATAGTATTTTATTTGATTAATTTTTAAATATTTATGATTTTTCATTTAAAAAGTTACACCAAAATATTTTCAATTTTAAATCTATATTAAATTATTAAAATTAAACTAAGAGATAAAATTCCATCAATTATAACTATCTAAATCTTTTCATCTTCAAAGAAAAATTTGGGATCTAAGAACAATTAAGTTCTATTATAAAACTAAAAGCTTTAAAGTTTAATTTTAACTTGTAGTAATATTTAAGCAGATACCGACATTAAACTTACAACTAAAAAATCAAGTATTCAAGAATAATATGTGTATCAATAATCCTTTATTTAATATATAAATATATTTTTACTTATCTATCTTTATTGAATGTAATGACACAAATTAGAAATAATAGCATCTTGTTTAAATTTGTTTATATAACAAAACTTATTTCCTCTTTAGCAATCATATTGTCTCTGTAGATGAATGGGTACAATTCTACTCTAATACCAAAACTTTGAGGTACTAAAAGATTTGACTATTTTAGACCATAAATAGATTTATTATAACATATTTTAAGATAAATAAAATTTTAATTTAAAATACATATATATATAGAAATAAAGTATTTTTATAAAATAAATACATTAACAAACAAACAAAATGAAGTATGTTATACTCAAAATAGATAATTACTCTTAACTTCATTCCTACTCCACTACTTTCAATCATGTATGTCTTGATTATCTATTCTTTTTTCTTTTTTCTTTTTTACATTTTTGATGTAAAATTAATCCAACTTATTCTTTGTGGATTCCCTTTTAAGAATTTAACAAATAAAAATTAAAAAAAAAAAAATACATCATAAAATACCACAACTCTATGATATTCATGAATGCATATCAAATAAAACATGAATAGAAATGGACTTATTCACACAATATAATACCAAATATAAATATTTCTATTTGCTCTCTGTAATCCCAACAACAACATGAATTTCATCAAATAGCATACAATGCAAATATAAAGTAAATAAATTAACGGCTATCATTTTTTCATATGTAGAAAATTGTTGTCCAATATCCATCTCACTCCATCAACAATCAAGATCAAGTTATAAAATGCACTTGACCTTTCATTCCATTATTTCCAGCTTCCGCCACAGTCCTTCCAAAGAGATGAAATGCAAATATAAACATATATCAAACATGACATATCACCATGAGAGAGAGAAAGATATATATATATATATATATATATATGTGAGAAAAAGATGTGCCACGGTGGGTAAGCAGGATTGTGCAACATCAGTAAGTGTGTGAGTAATTGTGTGAGTGAGAGAGTGGGGGACAGATAGATTCATGGTGGGTGTTGTTTCGGAGCCATTCTTGAGCATTCTTCTTGTGTGCAGCAATCGAGGAAAGCCATCTGATAACATATTATGTGTTGCCACAAACCCAGTTGATGATGATGAAGAAGAAGAAGAAAAAGAAGAGGAGGGCTACATTGATGAGCTTTAGGTGCTTTTCCTGGTTCCATGCACGCTGGTTGCACTCCATCTTAAGTATGGTCTTGTGTGTGTGTGAGTGTATATGTGTGTTCATTTGGCAAAAGTGGAGGAGAGGTTTTGGTGCACGGCTCAAAATGAGGTTTTTCGATTGCCGAAGCATGTTTTCTGTTGTTTTTGTGTGCCTTGCAATGAGAAGGATCTGTGTATCGAGTGCGGGAGATTCTGTCAGACATTTCAATGAAGCTATGAAATGGTTTCGCACTTTTGGGTCACAGCGGTGATTGTTTTTGTAGCCGGGCGTGAAGCTCCTTTTCGGTGCTGTGTTTTCGACTCGTATCAAATGATTCCGCGGTCTTTAAGGCCGGCCAGTTGCGCAAAGCCCTTTAGTCCCCCATCGAACATGTCCGACAGCTTCTTGGGTTTTGTAGCTGGTGGCACAAATGGGCGTCTGCACAGGACCGATTGTGATGTGAGATGGGTTGTAGGTGACACATATGTGCAGCCGACCACTGATTTCTAGCTGTCTATCTTGAGAAGCAGAAGGGGCGACCTGGACGGATCTTCTGCCGGTGTGGAATCGTCTGGGTTGTCGGCTGCTGGTAGGAAAAGGTTTGCGGTGGCCGTGCTTAAGCAAGGGTTGCCATTTGTGAGTGGAAGTTGTGTGGGCGAATACATTCCCAGATGCTGCAGCCGGATTCTTGCCAGCTTGCTTGCCAATTCCGAATCACCCACCTGCGGGGGACACCATGTTATCTGTCGGACTGCAGTTTCCAATTCACCTATGTCCAGGTTTACAGTAATTTGGTTTTGAAACCATATGAAGGATGGTACCTTGTTGTTCGCACACAAGGCCACATCACGTGCCGTGACGACACTCTTCACGCGCTCGAGCACATTTGTTCGTCGCTGCGTCTTCAGCTCCTCCTCAACAGCGGCCTTGTCACTCCTCAATTTGCTGTTATCAATCATCAGTTGATTCACAGTGTTGACCATATCCATTTTTTCCATCGGGAGGCGGCCTTTTCTTGCATGTCCTCTGAAGAACTGTGAGTGCAGATTATTCGTTAAAGCCGTAAGCCTTCGTGCATGAAGCTGGTTGAAAATACTATAAAGTTGCAGAACTGAAACGAAGGGTGGTGATAGGGATTGAGATCAGACCACCTTTTGGTTTAGTTTCAGCATCTCTATTTCGGATCCCAATGCCTCATTTTCCTGAAGTCAAGATTTCACATAGAATATAGTTTTAGTTTGATTGGGAGCAAACCCTCTCGTATTGCATGAGGTTGAAGTGTGCTTGAAATAGCAACCTTTCTCATGTGATAAATCTCTGTGACAAGCTGAGAACGGGCTGAGGTTTCATATTTGAGATCATCTTCAAGCCGATGCCGGGAGGCTTCAATGGTGGTAATATGGTGATGCAATGACTGGATTTCTTGTCGCAATTGATCGTGTTTGATGCTGCGATCAGTATCCGCCTGCTCATACAGCTTCAACGTCGACTGCATCTGCTCAATTTTTGCAGAGTAGAGGTCCTGTACCAGTTTCCGCCGATGTTTTCCTTTAAACGCTGGGAACAAATATCATCTACCGATACTCGACACAAATTTTGGTAGAGAGAGGTGTGAAACATTTTCTATACCTGTAACGCGTGAATCTCTTGCCTCAGTACTTCATTTTCAGGGTTGGACCCAATGGCGCCGGTTTTCTTCTCAGGATCTGAGGCTGCCTGCAGAAGGACCGCCGACATCTTCTCTCTTGCGGCTGCCAAATCAGCTTTTAGCTCGTCATTCTCTTGGATCAACTGTAAAATTACGCATACCATCAGCATAAGTGACCTCGTGACCCACTTATAGTAAGCAGCATCAAGAGCAAATCTGACAACATTGGCTCAACGCAAATACGACTTGAATATGGTCACCAACCTTGCCACGAATGAGAACAAGGGTGTCGTTTTTGGCATCCACAATTACTCGCAGCAATGCAACCCCCGCCTCCAATTTATGCATCTGGAGATTCACACGTTCAGTGAAAACAGGTCAGATGAAGTGCACAACATTCCATTTTGTCGCAACCACCTGTGATTTAAATGCAGAGTAGACGTGCGATGTGATGTCACTTTAGCACTTCTTGGGCACTTGGATATGCACCTCATCTATTAGTTTTTGTGATCCATCTGAGTCAAAGTTAATTCTCTGAGATTTTTCTTCAGGGTTCTTCTGATCCTCAACCACCCTGAAATTCGGAAGCACGTGCCTTTGAAACGCGTCCACAGACTGCACGATGCTTGTTGCTATGCAAGTGCACTTTGCCACAACAGATCCTAGACTACGCAGTCGTCCACCGCAAGTCTGTTCTTCATCCACGATCTTCTTTCTCAATCCCTTTATCTCGGTCACCAACTGCTCCTTCTCACGGAGAATCCTCTCCTTTTCTGCGGCGGCTTCAGCTCTACTTGCAGATGCAGGCTCTAACTGTGCCTTTAGGCGCTCTACCTCGCATTTCAATTTATTTGTAGATGCGTTCACCAGAGAAGTCATTTCCACTTCTCGATGCGCTCGCAGTCTTTGGAGCTCAAGTCTCTACGGGTTTGAAAAACGAAGGAAAGTGAACAATCTCTCGTTAAGGCTTCCAACTGTGAGAAAGTCTTTAAACTTTGAAAATCGGCGTGCGTATCAAGGTTGTGTAAACTCACTTGATTTTGCTCCCGGTTGATTAGGTCATTGAGCTGAAAACGAAGAATATCGTTCTCCTGCTGCAGAGATTTCGCCAATATTTCGGCGTTCATCGCACGATTACTGGAGCTTTTCATTTTGGACTGTGATCAAACAATTGAAAAGAACTTATCAAGGGGCTTGACCAGACTCTCACTCTCTCTCTCTCTCGATATAATATGCATATACATGTACCACGCAAAAAACTGATTATACCACACAGAAATTACCCTGACATCAAACATCGTACCCGAATTCACTGACGATCACTCATGGCTTCGTAGTTACTCGCTGAGCACGAAAACAATGCATGCGAAGTTAGATTGACGCTCAATGTACATACAAGAGCGAAATTTGTACGGAGGTATACAAAGCATCACGGCCCAAATGCAGTAACAAATCAATACACGATTGTGGCGACATGCCAAGAATGATTCTACAATTAGAAGGCAGAATTACAACTTTTCATGCCATCCAGCAAGATCGCACTATCTTTTTATTCTCTTAGACGTCAAGCGCACAAGCCTTTTGATTTAGCTCTAACGCACTAACAAACATTTCGCAACTCCGATTGCAGAGTAAAGTTGGTGCTGCTGCTGCTGCTGCTTCAACCCCCTTCTCTGGGATAGAGATCATCTGACTAGTTAATATGGTGAGCTTGGGTGCTGGCAACCTCAGGCAATTGGAGGGTACAATCTGCAAGAGGTTTAAGTATCCCCAGAAGCAGAATTCGGAAGACGATGACTGCAGAATGCTCCACAGTCACACGAGAATAATCCAACAGGTTTTATACTTGACGAAGAGGTGGTGTGATGTGGAATGTTTCTGCTACGAGGAGTGCTTGCTTCCTGCCGCCCGAAAGGATCTTCATCTTCGCCTTCATGATTGTTGTTTCCTCACTTGAGATGAAAATTATGAACCTTCTCACAGACCTCTCACGGTTCCGGAGTATAATCGAACCCATGCACATTGGAGCAATATAGTCTTGGCCTCCTCTGTGGTCAATGGCTGAACCCAGTTCAGAATTAATACTCCCCAACGTAACGCACTGTAGCAAATGTTCGTATAAAATCGCACGGACAAACTGTGGCATGCCACTGGAGAAGATAGATATCACCCAGTATCCGCTTTACCACAATTTGTTGTTGGATTTGCTGTGCCGTATTATTCCTTGAGCTTAGAAAACCACCACAACGAATGCGTATGAATGTACTGAATCGGAAAGCCCATAACCACTCGGCAGAGGGCCTCTTCGTGGAACTGAATATAACTCCCGAGTACTAACGACGACCTATCAGTTCTATCTAATCTGCCTCATCACCTCCATCTTCGCACACGGGTTCTCCTCAACCATTCTGCTGAAATCAAGACCTAAACGGGATCTGGATTCCGCCATCTTTATCACCCATGTTACAATGCTTGTGCGTCTCATCAAGCGCGCTTCGAAAACCGGGAAGTCTCGTTTTCTGTGACCTTTCGTCAGCAGTTGCTAATCGCTCCGAATATGTTCGTGGAAGAGGAATACGGAGACGTAATTGGACAAGGAAGGCAATGCCGGTCGATCAGAAGGACGAGCCTTCAGCATATTCCCCTGCCATTGAACCGACCCATGTGCAAAACACCACAGATTCGCTTGACTGTAGCCACTCTCACACAAATGCATGAGCGAGGTGACGAGAATCGACACGGAGCCGGTACCCTGAACAACAGGGACTCAGAGTGAGTTGTAAATCTCCCCGCGCCGTGCACATGACGTCGAAATTTCCCCGAACCCATGTGAGAAAATGGAGAGAAGAGGGGATTGTTGGCATATTCCGCTGTGCCCACAATTCCGAGGATGCGATGCAGTGCGATACTGGTGCGGTCTTTGGGAAACGAACAAATAAAGTTGTTAACTTTGGGGTTCCTGTGGCAACTGACCCCTTTCATGCCGCGTGACCACGGCGTATCCGTTCACACCGCGTCACTTGTCCAGCTCGCTCATCCTCTGTGGATGACGTCATTCATCCGAGCGTTTTTCATTTCGCTCTTTGTCGTTCGCTGCTTTGAGTTGGATTCTTTGCTTGGGGGTTGTTCGCAAATTGAGATTAGAAAATTGGGTTGTATTTCAAAGTGGAAACACGTTTTTTTAGAATCTAAAAATAAATAGAATCTTGTATCTTGTTCAAAATACAAATAAATATACACACACATATGTAGTCATTTGTTTAATTAAAATTTGTTTTAAAAGAACTCAGAAATGATGTGTCCTACATATTTTAAAAGCTAATCAACGTTTTGAAGCTTAAAATTCTTTTTCAAGTATGATTTTCCATGTAGTTGGAAAAATATCAAAAACTTAAGAAAAAAAAACAAAACAAATTTTCTTACTTCAAGTTGCCATTTTTTTTTTTTTTTAATTATATAGTTTCATCTCTGTTTTTAATAACTTATTACAATACATTGATCTATACTTAAATACAGAAAAAGAGATTCAATTAACAAAATAGAAGCATTGAAGCAATACACATTTTGCATTAATGTTTCGGAAGGTTAAGATTATTGATGATTCTACAATTAACCTTGATAGGATGCTTTGCATTGCTTAGAAAACCACAATGACAACGTCCAAATTGGAGGCTACATTGTTTCGCTGCAATTACCTAAGCGTTAGGATTTTATTTTTTTATTTCTCATTCATTTTCTAATGTTAACTAAGAGATTTCCAGATATTTGTAAATTAACTGAAAACTGTACATTAATTGCTAGGAAAATGTGCTCTTGATCCAATCAAATATTTATTCCAAGGGCCTATTATGAATGTGGTATTCAAGCCAAGGTAGTTAAGCTCCAATTTCATAAGATATTTCCCAAGATCTTGCATTGTCCCCGTTTCAACTTCACTAAGGATATAAAACCCTTAAGGAACCACTTTCACTAATTCTGATCAGAATTTGCGTGTTGGGATATGCATATCTTCATACACCATGAACCCAGTTGATGGTAACTCAAAACATAGAGACTAACTAATCCCAGGATGGTACATATATGGAAAATGTGGGACAATATACCCTGGTACATGAATTAAGAGCCAGCACAAGTAGGAGGCGCTGTAGACCCTTGTTTGATGCACTGCACATCAACACAAAACACAACGCACAGCTTTATAACTGTTGTCATACTTATTGGATTCCCAATAAGACACCCTCACCACTCAGAGAAGCTGGAATGGATGTGAGTAACCTGAACAAAGAAGACTGTGTGATTAACCATATCAAACGAGTGATATTAGTGTGACAGGCATTGATCTGATTGATGTCTACAATCCGTGAAGTTCAAGGATCAAGGACTCGATCTAAGTGGCAACAATTGATCGACATGAAGGGAAATTACCTCCAAGAGATAGCTGTGCATCCAGTCCAATGTCTGTGGGAACGTTGTGGCGGATAGGTTCACTACCGTCATTCCCTGTTACAGTACAGAAGCTGACCAGTTAGACCCACATGACGGAATCAGTGCCTAAAGATTTGACTAAAACCTATCTTCGGTGTGTTGAAGCTGCTAGACAATTAGAAATTTGGAAGGTTTTGATGTTGGTACTTGTGACTCAAAAGATGTGAGATAGTCCTGAATAGTTTGAAGTCTTTTGATCAAAGCTTCCTTTTCCTGCACGACATCCACATAATCAAGAGCGTCGAGAATCAAATGTCCACTTTCCAGAGATACCATCATCTTTGGTGAAACCTGTTTATAAAATTGACAAAACAAATTCACATGTGGATTTCGACCGTTCACTCAAATTTACCAGTTGTAAATGTATTCTTCACGATGATCTGAAGGGCAACTTACCGCAACAGAGAGTTTTTCTCCGGTTTCGGCGGCACGTGCAGCGATCCACTCTTCCAGTAGAGTCTGGTTAATACAGAAAAATAGAGATGTTTTGAGATCAAATGTACATCTAGGTAGAAATCATTTTCAAACACAACTGATATTACGATGGCTACAAGAACCAAGTTCGAGTCAAATAAAACTCATCGAATGCGCACAAAAACTAGTTTCAGGGAAAGGGTAAAATTCCAAAGTAGTTGCCAAATCACATGCCTGGTGATCAACATCAGCCATCTTAAGCACGACAGGCACAATAATGCACTTCGGTGGCGTCCATTTGGCTGGGGATTTTGCCTCTTCTTTGGTCACTGCAGCTTCAGCGGTAGCTCCTGCAAGCTCAACAAACATTCGTAAGACAATTTGGAGATACCGAGGTCATTGATGAGCATCTGATGTAGATTATCGCGAAGATTAGAACCAGAATTATTTTTTTAAAATAACAATAATTATGATAACATAAACAATTAACTGAAATCAAATATTATCATCAACAAACTGATTAGCTATTTGGAGACATTTGATGAGTAAGATTGGAATATGGATTCACTTTTACCATCTTTGTCGATTCCCGCGATTGCCACCGAATTGGCTGCTGCAGGTACGGCCTTAATTTGTAACGTACCACTCCCGAACCCGCCACTTTCCTCGTTCATTAGATAGATCGATGGATCCAAATGAAGCCCCTGCGACCACACTATGCTGTTGTAATGAAGTAGTCTCAATTTCGTTTAAGAGGTGCAGAGACAAACCAATCAAGGCTTCTGATTACGTGAGACTTTTCACTTCTCTACAGATATATCATAAATACAGGACACAATCGAAGCTCAGTGAGATTAGCATGATAGGCCCTGCCACTAAATTGAGTTTCAGAAAGTGATTGTAATTTAGGGCTGATGCACCGCTCAAAATTAATACCAGATATGATTTAGACTTCCGTTCGTTCTATCATTTGTATTGCATGGTATTTGAATAATGTGTTGTTCATTTTGTACACCACTCATAATCCAATGACGCATTGTATAAGTTGGAGACGGTTACCTCAATAATCACTGGCTTCCCATCTTTCATCGCCTTCTTTAGATCACCGTCAAGACCTAGTGAACACAAGATTAGAATCAGACTATGCTCTGAGCAAGTCCAATATCTCTCAACACTATTTAGTTCACAACTAAATACTTGAGATCTGAAAAGTACAGGATAAATGTACACAAACACCTCCTCCACATACATGCTTTGCAACCGATGTAGATGGGAAGGAGGCCATCAAGAAAAGAAAAAAAACGCCACGCAAAGGAGAATTATAGGAGAAAGGCAGCAAACCTTTGCGGACGATACGGCATTCGCGGCAAAACTCTGTGACCAGCTCCTCAGACGATGCAAAATCTCGAGACCAAACAGGCTTAGATGCAAGAGGAGCACTGTTCAACGCACTGCTCAAGGCATGGATTCAGAAATCAGAACACAATGTCCGTAAAATCTTTAACATGTAAAAATGCAGACAGAAAACTTGGCGAAGGAAGAAAGATCGATGGCTCGCAATGAAGATAGGAGAGTGTTTTCTTACTCTGAGGAGGTGCGAAGTAATTCGTAGACCATATCAGTCTGCGGATATAGAGCCATTCGCAGCGTAAGAGGAAGATTTATGAACAAAATTCACGTCAAACAGAGAAACAAGTGGCGTCCCCACCAAGATGGTCCTACTGCTTTCAGTGAGACGAACAAACCTGCAAGACGTTCGGTAAGTTAAGGCGCTGGGCAAGTTGAGTGGCCAGAGTGGACTTGCCAACACACGCAGTGCCGCACACAAGAATAATGAGTGGCAACCTTTGGTGATGAAACCTGATTCACAAGGAGTAGAGATTGTTGGATAATATATATCAGCTGACATTAATATTGAAATTTAAACGCAATCACACCCCAATAAAACGAAACAGTGATCGAGCTAATCCATGGCTCTCATTCGTGACACTGTATTGTCTGAAGGAAAATAAGGGTAAAGAGTACTTGAGAGGAAATCAGATCTGCGTGACCGTAATTAGCATGAAAGATGGAGGCGTAGTATCCACCTCGTCATCATTTTGTAACGCTCAATGTATTCAGCGCCATAACCACGTCGCTCCATCAGCTGTACACAGCAACATATCACTTCAGAAACAGATTGAGAAGCTAACCTTCAGTTAAACAACAAGAAGCTTGAGTTTTTGAAAAGTAAAACAATCCGATGTGTTGGTTGAGAAAAACCAATCTACGACGCCCATGTACAAACTTGCATTCCCAAAGAATGCAAATGTGAAAAGGTGCACCATACCTTAAATAAATTGGCCTCCAGGTCTGACTGCGACCTATCAGTACCCAGCAATTTCCCAAGTTAGAAAACAAGTTCCATTACCGATCCTCGTCCAAAAACATACGACTGACGCATTCTAGTACAGCTCTTGAAAGCGTTGACACTAAGACATAGTACATACAAAATCGCCCCAAGATGCAACTTTTTTTTAATTTGCCTGAATGAGGGGCCTTACACATCAAGCAAGCTGTTGTCAATGAGTAATTTCTTGAGCTCCAGAGAGATCTTAATGGCGACGTGATTTGGAATCTGAAGTGAAATTAATCCTGATTTTATCAATACACCACAAGTGATCACAAAAAATTGACAAGAAACGGACCAATTTGCGTACGTGAGACTTTCAGATTCGCGAACAACTAGAAGCAGGCAAGTTTACCCTGGCTACATGTGAAACCCGTTCCGTGATTGTTCATCAATTTTTGCAAGAATGACCCGGGGGAGCAGGGTGGGGTGTGGAAATGTGCAATACCTTCGTAACTAGCAGCATGCGACTGATCAAAAACCGCGACAAAATATAATAATGATCTGCATTGGACCCCAACCACACCTTCACCTGCATCCCACTCTCACCAAGATGCGTCAATAGCATACCTTCTACCGGCCTTTCCCAAGACCCACGGAATTATAAACGTTTGAAGGGGCAATTTCGCGCCAAATCAGTACTGTGTTCAGAATGATCAGTGCACTTGAAAACCCAGGTGGGCAGAACCATCCGAACAATGTTTTCATTCTCCCTCAAACCTAATGTATGCTCTACAACCAATCACCTAACTGCAACAACAGCTTTCTGTGCGGTCAACGTGCGAGGAACGGCTAGCTCACACTTCCTCCCGACACAGAATTAAGATTTCCAGAGAATGGAATTGTTCTCACAACAATTTCCGATATTCAGAGCAGAGATTTTGGCATGGATCTAGACGCGCAAGTTGTCAGCTGCCGACACACTACCATCCTTGAGAATAAGCTTGAGAGAAACGGCGAAACGGAACAAACCTTGACGAAATCATATTTGGAAGCCGTCCCTCGGGCGGGTTGAGATCCACTCCCTTGCGATACAAGAGAAGATTTCTCAGCATTCCCAACTGTTGTGGTTGATTCTTCCACCACCGCCGCGCCGTTTGTAATGGACGTCATGACTCTCTTCCTCTCTCGCTCCCTCCCTCCCTCCTCCTCTACAGATCCACTCAAACACTCCAACAACCCGCTCTCAACCCGAATGCCACAAGCCTAAAAGAATAGCTGCTGAGTCCACCCTTCCAAATATACGCGAAGAAATTTCCGACAGAAGCGAATGACGACGCTGCGGACAAGGTCAAATATGTACCACGAGCTCTCTTTTACTACACCCGTCTTGCGTATACCCCCGCACCCACTTGGCGAATGGCAGGTCCTGGGGGATAAGTTACTGTGGCCGCATCGCAGGGCGGAATTCTCTGGCGCAATATGTGATGCCAAACGTGGACCTCTCTTTCTCTCTCTGTGTGTGTTTTGTGGAATTTGTGGGTGCTGAAGTTGTCAGGATTATGACCTTGGCTTGATTCAAAAGGTATGGGATGATAAACCCGATGATGCGATGCGTGAAGAATCCTTTGGGGATAAAACAGATCCAGCGCTATTTCTTTCTCTCTCCCTTCAGATCTGCCCCCGTCCTCTTCACCGGTTGTGGCCGAAGCCCTCGCTCTCTCCCCTTCGCGCGCTTCGACGCTGTAATTCTCCGCATTAACGAAGCCACGGTGAAAGGTGTCACGTGCTCCGTCGAAAAAGGCCTCCCCGACGGTCATACCCACCACATGCACGCACGCCCCTCGAGGTTTTCTTCACCAATTCTTAAGGCACTACTCAAGCCTTTAAAAATAATATATATATATATATATATATATGGTGATGATATCAATACCCTTTTTAAGAAAAGTTTTCTTTGTCAAACCATGAGATTTATTTTTGTGAGACTTTATTTCTAAATAGTATTGACAACAACAACCATCACCAATTATTTAGTTTCCTTAATTATTGTGGATTATGAAACAAACAATGTTGTGAATGTTGCTGTGTGCTTCTGTATAGCAAGCATTCTTGTGTTTAAATTAGTAGCAAGATAAGGGTTGTGATTTAGCATGCAAGTAATAGAACAAGAAAAATTGTTACATTAAGATTTGATATGTTAATATTTGTTCAAGAAAAAATTGGTAGAAGGTTCGGATATGTTTCAATCAATTGTATGTCATGATTTTTTTTAAGTTCTCAGCTTATGTTGTTTTAACTTTTTAATAGTTCATGCAATCATACTATTGATGTTATTCCATAATGTTTAAGATACTTTGAAAATTAATGCATGATAACACGATATTTAAACATGCATGTATGTATAAATATATATATATATATATATATATATATATTTATATATATAATTCAAAATAGGCAAAAAAAAAAAATCTGTATGTAAATTTTGTTTAAGAGAAAACAGATTATGATCAATGCCTATAATATGAACAAACATAATAATGATAATCATAGTGAAATGATATATTCCAAAAAACATGAGAAAAGTAGCGAATTCTTTTTTGTATTTTTGTGCATTCTAGACATCTTGAAACATACTTTAAATGGATATGGTATGTTGATTCTTTATATAAAAAAAATCATAAAATTAATGATAAAAAATAGGAAAAGTTAATGTAATTATATATTGAGGCTTTAATAAAATATATGTATATATTCTTTGACAGATAGGATTTATGTTTTTGAAAATGATTACATATGTCAATAACAATGAAGGAAATTAAATAAAACCTTTTTTTCATGATCAGTTTATAGTTATTATGGTCATTCATTTTTTGTAGTATGTTATTGATTATAAGCATTCAATGTTACATGTATTATTTTAATCTGAACCAAAATTGCATAAATTTTTTTATTATTTTCTTTTAATTTTTTTTTTGGAATTTTCTAATGTCACTACATTTTTTGCTACTACCACCGCAATCCTTCATCTAACAAAGGCCACCTGAATTCAATACCTTCCAAACCATCTGATTCAATTTATTTCTCTCTCTCTCTCTCTCTCTCTCTCTCTATATATATATATATATTTAGAATAAAAAACTAAAAATATATGTCAAATGGATAGTGGTGGTTGTAGCAAAAGTTGTGATGGCATAAGCCATACCTTAAATTTCAATGGTTATTTTAGACAAATGAATTATTCTTTATTTTTTAAAAAATAAAATATTATATATATATATATATATATATTTTCTATAGTATTATGTATTAACCTTCATATATTTTATTTATTACTTATTTGATTAATGGAAATTATTATTAAAATAAAAATATAATACATAGATTATTGTTGAATGTATGTAAATAGTTACATTAAGTTTTTAGACACATAGGCAATAGCTTCTAATAATGCACAATAATAACCTATGTATGATGCATCTTTACATATTAAGGCTTCAAATCCTACCACAATATATATTAGTTAATGTCTTTGCTTTAAATATTTCTAAATTGAATTGTTTATTGTTGTTGTTGTTGTTTTGTTTTGTTTGTTTTTGTTTGTTTTTTTTGTTTTTTTTTTGTTTTTTTTTTTTTTTTTCCTTTCCTTTTAAAAAATAAATAACAACAAACTTAATCTATTCTATAGTGTTACACGAGAGAATCAAATCAACTATAATGTTACATGAAAGATGTATGCTTTTGTATGCACATCTTTCATGAAAAATAAAACAAACATTATAAAACAAGTATATATATATATATATATATATATTCATAAAAATCATTTTTTTGTAACTTATAAAGTGATTTAATTTTTAAAAATGTGAAAATTTTAATTATAAAATATTAAATAATATAAATAATATAAATACTATATACTTATATGATATTTTAGAATAAAAATAAAGGTAAGCATTTAAGAGAATTCATATATATATATATATATATATATATATATATACACAATTTAATTGTTGTTTAAAATATGTTTTTAATGTTTATCATTCTAATTTTTTTGAATTATTATGAATTTTTTCAACAAACTTTAACAATTCTAATGTAAATTTTAAATATTCTTGAGTAATTTCAAAGCTTCTTCAAATTTTAAATGATAAGAATTTAAACTTGTATAACAATAATATTTCTTTAAATAAAGTTATTAGTTGCTTTTGGAATTATTCTCATTTTAAGAATTCTAATATAGTTACAAGTTACAAACATTAATCTTATTAGAGAGAAAAGATAGCCACATGTATATATCATCAACTATTAAAAGCCATGACACCTCGGTGTGCATGCACCTTGCACTCTTCTTTATCATGTGAGACGAAGAAGGATAATCTAAATTTGGACACTATGGGGTCGTTGATTTTTTATTCAATCGCGGGTCCCCGTTCGATAGGCCCTGGGACCGGGTCTCGGAGGAGGGGCCAACCCGCGCCGCCTCCTCCTCCCTCCTTAGATGCTGCTGATCGTATTTTGTGTGGCGATCGAGCAACGTGAATCGTTACGCTTCAAAATCTTATGGCCACTTGCTGATTTTTTAGGTCAAGGGAGCAACATTTTGGGGTGAGTAAGAATGGCAGAAATGGGTTGGCGCGATCCGATAGTTAGAGGCTGTTTTCGCGAGTCGTTATGAGCTTTTGTGGCGATTCCTCTCTGTGAATTTCTAAACCCTAAACCATTCATTTCTCTAGCCATGATCCATGACCACTTGCGCACCATTTGTCGTCAGGGTCGTCAGTCCTTACCTTCGACAGATGAGATAAAAAGGGGGAAAGATCACACACACACACACACACACACAAACCGTGTATTCCGTGTACGAAGTGAGATTATTCGTAAGGGAAGATGCGAGGATGTTTGCAAGAGAACCTTTCCGTAGCTGAATCTTGTCAAGGGTGAATTCTCCGCACAGGATGCGACTGAGAAGATTTGACTCCCTGTGGTCAGCTGTGGATGAACGTAGCCCTGTGGATAGTGCAAGTCTCTTGAGCTCTCGTCATTTGACTTCAGGAAACGTTTGTTTACTAGTTCGAGTCTTCGACAACACGAGCTCATTTTAAGGTTGTCGCGAAGTGAACACTCATCCTCCTAAATGGGGCACGTTTCTTTCTATTCATAATTTTCCCAAATAAAGTCGAGTGCGTGGGTGAGTGTGGGCGTGAATTTGCTGCGACCTCTGACTGTCCCTATTGACGATATGAACGAATAGAGGCACCGGCTGCAGACCACTACAGTGGTGGGAAAATATTTTTTTCTCGCTCGCACCAGTCTCCCGTTAGTGGAGAGTGAAATATCTGGGACCGAGGGAAGTGAATTTTGGTTGTTCTGTAAGATTGGAACAAATGTGCAGTTGCTCTTCTTTTTTTCAGAATAGGAAATTCATGGTCATTTAGAGATGGTTGTTAGTGAGTTATATAAGTTTGATTGTTTGTCTACTAATAATTAAAGTTCATTGAGTCCGCAGCCTTGTTGTGGACCCCGCATTCCTGTACGCGAGCCAATCAACATTTTGCACAGCAAATGTTCTGACGAACAACATCTTCCAGGGAGGCGTGGAGATCTGTAACACCAAGCCTGCCGGGTCTCCAGAGTGTCTGATAGTTCAGGTCCTAATTCACTTTTCTTCGAATGGGGCAACGAGAATCGGAAGAATCTCAGTGCATCGTCATCCATTGCCTTCAGTCTTCTCGTAGCCAACTGTTGCCATCACGTTCGGTTTTTGTTGGCTTGTATGTCATTTTCCGTTTCTGCTACGGAAAGCCGCCCTTCGCGACTCGACTTGAGCAGTGGCGTTGGTTGTGTGCATTCCGTCTTGATTCAGCCGTGAAGTGAATGTGATTGTGCTCTGTCTATCTCACGAGTGGTCGACTTCTGAAAAACGTGTTGACAAGAGCTTCTATCAAGGCTAGGTACAGTATTCACAAATCCCATGGATGATATCAATTTCACCCATTTAACCTCCCCGCTCTCAGCAGGCAGTGGACTTTTTGTTTTCTTTCACTAGAGTGCGGAAACATCTTATGCTGCTTGTGACCTAATTCGTTTGCTTGTCTGGTACACCATCGCCTCGTTTCAACTTCGCTACTCCTCACTCTTCGGAATGAGTGACATTGAAGGCACTCTGGGTGAATATTTATCGTAGCTGGCCGGCAATGGTTCCTTGAGTTGCAGGTTTTGCTGGATTTGTGGTCAGGGTTGTTAGTTGTGTTGATGGGTTAATTTCATAACTAACAACATCAACCCATCAACACAACGAACAACCCTGACCACAAATCCAACAATTTTTTTCAGACAGGTCACGGCATAGGTCAGGATCACCGGAGATTATGGTGGTTAGTTTGATTATCTGAGACCGCAGAAGTCTTTCAGTATCTTCATATGAATCACTCGACTGACGCTGGGCGAGCTTTCGATTCGTTTGTCTTTTAAACTTGAATTCTGTCGGCCAAAGCTTGTGCTGTTAATTTGATTTAGATTTGCCGGACAGATTTAAATGTTTAGATATTGCGCGGTGCAAGCCAGCAATTGCGACGTGACGTATCATGGCAGACAATAGGGATTGGGCTTTGTGCGTCAAGGTCAAGACAAATTACAATTTCATTAGCCATATGAAGTCGTGGATCCAGTGTTCTCTCTCGTTGTAGTCGACATGCATTAAGGCTAGGAATCTAATTGAGGAACATTCAAACCCTATTCGTTGCAGCGAATTATTTCCACTCTAAATGCCCGGAGTGGTTCTAACAATCGCTTGTTTTTCTTTTTTCCACTGAACTCCCAAACCCTAAACCTGGCTTCGGGGGCCATGTTGAGCTTGGGACGACTTCGCCATCCCGACTTAACTTTGCACCCATGCTGTGTACCTCAATCCACATTTACGACTTTTGCAGTCCCTACTGTAATCAGATTTTCACGTCACCAGGAAATGCATATGAAGAATTGGCCAATCATAGCAACTCAAACCATAATGGAGTCCTTAGGGCAGACGTAAACTCAATCAACCAAACGCCAAATGGTATCAACCTGTTGCTTACTCGCTCTTAATGCCGTTGAGAGCACCCTGCCGTAAAGCAACCACGAGGCCAAGCACGAAGTGGAAACACATAATCCGGTCACAGTGTTGAATCAGCTTGGCACTTAGATTCTACTTGCTGGCTTACCGTAACGAAGTGTCTCACCATCCCCGTACAATGTTTTGGTAAATGTGCAGGTCATTGGTGCAGGAACTGCTCAACCTACAGTTTCTTTAGCGGGAGCTGGTTCTAGGATGACCATCTACTAGTGAGCATTTCCTCCACTCGCCTGTGTTCTCCTTTGTTTATCTTCGCTTCTTCTCACGTTAAGCGAACCTCAATCCACCACCACCACCCGTGAACATGGTCCCGAGCATGTTATGAGAGAGCTTGCCACAGCATGCTTCACTATGTCTCTCAAGCGATTCTCATATGTACATTTTACTGACCATGTTTATACAGCTGCAAGGGATGCAACCGGTGTCTAAACCTCAGCGACGAGTATCTCTTCCCGCCCAATGCATACTTCGACGCCGGCAACAAAGGCACCCTCTCGTTCTCCGCAGTGGATAAGACCGATTTTCGCCAGAAGGAGGATAATTCATGCTTTCCATTCTTCGAGACGCTAGATTCATGGGGCCTGCAAAGGCACCGCACCAAGCTGACCTGCGCAGCTTGCGGAAAGCGTCTGGGTTACATCTACTACGATGGTCCTTATGCCGAGGGTGGAATTGGGCAGTATGGATTGGGGCACACACAGATGATACCTCGTCATCCTCGATATCGTCTCAAGCGGGAAGCTATGCGGATCTCTGGCTAGTGTGTGTGTGTGTGTGTGTGTGTGTGTGCACGCTTCGACGCTACATGTTTGTGCATAAACTGTTGATTGATTGATGCCAACATAGTTAGTTCTAATTGTTCATGACCAGATGGTCTTCTTCAAATGAGACATGTTTCTTATTTTTTAATGGTTTGGAAGACTCTATGCGAATAAAAAGAAGCATCTGGCCTGATCATGTACACAGGAGGTTATCTCTGCTGATAAAGTTGCCTGTTCTGCAACAACCAGTTTGTATATCTGCACTTGAAGTTGTGCTTTGCGTGTAGGCTTTGGTTTGTGTTGATCTGGTGCCGCCTCTTGTTGTAATCAGGCTTAATATTCCAGTCTGGGTGGTAATGTTTTTTATCCATGATTAACCTAAGTCCATTTTATTCAGTGTTGATACACTGCAAGTCATATGTTTGATCAAAAGAAAAACACTCTTCAGATGAGTAGTTTTAAGAAGTGGCAAAAGGCAATTGGGTGGATATACCAAATTACCGAAACCTGGATTTTTGTTCACTATTAATGGATATACATCACATTTATGATGTTGCTTCGTTTGGCATTGGTCTTGAAAGTGCATCATGGAGATGTGTTGCAATGTTAGAATATTCCAATGATGTCCACATGTTACAATTGAATCGAGTACCAAAAAATGCATTATGTAGGGAATGTTAAATAAGTAAAAATAAAAGTAGAATAAATTGTCATTTAGTGATCAAAAGATTGGTTTTTAGGATGTATAAGAATTAAATTTAAGAATAATCTACAAGATTAAGAACAAAAAGATAATGTTAATTAGATAAAGAATTTATTAGGAAATATTTAAAGATGGGTAAAAGTATAAAATATATGTCATAGAATATCTTTGTAGTAAATGAGATGCCAAAGAATTATTAAGTATATCTTTTGTTGAATGTAAAAGTCAAAAGATAAAAGTTATCTATTTAGGCAACAACCACCATCTATAAATAAAGGTGGTGGAAGTGAGAGTTAATTCATTCCATACTTCTCTTTATGTGCAACCTTCTTAATGATAAGTATTGGAATTTCTAATTTGTATTTTTTCAATATATTATGGATCCACTGATCTAAATTTATAAGTTTTGGAGTTTTATGAAATCTTTGTTATTATAAGAAGTAAATTATATTATTGTTGCTAATATTAGAATTTATAATCTCCTAACTTCTACATTTAAATCTAGCTCTAAATGTAAGATTATTCATACTTATTGATAAATACATTTTAAGTTTAGAGTTTATTTGACATCTTAAAATAATATTTTAGAACACTAATGTTATGTTTTCTTATTGAATTAGATCTTTGGTGTACTAATTTTGTACTTATATGTAATAAAAAAAATTTAAGGTGCTTAAAAAGCCTCTTATAGTATTAAAAGGTGATTTATGAGTATAGAAGTGATTTAAAGGTGGAAAATTTGATAAGTGATGTATATATAATTTAGAAAACTTATAAAAAGTTTTAGAGGTAAAGTTAAAAGTGATTTGTGAATATAATCACTAATTTATTCACAAAGAGGGTATTTTGAGATTCTATAGGAGTAATACATTTTTGTTAATTTTGAGAGTTCTAAGATTCTTTTTTTGGATATTCTTCAATACATCTCTTTTTTTTAGATATAGCTTCAAGTGAAATTAAAGACTTGAGGGTCATTGAAAAGTTTGGAAGAGATAATTTCTACCATTGAAAGAAAAAATAGAGTTTTTATTGGCTTTTTTAAATCTTTGGAATATTATAGATGAAAGTGAAGACCTTCTAAGTACCAATTTTTCATATGAAGAAGGACTTCAAACAACATGAAAAATAAGTCTTTTGTTACGATTGCTACTAATTTGATTAAAGCCAATTTTTTTCATATTATTTCTTACAATAGACCATTAAAGCATAGAAGACTTTTTATAAAATTTATGAAAATAAGAGCATTCCTAACATTTATGAGTATAAGAATCTATTCCATATATTATAAAAAAGAAGAAAGTTCTTGATAGTAAGGATGGTAGAAGGTGATGATTTCATGGCTCATATCAATAAGATAAAAGGTCTTGCAAATCAATTAACAATTGTTGATAATTTGATAGCTGAATATGATATTGTCATGACCTTACTTGTGCGCCTTCTTAAATCCTACAATTATTTAATTGTAGCATTGAGATCTATTAAGAAACTTACATTGTACTATATTATAGTAAGACTTGTTAATGAAGTGACTAATAAATAAATAAATAATATCAAAATAAAGATTTTATCCTATTGATTTGATTCTTCATGAAAATGCCTAAGATAAAAAGAAGAATCTTTTTTTGATGAACAAACTTGTTTTATATGGTTATAATATGTAATTTGATATAAATAGATGTTTTATAAAGATATTAGATAGAAATGATGTTGCCAACAACTTTAAAAATAACAACATGTATTTTATTAATTTTAAGAAGGTCAATAGAATTGAAATAGTATTATTTGTTGAATTTCCACAAAATCAAGACAAGATTGGCATTTGGCATCAACATTTTAGTCATTTGAATGTCTAAAGCATGAAGAAGCTCCAATCTATAGTAAGTGATTTGCGTCTTAGTCAATCATAAAAAAATGCCATGATTTGTACTTGTAAAGATTATATTCAAGAAAAATAATAAATGATTTCATTTCTGAGTGGAGTTCCAATACATATAAGCAAATTATTGGAGATTGTGTATTTGGATATTTATGGACTTATGAAGATGCTATCAATCAGAAGAATAATATATTTTTTCACATTAATTGATGATTTTTCAAGAACGATGTAGATTTTCATTCTTAAAGATAAGAATGAGTATTTATTAAAATTTCAAGATTTTAAGGCATTTATAAAAACACAATGAGAGTAGAAGATTAAGATGTTGAGCACAAACAATAGAAGTAAATACTTATCAAATTTTTTTTATGAATTCTTTAAGATTGAAGATTTTCCAAGACAAACCTCAACTTCTTATATTCTATAATAAAATGGAATTTTTGAAATAAAAAATCAAACTATTATAAAGATGATAAGGAATATACTTCTTGATCAAAATTTTAAATGGAAGTTGTGGTAAATGTAGTGTATACAAAAAGAAAGTGCCTTATAAATATACTCACATCAATAACTCTACAAGAAGCTTATAACAAGATATATATATATATATATATATATATATATATATTTTTCATAGATAATATTTTTTGAATATATTTCATGTACAATGATACCAAATTGTATGAGCTTCAAATTTAATGCAAAAAAATACAAGATATATAATTTTGAATATTTTAAAGATATTAAGGCATATAGACTTGAAAGATCATCAAAAATTATAATGTTGAGTGTTTGAAGTATAAGAGTACTTGTGAGTAATTAAAAATGTGTTTAAATAGAAATAATGGTATATTTATAGAATATTTTGGACATTTGAAAGATGATACATTTCTAATGAGTCAGGGTCTAGTGACAATTTCCACGAGTTTTGAGTGACTAAGAATCACCAAATGGTCATTTAGAAAACTTACATATTGACACACATACATACACATAGTTTTGTATGATTCATTTCTGTTCATGTCCTTTGCTATCATATTACATATGCTCTTGCTTCAGAATACATTAGATACTTAACTATAGAAGGTAAGTAGAAAAGCAATAATAATCCTATAAAGTCTAATAGAGTATTAAATAAACTTTAAGTAATCTTTAATGATCCTAATCAAATTTTAACTAATCTAAAATAAATTTAAAAGAAGTTACAAAAGAAATACAAAGAAGTCAAAGATAATTCTAAAACAAGATATCAAAGAAATCTTAAAGAAATATAAAAATAAAATTTTAAAGAAATAATAAAAATATTAAAAAAATCTTAAAAAAAAAATTTAAAATAAAGAAACTTTAAAAAAATATAAAATACAAAAATATAAAATAAATCTTAAATAAATCCTAATTAAAATCCTAATAAACCTTAATAAAATCTTAGGTCAAATCCTAGTAAAATCCTAAATCCTAAGATAATCCTAATAAAATCTTTATAAAACTCTAGACAAATTCTAATCAAATCTTAGTCAAATCATAATCAAATTGTAATCAAATCCTAATCAAATCTTAGAAAAATTTTAAATCCCAATGAAGCTTTAACAAAATCTTAATCAAATCTTAAATCCTAAATCAATTCTAATTAATCTTTAATCAATCCTTAAATCTTAAATATATCTTAACAATCCTATAATAGATTAAAAATTTAATAACTAATAATTGAACCATTGATTTTGACTCAAAATTTGCATACCTTGCAAAAATTAAATAAGAAACAAGTATAAAAAAATTGAAGAAGATTGTACGTACTAATAGCAAGCAAAGCTTCCAAAACCTCTTGATTGTTGGCCACCTTTCTTCTTCGACTTGAATTTTGATCTTTCAACACCAGTTTCTCTTTACTAAATCATTCAATTTCTCTAAAAATTGGATTATATGTAGATATTTAAGTCTTAATTGCTCTCACCAAATTTTGCTTCAATTCAACTATCAATATTGCTAGATTGTAGATTTGATCCAAAATATCAAATTTTTGAGACCATAATCCACAAAAATCCTTATATGCTTTAATCTAATTG
The DNA here is from genome assembly GCF_059467195.1 of Physcomitrium patens. Classification (NCBI taxonomy): domain Eukaryota; kingdom Viridiplantae; phylum Streptophyta; class Bryopsida; order Funariales; family Funariaceae; genus Physcomitrium; species Physcomitrium patens. The sequence continues at coordinate 8,423,733 of NC_143426.1, forward strand.
CATGATTGACTTCAAATTTTTTATACATATTTAAAACAAGCAAAAAAATAAATTATCTAATTTTTACTTGTACATATGCTATGAAATTTAAGAAATTTTCAAATTTATAAATATATTTTTATTTCTCAAAATCTAAATCCATTGGGTATATTATTAATTTTGAAAATCCCTCAAAACTTCAATATTCATCCAAATGACATAAAAAAAACTCTCAAAACTTTCTTCTTAAGTTTGCCTCTTAATTATACTCTTCAATTTGCTAAAGAATCCTAGAGTCATTTTAGGTACGCAATATTGTACCTCGGAATTTGATTTCAATCCAAGTTGACAACCGATCCTTTTTGGATAATAATTTTTAATAATATGAGATAAATTTTACTTTAACCTATTGTTAATTCTCTTTTAAATATGTCTCTATTAATTTTATATTTTATTTACTTTGATTTGGCTTATTTATACCTCTAAAAAGTAAATAAAAGTTTCTTCTATAAAAAATAACATTAAGATTAAACTTTTTATTACCTTTCTATAATTTATCATTATTTTTCTACTACATCTTTTAACTAGGTTTTTTTATAATAACATTCATATTTTTATTTTTCACCATATAGTCATATTATCAAATAATACTAGTATAGAAATTGATGCAAGAATCTCCAATTATTATTCTATTTATAAGATGTTGCTATAGGATTGATCAATTGATCGAGCTTACATACGTGATACTTACAAGATCTTGATTCACAATAAGATTTTTCTTACAATCTATATACCAAATGGTCTTAGCACATATAGCCAACTTTCTAAAATATGTATTAGAAGAATTTTTCCATATAATATATTAGTATCATGTATAAAATACTATCTACTAAGTGTTGATATTATACCAAGAATTGTGACTCTTGGTGTCACTCTTGTATATGTAATAGATTATATAATATTTAACATATTAATACATATAATGCTTATAATATAATATCAAAATTATAGAAATATTTGATCTCTAAAAACTATAAAAATAAATAAATATTTCAATCTAAAAAAGAATTACTAAAATTTTAAAAAATATTATAATGATAATAATAAAATAATCTATTATATGTATAAATATGTATTAATATGTTCAATGTTACATAATATATAGATTTGCATACAAACAAAAAAATAGCTTCAAATGAGTGGTATATTATTGATCAAATACTACTTCTTTGACCTTTGGAGCAAGATATGATCTCCTTGATAAAGCATCTAATAGTCTTTATTGCTTTCTTGGTTAATATATAATCACAAAATCAAAATAAAATAATGACATATTTCAATGAGCTTGTAACAAATACATGAATATCAAAGAAAGAAATCCTTAATACACTCTTGTGTCATTGAAAAAAAACTAAAAAGTTACTCAAAGATGATATAATATTAAACTAGAATGGCTATTACCAAAAATAAGAAGACTAGAAAGTCTTGAAACAAGACTAAGGACTAGAAAGGCATTGACAAGAGTGAAGAAGGCTTTACTATTACCTCGATATATATCCTTAAGCAAAAGCTACATAGCAATGTCCTATTGGACCTCCAAAACATATTGACTTTGCACGATACATATCTTAACATGTAAAGGAAGTTTTCTATATGTGCACCACATAGTTAACTTGTTCCGCAAACTACCTACACATGGTTAACTTATTGACTAAGTTTCTATCATACCAATCAATTACAAATACATATAAAGTCAAAGTAGCATCTATGAAGCTTCTAGGAAGCTTTTCTAGAAGGTATTATGAAATTAATCTACTTTTATCTACTTTTATCTATTTCCACTTAATCATATAGGTATTTATTAGAGTATCTATATATATCCATAATAACTTAACAATAATTTAAAATCCAAGCTGACATGAAATATTCTAAATTTTTGTGATTTATATATATAATCATAGGATGTATAGTGCCTTCCAACAAGTAATGTCATTCTTGAAAAGAATCTACAATTGCAATAAGTTTTTTATTAAGAAATTCTTAATTAATTTTTGGAGCTTAAAACTTTTTAAAATAGAATGTAATAAGGTAGAACTTTCCATCCTTTTCTATATGTGATAATATAGCTCCTAATACAAAGTCAAAAGCATCTATTTTTACATGGAAGGTCTTTATAAAATCTAGATGTAATAAGTTTGGAGCTATAATAAAAGTTGCCTTCAAATCTTATAAAGCCCTTTGTGCTTAAAGTTCATATTTTAATTTATCTTTGGATGTCAACTAAGTGAAAAGAGTATCAATTTAGGAATAATTTTTGATAAATATTTGATAGAAATGAACAAATTCAAGAAAAAATTATACATCTCATATTGTCTTTGGAGTTGTCCACTTTGTTACAACTTGAACTTTCTTTAGATCTATCAATAGGCATTGATTGAATATAATATATCAAAGAAATTATATTTTTGTCTGATAGAATACACATTTCTTTAATTTGGCATATAATATTGAATCTTATAACTTTTGTAAGACTAATCTCACATGTTCTTTTTGTTCTTTAGGAGTCTTAGAGTAGATTAAGATATCATCATGATAGTAGATAACAAACTTGTTTAAGAATTCTCAAAAATATCATTCATCAAATGCTAAAAAAAAGCTAGAACATTTTTTAATCCAAAAGACATGATATTATATTCAAAATGTCCATACCCTATCTGAAATGCTATGTTCTATTCATTTCTTTCTTTAATCTACACCAAATTATATCATCCATAGAAATCTATTTTGATATAGATCTTGGCTTGACCAAATTGCTCCAAAAGCCTTGATATTAATGATAATGAATAACAATTCTTTACCATTATTATGTTGAGGCCACAATAATTAACATATATTCACAATGATCTAGCTTTTTTCTCCACAAAAAATATTGGTGCACTTGTTAGAAATTTAGAATACCAAATAAAGTTCTTTCAAGATTTTTATCAATATAATCTTTTAATATCAAAAGCTTTTTTTGTAATAGATTCTAGATTGGGACTAATGATGGTTAAATCCCTTCTTAAGGATAAATGGCACAATCATATAATGGATGCTCCAACAATTTTTTAGCATTATTCTTTTCAAAGACATCTTAAAATTCTTTATACTACTCTAAGATAGCTACTAGTAAGCTTACTTCTTTATGAGCTAGAATTGCATAAATAAAAAAAATGGCATTTCCTTCTTAGCCATCTTTATAAAAGTATTTGCTCTCATAAATAAGGATTTTATTATTGATAACTTCTTCATAGGTTTTGCTTGAAGGAATTTTATAGGAAATTTAATCTTATGAAACTTCCAATCTATATATGGATTATATTTTTTTAACCATAAAAGTTGTAGAATGATAGGATTGGATGTGGTTCTAATAATATTAAATATTATTTTGCTGCTATGGTCCTTAAATGATATTTTTAGTAATATAGTGTCATGAGTAATATTACCTAAAGATAAAGATCGACTATCTATTACTTCTATATATATAGGTTTTGACTTCTATACTAAAAGAATTTTGTGAAGTTTAAAAAAGTCTTCATCTAAAAAATAAATAAATGCTCTTGAATCTAATAAGGCATTTTTTTGAAGTCTTTCTAGACTAAGAAATAAAAATATAATATAACAACAAGTAGATTAGGCATAGAAAGAGGGACCTTGATGAATTTGAGGTATTGAAATGTCTAGCTGCATGATTCTTATTGTAGTTGGGCCTCCTCATGATTGCACTCATAATTCTAGTAGTATGTTATTTCTTTAGACAATTTCTAAGTTTGTAGCCTTCTTTATTACAATATAAGCATAAGCCTTGTTCAAATCAATATTTTTTTTTTCTATTGCAAGACGTTTGAACCAAATTCCATCAATTTATATATCTTTAGTTCTGAAATGTAGAAATAATATATTTGTTAAAGCAACAGTGTACAAATTTTTAATGAGTTGCTTTATTAAAGTCTACGAACATTGATCTTAATAACATTGAAATAATCAATTATTACACTTCATACCTTGATTGATAACTTTATTGACTGTTTGAAGATTAAGTAATGATAATAATAAATCTTTTACATCATCTATTAATTTTCAATAGAATTGGCTCATAAAAGCTTGTTCATGTGAATTGATGTCACAAGCCAATTGCCTAAAACTAAATACATAAATTGATATAAAGCATGACTTTTAATGTAATGGATAAATCTTTGTTATTGCTTATTGAGCCTTCTCATATTCTTTAAATGCTTCTACAAATGCTTCTAAAAAAAACTTCAAAATTACTCAAGATTAGAGATTTCTTTTCGAATAAAAGAACAAATGAAGATAAGACTTATCATGTAAGTAAGGTTCCAATTAAAATAACTTACTATTCTTTTTTTGGATAATACTCAAATTGTAGAAAAGTTATCAATTGAATTTGGTTCATAAATCCTCAGAATTTTGAGTATGTACTATCAAACTTTTCTAGAAGACTAATCCAAAGCTCCTTACATTGTTGAATAGGTGAATTTTCTTATTGAAGTAGAAATGCCACCACCTCCTCAGTTGTAGAAGCTTAAGAAAGTGATTGCATTACAGGTTGACCATCTCTAAGTCTTGCATCACTAGAAAATCTTGCAAAAAATCGCTCAATTTAAATAATTCTATATGCTAAAGTATTTATTGTATTCATAATAACATTGAACTTGGACTTGGGAGACTCAACCATATTAAAATCTTCATCTCCAACCATCTTAAAAGAAAAAATATGAATTTCTAAACAATACCAATTTAAAGGAAGGTACTCCGCAACCTCTAAAGCACTTAGATGCGTTCAAGAAGAGGAATAATCTACTCACTATAAAAAAAAGATCAAGCTAATATTGGTATGAGATATACTATATCCATGACAAGTTGTCGAGATTGCTAATATTGATATGAGATATACTATATCCATGACAAGTTGTCGAGATTGCTAATATTGATATGAGAGCAATCTTGACAACTTGTCATGGATATAGTATACAAGAGATCAAACAAAAAGTTGAATGGAAGAATTTTAATAAGAAAACTAATAAAAACTTGATTTAATCATATAAATATAAGATCAATACCAAGAAAAGTAAACTAAAATTTTAAAAGATGTGTTATTAAGAGTGAGGATTCCCTCAGCCTCAACTCCAATATATACTAAGTATTAAGAAGTTTCTCAAACAGCATCCTTAATCTTTTTAGAATTTTTAAAAATCTAGTAGAATATTTTAAGAACCATCTAAAATCTTTTAAATTATTATATAAATCTTGCTAGAATCTTATAGAATCTTTTAGAATCTAAAAAATATTCTACAAATATTTACAAAAACTTCTTCTTAGATGTCCGTAATAATAAGGGTACTTAATAAAAATAGTCTTTTATATGTTTCTATCTTTGATTTCCATGAATTCTTTGAATATATAAACAAACATTATTTTCTTTTCTTGCAAATGTATATTCAAGAAGGCATGTGAAAGTCGGACATCAAAGATAAAAATAATTATTGTACTCCTTCTCTTACACAATATTGTACATATCTTTGAACAAATACTAGATTGTTGGTCTACTTTGTCTACCACGTTTAGACTATTATGTCGACTTTAAAAAAAATCTTTTAAAGTTGGTTGAAAAAATAAAAAAATAAAAAAATAAAAAAATAAAAAAACTTTAGTTTCTTGCTATTATTTTAGTTAGGTTTAAAGACCCACTTACAACATCTATACCTTTGTTTCACTTAATTGACAACAAAAAAATTACAGTGGATGCCTAAACTATGTTATTAAAGATCTTGTTGCATTATAGACTTTCTCTACCACCTTGATAAAAACATTGCACCAATCTCCAATGCCACACTAACTTGTGATTCCATAAGAAAAATACTAACTTAAAAGAGTACAAAACTATAGCAACAAAATAGTAACCAAGAAGCATACAAAATCTTTATACAATAATTCAAAAAAGTTAAAGAAGAGAGGTACTTGTTAAGTAAAAGATAAAATATCTATACAACAAAGGTTAAGCTATCTCTCACCCCACAAAGAAAGAATCCAAAAGTGCAAGTGTATAGAAAAAATCCAAAACTTTACTTGATAGCTAAATTACCATATTTGAGCAAAATCCTATAATAAAGAGTTTTTTTAAAAAAAAAATACTTACAAGATTTGAATTGACAAGAATGTCAAGTCAAGGTGCTCTCTCCATCTAAAATCTTCAAACTCTAATTGCTACTAAAAATGTTAATTAACATAAAATACTAAATGGATGAAAATCCTTTAAATTAAAGTAGACTACATCTATTTGACGTTGTTATGTTCTAATACAACTATTGGGTAAAAGAAAGAGGAAAGTATTATATTCTAGAAGAGTTTGATTAATAATACAATAGCAAGTTATTCTTAGATTTTAGATAAATATTAAGGAGGTAATAAAAATAATTTAGTGTTAATGTTGTTTTTTTTATAAAAATGGCTTCTATTTACTTTGTAGGTCCATAAGCAAGGCAAAAGAATGTTGATTAGAAAACATAGTAGTATAGACATCTTTAGATAGAAGTAAATAGAAGCTTTCAGCAAAAACTACTTCTATAAATCTTAGATTGATATCCAAAGATGGTACATTATGAATCAAAGTCAAAACCTATCAAAATCTCAAAACAACAATCAAATACTTAAATAATTTATCACATTATATCATTATGCTACTTAACTATAATAAGTAATTTGGTAAATTATCTATCTTTTTGGTAGCTCAATAAGACATAATTCAACCTACTTATTGAACTTTTCTGCACAGCCATCACAAGACTGCACGCCAGCGCAATCTTGTGCATGCAAGAAGCAACGTCACAATGAAAGAGTGAGAGATCATCGAAGCAAAACCCTACTTCTTACAATGTACAGAGGATGGCAAGCCATGCACCTTCATCTTCTTCTCGCTGGTTGACGAGCAATGCGAATGCAGAAGCAACAGCCCGGCACATAAGCTTCACAGCTATGGCGCGAACCCATGTGTTGTAATTGCACACTGCAACGAATTCGTTGCTGAGTCCTGTCGCAGAGAATCAGGCGCTGGTCGCCACGGCAAGAATTAGATTTTTGCGCAGGATTTCATGGCAGCAGAATAGGAGGAGGAGTCATGAATATACTGAATCAAGTGCCGCTCTCCTGCATGGAAAGAGCCCACTGCATATGGGCTACACCTTGCAGGTGCGTGACTTCGGAAATTGTTTTGTGGAGATTTACCAACGTCTCTTCATGACATTCTGCAGTTTCTGGGGAGCGGTTCACATCTGGGAGAAGTCATCGGTGACGATTTTAGCTAGTTCTGCCGATTGCTTGTCTGCATGTGAAACTAGGAGATGGTTGAAATGTGCACAAGTATGTCACTTACAGTGAGCTAATATGGTCTAACTGGAGAATCTCAAAGCGCGCATGTGTTCAGCATTCGAACAAATCATTCAGAAGAGAAGGGCTCACAATTTCGTGTTAGTCATTGTCGAAGGGATGAGTGATGCTTTATAGAAATGGTTGTTTCACTAAACACGACAATGTGGAGTCTAAAAACTCTCGATTGAAGCTTAAACACTGCAAGATTACGGATTTACATGTTGACGCGATGGGTACTGAGAAGATTTGGAGCTGGATTCCCTGAATTGGGTCGTGCAACCGACTGTGGCTTACATTCAATGGGTCCTTGCGGTGTCACTTTGGTTGTGACAACCACTAACCCTACCAGAGTTCCTACGTAAATTTTGGGTCCTTCAATAAGCGTGTTTTGAGATCACAATGAATTCTACTTGCCGGTAATCCGGAATTGATAAAAATTCTACTCAAGTATGTCTGACAACCCATGGCACACGTCTCCTGAATACTTTTACTCTTTGCGATCACATTTGTTCAGCTTTTCAGAATCCTCCCACAGTAGAAGCTCTTAATAGTTTCCACATTAAAGACCTCAACAGCTTAGAGGATCACAGATGTGCTGTAATGATGTTGAATGGTGTCATACTAACACAAAACGGAAGCAAAGGCTTTGATAATGCAATTCCGTGGTGAAGCATATTCAAAATTCAGCAGCCACTTGGGCAGTTTGTACTGTTCCACATTATCAAATATAATGAAGGGTGATCAAAAACCCTTTGTCAATGTTGTTGCGGATATCTGAAAATTTGTTAACGCACACGATCCAGTACTTCTTGCCGTTCGAAGTTAATTTTAATCCTTGGTGATCAAAAAACCTGCTTCAGAGATTGGTGCCACCGATTTTGGGTTGGGTCTCAAGAAGCTATGCATCCAGATTATCTTGTATCAGATTTGCAACACGAGATAGATACTGCAATAATTGGTGAAGGACAAAGTTGGTAAAACAGAATTGAAATTTTGATTTCATGAAACTCGCACCAATAAGCTCCCCCAGCTCCGACCCTCTCCTCGTCAATGACTTAACTCAAAAAGCATCACATCTTGATGCCACCACCAAATCACCCAAAAAAAAATCAATACAAGAAAAAGAATGGAGAAGGAAGTAGGTCAAACTATTGATTCGAACATCACTGTACTTACCGAGTTAAGCCATTCTTCGACAAGCTACAAAACAATTCAAATCAGTTAAGAGTGCCAACCAACCCAGGGAAGCTCATGAATGCACCCACCGAACCGGTTCCCTCCTCATATCAACACCCTCAGGACGGTCGAAATCTGTTCGACTTCTCCCATGGCTGCCAAATCTGCTGATAATGCAAAAATCCACAAGACCTAACGGCGACATCGTTTGTTGAACTCAAACGAGAATCAACTGAGAATCTCCATGGGACTGCGAGAATCGGCAGTTAGGCATAGTGTCGGGATTCTTGCGAACTCCCCTATGACCCCACGGGCCTGCTGCCAGCCGATCATCGCAGCAAGCGGCCCGTGTTGACCCCCCACCAAGTCACCCATTGCGTCAACAGAGCTCCATCCATCACTGAAGTTTTGCTGGCCACGTCACGCAGCACACACATTTTCGTCGCCAGTCAGGGCTCTTCAATTTCGTTTTCCACCGCTGCTCCGGCGCCCTCCGCGTTTGCCTGTTCTAAGCGCGAGATTTAGCTGTAGAGGGGTTTTGCAGACACAGCTACAGCCTTCGTTTGTTGACCACAGAAGAACCGGCATTGAAAACATCGAACGAAAAAGCCAAACCTTCAAAAATCGGTGTATTGAAGAACAGCTCATGTGTATATCGTTTACTCTTTCCGTCCCGTCTTCGTTTCTTCGTTTCTTCGATATTTTATTTTTTGTATTTCTTTTTGCAATATAACTCTTCGATCTATTTTCCATTTAAGAATGGAATAGCTTTTGGGGCTTTTTCATTTTCCCCTATGTCTTACTCCTCTGCTCCAGAAATCTTTAACAACGTAGAAGCCTTCTAAATCCACCACAAGCTTTCAAATATTCCGAGATTCGTTCTGAAAATTCGTAACTTGAATGAGTTAAAGCACACATGTGTGTGTACAGATACGTAGATATTTACAAATATATACGTGTGCAATGAAAAATTCAAACGCCACAAAAAAGAGACATGCTGAAACGGAACCATGTCTCGATGATTCCATTCCACATGAAGGGATTGTCCCGCCGTGCCCCAAAATAGCACCAGGGAAAAATCACCCCACAAGAAGCTACCTGGAGTAAACAGAGAGACAAGCGAAAGGAGCCGCTTTGAGCAGCACTGCCCCAAAAGCTTGATTCCCCACAATCTCCCAGCCCAGCACTTTCGAATAAAATAGAAGATTCATTTCCCACCAGATACCCAATTTTTTCCCGTGGGCGTTAACCATAGCTAGGCGCCGAAGCCATTCCAACCAGATTTCAGAATCTTATCGCAGAGGCGCTACTGCCACTACTTGGATAATTTATACATGACAAAGTATATGGTTCATTGATGAGGTCCTTCGAAGATTCGCAAGCTTATCCAAAAGCTGAGGGAGCCACACTCCAAAGGTCAGTCTTCTGGCAGAGGGGGCTCGTGCTATCCGTGTGGTCTCACATTTATGTGCCTACTTTTAGTCTCCGATGGATACGTCACAACATAGTGAAATCCACCGAGGGTGGTGTAAAACAAAACCAAACAAACTCATCTAGAAAGAAAAAGAAATACAAATAACTTCGAACAGTTTTCATGAAACGATGGTTGCGGAATGGAGAAGATTTCATGGTTCAAGCTCCGTGATCGGAGAGAAGTCTGTGTTGCATTGATCGGCTCGGGGAATCTCTGCGGCAGTCATATTCTTATGGATAAGCTTTGGCCTCATGCCACGCCAAGAGGGGAATTACGTGTACTGGCGCTCATGTGCACTGCTGATGCGCGAACGCATATTTTCGGGTGCTCTCATGCACCACTGGCGGAAAAATATGTGTTCCGGCATCGGAAGAGGTCAAACGGGAAGTCGACGCAGAGAGTTAAATAAAGAATTAGCTGGCGAAATGAATAACCGTAACGCTCCCCCTCCCCCCCTAGCTACCAATCCTCATGAGGGGCGAAAATTAAAACATGAAGAATGGCGTGGTTTGGTGTACAAAGGCCAATGCTGCCATCGGTGGCGTCCGTCATCCTAGGGCGGCGACGCATGCACCTACCATGCAGGGGGTGCAATTAAGTTACCGGGGGCTAAAGGGAGGGTTGGAAAACCCCTCGGAGCAAACCGGGGAGCCACGAAGATGGAGTGATCGAAGAGTGACCACGATTGCAGGAACGTGTTTGTCCTCAGCCTCCGGACGACGGAAAATTCCTCATTCGGGAGGCAGCAAACGAACCCAATGCCATTCAAGGCGGTAGGGCTGTTGAAACAACAAGACAAGGGGTATCAATCGTGTGATAAGTTCTGTGCGTTGTGTCCCTCGCCAGGAGGACCTGCAACCGGCACCCAGATGCAGTGCAATGGAAGGAAATCAACAGTAGCGAAGTGCTGATTGTCCAAGTCCCTGTTGGACACCTTGTGACAATGCGGACTGGCAAAAAGCTGGAAGAAGGAAAGCTAGAGTCCCTCCTCCTCCTCATCGTTTCTTTTTATTTATTTATTTATCTATTTTGTTTTGTTTATTGTTTCATCCATTTAATCCTTTTTTCTTTTTCATGATTCAATTCTTATGAAATTAGCTTCACGCGAAACAACCGCAAGCGGCTAATCACACCCCTTCAAGCATACTTCAATCGCCAGACCACCACTATGCTTTTTTCCAGGGTGATTTTTTATGTCGTCCCCCTCCGCCGGAATCTAATAACCCTCACCGTGGGCCCAGCTGAGGTCGATTTCTTCTCCGTTGCGAACATTCTCTACGCGTGGAATCGCGCATTCGCGACTCCACTCCCAGAGCTTACGCCACCCAAACTCTTTGGCCCCTGACTGGCAAAATTCTTCACAACGCAACTGCAACGAACAACAACAACAATGCATCGCGTGAGGTGACAAGGTAGTCGGGAAGGGAGTGAGAGGTGGTTGATGGGGCAAACTTTGTCGCGCATGTGCCTGCGCGGAATCAAATCTCTCGGTTGTCGCAGATGTTGTTGCTGGACACCGGATGAAATTGGGATAACAGGAAGAGGAAAATCCCTTTCTTCTAGCTCTGCTGTTTCACTTTTCCCGTCTTTCTCTCTTCTTTTGCAGTACTTTCCAGTGGCCCTCCTCCTTCTTCTTCTTTCTCTTCTGCTTCTTCTTCTTTTCTGCTGCTGCTTCGGTTGTTGCATCTTCTTCTTCCCAGTCGGATGGAATGTCGCGCCGGTCACCTCGGTGGCTTCCCCATTGGCTGGCATCCTGTTGAAACCTCGAGGTCCTATCACCCGTCGCCATTAACAATGCGGGGCATCGGATGGGACAACTCCAATTAAACAAATGGGCCATGAAAATTAATATCAGTATTTTTAAATAAAAGAAAAACCCCAAAAAACCAAAATTAAAAAAACAATCCGTCTAACTGGAATGGACCTAATGCGTCCACCACGGTTTCGCTGTTGAAATTGAGCTGCGTGAGTCACAGCTGGCCGCTTGAGCTGACACAGTTATGGGGGTGGCTGTCCCCTGTCCCCCACAGTGAGCCGATTATTTTCTAGCATATCCCACCCTCAGTGAGACAGGTTTTTACACTTGCTATTCTGTATTTGCAATGAACAAATAAATTAAAATAACATATGGAACACTAGTATCAGTGGAAAAATTCAAGCAGTAAAGGTTCAGCAACAGAAAAAACTAGAAGACATTAGTGAAAAAGAGTAGAAAAAGTTTCATTTGGAAATTAATGGGAAAATGAGATATGAAAATTAATGGGGAAGAAAGTAAAAAGGTGCAGCAAACAAAAAGACACTGGAAATAGGGGGTTTTAGATGGAGTAAGAATGAAGTTGAGGGCTGAGAAAAAGTCTTTGCAGAGATAAGCTGAGACTCATGTTGACGATAAGCCCAAAGGGTGTATTGTTGCTCAACTTATAACCAGAAGTCATCGCATAGAGAGAGAGAGAGAAGATGAATCTTGTTGTGTTGTCATTTTCAATCTCTTTTTTAGGGTTTTAACAAAATCAAACAGGGAAACAAAAACCTTGTCTTCATTTTCCTATGATTATTATTATTATTATTAGTTCATTTTTTCTTAAGAGATTTTAAGAAATGAGCACACTTTATCCTAGGAGTGTGTTGCAATGTGTTCAAAACTTGGAGGCTCTCACATCAACCTTTACACCATATATTGGGGGCAATCAAAATCAAGGTTGTGGGTCAATTTCTCAACTCGGTGGTCCTGGTTTTGGGGTGGTGCCACTCGGCGCTGTGGGAGGGAGCAAGAGGGGGAGTTGATGGAACAAGCAGTAAATTGACCTCTGACCTTATTTGCAACTGCCAAAAAACACAATATGCCTCTTATTGGGGAGTTGCAGAATGGCAACAAAATTGCCAGTTCAATAGTGCAATGGGGTTGATATTATAGCCATTGCATGTTATTCTCATGTAATTTCCTGGTTTTTCATGTAATGAAACCAAAAGAAAGGAATGAGGCTATCTTGCTTTCTTTCTTTCCTTTTTTCCCCTCTCACACATCACCAAAGTAGGTGAGAATTTAACTTCTCCTTCTTTTTTTTTATTATTTTTATTTGAGTAATACATAAGAGGAGCCTAACTCTCAAACCTAGATTGAAATACCCCCAATCCATTGCATTGATTTTAAACTTCATGAGATTTTCGATGTTGAAAAACTAAAATTATGCAATAATGTTATTCTTTGTAGATGTGCATGGCAATCTACATTTCACAAAAACAAGAGCTCATCCACACTCAGCTATCTTTCAATACTATCACATGGTTCATTATTTACTTGACTATGTGTTACAACCTACTTAATTTAGGGAAGTAAAATAATTTCAAATAATTTTCCATTCATGTTTAGTCTCCAAAACTACCCAAACCAATACATTCTATTTATTCTATTCCCAGAGCCTCATTCAACCTCCAAACCGTGCCAAAAACAACACTTGGAAAAAGTTATAGAGCAGAACTCAATCATCTAACACAATTCTCAACAATTACATGAAATAAGTGTCTATTTCCATATCTAAAAATTTTAATATTTTTCTTTTTTTCCCCTCTTCTTAGAATAGAATAAATCAAAATCATAATCCATCCATCCACTCATCCGTCTATTAATCCAAAACCAAGAATAGCAAAAGAAACAAAAAAAAGAAGAGAGTGGTGGGGGTGTGAGGTTGGAAAGAGATTGCAGTGAATATAACTGAAGCAAGAGGAGACGGAGTGAATAAGCATCAAAAGAAGAAGACAAAGAAGAAGGGGGTATAAAGGTCTTAATCCTTACATTCTACTATTCTCAGTGGCTCCTAATTACTTATTTGCACAAGGCAGAATCACAAGTTAGTACTAGTTCTTCCTTGGTTAGCAACTACACTAAGTCACTTAAGAGCACTTGTGGAGTACTCACTTCACTTGTCTATAAGGCATATCTTAGTATGTTGGTGCGGCTTTTCTATACCCTTGTAATCTGGGTATGCTCTAAATTATATTTTTGTTAATTCAGTGTATCACGCCCCAATCTTATTGCATCATGACCTTCTTTGCATTCAAACTCAATAGGTGTAAGACACCCTACCAACTATTAAGTATCTTTGTCTTAGTAGCACACTCAATCGAATTCATTCCATTCTTGCAACTAAGACATAATATCACCTAGTCATATGCCCAATTCCTTAGTCGCCATCCTTATTCAAGAGAGCATTATATCATCTCTCACTTACAAAACTTGATATCTTTATCAAATTAAGTAAAGAATCAAATCTACATTCTTGAGAATAATGAGCTCTCATTAACTCTTCATCTTTCTTAGTGAAGGAATACTTTCTTCCTTCACTAGTGATTCCATCCCGAGTTCTATAATCCTACTTTTTTTACAACTTCATCCTATCAATGATAAATTTTATACATTTAAAAAATCTGATTAATAAAATTTATTTTCAGTCTATTCTACCCTTTTATTTGTCCATCCATTGGCACATGCTTGATAATTACATGCATGATTGATTAATCACTCCAAGTTGTTTCTTGTGAAGGAATATCTCTATTACTAAGATACTTAGATCTTCTCCTTGCTACAAATAAGTTCATAAGAAGTAACCTCTTTTGTGAATTCTCTTAGCAACATCTATCTCTAAAGTTTCACATTTTATAATTCCATAAATCTCCACTTTCTCTTGCCATCACCAACACACTTGGATAGTGCTTAGACTTTTAAAAAAAATTCAAATGATCTTTTCTTACTTAAGAATGTAATATCTTTATCATCTTTCATGTATTCTATGAATGTGTTGAATTTTATGTCTCTTTGGCTATGCTTTGGAAATTTTGAGCAACAACAATTATTCATTGTCTTCTTTGAATTCTTGAGCTTCAATTTCTTCAAGTTCATCGAAAATGGAGGTGCCATCTTAGTCTTATCTTTCTTTACAACTTTGGCCTCTCTGATCCTTGTAGCTTCTTTTTTATAGAAGCATTTGATCAATTGCTTGACATGACCTAAGTTTTTTTTGTTAATACACTTATACTCAAATAGACTATATCTATAAAAATATATCTCTATATAAATAATTCCTAATAATTTAGTCTGAGGTAGGAATTTTGATTTCCTATCATTTACAAATATCACTACATTAAGTTCTTGCCACCTTTTAATTTCAATTCTATAAAAATTTAGAAATGTCTTATCCAACATAAAACCTAATTCATTGAATTTACACATTATAAAGTCTTTTTTGAACTACACTTTATCAAATTTAAAATACACTTCTTTTATTGTGCTTGCCAAGTGGCACACATCTTATACAAAGCTTACATTGATTGGTATTGCAATGGCCTTGCTCTTTAGTTTCAATTGACTTTCTATTATAAAAGTCACAAAAGTGTTTGTAGTACTTATATCAAGTAACATGGTCATATAAGTGCTTTTGATTTATACCTCTAAATAGGCCAATTTGCTACTAGAATTGATAGTAGTGAGGGCAAGATGAAAGCCATTTTTTCTCATCATGGCTCTCAAGTTTAGATTGATTAGGGCTCTACACAATTCAAAAGTAATAAAAACACTTACTACTTCTTTTTTAGATTGTGGTTGCACCTTAGTTAGTGCCACCACCTATATGGCTATTACTTTTTTCTTGATCTTCTTTGGGTAGTTTTGACTCACATATCTCTCTTCATTCCATCCAAAGGATGCATTTTTTACTTTGGCTTCTTCATAGACTGCTTTCTTTTTAATGATCACCTTTGATTTGAAGGGAGGTTTGCTCCTTTGCTTATCTTTTTTATTGTTTCCACCTTAGAACTTTTGTTTGAAATTTCCATGTTTTCAATCACCATCATACTTAGTATTTTCAAATTTGGATTTTTTATGAGTTCTATTGTTAGTTACTTTTGAGCACCTCTAAGATGGATTATTAAATCAAAAAATTCTATCATTATCTTTGAAAGAATTTCTTTCTTTTAAATCTTCATGCGAGTTTGTTTATCCAAGCTTGCTAAAAACGCTCCTATCATATTTAGGTTGGGATTTTTGTAACACCAACTTTAGAGGTAATTAGACTTATACTCATCTATGTATTATGACAAGTTCTCTTCCTTCTACCTCATTAATCTAAAGACAATAATGTCCATAAGATGTTGATGCAATTTCCTTCACATATCCATTATCCATTTCATGAGTATTTTCTAAATAACTTCTTTATCTACTTTATAAACCTTCCAATTACTAAAGATCATAAATGCTCTATCTTGTAAGAAAGTTACAAATCCATTCATTTGAATTCCATCTTCAAGATAGTTTTTTGCTTTACCATATGTTTTGTATTCTATCAAAAAAAATGTTATGTTTTATTTGTCTTTTTGGTTCCACCCTAGTGATTTGAAAATATTCTTCATAAAATTATTCTTCCTTTTGAGCATTTACTTTATTTGATTCTCAATCTACTCCTTTAATCATTTATTTTGAGCCACCATTTCTTTGACTAATGAGAGTTTGAAGATAGCAAGGCTTAGATTAGGTATTCTTGCACAACAATAAGGAATAGTTTGATCTTCATCTTTTTCCACACTTTAATCTCTTTAGTTTTCTTTTGCCTCTTCTTCTACCTTCTTTTCTTAAGGTGGTGGTGGCAATAGTTCTTAGATGGAGGTGGATCTTTTCTTCTTGTCACCCTATTTTTCCTTCTTGGACTTTTTTGTCATAATTTCAAATGTTGGTCTTTCCATAGTTTGTCCTTCTTCTTAACCTATGACCTCTTTTTCCCAAGTCTAATAGATTCTTCAGCTCCCTTGGTATCCTTACATTTTTTTTTTATCTTGTAACTTAATTAGGCTTATTGCTCACTTATTTTACCTCTCGAACAACTTGACCACTTGACTAAGGAGTGGCTTTGATACCACATGTAATAATCTTAACTCTTACGTCTTATTACTCTCAAGGGTCTCCAATCACTTACTTGCACAAGGCAGAATTGTATGTTAGTACTAGCTCACTCTTGGTTAAAAACTACATTAAGTCACTCAAGAGCACTCATGGAATACTCACTTGACTCGCCTAAGAGGCCCTGCACCATTAGTAACTATGCTAGTATGTTCATTCAACTTTTCCACACCCTTGTAACCTAGGTGTGCTGAGTTGCACTTCTATTAACTCACTACGTTGTATGCCAACCTCGTTGTGTTGCGACCCTCTTTGCACCTGAACTCCCTAAGTGTGAGACACCTAGTACTGAGTCCAACCCCTTGGTCGCCCTCCTTACAAAGGCGGGCCTTACAGGGGGGGGGGGGGGGGGGTAGTGGATCAGCAGCAGCAGGGGATGGAGGGTGCTTTTAGCTGAAATAAGGAAGGCTCGACTCCCTTCCCTCCATCCCTTTGATTGGCCCATGCACTCTGGAACATCGGCATCTCAATCAGAAATTGAGATTTAAGAAAGTAAGGAAATGGAGAGTGCAGGGGGAGCTCATTTCGCCCTGTTCACACCAGTTCCAACCAACCAAACCAGGGCGAGGAGGAGGGCCCCGAAAGCGTCGCAGAAAGCAAGCAAAGCAAGCAAGCAAAGGGCGATGATGCCCAACTGGACGTGGGATTGGTGAAGGGCTCTGTGTGAAGGGATCTCTCATGGGTCGCCACGTGGCAGAGCCCACCTCCCTCAGTTTAGCAGTCCAGTTGGCGAGCTTACTCATGGCCCATTGGCATCTCGTCTCATCCCCATCTCCGTTTCCATTTCATCATCCTGGGTCAACTTTGCCTACAAGTGCGGTACTGGCTGCTATTACGGCACCAACTGTATTGTGTGTGTATGCAGGCTGTCCCCTCCACTTTCCCCTCTTTCTTTCTGGCCCCTTTGTGGCCAAAAAAACAGGGGGACCCCACCCTATGAGAGATTGGGCATCTTCTTCAGTTTGTTTCTTTGTTTTTGTTTTTTTGTTTTGTTTTTTTTTTTTTTTTTAAATCTGTTGATTGATTCCCCACACTCCATCTTCCATTCCCCTTCCCTTGTTCATCTCACGTATTTTCCCTCTTCCCGGAGTTCAAACCCCCTCTCCTGTTACAGTCTCGATTTAATTCTCTGTGGGATGCGAGGAATCATCCGCTTGGGTCAACTTGAGTTTGCCAACTAAAGAAGCTCTCACATAATCGTTCTCACATAATATACAATAAAATAAACAATAAAAAATGGTCTGTCTGCAATCTCAACTATGAAATGGGAGGGACTTCATTCATGCTTGTGCAAATCTGGGAGTGTTAGGGTTGATGCAAGCACTCTCAACATCCCCCACCTCTCATCAATATGGGATTACTTTTCTTATTTTATCATGCTTTCTTCATTTTTTCAAGTTCTAATACAGTGCCATTAGAGTAGAAGAAGAAATAAATTAAACTTGGATTGTGCAGGGAACAAAAGTTCGAGAACGTAAACAAAGATTGGCCAAAAGTGAGAAAAAGCAACAGTCGAAACACGCAGTTGGTCAAGGCGCAGAGGGGGTTTGATCGACTTCAATCAACGCGGGATGAAATCCTCAATCTTTTGTGTCAGTCAAGTTGGGTGCCAATCCTTCGGGGTTCATCCAAAAGCAAAGCACTTTTCCTGCTACAACTGGACGACCAAGCAAACGGAGGTGGCCTCGATATTCAACCAATTGTAACCCCACCCATTCCGGGAATCCACGGCCAATTGAAACCCTACCGCTCTCCTATCATTCAGGCCACCCACACAGGGCAACTGAACTGAAGCAAGTTCCAGGGAGGCAGCGTAGGCTGCCAAGTCAGCCCGCGCAGAGGAATAAAGGTGGAGGCTGACAACGCTGAACGCGAGACGGGAAGAAGCCGAAGACGCGCTCCCATCGTGAGTGTTACGCAGGTGGGCCCCATTCGCTCCAGATGGAATTACGTAGGACCGACCCTGTCGTCACCGCTGAGGATTCGGTTCCCTAGCCCGCCTCCACTCACTCTTACCGCAAAAAGCTCTTCCAAGTTTTTATTCCTCACCCTTGCCGGCGACAGACACTCACTCTGATTAAACTGAAGGTAAGAACAACACAAACAAACAAACATAAAAAAAAAAAAAACGCACTCACACACATAGACATACAGACACACGAGTTCATACAGTCAGATCCAGGTTCGGAGATCTTAGCCTTTGCTTTGTGGCAGAAACGTGCACGCATCGAGGCCGTCGCAAGGGCTCACCAAGTTGCGGTGTGACTGGATAGCGAAGGTGGCGTTGGGTGCAGACGAGGTAGGACAAGGGTCTATAGCCATAAAAAGTCTGGATCTGCTGCAGAAGCAATGCAACTTGCGGGGAGAGAGCTTCGAGCGTGGAGCTCGACAACGGTAAGTTTGGGTCGGGGATCGCCGGTGATTATAGACATTATTTGCCCAAGATTTTATCTCGAGGTTGCTTCGTACAGTTTTTTTGCATTGAAAATTCTGAGTGTGTACAATCCTTTTTGTGTCAGGGCAAAGCTTTACTTGAGGGTCTGGGGTTGGGGGATGCGATTGCACCAACTTTGTGAGACATTATTGTTGTGTTTTAGTTAATAATCCACCCCAATTGGGCTCAAGCCACTTGTAGGCCTCAAGTTTGTTCGGCTTCAATTGTTCACAGAAACGTAACTCTCTGTCTAGATTTTTACACATTTGTCTGTGTTAGTTCTGGCATTAGGCTCAGTTAAAGTTAGAAGATTAAGGAAAAAGTGAGACCGACTTAATGTTACTACTCTCAAATTGGATTCTAACCTAATGCTGATAATGTTTGATGGTTTGCAATGATATGAATTCCTGCTCAGATATTACCTGAATGTTGTGATGTTATAACTTGAAGTGAGATGAATTTTCAACTTGTTATGATAAGGAAAATTGTGACGAAGAAAATAAAAAGACAATTATTGATTTAAAGTACAAATATTTTTATACTCATGTGTGTGAGTTTCATTATATATATATATATATATATATATATAGAAACAACTTTTTAGATTAGATCATATCTCTAAACTCTTCTTCATTTTTTTTTATTCATGTTGAAATTCAACTTTCACATGTTTTCCAGTTCAATGTGTGCCATGTGTTTTGTTACACGAATCATACTCTTTTCATGCCAGGATAAAACAAGAAATCTTATTTTTTTACTCACCTTCGTCTGTTCAAAGCATAAGTTACTATTGAAGGAATTCAAAGAATGATGATACATTCTTTGCAAATCTTGTACAATGTACTGATTTCATTTTGTTTTGAAAGGATATGAATGCGTAGTAAAGTGTTTTTCACTGATTATTATTTAAATGATCGTTAACAATTTGTTATTTAAATCACATCTTATTGTTAATATCATCATCTGCATGAGTTGGACTACGGTACCACTTAGTCCATTTAAAGTACTATTGAAAAATGTAGGGGTATTTTTCCACGTAATTTTAAAGGTCATGTTCAATTAATTTAGTACTACATAACAATTCTCGTTACTTTCACAATTTTTGCTGGAACTTGGAAATACTTTCCAATAAACATCTTTGAAACTTTGTTGGAGTTAGTTTCCTAAAGAGAAACCCATACAAGTCTCAGTATTGTTTTGTAGGAATGGTTAAGGTAAAACATTGTTTTGAATTTTTTATGAAACATTTTTTATTGATTTTTCCGAATGTTCTCATTTAATGAGAATTGGGATCATGATTTTGTGGTTGTTAATATGATGTTTCAAGACAAAACGATCAGTGGATATAATTTGGCCATCATCACAACAATTAACTGTTTGTTTTTTTCTTTTCTTTTCTTTTTCTTTTTATAGTTTTTGTTCAGATTGATAATTTTTTATATTGAATGATTGTTTCTGTATGTGGGTGGTGCTTCAAATTGGATGGCTTTGATAGTAAATGGATACTTTGTAACAAAAACATCAGTAAATATTACATGTATGTATTCAGTGCATATGCATATGGGTTTACTTTAGTTATTTGTAGTGGATATTTCAGTTCACAATTTGGCTCCGTAAATAACGCAATGCACTTGCTTTCCCTTTTTTCCAAAATTGGGTCTTAAATACTCTTTGATTTCTTCAATCAAAATAACATGACACTTTTCCAAAAATATCATTAAATATTCACACAAGTGTATCATTATTTTCACAACGTTATCCAAGAATGGATTCCAACTCCCTTTTAATCCTTTATAATGAGAATATATCTTCACTTTCCTTCATTAATTAAAGAAGCTATGATAATAAAATATTAATAATAGTAAAGCTTACCACGTCAATCAAGCTCTTTGCGAGCCATTCATTTACTTGAGATAAGTTCCAAATAACTAAAGTAAACCCACATTTCTTCAGCAATTATAGCAACAGAAAACGTGCAAATTTCACCATATCCATCACACAACTGATTTATGGTGTTTGCATTTATTTATTTATTCATTTATTTGGGTGGTTCTTCAACTGCCCGTAAAACCAGCTCCGAATTATGATCAGAGCCTTAGGGTTAACACCTAACCTTGATTTTTAACAGCAGCGAATGTGGCGAAAAAAAGGGCACCGGCAGTAATTTCCCGAAGGAAGGCGAAAAAGTGAAAGGCTAAGAGCGGAGGCGACGGACTCGTGAAATATCGGCGACCTCATCAGCAATCCCAAGCCAGATCGGTGTCTGTGCAGCAAGGCGGCCACGTTGGCTGCCAGGCCAGCCCCGCCACACGAGCCATCTCCGGGCAGCCGGCCTCCTCTGCCCGCCCTCCCCTCGCAGACGCGCTCGGGCAGGGCGGGCAAGGGTTGGGCAGGGTGTGAGGCTGCCCAGCGCGGGGTGTTGAAGGAGGAGGGGGAGAGAGCAGCCCAGCCCAGCCCAGCCCGAAAGAATGATCCTTCCACTTGCCTCCCACTTGGTGATTTCCTTCGTTGCCCCCCGCCCTGTCTCTCCCTCCCTCCGCCCGCCCTTGCCTGGCCTGGCCTTGCGTTGTCCCGCACATCCTTCGTCTTGCCTTCTATTGCAGCGTTGCTTCCCTGTTCCGCCAACTAGTCACTCATTCGGATCTGATCACGCTTCGCATCCTCTTACTTTGCCTATTACCGGCTCTTAGTTGAGTGCTGGGAGACTACATTTGTTAGGATTGTTACTTACCTCGGAAGTATATGGTGGCTTGGCCTACTTGGCTGGCTCATTTGTTGACTCACTTGTTGGCGTCGTGAGCAACGGTGTGATAGAGAGGCGGTGTAAGGAGGGGGTGGAAGAAGAAGAGGACGTTAGTCGGCGGTTGAAAGCGCTTGCCTTGGCGGTTTTAGTGAGACGAGTTAGGCTTGTGGCGGTGTTGATTGATTCAATGTTTATTCGACTAGAGGAGCATTGTTGGATGAGTTTTGTGCCGGGAGGCGGTGGTTTGTTGTAGTTTTGATTGTTGGCGGGTGGAAAGCGTGCCCAGAGCGGCGGAGTTTCTGAGCGCGGACGCGAGGATTGGAGAGAGGCATTTGGTGGAGAAAGAGGAGCATTATCCGCCGGTGAACTAGGCCGCGCGGTGTTTATATATATTTTTTACTTAGTTTCTCATACACAATCTGCATTTTCCTCTGTTGGCGGTGGAGTTGGTCGAGGAGAGGATTCGGTTTGGTGTTCAGTACTGCTTAGATCGAACGAAAGTCGCTTCTTGTTAGATGCGTTGCAGCGGTTGCTTTTGAGACTTTTTCGAGCGGTGAATCTTCCGTTGTGCATAGTGCGCCGCCTTTGACCTTTGTCGTCACAGTTCCGGAGTACTGCGTGTAATTGCTTCCACTTGCCTCTGTAATGCATATATCTGAAACGAAGGCTTCGACGGTATCTTCTAGTAGATGACTCATGCGCTGAGATATTGCAGTGATTCAAGGTAGGTGCTGCAAGACTCCTATTTCTTAAACTTCTTTTAATGCAGCCTTGAGAGATCTTGCCGCGTGCCTCCCACTTGTCTGCATCCCAGGTGTCACATTTTGGTCTCAGTGAAATTGGAGAGGAGTTACCGTTGTCTTCGAGGTCGACACGCTTGTGTCAGTGGAGTTGATTTGATATTAGTGGACTGCGTTCTAGTGAAATTTAAGTATTGTAGAGTAGGCTGGTTAGAAGCATTATGTGGATCTTGTCCTTGGGGTTTGTTATTGTTTTCGTGACTGTTTTTTTTAAAATCGATTCGGGGTGTAGTTGAGAATTCTCTTTGCTTCTTCCAGCGGTGGTCCAACCATGCCTTTGTTTTTGTTCCCAGGCGTCCACTGTACTACGACTTATCGTTTTAATCGTTATCGTATTCCGTCACTCTTCCTCTACGACTTATCACACTTTCGAGGTGCTGGATTGTGAATTTCTCTTTGCTTGCTCTCTACATTTTCGTGTAGTTGCTTTTGTTGTTAGAACCTGTAGGTCAGTGTTGTCATGTGGACAGCAAGACGTGTCGCCCATGTTTTGACGCCGCATTTGAGGCTTTCTGCTTTCCTCTGACTTCAGTGACTTCACTCTTTCATCTTGTATGTTCGTAGTTGTGTGTAGTCTCAAAGGCAGTATATTATGAATTCCTCTTTTAGGCAATGTGCATTTTGCCTGCTTGGTGAGGTTCTGAAGGACTTGTTGGTCGTTGATTGGTTGCTGATCTGGAATATGTGCTACCAAGATTGGAGAACAAGGCTGTCTGCTCTGTTTCCTAGTCTAACCTTGTAACTTCCGTCACAGGATCATGGAGTCTTCGGGAGAGGTGATTAAAGAGCCTATACCTTCGCGGCTGGCTTCCGGCAAGGAACCCGGGCGTTCGGTCAAGAGGAAGAGGGCAGTCTCTGAATCTGAACAGGGCCACAAGCGCTCTCATGGTGCGAGCGGGGTGAATTCTAGCTCTCGAACGCCATCCAAATCCAAGTGCATCAAAGATGCTGGTGCTGTCAACAGTATCGCTGGGAAACGAAAGAGGTCGACCACGGTTGAGGAAGACCCAGAAATGGACTCCGAGCATGTTATGAATGCAGCCCAAGCGCTCTTCGACCTTTTTGCCGGTGCCGGAACTTTTAAAAATGATGCTACCGACAGCAAATCTGGTGAAGGTAAGGCCGATGGTGTGAAATGGGCAGGGAAGAAGAATAGATCTAGCAGAAGCAGCAAAAGACCAGACGACTCCTTCAAGTTGAGTTCGAGTTCCACCACAAGTGCTACCGTGACCGACATCCCCGAAGTGTTGGACTCCTCTGCTTCACATAATCACCATGTAGTTGCATCCCATCCCCATGCCTCCCAGACTGGTGCCCAAACTGTGAACCATGAAGAAGACTCTGAGGCTGACGCAGATGCCAAAAGCACGGACATGAGCCCATGCGGTCTTGGTTTTGACAGAGGCCATCGCTTGCTATCGCAGTCGAGTGTAGAGTCTACTCTTCTCGACTCACGAGCCGAGAGTCCTAGCTCCCCTCTCCGCGTGCTAAGGCCAGAAGCTGATCTTATTCCGAAGGTGGAAGAGGAGCTCATGTTGCAGTTCGGGTTCCAGAGAAACCCCCCACTGCGGCCTGTGACCAAGCCATCAATATTTTGGAAGCTCAAGGGTGAGGAGAATTGCATCGTTGAGGTGGATGAGTCGAAGGATGTGAAGCTTGCACTAAAGCAAGCGCAGCGTCGGAAGCCACGAGCTCCGAACGTTAAAGGGCAGTCACCGATGTTACAAGGAGATGTCTTGGATGTGCCCCTAGCTTCTTCCGGAATTGTTCTGAAAGAATTTATTGAAGAAAACAAGTTCCAAGTTCCTGTTACCTTGAATCTGTTTGAATCAGTCAAGGAAGAAATCGGAAGAGCGAAATTGGGGGGCAGAGAGCTTTATCAGACGGGCTCGTCCACGCAAGGCAGACTTAGGAGTGCTCTGAGTGAGGTATGTCTCTTAGTGAGATATAGGAATCTTTCTCCCGTATGTTTTCAACCATATGTCATTTTGAGGGGAAAATGTTTCCTTAGTTGGAGGATGGTCGATAATTGTCCTTTAAAGATTTGTTTTGTTAGGTATGAGCTCTGTATTGATGTGAATAGTACTTTGATGATCTACTGTAGGCTGAGAAGGAGGCTCGTAGACTTCGTCGTGTTCAAGCCAATCGTGAGTCTGCTCGTCAAACCATCCGGAGAAAGCAGGTTCTGTGCGAGGATTTAGCTCGCAAGGCTAGGGAGCTCCAGGCCGAAAAGGATAATTTAAAGCTGGTATGTTTCATCGTAAGGGTTACTGCATATATATTTTTGTTCTGTGATTCATTGTTGAATACATCTGTACGAGTTGTAATATCTGTTAAGAATTATTTTTGCGATGTCAAGTAGCACATGTAGGAGAATGTTTTCCGTGTAATCCTTTGCTTATGGCTGCATCTTGTGATTCTTTTGAAAAACAATTCGTGTTTTGGTCTTGGAACATGGAATACTAAAGAAAACTTATGGTGTGCAGACCCTGGAGCAAAAAGTCAAAGAATTAAAAAGACATCAAGAAATCAATAGGCATTTGAAAGAACAGGTATGGTTCATTTTACACGTAGTCATTCATCAGATATAGTTACATGATCGCTCAAGTTTTACATTTTTTTGATGTGGATGTGGTTCTTCATATGGATTTCGATACGGATATTGATCCGCTCTTTGATGTGCAGATTCCCTTACAGGCAGAAAGTTTAGATGCACCAGTTTCGTCTTCCAAAGGGAGTGCGACGGCATCACCAGCCCCTGCAACTGGTCCAGTGGGAGGAATACCTATGCTACCTTACTGGTGGGCATTTGCATTAGCCCAATCTGTCGGAGCCACTCAGTCCTCTGGAACGCCTCAGATGCCCGGGGGTGCAGTGATGCCACCTGATTTCAACGCAGTTTTTGCTGCCACTGTAGCAGCGTTCAACAATGGAGCTGCAATGAACCCGAACATGTGGATGAACCTGGTGGCGAATATGTCCAAGGGACAAGCCCCAGGAATTGTCGCAGCACCTGATCAGCAACCATCCTTGGCTCATTCTGCAGCCAGGCCCGCAGGTACTCCGGAATTACCACAGAAGCCTTCTGCTTCAATGTCTGGTGGCACTGACAGATCCCAAGGTTTGGGAATGTCACCTATGACCAAGAATTACGTCTCTGCTTCACCTATGAAGGGTGTTGCAAACGCGGATCCAGTCGTCGCGTTGTCTGGATCTTCGCCCCAAACGAGTAGGAAAATATCAGTAGGATTGCCGAGCATGCCCAGCTCTCACCAATCTAGAGGGAAGTATCAGGTGGCAAGGTTGCGAACTCCTGCATCGCATTCATTGCAAAGAACAGGCTCGGGCATGACACAGTATCATGTTGCTGGAGACGGCACGGTTAGTACATCAATAACATTGTCTTTGGGTCTGGGTTCTCATCAATTACATCATCCGGGGCGAACGGAACAGATGAGGAAGCCAGGTAATTTGAAATTTTTCCCCACTATTGGAAATGGTGTTAAAGGCTTCCTTGGCCCTCGTGTGGGAGCCTTCCAGTCGGAAGCAGCGGCCAAGGCCACAGAAGCTCGCAGGCGTCGCCGAGAGCTCAAACGGACTAAGAGCCTGCAAAGTCAGCTTCAGCACGATAAGAAGCTTGTCTCGGCTATATCCTTGTAACCTAAGAACCCTTTTTTTCCCTTTTTTTTCCTTCATTCCATCCCCTTTTTTAGTAGATTTTTTTTCTAGGGCTTTACAAAAGGTTTTTTTTCGTCCTGATCCTGTATTCTACTGATTCATGTGGGGACTTCATTTAGATTCAGAAAGCATTCTTTTGACGGTACATGAACCAGTTCTTAATCAAACACCTTGATATACATGAGCATCATGGCTCAGTTTTAAAGATTCGGTGCACATTATGCACTAGGGGGGTTATGGTCAGCCAGCTCGGCGACTCTTATGTGACTACAGAGAGTTGAGTCTCAGACGTCATTGACATGGACACATTACAATATTGATCGTTATCCCTCACTACAGAATGAAGGATATGTATACAGTTTTTTCAAATGTAATCAGATGACATACGGAATCATCCGTCTACAGAATTTGCGGTCTTCTGGTAACAATAGATGCTGTTTCTGTCTCTCTTGTGCTTTCTTGTATGCATAATCTCTCATGGAAAATGGCAAGCTTGGAGGGCTGGGGTCATTGTTCGATTGAACGTTTGAAGGTTTGATATTTGATTTTGGTGGTCAATGTCTGGAAGGTAGGTGGTTTGATATAGCCTATCTATTTTTGCTGCTTGGTGAAATCATGCACTACTTCGTAATATCTCTTCTGTCTGTTTTCAGTACTCCGTGAGTGAGTCTATATATGTATGTCTTATTTTAAAAGTTCTCGCTGCTGCCCAACATTAAACACTCAATATAAGCACTCTACAATAGAGCTGAAGTAGCAAGCCAGACTGATGTAGTAAGATGATGTGTAAAATGTCCAGGTCTAGTCAACACAAGTCACACAATGGGGAAAATGGCAGGCCACAAAACTCTCAAACTTGTTCAAAGTAGCACTATTCATGCCTAAATAGGATTTATTGCAGATCTCGGGCTCATCTGTAGTGCTAAGCGGTTGTATTCTTAATGTTAATTGTATATAGAATGAATATACTGTTCAAAAAAATTGTAATGATTTTCTCCTTTCCAGAATCGAAATGAAATCATCATTTATTTTTAGCAAGTAAAATCTCACACAACCAATGCAGAGTGCAATGAAGGATATATATTTGCTGATAAAAATTATCAATTCTCCATATTGTCACTAATGATTACAAATATTATTTTAGCTTCAATTCATACATTTGTGTTTAGAAAAAAAAAATGTTGATTAGAATCCTTTCAAAAACTTAAAGAAATTTTGAATTCTGAAGCACTTTATAAACTTTGGAAAAAATAGACGATTGGCTAATTGTATTTCAAACAAACAAACAAGTGCAAAATTCATATTAGAATAATTATTAAATTTCAAAAACTATAAATCAATGGACAAAAAAAAATATTATTAGATTATAATAATAATTATAAATATGCAAATCAAAACACATAAAATAAATGGCTTTAATTTTATTGTTATAACTATATGTACACACAATAAATTTATTTCTAATTTTCTTTGGCTCTTTATTTAAATAAAAATATAAAAACATTTCTTGAGGTATATTTTGTAAATTATATTTTTACATTCATACATGCAATAAACTTTTAGAATACACTTATAATGGACATTGAATAAGAAGATTTTAAGAAGATTTTAAGAATATTCTATTAGATTCTAGAAGGTTCTAAAAGATTCTAAAAAGATTTTAGAATATTCTAAATATTTTAGATTATTTTTAGAATATTCTAATAGATTTTAAAAAGTTCTAAGAGAATTAAAGAAGTTCTTTGAAAAGCTTCTTAAAGTTGCTTCATATTTAAGCAACATGGAAACTTCTTAAGAAGCTTCTTAATATCTAGTATACATTGTAAGTCTTGACAATATATCTCTTGAAGTTCTAATTCACCTTTTTTAGTGTTGATCTTATATTCATTTAGTTCAAATAAGTTTATATCAGCTTTCTTATTAAAACTCTTCCATTCAACTTCTTATTTGGTCTCTTATATAGTACATTTGTGACAGTTTGTCGAGACTTCCTTCTTATCAATATTAGAATTTGATCCTTCTTGATACTGAGTAGATTATCCTTCTTGTTGAAGGCATTTAAGTGCTTTAGAGGTTGCAAAGTACCCTCCTCTAAATTCGTATTGTTCAAAAACTCATTTTTTCTCTTTCAAGATGACTAAAAGTGAAGATAGTATAGTTGAATCTCTTGAGTCCAAGTTAGATATTATTATGAATACACTCAATGCTTTAGCTTATAGAATTGTTGAAATTGACGGATTTTTTATAAGATTTTGTAGTAATGCAAGACCTAGAGCATGTTAGCTTGTGATGCAAGCACTTTTTCAAGCTTCTACATCCAAGGAGGCAATGATACATGTACATGAACAAGAAAATTTAACTATTCAACAATATAAGGAGCCTTGAATAAGTCTTCTAAAAAAGTTTGATGGCACATGCTCAAAGTTTTGAAGGTTAACCAAATTTGATTGATAATTTTTTTACAACTTGAGTGCTATCCAACAAATG
This sequence comes from Physcomitrium patens, assembly GCF_059467195.1. Classification (NCBI taxonomy): domain Eukaryota; kingdom Viridiplantae; phylum Streptophyta; class Bryopsida; order Funariales; family Funariaceae; genus Physcomitrium; species Physcomitrium patens. The sequence continues at coordinate 8,452,878 of NC_143426.1, forward strand.
AGTCATGACTTGGTTTAGTTGAAATCTTAGTCACATGACAAGTATTATCTAGGTTTGTTCTTTTATTTGAGAACAAATCTCTAATCTTAAGCAATTTTGAAGCTTTTTTAGAAGCATTTACAAAGGTATTTGGAGAACATGACAAGGCTCAATGGACGACAACAAAGACTTATTCATTACTTTAAGAGTCACGTTTTGCATCAATTTATACATTTGATTTTAGGCAATTGGCTTTTGATATCAATTGAGATGAGTCAATTCTATTAGAGATTAAGAAATGATGTGAAAGACCTATTATTATCATTACTTGATCTTAAAACACTCAATAAAGTTATCAATCAAGTTTTTAAATGTGATAATTGATTATTTCAATGTTGTCAAGATTAGTGCTGATGGACTTTGACAAATCAATGCATTGAAAATTTGTACTCTGTTGCTTCATTAGATATATTACTTCCATACTCTAAAGTTAAGGATATACAAATTGATGCAATATAGTTCAAACCTCTTACAATAGAAGAGAAGAAGTATCGATTTGAATAAGGCTTATGCTTATATTATAGTCAAGAAGGCCACAAATCTAGGAACTCCTCAAAGAAACAATATATAAGTAGGATTAGAAGTGTGATCATTGATAAAAACGACGAGGCCTAGCCATAACAAGGATTGTACAATTAGACATTGTAACACCTCAAATTCATCAAGGTCCTTCTCTCTTTGCCCAACTTGCTTCTTATTTTATTATATCTTTATTTTTTGGCCTACAAAGACTTCAAACAAATGCCTTATTAGATTTAAGAGCATTTACTTGTTTTTTAGATGAAGAATTTTCCAAACTTCATAAAATTTCTTTAGTACAAAAGTCAAAACTTATACATGTAGAAGTAATAGATGGTTGAATTTTATATTTAGGCAATATTACTCATGAGACCATATTTCTAGAAATATCATTTAAGGGCCATTGTAGCAAAATAATATTATTAGAATCTTGTTTAATCCTATCATTCTACAACTTTTGTGGTTAGAGAAATATAATTCATCTATAGATTGGAGATTTCATAAGATTGAATTTCCTGTAAAATTCCTTGAAGCAAAACCTATGAAGAAGTCATCAATAACCAAACTTTTATTTTTAGAAGAAAGAATTTTTATGAAGACAATAAAGAAAGAAATGCAATTTGTTATTTATGGAGCTCTAGCTCATGTCAAGGATACAAACTAAAAGAAGATGCATAAATTCATAGAATCTATCTAAAAAAAAAAGTGACAAAATAGAAGAAAGTATGTATATTCAAGGAAGAACTGGAATGGCTATTATCAAAGACTAGAAAACATAAGACTCTTAAAATTAGACTAAAATCAAAAAAAGAGTTGACAACAGTGACGAAGGCGTCACTCTTGCCTCTATATATACTACTTAACTAAAACATATGTAGCGACATGCTATAAGACCTCTAATATGCATCCAACTTATAAGACAAATGTCTAATTTGCAAGGCAAGTTTGCTAGGTGTATGCCATATGTCCAACTTGTACTACAAGTGGTCAGCATGTCAACATGTGGCTTCCTTGTTGGCCAAGTTTTCAACCTATCAATCACCTATAGACATGTATAAAAGCAAAGTAGTGTCTATAAAGCTTCTAAGAAGCTTGACATAAGTTATTATCATATTTATTTACTTTGACTTACTTCTATATATTTTTATTATCTAGATAATTATTAGGATACATATGTATATCCATGACAGATAGTCCAACTTGTCACAAGAACAAGTAGTCTTCATGTAAGTGTAAAATTTACTCCTTAACCCAATTACAAGCTAGCCTCAATTAAGAGTTGTTTATAATAGGTGATGTGAAATAAAAATAGCAAGAATAAAAACAAAAAAAGTAAAATATAAAAATGAGTGAACCAAAATCAATCAAGCAATTGTACAATACAAAACCAATCATAGTATGTTCACTGAGTTTTTATTTGATAAAAAGTAAAAAATAAAAGTAAAAAATATATTTTTAAAAGTTTTTTTTTTTTTTTTTTTTTTTTTTTTTTTTATCTTTCCAATGGTATAAAAAATATATAAATCCGAATTATTATGAGTAACAAGTAAATGAATGAAAAGTTAAGTAAATAATTTTACCTCAAGGGTAATTTGCTCAAGAAATCAAGACTTCAAGCCTCACCAAGGCTCACAAGTAATGTATATAGGTTGTCTAAAGAAGCTGTAAGGCCTTAGTCTTATCTTCCTATCTATATCCAAGGTGCTACAATCCATATGGAATTTGTATACCTTTCTTCCTATAAGGACTAGACTAGCTGTTGGTCCTCCTATTTTCTACTAGTAAAACTCATTTTTTTTGCATTTCAACTTTACCATGGTATTTAAAAATATCCTATTAGCCTAAGAACCTTGTATGACCTTTGAATCTTACTTCATTTCTTCATAACGGCTCCCAAGGTGGTAAAACTTATTTTTATCAAAGTTTTGGAAATTATTTTAAAAATTCCTATAATGGTTCTATAATACTAATATCAATTTAAGAATATAATTTCATATCTTGATGATTTTTATAGTAATAAAATCAATTTATATCTACTATAAATCCTACTTTTTATATAAATAATTAAAAAGATATGAGGTTCTTTCTCATGCTTCTTTTAACTACTAACTAACATTTATAGTTTTTATTTTTTATAAATGATATGTATATATAGAAGGCCAATATAAATATTTACCTTAGTAAATATTCCTCAATACTCAATAATAAATAAAAAATACTAAACCAAGTAAGATAATTGCCTCTAAGACTTATTAAGATTCCATTTCTTCTCCATTAATACTATTCTCCTTTATTTAACATCTTTTAAGCACATTTTTACCTAAAAATTGTAATTTTTTCACTCTACATACATTCTTATGTCCTAAAACAAGTAGTGAGTTAATTTGATGATTCATTCCTAGTATTGCAATGAAATAACCATACTTTATCATCTATATTGAATTGTGATTGTTTCTTGTAATAAGCATCTGCATTAATTTTTTGTTGTTCTTGAAGTCCCAATAATTGTGCCTTCATTGTTGCATGTAGCTTTGACAAAAGTTTTGCAAAATCTTTTATTGCAGGATTATCAATTTTTGAAAAATCAAAAGTATAAAGTCATGGATGATAACAATAATTGGCAAAAAAAAGATGTTTGTTGAGTAGAAGAATGTACCAAATTATTGTATGCAAACTTTGCCAATGATAAAAGAATTGTCTAATTATCTTAATAATAATTGATTGTACACTTCAAATAATGCTCCAAAACTTGATTCGCCCATTCTCTTTGCCTATGAGTTTGAAGATGAAAAGCCAAAGAAAGCTTTATATCTATCTTTAAAATCTTAAAAAATATTCTCTAAAATCTTGATATAAATTAAATCTTCCTATTTAATATAATGACTTTAGATAATTTGTGATAGTAATAGATGTTGTTAAGAAAAAGCTTAACTATTTTTTGACTTATGATAGATTTTGTACATCATATAAAATATGCCATCTTGGTAAAACAATCTACTACTATGAATATAAAATCATACAAACGTGAAACTGAAAGATCCATAATAAAATCCATAGAAATAGAAGACCATAGTTGTTTTAAAATAGGTAATAACTAAAGAAGTCCATAAGATCAATGGCGAGGAGTTTTGAATCTTGTAAAAATATCTCATGATTGTACAAAGACTTTGAGTGCCTTCTATACTTGAAGCCACCAAAAACATTTCAATATTAGCTTCAAAATCTCATTGTATCCAAAATATTCAGTTGTTAGAAAGTCATGGCGAGTTTGAAGAACACGTAATCATGCACTATCTTTATAATATATAATTGTCTCTTAAAATAGAATAGATTGTTCTTGAACTTGAACTTACAAGTATTATGAGACTTAAAAGAATCATTCTTGATATCATGGACAAGAAGATCAGAAGACATACTTAATTGAATCATTAAATCAATAGTCAACACGATATAAAATTGGTGTAAAAATAAACTCTTTTTTTAAAGCATCAAATAATTCTTTTACTTCTTTGCTTCACTCAAGTTTATCTTTAAAAGTCAAATGTATAAGTAGAGTTACAACTTGAGAAAAATTCTTAATAAAGATTTAATAGTAATCGATAAAACTCAAAATACATTCCATATCTCTTATTGTTCTTAAAATCTTTCAATTTATGATAGTCTGGACCTTCTTTGGATCCATCATTAGCCTTTTGTTAGAAATGATGTATTCTAGGAAGTCAACTTGAATAGTGTAGAATACATACTTTCTAACTTTATATATAATTCTACATCTTTAAGTTTTTATAATACACAAAAAATATGAATTTTATGCTCTTTTATATTCTTAAAATAGATTAAGATGTCATCTCAATAACAAACAAAAAAATCATCAAAAAAAATAACAAAAGACATTGTTCATTAGATGTAAAAAAATAACTGGTGCATTTGTGAGTCTAAAAGGCATGACATTATAATCAAAATGCCCACACCTGGTTTGAAATATATTTTTCGATTCATCTCCTTCTTTAATATGTATCAAATTATATGCTCTTTGTAGATCTATTTTTGTATGGATCTTTGCTTAATTCAATTGATCAAGAAGTCATAAAATCAAAGATAGAGGATACCTATTCTTGATGGTGATCTTGTTGAATCCTCAATAGTCTACATACATCTAAAAAAGATCCATCTTTTTTCTTCATAAGTAAGATAGGAGCCTTGGTTGGAGATTTAGAATGACATATAAAATTTTTAGCTAAGTTTTCATCAATGTATTCTTTAAGTGCAACTAATTCGTTTTATGATAGGCTATAGATTGGTACAAATGGTAGTTGAGCTCCTTTATAAATAATAATGGAACAATCATAAGGACAATGCTTTGGAAGAATATATGTGTTCTTCTTTTCAAAAATATCTTGAAAATCTTAATATTAGCTACAAACACCACTTAATATTTTTTTGCCATTAAAAATGGGCATGTCATATAAAATAAAAGAAAAATTTTGTTTTACAGCACGTATAGAAGCTCTTGTACCTACTAGTAAGGATTTTGATGTAATAGACTTATGTATTTTTACTTGACAAACAAGATTTCTGATTAAACTATTAGAAAAATTAAGATTATAAGAAATCCAATCTATCTAAAGATTATACTTTTTTAATCATGATAATTCTAAAATAATTAAATTAGATGAAGATCTTATTATAATAAATATTATTATACTATTATGATCTCTTTTTTTCTACATCTAAAAGCACAATCTCTTGCGTGATATCTCCAAAAGATAGCAAACATTCATCTATGACTTTTATATGTACATCTATAGTTTTTTTGACTAATGATATTTCTTATTTTTTAAAAAAATCTTTATCTATAAAATAGATTGAGGCTCTTGAATCTAACAAAGCTAAGACTTTGTGATTTTTTTGGTCATAAATAAACTTCTATTGTAAAACAAGGTGAGGGATCTTAGGAGAAAATAAGACCTTTACTAGGAGTTACATCAGATTCCTATTACATGGTCTCTATTGTAGTTGGAGAAACTCATTTTTTGACACATTGTCTTCTTTAGCAACCATGCTTCTCATTTTATAGTTGTGTTGTTTCTTTGGATAATGTTGAGTAGTATGTTTAATTTTTCCATAATATAAACATAAATCTTTTTAATGTAATCAAGTCTTTTCTTGCTGTGTAAAGGATTTAAAATGTATTATATCAATTTAGATTGATTTTGGTCTTGATAAATAAGTTTTCAAAAAACTTGAGAGCTACCATCATTATTTGACTTGTTCCTCTCTAATCAAATCTTTGTTCTTGACATCTTTTAAATAATTGATTTTCGCATGCAATGGCTTGAGCAATAAATTATTCTAAAAATTTTTCTTTTGATATTGTCAATAACAAATCTTTGACATTATCCTTCAACTTATATCAAAATTTATTGATAAGGGCTTTTTCATTCCAATCTATGTTACAAGCAATATTTTAAAATTTAGTAGCATATATGGTAATTGATCGTGATCCTTACTATAATGTTAAGAGTTTGGTGTCTATTTTTCTTTCTCGATCTCTTTCTCCAAATGTGACAGTAAATACTTCTAGGAATGAATTCAAATCATAAAAGAGATGTGAATCTTTTTCCATCAAAGGTGCAAATCAAGAGAAAGTACTTTTTGATAGAAGTAAGCTTATGAATCTAACTTGAATAAATCTATTTTTATATTAAAAGAAATATAATCTTAGATAGATCTTGACTATTTACATAAATCTTTAAAATTTTGATCTTATTCCATCAAAATTCTTAAGCATACTAATCCTTGTGCTTATCATACTTATAGAAGCAAAACTCTTTGGATTTGGTTATGAAGTCGATCTATTTGCTTTCTTCAAGTGCTTAACTTCTTGTTACAGACTCTGAACTTCTTCTATAGGCATAGAAATAGTACCTTCATGATTCACATTGAAAATATGTGAGATTTCTACTCTTGAAGTATTGACAAGCTCATGAAGATCTGCAATAGTTGTAAATCTATTCTCACTTTCATTGAGAGTAGCATCTATAATTTTTTCTTCTATAGACAATTCAAATAAATTCAAAAATAAAATTAGAGAAAGTTAATTTATAACCTCTAATGTCAAATAAAAATTTCTACAAAAATAATTAATCCACTCTCTTTTAGAAAAAAATCAATGTTAGAAAATAAGATTGTTTGTTTAAAATTGGATAATTTGCAACCTTCAAAATATAACAATAGAAGTAAAAAAATCCACTCAATTCTAAAATAGGACAAAAATATTAAAATAATACTTTTATCAAATTATCAAGGACATGGATCTTAAAAAACTAAAAGATCAAGACACTCTTATGTTACTTGAAAAGATTAGATAATCATTGAAAGGTGATATAATATTGAATTAGAATGGCTATTGCCAAAAATAAGAAGAATAAGGATTAGAAAGGCATTGACAAGAATGAAAAAGGCTTTACTATTGCCTCTATATATACTCTTAACTAGGAGCTATGTGGCAATATCATATTAGACTTTTAAAACATGTTGACTTTACAAGATATTTATTTTAACTTGAAACACAAGTTTTTTATATTTGCATCACATAGTTGGCTTATTTTGTAAGCTATCAACACGTGGTTAACTTGTTGATTAAGTTTCTAACCTACTAATCAACTACAAACATATGTAAAGTCAAAGCGGTATTTATGAAGCTTCTAAAAAGTTTTTTTACAAGGTATTGTGAAATTAATTTATTTTAATTTATTTTTATTTACTTCTATCTAATCATATAGGTATTTATTAGAATATGTATGCATATCCGTGATACTAATGTGATTTTATGTTCTTCAATCTCATCATGATTATCTACTTACAGGAATTTTTAGATTTAATAAAATATTGGACTTTATCTTTTGAGATTTCAAGTGACCTCAAATATCAAAGACTATGAATGATTTTGTCTTCTTGTGTGACATATGTTCAAGATCCAAGAATTTCTAACATTATTCTTAAAGATTTCTATACCCACTACTAATTCTAAAACAAATATGGTCTTTAGTATCAATAGATTTTTTCATTGATCTACCACCATCAGTTATATTTAATGCTATCTAAATTTTTATGAATTAACTTATAAAGATGGTATATTTTTTCCTATGTAAAAAAATAATTTTTAGAAAAGAAAAAACAAGGCTCTTTTTTATAATATATATTGATATCATCGCTTATTTGATGACATTATTTTTTATTAAATACTTCAATTTATTTTAAAGTTTTTGAAATCATTTTTTAAGATATTGAAGGTGGATATCAAACTTTTTTCTACCTTCCACCTTTAAATAGATGGTTAAATAGAAAATATCAATTAAGTTTTGGAATAGTTTTAAATTGTACCATTAACATGAATGGACCTCGTATTTATCTTTAGTAGAATTTACTTATAATAATATCTTTTGTGCTTTGATTCAACAACCACCATTATATTCCAATTATGGTTACCATCCAAAGCTTGATTTTTTAGGTACATCAAAAGATGAAAATCTAGCAGTTGAAGATCTTACAAAAAAATTGGCACAGCTCCAAACAACTTTGAAGATTCATTTATAAGTAGCTCAAGATTCTTTCAAAGCATCTTCAAATGAATTTAGAAATGAATTCCTTGCTTTTCAAGTTGGAGATAAAATATGGCCTCTTTGACAAAATATCAAGACTAATTGGCCTTGCAATAAATTGGACTACCAAAGATTGAGGCCGTTTTGTATTCAAAAGCAAATCAATCTAATGGCTTATTGGTTCGAATTACCTATATCTACGAAGGTACATCCAATGTTTCATGTTCCTTTCTTAAGGACTTATTAAAAATCAATTATTCTAAGAAGAATATAACCATTACTACCTTGCATTGAAATAAGTAATCATGTGGAATATGAAGTAGAAAAGATCCTTAATTCTTAGCAAAGAAGAAACAAATTAGAATATTTTATTCATTGGTGCAGCTACAATATCAATGAGTATATGTGAAAAGTAGTAAAAAATCTAATTAATGCAACATAAAAGATATAGGAATTTCATTGATACTATCTTCAAAAACCAAAACCTATTTTAAGATGACTATTTTATGAAACTACTGCTAGGATATTGTATGTAACAAAGAAAATAAATATGAAACTCATACTTGTTATAAAACTTGTAGTTCGAAGGAAATATTATAGATAACCAATAAGAATATTTTAGGAATATTTTAAAATATTTTATTAGATTTTATAAGATTCTATAAGATTCAAAAAAATTCTTAAAACATTCTAAAAGTTTTTAGATGGTTTTAGAATATTCTAACAGATTTTAAAAAGTTCTAAGAGGATTAAAGAAGTTGTCTAAGGAGCTTTTTAAGATTGCTTCATCTTCAAGCTATATGGAAATTTCTTGAAAAGCTTTTTAATAGCTAAGTATATATATTGGAGTTAAGGCTGAAGGGATTGTCAATCTTAACAACATATCTTTTAGAGCTTGAGCTCACCTTCCTTGATATTGATCTTATACTTATTTGATTTAATTAAGTTTTTATTAGTTTTCTTGTTAAAACTCTTCCATTTAACTTCTTGTTTGATCTCCTATATAATGTATCTATGACAATACCTATAAATATAAATTTTATTTCTAGGACTATGGTCTTTTGAAAGATATTTGTATAATATATAGATATTACTTACTAATATGTGTTTATAGGTGTATTTATAAATACTATAAATATAATGAATATATTATTTTTAAAATATATATAAAAATTATTTTATATAACTTATAAAAATACATACATAATTAATATGCACACCATTTTTTAATATAGTGAATTATAATATCAAAACATAAAAAATTTTGATTACAAATGTCTTAATAAGTTTGCCTAATGAGATTAAAAAAATAAAATTATTGACATACAAAACTAACTTATTGTTATTCACATTCTTGATCCAAACAACTTTAGTAGTGTCATTAAATCATTATAAATAACCAATAAATTTGTATGATTAAATTATTCTAGCACTAATATAAGAATATTAGTTCAACTAAAAAAATTCAATACTGCATTTAATTTAATTTAATTTAATTTTTTTGTAAATATGGACATTTATAATACTTGTATTTTTTAAGCAAAAATGTATTATTAATTATACCAACATTATAATTTCTACAAAAAAGTATAATATTTGTGATAGTTTTGAATAAATTTTAGAAGAATCTCAAAATAACCACTTAAATAAATTATATTTAGTAATATTTTATACATTCTTTATTCTTAATTCAAGACTTTTAAAGGTATCAACCTTTCTATTTACAACTATAGTAATATCTATTTATTTGTTAAATAAATAGTATAATATTTTATATTTTTTTATTTGTTAATAAATCACAATTGAGTGATGTATGATTATCTACCAACTTTGTTTTTTTACATCCATTAAGATTCTCCAACAACGTAATCAAGAAATTATAAGATGTTTGTAAATTTACATATTTTAATGTTGACATGCTTTTGTTTATTATATAAAATATCTAAGGAACAATGAACCAATAGGATAAGCCATAGGATACAAATTTGATCTTTGATTGGCTACATCTTTCATTATTTTTATGAAAAGCAAAACAAAATTTGAGTTATGCAACAATTCACATGGTCTTAATAAAACCAAGTTTACAAATGCATAGGGCCTTAATAGCACATATAATTTACTTCTACCTCAAAAAAAGATATCATATTGGCTTTAGACTTAATTATCATTGTTTTTATCAAAAGTTTTCTACTAACCTTGAGCAACTTTTTTTTTACTCATTCTTTATTAGTGCATTGATTGTATCAAAAGTTTATGCAAGAAACACAATCTCAAAGCACAATCTTGTGCAATGGTGAGATTACATCATGCTCTCATTGGTGTAGTTTCTTTTTTGTTTGTTACTTGAGCTTAGATTATCAGCATTCTCTAGGCGCCCATAAGCACTAACCGCTCTACTATGAACAGCTAATAATTATTATGAACAATAGTGTCCAAGATTGAAGAGAAATTCTTTGGCTTAAACACCTTGGATTTGTAAGTATATTCCTAAATCATTTGAAAGAATGCAACAATGTTACAGACATAGCATGTCTTAAGCATGGCTTACTGCTAATCAAGGTTGAAATTCACCTTTTGCATGATTGTTCAATTCTTGATTTTGATTGTGATTGTCAAGACCTTAACCGATGAGATGCTTTCAATAGTCTTTGTTGTATGAATTTGACTCTCCGTGTTGACCTTGCCGTCTGTAAAATGTGAGTGAATGTTTGCGGAGGATGGTGATGTGGTGTTAATTGTTGCCTGAGTTTGGATTTGTGTCGCTTGCGCAATCAAATCATGTCCACACAGTTGTGGATGGAGACAATTTGACCAAATAGTGGGCTGGGATGAGTTATTTTGCTCAATAATTTGGATAACATGGTAAATTCTGCCGTGGCAACCGTTTGCTCATGTTGCTCAGCACACTGCCTATGCGTCCTCTTTTGATAAGTCATGTGTCGTCTTCATCTTTTTTTTAACATGAAATGTCGAAAGATTGTGTACGACTTCCAACAAGAATTTGGCTCAACACAACAAACTAACAACCGGGCTAGACTTTGTATTTCCTACCCCATGGCTACAGTGTGTACATCATCAACCAGCCAACAGTAGGACGCTCTGATTGGTTACCTGGTGAGTTGCTCTCGCAATGGTTCACTGCGGCTGCTGGTTACAATTTAATACCTTGGGGACCTCCATTTTAATCTTTCAATGAGCTTCTGTCAAGACCTTTCAATGGCTAGCCAAATATGGGCTCCACAGCGTTGTTCTTTCCAGAAGAAAAGGTAGGAAAATTCATGAAGCAACACTCTATTCCTTGGATATTTGTGGTAAATTTTGGACATCTTCTTCATTCATTCCATCACTTGCTAAACCTTTGTGAAGCGGTTTTGCCTGATTTTCGAATCGTCGAGCAAGTATTTGCAAACGCATTTAAGTGCTACATCAAACATGGTCCAAGATCATGGAGGTCTCAAGGTTCAGCAATGCCAAGGTGAGTAGCCTTTCAACTCTGCTATCAAGGTAAGCAACCTCTCAACACTGCTATCAAGGTGAGCAGCCTCTCAACGTTGTTAGCAAGATGAATCGACTGCTCAGATAATCACAACCATCCAACCATATTTGCAACAGAGTTCATATTGAAATAATAACAGGACAGGCAAGAGCTGGAGCAAGAAGAAGCACATTCAAATCATAGACATGAAATACAAGATCACCTGCTTCTGCATACAAGAATTTTGCACTGAGGGGGAGTTGTGTAAGAAAATAGAGAAATAGTAAAAAACTTTGGAATCACTTTTTCCAAGATGAATAAAAGGATATGCTGGAAGTCGATCATAAATTCCAAATTCCTAAACAACGCCAAGATTCAGGCACTGTTAAAAGTAAGAGAAAATGATCAATAGTCGAAATATTGAATCTTTCTAAAATCAGCATCTAAAATTGTAAGCAAATAAGGCAGACTGCTCAACATTCTCTTTAACAATTCGCAACTAGTAATGACCAAGTCAAATGCACCAAAACCATCATTTAGAACGTACATCCTCGACAACCATCGTATCGAATCACACCATGGATATTTCCTACTGACTTCTCGACGAAAAAACTTTCAACACTAATAAGAATCATTGCAAAACATCGCATGAACGATGCATACATAACCGCCGCGTGCTTATAAAACTTCATCACTGCTACAATGACTCTTCATGATTAACTAGAAAAAAGAAAGCAATTAATTTAATACAGATTTCAACCAAACATACCATGCAATAAAAACAAAACACACACGACTATGTTGGGAGAGCGAATATCTAAGCTGACTTAAACAGTAACTATCAAATTACCACCAATGAGCTAATGTCATCAAGATCCTTTCATCAGATCTGATCACCACAACAACAACTACAAAAACAACCAACAACTGCTGGTGCAATCATCCCCTCCCCGCCTCTCTCGTACCTCGGACGACAACCACCTGCCAATACAGATACACGGATCACGGAAACCTTCTGCACGGCCTTTCGAAAACCTTCCCCTCTACCCTCCACCCTGCCCTCCCTTCCCTGCCCTAACACCCATCTCCCTGTGCCCATGCCCCTACATCCCAAGTCCACACACCCACCTACTCCTCCGCCCCACCGTGCAACCACTTTATGCACCACTCCTTCGCTACCACACCACCGCCTCCCTTTCCCCGTCCACGCTCCTTCTCCGTATTGCTGCTCCACGCCTGCTCCTCCGCCGCCACTGCCACCGCAACATCCCTTCTGCACACCCCCTCGCCCTGCCCGTCTGCTCCCTCGCCAACCAAGCACGCGGAAAAAATCTACACCCCCATGCCTCCAGGGTGCTCCTGCCCTCTATACGGGCTGTGTGCACACAACGACTACCCTACCATCTCACCACCTGCGTCAGCACTCCACGAAAGGAAGAACGCCCCCCGCAGCCATGATCCTCTTCTCCAGCTGCACCCACCACCCCACGCTCAGAACCCACACCAAACCATTTCTCCCAATCACCCGCCTCACCTGCACACCCCACACACGCCCTCTCGCACCACTTCCTAACCAACCACGCCCCCTCACTCCCCTCACGCTCCACACTTTTCTCTTCCGAGCTCTGTACCTCCAGCATTTTCCGCAGTTTGCTCCGGACGTCGTTGAACTCCTCCTTCACCTTCGCCAGGTGATCCACGCACCTGCACCGCCCAACCCACGTTCTCATTCTCGCGCCACATAACCATGCCGACACTCCTCCTCTCCCGTCACCCATCTCTACCACCATGCCCCACCACCTTCCACCTCGCGCCATTCACGCGCTCACATCCACCCCCACCCAACTCTCCCCCCCTTCTCGCGCACCAAACATCCCCATCCCATGCTCCACCCTCACCCCCATCACTCACCCTTTCTTGTCCTCCGCATCGCAACAATGCCGAAAAGCGACGCACACATTCTTCACCCTTTGCGCACCAATGCTGACACCCACCATGTTCACACCCACGCCCACGGGTTAGCTCAACAGCCACCCACAATCCTACCTCCGTCCCCAAACCTCTCCCTCCTTTCCCCACCCCCTCCACAACACCACATCCACCCACGTCGCATGCCTCCCCCGACACCTCTTCTCCTCTCATCTGCACTCGCAGGACCCTCCGACAAACCACACGCCCCACAATGCGCCAATGCTCAACCCCGACATCCCCTGCTGCTCCCCAAACCTCGCCATCATCCTCGACCTCGCCCCAACCACCCATCTCCCACACCCACTCTGCACCCACCGCTCCACTCGCACCCTTGCCCACCACACCGTGCCTCACCACAAATCGCCACCCATCCCCCGCACAAACCCCGTTCCCTTCCTCAATGCCACACTGCTCAACAATCCCCATCATCCCCGACTTCCTTTCCCTCTTCTCGCACCATCCACTACCCCTGCCTCCCGCACTTCTCCACCGCTTCGTCCTCCATGCACCCGACCTCGACCCTGCTCCGCACACTGCTCCCGGCACTCATACCCTCCGCTCTGCTCTGCTCTGCTCTCCTCTCCTCTCCTCTGCTCACCCACCACTTCGCCGACCTGCTGCGTACCTGGAGCTACTGCCCTTGAATTGATGCACGTGCCCGTCCACCACCTTGAAGTCTACCGGATCCGTCTTCCTGCAACCCCGATTCCCCAACCCCCCGTTAGTACCCCCGCCATCTCCCCGACCACTGCCAACCACCGATCCTCCACATCCATCACCCTTCCCTTCGCTTCCCTTCCCCCCTGCTTTCCACTGCAACCCTAATCTCCCATCCACTGCCCCATCTCCCCGCCCCGATCACCACCCCCACCTACACGTCGTCATCCCATCCCCTACACAACACAATACTTCACCATCCAATACCCTCACCACCACACCCAAGGTCGGACCCCACGTACAGCGATTCCGTCAGATTCTCCAGAAGCTTCTCCGTGTCGTCGAAGAACAACGTCACCACCTCCTCCACGAAGTCTGGACTGCTCTCGTCTTGCAACATCTGCAGCTGGCTGAACTGATCGTCCAAATATCCCTGCTCGCCACACACACACACACACGCCACCACCACCACACCGTCAAACCTCGCCCTCGAATGCCAATGCGTCCCCGACCGCCCACCCACTCAGCCCCGCATCGATCCCACCACGCCCCACGGTGCCTCTCTGCTCCGATCTCACCAACCCCCCCACACCACCATCCCTCCATCACCACTCAACCCTAAACCATCCCACCACCACCACCACCTCGGATCGCGACGCATCGCAGCGAACGCGCCTCGCCCGCGTCCCCAAACCTCCCACGACTAGAAACTACCAAACTGCAACATGTCCACCCAACCATTGTTACCTCCGACAGCATGCCATCCAGCAGCTCCTGGTGTTGATCCAGAAGCTCGTCCACGCTACATTCCCCCTCCTCCTCTTCCTCCTTCACCTTCACCTCCGCCTCCGCCTCCCGCACCTTCACCTGCTCCACAGCCTGCACTGCACTCGCGGGGGCAGCCGCATCGCTCACCTTGCCCACCACCTTGGGCTCCGCCATCACCTGCTTCCTCTCACCCTGGCAACATGTAGCCTGCGCGCATGCTCCGACGCCTGCCAGCTTTCCAAACACAGCAGCAACCTGCCCAGCCGAGCGAGCAAGGCCAGAACCACGAAACCCAATTGTGAAGGCGCAACCGAGAAGATGGTCGACGAATGACAAGCGTCCACCACCCCAGCGCTCGGGGCTCACAACACCGGGTCCCCAAAACCCACAAGTCAGCAGCGGAATCGCATCACGCGCGGGAGAAGAGGCCTACGGTACGAGAAGGTGGGGGCTCGCAGAAGCGCGCAGGCTTTCAGGGCCACGCTCCGTCACCGCGACCGCGACCACGACAAAAACACGGCAGCGCTCCATGAGGGCCACCGGGGCCTGCACCCCTCACTTCTCACTGGCTGCCGCTTCTGCTGCAGCCGCGCGGCTGCGTGGCGCCGTCGCTGGGTTGGGGAATGCCGTGTCACGCAGCCAGACAGACTGGCTTCGGCACCGTTGGCGTGCAGCTGCCCGGGCAGCTCACTTGCCGAGGTACTCCCCTCCATGAACCTGCAAACCAGTGATGAACGTATCGGGTGGAATGGTTTTATGATGAATTATTGATATGCACTGCACTGGAGGAAGAGCTGGGCACCGGATCCCAGCATTGATGGTGCCCTTCCGTGCTGATCCATGTCTGCCAACTCTCCGCTTCTCTCTTCCACTAGATTGCATCCATTAAGGAACTCCCGAGCAAGTTTTCACTTCGAGGATGTTCGTTGAAGATGAAACTCTTTGACTGTATTCTGGTTTTGGTCTGAGTGTTTCACTTTGGGGTTGTTTTCGCCCCTTATTTCCCCCTTTTCCTGTTCGATTCCTACAGTTTGCCATGTCGAAATCTGTAACAAGTTTTCGTAGGGGCCGCCTTGTGATTTACTCCAGCCTGTGTTTTGTTTTGTTTTTTTTTTGTTTTTTGTTTTGTTTTGTTTTTTCTTTTTCTTTTTCGTGCTTGTAACCCGCTCTCGTTGTTTCGGGTTTTGTAAATATTATATACAACGGAAGTTTGTTTAGACGAGATGTGGTGTTCAAATAAGCACCTCCTAGTACACCGGAATTTATGGTTTGGAAGAAGTATACTTTGTAACATAAGACTACCTTCACTCAATACAATGCTTGGAATCCAATGTCTTGAAATCTGCCTTTATTCCTCTCACTTGATAAATTTCACAAAATGTTCAGCATGTTAAAAAGTATTTGTAGATTATATTGCACGACATATGTGAAATGACTATTACAGTTTTGCTTATGTTATGCAATTTCATGATAAAAATTGTTAAGTAAGTAAATGTGATTATTTAATAGTTATTTTGCAAAAGTTATGTGGAATGTTTAGTTACTTCAAGAATACACGTTTTCAGTTTTTTAGCATCACTTCAAAAGTTTTATATATATATATATATATATATAAAATATTATTTAATCAAGATTAGTATCTTATAACAAAGATGGAAATTTTGTATTATGAAATTTGTAAAAGTATAGCATTGAAGTAGAGTACCTAAAATAAAATTTTGTAAGGCCGAAAATAATGTTTTTGTCATATTACAATACACTAATTTTTTTTATTTTTCTATTTTTTTTATTGTTTTTTTTTCTATTTTTTTCCATCAAACTTGGAGGATTGTGTATCTTCTTCTATCATTCATTAGATGATTGTATGTACTTGAAATTATTAAAGAACAAGGACTATGAAGTCACAATACTTAGTATTTGTAAGGTTGTACACAAAGAGAGTATAGAATAAGATGTCTTTTATCTTCAACACCTATTACTCATAGGTTGTGATTGCTGCTATAATAAACAATTTCTATTCTTTGATGAATACATCCATCAAATATTCTATGGAGACTATCCATTGTTATCTTATCTATTAGAGGAATATGCTTTAAGATCATGTGTTTGTTCATCTATCTTATCTTTTGACCTTCTCACATACCAAATGCCAATCCTTTGACTAATAGCAACTTATTTAAACTAATATCTTCTATAATATAACTTTTATTTATTTACTTTAAGAACTTTAACACTCTCACTTTGCTATTAGTCAAATTTTTTCAATCCTAATGTCTTTTTGAATATGTGATGTCTATCCTTTAGTAATGCCTTTGTCTACAAATCAATAAGCATATCTTCCATTGCACAATACTTCATATCAATCACTCTCATTTCAATCTTTTCTCTTATGAAGTAATATTGAATGTTAATGTGTTTGGTCCTTGAATGACACTTTGGATTCTTAGAAAATGCATGACATCCTTGATTGTCACATTCCATTGGAGTTGCTTCTATTTGCACAACTCCGATGTCTTCTAAAAGTTGTCTTAGCCATATTGCCTCCATTGCACTATGACTTGCTGTCATTTACTCTACCTCCTTTATTGACCTTGCAATTGTTTGTTGTCTCTTACAATTCTATGAAATAGCTCCTACTCCAACAAAGAATACATATCCCGTTGTTGACCTTCTATCATTTGCATCTTCATCCCAATTCACATCATTGTAATCATACATATTAATATTATCACCTCCAAGGTACAATTTGAAATACAAAGTGCCTTTTAAGTGCCTCATGATCTTTTTGATGATTGCCCAATGGATTGGTCCAACCTTTGACATGTGTTGGCTCACAACACTCACTACATATACAAGATCCACCCTTGTGCCAACCATTGCATACATAAGTGAATCTACTATTGCCTTGTATGGTCTACCTTGCATTTAACCTTCAACTTCAGCAAACTCTTAATCCATGAGCTTCATCAACTTCAAATTAGCCTCCAAAAATGTATTTGTAACCTTACACTCTTTCATGTTGAATTGTTTCAACATTTCTTTATTATACTTGTTTTGGCCTATTGTAATGGTCTTCTTAGCACAATCTCTCACAAATTCTATTCTTAAACAATAGTAAAGCTCTTTCAAATCACTCATCTCATACTCCTTTTCTAACTTTGCCTTCAACCAATCCATCATCTTCATAGTATTGGTTAAGTTGATTAAATCATTAACATAGAGGATGACAATCAATATGAACTCACTTAATTATATAACATACAAGAAATGATCAGATTCACTCCTTCCAAATCCTTTATTGACAAAGAATATATCAATATGTTGGTGCCATACCCTTAGAAATTGCTTGAGCCTATACAAGACTTTCTTCAACTTACAAACAAGATGTTGTTTGTCTTCTTCTACAAATCCTTAAAGTTACTCCATATAGATGTCTTCTTTTAGATTTTCATTCAAGAAAGTTGTCTTCGCATCCATTTGATGCATTTTTAAGTCCATTTTTGCTCCAATTGCAACAATGATTCTAATAGTGGTGAATTTGGCCATGAGAATAAATATCTCATTGAAATATATACCAACAATTTGTGAATAGCCTTTGGCAACTAATCTAGATTTATATCTCACAACATTACCCATCATATCCCTTTTGGTTCTAACTACCCACTTATAACCAATTAAAGATCGATTTGATGGAAATTGAAACAATTTCCATATTCCATCATCTATAAATGATTTGTAATCTTCTTCCATAGCATTCTCCTACTTCATAGCATCCATGGATTTCATTACATCATACAAACTTAATGGATCAATAAAGACTGCAACATTAGCATATTCTTCACTTATTTGAGAAAAGATGTGATTCTTCTACTATGCACTAAGATGTTTTCTATCTTTCAAAGGATATCTCCTTTCACTTGATGAAGCTTCAACTTCTTTCACTCCAAGATCTCTTGTAAGCTTCTTCTTCTTAAAACTTGTTTCTTCATATTCAAAGATTGGTACTCTTCATCATCATCATCATCATCTTTAATATCTTCATTGTTTTCATTGCTAGTTTTAGCAATTGTAGGCACACTATGGCCTATATGCTTTGATTCTTCATCTTAATTTGAATTTCCACCATCATCAATGTTATCATCTTTTTCTTCTTCCTTTGTTGAAATTAAAGATGTGTCTACAAACATACCATTACTTCTACTTGGACACATCTCTAAGTACTCATAAGCATTCTTATGTTCCAAAAATTCTACATCACGACTCTTAATGATCTTCTTGGTTCCTAAACACATAAATCTATATGCCTTGGTACCTTCATAATATCCGACAAACATACATTTTGTACCTTTTGCATCAAGTTTGCATCTCATACAATATGGTATTTTTGCATAAGCAATGCATCTAAAAATCTTCATATATAAAACATAAGGTTTCTTGCCACTCCAAGCTTCTTGTGGAGTTAATGATGTGAATACACTTATTGGGCACTTATTCCTTGTATATATTGCATTTACCACTGCTTCCACTGTCGGGGTAGAGAGAATTTGTCTCAAGAAAGCGTTGGGCTTCTGGTTGCCACTAAATGCTCAAACAAGTCTAAGATATAAAGTATCAAGTTTATATATATATATATAATATTCTTTTTTAGGGCAATTACATCAAAACATAAGCCCAAGTACTAAGAAAACATCCAAATGTATGATAAGTATCTTAAAACCTTATATATTCTTATGAGAGATGTTTCTCAAACTTCAACACCTCATATCTCACGATTGGACTAGCCAAACAACCCTTAATTTTACATGAAGTACTGATATACTTTCAAAAACTTCCACAAAAAAATTCAACTGCAAATTCATAACGAATCTTGAGATATCGCCAAAACCCTGATAGTAGCTTTAAACCCTAGCTTACATACACCCGTGTGCTAATTTCTTCATATCTCACAAAATAAGTACTCAAATACCATGAAACTTTAATCTATAGCTTTTTAACTTAATAACTCACACTTATGGAAATTTTGAGCCACAATTTCGCCTAGAAACTTAAGATATGGCTCCAACTATTACTATCAACAAAATGACTCACTTACTGCCTTTGAATTACATGTGTTGTCTTCAATGCCCTATAACTCTTTCATCTAGACTTGGAATTCATCAAATAGTATATGTAAAGTGTAGCCAAGAAAGTATCCTCTCCAACTTCAGTCGCCAATCTTTCATTGCTCTCCATATGCATATGTTATGCTTCAAAGAGTGACAGTAGGTACAAATTTGATACCTTCATTTTGAACACCTATATCTCCTTCAAAAAAACTCGAAATCACACAAACTCTTCACCCAAATTATATCCAAAACCCTGAAATTTCTGACTCTAGCCTCCAAAGCTCGAATGAATTCGAAAGAGAAATCCTAATCCCTAATAAGGCCTCGGGCAGCCTCCTTGAAGCCCATTGGGCATGGCCTTTGACCAATAAGAATGAAGTTTTCTATTCTTTGCCTTCATCCAACCATACCTTGCTTTCATCCCTTCTAATAAGCCTCCTATTAGTTAAGATTTTCTTCTTTAGGCCTCAACCTTCTCTTAAGCTTTATACTGAATATCTAAATCCTACATAATGTAAATATTATAATCAAAATAGATAAATCTCCAAATAAATTTCTTTATATCAATTCTCTTTAAATTTATTTACTAACCACTCTAATCTATATCAAGACTTACAAAAATATTATATGTTTTAATTAATTTTAACATACTATAAGCAATTATAATATGACATCTACTCCTTCTTAACTTACACATCCTCCGGTATGTGCCACGTATTACTCTTCTTTATCTTCTTGATATTTCTTTGAATTACTCATAGGTTCTTTTTTTTCATCTTCTTGTGCCAAGTATTGAAGTATGAATTCTTGAAGGCCTTCTATTTGAAATAACCGATCTTTTTTCTTGAAAGTCTTCACCTTCTTTCCTGCTATTTGAATCCTTATTTTAGCTCCATCTAATTCACTTAAAGTATATGTGGCATTATCAAGGACTATAATCACTACATATGGTCTAAACCATTTTTTTGGAAATTTATTTATAGTACTTTGCTCATACTTAAGGCTTCTATCATAAACTAGAATCCTGTCTCTAATCTCTATAGGCTTAGGCCTCAACCTATGAGTCTTATCAAATCTTTCTTTATTTTTTAATCTTACTTTCTTTAACCTCTCAGCTGCAATTTGTAGGTCTTCAGGTAACCTATCCAATTGTTCGATTCAAAGCTCCTATAATCTTTCTCTCTTTATATCATCTTGGGAAGATGCACAGGTTTAGGATTTAGGAGATTTTAGGATTTAGGGTTTAGGGTTTAGGAAATGCTTGTGATAACTTTGATGGAGATGACTATGCTTTCATGGCAAGTAAAGGAGCTTCTATAGCTGCTATGTCTAAGTAAATTATAAATTTTGGATGCTACTAAGCATATAATACCATATAAGTGTTTATTTGATACTTATAAAGAAATTCTAGCAACCAAAGTTTGGTTGGAAGACAATGGCATGGTACAAGCCACTAGAATTCGATCCATTATTGTAAAAATAGTTATTAAGGATCACATTAAGAGAATTAGGTTGAAGGAGGTCTTACATGTACCAAAGATGAAGAAGAACTTCTTTTTAGTAAGCAAACTTGTATCACATGGTTGAAAGGTTCAATTTAATAAGAATGGATGTTTTGCAAAGACATTGAGTAGAAAACATATTGCAAAAGGCCTTAGAGATGGCAACCTCTACTTCATCAATTGTAAGAAGATGAATGAAATAGAAGTAGCAATATTTTTTTAATTTTCTACAAAAACAAGACAAATTTGGAATTTGGCATCAACAACTTAGTCATTTGAATGCCAAAAGCATGAACGAGCTTCAATCCATATTAAGTGGTTTGGATCTTAGTAAATTTAGCCACTATGCTTTGACACTTGCTTGTAAAAGATGTATATAAGGCAAACAACAAAAGGCTTTATTTCCAAGAAGAGTTGCAACACGAGCTACAAAATTATTAAAAATTGTACACTCTGATGTTTGTGGACAAACAAAGACACCATCAATTGGAGGAAAAAATTAATTTGTATCATTTATTAATGATTTTTCAAGAAAAATATAGATTTATATCATTAAAGCCAAGAATGAATGTTTTTCAAGGTTTAAGAAGTTTTAGGCTCTTGTAGAGAAAATAAGAGTACCAGCTAAAGTATTGCGTATGGGTAATACACATAAGTACATATCAAAATATTTTGATGAATTCTTAAAAATTTGAGAAGTAGTAACACAATCTTTTATTTTCTATACTCTAAAACAATTATAATGGTTAAAAGATAAAATCACACCATTGTAAAGATGGCAAGCACTATGCTTAATGTACAAAATCTTAGGCCTGAATATTGGCTCGTGTCATATTCTAATTGCTTATAGTATGTTAAAATTAATTAAAACATATAATATTTTTGTAAGTCTTGATATAGATTAGAGTGGTTAGTAAATAAATTTAAAGAGAATTGATATAAAGAAATTTATTTGGAGATTTATCTATTTTGATTATAATATTTACATTATGTAGGATTTAGATATTCAGTATAAAGCTTAAGAGAAGGTTGAGGCCTAAAGAAGAAAATCTTAACTAATAGGAGGCTTATTAGAAGGGATGAAAGCAAGGTATGGTTGGATGAAGGCAAAGAATAGAAAACTTCATTCTTATTGGTCAAAGGCCATGCCCAATGGGCTTCAAGGAGGCTGCCCGAGGCCTTATTAGGGATTAGGATTTCTCTTTCGAATTCATTCGAGCTTTGGAGGCTAGAGTCAGAAATTTCAGGGTTTTGGATATAATTTGGGTGAAGAGTTTGTGTGATTTCGAGTTTTTTTGAAGGAGATATAGGTGTTCAAAATGAAGGTATCAAATTTGTACCTACTGTCACTCTTTGAAGCATAACATATGCATATGGAGAGCAATGAAAGATTGGCGACTGAAGTTGGAGAGGATACTTTCTTGGCTACACTTTACATATACTATTTGATGAATTCCAAGTCTAGATGAAAGAGTTATAGGGCATTGAAGACAACACATGTAATTCAAAGGCAGTAAGTGAGTCATTTTGTTGATAGTAATAGTTGGAGCCATATCTTAAGTTTCTAGGCGAAATTGTGGCTCAAAATTTCCATAAGTGTGAGTTATTAAGTTAAAAAGCTATAGATTAAAGTTTCATGGTATTTGAGTACTTATTTTGTGAGATATGAAGAAATTAGCACACGGGTGTATGTAAGCTAGGGTTTAAAGCTACTATCAGGGTTTTGGCGATATCTCAAGATTCGTTATGAATTTGCAGTTGAATTTTTTTGTGGAAGTTTTTGAAAGTATATCAGTACTTCATGTAAAATTAAGGGTTGTTTGGCTAGTCCAATCGTGAGATATGAGGTGTTGAAGTTTGAGAAACATCTCTCATAAGAATATATAAGGTTTTAAGATA
This sequence comes from Physcomitrium patens, assembly GCF_059467195.1. NCBI lineage: Eukaryota > Viridiplantae > Streptophyta > Bryopsida > Funariales > Funariaceae > Physcomitrium > Physcomitrium patens. The sequence goes on from NC_143426.1 coordinate 8,476,417, forward strand.
CTTATCATACATTTGGATGTTTTCTTAGTACTTGGGCTTATGTTTTGATGTAATTGCCCTAAAAAAGAATATTATATATATATATATAAACTTGATACTTTATATCTTAGACTTGTTTGAGCATTTAGTGGCAACCAGAAGCCCAACGCTTTCTTGAGACAAATTCTCTCTACCCCGACAGTGGAAGCAGTGGTAAATGCAATATATACAAGGAATAAGTGCCCAATAAGTGTATTCACATCATTAACTCCACAAGAAGCTTGGAGTGGCAAGAAACCTTATGTTTTATATATGAAGATTTTTAGATGCATTGCTTATGCAAAAATACCATATTGTATGAGATGCAAACTTGATGCAAAAGGTACAAAATGTATGTTTGTCGGATATTATGAAGGTACCAAGGCATATAGATTTATGTGTTTAGGAACCAAGAAGATCATTAAGAGTCGTGATGTAGAATTTTTGGAACATAAGAATGCTTATGAGTACTTAGAGATGTGTCCAAGTAGAAGTAATGGTATGTTTGTAGACACATCTTTAATTTCAACAAAGGAAGAAGAAAAAGATGATAACATTGATGATGGTGGAAATTCAAATTAAGATGAAGAATCAAAGCATATAGGCCATAGTGTGCCTACAATTGCTAAAACTAGCAATGAAAACAATGAAGATATTAAAGATGATGATGATGATGATGAAGAGTACCAATCTTTGAATATGAAGAAACAAGTTTTAAGAAGAAGAAGCTTACAAGAGATCTTGGAGTGAAAGAAGTTGAAGCTTCATCAAGTGAAAGGAGATATCCTTTGAAAGATAGAAAACATCTTAGTGCATAGTAGAAGAATCACATCTTTTCTCAAATAAGTGAAGAATATGCTAATGTTGCAGTCTTTATTGATCCATTAAGTTTGTATGATGTAATGAAATCCATGGATGCTATGAAGTAGGAGAATGCTATGGAAGAAGATTACAAATCATTTATAGATGATGGAATATGGAAATTGTTTCAATTTCCATCAAATCGATCTTTAATTGGTTATAAGTGGGTAGTTAGAACCAAAAGGGATATGATGGGTAATGTTGTGAGATATAAATCTAGATTAGTTGCCAAAGGCTATTCACAAATTGTTGGTATATATTTCAATGAGATATTTATTCTCATGGCCAAATTCACCACTATTAGAATCATTGTTGCAATTGGAGCAAAAATGGACTTAAAAATGCATCAAATGGATGCGAAGACAACTTTCTTGAATGAAAATCTAAAAGAAGACATCTATATGGAGTAACTTTAAGGATTTGTAGAAGAAGACAAACAACATCTTGTTTGTAAGTTGAAGAAAGTCTTGTATAGGCTCAAGCAATTTCTAAGGGTATGGCACCAACATATTGATATATTCTTTGTCAATAAAGGATTTGGAAGGAGTGAATCTGATCATTTCTTGTATGTTATATAATTAAGTGAGTTCATATTGATTGTCATCCTCTATGTTAATGATTTAATCAACTTAACCAATACTATGAAGATGATGGATTGGTTGAAGGCAAAGTTAGAAAAGGAGTATGAGATGAGTGATTTGAAAGAGCTTTACTATTGTTTAAGAATAGAATTTGTGAGAGATTGTGCTAAGAAGACCATTACAATAGGCCAAAACAAGTATAATAAAGAAATGTTGAAACAATTCAACATGAAAGAGTGTAAGGTTACAAATACATTTTTGGAGGCTAATTTGAAGTTGATGAAGCTCATGGATTAAGAGTTTGCTGAAGTTGAAGGTTAAATGCAAGGTAGACCATACAAGGCAATAGTAGATTCACTTATGTATGCAATGGTTGGCACAAGGGTGGATCTTGTATATGTAGTGAGTGTTGTGAGCCAACACATGTCAAAGGTTGGACCAATCCATTGGGCAATCATCAAAAAGATCATGAGGCACTTAAAAGGCACTTTGTATTTCAAATTGTACCTTGGAGGTGATAATATTAATATGTATGATTACAATGATGTGAATTGGGATGAAGATGCAAATGATAGAAGGTCAACAACGGGATATGTATTCTTTGTTGGAGTAGGAGCTATTTCATAGAATTGTAAGAGACAACAAACAATTGCAAGGTCAATAAAGGAGGTAGAGTAAATGACAGCAAGTCATAGTGCAATGGAGGCAATATGGCTAAGACAACTTTTAGAAGACATCGGAGTTGTGCAAATAGAAGCAACTCCAATGGAATGTGACAATCAAGGATGTCATGCATTTTCTAAGAATCCAAAGTGTCATTCAAGGACCAAACACATTAACATTCAATATTACTTCATAAGAGAAAAGATTGAAATGAGAGTGATTGATATGAAGTATTGTGCAATGGAAGATATGCTTATTGATTTGTAGACAAAGGCATTACTAAAGGATAGACATCACATATTCAAAAAGACATTAGGATTGAAAAAATTTGACTAATAGCAAAGTGAGAGTGTTAAAGTTCTTAAAGTAAATAAATAAAAGTTATATTATAGAAGATATTAGTTTAAATAAGTTGCTATTAGTCAAAGGATTGGCATTTGGTATGTGAGAAGGTCAAAAGATAAGATAGATGAACAAACACATGATCTTAAAGCATATTCCTCTAATAGATAAGATAACAATGGATAGTCTCCATAGAATATTTGATGGATGTATTCATCAAAGAATAGAAATTGTTTATTATAGCAGCAATCACAACCTATGAGTAATAGGTGTTGAAGATAAAAGACATCTTATTCTATACTCTCTTTGTGTACAACCTTACAAATACTAAGTATTGTGACTTCATAGTCCTTGTTCTTTAATAATTTCAAGTACATACAATCATCTAATGAATGATAGAAGAAGATACACAATCCTCCAAGTTTGATGGAAAAAAATAGAAAAAAAAACAATAAAAAAAATAGAAAAATAAAAAAAATTAGTGTATTGTAATATGACAAAAACATTATTTTCGGCCTTACAAAATTTTATTTTAGGTACTCTACTTCAATGCTATACTTTTACAAATTTCATAATACAAAATTTCCATCTTTGTTATAAGATACTAATCTTGATTAAATAATATTTTATATATATATATATATATATAAAACTTTTGAAGTGATGCTAAAAAACTGAAAACGTGTATTCTTGAAGTAACTAAACATTCCACATAACTTTTGCAAAATAACTATTAAATAATCACATTTACTTACTTAACAATTTTTATCATGAAATTGCATAACATAAGCAAAACTGTAATAGTCATTTCACATATGTCGTGCAATATAATCTACAAATACTTTTTAACATGCTGAACATTTTGTGAAATTTATCAAGTGAGAGGAATAAAGGCAGATTTCAAGACATTGGATTCCAAGCATTGTATTGAGTGAAGGTAGTCTTATGTTACAAAGTATACTTCTTCCAAACCATAAATTCCGGTGTACTAGGAGGTGCTTATTTGAACACCACATCTCGTCTAAACAAACTTCCGTTGTATATAATATTTACAAAACCCGAAACAACGAGAGCGGGTTACAAGCACGAAAAAGAAAAAGAAAAAACAAAACAAAACAAAAAACAAAAAAAAAACAAAACAAAACACAGGCTGGAGTAAATCACAAGGCGGCCCCTACGAAAACTTGTTACAGATTTCGACATGGCAAACTGTAGGAATCGAACAGGAAAAGGGGGAAATAAGGGGCGAAAACAACCCCAAAGTGAAACACTCAGACCAAAACCAGAATACAGTCAAAGAGTTTCATCTTCAACGAACATCCTCGAAGTGAAAACTTGCTCGGGAGTTCCTTAATGGATGCAATCTAGTGGAAGAGAGAAGCGGAGAGTTGGCAGACATGGATCAGCACGGAAGGGCACCATCAATGCTGGGATCCGGTGCCCAGCTCTTCCTCCAGTGCAGTGCATATCAATAATTCATCATAAAACCATTCCACCCGATACGTTCATCACTGGTTTGCAGGTTCATGGAGGGGAGTACCTCGGCAAGTGAGCTGCCCGGGCAGCTGCACGCCAACGGTGCCGAAGCCAGTCTGTCTGGCTGCGTGACACGGCATTCCCCAACCCAGCGACGGCGCCACGCAGCCGCGCGGCTGCAGCAGAAGCGGCAGCCAGTGAGAAGTGAGGGGTGCAGGCCCCGGTGGCCCTCATGGAGCGCTGCCGTGTTTTTGTCGTGGTCGCGGTCGCGGTGACGGAGCGTGGCCCTGAAAGCCTGCGCGCTTCTGCGAGCCCCCACCTTCTCGTACCGTAGGCCTCTTCTCCCGCGCGTGATGCGATTCCGCTGCTGACTTGTGGGTTTTGGGGACCCGGTGTTGTGAGCCCCGAGCGCTGGGGTGGTGGACGCTTGTCATTCGTCGACCATCTTCTCGGTTGCGCCTTCACAATTGGGTTTCGTGGTTCTGGCCTTGCTCGCTCGGCTGGGCAGGTTGCTGCTGTGTTTGGAAAGCTGGCAGGCGTCGGAGCATGCGCGCAGGCTACATGTTGCCAGGGTGAGAGGAAGCAGGTGATGGCGGAGCCCAAGGTGGTGGGCAAGGTGAGCGATGCGGCTGCCCCCGCGAGTGCAGTGCAGGCTGTGGAGCAGGTGAAGGTGCGGGAGGCGGAGGCGGAGGTGAAGGTGAAGGAGGAAGAGGAGGAGGGGGAATGTAGCGTGGACGAGCTTCTGGATCAACACCAGGAGCTGCTGGATGGCATGCTGTCGGAGGTAACAATGGTTGGGTGGACATGTTGCAGTTTGGTAGTTTCTAGTCGTGGGAGGTTTGGGGACGCGGGCGAGGCGCGTTCGCTGCGATGCGTCGCGATCCGAGGTGGTGGTGGTGGTGGGATGGTTTAGGGTTGAGTGGTGATGGAGGGATGGTGGTGTGGGGGGGTTGGTGAGATCGGAGCAGAGAGGCACCGTGGGGCGTGGTGGGATCGATGCGGGGCTGAGTGGGTGGGCGGTCGGGGACGCATTGGCATTCGAGGGCGAGGTTTGACGGTGTGGTGGTGGTGGCGTGTGTGTGTGTGTGTGGCGAGCAGGGATATTTGGACGATCAGTTCAGCCAGCTGCAGATGTTGCAAGACGAGAGCAGTCCAGACTTCGTGGAGGAGGTGGTGACGTTGTTCTTCGACGACACGGAGAAGCTTCTGGAGAATCTGACGGAATCGCTGTACGTGGGGTCCGACCTTGGGTGTGGTGGTGAGGGTATTGGATGGTGAAGTATTGTGTTGTGTAGGGGATGGGATGACGACGTGTAGGTGGGGGTGGTGATCGGGGCGGGGAGATGGGGCAGTGGATGGGAGATTAGGGTTGCAGTGGAAAGCAGGGGGGAAGGGAAGCGAAGGGAAGGGTGATGGATGTGGAGGATCGGTGGTTGGCAGTGGTCGGGGAGATGGCGGGGGTACTAACGGGGGGTTGGGGAATCGGGGTTGCAGGAAGACGGATCCGGTAGACTTCAAGGTGGTGGACGGGCACGTGCATCAATTCAAGGGCAGTAGCTCCAGGTACGCAGCAGGTCGGCGAAGTGGTGGGTGAGCAGAGGAGAGGAGAGGAGAGCAGAGCAGAGCAGAGCGGAGGGTATGAGTGCCGGGAGCAGTGTGCGGAGCAGGGTCGAGGTCGGGTGCATGGAGGACGAAGCGGTGGAGAAGTGCGGGAGGCAGGGGTAGTGGATGGTGCGAGAAGAGGGAAAGGAAGTCGGGGATGATGGGGATTGTTGAGCAGTGTGGCATTGAGGAAGGGAACGGGGTTTGTGCGGGGGATGGGTGGCGATTTGTGGTGAGGCACGGTGTGGTGGGCAAGGGTGCGAGTGGAGCGGTGGGTGCAGAGTGGGTGTGGGAGATGGGTGGTTGGGGCGAGGTCGAGGATGATGGCGAGGTTTGGGGAGCAGCAGGGGATGTCGGGGTTGAGCATTGGCGCATTGTGGGGCGTGTGGTTTGTCGGAGGGTCCTGCGAGTGCAGATGAGAGGAGAAGAGGTGTCGGGGGAGGCATGCGACGTGGGTGGATGTGGTGTTGTGGAGGGGGTGGGGAAAGGAGGGAGAGGTTTGGGGACGGAGGTAGGATTGTGGGTGGCTGTTGAGCTAACCCGTGGGCGTGGGTGTGAACATGGTGGGTGTCAGCATTGGTGCGCAAAGGGTGAAGAATGTGTGCGTCGCTTTTCGGCATTGTTGCGATGCGGAGGACAAGAAAGGGTGAGTGATGGGGGTGAGGGTGGAGCATGGGATGGGGATGTTTGGTGCGCGAGAAGGGGGGGAGAGTTGGGTGGGGGTGGATGTGAGCGCGTGAATGGCGCGAGGTGGAAGGTGGTGGGGCATGGTGGTAGAGATGGGTGACGGGAGAGGAGGAGTGTCGGCATGGTTATGTGGCGCGAGAATGAGAACGTGGGTTGGGCGGTGCAGGTGCGTGGATCACCTGGCGAAGGTGAAGGAGGAGTTCAACGACGTCCGGAGCAAACTGCGGAAAATGCTGGAGGTACAGAGCTCGGAAGAGAAAAGTGTGGAGCGTGAGGGGAGTGAGGGGGCGTGGTTGGTTAGGAAGTGGTGCGAGAGGGCGTGTGTGGGGTGTGCAGGTGAGGCGGGTGATTGGGAGAAATGGTTTGGTGTGGGTTCTGAGCGTGGGGTGGTGGGTGCAGCTGGAGAAGAGGATCATGGCTGCGGGGGGCGTTCTTCCTTTCGTGGAGTGCTGACGCAGGTGGTGAGATGGTAGGGTAGTCGTTGTGTGCACACAGCCCGTATAGAGGGCAGGAGCACCCTGGAGGCATGGGGGTGTAGATTTTTTCCGCGTGCTTGGTTGGCGAGGGAGCAGACGGGCAGGGCGAGGGGGTGTGCAGAAGGGATGTTGCGGTGGCAGTGGCGGCGGAGGAGCAGGCGTGGAGCAGCAATACGGAGAAGGAGCGTGGACGGGGAAAGGGAGGCGGTGGTGTGGTAGCGAAGGAGTGGTGCATAAAGTGGTTGCACGGTGGGGCGGAGGAGTAGGTGGGTGTGTGGACTTGGGATGTAGGGGCATGGGCACAGGGAGATGGGTGTTAGGGCAGGGAAGGGAGGGCAGGGTGGAGGGTAGAGGGGAAGGTTTTCGAAAGGCCGTGCAGAAGGTTTCCGTGATCCGTGTATCTGTATTGGCAGGTGGTTGTCGTCCGAGGTACGAGAGAGGCGGGGAGGGGATGATTGCACCAGCAGTTGTTGGTTGTTTTTGTATGGATGAAAGTTCACGGGGTGCGTGCTTTTCTTGTAGGATATATGATTCCATCATTGAATCTGTGTTTAACCTCCGTTTATTTTTAATTTGAATCTTGGTCTCTGTTAATATTGGATCACATGTACTTTTCGATTTTTATTTTGTTTTGTTTATTTATCATGTTCTTCTCTGCCATTTGGGATAGTGTCGTCTTGAATTTTCTTTTCTTTTTACGTTGTCGTTCGCCAACCACTATTAGGACTTTATTTTTTCATTCTTTATTTTTATGTATGTTTTATTTTTGCTTGTCTTGCTGGATGTGAGTTTCGTCGTCAGTAATTTTCGATTGCGTGGTTTGTAATCATTCTATAATCGTGTTATACGCTGTTGAGTTTTCATTGAATTTAGGAGTATGCTTAATTTCTATATTTGGATAGATGTATCGTGTTCGTAAATCCTTCTGCTCACTGCCATTGGGGTTTTGATTTAGTATTAATCCAGATGTCTGTTAATGTTAAGCTTCGTTACTTGGGCTCATCGTTCATCTTGCCGGCATTACTTATATTTAGGTATTCTTCCCGTTGTTTCATTTTTTGAAATCTGATTTTGGGGTGTCTTTTCTGTGATCTATGTGCGATATGGATATCAAAAGCTATTTGGATCAGAATTGGTCAGTTTTGGTATTGTGGTTTGGGTGTCGAGGATTACAGACTTTGGTTTTAGTGAGGTTTATTATTACGTCTTTCGGGCCGTTTTAAGCTTCATAACTCTATTTTCTTAAACAAGTTCTGTAGGATTCGTGGACTCGTGCTCTAATTATCGGGTTAATGCTGATGTTTGTTTTATCAATTATTATCAACAGGTTTGTAGTTCTAGTGGACGCTTTTTCAGTGTTAGTGTTGGGAAGGTCTGATGGAGGAGAATTCCATGCAGCTGCTGTAGGTAGGGGAAGTAGAGAAGAGCGGTAGTTACTTTCGGAGGTACACACATAGATGCATGCAGTTGTAATGCAGGTGGGTGAGTGTTCGATTTGCATTTTTTGCACGTCATTCGAAGACAGGGCGTGATAATTCTTTCCCTTGCAGCTTCAAGAGGTGGGCACAAGCTGTGGGATTTAAGAGACTAGTTCCTATGGTTGGCTGCGCAAGCGCCTGTTCAAGCAGGTGGAGTGTTGGTGGAATATTTCGCTATGAACCTCCTCAGATGTTGTGAAGGTCCTTACTGTTGATGAAGCTGTTGGCAGAATCTCTTCTGAATCTAGTAGCTCTGATTACATTATTAGCTGAGTTCTGTGTTATGCTACCTAAACATGCATTGATACTTGTCATGTAATGGATGTGGTTACATCGCAGACATCGTGGGTATTGCTTCCTCTTCCCATGTTGAATTTGCTAATTTCTTCGAGAAGAGCAAATTATCATGCAAATGTGTTTATGATGATATATAAAAAAATTCTCATGTTGTCGTCAACTTGTACGTTGAGCTGGCATCAGAGTGAATCATGTTGTCAAAGTACATCCGAGATGACTTATGCCAAAATTTGACCAGGAGGAATTATCTTCAACATTCAACATTAGATTTAATGATTAAAACTAGGTATAAGCTACTACTGACAAGGATGCGAATGTAATCTATCACAATTTGACATGTCAATTTGTAATTTTTGTAGCCATTATTTTACAAAGTGATAATGCAAGTTTTTTTGACTTGGGTCTTTTATGATAGTCATTATATAACCTTTGTTCTATGAAGAATAATTGTAAAATATGTATTACTAGTTGATTGCATTTGAAGAACATTTAGTGTCTAAATTTCGTTCTTTGAAGATTTTTGATTGTGTGCAACTTCAGCAGTGTTAATATTGTCATTAAACAATTGATAGTCAAAAGGTTGAATATTTTTAATTAATTCAGTGTCTTGTTGTATGTTAGTGCTATATGAATTAACATCAATATTTTCATATTCAATTCAAAGTGAATGGTGAACATTGAATAATTGATAATAATTAAGTATTGAAGGTATTATTTACTTTAATTCTCTATCTTCATTAATGTTATATGAAAGGACTATAAAATATCATTATTTAGGAATAATGTGATTTATTAATATTTAATAGTTTGCACCACCAAAAAATATTAAAAAATTGTTAGAGCCTTTAAGAAATTATAAATGTTGCCAATATATTTTTAATTATAGGAGTTGAAACAATGTTTCTTTGTTGTCAAGGACATGAATCTTGAAGAATTGAAAGATCAAGACACTCTTGTGTCACTTGAAAAGACTAAATAATCACTTAGACATGGTAATATATTATATTAGAATAGCTATTATTAAAAAAAAAAAAGACTAAAAAGTTTTAAAACAAGATTAAAGATTAAAAAGGTTTTAATAAGAGTAAAGAAGGCTCCACTTTTGCTTCTATATATACTTTCTAACTAGAAGTTAGATGACAATGTTCCATAGGACCTCCAATGCGTGTTGACTTTGCTAGTATCATAGACATATATTTACTATAATTGTTACCTAAATAATATGAATAGATAGAAGTAAATAAGAATAGATTAATTTCATAATATCTTCTAGAAAGTTTTATTGATACTGCTTTGATTTTATATGTGTTTGTAGTTGATTGGTAGGTTATAAACTTGGTTAACAAGTTAACAAGTTACATGTGTTGGTAGCTTGTGGAATAAACTTATTATGTGGCATTCATAAAGAAAACTTGCATTTCAAGTTAAAATACATATTGTAGAAAGTCAACATGTTTTGGAGGTCCTATAGAATGTTGCCACATAGTTCTTAAGTAGATAGTATATATAGAGGGAAGAGTGAAGTCTTCTTCATTCTTGTCAAGTTTTTTCTTGCTTCTAGTCTAGTTTCAAGAGTTTCCAGTTTTCTTGTCTTTTGACAATAAGCATTCTAGTTTCCTTTTTATATACATACTTCTTTATTTCTATTTTGTCATATTTCTTTGAAAAAGTCTCACTTATTTATTTGCTTTCATCAAATTCATATCCTTGACAAATTGATAAGAATATACTTATAATATCAAAGCTTTGTCTCTTCTTAATTAAAAGTGGATTATTTCTTTTTGTTGATAAGACATAAGCATATTAGAAGTTACAAATTACTTTTTTCTAAACTGATATTATTTTTATTATTTTTTTTGTTTTTAAGTTCTTTCTTTTACTTATCTTCACTAATATTAGATATTTCTTTTCCTCTACATATTATTATAGTAGAGCTTGTTAAAATGAAGAATGTAATGGTACATATGCAAGAAAAATTGAGGGAATTAATGCTTGGGATGCATCAACTCAATTTACTACCACAAGGAGGAATGAAAATGGTAGAAAGTAGAGATATAGACATGATTGGAGCTACTTCAATATGTGCACCAAATTATGTTCCTTTCCTATGGCAAAACACCATTTAAGTGCTAAAGAATCAAGAATTGTCTTACTTGAGAAGTTTGATAGTATGAAATTAATTTTTTTAAGAATTCATCAATCAAGTACAACTGGTAATTGAACTTCAATCCCAAAGCTATCCAACTTTAGGATTACAAGTCAACTTTATTTGAATACTACTTTTTGATTTTACATTGTCATATGGCATGATTTGCAATCTGAAAATATAATAGGTACTTAGGTATAGAGAGTTTAGCTTTGCCTCATATATGATGTCTTAGCTCCCAAAAATCCCTTTATTTTGCACAAAAGCTCAAATTATAACAAAATCCTTCAAAACATTTTCTTCCTGCAAAGGATATTTTTATCCTAAACTTTGAAAATTCATATCACTTGATTCAACTCTTCAATATTTTTTAAATTTCTATATAACAAAGATTCTATCCTTAAGCTTCACCACAAAAAAACTGAATTATAAATCTATTATCAAACTTCTAGAATCTTAGAAACCTTAGAAGGTGCTCTAAATCCTAATCTACAAGTATTCAAATACAAATTTCTTCATAACTCAAAAATCCAAAATTTAAATGCTACAAAATTTATACATAAAGTTTATTAATATGATTATACACAATTTAAAAATATTTTAGCCAAAATCTTGTCAAATTACTCAATATATAGCTCAAAACACAACCACTAGTAAATTGGATCACTTACTATCCTTAGATTTGAAGTACTAACTTCAACTTCCAATATCTCCTTTAATCTAACTTGGAATCCATTAAAAAATATTCTAAAAGTGTAGCCAAGAAAATTTTTTGTTCAACCTCAATTGTTGATCAATTATTGCTTTATGTACATGTTTGTTATGTCCAAAAGAGTGACAGTAGGTACAAAATCAACACCTCAATTTTGAGCGTCCATATTTTTTTTTATATAAATTCCAAATCACACAAAATTTACACCAAAATCATAGCCAAAAACCTGAACATGCTGACTTTAGCCTCCAAAAGCTCAAATGATTCAAAAGTGAAACCCTAATTGCTAATAAGACCTTAGACAGCGTCTTTGAAGCCTATTGCATATAATTTTTAGACAATAGGAATGGAGATTTTTATCATCCATCTCCATTCATCCATATGGATGTCCTAACTTCTCTTTTTGCTACCAAAATCCTTCTCCAAACTTTTTCTTATAAGTTCTACATAATATATGCCCTAAATATCAATTAAAAGAAACAAAATAAGACTTTAAGGATCACCAATGTCTAACAAAGGTGATTCTAAACGTATAAAAGTTATTATCAATAAAACCAACTTCAAAAGTCATTATCAAAAGAAAATAAAGTTATATAAATTCTAATAGAAGTACTTTTAAATAACCTCTTTTTGAAATAGTAATCTATCTACATCCTATAATCAACAAAAATCCACTAACATGGCTCTTACTATGTTGTCTAGTATATTAAGTATTAAATATATATACACATTATTTTTATATGGTAGCCGAACCACAATATGATAATGTTATCATGATTTTCATCTTTTTTTGAATGAGGTGATTAAATATTAGACAATTTATAAGCTTTCTTGGTAGAGTTTTGATCTATGTATAGAAAACATGATGTAGTTTGTGTTGCAACAAACAAGATCTATATTTTGTAACAAAAAAATCAATCTACAACATTGTATGCTTTACAATTTTAACAACTTGCAATTGAAATCAAGTAGAATAATGTTGCAGTCATTAGGTAATTTTTTTGTGGATTAAAATATGAAGTAAAGAAATTGATGCTCAATTTACGTAATTCTCAAATATTGAATTAAATAATTGATTTTATTATAAAGTATGATAATTGACTTTTTGAATTTTGATTTGAAAATTATATAAGTAGGCCTTAACATTATTATAATTCAATAGCAATACCAATGTCTTCTCAACACATACCTTTGAAAGTAGAGGATATAGAAATTAATGAAGTACATTTCAAACTTCTTACTGAATAAAAAAAAGACTTGTCATTATTAAATAAGAATATATTTATATTGTGGAGAATCAAAGCACACTACTCAGCATTATTTAAAGAAGCAATGAAATCATAAAATAAGAAGTACAAATTTTAAAAAAGATAATATGTCAAAAAATAAGTTTATCTAATTACAATAGAGGTTGTAGGATTGAGACCTTATACAATACCTAATAAAGGTCCTATTCTTTTTTCAAAATTCTCTCCTTGTTTTACAATAGTTGTTACTTTAGGACCTAAACATCACAAAGTCTTTGTCTTACTAGATTCAGAAGCTTCAGCTTATTTTTTTAGATGAAGAATTTTTTAAAAGACATAAAATATTTTTAATAAAGAAAAAAAATTATTCATGTAGAAGTTATAGATAGTTATCTATTATTCTTTAAAGACATTATTCATGAGATATTTTCTCTAGAAGTACTAACTAATAGTCATTGTAGCTTTATGATATTTAATATCATTAGATTTCTTTTTAATCTAGTTATTTTAGGTTTATTGTGGTTAAAAATATATAATCCTTGAATAGATTGGATTTCTTGTATTCTTAAATTTTTTGAAAGTATAACTAAAAGTATAATTAATCAAATAAAAAATCATAAATTTAGTACAACCAAACTTCTATTTGTAGGTGCAAGAACTTTCTTGCATATTGCAAAAAAAGGATCACCTTGTATCATTTATGCCATACTTGTTTCTAATAGTAGAAAGACTTCAAATGACATTCTTAGTCAATATCAAGATTTTTAAGATGTATTTGACAAAAAAAATGTAAATACTCTTTTGAAACATTGTTTATATGATTACTTTATTGACCTTAAAAAAAGAACTCAACTACCATTTGGACCAATCTATAATTTATCACAAAATGAATTGGCTCAATTCAAAGAATATATTAAAAAAAATCTAGCTAAGAATTTCATATGCTATTTCAAATCTCCAGTAGGAATATCAATTTATTTGTAAAAAAAGAAGATCGATTATTGTGGATGCGTGTCAATTATCAAGGACTCAACAAAAACACCATCAAGATTAAATATCTATTATCTTTGATATCTAGATTTTTAGATTATTTGAATCAAATTAAGATTTATATTAAAATAGATCTACAAAGAGCATATAATTTGATATGTATGAAAGAAGTAGGTAAATGAAAGACTACATTTTGAACCAAGTATAGATATTTTGAATATAATGTCATACCTTTTGGACTTAAAAATATACCAGCAGCATTTTAACATTTAATAAATGATGTCTTTTGAAAGTTTTTAGATTATTTTATTGTCTATTATATAAATGAAATCTTAATCTATTTTAAAAATATAAAAAATATAAACTTCATATTTGTTGTATATTAAAAAAATTAAGAAATATAAGCCTTTATATTAAGATTAAAAAAATATGTATTTTATATTACCCAAGTTGACTTCTTAAGATATTTCATATCAAATGATCGACTTATGATGGATCTTAAAAAAATTTAAATAATTATAAATTAAAAAGTCTCAAAAATAGTAAGAGTTGTCTAATATTTTTTGAGATTTGCCAACTACTATTAGATCTTTATCAAAGACTTCTTTCAAGTTGTAGCTTCACTTATATATTTGACTTGTAAAAATAAATTTCAATGGAATTAAGAAGCAAAAGCAACATTTGAAGCTTTCAAGATAATCTTTATTTTTGCACCAATCTTATATTGCATCAATTTTTTTAAGGTATTTTTTATAGAAAAAAATACATTAGACTTTGTTTTAGATGTTGTATGGTCAAAAATGAGAATTAATGATAAATTTCACCTAATAGCTTTTCATTCCAAAAAATTTTAAGCAGCCGAGATTAACTATAAGATCTACAATAAAGAACTTTTTGTAATCTTGGATTTATTTCAAAAATGGTGCCATTATCTAAAAAATACTTTTAGTCTAGTTATTGTATATGTAGATTATAAGAATCTTGAATATTTTATATTATTATATATTTTGAACTGTTGCCAAGCTTACTAGAGTATGTCCTTGTTAAGATTCAAATTTAAGCTTCAAATTTAAGATTACTTATTGACTAAGAAAATAACAAGATTTCTCAGACGTATTGTTTAGATAATCTTACCTTGCATTAAAGGAAGAAGATGTTGCTTTTAATCAATAATGGATAATTTTCTTGAAGCTAGAATATCTTCATCTTTGAGCAATAAAATCAACATTCACTATTGATTCAATTTTCATTAAGCAAGTTTAATCAAATATTTTTTTTAATTCTTTTATTTGTGATATTAAAAAAAATCCTTCAAAGTCTTATGATACTTTTAAGTTTGAATTCAAGAACAATCTACTATATTTTGAAGGGCACTTATATGTTTTAAAAGGTAACATATAATTATATATTCTTCAAGCTCGTCATAACTTTCTAGTAATAAGACATTTTGGATACAATAAGACTTTGGAGCTAATATCTAGGAATTTTTAGTGGCCTCAAATGTGGAAGAGTTTCAAAGATTTTGTATAATCTTGTGATTAATTAAGATCAAAAATTCATCATCATTGACCTTACAAATTTCTTCTACCATTACTTATTTCAAAACAACTATGGTCTTTTATTTTTGTAGATTTTATCATAGATCTTTCAATCTCAAGTTTTTATGACTCTATATTTGTGATAGTAGATCATTTCACCAAAATGGCACATTTTGTACTATGTACAAAATTTATCATAAGTAAAAAAATAACTAAGTTTTTTCTTAATAATATTTATTTCTATTATGAGTTGCCTAAAGATATTATATTAAATAGGAGAATTCAGTTTGTATTAAGATTTTAAAGAATGCTTTTCAAGATTCTGAAGGTAAACATAAAACTATCTTTGTCTTTTCATCATCAAATTGATGGACAAACAGAGCATGTAAATTAAGTTTTGGAGTAGTATTTGAAGTATGCCATCAATTATCAATAAGATGATTGAAAAATATTTTTGCCATTGATAGAATTTACTTATAATAATGCAATATATTCTTCTATACAATAAATACTTTTTTTAACTAATTATGATTATCATCTATGACTTGATAATTTTGACTTTTTAAAATTTGATAATTCTATGGCAATAGATTTTATAAATCATTTATTTGAGCTATATACAATAATAAAGGCATTACTAAAAGAGGCTTAAGAACAACAAAAGAGTAATGTAGATACCTATTATAAAGAACAACCTCATTTTCATATTGATGATAAGATATGGTTACTTTGTCATAATATTACAACTATTTGCCCTTGTGACAAGTTGAATTATTATAGACTTGGACCATTTTCTATTTGTGAAGAAGTCAATCCAATCACTTATTAATTACATTTATTAGAATTTATGAAAATCCATCATATATTTCTTATGTCTCTTTGGAGCCATATAAGATAGTGAATATTTTGAAAAGAAGACAAATACTACCACTCCTTATAGAAGTAAATAATAATTAAGAATTCAAGTTAAAGAAGCTTTAAACTTAAAATGGCATTGACTTAGATTAGAATATCTTATTCATTAGTGAGGATATGATATTAGTGAATGTACATGAAAGCCAATAATAAATCTTAGAAATACAGTAAAAAAGGTCAAAGCTTTTTATCAAAAATATCCATCAAAACCAAGATAAATGATAAATAATCTTTGCTATAAAAGAAACATAATTTAGAAAAGATTACATTCTATCTTCTATCTTTTTTTTTAATTTCTATGTAATTATGATATTAAAAAGATAGAGAATCAATAGCCAATAGATTCAATTCAAGAGCCATCATTTGTTGAATTATTAAAAGAAATATTATGATTATCACACCTTTCAAGATAATATAATAAAGATGAAGACCTTTAAGAACAACATGTTTTTTTTTCAAATAAATGGCAAGATATAATGCATTTAATATTATGATCTAAGAAGAGAGTCTCAATATTTGGTGATTTTATTAAAGGTAGAAATGACTCTTCATGGTATTATAAATATTTTTTTTTGAAGGAAGTTATATAAGTCTTAATAATAATAAAATAAAAATGTGGTCTTTTTTTCTTTAAAATAAGCCATTACCAATGGCTAAGAGGACCTATCAACTACCTTCAAAGGAAACAAAAATCAAAGTACGTGGCAAATACAATTTGTATCATCTTAGGCTTCTTCAACATGTAATCACCACTCCTTGTGGAACTCATTCCTAGAAGAGAGGAGGAGAGGTAATGTCAAGAACATATATTTATTATAATTATTATTTAAATAATATGAATAGATAGAAATAAGTACAAGCAGATTAATTTCATAATATCTTCTCAAAAAGCTTCTTAAAAGCTTCAAGTTGTTACTTTGACTTTACATGTGTTTGTAATTTATTGATAGGTTATAAATTTGATTAATAAGATAATCACATACCACACATGTTGATAGCTTCAATAAGCTAATTATGTGGTATACATATAGAAAACTTATTTTTTAAATTAAGATACGTATTGTTTGAAGACAATACATTTTGAAAGTCCTATAGAACATTGCCACATAGTTCTTAGATACATAGT
This sequence comes from Physcomitrium patens, assembly GCF_059467195.1. Classification (NCBI taxonomy): domain Eukaryota; kingdom Viridiplantae; phylum Streptophyta; class Bryopsida; order Funariales; family Funariaceae; genus Physcomitrium; species Physcomitrium patens. The sequence goes on from NC_143426.1 coordinate 8,493,572, forward strand.
ATATATAGAGACAAGAGTGAAGCCTTCTTCATTCTTATCAACTCTTTTCTTGCTTTAGCCTTATTTCAAGAATCTCTAGTTTTTTTGTCTTTTGACAATAATTATTTTAATTTTTTTTTATTTATATATTTTTTTATTTCTATTTTATCATACTTTTTTGAAAAAATCTCACTTATTTATTTACTTTCATGGAGTTCTTTTCTTTGATAAATAAACACATATCTTAACTTGTAAGATAAGTTATGTATATGAGTACTACATAGTAATCTTTTTCCACAAGCTACTAATACATGTATCACATGGCCAACTTATTGATCAAGTTTCTAGCCTACTAATTAACTATAAATACATGTAAAGTCAAAGTAATATTTATGAAGTTTTTAAAAAGTTTTTTTAGAAGATATTATAAAATTAATTTATTTCTATTTATTTCTATTTAATTATATATATAAATATTAGAATAAATATGTATATTTGTAATATTATCCCTTCTTTTAAGAATAAGTTCTATAAGGAACCATCATCATTTGTTGAAAAAATCCAAAATGCTGCAAATTATATTTGTTATTTATTTGGATCTTTGTTTTCTTTATAGATGGTTGATATTTTCCACTTAGCCATCAATAGTATCTCATACCAGAGCAAGAAAAATATCCTATTATTTGATCATTGTTGAGGCCTTCAAAACTTCCTTTAAATAAAATATTTGGAACACCATCAAGAATCGTTTCTACTTCTAATAAAATCACCAAACATCAAGAATCTCTTCCAATGTCATGATATTAAAAATATTTTAGCTTGCTATCTATTCAATGAAAGATATATTATTTTTAAGGATCTTCATCTCAATTACTTTATCTTGAAGGTTATAAAAATTACAATAACTTATCCAATAAGTCAAAAACAATAGCTCTTGAATTGAATCTATTAGTTATTGGTTTTTTATCTCTTTATTACTAAAAATATATAAAAGCTATAAATAAAAGTAAAAAATAGAATATTATCTTTTCTAAAACTTATTTCTTTTAAAGCAAAGATTTGATATTCTTCATCTTGATTTTGATGGATGTTGTCAATGAAAATTCTCAACATTCTTTATTATGTTTGTAAGACTTTTTACTAGATTCTATGTACATTCACTAATATTGTATCTACACCAATAAATTAGATATTTCAACATATTTCAATGCCATCCTAAATCTAAGACTTCTTTTACTTCAAACTCTTCATTATTATCCACTTCTATAGAAAGAAGTGGCATTTGTCTTCTTCTTGAGATATTCATTATCTTATATGGCTCTAAAAGAGATATGTGAAATATAAGAAGAATCTTTATAAAATTTGATAAGTATAATCAATAAGCAACATGATTGATTTATTCACAAATAGGAAAAGGTCTAAGCCTATGATAGTCTAACTAGTCATAAAGATAAATAATCTTAATATTGCAATGAAGCAATCATACCTTATTATTCACATTGAATTGTGGTTATTCTTTGTGATAGGTATTTGCATTGATCTTTTGTTATTCTTGAGCTTCTTTTAACTATGCCTTCATTACTATATAGAACTTTGACAAAGAATTGCCTAATCTTTTATTACAAAATTATTAATTTTTCAAGAGTCAAAAGTATCAAATCATAGATAATAATCATAATTGGCAAAAAAAGATATTTATTGAGTAAAAGAATGTATCAAATTATTGTATGCAAATTCTACCAATGACAAAAAAATTATCAAATCATTTTTATGATAGTTGATGGTACACCTCAACTTCTTCAAAACTTAATTTACTTTTTTTATTTATCCATTAATTTGAAGATGAAAGGCCAAAGATAGTTTTATATCTACTTTAAATATCTTAAAAAGGATTTTTTAAAATCTTGATAAAAATTAAGTTCTTTTATGTGATATACTATCCTTTGACAATTCATGATAGCAATAGATGTTGTCAAGGAAAAGCTTCATTTTTCTTCACTTGAAATAGATTTTGTACATGATATAAAATTTTCTATTTTGATGAAGCAAACTACAATCACAAATGTACAGTCATATGAACTTGAACTTGAACTTGAAAGATCTATAATAAAATCTATAGAAATAGAAGATCATGGTTGTTCCAAAATAAGCAATGGTTAGAGAAGTCCATAGAGTCAATGATAAGGAGTTTTTGATCTTGAATAATTATCACATGATTATAAAAAGTCTTTCATAGCCTTTCACATTTACAACTACCAAAAATCTCTAGATATAAACTCCAAAGGCTTATTGTATCAAAAATATCTTGTTGTTAGAAAGTCATGACATACTTAAAAAACACGTATATATGCTTCTTCTCTTAGAATATATAAGTGACCTTTGAAATAGAATAGGTTATTTTTGGACTCAAACTTAGAAATATCATAAGACTTAGAAGAAATATTCTTCATACTATGAATAAGAAGATCTAAAGACATATTTGATTGAATTTTCTTGACAAAATTTGAGTCAACAATCAATGTTGATTTTATTACTCAAAGGTAAAATTGCTCAAGCTTGAAGGCAACTATTCTTTGTTGATAAAAAATTACATGAATTTTTTTTGGTATAAGATAAGATTGCTTAATAAGTGAGTTTAAAAAACATTGTTGTTTTTTAGATTGATATATGATCTTAAAATCAAATCTTAATAACAACATGCTCCAACAAGCTTGGTGATCATTCAACATCCATACTGGCATGAAGTACCTAAGGTTCTTATGATCTGTATATACAGTGATTGAACTAAAAATGCCTTCTAAATAATGATGCCATTTTTGAAAAGAATCCACAATTACAAAAAAAATTATTGTAGATTTTATAATTGATCTTTGTTATTAAAAATTTCTTAAAATAAAAAATTATTAGATAGATTTTTTCATCTACTTCTATTTATAATAATATTACACTCAAGGCAAAGTTTGATGCATCTATTTCTATGAAAAATATTTTAGAAAAGTTGATACAATACAAGTTTGGTAAAAAAATAAATTCTTTCTTCAAAATATCAAATGATGCTTTAGCTTCTTCATTGTATTCAAGTTTGTCTTTATAAGTCAAACATATATGTGAGGTTGCAACTCAAGAAAAGTTCTTAATGAAGATTCAATAATAATTGGCAAAGTCCAAAAAGCATTACATATTTCTTATAATTCTTGAAATCTTTCAATCTATGATAGTTTGGACCTTCTTTGGATCTACCATTAGTCCTTTGTTAGAAATGATGTATCCTAAGAAGTTAATTTGAGTAGTGTGAAATACACACTTTTTTATCTTGGAATATAATCTTACATCTTTAAATTTTTGTAATATACAATGAATATAAATTTTATGCTTTTATATATTTTTAGAGTAGATTAGAATGACATCTCAATCACAAAAAATAAAATTATCAAAAAATTCACAAAAAATATCATTCATGAAATGTTAGAAATTGACTTATGTATTTGTGAATTCAAAAGGTATGACATTATATTCAAAATATCAATACTTAGTTTGAAAAGGAGTCTTCCATTGATTTCTTTCTTTAATGTGGATTAAATTATATGCTTCTTGTAGATCTATTTTTGTATAGATCTTTGCTTGATTGAATTGATCAAGAAGTCTTGAAATTAGATGTAGAAAGTAACTATTCTTCATAGTAAACTTATTAAGTCTTTAATAGTCTATGCACATTTTCAAAGATCTATTTTTTTTCTTTGCAAATAAGATTTGAGGTATTGCTAGAGATTTTGAATGGCATATAAAGTAATTAACAAAATTATTATTAATGTATCCTTTTAGTGCAACCTATTTATTTAACAATAAGTTGTAGATTGGTCTAAATGGTGATTGAGCTCTTTCTTGTAAATCAATTGAATAATCATAGGTTCAATGCTTTGGAAGAATATCTATATTTTTTTTTTTAAAAAATAACTTAAAAAACTTGATATTAGCTAGGAATATCACTTGACATCTTTCCACCATCAAAAATAGGCATGATATATATGATAAAAGATGATTGTTCTTTTGTCACATGCATAAAAGTTCTTGTATCTATTAATAAGGATTTGGATGTATTAAACTTATGTATTTCTACTTAATTAATGGAATTTTGAATTGAAATATAAAAAAAATAAAGATTATAAAAAATTTAATCTATTTAAGATTTAAATTTTTTTTATTCTCATAATTCTAAAATAATTAAATTAGAGAGAGATCTTATCATATTAAATATTATTAAACTATTATGATCTTTAATTGCTACATCTAAAGGAAAAATCTCATAGATAATATTTCTAAAAGACAACAAACAACCATCTATAATTTCTACACGTACAGATTTAGTTCTTTTTATTAACAATATTTTTTGTTTTTTGAAAAAAATCTTTATCTATAAAATAAACTAAGGCTCTTGAATCTAATAAAACAAAGACTTTATGATTTTTAGGTCTTAAACATACATCTATTATGAAACAAAGTAAAAAATTTGTTATGGATATATTATACATAAGATTGGTAAGAAAGTTAATAAGAACTTAATTAAACCAAATGAGTATAAGAGCAACACCAAGAAAGGTGAGCTAGAATGTCAAGAGATGTGTTTTCAAGATTGAAGATCTCTTTAGCCTTGATTTTAATATATAATAGATATTAGGAAGCTTTTAAAAAAGTTTCTATATTGCTTGAATATGAATCAATCTTAAAAAGCTTCTAAAGAAGTTTTCATATTGCTTAAAGATGAAGCAATCCTAGAAAGCTTCTTGAATAATTTTTTTAATCCTCCTAGAATTTTTTAGAACTTATTAGAATATTCTAAAAACTATTTAAATATTCTAAAAATATTCTAAAAATATTTTTAAATCTTTTAAAATCTTCTAAAATTTAATAGAATATTTTTTAAATTATCTTAAAATCTTCTTATTAGATATCCATAATAGGATTTGGAAAGAGAATAGGACCTTTAATAGGTGTTGTACATGATTTATGTTGTGTAATTTTTATTGTAGCTAAAAAAACTTGTTTTTTGATACATTATCTTCTTTGGCAATTGTGCTCTTCATTTTGTTATTGCGTTGTTTTTTTTGACAAGGTTGTGTAGTGTGCTTAGCTTCTCTATAATATAAATATATTTTTTTTTAATGATGTTGAGTCTTTTCTTGCTTAGTGAGAGATTTAAAATATATTGTATCAACTTGTATTGATTTCTATCTTGATGAATAATTTTTTGAAAGCTTAGGACTTACTGTCATTACTTCATTTGTTCCTCTTCAAGCAAATATTTATTCTTAATGTCTTTCAAATAGCCAATTTTTGCATATAATGGCTTGAGTAATAAACTATTCTAAAGAATCTATTTTTAGTATTTTTAATAATATATCTTTGTTATTATCCTTCATTCCATATCAAAATTGACAGATAAGAGTTTTTTCATTACAATCCATATTATAAGCAAGGTTTTGGAATTCAATAATACATATGATGGGTGACTATGATTCTAATTGTAAAGCTAAGATTTTAGTCTGTGCTACTCTTTTTTGTATTACTTTTTCAAAATATCACCATAAATATTTTTAAGAATGAATTTAATTCATAAAAGAGTTGTGAAACTTTTTCTATCAAATGTACAAATCAAGAGAGAGTATTTTTAGAAAGAAGTTTATCTTTAAATCCAACTTAAATAAATCCATTGATATATTAAAAAAGATACAATCTCAATTATAACTTATTATAAAAATCCTTGAAATTTTGATCTTATTCCATCAAATGGTTTAGGCATAGTAATCTTTGCATTCCTTGTACTTTTAGAAGTAAGATTTTAAGAATTTGGTTGTGAAGTTAATCTACTTGCTTCTCTTAACTACATAACTTCTTGGCATAGACTGTAGACTTATTTCATAAGTATAGGAATAATACTTCCATTGTTGACATTGGTGATGCATGAAATTTCTATCCTAAGAGTGTTAGAAAGCTTGTGAAGATCTATAATAGTTGCAAATATATTTTCACTTTTACAAACTATAGCATCTATGAGTTTTCCTTCCATTTCAAATAACTTAGTAAATTTACAAGTCAAATTAGGAAAAGATAATTTGTAACTTCTAATGTTAAATAAAAATTTCCACAAAAAAAGGTGATTTGATTGTTTTAAGAAAAAAAATTAGTGTTAAAAAACTAAAATATTTATTTAAAGATGGATAGTTTATATCTTTTAAAATACAATAATAGAAGAAGGGTAATTCATATTGAAGAAAAGAAGTCTAAAAGCTACAAATACTTAGTATCAACAAGGATTGTAGTCTAAGAGAAGTGTAGAGAAAGATGTCTCTTACTTCCAATACCTTTTACTTATAGGTGGAGTTTATGTCCCAAGTACATAGACTTCATCCAGAATCACTTTCATCCTTTTAATCTAGATCTAGATCTAGATTCATCTTAACCTAGCCGCCACCTTAAAACCCTAGCCATTGTCATAGTAACTTCTTTTAATCCTTTGCTATCTTTTGACTATTAGCAACTTATTATGATTAATCTTCATGTGGTGGTAAGTAAGTAAGAACTTGCTGATCTTCAACACTCCCACTTTACTAATTTTTAAAAGGCTTTTAATCTTATTCTTTGAATCAAGTCATGATGTCTATCCTTCATTAAGGCCTTTGTAAGTACATCAGCAAGCATGTCATTTGTAACACAATACTTCATACTTATTATTCCATCTTCAATCTTTTTTTGTATGAAATGATGTTGAACATCAATGTGTTTGGTCTTTGAATGGTGTTTTGGATTCTTGGCAAATGCAAGAGATCCTTGGTTGTCATACATAATTAGAGTTGCTTGTAATTACACTAGATCAATGTCTTCTAAGAGTTACCTTATCCAACATGCCTCCATTATACAATGATTTACTGCCATGTACTCTGCTCCCATCGTTGATCTTGCAATGGTATGTTGTTTCTTGCAATTCCATGAAATGGCTCCTACTCCAATGAAGAAGACATATCCCGTTGTGGATCTTCTATCATTTACATCTCTAATCCAATCTACATTACAATAACCTTGCAAATCAATGTTCTTACCACCAAGACACAATTCGAAGTCTTTTTTTATCTTTTAAGTACCTCAATATCCTCTTTATCATTTTCCAATGCATTGGTCAAGCCTTAGACATGTGTTGGCTTACAACACTTATTGCATATACAAGATCCACTCTTGTAGCCACCATTGTATACATGAGTGAGCCTATTGCTGCTTTGTATGGAACACTTTGCATCTCACCTTCAACTTGTACAAACTCCTCATCCGTGAGCTTCATCAACTTCAAATTTGCTTCTAAGGATGTTCCAATGGGCTTCTACTCCTCCATGTTGAATCGTTTCAACACTTCTTCAATGTACTTGATTTGACTCATTGTAATGGTCTTATTACCACAATCTCTTACAAATTCCACTCCTAAGCAATAGTGCAACTCTCAAATCACTCATCTCATATTCCTTGTCTAATTTGGCCTTCATCCAATCCATCTTTTCCATATTATTACCCAGGATGATCAAATCATCAACATAAAGGATTACAATCAGTAAGAACTGTCTAGATTGTATCACATATAATGAATGATCAGCCTCACTCCTCACAAACCCTTCATTGACAAAGAAAGTATCAATTCATTGGTACTATATCCTTGGTAATTGTTTCAATCCATACAAGGATTTCTTCAATTTGGACACAAGATGTTCTTTGCCTTATTATACAAATCCTTGAGGTTGGTCCATGTAGATGTCTTCTTACAATTCTCTATTCAAAAAGGCCGTCTTCACATCCATTTGGTGTATTTTCAAACCCATTGCTATCCCAATTGCTACAATGGTTATAATGGTGGTGAATTTGGCAACGGGTATATAAGTCTCATTGAAATCAATTCCAGCAACTTGTAAGTATCTTTTGGCAATTAATCTTACCTTGTGCCTCACGACCACATCCATTGCATCTCTTTTAGTCCTAAACACCCACTTACAACCAACACTAGATCGATTTGCTGGAAGAGGTGCCAATTCCCATGTACCATTCTCCATAAGAGATTGGTACTCTTTTTCTATAGCCTTCTCCCACTTGATTGCATCTTCATACTTCATAGCATCACACAAAGACAATAGATCAGCAAAAAGAGTAACATTTGTATATTCTTTATTTACTTGAGGGAAGATGTGATCCTTCTACCATTTGCCGCATTGCCTTCTTTCTCTCAAAGGATATCTCCTTTCACTTGTAGAAGAACATTCACCTTGTTACACTCCTTGTTCTTTTCCAACTCTTAAAACTTTTCGTTTCTCACTCAATGGTTGGTACTCTTCATCATTATCATCATCCCAATCTTTAACTCCAAGCTGCTTATGGTGTCATTGATGCAAGAACACTTTTTGGATACCTATTTCTTGTATACACTGCATTCACCACAGCTTCCACCTAAAATTCATAGCCAAGGTTTTGAGCATGAAGCATGCTCCTTGCCATCTCTACAATGGTTCGATTTGTCTTTTCAGCAATACTATTTTATTGTGGGGTGTATGAAGTTGTGGTTTGTCTAGTAATTCCTTCATTCTTCAAATAAACATCAAATTATTTAGACATGTATTCACCTCCATTGTCCATACGTAGCACCTTAATCTTGCATTCACTTTTTTCTCAACAAGAGCTTTAAATTCCTTAAATCTCCAAAAGCATTCACTCTTAGCTTTAAGAATGTAGATCCAAATCTTTCTTGAATAATCATCAATGAAAGTGAGAAAATACCTTGATCCTCCAATACTTGTGTTCTTCATAGGTCCACATATACCTGAATAGACAATCTCCAATAACTTGATAGCACATGTTGCTATACTCCTTGGAAATGAGGCCCTTTGTTGTTTACCTTGTATGCATCCTTCACATGCAAGTTGTTTTATATTTTGGCTTGTATTGCCAAGATCTAAGCTACTTACCATAGTCTTGAGCTCTCTCATGTTCTTCACATTTAAATGGCCAAGGCAACAATGCTATATATTCAACTTATCTTGGTTTGATGTAAACTCAGCAAATGTGGCTACCTCCAGTCCATTCACCTTCTTACAAATGAGGTAGTACAAATTTCCCTCTTTCAAGCCTTTGAAGACCTTGTCTCCATTCAATGTTCTTACAAAACATCCATTCATGTCAAATTGAACTTTAAAACCTTCCATTATAAGTTTACTCATCAAAAGTAGGTTTTGCTTCATCTTTGGCACATGAAGGACGTTTTTGAATTTGAACCTATTGGTTTGTCCATTCACAACCACCTCCACTATAATAGAACCAATTCCAATGGCTTCACATGTACCACTATCCGCCAACACCACGTTTGATGCTAGAATAGCCTCATAAGTGTTAAATAAATACTTATAAGGTATCATATGCTTGGAACAACCTGAATCCACAATCCATCTTGACATGGCAGCCATAAAGGTCCCATTAGTTGCCGTGAATGCATAATCTTATCCTCCAAACTCATCTTGCATACTATTTGTATTCTCCTTCTCCATATTTTTACCTTTATAGTAATTTTGAGCAAAATGGCCTACTTTGCCATAAATGAAGCAAGATTTGACATTACCTTGTTGATTTGGATAGTTGTCATTGCCTTGATGTGAGTAGAGTGTTGAATCTTTACTTTGGGGCTCTTTTTCTTTCTTCTTGGTTACTTCATGGGCAAGTCTTGCCACCACATAGTCCATTGTAAACTCTTTTAGTTTAATGGGCTCTAAAGCCACAACAAGGTAGTTGTAGGATTTGGAAAGGCTCATCAACAAGATCATGACAATATCACTTTCTTCTAAAGGCTTATCAACAATTGCTAGTTGGTTTTGGAAGAGCCTTTGCGTTATTGACATAAGACATGATGTCTTCATCTTCTTCCATCTTGCAAGTGAAGAACTTCTTCCTTGTATAGATGATGTTGGATAAGTTTTTGCTCTCATAGATGTTGTAAAGAGTCTTCCATGCTTCCACTGGTCCTTTGCAAGAGATAATGTGGGAGAACTTGGCTTCATCCACATTAGTTGTAATCAATCTAAAAGCCTTCTTTTCACGACATTTGAACTCCTTCTTCTCCTTCATATCAGCATCTTTGCTTGGAGCTTCTTCACTTTTATCTACAATATCCCAAAGATCCAAAGACACCAACAAAAACTCTATTTTTATCTTCCAATGGTAGAATTTATTACCTCTAAACTTCATAATAACTCTCAATCTTTCACCTTTACTTGAAGCCATGTCTAAAGAAGAGTTGTATCAAAAAAGATTGTAAGAAGAAGTCCTAATGCTCTCAAAATCAGCAAGAAGGTTTTGCTGCCTTAGAATCACAGAATCCTTCTTTGTGAACAAACTAATGTTTTTACTCTCAAAAACACTCTCAACTTCACTTCTAAGACTTCTCACAAGTCTGATGACTTATCTAAGTGTCTTAAATCTGATTTGCCACTCTAATATCTCTCTTATGCTCACAAATCACCTATATACACCATAAAAGGCCTTTTAAGCACAATCAGCAACTTTAAGACATGAAATTATAAAGTTAGATCACCAAGGATCTATCTCAGCAATAGCACAATGCAAAATTTGCCTTTAGGTGAAAAAACCAAACACCAACACCAAAAGGCTCATAACTACAAGTAAGAGCAAACCAAGATCTAAATCTAAATCTCAATCCAAAAGTTAGGTACTTCTAAAGCCTAATATCAAAAAAAACTTGATTTATTCCACAGTTACAAAACCACTTCAAAGAACTTCAAAAAATACTCAAGCAAATGTGAGTGGACCCATAATCTATTGAAGAAAAGAAGTCTAAAAGCTACAAACACTTAGCATCAGCAAGGATTGTAGTCTAAGAGTAGTGTGGAGAAAGATGTCTCTTACTTCCAACACCTTTTATTTATAGGTGGCGTTTACATCCCAAGTACATAGACTTCATCCAGAGTCACTTTCATCCTTTTAACCTAGATCTAGATCTAGATTCATCTTAACTTAGCCGCCACCTTAAAACCTTAGCCACCACCATAGTAACTTCTTTTAATCCTTTGCTGCCTTTTGACTATTATCAACTTACCATGATTAATCTTCATATGGTGGTAACTAAATAAAAACTTGCTGATCTTCAATAATCCACTCAATTCTAAAATAAGACAAGAACAATGAATTAGCACTTTTGTCAAATTGTAAAAAATATGTATCTAGAAGAATTAAAAGATCAAGACACTCTTATGTCATTCAAAAAGACTAGATAATCACTCAAAGAAAGTAATATATATTAAATTAGAATGGTTATTGCTAAAGTCAAGAAGACTAAAAAATCTTGAAACAAGATTAAGGACTAAAAAGACATTGACAAGAATAAAAAAGGCTTCATTCTTGTCTCTATATATACTTTTTAAGTAAAAGCTATATAGTAATGTTCTATAGGACCTCTAACATGTGTTGACTTTGCTAGACATATGCTTTAATTCGCAAAGAAAGTTATCTATATGTGTGCCACATAAGAAGCTTGTTTCACAAGCTATCAATACGTGGGACATATAGTTAACTTGTTGATCAAATTTCTAAACTATCAATTAATTATAAATACAAATAAAGTCAAAGCAATATTTATGAAGTTTCTAAGAAGCTTTTCTAGAAAATATTATAAAATTAATCTACTTTTAACTACTTTTATTTAATCATATAAGTAATTATTAGACTAAATATGTATATCTGTAACATTTGTATCATCAATATATTGATGGTAGTTAATTATTTCATCTAAAATTAAATAATATATAATATTTTTATACATATGGCACAAATTCAATTCTATTTTATTAATAAATTAATACAATGATATTCTTTGTTTATTGTTTTAAAAAAATCAACCAAGCAACATTACATAATTTTTTTTACTTTATTGATAGAAATTATTGGCAATAATTTACTAAGTTTTTCGAGTTCTATGGCAATAAATTCTAAAATTGCTTTAATACCAAATTAACATATATTTATTGCGCATTACAATAGCTGACTATATTTTATAATATGATTCTAATTTTTGTCACATTGAAATAAAAAATGTTTAATGATATTATTTGCATCAAAGCCATAATTTTTTATAATAGAAATTAAATTATCATGTATACCAAATAATTCTATCAACTTTATTAAAATTATTCCTATATGCACACATATATCAAGATTATGCACCACATATATTAGTAGTAATTTAAACCATCTATCAAATTTTATAATGAATATTAATATAATAGATTAAAAATAATTGAATAATATCAAGACTAAAATGAAATACATTTTAAAAATTCCATGCTTGATTATTTATAAATACTTTATATCTAATGTCTTATATGTCATTTGATTGATAAGTATTGGCAAACATTACTTCTTACATTTTAACTATGCAAGAAACTATACTATATTTGAGAGTATTAATAGATTGATTTATTATATGTAAAAATTAAGATGATGATTTTGTAGTAAAATATTCATAGACATTTTATTTTATTTTTTTAAAAATGGTCTATTAGATATGTTAATAATTTTATTTTTAGTATATTTTAAAAGATTGAATATAAACCATCAACAAAATAACATATTTCTTTTATATTCTTCAAACATGTAAGCATTAATCAATTATTCTAAGAAATTAGATTCATTAAAATTTTATAATATTTTAAATATAAATCAAAAGGTTGAGTGATAAACTAAGGCATATAGAAAAAAGAAAAAGATCTAGATAAGAAAAAAAAAACAAAACAAAACAAAACAAAGAATAAACCTAGAAGAATTTTAAAGATAATAATTTAAATTAAAAAAAAAAAATAAGGATAACTTACAAAGAAAAAGATCTATATTATCAAAATTAAACTATGGTGTATTTATCAAAATTTTATATATATATAAAAGATAAGAAAGGATTAGCAAAAAATATGGATGAGCAAAATTGAGCGAGGATATGCTATATAAATAGAATATAAAAGGAATATATATATACATATATACATATAAAAGGAATATAAATAAATTAAAAGAATAAAGAAGAAGTTGAAAAAAGAAAGATTTAAATGAATGAAATTGAATGAGAATGTACAAAGAAAATTTTGTATAGAGAAGGATTTGAATCAATTAAAAGAATGAAGAAGAAATTTTAAAGAAAAGGATCTAAATGAACAAAACTAAATAACAAGTGCAATCTAAAAAATATTGTAAAAATAAGGCAAAGGTTTGGAATTAGTTAGAAGGCTTGTAAAAATTAGTTTAAAGAGTTGGTACAAGAGAATTAACATTTCCAATAACAAAAAATGGTAATTGCTTGACCAAATTGCTTAGAAAATTATTAAATTCTTTCATAGAATGGTTTTATAATATAGTACATTTTTTACAAAAATATGAAAAATCATTGCACCATTTCCTAGAAAATTTTCATTCATAGATTGGTTGATTAGTAAAACATTTAATGTTATAATATAATATTAAAAAAATCTAAATTAGGTATCAAAGTTAACAAAGTAAAAATATGATGGTTTAGTAGCTATAATTTTGTATTTAGTATTATAAGACAAAAATTAATTTAAAAAAATATTAATAAAGATTTGAGTGATGCTTCAAAAACTTATTTAAATTAATTCATTCATGTTAATGATGTTAGAATAAAATCTATGTTTAAATATAATAGAAAATTTTATTTTTTTTGAAATAAAAATTTATTTACATTAATAAAAAATTAATAACATAAATAATGATATTTATTTTAATATGGATTTTTAATAATTAATAAATAATTTAAAAATTATTTAATATATTACATAATTAAATGTAATAGAATATATCAGTATTAAAAATTATATTTTTTAAAGTTTATTTTATGTATTAGTATTTTTCTTTTATTATACCTTATAATATTAAAAAGTAAAGGCCTAAATTAATACATGTAATTTATCAATACAAATTTTTAATTTGTGATTTTTGTTTCTAATGTATTATGTATCTTTTAGCTTATTCATTCTTTTATATATTTATAAAAAAATTCATTCAATAGTAATTTTAAATTATATAATAAGAAATCATAAAGAATATTCTTTTAAAATGCAGAAAATTTTATTAAAATCTAAAAATAAATTTAAGTTACAAATACATGTAATATATTTGTATGTATTAAAAATAAATTAAATTTTTTTTTCTATTAAATTATATAAAATACTAATATATTAATAAGTTATATATATTTTTTGAAGTAAAATATATATCAATAAAATAATCACAATCTCTAATCCAATCTACTTCTTCAATAGCCTTTTTCAAAAGCAAACAACAATCCACTTCTAATAGGAAGAATCATTTTATGATAATTATTAGAAGTAACTCTAATATCCTATTAGTTTTGTTAATTAGTTAAACAACTTTAATACTTAGTAATGATTTTTGATGTTGATTCTAAAACAAAATAGAAGAAACATTACATATAGATGTAAACATTACATATAGATGTAAACATTACATATAGATAGAAATATTATATATAAAATGATGTTACAATTATTTAAAAATATATCTTAATATTTGGACTTATTCTATATCTTATTTTGTTGCAACCTTTCTCCTCCTATAATCCCAAATAGCTTGTGGAGTGAATAGTATTGTGTTATGTGAAAATCAGTATAAGAATGCATTAAACATCTTGCTATAGAAGGATTTGATCTTACATTGAAGTTGGATTTACAACCTAAAAATAATGCATAAAGGTCTAAACTAAGAAATCATAAATAAAGCATAAAAGAAAATTAAAAGAAATCTTAAAGAAATAATAAAGAAATCTTAAAGAATCCTAATCAAATTCTAGCCAATCTTATAGTAATTCGAAGTAAATATTAATTAAATTCTAGTAAAAGCCAAACCAAAACTTAACCAAACTTTTAAAAAATCCTAATTAAATCCTAAATAAATTCTATAGAAAATTTAAAACCTCATTGATTATTAACTAAACTATTGATCTTAATTCAAATTCTTTCTAATTATCATTCTACTAATAAACAATAAGCACAATAAATTTGAAGAAAATTAAAATTAATAGATTGGGAGAAAGAACTTTTAATCTACTTGAGTGTCAATAATTTTCCTTTTTCAACCTTCAAGTCAATCTTCTAGTATGAGTATCTCTCTTTTTTACTATTTACTTACTCTAAATTGTTTTATAAAATTTGGAAATTAACTCAAATATCATCTCACAAAAAAATCATTTCAATCTAATCAAAAAGTTCGTAAAAATTATAGAAACTCTTTGTAACCCTCAAAATCCGATTTTGAAGACTTTAACCTACTTGAATCTAAATTTATCTTGATCTAATTGTCTAATTAAGCTTAATTTTACAACACAAATTCAACACATCTATTTTTACAAATCCAAAAAAAATTACTTATAGACTTACTACAAAATTCATACAATTTACTAAAACATAATTCTTTTTTATTCTACAAAAAAACAAAATCGTCCAAAAAAACTATGACTTTGCAAAGTTGTCACAAAGTTATTATCCAATCAAAATCTATTAAAACTAATACTACAAAAAATCCTACTGAATTTGATTTCTAATCCTACTCTCCAATCAACAAAATAAATCCCTCATTTATCATGGATGAATGGTTTTGTACATCAAGGTCTTGTTTTTATTGTGATTTATAACTAGTCTTTTTTTAATATCAATTTAAGATTTCTCTAATTAATTTTTTTTCAAAGCTATTCTTTACTTTTATGTATAGATACTCATAATAATATTTTTTTAATTTATTTTTTTCTTTTTAAGAAATTATATTATAAAAATTATAACATTAATAATAAATATATTTATTATCTTCCTAAAATTTTATATATATTTTTTAAATTAAATTTTTATCATATCTTTAATAAATCTATTACATAATATAATTTTTTTCTTTCACACAAATAAACATATGTCATGGACATACATATTTATTTACATAAAAAATATTAGATAGAAAATAAATATTAATAGATTTGATATTATCTTATTGCATAGCTTTTTAGAAGCTTCATAGATGCATATTTGACTTTATACATATTGATTGATATGTTAGAAACTTGATCAACAAAATAGCCATGTATTGCATGCATAGATACCTTGTAGTACAAGCTAACAATATGGTGTGTATATATGAAACTTACCTTACAAGTTAAGACGTATGTCTCATAAATTGAATATAAGTTGGAGGTCCTATAGAACGTTGTCATGTAGCTCTTAATTAGATAGTATATATGGAGGTAAGAGTGAAACCTTCTTTACTCTTGTCAATGCCTTTCTAGTCAATCTTATTTCAAGACTCTTCAATCTTCTTATCTTTAGCAATAGCCATTCTAGTTTAATACTATACCATCTTTGACTAATTTGTTAGTTTGTTTGAGTAATATAAGAATTTATTAATCTTTTAGTTCTTTAAAATTCATGTCCTTAATATCATAGTATAGTACAACAATATTGAATTAAATACAATCACTTTCATATTAATTGTAAGAATCAAATCAATCAATTGCATCACCAAAAAATAATAAAGTAATATGCTTATAGATGACATTGAGATAATATTTTTTCTTATAGGTCAATACTTTGTTGGTCTTCTTTTTTTCTTTAAAACTGCCACTATACAACTTAACATGCTATCTATAAAGTTGAAAAATACTTCTTAACTAATTTCTTCTTTTTCTTCTATTGTCTTTCATAACTCAAACATTCTAGATGATTAAGTTGGTTGAGCATTCAAACAATGTTTGAAATGCTTCTACAAGAGTTTTATTAAGTTGAGATCTAAAAACATGATCATTGTTGCAATTCTTCTAAATCAAGTTCCTTAAGCACTTTATTTTCTTTTGATAAATGAACTTTAGATAATTGTCTTGCTTGAAAATCACACCATTGATACCTAAGTTGTAATAATCTAAGGTCGTGTGAGAAATTTGATAAAAGATTCATATGCATTGTTGTATCACAATATAGTTGCTATGTCAAATTACTCCTAATTACATTATTGTATTGCAACTAAATTAAATTATTGCAAAATATAACTTCATTGTTAGTAGATAGTTGTACAATATTATCCTACAAAATCATTGCCTAGGTCTATTAAGTTTGCAATAAGAAAGCAAATTCACAAAATAAAATAGGAAGTTGCACTTTTCTATTTTATTTCATAACTTTACATCATATATGTTTATTTCCTTGAGAAATTACAACAAAATAGGGTCACAAGTTAGAAAATCAAATTAAAGTGTCAATAGAAATTATAGAGCGAATAGATAAAATCATATATTTTCTTTGTAATTAAGAAGATATTTTAATATACTAATATTAGAGATGTAAATAATTTTAGATCAGTTATTTTTACATAATAAAATCTTCAAATAAATGATAATTGATAAAACTTTTAGAGAATTTTAATTTACAAAAATAATATCTAAAAACTTGCATACCTATAATTTATGCATCATACACACAAAAATATAATTACACACTTATATGTAATAGACACCATAGTAAGAATAAAAATATTTTATTTCCTTTTTAAAATATAAATAGATTTTTTTTAATGCATAAAAGTGATTAATTTGAATATATAAAGATATGGTGTTATATTTAATTTTTAATAAGGCAATAGTAATATACCAATGCAAAAAAAATTAACTTATTTTTATATTAAATTAAGGGACTTGAGTTTGCCATAAATTACAATAAGACACATGTAGAATAAATAAAACCTTGTTTGATTTTTATTTTTATCAATTTAATATATTGAGGATTAACATCATAAAAAATCAATACAAGTATTAAACATGATATAGGTACCTCTCTAATAACTTGTTTAGAAAAAAACCAAAAATTAGTTAAAGCAAAATTTCTAAGAATTTATAAAATTTACAACTCAAAATTTGATTAAGTTCATATAAAAACATATTGTTAGTTAAAATAAATTAATAATAATAATATAAAAAAAAAAAAAAAAAAAAGTTGTATAGAACCAGTTTAAACACAAAACAATTTCAAATGAAATGTACATGTAATCTATTGTAGGATTTTCAATAAGTTCTAAAACTTAATCTAAAATGTGTAGATTTGATAATGAGAGTGTATAAGATAGATTAAAAATATTTTGATCATATAACATACTATATAATTATATTTTTTTATAAAATTTTACAAATAAAACATCTGAATTTTAAACTGAAAATAAATTTTATTTTTTGTACTTTTTTTACTTTTTTGTACTTTTTTATACATATCAAATTCTTTTGATAAAACAATGTGAATTGTCACATTAAGTCCACAATGGAACATCAATTTGTAAAGAAAAAGATGTAATATTTATAAGTGCTACTGACATTTGATAAGCCCAACTTCATTTAAAGTATGCAGATTGAAATTGATTAATAGTCAAGTAGAAACAACTTGATGACTATTTCCAAACATGAATTTACATGTTCTATTCAATTCTTACATCATGGAATATATACTTGAAATGTACAATTTGACAAAGTGAAGAGTTTGTCTAGAATAACAACCTTTTTTATGTGCCAGGCGTCATCACATTTCTATTATGATTCTAGGTCTCTTATTTCTCGATTACAAACCAGGACGTGCGTTAATTATTTCAAGTGCCATCTTGTTTGTAAGGTTCACTAGGTTTTAAAATATATATAAATTTAGAATGCAGAAAACGATCACTCCCCAAATTATCATACTGTGAATATGATTTTTGAAAGTTGTGCAAAAAGAAGAAACTTGATGATGTTATACAATCATAATGACAAATGTTTTCGGCGGCTGCCTGTGTCTCTGACGCTAACTGCACAATAGCTCCTCTCTACAAACGAGGAAGCATTTGATCCTACTGCCTGATGTAGGGACCTCATTAAAACTAGCCTCCATTTCCTATGTCCATATTTTACATCATAAATCAATAATCAATGGGGTGTTGAATGAATGTCCCCAGATCTAGTCTATGTATGGCTCCCTGCTTGGGCTCGCAGAACAGCTTCAGTGTGTATCTATGGCACAGTTTTATGGTGACCCCGCACAGGAATATACTTAGCACATTAAGTTCCTATTGACAATCGTGGTGCCGAAATAATCAGCTGGTGAAAGAAAAGAAAGAAACACTCCCCGTTCAACTCGCAATTGAGACCCATGTGACGATCAATTGTGGAATGCATTGATCTGCAAATTTAAATGCAAGTGATTAATACCAATACTAGAGAAGTCCCAGTTATATGCACTGAAAATTGAAGATCGTGATGTATACTTGCAAACCCATGAAGAAAGAGTCAGTATAACGCATGCTAAGCTAAGATCAGAGGCCACTCGGAGCATTAGTACGAATTTCGGCAACATCTCCAGTGAATAATGGGAAGGAAAATGGTGAATACCATTAGAGTTCTGGTGATAATGCTTCGGAACTTTCCAGTGATCAATCGATCCAAAAGCCTTTTAGCACCTGCCACTTCCATATCCGCCAACTGACGCAAATGGTAACAAGCGCCGGCTGTCGCCATCTGCTTCCTGCATCTTGCACTTCCGGAGAGAGCCTGAAGAGCCGCAATTGGGTATTGCTTGCTAACTTCCTGAAGGCGTGTATCCAATAAAAGTACCAGGCCGACGATTCCCCAGTCCTCAGCCAAGAAGTGCGTTCTGTTCTCTTCGACAAGGAGAAGAAGAGCCAAAGCCTACAAAAAAATGACAAAAAGGTGATTCATCAGACACGCTAACCTTCGAAATCCACTCATGCTGAAAAGGACAAAAAAGGAGAAACGCATGTCGGCAACATCAATACGCAACATATGAAGTAAAGTTGCACCTGTGCAGAATACTCTTGAGCCGTGTTGGACTTCGCATCCAAAAGTTTTACCAACGGACCAATAACTCCAGCTTCGCCCAACATTCTCCTAGCCTCCGTAGAGCAAGCAATATGACAGACCGCGGCAGCTGCCACTATTTGCACAACCAGAGGTCCTGAGCGAAGACAATTAGCAAGACGAGGCAAGAAGCCAGCACTGCAAAGGACATCGATATTATCTCTGCACGCTGCCAAATTGCGCAACGCCCCCAAGGCGATTTCTTGAGCACACGCCTCTGCGGAAAAATCCAGGTATCTCAACAAAGGTTGAAGAGCTCCGTCTTCTACGATTCTCCATCTGATGCTATCGTCGGAAACTGCGAGGTTTTGCAACGTGGCGGCTGCATTTTCTCGCGCCATGGACGTCCCAGAAGACACTAAGTTGATGACAACCCGAATAGCACCATCTTCAACGATACTGCTACGAAGCTTTTCAACTGCAGCAAGGTTCCTTAAAGATCCCGCAGCTGCAGCTTGTGCGCCTGGTGTACCCACTCGGCACACTTCAATCAATGCAGAAATCCCCCCGTGAGCAGTAATCGTCCGGGCGTTTTCTTCTGAAATGGACAAACCCTGCAACCCGGCAGCTGCTCTCTCCTGAGCCCGTGAACTACCAGAGTCCAGCAGACGAACAAGAGGAGCTATGCCACCTTCCGCAACTACCACGTGCTCACAACTGTCATTTAATGCAAGAAAGCAGATAGCAGCTGCTGCTCTTTCCCTGATAGCAGGCTGACTGGCGTCTAGAAGGTGTACGAGAGTTGTCACTACACCCTGGCCAGCAACCATTAAAATATTTTTATCATCATCGGCCATAAGTCGAAGCATACTGTCGAGCGCTCTTTGTTTGCAATCAGCGCTCCCAATCTGAAGATGAGCGAGCAGGTCTCTTATGGTCCACCGGATAGCCTCCCGTGTCGACTCAGGAGTGACTCGACATATCGCTAATGGATTCTCTTGCATAGTACCGCTCGTAATCATCAACTGACAATCGTGAATATGAAGGTCGAGTTTCCCACATAGAGAATCTAAGTTACTCTGAGTATGAAGCTTTCCACCGTAACTTAATTCTGTACACTTCATGGCTAGATTGCGGGCTTCCTCTAGTGTCTCGCTCATGGCCTGCACAACACACGTTAGAGTGTCAGACCACGTCGAGTAGACTAAGTGGTTGTCAGGAAGACATGTCACGAGTACCTCTCTTAACGAGAAACCCCTTAGTCAGAGATCCATCTCCTGTTAGAATCAGTAGGAATGTGACCAAACAAGCACAAACAGAATGCGAAATAGTGTTGGTAGCGCCGGAGGCAATTAAGGGCTCCTACATTTGTTTTAAAGAACACGTAGTATCCAATAGGTTCTATCAGACTGTAGCCATTACCTTCAAGAGTTCCTTGCAGACAGCATTGTCGGAAAGGCAATGGAGGTGTGACATCTCGGTCAGAAGAGCAGGCAGCTGCAACAACCGATTTTCAATAGATTTCCAGCGACCAAGAAACGCTTTCACCGAAGCCGCGTCAGTAACCGCTAGTGAGGTCAAGTGTTGTGCCTGTCTTAGCCATGCCTCCGTAGTGTTCATGTCACCATACTGTACAACTTGCCTCTTAACCTGATGTTTTTCCTCTACAACATTCGCTTGCAAGACACCCATAGATCCTCTTCTCGTATACACCAAGCCTCACGTGCATCTCAGCTCGAGAGTCCACCACACTACAGGTGTAAAGGAATTACAAAAATCTTCACCCACCCCCTCAATCTTTATCAGAGTATCTACAATCTGACGTTACGAGCACAACAGCCACCACGCATCACCCTTTCCCACAACAAAAGGGCCCTTCACAATCAATCAATGCAGTAATTGAAGTTAGCAGCAATCCTCCAACCGCCTGCCGGCAACCACTTACCTAACAAATCTCTAAACACAGCGCCAGTACCCTCTGCCTAAACTAAAAGGCCTACGCCAAAACCGCTTGGCAACCGTTCAACCGAATCGAGCAAACCAACCAACCAAGAAGTCGATAGAGCTTTCCACTAGCAGTCCAGAAAACACCAGCGCCACGACAGAACCTCGACGGAATCAATCTACAACTGCTCTTCCACTTCTACAGCTCACACCAGAACCGAACAGAATTACAAGAACAATCAATCAATCTGCTTTTTAACTGCTAAATAGATTCGCTATACAAAATTGTCCGCCGGCTATACGTAAACCAGTCAGAGAAAAGACCGCTCCAACTACGACACAGAACCTCGGAAGTGTGAGCATAAAAAAGAGTAGCAAAGCGATCAGGGGATGAAGCGAGCGCAAATGCCTACGATGACGAGCAAGTGCCACAGATAACAAGCGAGAGAGAGAGAGAGCCAAGGAAAGCGAAAGGCGTCGGAAGGGCGCTTCAAGGCACGGCCTGCAAGCTTCGAGACACCACCACGACGAAGACGTCGACAACGCTGGCTCCGAAGCCCGCAGCAGAAGAGTGAAAAAAAATCTTTTCCCTCTTGTTCACTTTTACCCGCTCGTATTCCAATGTTCATTATATGAGCAAGCGTAAGTAAATCCACTCACTCTACGAGGAAAGTTACTTTGCTCTCTCTATAGTAACCGCGTCGTAATAAATTCCCCCCTCGATGCTGATGGGGGAAGTGATGAGAGCGGGCCGAGGCTTTTTTCCTGTGACTGTTCTGACAGAGTTACCGGTGGGGTTCATTAAAGTTGAACCGTTACTTTTTTAACGTCCGATACTTTCTTCCCCTGCGAGTGTAGTAACTAATGTCTTTTCCTGCCTCAGTCCTTCACGTCGAACGTCGTCGCAAAAAGTAAGAATATTCCTGTAGCTTTTTCACCTTTTGTGACTTTAGCTTTTTGAGGGGCATCCCATCCTTAAAGGTTTATCTTCAAAGCATTTGTATGTATATCCGCACTTGTAGTGTAATAAATTTTGATCATGGCACTCCATCATAGTGAAAATAGCCCCTATTTTATCAACTATTCGCAAGTCAAGTTATGTGTAGCCCAATATATAGTTTGAAGAACACAATTTTCAATATGTAAAGCGAATTCATTATAAAAAATTTAAAATTAAAGGAAATAAAAAAGCATGCAAGTGCTTTTTAGACACGTAGGCGAGCCAGGCATGCAAAACTCATAAGACGGAATATATCAACACGAATACGTAGTTCGAAGGGAACAAGGGGGAATAAGAATTGGGGCAAATATCCAGTTATCCGTGGTTTGACTTTGCTCTTTTCACACTTCTGCAGCTATTCATGAGAGCCAGCGGGATGCGGTCGGGGGGGACGGGAATGGGCGCCGCCGGTCCCGTTACGAGGGCGAGGGAAGGCGAAATTGCTTTGGCGGCTGCCATGCGTCAGCGTTCCATCAATGAGGACACGCAATCCAAGCCAATTTTAGGGCTCCCAGTTTTTCTTCCCTTCTTATTATAATTATCCCACATAAGATTCTCCTCCTCACTTATTTGCATCCCTACTTCAATTAGCTTCGTGGAATCACTTTCTCGATCTCCATTACTTGTGGTGGTATCGAATGCTTTCTATTGTGGTACCCATTTTTTTTTATTGCTATTCCCCATTCCTCTTACTTTGTCTTTTTCATTTCAATCCAGGGGGTATACTGGCCCTACCATTGCGGGTGGGTGGGTCCCATTCCCGTTGCACAACCAATGTGATGACAACCACCTCCTATCAATATTACCTGTAGCTGTCAAGTGCCGAGTGTGGTGAGCTGGTGTTTTTTTAACAACAAAATAAGAGCCAGCATTGCCAAGTTTTCGACGTGGGAAAGAATGCTTCTCTGTGGCCAAGTCCTTTTATTGTAAGAGGGTCGGTTGCTCATTCATCCATGTAATCGTACTTCTGTACATTCATACATTCATCCGTCTTTCAGACCTCTATGTGTTCTCATGATTCCCACAGCTCAACTTGGGTGCCCAAATCTCTTCTACTGAGCCTCCCTTTATTTATTTATTTATTTATTATCTTACTAATGGTTAGCAAACCCTGAATTCACGGACACGAATGAATATGGATTGCATTTTTTATGTTTTAAAAAAATAGTCAATAAATGTTAACAACTCTTTTGATGTAGAGAAAATCCCATATGTGTATATATGTATATAATACACATTCATGTACAAGTTGATGATAATAATGATAGCAAGGATGTAAAAAAATGTAAGGCCCAACTTGATGAAGTTTCTTCCAACAAGGATTTAAAAACAAAAATAACATAATATTCTATTCAATGTAGGATGCAACTGTGTACTTTGGACAATGGGGGATAAAAATGCATTTGACAAAAATGATAACAGCGTACTAAATCCAAGAACAAAAATACATAAGTCAAACAAGTGTTCATTATGTAAGAAATGCAGAAAAATAAAACCAAGCCATTTCAAAGTAGTCTGACTTGTAAATTTCAATGTGCAAGTGTTAAAAATTAATAGCAGTTTTTGAATCCTCATCAGAACACTCTATTTGTTGTTTCTAATAAACTAAAAAATAAACTCATTTTTACTTTTCCCAGTGACTTAGTAAAACTTGCATTGCCCTACATTAGGGTAACCAAAGTGCATGCATGTTGATATATATATATATATATATATATATTCATACACACACACACACACACACACATAGATGTGAGGTACCACTTAAGTGGTGCCTAGTACAGGCCATTGAGCAAAGTGGATCTTTGGCATGGGTGAGATAATTTGACAAGTTAATATTGGGAACTGTTGGAGAGATTCATTGTTTGACAGCAAGAGAGTTGGTCTTCTATAAAATAATAACAATAATAATAAAAATAAAAAGTGTATGACTTGTATGGCTTACTTTGACATTTGCACCCTCCTTTACTTATCTACATCTATTTCTTTTGATGTGGGTACTACAAGAACAAAGTGAGATTGGGTCCCAAAGTGCACCACATTACAATAGTCAGTGCCAAACTTTCCACTCCATCTTTTTTCAAATAAAATGTTTCTCATAACATCTTCACTTTCCTCCAAAGAACAACTTCTCAACTTCCTTACATTCAACATTTTTTAAAATATTTATGAGGGTTTCAGAATTGGGTCCAGGTCAGCTTGTGTGGAAAAACAAGTCTCAAGTTGGCTTCACATGATCCAAAGTCTCAACCCTAAAGTGGCACTTTAGTTACTTTATTAGGTGCATTTTGCCATGCAATGGTGCTATGTAAGGTAGTCCAATTTCAAAGAAACCCAAAAAAAAAAGCAACTAAAAAATAACTAAAAAACTATAAAACTAAATTACATCCATCCATACAACAATACATCCATCCATACATATCCTTTAATAAATATTTTCTGTCCAGTGGATTTTGGTCTTACAAGTCGTTGGGCCCTTTGTCCAAAACCATCCCATCCAATGGATGAATATTTCGGTTGGATGTCGGTTCACACGTGCAGGGTTATCATCCATGAGTCAACGAAGGTAAATTAGGGCCCTGAATGGATGGATGTGGTAGCGAATCGTAAATTATCATTCATCCATACGCGAAGGTTCCTCCAGCGTGCTCTCTCTCGCCCAGGGGAGACTTCCGCACTAATTCATTTAATAAAGAAAAAGAAAGTAAATAGTTAGAAAAGTTAACGGAAAAGGTTTATCCTGATAAAGTATGTACGAAGTGCATAAACTACTCCTCAATGGATGTGGTTCCCTCTTTTGGAGATAAAAGTAAAAAAAAATAATTTACGAAAAATGTTTGAAAATATTAATAATGATCAAAATAGTAGATTATTAAAATTGAAGATGATTGGTTGATATGTAATCTAACACTTGCATTCAATGTAGCATTCAAACTGTCATCCATGTGAAAATTGTAAGACATTAAATGTGTTTTTTCTACAAACTTACATTCATGATTGAATTCTCCATTGTTCATTCAATGAGAGGGATGTGATATTAGTATGTGGTATAACATACTCTTTAGGGAACCTACTCTATTACTGATGTTTCTAATTATATTCGAATGCCAGTACTTCAATGGAAAAAATTAATAATAGATTCATTATAGTTAAACTTGAAAGTGTTGTTTCATTATTGGTTTCAAAAACTTCATATATTGAATCAAACGTAATTTAATCAATTTTATTTGTGTGTATGTGTACACACACGATCAAAAAAAATAATAACCCATATTACTTATTTTAACATTTGTACTTGAATTCTAAAATTATCTTGATCATATTGAGTATTTTATTATTTGATTATTAAATAAACAATAAATGGTATGATGAACTTTTATTATTATTATTGAATGAATTGTTGTTTTCAGATCGATCTGTTTACAAGATGCGTAAAGTTGTTTTGCAAAACAAATTTTGAAATGTGAACTGATGCCTAAAAATATTCGAAATTTCAATGTTTGTTACTGCAATTTCTATTAATAGATATAGCAGTGAACAGTACATGACTAGATTTTAGATTAAATAACCATCAAATTTTAATTTGTATGCTATCAGATTTAAAGAAAAAATCTAAAATATGTGATTATAGTTAATAACAATGTTGAACACTTCAAAAAATTATGATAACTCTGATGTTTTTTTCATTGTTGCTAAAAAAAATGAGGTGTTTTTCATAAATAAATTAATGATAAAAATATTCTTGAAAAATATTTTTAACAATGAAATTCATAATATTATGTTAATTACGGGTTTTATTATTTCTGTATATAAAAACTCACTTCTTAATGTTCAACACACACTGGCAAAGGAGGACAGAATATGTCAAGTTAAATGTAAGAATCTTCAAAATGATGTTATGATCATTTTCAAATTTATCTTTTGCTACCACGTTATTTGCTTATTTGGCATGAGGTTATTGTGTAGATAGATTTTAAAAAATTAAACCAACTAAAATAATAAAGATTACATAGAAACTAATAGAGTATAAAGAATACATTTTTAATAAATTTCTGTCTTGTTGTAATGAGTTTGTATTTGAATCAAGTATAACAATCAAATATTGTTCAACTTCTCTAATACTTGATTTAAATACAAACTTTGCATAATGTGTTGCACATAGCATTACTTTTAAGAATGATGAATTTAAAGTCAAAAACAGATGTTGTATGTAAAATCAATATTATGAATCTATATATATATATATATATATATATATATAATTAATTAATAGTACATGATAAAATGTTGCCGTGGAATGTTTTTATGACAACTAGGATAAAAGATTAACAAATTATACAAAACCATTATCCATAATGAATTTGTTGCTCCTATTTTAAAAAAGAAACAAATTAAAATCATAAGGTACTGACATGACAAGGTTTATTTATTTACAATTAAAAAAGTCATCACCATTTTTAATTCATGCTACAATTTCTTTTAATTTTATTGTATAAATTCAAAAGTAAGTACCTTTTTACTAATTTTATATTTCCACTTATATTTTTAGTTAGAAAAATAATTTTTAAATAATTTTTAAATTGCCTAAATAATTCTATTGTCATTTGAAACTATTTACAAAACATTATGATTAGTTTCTTTCACCACTTAACACGTCAAATAATTCAACTTACTTTTTTTTTTCCAATCGTATTTTTAGAATTTTTGCTACAAAAAAAGGTATTATTTTTGCAAGTCTGAAATCTATTGATATTTTTGTCCTTTGTTTATACTTTTATTGTTTGTCTTCCACACAAAGACTTGTCTTCTTTGTCATATGAATTTACATCATATCATCATATTGGTGTTGTTCCCATGTCTTCCTTCCTTCTTTCCTTACTTCTCGCTCTCTCTCTCTTTCTTTCTCTCTCTTTCTCTCTTTTTTTTTTGTTTGTTTGTTGTTGTCTTGGAAAGTTAAAGTGAAGGAAAAAGTAAAGGACACACAGAGAGACAGACAGACAGGTTGGGATTGATTCTCCCCCATCTATCTCTCCAAAAGAATAAGAAGGAAACAATAAAAAAAAGCATAAGAAGAAAGTGCAAATAAAGTAGTAAAACATGAAGAAGAAGAGGAAGGGGCCCAATCCCCCCCCCAATTCGTCACTTAATACATAAAATAAAATTCATGCAATGTCAACAATACTATATATATATATATATATATAAATGTATGTATACCCACTTAAACACGCAAACAGGCACACGGAACATGTATATGGTAGAATGAATGAATAAATCCGCACATTTTTGGCATCCCGGAGAAGAAAAAGTGTTTACTGGATTTAAGACAACCAAGCACTTTGATTTGGGTATAACCTACCCAGTTTGGAAGCTTCAGTAGTAATCTTTGTGTATCCAGCCACGGATCTGGATCTCTATTTGGAAAACTCATAAAGTAAATAAATAAATAAAGTGGGTTATGTATCTGGGGATGTGTATTGAAATCCAGATGGCCATAAATTAGTCGGCAACTTTCCTAATTCGACCACAGCGCAAAATATAAACCTCTAAATAGACATCCCTTTACCAATCCAAATTATCAACTCATTGAACGAGTTGTAATGTTTACATCTATATATATACATATATATATATACTTTTTTTTTCTCCTTTTGATGTTGTAGTTATTATCGGTTAGCCAGCCAATATTCACAGATTTTTCTGTGGATAAGGTGACACGGGTATCAAGATATCTGTGTCAATCTTCACAGATATCTTAAGAGAGTTGCTTCATTAGAAAGCAAAAGGCCAAGTTTATTTAAATGTTGAAATTTTGTTACCAAAGATCTAAAAGCAGGTGTCTGACGTGGTAAAAAGTTGCATTCTATACATCCTTGACAACTGGAGCAGATGTTGTTCTTTATGCAAAAAAGATCAAATATTGGAATTGTGAACACTTGCAGAGTTTCATGTTCTCTCACTTATTGAATTGTAATCTCAACTATAATTTAAAAAGGCCACTTGGTTTATACATTAGAAAAGGTTGTTAGTTCATGTGTAGAAAGTAATAAAGTTGCAGAGTATATAAAAATGATCCATTTGTTTTTAAAAATATGTTTATGAGTTTTGGATTGCATAGTTGCCTAAATCAGTATATTTGCCTAAACTAGATGATGTTGGACCCAAGCTTTTAGGTCAATAAAGCTCATTGGCATTTACTCATCAAAGAGGTTGCAATTGTGGTTTGTGGAAGGGTACTAATTCTGAGTATAGACAAATAATACTTATGATAAAAAAAAACACATGCAGTTATGATTCAATTAATGAAACATGGATTCTCATTGTCTTGAATCTAATGGAACAGCAAAGGGGGATTGATTGGGGGGTGATGGGCTCTGTAACTTTTGGTGAGAAAGATAGGCATTGTAGTGCAATGGTGTTTTGTTGTGCATGCATATGTTGCAGGATTGACACCAAGGTCCATCATAGTGTAGTATTAACACATTTTTCTCATTATTTTTCTAACCTGCGCTTTGGTTGGTAATGAGAAAACATGCCCCATTTTGTTTACAATTGAGTAGAATGTAAACAGTGATTGCAGACTTGGATTAGGGTTAGAGTTAGGGTTTGCAAACTTTAAGATGGATTCTAACACTTATGCTAACATGGTACAAACTGGAAGTGCTTCCTCATGTGACATAGTGGGTGGAGAGATCTCTACAATGAATTTGGATGAGAAGATGGAAGATGATATCAATTCTATACCAAGCATGGCCAAGCACATAGAAGAGAAGAGTCTCGATATCAACTCATAATTGCAAGTTTCATTGGTGGTAAATCAAATGCACTCGTATTCAAGATGTAGTTGAAGAGATTCATTACTCTGATATCAAATAGAGGACTCATTGCCAATAATGAGATCAAGCACAACTTCTTTTGCCTTCAATCTCTAAACTAGACAATTTCTTAGCAAGTTTTCCTATTTACACTATATTGAGACAATGGCCTTATGTACATTTTCCAGCAATAGACACCAAACTTCAATCCCAAAAGTAGCAAAGATATGCCAATTCTTACTTGGATATCATTCAAAAATTTGCCATAGCAATTCAAAGCTATTGCAATTGAAATTGTTGGATTTTTAGAAAAATCATTAGAAATAACACCAATAATTGCTTATTCAACAAAAAAAATGTTTTTTTGTTGTATTTAATACTAGCTAAGGGTAGGAGATAGAAATCAAAATTGAAGAGAGATTGACCAAGAATCTGATAAAGATTGTGGTTAACTGTTCAAATCTTCTTATTTGTTATAAGCTCCACTTGAAAATTAATCATCAAATCAAAAATTACTTAGTAAAGAATGATACTAATAAAAATAACTCTTCAATGCATATCTATGAAGTTGTTTACCTTGAATCACAACAACACCATATCTACTCTAATCTAATAAAGGAAATATTGATGGATCAACTTCATTATCAGAACCAAAGATCTAATAGTATGCAACAGAATTACAAGGCTCCTCAAATAGATAGAGATGGCTTCACAACAGTAAAAATAAGATTCAAAATTGAAAGAGGCCCTCCATTGCTCCATTTTGATGCAAAGAATACATACATTACAAAGAAATGAGATGCATCATTAGAAATGTACCACATAAACCCAAGCACAAATAAAGAAGATCCTTCCATCAATATTGATAGTCTTCAAATATGGATTCTAATCACTCCACATCAGATAATTCTCACTTACTTGCTTAATTTTATTATATTTTTAATAATATGATTAACAATATAGGTTCAAAAGAATCCACCAAGCCTATAGTGATACCAAATACACTAGCCATATTCACAATACTCATTTCTAATCATACAATGACAATAAAAGTATACATGAGATTCAACAACAATTCACCAATTGCATCTCCACATTGGCAGAAGGATACTATGACATCCTATAATGATAGGACCAATAAGAACCTTCATTGTCTATTGTCTAGACCTAGAGACTCCATATCAAAAACAACAGAGCTGATCAACCAAATGAATCAATTCAATTCTACTTCACTGATCATCAATGTATCCAACAATGAAGAAAGAAAGATTATTTTGTCTTTATTTAGTATTGCACTAGAATTATCTCCCACAATATTCTTAGACCTAAACAATAATCTGACAACAACTGATGAAGACCACATGAATCATATGTATCACTTTAATATCTATTTGGATTGACAACCAAGATGTAAACTAATTATGGATTTTCCAAGCTTGTTGACTTTGTGTAGCCTCAATAGAACTAAAGATTTGACAAGAAGAGAAAGACATACTATAAGTCTTTGAATGCTATAATCATCTAAATTAGCAAGCAAATAACTTCAAAACCACAACCCTCTATAGTAATATCTACCAATTTCATTACAATATGATAATTAAAATAATAATATTTAATATTTGTAGGCTAAATGATATCCACAGGATTACAAGGACTCAACAATATATCTAAAACTTTCACATTTGGTTACAAGTATCAATTTTGTTTCAAATAGAGATCTATGGATATTAATGAGCAAGCTACTTAGAAGAAATATAGGAGTGCTTATTATCTATGTGCCAAACAACCTAAGAGATTGTCATGATTTTTGGCAAAAATTCATCTACTAGATTTCTACAGACTGATGGTGGATCATTAGCACGGATTTCAACATGGTAGAAAAGTGTCAAGACAAATCCACCTATTATGGCTGAATAATCTAAGGTGAGGAAAAAAATGCTTTGGAACCAATTCAAGTCTCACCTTCTATTACAAGATACATTTCCATACACTTGCCTTCTTCAATTTTTATAGGACAACCATAGATGGAATAGGGCAAAGACTATGAAGAGATTCAATAGATTCTACATATTTGGTATTCATGTCAAAAACCTTCAGAATACAATCAACAACCATAGAATCTACAAAAATTCATTAATCTCAAAACACCTACATGTTTCTGTACAAATAATATTTTAAGAATAAGAATCTCAAAGAACATCATGTACGATGAATGCTAGTCATCTAAACAATGGAAAAATCAAGCAAATAATTTGACAAATTTAGCCAAGCCCTCACCAAGAGGTTCATCATTTCTTTTTTGCCACAAATTTTTTATTAAATTTTATAAATCATATTGCTAATTACAAACATAGACAAAATGTCAATTATAAATTTTAGTTCGAATTGCCCTTGAAGAGGTATAAAAGAAGCTTCAAAGCCAACTAAAGGATGATCAATAATAGAAAAATGAAGAACAATCTCATATTACTTTGAACAATATCAAATTTCAAAAATTTATTGGTCACAATATCAGGGCAAGGATCCATTAGAGAAAGAAAAGAAACAACATGATGAAGGAATTCTTCCATGCCATCTAAAAGAAGCCGACTAGAACAATAATTAATGCCATAGAAAAATTGAACGATTCAATCACTATTGATACTAAAACCATCAAGACTCTATGTATGGAATATTTTGGCAACCTTTATTCTACACCATTACAAGGGATTCGAGAACACAATTCAAAAGTCAAAATATTGGATACAATCACCACTTAGATTTTGACAAGTTTAGTCCATCTGTTGAGCAAAACTCTCACTGATGAAGAATGCCATAAAGCCACAAGAGAGGTGCAAAGAAATAAGGCCTTGGTATTGTATTATATGTATTCTTGCTTGAGAATGCATTAAGCACGTAGCTATAGAAAGTAAGTAGAAATGCAATAATAATCCTATCAAGTTTAATAAAGTCCTAAATAAAATTTAAGTAATCTTTAATAATCCTAATCAAAATTTAATCAATACAAAGTAAATTTAAAAGAATTTACAAAAGAAACACAAAGAAATCATAAAATAATCTCAAATATATATATATATATATATATATATATATATATTCTAAAGAAATATGAAAATAAAATCATAGAAGAAATATTAGAAGTAAAAAATTTAAAGAAATAATAAGAAATTCTAAAGAAATATTAAAAATAGAAATTATAAATAAATATTAAATAAATCTTAATTCAACCTTAATTTAATTCTAATTAAAACTTTAATAAATTTTAATCAATTCTTAGATCAAATCTTAATTAAATCCTAATCAAAATTTTAATTAAAATCTTAATGAATCTTAATTAAAATCTTAATAAATCTTAATTAAATCCTAGGCCAAATCCTAATTAAATACTAATTGAAATCCTAATGAACCTTATTCAAATTCTAGATCAAATCTTTATGAAATTCTAATAAAATCCTAAACAAATCTTAAATCCAAATCAAACCAAAGAAATATCCTAAATCCTAAACCAACACTTAGAAAATCCCAAGTAAATCATAATTAATTACTATAGCTATTTGAAACCTTAATAAATATTAACTAAAACATTGATCTTGACTAAAATTTCATCCAAACTTCAATCAACAAGCAATAAATAAGCTCAAAAAATTTGAGAGAAATCACACTTATCAATTGCAAGCAAAGCTCTCAAAACATCTTGGTTGTTGGCCACCTTCCTTCTTTGACTTGAATGTTGATCTTCCAACAAAGATTTCTCCTTATTGAACTATTCAATTGCTTCAAAACTTTGGATGTACAGAGATATTCAAGTCTAAATTTCTCTCACCAATTTTTGCTTCAATAAAATTAGAAAATATTACAAAATTGCAAAATCCTTCATCGACCCTAAATTTCAATTATCCAAGACCATAATCCACAAAAACTCTCATATTCTTCAATCTAATCATTTCATTGATTTCAAAATTTTCATGCACATTTATAATAAGCATAATGAAAAACTTTCAAATTTTTGCTTGTAAATATACTACAAAAGTTACAAAATCCTTACATTTGTAAACTTATTTTTATTTCTCAAAATCTAAACCCACCGAGTACATCACTAATTTAAAAAATCACTCAAAATATCAATATTAATTCAAATAACATGAAATAAATTCTCAAAAATCTTGTCTCAAGTTTGCTCTCAAATTCCATACTTCAATTGATAAGAAAATCTTGGAGTTGCTGTAGATGCATATTTTTGTGCATTGGGGTTTGATTTTGATCCAAGTTCACAACTGATAGTCTTTGAATATTAATTTTTGGTAATTTGAGGTATTTTTTTTAAAACCTATTATTAATTCTTTCTTAAAGATGTGTATATTAATTACTTATTTCATTTAATTTTATTTGAGGTATTTATGCCTCTAAAAAATAAATAGAAGTCCCTTCTACAAAAGACAACATTAAGACTAATTGTTTTATTAATTTCTTATTATTTATCCTTATTTTTCTACTACATCTTTCTATTGGGTTCTTCTATAATAACATTCATATTTTTATTTTGTCACCACATAGTCATGTTAGCACATGACATCTACCTCAAATGGTGTGGCAATTCAATTTGAGAAATTAATCAGGTAGTTTGCATATGTAATGATAGAAATCTCAGGTGGTTACCTCATAACCAGTAATATATTGGTAGGTCAGCTCTCCAATGAACTGGAATTGCATCATAAAATCTTTAGGGTCCGTAGTTAAGTTCTATTTTGGTTGGGATTTTTTAGTCCCTTTTTGACCAAAATTAGTTGTATTGGTTTCCTTGCAATGAAAATGCTATTTCATTTGTGATATTAAATTAAAATTAAAATTAAAAGAAAGAAATAAATAAAAACTAATGGAACAGCTAAAAATACTTGCTGAAGCATCAACCTATCAAATATGAAGATATATTTCAAATGGATTGCAAGAGTTGTACAATCACACATGAATTTTCACTTTAATTTTTTGTGACTCTTACAATTATAAATGAATGAAATGAGTTAAGTAATTAAAACTTAAGGTTCACAAGCCTTTACAATAGACATTTTTTTATGGTGATTTTTTTTGCTACCAAATGAATAGCCCAATGGCTATAATATTCTTCTTCTCTTCTACACATGTTTATTACATCAACTCTCAGGCACCACAATTGCATACCTCATTATGATATTTTAAACTCGCACATATTTTAAACTTGCACCCACTTTGGGTCTGGCTGTCGTACAATGAATATCACATGCTCTCCATTTTGAAGAAGAAAAAAGAAAAGAAAAGAAAAAGGGGATAATGAGATAACAAGTGGTGGATATTAATTCTCATGGGAAAGATGTTTTCTACTCCAATTTCTTTCATTCCCCAAAACTGTATGTATACTCAAATTCCACTGTGTATTGACAGCAATGGAACACCATATGTGAAGAAAATGTTACATATATATATATATATATATATGTGTGTGTGTGTGTGTGTAAACAGATACTTACATACATACACATATATATATATATATATATATGTGTGTATATATAACACATTAATAGACACATGTTCACTGAAAAGGGCATTGTGCTGGATCTTCTTCACAGTAGGCAACAAAGGTGTGTTTGAGTGTGTGTGCAAGTTGAGAGCATCATTCATTCATTGCATTTGTCCTTCCTCTCCACATACAAAACATTAATAAATATTATATTTATTTGATTTTCTTTCTTTCTTTTCTGTTTGGATGATGGGCATGTGTTGTGGCAAGGGAGAAATAACAAGACAGGGTTGAGTTGCAATGAGGAGGAGCTTCACCATTTGCACAACAGCTTGTTAATGAGGTTGTGTGGTAGCCATCTTGCACAGCCTTGGTCTCACTGGATTGCAGATTGAGTGCTGGAGGAAACATGTGTATATGTATATATATATATTGATTGATTGATTGATTGATTCATTCATTCATTCATTCATAAGTGGGAAGTCACACACAAATATATTTTGGAAGTGGTTTTGTTTAAAGGTAATAATAAAAGGGTCAAGCTTAGAATGAGAATACCATAGGCACATGTTACTTCTATTCAAAAATTAATTTCTAAGAGGCTGTTTGTAAGATGTTACACGTTCAACTTAGAGCTAGACAAGGTCTTTACATGTTCCAACAATATGATACAAATTTTAACACTTAAAGTTACATGAAACTTATCAATTCCAAGAAAGCTTGGACTTATTAAAATTCCAACTTTAATGACATTAAACAGTTTATATTGAAGAATATTTTTAGAAGAGTATTATAAGTAGCAGCAAGTATTAGAATAATCTTAGGAAAAGGGTCCTTTTTTCTTTTTTTAAACAACAGAAGTGTCTACCTAGTTGTATGTGGATCTGAGAGATAGGATACGGAAGTCTTTGTTATTTTACATCAACATAGATAGATTCTATAAATTTTAAAGATGTAATTTTTATCTCTATTAAAAATAAAAATTTGAAAAATATCTATTCAAGAGTTAAGGCTAAAATAACTTAAAACACTTATTGCGAATGTTTTTCTTGTAAATAGACAATCGACAATGATTCATTTTATAAAAGTGTACACTTTTATAAAATTAGATTTTGGATGAAATTAGTCCCTAAATATTCTAAGTGGTTACTCCAATACAAAGGAGTTAAAACACCTTCCTCCCTTTATCTTTTATTGCAACTCCCAATAAAATAATAAAAATAATAAATAATAAATACTCCATTCAACCCGGAAATCTTAATCTACTGAAGGTGATCCGAAACTGAGCATCCACCATTTCACGCCAGGACACCAAACAGCTCCCTGGATATGATATACGTATAATTAGACGTACAATAACATTTGTACGCTCCTGTATACCATCACACGTGAACTGCGAAGTTTCGTGGAAAATCATGGTACTTATTATATACTAGTTCAGTCCTCGTTGACGGACGTTGGATCGTGGGACGAAAACGTGCCGTCTCTGCCAGTAACGTACGTTGTCTTTGAGTGCTTTCGGATACTGACCGTATTTTTGTACGATATTGGGCCGCTTGTGCTAGTTACTATGGTGTTCGTAGACCTGACTCATTTACTTCCGTTGGGGCGGATTCTACGTAGTAATACATGTCGTATATATACAAAGGAATACAATCTTGCTTCATCCAATGAGATTCATTTATTGTGTAGTTAAAAGGATTGTGGTAGAAATAAAACTAATATTTTCATTTGCAAGCTTCCAAGCATCAACTTTATACTAAAAATGGTTTAAGGTTCCCAATCAATGTGTTCTGAGGTTGAGTTTTGATGGATGTTCATAATTGGGTTTAAGGGCACACAATAAGCTTGCAACTTGCCTCAACAATTGCATGCCATACCATATTCTTGACACAACCTAAACACCCAACTTAACATTCTAATTCCCAATTGTTGCTCCCAAACCTTGAACTACAACTTCTAACCCTGAACACAAACCTCTAGTTCAAAAAATGTCAATCCCTCAATCAAAACCCTAGCCCATTAAACCCTAGACACAAAGGCAATATGTAGTATGTATTATTCTTCGTAGACATTGGGCATTGTATGGGACATTCCTGCCCAAAAACTGCAGGGGTGAGGAATGGTCAAACTGGTAACCCTACAAAGTATTAACTTGCCATGAGTTACAAAGCACATCTTCAATGCCATCCTATGTCAATTTAATGAAGCAAAATAGGAATCAGTTAATAGGGTCCCATGGGAACAAACACAATCTATGCTCCCCTGTCTGTTTGATGATCTGGTGTCTGCCATCGTGTGGTGTGAAAGACCAGTTTGCATGCACATTTTTCAATGCTGTGTTGGCACCTATGGAAATGACAATTTGGACATAATGCTGGTGCTTCTGTGAATAGTGGTGTTTTTATTTATTTATTTATTTATTTATTTATTGGAATGAGATCTAGAGTCATTGAGGGACTATGTAATTTTATGCGTGGCCCTAATTTTGTGTTGAGATCAAAATAGTTTAGCTTTGAAATTTAGGAAGCAATGTCTACCTGCCTAGACATGCCATTCCATGTTGATATGATAATGGTCATATTGTGCTACAAATGTGAGGTCCCACTCACACACCCTAGCCCCCCCCCCCCCCTTTAAAAAAAGAAGTAATAATATTACATGTCTTAAGTAATAAGACATGAACTGTGGGTTCTTACAGGGAAATGTATATATATGTATGGACACATATATATAAAATTTCAATTTTTGAATTTTTTTAATGTAGGCACTCTTAAACAACTAATGTTCCAAATTGTTTTTTCTTCTTTGTTTTGTTTTGCTTTTTCTTGTCATGCACAATGGTTCAATCATTCCACTTTAATATCAATTTCATACAATAAAAAATATGTAGTACAATAATTTGGTTTTCCTTTCAAAACCAATCACTTTCAGCCAATCATTTAATAAAATTTACAATTTAATCAGCTTGTTATTTTAATGGATAATTGCTGCATTTTTCTATTGGCTCACAGATTGTAACTGTTGATGCAATACATCTCTCATTCAGGATCAAAACAACTGCTGCAATTTTAATTTATACATTGATTTGGTCGTTAAAAAAGACCAATTACTGTAATTCTAGATTCTTGTGATGATGCACATCTTCTAACAAAGTTGCTTAGTTTTTTTTTTTTTTTTTTTTTTATCTTTTGTCCTTTGATCTTATTTGAATGGCCACACTGGAAGATGCCTTTCATTCAAACTGCAAAATTTAAATAGACAACTCAGTGAACATACACTACACATCTTAATCTGATTAAATTTTAAATGTGAATGGTGTTCATACAAAACAAGCTAGAGTGAGTATAACACATTCAATAAAAGTGAGCAAAATTAACAATAGATTTAGAATGTTCTGTACCTGTATGCTGAAATCATTAAGCTTGATGCAGATGAACAACCCCTGATGCCAGTCACTCCAATCTACCTCTTGAGTTCAACTCCCCAGTCCAATCAAGCCATTTTGTTTTGTCAATGCTGAGGAACACTTGGCTCAACACTGCAAGTTGAGGAAAATAAGGGCTTTTACATCTTGTTTCACTCCAGCATTGGCTAATCCTGCAGCCACTTGTCATGTCAACGAACCTTACATGAGTTGCCAGAATAGTAAATACCACTATGACATGAACCAACATTCAAGGTTCAAGTCCACAGACCAATGCCCATGCGAATCATCTACAATCCAAAATCTCTACAACAAGCTACCAGCTCTGAGTGTATGTGCACAATGGTTCTTCTTTAGTCATTAAAGTAAGAAACAGGATGCAGGCAACTCATTGATATCAACCTAGATATTCCTAAGTTTTAGACAATAGAGGGAGCTAAAGGTAGTAGTCATACATTCCAACAAGTGGTGATTTTCCTAGGATGAATAAACTTCTGGATGCAAGAAATGGCCAGAGCTGAATGCTAATCTATCCAGTTCAAAAGGCTATCCAACTCAAAAATTCATAAAATTAGAAGCAGACATTTGCACCATCATGTTCCTCAACTACATCTTTAAATTGACTAGAATTGTTTTGCTACATATTATCTCATAGAAGAAAAAACCGGTTTGATACTCATCGAGTACATAAAATGCTGATAGTTTGAAGCACGTTTACTCGAAAAGAGAGTGAAACAACAAGAAATTGCCAAGTGCAAGCTGTAACCTAAACAACAGGCAGAATACATATCACTCTAGTCCCAAGGCATATCACTAAGTCCAAGATAGCGAAACCTCACACAAGCTGCATGTTACGATGCATGATTTAGCATACATTTGAGGAAACGTAAACGTCAGCATATTGTCATCAAATCGGAACTTTCAATTATACACTGCAGTCCTGACTAGTAGGAAGGCTGTAATTTATTTATTTTTTTCTAAAATGCAGGACTTCAATTTATCCAATTTAAATACATTCTTTCTACACCTATGACGTTTGGATGAATCTTAACTATCAAAAGCATCAAGTTGTGGAAGTATATAGCTATACTATAAGCGAGTATTGGTTCACTGGAACGCAAACATTATGATGAACTCAACTGGACGATAACTGTACATATCCTCCACATGAACCAATGAAGAGGAGCACTAAAGCATCTTCGACTCCTGTATTGAACGGAGCTCCCAACCACCTTCTCCATCGATTAGCCGCAGCTCCATGGCATGATAGGGAATCAAAGCAGGTCGCTACAGCAACAGAAAGACAACTCATAAAAATCAATCATAGAAAACCTCATACGACTAGTACCTTGAGAAAAAGGATGGAATTAAACTATCAATATAACGGATGATCCAGGCCTTCAAACAAGGCTTGATGGACGATCTCCAAATCCATCTTTACACACACTATACCTGTGAAATCGTGATAACCGATATACCTAGAGACTGAGCCTTCTTGTACAAGCCTTCTTCCACATCCACACTGGTAGCACTGAATGTTGCGAATACACAAAGAAAATATCAGCAGGCAAGGTCATGTGAAGGGTCATTCTTTAACTTATCCCAGAAGCCAAGCACTTAGGACACACCGTTTCTGGAGGCAAGATGAGGGCAATAAATATGTAAAATTTCCTAAAATTCATGAGACGAAAATTCAATAATTACTCCCGAGCATGGACTTGCAATGGATAACTCTTTAAGTCTTAATAAATAATGTACAGAAGAAAATGGGCGGTGAACATTACTTCGTGCACTCGTCAAGAATCCCAAACTTAGGATGGTGGAAGAACAGTCGTGCCTGTTGACGAGCAGCCACAAATAAGTGAGAAATTCCTTGTAAATAACCAGTGAGTCACTGCAGATCAATCATTCTCGAATACAATCTTTCAAACATAAATAGATGAATGAAGCGTCTAATTTAAGACTCTCGTCATCTATTTCCGATCCCAACGCAGCTTTGCCATTTCCAATTCCTGAACTCACCATTCCAAGCCTTTGCTGCTCTCCAAGCGAGAGCATGTCCTCCCAATTAGCAGTAGCATCCCATCCCCCTTCACGATCTAGCAGGTAAATTAACCTCACATCCTCCAAGCTTGTTCGTAATCGACTGTCAAGCATTTCTAGACAGGCAACTGATGATCCCGTCGCAAGTGGATTATGAGTTGTAGGATCTACTGAATAATCTGCTAGACAGAAGCCCGACAAGTTTGACAAATAAGTAGTCCGAAACTGATTGTCAGGCAGTGAACTTTAAGCTTGCTAATACAACATGTGTACAACGTTGAACAAAAAAACATTTTGGACGATGAATTTGTTTTGATCACAGTATACTTCTGTAGCAGTGGTTTACGCCCACCTTGCTGAGATTCAAATTGGGATTTCAGTTTGGCATCTGTCAATGTAAACGGGTAAATAATTTGATCTCGAAGTGTCCCAAGAGCAGTGTACGGACGTTGAGGAACGTAAAAGATGTCTTGACTAAATCCAGTGCTTGTTTGGGAGCTAACGGCATTTCCTACAAGACGTTGACTTGGCTTTGCAATGTGCCCACGCCCTGCTGGCCACAAACCTCCCAGGACTCGGAAAAGAGACGATTTGCCACTGCCGTTAGGACCTGACATTCGAGAGAACAAAAAGGAAAAAAAAGGCATCAAAACATTAAGACACAGGACGCACTATGACATTACTCACCAGAGGTGCACGTGATATCACAGCGAATGCATTTATTGACGAGACATTTAAAAAGACAAATTGCTTTTACCTGTTACGAGCAAGCTCTTGCCAGCAGAAGACCTCATTGACAATTTTCGTGCCAATAATTTTTGACCTGGTGTCGCGATGTCCACATCCTCAAATACGATATCTTGATTGATATCAGAGGATCACCCTTCTGTAATCATCAATATAGGATTCAATTTTCATGAAGAAGCTCTTTTATCTGCGCAACAGTCATTACAAAAAATGAATATAAAACCAGTATATCTAATCAACCCAGCTAGAAACTGGTAAAGCCTTGGATGGCCACATCAATCAAAACCAAAAAAAGATTGAGTGACATCGCATTTGTCACCCAAATTTCCCACATATAGTACCATAATTCGCTTTGTACAAGTCAACCTAAATTCACATGAATACATGGGTTTTAAACCTCACTAATGAAGTACGATCAGACTGCGCTGCTTTTCACAAGCATCAATTGAAAATAATGCTAGACGAACTGCCAATGAACCTACGCGCTTTGAAAAATGCGGTTTTAGTTCCTCATTTGGTTTCATAATCAAACAGAAACCCTCAGAAACCAGAGAGTAAAATGAGGATTATACAATCACCAAGTTATTTGTATACACTAAGATTACCTTAAGGATGAAGGGACGGTTCCCTCTCGACATTATTTGTTGAAGAAACTGTTTATTTATGATGAGCTCAGATACTTATAGTTGGCGTTACACTTACCATTTTGAGCAGCAATCAGCAGTTCGTTCAACTCTGAAACCCGAGTTACGCCTCCTGACAGTTCCAGAAACTTACGATACAATTCCAGAATGTCTCCAAATGCAAGAAAACTTTGAGAGATCACCGATGCCAAAAATCGCAGGTCGTGTGCTAGCTCTCCTGCAGAATATCGCAGTCATGTTAGGTTGCAGTATGAATCGCTTTTTCACGTTCAAGAACATCAAGAATACAAGAATCCGGCGGTAAAAAGTCGAATCCACTAAGCGATCAGATGTGCCTCAGACTTATACTACACCTCTAACCTTGTGACCATCACCAAATGCATGTATCAAATATTTTAGTGTAATTGCTATTTATGTTACGGAACACTCGATACCGTTGATTTGATGTCCAAGATAGACAGGAAAGTGAAGATTTTTCTAGGTTTCCACAGAAGAACCGTGTCTAAATGATGAGTAGAATGCAATAAAATCTGGGATGGAACGGAATGGAATGAAATGATCACCAATAAGTTCTACAAGTATTACTTGCCTTGGACAGAGGTAAGTGCACGATTCCCTCTGTGTTCCATAGCATACATCAGACTCAATCCCCATGAGACATTGTATGGCAACTGTTTGGTGATGAAATCATCTGCAATACCGAACAACCACCTCCTCCGGAGCAGGTATTGAGAGTGAGCAATCAAGGCTTTAAAACGCCCAGCGGTAACCTGAAATCAAATGACGTACTCAGATCCATATGACTGCATGGCGCACCACGAAACAAATTCATAAAAATCGGCTATCATCCTCCACTGTAATGCAACACTGACGCTGTTTGATGACAAACAAAGGTCCAAATATTTGTAGGAGGCAACGAGGATGGATGCAGGTAGATTTATTAAGGATCCTCAGGACTTACAGCTTGTTGACGAGAACCACCTCCAAAGAAAGCTATAGACTCGGCATGAGTTCTTAGTCTGGAATGTATATATCTGCGAGTGATCAACTCAATGTCATTGTCAAACTGATCATTTGTTACATCCTTCAATACTTTACAGATCACAATCATATCTACAAGAAATTCACTATGATATTCAAGTTACTCTTTCCATCTATCAGTGCTCGTCTGAGTTATAAGATTTGATGCTTCATGTGAGCAGAGCTTTCATGAAGATCAGTCGGAAGAGAAAATGCCTCTACTGAAAGATGTATTACAATGCAGAACAATCCAAAGAAATCCTGTCCAACAGCTTATCTCGTTAATGTCATGAAGGGAGAAACTGACCGGAAGGAACCATCTAGTTGCTGTTCTTTACTTGTCAGAGCACCAAAGTCCGGTGTAATAACACGCAGGAACCCGAGTCCTAAAAACATGTAAGCATATAAAAACCCAACTCCTCTTATGCCAGTTAACACTTTCATTCTGCATGTGAACCTGCACCAAATCAATACAAATCAACTTTCTTATTTTAAAACAACAAAATAAATAATTAAATCCGGTGTTCCAAGTAGCAACTTGCAATTACATTACTGAAAAGCAAGTAGTGCCACTGATTTGTAACAATATTTTGAAAACAGTTTCTTTCCTTAAACCCACCATAGAATATCAATAAGAGGTTTGACCATCCCCGTCACCAATCCTGACAAATCACCACTCAGCTTCTCTACATCTTGTGTTATTCGCTGGTCCGCATCATTCGATCCACTTTTTACAAGATGCATAGCCTACAGTCACTAAGAATTGACGTGATAAAAAATTAGACATAGATATGCAAAGTAGGTCCGCCCTTTAAAAATCAAAGCTAGATATGGAGTCTGACATCTCTAATTACCGTTCACACAAAGGTCGGCTATGAAAACTATTTCCCAACAATGATTTATAAACACGTGATGAATGAAATTGCAGAATCCAGATTCCTCAAATCT
Organism: Physcomitrium patens; assembly: GCF_059467195.1. Classification (NCBI taxonomy): domain Eukaryota; kingdom Viridiplantae; phylum Streptophyta; class Bryopsida; order Funariales; family Funariaceae; genus Physcomitrium; species Physcomitrium patens. The sequence continues at coordinate 8,537,554 of NC_143426.1, forward strand.
GATTATTGCATGCCTTGATAACCAAGGCTTGATCAATTAACGCTCTACACAAATGATCATTACGGCATGTTCTATAAGGGCATCAGTACGATGGTGACGCAATACTGCATATGAGTCTCTCCTAGGCTGGAACGTTACTACAACTCTTTCTATTCCCTTTACTTTACTTCCGCTCAGAGACTACCAGTTGATATTCATCATTTGAAGATGTCTAACTGATCTTTCTTACAATGCTATTTTGCAGAACTTAACCCCCAATTAGCAAGATAGAATTCGAAGTTGAAACAGAGACAATTACTGTGCAGTTCTGGTCACCTTATAAAATCCATAATTCTGGAAATAGAGATTTGAGAGATGTGTTGTCAAACGATGCCTCCAGCCCAAAGCCAGAGTTGCTGTCATGTCTTAGGTAACCACAAATATACAAGTCACAAATATTAGCAATTTTTGCAAGAATACTTAGAAAAGAATTGTGCAAGTGTCACATGAAAGCTAGAACGACTTCTTGAACTCGAGCACTGGAACGTGATATAAGCAAAGAGAGTAACACAAAGAGGTGTCGCGTAGGCTAAAGCCCGTGAAAATGAAAGACATATACTTTGTGAAAGCAAATTCGGGGTAATATTCTCATTGTGCTTAAGAAATAACTTCTATGTCTGATTAAGGAGGGACGCCAACTCCATAAATTACAATAAGTTTGATAAGTCAAACAGAATGTCAGAAAAGCCAGGGGAGAAGGAAGATACACACCGAAGGGATGGAGCGAGAAATGCTGAGACACCACTCTGCAGAATACTAACGCCCACAAGGCGAACGAATGCAGCCTTATCTTGTTGCAAGACATATTTTACACTTGTCCCTGTATCAACACCGACAGAAGAAGCGACATTAAAAACACACTGACGTCCATAGCTCGTGAAAACACCTTCAATCGTTTACCTTGCTAACAAAATGCAGGAAACCAAAGCAAAAAAAAGAAAAGCTCGACCAGAAGGGGCATGTAAACAAATGTCGGGACAATATAGACACACCATTCAGATCAGCAATTCGGTCAGAAATCCATGTCCTTACAAGCACAAGCAGTGCAACTGCTAATAACTGGTCTCTTTGCTTATCAGACAATGTCGGCACCTGTCCAAACCACGATGCAAAGTTACTTCAATCTGCAGAATCATCTGCAACGCTACTAGCGTTAGAAGAATCATTCTCATGCAGAGTAAGGTAGGACTGCGTCGTACCAAATACTACCAGGTCAGATGCGTATCATAAGATATACGAAAAAATCAACAGACGATAAAACAATGACCGAATAGAAGATTTCTGAAAGGAACAGACCAAGATCTTGAAGAGAGATGACATTCGGGAAGGCATGCTGCACGGCTGAATCTGGAGCCCAGAAATAGCAGGGACTACATCAATAGAGTCACGAGGTGGGGAAGTTGCCAGGACAGCACCAACACAGGAGTCGTCGGCAGTTGTTTCTTGATCTGATCCCTCCTGATAGAACAAAAAAGCCACAGGCTTCAGCTTCAGTTTGATGTTTGTACACATTCCATCATATCACAAATAAACAATTGCTCAAAGTTCATTTATTATATGATTAAATGTAGATAACTTAACAATACTGATGATCAGAGAATATCCACCTCACAAACCAAATTATATCTGCTTCTAAGTTCTCATGGATATAACGTGTAAACATACCTGCCCAATATTCGTAAAAAATTGCTTCTGAACAGTCAATGCATCACTTTGGCGGACTGTATGCGAATCACCTTTCTCCAATATCCCATCATCTTGAAGCTCTACACGAGGTAGAGGGACTGAACTTCTGAGCACAACAAGATAGTTGAATAATGAAATTAGACATGCAAACTACTAAGCTTTGTCAGAGTTGTTCACATAGGCTTGACAAGGAGGTTCGACTACTTATGAAGCACCTTTGTTTTCAGTATTTACTCAAGTTGTCCTCTTCCCTTGATAAAGACATTGATCACTTGAGAGGACTCTTAAAGACCGACTTACGATTTGTAATTAACGGTCCAGCCTCCCTCCCCATCAAGCGAAAGAACAGTATCGTGGAAGGCCACCAGAGCTGGTCGATGCGAGATAGTTACACATGACGTCCCCATAGCTCGTACTTGGGCACAGAACCTTTCTTCCATATCTGTAGTCACTGCACTGGTACATTCATCCAGAATTGCAAATAAAGGCCGATGATAAAACAGACGAGCCATTCCCAGACGCTGTTGCTCACCAAGAGAAAGTTCATCCCCCCAAATCACCTCTTGAGATTGTGGATATCGATCAAGCAAATATTCCAAGTCGACCTGGTTGCCCACATAAAAGATCGAATGAGTGATCCAATCTACATTCTCCAATGAAAATAATCATAACCACGAAATTTTCAACTTTGCCTTGGAGCGAGGACCAATGAAGTTAATACTAAAAAAATGAGCTTACAACCATGATATTTGATCAAATTAATAATATTTTCTGTGCTCCAATCACCAATGGAGACTTTCAAATTTTGAAATTTGAAATTCGAGTCACAAGAACAGGCGATACAAACGGCACCAAAAATTTGCAGGTGTGCTCCAAGAAAGCATCATCAGCGAAAGAAATGCCAGATATGATAAGGGAAAAATGCTACTTACATTCCTCAATAACTCACGCATACCCTCAGCTGTAATAGATTGTGTTTCTTCTACTGAAGTTAGGGGATAGATGAGCTGATCACGCAATGTCCCTACCGATGTGTAAGGACGTTGTGGGACGTAGAAAATCTCATGACTAAGTGCAGAGCCCATGCCTGGCTTTGAAATGCGCCCCTCCACTAAGGGCCACAACCCACCTAAAACTCTGAACAGACTGCTTTTGCCGCTTCCATTGGGACCTGTGACCCGGCCATACTAGCTGTAAATACAAGCCCTAAACGTGATCATAAATAAAATTTAATCTTTGAAAACAAAATCCATTGGAAGCTGAAATAGTTGACAACCTGAGTTTAGGTCAAATACAAATAGCCAAACATTACGAGATACTTATGCCTCAATATAAGGATATAGGTATGTAAGCAGACTCTAAAATACAAAAAAAAGATGAATACATGTGGAAGAAAATCAGCACAGTACTATTTTTGAGAAACTGAATGTAACCATACCGGTTATGAGTAGGTTGGAGCCTGGCTCGACTTTTAAAGTAAGGTTCTCGGCAAGTATATTTCCTGTTGGTGTGACTACCTGTGAAAGCAACTGCAGTTAGATGACAAATAATTAACATGCAAGATCCGGACTAAGAATTCTGTGGTAAGCCCTTCATTGCACCTAGCATTAGAGGCTGCTTAACAAGTGCTTCAACCCCGTGGGAGGATTTGCTTGACGAATTTCCAATAATGTAGTCATTACACGCTAGAGAAAGGCCAAACGATTACTGATGAACACTGCTGAAAAGAAGTTGAAGACTGAAGGTCCACGATATAGCAGTTACCTTCACACCCTCGAACTCAATGTATGGGGCCTCAACAAAGCAACTGCCAGTATCTTTGTTCTGAATGGTTGCACTACCACCTGCAATGCGAAGTTCTTTTGAAACCGACATGAGCTCACAAATGCGATCAGCATAGCCACTGCAGCAAGAAAACAGATAAACCTAAACGTCTTACCCGAAGTTTCATGCCTTTCACATTAAGGAACCCAAAATCCTATCCAATCACAAGTAGGTGTCTTCAGCAAATTAATATTCAAACTTTTGTTATATGCATCTTGCTACCATCAACACACGAGAAAAATATTTCTGACCTAAACTAGGCTCGTCACATCAGACCTCAGGCGACCAAGCTTGCGGGTATTCGAGGTCAAAGTTCCCATGGCTTGGAAAAGAGATATTATAACGCTTGTATGATAACGCATCAAACTCAACATCTGAGCTCGGCCGAGAGTAGATCCATCTGGTCTCAAACTACCGGAGAAAAAGGGCTCAATGATTAAGTCAACAGCAAATGTGGAACCCAGATACTTGAGAACAAAGTCCTGAATTATGCCAAACCACAACTGCGTGTGTAGAACTTTGCTCAAGTGCCATATCAAGGTCCTGCCATGCACATAGAGATGTCAGTCTACTGCGTAATAAGGAAGACTCAAATTCTCGCGCTAATTAGGCAGCAGAGCTTTCTATTAAAGGTTAAGGTTTCTCGTAGTCACAATAAACTCGAAAACGTACAACCTCATCACAAGCTAATAAAATCAAGACAAAATCAACTTGAATCGTTGAGTGATGATAAAAGCTTCTCTGTCTTGACCTCCGTAAAACGCAATGCTCTCTGAATGAGTCCGCAAGCGCGAATGTAGTTGGCGATATTCGCCCTCTAATTGTTGTTCTGTCGACATAAGCCTTCCAAATGGAGGAGATAATGCCTGGATAGTAATTTCTGCTCCTAATACATAGCCCTGCGAAAGGGCAGCATGGAACTTAGTAGAGAACTGGAAATCCTTTTTCAGCCCAAAAACACTAAAGAAAAAATAAAGGAAAAAGAACAAGAAAAAGAAAAAAGGTTCACTACACGAGAACTAATATTATCAACCCTGAATGCAGAGGGTAGCATAGATTTCAACTTGCTGTGTCATAGTATGAACAGATGTAGGGAATAGGAAGACCAGAAAGTCTGAACAAACTTAATACATTTAGAAGGTTCCCAGGACACCAAACGCATACTTGGGGCTTGCATAAGAGCAAAGCCTCCATGTGTAAAAGAGACCGTCAAATACAGCCGACAAGTTCTCCTGCACAAGTTCACTCATTTCCGTAGAAAACCTGGGAACATCACTAGCAATTCGCTGCTCAACACTGCTAATACGATGATCAACGTGTGACATCTTGTAATATGTCATGTTCTGTCGCCAGGCAACTAACAGGAATTAATATTTTTTAAAAATAAACAATCGTAAACTTGACTAGAATACTGCAGCTTTAATATACAAGTCATTATAAACTACCTCACTTATCTAATTCACCTGAATATGTCCAGATTACCTGAAAGTAGTCTGAATGAATGCGATCTGTAAGAATCTTACGAAAACGCAAACTTAAAGCTCCGGTAAGATACTCTGTGGTAGATAAAAAAGAGGATTGAAAAAAACAAAAGATCAAGTTCTCCGTTATGAGTTTCGTGAAAAGAGGAGCCCTAGTTAAAAATGCAGCACGAAATAGCCAACCCTGTACTTTCGCCAATCTGTTGCTTAACGCTGTTCTGAGAACCTGCGCCAAATACAAGTCCAGTAAGAAACGATTCTAAATACATGTATTGAGTATTACAAAGTTTACTTCATATAAATGTTTGGCCATTGATTGCCAACTCAGGAAGAATTAGAAATTTGCACTACCTTGGAATTTGGAAATAATAAAGGTACTGGAGATACAAGGTAAATCACATTAACTTTCCCTTTAGAAAAAAATCTTCGAGAAATATGTATCGGCGCTAGGGAGGTTGATTGGAGATAATGTTGAATAACGACATACGATCATGACAGGCATTCGTTGACACTAGGACGATATGAAAATAGCTCAGGATAGTGAAACTACACACAGCCAACTACACTGTCTCACTTACGCGAGTGCTGAAACCTTGTCGAGATGGCCGCCAGCGCTAAAAATTCATTCAACCCCCCACTGCCAACGTGTTGCAGTAATATTGCAGCCAAAACGTTGACATTTTTTATTCTTCCTCGCTTTCGCTTTTTCTTTGAGTCTGAAACCTTCGCATGATTCGTAATAGTATCAGAATGCTACTCTATTCCATTTGCATTCGATGCTAGAAAGGAATCCCGATGAAGTCTTCGTTGGCCAAATCGAAAATATGTCAGACCACCACCCGCCACCAACACAGCGACAGCGACCACCAGAGCTTTCCTGAAACGAAGATGATCCCATCATTTGTGAGCCACGCCTCGCATTCAAATCATCACATACACTGTATCGATCCCTGATGTAACAACTCTGCTGTATTTGCCGTACAAGTGAGCACGAAGCCTACCTCCTTGGAGATGCAGACGGCCGTTGCAGAACACGAGAAAGCTGTGGTGCCACCATTGTGAAGGCTATACCTATCTGCATACAGCCAACAAAGCCACTACAACGTCGCGATCTTCGAAGCTGACCAAGCGATTCACAACAGCGTTGTTCACGAACAAAGATTCATTACTTCCACAGCAATCTCGATAACATCGATATACCTTGCCATGCGACACACGCCTAAGAGGGTGTGCAGCCAGAATCGCAATTCAATTAGCGCCACTATCAGTTGTCTACGAGACTCGAAACAATGCGGGAATGGTATCCAACCGCAGATCGACTGCATAGAATTTGGCCGTAGACTCTTGGCGCAGCACAACACCGATTGCGTTTCACCCTCAGCTTGACGCAAAGCTATGGCAATAAAGTACGCCGTAAAGCAGTCAGTGTGGGGCCGAGCCACGGTCAGTGGAGGGAAGGGCAGGGCATCATCGTTTTGATTAAATTATTTTGCAACTCAGAAAAAAAATTCTACAAGTATCATGTATTTCAGTAGTTTTACAATTAAAGCCTTTGTTATGTAATCTTCCATGGAGGACCACCTGCCCCCACCACATCCTTGCTCCACGAGGTTCTCCCAAGCTCCTTTACCTACCCCCCCCCCACGTTCCCCCCAATGCTCATGTATGTTTCCAATAGATCTTATAACAGGTAGGGTTCTATTAAGATATTTGACAATTGAGATGTCATTGTTGAGAGCATTAAATGTAGCCGGAACTCTCCATAATATATGTAGACTATAATAAATACCATAGCTTTAGTATTTGGAATATAGTGGAGAGAAACTATTTATCCTCTCTCCTTCTCCTTTTGTATACAAGACACAACCAAATCAATAGATTTTTGCGTGAAGCTCTTTCTCTCTTTAGAAGCTCTCTTATATGTATGTGTATTACTTACTACTACTCTTGTGTCTTTCTAAACATTCTTAATACATTATCAGCACGATTTGCTCCTATACACTATTGCAATTTTTTGCTCTAATCTTGACTCTTCAAACCTGTTGCAACTCTTCATGTGTGATTTTTACTACTTTAGTGTGTGATTCATGATCTTGTTGCACTTCTTGCTTGCCCTTCATACCTTAGCTGCTTGCTAGATTTTCCTGCTGCACTCCACACTTGCTATCGATCAACTATCGAACAGCCACCAAAATAGCCGCCAACTACCACAAAATAGCTGACGCTCATGCTACCTGCCGTTGATCCTACCGCTAATCCTATTGCCGACGCTGATGTTGCTTGCTGCTATCACATTGCGTCATTGCTGACTACTACTATTGCCTTGCTACTGCTGCTCCGTTGCCACAATCTACAACCTTGTTCAAATAATAATAATAATAATAATTAATTGATATTTTTGATTTCAAGTTTAATTTTATCATTTTGTTTGACTTTATATTTTAAGATACATTTTACTCAACTTTTCTACTTAATCTTGTATTTTTTTTTACAGATTTATTTATAATGAGTGCTTCAACAACTTCAACTCCTTCTACTATGGTTCCAACTATTATCTTTACATCTCAATATTTTCAATCTCTTCTATTTCCACCATTGATTGTAAATAGAAACAATTATTTATTATGGAAAAAAATAACAAAAGTAAATTTATTTACAAAAAAAACTCTCGGATGCCATTATATTTGAAGAATCTCCTATAATAAGTACTTCTATTCCTCTTGCTATCTGTTGGAAAGTACTTCTTTTCCTTCGTCGTCATCTTGTACCTACATTATAACATTAATATTTGAAAATAGAAGATCCTACAGAACTTTGGAAGAACCTTAAATCCAAGTTTGATCATCAAAAGACCATTTTCCTTCTGCGTGCATGTCATAATTGGACACATTTACATGTCTTAGATTTTCTAAATTTAAATACTTTCAATAGTAAAATGTATAGTATTGACTCACAGTTACAATTATTTGGACAAAGCATCTTTGAAGAAGAAATAATTGAGAAAATTCTCTCTACATTTCCTCTTATATCTATTGTGCTTGCACAACAATATAAGAACATAAAATTTCAGAGTCATTCTGATCTCATGTCCTATCTACTTCTTGCGGAGAAGTAAAATGAGCTACTCTTATGCAATGCAGAAGTTCGTCCTATTGGAACCACAGTTCAAGAATCTCATACCCTTAATATTTCAAAGTCTAAGAAAAAATTATATAAACTTGGAAAAAATACTCATAAGCATTATGGCAGTCATAGTCATAACCATTTCTATCTATATGAAAAGAATAAACGTTCTACTATTAATTATAGTAGAAAACAAAAATCAGAGATACATTATTGCCATAAATGTGGAATGATTGGGCATTTAGCACATATGTGCCATATTTCAAAATAATTTATTAAAATATTTGAAGAAAATAAGAAACTACAAGCTGAGGCTCGTGAAGTTCATACCATGGATGCGTCCATAGATACAATTGGTGTTGATGATTTAAAGACTTATATGAATGACAAAACCTCTAATGATGAATCAAATGATGTGCTCATTGATTCTGCAACAATACATACTATCTTGTGGAATAGACAATTTTTTTATTGAAAAATCTTTAATTTGGCAAATTAAAAATATGATGACCATGGCTAGAGTAAATGCGTTTCGTTTCCAAGAAAGAACAGCAATGGTAAAATTACTTATAGATTCCATCATAAAATATAAATATGCCATGTTTATATCCTCATCACCTTGAAGTTTGATCAACTATCGAGACGTGCATATCAATGGTTATCACCTCTCCACTGCCATTTTAAATAGAAAAGAAATTTTAGTTCTTGCAAAGAATCATAAAGTTGTTGAAAAAGCTTTTGCTACAAAAAATGGTTAAAATTGAATTACAATTTGGCCTCCCATTATATTTAATTTTACATCATCTATCATAGAGAGTCAAATTTCTCTCTAGCATGGACGATTGAGACATCTAAAATCTACATTATTTAGAAAGATCATTCTATGTATAATTGTATAGAATTTAAAGCATGCAGTTGTAGATTCTATAGAATTATGTCATACATGCATGCAAGGCAAGATGATTATTTGGCCTTCAATTTGGAAATTTCTACAAGAATTACCACCAATGCTTGAAAGATTGTGTGGTGATATTTGTAGTCTTATTAATCCATTATTGGGACCATTTCATTATTTTTTGGTTGTTATTGATGCATCACATAAACAATCACATGTTTCATTATTATCAACATGAAACATGGTGTTTGCCAATCTTACATCTATGCTTATTCATTTTTGGACATATTTTCCTAATTATCCTATAAAAATATTGCGTATGGATAATATAAAAGAATTTGCATCAAAGTCTTTTGAAGACTATTGTACTGCAATAAGAATTCAATTAATATATTGTATTCCATATGAACATGTTCAAAATGAACTTACAGAGTCATTTATAAAGTGTATACAACTCATTATCTGGCTACTCTTCCTTCATGCAAATTTACTTGCATTTATGTAGAGTCATGTAGTTTTACATGTTGTAGTATTAATATGCTTCTATTCTTCTTCTCTTAAAATTATTTCACCACATGAGCTTATTTTGGGTCGTATTCCAAAAGTATCTCACTTACAAGTATTTGGTTGCCATGCTTGGATTCCAGTACTAGAACCTCAATAGCATACCATTAGAGCTCATCAATAAGAAGGCATATATGTTGGTTTTGATTCACTAAGTATTATTTGTATTGTTGATCCATCAACTAGCATATTATTGTATGCACATTTACAAAATTACTGTTTTAAAGAGAATGTATTGCCATCTCTTCAAGGAGGAGTATCCAATCAACAAAGAAATAAAGTAATTGTATTTGAAGCACCAAAAATGTTTACAATGAATCTTGATCTTAAGACATCTTTGGTTGAAACTAAAGTTGCTAAGATTTTGCATCTAAAATAGATTGCAGATAAAACACTTGATAGCTTCAATGATGCACCAAAGATTATAAGAGTTCTTATTAATGAAGCTCAAAATGCACCTACTCAGATTGCAGTGCCACTGGCTATAATACCTTAAGTTATAACAACAATAAATAAAAGAACTCGTGGACCAGATAAGCAATGACATAAGAAAAAAACTATAATATTGACTAATCGTGGTATTATTTTTCAAGAAATTTCTACTTATCTTGCAAGACCACCAATTCATGATGATATATCCATGCATAATGTACCTTCAATTCTTGTGAAAAATAATCTTAGAATTCGAAGTAATAAGATCAAATTGAGTAAAGAATTATCTATTCTATATTGTGCTATAAATAATATTTGGAATAGACCATCTATTATGGTAGATGAATCATTTGCATGTATGATTATAGAAGCTTTTTCTTATGAGGAAGATGATCCTAAATCTCAAACCATTGAGGAAAAGATGCATCGCTTTGACTAGTTAAAATGAAAAAATGCCATTAAGGAGAAATGTGCTTCTTTGCATAAGAGAAAAACCTTTGGTCTAATTGTAGACACTCTTACTTCTTGCCCTATGGGATATAAGATGGTATTAATATGCAAGCAAGATGCTAAAAGTCAAATAACTCACTATAAAGCTCGTCTTGTTGCCTAAGGATTTATTCAACGATTGGCATTGATTATAAATCTACATATTTTTTAGTCATGGATTCAATTACATTTTAATATATTATTAGAATGGCAGTTCATGCCATCTTTGAGATACATCTGATGGATGTGATAACTACATATCTATATGATTTTCTTGATGCAAATATTTATATAAAAGTTCCATTTGGCTTGGAAACAAGAACTTCAAATGGACTTACTCTAGGACAATATCGTAGTATTAAATTGTATAAGGTCTTGTATAGTCTAAAATAATCTGGATGCATGTGGTATCAATGTCTCAAAGATTATTTAATTATAAATAAGTTTGTAAGTGATCTAATAATCCCTTTTTTATTTATCAAATGAGATAAAATTGGTTTTGTGATTATTGTTGTATATGTTGATGATCTTAACCTAGTGGGTACTAGATCTACATGTATTGCAGCTACTAACATACTTATATGTGAATTTGAGATGAAAATGCTAAAAAAAATAACTTTTTGCATTAGACTTTAGATTATGCATCTTATAGATGGTAGCAGTTTTTCCACCAACTAACGTATATTAGATAAATCTTATAGAGATTCAATATGATTTATGCTTATCTATTGTCCATACCAGTAGTTGGACGTCATTGTATTGGTCATGATCCATATCATCTATATAAGGAGGAGGAAGAAATATTAGGAGAATAATATCCATACCTTGTAATGATTAGAGTACTTTTATATTTAGCCACATCTACTAGACCAAATATTACATTTGTAATTAATGGTCTTACAAGACACAGTGTATGTCCAACACTAAGACATTAGAATGATATCAAATATTTACTACATTATTCAAAAGGTATTGAAGACTTAGAATTATACTACAAAAAATTTGTAGATCCAAAATTGGTTGGATATTGTGGTTCAGGATATAAATTTGATACAGTAATAGCTAAATTTCAAACATGATATGTATTTTTAAGACATGGAGTTGCAATATGATGGAAATCAGTGAAACAAACTATAACTGCAACTTGATCCAACCATGCAAAAATTATTACCTTACATGAGGCATCTTGGGAATGTATTTAATTACGATTAATTAATAAACTCATTCAAACAACTTATGGATTTTCATATGATGATTCTCCAACTATCTTATATAAAGATAATAGTGCTTGTATTGCATAGATACAAATTGGTTTCATTAAAGAAGACAGAATAAAGCATATTCATTCAAAGTATTTTAGTTATATCCATGACTTGATTATTGATGAAGCATTTATAATTATGAAAATTAAATCTGCAAATAATCTTGCTATTCTCTTTACTAAAGCTTTATCATTGTGCAACCATTACAAATTTACTTACAGCATTGGTACATGGTGACTTGATTTTTTTGAATAAAAAAGTTAATGAATTCTTTAAATAATAGGAAAAATGATGTTGTACTCTTTTTCCTTTATCTATGGTTTTGCCCTTGAATATAATAAGATTTTCTTAGATAATGAGGCAAAAATTGTTGATCTTGTAAGATTCAAGAAAAGTATAGATCATGATTTTATACAAATTTTATATTATGTAAATATTATGATGAATGAAGAGAAGTATTGAGAGCATTAAATATAGCCAATGCTCTCTATAATATTTGTTGTAGTCTATAATAAATACTATAACTACAATATTTGGAATATAGTGGAGAGAAACTATTTATTCTCTCCCCTTTTCCTTTTGTATATGAGACACAACCATATCAATAGATTTTTATGTGAATCTTTCTCTCTCCTTAGAAACTCTCTTGTAAGTATATATATTACTTAATACTATTCTTGTATCTTTCTAAACATTCTCAATAGTTTCAAGCTAGTCCATTAAATTGAGAGATTTTTGTAGTATATAGTGAAGATGCTCACTTCTACCTCCACTTCCACCTCCATTACTCATCCATCATTCTTTCCACCTATATATTATTATTTCATCCATCCATTTCTCTCTTAAGCTCAGCTTGGCTTAAATGCCTTACTTTATATTTTTCTTCTAATCTACTTCTTATAGAACGTGATTCACATTTTCTATTTATTTTTAAATGTATACTTGATCTATTCTTTGCATGTTAAATATTTAATCTATTTTTTGTGGATGTTGTTTTTAATCTTAATTTTTAAAATAAGCTTGACTCTATAGTGACTTAGATATGTGTGCTTGTATTTGAGTTAATTGAACATATTTTCAACTCTCATGAATTATTTAATTGTGATTATTGAGGTATTGTATTAACATGGTTTGGTATGAATTCATTGGATGTGATGGTTCTTGTGATAGTATTTTTATTTATTTTTTATTTATTTTATTTATTTTGTTTTGTGATAAATGGAAGAAAGGTTTGTGATGACTAAGAATTTAGATTGTCAATGTAGTATTTGGCTGTTGTTAAGGATATTCATGTTTATTATTATTATTATTATTATTATGATTCATGTTGGAATTTGCAAAAATAATACATTGTTATATAATATAAGATTTTTAAAACTTTTTTTTATATAATTATTTGTAAAATTCAACATTACATGTGTTGTAGAATTTAAGTACAATTCTTTTAAATGTTATAAGTATTGATTAGTTTTTTTGACTTTAAAAATAACTGAAAAAATAAATAAATTAATGAAAAATAATTGAAATAAATGAATTAATTAATAATTAAAAATATTTTCAAATAAAATAATCGTATTTTATTTTTAAAAAATATTTATTTATTTTAATTTCTTCTGATATATTTCTAAATTATTGATAAGATATCTAAGTGAGAGATTTCAAAAAAATTAAATATATTAAAATAATATTTCGTCTATATCAACTATTTTATAATACCTTAATATTTATAATATTTTTAGAAATTTTATAATAAGGTAAGCTTTATTGAAAACTAAAGTCATTGTTTTTAATTTAAATACTATTTTATTTACATAAATTTTGTAACTTTAAAGCCAATAAGTTTTACATAATAAATTTTAATAATATTATTATTTTACTTTACAAACTATCATAATAGAATATTTTAAAAATTGAATAATTATTAAAAAAATATTAAATTATTCTATTCAATAAAATCTATATTTTTTATTTAAAGAAATTTAAAATCAATCACATAAGTGTAGAATAAATTCAATAAATATTATAGAATAAATTCAATCAAATCCTATAATGTGAAAATAAAACTCAAAATTATTGAATTTGAAATAAAACTAAAAAAAACTTAGAATATAATACTTCTAATATTTTAACACAAAATTTTATAAAATTATATATATATATATATATATATATAATGTTAAAATTCTATATTATTTTACTAAATTAATTCATCATGTTGTAACCATCATTAGAAAAATGCATCATTTTTAAAAACCATCATTACAATCATAACTCTTATTCCAACCTCCTTTGTTTTTAAGCCCATGTCCCTCAATTTTTAGCTCTCATTTCAACCCCCTTTGTTCTTAGTCCTTCTTCTCTCTTTCTATTCTTTCTTTTTTTATTCCAACCATATGTTCTACCCACTCTTAATCTTTGTCCTAACTCCTTGTTCTCTTCATTCATAATCCTTATCCCAACTCCTTTTGTTCTCAACAACGGTAATAATATTTTTTTAAATCTTTGTTTAAATTCTTAATAATATTTTAAAGAGATGAAAAATTCTAGTATTAAAGAAAAAAAATAAAAGAAAAATTCATCAAAGAAGCCTTATTGCAAAATATAGAACATCTTATACTATCTCTTGAGAAGAAAAAATAAATCTTTTGGAGATCAAATCAATATTGCAACTTAACTAAATTTTCACCAAATTAGTTCATTAGAATGAATACTAGCAATCAACAATCATTAGGAATATGAGTTGCAAAAAGAAAAATTACTCTCTAGAAGAAGATGAAGAAGTAAAAATATTGTCAAAAGCTAAGAAGTTGTTATGGACATACACATGTAAATAAATAATTACTTATATGATTAAGATAAAAGTAGATAAAAGTAAGTTAATTCCATAATATCTTCCATAGAAGCTTTCTAGAAGCTTCATAGATATTACTTTGACTTTATAGGTGTCTTTAATTGATTTTTTAGATTAAAAATGTGGTCAACAAGTTGGCCATATGCCATACATGTTGGTAGCTTAAAGAACAAGCTAACTATGTGGCCTACACGTAGAAAACTTATCTTATAAGCTAAGGCATGTATCTCGCAAAGTCAACATATATTAGAGGTCTTGTAGAACATTGCCATATAGCTCTTAATTAGATAATATATATAGAGGCAAGAGTGAAGCCTTCTTCACTCTTGTTAATTCTTTTCTTGCTTCTAGTCTAGATTTAAGAGTCTCTAGTTTCCTTGTCTTTTTGCAATAGCCATTTCAGTTTCTTTTTAATATACATACTACTTTATTGTTATTTTTTTATTTTTCTTTTAACACATATTTTCTAAGTTTATGCATCTTCTTCCAGTTCATGTTCTTGACATATTAACAAGACTGTATTTAAAATATCAAAGCTTTGTCTTTTCTTAATTAAGAGTGGATTATCATTTTTTCTTGATAAGACATAAGCCTATTAGAAGTTACAGATTACCTTCTTCTAAACTAATATTCTTCTTAATATCTTTTTTGTTTTCAAGTCCCCTCCTCTCCTTGTCTTGAGCAATATTAGACATCTATTTTTTAAGTATTATCATGGTAGAACTTGTTGAAATGAAGAGTGCAATGGCACAAATATAAGAGCAATTGAGAGAGTTAATGCTTGCGATGCATCAACTCAATTTACCACTACAAAGAACAACAAGAATGGCAGGAAGTGATGATATAGATATGATTGGAGTTGCTTCAATATCTACACTTAATCATCCTTCTGGTATTAGAAAACCAAGAATTTCTTTGCTTGAAAAGTTTGATGGCACAAGATCCAAGTTTCAAGGATTTATCAATCAAGTACAAATTCTGATTGAACTTTAATCCCAAAGCTATCAAACTCTAAGATAACAAATTAGATTCATTAGTACACTTCTTTCAAGTTCAGTATTATTGTGATTTTTTTTTTTTTTTTTGAATGATGAGATCTAATATTAGATAATTTGGAGGCTTTTTTAATAGAGTTTCAATCCATTTATAGAGAACATGATGTAACTCGTATTGCAACCAATAAGATCCATATTTTATAACTAGGCAATCGATCCGTAATGTTACATGCTTTAAATTTTTGATAACTTGCAATCAATATCAAGTAAAATAATACTACTATTATCATCCAATTTTTTTATAGATTAAAATATGAAGTAAAGAAATTGATGCTCAACTTACTTGATCATCAAACATTGAGTCAAGCAATTGACTTTGTTGTGAAGTGTGATAATCGATTTAAGAGTTGGACAAGTGGGCCTTAATGTTACTATAATTCAATAGCAATATCAATGCCTCTTTAATACATACATTTAGAAGTAGAGGATATGCAAATTGATGTGGTATATTTCAAACTTCTTGCTGAGCAAGAAAAGATTCATCGCCGTTAAGAAGGATTGTACTTATATTGTGGAGAATCTAAACACACTACTCAATATTATCCAAAGAAGCAATATAATTATAAAATAAAGGGTATGAATGTTAAGGAAGACAATATATCAAAAACAATTTTGTCCAGCTACAATAGGAATTGCGTGGCTAGAACCTTATATAATACCTAATGAAGGTCCTATTCTCTCCTCAGAACCATCTCCTTGTTTTATATTAAATATTATTTTAAGACCTATACATTATAAAGCCTTTGCCTTGTTAGATTCAAGAGCCTTAGTATATTTCTTAGATGAAGAATTTGCTAAAAGACTTAAGATATCTTTAGTAAGGAAAACTAAACTTGTTCATGTAGAAATCATAGATGGCCGCTTGTTGTCTTCTAAAGATGTTACTCACAAAATCCTTCTTATAGAAGTAATAACTAATGGTCATAATAGCTTTGTGGTATTTAATATTATTAAATCTCCTTCTAATCTAATCATTTTAGATTTATTGTAGTTAAAAAAATAAAATCCTTGAATAAATTAGATTTTTTGTATTCTTGACTTTACTAAAAGTATAACTAAGAGTATATTAAATGAAGTAAAAAATCACAAATCTAATACAATTAAACCTATGTTTATAGGCGCAAGAGCTTTTTTATATGCTGTAAAAGAAAGATTGCCTTGTGTCATTTATACCACACTTGTTTCTACTAATACAAAGACCTCAAGTGGTATTTGAAGTCAATATCAAGATTTTCAAGATATATTTGAAAAAAAATGTAGATACTCTTCTAAAATATTATTCCTATGACTACTCAATTGACCTTCAAGAAGGAGTACAACTATCATTTGGACCAATCTACAATTTATCACAAAATGAGTTGATAGAACTCAAGGAGTATATTGATGAAAATCTAACCAAGAACTTTATATGCCATTCCAAATCTCCAGCAAGAGCTCTAATTCTATTTGCAAAGAAAAAAGATAGATCATTGCTGATGTGTGTTAATTATTGAGGATTCAATAAGATCACCATTAAGAATAGGTACCTACTACCTTTAATATCTTGACTCCTTGATCAGTTGAATCAAGCTAAGATGTATAAAAAAATAAATCTACAAAGAGTATACAATCTGATACACATCAAAGAAGAAGATGAATGGTAGACTACATTTTGAACTAGGTACGGACATTTTTAATATAATATCATGCCTTTTGGACTTACAAATGTACCAACAACTTTTCAATATCTTATGAATGATATTTTTTGAGAATTTTTGGAAAATTTTATTATTTATTATCTAGATGATATCTAAAACTATTCTAAAAATATACATAAATATGAAATTCATATTTGTCATGTATTATAAAAATTAAAAGATAGGGGACTCTATGCCAAGATAGAAAAGTATGTATTTCATACTACTCAAGTTGACTTCTTAGGTTACTTCATTTCAAATGATGAACTTATGATGGATCTTAAGAAAGTTCAAACTATTATAGATTAGAAGATTTCAAAAACGGTCCAAGATGTCCAATGTTTTTTAAAATTTGTCAATTACTATCAGATCTTCATCAAAGACTTCTCTCAAATTACACCTCTACTTACACATTTGACTTGTAAAGATAAACTTCAATGGAATCAAGAAGTAAAAGTAGTATTTGAAGCTTTAAAGATAGCCTTTTTTTTTGTACCAATCTTGTATTGTATTGACTTCCTTAAGGTATTTTTTTTATAGAAACAGATTCATTGGAATTTGCTTTGAATGTTGTATTATCACAAATGAGAATAGATGATAAACTTCACCGAATAATTTTTCATTCTAGGAAATTTCCAACAGTCAAGATTAACTATGAAATCTACGACAAAAAGCTTCTTATAATTATGGATTCTTTTCAAGAATAGCATCATTATTTAGAAGGTACTTCTAGTCCAGTCACCATATATACAAATTACAAGAACCTCAAGTATTTCATGTCAGCTCATGTTTTGAATTGTTGCCAGGCTCATTAGAGCATGTCTATGTCAAGATTTATATTCAATATCACTTATCAGTCAAGAAAAACAACAAGGTTTATCTAATGCTCTTTTTAGACATTCTTATCTTGTATCTAAAGAAAGAGATATAGCTTTTGATCAACAAAGGATAATTTTATTGAAATCAAAACAATTTCATCTTTGAGTAGTGGAATCAACATTGATTGTGTCACGGATACAAAATACAGACAAGAAAACTAGACAAGAAGTTCAAGAAGAACTGGATTAATCAGATGAATACAAGAACAATACCAGAAAGGTGAGCTAGAACTCCAAGAGATGTGTTGTCGAGACTGAAGAACCCTTCAGCCTCGACTCCTATATATACTACTGAATAGGAAGCTTCTCGAGCTACTTCCGCTAACTAGGACGCTTCTCCAACAACTTCTACTAATTAGGAAACTTCTCGAGCAACTTCCTAGAATCTATCAGAATATTCTAGAACCTTCTAAGAATATTCTAGAACCTTCTAAGAATATTCTAGAACCTTCTAAGAGAATCTTTAGGGAATATTCTAAGAATCTTCTAGAACCTTCTAAAGGAATCTTTAGAGAATCTTTAGAAAATATTCTAGAAGAATATTCGAAGAATCTTCCAATGTATGTCCATGACATCACCTCCTCTTCTAGCTTCGAGGTCTCCGAGAAGCAATGTTGTTATCAGTCAATACCAACGCAAGAAAATGAAAATCTGTCGCATCACATCCGCTATGAATTTCAATTGTTGTTCGCGAGGCAAATGATTCATCGGCCCTTGGAGCCAACGGTAGTGACCAACACCTTCAACCTCTGACCAAGCGTGGACTTCTGTGTCTTCATTGTGAAACTGTCCTCCAAACACACCTTCTGGCTGACCGTCGTAGGCAGGCTCGACCTCAAATACAATTACTAGCGATCTGTTGCTCGGTATCCTCCGACGTCGTCGTGGTACACGCGGTTCTTCATCTCGCGGTCGTCTTCGTGAGCTAGTCGCTTGAGATGACATAACAAGTGTAGTATCTTGACTATCCATGTCTAAAGGCTAAAATGATGAGAGCAAACTATAGTTGCTAACAAAGTTCTACACTATCGAACTATGGGTTTTGGAGGTGCCCTCCTCCCTTTTTATGCTACTTGATGAGCAAGCTTCAGCAAGAAGCTATCGTTGAATCGGCTTAGGTTTATGAGGATATCGTTGATGAAATTCTTGTACCTTTTTTGGCGCATTGGCAAGATTTTCGGCACGCTCCCACGTTCGTTCATTGATGTCGTATCCACTCCAATGCACTAAATACTCCAATTTTCTTCTATTACGCCGTGAATCTAGTACCTTTTCCACCTCGTATTCCTCATGGTTTTTAATTTCGATACTTGGTGGCGGACTTTGTATTCTTTGGAGAAAAGCTGACTCTCGATAAGGTTCCAACAAAGATACGTGAAAGACTGGATGTACCTTCATAGTAGCTGGTAACTCCAGACGATATGCCACCGGATTGATCTGCTTCCCGATAACAAATGGCCTTAATCTCCGATAGTCCAATTTGTCACATGGCCGCTTGGTCTTGATATTCCGTCGAAGAAGCCATACTTTACTTCCAACTTTAAAAGTAGGCGCCTCATTTCGATATTTATCTGCAGATGCCTTGTAACTCTCTTGGACAGATTGCAATTGAAGCTTCAACGTCGCTTGAAGCTCCGATAGTTGCTTCACAAATCCTTCAGCTGCTGGGTTGTTATTTGCTAAAGAACTCAATAAATCGAGCTTGGGGTGGTATCCGTAGTTGGAAAAGAATGGTGTTTGTTGAGTTGATGCATGAAGAGTGTTGTTGTATGCGAACTCAGCAAGCGGTAGATATGCAGTCCAATCATCTTGTTGATAGTTGATGGTGCATCGTAAATATTGCTCCAAAACTTGATTCACCCGCTCCGTTTGACCGTCAGTTTGAGGATGAAAAGCCGAAGAGAGCTTAATATCCACCTTCAATATCTCAAAGAGGGACCTCCAAAACTTGGATACAAACTGAGTACCTCGATCCGACACGATATCATCTGGTAGGCCATGATAACGATATATGTTATCAAGAAAGAGTCTTGCGGTGTCTTCACTTGACGATGTTTTCTTGCAAGGCATGAAATGCGCCATCTTTGTAAATCAATCCACCACAACAAAGATGCTGTCAAATGAATTCGATGGCGGTAGGTCCGTAATGAAGTCCATAGAAATTGAAGACCATGGTCGGTGCGGAATAGGCAATGGCTGGAGAAGTCCATATGGACGATGTCGAGGGATCTTGGATCTTGAACAAACATCACAAGAAAGGACAAATTCCTTCACATCCTTTTACATTTGGGGCCATCAAAAATCTCGTGAAATGAGCTCCAAAGTCTTGTTGAATCCAAAATGTCCCGCAGCTGGAAAGTCGTGGCGAGATTGAAGTACTCGGAGTCGAGTTGATCCTTTTGGGATATACAACCGCTCCTCAAAATACAGAAGATCTCCCTCCACCTTAAACTTATCATTATCGACACGTTGTTTGATGTCAAGAGCTATAGAATCCTCAATGGTCGCAGTACGTACCTCGCTGAGGAAGCCGTCATCGATAGTTGCAACAGTAGCAAAAATCCTGAATTTTTCTGGTTTCAACAATGTTGTACATTGTTGATCAAACGCTGCTTCTCCAGCCTTTGGCGCAAGATACGATCTCCTCGATAATGCGTCAGATAATCCTTGCTATTTTCCAGGGCGGTAGGTGATAATAAAGTCAAATCGTGATAGAGACATATTCCATCGAGCTTGACGACGATTCAAAATTCGAGCTGTCATGAAGTACTCCAAATTCTTGTGGTCCGTATAAACAGTCATTGGATGTGCAGCTCCTTCGAGGAAGTGACGCCACTCTTGGAAGGCATCCACTATAGCAAGCAACTCTTTGTCATAGATCTCGTAGTTGATCTCAGCAGTAGAGAACTTTCGTGAATAGAACGCAACTGGGTGAAGCTTCTTGTCTATGCCCATCTGTGAAAGCACAGCTCCCAAAGCAAAATCTGAAGCATCGGTCTCTAAATAGAAAGCCTTTGCAAAGTCAGGGTGTACCAAGATTGGAGCCATAGTGAATGCCGTCTTGAGATCTTGAAATGCTTTTGCTGCTTGTGATCCCCATTCGAGCTTGTCTTTGCTTGTTAGACGCGTGAGTGGTGCAGCAACTTGAGAATAATTCTTGATGAAGATCCGATAGAAGTTAACAAATCCAAGAAAACACTGAACATCTCTAACCGTCTTCGGAACTTCCCAAGATATAATTGCTTCTACCTTTTTTGGATCCATCTTCAAGCCCTCTGTAGTCACAATGAAGCCCAAAAATTCCATCTCATTCTGGTGAAATTGACACTTCTCCAACTTAGCGTAGAGTCCTCGTTCGCGTAGTTTTTCAAGAACCAAACAAACGTGCTTCTCATGTTCTTCTTCATTCTTGGAAAATATCAAAATATCATCCAGATAGATGACAACAAAGTCATCGAGGTACTCCCGAAAGATGTCGTTCATCATATGCTGAAAGACCGCTGGAGCATTGGTAAGACCAAAAGGCATGACATTGTACTCAAAATGGCCATACCTTGTACGAAAGGCTGTCTTCCATTCATCTCCTTCTTTGATTCGCACAAGGTTGTAGGCTCCTCTTAAATCAATCTTTGTAAAAATTCTTGCACGTCCAAGTTGATCTAAGAGGCCGGAGATCAAAGGTAAGGGATAGCAATTTTTCTTGGTCACCTTGTTGAGTCCTCGGTAGTCCACGCACATCCGTAGTGAGCCATCCTTTTTCTTCACGAATAGGATTGGTGCTCCAGCTGGCAACTTTGAATGTCGAATAAAATTCTTGGCTAGATTCTCATCGATGTACTTCCGCAATTCTGCCAACTCTGTCTGTGATAGGTTGTATATTGGACCAAAAGGTGGTTGCGCTCCTTCCTCTAAGTCTATGGCGCAATCATATGGTCGATGTTCCGGCAGTATATCGGCGTTCTTCTTCTGAAACACGTCTTCAAAATCCCTATATTGCTCTGGTATATTCGATGTTGAGATATTCTCGTCGCTAGTTGGAACTGCATAAATGACAAATGGTGCGCCTTCCTTAGACGATCTTAGGAACGCTCTCGCTCCAATAAACATGGATTTCTTCATGTAGGTTCTACCAACAGGTTTATTATTATTTTTTTCAGGAAATGTTATCCTTCGTAGCCTCCAATCAATGGACGGATTATGATCTTCTAACCAAGAAAGACCAAGGATAACAGGGCTTGATGGGGTTCTAATAATATTAAAAATAACGTGACTACTATGGTCCTTAAACACCACTTCTATAGGTTCTGATTCGTGGGTAAAGTTGCCTGACAATAAGAGTCGTCCATCTATCACCTCTACGTGAACAGGTTTGGACTTTTGTACTAAACGGATCTTGTGGCGTTTAGCAAACTCTTCATCTAAAAAACAAGTAGATGCCCCCGAATCCAATAAAGCTAAAGTTTTTTGTTTTTGAGGGCCTAAAAACAAAGGAATTGTAAAACAACGGGCAGGTTGGACAGAGAAGGAGGAACCTGATTGTTGTCGTGATATTAGATTGTCCAGCCGCACGGTTCCTACTGTGGCTGGGCGTCGTCGTTTTCCGGAATCATCGCACTTCTAGTCTTGACAGGGTGCCAATTTTGCTTCTTTGGGCAATTTCCAACCTTGTGACCTTCTTCTCCATAGTACAAACATAACCCTTCCTCCATACGCCGTTTCTTCTCTGTTGGAGTAAGAGATCGGACACGCGCCGTGTCGATTTGCATGTCTGTTGCCTCCGAATGTGAGTTTAAGCTATTTGCAGACATAGTCACGTCATAACGAGTCATTTGGTGTCTTGGACGTTGGTCTTGGCGACGCTGGAATAGGCGGTTGTCACACTTTACAGCTTGGCTAATAGCTTCGTTGAGCGTTTGAGGATCAGGAAGAGATAACAGCAAGTCCTTCACATCATCCTTCAAGCCCCAATAAAACTGACTCACCAACGCCTCTTCACTCCAATTAATGTCACTTGCCAATTGTCTGAAATCTGAGGCATAGATTGATGCAGAGCGTGTTCCTTGTCGTAGCGATCGGATCTTTGTTGTAGCCCATCGAACTTTATCATGCTCGCCAAATGCTTCTTCAAACGCCTCCAAGAACGTTTCAAAGTTGCTCAAGATTGGCGATCGCTTCTCAAACAAGGGAGTAAACCAAGACAGAGCTTGTGCTGTAAGCAAGGTTCCAACAAGCTCAACACGCGCTTCCTCCGTCGGATAACGTTCGGGCTGTAAAATTGTTATCAACCTGATTTGGTTGACAAAACCTCGAAACTTGGAACGAGTTCCATCAAACTTATCCGGAAGACTAACTCGAGGCTCCTTTCGTTGTAGGACTACTCGATCTTGTTGAAATAGAGGTAGAACTGCTTCTTCTGGCGCAGAAGTTTGAGGCTGATATGCTTTAGATGGCGCTATCCCAGATGCTCCATTGTTATGGAGTCCTACCATGACTCCTTCGATCTCTGTTGTCCTATGTGACAACGAGGCAAGAGCATTTATGATGGCGTCTAATTTGGATTCCAAACTTTCAGCCATTTTAACGTCTTAACCTTCGGCTAACCTTCAGAAAGAAGAAAAAAGAATTTTGACAAGAGGACAATATTGGTTCAGAGGAGAGTACTCCGCAACCTCTAAAACGCCTTAAGACTCCAAGATGAGGGATAATCCACTCTCTCCAAGAAGAATAAGGCTCCAATATTGAGAAAGAAGAGATATCAGTTTAGAGGAGGGTAATCCGCAACCTCTAAAACACTAGCTCACCTTCAAGAAGAGGGGTAATCCACTCTCTAACAAGAAGGAACTAGCTCTGATACCAGTGAAAATGTAGTCTCGACAAACTGTCACGGATACAAAATACAGACAAGAAAACTAGACAAGAAGTTCAAGAAGAACTGGATTAATCAGATGAGTACAAGATGTCACGGACATACATATAATTACCTATATGAATAGATAAAAGTATGTAAAAGTAGGTTAATTGTGTAATATCTTCTAGAGAAGCTTCTTAGAAGCTTCATAGACACTGCTTTGACTTTATAGGAGTCTATAGTTGACTTTTAGGTTAGAAACTTGGTCAACAAGTTAGCCATGTGCCACGCATGTTGGAAGCTTAAAGAACAAGCTAACTACGTGGTCCATCCATAGAAAACTTGCCTTGCAAGCAAAGGCATGTGGCCTAGAAAGTCAACATATATTGGAGGTCTTATAGAACATCGCCACGTGGCTTCTAGTTAGATAGTATATATAGAGGCAAGAGTGAAGCCCTCTTCACTCTTGTCAACTCCTTTCTTGCTTCTAGTCTAGTTTCAAGGGTCTCTAGTTTTCTTGTATTTTGGCAATAGCCATTCCAGTTTCTTTCTTAATATACATATTTCTATTTTGTCCTATTTCTTTTTGAGAAAAGTCTCACTTACTCTTTAGCTTTCATCGAGTTCTTGTCCCTGACAGATTGACAAGAGTACACTTACAATATCAGAGCTTTGTCTTTTCTTGATTAAGAGTGGATTACCCCTTTTTCTTGATAAGACATAAGCGCATTAGAAGTTGCGGATTACCCTCTTTTAAACTGATATTGTTCTTAGTATTTTCTTTGTTATCAATTCCTCTCTTCTATTTGTTTTGAGCGTTGTTAGACATCTTCTCTTTTCTAAGTGCTACTATGGCAGAGCTTGTTGAAATGAAGAGTGCAATGGCACAGATGCAAGAACAATTGAGGGAGTTAATGCTTGCGATGCATCAACTCAATTTACCACCACAAGGAGCAACAAGAATGGTAGGAAGTGAAGATATAGAGATGATTGGGGTTGCTTCAACATCTGCACCAAACCATGTCCCTTCTCCCAGAATGGAACACCCTTCGAGTGTTAGAGAACCGAGAGTTGCCTTGCCCGAGAAGTTTGATGGTACCAGATCCAAGTTTCGAGGATTCATCAATCAGGTCCAACTAGTGATTGAACTTCAACCCCAGAGCTATCCAACTCCAGGGTCACAAGTAAGATTCATTGGTACACTTCTTTCAGGTTCAGCATTGTCATGGTTTTCATCTTTTCTTGAACGACGAGATCCAATATTGGATAATCTGGAGGCTTTTTTGGCGGAGTTTCGATCCATGTTTGGAGAACATGATGCAATTCGTGTTGCAACCAACAAGATCCGTATTTTGCGACAAGGCAATCGATCAGTAACATTATATGCTTCGCAATTTCGACAACTTGCAACTGATATCAAGTGGGATGATGCCGCACTTGTGAGTCAATTTCTCTACGGATTACAATATGAGGTAAAGAAATTGATGCTTAATTTACCTGATCCTCAAACATTGAGTCAAGCAATTGACTTTGCTGTGAAGTGCGACAATCGACTTTTTGAATTTCGATCCGAGAGTCGCACAAGTGGGCCTCAACGTTACTACAATTCAATGGCAACACCGACGTCTCCTCAACACATACCTTCGGAAGTAGAGGATATGCAAATTGATGTGGTACGTTTCAAACCTCTTACTGAGCAAGAAAAGTCTCGTTGTCGACAAGAAGGATTGTGCTTATATTGTGGAGAACCTAAGCACACTGCTCAACATTGTCCAAAGAAGCGACGTAACTACAAAATGAGGAGTACGGCTGTCAAAGAAGACAGTATGTCGGAAAACGAGTACGTCCAGCTACAATAGGGACCGTGCGGCTGGAATCTTGTACAACTTCTAATAAAGGTCCTATCCTCTCCTCAAAACCATCTCCTTGTTTTATAATAGATGTGCGTTTAGGACCTAATAATTACAAAGCCTCTACCTTGGTAGATTCAGGAGCCTCATCTTGTTTTTTAGATGAAGAATTTGCTAGATGTCATAGAATATCATTAATACAAAAAAATAAACCTGTACACGTAGAAGTCATAGATGGTCGTCCGTTGTCTTTTGGAGATGTAACTCACGAAACACTTCCTGTAGATGTAGTAATAAATGGTCATAGTAGTTGCATAATTTTTAATATAATTAGATCTCCCTCTAATCCAGTAATTTTAGGCTTATCATGGTTAGAAAAGTATAATCCTCGAATAGATTGGATTTCTCATAAACTTGATTTTCCTCAGAGCATTAGTAATAGTTCTATTAATTAAGTAAAAAACCATGAGTCTAGTATAGTAAAACTCGCACCTATAGGTGCAAAAGCATTTATACACGCGGCAAAAGAAGGATCAACTTTTGCTATTTATGCTGCACCTATTTCTGAAAGCGTAAAGACTTCAAGTGGCATTCCAAGTCAATATCAGGATTATCAAGACGTTTTTGAGAAAAAGAATGCAGATATTCTTCCTGAGCATCGCCCATACGATTGTTCAATCGATCTCAAGGAAGGAACTCAGCCACCATTTGGACCAATTTACAGTTTATCGCAAGATGAGTTGGCTGAACTCAAGACATATATTGACGAGAATTTAGCGAAGAATTTCATACGCCATTCAAAATCTCCAGCAGGAGCTCCAATTTTATTCGTAAAGAAAAAAGATGGATCTTTACGAATGTGTGTTGACTATCGAGGACTCAACAAGATCACAATCAAGAACAGGTATCCATTACCTTTGATATCAGGACTTCTTGACCAGTTAAATCAAGCTAAGATCTATACAAAAATAGATCTAAGAGGAGCATATAATCTAGTACGGATCAAAGAAGGAGATGAATGGAAGACTGCGTTTCGAACCAGGTACGGGCATTTTGAATATAATGTCATGCCTTTTGGACTCACGAATGCACCAGCTGCTTTTCAACATCTCATGAATGATGTATTTCGTGAATTCTTAGACAATTTTGTCGTCTGCTACCTAGACGATATCCTGATTTATTCTAAGAATGTTGAAGAACATGAAATACATGTTCGTCAAGTATTACAAAAATTTAGAGATGCAGGATTGTACGCCAAGATAGAAAAGTGTGTATTTCACACTACTCAAGTTGACTTTTTAGGATACATCATTTCAAATGATGGTCTTATGATGGATTCTAAGAAAGTCCAAACAATCATGGATTGGAAGATTCCAAAGACTGTAAGAGATGTCCAATGTTTCTTGGGATTTGCCAATTACTATCAGATCTTCATCAAAGACTTCTCACGAGTTGCAGCTCCACTTACACGCTTGACTAGTAAAGATAAATTCCAATGGAATCAAGAAGCGGAAGCAGCATTTGAAGCCTTGAAGACATCGTTTGTCTCTGCACCAGTCTTATATCGTGTTGACTTTTCCAAGGTATTTTTTATGGAAACAGACGCATCGGATTTTGCCTTGGGTGCAGTTTTATCACAAATGGGAACAGATGACAAACTTCATCCGATAGCTTTTCATTCAAGAAAATTCTCAGCAGCCGAGATCAATTATGAGATCCACGATAAAGAACTTCTTGCAATCGTGGATTCCTTTCAAGAATGGCGTCATTATCTAGAAGGTGCTTCTAGTCCAGTCACTGTGTATACAGATCACAAGAACCTCGAGTATTTCATGTCAGCACGCGTGTTGAATCGTCGTCAAGCTCGTTGGAGTATGTCTTTGTCAAGATTCGACTTCATTATCACTTATCGGCCAGGAAAACAACAAGGTTTGTCCGATGCCCTGTCTAGACGTTCTTATTTTGCACCAAAAGAAGGAGATGCAGCTTTTGAGCAACAAAGAACGGTCCTCTTGAAACCGGAGCAATTTCATCTCCGAGCAGTGAAATCAACATTGACTGTTGATTCAACTTTTCTCAAGCAAATCCAGTCCAGTATGTCCTCAGACCCTCTTGTTCATGATATCGAGAATAATTCTTCCAAGTCTCATGATTCTTCTAAGTTCGAGTTCAAGAATAATCTATTATATTTTGAAGGACGCTTATATGTTCCAGAAGGAAAAGCACGTTTGCGTGTTCTTCAAGCACGTCATGACTTTCCAGCAGCAGGGCACTTTGGATATAATAAGACTCTGGAACTCATATCAAGAGATTTTTGGTGGCCACAAATGTGGAAGTCAGTCAAAGACTTTGTACAATCATGTGATATTTGTTCAAGATCAAAAATTCCTCGACATCGACCTTACGAACTTCTTCAGCCATTACCTATACCAGAACAACCATGGTCTTCTGTTTCTATGGATTTCATCACAGATCTTCCAAACTCAAGATCTTATGATTCTATATTTGTGATAGTAGATCGTTTCACCAAGATGGCACATTTTATGCCATGTACAAAATCTATCACAGGTGAAGAAACAACTAAGCTTTTCATTGATAATATCTATCGCTATCATGGATTACCTAAAGATATCATATCGGATAGGGGAACTCAATTTGTGTCGAGATTCTGGAGGACTCTTTTCAAGATTTTAAAAGTGGACATAAAGCTATCTTCAGCTTTCCATCCTCAAACTGATGGACAAACAGAGCGCGTAAACCAAGTCTTGGAACAGTATTTAAGGTGTACCATCAACTACCAACAAGATGATTGGACAACCCTTCTACCATTGGCAGAGTTTGCTTATAATAATACGGTACATTCCTCCATGCAACAAACACCTTTCTTTGCCAATTATGGCTATCATCCACGACTTGATACTTTTGATTTTTCAAAAGTTGATAATCCTGCAGCAGAAGATATGGCAAATCGGTTGTCAGAGTTACATGCAATAATGAAGGCGCAGTTGAAGAAAGCTCAAGAACGACAAAAGATAAATGTAGATGTATATCGTAAAGAGCAACCACAACTCAACGTGGGTGATAAGGTATGGCTACTTCGTCGCAATATCAAGACCACTCGACCTTGTGACAAATTGGACTATCGTAGGCTTGGCCCCTTTTCTGTTTCTGAACAGATCAACCCAGTTGCATATCGGTTACATCTACCGGAGTCAATGAAGATCCATCCTGTATTCCACGTGTCTCTTCTTGAACCATATAAGACAGTGGATATACAAGGAAGAAGACAAATGCCACCGCCTCCTATAGAAGTAGATAATAATGAAGAATTTGAGGTGGAAGAGATATTAGACTCAAGGCGGCGCCGAAATAAGCTGGAATATCTTGTTCATTGGTGCGGATATGATATTAGTGAGCGCACATGGGAGCCATCCAGGAATCTAGCAAATGCATCAGCTAAAGTCAAAGTTTTTCATCAACGACATCCATCAAAACCAAGATGAAAATCTCTCTTATAAAAGAGACAAGATTGAGGCAAGATAACATTCAATTTCCTATCCTTGTTTGTAACTTCTTTGCATTTTGTGACGCTAATTAGATGGAGAGCCAACAACCAGCGGATTCAACTCAAGAACCTTCGTTTGCTGACTTACCGGATGAGACATTGCGATTGTCACAACCTTCAAGACGACGCAACCGAAATGAAGACCCTCAAGAACGACATGTTCTTCCTCGAATAGATGGTGAGATACAACGCGTTTGGTATCACGACCTTGGAAGAGATTCTCGATGTTTGGTGATATTATTGGAGATAGGAACGACTCCTGATGGTGTTTCAAATGTATTATTTGAAGGAAGTTATGAAGGCCTCAACAGTGATCAAATAACAGGGTGGTCTTCTCGCCCTGGAATGGGACACTATCGATGGCTAAGAGGACCCATCAACTATCTTCGAAGAGAACAAAGATCAGAGTATGTAGCAAATACAATTCGCCGCATATTAGATTTTCTCAATATATAATCACCGCTCCTCGTGGAACTCGTCCCTAGAAGGGGGGGTAATGTCACGGACATACATATAATTACCTATATGAATAGATAAAAGTATGTAAAAGTAGGTTAATTGTGTAATATCTTCTAGAGAAGCTTCTTAGAAGCTTCATAGATGCTGCTTTGACTTTATAGGAGTCTATAGTTGACTTTTAGGTTAGAAACTTGGTCAACAAGTTAGCCATGTGCCACGCATGTTGGAAGCTTAAAGAACAAGCTAACTACGTGGTCCATCCATAGAAAACTTGCCTTGCAAGCAAAGGCATGTGGCCTAGAAAGTCAACATATATTGGAGGTCTTATAGAACATCGCCACGTGGCTTCTAGTTAGATAGTATATATAGAGGCAAGAGTGAAGCCCTCTTCACTCTTGTCAACTCCTTTCTTGCTTCTAGTCTAGTTTCAAGGGTCTCTAGTTTTCTTGTATTTTGGCAATAGCCATTCCAGTTTCTTTCTTAATATACATATTTCTATTTTGTCCTATTTCTTTTTGAGAAAAGTCTCACTTACTCTTTAGCTTTCATCGAGTTCTTGTCCCTGACACAAGAACAACACCAGAAAGGTGAGCTAGAACTCCAAGAGATGTGTTGTCGAGACTGAAGAACCCTTCAGCCTCGACTCCTATATATACTACTGAATAGGAAGCTTCTTGAGCTACTTCCGCTAACTAGGACGCTTCTCCAACAACTTCTACTAATTAGGAAACTTCTCGAGCAACTTCCTAGAATCTATCAGAATATTCTAGAACCTTCTAAGAATATTCTAGAACCTTATAAGAGAATCTTTAGGGAATATTCTAAGAATCTTCTAGAACCTTCTAAAAGAATCTTTAGAGAATCTTTAGAGAATATTCTAGAAGAATATTCGAAGAATCTTCCAATGTATGTCCATGACAGATTGTTGATTCAACTTTTTTTAAATAAATTTAGCCAAGTGTGTCCTTTGATCCTCTTGTTCATGATATCAAGAATACTTCTTTTAAGTCTTGTGATATTTCTAAGTTTGAGTTTAAGAACAACCTACTTTATTTTGAAAGACGCGTATATGTGCCAAAAAGAGAAGCACATTTACATGTTCTTCAAGCACGTCACGACTTTCTAGCAACAGGATATTTTAAACACAACAAGACTCTAGAACTAATATCTAAAGATTTTTGGTGGCCACCAATGTCGAAAGCTATAAAAGACTTTGTTCAATCATATGACATTTGTTCAAGGTCAAAAACTCCTTGGCATCAATCTTATGGACTTCTTCAACTATTATCTATTCCAAAACAACCATGGTCTTTTATTTCTATGGATTTTATTACGAATCTTTCAGTCTCAAGATTATGTGATTCTATATTTGTGATAATAGATTATTTTATTAAAATAGTACATTTTGTAACATGTACAAAATCTATTACAAGTGAAGAAACTACCAAGCTTTTCTTTGATAATATCTATCAATATCATGGATTGCCAAAAGATATTATATCACAAAGAGGATCAATTTGTATCAAGATTTTGGAGAACTCTTTTTAAGATCCTAAAGGTGGACATAAAGCTCTCTTCAGCCTTTCATCTTTAAATTAATAGACAGAAAAAGTACGTAAACCAAGTTTTGAAGTAATACTTAAGGTATACCATCAATTATCAACAAGACAATTGAAAAACCCTCTTGCCATTGGCAAAATTTGCTTATAATAATATGATGTATTTTTCTATGTAACAAACATCTTTTTTTACTAATTATATTTACCATCCATGACTTGATACTTTTGACTTTTCAAAAATTGATAATCTTGTGACAAAAGGTTCAACAAATTGTTTGTTAGAGCTATATGCAATAATGAAGGTGTAATTAAAGGAAGTTCAAGAATGACAAAAGATCAATGCAAATGCCTATCAAAAGAAATAACTATAATTCAATATAGGTGACAACGTATGATTGCTTTATTGTAACATCAAGACTACTTGTCCTTGTGATAAGTTGGACTACCACAAGTTTGGACCTTTTTTTATTTGTAGACAAATCAATCCAATTGCTTATCGATTACATCTATTGGAAGCAATGAAGATCCAAGATATCTTCCACATGTCTCTTCTTGAACCATATAAGACTATAAACATACCAAGAAGAAGACAAACTCCACCTCTTCTTATAAAAGTGGACAATAATGAAGAATTCGAAGTAGAAGAAATTCTAAACTCAAGGCGATGCCAAAATAAATTATAATATTTTATTCATTAGCATGTATATGATATTAATAAATACATATAGGAGCTAGTAAAGAATCTTGCAAGTATACCAAAGGTGATGGAGGCTTTTTATTGATGAAACCCATTTAAATGAAGATAAAGAATAGTAGATCTTTTGCTATAAAAGAAACAAGGTCTAACAAAGTTTGTATTCTACTTTCTATTTTTTTTATATCTTCTGTATATTTGTGACGCTAAGGAGATGGAGAACTAACAACCAAGACATTCAACTCAAGAGCTTTTATTTGCAAACTTACCAGATGAGATATTGTAATTATTACAACCTTTAAGATGACAAAATCGAGATGAAGATCCTTAAGAACATGTCCTTCCTCGAATAGATGGCAAGATACAACATGTTTGATATCATGACTTTGGAAGAGACTTCCAATGTTTGGTGATTTTATTAGAGGTAAGAACAACTCCTAACGAAGTTTCAAATATTTTATTTGAAGGAAGTTACAAAGGCCTCATTAATGACCAAATAATAGGGTGGTCTTCTTGCCCTAGTATGGGACACTATCGATGGCTGAGAGGACCTATCAACTATCTTCAAAGAAAACAAAGATCAGAGTATGTAGCAAATATAATTTACCGCATCTTGGATTTCCTCAACATATGAAGACTTCTCCTTGTAGAACTCTTTCCTAGAAGGAGAAGTAATATCATGGACATACACATGTAAATCAATAATTACCTATATGATTTAGATAAAAGTAGGTAAAAGTATATTAATTCTATAATATCTTCTATAAAAGCTTTTTAGAAGCTTTATAGATGCTACTTTGATTTTTTAGGTTAAAAACATGGTCAATAAGTTGGCCATATGCCACACATATTGGTAGCTTGAAGAACAAGCTAACTATGTGGTCCACATGTAGAAAACTTGTCTTCTAAGCTAAAGCATGTGTTGTGCAAAGTCAACACATATTAGAAGTCTTATAGAACATCACCATGTAGCTCCTAGTTAGATAATATATATAAAGGTAAGAGTGAAGTCTTTTTCACTCTTGTCAATTCTTTTCTTGCTTCTAGTTTAGATTTAAGAGTCTCTAGTTTTCTTGTCTTTTGGCAATAGCTATTCTAGTTTCCTTTTAATATACATACTATTTTATTGCTATTTTGTCATTTTTCTTTTAACATAGATTTTTCAAGTTTATGCATCTTCTTCCAATTCATATCGTTGGCTTAAGTTGAAGGAGGTAAAGCATTGATCTCCTACTATTGAAGCTCCTTATTAATATCTTCTGTAAATGGTTGCTTCAAGTCTAAAGGTGAAGAAGAGCAAAGATTGACAAAAACTTTGCCAATAGTCACATCTAATAACTCTTTGGATAAATATGTCTCTATCAATTTGCTACATATAACAATATTAGTAGCTCGTTCTATTTCACTATTATATGATTGCTTATATATAT
This sequence comes from Physcomitrium patens, assembly GCF_059467195.1. NCBI lineage: Eukaryota > Viridiplantae > Streptophyta > Bryopsida > Funariales > Funariaceae > Physcomitrium > Physcomitrium patens. Next base: position 8,571,214 of record NC_143426.1, read on the forward strand.
ATATATATATATATATATATATATGTCATTGCCATAGTAGTAGCTTTTATTAAGAAATCTTGATACTACAATTAATAAATCTCCATGTGTGGTTGTTATAAAAACTTGCTATATAAAATGCAATAGTAAGTACAAGCTGAGAAAGTATTGCGAGATATTGATAGTATGACCTATTAGTAGTGTACTAATAAAATGGGATTACCATAGCATGTTGTTGTCACATATGTATATTTAAATGATCTATTATAGATAATGGATGATGGAGCATTTGAAGATGCAATTGCATTACCATAGCCATGGAACACCGAGGTTGTATGCATAGTGAATAGGATTACTTGTAGAGCCTAATATTTATGATATTAAGGGTTTATAGCTTATTCTTATTGGTTGTGTTGAGTTGAAGAGTGACAACAATCACTATTATTTTTCAAATTAAACATCTTATGTTTCACCTCAAATAAAGGAGTTAATCTTAGGTGTTGTTGTATTGGTAAAAAAAAAAAATCTAAGATTATAGTAAACACTTTTATAAGAAAAAGAAAATAGGCCTAATTTTTAGGCAACAATCAAATAACAAGAAGCAGCATTGGAACAACATAAACAATTAAATTAATAAAGTTAGTAGATTTTCTTTATGAAAATATTACATCTTTGACAGAGACATTAATTTTTAAATCTATGTTAGTTTTCTAAAAGGTACTAAAACAAAATATCAAAATCATAGTGTCCAACTTTACAAGTAAAGTACAAATTGTAGCATATGTACTTAACCATTGTAGCTAAATTATTATTATCATAGGTTCTAGAAGTTGTAGAAAAGATGATGTAAGATACTTATGGAAATTACACAAAAATGAGAAAAAAAAATTAAGTAGTATAAAGAAGCACACATTGGCCTAATACACATTGTGTATATATATATATATATATATATGGTTTACATTGAATACAATTTTCTTACTAAAAATAGAGTGCATAATTTAATTACATAAAAATTCCACCTAATTCACAATAAGCTATTACAAAAATGCATTTATGTATGAAAGTTCTTAAAGTTCTTGATATTTGTATTCAAAATTTGAAAGTAAGACTGTCACAAATAAAATTTTGATCCCAAGTAACATTTTTTTTTTTTTTTTTTTTTTTTTTCTGTCTGAGTGCCAGTTTCAACATTGAATACATGAAATATAAAGCAAATAGGCTCATGTTTGAAATTCAATGGGAACATTATGTGGCACATAGCTTTGGATACAATGCTTAATAACAAATTTTATTCTTTTATAAATATTTTTTTTTAATAAATTTGTATGTTTTCCAGATTTGCCATACACTGATGACTTGTTTTTGAAATTATATTACAACCATAATGGCTCACACATGTGTTCTGAAAGATAAGGGATATTCAAAGGAGCCATTTGTGCCATAAAAGTTGATTAGAGAGGAACACATTATCACAAGATCACCTTGATTAATAATTTCTATGATTCTTTTAAAATATATTGTTGGTTTTGAGAATGTCTTTTGGAGATTTGACCATCTTCAATTTTTACAACTTGACTTCTATTTATTTTTTAATTGCACACTTCCATATTTTTTTAAAAAATTGTACATATGTTTTACTTTAGTATGAAAATCATGATGTTGGTCTTATTCAATTTATATACTTTTGTGCACATATGCTTGTCTTGGGTTGCAAGAGATGAAGTTATGTACAGAATATGAGTTTGACATATATGTCATTTTTATGATATTGTTAATTTTCTTTGCTGTTATAGTTTTCAAAAGTTGAAAGCATATGAATTTTTAAAATTAATTCTAGATTTGTGAAATATGCAACAACTTTTTAAGTACATCATATGTAAAAAGAACTTATAAAAAAACACAATTATAGAGTGTATAATGTTTTGTACTGGTAAGGTGGAAATTAACATGGTTAAAATTCTCAAAATTAAATTGCAACAAATTAGTTTTAAAGATCACCATTAATGTAAGCAGGTATTTTAATGTGAATGAGGCCATAAACAGGATTGAATCAATTTCAAATATCTTAACAAAATTAGCAGTAGATTTTAAGTTGATGAAATAGTATCGTTTATCATGTGTTGAATATGTAACAACTTGGCTTTTTTAAGAATCCAAACACATTGTAATGTAAATGACAAAGTTATAACATACAAATTTACAAATTTTAGCATTAAAAAAAAACACACTCTCATATATATATATATATATATATATATATATACACACACATACACAAAGGTTGAACTAGTGCCATTAAATACAGTAGTAAAATTAGATCATTTAAAGAAAAGTACTATTAAGTATTTTCTTAACTTTTATTTTAAGCAACTTGAAACAAATATATCAACGTGGACTGTGTGCAAATTTAAATTTACTAATTATACTATGGTAACGGATTTTGTATTGTATTACTCAAGTAGAGGCTGAGTAGCAGTAGAAAGTTTATAATTGTCTCATACAACACTCTATGACTTCCAGATCGCTTTGTAGAAGTGATAAAGAACGCTTTCTAACGTTTCTACACAGAATGCGTTAGGATCGCCGCATTTAATGTCGCTGCAAATAGAAGCAACCAGATCATACTTCCAGATCGCTGTTACTTCCAAATTCAGGCACATGTTTAGGTTGGGTACTCTCACAGGAACGGAAAGTCGCGATTAGAAACTGTTCATATTGCGCAACATTAGCAATCTAGAATGTGGTGTCACACAAAGAAAGTTTGGTGGGCTATGATCAGGTCGGTATGTACGACTCCAACGATGGAGTTTCTTCTACAACACATGAAACGACAGAATTGCTATAGAGAAAACTCCTAACCATATCCACACCATTTTGAGGCTACTTGACTCGTCCATTAAAACGTCCTAATCTGAACTGCACAACAATTAGGAGGAGCAGTAAACCAAAAAAATGAGAGACTTACGTCTTGGTGTTTCAACTATAATTCAGTTTAAAATTTAGGTGCAGCTTTCTTGAGAGAAGCAACCCTACCACCGATTGAAAGATATAATAGATATCGCACGATTAGATACGTCGTTCAACAAATGATGGACAAACTAGAAAATCGCAACAGATCCGACCCCTGAAGATTCAGAGTCTCTTAGATCGAAATGAAACAAAACAGGTGAGGCGGTAGCGAGGCTGACTGCTGAAGGAGGAGCAGTGGTATCCAATAAATCCATCAGCAAACAAAAACACCGACACGTACAGTAACGTGGTAAAATAATGTGCGTAGTTCAAATGTTCAATACACACAGTGCTTTAATTAGTTATTCATCCAACATACCGTGGAAAGAAAAGAGAGAAAGAGTTAAAAATAAAAAAACATCTATCGAAATCGCCACCAAATGCACATGAATTCCAGTCTGATCCAAAAAAATCGAAATCACGCCACAGCTGCTGCAACAACGTCACTGTCCATAGGTTCCACAAAACGAATAGTCTCCATGTTCACGCCCATAACATTTACCAGAAATCTACATTTACGACTTCCCATGCCAAGTGATTTAAGGTGCAGATTGTATTGAACCAATTTGATTCTAACCCAGCCACCAGCCACCTGCATTCAAGACTAAGTCGCAGCTTTTTAAGAGAGTACCAGAACACCAGCTAGGAATCAAGGCGGAATTGAAGACATAAACGAAATTAAACGAATGTTACTTTCCATAGAACTTGCATTCGTGCGCTGCTCCATCCACGTTGCGCGTGACCGTCTTTAGAAGCATGCATCAAGCAAACAACAACAGCACAAAGCTGCAAGACTGCACACAGCATCACAGGATTTAATCAGCGCTCGCCAACCACAGAATCACCAAAACATGAATAATGACCTACTCAGTGTGACAACGCTTTCTCCAGCCCACACGTGAACAGTTGCTGACAGTCCCCTCATTCATTACAGTACATGCGTGATGCACTAATAGTCCATGCCGTGTATCTCGCTGTTGGTGACGACACTAAAACTCGAAATAGACAAATTACAAATTAGACCTAAAATTAGGGGAGAAGTTGGCTGCAAAAAAAAACTTACAATGCTTCACAGAATGATGGACTCTTATTCTGTTGCTGCTGAGGATACCCTTGTTGCGGATACCCTTGTTGAGGGTATCCTTGAGGTGGGTAGCTACCCTGCTGAGGGTATCCTTGCGGTGGGTAACCCTGAGGTGGATAACCCTGAGGCGGATAACCTTGAGGAGCTGCACCATCATCCCAAAATCACCGCTCCATCAAACCAAATCGAAAGCAGTTCACATGCATACCAAAATAAACAGACGATGGATGAACAAATCCCAAATCTAAAAGCACAGCTACTGTTGTTATAAGTCTAAATCTAAGGCCCAAATCACCACCCAGAGAGAGTTCCTACGATGTGGCTGGACATCAATATCCATCAAGTGTCGTTTTTTTTGCTAAAAAGGCAGGCGTGGGTAGGGCTCTCCAAAACACCCGAAATCAAATATTCTCCTAGAGGAGATCTTTTGCCGTTAAACTTTTTAAGTGGAAACTGTCAAATCCAGGTCTGCATGCGGGGAGGGAAAAGTCCTTCGCACTCTTTGTTGTTTGATATTGCACTTCTATTCGAAACCACAATGCTTGTTTGCACAGCAAGAAGCAAAGAGCATGGTGGTAAAACCGTACCGAATTGCGGAGGAGGTGCTCCCACAGGTGGACCCTGATTGTAATAACTCATCTTTCACGAAATTCTGCACCCGAACAAACCACACATCAGACAAAGGAACACACTCTATAATCTAACATAACGCTCAAGAACACGCGCACACACAACCCGATGCAACATGAAATGCAGCCCCGTGACAAAGACAAGCTCTCATGCAGTAGCCAAGACACCAACCATACCCACAACCCCAAGCAAAAATTCCCACGCTCAGTAACCTCCACCCGGAATTAAAACCCAACAAAAACTTTAATCATGCACACACTGAATCGCATGCAACAACCTTAGAATCACCCTTCTCTCCTCGCACGATCTTGGGCGAAAAGGAGACAGTACACGTACGAAAGACTAACACAACACCCCACCAAACCCAAACAAACGAAAGATCCAGACAAAATCCAACCCTGTCCATCACAGACCCCACCTCAACAAAGGATACGCACCTGATCAAAATTAGCGTAATCTAAACCTCACCCAACCACCCACCCGATCTGGGGAATGGATGCAGGCGGTTTGACAAACTCGGGATCTTCACACACACACACACACACAGCAACAACTGCAGCACCGCAAAGAGCTTGAGAAAGGACAGAAATAATCAGAGCGAGAGCGCAAACTGAATGGGTCCTCATCCACGCCATGACATTCCAGCCATGGGTTGCCAGCGTCGGTCTCAGGTCCCCGATCTCGACCCCCCCAAGATTGGCTAGATCCGGCCGCTGCCGGCGCTAAGCCAATCGGGTGCCGGGAATGAGGTGCTAATTCCGGGAAGGCCAATCTCACTGGGGGGTGGGAAGCAGCACGGTGGATTGGGTGTGAATAGGACCCATCGATTGCCTGGATGCTTGCAGGGGGAAGTTACCCACCCGGCCCTTAATTTAGACCCCGGGTCCCGCGACGTGGTTGTCGGCGATAGATACGCTTCCGTTGAAGAAGCGACAGCGGGGCATAATGAAGAAGGGGCCCGCGTCGGGACCCCCGTATTTTAACTATTTATGGAGTCCCGGGGTAGCTGCGGGAATATTGTTTTGTTCCCTTCCCCTTCATCGTGATGACCGTCTTTTTGCTTTCTCTTTACTTTTAATTTTACTTTTTTGGGTTGGTGCCCGTAACCCGTGTGGAGATGTGTTTTGGATGTTGTCTTGTGGGAATGTTTGGTGTTGTTTTTTTTGGGGGGGGGGGACTCGTGGGACCAAAAATCAAAATGGGTTTGGGAAAAATGACTAGGTTGGTGAAATACCTCATTGATTATTGTAGTCCTTATTCTATTTATAAAATAAGATAAAAACCTCAGTGTGGCATCCCAGTTCGTCAAAGTTTATGAACTGGATCAAACTACCCCCTCGGAGAGAATCTTTCCCACTTTGTTTTTCCTGTTTTGTTTGATTCACACAGCTTTATGATGAGTATGGCTAAATTTGTGTTCCTAGAAGGCATTGTTATATGATGCTATTAAGATTGAGCCCAGGCGATTGCAGTGTAGGTGGAACTTGGGCGAGGCTGAGAAGAATGGCCTTTAAACAGAAGCCATTGCAGACACACCAGTGTGACTTGATCCACCTATTTTTTGATGTCAAGGAAGTAATTTGTTTTTTAATTTGTTACTCTGTGAAAGTAGATTATAGTGATCAATGATTACAGTTTTTTGGGATTTAATCTATTCTAATTTTAATGTGAAAATCATGATATAAGAGTTTTATTAAAAAAATAAAGTAATAAAGAATAAAGAAAAAGAAAAAACACAAGATGGTAGTTCAAAACAAGATATGCTCTAATGTATTTAGCACTTCTTATTTTATAATGTCTTCTTGTTAAAAACCTCAATGGAAATATTTTAAAATTTATGATTTATATGTAAAATTTTTACTCAAAGAGTGTTGATAAGCTTGTGAAGATTTGCAATAGTTGCAAATTTGGTTTTACTTCTGCCAATTGAAGCAACTATATTTTTTCTTCTATTTTTATAAATAAAAACTTTAATAAATCTACAAATAAAATTAGAAGAGAGTAATCCACAACTTCTATTATCAAATATGTATATATATATATATTTGTAAAAAATGATAGTTTTCTATCTTTAAAAAAAATCAATGTAAAAAAAAAATGTTAGTTTAAAAGTAAATAGTCCACAATCTCTAAAACATAAAAAAAAAAAATTGATAATTTACTTACTTTTAAAATAAAACAAAAATAATAAATTAACACTCTTGTCAAGCTGCCAAATTATCAAGGATATGAATTACAAAGAACTAAAGTGTCAATACACTCTTGAGTCACTTGAAAAGAATAGATAATTATTAAAATATGATATAATATTTAAATTAGGATAGCTATTGCTAAAGACAAGAAGACTAAAGAATCTTGAAATAAGACTAAGAAAAACAAAATGTATTAATAAGGATAAGAAAGTCTTTACTCCTACCTCTATATATACTATCAAACTAAAAATTACATGGCAATGTTCTATAGGACCTACAATACTTATCCAACTTGCAAGTCACAAGTTTAACTTACAAGATAAATTTTTTACATGTACACCATATGGCCAATTTCTACTACAAGTTACCAACGTGTACAATATATGGATAATTTTTTGGCATAGTTTTTAATCTATTAACCACCTATAAATATGTCTAAAGTCAAATCCATATCTATGAAGCCTCTCTTCAAGATATTATCATATTTATTTATTTCTACTTACTTCTATCTAAGTCTTTTAATCTATGTAAATATATATGTTTATAACATCAATATATAAGTTGGATAATTTTAATATTAAAAATTTAGAAGATAGTCAAAAAACTCTTATGTTCCATGGTTGTGGCATGAATAGCTTTAGTAGCCTTGTCTTGTTGTTTGTTATCTTTATTGCGGAAGCTATAATGGAATTGTAGTAGAATGCGAATCAAAAATTATATAATATTTTATAAAAATATAAAAATAAAATTATTTATACTTATTAATAATATTTTAATTTTTTTATTAATAATGTTCATAAAAAGAATAAAAAAATGTATATATAATATATCTTAAAAAATAAAAAATAAAAATAAAAAGATTTTAAGATGAATTTTAAAAAGATTTATAAAATCATTCTAAATATCTATTAATACATAATTATAATTGCAAGCACATCTTAATTTTTTAAAACTTTCTTAAATTAAATAGATATTTCTATTACTTATTATGAGTTCTTCAAGATCTTTATAATTAATCAAATATCAATTTATTACTTCTTTTACTTAAAAGTAATGTTTATTTAAATTTCAAACATATTTGATTTATAATTTATATATCCTTTATTCTAAAATATCCTTAAATAATTTGAACTGCTAATAAAGAATAAATTTATATTAATTTAGTGTAATATTTTTTAAAAATATTACAAAATATGAAAAAAAATATATTTAAAAATAATATCTCTAATTTTATTAATTCAAGAATAAGAATATAAAAAAGCCCTTTTAATAAAGTATTACATTTAATTTTTATTTATTTTTTATTTAATTTTCTATTATTTAAATAATAATGTCTTTAATTTTTTTATGACATCAAACTCAAAATGCATCCTCTTTAAATTAAAAGTTCTTTAAGATTTATGAAATTGATAAAGCTACTATGAATTGCCTCCATATGAAAACAACTACTTAAAATTAAAGTTTTCAAAGAAGTCAAGGTATCAAAGGCATTACTCTCAATTCTTATCTTTTTATAATTTTTTAGTTTTAAGAATTCCAAAATTAATAGATAAAAAATCTAAAATACATGTTTACCAAATTTTCACTTCTTTTAATTAATAATATCTTTAAATTTTTTTATGCTATTATAACCAACATAAATCTTCATCAAATATATAAGTTTATAAAATAAAATTTCTCAAGGTTACTAAGATTTAAAAAGCCATTGTAAATTCTCTCCAATTGCAAATAATTACATAAGCCTAAGGTTTTCAAAGATATCAATGCATTAAATGTATTAATATTATATTTTATCTTTATATATTTTAAAAAAATTCCATGAATTCTAGAGTTGATAGATTAGACAAATCCAAAGGCATGTCTTTCAAATTCTCATATCTTCCAAATGATAATACATCTTTAGCTTTATCATGTCATCAAAATTAATATGCATCTTCTTCAAATTTATACATTCATTAAAACATATTACTTTAAAATATATATATATATATATATATATATATATATATATATATATATTTTGAATTAGTTCCAATTGCAAACAACTACCTAGACTTAAGCTTCTCAAAGATATCAATGCACCAAAGGCATCACTCTTAATTCTCATATTATTACAATTATTTAGTGCTAAAACCTTTGAAGTTGATAAATTAGATAATTCCAACAACATGTCTTTTAAATTCTCATATTCTTTAAATAATTATATCTTCAACTTTATTATGCTATCAAAACTATCATGAATCTCTTTTAAATATATAAAATATAATTTCTTAAGATTTTAGAAATTAAAAAAGCTATTGTGATTTGCTTCCAATAGCAAACAATCATCTAGGCCTAAATTTATTAAAGATATCAATATATTAAAGGCATCACTCTTACTTCTCATCTTAAAATATTTTAAGTACAATTTTTTTTTAAAGATGAAAGATTAGTCATTTTTAAAGGTGTATTTTTTAAAATTTTATATCCTACAAATGATAGTATATCTTGAGCTTTGTCATATTATCAAAATTATTATGCATTTTCTTTAAATTCATATATCTTTGAAGATAAAGTTTTTGAAGAGATATCATATCATTAAAATCTTCTTTAATTATATGTAAATTTAAGTATTATCTTAAATTCATTTTTATTAAAGATGATTTTAAATGACTACTTTTATTTATATTTTTTATGTTTTTATAACTTCTTAAATTTAAATACTTCAATGCCTTTATATTAGAATGTACTCTTATAATATTGTTTGATTTCATGTATCCTTTTAAATAAAGATTTCTAAAATCATTTGTTTAACCTCATAAAAATCTTTGTATTTAAGTTTTAAACAAACTTTTAAACTCAATATTCTTAAATACTTTATATTCAATGCATTAATATTAAATCTTATTAGAATTTATGAACTAATCAATTATAATATAATAATTTAATTTACATAGTTTTTGAATATAAGAATTAGAATAAATTTTATATTATATTTTGACTTGATTATATTGCTTGATTCAAATAAATAAATCTTTAATCACTTCAATATATTGGATTATTTTTTTAATATAGTTAGAAGTTTTATACTTACATATGCTATAAAATTCAATAAGTAAAGATGAAACAATACAATCTTTATACCACTATATGATTTTAAATGACTTATATAACTTTTAAAATACATGATTCTTTCATTCAAATCATTTTATAAATAAATCATATTTTTTATATTAGAAATGATATAAATATTATATAATTTATATTATATTTAGAAAATATAAAATACATAAAATCTTATATATATATATATATATATATATATATATATATATATATATACATATGCATATTACATTAAATAATATAATAGGTTTAAAATCATATCTTTGATATTTAATTAACAAATGATTTATAAATTTCTTTTATTTTAAAATTTCATTAAAATTTTCTCCAAATGTTTTTAATCCACATCTTGTAATAAATTGTATGTACTTAAAATTCTAAATTTTTTTATTTTAATGATTTTTTTTTAAAGTATTGTAATCATTTCTTTACAATTTTTTAACTCATGCTTATAAGATTAGATAACAATGTGTCAATTACAAGAACATGATAAAGTCAAATAAACAAGTGAGACTTCTTTCATAGAAAGATGAAAAAATAGAAATAACTTGATATATATATTAAAAAAGAAACTGGAATGGCTATTGTTAAAAGCCAAGGAAACTAGAGACCCTTGAAACTAGACTGGAAGCAAGAAAGGAGTTGACAAGAGTGAAGAAGGCTTCACTCTTGTTTCTATATATACTATCTAACTAGGGGCTACGTGGCGACGTTCTATAAGACCTCTAATATGTATTGACTTTGTAGGATACATGCCTTGACTTACAAGACAAGTTTTTCTATGTGTGGGCCACATAGTTAGTTTGGTCTTCAAGCTAACAACATGTGTGGTACATGGCCAACTTGTTGACCACGTTTTTAATCCCAAAAAGTCAATTAAAGACACCTATAAAGTCAAAGCAATATCTATAAAGCTTCTAAGAAGCTTCCATACCAAATATTATAGAATTAACTTACTTTTACCTATTTTTATTTACTTCTACCTATTTATATATGTAATTATTGGCTTACATGTATATGTTTGTGACACAATACCTTCATAAATATTTTTAATCTATGTATCTTTGTAAAAAAAATACTATATATGAAAATATATAAATATATGTATATATATATATATTTAAATTTAGGTTATCAAAATTAGGTTTTAATCTTATTCAAAGGTTATTAGAATCAAAAATTATTATGGATTTTTTTATGTTTTGTCTATATACAAAGTGCTATTTTTCTATTCAAAGAATAACTTATGATTTTAAAATTTAAAGATGTCTGAATTAAGTGTTGGCTACTTCTATATAATATTCATTTGAATATGGTATATAAAAAAAATCTATCTTTAAAAATATTCTTATAGAATATTTTCATACTTGTGCTTTAATTAAGTGGACTTATATCCATTTTTTCTAATTAACTTATAAAAATCTTTAGTTTATTCTATTTTCTATTAATGGCTATTACTTAGCTTTTATTTGTACTAAACATTGTGTTATCTACTAATTTTTGGATATATTTATATTTTAAACATCATCAAAGATTAAAAGAATGTTTTATCTTAAAAGATTTGAACTGATAATTATTTATCTTTTTCAAGATTCTTGACTTTCAATGTATTATCAATATATTTTAAAATTTTATTCAATTCAATTAATGGTCATATTTTAGCTCCTTTAAGATTACATGGTAAAAATATGTTTATCTTCCAACATATGTTTTATCTACAATGTTAATAGCATTGGATAATAATATTATTTTTTTGGAATTTTTTTTTATCAATATATTCTTTAAATGCTTTTACTAATATAGGCATATAATTCACTACACTATTCAAAATATTTTTAAGACGTAGCTTCTTTAATTCTAAATTCTTTGTATGAAAACTTGATTCTTGATAAAACTTTAGAAAATACTTCAAAAATTGAACAAAAATTTATCACAATAAAAATATTGGATTTTGTAAGATTAATAATTCTAAGATTAATTATATAAAACTTATGTTTATAACTATGCATATTATCTAAATTTTTATTTTTTTAATTTTATGCATGACTAATTACTATAAACATATATGTTAAACCAACTTTAACTATAAATAAACAATCACTATTCAATTAAAAAAAATCTTATCTTAAGACATTATTAAATTAAACAAAATTCAAATTCAAATGTTAATTAGTTGATCTATCATTATATTTTTTTTGATGAATTTTAGTCAATTCTTTATTATTTTAATTTTTATAATATTTATCCAACCACATCCATAGAATCATAAAAACATTTAATAAAACTTAATGTATGGTCCATACTTGTAATATTTGTTTAAAGTTTGTAAGATAAATTTTCTATAGCTATATATTAGAATTTGATACTAGCATTTTATTCTTTGTAAATTTATCTTAATTTTTTTTTCTTTACTCCATTAAATTCTTCAAATTTTTATATAAAATAACATCTTCTTAAAGGCTTTTATATATCTATTAAGAATATAAACTTCAAAAAATTAAAAGATTAATATACTCTTGTGTCTCTATAGAAGACTAAAAAATCACTCAAAGATATTAATATATTCAACTACAAATGGCTATTGCCAAAGATAAGAAGACTAAAAAGTCTTGAAATAAGACTAAGAACTAGAATGGCATTGATAAGAGTGAAGAAGGCTTCACTCTTGCCTTTATATATACTCTTTAACTACGAGCTATGTGGTGATATATTATAGGACCTCCAACATATGTTTTCTTAGACATATGTTTTAACTTGCAAGGCAAGTTATCTATATATAGGCCATATAGTTAACTTATTTCTCAAACTATTAATATACATAATATGTGGCTAACTTATTGATCAAGTTTTTAGCCTAGCAATTAATTATAAACATATGTAAAATCAAAGCAATATTTATAAAGTTTTTAAAAAGCTTCTCTAAAAGATATTATGAAATTAATTTATTATCATTTATTTCTATCTAATTACATAAGTAATTATTGAAATAAATATGTATATCCCTGACATTACTTCCTTTTCTAGAGATAATTTTCATGAAGAGTAATCATCATCTTTTATGTATCTTGTTTTTTTATCATCTTACTTTTAATGGATGTCATCAATAAAAATCCTCAACCTTCTTTATTATATTTGCAAGATTTTTTACTGGCTTTTATGTACATTTACTAATAATATATCTACACTAATGAAAAAGATATTTCAATCTATTTTGGTGTATCTTTGAATCTAAAAGTTCTTCTATATTAAATTTTTGATTATTATCTATTTTTATAGGATGAGGTGGTATTTTTCTTCTTTTCAAGATATTTATTGACTTATATGGCTTAAAAAGACACATATGAAATACATGATGGATTTTCATAGACTCTGATAGATTTAATCAATAAGCAATAAAAATTGATTTTTTTACAAATAGAAAAAGATCCTAGCTTATAATAGTCTAATTTGTCATAAGGACAAGTAATCTTGAAACTATGATAAAGTAAATATATCTTATTATTCATATTAAATTCTAATTATCCTTTGTAATAGGCATCCATATTGATCTTTTATCATTCTTGAGCTTCCTTTAATTGCATCTTTATTGTTGCATGAAGCTCTAATAAATGATTTGTTAAATCTTTGCTGCAAGATTATTAATTTTTAAAAAGTAAAAAATATCAAATCATATGTGATAACCATAATTGGCAAAGAAAGGTACTTATTGAGTAGAAAAATATATTGAATTATTGTATCCAAACTCTACCAATGGTAAAAAAATTGTCTAATCATCTTAATGATAATTGATGATATACTTCAAATATTGCTTTAAAATTTGACTCATCTATTTTATTTTTCCATAAATTTGAGAATAAAAAGTAAAATAAAGCTTATATCTATCTATAGAAATTTGAAGAGGATTTTTTAAAAATATTGACACAAATTGAGTCCCTCTATTATTTAAATAATCCATAATAGTAATAGATATTGTAAAAAAAAATTAGTTGTTTTTTTACTTATAATAGATTTTATACATAGTACAAAATATGCCATTTTTATAAAATGAGCTATTATCAAAAATATAGAATCATAAAAATCTAAGATTGAAAGACCTATAATAAAATTCATAGAAATAAAAGACCATAGTTGTTTTAGAATAGGTAATGGCTGAAGAAGTCTATAAGGTGAATGATAAGAAATTTTTGATTTTGAACAAATATAATATGATTTTACAAAGTCTTTAATTTCTTTTTATATTTGAAGCTACAAAAAATCTCTTGATATTAGTTTCAAAGTCTCATTGTATCCAAAATATTCAATTCCTAAAAAATCATGATAAACTTAAAGAATACATAATCATACTTTTCTTTTTGGAATATATAATTTTTTCTTGAAATAAAATAGATTATTTTTGAACTTGAATTTAGAAGTATTATGAGACTTAAAAGAATTATTTTTGATATCATGAATAAGAAGATCAAAGGACATATTTGATTGAATTTGCTTGACAAAAGTTGAATTAATAATCAATGTTGATTTTATTGCTCAAAAATAAAAATGATCTAGTTTTAAAAGAATCATTTTTTGTTGATCAAAAGTTACATTTCATTCTTTTTTTGAAAGATAAAAATATTAAGAAAGAACGTCTAAAAAATCTAATTATTTTTTAGGAATCATGTGATTGAAATCATGCATAACATCTAGTAAAGGTCATATTTTTTCCTCAAATCTTTCACCTTGTTTTAAAATAGATATATATTTAGGACCTAAAAATCACAAAGTCTTTATATTATTAGATTTAAGAGTCTTAGCTTCTTTTATAGATGAAGACTTTATCTAAAAATAAAAGATATTATTAGTGAAGAAAACTAAATTCATACATGTAAAAGTCATAGATGGTAAGAAGGAATTCAATCACTATTTGGATCAATCTACAACTTATTACAAAATGAGTTGGTTATATTAAAAGTGTATATTGATAAGAACTTAGCTAAAAATTTCATACACCATTCAAAAACTCTAGCAGGAGCTCCTATCTTATTTATAAAGAAAAAAGTTGGTTCTCTACAAATGTACATAAACTATCAAGGACTTAAGAAGTTCACTATTAAAAATAGGTACCTCCTATCTCTGATTTTAAGACTTTTTGATTAACTCAATGAAACAAAGACCTATATAAAAATAGATTTATAAAGAACATACAATCTAGTCTACATTAAAGAAAAAAATCAATAGAAGACTATATTTTGAACTAAGTATTTATATTTTGAATATAATGTCATATCTTTTGGATTCAAAATTGTACCAATCAATTTTTAACATCTTATGAATGAAAATTTTTATGAGCTTCTTGATGATTTTGTTGTCTATTATTTAGAAAATATTCTAATTTATTCTAAAAATATAAAATAATATGAATTTTATGTTTTTTTATATTATAAAACTTTAAAGATACAAAATTATATGCTAAGATAGAAAAATATATATTCTACACTACTCAAGTTGATTTTTTAGGATATATCATTTTCAATGAAGAAATATAAGAGAAATTGAAGAAATTAATGCTTACAATGCATCAATTTAATTTACCACTACAAGGAGGAAAAAGAATGATAGAAAGTGGATATATAGAGATGATTAGAGTTGTTTGAACATCTGCACCAAAACATGTTTCTTTTTTTATGGTAGAACACTATTCAAGCACTAAAGAACTAAGAATTATCTGACTTGAGAAGTTTGATAGTACAAGATTAAAGTTTCAAGGACTCATTAATGAAGTACAATTGGTAATTAAACTTTAACCTCAAAGCTATGCAATTCAAGGCCACAAGTTAGGTTTATTGAAATACTACTTTTTGATTTTGTATTATTATGGTTTTTATCTTTTTTTTAATAAAGTGATTCAATATTAGACAATTTGAAAGAATTTTTAGTAGAATTTTTATCTATGTATGAAAAATATGATGTAATTTGAATTACAAGAAACAAGATCTGTATTTTGTGACAAAAAAATTAATTTGTAATATTGTTTGTTTTATAATTTTGACAACTTGTGATTAATATCAAGTAAAATGAAGGAGCATTCATTAGCCAATTTTTTTATGGATTATAATATAAAATAAAAAAAAATTGATTCTCAATTTACTTAATCCTCAAATATTAAGTCAAGTAATTGATTTTGCTGTAAAGTGTGACAATTAAATTTTTGAATTTTGGTCTAAAAATTACATAAATAGGCTCCAATATTATTATAATTTAATGGCTATACGAACAGCTTTTCAATATATGCTTTTAAAAGTAGAGGATATGTAAATTAATATGATATGTTTTAAATCTCTCATTGAGCAATAAAAGACTTTTTGTCATCAAGAAGAATTATATTTATATTATAGAGAATCAAAATATACTATCTAATATTGTCTAAAGAAGCAAAACAATTATAAAATAAAAAGTACAACTATCAAAGAAGATAATATGTCATAGATATATATCTACTATAATTATTGTTTAGGTAATATGAATAGGTAGAAGTAAGTAAAAGTAAATTAATTTTATAATATTCTTTAGAAAAGCTTTTTAGAAGCTTTTTAGATGCTATTTTGACTTTATAAGTATTTTTAGTTGATTGGTAGGTTAAAAACTTGGTCAACAAGCTAACCACATGCCACATGCATTGGTAGCTTATAGAATAAGTTAATTATATGGCGCCCATATAGAAAACTTATCTTGTAAGTCAAGATATGTATCATATAAAGTCAACACGTTTTTGGAGGTCTTATAGAATGTCGCGACATAGATCCTAGGTAGATAGTGTATATAGAGGCAAGAATAAAGCCTTCTTCAGTGAAGATAATTCTTTTTTTTGCTTCTAGTATAGATTTAAGAGTCTCTAGTTTCTTTGTCTCTTGGCAATAGCCATTCTTATTTCTTTTTAGTATACTGTAGAATAGGTAAATAAATTTTGTTGTAAATTACTGGTTGGTTATTAACAACCTTGAGAATTGGACTTATGATTAGGCAGTTTAGTTGGTAACAGTAGGTTGTTAGTGGAACAAATGGTTAAGAATTCAAAGGGTCATAACCTTTGGAATCTGTTGGCCGATGGTCCATCTTTTGGTAGGATAAAGAGGTTGAGAAAAGGGAGATCGGGGCCAAACTGTGAGAGTCATAAGCCGAGACGCGAGACTGTGAGAGTTGTAAGCCGGGGTAAGCTTGGTGCTATCTCTTTATTTTCTTTGCTTTTATTATTTGCTTATGAAGAATTGTAATTGAGAAAAGTATTGTTGAAACTGTGATTAGAATATTATGAAATATGACTTTGGATTGACCGTTTTGGAGAAAATCTATGACTTTGAGAATTGATATTATCGAATTGTGTTGTGTTAAGTGAAGATATTGAATTCTGTGTGATGAATTGAGAAACTAAATATAATAAGTAAGTTAGAGATCAGTAATTAAATATTTATAAACTGCAAAGAAAGTAAATGGGAGATGAACTAATAAGAATATGGAAGTATTATTGAATTGATAGTCATAGAATGGATTATGTATTGAATTAAGATAGAAGTAGTAAGCCTTGGTGTTTTGTAGTTTGATAATTGATTTTAGATAGCTAGAGTACAGTCAATTGTGACACTAACAGACCGAATTCATATAAACAATCTTTCTCCATGTTCGAACTGACCTCTATTAGTTCAATTGCTTTGGTATATTGAAGCTTGAATACAACGACAATAACATTTTGGTATCGCTGCCATGGAAATAATAACAATATGAAATGTTAGAAATTGATTGTATGGGAGATGGAATTATATGTTGAATGAGAACGTGAGAAGAATCAGTTTTAGGGTTACAAATATGTGAGTTATAATTCAAGGCAATATTGATTTTGTAAAGAAGAATAAAAGATTATGAGTGATAATCATGAAGGGAGGATTATCAAAGAATTAATTGACAAGTGAAAAAAAGACAGGAGCGATTACGCATAAGAAATCTCCTACTGGAATGACAAAAAAGAATTGTAGGTCCAATTAAAACCAAAGGAAGAAAAATTCAAATTCAAATAGCAAGGAGACCAGTGATAATACCAATAGCCGTGGGAGTGCCAGAAGTACAAATAGGAGCAGTAGAAGACCGAACTACAAGTATGGCACCATTACCTACTTTTAGTGGTTGGTCGGGCTCTGATTCCAATGATCATATATATCAATTCTTGACAGCCTACATAGCTAATAATAGTAGAACTGAAGACATTTGGTTGAGATGGTTGCGAATAACTTTAAAAGATACAGCTTTTGAATGGTATAATGGGCAACCAGTGGATAGATTTTCCAATTGGGAGGCCTTAAGGAATGCCTTCCTAATCCATTTTAGACCAATTGGATTTGAAGATCGGCTTCGAGAAAGTTTTATGAATAGCAAGATGTTTGCAGAGGAATCAGTGGAGTCCTATTATGGCCAGATTGCAGATATACTTCGTAAATGGTCAAATAATCAAATGCCAGATGTGTTTATATTGTCGATGTTAATTAATGGTTTGCATCCACCAGAATTGAAAATATTTGTTAAAGAGGCTCGACCAGCTATGGTAGAGGCATTATTGGCACGAGCAAAGGTGTGGAAAGAATGTCATTATGACCAATTATTAATAATAGAGGCCATGATGATTTCAAGTTCAGGAAGCCAACAAATACAATCGGAAAATGTGTTGATGGGTAATTATCCACAAATGGCTGACTCCAATATGAAGAATGTTATGTTGCAAAAACCAATTAATGCTATCCCACTCCAAGCAATAGCGCCAATAACAATGACATCTTATTTTACATTGCCAACCTATCAACAACCGGAGTTGTTCACAAATGTGACCGTTAAAGATCCAAATGAAGCCTTGTTATTAAATCTAACAAAGAAGATGGAAGAATTGGCCTTGAATTTGGCTAAAGATAAGGAGAAACGACATAAGCCTTCTAATATGAGACCTAATGTATGGTGTAATAATTATAAGAGATAAGGTCATTTTGATACGGAATGTCCATCACCCAAACAAATGCATGTTCAATGTACATTTTGTGGAGGAAAGCACCCTATCCAAAACTATTGTCATTTACAAAAGCAACAACAATTCAGTAATCAGACCATGATTCGACCAACTCAATGGAAAGTCAATCAAGTTCAAATGAGAAATATGTATGGATGGAATGAAAATTGATCTAATCAACAAAATCAAGTATTCAATAACTTTCAAAGTTCCAATTTTAATCAGGGATCTATATCAAACCTCTAGAATTATGGAAAGGAGCAGCGGAGGTATCAGCAATATGCTCCATTGACGTCATCGAACCAAATATCCTCCGTACCAATAGGACAACTAGGATCATTTTTTATTCCTACATGGAACAAGTCTAGTAGGTATATATCAATGGAGACACCCAATATGCCGGATGGAGGTGCAAGAAGACCACTTTATTATTTTTGTTGCAGACAGATTGGTCATTATGCCAGTGAATGTCTTAATTCCAGAGCCCGTGATGATTATACGCCAATGTGTGTGAATTACAAGCAATTGGAACATACTTATCAGCAATATAATGCTCTGTTTAATTTTAATAATCGAGATCAACAGATCTAAAGCCAAGGAAAAATAGAGGAGATAAATCAAGGTCCTCAAGATTCACTAAATTATCGAGTAGAAGTAATCCAAGCTATCCTTATAAGAAGTCAGCAAAAGGAGAAAGGACCAATTCAACATTTGGGTGATCTTGAAGCGAAGGACCAATTGGATCCAATTATGGGGCCATCCAATCCACGTCCTAACATAGGTCCCTTACTCAATATAAGACTTGAATCGGTTGTGCACTCTAATGAGGTACCGATTACAGAGGATTCGATTCCGTTTCAAGCTATTCCATTTTCTACACAGTTTTAGAAAACATCCTTTCTGTTGAAAGATCATCTCAGAGGCTTCAATTCAAAAGAATCAATATCAACCTAATTGGGAGAACAATCTTACCCGTTGAAAGAACTAATTTTACAGGCTCCGTCAAATTTATTTCCAATAACTTTATCAATTTTTAATATAAAGAAAACCAATTTACATGCGTTGGTGTCTAGGACTGGGAAGAAGAAATGGACATTGGGAATTACCATCAATATAGAATCATATGATATTCTAAAAGATTTGGGCACCATACATCCCACTATCTCTATGAAGCAACTATTGGTGGTAGCACATGAATGTCGAATTATCTTGAATTCTTCATTTATTCGTCACAGATCTCAAAATAAAGAAATTTGAGAAGTAAGTTTGAATCCCGATCTAGGTGCATCAATGATTGATGTCTCAATTGATGGAGTATTACTATCAGGAGTGCAAGTAGATGGAGGATCTAGTATAAATTTTATGAATGCTGCTACAATGGAGTTGGATTTGGATCACTTATTGCCTACTATAGTAGTTTTGAGAATAGCTGACTCCAATCAAGTTAAACCTATGGATATTTTACGAAGTATTGATATAGTAATTGTGGAGATTACCTACAAAATTGATTATATTATTTTTCGATTGTAAAGCTCTATATTGTCATACCAAATTTTATTGGAGCTATCATGGTTGTATTAAGCTAAAGTTCGAAATGACTAGGGCCGTGGTACATTGACAATTGGGAAAGGTAATGATAAAATTATGCTTCAAATGTACCCTATCCAATATCATAGAGAAACTCAATTTGCTAGTTCAGAATTCATGTCGGATTGTAAAAATAAATCTACAAAAGAAGAAATTGGTACACCTGACCCGATTTATGCTGATAAAAGGCAAGTTGTCGAGCACACTAGAATGAAATACGAGTGTAGGGGACTAGGAGAGTACTTAGTTTCTCTAGATTTTATTGACGATTCTGATTATATGATTGCATATTGGATGAATAGACAAGATGTTAATCACGTTAGTGCTATAGAACTGGAGTTGAAAAGTTCTAATTTGTCAAATTTTATGAAAGATTCTAGAATTAAGCAAAACATTATTCTAGAGATTCGTGAAATTCCATGATGTCAACCAATTAATTTAGGTATAGGAGAGGTTGTCCAAATCATTCAGATTTATGATGGTATAAAAGGCAAGGAAAAAGAAATTTAGATAGATTATTTTTTAATGCATAAAATTACTTTTGCATGGTCGTATGCGGATTTGAAAGGAATTCCAACTAAAGTTTGTGAGCATCAAATTATATTGGAAGAGAACGCTACACTAGTATGCCAAAGATAACATCGACTTAATCCAAAATAATCACTTATCATAAAAGAAGAACTGGATAAACTCTTGGAGGTTGGATTTATCTATCCAGTTCTTTTCAGTGAATGGATTTCATCAATTGTTATAGTATCAAAAAAGAATGAAAAAGTTTGTATTTTGTCAGGATTTTTAGAAACTTAATGCAACCACCAAGAAAGATTACTTCCCATTATCTTCCACGGACAGTATGGATAACATGTTGTCATTATCACCAGGTAGTAAAAGAATAGGAGTGGGGCACCAATTAAAGTCATTCTGTGGTATTATTTTGGATTGGTTGGAGTACCATTTTTTTGTATTTCTTGTGTATTAGAGAGTAGCAGTTTCAATTAAGAGTTAACAGTGATGAGCCGGTCACAAGTGTCAATTGAAGATGTTCCAGAATAAATGACTGAGCAGCAACATCAATTGGAACTCCGTGATGTATAGATCTTGAAACTGGAGGCTTAAGTCTGTGAATTAGAAAAGTATATTGAAGATCTATCAAACTAGTTGAAAAAGGAGTAGATGGAAGGATTGGAGGAGGAAGAAGATTTGCAATGGCAACCAGATTCAGTTGAATCTATATTCGATAATGCAGCAAATGATCAATTCGGTGGGCTAGAGAAAATAGTAACTTTGTAGAGTTTTGTTAAGTAGTTTTTAGATAGAAATCAATTGTGTATTTGTGAGGGTGCTGCACAATTAGGAGTTGGGCTATGTAGAATGAATAAATAAATTTTGTCGTAAGTTACTGGTTGGTTATTGACAACCTTAAAAATTAGACTTATGGTTAGGCAGTTTAGTTGGTAACAGTAGGTTGTTAGTGGAACAAATGATTAAAAATTCAAAGGGTCATAACCTTTGAAATCTGCTAGCAAATGTTCCATTGGTAGGATAAAGAGGTTGAGAAAAGGGAGATTGGGGCCAAACTGTGAGAGTTGTAAGCCGGGATAAGCTTGGTGCTACCTCTTTATTTTCTTTGCTTTTATTATTTGCTTATGAAGAATTGTGATTGAGAAAAGTATTGTTGAAATTGTGATTAGAATATTATGGAATATGACTTTGGATTGACTATTTTAGAAAAAATCTATGACCTTGAGAATTGAAATTATCGAATTGTGTTGTATTAAGTGAAGATATTGAATTTTGTGTGATGAATTGAGAAATTGAATATAATAAGTAAGCTGGAGATCAGTAATTGAATATATATAAATTACAAAGAGAGTAAGTGGGAGATGAATTGATAAGAATATGGAAGTATTGTTGAATTGATAGTCATAGAATAGATTATGTATTGAATTAAGATGGAAGTAGTAAGCCTTGGTGTTTTGTAGTTTGATAATTAATTTTAGATAGCGAGAGTATAGTCAATTGTAATACTAACAGACCCAATTCATATAACCAGCCTTTTCTCGTATTCGAACCGATCTCTATTAGTTCAATTGCTTTGATATATTGAAGCTTGAACACAACGAGAACAACATATACATACTTCTTTATTTCTATTTTGTTATTTTTTTTTGATATAGATTTCATAAGTTTATACATCTTTTTTTAATTCATGTCCTTAACAAATTAATAAGAATATACTTAAAATATTAAAGCTTCATCTTTTCTTCATTAAGAATAGATTATTCTTTTCTCTTGATAAGACATAAGCGTATTAGAAGTTGTAGATTATCCTCTTCTAAACTAATATTATTTTTAGTATCTTCTTTATTTTCAAGTCTTCTCTTTTACTTGTCTTGAACAATATTAGATATTTTTTTTTCTAAATATTATTATAGCAAAGCTTTTTGAAATGAAGAGTGTAATAGCACAAATGTAAGAAAAATTGAGGGAATTGATGCTTGTAATGCATCAACTCAATTTATTCCTACCAAGAGCGACAAAAATGACAAGAAGTGAAGATACAAATATGATTGGAGCTACTTCGAAATCTATACCAAATCACATCCCTTCTCCTATAGTAGAACATCCTTTTAGTATTAGAGAATTTAGAATTGCCTTATTTAAAAAGTTTGATGGTAAAAAAACCAAGTTTTGAGGATTTATCAATAAAATATAACGTTATAATTAAACTTCAATTTCAAAGCTATACAACATGGAAATCATAAGTTAAAATCATTTGTATACTTCTTTCAAATCCAACATTATCATAGTTTTTATCTTTTTTGTAATAATGAGATCCAATATTGGATAATCTAGAAGTTTTTTTTGGCAAAGTTTCAATCTATGTATGGAAAATATGATATAATTTATGTTGTAATTAATAAGATTTGTATCTTATAAAAAATCATTTAATAAGTGACATTATACATTCTAAAATTTTGACAACTAGCAATTGATGTCAAGTGGGATGATGTTGCTCTTATCAACCAATTTTTTTATAGATTACAATATGAGATAAAGAAATTGATGCTCAACTTACTTGATTCTTAAACACTGAGTCAAATAATTGAATTTGTTGTAAAGTATGATAATTGGCTTTTTGAGTTTTAATTTAAGAATCGTATAAGAAAAATTCTACATTATTATAATTCAATGACAATACTAATGACCTCTCAATCTAAATATTTGAAAGTAGAAGACATATAAATTATTGTGGTTTATTTTAAATCTCTTACTGAACAAAAAAAGACTCTTCGTTGTCAAAAAGGATTATGTTTGAATTGTAGAGAAGTTAAGTACACTAATTGATATTGGCCAAAGAAATAACACAATTATAAAATAAGGAGTATGATTGTCAAAGATGAAAAAATGTCAAAAAATAAATTTATCCATCTACAATAGGGATTGTGTGCCTAGAATCTTGTACAAATGAAGGTCCTAT
Source organism: Physcomitrium patens (assembly GCF_059467195.1). Taxonomy (NCBI): domain Eukaryota; kingdom Viridiplantae; phylum Streptophyta; class Bryopsida; order Funariales; family Funariaceae; genus Physcomitrium; species Physcomitrium patens. The sequence continues at coordinate 8,595,306 of NC_143426.1, forward strand.
ATTCTCCTTAGAACCATCTCTTTATTTTATAATAGATGTATATTTAGGACCTAATAATCACAAAGCATGTGTCTTAATAGATTCAAGACCCTCATCTTATTTTTTAGATGAAAAACTTATTAAAAGCCATAGAATATTGTTAGTACAAAAAACTAAATTCATATATGTAGAAGTCATAGATGGCCATCTGTTATCTTTTGGAGATATTACTTATAAAATACTTCTTATAGGTATAGCAATAAATGGTCATAATAGTTGCATAACTTTTAATATAATTAGGTCTCTCTTTAATCCAATTATTTTAGATTTATCATGGCTAAAAAAGTATAATTGTATAATAGATTGACTTTTTTGTAAACTTGACTTTCTTCAAAGTATTATTAAGAGTTTTGTAGAAAGCCATGAGTTTAGTGTAGCCAAATCTATACTTGTACATATAAAAGCTTTCTTATATGCTGTAAAAGAAAGATTATCTTTTGTTATTTATGCCACACCTATTTTTAATGATGAAAAGACTATAAGTAGCATTTCAAGTCAATATCAAGATTTCTAAGATATTTTTGAAAAGAAAAATACAAATATTCTCTCAAAGAATTATCCATATGATTGTTCAATTGATCTTATAAAAGGAAGTCAACAACCATTTGGTCCAATCTATAGTTTATTATAGAATGAATTGACTTAACTCAAGAAGTATATTAACAAGAACTTGGCTAAAAATTTCATATACCATTCAAAATCTTCTACTAGAGCTCATATTTTATTTATAAAGAAAAAAGATAGATCACTGCAAATGTGCATAGATTATCAAAGATTCAACAAGATTACCATAAAAAAGAGGTATCCCTTATCTTTAATATATAAAATTTTTGTTCAATTAAATCAAGCTAAGGTCTATATAAAAGTAGATCTATAAGGAGCATATAACTTAGTCCACATTAAAGAAGGAGATGAATAGAAGACTACATTTTGAACGAAGTATTGACACTTTGAATATAACGTCATGCCTTTTGGAGTCATGAATGTACCATTTGTTTTTCAACATCTTATGAATGATATTTTTTGTGAGTTTCTAGATGATTTTGTGGTTTGTTACTTGGAGCATATTTTAATCTATTCTAAGAACATAGAAGAGCATGAAATTTATGTTCATCGTGTATTACAAAAACTTAGAGATGTAGGATTGTACGCTAAGTTAGAAAAGTGTGTATTCTATATTATTCAAATTGACTTCTTAGGATATATCATTTCTAACAAAAGACTTATAATGGATCCAAAGAAGGTTCAAATTATTATAGATTGAAAGATTTTTAGAACAATAAGAAATGTTCAATGCTTTTTGGGCTTTGCCAATTACTATTAGATCTTTATCGAGATTTTTTTTTAAGTTGCAACTCCTCTTACACATCTTATATATAAAGACAAACTTGATTGGAGCAAAGAAGCTGAAGCATCTTTTGAAATCTTAAAGTCGGCATTTATTTCTATACCAATTTTGTATTGCATCAACTTTTCAAAGGTACTTTTTTTATCAAATTTTGCTATGGATATTGTTTTATTACAAATAAGAGAAGATGACAAGTTCCATCTAATAGCTTTCTATTCCAAGAAATTTTTAAGAGTCAAGATTAATTATAAGATCCATAACAAAGAACTTCTTATAATCTTAGATTCTTTTCAAAAATAGCATCATTATCTAGAAGGCTCTTCCAGTCCACTCACCTTATACATGGAATACAAGAACTTTAAGTATTTCATGTTAGCACATGTTTTGAATTGTCTTCAGACTTATTGGAGCATGTCTTTGTGAAGATTCAAGTTTAATATGACTTATTGGTCAAGAAAAAAATAAGGTTTTTCTAATGTAATTTTTAGACATTCTTATTTTGTACCAAAAGAATGAGAAGGAGCTTTTGATCAACAAAGGATAATTTTATTGAAGCCAAAATAATTTCATCTTTGAGCAGTGAAATCAATATTCACTATTGATTCAACATTTATCAAACAAATTCAATCAAGTATGTCCTTTGATCGTCTTATTCATGATATTATGAATATTATTTTTGAGACTTGTGATACTTCTAAGTTGAAGTTCAAGAACAACCTATTTTATTTCAAAAGACACCAATATGTTTAAAAAGAAGTAGCATGTTTACATATTCTTTAAGTATGTCACAACTTTCTAACAACATGATATTTTACATACAACAAGACTTTGGAATTAATATCTAGAGATTTTTGATAGCTGAAAATATAAAAGGCTATAAAAGACTTTGTTTAATCATGTGACATTTGTTCAAGGTCAAAAACTCCTTGTCATCAATCTTATAGACTTTTTCAGCCATTACCTATTCTAGAATAACCATGGTCTTTTGTTTCTATGGATTTTATTATGAAACTTTCAATCTCATATTTGTATAATTTTATATTTATAAAAATAGATTATTTTATCAAAATGACACATTTTATACCATGCATAAAATCTATCACATAATAAGAAATTGCCAAGCATTTTCTTGACAATATCTATCAATATCATAGATTGCCAAAAGATATTATATCAAATAGGAAGACAAAATTTGTATAAAGATTTTGGAAAATCCTTTTTAAGATTCTAAAGATATACATAAAGCTTTTTTTGACCTTTCATCCTTAAAATAATGGACAAATAAACCGTATAAACTAAGTTTTGGAAAAATACTTAAGGTATACCATCAATTATCAAGAAGATGATTGAAGAAGCCTCTTGCCAATGACAAAGTTTGCTTATAATAATATAATGCATTCTTCTATGTAACAAATACCTTTCTTTGCCAATTATAGTTATCATCCACAACTTGATGCTTTTGACTTTTCAAAAATTGATACTCATGTGGCAAAAGATTTAACAAATTATTTATCAAAGCTACATGCAATAATAAAGGCAAAAATAAAAGAAGCTCAAAAATAATAAAAGATCAATGTAGATGCCTATCAAAAGAAACAACAACTATTTAATGTAGGTAACAAGGTATGATTATTTCATCGTAATATGGAGACTATCCATCTTTGTGATAAGTTGGACTACCATAGGGTTAAACCTTTTCTTATTTGTGAATAAATCAATTTAGTTTCTTATTAATTATATCTATCAGAGTCAATGAAGATTCATCTTATATTCTATATGTCTCTTTTTAAACCATACAAGACTGTGAACATAGTAAAAAGAAGACAAGTCCTACCTCCTCTTATAGAAATAGATAATAATGAAGAGTTTGAAGCAAAAGAAGTTCTAGACTCGAGACAATATGAAAATAAATTAAAATATTTAGTCCATTAATACTAATATGATAACAGTAAATACACATGAGAGCCAACAAAAAAAAATGTTACAAATATAATACATAAGGTTAAAGCTTTTTATTAACAAGATCCATCAAAATCAAGATGAAAGATTGCAAATCTTTGCTATAATAGAAACATAATTCAGGAAAGATTGCATTCTACTTTCTATTCTTTTTTGTAATTTTTATATAATTATGTCATTAAAAAGATAAAAAATGAACATTTGAAAAATTCAAATTAAGAGCCATTGTTTAGTGATTTATTGGATCAAAAATTTTGATAATCTCAACCTTTAAGATGATGTAATAGAAATGAAGACTTTCAAGAATGACATATTTTTCTTCAAATAGATGGCAAGATACAATGCATTTGATATTAAGACCTGAGAAAAGACTCTTGATGTTTGATGATTTTATTGGAGGTAGGCACGACTCTTGATGGTGTTATAAATGTTTGATTTGAAGGAAGTTACGAAAGTTTCAATAATGATCAAATCATAAGATGGTTATCTCATCTTGGAATGAAACATTGCTAATGGCTATGAAGATCTATCAACTACCATCAAAGGAAACAATGATCAAAGTATGTGGCAAATACAATTTGCCACATCTTAGATTTTTTCAACATATGATCATTGCTTCTTGTGGAACTAGTTTCTAGAAAGAGAAATAATGTCACAATGTTGTACTATAAATGCTTATAGTATATAAAAATTAGTTAAAACATATTTTATGTTCATAAATCTTGATGTGTATTAAAATGGTTAATAAATTAATTTAAAGAGAGTGGATATAAGAAAATCTTACTTTAAATTTTATCTATTTTTATTATTATAATTGAATTATATAAGTTTTAGATGTTTATTATAGAGCTTTAAAAGAAGATGGAAGCTTAAAGATGAAAATCTAAACTACTAGGAGGCTTATCGAGAGGGATGAAATCAAAGCATTGTTGGATGAAGGCAAAAAGTAAAGATCTTTATCCCTATTGGTCGAATGCCATGCTTAATGGACGTTTAATAGGCTATTTGTGACCATAATGAGGATTTTGGCAACTTCAAAAGAAATAATTGAAAATCAAAAGCAAAGATTATAAGGCTTAGGATTTGAACTACAATTTGTATATAAATTTTAGAGGATTTGGAATTAGGGTAATGAAGTTATAGCTATTTGAAATTAAAGTAGCTTTTTAAGATATATTGTTGATATTTTGAAGATATAAGGAGTTTTATGATAGATTTTGGAAATCAAGAAGTGTAATTGTAAGAATGATTTTAAGATCTACATCTTTTGTGAAGGAATTTTTACATTTAAAATTTGTATGAAGAAGTTATAAAGTGTTGAAGATAACACATGTAATTTAGACACAATAAGTAAGTCGTATTATTGATAGTAATGGTTGGAGCCATATTTTGAGTTTTTAGATGAATTTTTGCCTAAAAATTTCTAAAAGTGTATATTTTTAAGTAAAAAAGCTATATGTCAAAATTTTATGGTATTGAATACTTAATTTGTGAGATATAAAGAAATTTACATGCAAATATATGTTAGTAAGGATTTGAAGCTATTATTAGAGTTTTGGCAATATCTCAAGATTTATAATGAATTTATAGTTAAAATTTGTTGTAGTAATTGTTAAAAATACATCAATAATTTATGTAAAATTTGGCTTTGTTTGGATGGTTCAATCATGAGATATGAGGTCTTGAAGTTTAGAAAGAATTTATCTTAAAGATATACAAGTTTTTTATAATATTTTTTATCACATTGTTAGTTATCTTTGGTACTTAAGGCTTATGTATTGATTTAATTGCCCATATAGGCATAATTTTATATATATAATTGATATTTTTTTTTATCTAAAGATTTCATTGAGTATTTAGTAATAGCCAAAAGTCCAATGCTTTCTTAAGGCAAATTCTTTCTACCACAACAATGGATATATATATATCTATTTTAATTATTATTTAGATAATATGAATAGGTAGAAGTAGATAAAAATAGATTAATTTTATAATACTTTCTAGAAAAGCTTTCTAGAAGCTTTTTAGATGCTATTTTGACTTTATAGGTCTTTGTAATTGATTGATAGATTAGAAACTTGGTCAATAAACTAACCATGTACCACATGTATTGGTAGCTTACAAAACAAGCTAATTATGTGGTGTCCATATAAAAAACTTGCCTTATAAGTCAAGATACATATCATACAAAGTCAATACGTTTTTGGAGGTCCTATAGAATGTCGCCATATAGTTTTTAGGTAGATAGTATATATAGAAGTAAGAGTGAAACCTTCTTTATTCTTGTTCATTCCTTTCTTGCTTCTAGTCTAGATTCAAGAATCTCTACTTTTCTTATCTTTTGGTAATAGCCATTCCAATTATTTTTAATATATATACTTCATTATTTTTATATTATCATTTTTCTTTTGATATGGATTTCACAAGTTTATGCATCTTCTTTCAGTTTATGTCCTTGACACAATATGTTAAAAAATAAGTTTGTCTAGTTATAATAAGAATCATACAATTAGAACCTTGCATAACACTTAATGAAGGTCATATTCTCTATTCAAAATCCTTTCTTTGTTTTATAATAGATATTGATTTAGGACGTAAATATCACAAAGCCTTTTTTTTGCTTATTTCAAAAGCCTCATCTTATTTTTTAGATGAAGAGTTTATTAAATGACATAATATATCTTTAGTAAAGAAAATGAAATCTATTCATATTGAAGTCATAGATAGTCATTTGTTATTCTCTAGAAATAAGATTCATGAAATATTTTCTTTAGAAGTAGTAATTACTAGTTATAGTAGCTTTGTGGTATTTAATATTATTAAATTTTCCTCTAATCTAGTCATTTTAGGTTTATTGTGGTTAAAAAATTACAATCCTTAAATAAAATGGTTTTCTTGTAGTTTTGAATTTTTTAAAAGTATAATTAATAATTTGATTAATCAAGTAAAAAATCATAAATTTAATACAACCAAACTTATGTTTGTAGGTGCAAAAGCCTTTTTGCATGGTGCAAGAAATAATCACCTTATGTCATTTATGCTACACTTGTTTCGAATGGTAGAAAGACTTCAGATGGTATTTCTAGCCAATATTAAGATTTTTAAGATGTATTTGAGAAGAAAAATGCAAGTATTCTTTTGGAGCATTGTTCCTATGATTATTCAATTGATCTTCAAGAAGGAGCTTAATTGCCATTTGGATCAATCTATAATTTATTGTAAAATGAATTGGCTAAACTCAAAAAGTATATTGAAGAAAATCTAGCCAAAACTTTCATATGCCATTTCAAATCTCCAGTAGGAGTTCAAATTTTATTTAAGAAGAAAAAAGATAGATCATTGTAGATATATGTCGATTATCAAAGACTCAATGAGATCACCATTAAGAACAAGTATTTGCTATCTTTGATATGTAGACTTCTAAATCAATTGAATGAAGATAAGATTTATACAAAAATAAATCTACAATGGCCATATAATTTGATGGGCATTAAAAAAGAAGATGAATAGAAGACTATGTTTTTAACTAAGTATGGATATTTTAAATATAGTATCATGCCTTTTATACTTACAAATATAGTAGCAATTTTTTAACATCTAATGAATATTTTTTTTTGAGAGTTTTTAGACAATTTTAGTGTGTCTTATCTAAATGACATCTTAATCTATTTTTAAAATACAAAACAATATGAACTTCATGTTTGTGAAGTGTTACAAAAATAAAGAGATGTGAGACTCTATGCCAATATTAAAAAAATATATTTTATATTACATAAATCAACTTCTTAAGATATATCATTTCAAATGATGGAATTATGATGGATCCTAAGAAAGTTCAAATTATTATGAATTAAAAGATTCTAAAAATAGTAAAAAATATCAAATATTTTTTTGAATTTATTAACTACTATCAGATCTTCATGAAGGATTTCTCTCAAGTTGCAACTCTACTTACACCTTTGACTTGTAAATACAAACTTCAATAGAATCAAGAAGCAAAAATAACATCTGAAGCTTTGAAGATAATCTTTGTTTTTGCACCAATTCTTGTATTGTATTGATATTTTTAAGTTATTTTTTTTATAAAAATAGATGTATTAGATTTTTTTTTTAGCATTGTATTATTATAAATGAAAACAAATAATAAACTTCACCCAATAGCTTTTTATTTTAGAAAATTTATGGTAGTCGCAATCAATTACAAGTTCTACAATAAAATTATTTATTTGAAGAATGGTACCAATAGCTAAAAGGCACTTCTAGTCTAGTCACCATATATTAGAATTACAAGAACTTTGAGTATTTTATATCAACAGGCATTTTGAATTATTGCCAAGCCCGCTAGAACATGTTCTTATTAAGATTCAAATTTAAGATCACTTATCAACTAAAAAAATAACCAGATTTGTCAAATGCATTCTTTAGATGATCTCATCTTATATTAAATGAAAGAAATATTATATATATATATATATATATATATATATATAGATATATGAACAATAGATAATTTTCTTAAAGCTATAATATCTTCATCTTTGAGTATTGAAATCAATATAAACTATTGATTTAGCTTTCATTAAGCAAGTTTAGTCAAGTATGTCTTCTAATCCTCATATTTGTGATATTAAAAAAGTCTTTTAGAGTCTCATGATACTTTCAAGTTTGAATTCAAAAAAAATCTACTATATTTTAAAAGATCCTTATATATTTGAAAAGGTGAAGCTCAATTATGTGTTCTTCAAGCTAGCCACAATTTTTTAATAACATGATATATTGGATATAATAAGACTTTGGAATTAATATCTAAGGATTTTTGGTCGTTTCAAATATAGAAATAAATTAAAGATTTCGTACAATCTTTTGATATTTTTTCAAGATTACAAACTTCTTATCATTAACCTTATAAACTTCTTCAATCATTATCCATTCCAAAATAATCATAGACTTCTATTTTATAGATTTTATCACAAATGTTTTAATCTCATATTCTTATGATTCTATATTTATGATAGTAGATTATTTCACTAAATAGCATAATTTATATCATATTTAAAATTAATCATAGATGAAAAAATAATTAAGTTTTTTTTTGACAATATCTATTACTATCATAGATTGTCTAAAGATATTATATTGGATAAGAAAATTGGGTTTGTATCAAGATTTTGAAAAATACTTTTTAAGATATTAAGAGTCAATATAAAGCTATCTTTGGCTTTCTATCCTCAAACTAATGCACAAATAGAGCATTGTCAAATTACGTGTTGTCTTGCTCAGGAATGTACTAGGCACCTAGCTGAGGAAGGTGAGGTTGTGTTTCATAAGTATCTAAGAAATCCTAATAGATTTCATCCATATGAGAAGAATATAATTTGGATTTCAATTCAAAAGTGCTAAAAACACTCTTCTTAGTAGCCTTAACCATACATAAATTCCAATTATCCTGTTACTTTCATATTTAAGCAGTTTAGATTTTTCTTGTAAGTCCCAATCCTAATCAATGAGCTTTAATAAGCTGTAACATCCAATCCGGCTGTCTACTTGATGTAAAATTTTGCATGCAATTGTCAATGTAAGTCTTCTAAATGCTTAAGAATTTTTAGCCCAATCCAACTTACATTATGTGAGAAAACCTCCAAAAAGTGTAGTAATGTCATTTGGCCGCCAATTTGAAAAGTGAAACAGAAATCTCAGTAGTGATTTCTTTCTTTCCAATTGTTAACTTTGATTCAAAATTGGTGTGCAGGTTGATCTTCAAGTCTTTCAACATCATGCCAAATTTCACCTTGATCCAATTAATAGATCTCTAGATATCATAGAAATCCTATTCAACCTCAAACTGCCAACTTCCAAAATCCTCTTGTGCTAAAATCTAGATATCTCTAAACCATGCTATTAGATTATCACAAAATTTTGTATACGATTAGCACACTTAATAATCCAAATAGTATCAAATTTTCAATTATAGATGTTATACCAATTACACGAATTAGCCAAAATTGCTAGTACTAATTATATTATATAAAATCCAAATCACTAATACAAACCTTGAATTTGAACAATAATTTCTAAGTTCTCAAAAACCTTCCAAAAACAATCTTTATGCCTCTAGAAATAACTTCAAGCTAATTCTCAAATCCTATCTTTCAATCTTCGAATAAATCTCTATTTTGCCCTAGGCCATTGTTTTTGTGGCCAAAGGTCTGATTTCGACCCTGTCTCACAAATGGCCTATCCTTGGGTAGCAATCTAATCTATCCTAAGGATTTTTTTAGCCCAATCCTACTCTCAACTTAATCCTAGTACCAACTATATTAATTATTTATCTCTTTTAACCTGATTTTATCAATTTATGGTCTTTTTAAGGTAATAGAAGAGTCTCTAGAACCTAGAAGGTAAAATTACTAACTAAATTTCAACTTACTAACTATTAAGATAAGAAAATAACCTAAGAGGCTTTTATAAAAGCCATGTTTAGATACTTCAAATTATAATTGAACCAAGATAATTAGATATTAATTAGAAATTTAATTTTGATTATAATTTCACTATATAGTCATATTACATCATGATAGCGTATAAATCAAGTTTTGGAGCAATATTTGAAGTACACCATGAAATACCAATAAGATAATTAGATTTTTTTTTTATCATTGGTAGAGTTTGCTTATAATAATATAGTATAGTCTTAATATAGTATAATATAATATATAATAAATATATTTTTTATTAATTATCATTATCATCTATGATTTTATGCTTTTGACTTTTTAAAAGTTAATAATCTTAAAGAGAAAGATTTAGCAAATCATGTATTTGAATTACATAGAATAATAAAGATATGACTAAAAGGAGCTTAAGAATAAGAAAATTGTAACATAGATACTTATTATAAGAAACAATATCATTTTTACATTAGTGATAAGATATGATTACTTTGTTATAATATTAAAATTATTTATTCTTATCACAAGTTGGATTATCATAGACTTGAACTATTTCTTATTTGTGAACAAGTTAAACTAATTACTGATTGATTATATTTATTAAAATCTATAAAAATCCATCATATAATTTACATATTTTTTTTAAAGCCATATAAGACAATGAATATCTTGGGAAGAAGATAAATACCATTATCTCTTATAAAAGTGGATAATAATTAAGAATTCAAGGTAGAAGAAGTCTTAGACTCAAGGCAGTGTCAATTTATGTTAGAATGTCTTATTCTTTGATGCAATATAATATTAACAAACGCATATAGAAGCCAATAAAAAATCTTACAAATGCACTAGAGGAGGACAAAGCTTTTCATCAACAACATCCATCAAAACTAAGATAAAGGATAGCAAACCTTTGCTACAAGAAAAACATAATTTAAAAAATATTGTATTTTATCTTCTATCTTTATTATAATTTTTGTGGAATTGTATCATTAAGAAGATAGAGAATCAATAGCTACTAGATTCAACTTAAGAGCCATCATTTGTTAACTTATTCAATACGATATTATTATTATCATAGCCTTGAAGATGGCATAATAGGAATGAATACCTTTAAAAATAACATATATTTTTTTGAATAGATGGTGAAATACAATGTTTTTGATATCACGACTTAAGAAGAAAGTGTCAATGTTTGGTGATTTTATTGGAGGCAGAAAAAATTCATGATGGTATTATAAATGTTTTGTTTGAAGGGAGTTATAAAGGTCTTAACAATGATTAAATAATAGGGTGGCCTTTTCATCTTAAAATTGGATATTATCAATGATTGAGAAGACCTATCAATTACCTTTGAAACAAACTAAGATTATAGTATGTAACAAATATAATTCATCGTATCTTAGACTTCTTCAACATGTGATCACTATTTCTTGTGGAACTAACCTTACATAGAAAGATAATGTTACAAACATATATTTATTGTAATTATTATTTCAGTAATATAAATAGATAAAAATAAATAAAAATAAATAAATTTCATAATATCTTTTTGAAAAGCTTCTTAAAAGCTTTATAGACACTATTTTGACTTTATATGTGTTTGTAGCTCATTGATAGATTAGAAACTTGGTGAATAAGTTAATCACATGTCACACATGTTGTTAGATTGCAGAATATATTAATTATGTAGTACCTATATAGAAAACTTGCTTTAAAAGTTAAAATATGTATCATGCAAAGTCAACACATTTTGGAGGTCCTATATAATATTATCATGTAGCTTTTAGATAGATAATATATATAGAAGCAAGAGTAAAGTCTTTTTCATTCTTGTCAATTCTTTTCTTGCTTCTAATCTAGTTTTAAGAAGTCTTTAGTTTTTTTTTATCTTTTGGTTATATCTATTTTAATTTATTTTTAATATAAATGCTTCTTTATTTTTATTTTGTTATACTTCTTTGAAAAAAAATTACTTTTTTATTTTCTCTCATTAAATTTTTGTCCTTCATAAGTAGTCATGAATCTTTTTCTATCAAAGGTATAAACCTTAAGAAGACACTTTTCAGTAAGAATGCGCTTATGAATCTAACTTGAATAAATCCATCAAAGTATTGGAAAGAGTGCAATCTTAAATAAAGCTTAACTTGTTGCAAAAATATTTGAAATTAAAAATCTTATTCCATCAGACTTCTTGAGCATATTAATCCTTGCATATCTGTGCTTGTATAAGCAAGAATTCTTGAATTTAGTTTTGAGGTTCATCTACTTAATTCTTTTAAGTGCACAACCTCTTGGCATAGGCTTTGGACTTCTTTTATGTATGTAGAAATAGTACTTTTATGATTCATATTAGAAATACATAAGATTTTTCCTTTTAAGGTATTAAAAAATTTATAAAGTTTTGCAATAGTTATAAATCTATTTTCACTACTTTTGAGAGTAGCAACCATAATCTTTCTTTCCATAGATAACTCAAAAAAAGTCAAAAAGTTAAATTGAAAGAAAGTAATTTATAACTTCTAATTTTAAATGAAAGTTTTGACAAAGAGAGATTATTTATTATTATTAAGAAAAAAACTAGTATTAAAAAATTAAACTATTTATTTAAAAGTGAGTAATCTACAACCTTCAAAAAATAACAATAGAAGTAGGATAATCTACTCACTTCTAAAATAAGACAAGAACAATGAGTTAGTAATCTTGTCAAATTATCAAAGACATGAATTTCAAAAAAAAAATCTACAACACACTCTAATATGACTTGAAAAGATTAAAAAATCACTCAAAGATGATAATATATAGAATTAGAATGGTTATTGCTAAAGATAAAAAGACTAGAAAGTCTTGAAAGAATATCAAGAATTAGAAAGGTATTGACAAGAGTGAAGAAGGCTTTACTCTTGCCACTATATATAATCTCTAACTAAGAGTTACATGCCAACTTTTTGTAGGACTACCACCATGTATTGATTTTATTAGATACACATCTTAACTTGTAAGATAAGTTATCTATATGTATGCCACATAGTTAGCTTGTTTCACAAGCTACTAACATGTGTGGTACATGATTAATTTATTGACCAAGTTTTTCATATATTAATCAATTAAAAATATATATAATATCAAAATTACATCTATACAAGTTTTATGAAGCTTTTCTAAAAGATATTATGAAATTAATCAGTATTTAATAACTTCTACTTAATCATATAAATAACTATTGAAGTATATATGTATATTTGTAATACAAATTCGTAAAGATCTGTAATAGTTACAAATCTATTTTCACTATTGTCAAGTGTAGAACCTATGATTTTTTCTTCTATTTCAAATAACTTAATAAATCTACAAGTCAAAATAAAAGAAGACAATTCACAACCTTTAATATCAAATGAAAATTTCCACAAAGAAGGATAATTTGCTTTCTTGAAGAAAAAAAATTAATGTTAAAAAATTAAATAGTTAATAAGGTTTTATTTAAAGATAGATAATCTGTAATTTATAAAATACAACAATAAAAGTAGAATAATTCACTCACTTTTAAAAAAAGATAAGAATAATAAATTAGCATTCTTATCAAATTATCAAGAACATGAGCCTTAAAGAACTATGTGAGTCCCACCAATTCATTTTAATTGGTATATTGATTAAAAATATTTTTTAAATCATTCTATTATACAAATATTAAGATTGAAGAGTTTTTTTATTATTTGGTTATTTATTAGAATTTAGAATTATTTATAAGTAAAAAAATCTTATTGAAAGAAAAGTCATAAAAACAAAATCTTAGTAAGTCTTAGAAGCAATTATCTTAGTTAATTTTATATTTTTACTTGCTATTAAATATTAAAGATTAGTTATTGAGACCAATATCTTTATTGGACTCCTATCTATAATTATTACTTATATCCATCAATGATTAGTTAGTAGTTAAAAGAAGCATGAAAAAAATTTCATGTCATTTTATTTGATTATATAGAAAATAAGATTTTTTAATCGATGTAAATTATTTTTATTACTATAAAAAATCACTAAGATAGAAAATATAGAATCAAATAGATATTATTATTATAAAAATATTATATTATTTTTTAGAATTGTTTTTGAATTTTTTAGGAATTTTTATAGAAGATTTTAAGACCTTAATAAAATTAAATTTTACCACCTTGAGAGCCATTATGAAGAAATAAAGCAAGATTCGAAGGCCATGCAAGGTTTATATGCTAATTGGATGTTATTGCATATCATGGTGAAGTCAAAAATGTAAGAAAAGAATTTTACTAGTAGAAAATAGGAGGATCAACAACTAGTCTAATTCTTATAGAAAGAAAAGTACCCAAGTTCCATATAGGTTATAGCACCTTAGATACAGGTAGAAAGATAAGACAAAGGCCTTATGGCCTCTTTTAACAATCTATATACACTACTTCTGTGCCTTGGTGAGGCTCAAACTCTTGACCTCTTAAAGTAAGTTATCCTTGAGATAAAAATTATTCACTTAATTTTTTTATTATTTACTTTCTATATTTAATCTATCATAATTTACTCACAATAACTTCAATTTATATATTTTTTATGTCATTGAAAAGATAAAATAATTATCTATTTAAAAGAGATATATATATATATATATATATATATATATATATATATATAAATTACTTTTCATTAAATAAAAATTTGATAAATAGATTATAACTAGTTTGATGATGTATAATTGCTTAATTACATTTGTTCACTTGTTTTGTATTATTCTTCTTTTTTTCTTATTCTTGCTACTTCTACTTCACACCACTAATTACAAGTAATTTTTAATTGATGCTATCTTATAATTTGGGTGGAGAGAGAAATTTATCCTCACAAACTAAAAAATCAATATATTCTTATGTCACTCAAGAAGATTAAGAAATCACTCAACAATGGTAATATATTGAACTAGAATAATTATTGTCAAAGATAAGAAGACTAAATAGTCTTGAAACAAGACTTAAAACTAGAAAAGTATTAATAAGAATGAAAAAGGCTTCACTCTTGCTTCCATATATATTCTCTAATTAGGAGCTATGTGTCAATATGCTATAAGACCTCCAACACATATTGATTTCATTAAACACATGTCTTAACTTAGAAGACAAGTTATCTATATGTGAGCTACAAGCTACTAACACATGTGATACATGGTTAATTTGTTGATCAAATTTTTATCCTAGCAATTAACTACAAACATATGTAAAATCAAAATAGCATCCATGAAGCTTCTAAGAAGCTTTTTTGAAAGATATTATGAAATTAATTTAATTTTACTTAATTCTACTTAATTATATAAATAATTATTAGAATAAATATATATGGAGGTGACATCATCCAAACATTCTTCAAATAATAATTTAAATTCCATAATATAATTCTTATTATGCAAGCTTTGTAATTTCTTTTTTATATTAACATATATATTATCTTCATTATAGTAATTTTTATTGCATGTCTAAACATTAAAACAAACAAGTCCAAAATTTTAAAAATCTATTTGAGTGGATCAAATTTCTTTGTACAATTATTTGCTTCAAGAATAATATATCAACTATATATGTTTTATATAATCTTTCATTTCTTTGAGTTTTCTAAGCAATTAAAATCACTTAGTCTACCAAATTCACAATTGTTATCTACTCTTCTAACTATTATTCATATATTCACTCTTATCTTAAACCTAATTCATTAGTTCTCAATGGAAGAATTTTTAAAAAATCAAAATTCCAACAAATCCTTAAAAAAACATAACATATGCTACAGCTTGATAAACCCTTTTCTCTATCTAATCCTAAGACATCAATCCATAAACCCTAGCATTTCCTTTGACAACAAATTCAAAACCCTGATCTTAAGAAATCCTCTACAAATCCTAGTTTTAACTTTGGCTTTGTCCAAAAAATTATTATGATTAGTAAATAAAAAGAATCAACCTCGATTACAAACATCACCTTACAAACTCGCACAAGAAAAATGCAATATCTACTATTTTCTCTTTGCATTTGTTTAATTTAGTCCCTGACCTAGAATTCACCCTGCCAATCTGGATAGGAGACCCCGAGCTTGCGAACCAACCTTCGCTCCGGTAGCCACTCTGATCTCTCCAATACTCCAAAGCTTGTTGAAACCAGAGAACACGCGGCAATCCAATGGTTGAATAGCAGCTCTAAACACTGCTCCGCCGAAGTTAGGTGACCCAAACTGCCCTGGCACTGGACCACTCGTTACTTAAATACAAACAATACAAGAACCACAGCTACCACTCCGGACTGGATCTCAAAAGACTTCTGAGCCACTGCTCAATCCTCGCCCACCGCCATCTCTGTCTTATGAACTACCCAGCTATGCTAATCTTGCGCCAACCAAAAGGAAAAATTTCAGGTCTCCACTTGGGTCTCCACTTCTTGCAAAATATGCTACCTCGACGCATACTCACGAGAAAATCTCTTTCGCAGAAATGAGTGAATAAATAGCATGAGCCTCATGTCTGGGTGCAACCATCCCAACGTTAGAACCAGTTTCCCATCCAATGGATGAATGCATTATTGTCGACTGTCCGTCATCCTTCAGGAAGTGGATGAAAATTGACTTTTCGATGAATGTCTACTTAACTCATGAGTCAGAAGGCTATGGTAGAGTTCGCCTGTGGAGATGGTATTGCGGTGCGGTATTTCAATTCCGGTCGATGTCTGACTTCGGGGGGTCCGGGTATTTCCCAATCCCTGCCCAGTCCCTGCCCAGTCTCAGCCCAGACTCTGCCCATTCTGCCCGATTCCTGCCTAGTCCCCTCGATAGCATTCACCTGGACGTCCCTCACCACCCAATTGCACCTCAAATTAGAATCTGGATAAATAAACAAATATTACAAATAAAATAGTAAATTTACATGAATTTGAAATATATATATATATATATATATATATGTGTGTGTGTGTGTGTGTGTGTGTATATATATATATATATATATATATTCAATAATATTTAATGAAGTTTCTCATGGGTGTAGTAAAATTAGCATAAAAGAAAATGGAGCTTTATATTTCTATTCATGAGCTTTAAGGTAGGGTGCTCTTTTTAAAACTCTAAAGGTTTTAGCAAGATTTGTAGAGTGAATTTGTTCACAGAACCCATGGTTCCAAATAAATAAATAAATAAAACTATGTTGAACATTGTATAAACATTTCAAACTTAATAATGAATATTAAAATTATTTGATTTTATTTAAAATTAAGAATCAAAATATGCCATGGCAATGAGTTGTTAATTATATGATACAATGTTGACAATGAATAAAATAAATATTAATTTAAAAATATATATATTTTGACTTCAAGTAATATTCATGAAATAAAACCATGTTTTTAAACAGTACCAAATCATTTGAATAAGGTTATTACAAAGATACAAATCATCTTGAACATAAAATTCATATATCTTAAAATAAAACTTTGGTTGGTATTCATATTTTTACATGTATCATTAAATTATTTATATATTCTTTTTTGGGTTTTTTTTACATAAGATTAAAATACACAATTATACTGCTTTTTTTCATTTTTATCTTTTAAATATAATAAATTTTAACTTATTTTGTACCATAAATTCAATTATATTCATGATTCTGAAAGATAGATACTTATTTTATTCCATGTCAAAACCATAAATATTAAAAAAAACAAAATATAAATGCTTATACATAAATCATATCATTACAAAAATAACATGTTGCTAAAAAAACTCCTTTTTAAAAAAATATATTTAAAAAAATTAATTAAAAATAAAAATAAAATATTTATAGCACATAATATAATATTATTTTATTAAAATTTAAAAATATTACAATATATAACATACAATACCAATTAAATAGATTAATTCATATTAAAATTATGTTTCAAATTCTGATGCTTTAGAAGTATAATTATCTATTTTATATTATAATTAAATCTTTAAGAATCATTATTCTTATCTTTTAATCGTCAACCTAGCTTTCAAAGTAATATTTGAGTTAATAGATTAGATTTTCTTTCTAGAATTTACTTTATTCATATTATTTTTTATTTTTATAAGTTATTCAAATATCAAATCAGAATGGATCTATTTTTTAATTCTTATCATATTCTTTGTATAGATTATTTTAGTTTCTCAATAAATTATTGTACATCAAATTTAAATACATACATTGAATCTTAATTGCATTCTTTATTGATTGATTTTAAATCCTATTGATATTCTTATTAAAATTTTATTTAAGATAACTTATATATAGAAATTTAATTCCTAAACTTTTATATTTGATATAATAATGTGTTTTAGAATATTTTGATATGGTGTTTTCATAAAAACAATGAAAATCATGTTGCTAGTCTTAGCTTGATATATATTAGCTAAAAAAAGATCTTATATAAGCTTTATAAGGACCACAACTTATAGCTTTTGGCCTAAGCGCCAAGTTGTAAATTGCTTCTAATACAACTTTATAAAAGTAAAAAACTTACATGATAAGTTTTAATAGCCATTTGACATATCTATAAAAAAAATTGATATGCATCTAAATTATTTTTTTTAAAGCTTCCCAAAGAAAAAATAACCTTTCTAATTATACTTAGAAAAAATTAACCTTTCTATGATACTTATATTTACTTCTATTTACATAATTAATATAGACATCTATTGCATTATTCTATGAAAGAAATTCTATAAAGTAAAATTGAATTATTTTATAAATTAATAAAGTCTAAGATTTATTAAGTGATGTTGGTAATAAATCATAATTTATGTTCTACACAAAGTTGTTTAATATTTTCCTTCAATCATGAATAATGATCCATATTAAGATAAAAAATTAATTAATTTTTTGATTATTATTAATATTTTAAAAATTAATTGAAAAGAATATATTTTATATAGACATTAATAAAAGTATCAACAAGTTTTGATATATTTGCAAGGTTTCTAAATAATTCTCATGTGTATTTATTAATATCAAATTTGTACTATTATATAAGATATTCAATTTATTGTGACTTTACCTTGAATCCAAGACACCTTTCACTTTATTTTCTTTGTTATTATCTATTTTAGTAAGAGATAGTAGTAACTATTTTCTTTCATGTATGCTAATTGTAATACAAGGCTTGAATAAAATACATAGAATACATGATAAATCTTTATTAGCTTTGATAGTTGTAATTAATATGAAAATATATTAATTTATTTTTGGATAATATATACAACAAATATTTAATAATTAAACTTGTCACAAGATGAATTGGTCTATATATAATGAAAAAATAATCATGTCTTATTATCTATTTTGAATGGAAGTTGTTCTTTTTTAAGAATATAGATATTATTATTATTATTATTATTTTAAAAAAATTATTTTATTTTTTATTTTTTAAAAAATAAAATTGTTGTTTCTTCATTGTATCATAAAACTTTGCTATTTTTTGTATCAAATCTTTTGTTGTTAGATTTTTTATTTTTAAATATCTAATAATATAAATTTATAAATAATAATTATAATTAGAAGAAATATATTTTATTAAGTAATTAATAGTATATTGCAAATATGATTCTAATATTTGATTTATACATTTGATTTATTTATCAATTAAAAAAATAAAAGATAATTTGGCATCTATATTTAATGTATTGAAGAATGTCTTCTAAATCATTGACACAAATTAAGATCATTAATTTGATGTAATATCTCTTAAAGATCTAAAATATTGATAAATATTTTAAAATAAAACATTAGTTTTTTCTTCACATATAATAATTTTTGTACAAGTTACAAAGCATACCATTTTGATTATATAATTTACCTTCATAGAAATAAGTTTATAAAAATTTGAGATTAAATAATTTATAATAAAATCTATTTTAAAAAAATAACTAATACCATACTTAAATAAATATAGGTTGTAAATGTTTATAGGATTAATGAATTGATTTTGTAAACTAAAATAATCTTCTATTAATTGATAGATTATCTTAATTTACTACAATTAAGTTGCCTAATAATTCTATTGTTTTTTAAGTATCATCTAAATATTTTCCAACAAGTCTTAAATCCTTCAATTGTAAATTCAATTAACCACTTTTAATTAGTGATTTACTCTAGTCTATAATAATTATTTATCTTATATTTTTCTTGGATGAAATATTAATATAATTCTTAATAAAAGACCTTAAGTTCTTTAACTAGTTGAACATCTTTAGATCTTTATATAAATTGTATTTTTTAAAATTTAATTTAATTTATAAAATTCTTAGCAATTAAATTTTATACAAAATAAATGTTAGATATTTACTCATTCCCATGAAAAGTTGTAAGAGTCAAAAGTTCTTTGATGTGTGTCTTATTCTTCTCTCTTCTTAATTACACACATGCATTGAAGATCTTTTAGATTGTTTCTTCATCTAGAATAATATATTTATGAATTTGAAAATGTCAAGGACATGAATCTTAATGAGATAAAATTCAATACATTCTTGTGTTATTCAAAAAGATTAAAAAATCACTCAAAGATGATAATATATTGAACTAAAATAGCTATTGCCAAAGATAAGAAGATTAAAAAGTCTTTGAATAAAAGTAAGAACTAGAAAGGCATTGACAAGAGTAAAGAAGGCTTTATTCTTACCTCCATATATACTATCTAACTAGAAGCTATATAGCAATATTCTATAGATCCTGTAACACATGTTGATTTTGCAAGATATATGTTTTAATTTGCAAAACAAGTTTTTAATATGTGCACTATATAGTTAACTTATTCCACAAGCTACCAACACATGTGACACTTAGCAAACTTATTGATAAAGTTTCTAACTTATTAATCAACTATAAAAATATTCAAAGTCAAAGCTACATTTATGACGTTTCTTTAAAAGATATCATGAAATTAATCTATTTTTAATCTAATCACATAGTTAATTATTAAAATAAATATATACATTTGTAATAGGATGTTGTCTTCTTTATAATTTAAAGTCACAACATATTTGATTTGTGAATCTTTCCAATTTTAGAAAAAAGACTTCATGCCTATACAATCAAATTTTAAGCCAATACCAAATGCTTCATGCACACTACATCACTATTTTTATAGATGGATTAACATGTGTGCCAAATTCTAAGTAGACCTCTGCTATCACCTTTACTTTCAGCTACTAAATAATTGAGTATACTAGCAATCACTTTTTATCACTTGGAAACTCTACCAAGAGGTGCCCCTAAACTACTCTATGCTCTCTAAACTATATTCTCCTGGATGCAGTCTAATACTATGGATTTTCTAGAAGCAACAATAGTCGATGAAGATTCAATGATGTCCTCTTGGAAGAGCCTTCAAAGCTTACACTAGTATCAACAGGTTAATCCGTGACCAGGATGATGTATTTGTTTTTGATGGTACTTCATACCTCCCTCCTTGGAAGTGGTGATTTTAACTTGATCCAACATGTACGCGCCTTCTGAATACTGTCTTCCAGCTGCCTTGCTTGATTCGTGCTGACTACTGAAATGGGATTCACATTAACAATTAAGGTTCCTGAATACCTCTATGCTACTTACGGCAAGACTACAAGGACATTGATGATGATTAGATATCAAGAAAAAAAATAAGGGAAGTAGCGACTGCTCTCAGAAAAAATCCACGAGTTCTTTAACCTTCGCCGCCTTGTGCAACTAGCAACCGCGACGGACACGCTAGTTCGCCATTTATTGCTTGTTATCTCCACATTTTACTAAGTGCGGCGTCCAAGAATTACAGCCGCCTAGTGATGTAAGGAGTCAGTGCCTGAGCGGTCTCAGCAACTCTAATCGTGGGACAGTAAGGAACTGGACCCTTTGTCACAATCACCCCAACCGCCGTTGTTGATACCACAAGCACCAAGATCTCAAATTCAACACCCTCGCTGAATCATCGGAAGACGAGAACCACGTACTTAACAACAAAACAATACCAGAATGTCGCTCAAGGAACAAGGAAGGCCGCGACTATTGACGATAGAACTCCACAGCAATGCCCAACGCCCCTTGCTAATATCCCATATTGAAACTTCCCACTTCAACACAGAACAACACAACAACTTCGATTCCAACCTACAACAACGTACAGCGACCCACACCCTAATTCCATCGTAACAGGGATGCTCAATACAGAACCAAGGAAGAAGTTTCAAACCACGTCAACCAAAGACGTCCTTTGCTGCTGCTATCCACAACCACGTCCACCGAGACAGCCGCACGTAGCCACCAATGCTCAATGCCATCGCGTTCTATGACACACTAACTTGAAAGGAAATGCTGTACCCAGCACTTCAACGAAACGGAACAAAATAAGGACAATAACAAGTAGAACGGCCAGCACCACTAGGCCGCACGTTGAACTCTCCAACAACCAACTGCACACATAAACGATGATGTGCATTTGATACGGTGCTGATATGATTGGAATACTATCTAGATACAATCTAGTACGGAGTAGGCAAGCATGTAGGTATGTATGTGATACACATGCGGTATGATCAGTCGGATGTCGCCAGACGAGTATCATCAGCCGCGTATTGCCTATCGGATATGGCTGACCTCCG
Organism: Physcomitrium patens; assembly: GCF_059467195.1. Classification (NCBI taxonomy): domain Eukaryota; kingdom Viridiplantae; phylum Streptophyta; class Bryopsida; order Funariales; family Funariaceae; genus Physcomitrium; species Physcomitrium patens. The sequence continues at coordinate 8,617,737 of NC_143426.1, forward strand.
CCTTGAGGGCGGAGCTCCTGCCGATTTGGGTCCGCGTCTGGACCCCTTAGGGCTCTCTGGTTTCTTTTTTCTTTTTTCTTTCTGTATGCTTAAGTGGAGCTCCGGATCTGATGGAGGCGGTGCAGCTGTTCTTGCTCTGGTTTATTTTCACCTAGAACCCTCTACACTACTCTTCACCTAACAATTGCAATTTTGACACTTTAATTGCATTCTTTTGTTCTAAAACAACTAGTGAATTGATTTGATGACTCACAAGTTTTTGGTAGAAAATAAATGTTGTAACATCAAAAAATATTGTTTCAAAGTTTTGTTATATTCAAAATGTTATATTACTAGAAAGTTGAGTAACTAATGACAAGTCATTTTGTAGTTTGTATTTTGTGCTATTGTAAAGATGATAAAGAGCATAATACACATTACACATTTTAATTATAATATTCATTTTATAAAAAATAATCAATCAAATTTATACACAATTCTTACTTTTTATTTTTTTTTGTATCAAAAATCTTCATAAAAGAATAAAATAAAAATTATAAAAACTACTCGCAGTACCCCACAAGCTCCACCACAATGCCTGCGGGAGCTTTCAAGGCTGCTGGTGTGAGTCCATGAAGCCGGCGTCCACCAGCACCTTCTCGCGCTTCGCCTTCTCCAAATCGCTGTCCATCATCATTGCCACAAGCTTCTTAAACTGCACCTTCGGCTCCCACCCCAACACCTCCTTCGCCTTCTTCGCACTGCCTCGTAGATTGTCCACCTCCGAAGGCCGGAAGTACCTACAAAGCCGACACGAGGCGCACACACATCCCTCATCAATCGCACATCGCGAAACTTATTCCACACAATCGACGAATGCAAATATCACCACCCACGACCCACTACATTCCCGAACAACCAACCACGCTTCTCTGCCTCCACGTCCAGCACCACATTTCCAGGCTAATTGTCCACACCAAATCCTACTTTTCCACCACAACAACGTTCGAACGCTCATCCCGAGTGTCATGAGAGTGTCTCTTACCTGGGGTCGATCTCAACATAGTCCTTCCAGTTCAGCCCAACGCAGCCGAACGCCTCCTCCAGAAACTCCTCCACAGTGTGCGAGTCTTCTGTGGCCAGCACGTAGTCGTCGGGCTTGTCTTGCTGCAGCATCAGCCACATTCCCTCAACGTAGTCCCCTGCGAACCCCCAGTCGCGCGACGCCTTCAGGTTGCCCAGATACAGTTTCTTCTGTAGCCCCACCTTGATGCGCCCGATAGCTCTCGTAATCTTCCTGGTTACGAAGTTCTCGCCTCTGCGGGGCGACTCGTGGTTGAACAGAATGCCATTGCACGCAAACATGCCATACGCCTCGCGGTAGTTCACGGTGTAGAAATGCCCTGCAACCTTCGCGACGGCGTAAGGGCTGCGTGGGTGGAACACCGTGGTCTCGTCTTGGGGCGGAGGAGTGGCACCGTACATCTCGGAAGATCCGGCCTGGTAGTACTTCACCTGCACAATGTCCAGCCACCTCACCATTATCAATAATCCAAACCACCCGAAGCCTCTCATCACGGGCTAGCAAGAAAATGATCCGAAACCTGTGGCATAAACCGGGGTATCTCTGTGCTATGCCCTTAAGCACTGGCAGAGTCAGAAGTGTTGTTGGCGTTTAGAGCGTCATGACAACCGCGTCCCCAGACTATGGTGCATCTGTAAAGGGGATGGTACTGCGTAATATGTTCACCGCAGTTCCGAAGCTCACCAGTCTGCCAGTGGCCTGAATGTGGATTCGAATGGCTTCCAGCAGCCTCAGAGTGCCCGTGCCCACCACATCTGCGGTGTAGTCCGGATTCTCGAACGACACGCCTACGTGGGACTGAGCTCCGAGGTTGTAAACCTCGTCCGGGCAGATGGAGTCCACCCACTTGCGCAATGCGGACGCATCTGATAGATCCCCATAGTGCAGTTTCATTCGGGAGCTGGATTGATGGGGGTCAATGTAGATGTGCTCCAGTCGCTGCGTGTTGAAGTTGGAGGACCTTCTGATGATGCCATGCACCTCGTAGCCTTTGTTCAGCAAGAACTCGGTCAGGTAAGAGCCATCCTGGCCAGTGATTCCGGTGATGAGCGCCTTCTTGGTTGGTGCGGTCTGTGGTGCCATTGCGAGCAACCTGCACACAATGCCGTGATGTGGTGCGTCATGAAACGTGCTGAATTGGTCACAACTATCAAACCGCTGAGAGTTCGCATATCGTCCTAAAAAAACAGTTGGATGCGGTAGTGTAAGAAGTCGCCGTGTCTAGAGCAAAATTATTTGCGATTCTACCATTTCACAAACCCATTCTGACAAGACGGGTACAGAATGTGTGCTGAGGACCTGCGAGTGCTCCAAGCTGGATTGGCTACCGTTGAAATGTCGGGATTGCTCAAGCCTGACAATGTTCAATACCAACGATCCATCCAGAAACTTGCATAAATCAAATCGTTCCAAAATCTCACATGATCCTGCCCTGGTTGATAAGCAATTGGAGAATCGCAAGCTTCTGAGGGTGGAAGACGTTTAGAACCATAATCTAAGCATTCAGACCTTCGCTTCTGCAGCGCTTACCTTAATCTAAACAGCACAACCGCAATCGATCACGTCGCGGACGAACTCCAAAAGCCGAGGACTCTGGAGATAGACAACCGTCCTGCGATCCCTTGAATGAATCCCGACTTAAAGCTCACAGCGTGCGTTCTGCGCTCCGTGAGTGGCGTGACAAATTGCAGTCACTACACTAACTTTGTGACTGTGAACCCGTCTCTTTAAGCACAAAACACATCTACCATAATTCCGTAACCGAATGGATCCACACGTTGCGCCAGAATCATGTCCTCAAACGTCCGGTAAATCACTACTGTGCTCAAACGGTCCACAAATGGCACATTCTTGGCCTCGTTGCTCGTCATGGCGCACGACCCAGTCATGTAGTGCAAGGCCACCACAACCAGCATGCTCAGCTCTACAGCGACCCCTCCCATCGCTTCGGTGTGCATTGCCGATTAAAAACAGAAATCGGTGAAACCTCATCGCCCGTTGATCACTTCCCGCGTTGGAGCTCGCGTGCAGGAGTCCCCGATGACTCAGAGGAGTGGGTTCTAAAAAGCACCCTTCCCTCACCGAGAATATTAAGTAACCGTGAGCTTGTTTCCACTTGTGAATCAGCAATCGCGGGGGAAAAAGCTTCACTAGAAGCAAGAGCCTACCGCTAATGGAACAAGCGAGAAGAGATTCTGCAACATGGAGACAAATATTGATTAAAAGTAAGTAAATTACAATGTTTCTAGTGAAAAAGATGATAATGAGGGCAAGTTTGAGGATTAAGGAGTAGGAAACATTTGTAGAACTAGGTCCTTTGGTGGTGCTTTGATACCATAAATTTTTTAAATGTAAATCTATAGCATAGATATTCTGAACTTCCATATTCAATAAAAAAATTTAAATATAAGAATGTTTTTGTGCACATATGTGTGGATTTGTGTAAAGTAAATTTATATATTTATTATAAATTGCATATAAGTAAAAATAGATAAATAAATACAATAGATAAAGTGCATTAAGTCTTTTTATATTTTAGATTTGATATTATAATAAATTTGTAATTATTACAAATCATTTGATTTAACTTAATTTGATGATTAAATAAAATATTTAATAAATCTTAATTTTTCTTAGTAATATATTAATAGGTGATTTGCAATCCCAATAAGATTTAAATAAAACAAAATCTTAATTTTTAAAGAATTTAGTGTGAATTCAAGCAATCTTAATCCAAAAATCATAGTATTAATCTTATAAATTTTAATTAAGTTTTAAAAGTCTTTATTTCTAAGAACTTTGGTAATTTTTTTTATATAAATTAATAAAAATAAATATTAGATAGTATTATTTTAATACCTATTAATTTTATAAAATCATAATTCAAAATGCTAATAAATTTAAGTTTAAATTCTAAAAGAAATTTATTAAATATTAAATTTAAATTATACATTCTAAAAAATTTTATAATAAAATTATTAATTTTTAAAATTACTAATTTGATAATTTAAAAATTAATTTTTCATTTTAAATTTATTGATTTTTAAAATTACTAATTGGATATTAATAAATAAACTAAATATTTAAAATAAATAAATCAATAAATTTAAATTAAAATCTATTAACAAGTTTTTGTTGCAAATATAAGATGTACTTTACTATTGCAAAATTAATATCAAACTATTAGTTACATAAATTTCTATCCTACGAAATTCCATCATTATAAGTCTTTAGAATTTAGTAATATTATAAAATAAAAAAAATTAAAAATTAAAAATTTTTTTTAGCAAGATTTGAGATTTCTAACATGATATTTTTGTTTTAAATATATAATAATGATGATGAGCTATTAAATCAAAAGAATGATGCCTAAATTTTTTAAATACTTTAAAAGTTGCAAAATGTTCATGTGTATTTAAGTTAAAAAATTAGGTTGTATATTACATGTATAAACAATGTAACTTCAAAAATTACAATTTTGAGTGAATAAAAACCAAGATATAAAATACTAAAAAACCTAAATATTTAACTATTATTTACTTAAAAAAGAGTTAATTTTAAAATTTTATTATTGATAACATGATTATTAGAAAATATTATGTTATTTGTATACAAATCCATTACAAAAACTAATCTAAGATCATAAAAAGAAATTAATTTAAAAAAGTATTTTTCTTCTTTGTTAGGATAATTTTATAATTTATCTAATTTATAGTTCTCTTTAATACTTTTTTTTTCCAAACAAATGACACCACTTTTGGATTACTTATTCTAAATATTATATATCTTTACTTATATATTTATTTATATAATATTTACTTATATATTATAAGTATTATATATATGTATATATATATATATATATATATATATTATAAGTAAATAAATAATAATTATATAATATAAGTATATATTATAAGTATATAATATAAGTATGTATTATAAGTATATAATATAAGTATGTATTATAAGTATATAATATAAGTATGTATTATAAGTATACAATATAAGTATATATTATAAGTATAAAATATAAGTATATATTATAAGTATAAAATATAAGTATATATTATAAGTATAAAATATAAGTATATATTATAAATATATAATATAAGTATATATTATAAATATATAATATAAGTATATATTATAAATATATAATATAAGTATATATTATAAATATATAATATAAGTATATATTATAAATATATAATATAAGTATATATTATAAATATATAATATAAGTATATATTATAAATATATAATATAAGTATATATTATAAATATATAATATAAGTATATATTATAAATATATAATATAAGTATATATTATAAGTATATAATATAAGTATATATTATAAGTATTAAATATATATTATAAATATCAGATATTTACTTATATTATATTTAATTATATTTACTTATATTATATTTAATTATATTTACTTATATTTATATATATTTACTTATATATATTTACTTATATTTACTTATATATATTTACTTATATTTACTTATATATATTTACAAAATATATATATTTACAAAATATATATATTTACAAAATATATATATTTACAAAATATATATATTTACAAAATATATATATTTACAAAATATATATATTTACAAAATATATATATTTACAAAATATATATATTTACAAAATATATATATTTACAAAATATATATATTTACAAAATATATATATTTACAAAATATATATATTTACTTATATATATTTACAAAATATATATATTTACTTATATATATTTACAAAATATATATATTTACTTATATATATTTACAAAATATATATATTTACTTATATATATTTACAAAATATATATATTTACTTATATATATTTACAAAATATATATATTTACTTATATATATTTACAAAATATATATATTTACTTATATATATTTACAAAATATATATATTTACTTATATATATTTACAAAATATAGATATTTACTTATATATATTTACAAAATATATATATTTACTTATATATATATTTACTTATTCTAAATAAATGATATATATTTGTTAAAGATAAATATTAAGACATTAAACACTAAGAAAAATTATAAAAAATTAAGATAAAACTTAGATTTTTATATAAAATAGGAAAATATAAAATTAAAATATAATTTATATAATCATTATTTTTTTTTAAAAGAAAAAGAATACAAAAAAAATAAGAATAATTATTATAAAAGTTATTTATATTTAAAGAAGAGTATGGCCACCTATTGAATAATATAAATTAAAAGCAAATCATGTTAGTAAAGAAAAAACTTCCAATTGATGTTATTAAAAATCTTATTTTTATACACTTTTTAAAAATGAATATCATCAAAGAAGTACCAGGGACATATACATGTAAACCAATAATTACCTATATGATTAGGTAAAAGTAGGTTAATTTCATAATATCTTCTATAGAAGCTTCCTAGAAGCTTTTTAGATGCTGTTTTGACTTTATAGGTATCTATAATTGACTTTTTAGGTTAAAAACGTGGTCAATAAGTTGGCCATGTGCCATACATGTTGGTAGCTTGAAGAACAAGTTAATTATATGACCTATATATAGAAAACTTATCTTATAAGCTAAGGCATGAGTCTTGTAAAGTCAATACATATTAAAGATCTTAGAAAAGATCACTATATAGCTCCTAGTTAGATAGTATATATAGAGGCAAAAGTGAAGCCCTCTTTACTCTTATCAACTCCTTTCTTGCTTTCAGTCTAGATTTAAGAATCTCTAGTTTTCTTGTCTTTTGGCAATAGTCATTCTAACTTCCTTGTAATATACATACTATTTTATTTTTATTTTTTCACTTTTCTTTTAACACAAATTTTTCAAGTTTATGCATTTTTTTATAGTTCATGTTTTTGATAGATTGACAAGAATATACTTATAATATTAGAGCTTTGTCTTTTTTTGATTAAGAGTGGTTTTTTTTTTTTTTTTTTTTTTTTTTTTTTTTTTTTTTTTTTTTTTTTTTTTTTTTGATAAGACATAAGCAAATTAGAAATTGTGGATTATCTTCTTCTAAACTAATATTTTTCTTAATATCTTCTTTGTTCTCAAGTCCCATTTTTTGCTTATCTAGAGCAATATTAGATATTTATTTTTAAATATTATCATGGCAGAGCTTGTTGAAATGAAGAGTGCAATAGCATAAATGCAAAAGCAATTGAGAGAGTTAATGCTTGCAATGCATCAACTTAGTTTACCACTACAATGAGCAACAAGAATTGCAAGAAGTGAAGATATAGATATGATTGGAGTTGCTTCAACATCTACACCTAATCGTATCCCTTCTCTTATGGTGGAACATCCTTTCAGTATTAGAGAATTAAGAATTGCCTTGCTTGAGAAGTTTGATGGCACAAGATCCAAGTTTTGATGATTTATCAATCAAGTACAACTTGTGATTGAACTTCAATTCCAAAGCTATGCAATTCCAAGATTACAACTTAAATTCATTAGTACACTTCTTTCAAGTTCAACATTATTGTAATTTTTATCTTTTTTTGAATGACGAGATCCAATATTAGATAATTTGGAGGTATTTTCAATAGAATTTTGACCCATTTATAGAGAATATGATGCAACTCATGTTGCAACCAATAAGATCTATATTTTATGACAAGACAATCAATCCAAAGTATTATATGTTTTGTAATTTTGACAACTTGCAATTAATATCAAGTGGGATGATGTTGCATTTATTAGCCAATTTATCTATGGATTATAATATGAAGTAAAGAAATTGATGTTCAACTTATTTGATTCTTAAATATTGAGTCAAGCAATTGACTTTGCTGTAAAGTGTGACAATTAACTTTTTGAATTTTGATCTGAGATTCAAATAAGTAGACCTCAACATTATTATAATTTAATGGCAAAACCAATGCCTCCTCAACACATATATTCACAAGTAGAGGATATATAAATTGATGCAGTATATTTCAAATCTCTTACTAAGTAAGAAAAGACTCATCGTCATCACAAAGGATTATGCTTATATTATGAAGAACCTAAGCACATTACTCAATATTATTTGAAGAAGCAACGCAATTATAAAATGAGGAGTAGAAATGTCAAAGAAGATAATGTATTGGAAAACGAGTTTGTCCAGCTACAATAGAGACCGTGCAGCTAGAACCTTGTACAATACCTAATGAAAGTCATATTCTCTCTTCAAAATCCTTTCCTTATATTATATTAAATATTATTTTAGGATCTATACATTACAAAGCCTTTTTCTTATTAGATTCAAGAAGATTAGTGTATTTTTTTGATAAAGAATTTACTAAAAGTCTTAGTTCATCTTTAGTAAGGAAAACTTAACTTGTTTATGTAGAAGTCATAGATGGTCATATGTTGTCTTCTAAAGATATTTATGAAACCCTTCCTATAGAAGTAATAACCAATGGTTATAATAACTTTGTGATATTTAATATCATTAAATCTCCTTCTAATCCAATCATTTTAAGTTTATTGAGGTTAAAAAAAATACAACCCTTGAATAAATTAGATTTATAAATTTAGTATATTTTTTAAAAATATAATACTAATATTCTTGAATCTAAATATTAGTATATTTTTAAATTAGATTTATAAATATTAAATATTTTAAAATTAGATTTAAATATATAACTAAGAATATAATTAATCAAGTAAAAAAATCTCAAGTCTAGTATAATTAAACTTATGTTTGTAGGTGCAAGAGCTTTCTTGTATACTATAAAAGAAGGATCACCTTGTGTTATTTATGCCACATCCGTTTCTAATGGTGCAAAGATTTTAAATAGTATTCTAAGCCAATATTAAGAATTTTAATATGTATTTGAGATAAAGAATGCAGATACTCTTCCAAAACATTATTCCTATGACTACTCAATTAACCTTCAAGAAGGAGCATAACTGCCATTTGGATCAATCTACAATTTATCAAAAAATGAGTTGATTAAATTCAAGGAGTATATTTAAAAAAATCTAATGAAGAACTTTATGTGCCATTCCAAATTTCTAGCAAGTATTCCAATTCTATTTGTGAAGGAAAAAGATGGATTATTGCGAATGTGTGTTGATTATTAAGCACTCAATAAGATGAGTATCAAGAACAAGTTCTCACAATCTTTAATATCTAAACTTCTTGATCAGTTGAATCAAGCTATGATCTATACAAAAAATAGATCTATGAGAAGTATATAATTTGGTATGCATTAAAAAAAGAAATGAATAGAAGACTACATTTTGAACCAAATAAAGATATTTTGAATATAGTATCATATCTTTTGGACTTATAAATATACCAACATCTTTTTAATATCTTATGAATGATATTTTTTGAGAATTTTTAGATGATTTTATTGTCTGTTATCTAGACAACATCTTGATTTATTCTAAAAACAAAAAAGAACATGAACTTCATGTTTGTCATGTGATACAAAAACTAAGAGATATAAGATTCTATACCAAGATAAAAAAGTGTGTATTCTATACTACTCAAGTTGACTTCTTAGGTTACATCATTTCAAATAATGGACTTATGATAGATTCTAAGAAAGTTCAAACTATTATGGATTCAAAGATTTCAAAAACGGTCCAAGATGTTTAATATTTTTTGAGATGTACCAACTACTATTGGATCTTCATCAAGGACTTTTCTTGAATTGTAACTCCACTTATACGTTTGACTTGTAAAGACAAACTTCAATAGAATCAAGAAGTGGAAGCATCATTTGAAGCATTAAAGTCAACTTTTATTTTTACACCAATCTTGTATTACATTGACTCTTTTAAAGTATTTTTTATAAAAATAGATGAATTGGACTTTGTTTTAGGTATTATATTATCATTATAGAAATAGATGATAAACTTCACCTACTAGCTTTTCATTCCAAGAAATTTTCAATAATCGAGATTAACTATGAGATCCATGATAAAGAACTTCTTACAATTATAGATTCTTTTCAAGAATAACATCATTATTTAGAAGGTGCTTTTAGTTTACTCACCATGTATATAGATCAAAAGAACCTTAAGTATTTTATATCAGCTCATGTTTTGAATCATCACTAAGCTCATTGGAGCATGTCTTTGTCAAGATTTGAATTCAATATCACTTATCTGCCAAGAAAACAACAAGATTTTTTTGATGCTCTTTTTAGACATTCTTATTTTATATCTAAAGAAAGAAATGCAACTTTTAATCAACAAAGGTCAATTTTATTGAAGCCAAAATAATTTTATCTTTGAGTAGTAAAATCAATATTGACTATTGATTCAACTTTTTTCAAACAAATTTAATCAAATATGTCCTTTGATCGTCTTGTTCATGATATCAAAAATACTTCTTCTAAATCTTGTGATACTTCTAAGTTTGAGTTTAAAAATAATCCACTTTATTTTGAAAGATTCCTATATATGCCAAAAAGAGAAGTATGTTTAAGTATTTTTTAAGTATGTCACAACTTTCTACTAATAAGACATTTTAGATACAACAAGACTATGGAATTAATATTAAGAGATTTTTGATGGCCGCAAATGTAGAAGGCTATAAAAGACTTTGTTCAATGATGTGATATTTTTTCAAGGTCAAAAACTCCTTGGCATCGACCTTATAGACTTCTTCAGCCATTACCTATTCCAGAACAACCATGATCTTTTATTCCTATCGATTTTATTACAGATCTTTCAGTTTCAAGATTTTATGATTCTATATTTGTGATAGTAGATTTTTTTATCAAAATGGTATATTTTGTACCATGTAAAAAATCTATCACAAGTGAAGAAAGTACCAAGTTTTTTTTTGAAAATATTTATAGATACCATGGATTACTGAAAGATATTATATTAGATAAGATGACTCAATTTGTATTAAGATTTTGGAGAATTATTTTTAAGATTCTAAAAGTGGATATAAATTTTTTTTTGGCTTTTCACCTTCTAACTTATGAATAGACAGAGTACATAAACTAAGTTTTGAAATAAACTTAAGGTGTACCATCAATTATCAATAAGTTAATTGGACAACCCTCTTGTCATTGGTAAAATTTGCTTATAATAATATAATACATTCTTTTATATAATAAATATATTTTTTTACCAATTATGATTACTATCCATGATTTTATACTTTTGGCTTTTCAAAAGTTGATAATCTTATAGTAGAAGGTTTGATAAATTATTTATTAAAGCTATATACAATAATAAAGGTGTAATTAAAGAAAGCTCAAGAATGATAAAAGAATAACATAGATATCCATCAAAAAGAACAACCACAATTCAATATAAGTAACAAGATATGATTACTTTGTTGTAATATTAAGACTATTCATCCTTATAATAAATTTGACTATTGCAGATTTGGACTTTTTCTTAATTGTGGACAAATCAATCCAGTTGCTTATCAATTATAATATTGGAGGCAATAAAGATCTATCATGTCTTCTCCATATCTCTTCTTGAACCACATAAAATTGTGAGCAAACTAAGAAAAAGGCAAGCTCTATCTCTTCTTATAGAAATAGACAATAATGAAGAGTTTGAAATATTAGAAGTTCTAGACTCAAAGCACTGTGGAAATAAATTAAAATATCTTATCCCTTGGCATAGATATAATATTAGTAAATATACATGACAGCCAATAAAAAAATCTTGAAAATATAACAAAGACAATGGAGGCTTTTCATTGACAACATCCATCAAAATCAAGATAAAAAATAGTAAGTCTTTGCTATAAAAAAACAAGGTTTAGGAAAGATTGCATTCTATCTTCTATCTTTGTTTGTGGTTCTTGTATATTTGTGATATTAAGAAAATAGAGAATCAACAACTAGTGGATTCAGCTCAAGAACCTTTGTTTGCTCACTTACTCGACGAGATATTGTAATTGTCGCAACCTTTAAGATGATGCAATCAAGATGAAGATCCTTAAGAACAACATGTTCTTTCTCAAATAGATGGAAGGATATAACGTGTTTGATATCACGACCTTGGAAGAGACTCTTGATATTGGATGTTTTTACTAGAGGTAAGAAAAATTCTTGATGATGTTTCAAATATTTTATTTGAAAGAAATTATGAAGGCCTCAACAACAATCAAATAACTAGGTAGTCTTTCTGCCTTGGTATGGAATACCATTGATGGTTGAAAGGCCCTATCAACCATCTTTGAAGAGAACAAAGATCATAATATGTGGCAAATATAATTTGCTTCATCTTAGATTTCTTCAACATATGATAACTATTCTTTGTGGAACTTATCTCTTGAAAGAGGGATAATTATCTATAAATCAATAATTATCTATATGATTAGATAAAAATAGATAAAAGTAAGTTAATTCCATAATATCTTCTATAGAAGCTTCATAGATGCTACTTTGATTTTATACATGTCTATAATTGACTTTTTAGGTTAAAAATATAGTCAACATGTTGGCCATGTGCCACACATGTTGGTAGCTTGAAGAATAAGCTAATTATATGGCCCACATGTAAAAAACTTGCCTTGTAAGCTAAAACATTTGTCCTACAAAGTCAACACATATTAGAAGTCTTATAGAACATTCTCACATAGTTCTTAATTAGATAATATATATAGAGGCAAGAGTGAAGCCCTCTTCACTCTTGTTAACTCTTTTCTTGCTTCTAGTCTAGATTTAAGAGTCTCTAGTTTCCTTGTCTTTTGACAATAGCCAATTTAGTTTTTTTTTAATATACATACTACTTTATTGCTATTTTTTTACTTTTCTTTTAATATTTTTTTTTAGGTTTATGCATCTTCTTCTAGTTTATATCCTTGATAAGAAGTCATATATAATCTACTTTATTTGATAGCATTATTAATTTTAAGCATCTTTTTAAGGCAAATTCTATTGATGTAGCAATTTTAAAAAATAATTTTAGAAATTTTTCAATAAAAACATAATTTTTCAATAAGAAGACATTTGAACTTTCAAACTTTTTCCAAATATCTTTGATATATAGTATTTGTAATGCTTTGTGTACTTCTTTAAATTTGTATCTCTATGACATATCTAATAGAAAATATTTTAAACTAATAGAATATTTTTTCAACACAAAAAATATTCTTAATATACTTATAATAATATTTTATGTAAAACCACTAATATGATTATTTAAAAATTAAAGTAATAATAAAATAATGCTTCTTGATGTATTAATATTATTGTTTTTTATGTTGTAAAATAATTCTTTCAACTATAAACAAAAAAAATTAAAAGATATAAATATTTAAATTTTTATATTAATAATATATTCAATATATGTATAAATTTAAATAAAATATAAATTAAATTTATTTATATAATAAAATATAAATTAAATTTATTTATATAATAAAATATAAATTAAATTTATTTATATAATAAAATATAATAAAAATTAAATTACATAATAAAACTACTTTATTTTATAAGCTATAAAATGGATCTATATTTAAATTCTATATTTTTATATATTTTTATTCTATTTTTTTAAAAAATATTTCTATTTATGTCTTACAGCTACTCATATATCCTAATAATTCTATCTTTTTTTAATTTTTTAATTATTGATAAATCAATGTATCTAAAATAAATTCTATATTTTCCTTCAATATATTTTTTTTGACTATTGGTCCATATTTTCAATGTTCTTTCTTATGAATTGCCTTATGAACATACATTATTACAAAAAAAATAGCATATGTCTAAAAACATATGCTTCTCTTCAAATTTTAAATTATTAAAGCTTATTCTTTATCTTCCAAATTTTTTCATTGTTATTATTTTATCTCTATTCAACTCTCTTCTTTTTTTTAATTTTTGCAAAACTTGCTCCCAACATCTCAATCTCTTATTTTCTTATAGAAATACTTTCATAACTTTTAGACTTAATGGTAGGCCATTATAAGCTCTTATAATTCTTTTACTAATGTCAAGAAATTTCTTATGAAGAAATTATTTAACAACAAAAACAAGTAATAAACAACTCATACTTATTTTTTCATGAATTTCTTCAATATATATTTCTTAAATTTCTTCACTAAAATTCTTTATTGCTTTTAAATCTTAAGTTGTTGCAATAAATATGCTACTATTGCTAGTAAATATGCATATACTATATTTTAACTACTCTTATTAACTTAAGCTTACAATAAGGCATCTATAAATCATTACAACATAAAAGAATATATATAATGTAAGCTAAAATAAATCCCTATAAGTTGGAAGCCTATTCTAAGTTATAACAATTTTAATTGTCTAAAGTTTATAAAAAAATTCTATTAGCATTTGATTTATGTCCAATTTTTTTGATAACTTTCTAATTGTGAGATAAAATAGACTATTCAAGTAGGTAATTAATTTCTAATTCATAACTACTACTTAATCTATGAAGTGATTTAATAAAACTTCTTTTTATTTCTTGTTAAGAGAGTTTAATATTTTTAAGTTTTTTAATTCATATTCAACAAATGTCTATAATAATACAAGTTAATTAAACAACTCAAAAGACTTCAAATTTAAAAAAAAAATTAGTATGATTTATTTTATTTTTTAAAAATTTTATCCTTATTTTTTTAGTATTAATTATCATTTAAAGTTTTATTTTTTATCCAATACAAATTTTCATCCATAAATGATTTTTTATCCACCAAAATTTATCCAAATCGACCTAACTTCATACACATAAATTTTTATCTAATGGAATTCAATTTTATTATCAATTTTTATCCAATAATTCATCCAAATTAATCTAATTCAATCATTTATTTAATAAATCTAACTTTATTTTTGCTAAAATTTTAAATCCAAGTAAATATGTACCTATGAATTATTAAATCAATTCACTACTTGTTTTAGGATAAAAAGATGTATTTAGAGTGCTTAGAACTATAATATATGGTAAATAGTATAGAAATCTTTATAAAAATAGAAAATTAGAATATTAGTTGTAGAATTAGAGTCTTAGTAAGTCTTCGAGGTAATTATCTTAGTTGATTTAGTATTTTTTTTACTTATTATTGAGTATTGAGGATTATTTATTATGGTAAATATTTATATTGGCCTTATATCTATATATATATATTATTTATAAAAAAATATAAATTTTAATTAGTAGTTAAAAAAAGCATGAGATAAAACTTTATATCTTTTAGTTATTTATATAGAAAGTAGGATTTATAGTAGATTTAAATTGATTTTATTACTATAAAAAATCATAAAGATAGAAAATTATATATTTAAATTGATATTAGTATTATAAAACCATTATATGAATTTTTAGAATTTATTTAGAATTTATTAAGTTTTTTTAAGGAATTTTTAGAAAAATTTCCATGACTTTGGTAAAAATGAGTTTTATCACTTTCGGAGCTATTATGAAAAAATGGAGCAAGATTTGAAGGCCACACGAGCTTCTTAGGTTAATTAGGTGTTTTTAAACACCATGGTGAAGTCAAAAATTAAAAATTATTGGTTTTACTAGTAGAAAATAGGAGGATCAATAGCTAATGTAGTCCTTATAAGAAAAGTGGTGCGTAAGTCCCATATGAGTTGTAGCACCTTGAAGGTAGTTAGGAGGATAAGATTAAGGCCTCGTGGCTTCTCTTAGACATCCATATATACTATTTGTGAGCCTTGGTGAGGCTCAAACACTTGATCTCTTAAAAAAATCATGCTTAAGGTAAAAATTATTTACTTAACTTTTTATTTATTTACTTGTTATTTTTAAACCTTCATAACTTATTCACAATAATTCGGATTTATATATTTCTTATACCATTAGAAAGATAAAATATTACCTTTCAAAAAATATATTTTTTATTTTCATTTTTTATTTTTTATTAGATAAAAATTTAGTGAATAGACTGTGACTAGTTTGTAATATACAATTCCTTAATTGCACTCGTTCTACTTTTTTTTTTCTTTTATTCTTATTCTTGCTACTTCTAATTCATACCACTAATTATAAGTAATTCTTAATTGAGGCCATCTTATAATTTGTATTGAAGACTAAATTTTACACTCACAGTATTTCAAGACCTATATGAAATATTCTTATTGCAATTCCAAGTTCATTCTTTTGGTCTTTAGTTGACTCTAATTGATATAACTTTTGATGATAGAAGGACCTTTGAAGCATGCTTAAGACTTCTTTTATTAATGGTAGCAGCTATAAGAGCTTACAAAATTATCTTTGATAAATTGAATATTTTACTTTACTTACTTAAATTTAATCTTTTTTTGTATTTTAGCTTCTACATGAAAAATAATTAGCTAAACTAAAGAACAATGCAACAATATGTCTATTATTACCAATCTAGGTTCTTATTATAAAATTACTACCTATATTTCTTGAATTCCATTACAATCTCTTTGATAGTTAGTCATAGATCAATCCAATTGTGAACCTTTGTAGATCCTAATTGTTCCACCTTTGTGCTTAAATAATCACCAAGTCAAGATTAGTTGCACATTATTGTTGGTAGATTTAAGAAATTTTAAGTAATTTTAAGATCATCCTAAAAAGTATAGAAAAATAACTTGGCTATTACTACAACTCTAATACTATTAAAAATGATTTCTATACTTCTTCCACCATATGCCATTAATAACTAAAATAACTAAAAACCATTGACTTTTCATTCAGATCAAAGCACTATAAAATAAGTACTTTCTAGAACATCCAAGAATCTATTGAATAAAAAGAACTTTAAAGTTACAACATATAGAATCAATAAGATTTCTTACAAAGAGAGTATGGAATAAGATAACTCTTATTTCTAATATTTATTACTTATAGGTGATAGTTGTTGCCTCAATGGATAATTTCCATTCTTTGATGATTACATCCATCCAATATTCTATCAAGACTATTTAATAATATCTTATCTAATATAAAAATATATTTTTAGTATATTTTTTAAATCTTTAAGATCTTTTTTTTATTCATCTTTCTTGTCTTTAAGTCTTTTCATATACTAATAGCCAATTCTTTGACTTATAATAACTTACCTAAGATAATATCTTTTAAAATATAATTTATTTTACTTTCACTTTTATCTACTTATTTTATGACTTTTATCTTGCTATCAGTCAAAGGCTTTCAATTCTAATGGCTTTATTAATAAATCAATAAGAATGTCTTTTGTCATATAATACTTCATATCAATTATTCTCATTTCAATTTTTTTTCTTATGTAGTGATGTTAAATGTCAATATGTTTGATACTTGAATGATACTTTGAATCCTTTACAAATGCAAAACATCCTTCATTGTTACAATCCATTAGAGTTGCTTCTATTTATATTATTCCAATGCCTTCCAAAAGTTATTTTAGACATATTGCCTCTATTGCACTATGGCTTGTTGCCATGTATTATACATTTATTGTTGACTCTGTAATTATAGGTTGTTTCTTGTAATTCCATAAAATAGCTCCTATTCTAAAAAAAACATATATCCTTTTGATGACCTTCTATTATTTTCATCTCTAAGCCAATCTGCATGACAATAACCATTTCAAATAATGTTATCACTTCCAAGGCATAGTTTGAAATACAAAGTACGTTTTAAATACCTCATGGTTCTTTTGATGATTGCCTAATCGATTAGTCTAGTCTTTTACATGTATTAGTTTATAATACTCATTACATATATAAGATCCATCTTTGTACCAATCATTGCATACATAAGTGAATCTATTACTATATTATATAGAATACCTTGTGATTTACCTTTAACTTCAGTAAATTCTTCATCCGTCAGCTTTATCAGCTTCAAATTGGCTTCTAAAGGTGTTTCAATAGGTTTACATTCTTCTATATTGAATCATTTTAATACATCTTTAATGTACTTATTTTTGCTCATTATAATGGTCTTCTTAGTATAATCTTTTACAAATTCTACTTCTAAACAATAATAAAATCCTTTCAAATCATTCATTTCATATTTCTTTTTTAACTTTATCTTCAATCAATCCATCATCTTTAAAGTATTGATTAAGATGATCAAATCATCAACATAAAAGATGACAATTAATATGGATTCATTTGATTATATAATATATATAGAATAATCAGTCTTACTTCTTTCAAAGCCTTCATTTACAAAAAATATATCATTATATTGATACCATACCTTTGATGATTTTAGTGAGTCTATATAAAGATTTTTTTAATTTATAAATAAGATATTATTTTTCTTTTTTCAACAAATTCTTGAGATTGATCTAAATAGATGTCTTCTTTCAATCTTTTATTTAAGAAATCTATTTTCATATCTATTTGATGCATCTTCAAATCTACTAATATTCCAATTGCCACAATAGTTCTAATGGTATTGAATTTGGCCACAAAAGCAAATATTTCATTGAAATCAATACTAAAAACTTGTGAGTAGTCTTTAGTAATCAATCTAATCTTTTATTCTACAATATTATCCATTGCATCCTTCTTAATTCTAAACACCCACTTATAATCAATTAAAGATCAATTTAGTAGAAGTTGAGTCATTTCCTATATTCTATTGTTCATAAGAAATTTTTATTCTTTTTTCATAGCATTCTTCTACTTTATAACATTTATAGATTTTATTTCATCACACAAATTTAATGGATTAGCAAAGAATGCAATATTGGCATGTTTTTTACTTAATTGAAGAAAGATGCCATTCTTCTAATATTCACTAAGTTGTTTTTTTTATCTCCCAAGCATATCTCCTTTTACTTCATGAAGATTCATTCTCTTACACTTTAAGGTCTCTTGCAACCTTCTTCTTTTTTAAAACTTGTCTCTTAATATTTAGTAATTGATACTCTTTTCTATCATAATCTTTAACATCTTGATTATTTTTATTGTTGGTTCTAGCAATTATAGATATATTTTGGTCTAACTTTATTGATTTTTTATCTTTTTTTGTATTTCTACTATCTTTATTGTCATCATTTTCTTCTTCTTCTTCTTCTTCTTCTTTTTCTTCTTTTTCTTTCTTTACTAGAATTAAAGATGTATTTACAAATACACCATTATTCTTACTTGGACATATCTCCAAGTACTCAAAAGTACTTTTATGATCCAAAAATTTTACATCATGACTCTTGATGATTTTCTTGGATTCTAAATACATTTGCCTATAAGCTTAAATATCTTCACAATATCCAATAAATACATATTTTATACATTTTGTATAAAATTTTGACTTCATATAATTGGATATTTTTATATAAGTAATTCATTCAAAAATCATCATATGTAAAATATAAGGTTTATTACAACTTCAAGCTTCTTGTAGAATCATTGATGTAAATGACTTATAGGATACTTATTCTTTATATATACTACTGTAACCATATAAAACAAGACTGGTCTATCTCAAGTGTCCAAGATCCTTCTAATCTACAACAACATAAAACCTCATCACAAGGTAGGATGAATTGGACCAAAAAAAATTCAATAGAATTAAACAAAATGGAATATAGAAGATAAAACTAAGCAATCTGAATTAAGACATAATATAATAAAATAGAAAGATATAAAATCCAATTGTATTAAGAAAAAGGGTCTAAAGCCATACCTAACTAGATGCTTCAAAAGGTCTTGGCTAATCTTATTTATACTTTATTTTACTACCCTGGACTTTCTATAATGTTGTTAGATAATAGATTCCACTTAGATAACCACCTTAAACTCCTTCTAGAAGATTGTATGGTAGATCCTACCTAAATAATTATCTTAAGCCTTTTTTAAAAGGTTCTATAATAGACTCTACTTAAATAACTGTCCTAAATTCTTTCTAAAATATTCTATTGTAGATCCTACTTGGTCCATTAATCTAATTTCAATTCTAAAAACTTCTATGGTTTTAACTTTCTATCCCTATATAAATATCTTATCTATATCCTATTACAATTAATCTCTTTCTACTAATGTGGAATGTCCTCATTTTGGTCTTGATGATATTTCCAAATTATCTCTTTATAATGAATGAGGTCTTATACAGGTTTCCATATTGCATCGTAAATGGAATAACCTTTGTAAAGTATTTTGTACTAAAGTTGTGGATGTACACTGTCATAGTAAAGGTAGAAATGCTCCAAAATACTGTCAACTTTATATTTTTGTTCATCAACATCTACAATTGGTGGTAGTGGTAGTTGATATCACTTCAAAAAGTACTTTGGCTCGATATGAAATTTCTTTAGTTGTGAAATATGAAAGACTAGATAGACCTGAATATGTGACAAAAGCTGGAGGTAGTATACAACATTAAAAATCACTACAAAAATATAGAAATGTCGAAGCCATTGAGGTGCTAGTTTACAAATTTGGGTTGATGTAGCAAGTAGTAAGTTGGCGTTAGAAAGTAACATGTGATCACCCTCTCAGAAGGTCTTGTGTTGTCGATGGTTATTAGTATATTACTTTTGTTGATTCTATGTAACATGGAGGTAGTGCCATGCCTCTTATAAGGCCATCATAAGTCATTGTATAAATTCCTCTATTTTCAACTTATTGGTGTCGATGGAATAATGAAGAATTACAAATATAAACAAATACAGACTAATATTAAGTAAAAATGGTGAATGATTAGTACTTGCTTGAATACTATCATTGTAAGCAAATTCCAAAGACATCAAATATTCATCAATTATTATCATCAACTATCACAAATATCCGTAGCATATCTTCCAAGGTCAGATTTGTATATTCTATTTATCCATTTGTTTGAAGATAAAAAATTATAGATATGGTAAGTTGTATGCTTAGTAGCTTGAATAAGGCTTACAAAAAACTTTTTGTAAAATATAGATCTCAAATTGAAATGATGACATGAAGTAATCTATGGTGATGAAAGATGATATCAAAGAAGATTTGTACTAATACTAGAGCATTAATATCTAAGTATACTATGACAAAGTGAAATTGCTTCAAGAGTTGATCTACAAAGACAATAATCATGGTATGATTATGAGGCATTTGTGACAAACATATAATGAGATCCATAATCACTTATTTCCAATGTGCTATAGGTAGCTGAATTGATTGTAATAGTCTTGGAGACATTGCATTACATGCTTTATTATATTGACATGACTTGTAGGAGCATACAAAAGATTACACATCACAATCTAAACCTATATAAAATCATATCCTCAAGATCCATTTTAGAACCTTTTGTCATCTCAAATATTGAGGTACTGGGATATTATGTCCCTCTTGAAGTATGCATGTCTGATATCAAGATAGAGAGAGTTTATCTCAAGAAAGTGTTGGGCTTGTAGCTACCATTAAATGCTCAATCAAGTCTAAGATATAAAAGTACCAAGTTTATATATATAATATTTTTCCATATAAGGCAATTACATCAATACATAAGCCCAAGTACCAAAAAAACACTCAAATGTATGATAAAGTATTTTAAAACCTTATATATCCTTATGAAAAGTGTTTCTTGAATTTCAACAAGTCATATCTCATGGTCGGACTGCCCAAAAAATCTTAAATTTTATATGAAGTATTGATATATTTTCAAAAGCTACTACAAAAAATATTCAATTGCAAGTTCATTACGAATCTTGAGATATCACCAAAATCCTAACAATAACTTTAAATCCTAACTTACATACATCCACATGCTATTTTCTTCATATTTCACAAAATAAATATTTAAATACTATAAAACTTTGATCTATAGCTTTTCAACCTAATAATTCATACTTATAAAAATTTTGAGCCAAAAATTTATCCAGAAACTCAAGATATGGCTCCAACCATTACTATCAACAAAATGACTCACTTACTGCTTTTGAATTACATGTGTTGTCTTCAATGCCCTATAACTCTTTTATTTAGACTTAAAACTTATCAAATAATATATTTCAAGTGTAGCCAAGAAAATGTTCTCTCTAATTCTAGTCGCCAATCTTTCATTGCTCTCTGTATGCATATGTTATGCGTCAAAGAGTGACAATAGGTACAAATTTGACACCTTAACTTTGAATACCTATATCTCCTTCACAAAAAACTCGAAATCATACAAATTCTTCACCCAAATTATATCCAAAATTTTGAACTTGCTGACCTTAGCCTCTAAAGCTCAAATCTCTCCAAAAATAAAACCCTAATTCCTAATAAGGCCTCGAGTGGCCTCTTTGAAGCCCATTAGGCATGACATTCGACCAATAGGGATGAAGGTCTTCATCCCTTGCCTTCATCCAACCATACTTTAGTTTCATTCTTCTCAATAAGCCTTTTAATAGTTTAAACTTTCATCTTTAAACTCCAACCTTCTCTTAAGCTTTATACTAAATATCTAAATCCTACATAATATAAACAATATAATCAAAATAGATAAATCTCCAAATAAATTATCTTATATCAATTCTCTTTAAATTTATTTATTAACAATTCTAATCTACATTAAGACTTACAAATATATTATATGTCTTAATTAATTTTTACATATTATAAGCAATTATAGTATGATACTGTGAGACTGGTGTGATTGGTCCTACAAAATCAATATTTTATTTTTTAAATGATGCTTGTGCCAAAATTAGTACCAATGGCATGGTAGAAGTTCTTGTAGGTCGACTAATTTGTTGATAAAGATCACAACATTGAACATATTGGTGTGCATCTAAAAATATTATTGGCCACCAATATTTAGTTATTAAAGCTTTATAAGCAATACTATTACCAACAAAATATCCACCACAACTATCCAAATTATAGTCTTCCAATACGATATGTATTTTACTTTGAAAGATACAATGGCATAAAATTCCATCTCGCCTTTGTTTATATAAGGTATCACCAATCATTGTATATGATACACTTTTTAAAATCAAGCATTTCTTAAGTTTCTGACTATATGTAGGTAAAAATATTTGAAATGTTAGATACTAAAATAAATTCACTATATTCAGGTTTAATTGTGTCAATGGCAAATAATTCCGCATGAAGTAGGGCATCATTGATAGGATCATTTTCCAATATATTGGATAAATGGGACATGTAGTCCGCATTAGCATGTTTCTTTTTTGATCGGATATTGATAGTAAAATTAAATTCTTGAAATAGTTACATCTATCGAGCAATACATCTACTCAATTGAAGTTTATTAACTATATACTTAAGAGTATTATAATTGACATGAAATACAAATGCATAACCAAGCAAATAGTGCCAAAATTTCTAAATAGAATAAATCATTTCTAAAGTTTTCCGTTTAGTCATAGTATAATTTCGTTCAATTGTAACTAATTGTCGACTAGCATAATATATTGGATGATCCAAATCTTTTTTTATCTTTTTGACTCAACACGGATTCAATAGCAATATTGGATGCATCAACATAAATATGAAATAGTTTCGTCCAACAAGGTGCAACCAATACTGGTGTAGACACCAATTTTTTTTTCAATTCCTCAAATGCAATTGTACATTCTTCAGTCCAAATTGGACAAGATCCATCTGATGGTGGTTTCTTTAAGAGATTACGTAAAACCTGATATATGATTACAAATGAATGAATAATTTATGGATAATAACTGATATGGCCGATAAAACTATATATGGCCGACAAAGCTAATATATGAATAACTTTATCCAGGTCAGTAGCAATATCCAGCTAGTGAGACAATGTGTTCCAATAATTTATGAGATGGTATTCCAAATTGGTATTTCTTTGAATTCAAAGAGATCCCATAATAGCCACAATAATCCAAACACTTACTACAATATTCCAAATGATTAACCTTCATACTAAATATATAAAAATTATCTAAAAATATCTCCATTGAATATTGTAAATGATCTTAAAAAGCTTGTATCATCATCCTTTGAAATATGGCTAGGACATTACATAATCCAAATGGCATAACTTTATAAACAAAGGTCCCCTAGTCCATAGTAAAAGTTATTTTTAACTAGTCTTCTTCTATAATTTTAACTTGATTGTAACTCAAAAATCCATCCAAAAAGAAATAACATTCATACCTAGCTACTACATCTAGCATACTATCCATAAAAAATAAAGAAAAATAAACCTTCTTGATAGCCACATTTAATTTATAAAAATCTTGATAGATTTGGATTTTTTCCATTTTTCTTTGGCACCATCACAATTGGTGAAATCCATTCACTATAAAGAGATTAGATAAATAAAATCTACATCAAGAAATATGTCTAATTCTTCTTTTATAATAAAAAAATATTTTGGATTCAATTGATGTTATTTTTGACGAACTGATAGAGCATCCTCCTCCAAAATAATTCGATGCTAACAAAATTTTGTAGGAATGTCTTACAAATCTATATATGGCCATGTAAGAAAAGATTTATGACTTAGGAAGAAAGTCTTTCAATTTTCCAACTGGATATCCCTAATTTCATTATATACTTTGATAACTTTTGGTGTTTTATTGGTGCCTAAATTGATGGATTGACACACAAGTTCTTTGACAACATCTGATTTGATTTTTTTCTTCGACTTATAATCTTTCATATAATCCAATAAATTAGAATGACCTGATTTTGGTTTCAATGAATTGACTTCATTAATTGCTAAATTATTCATCCAATTGGCAATAGCATGATTAAAATTTATTGTATCTTTTAGATATACTAAATATTTTCCAGGTCTTCCACATTGGTATAACACGCCTTGCTTATGTATGTGAATTGGGTCATCATTAACTTGCATTGCACTGATAACTTCATCATATTCTACATCAAATTGACCCTCATTATCAAATGTCGCCTTTGAACTTAGAATTTGAGATTCTCTATGATATTGAATTGGGTACATTTGTAACACAATCTTATTTCTATCCTTTCTAATAATCAATGTTTTATAGGCCCAATTATTCCTAGCTTTGGTTTGATATAGCCATGACTGACTTAATAAGATTGGATAGGATAATGTCAAACTCTATATTTAAAAAATAATATAATCAATCTTGTATATGATTCCAACATTTACAGTGTCAATATTGCATAAGATATCCATTATTTACATCCAACTATGATCTATTATTCTCAATATCAATGTCATAGGTAATAATTGTTTTAAGTCCAAGTCTTCCATTGTATCAGCATTCATTAGATTTACACTAGAGCCACCATCTACTTGAACTCCGAAAATAAGAATACCATTGATGGATACATCAATAGTTGATGCTCTTGAATCAGGATTCAAATTAACTTTACAAATTTTTTTATTACAAGACCTACGTCTTATTAATGAGGTTTTCAATATAGAATGACATTCCAATACTACTGCCAAAAGTTGCTTCATTATAATAGAGGGCTAAATTATATCCAAATCTTTTAAAATATCATATGGTTCCATATTGGTAGTAATTTCTAGGGCCTTCTTCTTTTTCTTGGATTTCAACTTAATCCCTTGAGATAATATATCTTTTTTTATAGAATTTGAAAGTGGAATAGTTGAACAAAATTTTTCAAAATGTCCATCCATAAAAAGATCTTTTAATGTATAAGACGACTCCTGGAACTTCTCAAATAATGGTAATGGTTTAAGTTGAATTAATATCTCGCTACTAGAAATATCATTGGATTATATAGACGGACTAGGTCCCATCATGGATAATATTTCCAGTACAAGTATTAGATTTGGAATTCCTATAATTGGATTGAAGTGGTCCTTTGTAAATGGTACATCAAATTGTTGAATTGGATCTTTTCTTTTTTCTTAGCCTTTAGTAAGTATTGCATGAATGCTTTCCATCTGTTTTATAAGAGAATCTTGTGGGCCTTGATTATTATTCTTTATCTTACTATGCAATTGGATGTGCTAATCTCGATTATTAAAATTAAAAGGAGCATTATACTACTAATATATATATCCTGATTACTTACATTTTGTACATACTAGAGTATATTCATCACTGACTATTAGATTGGCACATTCACTAGTATAATGTCCTATCTGCTTACAATGATAACATCGAAGTAGTCTTTTTCCAACTCCATTTGGAATATTGGATGTTTCTATTGATATATATCGACTGAGCGAGTTACAAGTTGGATGGGTAAATAATCCCGGCTGTCCAATTGGTACTATAGAAGTTAAAATTGATTTTTAGATGGATTGATATTGAAAATATTCTTGTTGATTTTATTCAATACCTTGAAAATTGGATCTACATTCTTGATTATATACAAAATTTTAAAAATTAGAAAAATTCCTATTTTATTTATTTAAACGATTTCCACACTAGCCAAACTTATTTTCTATTTGAACTTGATTAATATTCCACGAAGTAGGTTGAATCATGGTCTAATTATCAAATTGTTGTTGTTTTTGTAAATTCCAAATATTGGTCGTGGCATGCTTACCACCACAAAATGTATATTGCACAGTCATTTGGGGTCATAAAGAACATTCCGTCACCAAATGGCCTTGTCTTTTACAATTACTATATTAAATATTGGAATGCATATTGGTTGATTTATGCCTCTTTTTCTTATCCTTCACCAGATTAATAGCCAATTCATCCATTTTCTTTATCAAAATTAACAACAAAGCCTCATTTAGATCCTTCGATACTATTTCATTAGATAACTCTTTTGTAGATACTGATTTTTGATATGAGAAGTATAGAAAATATAAAACTACTATTATTAGTAGTATAACCTATAATAAAATAATATTAACTATTTTTTATATATTAACATTAAGATTTACATTGTAATCAATTATTCTTGAATAACTATCAATTACTTCATTCTAAGCTAGTATTTGATAACCTCCCTAAGGTAGAATCATCGTGGCTCTTGTTGTTAAGAATTGGTCATAATGACATTCTTTCCATACCTTAGTTTGATCAAGTGAGGAAGCAACAATGGTTGGTTGGGCCTCTTTTACAAACATCTTCAATTCTAGTGGGTATAATCTATTAACTAATATAGACAAAACAAACAAATTTGACGTTTGGTTATTTGATCATTTATAAAAGATATTTTCTACTTGGCCATAATATGACTATACCACTTTTCTTGGTACCATTCTACTATTCATTAATCTTTCCCTGAGACATTCTATAAAATCCAATTAGTCAAAAATGGCTTAAAAATGTATTTTTTAATGCCTTCCAATCATGAAATTGGTCCACAAGCTGGCGATTATATCATTCAAATGTTGTATCTTTCAAGATTGCTAGCAGCCATCTCAATCAAATATCTTCAATTCTACCATTATTGGTTATATATGCAGTTAGAAATTGAGATAAATGTTGATCTAGATCTGCACCTCACAAATCTCTAAAAGTAGATAATGGAGCTATGCTAGTTGTGCAATCGTCCATTGCACCTATTTGGAGTGCAATTGAAACTGCTAGACTCTCCATCGCCATTGAAGATGACAATGTTCTACTTAATTCTTTATTAAAATAAAGACTATCTTTTCTAATTGTCTTTTTTGGACTTTTAGGCCTCTTTAATTTATTATTATTATGTGTAAATAATTTTATTGATTGAATTGGAAGTAAAAACATACTAAATTAATTCTTATTTACAAGTAATTTATGTCATTCTAAGGAATCAATCTTGCTAGAATCGGCTATATCTACTATTGAAAAAGTATACAATGAAGTACACAATGGAGTATCCAATTCTTTTGTGCTTCTTTAACTTTCAGTTAACAAGTTCAAAAAATATGCTAGATTATTGACAAAATTTTTTGCTAGTATTCTTGGTAATTTTTTTAATAGTATATATGTATGAAATATTAAAGGTCTATCAGGTTCTGGATATGCTCAAATATGCCAACAGGCATGCAACCATGGTTTAATCCAACTCTATCGATGCTTCTTTTTTAGATTACATTCTTGCTTGTTTTACAATAAATTTCTTCCTTGTGCTCTCTTCTGTCTTCATTTTAACTGGCATATTTTTTTTAGTGTAATATTTTCATTCTTATTAACTATAATCTTTCATCATATAATACTAAAATTGCTTTCTATTTCCAATCTAACTACACATTTGGCTTTACTTTCAAACTAGCATCAATTTTATGATATCGTTGTGCAACATCTAAAACAACTCGTTTGGCAATTAATTCCTAATATTTAATACTATTATCAATTTTCGGTAGCAAAGCCAAAATGTAATTGTCATTTCACTTATTCTTCAAATACCTTCTTAGAATAAACTTGTAAAAGAAATTTTCAATACAAGGAAAAACTATCTGTATGAATTTATATATTAGGGTCATTCAATTAATTATCTTTTGATCTGCTAAAATATCCAAAAATGCTACAATATCTTCCATATTCTATCAATTCCTCCTCTAACAAATAAAATATTGCAATTGATAATTCCATCTTATGCCTTCATTGTCTCTTTTTCTCTCCAAACTTACAACAATAATATGTAATATTACACTATCTTAAATGACTGCATAAAACATTTTATAATCCAATCACTAAAATTCTTCAAAACTAATTGTTATTCCTAGTAATCTACTTCATACAATTCCAAATTCCATAGACTTCTTCTAGTGGAATACTCTCAACTCTCAATAATCAATGCATTATAATTCTTCCATTCATATCCATACTTCACAAACATCTTTAATTCTTGACTTTTCAATTCTTTGCTTATAATTCAGCATACAATAATTCAATTTTTCATTTGACATCATATTAATCAAATCTTTCTTTCATTACAAAATTTTACTTCATATTATTTAAAATCTATTTATTATCCTTCTTCTATAAAAAAAATAAAAATAAGAAGTAGCACCAAGCTTATCCCAATTCATGACTATCATAGTCTCGCCCTTTTTACTTCTTCTTCAATCCATTTATACTTATCCCAAAAAAGAGATTCCAACCAATATTTCTTACTTAATTACTTTATTTAACTAAATCATCCATCCTACCTTTCAAATTAACTACCCAATAGATGATTAATTAATTTTAATAATATCTAATCAATGTCCTACAAAAACCAATTTCTACCTATCTACAATCGCTAATTGCTCTCTATTATATGCAAAATAATTGCGCTCTATCCTTTTGAACGTGTATGATTCATACGCCATAGGTTGAAGGTTCATACTAAAGTTTTGTTAAAGAATCGCTCCAATAGCAAGTTGAAAGCATTAATGTGAAGTGTATAAAGAAGGTTGGGATTATATCATTAGAATATTAAAAAAATAATGAGTGCCTCCTTCAACTTATTAAAGGCACTTTGTTGCTCTAATTTCTATTCAAATGGGGCACCTTTCTCTAATAGGTTTGTCAATGAGGCAGCAATGTGAACTAATTGTCAAACAAAATAGTGATAATATTCAATAAGGCCTAAAAATAAGCAAAATTTAGAAGCATCCTTAGAGGTTGGCCAATCCTCTACTGCTTTCATCTTATCTTGCTCCATATGCATACCTTTTGAAAACACCACATGCCTCAAAAAAGTGACTTCAAACTTCCAAAGTTTATATTTTGATTGCTTATAATAGAAGCAATTATCTTGTAGCCACTGCAGCACTTCTTGTAGGTGTTACTCATGCTCTTCAAAGATTTTATTGTATACAAGAATATCATCAATGAAGACAAATACATACTTATTTAAAAGATCTCAAAATAATCTATTCATATAACCTATAAAAGAGGGTGGAGCATTGGTGAGGCCAAAAGATAAAACTAGCCATTTGAATGTCCATAGCACGTACAAAATACCATCTTTTTTACATCCTCTCTTATAATAGGTGTTTGTTAATAGCCACTTCAAAGATCTAATTTACTAAAGATGGTCACACCTCAAAATTGATTAAGAAGATCATTTGTACATAAAAGTAGATATGCATTTTTAACAATCTGCTTATTAAAGCCTTGACAATTGATGCAAAGATAAAGTCCACCATCCTTCTTGAATACAAAGAATATAGGTGCTCCCTATAGTGATGTGCTTTCTTAAATGAGACTTTTTTCTAAAAGTTTATCTAATGTCTTCCACAAATCTTTAAGTTCTTTTGATGCTAGGCAATAAATTGATCAATTTGATGGTTTGACTTTAAGCAATAGTTTTATTTAAAAATAGGCACCTTGATCAAGAGGCATGCCATTAAATAGATTGATTAGAAAGACATCTCAATATTCTTGTATGAGTTAATCTATCCCTTCAACTCCTTTAGTTGTCTTTCTTTCTACTGATGCAAGATTTAGAACCACCATATACATTGGCTGCTTATATTGTATTTGGTTCTTTATAAAGGTTTTCTCTACAAATAAGTCTTTGATTGTAATTTATCTTTTCTCTTCACTTCATATAGAGGTGAAAAGCTATGCCATTTGTCTCTGAGAGACAGTAATTATCTCCAATATTGGCTCTTGATGCCTTTATTATAGACTCTGGTTTTTTTGCTTTGTTTCATTATTGACTTAATGAATTTTGAGAATGTGAATCTATTTTTTCTTGTTGATGCTTGAATTTTGATATTTTAGATAATCTTTGATCTGATGGCTTAGCTCTCCATAATAGAAATACAATTCCTTTTGTAACAATATTTCTCATCTTTGCAGTCTCAATGATTCTTATAAAGCATCAATCTTTATTGGCATTGGTTGTTGTACTATAGTATTAGATAATGGTATAGGACCTTATACTATAGGTCTTACTCTACAATTGAAATCTATAGCATTGACCTTCTTTGCAATCTGAATTGTCTCTTTGAATGTTTATGGATCCTTTAGCTTTATCTCTTGTTGGACCTCAAATTTTAAACCTTGTAGGAATTGATCCATCATCTCTCCCTCCAAAATATTATCAATTTGGAGACATAAGAACTTGAATTGGAAAACATAATCTTGCACCAACCTAGATTATTTAAGATTTGTCAAGTGATTATATCGTATCTTCTTTGCATTGATGGGCCAAAATTGATTCTTAAATTCAGTCTCAAACTCGTCTAAATCAAAAAATCTACCTTGAGCTCTATAACTTTGAACTTAATGTTGCCACCAAATAGTTGCCGCATCTTTTAAATAGCTGGTTGCATATATAATTCTTTTAGTGATATTTGCCCCAGATAGTAGGAGGTATTATTGCATGTTGAAGAACTATTGACATACATCTTCTTGTCTTGAAGTCCTAAAGTATATTCTAACCTTACTCATTTTTAGCTTAATAGATGTCAACTCCCTTATCTTCAAGGCTTTTATTTGCCCTTGCAAAGTAGCTATCTGGCGTAAGAAGTGTTTTATTTGAGCTTCTATCTTGAATTGCTTTGCCATATCTTCTATGCTATAATTTCTCTATTGGATTCCATTATTGTAATGCCTTCTCACTTCCTAATTGACTTTTTAAAAGTAGCTCATTGTAGCCTCAATATAGTACTTAATGTGACTAGAACAACTGACCTTGGACTAAATGATGACTATTGAGATACTACCAAAAGTAAACAATCTAACACTTACTATAATACCAATGAAACAAGATTGGTCTATCTTAGGTATCCAAGATCTTTCTAATCCACAGCAATATAAAACCTCATTACAAGGTAGGACGAACTGAATTAAAATAAAATTGAATAGATTAAATAGAATGGAACACAAAAGATAAAATTAAAAAATTAGAATTAAGACCAAAGTGAATAAAACAAAAAGATACAAAATCCAATTTTGTTAAGAAAAAAGGTCCTAAGCCATACTTAATTAGATGCCTCAAAAGGCCTTAGCTATTCCTAATTATACTTTATTCTACCACCCTCGACTTTCTAGAATGTTTCTAAGTAGTGGATTTCACTTAAATAATCACCTTAAATTCTTTTTAGAAGATTCTATGGTAGATCCTATCTAAATAATCATCCTAAGTCTTTTTTAGAATATTCTATGGTAGATTCTACCTAGTCCACTAACCTAATCTCAATTCTAAAAACTTCTATGGTTTTAACTATCTATCTCTATATAAATATCTTATCTATACTTTGTTACACCATGGCTTTTGTCCATATATTCATGCCCAAGATTTTATGCATAAAATATATTCTTTTTTATTTTCACAATAGTATAATTTTCTCTTTTAATAATTTTATTTTGTTTTAGAATATAAGGAATTAAGTTTTGTCTTGCAATACCATGAATCTTCAAAAATTCATCAAAATGCTTTGACATATACTCACTTCTATTGTCTATGCATAATATTTTGATCTCGCACTCACAATGCTTGTCCACAAATATCTTAAACTCCTTAAATCTTGAAAAACATTCTCTCTTGGATTTACAAATGTAAATTCACATCTTAAAACATCATCAATGAATGTAACAAAGTATCATGGTGTCGTACTGTAAATGCTTACAGTATGTAAAAATTAGCTAAAACATATTATATATTGATAAATCTAGATGTGAAATTTTGTGTTAAAAAGCTATACATACAAATTTCGTGGCATTTGAGCTTATATTTTGTGAGATATGAAGAAAATTGCACGCGGATGTATAAAGACAAGGGTTTGAAGCGACTATTAGGGATTTCAAGATATCTCAAGATCTGCAATGAATTTGCAGTTGAAAATTGTTATAGGAGTTAATAAGAATACATCAATACCTCATGTAAAATTTGAGTTTGTTTGGACGGTCGGATTAAGAGATATGACATGTTGAAGTTTGAAAAAATCTCTACATAAGAATAAACAAGGATTTAGAAGATTTTATCATATTTTGGAAGTTGTGGGTTACTTGAGGATTGTGTATTTGGTGTAATTACTCAAAAAGAGAAAAATTATATATAAACTTAGGGCTTCCCTTATTTTCAAGCTTGATTGAATAATTAGTGAGAGCTAGAAGCCTAGCCTTTTTTTGAGGCAAACTCTCTCTATCCCGACAACGGATATATATCTATTGTAATTATTATATAAGAAAGGCTTCTTAGAAGCTCTTTAGACATTATTTTAACTTTATATGTGTTTATAATTGATTGATAGTGTGAGCCCCAAATTCACTACTCATTAAATTGATGCCATTTAATAGATTCAGAGGGTAGAATAGAAAGACTCCCAATTGTGAAAATTTTGAGTTAATTTAAATGTAGATGTTTGTAGTTCAATTCAAATTAACCCCTTCTAAGCAATGGTTACTGATATTAAATTAAAATATTAAATAAAATTTACTATACAAATATAATAAAAAAAAATTAATTAAGTTGTTACTATTGATTGATAGTAAGAATAAAAAACTTAAGTTTGAATTAAAATTTAAAGTCAAAAGTTAAATAAAAAATTTAAAGTTAAAAGTTAAAAAATAAATTTAAAAAGTTAAGTTCAAAGTTAAAATTAAAAGATTAAGTTCAAAGTTAAAATTAAAAGATTAATTTCAAAGTTAAAATTAAAAGGATTAAATTAAAAATTAAAAATTAAATTCAAAAGTTAAAGTTAAAGATTAAAGTTAAAATTTAAAGTGAGAATATTAAAGGTTAAAAGTTAAAAGTTTAAATTTATTAGCCAAAAGATGAAATGTGAAGATTACAATTTACTGTGAAGGTAATAGTAAAAATAAAATAAGAGAGATGAAATTGGAGGTACCTTGATAACACACAAGGATTGAAGGCAACAACTCCCTTCTACTCCAAAATTTTCCAAAATTTGTAATCAGCTTCAATTTGAATGATTCTTAGCTTATTGCAAGGCTAACTTAAAGATGCTCCTAAACCAACAAATTTCGTTGCAATCTAATGATCCAATCTTGAGGATTCCTCCCTTGAAGTTGAATGATTGAAACTACCATGGCGACCAATCCTCTTTACTTAGAAATTCACTAAAAAATCAGATTTTCTTAAAATCCAACAAAACTTATGCTTATCAGAGCTTAATTTATAAAGCTTCATGCTTCCAAAATTTCAAATGAAGCCAATTGCCAAGATGCCTTTCCGAACTCGATTGATCCAAACTACAAAGGCAGTCGACTCTCTCACACTCAAAAATTCACCAAAAAATCATTTTTATTCCAAATAAAGCAAAACTTATCTTGTTGAAAAGCTTACAACAAAAGCTAAATTTTTTTAGAATTTTATATAAAAAAAAAGAAATTGAGTGACTGATTGAAGAAAATCCGAGGCCCTCAAAACCTTTGGAATATTTGGGGATCCCAAGGCAGCTATCTACTTCAATGAAGCATCTTTTCAAACTTAATGACCCTCCTTCACAATTCAAAATCCATACACATACAATCAAAAGGTCCAAAATGAGATTTTAAGTCTAAAAAAAATTAAGATTAGGATTTTGGCCAAATTTTGGCATGACTTCGTTCTTCACTCAAAAGAGGAGAGAGAGAGGGCTTGGAAAACCAAGCCTCTCTTATACAATTGAGTGGAGGCTCATAGAAAGGTGGCTACATCTCCACCCTTGATTTTTAAGATCCCTAATATAGATCTACAGCCTTCATTCATCCAAGAGCCAATCTCATCACTAAGGCTGATGGCTCTTGTAAGTGGTCAAGAAAGCATTTTTTGGTAAATCTAATTCAACCATTGTGTTCAAAACACCTTTTTAAGCTAAGATCGACTACTCATATGCCTCAATCCATGCTCAATTATAATTTTCATGGAAGTTTTTACTTACAAGGATCTGAGCAATTTTTTGTAAAATTCTTCAAAATGAGAATTTCATTGCTTCATTTGTATTTTGAAGGAGAGGGTGCTGATCTTCTTTCTTTCACTCCACGGGATAAATCTGGTGCCACCATTGCATTAAAAAGACTCCCATTTTTTAAAAGAACCACCATGACACTTGAATTTATTGAATTTGGGAGAAAATTCAAAATTATCATTATTAACTTCACTAAATCTTTTAGAGAATTATAATTCCAACTCCTAAATCATGTGAATGATTATAGGTGTACTCATAGGCTTTTAATCAACCCTCATAGTAATGACTACCAATCTCTAAATTATTAAACTAACTAAGTTACTATTCTAATTTTTTAACTCTTATCACTTTAGTCCTAATTAACCTAATTCAAAGAATTAGGCTATAATTTATACCATCAAGGGTTGTAATCCTAAAAATTCTATAAAACTAAATTCCACTTATATAAATCTTAATCTAATATGCTCAATTATCATAAAATTGTCATGAATTTAGAATACTGATTGGAAATCTAAACAAGAAGCTCAAGAAGAATCGGCAAGAACTAGTTTAATTAGATGAGTATAAGAATAACATTAGAGAGGTGAGCTAGAGCTCCAAGAGATGTATTGTCGAGATTGAGGATCCCCTCAATCTTGGCTCCTATATATACTACAAGCTAGGAAGCTTCTCAAATAGCTTCCACAAACTAGAAAGTTTTTTAAGTAGCTTCTATGAATTAGAAAGCTTCTCAAGTAGCTTCCATAAGCTAGGAAGCTTCTCAAGCAGCTTCCACGAGCTTGAAAACTTCTCAAGTAGCTTCTACAAACTACAAAGCTTCTCTAGAACCTTCTAAAATCTTCTACAACTTCTTAGTGTATGTCCTTGATATCACCTCCCCCTTCCCTCCCCCCCCTTTAGCTTTGAGGTCTTCAAGAAGTACTCCTATTACAAGTCAGTATCAATGTAAGAAGTTGAAAATTTATCGCATAATGTCTGTAATATATTCCAATTATTGTTTGCATAGTAAGTAGTTTATTGGTCCTTGTAACCAATGATAGTATCCTACGCCTTTGATTTTTGACCAAGCATGAACTTTCGTGTCTTCATTATAAAAATGCCCTGCAAACACTCCTTCAGGAAGATCACCATAAGTAGGTTCGACCTCAAACACAATCACTAGCGACATATTACTAGGTATCCTCCATCGTCTTTGTGGTACAGGTGGTTCTTCGTCTCGGAGTGGTCTTTGTGTGATACTTGATTAAAAAGACATGACTGATATGGTATCTATTTCTTGATTATCCATATCAGATCAAAAAATATAAGCACTAAACATGGAAGAATGGACTCAAGTTACAGATTTATAGTCTCTAACTATGTCTTTTAGAGGTTCCTTCTCTCCCTTCTTTGTAAGGCCGAGGATAAAAAGACTTCAAGGAGAAGGAACTTCACTGAAAAACTTTCATTGAGAGGGCTTAGGTTTCTGAGGATAGTATCGATGAAACTCATATACCTTTTGCGACGCATTGATAAGATTTTTTGCTGATTTCCATGTGCGCTCATTGATATCATAGCCGCTCTAATGTACTAGGTATTCCAATTTTCTCCACTTACACCATGAATCTAATATCTTTTCCACCTCGTATTCTTTGTGGTTCATAATTTCAATACTAGTTGGAGACATTGCACTTTTCTATGAAAAGACGACTCTCAATAAGGCTCCAACAAAGAAACAAGAAAGACTGGGTGTACCTTCATAGCAACAGGTAACCCCAGACGGTACACCACTAGATTGATTTGTTTCTGGATGATAAATGGTTCCAATCTTTGCTAGTCCAACTTATCACATGACCGCTTGGTTTTGACATTCCGTCGAAGCAGCCATATTTTATCTCTAATTTTGAAAGTAGATGCCTAATTCCAAAATTTATCTGCCAATGCCTTGTAAGCTTTTTGGATGGTTTGCAATTGAAGCTTCAACATAGTTTGAAGCTCTGATAGCTGTTTCACAAATCTTTTAGCTGTCAAGTTGTTATTGGTTGATGGACTCAATAAATCAAGCTTCGGATGATATCCATAGTTAGAAAAGAATGGTGTTTGTTGAATAGATACATGAAGAGTGTTGTTATGTGCAAACTCGGCTAACGATAGATATGCAATCCAATCATCTTGCTGATAGTTGATGCTACATCATAAATACTGCTCCAAAGTTTGATTCATCCATTCCATTTGGCCATCAATTTGAGGATAGAAAGTTGAAGAAAGCTTGATATCCACCTTCAATAACTCAAAGAAAGATCTCCAAAACTTTGATACGAATTAGGTTCTTTGATCTGACACGATATCATCTAGTAAACCATGATATTGATACAAACTATTAAGAAAGAGCCTTGCTGTGTCTTTGCTTGATGATGTTTTCTTGCAAGGGACAAAGTGTGCCATCTTTATAAGCCAATCTACAACAACAAAGATGCTGTCAAATGAATTTGATGGCAGCAAGTCCATAATGAAGTCTATGGAAACTGAAGACCATGGCCGACATGGAATATCAATGGCTGAAGAAGACCATAAGTATGATGTTGAGGATTCTTGGATCTTGAATAAATATCACATGGGAAGACAAAATCCTTGACATCCTTCCACATTTGGAGCCACCAAAAATCTTGAGAAATAAGTTTCAAGGTCTTATTGAATCCAAAAATGTCTCGGAGCTAGAAAGTCATGTCGAGATTGGAGAACTCAGAGTCGTGCAGGTCCTTTTGGAATATTCAACTGCTCTTCAAAGTATAAAAGATCTCTTTCCACCTTGAACTTGTTATTATTGATATGTTACGTGATATCGAGGGCTACAGAATCTCCAATAGTTATAGTACATACCAGGTTGAGGAAGTCAGCATCAATTGACACTATAGCAAAGCAAAGCCAAAATTATTTTGAATTCAATAATGTTGTATATTGTTGATCAAACACTGCTTCTCCAGCCTTTGGCGCTAGATACGATCTCCTTGATAATGCATCAGATAGTCGTTGTTGCTTCCTAGGCCGATAAGCAATAACAAAGTCAAACTTAGATAGCAACATATTCCATCGAGCTTGACGATAATTCAAAACTCGAGCCGACATTAAGTACTCCAAATTCTTATGATCCGTGTATACGGTTACCGGATGTGTAGCTCTTTTGAGAAAGTCACGCCATTCTTGGAAAGAATCTACTATCGCAAGAAGTTCTTTATTATGGATCTCATACTTGATCTCAACAGTAAAAAACTTTCGAGAGTAGAACGCAACCGGATGAAGCTTCTCATCTATGCCTATTTGCAAAAGTATAGCTCTTATAGCAAAATGTGAAGCATTGGTCTCCAAATAGAAGGCCTTTGTAAAGTTTGGATTTACCAAGATTGAAGCCATAGTAAATGCCATCTTAAGATCTTGAAATGTTTTTTTCGCTAGAAGTCCCCATTCGAGCTTGTCTTTACATGTCAATTGAGTGAGTAGAGTAGCAACTTGAGAATAATTCATGATAAAGATCCGATAGAAGTTAGCAAAGCCAAAAAAGAATTATACATCTCTAATCATCTTTAGAACTTCTCATGATACAGTTGCTTCCACCTTCTTAGGGTCCATCTTCAAACCTTCTATAGATGCAATGAATCTCAAAAATTTCATCTCAGTTTAGTTAAACAAGCACTTTTCCAATTTGGCATAAATTCTTCGCTTGTGGAAATTTTCAATGACTAGACAAACGTATTTCTCATGCTCTTCTATGTTCTTGAAAAATATCAGAATATCATCTAGATAGATGACAATAAAATCATCAAGGTGCTCCCAAAAGATGTCATTTATCATAAATTTGAATGACCGCCAAAGCATTGGTAAGATTGAAAGGCATGACATTATATTCAAAATGTCCATATCTTATTCGAAAAGTTGTCTTTCATTCATCTCCTTCCTTGATTTGCACGTGGTTGTAAGCTCTCCTTAGATCAATCTTTGTAAAGATCCTTGTATGCCGAAGTTGCTCTAGAAGACTTGATATCAAGTGTAATGGAAAACGATTCTTCTTTGTCACCTTATTGAGACCTCGATAATCCATGCATATCCGTAGCGAGGCATCTTTCTTCTTCACAAATAAGATTGGTGCCCTAGCTGGCAACTTCGAATGACGAATGAAGTTCTTGGATAGATTTTCTTTAATGTACTTTCGCAACTCCCTTAACTCTGTCTGCAAAAAATTGTAGATTGGGCCAAAAGGTGGTTGTGTTCTTTCCTGTAAGTCTATGGCACAATCGTATGGTCAATGCTCTGGTAGCATGTCGATATTTTTCTTTTAAAACACATCTTCAACATTCTTATATTGCTCTGGTATACTTATTGTCAAAATCTTCTCTTCGCTAATTTGAGTCGCATAAATGACAAACAGTGTGCCTTCCTTGGATGATGTTATAAATGATCTTGCTCTAATAAATAAAGATTTTTTTATTCGAGATCTTCTAACAAGCTTATTCTCAAAATATTCTATAGAAAATGTCATCTTTGATAACCATCAATCTATGGATGGATTATGCATGTCTAATCAAGAAAGACCAAGAATAACAGGATTTGACATGGTTCTAATAATATTAAAAATAATATAACTACTATGGTCTTTAAACATCACCTCTATAGGTTCTGATTCATGGGTGACACTATCAGACAATAAAAGTCGTCCATCTATTACTTCTACTTGAACGGATTTAAGTTTTTGTACTAGAAGAATCTTGTGATGCTTAAAAAATTCTTTTTCTAAAAAATAAGCAGATACTCTTGAATCTAATAATACTAAGGTTTTAATTTTTGATGGCCAAAAGATAGAGGAATGATAAAGTAATGGACAGGCTAAGCGAAAAGAGAGGAACTTGATTGTTGTTGTAGTATTGAATTGTCCAACCGCCTGATCCCTATTATGGTTGGGCATCCTTGTTTTTTGGAACAAACATGCCTCTGGTCTTGACAATACGTCGATTTTGCTTCTTGAGGTAGTTTCTAGCTCTACGACCTTCTTCACCACATTACAAGCATAGTCCTTCTTCTATACGCCACTTTTTTTCTTCTAGAGTTAGGAATTTGATACGTATAGCATCAATTTGCATGTCTTCTACTTCTAAATATGAATTCAAGTTGCTGGTTGACATAATCGGAGCGTGATGAGTCATATGTTGTTTTAAGCATTGATCTTGGCGATGTTGGAATAGGTAGTTATTGCACTTTACAACTTAGCCAATGGCTTTGTTGAATGTTCATGGATCGGGAAGAGATAATAACAAATCCTTCATGTCGTCCCTCAAGCCCCAATAAAATTGACTCGTCAATGCTTCCTCATCCCAATTGATGTCTGACACTAATTGTCTAAAATCTGATGCATAGACAAACATGGTGTTGTATTGCAACACGACTATATGGTGAAAATATAAATGGAAAAGATTTATTAATATTTAGTCATCTTGGATGTTAAAAATAGTGGCCAATTCTAGTGCCAATATTCAAAGGCTAGTTAATATCACCCCATTTTAAGTTGTACCATCGAACGTGATACCAGCATATACTCCACCGACATCATCAAACCAAGTACCTTCTATACCAATAAGACAACCAGGATCATTTTTTAACCCTATATGGAATAAGCCTAGTAGGTATATATCGATGGAGATACCCAATATGCCTGATGGGGGTGCAAGAAGACTACTTTATAATTTCTGTTACAGACAGATTGATGATTATGCTAGTGAATGTCCCAATCCTAGAGCTAGTGACAAATATGCACCAATGTGTGGGAATAGTAAGCAGTCGAGGCATACTTATTAGCAATGTAATGCTCCATTCAATTTCAATAATCAGGATCAGCAGATCCAAAGCTAGGAAAAAATTGAGGGAATAAATCAAGGTCCTCAAGATTCTCTGATAAATTGAGTAGAATGAGTCCGAGCCGTTCTTATCAGGAGTTGGCAAAAAGAGAAAGGACCAATTCAATATTCGGGTCAGTCTGATGTAAAGGGCCAATTTGACCCAATTACGGGGACATCCAATCCATGTCTTGATATGGGCCTCTTATCCAGTTTGAGTCCTAGCTCGGTTGAGCAATCCAATGAAGTCCCGATTACAGAGGCTTCGGTTCTATTTCAAGTTGTTCTATTTTCTATGCCATTTTGGGAAAACGTCTTTTCCGTGGAAAGATCCTCTTAGAGGCAGAAATTCTATAGAGGCGAGTCTGTTGTTCTAATTCGGAGTCCAGGGCGGAAGCATAGGAGACGTCATGGAGTTAAAAGAAAGGGGAGAAAAAAAAAGAGGGCATTCGGAGATCGAGATTTTGGAGTCAGAGAGTTACCTTCAAGTTCCTTTGGAAGGGATAGAATTGGGTTTCGTAGGATTTGAGAGGACTTTTGCAATCGTTGCTAAAACTCAGTGTTTGTATTGGTGATTTGGATTATTTTTTTGCAATAAAGTTAAGGCTGGTATTCTTGACTGTTTTGTGAAATTAGAGAAACTTCTGTGGTTGAAATTTAGAGGTGTCTAAAGGGTTGAGTATGTAGAGTGCATGCAAAAGTTT
Source organism: Physcomitrium patens (assembly GCF_059467195.1). NCBI lineage: Eukaryota > Viridiplantae > Streptophyta > Bryopsida > Funariales > Funariaceae > Physcomitrium > Physcomitrium patens. The sequence goes on from NC_143426.1 coordinate 8,659,007, forward strand.
GTGTTAATCTAACGGAACAGATAGAGGATATTTGACCATTAGTGTAAAGAGGTATCGGAAGTTAGCAAATTGAGATTGTTTGGGGTATTTATAATATCTAGACATCTATCAGCTGGAATAAGGTGACTTTTGGTGTGGTAAGTCGAGGACTTTTAGGCGGCAGTCAAGATACATTAGTGTGGATTTACGGCATTTTCTTGCAATCTGTAAGTTAGATTGGATTGAAACTTCTTAAGCATTTAGAAGGCTTGCAAAGACATTAATGGTAGAAGTTTACAACAATTGGACGGTCAAATTGAGAATTACAGCTTGTCAAAGTTTGCTATCTAGGGTTAGGATTAAAAAAATAAAATAAAATAATAAAATAAAAAATAAAACTAACAAATTAGAAAAGACTTTGTACTTATAATATCTTGAAGTTATTAAAAATAGTGTTTCTAAGAACTTTGTATTGGGATTAAATTTTTACATTGAAATCTGAAATAGTTTGTATTTAGATGGTTGAAATCCACTAGCCTACTTGGATACTTATAAAACATCATAATATCTTACATAGCCAGACACCTGGTGCATTCTCAAGCAAGATAGTATGTAATACGACATAAGTGATGAACTTGACATGAAACAGTTGAGGTGGGAGGTATTGGGATTCGTTTATTTTTATTTTTATTTTATGGAGAACGAGAATAAAAATTTTGAAGGAGCTTCAAGTGGAGCTTCTTCTAAAGGACAAGGTATGTACATGGATCCATCCCTTGCTAGTATGTTTGAAGCCTTATTATTATCTTTGCAGCAAGAGCAAAGCAATGATCGCAAAGAAGCTTTAGTAACCAAAGCTTTGCAAGCAGTGGTCAATAAAATTGACCAGTTTGATGGAAGGGATATTTTAAAGCATTTAAGATGTTATGTTTGGGAAATAGAATTAAATCAGATTTCTGAGAAGAAGATGGTTGAATTATTTGAACTAGCTATAATAGTAGAAATAAGAGAACATATTACCCCAATTATGGAGTATTATAGAAATTCATGGGAGATTTTTTTACATGCATTAAAAGACGAATATTTCTTGGAGGACACTGATTATGTTACTAAGAAATTATTTCTATGATAGATTGAGGAGCCTAATAAGAATTTACTAGCAACAGAGCTACTAAGGGAATTTGAGAGGCAGTATTCTCAATTATCGAAGGTAGAAAAATTGACATTAAAGTCAAACAAGGTTGAATTATTTCTTCAAGCTGTTGATAGAGAATTACAAGGAAAATTGGAGTTGATTCTTGAAGACAAAAAAGAAGATGAAAGATTGACAACAAAGTGGAAAAATATTGAAAATACGGTGGATTTTCTTGTAAAAAGAGAAAGGAGGAAGGATAGGAGTAATATTCCAAAAGCAGTACAAGCACCTAAAATTCCAGTACATACAACACGACCAACAATGCCTACTATTCAACCTTCAACATCTTTAATAAAGAAAAGAGAGATGGAGATTGAAGAAATTATATGTAGAATGCAAGATCTTCAAATCAAATTAACAAGACTTGAAAAAAAATACTTCTATAAATAATTTGAAGAATGTTTCAAAACAAGGGTATGTACAAAGATGTATCTGGTGTGATGACGTTTCACATAGTAGGAAGGATTGCAGTGAATTTAATAATATGATACAGTAAGGAGTTATTTATTGGAAAGATGGAAAGATTGCATTAAAAGATACAGAGGATCTCCTTCAAATCAATTCTGACAAAGGAGGTATGAGAGCATTAATTCAAGATCATTTAATAGAACATCGAATAGCAACACAAGAGAGTGTAAGTTATGGTGCTAGAGTAGATGATGACTTTGGTGGAAGTATAGAAACTAGTGAATTTTTGGCTTCTATCATTTCCACGATTCAAAAAAGAAAAATACCTCGTGAAGCATTATTGAGGACTACAATATGTCAAGGACAAGAACTCGATAAAAGCTAAAGAGTAAGTGAGACTTTTCTCAAAAAGAAATAGGACAAAATAGAAATATGTATATTAAGAAAGAAACTGGAATGGCTATTGCCAAAATACAAGAAAACTAGAGACCCTTGAAACTAGACTAGAAGCAAGAAAGGAGTTGACAAGAGTGAAGAAGCCTTCACTCTTGTCTCTATATATACTATCTAACTAGGGGCTACGTGGTGACGTTCTATAGGACCTCCAATATGTGTTGACTTTGTAGGACACATGCCTTGACTTACAAGGCAAGTTTTTCTACGTGTGGGCCACATAGTTAGCTTGATCTTCAAGCTAACAACATGTGTGGCACATGGCCAACTTGTTGACCACGTTTCTAATCCAAAAAGTCAATTAAAGACACCTATGAAGTCAAAGCAGCGTCTAGGAAGTTTCTAGGAAGCTTCTATATTAAATATTATACAATTAACTTACTTTTATCTACTTTTACTTACTTCTACCTATTTCTATATGTAATTATTAGCTTACATGATTATGGCCGTGACATTACCCCCCCTTCTAGGGACGAGTTCCACGAGGAGCGGTCATCATATGTTGAAGAAATCTATGATGCGACGAATTATATTCGCCACATACTCTGATCTCTGTTCTCTTCGAAGATGATTGATAGGGCCTCTCAACCATCGGTAGTGTCCCATACCAGGGCGGGAAGACCACCCAGTTATTTGATCATTATTGAGGCCTTCATAACTTCCTTCGAATAGAATATTCGGAACACCATCAGGAGTTGTTCCTACCTCTAGCAAAATCACCAAACATCGGGAGTCCCTTCCCAAATCGTGATACCAAACGCGTTGTATCTCACCATCTGTTCGACGAAGAACATGTCGTTCTTGAAGATCTTCATCTCGATTGCGTCGTCTTGAAGGTTGTGACAATCGTAATGTCTCGTCCGGCAGGTCAGCAAACGAAGGTTCTTGAGTTGAATCCGCTGGTTGTTGGCTCTCCATCTAATTAGCGTCACAAATGTAAAGAAGTTATAAAAAAGGATAGAAAATTGAATGTTATCTTGCCTCAATCTTGTCTCTTTTATAAGAGAGATTTTCATCTTGGTTTTGATGGATGTCGTTGATGAAAAACTTTGACTTTAGCTGATGCATTTGCTAGATTCCTGGATGGCTCCCATGTGCGTTCACTAATATCATATCCGCGCCAATGAACAAGATATTCCAGCTTATTTCGGCGCCGCCTTGAGTCTAATATCTCTTCCACCTCAAATTCTTCATTATTATCTACTTCTATAGGAGGCGGTGGCATTTGTCTTCTTCCTTGTATATCCATTGTCTTATATGGTTCAAGAAGAGATACGTGGAATACAGGATGGATCTTCATTGACTCTGGTAGATGTAACCGATATGCAACTGGGTTGATCTGTTCAGAAACAGAAAAGGGGCCAAGCCTACGATAGTCCAACTTGTCACAAGGTCGAGTAGTCTTGATATTGCGACGAAGTAGCCATACCTTATCACCCACGTTGATTTGTGGTTGCTCCTTACGATATAGATCTGCGTTTATCTTTTGTCGTTCTTGAGCTTCCTTCAATTGTGTCTTCATTATTGCATGTAACTCTGACAACCGATTTGCCATATCTTCTGCTGCAGGATTATCAACTTTTGAAAAATCAAAAGTATCAAGTCGTGGATGATAGCCATAATTGGCAAAGAAAGGTGTTTGTTGCGTGGAAGAATGTACCGTATTATTATAAGCAAACTCTGCCAATGGCAAAAGGGTTGTCCAATCATCTTGTTGGTAGTTGATAGTACACCTTAAATATTGCTCCAAGACTTGGTTTACGCGCTCTGTTTGTCCATCAGTTTGAGGATGGAAAGCCAAAGATAGCTTTATGTCCACTTTTAAAATCTTGAAAAGGGTCCTCCAAAATCTTGACACAAATTGAGTTCTCCTATCCGATATGATATCTTTAGGTAATCCATGATAGCGATAGATATTATCAATGAAAAGCTTAGCTGTTTCTTCACCTGTGATAGATTTTGTACATGGCACAAAATGTGCCATCTTGGTGAAACGATCTACTATCACAAATATAGAATCATAAGATCTTGAGCTTGGAAGATCTGTGATGAAATCCATAGAAACAGAAGACCATGGTTGTTCTGGTATAGGTAATGGCTGAAGAAGTCCGTAAGGTCGATGACGAGGAATTTTTGATCTTGAACAAATATCACATGATTGTACAAAGTCTTTGACTGACTTCCACATTTGTGGCCACCAAAAATCTCTTGATATGAGTTCCAAAGTCTTATTATATCCAAAGTGCCCTGCTGCTGGAAAGTCATGACGTACTTGAAGAACACGTAAACGTGCTTCTCCTTCTGGAACATATAGGCGTCCTTCAAAATATAATAGATTATTCTTGAACTCAAACTTACAAGGATCATGAGACTTGGAAGAATTATTCTCGATATCATAAACAAGAGGGTCTGAGGACATACTGGACTGGATTTGCTTGAGAAAAGTTGAATCAACAGTCAATGTTGATTTCATTGCTCGGAGATGAAATTGCTCCGGTTTCAAGAGGACCGTTCTTTGTTGCTCAAAAGCTGCATCTCCTTCTTTTGGTGCAAAATAAGAACGTCTAGATAGGGCATCGGATAAACCTTGTTGTTTTCCTGGCCGATAAGTGATAATGAACTCGAATCTTGACAAAGACATACTCCAACGAGCTTGACGACGATTCAACACGCGTGCTGACATGAAATACTCGAGGTTCTTGTGATCTGTATATACAGTGACTGGACTAGAAGCGCCTTCTAGATAATGATGCCATTCTTGAAAGGAATCCACGATTGCAAGAAGTTCTTTATCGTGGATCTCATAATTGATCTCGGCTGCTGAGAATTTTCTTGAATGAAAAGCTATAGGATGAAGTTTGTCATCTGTTCCCATTTGTGATAAAACTGCACCCAAGGCAAAATCTGATGCATCCGTTTCCATAAAAAATACCTTGGAAAAGTCAACACGATATAAGACTGGTGCAGAGACAAACGATGTCTTCAAGGCTTCAAATGCTGCTTCCGCTTCTTGATTCCATTGAAATTTATCTTTACTAGTCAAGCGTGTAAGTGGAGCTGCAACTCGTGAGAAATCTTTGATGAAGATCCGATAGTAATTGGCAAATCCCAAGAAACATTGGACATCTCTTACCGTCCTTGGAATCTTCCAATCCACGATTGTTTGGACTTTCTTAGAATCCATCATGAGGCCATCATTTGAAATGATGTATCCTAAAAAGTCAACTTGAGTAGTGTGAAATACACACTTTTCCATCTTGGCGTACAATCCTGCGTCTCTAAGTTTTTGTAATACTTGACGAACATGTATTTCATGTTCTTCGACGTTCTTGGAATAGATCAGGATATCGTCTAGATAGCAGATGACAAAATTATCTAAGAATTCATGAAATACATCATTCATGAGATGTTGAAAAGCAACTGGTGCATTCGTGAGTCCAAAGGGCATGACATTATATTCGAAATGTCCATACCTGGTTCGAAACGCAGTCTTCCATTCATCTCCTTCTTTGATCCGTACTAGATTATATGCTCCTCTTAGATCTATTTTTGTATAGATCTTAGCTTGATTCAACTGGTGAAGGAGTCCTGATATCAAAGGTAATGGATACCTGTTCTTGATTGTGATCTTGTTGAGTCCTCGATAATCAACACACATTCGTAAAGATCCATCTTTTTTCTTTACGAATAGAATTGGAGCTCCTGCTGGAGATTTTGAATGGCGTATGAAATTCTTCGCTAAATTCTCGTCAATATATGTCTTGAGTTCAGCCATCTCGTCTTGCGATAAACTGTAAATTGGTCCAAATGGTGGCTGAGTTCCTTCCTTGAGGTCGATTGAACAATCATATGGACGATGCTCAGGAAGAATATCTGTATTCTTTTTCTCAAAAACATCTTGATACTCCTGATATTGACTTGGAATGCCACTTGAAGTCTTTACGTTTTCAGAAATAGGTGCAGCATAAATAGCAAAAGTTGATCCTTCTTTTGCTGCATGTATAAATGCTTTTGCACCTATCAGTACGGGTTTTACTGTACTAGACTTATAATTTTTTACTTGGTTCGTAGAACTATTAATAACACTTTTGGAAAAGTCAAGTTTACGCGAATTCCAATCTATTTGAGGGTTATATTTTTCTAGCCAGGATAAACCTAAAATAACTGGATTGGACGGGGATTTAATTATGTTAAAAGCTATGTAGCTATCATGACCGTCTATTGTTACTTTTATAGGATGAGTTTCATGAGTGACATCTCCAGAAGACAAGGGACGACCATCTATGACTTCTACATGTACTGGTTTAGGTTTCTGTACAAAGGATATTTTACGACTTTTAACAAATTGTTCATCTAAAAAACATGCTGAGGCTCCCGAATCTAATAAAGCAGAGGCTTTGTAATTCTTAGGTCCTAAATATAAGTCTATTATAAAACAAGGAGAGGGTTCTGAGGAGAGGATAGGACCTTCATTAGGAGTTGTACAAGGTTCCAGTTGCACGGTCCCTATTGTAGCTGGACGAATCCATTTTTCGACATGTTGTCTTCTTTGACCGTCGTACCCCTCATTTTATAGTTGCGTCGTTTCTTTGGACAATGTTGAGCAGTGTGCTTAGGTTCTCCGCAATATAAACATAATCCTTCTTGACGACGACAAATCTTTTCTTGCTCAGTTAGAGGTTTAAAACGTACCGCGTCAATTTGCATGTCTTCTACTTCCGAATGTACGTTTGGCAAAGATGTTGATGTTGCCATTGAGTAATAACGTTGAGGTTCCCGTGAATGATTCTCAGATCGAAATTCAAAAAGTCGATTATCACATTTTACCGCAAAATCGATTGCTTGACTCAAAGTTTGAGGATCAGGTAAGTTGAGCATCAATTTCTTTACTTCGTATTGCAATCCATAAAGAAATTGACTGATGAGTGCAGCATCATCCCACTTGATGTCAATTGCAAGTTGTTGAAATTGTGAAGCATATACTGTTACTGAGCGATTTCCTTGTCGCAGAATTCGGATCTTATTTGTTGCAACACGAGTTGCATCGTGTTCACCATACATAGATCGAAACTCCGCCAAAAAAGCTTCCAAATTGTCCAATATTGGATTTCGTTGTTCAAGAAAAGACGAAAACCACGATAATGCAGAACCAGAAAGTAGAGTGCCAATAAACCTGACTTGTGATCCTGGAGTTGGATAGCTTTGCGGTTGAAGTTCAATTGCCAATTGTACTTGATTGATGAACCCTCGAAACTTTGATCTAGTACCATCAAATTTCTCAGGTAAGGCAATTCTTGGTTCTCTAGTGCTTATAGGGTGTTGTATAATTGGAGAAGGAACGTGATTTGTTGTAGATGTTGAAGCAGCTCCGATCATCTCTATATCTCCACTTTCTGCTATTCTTGTTCTTTCCTGTGTTAGTGAATTGAGTTGATGCATCGCAAGCATTAACTCCCTCATTTGCTCTTGTATTTGTGCCATTGCACTCTTCATTTCAACAAGCTCTACCATAATGACACTAAGAAGAAAAATTTGTTTGATATTGCTCAAGACAAAAGAAAAGAAAGACTTGATAACAAAGAAGATACTAAGAACAATATCAGTTTAGAAGTGGGTAATCCGCAAACTTCTAATACGCTTATGTCTTGTCAAGAGAAAGGGGTAATCCACTCTTACTCAAGAAAAAACAAAGCTCTGATATTGTAAGTGTACTCTTGTCAATCTGTCAAGGACAAGAACTCGATGAAAGCTAAAGAGTAAGTGAGACTTTTCTCAAAAAGAAATAGGACAAAATAGAAATATGTATATTAAGAAAGAAATTGGAATGGCTATTGCCAAAATACAAGAAAACTAGAGACCCTTGAAACTAGACTAGAAGCAAGAAAGGAGTTGACAAGAGTGAAGAAGCCTTCACTCTTGTCTCTATATATACTATCTAACTAGGGGCTACGTGGCGACATTCTATAGGACCTCCAATATGTGTTGACTTTGTAGGACACATGCCTTGACTTACAAGGCAAGTTTTTCTACGTGTGGGCCACATAGTTAGCTTGATCTTCAAGCTAACAACATGTGTGGCACATGGCCAACTTGTTGACCACGTTTCTAATCCAAAAATTCAATTAAAGACACCTATGAAGTCAAAGCAGCGTCTAGGAAGTTTCTAGGAAGCTTCTATATTAAATATTATACAATTAACTTACTTTTATCTACTTTTACTTACTTCTACCTATTTCTATATGTAATTATTAGCTTACATGATTATGGCCGTGACACAATATGAGGTGCAATAGGTTGAGAAGATCTTGTTGAGTCTCTTTCAGTTTGTGCATAAATTGCTAAGAGCCAACATGAAGCTTTGATGGAAGAAAAGAGACAAGAAAATTTTGATGATACAAGAGAAGAAAATTCTTCTAAGAGGCAAACTCGAGGAGACAAGGCTTGTGAGGCGGCTTCACAAGAATTGCCTATAAAGGATGTTTCAACATCATTGGAAGAAAAAACAAAGAAGACAAAAGATAAGGATAAATCAATTGCTTATAAGCTACTTTCTGATATCAAAGCAACAATAAATTTAAAAGAGATGTTGAAAGAACGTATATTAAATGTTAAGATGGAATTCACATTGAAAGAAATTTTGGAAATTGCAAAGAAGGAGTTTTATGATGTTATCATTGATAGCATTAAGCAAAAGAGGCAATTAATGGATGAAGTTGGAATGAGTCATGCTATTGATATGGGATTATATAAAGATGAAGAAGAGGTTGATAATGGTTATAAGCAATCAATAAATGAAAAAAATGGATATAATCAACAAGTATGTTTTGAAGATTATAGTAATAAAGAAATGGAAGCTTCAAGCTATTATACTCGAAAACATTGGACAAGGGCATCTACTAAAGTATTGATTAAAATAGGAGATATAGAAGAACCAATTGTTGTTTTAGTTGACCATGGTTCTGAAATAAATCTTATGTCTAAAGATCTTTATAAGAAGCCAAAATGACCAATTGATATAGAACATGGATGGTTAATACGAATAGCTAATAATACATGAAGCAAATTATATAGAGCTTGTTTAGATGTCAAAATTTGGATTGGAGATGTTGCAACAGAACAACATTTTTTTGTTCAAGATACAACATCTTATCCATTGATTTTATGACAACCTTATATTTTGACAACACGGATGGAAACAAAAGTACTAAACGATGGTTCTGCTTATGCAAGGATACGTAGTGAAGATAGAAGGAAAGTTGTACAATTTCTAACAGTACCTCCTAATCATGTACGGAATCGAGATTGATTGAGAAAGAAACCATTGCCAAGGGTTGTTGAAGGATTTAAGGATTTTGGAGAATTACCACTATAAAGTAGGATTATGGAGGTACAAAAGAGGAGGTATTGTTACAAGATGAAGGTGCCTTTGATGCAAGTTTTATTAGTATTTTTGAGAATAAAAATATTATGTTTAAGAAAGTCGATGATTTTAAAAGAAAAGTAAGAAAAAGATTATATAGTATTGAAAGGGAATTACGCAAGTTAGAGACATTAGAAGATGATGAAAAGATTTTAGGTGTTTATGAAGAAAATGGATTGGAAGATTCTTTAGAATTAATTTCATCTATTGAATTAGGAAATAATGATAAGATTGTAGAAATTCATTCGAGGGAAGTTTATTCTATACTTGAATCTTTTCAAGCACCAAAAGTTATTGTAGAGACAAAATATAAAATAATAGATAAAAAAATAAAACTTGTTGCTAAACCTTTACCAAAAGATTCTAAGGAACAAATGGAAGAAGCATCAAAAGAAGAGAGTTTAAGAGATCCAAAATAGATTGGACATCAGTTTACAAAAGAGACTTTTGAAGAATTGAAGATTGGATGTGATGGTTCTTTATTTCCAGTAGAAATTAAATATTTTAAAAAGATACTTGTAAAACGAGGTAAATCATTTACCTTTATGTCTCGTGAAATAGGATGTATAGATTCTAATGTTGTTGCTCATATGTTTATCTTTACAGTACCTCATGTGCCTTGGAACTTAACGCCAATTCCCCTGCCGAGGGCACATTTACCTAAATTGATGGAATTATTCAAAGAAAAGATGCAAATGAAAATTTTGGAGCCTTCTTTTGCTCCATATTCTAGTTGTTGGTTTACTGTGCCTAAGAAAAATGGATCGTTATGTTTTATTCAAGATATATAGCCAATGAATGCAGTAATTATAAAAAATACAGATATAGGACCTTTAGTAGATGAGTTTGTAGAAGCGTTTGCGGGAAGGGTAATTTATTCAAGAGGTGATTTATATTCAGGTTATGATCAATTTCAACTTGCGCATGGGAGTAGAGATCTAACAACAATGACAACACCGCTTGGATTGCTTAAAATGTATACTCTCCCACAAGGTGCTACTAACTCAGTTGTACATATGATGAATGGGATGAACAAGGTATTAAGAGACTTCATTCCTAAAAAAACTATACCTTTTTAAGTGTCAAGGACAAGAACTCGATGAAAAAATAATTCAAACAAGTGAGCCTTCATTCAAAGAGAGGTAAAATATATATATATATAAACAAGTGTATATATTGAAAGAGAAACTGGAATGGCTATTGCCAAAAGTTAAGAAAACTAGAGATCCTTGAAACTAGACTAGAAGCAAGAAAAGAGTTGACAAGAGTGAAGAAGCCTTCACTCTTGTATTTATATATACTATCTAACTAGGGGCTACGTGGCGACATTCTATAGGACCTCCAATATGTGTTGACTTTGTAGGACATATGCCTTGACTTACAAGGTAAGTTCTTCTACGTATAGGCCATATAGTTAGCTTGATCTTCAAGCTAACAACATGTGTGGCACATGGCCAACTTGTTGACCACGTTTCTAATCCAAAAAGTCAATTAAAGACACCTATGAAGTCAAAGCAGCGTCTTTGAAGCTTCTAAGAAGCTTCCATATTAAATACTATAGAATTAACTTAATTTTACATACTTTTACTTACTTCTACCTATTTGTATATGTAATTACTAGCTTACATGATTAAGTCTGTGACATTATCCCTCCTTCTAGGGACGAGTTCCACGAGGAGCGGTCATCATGTGTTGAGGAAATCTATGATGCGACGAATTGTATTCGCCACATACTCTGATCTTTGTTCTCTTCGAAGATGATTGATAGGGCCTCTCAACCATTGGTAGTATCTCAGACCAGGGCAGGAAGACCATCTAGTTATTTAATCATTGTTGAGGCCTTCATAACTTCCTTCCAATAGAATATTTGGAACACCATCAGGAGTTGTTTCTACCTCTAGCACAATCACCAAACATCGGGAGTCCCTTTCCAAATCGTGATATCAAACGCATTGTATCTCGCCATCTATTCGAGGAAGAACATGTTGTTCTTGAAGAACTTCATCTCGATTGCGTCGTCTTGAAGGTTGTGACAATAGTAATGTCTCATCTGGCAGGTCAACAAATGAAGGCTCTTGAGTCGAATCCACTGGTTGTTGGTTCTCCATCTCCTGAGCATCACTACTATAAAGAAGCTACGAACAAGAATTGAAAGTAGAATGTTATTTTGCCTAGATGTTGTTTCTTTTATAAAGAAGGTTTTTATCTTGATTTTTTTATGGATGTCATCGATGAAAAGCCTCCACCGCCTTTGCTGCATTTGCAAGATTCTTTATTGGCTCCCATGTGCATTCACTAATACCATATCCGTGCCAATGGATAAGATATTCTAATTTATTTTGGCGCCGCCTTGAATCTAAGACTTCTTCTACTTCAAACTCTTCATTATTGTCCACTTCTATAGGAGGAGGTGGAGCTTGTTGTCTTCTTGGTATGTCCACTGTCTTGTATGGTTCAAGAAGAGACATGTGGAATAGTGGATGGATTTTTATTGACTCCGATAGATGTAAACGATATGCAACTGGATTGATTTGTGCACAAATAGAAAATGGTCCCAGCCTTTGATAGTCCAATTTATCACAAGGACGAGTAGTCTTGATATTGTGACGAAGTAGCCATACCTTATCACCCAAGACGAATGATGGTTGTTCCTTTCCATAGACATCCGCATTGACCTTTTGTTGTTCTTGAGCCTCTTTGAACTGCACCTTTATCGTTGCATGTAGCTCTGATAAATGAATTGCTAAATCTTTCGCAACAAGATTATCAACTTTTGAAAAGTTAAAAGTATCAAGTCATGGATAATAACTATAATTAGCAAAGAAAGGTGTTTTTTTGTAGAAGAATGTACCGTGTTATTGTAAGCAAACTCTGCCAATGACAAAAGAATTGTCCAATCATCTTGTTGGTAATTAATGGTACATCTTAAATATTGCTCCAAAACTTGATTAACACGCTCTGTTTGTCTATCAGTTTGAGGATGGAATGCCAAAGATAGTTTTATATCCACTTTAAGAATCTTGAAAAGAGTCCGCCAAAATCTTGATACAAATTGAGTTCCCCTATCTCATATAATATCCTTAGGTAATCCATGATAGCGATAAATATTGTCAAGAAAGAGCTTAGCTATTTCTTTACATGTAATAGATTTTGTACATGGTACAAAATGTGCCATCTTGGTAAAATGATCTACTATCATGAATATAGAGTCATAAGAACCTCAAATTAGGAGATCCGTGATGAAGTCCATAGAAACAGAAGACCATGGTTGTTTTGGAATGGGTAATGGCTGAAGAAGTCCAAAAGGTCGATGACGAGGAATTTTTGATCTTGAGCAAACATCACATGATTGTATAAAATCTTTAACTACCTTTCACAAAAGAAGCCACAAAAAATCCCTAGATATCAGCTCCAAAGTCTTATTATATCAAAATAGTCCTGCTACTAGGAAGTCGTGACGAGCTTGAAGAATACGTAAACGGGCTTCTCTTTTTGGTACATATAGGCATCCTTCGAAATAGAGTAGGTTGTTCTTGAATTCAAATTTAGATGGATCATGAGATTTAGAAGAATTATTCTTGATATCATGAACAAGAGAATCTAAAGACATACTTAACTAGACTTGCTTAAAAAAAGTTAAATCAACAGTCAATGTTGATTTTATTGCTCAAAGATGAAATTACTGTGGCTTCAAGAAAATCGTTCTTTGTTGCTCAAAAGCTGCATCTCCTTCTTTTGGTGCAAGATAAGAACGTCTAGACAAAGCATCAAACAAACCTTATTTTTTTCCTAGCCGATAAGTGATGATGAACTCGAATCTTGATAAAGACATGCTCCAACAAGCTTGGCGACGATTTAATATGCATGCTGACATAAAATATTTCAAGTTCTTGTGATCTGTATACACGATGATTGGATTGAAAGTGCCTTCTAGATAATGACACCATTCTTAAAAAGAATCCACAATTGCAAGAAGTTCTTTGTCGTGGATCTCATAATTGATTTCTGCTGTTGAGAATTTTCTTGAATGAAAGGCTACTGGATGAAGTTTGTCATCTGTTCCTATTTGTGATAAAATCACACCGAGAGCAAAGTTTGATGCACCTGTTTCTATAAAGAATGCTTTGGAAAAATCAACACGATACAAGTTTGGTGCAAAAATAAATGTTGTCTTCAAAGATTCAAAAACAACTTTCGCTTCTTGATTCCATTGGAGTTTGCCTTTACAAGTCAAACGTGTAAGTGGAGCTGCAACTCGAGAGAAGTCTTTCATGAAGATCCGATAGTAGTTGGCAAATCTCAAAAAATATTGGACATCTCTTACTGTTTTTGGGATCTTCCAGTCTATAATAGTTTGAACTTTCTTAGGATCCATCATAAGTCCATCATTTGAAATGATATAACCTAAGAAATTGACTTGAGTAGTATGGAACACACACTTTTCTATCTTGGCATAGAGTCTTACATCTCTTAATTTTTGTAACACATGACGAACATGAAGTTCATGTTCTTCTGGATTCTTAGAATAGATCAAGATGTCGTCTAGATAACAGACCACAAAATCATCCAAAAATTCTTGAAAAACATCATTCATTAGATGTTGAAAAGCTGGTGGTGCATCTGTAAGTCCAAAAGGCATGACGTTGTATTCAAAATGTCCAGACCTAGTTCAAAACACAGTCTTCCATTCATCTCCTTCTTTGATGCGTACTAGATTGTATGCTCCTCAAAGATCTATTTTTGTATAGATCTTAGCTTGATTCAACTGATCAAGAAGTCCAGATATTAAAGATAGTAGATACCTGTTCTTGATGGTAATCTTGTTGAGTCCTCGATAATCAACACTCATCCGTAATGATCCATCTTTTTTCTTCACAAATAGAATTGGAGCTCCTATCGGAGATTTAGAATGGCATATGAAATTCTTGGCTAGATTTTCTTCAATATACTCCTTGAGTTCAGCCAATTCATTTTGTGATAAACTGTAGATTGGTCCGAATGGCGGTTGTGCTCCTTCTTGAAGGTCAATTGAGCAATCATAGGGATGATGTTCTGCGAGTGTATCCGCATTCTTTTTTTCAAATATATCTTGAAATTCTTGATATTGGCTTGGAATGCCACTTGAAGTCTTTTCACTAGTAGAAATGGGTGTAGCATAAATAATATATGGTGATTCTTTCATAGCAGCATATAAGAAAGCTTTTGCACCTATAAATATGGGTTTAATTAAATTGGACTTATGACCTCTACTTGATTAACTACACTGTTAGTTATACTTTTAGAGAAAGTAAGAGTTCGGAAAATCCAATTTATTTGAAGGTTGTATTTTTCTCACCACGATAAACCTAAAATGACTGGATTAGAAGGATATCTAATGATATTAAATACCACAAAACTATTATGACCATTGATTATTACTTCTATAGGAAGGATTTCCTGAGTAATATTTCCAGAAGACAATAAACGACCATCGATGACTTCTATATGAACAGGTTTAGTTTTCTTTACTAAAGATATACTAAAAATATGCTATGTCTTTTAGTAACAAATACGTTGAGGCTTCTGAATCTAACAAGGCAGAGACTTTGTAATATTTAGGTCCTAAAATAACATTTAATGTAAAACAAGGAGAGGGCTCTGAGGAGTGAATAGGACCTTTACTAGATGTTGTGTAAGGTTCCAGCCGCACGGTCCCTATTGTAGCTGGACAAACTCGTTTTCTGACATATTATCTTCTTTCACAGCCATACTCCTCATTTTGTGATTGAATCATTTCTTTGGATAATATTGAGCAGTGTGCTTTGATTCTCCACAATATAAACATAATCCTTCTTGACGATGACGAGTCTTTTCTTGCTCAGTAAGAGGTTTGAAACGTACTGCATCAATTTGCATATCATCTACTTCCGAATGTATGTGTTGAAGAGGTGTTGGTATTGCCATTGAATTATAGTAACGTTGAGGTCCACTTGTACGGTTCTCAGATCGGAATTCAAAAAGGCGATTGTTGTACTTTACAGCAAAGTCAATTGCTTGACTCAATGTTTGAGGATCAAGTAAGTTGAGCATTAATTTTTTTACTTCATATTGTAATCTATAGAAAAATTGGCTAATAAGTGCAACATCATTCCACTTGATATCAATTACAAGTTGTCAAAATTGTGAAGCATATAACGTTATTCATCAATTGCCTTGTCGTAAAATATGGATCTTATTAGTTGCAACACGAATTGCATCATGTTCTCCATACATGGATCAAAACTCCGCCAAAAAAGCCTCTAGATTATTCAATATTGGATCTCGTGGTTCAAAAAAAGATGAAAACCACGATAGTGCTGAACCTGAAAGAAGCATACTAATGAATCTAACTTGCGATCCTAGAGTTGGATAGCTTTGGGGTTGAAGTTCAATCACAAATTACACTTGATTGATAAATCCTCGAAACTTGGATCTGGTGCCATCAAACTTCTTGGGTAGGGCAATTCTTGATTCTCTAACATTTGAAGGACGTTCCACCATAGGAAAAAAGACATGGCTTAGTACAGATGTTGAAGCAGCTCCAACCATTTCTTTATCTTCACTTCCTGCCAATCTTGTTGCTCCTTGTGGTGGTAAATTGAGTTGATGCATCCCAAATATTAACTCCCTCAATTGCTCTTGCATTTGTGCTATTACACTTTTCATTTCAAGAAGTTCTGCTATGATAACACTTAAAAAAGAGAAGATGTCTAATATCGCTCAAGACAAATAAAAGAGAGGACTTGAGAACAAAGAAAATACTAAAAAAAATATCAATTTAGAAGAAGGTAATCCGCAACTTCTAATATGCTTATATCTTATCAAGAAAAAGGGGTAATCCACTCTTAATCAAGATTAGACAAAGCTCTGATATTATAGGTGTACTCTTGTCAATCTGTCAGGGACAAGAACTTGATGAAAAAATAATTCAAACAAGTGAGCCTTCACTCAAAGAGAGGTAAAAAAAAATATATAAACAAGTATATATATTGAAAGAGAAACTAGAATGGCTATTGCCAAAAGACAAGAAAACTAGAGACCCTTGAAACTAGACTAGAAGCAAGAAAGGAGTTGACAAGAGTGAAGAAGCCTTCACTGTTATCTCTATATATACTATCTAATTGGGGGCTACGTGGTGACATTCTATAGGACCTCCAATATGTGTTGACTTTGTAGGACACATGCCTTGACTTACAAGGCAAGTTCTTCTATGTGTAGGCCATATAGTTAGCTTGATCTTCAAGCTAACAACATGTGTGGCACATGGCCAACTTGTTGACCATGTTTCTAATCCAAAAAATCAATTAAAGATACCTATGAAGTCAAAGCAGCGTCTATGAAGCTTCTAGAAAGCTTCCATATTAAATACTATAGAATTAATTTACTTTTACATACTTTTACTTACTTCTACCTATTTGTATATATAATTACTAGATTACATGATTACGTCCGTAACATTAAGATGATATTCCTATTAAAGGATGTAAAGAAGGAGAAAAAGATGAAACTTTAGATGAGAGGGGGTATTATAAATATGTTATTAATCATATATAAGATTGTGAGAAGATTTTAACTCGACTTGAAGAGGTTCATCTTACACTTTCAAGAGTAAAATCTACATTTGGAGTACAGGAAGTTCTTATTGTTGGACATTTGTGTGGATTTTATAGAAGAATATCAGATCGAATTAAAGTTGATGCAATTGGAAGGATGAAGGATTCATGTGACTCTTTATTAGAAGTATATAGGTTTTTAGGAGCTTGTATATTTTATCGTATATGAATTCTTCATTATGCTCATTTAGCAGATCCATTGTATGATTTATTACATAAGGATTATCAATTTAAATGAAAAAAAGCATACTAAAGTAATGAAGAAACTAAAGATGTTATTAATGATATCTCCAATTTTAAGAAAAATTGATTATGATTATAATAGACAAGTAATTCTTACCGTGGATACCAGTCCTATTGCTATTGGATGGGCTGTGGCTCAAGATGATTTAAGTGGAAATAAATTTGCAGTTGGATATGGAGCTAAAGTTTTAAGTACTCATCAACGTGCATATTCGCAAGTCAAAAGAGAACTTTAGAGAGTTGTTTTGGCTATGAAAGTTGAAAGGGATTATTTGACTGGTACAGTAATAGTAATTGAAACAGATTGCTTGCCATTACTTGGAATGATTACTAATTGTTCAATATCGGATATTGCAATATTAAGATGGATTGCTTATATTATGTCATTAAATCTTGAATTTAAGCATGTTATTGGAAAAGACAATTTAGTAGTACACATGCTATCTCGAGCAAATTATAAAAGAGAAGACAAAATGGTTGAAGACAATGATGATGTTGGATCAAAATTCTATTCAGTATCAAATCCTAACAAAGAAGACAAGCTATTTCTTGAAGAATTTTATGAAAGAGAATTATTGAATATTGATCATTACTTGAATACCTTGACTAAACAAGAAAATTGGTCTACAAAAAAATTTAAACAAATAAGAAAAAAAGTATATAAATTTTTGCTTTAAGAAGTATTCTTATAGAAGAGACCAAAGAAAGGAATTGGAATGCCACAAAGAGTGATAGGCAATAAGGAAGAGAAAAAAAAATTATTAAAGGGATTTCATGATAGTCTATGGATATGACATAGAGGAATTTGGGCTACTTTTGCTAAACTTAAGGAACGATATTGGTAGAAAAATATGTATCGAGATGTGCTCTTATTTGTAGAATCATGTGAAATTTATCAAATGTATTCTAATATACAACATCGAGATGGTCTTCATCCTACATATCCTCTAGCTATTCATTTTAAATGGGTTGTCGATTTGGTTATTATACCAATCGGATTATGGCAAATGAGATATTTGGTCTTAGCTCATGAAGATTTATCAAATCAAGTAGAAGGAAGAGCATTGAGAACAAAATCTACGGAAGGAATTTGTAGATTTTTGCTTGAAGATGTTATTTGCCACTATGGATGTGTAGGAAAAATCACTGCAGATCGTGGAGAATTAAATGCACAAGAAGCTCGTGAATTCTTTGAAAGATATGGAATTAAACTATCACTGACTATTGCTTATAATCCTGAAGGAAATGCAAAAAGTGAGTGTGGTCACCCATTGATTGTGAAAGCATTAGTTAAAGCTTGTAACAAGAAGGTTAGAAAATGGCCACGAATTTTCTTATTTGCATTATGGGCTGATCGAACAACTCATAGCTCAGTAACGGGATATATGCCTATTGAGCTTATGACAGGTCAAAAACCAATTAAACCAATTGAAGAAAAAGTACCTACTTGGAGTGTGCTACCATGGGAAGATGGATTGAAAAGAGAAGAACTTCTAGCTATTAGAATTCAACAATTAGAACAAAGATCAGAAGATGTGCAAATAGTATTAGAAAGATTAAAAAGAGCGAGGTTACAAAAAAAGACACAATTTGATAAGCAGCATCGATTGAGGCCTAAAGCAATTGAAAAAGGTGATTGGATTTTAATCTATGATAGTAACTTGGACAATCAACATAGTACTTTAAGGAAGTTTTCTAAGCGATGGTTTAGACCGTTGTCGTACTGTAATTACTTACAGTATGTAAAAATTAGTGAAAACATGTAATATGTTTATAAGTCTTAATGTGAGTTAGAATAGTTAGTATGTTAATTTAAAATGAATTGAAATAAGAAAAATTATTTGGAAGTTAATCTAGTTTGATCATAGAGTTTATATTATATAGGATTTAGATAGTTAGTATAAAGATTAAGGGAAGGGAGGAGTTAAAAGATGAATATATAACTAGAAGGAGGCTTATTGGGAAGGATGAAAGTAAGGCATGGTTGGATGAAGGCAAGGGGTGAAGAACTTCATCCCTATTGGTCGAATACCATGCCCAATGGGCTTTGAGGAGGCTGCCCGAGGCCATATTAGGAATTAGGGTTCTTTTTTCGAGGCCATTCGAGCTTTTGAGGCTAGGGTCAGAAGGTTTAGGGTTTTGGGTATAATTTGGGTGAAGATTTTGTGTGATTTCGAGTTTTCATGGAAAAGATATGAATGTTCAAAGATAAGGTGTCAATTTCGTACCTACTGTCACTTCTTTTGGGCAGCACATACGAATACAGAGAACAACGGAAGATCGGCGACTGGATTTGGAGGGAGCATTTTCTCGGATACACATTCTACTTACTGTATAGTGAATTCTAAGATTGGGTGATGGAGTTATGAGGCGTTGAAGACAGCACTTGTAATTTGAAGGCAGTAAGTATATCGTTTTGTTGCTAGTTATGGGTGAAGCCATATCTTGAGTTTCTAGACGAATTTTTGGCTCAAAATTTCCACAAGTATGTGTAATTGGGTTAAGAAGCTTTAGATTAAAGTTTCATAATATTTTAATAATTACTTTGTGAGATATGAAGGAAGTTGTACATGGGTGTAAAAAAGCTAGGGTTTGAAGCTACAGTTAGGGTTTTCAAGATATCACAAGATCCAAGACGAATTTACGGTTGAATTTTGGTATAGTAGTTGCTAAAGATATATCAGTACTCCATGTAAAAGTTGGAGTTGTTTAGACGGTTAGATCGTAAGTTATGAGCTGTTGAACTTCGGGAAAAATTCCTCATAAGGATATATAAGTTTTTTATAACAACTTATCAAGTATTTTGGTGTTCTTTGGATTTTAAGGCTTGTATATTGATGTAATTGCTCCAAAGGAGAGGAGTTTATATATATAAATTGTTACCCTTATATTTCAAACTTGATTGAGTATTTAGTGATAGTCAAAAGCCCAGCACTTTCTTGAGGCAAACTCTCTCTATCCCGACACCGTATATGGTAACAATTATTCATGATAATGTAACTTACTCATTGCGGGAGTTAGATGGAACAAGATTAAAAATACCAATTGCAGGGAAGTGAGTAAAAATATTTAAACAAAGATATATAAAAATAAATATAGAAGATCTTGGTGAAGACATAGATATTCCTCAATAGGAAGATGAAATTGACTTCGATAGCAAAGGCGATGAAGAGGATTTGGATGAAGACATATAGAACATATTATAAATCAAACAACAACTAGATTATTTCATGCATATCAGAGGATGCACAAGTTCAAAGGGGATTGGATGTCGTGTTGCAATACGACTATATGGTGAAAATATAAATGGAAAAGATTTATGAATATTTAGTCATCTTGGATGTTAGAAACCATGGCCAATACCAGTGCCAATATTCAAGGGCTAGTTAATGTCATCCCATTGCAAGCTGTACCATCGAACGTTGTCGGGGTAGAGAGAGTTTGTCTCAAAAAAATGCTGGGCTTTTGGCTATCACTAATTATTCAATCAAGCTTGAAAATAAGGAAAGCCCTAATTTTATATATAAATTTTCTCCTTTTGAGCAATTACACCAAATACACAAGCCTCATGTAACCAACAACATCCAAAATATGATAAAATCCTCTAAAACCTTATATATTCTTATGTAGAGATTTTTCCGAACTTCAACACCTCATATCTCCTAATTCAACCATCCAAAAAAAATCAAATTTTACATGAAGTACTGATGTATTCTTATTAACTTTTACAATAATTTTCAACTACAAATTCATTGCAAATCTTGAGATATCTTGAAAATCCTAACAGTTGCTTCAAACCCTTATCTTTATACATCCACATGCAATTTTCTTCATATCGCATAAAATATAAGCTTAAATGCCACGAAATTTTTATTTGTAGCTTCTTAACACAAAATGTTACATTTTCCTAAAAGTTTGAGCCAAAAATTCGTCCGAAAACTCAAGTTATGGCTCCAACCATTACTACAAACAAACCTGCTTACTTACTGCTTTTGATTTGAAAGTGCCACCTTCAACTCCTTACAACTCCTTTATATGAAATCTAAAAGCAATAATTCTTTTATGAAAGATGTAGGCCTTAAAATTTCCATTCCAATCACACCTTTCGACCTTCAAAAGCTGCTGTAAAACTCCTCGTATCCTCAAAAGAGTAATAGTATGTCTTAAATTAACACCTTAACTTCAAACGGCTATAACTTCTTCATCCTAATTCCAAATCCTCTAATTTTTGTACACAAATTGTACCCCAAATCCTAAGCTTTACAATCCTAGCTTCTAATCTCCGAATGCCCTATTTGAAGTCGCCGAAACCCTTCTTAAGGTCGCATGCAGCCTCCTCAAAGCCCATTGGACATGGTATTCGACCAATAGGGATGAAGTTCTCCATTCCTTGCCTTCATCCGACCATGCCTTGCTTTCATCCCTCCCAATTAGCCTCCTACTAGTTTAGATTTTCATCCTTAGATTTCCACCTTCTCCCAAGGCTTCATACTAAATATTTAGGTCCTATATATATATATATATATATATATATATATTTTAATGTCAAAATCAAAAGAAGTAAAGAAACAAAGTAAAGTTTCTTATACCAACTTCTTTTAATTTAATCTACTAGCCACTCTAACACACATTTAGATTTATCAACATATAATATATTTTAACTATTTTTTATATATTATAAGCATTTATAATACGACAATGTGATACCAGTGTATGCTCCACCAGCGTCATCGAACCAAGTATCCTCCATACCAACGGCACGACCAGGATCATTTTTTAATCCTATATGGAACAAGCCTAGTAGGTATATACCAGTGGAGACACCTAATATGCTTCATGGAGGTACAAGAAGACCACTTCGTAATTTCCATTGCACACAGATTGGTGATTATGGTAGTGAATGTCTCAATCCCAGAGCCAGTAAGAAATATGTGCCAATGTGTGGAAATAGTAAGCAGTCGGGGCATACTTATCAATAATGTAATGCTCCGTTCAATTTCAATAATCAAGACAGCAGATCCAAAGTTAGGAAAAATTTGAGGAGATAAATCAAGGTCCTCAAGATTCTCCGATAAATCGGGTGGAATGAGTACGAGCCGTTCTTACCAGGAATCGACAAAAGGAGAAAGGACCAATTCAATATTCAGGTGAGTCTGATGTGAAGGGCCAATTTGACCCAGTTACAGGGACATCCAATCCATGTCTTGATATGGGCCTCTTATCCAGTTTGAGACCTAACTCGGTTGGACAACCCAATGAGGTTCCGATTACGAAGGCTTTGGTTCCATTTCAAGTTGTTCCGTTCTCTATGCTACTTTGGAGAAACGTCTTTTCTGTGGAAAGATCATCTTAGAAGCGGGAATTCTATGGAGGTGGATCTGCTATTCTAATTCGGAGTCCAGGGTGGAAGAATAGGGGACCTCATGGAATTAAAGGAAAGGAGAAAAAAAAGAAGAGGGCATTCGGAGATCGAGATTTTGGAGTTGGAAAATTAGCTTCAAGCTCCTTTGAAAGAGGTAGAATTGGATTTCATAGGATTTTAGAGGACTTTTGCAATCGTTGCTGAAAGTTAGTGTTTGTATTGGTGATTTGGATTTTTTTTTTGCAATAAAGTCAAGGCCGGTACTCTTAACTGTTTTGTAAAATTGGAGAAACTTCTGCAGTTGAAATTTAGAGGTGTCTAAAGGGTTGAGTATGTCGAGTGCATGCAAAAGTTAATCTCACGGAACAGATAGAGGATATTTGACCATTAGTGTAAAGAGGTATCGAAAGCTAGCAAATTGGGATTGTTTAGGATTTTTGTAATATCTAGAGATCTACCGGCTGGACTAAGGTGACTTTTGGTATGATAAGTCGAGGACTTCTAGGTGGCGGTCAAGATACATTAGTGTAGATTTACAGCATTTTCTTGCAATTTGTAAGTTAGATTAGATTGAAACTTCTTGAACATTTAGAAGGCTTGCAAAGACACTAGTGGTAGAAGTTTACAACAATCAGACGGTCAGATTGAGAATTATAGCTTGCCGAAGCTCACTGTCTAGGGTTAGGGTTAAAAAAAAATAAAATAATAATAAAATAAAATAAAATAAAATAAAATAATAAAATAATAAAATAAAACTAACAAATTAGAAAAGACTTTGTGCTTATAATATCTTGAAGTTATTAAAAATAGTATTTCTAAGTACTTTGTATTGAGATTAAGCCTTTACATTGAAATCTGAAATAGTTTATATTTAGATGGTTGAAACCCACTAGCCTACTTGGATACTTGCAAAACATCGTTCTATCTTCCATAGCCAGATACTTGGTGCATTCTCAAGTAAGATAATACCTAATACGATAGTGGAACGTGTCGCTTGTCATAGTGATCGAATCTTTGTTGTAGCCCATCGCGCCTTATCATGTTCGCCAAATGCTTCCGTAAACGCCTTCAAAAATTTTTCAAAGTTGTTCAAAATTGACAATCTTTTCTCAAACAAAGGAGCAAATCATGATAGAGCTTCCTCTGTAAACAAAGTTCCAACCATTCCAACACATGACTCCTCCGTTGGATAGCGTTTGGGCTGTAAAACTGTTATCAATCTAATTTGATTGAAAAAACCTCAAAACTTGGAACGTTGTCGTATGGCGTGATTTGCTATCTGGGAATACACTGGGTATCTAGCTCTAGAGAGTGTACCTTAAACCTTTATATGATTCTTTTCTTGGCTTCCAAAACTCCTTTATTTTTGTATAAAACTCCAAATATAATAAAATCCCTTCAAAATATATTTTATCTGCGAAGGATTTTTTTGCCTTGAATTTAGAAAATCATAACTATTGATCTAACTATTTAGTTTGTTTCAAATTTATAAAATAGGTAGAATTTACCGTTAAATTTTACCACAAAAAAAACCAACTACAAATTCACTCCCGATCTTTTGGCATCTAAGAAACCCTAGTAGACACTCCAAACCCTAATTTACAAGCACCTGAAAAACTATTTTCCTTATATCTCATAAATCCAAATTCCAAATGTCATAAAACTTATGCAAAAAGTTTATTAACATGAAATTACACATTCCTTGAAATTTTTAGCCAAAACCTTATCAAATTACTCAAGATATAGCTCAAGAGACAAACACTAGTAAATCGGTTTACTTACTACCCTTAGATTGCATGTGCTGACTTCAAAATCCAATAACTCCTTCACTCCAACTTAGAATCTAGTAAGCAGTATGTAAAAAGTATAGCCGCAAAAGTGTTCTCTCCAGTCACAGTTACCGATCCTCAATTGCCATCCGTACGCATGCGTTATGCCCAAAAGAGTGACAGTAGGTTCAAAACTAACACCTTAACTTCGAGCGCCTATAACTTCTTCATAAAAACCCCAAATGACACAAAACTTGCACCAAAACTTTAACCAAAAAACTAAACCTTCTGACCCTAGCCTTCAAAGTTCGAATGGGCTCGAGAAACTAACCCTAATTCCTAATATGGCCTCGGGCAGCCTCCTCAAAGCCCATTGGTCATGATTTTTGACCAATAGGAATGGAGATTTTTATTTTTCATCTCCATTCATCTATATTGGTGCCCTAATTACTCCTTTTGCTACCAAAATCCTTCTTCAATCCTTTTTCTTATAAGATTTAGATAAATTATGCTCTAAACACCAAATAAAAGAACCAAAATAAGTTTTCAAATGTCACCAATGTCTAACAAAGGTGACTCTAAATATTTAGAAGTTACTATTAACCAAAACCAATCTTAAAAGCCACTATCAAAAGAAAATTAAAGTTATACAAATTCTATAGTAATCTTTTTAAACAACCTCTTCTCAAGGTAATAATCAAATTATATTCTACAACCAACTAAAATCTACTAACATGGCTCTCACCATGTTATTTAATAAATTATATATTAAGTACATAATTACATTATTTTTATATAGTAGCCGAACCACAACACGACAACATGTACCATCAAACTTGTTTGGAAGGCTAATTTGAGACTCGTTTTGTTGTAAGACCAACGGTCCTTATTGAACTAGAGGCAAAGTTGCTTCTCTTGGTGCTGAAGCTTGAGGCTAGTGAATCCTCGATTGTGCCATTTCAGATGCTCTATCATTATGAAGTCTTATAATGATTCTTTCAATCTCTGCATTTCTCTGTGATAACATAGCAAGAGTATTTATAATGGCATTGAACTTGGACTCCAAACTTTCAATCATACTAATATCTTGACCTCCGGCCATTCTAAGAGAAGGAAAGAAATGACTCTATAAGAAAGCAGTATTGGTTTAGAAGAGGGTACTCCACAACCTCTAAAATACTAGCACCTTCAAGCAGAGGGATAATCCACATTCTAAGAAGAAGGAAGTAGCTCTGATATGAAAGATGAGTGTAGTCTCGATAAACTGATATGAATTTAGAATACTGACTAGAAATCTAAATAAGAAGCTCAAGAAGAATCGACAAGAACTAGATTAATCAGATGAGTACAAGAATAACATTAGAGAGGTGAGTTAGAGCTCTAAGTGATGTGTTGTTGAGATTGAGGATTCCCTCAATCTCGGCTCCTATATATACTACAAGCTAAGAAGCTTCTCAAGTAGCTTCTACAAACTAGGAAGCTTTTCAAGCAGCTTCTACGAGTTAGGAAGCTTCTCAAGCAACTTCCACGAATTTGAAAACTTCTCAAGTAGCTTCTACAAACTATAAAGCTTCTCTAGAACCTTCTAGAATCTTCTACAACTTATTAGTATATGTCCTTGACAAAAATAAGAAAATAAAAAAAGTAAAATTTTAGAATATAAGTGAGAGCTCAGAGATAGGTTAGAAACTTAATCAACAAGCTAACCACTTACCACATGTATTTGTAGCTTGTGGAATAAGTTAATTATATAGTATTTATATAGAAAACTTATCTTACAAGTCAAGATACATGTCATACAAAGTCAATATATTGAAGGTCTTATAAAACGTTGCCACTTAGATCCTAAGTAGATAATATATATAGTGGCAAGAATGAAGCCTTCTTCACTCTTATTAATTCCTTTCTTGCTTCTAGTCTAGATTCAATAGTCTCTAATTTTCTTGTCTTTTGGCAATATCCATTCCAATTTTATTTTAATAATTAAATAAGTAATAAAGACTTTATTTTAATTTTTTTATTTTTCTTATGATAGATTTTTAATCTATGTATAGAGAACATGATGTAAATTATATTGCAACTAATAAGATTTATATCTTATGACAAAAAAATCAATCAATGTTATTATATGCTTTACAATTTTAACAACTAGCAATTGATGTCAAGTTGGATGATGTTGCCTTTATTAGTAAATTTTTCTATGGATTATAATATGAGGTATAAAAATTGATGCTCAACTTACTTGATCGTCAAACATTAAGTCAAGAAATTGACTATACTCTGAAGTGTAATAATTAACTTTTTGAGTTTGAATGTGATAATTGCATAAGAGAACCTCCATGTTATTACAATTTAATGACAACATTAATGACCTCTCAATCTAAATATTTGGAAGTAGAAGACATATAAATTGATATAATACATTTTAAACCTCTTACTGAATAAGAAAAGGCTTATTATCAACAAGAAGGATTATGTTTATATTATGGAAAAACTAAGTACACTGCTCAACATTATCCAAAGAAATGATGCAACTACAAAATAAAGAATATGACTGTCAAAGATGAGAAAATATTAGAAAATAAATTTATCTAGTTCTAATAAAAACTATGTGGCTAGAATCCTATACAAATGAAGGTCCTATTCTCTCTTCAAAATCCTTTCCTTATTTTATAATAGATGTGCATTTAGGACCTAATAATTATAAAATCTCAACGTTGATAGATTCAAGAGTCTTATCTTATTGCTTACATGAAGAACTTATTAAAAGCTATAGAATATCATTAGTATAAAAAACTAAATCTGTACATGTAGAAGTCATAGATGGCCATCTATTATCCTCTAAAGATATTATTCATGAAATAATTATTATAAATGTAGTAATAAATGGTTATAATAGTTGTATAATTTTTAATATAATTAGGTCTATCTTTAATCTGGTTATTTTAGATTTATCATGGCTAGAAAAGTATAATCTTTTAATAGATTATATTTTTTGATTTTTTTCTTCAAAGCATTATTAAGAGTTTTGTAAAAATTCATGATTCTAGTATAGCCAAACCCCTCCTTGCAAGCACAAAAGTTTTCTTGCATACTGCAAAAGAAGGATTGTCTTTTATTATTTATGTCACATCTATTTTTAATGGTGGAAAGTCTTCAAGTGATATTTTAGATCAATATCAAGATTTCTAAGATATTTTTGAGAAAAAAAATACAAATATTTTCTCAAAGCATTATCCATATGATTGTTTAATTGATCCTAAAGAAAAAAATCAACCACCATTTGGTCCAATCTATAGTTTATTACAAAATGAATTGACTAAACTCAAGAAATACATTGACAAGAACTTGGCCAAGAATTTCATATGCCATTCAAGATCAGTTATAGGGACTCTTTTTATATTTATAAAGAAAAAAAGATAGATCACTACAAATATGCATAAATTATCAAGGACTCAACAAAATTACCATCAAAAATAGGTATCCTTTATCTTTGATATATAGACTTCTTCATCAACTAAATCAAGCTAAGATCTATATAAAAAAAGATCTATAAAGAGCATACAACTTGGTTTATATTAAAGAAGGAGATAAATAAAAGACTACATTTCAAACAAGGTATAGGCACTTTGAATATAATGTCATGCTTTTGGACTCACAAATGCAACAACTGCTTTTCAATATCTTATGAAAGATATTTTTTGTGAATTTCTAGATACTTTTGTTGTTTGTTATTTACACAATATTTTAATCTATTCTAAGAATATAAAAGAGTATGAAATTCATATTTATTATTATTTTATAGTAATATAACTATATGATAAAAATTAAAAATATGGATGTTATTATAGAAGAACTTAGTAGAAAGATGTGATAGAAAAATAAGGATAAATACTAGGAAGATAATAAATGATTTAGTCTTAATGTTGCTTTATAAAAAAAAGAGCTTTTATTTACTTTTTAGGAGCATAAATGCTTCAAATAAAAATAAATAAGATAAGTAATTAATACAAGCATGTTTAAAAGAAATTTATGAATAGGTTCAACTAAAAATTACCTCAAATTATCAAATATTGATATCCAAAGATGACTAGTTGTCAATTTGAATTGAAATTAGATCCCAAGGCACAAAATCATAGACTGTAGAATAAGTAGTTATTTGCTGAATTGTAGATACTTAGTTTATAGTGTAAACAAGGATAGATGACTGTTGAAAAGGTAGTTCAGTAGGTAAAATAGATGAATAGTTAGGAAAAGCAATTTTCATTAGAGATGTAGCAGTTGGTATCTTGTGGTAGCATAAGGAGGATGGGAGAGAGGAAGTAAGAGCCAGACTGTGATAGTGTGAGTCGAGGTAAGCTTGGTGCTACTTCTTTTCTTTTGTTTGTTATTTTTTTTGAATAAAAAGATTAAGAGTTTCTGAATATTGTGAAAGTGAATTATGGAATAGAAGTATGATTGTTATTAAATGGGAAGAAGAAAGATTGAATGCTGAAATCTGATTGTAGTTCAGCAGAGAGAATGAGTTTGTGTTTGTATGAAACACTGTAATGTGAAGGCAGTTAATGGTGAAGAACTCCAAAGTTTGGATTATAGTATGATTATGTCCTACCATTTAGGATAGTGCGGGATTACACGTTGTTGTTATCACTGATGGTGGAGTATTATTAGGAAGTGGAAAGCATTGTAGTGTTTTCTGGGTGTTTTAAGTAGTGCGGAATACAGTTAATTGTGTGACCCTAACGTGTAAGCTCATGCGGTATTCTTTCCCTGTATTCGAATTCCCCTATACAAGTTTACTCTGATTAGATTAGTTAGAGTAAGTAAAACGACAATCACATTTTGGTGCTGCTGCCAGGGAAATTGATAATAGCATGGAGTGTTAGGTATTAACTGCCGGTTGAAGTAGATGGGAAATAAGTAGCAGTCGCAGAAGAATATAATGAAAGAGTATGGTTATTAAGAATGAGAACTTAACAGTAAAGAAAATATGGCAGTTAAGAGAAAGAATAGAGAGAATGCAAGCAAGAAATTTGTTGCAAAACGAGCAACAAAGAAAGTTAAAAAGAAATCATAGATAAAGCTGGATTAAGCCATGGTTGCATGCCTGTCGTCATATTCGAGCATACCCAGAAGCTAATCGACATCTAATATTTCAGAAGTATATACCGTTAAAAAAATTGCCAAGAGTACTTACGGAAAATTTGGTCAATAGGCCAGGGTTTCTTCTGAGATCGTTAACTAAGAGTGGGAGAATCACAGAAGAGTTGGGTACTCCATTGGGTACGTTTTCAATAGTGGAAACTGCCGATTCTATCAAAACTGGTTCCATAGAGTGGCATAAATTATTGGTCAATAAGGGCCAATTTAGTGTGTTTGAAAATCCGTCATTCTCACCTCCTATTTAACCAATAAACTTGTTCAAGGATAATAATAGTAAATTGAGCAAGGTAGAAAGTTTGGAAAATATATTTGAGAGAGACGCAAACTATATTAACAAACAATTAAGTGTCACATTGTCAAATTCAATGACGATGGGAGGTCCAGTAGATCCCATAGCAGTACAAATGGGTACTGTGAGTGATCGCACAACTAGTATGGCTCCATTACCTACCTTTAGGAGTTTACCGGGTGTGGATCCAGATCAACATTTGTCACAGTTTTTGACAGCATGTGTCGCCAATAATGGGAGAACCGAGGATATTTGGTTACGATGGTTGCCAGCAACCTTAAAAGATATGGCGTTTGAATGGTAAAACCGTCAACCAGTTGGTCAATTTTCGAACTGGGAAGCATTGAAGAATGCATTTTTGACCCATTTTCGACCAATTGGTTTTGAAGACCGTCTTTGAGGAAGGTTAATGAACAGCAAAATGATCCTGGGAGAGGCGGTCGAATCGTACTATGGCCGAGTGGCTCATACACTTAGTAAGTGGCCGAACCACCAAATGCCGGACGTATTTATATTATCTATATTAATAAATGGTTTGCACCTACCAAAGCTAAAAATGTTTGTAAAAGAAGCTCAACCAATTATGGTATCTGCATCCTTTAAAAGAGCCAAGGTTTGGGAGGAATACCATTATGATCAGTTTTTAACTGCGAGTGCTATGATGATACCAGTTCAAAGCAATTATCAATATCCGGCTTTGAACGGATCAGTGGATAGTTATCCATAGATGATCGAAACAGTGGCCCATTCAAGTGCCAATACTCAGGGGACAGTTAATGTTACCTCATTGCAAGCTTTACCATGGCAAGTCACAACAGCATTGTCGTA
Source organism: Physcomitrium patens (assembly GCF_059467195.1). Lineage (NCBI taxonomy): Eukaryota > Viridiplantae > Streptophyta > Bryopsida > Funariales > Funariaceae > Physcomitrium > Physcomitrium patens. The sequence goes on from NC_143426.1 coordinate 8,689,747, forward strand.
TTACGTGCTTTTCTGCTCGAGAACGCGCTGGGCATCTGGCTGTAGAAGGTAGTATGGAGATTCATCGATAGTCAAGCAGTCTATCAGTTTTGACTGCTAGAATATAAACGACTACAACAATGTACGATAAATCTATATGGATGCTCTTCGACTGCTTGTCGAAGTACTTTTTGTCCCAGTCAGTAGGACTCTAGACGTTATAGAGAACCCCGAACAACCCAAACTGTTAATCTACAATACCGCTTTGTACTTACGATCTTGTATCCACTGACTGTCTTGTTAGATTAACCCAATAAATTTCATTCACTCCGCATACTCAATCCTATAGACACCCTTTTAATCCTTCAATCACAGACGTAACTCGATTTCACAAAACAATCAAGAGTATTCAAACCCACTTCATTAAAAATCCCGATTCACCATTACAATACTGACTTCAGTAGCGATTGCCTCAGTCTTTCCAAAACTCTACGAAGAAGAAAAATCCAAATTCTATGTCTTTCCTTCCCCAACCCGAAGCATGAAGCTCCTCTTCTCTAATCCCCTTGATCTTCAGAAACCTCCAATGAAAACCAAACTAGTAACCTTGCAAAAGCTTGAAAACTAGCTCCCCCCGATTCCCAGAGAAAAAAAAAACCCCCCTTCAAAACTATATCCCCCCTAACCTTATCCTCTAAATTTCTTCAATCTTCCGTCTTAGATCCGGAATTGGCTCCCACCGTCAAGCTTGGATCCGAAATTGGCTCTTGTAGTCAGAGCTTTCTCCTCCGTTTTTACCTTTAAGAAATTTATTTACTGAAAACAATGTTCCCTGAAACGACACAGAGAACAGGACAACCTGAAACAGAATCGAACCCCGTAATCGGGACCACATTGAGTCGCCCGACCAATTCAGGTCTCATATTGGGAAAGATGCCCGTAGTAACCTGGATGTTCCCATAATTGGGTCAAATTGGTCCTCGCGTCAGATTGGCTAAGACCCATAGTAAGACCTGGATTTCCCGTAATTAGACTGCATTGGGTTGACCGGCCAATTCAGGTCTCATATTGGATAAGAGGACCCGGATTAGATTCTCGAAATTGGATCCAATTGGCTCTTCGAACCCGTCGTGTAAATTGGCCCTTCTCTTCCTGCTGACTCCCGTTATTGGAATCGAATGGAGCATTTCAGTATACCCCGGCTGACTGTAACAGAGCGACTGAACTTGACCACTCAGTATTTGCACTGGAGTTGGTCGATGCTTCCAATATTCGAGGTAACTGAATATTAATAAAATTCCCCTTTCTTTTTATTTTCACTGTATACTCGTGTTACAACACGACATCCACCCCCTCTGAACCTGTGCATCCTCCGGTATGTACCAATTTACCCAATTACTGTTTGATTCAGAATATATCCTCTACGTATTTGTCCAGTTCATCTTCGTCACCTTCATTATCCAAATCACTTTCATCTTCTTGCTGCGGAATCTCTATACCTTCATTAAGGTCTTCCATATTCATCTTTGCGTGTCTTTGTTTAAATATTTTTACTCACTTCCCTACAATTGGTATTTTCAATTTTCTACCATCTAACTCCCGTAATGAGTAAGTCACATTATCATGAACAATCGTTACCACATATGGTCCAAACCAACGTCTTGAGAATTTCCGCAAAGTACTATGTTGATTATCCAGACTATTGTCATAAATAAGTACCCAGTCACCTTCCTCGATTGCTTTTGGTCTCAATCGATGTTGCTTATCAAATCGCGCCTTGTTTTGTAACCTTACTCTTTTTAACCTTCCCAATGCTATCTGGATATCTTCCATTCTTTGCTCCAATTCTCGAATCCTAATAGCCAAAAGTTCTTCTCTTGTCAATCCATCTTCCCATGGTAGCATACTCCAAGTAAGTACCTTTTCTTCAATCGACATAATTGGTTTTTGACCTGTCATAAGTTCTACTGGCATATATCCTATCACCGAACTATGTGTAGTTCGATCAGCCCATAATGCAAATGACAATAGCCGTGGCCACTCTTTAACTTTCCCATTACAAGCTTTAACCAATGCTTTCACAATCGGCGGGTGACCGCGTTCGCTTTTTGCATTCCCTTCCGGATTATAAGCAGTAGTCAGTGATAGTTTAACTCCACATTTTTCAAAGAACTTACGAGCTTTCTGTGCATTTAATTCTCCACGATCTGCAATGATTTTTCCTACGCACCCATAATGGCAAATGACATCTTCAAGCAAAAACCTACAAATCCCCTCTGTAGATTTTGTCCTCAATGCTCTTCCTTCTACTTGATTTGATAAATCTTCACGAGCTAAAACCAAATATCTCATCTGCCATAATCCAACCGGCATAATAACCAAATCAACAACCCATTTAAAATAAATAGCCAGAGGATACGTAGGATGAAGACCATCTCGATGTCGGATATTAGAATACGATTGACAGATTTCACATGACTCTACAAATGAGAGCACATCTCGATACATATTTTTCCACCAATATCGTTCTTTGAGTTTAGCAAAAGTAGCCCAGATTCCTCTATGGCCTGCCCATAAACTATCATGAAACTCCTTTAATAATTTTAGTTTTTCTTCCCTTTTGTCTATCACTCGTTGTGGCATCCCAATTCCTTTCTTCGGTCTCTTCCATAAGAATCCATCTCGAAGTAAAAATCCATATGCTTTTTTTCTTATTTGTTTGAATTTTTTTGTAGACCAATTCCCCTGCTTAGTCAAGGTATTCAAATAATTAATAATATCCAATAATTCTCCTTCATAAGATTCTTCAAGAAATACCTTGTCTTCTTTGTTGAGATTTGATATTGAATAGAATTTCAATCCGACATCATCAATGTCTTCAACTATTTCGTCCTCCCTCTCGTATCTTGCTCGAGATAGCATGTCTGCTACTAAATTGTCCTTCCTAGTGATATGATTAAATTCTGGATTTAGTGACTTAATATAAGCAATCCATCTCAACATTGCAATATCTGGCGTTGAACAGTTAATAATCATTCCAAGCAATGGCAAGCAATCTATTTCAATTACTACTACTGCCCCAATTAAATAATCCTTTTCAGCTTTCATAGCCAAAACGACTCCCTAAAGTTCTCTTTTGACTTGCGAATATGCACTCTGACGAATACTTAAAACTTTAGTCCCAAACCGAACTGCAAATCTATCCCCACTAGAATCATCTCGACCCACAGCCCATTCAATGGAAATTGGACTAGCGTCCACAGTAAGAATCACTGGTCTATTGCACTTATAATCAACCTTCCTCAATATTGGAGGTGACATCAATAATTTCTTCAATCTTTGCATTGCCTGAATATGCCTTTCTTCCCATTTAAATCGGTAACCCTTGCATAACAGTTCATATAATGGATGCGCTATGTGAGCAAAATGAGGGATCCACATTTGATAAAATACACATGCATCCAAAAACCTGCGAACCTCTGTTAAAGAATCACAATCCTCTTTCATCCTTCCAATTGCATCAACTTTAGTCGGATCTGGTTTTCTTCCACAAGATCCACATAAATATCCAACAATTACAACCTCTCGTACTCCAAATACGGACTTCATACTCGATAATGTAAGATGAACTTCTCGAAGCCGAGTTAAAATCTTTTCACAATCTTGTATATGATCAACAACATATTTGCGACACCCCCTTGTATCTAAAGTTTCATCCTTGTCTCCTTCTCTTCACTCTTTTATACGAACATCATCCAGAAAAGGCATAGTCTTTTCTGGAATAAAATCTCTCAATACTTTATTCATCCCATTCATCATATGCGCAACTGAGTTGGTCGTGCCTTGAGGAAGAGTGCACATTCTAACCAATCCAAGTGGTGTCCTCATCGTTGTCATATCTCTACTTCCTTCAACAAGTTGAAATTGATCATAACCTGAATACAAATCACCCATTGAATAGATCGCCCTTCTAGCAAACGCCTTAGCAAATTCATCCACAATAGGTCCAATTCTTGCATTCCTGACAGATACTGCATTCACCGGTTGCATATCTTGAATAAACCGTAGTGACCCATTCTTCTTAGGTACCGTAAACCATCGACTAGAATACGGCCAAATGAAGGTTCCAATATTTTCATCTTTATCTTTTCTTTTAATAGTTCCATCAATTTAGGTAAATGTGCCCTCGGTACTAGAATCGGTCTTAGATTCCAAGGCACATGCGATACAGTGAAGATAACCATAGGTGTTATAATATTTGGATCCACACACCCAATTTCATGAGATTCGAAGGCAAACGATGTACCTTATTTAGCCAACATCTTTTTGAAGCAAGTAATTTCCTCCGGCAATAAAGAACCATCAGAAACAATCTTCAATTCTTCAAAAGTCTCTTCAGTAAACTGATGTCCAATACTCATTGGATCTCTTAAACTTGCTTCTTTTGATGCTTCTCCCATTTGTTCTTTAGAATCCTCTAGTAATGGTTCGGCAACAAGCTTCACCTTCTTATCTGCCGTTTTATATCTCGACTCTACTGTGACTTCTGGTGCTTGAAAAGATTCAAGCATGGTATAAACGTCTCTCGAATGAATATCAACAATCTTATCATTATCCCCTAACCCAATAGATGTAATCAATTCCAATGAATCTTCCAGTCCATTTTCTTCATAAACACCCAAAATCCTCTCATCATCTTGTAATGCACCTATCTTGTGTAATTGTCCTTCAATATTATATAATCTTTTTCTTTCTTTTCTTTTAAAATCATCAACTTTCTTATACATAATATTTCCATTCTCCAATATACCAATAAAACTTGCATCAAAGGCACCTTCATGTCGCGAGAGTACCTCCTCTTTTGTACCTCCATAATCTTGCTTTACAGTGGTACCTCCCCAAAATCCTTAAATCCTTCAACAATCTTTGGCAATGGTTTCTCCCTCAACCTATCTCGATTCTGTTCATGGTTAGGAGGTATTGTTAGAAATTGTACAGCTTTCCTCTCATCTTCGCTCCGTATCCTTGCATAAGCAGAACCATCGTCAAGTACTTTTGTTTCCATCCGTGTTGCCGTGATATAAGGTTGTCCTAAAATCAACGGATAAGACGTTGTATCTTGAACGAAGAAATGTTGCTCCGTCACAACATCCCCAATCCGAATTTTGACATCTGGACAAGCTCCATATAATTCGCTCCGTGTATTATTAGCTGCTCGTATTGTCCATCCATGTTCCATATCAATTGGCCATTTTTGCTTCTTATAAAGATCTTTAGACATGAGATTTATTTCAAAACCATGGTCGACCAAAGCAACTATTGGTTCTTGTATATCTCCTATCTTCACCAATACCTCAGTAGTTCGCCTTAGCCAATGCTTTCGAGTATAATGGCTCAAAGATTCCATTTCCTTGTCACTAGAATCTTCGAAATGTACTCGCTGATTATACCCATTCTTTTCATTTGTTGGTTGCTTGTAACCAATATCAACCTCTTCTTCATCTCTACATATTATTGCATCAATAGCATGACTCATTCCAGTTTCGCCCAGTAATTGCCTCTTTCGCTTAATGCTGTCAATGATAACATCATGAAACTCCTTCTTTATAATTCCCAAGACTTCTTTCAATGTGAATTCCACCTTAGCGTTTAATATACATTCTTCCAACACCCTTTTCAAATTTGTTGCCGCTTCAATATCAGAAAGTAGCTTATAAGCAATTGATTTGCCCTTATCTTTTCTTTCTATTATTTTTTCTCCCAATGATACTGAGGTATCCTTTACAGGCAATTCTTGTGAAGCTGCCTCCCGAGCCTTGTCTCCTCGAGTTTGCCTCTTAGAAGAATTTCCTTCTCTAGTATCATCAAAATTTCCTCGTCTTTTTTCTTCCATCAAAGCTTCATGTTGGCTCTTAGCAATATATGCATGAATTGAAAGAGACTCAACAGGATCCTCCCAACCTGTTCTACCTCGTATTGTAGCTACAATTCTCAATAGCGCTTCTCGAGGTAATTTTCCTTCTTGCATTGTAGAAACGGTAGAAGCCCAAAACTCACTAGTTTCCGTACTTCCACCAATTTCATCATCTACTCTAGCACCATAACTTGCACTTTCTCGTGCTACTGTTACATGCTCTTTTAAGTAATCTTGAACCAATGCTGTCATTCCTCCCTTGCCAAAATTGGTTTGAAGAAGATCCTCTGTGTTTTTCAATGTTATCTTCCCATCTTTCCAGCAAATAATTCCCTACCGTATCATATTATTGAATTCATTGCAATCTTTTCTAGTGTGTGAAGCATCATCACACCAAATGCATCTTTGTACATATCCTTGTTTTGAAACATTCTTCGAATTGTTTATAGAAGTATTCTCTTCAAGTCTTGCCAATTTGATTTGAAGATCTCGCATTCCTCGTATAATTTCTTCCATACCCATATCTGCTTTCTTTGATAAGGATGTCGAAGGTTGAACTATAGGTATTGTTGGTGGTGTTGTACGTACTGGAGCTTTGGGTGCTTGTACTGTTTTCGGAATATTGCTCCTATCCTTCCTCCTTTCTTTTTTTGTAAGCAACCCCACCGCATCTTCAACGTTCTTCCACTTCGTTGTCAATCCTTCATCTTCTTCTTTGTCTCTAAGAAGGGGTTCTAATTTCTCTTGCAATTCTCCATCAGTAGCTTGAAGAAATAGATCAACTTTGTTCGGCTCCAATGTCAATTTTTCTACCTTCGATAATTGAGAGTACTGCCTCTCAAATTCCCTTAGTAGCTCTGTTGCTTGCAAATTCTTATTGGGCCGTTCAATCCATCCCAGAAACAGCTTCTTAGTAACGTGATCAGCATCTTTCAAGAAATATTCGTCTTTCAATGCATGTGAAAAATCCTCCCATGAATTCCCATAACGATCCGTAATCGATGTAATGTGGTCTCTTATCTCTGGTATCGTGGCAAGTCCAAATAGTGCAACCATTTTCTTCTCAGAAACCCGATTTAATTCCATTTCACGAACATAACATCTTAAATACCTTGAAATATTCCTCCCATCAAATTGATCAATTTTATTGACCACTGCTTGCAATGCTTTGGTTGCCAAAGCTTCCTTTCGATCATTGCTTTGCTGTTGCTGCATTGACAATGAGAAGGCTTGAAACAAACTAGCGATAGACGGATCCATGTGCATACCTTGTCCTTTAGAAGACTCTCCACCAAAAACTCCTCCCAAAAATCCTTCAAAATTTTTATTTTCGTTTTCCATAAAAATAAAGATAAAATCAACCAAAATCCAATACCTTCTACCTCAAGCTTTCACGTCGGGTTCACCACTTATTGTCGTTTTACGTGCTTTCCTGCTCGAGAACGCGCCGGGCGTCTGGCTATAGAAGGTAGTATTGAGATTCACCGATAGTCAAGCAGTCTATCAATTTTGACTGCTGGAATATAAACGACTACAACAATGTACCGTAAATCTATACGGATGCTCTTCGACTTCTTGTCGAAGTCCTTTTTGCCCCAGTCGGTAGGTCTCTAGAAATTACAGAGAACCCTGAACAACCCAAACTGTTAATCTTCAATACCGCTTTGTACTTACGATCTTGTATCCACTGACTGTCTTGTTAGATTAACCCAATAAATTTCATTCACTCCGCATACTCAATCCTATAGACACCCTTTTAATCCTTCAATCACAGACGTAACTCGATTTCACAAAACAGTCAAGAGTATTCAAACCCACTTCATTAAAAATCCCGATTCACCATTACAATACTGACTTCAGTAGCGATTGCCTCAGTCTTTCCAAAACTCTACGAAGAAGAAAAATCCAAATTCTATGTCTTTCCTTCCCCAACCCGAAGCATGAAGCTCCTCTTCTCTAATCCCCTTGATCTTCAGAAACCTCCAATGAAAACCAAAATAGTAACCTTGCAAAAGCTTGAAAACTAGCTCCCCCCGATTCCCAGAGAAAAAAAAAAACCCCCCTTCAAAACTATATCCCCCCTAACCTTATCCTCTGAATTTCTTCAATCTTCCGTCTTAGATCCGGAATTGGCTCCCACCGTCAAGCTTGGATCCAAAATTGGCTCTCGCCGTTAGAGCTTTCTCCTCTGTTTTTACCTTTAAGAAATCCATTTACCGAAAACAATGTTCCCTGAAACGGCACAGAGAATAGGACAACCTGAAACAGAATCGAATCCCGTAATCGGGACCACATTGAGTCGCCCGACCAATTCAGGTCTCATATTGGGAAAGATGCCCGTAGTAACCTGGATGTTCCCGTAATTGGGTCAAATTGGTCCTCATGTCAGATTGGCTAAGACCCATAGTAAGACCTGGATTTCCCGTAATTAGACTGCATTGGGTTGACCGGCCAATTCAGGTCTCATATTGGATAAGAGGACCCAGATTAGATTCTCGAAATTGGATCCAATTGGCTCTTCGAACCCGTCGTGTAAATTGGCCCTTCTCTTCCTGCTGACTCCCGTTATTGGAATCGAATGGAGCATTTCAGTATGCCCCGGCTGACTGTAACAGAGCGACTGAACCTGACCACTCAGTATTTGCACTGGAGTTGGTCGATGCTTCCAATATTCGAGGTAACTGAATATTAATAAAATTCCCCTTTCTTTTTATTTTCACTGTATATTCGTGTTACAACACGACAGCGTATGCTCCATATTTTACATATCAAACAAAGAGTCAACTTTGACAGAAAAACAAATAATACTAGCTTCAAATGATTCCAATGAAGCCTTGTTATTGAACTTGACGAAGAAGATGGAGGAAATAGCCATTAATATGGCCAAAGATAAGGAGAAGAGGCAAAAGCCAACCAATACTAGGACCAATGTATAGTGCAGTAGTTGTCAAGGCCACGTTCATTTGGTAACAGAATGCCCGTCACCTTTACAAGTATTGGATAAATGTACATTTTGTGGAGGCAAGCACTTAACCACTAATTGTTGGAATTTACAAAGACAACAACAATTCAGTAATCTGACCATGATTCCACCAACTCCATGGGATGTCAATTAAGTTCAAACAGGAAATATATTTTGATGGCATCGAAATTGATCTAACTGACAAAATCGAGCAGTCAATCATTTTCAGAATTCCACTTATAATCACGGATTTGTATCAAATCCTCAGAACTATGGTAAGGAGCAGCATGGATATCAACCATATGCTCCATCGATGCTATTGAACTAAGTACAATTGGGACAACCAAGATCATTTTCTCAACGTACATGGAACAAACCTAGTAGGTATATACCAATGGAGACACCCAGTATGCCTGAGGGGGGTGCAAAAAGGCCATTGTATTATTTCCGTTGTAGACAGATTGGTCATTATGTCAATGAATGTCCCAATCTAAGAGCCAATGACGATTATGCGCCAGTTTGTGGGAATTGCAAGCAGTCAGGGCATACGTATCAGCAATGTAATGCTCCATTCAATTTCAATAATCGGGATCAATAGATCAGAGTCCAGGAAAAATGGAGGGGATAAATCGAGGTCCTGAAGACTCTCCAGTAAATTGGGTAGAATATGTCCATACCATTCTTATTAGGAGTCAGCAAAAAGAGAAGGGCCAATCACACCCAATTACGGATCCATCCCATTCAAGTCTTGACACTGGAAAAGTCTTGAGCCCTGATTTGGTTGCGAAGCCCAAAGAAGTCCCAATTACGGAGTCTTCAATTCCATCTCGAGCCGATCTGTTTCCACCGCAGTTCCAAGAAGCATCATACCCGTTGAAAGATCCCCTTGGGAAAGGTAGTCCCAAGGAAGCTCAAGCTGTTGTTCTAATTCCAAGTCCAGGGCGGCATAATAATTTACCTCACGGAGTTAAACTCAAACCCATGAAACGGAAGAGGGCATTAAAAATTATCCTAAATATGGAATCCTACGATATTTTAAAGTATTTGGATACTATTCGACCTTCAATTTCTATGAAGCAACTTCTAGCAGCCGCACCAGAGTGTCGTTCCACCTTGAATTCATCTCTAACAAGACATCGGCATCGTAATATAGAAGTTTGTGAAGTTAGTTTGAACCCTGATCCAGGTGCACTAACCATTGATGTTTCGATTGATGGTGTTCTGATCTCTGGCATCCAGGTAGATGGAGGTTCCAGCGTCAATTTAATGAATGCTGATACAATAGATGCTTTAGATCTGGAACAATTAGTTCCCACGACATTGGTATTACGCATGGCAGATCATAGTCGAGTTAAGCCAATGGATATTTTACGGAGTGTTCAAACTATAATTGCAGGTATTGCATATGAAATTGACTATATTGTCTTTCACTTACAACGTTCGACTTTATCGTATCCTATTTTATTGGGACGACCTTGGCTGTATCAAGCAAAGGCCAAGAACGATTGGGGTCGGGGTACTTTGACAATTGGTAAGGATGTAGATAAAATGGTGTTACAAATGTACCCAGTACGCTATCACGGGGAGTCTTAGTTGCCAGTATCTGAATTGACGTCGAACAAAGAGCTTAGCTTCGAGGATGACACAGAAGTACCGAGTACGGAGGCCAATGTGGAGGCAGCACAGCACCCTGAGGTGGTGTACCAATGTGGAGGTCCGGGAGAGTACTTGATATACCCGAAGGATTTCGAAAACTCTGCTTATGTTAGAATTGACTGGAAACCTCGGCACAATGTGCACCACGTTAGTGCCCTCGAGACGGGATTTGTTACTTCGCATATGTCGAATATAGCGAATAACTTTAAAACACTGCGGGAATTGAAACAGAGTATTGTTGCTGAACCTGTATGTCAAACTATTAACTTAGCGACCACGGCCGAACCTCAGCTAATTAAGGTTTACAAAGGTATTAAGGACCAAGAGTTGACCTGTTGGACAGACTTTTTCTTACATCATAAATCCGCTTTTGCTTGGACTTATGATGATCTACAAGGTATCCCCGCTGATATCTGTGAACATCGTATCATATTGGAAGAAAACGCTAAACCGGTACGCTAGAGGTAACATCGCCTTAATCCTTAATATTTTCTTATAATGAAGGAAGAATTAGACAAGTTTCTTACGGTGGGTTTCATTTACCCAGTACTGAATAGTGAGTGGGTTTCTCCAATTGTGATGGTGCCAAAAAAGAACGAAAAAATGTGAATTTGTCAAGATTTCTGGAAACTTAATGCAGCCACCAAGAAAGATTACTTTCCGTTACCATTCATGGATAGTATATTGGATGCCGTCGCCGGTCACGAATGCTATTCATTTCTCCATGGTTTCTCTGGATATAATCAAGTTCAAATTGTAAAAGAAGACAAGCTCAAGACAACCTTTACTATGGATTGGAGCACATTTGCTTATCGCGTGATACCTTTTGGGTTATGTAACGCCCCAGCCACGTTCCAATGCGTGATGACTCAAGCTTTTCAAGACTATCTCTGGATGTTTATGGAGATCTTTTTAGATGACTTTTGTACATTTAGTACCAAATAAGATCATCTTCATTGTTTAGGCAAATGTTTGGCTCAGTGTGCCAAATTTGAAATATCGTTAAATTTGGAGAAGTACCAATTTGGTGTTCCGTCGGGAAAATTATTGGGCCATATTGTTTCCAGTTGTGGTGTTGCTACGAATCCTGACAAAGTGCAGCATGTCATGAACTTGCCCAGACCAGAGACAGTCTCTGGTGTTCGAGGGTTCATTGGTCATGTCAGTTATTATCGACGATTTATAAGTTCGTTTGTAGTTATTTGTCAACCTTTAATGAACTTACTGAAGAAACCTCCGTCCGATGGTACTAGTCCCCTCTGGACCAAGGAGTGTACCGTAGCCTTCGAGGTCTTAAAGTCAAAATTGATCTCTACACCAATATTAGTGGCTCCTTGTTAGACAAAGCCATTTCATGTGTATGTTGATGCATCCAATGCTGCTATTGGCTTGGTGTTAAGCCAGAAGGATGTTAAGGAATTAGATCATCCCATATATTATGTCAGTCGACAATTGGTGGCTGCCAAACGTAACTATACTACTACTGAACGAGAGGCGTTGGGTATGATATACTCGGTTCAAAAATTTCGGCACTATTTGCTTGGGTATCCATTTGTATTTTATGTGGATCATGATGCTCTCAAATATCTGATTAATAAGCCTCAATTGAGTGGGCACATTGCTCCCGGGGTCTTACTCCTCCAGGAGTTCAATTTTACGGTGGTTGTCAGACCTGGGAAGCAACATGCAAACGCGGATCATTTATCCCGGTTGTCTAATATTCTCGGCAACGAGCCTGTTTCTGATGATCTTTTCGACATCGTATTATTTGTGGTGGATGTGATATCCCCCGAGTATAGCGAAATTATTCAGTTTCTGACCTTCCATACTTTTTCGCCGACTTTCACGGACAAGCTTAAGAAGTGTCTTATTCGCGGGAGACAGCATTGCTCGCAAGGCTTTAATGGCCGGATATTGGTAGTCCACAATGTTTTCTGATGCCCACCAGTTCGTTCGCCGTTGTGATCCTTGTCAACGAATTGGTCGACCTATAGGTATTTCCGCCATGCCGTTAGTACCAATCTTGGCCCAGGTCCTATTTGAAAAATGGGGTATTGATTTTGTTGGTCCCATTGTACTTGCGTCAAAACCTGGTCAAAAATGGTATATCTTAGTCGCCACAGATTATGTCACCAAATGGGCAGAGGCGATTGCTACCCGCACCAATAATGCCAGTACGGTGGCAACTTTTCTGTATGAGAATATTATCACTCGCTTTGGATGTCCCAAGGAATTGGTCAGCGATCGAGGCACCTATTTCATCAATGCTACCATCGTCGCCTTGACCACCACATATGAGATCAAGCATCGTAAGACCACTCCCTATCATCCTCGTGCCAATGGACAAACGGAAAAGACCAGTGGCATTTTGTGCAAAGTCTTGACTAAGACAATTTTAAGGGCCGGTACTGATTGGGAGACCAAACTCTTTGCAGCTTTGTGGGCTTATCGTATCACCTATAAAGTAACTACCTACTCTACTCTGTTCCAATTAATTTACGGTCAAGAGACAATTTTACCTATCGAATTGGAGGTTCCTAGTTTACGTATTGCCTTAGACGAACGCCTCAGTGATACCGAGTCATTACACTCTCGGTTGATGAAATTGAAGGAATTGGATGAAATACGGACTATCGCTCTATTCCACATGGAAGCCACTCAAAAACGGAGGAAGAGTTACTATGATAGTAAACTGCGGCCGAAGTGTTTTATGCCCAATGATTTGGTATTGCTGTATGACAGCCGATTCAATCATTTTCTGGAAAAATTTCAAGTTCGCTGGCATGGGCCATATTACGTAATTGAAGGATTTTCCAATGGGTCTGTTCAATTGGAGGATTTCATGGGCCATCGTTTCAGTACTCGCATTAATGGGAATCGTTTATGGTTATATAATACCTAAAACCCGGGACGGATTTTATTTCATTTGAGGGAAGGGGACTTCGAATGGACTCAGGAGGGACCTAATTATGGTATAAGGTATAGAGGTGGCTGCAAGGATATTTAGTTATCACTATTGTGTCAGATGCGAAGAAAGTGAAAAATGTACAGTATAGGTACCATGTTGTCGTTCTCATCACTAGGTAATAGAATAGGAGTGGGGCTCCTATTAAGGATTATTGTGTGGTATTATATTCTGTTGTTGCTTATTTGTGTTTCATTTTAGTGTTTCGGGCATACTGGAGAGTCGCATTGACGGTTAGGACCTGTAAGCATTTGAGTCATGGCGATTGAAAGTACCAAGAGAGCTGTAAACAGAGATGAAAGTGGTCGGAATGTGAGAGCTAAACGCACAGCAAAACCACCGGCTATGATAATCGTTACCAATATGGAGCCGATGAAGTTAGAAATTTGTTGGACGCAGAGAAAAATAAGGGATTTTTGGACTGCGAAGCTGTTCCAGTTTTTGCACCATTCAGAGCGTTTACCATCAATCAATGTGTCATTAGTGGAAGAATACATTGAGAATTACGACCCCGAGGATGGATCGAGTGTCGTTCAAGGGTGAATTATTGGGATTGATGAAACAATCCTGGAAAAGGTGTTGTTTCTTCTTATTGGAGAGATGGCAGTAGGGACTGATGAGTCAAGCGATTTCAACCTAGGTAGATATTTCAAGGGAGGAATGTCATCCTTTGAAAGGAGCCAAGGATGGCGAACTCAGGAGGCGATTACACCAGAATATGTGGAATGGTTGCGGTTCATACTGAGGCGGTTAGGATTGTACCGACACCCCACATATGTATCAAAATGATTATTGTATGCAGTAGTAGGGACGTTTGAAGAGATGGTGTTCAACTGGGTGGCTTACGTAGCTACTCGTATTCATGCGGAGATAGAAGCGAAGTTCAAATTGGGAAAGTTCACATCCTTGCTTTGTTCAAATTATGTGTATGCTGTCATCGCGCACACATTGCGTCAACCACCGTCAGAAGAGGAAAACCCTATACCAGTGTCAACACCTTTGCAGAGAGAACAAAATTTGTTGGCACAGAATCACAATGTAGTGGATGTAATACACGAAATTGGAGAATCAAGTCGTACAGTGGTTCAAGGGGTAGCTTTGATTATCGAAGCGAGACGGGTTCCAAGTGGTGTTGCGGTGGAAGAGGAGAATCAAGTCCCATTATTGATAGATATCAACCAGTTGACGTTTCCAGAAGGTCGATTACCTGAAGGAGTATCTCTTAAAAATGCCGTATTGAAGCACATTTCACAAATATATTATATAGTACAAGCATTGGATGTAGAAGACAGAAGTAAACGGAATTGGGAGGACAGTAAAAAAAGGATATCGGATCAAAATCAAAAAATTAGGGAGCAAGAATTGAGGATTCAAGAAATTGAAGAAGCCAAGTTGGTCCTAGAGCGGAAATTGGTTCTCCAATATGAGGCTTGGATAAAGGAAAAAGAACAGATTTCACGGATTGTGGAAGGACAACACGACGAATTGATTCAGAATAGGAAGTCATGGGATTTGGAACAGGAGAAGTTCAAATGCCAGTTGCAAGCGGAAGTTGACAAGACAAAGTTATTGGAGACAGAGAAAGCATTATTGTGTGACCAATTGAGATGTGAAACAGGGAAAATGAGGTCTGAAATTGAAGTTTTACAAAATGAGGTATCAAACCTGACGGAAGAGTTAACTATGAGGAGCCAATCTCAAGTGTCGATTGAAGATGTCCCAGAAGGGATGAGTCCGCAACAACATCAGTTGGAACTTCGCGATGTCCAGATCCTGAAACTAGAAGCTCAGGTCCGTGAATTGGGAGAATACAATGAAGATCTTTCAGCCCAGTTGAGAAAGGAGTCGCTTGAAATATTAGAAGAGGATGAAGACGTACCACTAGTGCCAGAATCAGTGGAACCAATAACGGATAATGTACTAATTGATCAATTGGATGTATCAGATAAATAGAAATTTTGGAGAAGTTTTTTTTAGTTATGTATCGGTTCTATGTTTGCGAGGACGCTGCACAGATGGGAGTGGGCTATGTAGAATAAGTAGTTATTTGCTGAATTGTAGATACTTAGTTTATAGTGTAAACAGGGATAGATGATTGTTGAAAAGGTAGTTCAGTAGGTAAAATAGATGAATAGTTAGGAAAAGCAATTTTCATTAGAGATATAGCAGTTGGTTTCTCGTGGTAGCATAAGGAGGATGGGAGAGAGGAAGTAAGAGCCAAACTGTGATAGTGTGAGTCGAGGTAAGCTTGGTGCTACTTCTTTTCTTTTGTTTGTTATTTTCTTTGAATAAGAAGATTAAGAGTTTCTGAATATTGTGAAAGTGAATTATGGAATAGAAGTATGATTGTTATTAAATGGGAAGAAGAAAGATTGAATGCTGAAATCTAATTGTAGTTCAGCAGAGAGAATGAGTCTGTGTTTGTGTGAAACACTGTAATGTGAAGGCAATTAATGGTGAAGAACTCCAAAGTTTGGATTATAGTATGATTATGTCCTGTCATTTAGGATAGTGCGGGATTACACGTTGTCGTTATCAGTGATGGTGGAGTATTATTAGGAAGTGGAAAGCATTGTAGTGTTTCCTGGGTGTTTTAAGTAGTACGAAATACAGTTAATTATGTGATCCTAACGTGTAAGCTCATGCGGTATTCTTTCCCTGTATTCGAATTCCTTTATACAGGTTTAATCTGATTAGATTAGTTAGAGTAAGTAAAACGACAATCACATAGACCTATGGTGACTCAAGGGTTGTTTTGCAAATCAAAGACTACAATTTGAGAGCAAACTTGATAGGATTTCTTTAAGCATTGATTTTGAGTGATTTGAGCTTTTTAAAAGATTTGTAAAATCACAGTTGTTTTGGATGATTCTAGAATTTGTGAAATAAAAAGAATATTATATTTTAGAAAATTTCTTAAATTTGGTAGTAGATCTATAATTCAAATTTTGAAGATTTATGTGAATAGTTGTTAAAAAATATGATCTAAATTTAAGATTGATCAGATGGATGAATTAAAGGCTATTGAATTTCAAATAGGTTGAGGTCTTGAAAACTAGACTTTGAAAGGCAATTAGGATTTTAAAGATTTTTAGAAATCTACTAATTAGATTAGAATAAAATTTATATATAAAGATAATAGACTTAATTTTCTACTCATTTGTGAAATTTGAGAATAATTAAATGATTTAAAAAAGAGATATTGGCATTCGAAGTTTAATATTTAGATTGGAATAGAAGGCCAGCCAATATCCGAGTGGTTTTTAGGATTTTTCTTCTATTTGATAAATAAGATTTTCTTCAAATTTTGTGTCCTTATTTTTAACTTAGTTGTTGAAAAGTATCTAAAATTTTAAGCAAGATCGATCATTTAATCAGTAGATATTGAGGTTCTAAATTGTGCTAGGATTAGATTGAGTTACTTAAATTTTAATTAGGATTTGGTTTAGGGTTAGGTTTGATTAGGATTTAGAGTTTGACATAGGATTTGATTAAAGTCCATTAGGATTTTGATTAAAATTAAATTAAGATTTAATTAAGATTTATTTAAGATATATTTGTGATTATTCTAAAAAAAATATTGGATATTTTAAAGATTCTTTTAAGATTTATTGTAGATTTCTTTTGTAATTTCTTTAAGGTTTTTTTTAAATTTGATTAAAGTTTTCATAGCATTATTAAGGTTTAATTATAATTTATTTAATATTCTATTAGAGTTAGGATTCTTTTGTTGTAATTTCTATTCTACTTTTTACAACCAAGTATCTAGTGCATTCCCAAGCAAGACTTCACGTAATATAATATCGTGTATTACAAAAACTTAGAAATGTGGGATTATATGCTAAGTTGGAAAAGTGTGTATTCTACATTACTGAAGTTAACTTCCTAAGATATATCATTTCCAACAAAGGACTTAAAATGGATCCAAAGAAGATTCAAACAATTATAGATTGGAAGATTTCAAAAACAATCAGAGATGTGTAATGCTTTTTGATCTTTACAAATTACTATTGGATTTTCATCAAGAATTTTTCTTAAGTTGCGGCTCTCGTTATATGTCTTATATGCAAAAAAAAACTTGATTGGAGCAAAGAAGTTGAAGTATCTTTTGAAGCCTTAAAGTCGACATTTGTTTTTGCACCAATCTTGTATCATGTTGATTTTTTTAAGGCATTTTTTATGGAAATGGATACATCAGATTTTACTATGCATGTTATTTTGTCACAAATAGGAAAAGATGACAAGCTCCATCGAGTAGCTTTATATTCCACAAAATTTTCAGGAGCCAAGATTAACTATGAAATCCAAAACAAAGAACTTTTTACAATCATGGATTCTTTTCAAGTATGTCATTATTATCTAGAAGGCGCTTTCAATCTAATCACCATACATATGAATCACAAGAACCTCAAGTATTTTATGTCAACATGTCTTTTGAATCGTTATCAAGTTCATTAGAATATATCTTTATTAAGATTTAAATTTAATATCTCTTATCGATAAGAAAAACAATAAGGTTTGTTTGATGCCCTTTATAAATGTTCTTATCTTGCACCAAAAGAAAGAGATGCAACTTTTGATCAATAAAGGATAATTTTATTGAAGCCAAAATAATTTCATCTTTAAGTACTGAAATCAATATTGACTGTTGATTCAACTTTTTTTAAGCAAATTCATTCAAGTATGTTCTCTAATACTCTAATTCATGATATCAAGAATACTTCTTCTAAGTCTTGTAATACTTCTAAGTTTAAATTCAAGAAAAATATATTTTATTTTAAAAGTTGCCTATATGTTCCAAAAGAAGAAGCACATTTATGCGTTCTTCAAGCATTTCACAACTTTCCAACAATAAGATATTTTGGATACAACAAGACTTTAGAGCTCATATCTAGAGATTTTTGGTGGCCAAAAATATAGAAGATTGTAAAAGACTTTGTTCAATTATGTGATATTTGTTCAAAGTCAAAAACTCCTTATTATCAACCTTATAGACTTCTTCAACCATTATCTATTCTAGAACAACCATGGTCTTTTGTTTCTATGGATTTTATTATGCATCTTTTAATCTAAGGTTCATGTGATTCTATATTTGTGATAGTAGATCGTTTTACCAAAATGGTACATTTTGTACCATATAAAAAATCTATCATACGTGAAATAATGGCCAATCTTTTTTTTCATAATATCTATCAATATCATAGATTGTTGAAAGATATTATATTATATAGGGCCACTCAATTTGTATCAAGATTTTGAAGAATCTTTTTTAAGATTTTAAAGATAGACATAAAGCTTTCTTTGACCTTTTATTTTCAAAGTGATGGAAAAATACACCATGTAAACCAAATTTTGGTTAAGAATGACAAAAGTTCAATACAGATACTTATTAAAAGGAATAACCACAATTCAATGTAATTGACAAGGCATGATTATTTTATTGTAATATGAAAACTATTCATCCTTATGATAAGTTGGACTACCACATGCTTTGATCTTTTCCTATTTGTAAATAAATCAATCCAGTTGCTTATTGATTATATTTATCAAAGTCAATAAAGATCCATCATATATTCCTCATGTCTCTTCTTGAATCATTCAAGATTGTGAACATATCAAGAAGAAGATACATTCTACTTTTTTTTATAGAAGTAGACAATAATAAAGAATATAAATTAGAAGAAGTTTTAGACTCAAGGTGGCATTGAAATAAGTTATAATATCTTATCAATTAGTATGGATATGATATTAATAAACATACATAAGAACTAGTAAAGAATCTTAAAAATGTAATAAAGATAGTGGAAGCTTTTCAACAATAACATCCAATAAAATCAAGATGAAGGATAGCAAATCTTTGCTATAAAAAGAACATAATTTAAGAAAGATTATATTCCATCTTCTATCTTTGTTTATAGTTTTTATATAATTATGGCATTAAAGAAATAAAAAACCAATAGTTGACAGATTCAACTCAAGAACCATCATTTGCTAATTTCTTAGATGAAACATTGTGATTATCACAGCCTTCAAGATGATGTAATTGGAAACAAAGATCAAAGTACGTGGCAAATATAATTTTCCATATCATCTACTTCTTCAACATATGATTATTGCTCCTTATGGAACTTGTTCTTAGAAGAGAGGTAATGTCACAAATATATATCCATTGTAATTATTATTTAGGTAATATAAATAGATAGAAGTAGAAAAAATAGATTAATTTCTTAATACCTTCTAGAAAAACTTCTTAGAAGCTCCTTAGACATTGTTTGATTTTATATATATTTGTAGTTGATTGATAGGTTAGAAACTTGATTAACAAGCTAACCATTAATTGCATATATTAGTAGCTTGTTGAATAAGCTAATTATGTAGCACCCATATAAAAAACTTGCCTTGCAAGTCAAGATGCATATCATACAAAGTCAATATATTTTTGGAAGTCTTATAGAACGTCGCCACATAGATCATAGATAAATAGTATATATAAAGGTAAGAGTAAAGTCTTCTTTACTCTTATTAATTCTTTTCTTGCTTCTAGTTTAGATTCAAGAGTCTTTAATTTCCTTGTCTTTTAGCAATAGCCATTCTAGTTTCATTTTAATATATATACTTCTTTATTTCTATTTTTTTATTTTTCTTTTGACATAGATTTCAAAGGTTTATGCATCTTCTTTTATTTCATGTCTTTAATACAAAGTATCTTATTCCTTTAACTGATAGCATATTCATTGGTCTACAAACATCAAAATGTATAATTTTCAAAAATTTGCTAGTATGTGTTACAATTCCACTTGGAAATAAAATTCTTTCTTGTTTGCCTTGGATACAACCTTTACAAGCAAGTGTTATGGCATTGTGGTTGAATTGATAAAGATATAAGCCACTTATTATAGATTGAAGCTTCTTTATACTATTGACATTCAAATGATGAAGTCATTTATGCCAAATTTCAAACTTTTGTTGCTACTTCAACTTCATTCACCTTCTTCAAAATGATGAAGTAAAGATTGCTATTTCTAAGGCCTTTGGTAATATGTTGTCTATTCAATGTCTTCACAAAGTATCCATTCATGTCATACTGAATCTTACAACCGTGTGATACAAGTTTATTGATCAAAAAGAATTTCTTCTTTATCTTTGACATATATAAGACTTCCTTCAATTCGATCCTTTATATTAATTTCTACTACAATGGAACCAATTCCAATAACTTACACCATGTCATTGTCTCCTAAATAAAATTTTATTGCTAGAATTTTTTCATAAGTATCAAATGAACACTTATATGATGTCATGTGCTTAGTAGCATCCGAATGTATAATCTATTTAGATATAATAGCCATGGAATCTCCTTTATTTGCCATAAAAGTATAGTTATTTCTATTAAAACTATTAATAGTATTATTTTTATTCTTCCTATATCTTTTTTAAGTTTTATAATAATTTCTTATAAAAAATATAATTTTTTATAAATATATTTATTTTTTATATTTCTTTTTGAATTATTATATTAATGAAGATAGTTACCTTTGACTTGTCTTGAAAATAGAGTTAAATCATCACTTTGAAGTTTTTTTTTTTTTTTTCCTTCTTATTAATCACTTCATAGCAAGTCTTAACATTGCAAATTTATGGTAAGTTCTTTTATATTAATAGACTCTAATGGCATCATGAAGTAGTTGTAGGACTTTAGAAGGTTTATAAGCAATGTCAATATAATGTCCTTATCATTAATTGGCTTATCAATAATTGCTAGTTGATTTGCAAGTACTTTTACTTTGTTGATATGAATTATAATGTCATTTCTTTCTTCTTTCTTTATTGTTAAGAACTTTCTCTTTATCCATAGAATATTGGTAAGGTTTTTACTCTCATAGATATTATAAATATTCTTTTATACTTTTTTTAGTCCATTACAAGTAATTATATATGAAAAATTGGCATCATTAAGATTTTTTGCAATCAAGCTAAAAGCCTTCTTTTCACAATGTTTGTATTCTTTCTTCATCTGGATATCAGTATTGTCACTTGGAGGTTCTTCACTTTTATCAAAAATGTCATAAAGATCTAATGAAGCTAATAAAAGCTCTATTTTCTTCTTTCACTAGTAAAAGTTGTCACCTCTAAATTTTTCAACAACTTTGAAGTCTTCATCTTCACTTGAAACCATTTCTAAAGAAGAGATATATTGAACAAAATCAAAAAATAAAGAAATAGAGCTTTTAGATTTAAGATTAAAAAATTGTTGCCTTAAAAAATCTAAATTGCCTTCTTTATGAGTAAACTAGTGATTTCACTCTTGAATCACTTTCAACTCTTACAAAAATATTTTTAATCTTTTAAATACCCTCTTATCACTATAAGAAGACCTCTTAAGAAGATTAGCACATAAAAGCACAATATTAGTGCACCAATGATATAACTCAATAAAGAAAACAACACTAGTATTCTAAAACATCATTTCAAGTTCTCTCAAAACTTCTAAGACTATGAATGTACTTATCAACAAATAAGAACAAAACTACCTCAAGAACTAGATGTATAAGTCATACAATCAACTCACTTATGTTGTTAGTACAAAAATTATACTCAAGATGCTTAAAATTGCCAATCTAATGAATTAATGTAGGGATTTTTGAGACAAATAGTAAAAATAGGATTTTAATACAAGATTAGGTCCTTGGTAGGATTTCTTTGAGAAAGAATTTTAAAATAAGTGATTGATTCTCAATTGAGCCAATATAAATTTATGATGTCTTTTATAGAAGATTTATTCTATTAAAAATTAATTGGATTAGGAGTTGAATGTAAACTTGAAGTAGTCAAGTCAAAAAATTAGAAGAAAATAGAAAAAAGAAATAGAAGGAGAGAAGAGGAAAAGAAAAGGATGAAGAAGAAGGGGAAGGAAAAAATAAAGAAAAAGAAGGTAGACAACTAGTAGGAGAGAGTAGGGAAAGAAAAATAAAATTAGAAGAAAAAGTAGAGAAAGATTGAAAAATCAGAAAGAAGAAGGAAAGGATGGATTGGAGGGCGAGAGACTGCTCATGACTTCCTGCAGCCTCCCTGCCGATAGGGGTCCAGGCCGCCCCGGATCCCAGCTCTCTTGTTTTTGTTTTTTACTTTACATTTTCCTGAGCTTTGAGGGCTCCGGAGTTCTCTTCCCCGTCTTCCTTTTCGTTCCGAGAGAATGCTGCAGCATCTCCTGATTCACCTCTCGTCTTCGTTGGGTGTTTTGTAGTTTTTCGTGTACGAGTGTGCGCTGTGGTGCAACGAACAACGGCGTTACCATCTGTGCGACCATCTGCTCGTTGCGGTGCAGCAAGCAGGTCGCGTGACCTTCCTCTTGAGCAGCTGTGAAGCAATGCGCCTGGTTTTTTCTTGGCTTTCGGAAGTTCTGTATCTTCCGGACTGTGTATTGGAGACGGCTTCTAGCTGTGACTTGGGAGTGCATTGTCATTGCTCGTGTGGCGGTGGCCTTGTTGCGGTCGACATTGAGGACGTGTTCTAGTCTTCCTCGTTTCTTTTGCATTTGTGAAGTGCAGCAACTCAATTTGTTTCTTCCTCTATTTATTGAATAGGCCACAGTGGAGAAGTGATACCGAAGGGTTGAAATCTGTGACGCTATGTTTTTTTCTTGAATTCTGACTTATCGCCAATCGCATCCTCGTTATCTTGCCACGGTCCCTACTGGGTTACTGTTTCCAAATTTGTGTGGGTGCCATTATTTCCAGAAAGCCATATAGCGGTGTTCTTAGCGGACTTGCTACTGGCGGTATACACGCATCGGCATAGTGCGACACATTCCAGCCTTGAATTGTGCGACTGGACAAAGGATCTCGATCTAGGTTGATGCTGTCGTGCACAGCGGGGTTGATTTGCGGCGGCTATTCTGAGCGATGTGGAGGGTGTATGCAAGAAGGAGCACTTATCTGTGCTGCAAGAGGCTCTTGGTTCTCTTGAAGTCAGGTGAATAATTGTTCCAGTAGGGTGTGATTCGGCTGCTCAACTTGAGTTGTGCCTTGAGAGTCGTCTGCAGGGAAGATTGCTGTTATTGGTGAATACTCAGTTGCTTGTATTCCCAGGAGCACATAGCCTCCTCAATCCCCCTTGACATCATGCGATTCGATATTATCGAAGTTGTCATTACTCATTGAGAGCTCACAATTTCCATCAAGATCGTGAAGATTTTCATATTACATCGAATCCTTAATTCAGTCTCGATAGAGCATCGGCTACAGAGAGGAGATAGTTTGAAGTTCCTACTGATTCGATGAAGGCGATATAAAGTGCTCCACAAATTCGGGCGTGGTGTCCAGAGGCTTGGTGAGTCGGCAGTTGCAGCAACGCTTGGGGTCGAAGGCGGCATTGCTCACTCTTCCCTAATTCTTGTTTTTTTTTTTTTTTTTTTTCCTTCTTCTTTCTCGTTTCTGGGTTTCGAAAGGGGCTTCGATTTTTTTAGGTGCATGCGGCTACTTTAGGTCATTGTGTTGCAGTTGGAGAAGAGCGGCATTGACGACGTTTCCGACGTAGGCGGAGGTCCTGTAGAAGTGCACTTGTGCCTTGTTTTTTTCCTGATTTTTGCGGTTCCTCCTTCGGTGAAAGGAAGGTAGTGTAGGTTGGCAGCAAGTTTTTCCTTTTAGCGGCGGATTCTTCCGGTTCCACGATAATGAATGCTGGAGGTGCTTTGGTCTGAAGCGACGACAGTGCTGTGATCGAAGTGGAGTGAGGTGCGGCGTTGCAAGGTGGCTGCTGGAGGACTGGCTGGTGGTTGACTTTTCTCCTAGTCGGTTGTCGGAGTCACGTCAGGAAGTCGAGCGCTGAATCTGGAAGGTGCGGCGTCGGCAAAAGTGCAGTGTGGTGGATTTTAGAGTGCGATGGGATTGTGGATCTCTTATGTTGTTGCCAACGCGGAGTGTGTGCCATGAATTGCAATTTCGACTGTTGTCGGCCGAAGTAGCGCCTCTTATGGAGCCATGAACTAGTACTTTGGTTTTTGGACAAAACCACTGTGGCCGTTGGGGTGCGGTGCTGGCTGTCGATGGCAGTAGGGATGAGAACATCCAAGTGCTTGTGCGTATGTGTGTGCAGTGGGTGATTGCGCAACTGTACACCGAATTTTAATATCAGAGAATTATTCCTTGTTGAGGCACATTCATCTTAGCACCACCGTCCACTCCTACACGGTCCCCAAAATTTCACTGTGGTTCTCAGAAGCATCCTTTCGAAGGCCCTCATCACCATTTACTGATAAGTGAAAATTCAGCAGAGGGTCATCAGGAGGAGTTCGAGATTATTAACAAGGCATTGCAATTCATAGGTTTTGAGTTGGGATATGAATTGGGATACATCTCAATTGTTTTAGTTTTTTTTCAAAAAAAAATGAGAAGATCCGACTTGTTGATTAGATTCCAATTATTGAGTTAAAGTGTGGCTAAGAATTATGAATGACAAAACATTAGAGAGTTGGATGAAGTTTGGTCAAGTTAAATGAATTATTGAGTTGGATGAATATGTTGAGTAGATGAATTTTTATTTAAGGATGAAAAATAGATTATTTGTTAGAGAATTGAGATAATCAAAATCGTTGTGAATTAGGATAAACTTCCAACTAGAGGGGGTTTATTTTATTTCATAAGCTACAAAGAGGATTTAGAGGATATCAAACCTTAACATCAATAATAATTATAAGATTTACTTCTTACAACAAGAAAGATTTCAAAGAACTTTAAAATTCACAACTAAAGGTAAATGGGCCCACAATCTATTGAATAAAAAGAACTTTGAAGTCACAACACATAAGTAATGCCATTCTAAAGGGAAACAATACCAAATGCACATTTCTAGCATCAGGAGCAAACAATCTTGCTTATAGCTGCAATACCACCAACTACCAGAATAGGGTTGATCAAAGCTCAACAGAACCTTGAATTTCCACAACGTTCAACAAGTAGCTATACAAATTTCAACCTTTCTACATCAAATAGCATTGCACCTTGCAACTATAATATATCCTAACAAAAAGTTCATGTCTAGTGTGATCAATGAATTGCAAGCCACTTACACAAGTTACTCTACTGCTACACAACTAAACCGAGGTTGTAATCTTTTAGCTACACTTGTGACATTGATATCAACTAAGTAGGATTCCATTTGATGATGCTCCGTTGTAATACAATAAGCAAAAAACAAAAGAACAAAGGCCAATCCTTGTTCCAGCAACCCGAGCATGTCAAGAATTGGGAACTGATCACTTTTTGTGCGTTCTGGACACCACACAACATCACTTTTGGGAAAGATAGTAAATGAGAACAATTTTTGATGCCGGTGTTGAATAATACTTGAAAAACCTCCATAGCTTGTCTTTGGTCCACCTTGTTGTTGTATTGTAGCTACCAAGATGCACCATTGCTGACAAAAAATGGAGGAAAGAAAATGAAAAAAACCACCTCAGACCTCCTCTTCCACACACAAGGGACAAGAAGGAAAAAAATCAAGAAAATGCTGCACCGCAGTACTGTAACAAAACAAAGAAAAAATGGAAGAAGGCTTTGGAGCGCTTCGAGCTCAAGAGCATATGAGGAAAAAATCTAAAACAAACAAAGATGAAGACCAGCCGCCTATCACGGAGCTCCTGATCAGGAAAAAACAAAAAATACAAAAACAAAACAAAAAAATAGAACAAGAGATCCAATTCGAACAGGTCCTAGTTGTCATCATTGGATACTCTCTTGTAATTGTTTTTCTGCACCGCAGTGAAGGAAAATACTCCCAATGCTGTCGCTACATTGCAGCTTCTAATACAAGAAGAATGCAACAATAGCTTTACTGAAAACAGAGCTCTAACTCACGGAAAAAACAACAAAAGAAACAAAATAAAAAAATACAAAGAGTCCAGAGCTGCCCAAATCCCTATTGGAGAAGAGATCCTTCGCTCCAGATTCATTTGACCAGTTGAGGGGCCCGATACCTAATGCAAGATACTTCGAAGATGCCTATTTGTGGTTGATGACCAGATGACGACACGTTTGTGGTTGATACCCGGATGGCTTTCCTATATTATATACAATATAGTACCCAATCCATATCTTTATGATGTATGTTACAATACTCAAATCATATTTGTACCATAACAAGATGGTATTTCTATTAGATATGTTTCAATGCTCAAACCATATTTTGATTGCATTGTATTATATATATGCTATATTTGTACCATATGGTATTATATCAATCCATATTCAAAATGTCTTGGGACTATATTCATTTAGTTGCATCTGAATCATACTTAGTTATATATAGCCCTTTGCCAAACCATATACCTATCCTACTATATTTGAATTTTTTGATTTATAGATTTTTTCTAGATGCTCTGAAGATACTAAAAAAAAAATCCATTTGATGTTTTCCAAGATGCTTTCTACTTGGGAATTTATACTAGATTTTTTATACTAGCTATAATCAATCTACTAATCTTATTTTGCTTCTATTTAGCCCTTTCTTAACTAATTCCTTCCTAATACTTATACTTAACATTCTAATTGTATTATTTTTTTTGTTCTAACACAATACATGAGTCATTTAGGTGACTAACATATAAACATAAATTATAATCTATACACTTAATTCAATATATGCTTCCATTACTTTTTACTATAAGTCTTACTAATAGCAATCTATTATGTATTTGCTGAAATTTTATATTCAGATAAAAATTTCTTTTATGCTTCAAAATATGATGTATTTTCTACACTAATTCTAACTAAAAAAAATTCAAGTAAGTTCAATCTTTTAAAAATATTTACAAAATTTGATTAATGCAAAATACTCAACTTCTAAAATTTTTAGATAAGCTCAATTAAATCAGCATAATTTGAAGGTAAGTTTAATCTTTTATTTTTTTCAATTCTTTCTAATATTCTTTTTTATCTTATGAACATCATCAAATGGATCTTTTTTTGAAAGAATCTCACAACATATCATTGCAAATGAATGAACATCAATTTCAAAAGAATATACTAACATTGTTTGTAATTTATTCTGTAATATCTTGGGAGCCATATATTTAAGAGTACCATAAATATAATTAATTTCTATGGCTTTTGAATATCTTTCAACTTCAATCTTGGACATTCAAAAGTCAATTGCTTTTATGATAACATGTTAAATAATATTATTTATAAACTTTGATCCTATTATATTAACCGAAATATTTTTAGGCTTTATGTCATAATGTATAATGTGCATGTCATACAAGTAAAAAATCCATTTTTTAATTTTATGCATAATGGCAATAAAAATAAATAAAAAATACTTCCATATCTTCTTTCAATATATTGCTTAAATTATTTTGTACCAATTTTATTTTAATATTTAAATAATCTTTTTTATCTTTTATTTTAAAAGATTCAATACTTCTATTGATACTATCTTTTATTGCAAATAATATATTAATAAGTTGGGATGGCTGAAACTTGCTGGAATTTTCACTTCTTTGATAAAAATTTTTATTAAATACAACATTTATCTTTTAGTTATATACAAAACCATGCTCCTACATCAATTTTGAGATTCTTTTGTTAATTAAAGAATAAGATTAGAGAGAAACCTTTCAAAGAATTGTTTTAAAGGTGGTTTTAAGTAATTTGGATAACTTTTGAGTTTTAAAGAGCTTTTCAAAGTTAAAAATGTTTTTAATAATTTTGGATATTAAGTAATAAAAAGAAATTTTAAGTTTTAAATATTTTATATATTATAGAAGTTTAATAAGTGGAACTACTAAAATTTTAAATTTTTTTTATCTTAAATATTTTTTTATAAATTTAAAATTCATTAAATAATTATATTAAAAAGAGTTAAAATTTGATTGGATTAAGATCTTAGTTATTCATTATTAGGATTATTTAGAATTATTTTAATCTTAAAAGATTTTAATTGAATATTTCAAATGAAGAAATAAAGGTCAAATGTTCAATTAATAGTTATTGAGAATTTAAGACTACTATAAGTATTTAGTTAGGATTTAGTTAGGATTAAATTAAGATTAAATTTGGATTTATTTAGATTTTAATTAGAATTTGATTAAGATTAGATATAGATTTAATTAGAATTTTATTAAGATTTACTTATAATTATTTTTCTTATCTTTGGCAATAGAACATTCTAATTTAATATTATATCATCTTTAAGTGATTATCTAATCTTTTTGTATGATACAAGAATATATTAATTTTTCAATTCTTTGAGAATTATGTCTTTGATTTAATAAAATTACTAACTTATTGTTCTTATTTTGTTGAAAAAATGAGTAGATTATCTCACTTTTATTTTTGTATTTTTGAAGATTGCTGACTATCTATCTTTAAACTAACATTTAGTTTTCTGATATTGATTTTTTTTCAAAGAAAGAAGATTATCCTTCTTTGTAGAAATTTTTACTTAATATTAGAAGTTGAAGATTATGCTTTTTTAATTAGACTTTCGAATTTGTATGAATTGTCTATAGAAGAAAAAATTATGGATGCTATTCTTGAAAAAAGTCAGAATAGATTTGCAACTATTACAAACATCCACAAGCTTGACAATACGTTTAAGATAGAAATCACACATGTTTCTAATGTAAATCATAGAGGTATTATTTCTACGCCCACAATAGAAGTCAATAATGAGATTTAAAGTCTATATTAAGAAATTGTATAATTAAGAGAAATAAATAGATCAAGTTTTTAACTAAATCTAAGAAGTCTTATTACTACAAGTATAAAAGAGGCAAAGATAAGTTTGAAGGAATAAGATCAAAATTTTAAGGATTCCTATAGCAAGAAAAGTTCTTTCTAAAGTTGCATCCTTTCCAATATCTTGATGGATTTACTTAAGTTAGACTCATAAATACACTTCTATCTCAAAGTATTTTTTCTTGGTTCGTATCTCTGATAGAAAATGATTTATAAATATTCTATAAATTAAATTTATTCTAAAAAGTATTTATGGCTATATTTAGAAAAAATAATCAAAAAATATAATAAAATTTAAGTTTGTATTTATATAACAAGAATCACATTCATCCAACATATATATTATTGAATTCCAAAGCCTTGCTTGCAATATGGATTATAATGATAAAGCCCTTATCAATCAATTTTGATATAGATTAAAAGACAATGTTAAGGATTTATTATTGATAATGCCAAGAATAAACTCATTGGAACAATTTATTGCTCAATTCATTCCATACAACCATAAACTCTTTGAAAGACACTAAGAATAAATATTTGGTTGAAGAGATACAAATCAATTTATGGAAATACCATCTAAGTTTTTAAATACTTATTCATCTAGGCCAAAGCCTACACAAATTAATACATTACATTTCAAAATTCTTACAAAGCAAAAAAGATTCAACATTATTGAAAAGATTTGTATTTATATTATGGAGAATCCAACCATACTACTCAATATTATCCAACAAAGCAACATAATTACAAAATAAAGAATATGATTGCCAAAAAAGATAATTGTCACAGACATACAATTGAAGAAGGTTCCAAAAGGTTCGAATAGGATCTAAGAAGGCTCTAGAAGGTTCTAGGAGGTTCTAGAAGGTTCCAAAAGGTTCCAAAAGATTCTAGTGGATTCTAAGAAGTTTCCAAAAGATTCTAATAGATTCTAAGAAAGTTTTAGAAGGTCATAGGAGATCCTAGAAGGTTCTAAGAGGCTTTGGATGATTTAGGAAGTTTTTAAAGAAGGATCTTAGGCTTGTTTTGTTTCCAAGCTTCATAAAAACTTCTCAAGAAGCTTCCTAGGGCTTAATATATATAGGAGTCGAAGCTGAGGAGATCCTCAATCTCGACAACTCATTTCTTGAGGTCTAACCAAGATCTTCTTGCTTTATATCTAGTTGTTGTTTTAATGTCAAACTAATTTTATTTCTTGATCTTGAATCCATATCTTGTATGTAGATCCTAACAGTTTGTTTAATATGCCATAATATAATATTAAAAGCTTGGTCTTTCTTAATAGAGAGTGGATTAGCCCTCTTATTAGAAGTACTATAGTATTCTAGAGGTTGTGGATCACCCTCTTCTAGACTAATATTATTTTATTTTTTTATATTCTTTTTTATATATATTCTTGTAATTTTTTTTTATACTATATAGATCAAGTTTTTTTTCCTTTGAAGGCATTTGTTTCTCTAATTTTCTATGAGAGAAGGTAGAAAAGTCAATAAAATAAATTCTAAAAAGATCAAATTAGATTCTATTATTAATGCTCTTAAAGTATTAAGGATCAAGACAAAGACTTTATCAAAGCAGAATGAAGAACTATATATGATCATACATAATGGTCAAAGAGCCAGAGCACCTCAACTACCATATCAAATTGCAAGAGATGTTCTAAATTCTCAAACGACTATGTTTGCTTCAAACATGGGAGGTGCATCCACTCAAGGTAATGATTTGATAACAATAACAACAAAAGAATCAAGGATCACCCTTCCAAAACAGTTCGATGGTACCTACTCAAAATTTTGTGGCTTTGTAAACTAAGTACAACTAATCATGTTGCTTCAACCTCAATGGTATTCCATTGAAGCATCTCGTGTTGGTTTGGTTGGAACCTTGCTATCAAGTCAAGCTTTATCTTGATTTTCTCCATTATTTGAAAAGAATTCTCATATATTACAGAATTTTGAAGTATTTTTGGTAGCAATTGCGAAAGCATTTGGTAAACATGATAAGGTTTATTTTTCAACAACTAAAATTTAAAGCCTTCCACAAAAAACATATTCTACATCATCATATTTCTTAGATTACTGAAAATTAGCATGTGATATAAATTGGAGAGAAGATGCATTGATGAGCCAATTTCATTGAAAATTAAGAGACGATATCAAGGACTTATTGTTGTTTATGCCAATTTTTCTAACTCTCAATGAAGCCATCAGTCAAGCAATAAAGTATGATAATTATTTATTTCAATGACAACAAGATAAACATTCTTCAATTATGCTACATATATATACCAATTATTCTGTAGCTTCTTCACCACCTAATTCTAATGAGCATTTGGAAGTAGAAGATATGTAGATTGATGTAGTTTGCTTCAAACCTCTTTCTAAGCATGAAAAAAAACCTTGAAGGAAACTTGGCCTATGCATATGTTTTAAAAAATCTAACTTAAAGATTAATAATTGTTCAAAGAAATTCTAGCGTACATATTGAATGAAATGAGGCCACATCATTAAAAGTGTTGCAGAAAAATGAGGGCATCCAGCCATAGTAGGAATTGTGCAGCTTGATTCTTCACTATCATAAACCAAAAAAGTTCATGTACTCTCTACTAGCCCTTTCCATTGTTTTATTATACGCATACGGTTAAGAATCATAAAACTAGAATGTCATGCATTACTTGTTTCAGGAGCCTCTGCATGTTTTATTGATAAAGAATTTTTTAGATCACACAAAATCTATACGGTCAAAAAATCCAAAGTTGTATAAATAGAAGTAATAGATGGTCGACTTTTATTCTCTACAAACGTTACTCATGAAACAATTCTATTAGAAATAACCTTTGACAACCATAGTAGTCAAGTAGTATTTAACGTCATTGAATCAATATCAAATTCAGTCATTTTAGGACTCTCATGTCTTCAAAAATATAATCCATGGATAGATTAGATATTCCAAAAGTTAGAATTTCTTTTAATAGATCATATAACCCTCAAATCTATGAAAAAGCTTCTAAAATTTGACAAGCCAAAATTTAAAAAATATTTATTTATTGAAGCTAGAACATTTGTGAAGGCGACCAAACAATGTACTACATTTGCTATCTATGCAAATCTATAATCGAAACCTATGATTGCTACAACAAAAATTCCAAAAGTGTATAAGGATTTTATAAATATATTTAAAAAAAAAAGGTGGATATCATGTCAAAGCATCACTCCTATAATTGTGCGATTAACCTTCAAGAAGATACTCAACCATCGTTTGGATCTATCTATAATTTATTCCAAAATGAGCTTGCAACTTTAAAGGAGTATATTGAAGAAAATCTAGCTAAGAATTTTGTTTGACATTCTAAGTCACCAATTGGTGCTTCAATATTATTTGTGAAGGAATAAGATGGATCTTTATGAATGTGTATCAATTATCACGGTCTTAATGAAATCATGATAAAAAATTGATATCCATTGTTGTTGATATCCGAACTTCTTGATCAACTTAGTCATGCAAAGTTCTTTACAAAGTTTGATCTATAAGGCGCTTATAACTTCATACGTATTAAGAAGGGAGATGAATGGAAGACAACATTTTGCACTAGGTATAGACATTTTGAATACAATGTCATGCCTTTTGGACTTACCAATGCACTAGCCATATTCCAACACTTAATAAATGACATATTTTGTGAGTATCTAGATGACTTTATTATGATCTATTTGGATGATATTCTAATCTTTTCTAAGAATCTAGAAGACCACAAAAAATATGTCTGCATTGTGCTAGAAAAGCTACAAAGTACCAAGCTATATGCAAAACTAAAAAAGTGTCTATTTCATGCACCTCAAGTCGAATTTTTTGGATATATTATTTCTAAAAAAGGCCTTTTTATGGATCCAAAGAAGGTACAAGCAATCATCAATTAAAAAAAATCAAAAATTGTACGTGATGTCTAATATTTTTTTGGATTTTTAAATTTCTACAAGAATTTTGTTAGAAATTACTCCAAGATTGCTGCTCTACTTATGCTATCAGGATAGAGAGAGTTTGAATCAAGAAAGCACTCAACTTCTAGCTGCCATTAATTGCTCAATCAAGTCTTGAGATAAGAAAGAATAAGTTTGTATATATATATATATATATATATATATATATATATATATATACACTTTTAGGTACTATTATACCAAATATATAAGTCTTATATTTCCAAAAACATCCAGAATATGATAAAACCTCTAAATCCTTAAATATCCTTATGTGATATTTTTTTCAAACTTCAAAAATTCATATCTTTGAATCGGACAATTCAAACACACTCAAGTTTTACATAAAATACTGATGTACTTTTAACAACTATCACAACAAATTTCAATTACAAATTAATTATGGATCTTAAAATGTCACCAAAATCCTAATAGTAACTTCAAATCCTAGTTTTTATATATGTGTGTATAATTTTTTTCATATCTCACAAATTAAGCATTCAAATGCTACAAAATTTGAATATATAGCATTTTAATACAATAATCTACCTTCTTCAAAAGATTTAAGCTAAAAATTTATCCAAAAACTTAAGATATGGCTCCAACCATTTTTGTGAAAAAAATCATTTTCCTACTGCCTTTGATTTGCATGCACTGACTTTAACTCTCTATAACCTCTTGATTCAAACTCCAAAAATATCAAATAG
This sequence comes from Physcomitrium patens, assembly GCF_059467195.1. NCBI lineage: Eukaryota > Viridiplantae > Streptophyta > Bryopsida > Funariales > Funariaceae > Physcomitrium > Physcomitrium patens. The sequence goes on from NC_143426.1 coordinate 8,723,644, forward strand.
TATATGAAAAGTATAGTCAAAGAAGTACTTTCTTCAATCTTAATTGCCGATCCTTTGTTGCTATCCATAAACGTATGTTATGCCCCAAAGAAAGATAGTAGGTATGAAATTGACACCTTAACTTTGAGCTCCAATAATTCCTTCATAAAAACTTTAAATCACACAAAATTTACACCCAATCCGTATCCAAAAACCTAAACTTGCTGATCTTAGCCTCCAAAGCTCAAATGACTTCAAAAAAAAAACCCTAATCCTTAATAAGGCCTCGGGCAGCCTCCTTGAAGCCCATTGGGCATGGCCTTTGACCAATAGGAATAAAGATCTCCATTCCTTGCCTTCATTCAACCATGCTTTGCTTTTATCCCTCCCAATAAGCCTTCTATTAGTTAAGAATTTCTTCTTTAGATTCTTATCTCCTCTCAAGACTTCATATCAAATATTTAGGTTCTATAATTTTTTAAATGCTATAATTAAAATAGATAAAATTTAAAATAAAGTTTTTTTTATATCCACTCTCTTTAAATTAATCTATTAACCATTCTAATATATACTAAGACTTATGAATATATTATATGTCCTAACTAATTTTTAAATATTATAAGTAATTATAGTACGACAATGCAATCGATATTGAAGGATAACCTCGACCAGAGTCCCAAAGCAAAGAAAGCTTTTCAAAGCTTAAAAGATGCTTTCACAACAGCTCCAATTTTGATACATCTGGATTTCAACAAGCCCTATTTTATAGAGACTGATGCCTCTGACTTTGCATTGGAAGTAGTCTTGTCGCAATATAGAAAAGATGACAAATTTCATCTATTTACATTTCATTCTAGAAAATTCTCAACTGCAAAAATTACCTATAAAATCCACAATAAAGAATTGCTTATTATTATAGATTCTTTCCAAGAATGGTACCACTTTCTTGAAGGCACCTCTCATCAAGTAACTATATATACAAACCACAAAAATCTTGAATACTTCATGTCATCCCGAGTCTTAAATCCTCGCCAAGCGCATTGGAATATATCTTTATCATGATTTGACTTTTACATCACATATTGATCTGGAAACCAATAATGATTATTAGATAGACTATCAAGATGTTGTCGTGTTATAACACGTCTATATGATAAAAATATAAATGAAGAAGATTTATTAATATTTAGTCACCTTGGGTGTTAGAAGCAGTGGCCAATTCGAGTGCAAATACTGAGAGGCCAAGTTCAATCACCCCGTTATAATAAGCCGGGGCATATCCACCAATAACAAAATGTTCCATTCGATTCCAGTAACAGGAGTCAGCAAGAAGAAAAAGGACCAATTCAACGTCAAGTGAGCCTGGTTCGAAGAGTCAATTGGATCCAATTTCAAAAGACCTCTAATCCAGGTCTTATTATGGGCCTCTTACCTGATATGAGACCTGACTTGGTCGAGCAACCCACTTCGGTCCAATTATGGGGCTTTGATTCCGTTTCAAGCTGTTCCGTTCTATGTGCCGTTTCAGGAATGTCCTATCGGTAAAAGGATCTCTTAAAGGCAAAAATACGGGGGAGAAAGCGAGAGGTCAGCTATTCCAATTCGGGGAATCCAAGGCAGAAGAATAAGATCTTCTTAGGATTAAAGGAAAAGATAGGTTAAGAAATGAAGGGGAGAATTAGGGTTTTAAAGGTGGGAGAGCTAGCTTCATGCTCGAGAGAGAAAAGACAGAGAATTGGGGGTTTTTTTTTCTTCATAGGATTTTGAGAAGATTGAGGCAATCCTTGCTAAAAGTCAGTGTTGTATTGGTGAACTGAATTTTTTCGTAAGAGAGGAAAGGCTGGTACTCTTGATTGTTGATGGAATGCAAGATACTTCTATGGTTGAAATTCAGAGTTGTCTAGAAGATTGAGTATGCTGAATACATACGTGGTTGTGTTAATCTGACTATACGGATAGAGAATATCTGCCAAAAATTTAAAGAGGTATTGGAAGTTGGCAAATTGAGGTTGTTTAGGATTTCTATGATAAGTGGGGACCTACCGACTGGGATAAGAGGAATATCGGTGAGCGACCAAGAGACATCGGTGCGGATTGCAGCATAGCCTCACAATTTGTAAGCGGAATTAAATTAGAACTTCTTGAGCATTTGAAAGGGCTTATAGAGACACTAGCGATAGACGTTCACAACAAGTCGGAAGGACAGATTGAGGATCACAGCTTGCCGAAGTTCACGGTCTAGGATTAAGGTAATTAATGATAAAGATAAAATACAAAATATAAAGTAAATAAAATAAAATAAAAATAACAAAAGAGATTGAAATTATATAGGATCTCTAGGCGTTTTATATTAGAATTAAGCTTTTATATTACAATCCAATATAGATTGTATTTTGGTAGTCAAGAATCCAATAGACTGCTTGAGTACTAGCAAAACACCATACTACCTCCTACAGCCAGATGCCCGGCGCATTCTCAAGCAAGATAGTACGTAATATGACATAAGTGGTGAACCCGACATGAAAGCTTGAGGTAGAAGATATTAAATTTTGTTTGATTTTATTTTTATATTTATGAAGAACAAAAATAAAAATTTTGAAGGATCATTGGGAGGAATTTCCGGAAGGGTTCTTCTAAAGGACAAAGTATGCACATGGATCCATCTATTGCCAGTATATTTCAAGCCTTTTCATTATCAATGCAGCAACAACAAAGCAATGATTAAAAAGAAGCTTTGGCAACCAAAGCATTGTAAGCAGTAGTCAATAAAATTGATCAATTTGATAGAAGGAATATTTCAAGGTATTTAAGATGTTATGTTCATGAAATGGAATTAAATCACATTTTTGAGAAGAAAATGGTTGAATTATTTGGACTTGCTACGATAATGGAGATAAGAAACCATATTACATCAATTACGGATCGTTATGAGAATTCATGGGAGGTTTTTTCACATGCATTGAAAGACGAATATTTCTTGGAAGATACTGATCACGTAACTAAGAAGCTGTTTCTGGAATGGATTGAACGGCCTAATAAGAATTTACAAGCAACAGAGCTACTAAGGGAATTTGAGAGGCAGTACTCTCAATTATCGAAGGTAGAAAAATTAACATTGGAGCCAAACAAAGTTGATCTATTTCTTCAAGCTGCTGATAGAGAATTGCAAGGAAAATTAGAACTTCTTCTTGAAGACAAAGAAGAAGATGAAGGATTGACAACAAAGTGGAAAAACGTTGAAGATGCGGTGGGGTTGCTTACAAAAAGAGAAAAGAGGAAGGATAGAAGCAATATTCCAAAAACAGTACAAGCACCCAAAGCTCCAATACGTACAACACCACCAACAATGCCTACAGTTCAACCTTCGACATCCTTATCAAAGAAAGCAGATATGGGTATGGAAGAAATTATACGAGGAATGCGAGATCTTCAAATCAAATTGGCAAGACTTGAAGAGAATACTTCTATAAACAATTCGAAGAATGTTTCAAAACAAGGATATGTACAAAGATGCATTTGGTGTGATGATGCTTCACACAATAGAAAAGATTGCAATGAATTTAATAATATGATACGGCAGGGAATTATTTGCTGGAAAGATGGGAAGATAGCATTGAAAGATAGGGAGGATCTTCTTCAAACCAATTTTGGCAAGGGAGGAATGACAGCATTAGTTCAAGATTATCTAAAAGAGCATGAAACAGCAGCACGAGAAAGTACAAGTTATGGTGCTAGAATAGATGATGAAATTGGTGGAAGTACGGAAACTAGTGAGTTTTGGGCTTTTGCCGTTTCTACAATGCAAGAAGGGAAATTACCTTGAGAAGCGATATTGAGGACTGCAGCTACAATACGAGGTGCAATAGGTTGGGAGGATCCTGTTGAGTCTCTTTCAATTCATGCATATATTGCTAAGAGCCAACATGAAGCTTTGATGGAAAAAAAGAAATAAGGAAATTTTGATGATACTAGAGAAAGAAATTCTTCTAAGAGGAAAACTCGAGGAGACAAGGCTCGGGAGGCAGCTTCACAAGAATTGCCTGTAAAGGATACCTCAGCATCATTGGATGAAAAAACAAAGGAGACAAAAGATAAGGACAAATCAATTGCTTATAAGCTACTTTTTGACATTGAAGCGGCAACAAATTTGAAACGGGTATTAGAAGAATGTATATTAAACGCTAAGGTGGAATTCACATTGAAAGAAGTTTTCGGAATTGCAAAGAATGAGTTTCATAATGTTATCATTGACAGCATTAAGCAAAAGAGGCAATTAATGGGCGAAACTGAAATGAGTCATGCTATTGATACAAGAATATATAAAGATGAAGAAGAGGTTGATATTGGTTACAAGCAACCAACAAATGAAAAGAATGCATATAATCAATGAGTATGTTTCGAAGATTATAGTGATAAGGAGATAGAAGCTTTGAGCCATTATACTCGAAAGCATTGGACAAAGGCAACTACTGAGGTATTGGTGAAAGTAGAAGATATAGAAGAACCAATTGTTACTTTAGTCGACCATGGTTCTGAAATAAATCTTATGTCTAAAGATCTTTATAAGAAGCAAAAATGGAAAATTGATATGGAACATGGATGGACAATACGAGTAGCTAATAACACACGGAGCGAATTATATGGAGCTTGTCCAGATGTCAAAATTCGGATTGAGGATGTTGCGACGGAGCAACATTTCTTTGTTCAAGATACAACGTCTTATCTGTTGATTTTAGGACAACCTTATATTACGGCAATATGGATGGAAACAAAGGTACTTGACGATGGTTTTGCTTATGCAAGGGTACGTAGCGAAGATGAGAGGAAAGCTATACAATTTCTAACAATATCTCCTAACCATGAATGGAATCGAGATAGGTTGAGGGAGAAACCATTGCCAAAGATTGTTGAAGGATTTAAGGATTTTGGAGAGGTACCACTATAAAAGGAGATTATGGAGGTACAAAAGAGGAGGTACTCTCGCGAGATGAAGGTGCCTTTGATGCGAGTTTTATTGGTATTTTGGAGAATGGAAATATTATATTTAAGAAAGTTGATGATTTTGAAAGAAAAGAAAGAAAAAGATTATATAATATTGAAGGAGAATTATGCAAGTTAGGTATATTGTAAGATGATGAGAGGATTTTAGGTGTTTATGAAGAAAATGGACTAGAAGATTTATTGGAATTGATTACATCTAATGGGTTAGGGGATAATGATAAGGTTGTTGAGATTCATTGAAGAGAGGTTTATACCATACTTGAATCTTTTCAAGCACCAGAAGTCACTGTAGAGACAAGATATAAAATGAGAGATAAGAAGGTAAAGCCTATTGCTGGACCATTACTAGAAGATTTTAAGGAACAAATAGGAGAAGCATCAAAAGAAGCAAGTTTAAGAGATCTAATGAGTATTGGACATCAGTTTACTAAAGAGACTTTTGAAGAATTGAAGATTGGTTTTGATGGTTCTTTATTGTTGGAGGAAATTACTTACTTCAAAAAGATGTTGGCTAAATAAGGTAGATCGTTTGCCTTTGAATCTTATGAAATTGGGTGTGTGGATCCGAATATTATAACACCTATGGTTATCTTCACTATACCGCATGTACCTTGGAATCTAAGACCAATTCCAATATCGAGGGCACATTTACCTAAATTGGTGGAACTATTAAAAAAATAGATGAGATGAATATATTGAAACCCTCATTTGTGCCGTATTCTAGTTGATGGTTTACGATACCTAAGAAGAATGGGTCACTATGGTTTATTCAAGATATGCAACCGGTGAATGCAGTAACTGTCAAGAATGCAAGAATTGGGCCTATTATGGATGAATTTGTTGAGGCGTTTGCATGAAGGACGATCTATTCAATGGGTGACTTATATTAAGGTTATGATCAATTTCAACTTACCGAAGGAAGTAGAGATATGACAACGATGAAGACACCACTTGAATTGGTTAGAATGTGCACTCTTCCTCAAGGCATGACCAACTCAGTTGTACATATGATGAATGGGATAAATAAGGTATTGAGAGATTTTATTTCGGAGAAGACTATGCCTTTTCTGGATGATGTTCCTATAAAAGGGTGCAGAGAAGGAGACAAGGATGAAACTTTAGATATGAGGGGGTGTCGCAAATATGTTGTTGATCATATACAAGATTGTGAAAAGATTTTAACACAGCTTGGAGAAGTTCATCATACATTATCGGGTATGAAGTCCATATTTGGAGTACAAGAAGTTGTGATTATTGGACATTTATGTGAATCTTACGGAAGAAAACCAGATCCGACTAAAGTTGATGCAATTAGAAGGATGAAAGAGGATTGTTATTCTTTAACAGAGGTTTGTAGGTTTTTAGGTACATGTATATTTTATCGAATCTGAATCCCTCATTATGCTCACATAGCGGATCCATTATATGAACTGTTACACAAGGGCTACTGATTTAAATGGAAAAAAAGGTATATTCAGGCAATGTAAAGATTCAAGAAATTATTGATGTCACCTCCAATATTGAGGAAGGTTGATTATAAGTACAATAGCCCAGTGATTCTTACTGTGGACATTAGTCCAAGTGCCATTGGATGGGCTGTGGATCAAGATGATTCAAGTGGGAATAGATTTGCAGTTCGATTTAGAGCTAAAGTTTTAAGTATTCGTCAGCGTTGTCATATTATGTGCTTTCCTACTTGAGAACATCCCGGGCATCTGGCTGTAGGAGGTAGTATAGAGATTTGCTAATATTCAAGTAGTCTATCGGTTTTTGACTGTTGGAATATAAATAATTGCAAGAATATATCGTAAATCTATATGGATGTCCTTCGACTGCTCGCCGAAATCCTTTTTGCCTCAGTCGATAGGTCTCTAAACGTTACAGAGAACTCCAAACAATCCAATCTACTAATCTCCGATACCGCTTTATACTCACGACCTTATATCCACTGATTGTCTTGTTAGATTAACCCAAAAATTTTCATTCACTCCGCATACTCAATCCTATAGACACCCTTTTAATTCTTCAATCACAAACGTAACTTTGATTTTACAAAACAATCAAGAGTAATCACACCCACTTCATTAAAACCCCAATTCACCAGTACAACACATCGACCTTTTAGCATTGATCGCCAAAAGTCTTTTCAAAACCCTATGAAGAAAAAAAACCCCAAATCTTTGTCTTTTTCTCCCTCCAAAACATGAAGCTAGCTCTCCGACCCTTAAAACCCTAATTCACCCCCTTTCCATTTCTTAACCTATCTTCCCCTTTTAACCTTGAGAAGATCCTATTCTTCCGCCTTGGACTCCCTCAATTAAAACAACGGACGGAGTTTTCTCCCCCATTTTTGCCTTTAAGAGATTCTTTTACCAAAAAGACATTCCCGGAACGGCACAAAGAACAGAACAGCCTGAAAATGGAATCGGAGCCCCGTAATTGGACTGCATTGAATTGTCTGACCAAGTCAGGTCTGATATTGGGTAAGAGGCCCGTAATAGGACCTGGATTAGATATCTTCTGAAATTGGATCCAATTGGCTCTGCCGTCAGAGCTTTCTCCTCCATTTTTTACCTTTTAAAAGTTCCTTTTTCTAGAAACAACGTTCCCTGGAATAGCACAGAGAACTAACAGCCTGAAATAGAATCAAAACCCCCATAATCGGGACCACATTAAGTCGCCCGACCAAATCAAGTCTCATATTGGCTAAGAGGCCCGTAGTAAGACTTGGATGTTCTCGTAATTGGATCAAATAGGTCCTTCGCATCAGGCTCGCTCAGTCATCCATTTAGTCCTTTCGATTTTGTTGACTCCCACTATAGGACTCGAATAGAGCATTTCGTTACTGGTATGTATGCCCTGACCAACTGTGATGGGGTGTCTGAACTGGCCACTGAATATTGGAACTGAAATCGGTTGTTGCTCCCAATATTCGAGATAACTGAACATTAATAAAAGTCCCCTTTCTTTATATTTTCATGGTATACTCGTGTTACAACACGACATCCACCCCCTCTGAACCTGTGCATCCTCTGGTATGCACCAATTTACCCAATTACTGTTTGATTTATTATACATTCCCTACGTCTTTCTCCACATTGTCTTCGTCACCTTCATTATCCAAATCACTTTCATCTTCTTGCAGCGTACCTAACTTACATAATTCTCCTTCAATATTATATAATCTTTTTCTTTCTTTTCTTTTAAAATCATCAACTTTCTTATACATAATATTTCCATTCTCCAAAATACCAATAAAACTCGCATCAAAGGCACCTTCATCTCGCGAGAGTACCTCCTCTTTTGTACCTCCATAATCTCCTTTTATAGTGGTACCTCTCCAAAATCCTTAAATCCTTCAACAATCTTTGGCAATGGTTTCTCCCTCAACCTATCTCGATTCCGTTCAAGGTTAGGAGATACTGTTAGAAATTGTATAGCTTTCCTCTCATCTTCGCTACGTACCCTTGCATAAGCAAAACCATCGTCAAGTACCTTTGTTTCCATCCATATTGCCGTAATATAAGGTTGTCCTAAAATCAACAGATAAGACGTTGTATCTTGAACAAAGAAATGTTGCTCCGTCGCAACATCCTCAATCCGAATTTTGACATCTGGACAAGCTCCATATAATTCGCTCCGTGTGTTATTAGCTACTCGTATTGCCCATCCATGTTCCATATCAATTTTCCATTTTTGCTTCTTATAAAGATCTTTAGACATAAGATTTATTTCAGAACCATGGTCGACTAAAGTAACAATTGGTTCTTCTATATCTTCTACTTTCACCAATACCTCAGTAGTTGCCTTTGTCCAATGCTTTCGAGTATAATGGCTCAAAGTTTCCATCTCCTTATCACTATAATCTTCGAAACATACTCGTTGATTATATCCATTCTTTTCATTTGTTGGTTGCTTGTAACCAATATCAACCTCTTCTTCATCTTTATATATTCTTGTATCAATAGCATGACTCATTTCAGTTTCGCCCATTAATTGCCTCTTTCGCTTAATGCTGTCAATGATAACATCATGAAACTCCTTCTTTACAATTCCCAAGACTTCTTTCAATGTGAATTCCACCTTAGCGTTTAATATACGTTCTTCCAACACCCCTTTCAAATTTGTTGCCGCTTCAATATCAGAAAGTAGCTTATAAGCAATTGATTTGCCCTTATCTTTTTTCTCTATTGTTTTTTCTCCCAATGATACTGAGGTATCCTTTACAGGCAATTCTTGTGAAGCTGCCTCCCGAGCCTTGTCTCCTCGAGTTTGCCTCTTAGAAGAATTTCGTTCTCTAGTATCATCAAAATTTCCTCGTCTCTTTTCTTTCATCAAAGCTTCATGTTGGCTCTTAGCAATATATGCATGAATTGAAAGAGACTCAACAGGATCCTCCCAACCTGTTGCACCTCGTATTGTAGCTGCAGTCCTCAATAACGCTTCTCAAGGTAATTTCCCTTCTTGCATTGTAGAAACGGCAAAAGCCCAAAACTCACTAGTTTCCGTACTTCCACCAATTTCATCATCTACTCTAGCACCATAACTTGTACTTTCTTGTGCTGCTGTTTCATGCTCTTTTAGGTAATCTTGAACCAATGCTGTCATTCCTCCCTTGCCAAAATTGATTTGAAGAAGATCCTCCCTATCTTTCAATGCTATCTTCCCATCTTTCCACTAAATAATTCCCTGCCGTATCATATTATTAAATTCATTGCAATCTTTCCTAGTGTGTGAAGCATCATCACACCAAATGCATCTTTGAACGTATCCTTGTTTTGAAACATTCTTCGAATTGTTTATAGAAGTATTCTCTTCAAGTCTTACCAATTAGATTTGAAGATCTCGCATTCCTCGTATAATTTCTTCCATCCCCATATCTGCTTTCTTTGATAAGGATGTCGAAGGTTGAACTATAGGCATTGTTGGTGGTGTTGTACGTATTGGAGCTTTGGGTGCTTGTACTGTTTTTGGGATATTGCTTCTATCCTTCCTCTTTTCTCTTTTTGTAAGCAACCCCACCGCATCTTCAACGTTTTTCCACTTTGTTGTCAATCCTTCATCTTCTTCTTTGTCTTCAAGAAGAAGTTCTAATTTTCCTTGCAATTCTCCATCAGCAGCTTAAAGAAATAGATCAACTTTGTTTGGCTCCAATGTTAATTTTTCTACCTTCGATAATTGAGAGTACTGCCTCTCAAATTCCCTTAGTAGCTCTGTTGCTTGTAAATTCTTATTAGGCCGTTCAATCCATTCCAGAAACAGCTTCTTAGTTACGTGATCAGTATCTTCCAAGAAATATTCGTCTTTCAATGCATGTAAAAAAACCTCCCATGAATTTCCATAACGATCCGTAAATGATGTAATATGGTCTCTTATCTCCGGTATCATGGCAAGTCCAAATAATTCAACCATTTTCTTCTCAAAAATCTGATTTAATTCCATTTCATGAACATAACATCTTAAATACCTTGAAATATTCCTTCTATCAAATTGATCAATTTTATTGACCATTGCTTGCAATGCTTTGGTTGCCAAAGCTTCCTTTCGATCATTGCTTTGCTGTTGCTACATTGATAATGAGAAGACTTGAAACATACTAGCAATAGACGGATCCATGTGCATACTTTGTCTTTTAGAAGAACCTCCACCAAAAATTCCTCCCAAAGATCCAATACCTTCTATCTCAAGCTTTCACGTTGGATTCACCACTTATGTCGTATTACGTGCTTTCATACTCGAGAACGCACTGGACGTCTGGCTGTAGGAGGTAGTATGGAGATTCGCTAATATTTAAGCAGTCTATCAGTTTTTGACTGTTGGAATATAAATAATTATAAGAATATACTATAAATCTATATGGATGTCCTTCGACTGCTCACTGAAATCCTTTTTACCCTAGTAGGTAGGTCTCTAGATGTTACAGAGAATCCCGAACAATCCAATCTACTAATCTTTGATATCGCTTTATACTCACGATGTCGTGTTGTAAAACGAGTATATCGTGAAAATATAAAAAAAAGGGACTTTTATTAATATTCAGTTACCTCGAATATTGGGAGCAACGACCAACTCCAGTGCAAATACTGAGTGGTCAGGTTCAGTCACCCCGTTACAGTGAGCTGGGGCATACTGAAATGTTCCATTCGATTCCAATAACGGGAGTCAGCAGGAAGGGAAAGGACCAATTCATACGACGGGTGAGCCTAGTTCGAAGAACCAATTGGATCCAATTTTGAGAATCCAATCCGGGTCCTCTTACCCAATATGAGACCTGAATTAGTCGGGCAACCCAATGCAATCTAATTTCGAGAATCCAATCCGGATCCTCTTATTCAACATGAGACCTGAATTGGTCGGTCAATCCAATGTAGTCTGATTATGGGAACATCCAGGTTACTACGGGTCCTCTTACCAAATATGAGACCTGAATTGGTCGGGCGACTCAATGTGGACCCGAGTACGGGGTTTTAATTCTGTTTCAGGCTGTCCTATTCTCTGTGTCATTTCGAAAGCTCTGACGGTGGGAGCCAATTTTGGATCTAAGCTCTGACGGCAAGAGCCAATTCCGGATCCAAGACGGAAGATTAAAGAAATTCAAAGGATAAGGTTAGGGGGGGAATAAGTTTTTAGGGGGGATTTTTTTTTTTGGGGATCAGGGAAGAGCTAGCTTCAAGCTCTTGAGAAGGTTACGAGTTTTTTTTCATTGGAGGTTTTTGAAGATCAAGGGGATTGGAGAAGAGCTTCATGCTTCAGGTCGGAGAAGAAAAGACGGAGAATTGGATTTTTCTTCTTCATAGAGTTTTGGGAAGACTGAGGCAATCGTTGCTGAAGTCAGTGTTGTAATGGTGAATCGGGATTTTTTTTTATGAAGTGGGTTTGATTACTCTTGACTGTTTTATGAAATCGAGTTACGTCTGTGATTGAAGGATTAAAAAGGTGTCTATAGGATTGAGTATGTGGAGTGAATGAAAATTTTTGGATTAATCTAATAAGACAATCAGTGGATACAAGATCGTAAGTACAAAGCGGTATCGGAGATTAGCAGATTGGGTTGTTCGGGGTTCTCTGTAATGTCTAGAGACCTACCGACTGGGGCAAAAAGGACTTCGACAAGCAGTCGAAGGGCATCCGTATAGATTTACGGTGTATTCTTGTAGTCGTTTATATTCCAGCAGTCAAAAACTGATAGACAGCTTGACTATTGGCGAATCTCCATACTACCTTCTATAGCCAGACGCCCGGCGCATTCTCGAGCAGAAAAGCACGTAATACGAGAAAAGTGGTGAATCCGACGTGAAAGCTTGAGGTGGAAGGTATTGGATTTTGGTTGATTTTATCTTTATTTTATAGAAAACGAAAATAAAAATTTTGAAGGATTTTTGGGAGGAGTTTCTGGTGGGGGTTCTTCTAAAGGACAAGGTATGCACATAGATCCGCCTATTGCTAGTATGTTTCAAGCCTTCTCATTATCAATGCAGCAACAGCAAAGCAATGATTAAAAAGAAGCTTTGGCAACCAAAGCATTGCAAGCAGTGGCCAATAAAATTGATCAATTTGATGGAAGGAATATTTCAAGGTATTTAAGATGTTATGTTTGTGAAATGGAATTAAATCGGGTTTCTGAGAAAAAAATGGTTGTACTATTTGGACTTGCCACGATACCGGAGATAAAAAACCACATTACATCGATTACGGATCGTTATGGGAATTCATATGACGTTTTTTCACATGCATTGAAAGACGAATATTTCTTGGAAGATACTCATCACGTTACTAAGAAGCTGTTTTTGGAATGGATTGAACGGCCTAATAAGAATTTGCAAGCAACAGAGCTACTAAGGGAATTTGAGAGGCAGTACTCTCAATTATCGAAGGTAGAAAAATTAACATTGGAACCAAATAAAGTTGATCTATTTCTTCAAGCTGCTCATGGAAAATTGCAAGGGAAATTAGAACTTCTTCTTGAAGACAAAGAAGAAGATGAAGGATTGACAACAAAGTGGAAGAACGTTGAAGATGCGGTGGGGTTGCTTACAAAAAGAGAAAGGAGGAAGGATAGAAGTAATATTCAAAAATAGTACAAGCACCCAAAGCTCCAATACATACAACACCACCAACAATACCTACAGTTCAACCTTCGACACCCTTATCAAAGAAAGCAAATATGGGGATGGAAGAAATTATACGAAGAATGCGAGATCTTCAAATCAAATTAGAAGGACTTGAAGAGAATACTTCTACAAACAATTTGAAGAATATTTCAAAACAAGGATATGTACAAAGATGCATTTGGTGTGATGATACTTCACACACTAGGAAAGATTGCAATGAATTTAATAATATGATACAGCAGGGAATTATTTAGTGGAAAGATGGGAAGATAGCATTGAAAGATAGGGAGGATCTTCTTCAAACCAATTTTGGCAAGGGAAGAATGACAGCATTGGTTCAAGATTACTTAAAAGAGCATGAAACAGCAGCACGAGAAAGTGCAAGTTATGGTGCTAGAATAGATGATGAAATTGGTGGAAGTACGGAAACTAGTGAGTTTTGGGCTTTTGCCGTTTCTACAATGCAAGAAGGGAAATTACCTTGAGAAGCGTTATTGAGGACTGCAGCTACAATACGAGGTGCAACAGGTTGGGAGGATCCTGTTGAGTCTCTTTCAATTCATGCATATATTGCTAAGAGCCAACATGAAGCTTTGATGAAAGAAAAGAGACGAGGAAATTTTGATGATACTAGAGAACGAAATTCTTCTAAGAGGCAAACTCGAGGAGACAAGGCTCGGGAGGCAGCTTCACAAGAATTGCCTGTAAAGGATACCTCAGTATCATTGGGAGAAAAAATAATAGAAAGAAAAGATAAGGGCAAATCAATTGCTTATAAGCTACTTTCTGATATTGAAGCGGCAACAAATTTGAAAAGGGTGTTGGAAGAATGTATATTAAACGCTAAGGTGGAATTCACATTGAAAGAAGTCTTGGGAATTATAAAGAAGGAGTTTCATGATGTTATCATTGACAGCATTAAGCGAAAGAGGCAATTACTGGGCGAAACTGGAATGAGTCATGCTATTGATGCAATAATATGTAGAGATGAAGAAGAGGTTGATATTGGTTACAAGCAACCAACAAATGAAAAGAATGGGTATAATCAGCGAGTACATTTCGAAGATTCTAGTGACAAGGAAATAGAATCTTTGAGCCATTATACTCGAAAGCATTGGCTAAGGCGAACTACTGAGGTATTGGTGAAGATAGGAGATATACAAGAACCAATAGTTGCTTTGGTCGACCATGGTTTTGAAATAAATCTCATGTCTAAAGATCTTTATAAGAAGCAAAAATGGCCAATTGATATGGAACATGGATGGGCAATTCGGGCAGCTAATAACACACGGGGCGAATTATGAGGAGCTTGTCCAGATGTCAAAATTCGGATTGGGGATGTTGCGACGGAGCAACATTTCTTTGTTCAGGATACAACGTCTTATCCGTTGATTTTAGGACAACCTTATATTACAGCAACACAGATGGAAACAAAAGTACTTGACGATGGTTCTGCTTATGCAAGGGTACGTAGTGAAGATAGGAGGAAAGCTGTACAATTTCTACCAATACCTCCTAACCATGAACGGAATCGAGATAGGTTGAGGGAGAAACCATTGCCAAAGATTGTTGAAGGATTTAAGGATTTTGGGGAGGTACCACTGTAAAGCGAGATTATGGAGGTACAAAAGAGGAGGTACTCTCGCGAGATGAAGGTGCCTTTGATGTGAGTTTTATTGGTATATCGAAGAATGGAAATATTTTGTATAAGAAAGTTGATGATTTTAAAAGAAAAGAAAGAAAAAGATTATATAATATTGAAGGACAATTATGCAAGTTAGGTACACTGCAAGATGATGAGAGGATTTTAGGTGTTTATGAAGAAAATGGACTGGAAGATTCATTGGAATTGATTACATCTATTGGGTTAGGAGATAATGATAAGATTGTTGATATTCATTCAAGAGAGGTTTATACCATACTTGAATCTTTTCAAGCACCAGAAGTCATTGTAGAGACGAGATATAAAACGGCAGATAAGAAGGTAAAGCCTGTTGCCGGACCATTACCAGAAGATTCTAAAGAACAAATGGGAGAAGCATCAAAAGAAGAAAGTTTAAGAGATCCAATGAGTATTGGACATCAGTTTACTAAAGAGACTTTTGAAGAATTGAAGATTAGTTCTGATGGTTCTTTATTGTCGGAGGAAATTACTTGCTTCAAAAAGATGTTGGCTAAACAAGGTAGATTGTTTGCCTTTGAATCTTATGAAATTGGGTGTGTGGATCCAAATATTGTAACACCTATGGTTATCTTCACTGTACCACATGTACCTTGGAATCTAAGACCGATTCCAGTACCGAGGGCACATTTACCTAAATTGGTTGAACTGTTAAAAGAAAAGATAAAGATGAAAATATTGGAACCTTCATTTGCGCCGTATTCTAGTCGATGGTTTACGGTACCTAAGAAGAATGAGTCACTACAGTTTATTCAAGATATGCAACCGATGAATGCAGAAACTGTCAGGAATGCAAGAATTGGGCCTATTGTGGATGAATTTGCTTAGGCATTTGCTAGAAGGGTGATCTATTCAATGGGTGACTTGTGTTCAGGTTATGATCAATTTCAACTTGTCGAAGGAAGTAGAAATATGACAACAATGAAGACACCACTTGGATTGGTTAGAATGTGCACTCTTCCTCAAGGCGCGACCAACTTAGTTGCGCATATGATAAATGGGATGAATAAGGTATTGAGAGATTTTATTCCGGAAAAGACTATGCCTTTTCTGGATGATGTTCCTATAAAAGAGTGAAGAGAAGGAGACAAGGATGAAACTTTAGATATGAGGGGGTGTCGCAAATATGTTGTTGATCATATACAAGATTGTGAAAAGATTTTAACTCGGCTTCGAGAAGTTCATCTTACATTATCGGGTATGAAGTCCGTATTTGGAGTACGAGAGGTTGTAATTGTTGGACATTTATGTGGATCTTGTGGAAGAAAACCAGATCCGACTAAAGTTGATGCAATTGGAAGGATGAAAGAGGATTGTGATTCTTTAACAGAGGTTCGCAGGTTTTTGGGTGCATGTGTATTTTATCAAATGTGGATCCCTCATTTTGCTCACATAGCGGATCCATTATATGAACTGTTATGCAAGGGTTACCGATTTAAATGGGAAGAAAGGCATATTCAGGCAATGCAAAGATTGAAGAAATTATTGATGTCACCTCCAATATTGAGGAAGGTTGATTATAAGTGCAATAGACCAGTGATTCTTACTGTGGACGCTAGTCCAATTTCCATTGAATGGGCTGTGGGTCGAGATGATTCTAGTGGGGATAGATTTGCAGTTCGGTTTGGGACTAAAGTTTTAAGTATTCGTCAGAGTGCATATTCGCAAGTCAAAAGAGAACTTTAGGGAGTCGTTTTGGCTATGAAAGCTGAAAAGGATTATTTAATTGGGGCAGTAGTAGTAATTGAAATAGATTGTTTGCCATTGCTTGGAATGATTATTAACTGTTCAACGCCAGATATTGCAATGTTGAGATGGATTGCTTATATTAAGTCACTAAATCTAGAATTTAAGCATATTACTGGGAACGACAATTTAGTAGCAGACATGCTATCTCGAGCAAGATATGAGAGGGAGTACGAAATGGTTGAAGACATTGATGACGTCGGATTGAAATTCTATTCAATATCAAATCTCAATAGAGAAGACAAGCTATTTCTTGAAGAAGCTTATGAAGGAGAATTATTGGATATTGGTCATTACTTCAATACCTTGACTAAGCTGGAGAATTGATCTATAGAAAAATTCAAACAAATAAGAAAAAAAGCATATGGATTTTTACTTCGAGATGGATTCTTATGGAAGAGACCGAAGAAAGGAATTGGGATGCCACAACGAGTGATAGGCAAAAAGGATGAAAAACTAAAATTATTAAAGGAGTTCCATGATAGTTTATGGACAGGGCATAGAAGAATCTGGGCTACTTTTGCTAAACTCAAGGAACGATATTGGTGGAAAATATGTATCGAGATGTGCTCTTATTTGTAGAGTCATGTGAAATCTGTCAATCGTATTTTAATATCCGACATCGAGATGGTCTTTATCCTACGTATCCTCTGGCTATTCATTTTAAATGGGTTGTTGATTTGATTATTATGCTAGTTGGGTTATGGCAGATGAGATATTTGATTTTAGCTCGAGAAGATTTATCAAATCAAGTAGAAGGAAGAGCATTGAGGACAAAATCTACAGAGGGGATTTGTAGGTTTTTGCTTGAAGATGTCATTTGCTGCTACGGATGCATGGCAAAAATCACTGCAGATCGTGGAGAATTAAATGCGCAAGACGCTCATAAGTTCTTTGAAAGATGTGAAGTTAAACTATCACTGACTACTGCTTATAATCCGGAAGGGAATGCAAAAAGTGAATGCATTCACCCACCGATTGTGAAAGCATTGGTTAAAGCTTGTAATGGAAAAGTTAAAGAGTGGCCACGGCTTTTGTCATTTGCATTATGGGCTGATCGAACAACACATAGTTCGGTCACAAGATATATGCTAGTAGAACTTATGACAGGTCAAAAACCAATTATGTCGATTGAAGAAAAGGTACTTACTTGGAGTATGCTACCATGGGAAGATGGATTGACAAGAGAAGAACTTCTGGCTATTAGGATTCGAGAATTGGAGCAAAGAACGGAAGATGTCCAGATAGCATTGGAAAGGGTAAAAAGAGCAAGGTTACAAAATAATGCGCGATTCGATAAGCAACATCGATTGAGACCAAAAGCAATCGAGGAAGGTGACTGGGTACTTGTTTATTACAATAGTCTAGATAATCAACATAGTACTTTGCGGAAATTTTCAAAACATTAATTTGGACCATATGTGGTAACAACTGTTCATGGTAATGCGACTTACTCATTACGGGAGTTAGATGGTACAAAATTCAAAAATAGCAATTGCAAGGAAGCAAGTAAAAATATTTAAACGAAGACACGTAGAGATGAATATGGAAGACCATAATAAAGGTATAGAAATTTAGCAGCAAGAAGATGAAAGTGATTTGGATAATGAAGGTGACGAAGACGAACAGGACAAAGACGTAGAGGATATATTCTGAATCAAACAGTAGTTGGGTAAATTGGTGCATACCGGAGGATGCACAGGTTCAGAGAAGGTGGATGTCGTGTTGTAACATAAATATACCGTAAAAATATAAAGAAAAGGGACTTTTATTAATATTCAATTACCTCGAATATTGGGAGCAACGACCAACTCCAGTGCAAATACTGAGTGGTCAGGTTCAGTCACCCCGTTATAGTGAGCTGGGGCATACTGAAATGCTCCGTTCGATTCCAATAACGGGAGTCAGCAGGAAGGAAAAGGACCAATTCACACGACGGGTGAGCCTAGTTCGAAGAACCAATTGGATCCAATTTTGAGAATCCAATCTGGGTCTTCTTATCCAATATGAGACCTGAATTGGTCGGGCAATCCAATGCAGTCTGATTACGGGAACATCCAGGTTACTACGGGTCCTCTTACCCAATATGAGACTTGAATTGGTCGGGCGACTCAATGTGGACCCGAGTACGGGGTTTCAATTCTGTTTCAGGCTGTCCTATTCTCTGTGTCATTTCGAAAGCTCTGACAGTGGGAGCCAATTTTGGATCTAAGCTCTGACGGCGGGAGCCAATTCCGGATCCAAGACGGAAGATTAAAGAAATTCAAAGGATAAGGTTAGGGGGGGAATAAGTTTTTAGGGGGGACTTTTTTTTTGAGGGATCAGGGAAGAGCTAGCTTCAAGCTCTTGAGAAGGTTACGAGTTTTTTTTCATTGGAGGTTTTTGAAGATCAAGGGAATTGGAGAAGAGCTTCATGCTTTGGGTCGGGGAAGAAAAGATGGAGAATTGGATTTTTCTTCTTCATAGAGTTTTGGGAAGACTGAGGCAATCGTTGCTGAAGTCAGTGTTGTAATGGTGAATCGAGATTTTTTTTTATGAAGTGGATTTGATTACTCTTGACTGTTTTGTGAAATCGAGTTACGTCTGTGATTGAAGGATTAAAAAGGTGTCTATAGGATTGAATATGCCGAGTGAATGAAATTTATTGGATTAATCTAACAAGACATTCAGTGGATACAAGATCGTAAGTACAAAGCGGTATCGGAGATTAGCAGATTGGGTTGTTCGGGGTTCTTTGTAACATCTAGAGACCTATCGGTTGGGGCAAAAAAGACTTCGACAAGCAGTCGAAGGGCATCCGTATAGATTTACAGTGTATTCTTGTAGTCGTTTATATTCCAGCAGTCAAAAACTGATAGACTGCTTGACTATTGGCGAATCTCCATACTACCTTCTATAGCCAGACGTCCGGCACGTTCTCGAGAAGGAAAGCACGTAATATGATAATGACCTTGTATCTACTGACTATCTTATTAGATTAAGCCAAATATTTTCATTCACTCCGCATACTCAATCCTATAGACACCCTTTTAATTCTTCAATCCCAGACGTAACTTCGATTTCACAAAACAATCAAGAATAATCACACCCACTTCATTAAAATCCCGATTCACTAGTACAACACATCAATCTTTCATCATTGATCGTCAGAAGTCTCTTTTCTGATCCCTACCCAAAAACCTTATATCCACCATTTTTCTTAACCTCCCTAATTTCCAAATCTCTGAATCCTCTCCTCTACCCTAACCATTTCCGAATGTTTTTTTTCCTTTTCTCTCAAACCCTAGCCTCTATCTTTTTTTTTTTCCCGAGGCATAAAGCTAGCTCTCCGACCCTTGTAACCCTAATTCTCCCCTTCCCATTTCTTAACCTATCCTCCCCTTTAACCCTGAGAAGATCCTATTCTCTCGCCTTGGACTCCCCAAATTAAAACAGCTGACGGAGTTTTCTCCCCCATTTTTGTCTTTAAGAGATCTTTTTATCGAAAAGACATTTTCGGAACAACACAAAGAACAAAATAGCCTGAAATGGAATCAGAGCCCCGTAATTGGACCGCATTGGATTGCCCGACCAAGTCAGGTCTCATATTGGATAAGAGGTCCGTAATAGGACCTAGATTGGATGTCTTGAAATTAGATCCAATTGGCTCTTCGAACCAGGTTCACCCGTCGTTGAATTGGTCCTTTCCCTTTTTGATGACTCCTGTTATTGGAATCGAATGGAGCATTTCAGTATGCCCCGGCTGACTGTAACGGGGTGTCTAAAATTGGCCCCTAAATATTAGTACTGGAATCGGTCGTTGCTCCCAATATTCAAGGTAAATAAACATTAATAAAAGTTCTTTTTCTTTATATTTTCATGGTATACTCGTGTTACAGCATGACAGCGTGCATATTCGCAAGTCAAAAGAAAACTTTGAAGAGCTGTTTCGGCTATGAAAGCTGAAAAGGACTATTTCATTGGGGCAGTAGTAGTAATTGAAACAGATTGCTTGCCATTGCTTCGAATGATTACTAACTATTCAATGCCAAATATTGCAATGTTGAGATGGATTGCTTATATTAAGTCACTAAATCCAGAATTTAAGCATATTACTGGGAAAGACAATTTAGTAGCAGACATGCTATCTCAAGTAAGATACGAGAGGGAGGACAAAATGGTTGAAGACATTGATGACGTCGGATTGAAATTCTATTCAATATCAAATCTCAACAGAGAAGACAAGCTATTTTTTGAAGAATCTTATGAAAGAGAATTATTGAATATTAGTCATTACTTGAATACCTTGACTAAGCAGAGAAATTAGTCTATAAAAAAATTCAAACAAATAAGAAAAAAAGCATATGGATTTTTGCTTCGAGATGGATTCTTATGGAAGAGATCGAAGAAAGAAATTGGGATGCCACAACGAGTGATAGGCAAAAAGAAAGAAAAACTAAAATTATTAAAGGAGTTTCATGATAGTTTATAGGTAGGGCATAGAGGAATCTGGGCTACTTTTGCTAAACTCAAGGAACGATATTGGTGGAAAAATATGTATCGAGATGTGCTCTCATTTGTAGAGTCATGTGAAATCTGTCAATTGTATTCTAATATCTGACATCGAGATGGTCTTCATCCTACGTATCCTCTAGCTATTCATTTTAAATGGATTGTTGATTTGGTTATTATGCCATTTGGATTATGGCAGATGAGATATTTGGTCTTAGCTCGTGAAGATTTATCAAATCAAGTAGAAGGAAGAGCATTGAGGACAAAATCTACATAGGAGATTTATAGGTTTTTGCTTGAAGATGTCATTTGCCGCTACGGATGCATAGGAAAAATCATTGCAGATCATGGAGAATTAAATGCACAAGAAGCTCATAAGTTCTTTGAAAGATGTGGAGTTAAACTATCACTGACTACTACTTATAATCCGGAAGGGAATGCAAAAAGCGAACGTGGTCACCTACCGATTGTGAAAGCATTAGTTAAAGCTTGTAATAGGAAAGTTAGAGAGTGGTCATGGCTTTTGTCATTTGCATTATGGGCTGATCGAACAACATATAGTTCGGTCACAGGATATATGCCAGTAGAACTTATGACATGTTGAAAACCAATTATGCTGATTGAAGAAAGGGTATTTACTTGGAGTATGCTACCATAGAAAGATAGATTGACAAGAGAAGAATTTCTAGCTATTAGGATTCGACAATTCGAGCAAAGATTGGAAGATGTACAAATAGCATTGGAAAGATTTTAAAAAGCAAGATTACAAAACAAGGCGCGATTTGATAAGCAACATCAATTGAGACCTAAAGAAATTGAAGAAGGTGATTAGGTACTTGTTTATGATAGTAGTCTGGACAACCAATATAGCACTTTACGGAATTTTTTAAAACATTGGTTTGAACCGTATGTGGTAATAACTGTTCATGATGATGCGACTTATTCATTGCGGGAATAAGATGGCACAAGGTTAAAAATACCAATTGTAGGAAAGAGAGTGAAATTGTTTAAACAAAGATATGCAGAAATAAATATAGAAGACCTTAATGAAGACATAGATATTCTGCAGTGGGAAGATGAAATTGATTTGGATAGCAGAGATGATGGAGATGGACTAGACAAAGATTTGGAGAACATATTATGAATCAAACGGCAACTAGGTTAATTGGTGCATACCGGGGGATGTACAGGTTCAGAGGGGGTGGATGTCGTGTTGTAACACGTCTATATGATGAAAATATAAATGAAGAAGATTTATTAATATTTAGTCACCTTGGGTGTTAGATGCGGTGGCCAATTCCAGTGCAAATACTAAGAAGCCAAGTTCAGTCATCCCGTTACAGTCAGCCGGGGCATACTCACTAATAACGAAATGCTCCATTCGATTCCAGTAATAGGAGTCAATAGGAAGAGATAGGACCAATTCAACGTCGAGTGAGCTTGGTTCGAAAAGCCAATTGGATCCAATTTCAAAAGACCTCTAATCCAGGTCTTATTACGGGCCTCTTATCCAATATGAGACCTGACTTAGTCGGGCAACCCAATGCGGTCCAATTACGGGGCTTCAATTCCGTTTCAGGCTGTTCCATTCTTTGTGCCGTTCTGGGAACGTCCTTTCGGTAAAAAGATCTGTTAAAGGCGAAAATGGAGGGGGAGAAAGCAAGGAGGTCAGTTGTTCTAATTCGGGGAGTCCAAGGCAGAAGAATAGGATCTTCTTAGGATTAAAGGGAAAGATAGGTTAAGAAATGAAGGGGAGAATTAGGGTTTTAAAGGTGGGAGAGCTAGCTTCATGCTTGAGAGAGAAAAGACAGAGAATTGGGGGTTTTTTTTCTTCATAGGATTTTGAGAAGATTGAGGCAATCCTTGCTAAAAGTCAGTGTTGTATTGGTGAACTGAATTTTTCCGTAAGAGAGGAAAGGCTGGTACTCTTGATTGTTGATGGAATGCAAGATACTTCTATGGTTGAAATTCAGAGTTGTCTAGAAGATTGAGTATGCTGAATGCATACCTGGTTGTGTTAATCTGACTATACGGATAGAGAATATCTGCCAATGGTTTAAAGAAGTATTGGGAGTTGGCAAATTGAGATTGTTTAGGGTTTCTATGATAACTAAGGACCTACTGACAAGGATAAGAGGAATATCGGTGAGCGACCAAGGGACATCGGTACGGATTGCAGCATAGCCTCACAATTTGTAAGCGGGATTAAATTGGAACTTCTTGAGTATTTGAAAGGGCTTGTAGAGACACTAGCAATAGACGTTCATAATAAGTTAGAAGGACAGATTGAGGATCACAGCTTGCCGAAGTTCACGGTCTAGGATTAAGGTAATTAACGATAAAGATAAAATATAAAATATAAAATAAATAAAATAAAAATAAAAATAACAAAAGAGATTGAAGTTATATAGGATCTCTAGGCATATTATATTAGAATTAAGCTTTTACATTGCAATCTGATATAGATTGTATTTGGGTAGTCAAGAACCCAATAGACTGCTTGAGTACTAGCGAAATACCATACTACCTCCTACAACTAGATGCCCGATGCGTTCTCAAGCAAGATAGCACATAATACGACAACGTTCCTATCTTGAACCAAAAGAAGGCAAAGTAACATATGATCAAAAACATACAACCTTGTTAAAACCTGAGCAATTTCATCTTTGAGCAACTAATGTATCAATGCTTGTGGATTTATCATTTCTTGATCAAGTTTATAAAGCCTCAAATATGAATCTTCTTATTCTTAATATCAAACGTCTTGCCAATAACCTTCCTAAGGAATCTTCTAAATTCAAGTATGAAGACAACTTTTTGTTCTTTGAAGAACGTTTGTACATTCTTGAAGAGCCAACTTGCTTCCACGTTCTTCAAACATGCCATGACTTTTCTAGAGCCAAATATTTTGGATTCAATAAGACCTTAGAACTTCTGTTTAGAGATTTTTAGTGGCCTAAAATATGGAAGGACGTTAAGGAATTCATACTATTATGTGATACTTGTTCAAGGTAAAAAAATCCTCTACATCGGCCATATGAACTTTTTCAATCCCTTCCTATTCTAAGACAAGCATGGTCATCTATTTCTATAGATTTTATTATAGATCTTCTACCATCAAACTCATTTGATACTATCTTTGTAGTTATTGATTGATTGACTAAGATGGCACATTTTATATCTTACAAGAAGTCAATTATTGATGAAGAGATGGCAAGACTCTTTATTGACAATGTCTATTGTTACTATGGCTTGCCAGATAACATTGTATTGGATTATAGGCCATAATTTGTATCAAGGTTTTGAAAGGCATTCTTTAAGATTCTTTAGATTGACATCAACTTTTTCTCTACCTTCTTCTGTCAAATTAATGGCCAAATGGAACAGATCAACCAAATTCTTAAGTAATATTTGAGGTACACTATTAACTATCAACAAGACGATTTGACTTTCTACTAGTCATTGGCAGAGTTTGCATATAACAACACAATTCGTGCATCTATGTAGCAAATGCCATTCTATTTAAACTATGATAATCATCCAAAATTAGATATAATGGAGCCTACAAAATTGGCAAATCCTACAGCAGAGGAGTTTGCTACGAAGATGGCCAAACTTCAAGCAACTATAAAGAGTCACCTAGAAATAGTTCAACAATGCCATAAGCTATTGGCGAATGAATTGAGGAAGGAACATCCTCCCTTCTAAGTTGGTGACAAAGTGTGGCTTTATTCAATATAATATAAAAACCAACAGGTCATGTGATAAGTTGGACTATCAAAGATTGAGACCATTTATCAAAATAAATTAATAATGTAACTTATTGCTTGGAGTTACCTTCATCCATGAAGATTCATTCAGTCTTTCATATTTTACTTTTGAAAAAGTATAAAGAATCAAACATACTAGGTCGAAGACAACCTCCACCTCCTATGGTTGAAATCAATGATCATGTTGAATTTGAGGTAGAAGAGGTATTAGATTCAAGGATAAGATATAAAAAGCTTCAATATCTGGTCCATTGGCATAGATATGATATCAACAATTATACATGGAAACTAGTTGGCAACCTTGTAAATACACAAATGAAGATTCAAAGGTTCTATCAATGACATCCATCTAGACTAAAAGTAGCAAAATGAAAAATAATAGCTCGATAAAATGGCTTTACCATGAGGATTCTTAGTTCTTAGCTTCATAAAGAAAGAAAGGAGGCAATCTCTGAAGAAGCAATTTTTTTAAATATTTAGAACATTATAAGTCAATAGTTTAAGTTCATGACCATAGCTTGTTTATATTCTTTTGGTCTTATCTACTTTATATGATATAGATAGTCAAGAGATAGATGCCATGTTGGTCATACCATCTCGACCAAATAACTCATGGAGACAACCCAAAGATAAAGAGCCACTTGAACTATAAAGATGTCAAAGGATATCTAATAATAAGTCACTGATAATCATATTTGAAGTAAAACTTGCCTATGAAAGACATCTAGAAAGAGTGTTTGTAGGACAATTCCACAATGAAGATACCAAAGTTCATTCTTGATCACAAGTAGAAGGCTTGGAGTATTATCAATGGCTACTAGGGCCTATGAATCATTTACCTTACAAAAAATATTTATAATATATAGCAGACACCATCCAATAGATCTTCAATTTCTTGAGCATATATTGACTTGCTACAACATTGCTTCTTGAAGATCTTAAAGCTAGAAGACAAAGTGATGTCACGGACATACAACTAAAGAAGGTTCCAAAAGGTTTTAAAAGGTTCCAATAGAATCTAAGAAGGCTCTAGAAGGTTCTAGGAGGTTCTAAAAGATTTTAGAAGGATTCAAAAGATTCTAGTGTATTCTAAGAAGGTTCTAGAAGGTTCCAATAGATTCTAAGAAAGTTCTAGAAAGTCATAGGAGATCCTAGAAGGTTCTAAGAGGCTTTGCATGATTTAGGAAGTTTCCAAAGAAGTATCTTAGGCTTGCTTTGTTTCTAAGCTTCATAGAAACTTCTCAAGAAGCTTCTTAGGACTTAGTATATATAGGAGTCAAGGCTAAGTCTCGATAACTCACTTCTTGTAGTCTAGTCAAGACCTTCTTGTCTTATATCTAGTTTTTATTCTAATATCAAGCTAATTCCATTTCTTGGTTTTGAATCCTCATCTTGTATATGATCCCTAATAATAATATATTAAAAAATAAGTTTTTTTAACTAAAATAGGAACCATGAGGTTACAATCTTGTGCAATACCTAATAAAGATCTTATTCTTTCTTTAGATTTTATACCTTATTTTATAATAGAAGTTCATTTAGGACCAAAAAATCAAAAATTCCTTTCTTTATTAGATTTAAGAACCTTAATCTATTTAATAAATGAAGAATTTGTCAAAAATATATATATATTCTCAATAAAAAAAATCAAACTTATATATGTAGAAATAATAGATAGTTTTTTGTTATCTTTTGGACATTTTATTTATAAAATTATTTCTTTTGATGTAGCAATTAATAGTCATAATATTTTAATAATATTTAATATAATTAGATTTATTTTTAATTTAATTATATTAGGATTATTGTGATTAAAAAAACATAATCTTTAAATAAATTAGATTTCTTATAATCTTAATTTTTTTCATAGTTTAACTATAGAATTTGATAGTTAAATAAAAATCCATTAATCTAAAACAATCAAATCTTTATTGATGGATGCAAGAGCTTTCATGCATGCTATAAAAGAAGAGTCACCTTTTGTTATGTATGCCATATTCATTTTTGATGATGGAAAGACTAAAAGTGGCATTCCAAGTCAGTATCAAGATTAGCAAGACATTTTTGAGAAGAAAAATTCAAATATTCTTTCAAAGCATTTCTCATATTATTATTCAATTGATCTTTAAGAAAGAATTCAACCGCCATTTAGACTTATATATAGCTTATCACAAAATGAATTGGATGCAATAAAAAATACATATTAATAAAATTTAGCTAAAAACTTCATATCCCATTCAAAATTTTCAATAGGATTTTTTATCTTATTTGTAAAGAAGAAAGATTGATCATTGTAGATATAAGTGAATTATCAAAGGCTTAATAAGATCACAATAAAGAATGGATATCCTTTATCTTTTATTTCAAGACTTCTTGATCAACTCAATCAAGCAAAGATGTATACAAAAATAGATCTATGAAGAATGTATAACTTGGTATATATCTAAGAAAGAGATGAATAGAAGATTATATTTTAGACCAAATATGAGCATAATGAATATAATGTTATTTCATTTAACATATAATGAATGATTTTTTTAAAAAAAATTTTGATGATTTTGTTGATTGTTATTTAAATAATATTTTAATCTATTTTAAAAATATAGAAGAGTGTATGCTTTATGTTTGTTGCATATTACTAAAATTAAGAGATGTAAGATTATATACTAAGAAAAAAAAGTATATATTTTATAATATTAAAGTTAACTTCTTAAGATATATTATTTTCAATGATGGCCTTATGATAGATCCTTAAAAGATTGAAACTGTCATAAATTAGAAGATTCCAAAAATAATAAGAGATATACAATGTTATTTGAGATTTTCTATTTATTATTAAATCTTTATTTTTAAAAATCTCAAGTTGTGGCTTTTCTTAAAAATCTAACATATAAAGATCAACTTAATTTTATTAAATATCCTTTTTATATATTTTTATCTTAAACCAAAATAAAGAGATGTAAATTTTGATTAAAAAAGAAAATTTCTTTTGAAGTTGGAGCATTTTCATCTTTGAATAAAAAAATCAGCATTGACTATTGATTCAACATTTTTCAAGTAAGTTCAATTAAGTGTGCTCTCTAATCTTCTTATTTATTATATTAAGAATAATTCTTCTAAGCCCCATGATATTTTTAAGTTTGAATTTAAAAATAATCTATTTTATCTCAAAGAATAATTATATATTCTAAAAGGTAAAGCACAATTATATATATTTTAAGCTTGTCATAATTTTTTAATAGCCGAATATTTTGGATATAACAAGACTTTGGAACTAACATTTAGAGATTTTTGGTAGCCTCAAATGTGGAAGATAATCAAAGATTTTTTATAATTATGTGATATTTTTTTGAAATCAAAAATTCTTTATTATCAACCTTATGGACTTTTTTAGTCATTAAATATTTCAAAACAACCATGGTTTTTTTTTTTTATGAATTTTATTATGAATCTTTTAATCTCAAGTTCTTATGATTTTATATTTGTGATAGTAGATTGTTTTACCAAAATGGCAAATTTTGTACCATGTACAAAATCCATCATAGGTAAAAAAAAAAAAAAAAAAAAAAAATAGCTAAGTTTTTTTTTAATAATATCTAATACTAGCATGGATTATCCAATGATATTATGTTCAATAAAAAGACTCAATTTTTATTAAGATTTTAGAGAATGTTTTTCAAGATTCTAAAAGTAGATATAAAACTATCTTCAACTTTTCATCCTCAAATTGATGGATAAATAAAAGGTATAAATTAAGTTTTAAAATAGTATTTAAGATGTATCATCAACTACCTATAAGATGATTGGACAACTCTTTTTATCATTAGAAAATTTTTCTTATAATAAAATAATATATTCTTTTGTACAAAAAATATATATTTTTAATAATTATGATTATCTTCTATGAATTGATGTTTTTAACTTTTTAAAATTGGATAATTTTATCATAAAAGATTTGACAAATCATTTATCTAAGCTATATACAACAATGAAGGTTCAAAAAAAGAAATTCAAGAACAAAAAAAGATCAATGCAAATGTCTATTATAATTTTACATTAACCTCAATTCTACATTAACTTCAATTCTATATTAACTTGAATTCTATATTAGAAACAAGATCTAGTTACTTTTTTGCAATATTAAAACCAGCTACCCTTGTGAGAAGTTGAAATATTATAGGTTTTGATCATTTTTTTCTTTATAAACAAATCAATTCAATTGCTTATTGATTATATCTATCAAAGTCTATAAAATTCTATCTCATATTCTACATGTCTTTTTTTAAAATATATGAGATAATGAATATCTAAAAAATAATACAAATGCTACTTTCTTCTATAAATATGAATAATAATGAAGAATTCTAGGTGGAAGAAGTCTTAGACTTAAGGCACCACCAAAATAGATTGAAATATCTTATTCATAGGTGTGTATATAATATTAATGAATGCACATAGAAGCCTATTAAAAATCTTATAAATACAACAAAGTAGATTGATGTTTTTTATTGACGACATCTATCAAAATCAAAATAAAGAATAACAAATCTTTACTATAAAAAAATAAGATTCAAAGAAGATTAAGTTTTATCTTCTATTTTTGTTTATATTTTCTATATATTTGTAGTACTAAGGAGATGGAGAAGCAACAATCAACAACTTTCAATTCAAAAACTATTATTTGTTGACTTACTAGATAAAACATAGAAATTTTTACAACCTTCAAGATAAAATAGAAATGAAGATCCTCAAGAATAACTTATTTTTCATTGAATAGATGGTGAAATACAATGTATTTGGTTTCAAAACTTTAGAAGAGATTTTTAATGTTTTATGATTTTATTGGAAGTAGGAATAACTTTCAATGGTATTACAAAAAATTTGTTCAAAGAAAGTTATCAAAACCTCAAAAATAATCAAATAAGAAGGTGGACTTTCCATCCTAGAATGGAACATTTTCAATGGCTAAGACAACCTATTAAAGATTAGAATATGAAGCAAATATAATTTTTTGCATCTTAGACTTCATTAATATGCAATCACTACTCTTCTTGAACTTTTTTCTAAAAAAAGAATGATATCATGGATGTATATATTTATTCTAATAACTACTTAAAAATATGAATAATTAAATATAAATAAAAATAGATTAATTTAATAATGCATTATAGAAAAAATTCTTAAAAACTTCATAGAAATGGCTTTGACTTTATATATATTTATAATATATTTTTAGATTATAAATTTAGTCAATAAGTTAATTACATATTATACATATTGATTACTCATAATATAAGATAATTATATGATGCACATATAAAAAATTTACCTTTCAAGTTAAGACATGTATTAGAGGTCTTATAGAACATCACTACATAGCTCTTAGTTAGTTAGTATATGTGGAGGCAAGAATGAAGCTTTCTTCACTCTTATCAATGCCTTTCTAGTTTTTAGTCTAGTTTTAGGACTTTTTAATTTTCTTGTCTTTGGCAATAAGTCATTCTATTTTAATAATATATAATATTTGAATAATTATTTAATCTTTTTATGTGACACAAGAATGAGTTTATTTTTTAATTCTTTGAAATTCATGTTTTTAATAATTTCTAATATCATGCAGTTATCTATTTTAAGATATAATATTATGCAATAATTTTGGATACATATCAAGTGCTCAAATTCAAAGGCTATGATGGTTACATATGACAACTATGTATTTATATGCCAATACAATGAATGTCTTTGTAAGTATTTTATTTATCTCACAAATAATGACCATCAATCAATTATATTTTTATCTTAAGCATGATTAGATTTAAGTAAATAGGACCTTGTATGGTGTCAACCATAATTACTTATCTTGTTTAATAATTGCAAAAGATACATGCCTTTTCTATTACATGTATGTTTTTTAAATGTGATAAATATATCATATTTTTTAAATTATATGTAAAAAGCTGATTGATCAAATAGATAGCAAGAAATTTAAATTACAATCAATCACAATTTTTTTAAAAAAAAGTAGTAACTAAAAACATTAGTAAATTGAAAAGTTTCAATTTTAATAAGAAGAATTTGATAAAATAGTAAATTGAATTGAAACCCTTATTTATATTAGTTTTTTCTCACAATAGATGATTTCAACTCTTTTTTATCCTTAATTTGGATAAAACTTATATATTATGCCATCGCATCAAATGATGGCCCTAGTAATAGATTGTATGAGGAAATAGATGAGGTATAAGTTGTATTTCTTTTCTTTTACTATCTTATTCAATTTGTACTTTTAACTTTAGAGGTACATGTATGTATTATTTTTTTTAAATTATTTCTTTTTCTTGAACTAGATTTAATTCCTTAACATGTTCTAAGAGGCATTCTAATATATAGAGGTTGCCTAAGGATATTATTCTCTACTATGAATTTGTCCTTTATTGCTTGACTATCTCAAAACTTGGTTTGGTGATATAATATTAGATTGATTTGAGACAGCTTTCAAATTTAAGTTAATATTTTATTTAAGTCTCTTATATCATTAACTATTTTAAAAACTTTCTAAATAATTTCTATTCTACTTTTGTACATATCTAAATCTTTTCTTCTATTTAATCTTTATTTAATAATTTATTTTATTTTTTATTATCCTATAGATTTAAGCTTTATCATTAATTACTTTAATCTTGATGTAAAAATTATAATTTTATATAATTATACAAAGTAATAATAGGAAAGAAAAAATTTAACCTAAATAATTAAAAAAAACTTCTAAACAAATAAAAAAACTTATTTATGTTATATACTAAAATTACACTAATAAAATAATTAAAAATATTTTATTTATATAAATATTTTTTTAAAAAAATTAATTATTTAAGATTTTTTAAGGTCCCATATATAAAGATAAATTAATATAAATGTATGAAATTATATTTTTATAGTTTTTTAAGAAATTCTTTAAGTTTTAAATAAATATTTTTATTGGTATAAAAAATTATTATACAAAATTTATAGATTAAAAATTAAATCTTTGTTTCATAAATTTTTTATTGATTAGTATTTTTTATGTAAATATATGATTATTAATTATTTAAATAATTAATTATTTAATTATTTAAAATTTAAAATTTTATCAATAAATAAATTAATAAATCTATTTGAGTGTATTTTAATTACATAAGAAATTATTTTTAGTTTTGAAACAAGAAGAAGATTTGTTAAAGTAAGAGAATATTTCTTAAATTAACTTAATTGTTCTTATAAAAAATTATCTTTATAGAAAAAAAAAATTTAAATCTAATTTAATACAAGATATTCTTATAAAAACTAAAGATGATTTATGAAATTATTATTTTTAAACAAACCAAGTAAAAATAAGTTTGTATATATATTTTTTTAAATATATATATATATATAATTTTATTCACTATGATTTAATTAAAAAAATATAATTTTTAAGAAGTTAAAATAAATTAAAAAATATTAAAAATTATATAATTTTTTCATTAATTATTTTAAATTCTATTAAAAAATTATCAATATATTAGATATTAAAATAATACTTTGTCTAAGACCTTTTTTTTCTCTATTAAGTTCTTGTAGAATATTTTATAATCTAATTAGAATTGTAGGAATAAATTATTAAAATCACATATCATTGGTTTAAAATTATTAAGAAATTATTAATACAATCTTATAAAATAAAATACATAAATCTAATATTGATCTTAAAAAAAATATTATTATAATAGAATATATGTGTTTATATATGTATGTGAGTATACATATGTTTAAAATTATTATAATTTTTAATAATAGTATAAATTTTCCATAGATATTTTTAAATTAAGTTTTAGGAAGAAACAAATTTTTATTTCTAAGCTTTTTTGTATGTTAATACAAATTAATTTATAAGTTTAAAAAATAAATGAAAGGTGTAAAAAAAATCTAAGAAGTTAAAATGAATATATATATATATATATATATATATATATAGATATATATATACATAGAAATAATTCACTAGACTGTCACAGACATACATATTTTTGCTGATAATTATCTAAATAATAAAAATAGGTAGAAGTAAGTCAAAGTAGATAAATATGATAATATCTTGTGGAAAGCTTCCTAGAAGCTTCATAGATGCTACTTTGCTTTTATACATGTCTATAGGTGATTGGTAGGTTGAAAACTTGGCCAACAAAGAGGCCACATGTCGACATATTGACCACTTGTAGTACAAGTTGGACATATGGCGCACACCTAAGAAACTTCCTTTGCAAATTAGACATGTGTATTACAAATTGGACGCATATTAGAGATCATATAGCATGTTGCTACCTATTTCTTAGGTAAGTAGTATATATAGAGACAAGAGTGAGGCCTTCTTCACTCTTGTCAACTTTTTCTTGCTTATTTGACTAATTTCAAGAGTCTTATGCTTTCTAGTCTTTGACAATAGCCATTCTAGTTCTTCCTTGAATAGAAATACTTCTTTTAATTTTGTCACTTTTCTTTTGACACAGATTCTATGATTTTATGTATCTTCTTCTAGTTTGTGTCCTTGACAGATTGACAAGAGTGCATATACAATATCAGAGCTTTGTCTTTTCTTGATTAAGAGTAGATTATTCCTTTCTTTTGATAAGACATAAGCATATTAGAAGTTACGGATTACCCTCTTCTAAATTAATATTATTTCTAGAAAATTTTTTCTTGATTCTTGAGTATTTTATTTTGTGAGAATAGACAACTTTTTTTTTTATTGTGCTAGCATGGTAGAGCTTCCTAAAATAAAGACTGCAATGGCTCAAATGCAAGAACAAATGAGAGAATTAATGCTTAAAATGCATCAACTCACTCTACTACCACAATGAGCAATAAGATTATCAAGCAATGAAGATATAGAGATGATTGGAGTTGCTTCAACATCTACATTGAGCCACACTACTACTTCTACAATGGAACATTGTTCAAGTTTTAAAGAACTAAAAATTGGATTGTCTGAGAAGTTTGATGGCACAAGATCTAAGTTTCAAAGATTCATCAATTAGATACAAGTAGTGATTGAACTACAACCTCAAAGTTATCCAACTCAAGGATCATAAGTCAAGTTTATTAGAACACTACTTTTAGACTTTGCTTTATTATAATTTTCATCATTTTTTGAATGATGTGATCCAATATTGGATAATTTGGAAGCATTTTTAGCAGAGTTTTGATCTATTTATGGAAAATATCATACAATTTGTGTTACAATCAATAAGATTTGTGTCTTATGATAAGGCAATCGATCAATGATATTATACGCTTCACAATTTTGACAATTAGTGATAGATATCAAGTGGGATGATGCACCAATCATCAACCAATTTTTCTACAAATTATAATTTAAAATAAAAAAATTAATGCTCAATTTATGTGATTCTTAGACATTGAGTCAAGCAATTGACTTTGTTGTGAAATGTAACAATCAACTTTTTGAATTTTGTTCTGAAAATTGTTTAAGGAAATGTCAACGTTATTACAATTCAATGATAATACAAACGACTTTAAATTTAAACATTTGGAAGTAGAAGACATACAAATTGATGTAGTACATTTTAAACCTCTTACTAAACAAAAAAAGATTCACTGTTGTCAACAAGGACTATGTTTATATTGTTGAGAAGCTAAGCACACTACTTAATACTATCCAAAGAAAAGACACAACTACAAAATGAAAAATACTGCTATCAAAGATGAAAACATGTTAGAAAAAAAATTTGTCCAGCTACAATAGAAATTGTGTGGCTAAAATCTTATACAATTCTTAATGAAGGTCCTATTCTCTCCTCAGAATCCTCTCTTTATTTTATAATAGATGTATTTTTAGGATCTAATAACCACAAAGCCTCTGCCTTAATAGATTTAGGAGCCTCTGCTTATTTTTTAGATGAAGAATTTGTTAAAAGTCATAATATATAATTAGTACAAAAAACTAAACTCATACACGTATAAGTCATAGATGGTCATCCGTTATCTTTTGGAGATGTTACTTATGAAACACTTTCTATAGATGTGGTAATAAATAGTCATAATAGTCGCATAATTTCTAGTATAATTAGATCTCCCTCTAATCTTGTCATTTTAGGTTTATCATGGCTAAGAAAGTATTATCTTGTGATAGATTAGATTTCTCATAAACTTGACTTTTCTTCAAACATCATTAAGAATTTTTCTAATCCAATAGAAAGTCATGACTCTAGTATAGCCAAATTTATATTTGTAGGTGCAAAAGCTTTTTTTTATACTATAAAAAAAAGCATCTCCTTTTGTCATTTATGCCACACCTATTTTAAATGATCGAAAGATTTCAAGTAAAATTCCAAATCAATATCAAGATTTTTAAGATATTTTTGAGAAGAAGAATGCAAATATTCTCCCTGAGCATTATCCATATGATTGCTCAATCGATCTTAAAGAAAGAACTCAGCTGCCATTTGATCCAATTTATAGTTTATCACAAAACGAGTTGCCTAAACTTAAGAAGCATATTAATGAGAACTTGCCTAAGAATTTCATACGTCATTCAAAATTCCATACATAAGCTCCTATCTTATTTGTGAAGAAAAATGATCATCATTGTCAATGTGAGTAGATTATCAAGGACTCAATAAGATTACCATCAAAAATAGATATCCTCTACCTTTAATATTTAGATTTTTTGATGAATTAAATCAAACTAAGATCTATATAAAAATAGATTTACAAAGAACATACAATTTGATTCACATTAAAGAAGGAGATGAATGAAAGTCTACATTTCGAATAAGATATAGATACTTTGAATATAATGTCATGCCTTTTGGATTCACAAATGCACCAGCTGCTTTTCAACATCTTATGAATGATATTTTTTGTGAGTTTCTAGATGATTTTGTTATCAATTATTTAGATAAAATTTTAATCTATTCTAAGGATGGAAAAAAATATGAAGTTCATATTTGTCGTGTGTTACAAAAACATAGAAATGTGAGATTTTATGCCAAGATATATATATATATATATATATATATATATATATATATATATATATATATATATATATATTACACTACTCAAGTTGACTTCTTAAGATATATTATTTTAAACAATGGTCTAATGATGGATCCTAAAAAAGTTTATACAATCATGGATTGAAAGACTCCAAAAACAGTAACAGATATATAATGCTTTTTGAGATTTGTCAATTACAATTGGATCTTCATCAAGAACTTTTCTCAAGTAGTAGCACTACTTATATGATTAACTTATAAAGACAAGCTCGAGTGGAGTAAAGAAGCAGAAGCATCATTTGAAGTTTTGAAGAAAGCTTTTATCTTTGCACCAATCTTTCATTGCATCAACTTTTTTAATATATTTTTTATGGAGACAAATACATTTGACTTTGCTTTGGGTGCAGTCTTATCATAAATAGGAACCGATGGCAAACTTCATCTATTAGGTTTTTATTCAAGAAAATTTTTAGGAACTAAGATTAATTATGAAATCCACAACAAGGAACTTCTTGTAATTGTGGATTCTTTTCAAGAATGGCATCATTATTTAGAAGGCGCTTCAAGTCCAGTCACTATGTATACAGATTACAAAAACCTTAAGTACTTCATATCAGTACATGTTTTGAATTGTCGCTATACTCCTTGGAATACGTCTTTGTCAAGATTTGAGTTAAATATAATTTATTGGCGAAGAAAATAATAAGGTTTGTCTGATGTCTATTCTAGACATTGTCGAGGTAGAGAGATTTTGCCTCAAGAAAGTGCTGGTCTTATGGCAACCACTGAATGCTCAAACAAGTCTAAGATATAAAATTACCAAATCTTTTTATATAATATTTCTCTTTTTGGAAAATTACATCAAAACATAAACTCAAGTACCAAAAAAACATCCAAATATATAATAAAGTATCTTAAAATCTTATATATTTTTATGAGAAATATTTTTCAAACTTCAATAGCTCATATCTCACGATTGGGCCATCCAAACACTCTAAAATTTTACATGAAGTACTGATGTACTTTCAAAAATATCCACAAAATAATTCAACTATAAATTTGTTAGAGATCTTGAGATAATGCTAAAATCCTAACAGTAGCTTTAAATCCTAGCTTATATACATCCGCATGCTAATTTCTCATATCTCAAAAAATAAGTACTCAAATACCATGAAACTTTGATTTGTAGCTTTTTAACTTAATAATTCACACTTAAAAAAATTTTGAGCCAAAAATTCGTCTAAAAACTCAAGATTTGGCTCCAACCATTACTATCAACAAAATGACTCACTTACTACCTTTGAATTACATGTGTTGTCTTCAATGTCCTATAATTCCTTCATTTAGACTTGGAATTTGTCAAACAGTATACGTAAAGTATAGTCAAAAAAGTATCCTCTCCAACTTCAATTGCCAATCTTTCATTGCTCTCTGTATACATATGTTATGCTTCAAAGAGTGACAGTAGGTACAAATTTGACACCTTAACTTTGAATACCTATATCTCCTTCACAAAAACTTGAAATCACACAAACTCTTCACTCAAATTATATCCAAAACCTTGAACTTGTTGATTCTAGTATCCAAAGCTCGAATGAATTCGAAAAAAAAACCCTAATCCCTAATAAGGCCTCAGGCAGCCTCCTTGAAGTCCATTGGGCATGGCCTTCGAACAATAGGAATAAAGTTTCCTATTCTTTGCCTTCATCCAACCATACCTTAATTTCATCCCTTCCAATAAGCCTTCTATTAATTAAGATTTTCTTCTTTAGGTCCCAACCTTCTCTTAAGCTTTATACTAAATATCTAAATCCTACATGATATAAATACTTTAATCAAAATAGATAAATCTCCAAATATATTTTCTTATATCAATTTTCTTTAATTTTATTTACTAACAACTCTAATCTATATCAAGATTTATAAATATATTATATGTCTTAATTAATTTTTACATACCATAAGTAATTATAGTACGACAATGTTCTCATCTTATATCAAAAGAAAGAAAAGCAGCTTTTGACCAACAAAAGATAATTTTATTGAAGCCAAAACAATTTCATCTCCAAGCAATGAAATCAACATTGACTGTTGATTTGACTTTTCTCAAGCAAATTCAAGCAAGTATGTCCTTAGACCTTCTTGTTTATGTTATTAAAAAAAATTCCTCTAAGTCTCAAGATACTTCCAAATTTGAATTTAAAGAGAATCTACTCTATTTTGAAAAATGCTTATATGTTCCAGAAGGAAAAGTACAATTATGTGCTCTTGAAGCTCATTACAATTTCTTTGGATCAAAACATTTTGGATATAATAAGACTTTGGAGCTTATATCTAGAGATTTTTGGTGGCCTCAAATATGAAATGCTATTAAAGAATTTGTATAGATATGTGATGTTTGTTCAAGATCAAAAACTCCTTATCATCGACCTTATCGACTCCTCCAACCATTATAAATACTAAAACAACGATGGTCTTCTGTTTCTATGGATTTTATCTCGAATCTTCCAATTTTAAGTTCATATGATTTCATATTTATAATTGTAGATTATTTCACTAAGATGGTACATTTTGTACCATGTACAAAATCTATTACAGGTGAAGGAACAACTAAACTCTTCTTTGATAACATCTATCACTATCATGGATTACCAAGGGATATTATATCAAACAAAAGTACATAATTTTTATCAAGATTTTCAAGAACTTTTTTTAAGATATTGAAGGTCGATATAAAACTATCTTTCCACCCTCAAACTGATGTGTTCTATGTGTCTTTATTTGAGCCATACAAGACAATGGATATACAAAGTAAGAGACAAATGCCACCACCTTCTATAGAAATGGATAATAATGAAGAATTTGAGGTAGAAGAAATCTTTGATTCAAGGCGGTGCCAAAATAGATTAGAATATCTAATACATTGGAGTAGATACGACATTAATGAATGCACATAAGACCCATCCACGAATCTAACAAATGTAACAACCAAAGTTAAAGCTTTTCATCAATGACATCTATCAAAACAAAATGAAGAGTAAAGAAATTCTTTGTTATAAAGCAAAGCAAGCCCAATGGAGATTTCATTCTATTTTGTATCATTTTTTCTTTAGATTTATTAGTGCTTAGAAGATGAAGAATCAACAACCAGCAGATTCAATTCAAGAGCTATCATTTGTTGAGCTACTAGATAAGATATTTCAACTATCACAACCTTCAAGATAGTGAAATTGAGATGAAGACCCTCAAGAATGACATGTTCTTTTTTGAATAGATGGCAAGATACAATACATTTGGTACCACGACCTTGGGAGGGACTCCCAATATTTAGTGATACTTTTGGAGATAGGAACCACTCTTGATGGAATTATTAATGTTTTATTTGAAGGAAGTTATGAAGGCCTCAATAATGATTAAATATCAGGGTAGTCTTTTTGCCTTGATATGGGATATTATCGATGGTTGAAGGGACCTATCAACTACCTTCGAAGGGAACAAAGATCAGAGTATATGACAAATATAGTTTGATGCATCTTGGACTTCATCTATATGTAATCGCCGCTCTTCGTGGAACTCGTCCCTAGAAGAGAGGATAATGTCACAGACATACATATTTATCCTAATAATTATATAGATAATAAGAATATGTAGAACTAAGTCAAAGTAGATAAATATGATAATATCTTGTAGAAAGCTTCCTAGAAGCTTCATAGACGCTACATTGTCTTTATACATGTCTATAAGTGATTGATAGGTTGAAAACTTGGCCAACAAGGAGGCCACATGTCGACATATTGACCACTTGTAGTATAAGTTGGACATATGGTGCACACTTAAGAAACTTGCCTTGCAAATTAAACATGTGTATTACAAGTTGGACATATATTAGAAATCCTATAGCATGTCGCTATTCCTTAGTTAAGTAGTATATATAAAGACAAGAGTGAGGCCTTCCTCACTCTTATCAACTCCTTTCTTGCTTATTTGTCTAGTTTCAAGAGTCTTATGTTTTCTAGACTTTGGCAATAGCCATTCTAGTTCTTCCTTGAATAGACATACTTTCTTCTATTTTGTCACTTTTCTTTTGATATAGATTCCATGATTTTATGCATCTTCTTCTAGTTTGTATCTTTTACATAGACATAGAAGGTTTTTGATTGG
Source organism: Physcomitrium patens (assembly GCF_059467195.1). Classification (NCBI taxonomy): domain Eukaryota; kingdom Viridiplantae; phylum Streptophyta; class Bryopsida; order Funariales; family Funariaceae; genus Physcomitrium; species Physcomitrium patens. Next base: position 8,763,620 of record NC_143426.1, read on the forward strand.
CCATGAAGAAAAAAACTTTAAAAATACATAGAACTTTGGAACTTTGAGGAGAAGAAATTGAAAATGGAAGAATTGTGAAAACTAAAAAGGTGGAACTTGTGAAATATGAACAAGAGAATTGAGATGATGGAGGGAGTAAGAAGGAAGACATAGGATGGAAGAATGAGATGGAGAGATAGTAAGAATAAAATAAAATTATATATATATATATATATATATATATATATATATTTACATCCAACAATATAGTTTTCTTTTGATTTATATTAAATATTAGAAATAATAATATATACAAAATTATGTGCAATCAAAACATTTAATTTTCTTAAAATTCATAGTAACAAATCCAAAGGAATCTTTATCTTAGAAGTTTAATCTTCATTATAAAACAAATTTCTGATGTAAGCTTTTAGAAGAAATTATAGTAGCTATCGGACATTTTTAAAGCTTAATGAATCTTTAATGGAAACTCTTTAAAGAGTATAGAAGGTTTTTAGATCTTAGAGATGGTTTTAAAAAAAAAAAAATACATCCTTAGAATAATACATAAAAAATAATGAGATTATTGAAATTATTTTAAATTATTTTAAAAGGTGTTTAGATGTTTAATACATTATATCTTTGTAAAATTATCTCATCTTTCAATAACAACATCTAAAAAGAATTCTAATAATCTTTGTATTTATATTTTAAAATTAAAATTAAAACCAAAGATAAGTAAAAAATTAATAATTGATAATTTTGGTTTTAATTTTTATATATTAATTAATTTATTATAACTAAATTTATTATTTTAATGTCTTTAAAATGTATTCTAAAATAAATTTTAAAATAATTATTTTATAATGATTAATTTATAGAAAAATTACTAAGACTTAAGTATTTTTTTTAGTATTTTTATATCAAAATTGCTTGTAGCAAAGTTATACTTAGCATTTGATAGAACTTGCTTCATTTTAAGAATGTCTATATGGTGGTGAAAGTTGTTATAATTATTATGGTTGGTCTAGAAATTGCAAAAAATATACCTCAAGTTCAAGATTGTAGGACTTTATAAAGAATTTTAAACTTAATATATTAAAGTTGCAAACATAGTACTTAAGAGCCTTGATTTGCAAGAGAGAAATTAGATCATTATTTTTTGTTTCTATTTTTAAATATTAATGAATAAGAATGTATGTATGTATTTATTCATTTAATTTTAGTTATTAAAAATATGTATTGGATTCCTGATTTTTAAAACTTTATACTTGATTCTATAACTTTTATTAATATAATAATGGTAATAATTTTATCTATTTTTATATTATATTTAAGAAATTATATTAGAAGTAAATTTAAAAATAATTGGTGATTCTAAAGAATAGAAGACTTTTCTTAAAAAAATTCAATACACATCAAAATTATATGTAAATTATGACAACCTTGACGACTTTGAAAACTTCTAAATATTTAAGATTTATTTTCAAGTTTATCTTCTTTAACTATCATTATTTTATTACTAATTACTTTAATTATATAATACTCTTTTTAAGTTATAAATTTAAGAGGGATTAGATAACATTAAAAGAAAACCAAAAAAGAAAACCAAAAATACAATATTACATGATGTTTGATCAATTGTAATCACTTCCAAATGTTGTATTTCTTCAATAGTATTTCTCTGAGCTAAAAGAAATCTTTTAATTAATCAATAGATATTAAAATTTTCTTATTATATATGATAAAAATAATTTATCATAAAATCATATATTGATATCTCAATATGGAGTTTATTATCTATAATTATTTTTTAAAAAATACGTTCATAAAGTATTTTACTGTGTATGAAAACTTTTTAATAAAAATTGAGATTTGAGAGTAAAAGAAATGTGTTTTTAATAACATAATCGCAGTGCTTAGATGTATGGGTCTTTAGATTATTTTTTTTATTGTTTTTCTAGTAAGACAATATTACCACGTAATATTACCAGTTAAGCTCTTAATATTTCTTTTTGAATTTAATACTATGAAATAAAGTTTGATCTACAACAACAAAATATCTGGTTTATCTTGGTTTTTGTCATTATTTTTCTTTTTGAATTAAAGATTTGAACAAATTATCATCAAATTGTATTGTATCATTTTGATGTTGCAAGTGATTACTTGTAGTGTTAGTTGTTGTTGACATTGTGATTTGACATACACTACTAAATTCAAATTGACTCTTTTAAAACTAAAAAACAAAAATTAAAAAAAAATCATTTGAAATTTCTTGCACAATAAATTTATTTAAAATATAAAAATGCAGAATCGTAAAAATATACTTTTAATATTGTCGTCTAACCAAATTTTAATCAATTAATAAATCTGATTTTCGAATTATCAAAAATATATATATATATATATAATTAAATTATTATTATTTTAAAAGTGTACTTCAAAATCTATTCTAAATGTTTTAAAATTTCAAATATTATTATAATCTATCTCTAAATATGATACAAACCAAGTCAACATAGTATATGCAGATATTTTAATTACAAATTTAAACTTCTATTTTTTTATTATCTTATTGCATATAGTAAAGAATCTTATTATCTTAATGCTTTTAGTGGTAATAGATGCACCAACATTAAAAACGAACAACACAAAAAAGAAATCCTCGGCCCATATTTTCATCCACGAGTCTCGTCAGCATTGTCGTTATGAATTATCATTCATGGGTGGCACGACTGCGACCAGAGGTCTGGCAAGCAAGTATGAAGCTTCCGCTGGACGGCGTCCAGTCTCTCTGATACCTCAGTGACCTCGAAGGCTTTCACTTGCTGCTTTGCCAAGGAACTGATTTCCTCTGAGAATATATAGAACTTGAATTATCCAGGTATTCGTAAAATGGGTTGCGATTATTCCAGGCGTGTTCACATGCGCTATGAAGAATTTCACGACTTCGTGGGAAAGTTTAGCCTCTAGTTGAGTTCGCTGTGTTTCTTGGCTATGGAGATGTAGATTCAGGATTTTGCGGATATCCTCGATCGTCTTTATGGTCAGTACGAAGAACTTCCTTTAAATTTTCTTGTATTTCTTCAAGTAGTTTTCTTACTGACTTCACTTTCTGGTTTCTGCCAAAAACTGTGGTCTGAGAGAGCAATATTTATGACTAACACTGGTCGTTCAGTTGCTATTCTCCGCCAGTTGAAACAGCTGAGGCTGCCCCTCTCCAATGATGCTTAAGGTCACCAGTGCATCACTCAAAACTGTGCCGTTGGGAACTACTATCCACTGCCTAATTGGAGAGTGTGCTATGAAAGCGCTATTGATGTTTAGTTGTGTCTTAAACTTCAATGTGCGACCTGTTGAGTCGGGGGTAAAGATTTCTTATATTTAGATAGTTGTAGCAAGGTAATCTTTAGTAATCGAAGCCTGCTTGTTGGGAGGATTATTTTTTTGCAGATTGTTTTGTTTGGACTCGTGATGAATCTAAGGTCTGTAGAAAGAGTTTAGCGTAAACCTTGCGGAATACCCATTACAATTCAGAAGCCTTGCTGTCCGCTGTGACAATGGCCATGACTGTGGGAAGATAACTCCAATGTCACTTTTCATGGACGCCAGCATATGGAACTTGGCATAGTTGCGAAGTGAAGCTGCAGTTTACAGGGACTCCAGAGCTTTGGGCACTTTGTTTTTAGGTATCAATGATATGTTTGGAATCGGCCATTAATCCACCAATATTTGCAAATTTCCTTTCCTTCGGAATTTCAATTTTATAGCTATCCAAAGCATGCGCTTTCCTACGTACACTTTTTAAGCTTCTGTGCATTCTGATTCTATCATGTGGATCAAGTAACAATGACGTAGGGAGTAGCCTAGGATTATCAGTACAAGAGCGAAATAGATTTAAAAGGACACAGTAAAATGGCATTTCGTACACGAAGTGTGAAACGAAGAATATTTGCATGTGTCCATAGCCTCATGAGCTGAAAGACCTAAATTGAGGTCGTGCCTTATGCATGCAGCTAAACAACGTCAGCAAGGATTCGGTGGTATAGAATCAGCACTCCTAGCAATTAGGCTTGGCACTCTCTTGAATACCATAGAAATTTGAATTTTTTGTATGGTAGTCTTTCGAAACTTGGTACATTATAATCTCACACAGTATCCAATCGAGGTCTTAATGTGCAACGCGTGGATCAGCACTCTTTTCTTTCATCTACGTTTTCAACGAATGAAGCAAGTTTTAAACTGGGTGTCGGCGTTTTTGAATTATGAACTTCAGACGTACTTCTGAGTTGGGAGTGCTCTATTATTAGATACGTCTTGTAAAAGTGGAAATCATGGCTCTTTCACAAGCAGGTTAGCCTTGCAAGAGTGCCAGGAATTCATATCCAGATCGTTCCCATTGGAAAGTACCTATGTGGTGGCATTTATTTTACAGATATGTTAAGACCCCTAGGTATATCTCAGGACGTTCTTCTCTGCAAAGACTCAGCATCGCAGCATATCTATCAAAACACACTTCGTCGATCAAGAGGAAGGTTTGGACAACTGGTACCCATCGATGAAGAAACTTGTTAGTAAGTGCCAAGCTATTGTCTTTATGCCCTATACTTCAGCCTCCATTCGACACATTCTTTCACGAGTGATCTTTTATAATACCAGCATCCGTTTTATGTGAACTACATATGATATGAATATGAGTAACAGTCAGAATTGTGTTTATGATTCATTGAACCACTTGGCCGAAGCAATCAAAAGGTCCTGCAGGCGAGAATGAATATTGAGAAAACCACTTACTGCAGGTCTGTGTTCTTACAGACGCCACACTTGCTTTCGCGATCCGCTGCTATTCCCTCACAACAATTATGAGCATAACGTGATACTTTGATGTATCCACACAACAAACCCCAAACCCTAGACTCTGAACCATGAAATCAGTTCCATGCAGTCAAGATCGGACAGTAATAAAACGATGTATTAACTCAGCAGATGTCTTTCCTTGTGAACACCTCCTTCGATACCTAACGCAGTGTTTCTGCGCGTGCCACTTTGGGACCCTCACGCAACCAACTCATTCTTGTCGGTGTCTACAAAATCAATCCAGCGTTCTTGTGTTGGTATAATACCTATTTCCCAATGTGTACACACAAGAAGAAAAATTTGGGGGGCTTCAGTCTATCTGTGCTGCTTACATCTGGTTACCTCAATTACAACATAGCATGCTCATTTCCCTTCACGTTGCTAGACTGGCCTAACCCCCTAAATCCGAGGCAGTGAGATTGTAAAACTGCGGGGCGTGAGAACCTTGCAACTAGCGGTCAACTTCTTCCCTGTTTCCGGATTCACAGAGGGAATGCTGGTCAACTCCGAAAACACGTGGTTTCGCGGCGGATAATTTTATTTCCTTCTTCAAACTTCTTTAAAAAGTTATTCTATTCCACTTTGTTGACAAATATGGGAGCCCAGTTGCATCGCAGACGCTTACCAATGCAACCACCGCAACAATAGACACGATAGACCCAGCTCTCACATTGACGCGACCCCCATCCCAGCCCCTACCCCAGCATAGATTCCCTCCCTATCTAGGCAAAAAATCTCCGTCAAAGGAGATCCTTGAATGCAGTCGGATCTGTGCTTATATACAAATATATGGTGAGAAGCCCCTTTATTTCGGGGATCCCGCTCACTTCCTAATCTAACCCCCGCTGCCTAGCAGACTTGATACACCAGATTCAACGTCATCCATCATAGCAAGCAAAGGATGTCAACTAAGACACATAACGTACCAGGCCAAACGTCTTAGGAGAGAGGTGCAAAAGCTATACGACTCGGCGCTCAATGCGTGCGCATTTAGAATGGAAAATTCGAGGCCTCATCCTCCGAAATGAGAGAGAGAGTAGGGTCCGTGAGGGTGGGGACTGCGGACTAAGACCGACGGCGACCCCTCTTTCCTGGGAGCTCGTCAAGTCAGCGGTCGCCGTCTTCTTCCGTCCATCATCCAACCAACGGGGCCTGGTCCTCCCCTCCCCCCCCCGCGCGGCCCGGCCCGGCCCGGCCCCCGCCCCACAGGGTCATAGGGTCCGTGTCCCAAGACCGCTGGTGCACCATGCTGATACGCGGCCATGGATCTTGTGTTTAATGTGTGATTTGTGGTTCGTATCATTTCGGGGGTCTTCATAACAAATGTATTGAGGCATTGAGATTTTCGTGTAGCTTGAGTGTGGGGTTTTTTTTCAATTATTGTTGGGGTGGATTCATTGTGTCATGCATGCTTGATGGTGGTTCCAATGGGGTGTTTCAGAGCCATCCTAACAAATTACTTTTCATTGATGCTAAAGTGCTTGTATTGAAGATGGTAGTTGGAAAAATAAAAATAAAATAAAAAATAAAAAATTATAGAGAAAGAGAAAGCGATAGTGGAGCTCAGAAGAAGTGTCTGAGGAGGATGAATGTTTGAGTATTTTGTTGATTATCTGAGAAGGACACATATTTAGTACATGTTTGAAGCAAGAGTTTGGACAATAGTAAAAGAATCTATTCAACCAAATTTTGTTATTCCTGCTACAGGTTAGTTTTTCATTTTAAATTATTTTTGTACTGCTTTATTTTTTTATAAATATAATCGTTTTATGTTTCCAAGAATACTCATTTCGTCAATTTTTAAAGACATTCTTAGAACACTTCAAATTATGAGTGGTTGGGTGAATGTGCAATAAAAAGACCGTAAAAAAAATCAATTAAAATGCAAAGAAGTAAAAGTTTAGAAAATGTGGGTTAGGAATAACATTTATATCACATGTAATTTATATCACATGTAAAGCCAATTGATGTTGCAAACTAATTCTCCCACCTTTCATACTTTCTCTTTTCATTTACCATAAAACATCAGTTAAGAAATTTTACCAAATCATACCTTCAAGAACAAACCTAAACAAAAATGGATGTTTATGATATTAATCATACACACACTTGTGTGCAATAGTAACTTATGGCAAAAAAAAAAAAAAAAAAAAAAAAAAAAAACTTACATATGTTATTCTCCAACAATTAACAACATTGTGGAATTATGACAAGCGTAATTTTTACTTTATTTTTATAATTCCTTTCTCCGCTTGGTGCTTCACGCTCCACGCTTGAAGCGGTAATGGAACACCCGACTTGGTACGGTGGTGGTCACCCGATAAGACCGAGAATGGTGGTACCGGGTATGACCGAGACCAGGGCGGAAGCACGGAGCACGAAGGAAGGGAGAAAGGCGCGACCTAGACTTCGACTTTGGTCGCTGGACTTGCGGGTGTATGCGAGACGACTGACTACCTCAGCGTCGACGATTAGATGGTAGCGTCGTTGTCGTTGTTGTTGTCGTCATCGTCGTGGGTCCTGTCTACAATCATTCTTGTCAAAACTCCATCGCCGATCTTTCCTCACAATCCTCATCAAGGTCCTCCTTCTAGTGAAGAAATTGGGTCGCTTTAGCTTGGGTGGTTTCAGTACTGCTCCGATTGACGGGTCTCGCGGCGATTGTAGTAGCCCTAGCACTGGAGCTCGCGTTGGCGGAAACATCCGGCGAGAAGGGTATATGGGTACCCGTAGAGCAGGGATTTGGGGAACATGTTCGAAATCATTTTGGTGAGGGGAAAGAAGTTGTGGTGATGAAGGGAGCTCTCACTCATATCGACTTGCCCATCCGGGCTCGTCTCTCTCGGACGTCGCAGCGCGCTGCGGACGGAATGAAGAAGCTGATGCAGGTGCCGTTCTCCTTGGCCACCATGGAGCGTAAGTGGCTGTCACCACTGTTGGCCAGTACTATGATCTCAATTCTGCTGCTGCTCTTAGCCACGCTCAATTTGGGCTACCGCGGCCACCACCCTAGCATTGGAACCAACCGGATGGATCCTAGCCGGGCCCAGAACGTGCAGGAAATCACGGAGGAGGAGCAGATGGCAGGGCTGCCTCCCCCGCCCAAGCTCGCCTACTTGATCTCAGGCACTAAGGGGGACGGCTTTCGGATGCAGCGGACACTCCAAGCGTTGTACCACCCGCACAATTATTACCTCTTGCACTTGGACCTTGAAGCTCCCGAGAAAGAAAGGATGGATTTGGCGGTGTACGTGAAGCATGAGCCCGTGTTTCAGGAGGCGGGGAACGTGTTTGTGGTTGGAAAAGCCAATTTGGTGACTTACAAGGGGTCTACGATGATTGCTACGACGTTGCACGGGGCTGCTATCTTGCTTCGGAAAGCTAAGGATTGGGATTGGTTTATTAATCTGAGCGCGTCCGATTATCCTCTTATTACTCAAGATGGTGAGCCTGAGCGTGATTTTCTTTATGATCCTGCATTTCTTTGAGTGGTGTGTTGGGATTGTTGTCCGTCGTTGGGTCGGGTGATCGGTGGGACATCTATTCTGAGGTGAATGAAATGGAACGCAATCACGTTTTAACAGCTTATGGAAGTGCTCTGTCCGTAGAGTTAATTTGGAAAATCTCTGATTGAATTTTGCCCACTGGATGAATGCAGATCTTCTCCATGTTTTCTCCTACTTACCGAAGGACCTTAATTTCATTGAGCACACGAGTGACATCGGCTGGAAAGAGTAAGCCCAACATGTTTTTTTCCCCCAAACTTCAGCGAAAAAAGAGTAAAAGAACCGAGGACTCTCGATAAATTAGAATTTGAAGACAGTTTTGTAAGTTGGGGGACGAATCTTCTTTGTAGAATGCGTTGGTGTCCAAAACATATAATACCTTCTTACATTCACTGTTGCTCTCGTTTATGGCATTTTGAAGTCCGTATATTATCAATTCCCTTATTTGAACATCTGATAGAATGTCCCACGAATATGTTGTAAATATGAATGACGATGATGTGGTTAAAATGAATGATAGGGAGCAGCGGGTGAAGCCCATCATCATCGATCCTGGGCTATATCAGAAAACCAAAACTGACATCTATTGGATGACACAGAGGAGAGCTGTGCCTTCTGCATTTCGTTTGTTTACAGGTAATTAACCTCCTCGTTCGGGGCTGATGGTTTTCTTCGTTTGGGATTCCTAGAGCGCCACGACAGTTCCTGATTAACTGACTAGTTTTTGCGTACACAGACTAAAACTTAGATTATCAGTGATACCAGTTCCCGCAAGCCATATCACATCTTCTGCTAGCTAGGTTCTGTTTCATAGAATGTAGTTCACTAGCTTGGAGAGGAGTTCAAGTTTTGTTTTTAGGTTGAGCGAATTAGAGAATCAAGTCTTAGTGCAACCATACTAGGGACCAGATCCTACAGGATCGTCAAACCTCGAAATTCAAGATTATCTTCGTTTGAGATAATGTGGGTGAAACTGATGGAGAAAGGAGTTTGACTTACCTCTTTATTTTTATTTTTATTTTTGTCTATTTGTTTGTTGTTTGGGTTGTAATAAATTTTTTCTTATTTCTTTTTTATACTCATCTTTTGATTCTTTTCTCGAACTGGGGGTTTGAGAGGGCTTGCAGATAGCTTGTCATTCTCCAAGCAACTACCTGACAACCATTCAAATGTTGCTTGTATTGTGAAATCAGGCTCAGCATGGGTTGTGCTCTCTCGCTCTTTCATAGAATACACTATCATGGGCTGGGAAAATCTTCCACGCACGGTACTGATGTACTACGCAAACTTTGTGTCATCACCCGAAGGCTACTTCCACACTGTGCTTTGTAACAGCCAGGAGTTTCGCAACACAACTGTAAACCATGACCTTCACTTTATTGCCTGGGACACCCCTCCCAAGCAACACCCATTGTCTCTCACTGTCAAATTCTTCAAAGACATGAGCAATAGTGGGGCGCCTTTTGCCCGAAAATTTAACAAAGATGATCCGGTGCTGGATAAAATCGACGCTGAACTTTTACACCGGAAGAAGCATGGATTCAGCCCTGGTGGCTGGTGCGTGGGACCAGATGATAATCCGTGTTCAGTTCGGGGAGATTACTCGTTACTGAAACCTGGACCCGGTGCTCGCAGGTTTGAGGATCTTGTTGTCCGCCTTCTGTTACCTGAAAACTTTCGATCCCGCCAATGTGTCGGGGTTTGAAGGTCCAGCATTAGAAGGTGTTAGATGAAGTTCGCGTTTCTCTGGGAAAAGGGGGGTTTCTGGAGGACGTGGACTTTGGAAAGGAGGAGGTATGGTTGCCTAAGCATCTTCAGAGGGCTGTTGCATTCGAGGTGGAATTGAGAAGTTAGAATTCCTCAGGCTCGTGTGGAAGACTCTCTGCCTCCTAGAGAAGAATTTGCACTCTCTCCGGGTTCTATGCACCTTCAATCAACTTCGTCGTCTGATGCCTGCCATGAACAGATTATGTCGCAGATGTTCCAGCACCCTTTGGAGTGCTTGCGGTGATGACTGCATTCGCTTACTACACCTTTACTCTTCACTTCGATGAGCTCTTAGTGACTGCCTCAATAGGCACGAGTTTATGATTGTAGATTCCATTTTCTCGCGTATCTTGCGTAGTTCATTTTCCGCATGAAGTGCCTGCTATGAAGTGAAAGCAGGTGCGAGGAAGAATGCACAAGTACTATGTTCATATTATTATGTAGCGGATAACAGAATATTTCCTGAAGATGTTTCACTTCAGAGTGTCAGGAGCATCAGCTGCAAGCAAGGCAGAAGTATACAAGGAAGTACTTGTGGAGTGGTTATCACATTTGGTCAAGAAATGCAGCAACAATCAACATATTCTAGGTTCCTCCTCCAATTCGCACAGAGCTATAGGTGTTAAATTTTGAAATAGACCTGTAATTCAACATTTTATCAACTTTTATGTTGCACCTACATCTTCTTTGCAAAGTACTCATGAGCTGATGTAGGAGACAGAAGTTAGCTGGTCACTTGGATCTTTGGGTTCTGGAGTTTTTTTGCCAGAGATGCCTTACCTGGATCAGGATATTGATTATGAGCCAGCAGTTAATACTGAAGGTTTCGTAGCAATGTTTTTTCTTGATTGTATTGGAGTTCTTAACTTGTCTGTTGGGCAGGATCAGCAAAGCACAACTACTGTAAAACCTAACACTGAAAACAAGATAACCGCCACAATGAGATGCACCCAACAATTACGAAGAATTCTTGCTCCTAGCAGCACAAGGTCTGTGAGCCTAACTTCTCATGACACAAACGATAGTTCGGTATCTTGGAAACAGGTGAGTCTAAACCCATCAAAGGAGCCAATATCCGAGTACCACCAATAAGTCCAACTTATTTAGAACCACCGACATTTTCCCAACAGTTAGTAGTGCTGTTCATCGACAGATAGCAAGTTTGCGTGTTGTAGATCACAGGCACAAAGAGTCTGGTTGGATTGATGCAGTTCCATTCACTTTATTGGTAACAAAGATGAAATTGGATTTCTATGTTTACCGTGTCATTGTCAGTGGGTAGGCATGAAGGAGCTTTGATTGTACTCGGTGGCTAAAGCCAAGAGAAGAAGGAATAAAAAGAAAATGAAGGTAAATAAGAGGCCACACACTCACATATGACATTCTTAACTTTCCTTGAAATATCACATGTAAATTCCACCCAAAACAAGCTCCGACCTGGTACAGTTGTTGTAAAATGATCTGTTTACTTCTTTCCTGCGCAGCAGAACGTATCTCCGGACTAGGTTGCGATCAGACATGCAAGGCATGATTTGGCAATACAGTGATGAAAATTTGAATATCTTAATTAATTTAATTAATTTGAATTGTAGTAACTAATTTAGTATTTGTTTTTGGTGGTATTACAATTATAAAAAAAGTCTAAAATAAGAGAAATAAAGTTATATTAACCTTAAAGAATTTTTTTTCAAACATGTCATAACTTCAACATTCTCTTACACACAAGTGGGTAGAACTCATGTAAAAGTTGGACAATTGTTAAGGCTATAATGGGAACTCTAACCCATTAAAGAAATGGAATGTTAGAGAGACCCAAGTTTTTACTAATTCAACCTACACATGATGAATGTGGTTGGTTTTCATTGGTTTTAGATCTGGTAGTGGAGAAATAAATCTAGGGTTATTTTATTTTATTTTATTTTTCATTTCATGATGGTTAGGATGGATGGGTCAATTTAGTAAAAAGCTAAGTCAATTTAATATTCCCCTAGAAAAAGCTTACTTGCAAATTTAATATATTTTTAGTCATGATAAAATAATACTATCCTTGCACAAGTTAACAGTATTGTTTTCTTTTGAACAGAATATTCTTGACCTAAATTATGTGAAAACTAACGGTAGGACACAATGGCTAAAAGTCCAGCAGCTAGAGCTACAACCAATAACATTCTACATTCGATTGGAGATTTATAAAAGAAACAAAACAAGTTAAAACAACTCATCACTATCCGTCACAAGTTGGGTGTGTACACAGAGAGAGAGGGCGAGACCTCAAAACAGACTGCGTTCATGGCACTTATTTGTCAACACATTGAGATACATAGAACTACTATCGGCAAGTGGAGTGTGCTGCCAGACTCTCTAACCTGACAATTCCAAAAAACACTCATGTAGAATAGCTCTAGGGTACAAATACAAAAAATCTACGCAGAATTTCATCCATATTAACACCGTTTGATTTTCCATGCATCCCATGCAAAACACCAGGATTTTAGGTGCTTTTAAAGCACATTTAATTTGGCGTGTGATCTCCTACAGCAGAGACTGGCTCTCCGTGATTAACGAACCCAGTAAATCTAAACTATGAATACCCTCCTCTCTCAAATAAGAGAACATGCAAACATAATAGAGACAAACTAACCATCGTGCTCACCTAATAATCCTCGTCACTACCACCATAATCTCCATCTGACAGTTCGTCAAACGTGCGCATATCCAGCTGATAGCGCAAAATACCTCCAATACCTCCGAAACCTCGACAAAACTGGGACCCTTCCTGTAGACCACATACAGAAAAAAAAAAAAAAAAAAAAAAAAAAAAAACTCCCACTCAGATCGACTGTGCATGCTAAATTAGATTCGAAAGATCAAGGTAATAAAAACGGCTACAACTTGTTAACATTTTTAGACTCCTGACATCTTGTCGCATTGTAACGCACCTGTGACTTGTTGGTTACAAACTCTAAAGTGCAGCCAAACCGCTTATACTCGTTTGCAAACCACTCCAAAAGTGACAGCTTCTCTTGAACCTCCAAGTCGGCCTGAGTTTCTGCGTCCTTGAAGCTGAAGCCATCGGAAAGGGAAAAAAATCAGATTGCTGTTTCATTGTTGACATTAAACTAAGAAACCACTGCTAAGCTGATTGCACCATGACCCAAGGGTAACAACTTTAGCACTTCAGATCATACACTAATTGTAAGAGCAAATCTATACAATCCCTATCAAGCAAAGCACTCATTGACAATATGTGTGTGTACACGCGCGCGTGTTTACTGATTGAATTTATTTTAAGTTCTACCAAAACTTCAACAAACTGTATTTTCTGCAAACCATCGCCCACCTACAGCAGTAAACTAATAATCGTATTCAACACGTGCTTATATCATGTTCAGTAAAGCACGCTTTCGAGCTCTCAAATAAACGAGTAACTAGATAAATCCTAATTGTAGGAAACACAATTACACATATCAGCCGTTAAGTATACAAAATCAACATCATTAAACAAATCACCAAAGTTACACAAGAGAAGCTAGTGCAGATTTTGGTACTTCGATTGATCGGCTTCCTGCTCTTTGCTCAAATGTTTGATCACGAGCTCTCCGGTTGCTGCATTTTTCAGAATGTAACGGTTCGTGTCCAGATTCTCCCACACGATCAATGTCTCCACGGCACCCATCTCCAGAGCCTTGAGCGTGTCGTCGATTCCAAACACATACTTCCCTGTATCCTGGCTGATTTCATCAAAGTATTTTCCTATCAACCTCTTCTCCTGAATAAACTTCACGTTCGCAAGAATCTCTGCTGACAACTCGATCGCCTGATTGAACCCATTGTCTCCTCCATAAGACACATCCACCACATTCAGCACCTTCGCTTGCAGCCTAGGGTCGAACATATCGGACTGACTGAGCTCCGTCTTGAAGTCGGCTGAACCGGCAAGGATCAAACCTACATTGAACACATCCAACTGTGTCCTACATTAACTGCACTGTGAGTGATAACTCCAACATCCTCCAACAAAAACTTGCTTGCTTGTCAAGAACACTACTTCACAATCAAAAGCAATCCAATAATCTGATCCAATTAGCTCAAAGCCCACCCTGCTCTCCTCGAAAAGCATGGTGAAAAATTCCCAGAAAATCTGCCGCCAAATATCATACCTGACACATTGGGCTGACTTGTCGCAGGATTAATAAAAAACTGGGTCGCAAGCTCTGCCGTTTTCCGGACATAGTTGTGACGCTTCTCCATTCGCAACCTGGCGAAACGAAGCGCGGACTGTCCTCCACGACCGTGCTTCTTAGGTAAATCCACAGTGAACTTGTGCAGAACCTCTCGCGTGTTCCCGCTCAGGGTTCCGAACAGAGTACCGTTACCGTCCATCACGATGAACCCGAACTTGTCATCTGATTCCAGCAGTTCATTCAAAGCTTCTGTGTGAAATTTGTTGTCACAAAGGTAAAGGGAAGCATTGATGGGCTTGAAGGGCTCGAAATCAATCGTTACCTACATTTAACAGAATCTCGACGTCAAACCATTTTCACAATTCAAGAAACATTTCAATAGACTTCATCAAAATTTCATGTAGCTTTACATTCCCCTTGCTGATTCACGCAGTTCGGAATAGAGAAAGTACCTTCTTCTCCTTGCCATCATTCGTGACAATTGTTCCCGTGTACAACACAAGTCCGTTGGGTGGGACTTTGTTGTAAAGCTTCAATCTCTGCTGCGCAGAAGTGATGGCTCCCAGTACTGACTGCCTGTTCACCCTATTTTTAATGTTGGACGCTGTCCCAAACTCGTCTCCAAGCATCTTAGTCACTCGAGAAATCTGGTCCCTGAAACCACCGCATCATGCCAACTTTCTAAGTAACGAACACAATCCGAAAAAGGCACTGTGTACAACAATTATCATCAAAAATTGTGCTTCCTTCTATGGGAGACGCAGACAAACCTCGTAACCAGATCATCTCAAAGCAACATCTCCGGAACCCTAATTAGGAGGAAATGGAGCACCGACTCACAATCTCTGCGCACATCCTCTTCAATTGAAGCCTATTAACTGCACCAATTCCGAAACCCTAGTTCCACGAAAGCCATTCACCACCACAGCTGAAACTCACACCTGCCACAACTCCCCATACCAACAGACCCACACTGGAAACCATAACTTCCTCAATAAAAATACAAAAAAAAAAAAAAAAAAAAAAAAAAAAATGAACGATCAATCAGACAAACCTGGGCGGCATGATGAGGGAAATCATGGAAGTGCCATTGCCGCGGGCGGACTCCAGCGCCTTGATGAGCTTTTTGATTTTCCATACCTCGATGTTCTTATCGGTTTCCCCACCACTATCCGACATTCCCACTACTCCTCAGAATCCAGACACTGAATTTAAAGCCCACAATCCGTCGACACCAAAAACACACACATGAGAATAATCTACGAGACCCACAAGTTGAGTATCAATCCGCTCGCACGACAATGCTTCGAAGAAAGTTAGAAAACCAAGCCTAGACACCACTGCTCATGACAGAGCCTCCAAAGGAACAATAACAACAAGTGAGTGTTTCCACCGCCCAGGTGAGTTCTTCCTTCCACTTGGTCGATACAAATCCCAATGGAGCAGCAGTGAATGGAGCTCACGACCGACTCCCATTATTCCTGCCAAGTGTACATCACCAAGTATAAACTCTCTCTTATTAGAGGTCATTTCTACATGTTGCTCCTGAATAAATATATGATATAATAGTTCCACTGTCAAATGTTTGAACAACTATGAGCATTCGTTTCGTTGTTCTTCCATCGTATTTGTACAAGTACTATCAGATAGGTATTAATTCTGAAATTGGGGCAACTTTTTATATATATAGATACACAGTTCAGAGTGTGGTGATAGTTCACTTCTGGTGAGAATGACAGTTTTGTTGTCGGTGATGGAGTGGGTGAATTAGACATAGCCTTGTAGATGAATTAGTCAGTGGTAATTCAAATCCTAGTTGTAGAATGCTTAATGGAGCTTGTATACGATTTATTCCTGTTATATTTTATATTTGTTGCTGATTTGCTTGCCTTTAAATGGCCACTATCTCTATGTCCCTATTTTCTTTATTCTTCTTTTATCAAATTAATACAAATATGTTTCTAAAATAGGCATTTGAGATAATGGTTTTTTTAGAGAAACATGTTTATTTAGTTTTGAAGGTTTTAGATAGAGGGACAAATCTTGAAGTTTTAATTTTTCTTGTAATTCTAGAGCAAAAGAGGCATGAGTGAAGACCACATACCTAAAGATAGATAGCAGGTGAGCAATGGACTTGCAAATTCCAACAAGGCGGTTTTTATCTGCAAGTTGAGATTGAAGGCTTGTGTGTCAAAGTGTTTTATTTAGCTTGTTGTCTTTCCTCTCTCTTATAAATTCACTCTTGCTTTTCTCTTGATTGCTATTATAAACTTTTATCTTATTTGTTGTTGCTTTATATCTTTTTATAGTTTTTTTTTTTTTTTTTTTTTTTTTGTTATCATAATTTAGTAATTTTTTACTCACTCTTAATTATTATTCTATGGTTTTTATTTTTAAGTACTTTGATTTTTGTCTATTATTGTGTTCATCACTATTTTTTGTTATCCAGTCTTGTTTTTATTTTTTATTTTTATTGTTGATTATTGAAAATTATATATATTATATGTTCTTTTCCCACTATGTAGTTGCTATTAATGAACTCCTACATTTTATCATTAATTACTTGTAATTACAAAGAATTAAAAACCTCTTTATATTTTAATTATATTTTTATATACTATTAAATTTAAGATAACATTTTCTTTCTCCATTATTTCTTAAAATGGATAATATTTTATTTTTTATAATTTTTAAAAATAATTTAACAAAGATTTGTAAGGACAAGAAGTGAAGGTTGAGATAATATGGAACTATAGAATACAAAAGGATAAGGATATATCAAATTTTGGTATTAACTTTAACAAGAATCACATAATCATATATATATATATATATATATATATATATATATATGTTCAAATTTTATTAACAAAAATTAATGGAAACAATTAGGTGGACACTCTCTTTTAATATCATAGTTCTTTGGTATATATAAAATTTCTTAGTTCTTTAAATATTATTTTATATTATGATTATAATGCTTAAAAATATATATGATTATATAAGACTCAAAATATGTGTAGATTATTTATTCTATATAAATTTTAAAATGTCATTCTTAATATAAAATAAGAGTATAAAATATAAAAACATAAAAAAGCCATTAAGATGCATATGAGAAGCTTGTAGATTGAAATAAGGTCTTGCTTATAACATCTTTTGTTAACAAATAGAAGATATGTGCTAATATAATTTGACATGGTCTTATGTTGATCTTACCAAATTTTTAATTCATACAAACTTTAGATACCTTTAAGTTTTAGATACTAATAAATCTTTGATCATAAGTAACTTATTCTACAAAAGTCTTCAATTTTTAACTAATTTAAAACCATCACTATTTACTGATTATCCATATTTTTTAAAGCATTCTTAAAATTATTAAACAAAATTAGAATTTTGGACAACAAAGATGAACTAATTTCTATGTTTTATAAAAGATATTGTATCAAATAATTTTATTTCTTACATCCTACTTTTAAACATCATAATGAAAGATTTTAAAATAAAAATAATACTATAATAATTTATATTATTTAAAAATTAAAAGTTATATTTTTTTATTGTAATAATCTTTAATTTAATTATAATAATTAGATAGGAATATAGTCCAAAACTAAGTTTTAGTTTTTATATTTTAGATTTGTTAAAATGCATTACAACCCATATATATATATGTTTGTGTGTGTGTGTTATTTACTAATATAGATATTTTATTTTATTTCTAAAATTTTATGTAAAATTTTATAAGTGAAATAAATTTCTAGATCTAACTTTTTTTTTTAAAAAAATACTATACTATTGATATTAATGAGGAATGTCTAAATTATATCGAGATATGTTCTCATACATTTCCAAGCTACTTTATTCTCTTATAGTGTATGTATGTGGTTGAATTAGTTATCTTTTGATCTTGTTTTTTTTAATTGTCAAAGGTTATATATATTTATATAATTTCCTTTAGAGTGCAATCATACAATACATAGTTATATATTCTATATTTTTTGTGACATATACAAAATATTTTGATGCATTTATAGAAAAATCATTAAAGAATTATAACAACATTTATGAAATTATTATATTATGCCCTTCCAAGTGATTAAATAGATATATGAATATATATACACGACTATATATATATATATATATATATACAGAGAGAGAGAGAGAGAGAGAGAGAGAGAGAGAGGGATTTTATGTTTATTAGATTATGTTTATTGAATGAGATGCTTGAAGACTAACCACCCTTGCCCGGGAAAAGATCCAGACGTGCCCGAACGAGGTTTCGGTGCGTGGCTGGCTGGAGTCACGCGATGGCGGCAGACGCCGAGCTGCTGCTCTTCGCTTCGCCTCGCTTCGCCTCGCTACTGCTACTCTCTGCCTGCTGCTTTCCAACTCGCCGCCGCGAGTCCCCTCCTCCTCCTCTCGCTCCCGCTCCTTACCTCCATCGCTGCCTCGTCGATCCTCGCTCTCCCGGCGAAACCTTTTCACCTACCTGCTGCGCTTCTCTCACACCTATTCTTCCGTCGATTTGTAGCTCACATTTCAGGCCCCTTTTGCCCCTTCCCACCTCCCCCTTCATCGCTTCTCTTTCCTTCTCATTCCAGTCTGGTGTGTCAGTTGTTTTGAAGCTCGTCGTTTTACCACGAGTTTATGTTACTGGTCTACTGAAGATCGCTCAGGAAGAGTTGAGAATTTTGGTGTTGTGAGAGCGGTTTCGGGAGTTGGATTGCGAATTCTGGTAGTCTGTGTGGAGTGGGAACTGGGGCTGTGCTTAGAGTTTCTGGAAGGTTTACGTTGCGATGGGTGGTTCTTTAGAAGATTGAGCTGTTTCGGGCGGTGGAATTGATGTCTGGAGCAGTTGGAGAAGACATCCGTCGTGGTTTTTGGGTGCTTTGAATTCGGTTCCTTGGACTTTATTGCGCTTCGAGCGCTTTGACCTGGCCGAGGTATTGTCTTGCTAGGGTTTGGCTTTCAATTCATGTCTATTTTTATTTTTTTATTTTTTACGACTGATCTGGCTGTGGACATTCTTGACGCATTGTCCCGTTGTATGGTGTTGCTGGGTTCTCTTGCTTCATTATGTTTGGTTCTCAACGATGGGTTTCATGTTGCGTTGCTTCCCAAAGTGATCAAATGCATCTGATTTTCACAATCTTTGTGTTAATACTGCCTGGTTTCTTCTATGCTTAAACTCGTGGAGAAATAATTTGAACTTCGTGGTTTACTTATAGCATGTACCGGAGGTGATAATTCAGCGTCTACATATATCATGTTCATCTAGTTCTAAAATGAATTGGGAATTTTGTGGTCTTTCATTATGTACAAAATGTTTCCCAAGCCTTTGTTACGCTGCTTGTGAAACTTTCTGTGAGGCAGCCAATACATATTTTCCTCTTTATTTTGCATGTATTATATTTAATGATTATATTTTGACGATTACGTGTATGATTGGGAACATGGATGGGACCTTGGATTTTGCTGGAGTTTGGAATATGAACTGCCGATTACGGCTTTAGAGGTAGAGCGACCAAGAAGTGTATCCTGATCTTGATCTTGCAATTTTTTCATTGTTTCCCTGATTAGGACGTAATGAAACGAGCCACATAATAGCATTTGAGAAGGGGTGTAATTAAAATCCTCACAACAAAGTGTTGATCTCGGAATTTAATCTAATTATGAGCACCACAAACTCGGAGTCCGAGGTCCAGAGATCATGCGAGGAAGAGGACAAGACGGAGAACGGATACTCGCACGAGGAGAATGGGGACATGACCAACAATGGATTGACTTCAGCATCCTGGCGTGCCTCAAGCAGAGCTAAAAAATCTCAACAATCTCTGCTCACGCTGGCTTTTCCTATTTCAAGAGTACGCAGGCTTGTGAAGAGTGAGGGCGATATTCAGTGGGTGGGTGTGGAGGCTGGCTTTCTCATTGCCAAAGCCACTGTAAGTATTGTTATGACTCACTGAATGTCCCGGTGGCAGATATTGTAAACATAATGTTGTATAGGAGTAGTGTGACCATGCAGTAGTTGATGTTAATAATGAAATTTTATTTTTTGGTATTCGAAGTTCACTCTTGTTTGCATTTGGTTGTGCAGTGGTTCTTGTTTTCTGCAGTCTGCAAATAGAATCAAAGCTGTGGTTGTGATAGTTTGGGACTAAAATTGTCGATTCTGGACGACAGGAAATTTTCTTGGAGAAGCTAGTTGAGGATGCTTTTGAAAGGATGCAAGGCAACGGGCAGGCATCGATCCTTTATCCCCATTTATGTACGTTCGAGTTTCTCAATCATAGTTTCAATTACTGCTGCTTTGCTGGAATGAACTGCCTTTAGTAAATACCAAGTCTTCACCCTTTTCTACAGGAACATTAGTTTAGAAGAATGTTTCTGCAAGTCTAGTGGGAATCCTTTAAGATTTATACATCAAAACTCCTTTAAGATTTATTCTTTCATTTTTTCCAACGGACAATGAATTTACTATTTGTATGTTGAATTGTCGATCAGCATCTCATGTTGCGAGTTCGGAGAGACTGGAATTTCTTTCAGGTTAGCTTCTCGAAGTTCCGCTGTATACATGTTTCTGCTCTTCGTTATCCGAGTTCAGATTTTTGTTGTTTGAACGTTAAGTGTAACAATTTGTATCCTTTCTACTTCTAAAATCAACTGTACTCCGTAGAACCTTTTCTTTTCTTGGACAGTCGATGAATTATTTGTCATCAACTCTTCAAGAAATCTGGCTAGTTGAACCAATTTTTCAGCTAAAAGGGCCGTTCATTAAGCATGTATTTGTTGGCCATGATATGCGTAGATATAGTGCCTGTGAGGATTCCAGCTGCAGCTGCTCTTCGAAACGCTTCAATGACCGACAAGTAGGTCTATTAACACATCCTACTCGGGCGCTAAGTGCCTACTTAAGTCATCACAAACCTTCTCAAGCAGATGTCAACCAGGTAGTGCACCAGGATTTTGGGCTTGATAGTTTAACTTACCGTGAAAGCATGAATCACCGTAGATGCATGTAAATTGTGCAACAAAGTCAACTTGGATTAGTGGTAATTAGGATTTCAGAAAGTCTACTCCAGGATAACCTTATCTAAATATAATTGTATAATGACCAATTGCAAGGCATTTTAACATGTGTTTACTATCTATGATCTTATCTTACTGTGTTCAATTTCGTGTGCATATCTTGTTAGTCTTGATTGTGTTATAACTTTTTTCCATGTGTATTTTTCAACGAATTGTGGATCCATGCATAATTAGGTTTTTGGAACAAAAGATTGTTTTGTTGTTGATGTAATTTGTTGAAAGAATATACTACATATTTGTAAGACATAGTATTTTTGGATATTAGGTATATTTGTAATTAGAATTTTTTGAAGAAAGTTAGACTTTTATTAAAGAATTATTATTGATTGTTGCAAAGATTTACATATTTGTAACCTAAAGAACAAGAGATTGTATTGGTGTTAAGATATCTTGTTGTTGAGAAATTAAAATATACTTGCCAAATTAAAATTTTTCAACAAATATCATATATAAGTATGTTTTTCGAAATGAAATTCATTGAAGGAAAGTCTTGAATACAAAATTTTTTTTAGTATATCTTAAATTTATTTAAAGCAATGAATAGTATTTTGGAATAAAATTATATAATTTTTTAATTTTTGTCTTGAGTATCTCAATATACAAAATATGAAGAATCCTCAAATTATGGTAAGTGGCTTAGATCTAGATTCAATATATATATATATATATATATATACATATATTTTAAAAAGTGTAATAAAAATTAACAATAAAAGACTTTATTTTCAAGTTGTAGAATAATATGTCCTATATACTTAATAGAAATATTACATTTTGATGGATAGTAGTGCAATAATTTAGAAGTACATTCAATAAATGCAAAGTCAACCTTTTAAATAAAATATTAAAAAAAGATATCAATATGGATTTTACAGATTTGCAAAAGATAGAAATAATCACTATATATTTAAATTAAAAAACTTGCTTTATAATCTCAAATAATCACCAAAAATATGTGATCAACACATTTATACTCTTCTTATAAATGAAGATTTCATAAATAACAAAGCAAATCATGTTTATTAAAAACTTAATTTCTTTGCAATAAAACTAAAGCAAAAGTCAAAGGGGTTGTATCTTTGTAAACAAAGAACTTATAAAATAAGTTATTTATGATACTAAAATTTTAGACCTTCAAAATAGAAGATGGAAAGGAGGGGAGGTAGATCAAGTTAAAATTGAAAAATAAGGATGTCAAAAAACCATAAACACTCATATAATCATAAATTCTAATTCTAAACTTTTATATTTCTAAATCTTTAAATTTTTAATATTTAAAATTCTTAATTCTAAATCCTAATCTAATAAACTCTAAACACCAATCCTAAACCTTATAAATTCTAAATCCTATAAGTCCTAAATCACAATGTAAATGATCTATCTTTAAACTATGTATTTTAAATCTAATATAAATATGCATAATTATGAATTAGTGTGAAAAAAACCACTTTAAAATAATTATTTTTATTTATGTTGTGAAAAAAGTCTTAAAAAAATTGATTTAAAAAAATGATAGTGGAAAAAAATTTATTTTGTTGTTTTTAAAACCTTATATTTTATTTATTTATTTATTTTGAAGTTTTTAATCATATATATATATATATATATATATATATGGATTTGATTGCATAAAATAAAGACAAAAGTTTATTTAAAACTTCTACTAGATTTTATATACCAAAAGTCTAAAACCAAAGTCAAAGTGCAATATCTTCTAAACCAAGAACTTTTAAAGCAAGTTATCTATGCCATTAGAAACTTAGACCTTATAATAATAGAGGCAAGTAGAAGAAATATGGAAGTAAGTTAAGTCAAGTCAAGGAAAAAAATAATATAAAATATTAAGTACATCCATATGATTTAAAACTCATAATTTAAATTCTAAATCTTAAATTTATAATATGAAATATGGACAAGTTATGATTAGTTATATATTGATTAAATAAATTATATAATTTTCTATATTTAGCCGAATTATTAAAAACATATCATATACATGAGTATTAGAATTTGATTGTAGTAAAGAGTTATAAATGAAAATAATAATACTACAATATTTATGATATTCTAATCATAACTTAAGTTAGCATATAAATTATACAACATATATATATATCAAAATGACTTATACCTAGTTGCATGGTAGCAAATCATGAGATAATAATGTGAAAAAATAATATATCATGTATTTTTAAAAATGAAATCAAAATTGCATGGAGTATATTCTATATTGATGTGCTTTAATTAAATAGAGCTCTATACTTTGATAGATGTGAAGTAAAATGATTTTTAAATAAATAAAAAAATCCTTTAAAAAATAATATTATTAATTTTGATAGATTTTTATAAATTTTCAGTTTCAAATTTCTTTTGATATTTTTTTGAAATTCTCACATCTAATGTGATTGATAGAATTTTAAGAAGTCTAATTCTATCAATATAATTAGATTTGTAAATCTAATTAGAAAATCTTCTAAAACTAATTATTTTGACATTTTTCTTTTCTTCAAATATGACAAGATTTTAAATCTTCATAATATCTTTACCAATGGATAAAATTTGAAGAAAAATTTCTTCTAAAGCCTCACATTATTGAATTGAATCAAACATATCAAACTTCTAAACTTTCCACAAAACTTCAATAATTTCCAAATATAAAAGGTCCTATTCTTCCAAAGTATTACACTTTTCAATCCAATTCCAATCCCTTCCAATTCATATGACTTTTAGTTTCTTCAAAAATTTCAAGATTTCAAAAGAAAAAAAAAAAAAAAAAAAAAAAAAAACTCTTTCTTCAATTTTAATTCATTTTAAACTATTTAATTCTTCTAATGCAAATAATTTCTCCAATTTATATAGAAATTCTATTAAATTCTCACATTTGAAAAAAAATTAGTATCTTTATATAAATCAAGCTTTCAAACCTTTCTTTCAACTTTTTAAAATTTTAGCTCTTATAGAACCAAAATTCCTCAAATACAACTAAATTCTTTAATCTAACTAAAACTCCTTCAAAGATTCATATTTTCACATGTAGTATATGACCAGACTTGCTCTATAGATTCTTAATTTGCATGATACAGGCACTTTGACCTTGAGTTAAGGTTAATTGCAAATTGTTGAGGTTTTTGTTACAATCCTTTGTGATTAATTTTTAGAAACATAACTTCAAAAGTTAAAGATGGTGAAAGTTCCTACAAATTTTTCTTCATGTAAAACTAGCTGATTTTTTATATGAATTTTTTAAAATATAAAATAAATACCAAATCTAATATTTATACATCAAAACTTTACAAGCAACTTGTTCTTTGTACAAAGTGGTTGCCTAATGTATGAATGCATTACAAAACATATAAGTGTGTTTATTAAATATTATAAAACTAAATCATTTTTTTAAAAAATAGAGAGGTGTTAAAAAGCAAGACAACATATTAATTAAATGTGACAAAAAAATACTTCTCTTATGAATAAATAAAAATAAAAATAAAAGCTAATTGTTTAAATTATGATGTGTCTATAAATATGAGTAACAACAATAATCAAGAATATATGGGAAGACTTAGGGGAAAAAAATTGCATTATAATACATAGGACAAGCCAATAATAATATCCTTATAATCATATGATTAATTCTTGTGAACTAATCCTATAATGGTATGCAAAACCTTTATTGGTCGGGTCATGAACCTTAGCCTTATATGCAAGACCTGTACCAATTTGATGACATGCAATCTTCAAATTATTTTTAAATAATTTTTGTACTGAATGTCATTTTGTGATTTATAAAGCAAGATGCTGACTATGCTCTTTATCATAAACATTATAGTATTTTGTCTTATTTTGATATAATCAACCACTACAATTCTTTTTAGCATTACAAAAGTTTTCATGAAGCATGATGTTTTTAGACAAAATTGTTCACATGTACAATTCTATAAAATCTGTTCTCCATGAACTGCTCTTCAGAGCTAAGTATTGTTCAATATGTGCCTCGAAGTAACTCATATACAAAAAGGACTCACTAATTCTTACACTTTTACAATAAACACAAATTTACTCTACCAATTATTCTTATTGATTCCAACAGTCAGTCGAGTAGTGCTAATGTTACCTCCAGATAAGCTCTGCACTCTTGGTTGTAAATTCTTGATTGTAAATGGTTCTTAGTTGTTGATTGAAAAACCCAAGTGCCGAATCACATTGCTGCTAAATTTGGTAGATTAGATTGCAACTACACGAAACCAGAAAAGTTACAACATTGAACAGGATTAAACATGGCCAATCTATCCATCATGATGGTCCAGAACTATCCACAGGCCCAAAACATCTATCTGATTCCAAGTTCTGGTGTTTGATCATCTACAATAAGGTCCGCATATTTCTCATATAATGTTGTGGCAATCTCCAATGCGTCACCCTTAGCTACAGTAGGATACAAGTTTGATGCAACTTGCCACTCATTCGTCAAAGCAATCCACTCTCGTCTCCATTCTTGAAAAGCGAAAGACGTGTTTTCATGAAGAGATTGCTTCAAGTACTTGATGTAGATTGAAGCTCTTGGAAGGTAGTAGTCACGAGTCAAGCCACTCCACATTTTGTTTGCTGGAAAGTTTCATCACGGATTAGAATAGCTCATATTTCTCAATAATTTACATTAGTTGGTCATTGCGAATATGGAAGGGTCCATGATCATTCAAATACAAAAGAATGATTGCACTCATTCTTGCAACAACTCACATACACATACATACTGCGGTATCCATTAGATCTGTGTATGACCACCACCTAGTCAAACAAGAAATTGTAATTTACCGTAATCATGAAGAGGGCTTGGTTTGTCAAGAGTGTTATCGAACCACATTGTGATCTGCGTTCTGGCATTCCACTCATACTGCAACATCGAGGGCAAATGTTAGAGTTAGTTGACAATAT
Organism: Physcomitrium patens; assembly: GCF_059467195.1. Taxonomy (NCBI): domain Eukaryota; kingdom Viridiplantae; phylum Streptophyta; class Bryopsida; order Funariales; family Funariaceae; genus Physcomitrium; species Physcomitrium patens. Next base: position 8,789,943 of record NC_143426.1, read on the forward strand.
GGTACACAAATGCAATCATGTTATTTAGTGAATAAACAAACTGAGAAACGCCATTGTTCAGTAAGGTCTTGCAGAGTGTTTTACATCAACAATCATGAAACAGTTATGTACAACTACATGTTGAAAAGGTAATCATTGAAAGACCAGAAACTGGATAATATAGCATCATCTAGAGCTGAAATAGTGTTAATCCTTCGAGAACAGGACAGCGAATATTTTCGGCATTTACGAATTCAAAATACTGCCCATGTTACTCTCTCAAGCAACTATCAGTGATTAAAAGACGGTCTAGCAGACTCACGAGCTTCCTTTCTTCGTCAGAAGTAGCAAGATCCTTTGCACTTTCTAGCCAAGTTCCAAGTAAAAACTCCTCGCTAGCACCCAGTAAATCATCCATATCAGAGAGAAGCTCCAAAAGGCGACTGCTTATATTGTCCATTTTCTCAACGTTGAACATTCTGAATTGATCTAGAACTTGTGAATGAAGTTGGTTCGCTAGTTTTGAAAGCACTTGCCGTGTCAGATCCACAACATCGTACCTGCCGATTGAATCCAATGTAATAAAAGTGTGTAGTCAATTCCCCAGTGCACCAAGTCCCTCAGATCACTTAGAACATGACTCATATTGACCAAACACTCTAGTTTGGATGCTTGCCATAGAAACGAAGCAAAGAGTTTAGAGGTCAGGAAGACTTTTGATTGAAAGCTAACCTGTAGGGTTTGCTTAAACCCAACGCATCAGCTGAGGAGAGAAGATACTGTAGAGCCACAGCAGCATCTTGTGGAGAGTACCAAATATGTTGAGGATGACCCAGAATTTGTTGACCTAATGACTGACGAGGTCGGATTTGAAAGAGGGACCGCTTCGGATCGATATCGGGAAACTCAACTATAACATCTCCATTATGATCCTGCCAATATCCAAATGAAAAAAGGGACATGAAGATTTCGGACATATAGAATGCTATAGGTTATTTAATTAATTTTCTATTCAAACAATGAACCTGTTGTTCGAAATGAAGACAGTATATGGTGACTTCTATATGGTTGAGGATTCACTCGCAAATCCAACAGAAGCCCATATATAAAGGCGAGAAAGCAATTGTCATAGAAAACATAGTTGAAGCAGGAGATGGTAATTCCGAGGCCCACCGCAATTCCATCTGAGCAGTTGTATATAGATTCGTGTAGCATCTTCCATGCTATTCGAGCACCAGCTGTTAATTCTCCATATCGTCTCCTTGCATACTCCTCAATCCAATCCTACACAACCTACAAGCCTAAGAACGAGTTTGCACAAGTACTTTGATCCTCAAAGACATGCCTTTTTTTCACACCTCAAGTAAATGACCAAGAAACTGAGTAATCGTGCTTTCCCTTATCTAGTTGATCCCATCATCAGATACGAATCACTAAAACACAACAACATAATCCAACCAAACTGCAAAGAAAAATCACGGTATGTAGTTGGAGAAGAACCCGTACATAAGTAACCAATAGGATTTTACAGTTCAAGTAAGTGGATATAATGACTGACCTCGACAACGACGGTTGCATTGTGAAATGCCATTTCAGCCATCAAGTCATACACAACTGGGTTCTGCTCAATGCCTTCCATACACATGCCAACACCTACCTGCCAGACTCAACACACAGTGAAGAAAGAGACGATTAATACACGCCCCGATAACATTCTTTGCTGTATTACAACCAACCAAAACTTTCACCAATCCTACGCAAGAAGTCAACAACTACGACGACTAAACGAAAAATCTGTGACTGCTGGGATTCGAGCCCAGGTCTCCACGGCCACAACGTGGAATTCTCACCACTAAACTACAGCCACCTGCCACTACTCGATGATTACATCGAGCTCCACAGTTTAAGTAGCTGAAATCAAGGGGCCACAGGCAAATATAGTATCGGAGGGACTTCCGCCTCTTACCATGGTAGAATTGGAGCTGGTTACTGCTTGAATTGGTGCAGTAGCCACCACATCAAGACGTCCATACATCTCCACGTTACCGCCAAAATTATGCAGCATGCACCTGAACTTGAGTGAAGCAAATAGAGATTGCAATGGTTATTCTTTCTCTCGATTACAGCGCATTTCTGTTTCATCTGAAACCCCATAAGATGATGGCACAGTTTCAAGTTGCTTCACTTCGTAACTGAAATGTTCTAGACATCTGCTCCAAGCTCTAAAGACACAGGTTTTACGGTTGGTTATCTGTAAGAAATAGATTTTACCATATATACGGAACGCCATAAAAGTGATCTGACCGCGACCACATAGGTTTCACGTCTGCGAAAAGATCCAGAACTACCATTCTCCCAACCGGGACTGAGTGTAGAAGAGCCTGCAGAGGAAATCATAAAATTTGAGCTGATAAAGAACAAATATCAAAGAAATAGAATCGACGGTAGAGGTTTGTTACAATCAGGGAAATCATAAAGAAGCAAGGTTAGTGATGAAATGAGACCTTCATCTGTGGAGGCTTCCAAAACTTGTCGTCTGAAGCGAACAACCAACCCTGTACAAGTACATATTTAGAAGTTATGCAAATGATGATAGTGAAAGCCTTGTCAAACCAAGCACCGAAAAAAAAAAACAAAACAAAAAAAAACAAAGGATACGACTTTCTTCTGGTTGGCTTCAGGTTATGAATATTTTTACATGTGCACTTATCTACGAGTGAGCCAATCATTTCAAGATGATTTAAGATAGAAAAATAGGGGCTGGACAAGCCTGCATAAGCCAGATTGCATCTTGATCAGCAGCGCTCATGGCTTCATAAACAATTGAACCTAGAGCTGAAATATATGATGGATCATCTGTTGGTGGCTGATTCTCATTGAAGGTATCACTGCAAAATAAAAAGTGGATTCCATTCAACTCAGTCTTCTGGACAAATTAGCGAACTGGTCCATGCATTAAAGCTAAACAAGGAGCGCAGATACGAGTATATGGTTGCACTTGTAAAAACAGGAGTACTAACAAATCAGTAGGGCTCACCAGTTGTAGATGTGTTGAGTTCCACCATACTCTGAAACAACCATTGTAAGTCAGACTAACATATCTGTCATATCAAAATATCATCTCCAAAAAAATATTGATCTAATGAAATCAGGAGCTCCAAAAATTATAAAAATCGGATACAAACAGAACACAGCCGGATAAACAATTGATGAATACGTAATAGCATTGGAAGTGACATCATGCATTGGAACCGAAAATTTGGAATTGCTGCAGATATGTACTACAGAAAAAACACTGAAACTCATCAGGAACTTAGGATCAGTGACTTTATGAACCTTTGATCTGTTGGAGAATAAAAGCCTTTCCAATGTCCACAAATAACGGATCTTTGGGGTCCAAGAGGAAAGTACAGCAATATCGCGTGTCACCATTGACTGTGTTCCTGCTCAGGTAATAGATATAGGTTATTCACTTTTGTCCTGAAATATTACCGCATCCCATCTAACAATCATCAGATGTTTCAATTCTAAAGTGGAAATAAATTGAGATACAAAGTAATCAGCTAGAGAGACGTTCAAGTGCAGCCTACAGCCCCTGTATACGAGAGTGGCATTCTAAGGAACTGACAACTAGATAAGAAGCAGATGCAAAGATGTAAGATGACATCAAAAGGATCATGGAAACCAGTTATGTTTAAACGGCCAAGATTGAAAAAGAATAGGTCTTACCATTCTCCCAAGCGAGTCACTCTTGCGGAAGGATATTTCTTAGTAATGGCAGCGGGAACATTACCCGCAAATGCTGGTAGAACTGCGATATGAGGAAAAAGTACATTGTAATCCAAACAGTCAGATAATACATAATGTGATAGCATTGAGAATGATCATGCAAACAAGAGAAAGATTAAAAAATAAATAAATAAATAAATAAATACCAGGTGTCATCCCAAGCTCCCGCATGCGTGCTAAAATTTTGATTTGTAGCTGCAGTTGTTGATCAAGCCATTTCTGTGGTAACGGACCTCCCCACCTACTAGGCAAAACATACTTATGTGGAAATAGATAGAAGTAAGATAGAACCAGCTCTAAATCTAGATTGGATATGAATTCAGCTCTATGCCTGTCAATAATCATACCAAAACATACTGAATTTGTATAAACCACACCACTAGTTTTGTGGAATGAATATAAAAGAACCAACAGTAATGCCAAACATTTTAAAAAATTAACGAAATTGAGGTGAAATCTCTCACCTCTTCAAGTTGCCCATTCGAGCCCAGGCAAGAAAGCCTGGTCCACCAAAATAATCATCCAATTCAGCCTTGGTTAAGTTGAACGTTTCACTCTGTCAACAACTCCCCCACCACTCATGATAATATAAATAACAAATCAATCAAACAAATCAAAGTCCTTCATGGCAATAGGCTCACCAAATTACTATTCCCAGAATCAGAGGCACACTACCTTGTTCCAACACTTTAAAATGGTTCTCAAGTCGCTTATTTACCCTATTAATGCTTGACGTGTTGACCTGTCTACGGATGATAATGTCTCATGCATCACGTATCCCATTATTAAAGAGAAGGATCTTCCTACCAAAATTTCAATTGGTTGCTAAAGACCTAAGCTTTTTACTCGCAAACATCTCTCTTTGGGCTCTGAATATTAACACAATTGGCATAAAAACCTGTTGTACTTCAGAATACAAAGACATAAATTTCGATTAGTGTTGGTTTTAGCTACTAAACTGCTCGGAACATTAGAAAGGTATTGACTGGTATGTCTGCAAACTCATTAACAAAGCAAGAGTTTCCCTCCGGTAAACTCAATTTACACCGCAAGTAATTCAGTCGGAAACACTTCCAAAAATTCAACCCACCTGGAAGACCTTCTGCCAAACAGCCTCTTGCCCTGTGAATGCAAGAGGCAAATTGATACCTTGCAATGCCATCCAATCTATTTCTTTTTCCCATCGCTCCCAGGTCCACCACACATATGAATCTACAGTAAGAAGGTTAAAGAGTCAGATTCTGAGGCACATAATTTAAGGCAACATTGTTCGGTCTTCTCATTTTCACATATAAAATTGAGTACACTGTAAGTACGCCTATCTTTCATGAGCAGAACTGCAAATATGATGATAAAAACAGATTCCAAAAACACCTAATATACACTTCTCATCATCAACGGCGGAGTTGTCAAAATTTCAACATTATCTCAAGCTGCTCAAGATACATACAGCTTGATGTGACGACGTTTTGGTAGTAGTTCCAATCAACAGGTCGTTGAATTGTAAGGGTATCGCCTTGCAGTCGTGGCAGAAACCCAGGTCTATGCACAGTATGAAGCTGAGCTCCTCCGGTCTTGTCCCAAGAAATATGCCCATTACACCAATGTTTCAAGTACCAATGCAAGCCAGCACATAGCTCAACGCCTGTTGTCCCCGAAATCCTGAATTCGCTTAGTTAGCACATGCACTTACGTACTGGACCGAAACTGCACACACCGAGAAGACTGACGAGAGCATACATACACTGGATTCAGACTTAACCTGGTTAAGGACATCTAGGTTCAAATGCATCCAGTTTAACATCTCAGTATACCAAGCGAAGACTAAATCCTCAAGAAAAACTTCTAAACACCAAGCTGGCAGTCATATCAACCCAAGAATAACACAATAATTGCCCAAAAAGGTAAATCAGTTGTGATTTGTATCTAAAGCAATCTGCATAACACCAGAAAACATACTCAAGTGAATGGTTGTCAGCATGGAAAAAGACCTTATTTCAGGCGCTCCTCCATATACTCCTGCAGATGGATGGTTTTGAAGGAGAAAACAGAATTTACCTCCACATTCCTCCTGTGACAGTACCATGTTTGAGAAATGTTCTTCAAAACCCTAACTTCTAATCTTCAAAATGTCCACTGGACAATCATCATTCCACTAGAATTCAGGCACTTAAACTCTCGAAAACGGTTATGTTTCTCCTAGGGTTCATATTTCAGCAAATGTAGATAGTAGTTATGTAGACTATAAAAAATACACAAGTTAATGCATAGGGCTCCAAAACCCCCAAAGTGTACCTTTGTGATGATACGGAACTCAAAGCTTGATAGATGGCTTGGGAGCAACCGCGCAAGTACATCGTACGAAGCGCGCTCTTGAGTTGAAGCTGGTGCCTTCTCTGACTGTATCTTGTTCAGAACTGTTTCGTACTGGGGTACATGGCAGTCGGAGAAAGTCACAACAACTAAAAGAAAATAAGCGAACCATATCTTCAAAGTAACGAATACTGCCATGGTTTACGGCAAGGTCACTGGATCAATGCGATGCGTGCTTCACCATCCTCATCAGCCCGGTTCTTATCCTGCAAACCCAAAACAGAGCAGCACACCCATCACATCAATCAAATGAACAACTAACGCTGAAATTAGTGACTATCAACAATGACCACGATGAGAAACATAATTGTTGTCGTGGCCTCAAACACTGGTATTGAAAATTAACATGAAGCGAATGAATGAACTTCATATTCATATCCAGAACCTGCTTTGTGCAATGAAACAGTGCAGGAAATTCAAAGACAGCTAAAAAGCAACCAAAACACTTCCAAGCTTTCCTGATGCAAACCGATCGATCAGTCAAAGGCACCAACGGATAAGCTCTTCAATATCCAACCACATGCACAATACCTCATTACCAAAGCAGTCATTCTAATAAAGAACTCCGCCATAAATCATCGCTACACGCCAGCTCCTCGGTCACACACTAAAGCAATCTAATTCCCTCACAGGGCATCCTTACTGCCAAATGGCATATCTAACCAACTTCAAGAAAAAGAAGAACCATATAACATCATTCAATCATCGTTCGCTCTTCTCAAGCTTTCAGGATTCCATTCCGACTCCAAAGGAAAACCCTATAAATTCAACCAGTGTCAGACTCCAAGCTACCAACCAATCCAGAATCTTTGATACCTTCGTCAAATGCAAAGCTATTGGATGGACTAAACACACCAACAAACTAAAGCTTCGATATCAATCCAAATTCCCCAATACCCGCCAACCAATCTAACATTCACGCAATGAATTCCGCCTTAAACCGTCACAACCACAGAAAACTACCAGTCGAATATTCTCACTCACTCGAGCTTCAATCTTGTCCTCCAACGTCAAATTGCGACCATCACATCACCTTCAAAAACAGAGCCAAAGAGTTGAAAGTGTTCAAGACTCACACGTATACTTCCCCTGTTCTCCTCCAGCTCTCATACCTTCATACCGACGTCAAAGAGAACCTCCATAAGCTTGATTATTACAAGGAAAATGAGATATCTGTACAGAAAAAGCGTCCGCAATGCCGTAGCGGTTCTGGAGGATGGATTAATGGCAAGCAAAGCAGCGCAGAATGAGAACAGACTGCACAGTAGAGCAAGGGCGATGGCATCCAGTAAAGGAGAAGTTTTCCATGCCAGTTCTGAGATGGAACAGGGATCCCGCCTCTGCGACCGTTTTGCGTGGAATTCCAAGTCCACGTCACCGTGACTGGATTCTTACCGGGATCCCTGTGGCCTCGCGAAAGTCTAAAAATGTACCTTGATCTTTTAATTACATGTTTACTAATTCTATGTAGAAACAATTCTATAATCAGTTCAAAAATGAAAAGTATGGTTGTTGGTTTTGACTGCTTAGAATGATCTTTATGGAACTAGCTAGTTTTTTGAAAGTTTGCTTCTTCAAATATAAAACGTGTTTGTTGATTTTTCACATAATTGTTTCAATTTACTAATTATTTCTTATATCTGTGCTCCATTTGAAATTATAAGTTGACTTAGGTTATGCTAGATGATTTATTTTGTCTCAAGGTGGCATGAAAATATATATAAATGCACATCCATACATATACGTTTTAAATCTATATGTAGATTATACATGTATAGATTACACATATATGTGCTTTTTACCTTATATACAAAATTTCCATTCTAATTTTGAAACATATATCTTTCTAAACTTTCATTTTTTGTTTCTTACTTATCCGTTTATTGTACTACTTTGTAAAAACATTGTTTAAACTCATGCCCTTGATACCCTCTTTTTTTAATAAATAATGATATTAAATCAAAAATAGAATAGTATCTTGCAACCTTAAATTATATTTATTAGAGTACACAATTTTTTAGGCTAAGTATGGCATATATTTATGTTTCAAAATATAAAAATTCAATTTTTTGTATAATCACTTATTGATTGTCATATATCTTAGTGACAAATCAAAAAAATTTAATTATCTTTGCATAAACGTTTTAGCAAACTTTTTAGGTTTAGAACTTAATTTTTGTATTGTATTGTAGTTACACAATATATTATGTACTACCCTTGCTAACATCTCAAGCTATAGGCAACTTGCATGATAAATATTGTGAGTTAAGAGTTAAGAGTTAAGAGGAATTTTATACAATTATTTTTAAAATAGTAATGATTACATGTGCTATTTTACAATAATTCATGGTCATATTAAACTAGTTAGAATAATTATATTAGATCAAATATAAATATTTTATATATTATGTTTTAAATATTTTAATTTTTAGATTTAGGAATTAAATTTAAATTTTTTTCAAAAATAATTTTTTATATACCTACAAGAGGCTCACTTGAACAATAAATATGGCTTTAAAGCGGTTTTAAGCATAGATTTGTCCAATCTTACACAAAAAAAAGTGAAGATGTAAAAACCACAAATTTTAACATTTGAATGTACTTTACTATTAATTACTAAGAATATACTAAAAAATCTTTAGCTTTGAATGTTGTAAGAAAATCTTTTTTAAAACACAATTCTAAAGCATCAAACTTGGAAGAATATATGTTGGTATAATCAAAAGTAAAGTAGTAAAATTTTTTGTTAAGCAATTAAAGAGGCTAAAATTCTTTTAAAAAAAATACAACTAATTGCATTTTTCTTTGTTTTTTTTTTCTTTGTTTTTTCATGTTTATGAGCCTCAATTTTTCAAAAAATAAAAAATAAAAAAATGATGTATTTATTTTTTAAAATTTTATGATGAAGATTTTGTGTATATTTCAAAATGAAAACAGAAGGGATTTCATAATATAGAATGTGAAAATGGTGAAAAAATTAGGATTATTATATTAAATTCAATACACATGTTAATTATTTTGGAATATAAATGTTGTAGTTATTATAAATGTTTTTGATAAAAAAAAACTTGCTTGGACGAATAATTTTTTATAGATAATAATAATTTTTTCATTATGTGAGAGTTATTAAATAATTGGTAATTTTTAGATAAATTTATTATTTTAAAAAATAGTAATTTAATTGATTGTACAAACATTTTAAAATATGGTGAATTTTTTGGAGTAAAAGAAAAAGAAAAAAAAAACTTAATGAATAAGAATAAATATATATACACATTAATGATTTATAACTTTGAATCTTCTATAATTTTCTGAGAAAGTAGAATATATATTTCAAATTTTTTTTAATTTTTTTAATAAAAAAGATAATTCTGAAATTCTCATGACTGACTTTATCAAAATTATTTTGATTAGTAAAATATTTCTCTTCTTCTTAATTTCAAAAGGTTGGGATTTCTATTCTAATGTTACAAAATATCACTAGAGGTTTATACACTATAATACATTAAATTATAAATAAATAAATAAATATTTAATTTATTTTAAAATTATAATAAATAAAAAATAATAAAAAATAATAAAGAATAACAAAAAATAATTCATTCTTGAAATCAACTTTGCTTTTATAGGATTTTTTTTTTTTTTTTTTTTTTTTTTTTTTCAAATTACATCAAGGATGATTGTAGTTTGTTAATTGTTAATGATTTTTTTTTATTTTATTTTAATAAAAAGAAAATGATGATCTTATTTTAAATCTATTAAACATATATTACATTGATGCATGTAATTATAAATTTATGAAGAAAAAAAAATATGTTTATATAATCAACTCTTATTGTAGTCAACTTTGGATTGTAATCAATCTATTATGCCAATCCTAGTTTGCACTTTCAAAGGTAACTTATACTCTATAGTGAATAATTTCTTTAATTCCAAGTAATTAATTATAAATACGTATGTGTATGTATATCTCTCTCTCTCTCTCTCTCTCTATATATATATATATATATATATATATATATATATACACACAAATGTAAGATGTTTGTATGCAAAATCCACAAAGCAATTTAAATTAAAAGTATTTAAATAAGTATTATTATTAAATAAATATTAAAGAAAATAATTAATATAAAACATATATTCATAGTAATTTTATTAAAAAATAAAAAAATATTTTTCAAATATCCGATTTATCAATATTTTTTATAATATATTTGAAGATTTCAACTTTGATGAATAAAAAAAAAGTAAAAACCGAAATAACTTTCACACACATATACTTAAAAAATAAAAATTGTAGTCCAACAATTGGTAGATTTACCTCAAACATATATTAATAATACACTTAATAGTAAAAAATTAAGTTTTTATGAGCTTCCTAAAACTCTTGAGAAATGCCTTTAAATATTTTTGAATGAATGGTATGTATATATATTTATGTTACTCTAATTTGCATATTAAAAACTAAGTTTTATATGTAGATAAATTTAACCTACATTTAAAAAACATGTTTTGTGATTTTTAAGAATTATACATTAAAAATTCAAAGAATCAAAATAATAAACATAAAACAATCAATTATTCAAACCTCTGTCATTAAAATCAATAGGTTTTATAATTTCAAAACTCTAATAAAGTAAGATGTGAGATGCTACACAATAATAGATCATTAAGTAAAAAGAAAAAATTCAAAAATATCCCTCTAGATTGCTAAAATATCAAGAATATCCTTATATTTTTGAAAATTACAAAATTATCCTTCATATTTGTAATAATATCTAATCTATCCCTAATCTGGATAGCTTCTTATTTACATTCCCTATTTAGTGCAAAGTAACCATTTAGTATATATTGTGTTGTTGTATTGTAATTCGGCTATTATATGAAAATAATGTACATATATATATTTAATGAATAATTTATCATACAATATAATAAAAGCCATGTTATTAGATTTTTATTAGTAATAAAATATGATTAGATTATTACTTTGAAGTAGTTTTTTAAAAGAACTATTATTAAAGTTGATTTTATGTTGATAATGATTTAATATATTTAGAGCCACCTTTATTAGACATTAGTGACTCTTGAAATCTTGTTTTGTTTCTTTTATTTGGTATTTAAGATATATATTATGTAAATCTTATAAGAAAAAATATTGAAGAGGGATTTTGGTAGCAAAAAGATTAGTTAGGATATCCATATGGATGAATGGAGATTGATGATGAAAATCTCCATTACTATTGGCCAAAAAGCATGCCCAATGGACTTCAAGGAGGTTGTCTGAGGCCTTATAAGGAATTAAGGTTACTCTTTCAAGGCCATTTGAACTTGAGAGACTAGAATCCAAGAATTTAGAATTTTAACTATGATTTTGGTATAAATTTTGTGTAATTTGGAGTTTTCATGAAAGAGATATAGGCGCTCAAAGTTAAGGTATTGATTTTGTACCTACAATCACTCATTTGAATACAACGCATCCATACAAAATGCAATGAAGGATTGACAATTGAGGTTAAAGAGAGCACTTTTTTAACAACACTTTTCACAAACTGCTTCATGAATTATAAGTTGGAATAAAGAAGTTATAGGAAGTTAAAACTAGTGCTTACAATCTAAGGGTAGTAAGTAATTTGATTAATTAGTGATTGTATTTTGAGCTATATCTTAAGCAATTTGACAAGATTTTAGCTAAATATTTCCAAGAATGTATGTTATTGTGTTATTAAATTATACTTATAAATTTTGTGGCATTTAAACCTTGGAATTTTGAGATGTAGAAAAAATAGTACTCACATGTTTGTAAATCAAGATTTAAAGTACCTTATAGGGTTTCTAAGATGTTAGATAATTTATAATAGATTTATGGTTCATTTTTTTTTTTTTTTTTTTTTTTTTTTGTAGTAAAGCTTAAGGATAAATTCTACATCATCTAAAAATTTGTAAAAAACTAAATAGTTAGATCAAGAAGTATAAATTTCTTAAGTTTAGGGAGAAAAAATCTTTCATAAGAGAAAAATATTTTAAAAGGATATTGCAACAATTTGGACATTTTATGCAAAGTAAAGGAAATTTTTGGAAGCTGAGATTTTATATATATGTAAAAGATGGAAGTATAGAGCTATAATAAAATTCATAACATAAAGATGAATTTTTATAAAAAGATTATAGATTTTCTTTGAACTTATAGAAAATCAAACTCACAAGCAATTAGTTAGTTATGATTTGGTACAACAAAAGATGTTAGGATATTTTTAGATGCTTTAAAAAGTATTATGTCTAAATCTTCTTAAATATAAAAGAATTTTATTAGTAGAATATCTTTTAATACTATTATATTTATTTGGTCTTTATAATAAGAATACATCACTTATTGAAACTTATCTAATAAGTTAAAGCTAAACTTTCTACAGCTAGGTACTCAATGCATTTCCAAATAGAAAATTATACTATATGATAGTATATACTTTAGTACATTATTGTGCGTGATTTCTTGCAAGGTTCTAATTTCGTCATTGATGATATTGCTACTTATTGCTTGTAATGCTCGCCATGCTGGCTAATAATCTCTTAATATCCATATCATCTCTAAAGAAAAAAATAATGGACTGTAAATTTATATTGCTCCAACCATCTAATTTAGTGTAATAAAATTCTATAGCAATGCAACATAGAATAGGATTTATTAGCCATAATGAAATATAAAAAAAGATGTGGTGGCAACTACTTTTTTTTGCCATTCAAATATCTAGGAGCAAAAATTCCTTCACTAAAATATCTAATTGGCAATACAATTACCACAATTGATGCTTTTCACATTACTTACTATTTGTCACTTGTTACTCATTTGATTGCTCATTGCAAAATTGTTTCCTATAGTAGTAGTAGTAGTAGTAGTAGTAGTAGTGTATATATATATATATATATATATATATAAATTGAAGTTGATATTATAGTTTTTAACACTTATTGGCACAACCTCCTCTTTTTGACATCTTCTAATGACAAGTTCTTCTCCTTACGCACTTTGATTAAGCATGGTGATTGATCTTGGTTTGATTTATGATTATTTTTTTTGGTTGTTTTATTCTTGTTTTTTTTTTCCTTACTTAGATGCACTTGCAAATCTTTGTTATCATTGCCACTTTAAATCTTCCACCTAATTTCTTACTCTAGACATCAATTCTTTTTCTTCTTCCATGTGCTATTGGACATTCAAAGAAAAAACAAGAAAGCAATCATTGTAGATATTGATGAAAGCCCATGCATGATGATTATACTAATAATAATATAAAAAAATAAGCAAGTGCTTGGTAATCAAATCTTATAATAGTAATCTCTTATTATTAAGTTCCATCTATATTTATATAGTGAAGAATGGTGTATGTAATATGACTCCAATTCTTATTTGATGAAGCAATTTAAAGATGATATTTTGATTAATAAAGTTATTTGATTTATTTTCAGTTATACAAGCCTATAAAAATATTGTGATAATACAAGGACAATAAGAAGAGCCTAGAGGATATGACCCTTCTAATGGCAAAGGCAATGTTGTAGAGATTATGATGAAATATGATAATGAATGTATACATTTGTTACAAGCCAAGTACAAGCATAGTAGTATTTGATTCTTAAGTCCTTGTCATGGTGAAAAAAAAGAAGAAGAAGAAGCCAAGTTAAATGTTATAAGATATATTAAATTATTTTATCAAATCTTCAGCTTCAAATTTTATTGAAATGTACAAAGAGCTTCAAATCTTATAATGAATTATGTTTGATGGTAGATACAATTCATCATATTTTGGCTCAAATCTCTAAAGGTTACTAAAAACCTACAACAAATGAGATTAATGACAGTGCCTAGTTTTGCATATTTATTAAAACTCATTAATCATGCTAATGCAATTCTTCACTTTACAATTGCAATTGCTTGCTAATAATGACCCAAATCTTAGAGACTCTAACTCACACCAAGTCACCTTTTCTTTGTTGTTGTTTGTATGATTGGAAGATGACATAGAGTCCTCTAAAAATCTATGTGAGCCATGTTGATTCCCTTCCTTCAGCTTTGCTAGAGCCCTACCTCTATCATGCACCCAAGTCTCAAATTCTTATTGGTGGCACTCAATGGCTAGTTGAACTTACTATGAATTCAATTAATATTCATCTATTTAAAATTTTGACATCATTGTATTTTTTTTACATGTTAATTGATAAGTTTGTTTACCTAAGAACCTTTGGAGCAAAACTTATACTTTAAGATGTCACCTTCTTTGACAATCAATATTATTTTTATTTCTAGTCACAAATTGAAGAAAGCAATATTTCATGATGTGATTAGTGAGTACTATGAGACAACCTTTATCAAATCTAACTAAACAAGGTACAACAATAATTGCAAATAGAGATTGTTTGTGTTACAATTGCAATAGATATGTATAAATGATTTTATCATTTGAATATTTGTCTTTGAATACATGTGTATTAGTGTTGAACACTAAAGCAAGTGATATACTAGTCCAAATTGAATAGCAAACAATATCAAAAATAAGTTGAAAGACACACTAGAGTACATAGCCATAGGTATTTGAAAAGATATTTGATATAATCATGGCATCATAGTATCATATTTGATGACATGGCATAGAAGAAAAAAAACTACTTTTGAGCTAATTGGCTCGTATAAAGTCATCTACACTAATCTTAAAGCATATTGTCACCAAATGAAGACAACAAATTGTAGAAATTATATAGATTTAGAGGTTGAGAAAGAAAATCACTTCTTTTAATTATTTGTCATCTACAATGCAAGTTTGTATGGTTTATAACATTATCAACTCATCATTGGCATTAAAAGCATTCATATGAAAGAAAAATATTGCGGAGTATTTTTTTGTTGCTACAACAATCAATTCAAAGAGGTAACTATTTCCTATTGCATTTGATATTGTCAATGCTAAAAATGATGACAATTAGTTGGATTCTTATAGAAATCAAAGATTATAATTTATGCATCTTGTCTATTAAATAGCAAACTTTTAAAGTTCATTTTTTTGTCTGATCAATAAAAAAGACTTATTTATCTTATCAACTATATATTTTCCATATATAAATATGTATTCTATATGTGCCATTTAGTTGATAATTTACAACAATAATTTAAAAATCCATTGCTTATATGACATCTTTGAGCAACAACTGTTTTTGATTTTAACATTGAATTGTCAAAAGTTTGAGATGTATATGAAGAAGCTACTAAGTACTTCACAACTATTGGATTATAATATTGAATATTATAAAAATTTGATAGAAATTGATTTGGCTACATAACTTTGAATATTGTAAAATCTCTCAATTCTTGGATCTTAGAAGGATGTGAGGTGTTATTAAATGCAATGTTGGAAACAATTTGTTGATAGCTTATGATATGGTACAATGAGAAATGTATTAGTGCCAACTTATGTATGAGACTATTATCAACTAATATACATTAGCAAATTGAATAATCAATAATATTTGCATGTAGCTATTGCATCATACCTTCATCTGATATTATCTTTAAATGCGTGTGAAAGCAATTCTTTGATGCATTATGTATGTATCATTTAGAAGATTGTCTTAGACTTATAAAATGATACATGCACTTACAATCGATGGTAGCTATTTCATATTCTATGTGTATATGCAATTAGTACTAAACTATTCATGCAACAATCAGTTATTGACTACATTTTTTACTTTTATACTATTCAAGTCTAGTAAGCAATTTATGTAGTAGACATCATCTCAATATTATTCATTGAATATTTCTTTATTGAAGCACTTCTTAATATAATGTTTAAGGATGCTATATTTGAGAGAAAGAGTCATTGTAGGACTTGCTTGTAACCTTGTAAAACTTAGGCTTTTAAGAACATGTGCTACAATTTTGACTATGTTTTTAATCTTCTTTAATATCTATATAATTGCAATTCAAGAAAGCTTAATATCATCACAAATATATTAAACTTCACTATTATTATTTATTAAGTCTTACATTTTTATTTATTAAAATATCACTTCTTTTTGTCTTAAATACATTTCAAGGATATATTTAAAAAAAAATCTAATTTGATACATGATTTTGAATTCACACAATACTCAATAAATCAATATATAAATTTCAAAACCTAATTTGATATATAAATATAATGTTTATGATATTATATCATAGATATTTGAACTCAAAAGTTATATACCAAATTGATAGAACTGCAATGGTTTTTTAGGAAAACAAAAATGAATAAAAGATACAATAGTATCATAATAATAAATCTTCAATAAAAAATAATTTACTTTATTTAAAATATTGTGTTAAAAATTTTAAAATATTTATTGATATTAATCATTGAAAAAAATATATATATTTCTTTTTTTTATGAAAATGAAGTTATAAACACTATAAGTTGGATATTTGGTTCTATGATAACAAACTCTACAGCTTAAAATAAGGAGAATGTATTCTGTGTTGTCAAAATGAACACTTTCAAAATTATTGGTTTGAAGTACGAGTTTTATTCTATTTATTCTTAATCACATAATAAGAACATGAACAAAAAGATTGAGGAACTGGTGGCACTGGATGTCCACTACTTGTAGTCAAAACATGAATATTAAAGACAAATGTGTGAGTCCAACAGTATTAACAGTGCCCCTTCAAACTCACAGTTCATGACTTTGTTGCAGACAGTTCACGAGAACAACACTGTTGAGCTTCATTGCAAGAGTCCCATCTGAAAACACCCTGAAATCTAGATGATTTTACACAACAATTCGCAACAAATTGACGCGCCAATCGGGTCCGTCAAAGGTGATCTTTTTTCCTGAAATCTTGTTACATTTCAAACATTGAATCGTCACCTGTTGCTGTAGTGGCTGCAGTTCAATTGTGGGAAACCAGGTTATCAGCGACCATAGCGAGGAACGGCTCCGTCGGCGAAGAAATCGGAACCTCGTGAGAAAACAGGCGCAGTGCCGCCCCGAAGTGTGCGCGGCACGCGCTAAAGGGCCCACTTCGTACTATATGTGGAATGTGAATGAGAGGTTATCAGGGTCATGGATAGGTTAGATATTATCAGGGGTATGAGGGGCACTTTTGCGATTATCGAGAATACAGGGGCTCTTTTGCGATGTATCAGCAGTATGAGGGGGCACTTTTGCGATTATCTAGAGTACAGGGGTATTTCAGCAATCTGCAGGGGCATTTTTTAAATTCTCCGTAAATAAAATTACGATCTTCGATTCGAATGGACGAGAAATTTTCAGGGAATGTCTATTCAATCAGTTTATAGGATTAGAACCTACCAAAGTTACTCTATCTTTATTTAGATAAACCAAATTTATCGATACATTTGTTTGTCAGTTTGCGAATGAATGAAATGGTGCTGAGACTCAACCTGTAGTTGGAATCTTGTGAATCCCGGAGTGTGCATTTTGTGACGAATCCTGGGGAGTTGTCTTCGCGGCGCTGCTAGCCTACCGTCATGGGATCAAGCCTAGTTTATTTAACAACCTCGGCACCAAATCGCAGGCAAGGACGAGTGCAGTTAAAGCCGCAAGGGAATCAAATATTGAACAGCTTTGCGTGTGCTCCAACGGGCCTAGCGATGATCTTAACTTAGATCTAGCTATCAAATCTAATGAAACTAGCTCTAGAATCCACTCTTTGCAACTTGCAGTGCTATCGTTGAATGTTCAGCAAGTGGTTCCCTTGAAATCGTTGCCTACAAGAAGCTTGATTCCGCTTGGTGATCCATACGATACGTTAGCAGGGGAAATGGCTAGTTTTTTTTTTTTTTTTTTTTTTTGGAGAGAGTTTTCAGGCGAGGATTTCGTTAGAGAAGTCTCGTAGCTTCACGTGAGGAATTTTTGGGTTAGTGATGTGTCGATAATAGCCTTTGTGTGTGTGTGGAATCTGGCAAACTATTGGAGGCTCATGCACTTGTGAGATGCCGTTGTAGGGGACGAGGGGAACCTGATGGTTGAGCTCTCAAGGTGGCGGAAGCAGAAGAGGGTGGTGACATTCTCGAATTTTTGGTGGTTTGTTTTGTAAGGTGGAGACTAGGGACTTGAGTGGGTGCTTAGGGGTCGGTTGAAGGGGGTGTTGGTGATTGGTTCGTTGGGTTGAATTTGGCTTCAAGGAAGTTTGAGGGGCAGAGTCAGGGCAAGCCCTGCCTCAGCCGGTTGGGAGTTATGACGTGCAAGGAAAGTTAAATTGCGAAGGAGAAGAAGGTTGTGGGCTTCGTTTTTGCGTTTGTGTGCTAGAATATATACATAAATATTTATTTCTCCATGTGCCTCTTCCTGTGGACGATCCACATTGTTGCCCAGATCCCTGCATTTTTGCGTCGTCTTCACATCGTGGAAACAAGATGAAGACCTCTGTCTGTGCGTCTGCTCTTCTGTGCGTCATTCTTGTACAATGTGTTGCGACGGGTGGGACGCGTATCTCAGGCATCGAGTTGCCGCATCGACGCCACGGAAATCCCCAGGAGGTGCCTTCACAGAACAGACCGTTAATTGGAATTTTGTCGCAGCCCGGTGATGGAATGGGATACTCGCTTACAAGCACGGGTGGCTTGGAGAAGCCAGTGCCTCCTGGATACTCAACATCCTACATCGCTGCTTCTTACGTGAAGTTCGTGGAGATGGGGGGAGCTCGAGCTGTTCCACTAATTTGGAATGAGCCCGAGGAAACTCTGAGAAAGGTCTTACCCTCTACCTTCTTAGATTGTAACTAAATGCCTCTATTCAAGCATGTTGTGGCTTTTTCTCTTCCATGGATCATGCGTGTTTCTCATTTGCTGTCATAGTATTGTTATTTGAGGCGTTGTTAGGAAATAATTGTGTGATCTTGGTGTGCATGGACGTCTCAGAAATTTTCCGCCATCAATGGAATATTGTTCCCTGGAGGTGGCACCAGCTTGAAGGACAGCCCTTTCTTCCGTGTTGCTGACAAGCTCTTCAATGCAAGCATCCATGAACCTTCTGAATGAATTTCGAATCCGCTACACCTTTGTTTTGTTGTGTTTCCCAATTACGGTGACAAGCCGTATCACTTCATGAACGAGAAAATACTCTTCACGGATGAAAGAATCTAACACCGTAACATCTCTTGACGCAGCGTGTCACCTGTGGAAACTTTGGAATCTTGATATTAAATGCTAGCTTTGTCATGGGGTGGTTGTGCAGTGGGCTATTGAAGCAAATGACCGCGGTGACCACTTCCCCATCTATGGCGTCTGCCTTGGATTTGAACTTTTGAGTGTAATTGTGAGCAAGGTGGGTATCCATTCCTCCAATTGTTGTTATCGACTTGAAGAAGTTCAACCAGCTGCAGTTTGAAGCCCTAAATGGAAGGGCATATTCTCTCATTTGAAGGCAATCTTCAGATTTCAAAGACTAATTCGTGGTGTAAGCAGAATCATGATATCTTGGAGCCGTTTCATGCTGAAAACAATCCTGGTCCACTGCTCTTCGTTGGCGACTCTGCTAAGCACGAGGGCATGTTTAAGTGGTAAGATACCACAGCCCTGAGGTCAAGTCCGCCGCTTGCTTGCTACATATTTATTTATTCATTCAAGGATTTCATTGGAAGGAATCTGGTATGCTGAAAGTTTTTCATTTTCATTTTCATTTTCACATTGTTTGTTTGTTTGTTTTTTTAATTTTAATTTTTTAATATTTTCTGCTCGCTGAGCGAGACCTATTTCCAGTGATCGTCGTCCCTCCTCTCGGTTAAAGCACCTCTTGACATTCTATATACATCATAATCTTCCCCTTATTTGGCATTGCTTTTGTTGTTCAGGATTCCACTTAATATCATTGACGAGCTCTATGAGCAGAAGCTTACGATGCAAAATCACAAGTGGGGCCTGTCTCCTGAAAAATGGATTTCTACTCCTGAACTGAACGATTTCTTCCAAATTCTCACTGTCACCCCTGATCTAAACGAAAAAGTAAGTGCTTGTTCAGTTCAGCGCCTTTCCACATCACAGCGCTCTGCTCCTGCGTTGAATAAACCTATTAAAGTCGAACCATCCTATCTTTTTGATTATCATCTGACACAACTTGGTGATTTTGTTCTGATGTTGCAGCTGTACGTTTCTACTGTGGAGGCTCGAGAGTATCCCATTCTAGGCGTGCAGTGGCATCCCGAGGTAACAACTTTCCCTCCTGTTTCTTGCTAGTTCAACTACAGATGTTTCTTCAAGGGACATAGTACATCTTTCGGGCCACCTTGAGATTCGTTTCATCAATTCCTCTGGTTTCCTGACAATGAGGTTTGTATTTACAGAAAAATGCTTTTGAGTGGGGCATTGACAACATCCCTCACAGTGCAGACGCCATTCGGATCACACAAAGCGTTGCCAACTTCCTCATTGCGTATGGAATTCCTTTTTCTTTTCATACTTCTCAATAAGATTTCATTGGGTTTATCACTTTGTGCTTCTCTTTATGTTGACATTTTAAAGTTGCTGTCCTACAATACCTCTGTGATTGAATCAAATAGAATCTGTTGCAGCGAGGCGCGGAAATCGACCCACACACCCAGTTCTTTTAAGGAAGAGCAGGATTTCTTAATTTACAACCACGCTCCTGTTTACACTGGCAAAGAAGGGTGCGTATTAGACCTGCTATGTATCACCAACTAGTTTTACAAAACTGTATGCATATCCATCTTTCAAGCTTTATTGCTGACAGCTTCCATATTCTGAATATGAATGCAGGAAGGGCACTTTCGATCAGGCTTACGTCTTCAACTGAACCAAATCTTCATCAATATTGTGGAACAATTGTATTCTCCTTTGTAATTTGTCGTCATTTTATGGAGTTGGCTCAGCAGCGTAGGGCTCCACCTCATTGTATTTGTTCCGCAGAAAGATAAATTAGTAGTCAATTAGGGATATTGCAGAATGTAATCGTTAGTATCTGTAAATACTAAGAGATATACATTCTCTTCTCTTTAGAGTCATGGCGGATTCAATTAAGAAGTTGGATTTTGAGTATATTTAATAGGTTCGTAAGGTAACGATTAGATTTAATTGGGTTGATGCAATTATTTAGAAGGCTTTACAAACCTTCATGTCTTTATGATTCAATTTCATTCTTTCAATGCGTTGTAAACATTGGAACTTGGAATATTTTTTTCATTACTTGGTAATTTCCCTCTTGTTTGAAATGTCAATAAATGAGATCACAACTTCAACATATCATGATAATTAGTATGTGGTCCTGGTACAGTGGGCTCCAGGATCATGAACAAGAATGGTGGAAGTTTTGTTCCTTTCCATAACAAGCTCAAAAAGTTTGCATATTAGCACTGATACATGTTACACTGATTCTACAGGATAAAAACTAATGTTTTGGTATAATTGTTCTAATTAGTTATCAAATTAAAGTGAGTGGATCAATTATACCATTACACATACAAAAAAGGTTGAAATAAGTAAAGTAATAAATAGATTTTTTTTACTTCAATTATCAGATGGAATAACATTAAAGCATGTGAGCTATTCTGCATTATTTGTCAATTAAGCAGAATCTATAAAAACAAAAAATGTGCACAACTATCTGTACAACTAATTTACATTATTTTAATTCAACAAATAATATTACATATTGCATATATGTGTATGCATGTATATGTGTGTGTGTCTATATATATATATTCTAAAATATAAGATTAATTCATAATAACACATTTACTATTTTAACCTTAAATATATAATCATTAATAAGAATGTGTGCATTTCCACACATGCTTTTGCACACACTCTATATAAGTCTTGACCATTGATAGTAGGCAAATTTATTTGCAATTTGGCTTTAGTAAATGATGTAATTTTTTAAAAGCAGAATATTGATACTAAAGATTATTTTATTTTGAAATTTAAGATCTTAAATTTGATGATTTGATAGTCCAATGTAAGTCTTATTATTGTTTGCTCAAAAGATATTAGTCTTAAATAGACTTTTCTTAAATTATTTAATTAAGGAACTTAAGATATTTAGACTAAAGATATTGGTATTATAGCAATTTCTTTGTCATTAATTATATGCTTTTCATTCTTTTATAATTAAATCAAGTTTTAGAAAAATTTAAATTAAGACATCTTTTATCTCATTTTGAATGTTTTTTTATGTGGAAAAAAAGATAGAATAAAAACATATAAAAGAAGGCTAAAAGATTAAAATTAGAAGAAAGCAAGGTTGTTACTTATAAAATTATTGAAGTCCTTTACATTTAGAGTTCTGTTTCATGTTTTAATTACAAATTATTTTAAGGGTAACATATATATATATAATTTTGTTTGTTACATGTAATTTTAAATAATAATAAAATTTTATCTTTTGACAAGGATGAAAAAAATTACTAGAAAATACTACTTTTTTATGTAAATTTATTTTGGACAGTTTTAATATTTTTAAATTTTTTGAACACTAGTATTAAAGTTGATTATTATTAATTTTCTTCAATAACATGCACAATCACAAATCTTATAATGTATCATTTTTTTTCTTGTGTATCAATTAAAAAGCTTCTTATGCATGAATTGCTTTTATCTATTTGGTTTCATAGGACAATCAAAGTATGTTTGATTTTCAAAAAAAATTGCATTTCTATGACATAAAAAATAAATCCTTAATAAAACATGTAGGTTCCTTTATATATTCTGTGATTATAGTATTGTACATAGCTAACATCAAATATGTGCAAATAGAATCTTTTATTGAAGTACAAAAAAATATTATAGATGTGATATAAATGTAAGCATGAAACTTTTGATTGCTAACATGAAAGACTCTGTAGAACTTTATTTATTTTGGCTAACAATACTAATAATACATCAAATTTTTAATGTGTTAAAAGCTAGACACAAAAGTTCATGCAAGAATCCAATTAACTAAAAGACGCTATTATGGGTGAAACTTGTATGACATGCGTAGTTCTTGACCAGTTTCAACTCTGAGTTCTTAGTATTCGTATTAATAATGCATATCGTCTTTCTTTAAAACAAATCGTCACGAGTTGCTCACATTTATGCCAGCAGAGTTAGTACAATACTAAAAGTTTCATTTTTTCTGCCTACCTTCGACAGCAGCAGGTGGCAATGACGACACTAAACACATTGTTTCTTTCTCTTCACCCTATCTCCTGACGAATTGTAGAAGAGTTAAATCTTTACCAATTTCCATTCGTCACAAACGATTTCTAGGCATTAGCTTTGATGGTTTGATTGCTCATTTTGAGTATCTGAAAATGTGCAACAGCACTCATCTCTTTAAGCGATTTCGCCTTGCTTATTGATGCTATTGAACTGCAGCTGCCATTGTTCATCTGGGAAACTGAGCTGTGTTCTGAAATGCAACCTCAAAGAGCTAAGTTCCAATTCCACACTGGTGTATTTTAATTCAGCGATGAATTCGAAGCACGTTACCTTGTGTCAGACGTTCTATCTCCCTGCTTTGGACTCTTAGAGAAGTTATAAATTGAGAAGAGGAAGCGGTAAAGTCGAGGATTAACTGACTTGGCTTGTGGTGTGGAGTGCTACAAGTTGTTCAAGCTTTCATGAGATGGTTCGCAGGCAGATCCCTTGAAAGTTTTTCGAGCGCAGTGGAGGACGTAGATACTGGTACTCGTGCAAGATGAATCTAATGCTCCAACAAGCGACAGTTTTCTTTGGTTGTATGGCAATGGAGATGGTCCAACCCATTCTATTGGATGTCATTGAGGAGCAGCTTGGAAAGAAGCCACGGGAGGTGCTGGAGCTCTTGCTAAAGAGCTACTCACGCCAGGTTCCTGACAAGGAGGCCGAAAGAATGCAGACGAGCTTTGAAAGAGTTTTCCAGCTTCTGTCCGAGGCTCAGGATGAGCTGGGTGGGTTCTCATGGTTCGACATGTTTTTGACATTACCTGTCGAGGAGAAGAAAGATGTAACAGCGGCTGTGTCAACGAAAGTGATGAAGACAGTCTGTGCGACGAAGGCAGTTGGAGTGAAAAAGACATCTAGGAGTGAAGAAGCCAGTGCGACGAAGGCAGTTGGAGTTAAAAAGATAGCTAGGAGTGAAAAAGCCAGCGCGACGAAGGCAATTGGAGGAAAAAAAACATCTAGGAGTGAAGAAGCCAGTGCGACGAAGGTGGTTGGGGTGAGAAAGACATCTAGGAGTGATGAAGCGTGTGCGACGAAGGCAGTTGGAGTAAAAAAAACAGCTAGGAGTGAAGAAGACAGTGCGACGGAGGCAGTTGGAGTGAAGAAGCCAATCGCTGTGAAGGCGAGGAGAACTGGTGTGAAGAAGACGAAAGTCGACGCGAAGGAAGTCGACGGAGCGAAATCGACGGACAATGCCACAACGACTGTTGTGGCAACGGATGCCGGAGGAGAGTACGATCGTCGTATGCAATTTCTTTTAGACGTTTTCAGCACGCTGTCGCTGTAGAATGTGGACGCTTTCACCTCTGGCGAGACGAGCGAATAGTGTCTCGAAACATTTCCAGCTGCTGTCGTAAGGACGATAGGTGAAAATCGAAACGACACGTTTAGGAAACTAATAACTTGCACTGCAGAGCTGCAAAAATTGCATGATCTGTTTAGCAAGTACTGTCGACTTCATGGCACATTTTCCTACTCAAAGATTGAATATATGCTCACCTTATGATGAGCATCACTATATCTCCGATTCTTTTCAAAAGGATATCCCCGAAGCGCTTGCAATTGCAGGTGGTCAAGAAAGCATAATATATGCTGATACCTTCTTGCTGTAGACTGGAGACTAAATCCTTGGGATCTATGATCTCAATCCGGTCCGAACCTGAGATTCTATGCTCATTCCTTTGTTCTATTTCATGCATTTCTTCCTCCATCGTCACTTCATCTTCTGGGTTTCTACAATGGCTTCGTGAGTGCAGCACCATAGACGTCTTTCCACTCCCACAACATCCCAGAAACTCGTCGAAAATACCAACAATCCCAGTTTCTTTTCTCCTGTTGGATTCCAAAGTTCTAAATTACTTCAAAAACATGGTTTCTCTTAATTGAAAGGATGGCTAATCCTGACTGAAAACCTTATTGGACCGAATGATGGGTAGATTACAGAATTTGCACTATAACGATTTGCAACTACTTGGCTGGCAAAATGTGTTTGTAACAACGCCTCCACAAGGAATATCACATTTCCTCATATCAGCACAATTTTGAGAATTGCATGCGTTTTGCACTTGAAGTAGATGGATGAAGGGTAGGAGAGTTGCAGAGGGGCATGGCAGCCTCTAGACGTGGTTCTCACGTTGCTGAAGTTGTGTTAGCCAACTGAAATGGCTTGCACAGACTAGGGTTCACAACTTCATCATCTATTGGATGGATCAAGTTTCTGTGTAACCACTTCTCTTTGAATATCAGTATGACCTCGTCGTATGTTTCATTCTTATGACTTTTTAATGCTAAGTTGGTTCTTTTTACGGTATCATGTCAATTTTTGAACTTGAGAAATTTCTTTGCAGACCTCAAGTTGTTACAAGAAAAGCTTGCTCTTTGGACAGTTTCTAGGAAAATTTG
Source organism: Physcomitrium patens (assembly GCF_059467195.1). Classification (NCBI taxonomy): domain Eukaryota; kingdom Viridiplantae; phylum Streptophyta; class Bryopsida; order Funariales; family Funariaceae; genus Physcomitrium; species Physcomitrium patens. The sequence continues at coordinate 8,815,685 of NC_143426.1, forward strand.
TAAGTTTGAGTACAATCATAGAATTAAAAACTGATAGTCATAGGTGATTCATTTTAAAAAATGGACATATTCCAATTTTAAAAAACAATCCTCCATTGTATTCTAGAAGAACCTTTTAGAAAAATATAGTACTATGTTTATATATATATATATATATATATATTCATATACCACTGGAAACCTATGTTGTTAGCCACAAAAAAGCTATAAAAGTTTAATTTGTGGTTGCTAAGTCAAAAATTAACTACTCTTAAAGAAATGTTGACCAAGAAAAGAATTAAAAAAAAAAAATATATATTATAGCCAAGTTAAAAAATTCTTTAGTCTATTTAGTTTTTAATTCATGTTTTTCATTCATGTTTTTAATTTTATTGATAGTTGCTTGCATTATGTTAAATGATAATGTTCTTGTGGGATTTGGAGTATGGATCACTTATAATATAGGAATAAGAATATTGAAATATAGAATCAGATTTGGAGTTTTGATTTGAAAGGCTTGACAAGATATAGTCTTAGATTAATTTGGCAACAAGCGTCAATTTATAAGGCAAATTTTGCAGTACAAGAGCAAGCTAAGAGAGAGCATACTATACCTTAGATGTGGCATCAGTAAAGCTATGAATTAGAAATTTCTTATGTAAATGTAGCTTCAAAAGAAGTAAATTATATATATTATGTTAGTATACATATCAAAGATATGAATGTCAAAGAATCATAAGATTAATAAATTCTTGTGTCATTTGAAAAGATTAGATAATCACTCAATGATAATATAATATTAAGCTAAAAAGGCTATTGCTAAAGATAAGAAAATTAGAGTTTTTTAAAAAAAATTAAATACAAGAAAGGCATTGATAAGAGTGAAGAAATCTTTATTCTTGCTTCTATATATATTATTTAATTAGGAGCTATCTGGTGATATTCTATAGGACCTTTGATACATGTCTAATTTGCAAGATATGTGTCTTAACTTGCAAGGCAAGTTTCCAATATGTAGATTATATGATTAACTTGTACATTAAACTATCAATACATGCAACACCTAGCTAATTTGTTGGTGAAGTGTTCAACCTACCAATCACCTATAAATACATATAAAGATGAAACCTTGTTTATCAAGCTTCTAAGAAGCTTATCTATAAGTTATTATTAAATTAATTAATTTTTAGTTTCTTCTATCTATTTATATTATCTATATAATTATTTGGATAGATATATATGTCCCATACTATTACCTCACCTTCTAAAGACAAGTTTGATAAAGAATTGTAATCACATATTGATGAAATACAAGATACAACAAATTGTATTTGCTACATACTTTGATCTTTCTTTCCTTCAAAGATAGTTGATATGTCCTTTCAACTATCAATAATGTACCATTCCAAAGAAAAAAAACCACCTTGATATTGATTATTGTTAAGGCCTTTATAAATTCTTTCAAATAAAAGATTTGTAAGACAATTAAAAGTTACTCCTACCTCTAATAAGTCTCTTCCAAGATTGTAATATCCAAGACATAGTATCTCGCTATCTATTTAAAGGAGAATATGTCATTCTTTAAGATCTTTATGTCTATTATGTCATTTTGAAGGTTGTAACAATTATAATGTTAACAAACAAAAATACTTAAGTTGAATCTTATAATCGTAGTTTGACTCGGACTCAAAACACCAAGATATTTGATCAGTATAGGTGGGTTCGATCTCGGGGAAAGACTCGTTGTATGAATTGGATATGTTATGTCACAATTGATTATGTATTAATTATCTAAAACTTCCAAAGTTCTCTTCTTCATCTCAATTCAATCCCTTCACAATCTCTACAATCGTTCACTGCCCTGCAGCTACTCAATATCACTGACATTCTTGACATCTACAGGATGCTTAATTTCTTTCCACAGTACTTCAATTCTCAATTCCTTTACCTTTACTCAATCTTCCAGTGCTACTATCACAATGCAATAATCTCTATTATTACAATTACACTTTCTTTTTCCAAATTAATTAATTCGAATTCATAATTTTTAATATCTCAATCACAGTTTCAGCAATCCTTTTCTTAAATCCAATACTAAAGAAAAACACAAAAGCAAAGAAAACAAAAAGATAGCTCCAAGCTTTACCCTGGCTCACGACTATCACAGTCTGGCCCCCATTCCTTCTTCCTCAACCTCTTTATCCTACCAAAATATGAATCGTCATTCAACAGATTCCTGTCAAGGACAAGAACTCGATGAAAGCTAAAGAGTAAGTGAGACTTTTCTCAAAGAAATAAGACAAAATAGAAATATGTATATTAAGAAAGAAATTGGAATGGCTATTGCCGAAATACAAGAAAACTAGAGACCCTTGAAACTAGACTAGAAGCAAGAAAGGAGTTGACAAGAGTGAAGAGGGCTTCACTCTTGCTTCTATATATACTATCTAATTAGAAGCCACATGGCGATGTTCTATAAGACCTCCAATATATGTTGACTTTCTAGGCCACATGCCTTTGCTTGCAAGGCAAGTTTTCTATGGATGGACCACGTAGTTAGCTTGTTCTTTAAGCTTCCAACATGTGTGGCACATGGCTAACTTGTTGACCAAGTTTCTAGCCTAAAAGTCAACTATAGACTCCTATAAAGTCAAAGTAGCGTCTATGAAGCTTCTAAGAAGCTACTCTAGAAGATATTACACAATTAACCTACTTTTATCTACTTTTACATACTTTTATCTATTCATATAGGTAATTATATGTATGTCCGTGATATTACCCCCCCTTCTAGGGACGAGTTCTACGAGGAGCGGTGATTATATATTGAGAAAATCTAATATGCGGCGAATTGTATTTGCTACATACTCTGATCTTTGTTCTCTTCGAAGATAGTTGATGGGTCCTCTTAGCCATCGATAGTGTCCCATTCCAGGGCGAGAAGACCACCCTGTTATTTGATCACTGTTGAGGCCTTCATAACTTTCTTCAAATAATACATTTGAAACACCATCAGGAGTCGTTCCTATCTCCAATAATATCACCAAACATCGAGAATCTCTTCCAAGGTCGTGATACCAAATGCGTTGTATCTCACCATCTATTCGAGGAAGAACATGTCGTTCTTGAGGGTCTTCATCTCGGTTGCGTCGTCTTGAAGGTTGTGACAATCGCAATGTCTCATCCGGTAAGTCAGCAAACGAAGGTTCTTGAATTGAATTCGCTGGTTGTTGGCTCTCCATCTAATTAGCGTCACAAATGCAAAGAAGTTACAAACAAGGATAGGAAATTGAATGTTATCTTACCTCAATCTTGTCTCTTTTATAAGAGAGGTTTTCATCTTGGTTTTGATGGATGTCGTTGATGAAAAACTTTGACTTTAGCTGATGCATTTGCTAGATTCCTGGATGGCTCCCATGTGCGCTCACTAATATCATATCCGCGCCAATGAACAAGATATTCCAGCTTATTTCGGCGCCGCCTTGAGTCTAATATCTCTTCTACCTCAAATTCTTCATTATTATCTACTTCTATAGGAGGCGGTGGCATTTGTCTTCTTCCTTGTATATCCACTGTCTTATATGGTTCAAGAAGAGACACGTGGAATACAGGATGGATCTTCATTGACTCCGGTAGATATAACCGATATGCAACTGGGTTGATCTGTTCAGAAACAGAAAAGGGGCCAAGCCTACGATAGTCCAATTTGTCACAAGGTCGAGTGGTCTTGATATTGCGACGAAGTAGCCATACCTTATCACCCACGTTGACTTGTGGTTGCTCTTTACGATATACATCTGCATTTATCTTTTGTCGTTCTTGAGCTTTCTTCAACTGCGCCTTCATTATTGCATGTAACTCTGACAACCGATTTGCCATATCTTCTGCTGCAGGATTATCAACTTTTGAAAAATCAAAAGTATCAAGTCGTGGATGATAGCCATAATTGGCAAAGAAAGGTGTTTGTTGCGTGGAGGAATGTACTGTATTATTATAAGCAAACTCTGCCAATGGCAGAAGGATTGTCCAATCATCTTGTTGGTAGTTGATGGTACACCTTAAATACTGTTCCAAGACTTGGTTTACGCGCTCTGTTTGTCCATCAGTTTGAGGATGAAAAGCTGAAGATAGCTTTATGTCCACTTTTAAAATCTTGAAAAGAGTCCTCCAGAATCTCGATACAAATTGAGTTCCCCTATCCGATATGATATCTTTAGGTAATCCATGATAGCGATAGATATTATCAATGAAAAGCTTAGCTGTTTCTTCACCTGTGATAGATTTTGTACATGGCATAAAATGTGCCATCTTGGTGAAACGATCTACTATCACAAATATAGAATCATAAGATCTTGAGTTTGGAAGATCTGTGATGAAATCCATAGAAACAGAAGACCATGGTTGTTCTGGTATAAGTAATGGCTGAAGAAGTCCGTAAGGTCGATGTCGAGGAATTTTTGATCTTGAACAAATATCACATGATTGTACAAAGTCTTTGACTGACTTCCACATTTGTGGCCACCAAAAATCTCTTGATATGAGTTCCAGAGTCTTATTATATCCAAAGTGACCTGCTGCTAGAAAGTCATGACGTGCTTGAAGAACACGCAAACGTGCTTTTCCTTCTGGAACATATAGGCGTCCTTCAAAATATAATAGATTATTCTTGAACTCGAACTTAGAAGAATCATGAGACTTGGAAGAATTATTCTCGATATCATGAACAAGAGGGTCTGAGGACATACTGGACTGGATTTGCTTGAGAAAAGTTGAATCAACAGTCAGTGTTGATTTCACTGCTCGGAGATGAAATTGCTCCGGTTTCAAGAGGACCGTTCTTTGTTGCTCAAAAGCTGTATCTCCTTCTCTTGGTGCAAAATAAGAACGTCTAGACAGGGCATCGGACAAACCTTGTTGTTTTCCTGGCCGATAAGTGATAATGAAGTCGAATCTTGACAAAGACATACTCCAACGAGCTTGACGACGATTCAACACGCGTGCTGACATGAAATACTCGAGGTTCTTGTGATCTGTATACACAGTGACTGGACTAGAAGCACCTTCTAGATAATGACGCCATTCTTGAAAAGAATCCACGATTGCAAGAAGTTCTTTATCGTGGATCTCATAATTGATCTCGGCTGCTGAGAATTTTCTTGAATGAAAAGCTATAGGATGAAGTTTGTCATCTGTTCCCATTTGTGATAAAACTGCACCCAAGGCAAAATCCGATGCGTCTGTTTCCATAAAAAATACCTTGGAAAAGTCAACACGATATAAGACTGGTGCAGAGACAAACGATGTCTTCAAGGCTTCAAATGCTGCTTCCGCTTCTTGATTCCATTGGAATTTATCTTTACTAGTCAAGCGTGTAAGTGGAGCTGCAACTCGTGAGAAGTCTTTGATGAAGATCCGATAGTAATTGGCAAATCCCAAGAAACATTGGACATCTCTTACAGTCTTTGGAATCTTCCAATCCATGATTGTTTGGACTTTCTTAGAATCTATCATAAGACCATCATTTCAAATGATGTGTCCTAAAAAGTCAACTTGAGTAGTGTGAAATACACACTTTTCCATCTTGGCGTATAATCCTGCATCTCTAAGTTTTTGTAATACTTGACGAACATGTATTTCATGTTCTTCAACATTCTTAGAATAAATCAGGATATCGTCTAGGTAGCAGACGACAAAATTGTCTAAGAATTCACGAAATACATCATTCATGAGATGTTGAAAAGCAGCTGGTGCATTCGTGAGTCCAAAAGGCATGACATTGTATTCAAAGTGTCCGTACCTGGTTCGAAACGCAGTCTTCCATTCATCTCCTTCTTTGATCCGTACTAGATTATATGCTCCTCTTAGATCTATTTTTGTATAGATCTTAGCTTGATTTAACTAGTCAAGGAGTCCTGATATCAAAGGTAATGGATACCTGTTCTTGATTGTGATCTTGTTGAGTCCTCGATAGTCAACACACATTCGTAAAGATCCATCTTTTTTCTTTACGAATAAAATTGGAGCTCCTGCTGGAGATTTTGAATGGCGTATGAAATTCTTCGCTAAATTCTCGTCAATATATGTCTTGAGTTCAGCCAACTCATGTTGCGATAAACTGTAAATTGGTCCAAATGGTGGCTGAGTTCCTTGAGATCGATTGAACAATCGTATGGGCGATGCTCAGGAAGAATATCTGCATTCTTTTTCTCAAAAACATCTTGATAATTCTGATATTGACTTGGAATGCGACTTGAAGTCTTTACGCTTTTAGAAATAGGTGCAGTATAAATAGCAAAAGTTGATCCTTCTTTTGCTGCGTGTATAAATGCTTTTGCACCTATAAGTGCGGGTTTTACTATACTAGACTCATGGTTTTTTACTTAATTAATAGAACTATTACTAATGCTCTGAGGAAAATCAAGTTTATGAGAAATCCAATCTATTCGAGGATTATACTTTTCTAACCATGATAAGCCTAAAATTACTGGATTAGAGGGAGATCTAATTATATTAAAAATTATGCAACTACTATGACCATTTATTACTACATCTACAGGAAGTGTTTCGTGAGTTACATCTCCAAAAGACAACGGACGACCATCTATGACTTCTACGTGTACAGGTTTATTTTTTTGTATTAATGATATTCTATGACATCTAGCAAATTCTTCATCTAAAAAACAAGCTGAGGCTCTTGAATCTATCAAGGCAGAGGCTTTGTAATTATTAGGTCCTAAACGCACATCTATTATAAAACAAGGAGATGGTTCTGAGGAGAGGATAGGACCTTCATTAGAAGTTGTACAAGATTCCAGCCGCACGGTCCCTATTGTAGCTGGACGTACTCGTTTTTCGACATACTGTCTTCTTTGACAGCTGTACTCCTCATTTTGTAGTTACGTCGCTTCTTTTGACAATGTTGAGCAGTGTGCTTAGGTTCTCCACAATATAAGCACAATCCTTCTTGTCGACGACGAGACTTTTCTTGCTCAGTAAGAGGTTTGAAACGTACCGCATCAATTTGCATATCCTCTACTTCTGAAGGTATGTGTTGAGGAGACGTCGGTGTTGCCATTGAATTGTAGTAACGTTGAGGCCTACTTGTGCGACTCTTGGATCGAAATTCAAAAAGTCGATTGTCGCACTTCACAACAAAGTCAATTGCTTGACTCAATGTTTGAGGATCAGGTAAATTAAGCATCAATTTCTTTACCTCATATTGTAATCCGTAGAGAAATTGACTCACAAGTGCGGCATCATCCCACTTGATATCAGTTGCAAGTTGTCGAAATTGTGAAGCATATAGTATTACTGATCGATTGCCTTGTCGCAAAATACGGATCTTGTTGGTTGCAACACGAATTGCATCATGTTCTCCAAACATGGATCGAAACTCCGCCAAAAAAGCCTCCAGATTATCCAATATTGGATCTCGTCGTTCAAGAAAAGATGAAAACCATGACAATGCTGAACCTGAAAGAAGTGTACCAATGAATCTAACTTGTGACCCTGGAGTTGGATAGCTCTGGGGTTGAAGTTCAATCACTAGTTGGACCTGATTGATGAATCCTCGAAACTTGGATCTGGTACCATCAAACTTCTCGGGCAAGGCCACTCTCGGTTCTCTAACACTCGAAGGGTGTTCCATTCTGGGAGAAGGGACATGGTTTGGTGCAGATGTTGAAGCAGCCCCAATCATCTCTATATCTTCACTTCCTACCATTCTTGTTACTCCTTGTGGTGGTAAATTGAGTTGATGCATCGCAAGCATTAACTCCCTCAATTGTTCTTGCATCTGTGCCATTGCACTCTTCATTTCAACAAGCTCTGCCATAGTAGCACTTAGAAAAGAGAAGATGTCTAATAACGCTCAAAACAAATAGAAGAGAGGAATTGATAACAAAGAAAATACTAAGAACAATATCAGTTTAAAAGAGGGTAATCCGCAACTTCTAATGCGCTTATGTCTTATCAAGAAAAAGGGGTAATCCACTCTTAATCAAGAAAAGACAAAGCTCTCATATTGTAAGTGTACTCTTGTCAATCTGTCAAGGATAAGAACTCGATGAAAGCTAAAGAGTAAGTGAGACTTTTTTCAAAGAAATAAGACAAAATAGAAATATGTATATTAAGAAAGAAATTAGAATGGCTATTGCCGAAATACAAGAAAACTAGAGACCCTTGAAACTAGACTAGAAGCAAGAAAGGAGTTGACAAGAGTGAAGAGGGCTTCACTCTTGCCTCTATATATACTATCTAACTAGAAGCCACATGGCGATGTTCTATAAGACCTCCAATATATGTTGACTTTCTAGGCCACATGCCTTTGCTTGCAAGGCAAGTTTTCTATGGATGGACCACGTAGTTAGCTTGTTCTTTAAGCTTCCAACATGTGTGGCACATGGCTAACTTGTTGACCAAGTTTCTAGCCTAAAAGTCAACTATAGACTCCTATAAAGTCAAAGCAGCATCTATGAAGCTTCTAAGAAGCTTCTCTAGAAGATATTACACAATTAACCTACTTTTATCTACTTTTATATACTTTTATCTATTCATATAGGTAATTATATGTATGTCCGTGACAATTCCACAGGTTGTGAAATTTTGGCTTCTTAACTGCATATGTTCCTAACTTCCTACTATTAACAACTAATCGAACTAACCATTCATCTAAATCCCAACATTACTACTATTTAACCGATAACGAACCAGAAAAGTCATTTATACATTTTACATAGCCCCACTCCTTACTGTGCAGCGTCCTCGCAAATCACCTTGTACTACGTTTTACAATAACACCACATCATTGGCTTCCTCCAATGTCTGAACCTCTAGTCCGCCTTGGTCCGTTTCATCATTTCCATAAGTGAGATTGGTTTTGACTTCTTGAGCTTCTTCTCCAACTCCCTCTCCTACTTGCTCTCTGTTCAATAAAGCTGTCAAGTCCTCGTTAAGTGCTCCCAATTCCCGAACCTGAGACTCCAAAAGCACAATTTGGGTGTCTCGCTCTTTCAGCTGCTCCTCCACGGCATGCACCTGTTTTTCTAATTTCCGTAAAGATGTACTTGCTGGATTGACCTCTCCTTGCTGCGTGGTAACTGTAATCATTTCTGCCTCCAATTCGGCAATCCTTCTCTTCAATTGCTTGTTCTCCAACTTCGAGCTCTCCGATTGTCTCCAAAAATCGTCCTTCAATTTGGATCTCTCGGCTTCCAATTCCGCCACCCTATTCTTCTCCTCCTGGTATTGGTTCCGCAACTCCATACACTCCTGCTTGGTAAGCTCCATCAGACTCTTTGCCAACTTGTTCTCCTTGGCCCATTCCGCTAGGGTCTCCTTGAATTGGTGCTCTAATCTTGAATATTTGAGAGTGTCCGTTACTGAAGCACGTTGTAAATCCCCAATCTTCTTCTTCTGATCCTCAATGATCTTGTCCTTCTCCTCCAGTACTTGTCTAAGGCTGAATTCATTGTCCATTTTTTCAACGGCAATCTGTAATTGAGTAATTTGTGCTGAGATTAACTCCTTGAGTTCTCTTGCCTGCTGGCCAGCTCCTGATAAACCTACCCGTTGATAATACTCTACCAGTACTCGTGGAGTAATGGCCATATTGGTACTGGGACGACCCAATTCTCTAGATGACGAGCTGACATTGATCCGTTCGCAATTTCTAGCTTGGTTGCACTCTACTATCGCCACTTCCTCGACTTGTTTTGATGGCAATGGCGTTGACTCTACTCTTGTCTCTGTTGCTACAGCGTCTAGTCTCTCCACCATTGAAGGTTGCTTCAGTTGATATCTAATTGCTTCACACACGTAGTTGGAGCATAACATCGTGGTAACCTTCCCTGTTTTTCTTTTCACGTCCAATTCCGCATGGATTTTGGTCGCAACATATGCTGCCCAGTTGAAGACCATCCCCTCCAGCGTCGCAATTACTGAAAACAATAAACTCCTTGCCATATACGTCGAATGTCGGTTCAGCCTTAATCGCTTCTGCACAAACCGCATCCATTCTCTTAGCTCCAGCATAAGTGCATCCGCTGTCTTCCACCCTTGATTTTTCTCGAACGCTTCATTTTCCGACTTAAAGTACTTGCTTGGAACAAAATCAGACTCCAAGTCTCCCGATACCGGTAGCTCACCCATGAGAAGATATAGAACCTTGTTCAACGTCACCTCATCTATACCAATAATTCTCCCATGAACCACATTGGATCCGTCTTCCGGATCATAATTCATCACATATTTTGTTAACAATGCTATATCTATTGGTGGTAGCCTCTGCGAAAACTTCAGAAATCCATACATCTGCGCCGTGCGAAACTCTCTCTATCTCCTTTGCGACCAAAAAATATCCATAGCGACTGGCTCCATGCTGGTCACTATCACATACTTCATTGGTGGCAATGCTCCCTTCGTCTTGACATTACGCTGTCACTCCTCTCTCGTAGCTGTCCTCTTCTTACGCTCAATCACCATCTTCGCTACTCACGATAATCCTCTAAAACTTGTGCTTAGCAACGTGAATCAAGAAATTGCAATGTAAACAATGCCAGCCAAGAGCCCCACTCCTAACTTCTACTCTGGTTGTCCTCCTGATATGACTTAACCTAACAGGCCTATAACAACCTATCCTATTAGTGTCTTCCTGACGGCTCACCTTCACTCAACCCGTCCATAATCTCATCATCACACGCTCTTCCCTTCCTATCACAACTCTTGCGTTGTCACTTCAATACTAAATTGGCTTTCTCTCTCCCTCCCCACCGATATAAAACCCGTCCCGAGTTTATGTAGCATATAGATGTAGCCGATTCTCATTTATACGCGTGGTAAATTTAGCACCCATAAAGTCTTCCAATTGGACTGAGCCATTGGAAAAACCCTAAATGACTCTGTACGGCCCATGCCACCGAATATGAAATTTTCCTGGAAAATTTTGAAAACGACTGTCATAAAGCAGTACCAAATCATTGGGCATAAAAAATTTTGGTTTTAATTTACTATCATAATAACTTTTCCGTCGCCTTTGAGTGGCCTCCTGTCTCAATAGGGCATTGGTTCGAGTTTCATCCAATTGCTCCAATTGTGCAAAACGAACTTGTAACGACTCCGTATCCCCCAATCGTTCCTCTAGTGCAATGCGCAAACTTTGAACTTCGAATTCGATAGGAAATATTACTTCCTGACCATAAACTAATTGAAAGGGTGTGGCATTAGTCGTAACTTTATATGCAGTACGGTATGCCCACAAAGCGACAAACAATTTAGTGTCCCAATCTGTGCCTGCACCAGATATTGTCTTGGTGATAATTGTACATAATATGCCGTTGGTCTTTTCTGTTTGGCCATTTGCTCTGGAATGATACGGTGTCGTCTTGCGGTGTTTAATCTCATATTTAGCAGTCAATACTTCAATTGTACTATTAATGAAATGGGTTCCTCGATCACTGACCAATTCTTTTGGACAGCCAAACCATCTAATAATATTTTCATATAAGAATGTGGCTACATTACTAGCACTATCAGATTTTCTTGCCTTCGCTTCAGCCCATTTGGTAACACAGTCCGTGGCAACCAATATATACCGTTTTTATCCATGGCGAGAGGCAGGTGCAATTGGGCCCACGAAATCAATACCCCATTTTTCAAAAGGTGCCTGTGCCAAAATTGGAACTAACGGCATCGCGGATGTACCCGTAGGACAACCAATTCGCTAGCACGGGTCACAACGACGTACAAACTGGTGAGCATCCACAAATATTGTCGGCCACCAATATCTCGCCTATAAAACTTTGCGTTCTGTGCTGTCGCCTGCAAAATGTCCACCACAACTATCCAAATGACATCCTTCCAATATAGTGCGTGCTTCATTCTGATAAATGCAATGGCGTAAAATTCCGTCTTTCCCTTGTTTATATAAAGTTTCTCCAATCATAGTATAAGGTGCGCTTTTCAAAACCAATCTTCTCTTAAGCTTCTCCGTAAAATGGAAAGGAAAAGTTTGAAAAGTCAAATATTATATCAATTTGCTATATTTCGGCATAATTAGGTCGACAAGAAATAACTTAGCATCAGATAATGCATCAAGAATGGGTTCATTTTCCAATATATTCGACAGTTGCGATAGATGGTCCGCATTGGCATGCAACTTCTCCGACCGTACATTAATAGTAAAATCAAATTTTTGTAAAAGCAATACCCATCTTGCGATGCGGCCACTCAACTGGGGCTTGTTAATCATATATTTTAAAGCGTCATGATCGACGTGGAAGACAAATTTATATCCAAGAAGATAATGCCGAAACTTTTGGACAGAATAAATCATTCCCAAAGCCTCTCACTCAGTTGTAGTGTAATTCCGTTCGGCAGCCACCAACTGACGGCTTGCATAATAAATAGGATGATCGTGGCCCTTGTCATCCTTTTGGCTCAATACCGAACCAATCGCAACATTAGAGGCATCAACATAAACCTCAAAAGATTTTGTCCAACAAGGGGCAACCAATATTGGTGCAAAAACCAATTTTTGTTTTAATGTTTCAAACGCAACTGTACATTCCTTGGTCCAAATTGGTTCGAGAGTGTTCGGTAGTTGCTTTTTCAACAAATTTGTCAATGAAATACAGATAATAGTAAATAGATAAATAAAACGTCGATAATAGCTAACATGCCCAATAAAGGTGTGAACACCTGTCACTGTATCGGGTATTTGGAGTTCTAGTATAATTTTTATTTTATCCGGATCGGTGGCGATACCTGTTTCCGATATGATATGACCCAATAATTTTCCTGAGGATATCCCAAATTTATATTTTTCTGAATTCAAAGAAATTCCAAATTTAGTACATTTATCTAAACACCGGCCCAATTTGTCTAAGTGTTCTTCTCTGGTGCTGAATGTGCAGAAATCATCTAAAAAGATTTCCATTGAAATCCGTAGCTCATCTTGGAATGCTTGCATCATCACCCTCTGAAATGTAGCTGGCGCATTACAAAGTCCAAAAGGCATGACCTTATAAGCAAAAGTTCCCCAATCCGTAGTAAACGTAGTCTTTAATTGATCCTCCTTTGCAATTTGTACCTGATTATATCCGGAAAAACCATCAAGAAACGAATAACATTTGTGGCCTGCTATTGCGTCTAAGATACTATCCGTAAATGGTAAAGAAAAGTAATCCTTCTTTGTAGCAGCATTCAACTTTCGAAAATCTTGGCAAATTCGGACTTTCCCGTTCTTCTTGGGAACCATAACTATCGGTGAAACCCATTCACTATGTGGTACAGGATATATAAATTCCACCTCCAGAAGCTTATCCAATTCCTCCTTTACCATCAACGAATATTTAAGATTCAGCCGATGTTACCTTTGTCGTACTGGTGTAGCTGTGTCCTCCAATTTTATTCGATGCTCACAAACTTCAGTTGGAATACCCTTCAAATCTTTATAAGACCAAGCAAAAGTTGATTTATGTTTTATAAAATAATCTGTCTAAAGCTCTTTAGTTTTACCCGTTATACCATCATAAATTTGAATCAATTTGGGATTATCCTTTGTGCCTAGATTTATTGATTGACACTTTGGTCCATTAAGAGCTTCAGCGGTAATCTTCTGCTCTATTTTGGGATCTTTCATAAACTCCGACAAATTGGAGCTTTCCAATTCAGGATCTATAGCACCAACTTGATTAACATCTCTTCATTGCATCCAGTGTGCAATCATATGATCTAAATCATCAATAACGTCTGGAGGAACAAAATATTCTCCTGGTCCTCCACAATGGTAAATATTCCTATTTTGTACTGCAACTTCCCGTGCCTCAACAGCCTTTGATTTTGAAACAACCAGTTCTTCTTCCATATACTCCTGTTCGCAGTCCGATGAATATTCTGGACTGGTAATTTGAGTTTCTCCGTGATACTGGACAAGATACATTTGGAGCACTATTTTATCCTTACCCTTTCCAATTGTTAGCGTTCCACGACCCCAATCATTCCGAGCTTCAGCTTGATATAGCCACGGTCGACCCAACAAAATTGAATATGACAATACTGTGCTTTACAATCGGAATACAATATAATCAATTGTGTATGTAATTCCCACAACAACTGTATCAATTCTTCATAAAATACCCATAGGTCGGACTTGACTTGAATCTGCCATTCGTAAAACAACCGTAGTTGGCATTAATTGGTCCAATCCCAATTCTTCCATTGTATCCACATTCATGAGGTTAACGCTAGCCTCGCCATCCACTTGTACACCCTGAATTAATACTCCATCAATTGATACATCAATAGTCGACCCGCCTGGATCCGGATTCAAACTTACTTCACGAATTTCTTTTTGACGAGTTCTTTGTCGAATCAAAGAAGAGTTTAAGGTGTTACGGCATTCTGGTGCTACTGCCAATAATTTCTTTATTGTGATTGTTGGTTGAATTGAACCTAAATCCTTCAGAATATCATAGGGTTCCATATTGGTCATGATTCCCAATGTCTTTTTTTTCTTACGGATTTCGGATCCCGGTCCCCGTATATTGGTACTTCCAATATTAGAAATTGGTACTTCTTCGATTTTTGGTTGTAATTGCTCCTTGAAAATTGGATCCTTTAAATGGTGCGACTGTCCACCGTATTGGTGTAATATTGGTACTTGTGAAATTGGTGGACGCACCAATATATTGGTCGAATTGGGTTGTGACGGTGACGCTTCGTCCAATAATGGAGCAGATTTTGGTATTGGTCTGTTGACCGGGGCTGGTATCGATTTCTCCAATATTTGAATTGGTTCTTTACCTTTTTGCTGATTTCTTGTCAATACTGCGTGAATCGCTTCCACCCGATGTATCGGTGATTCATGTGGTTTGTTTGTTTCTTCTATTATTTGCACTGTTGATGTCATGTGCTGGTCCCTACTATTTGGATTAAAAGGCACATTACATTGGTAGTGGTAATGACTAGATTGCTTACAATTTGCGCAAAGAGGTGCGTATTCTTTGACAAATCTTGGGTTGTTGCAATCACTTGCATAATGACCCAATTGGCGGCATCGAAAACAACGAACTAGTTTTCTTCCTGTCCCGTCAGGTAAATTGGGAGTCTCCGTCGAGACATACCTTCCAGGTTGGTTCCATGTTGGTGCAGTAAAGGATCCAGGTTGACTAGTTGTCGCCATTGCTGAATTGGTCTGTTGTATTGGCATCGATGGTTGATTTCCCATTTGATTTTGGCCACCATTCTGCATATTGGTCTCGTAGGGCTGATTTTAGTTAGGATTTTGGAAATTTCCGAAACCACGATTCACTCTATTATTTCTATTTCCATTCCATCCACCCATATTTCCTGTTTGCACTTGATTTACATCCCATACAGTTGGTTGTATGATTGTTTGTTGTCTTGGTAAGTACCAACAATTGGCAGTGTTATGCTTTCCTCCACAATACATACACTGTCCCATCTTCTGATGAGGCGAGGGGCATTCCGTATCAAAGTGTCCTTGCCCTTTACAGTTGTTACACCATACATTAGGTCTCATATTAGAAGGTTTATGCCTTTTCTCTTTATCTTTAGTCATATGCACGGCTAATTCTTTCATTTTCTTCGTTAGATTTAACAATAGAGCTTTGTTAGAATCGTTAATTGTTGCATTCATCTGTACTTCAGATTGTCGATATGCCATCGGAGAAGGATAAGTTGCCACGGGTGGTAACGCCTGCAAAGGAGTGGCATTAACTACTCCTTGAGAATTGGGATTTCCCATACTAAGCGCAATCATTCGTGGGTAGCTCCCTATCATTGTATTAGTTGTTGGAACTTGATTTCCTACACTAGGAATCATTGTGGTTCCTACTATCAATAGTTGATCATAATGGCACTTCTCCCACAACTTTGCACATGCTAAGGAGGCAGCTACCATAACTGGTTGAGACTCCTTAACAAACATCTTCAATTCTGGGGAATGCAACCCATTCACTATTATTGACAATATAAACACGTCTGGCATTTGATTGTTTGGCCATTTACGTAATATATCTACAACTCGGCCATAATACGACTGCATCAATTCTCCCACAAACATTTTACTGTTCAGCAAATTTTCTCGAAGACGATCTTCGAATCCTATTGGTCGAAAATGAGTTAAGAAAGTATTTTTCAATGCTTTCTAATTATGAAATTGTCCCACTGGTTGTCGAATATACCATTCAAACGCTGTATCCTTTAAAGTCGCTGGCAGCCATCGCAGCCAGACATCTTCAGTTCTGCCATTATTGGCTATACACGCTGTCAAAAATTGGGACAGGTGTTGATCGGGATTAGAACCCGGCCATCCATTAAACGTGAGTAATGGAGCCACGCTGGTGGTGCGATCTCCAATTGCTCCCATCTGTACTGCTATTGGCACTGCGGGTGCTTCTTTTGCCATTGGTGCTTGCGCTGGTCTTCTTGCTATATTAATATGAATTCTTCTTTTTGTTCCAATTTGATATTTGTTCACTCTTCTTTCTTGTAAACTATCGCTATTATTCAATTCTTCTGTACTTAAACTTCCTATAATTACTGAACTTGACTCTGATGCTTCGTTACTCACGGTATCCCCTACAAGAGCTCGCGGTAATTTCTCCAATGGTATATAATGGTGTAATATTTTACTTCTTTCAGAACTTGGATATGCTCGAATATTCGTACATGTATGTAGCCACGGCTTTATCCAACTCCATCGACGTTTCTTACGTTGAATCCCTTCTTGTTGTTGTCGTAATAAATTTCTGAAATAAAATCGCTCCTGTCTTTCTTTTACTTGTTGATTCCTTCTGAGATTATCATAGTCGTAATCACCGCTCATACTCCTTCAATCTCATCTTTTGTACCATTAATTCTTTAACATTTCATACTGTTCTCAATCCTCGGCAGCGGTGCCAAAAATGTAATCGTCGTTTGTCTCGGACTCAAAACACCAAGATATTTGATCAGTATAGGTGGGTTCGATCTCAGGGAAAGAATCGTTGTATGAATTGGATATGTTATGTCACAATTGATTATGTATTGATTATCTAAAACTTCCAAAGTTCTCTTCTTCATCTCAATTCAATCCCTTCACAATCTCTACAATCGTTCACTGCCCTGCAGCTACTCAATATCACTGACATTCTTGACATCTACAGGATGCTTAATTTCTTTCCACAGTACTTCAATTCTCAATTCCTTTACTTTTACTCAATCTTCTAGTGCTACTATCACAATGCAATAATCTCTATTATCACAATTATACTTTCTTTTTCCAAATTAATTAATTCGAATTCATAATTTTCAATATCTCAATCACAGTTTCAGCAATCCTTTTCTTAAATCCAATACTAAAGAAAAACACAAAAGCAAAGAAAATAAAAAGGTAGCTCCAAGCTTTACCCTGGCTCACGACTATCACAGTCTGGCCCTTATTCCTTCTTCCTCAACCTCTTTATCCTACCAAAATATGAATCGTCATTCAACAGATTCCACAGGTTGTGAAACTTTGGCTTCTTAACTGCATATGTTCCTAACTTCCTACTATTAACAACTAATCGAACTAACCATTCATCTAAATCCCAATATTACTACTATTTAACCGATAACGAACCAAAAAAGTCATTTATACATTCTACAAATCTATTAGCTATTGATTCTTTATCTTGATAGAGCTGCTAATATAAAAAAATTATAATAAATAATAAAAGATGGAATGCAATCTTTATAGAACATCCTTTCTTTTATAATAAAGACTTGCTTGATTCTTTAACTTGGGTTTAATGCATGTTGTTGATGAAAAAATTTGACTTTCTATGATACATTTGTAAGATTTTTTATTAGCTTCAATGTGCATTTACTAATATTATATCCACATTAATAAATAAGATATTTCAACTTAAATTAGCACAATCTTAAATCTAAGACTTCTTCTACTTCAAATTCTTGATTATAATGCACTTCTATAAGAGACACTAGTATTTGTCTTCTTCTTAGGATATTCATTGTCTTATATGGCTTTAAAAGAGATATGTGAAATATAAGATACAACCTCATAGACTTTGATAGATGTAATTAGTAATAATTGGATTTATTTGTTTACATATAAAAAATAGTCTAAGTCTAGAATAATTATATAATTATTTTATTATTATATGAAGATTAATTACCTTGAAAATGATTTTTTTAAATCTAGATACAAATTACATTTCCAAATTCAATATAATATTTCTTGACAATTCATCATAGTAATAGATATTGACAAAAAAAAAAAGCTTAGTTATTTATTTATTTATTTTTATTTGTGATAGATTTTGTATATGGTAAAACATATGCCATCTTGATAGAATAATCTATAATCACAAATATAGAGACATAAGAACCTAATACTTGAAGATCTATGATAAAATCCATAGAAACAAAAGACTATGGTTGTTTTAAAATAAATATAGGCTTAAGAAGTCTAAAATATCAATGGTAAGAAGTTTTTGATTTTGAACAAATATTACATGATTGCACAAAGTCTTTAACTGCCCTCTACATTTGAATCCACAAATAATGTCTACATGTTAGTTTTAAAGTCTTGTTGTATCCAAAATATCCTATTGCTAGGAAGTAGTAGTAAGCTTGAAAAATACATAATTGAATTTTATCTTTTTAAATATATAAGCATCTTTTGAATTAAAATAATCCTCTATTAATTAGTAGATTATCTTGATTTATAATAATTAAGTTTTTTAATAGTTCTATTATTTTATAATTATTATCTAAATATTATCCAACAAGTCTTAAAACTTTTTAATTGTAAATAAAATAGATTCTTCAAATAGGTGATTCATTCTAGTTCATAATAATTCATTAATTTGTGATTCTATAATATAAAAATATCCTTCTAATTCTTACAAAAAGATCTTTATATTAGTTCAATCAACTACTCACACATCCATCAATATCTATACATGCATCATAAATCAACTCAAGAATCATATATAATAAAGAAATTTTTTATTATTTTATTTTAAATTTAATTTAATTAACTAATAATTAAAGATCATTTAAGATTAAAATTTCATCCAAGAATAATTTTTCATCCATAAATAAATTTTCGTCTAATATAAAATTCATCTATTTTGATTTAAATTCATTACTATTCTAATATCATTTATCACATCTGTTTAAATCATTCTTCATCTTTCTAAACTTCATCTGTTGGAATCTCTTACTAATTGAACTTAATTTCAAAGCTCAAATTTGTATTAAATTGACTTTTTAAAAAATACAATTCATTGCTATTACCATTTTTGATTCTATTACTTCTTCATGCCATTAGTCATCAAGAATTCCTTCTTTTGGTTTTTATTAATATTAAACCTTCTATCGAGAAGGTTTCAATGAGAATGTATTATAACTAGGATTAATATAAATCAAGACCACAAAGGCATAAGGTTAATCAAGAATCCAAACTAAATAGCAACTAATAAAAACTTGATTATACCATTGTCCTAGAAATTAATATATGCAAAAGATCATATTTGGAATCCAAAATACCATTAGTAATCATAATAACCACTATTGCAACTACTATTATAACCACTATTGCAATCACAATAATAACAAAAAAATCACCACATTATAAAATATCCACGAAAATACATTCTTGTCACGGACACAAAATACAGACTTGAAATCTAACAAGAAGTTCAAGAAGAAATGGCAGAACTAGATTAAACAGATGAGTACAAGAACAATACCAAAAAGGTGAGCTAGAACTCCAAGAGATGTGTTGTCGAGACTGAAGAACTCTTCAGCCTCGATCCCTATATATACTCCTACTTAGGAAGCTTCTCGAGCTACTTCTATTGACTAGGAAGCTTCTAGAAGGTTCCAAAGGCTTCCTTTCTAGAAGGTTCTAGAAACTTCTCGAGCTACTTCTATTAACTAGGAAGTTCGAGGGGATTCCTTTCTAGAAGCTTCTAGAAACTTCTCTTCTAGAAGGTTCCAGAGACTTCCTTTCTAGAAGCTTCTAGAAACTTCTCTCTAAAAGGTTCCAGGGGCTTCTCTTCTAGAAGGTTCCAGAGGCTTGTTTTCTAGAAGGTTCTAGAAACTTCTCTCTAGAAAGTTCTCAGGAATATGTCCCTAACATCACCCCCTCCTTTAGCTTCGAGGTCTCTGAGAAGCAATGTTATTGATCAGTACCAACGCAAGAAAATGAAGATCTATCGCATAACTTCTGCTATGAACTCCAACTGTTGTTCACGAGGCAAGTGGTTCATCGACCCTTGAAGCCAATGGTAGTGGCCCACGCCTTCGACTTCTGACCAAGCATGAACTTCCGTGTCCTCATTGTGAAATTTTCCTGCAAACACGCCTTCTGGTTGACCATCGTAAGCAGGCTCGATCTCAAATACGATCACCAGTGATCGGTTACTCGGTATCCTCCGTCGTCGTCGTGGTACATGTAGTTCTTCATCTCGGGGTCGCCTTCGTGAGCTACTCGGTTGCGATACTTTGACTGGCATAGTATCTATCTCTTGGCTATCCATATCAAAAGACCAAACTACGATCTATCTTGGAGAAAATAACTACATCAACTATGAATTTTGCTGGTGCTCTCCCCTTTTCTTATATTGTTGAGAGAACAAGCTTCAGAAAGAAGCTATCATCGAATTGATTTAGGTTTATTGGGATGTCGTTGATGAAACTCCTGTATCTTTTGTGGAGCATTCGCAAGATTTTCAGCTGGCTCCCATGTTCGCTCATTAATGTCATAGCCACACCAATGAACAAGATATTCTAACTTTCTCCACCTTTGCCGCGAATCCAATACCTTTTAAACCTCATATTCTTCATGGTTCTCGATTTCAATACTAGGTGGCGGACATTGCACTCTTCCAGGAAAAGATGACTCTCGATAAGGTTCCAACAGAGAAACATGAAAGACTGGATGTACCTTCATAGAAGCCGGTAACTCCAGCCAATATGCCACTGGATTAATTTGCTTCTGGATGATAAATGGTCCCAATCTTTGATAGTCCAACTTATCACATGGTCGCTTGGTCTTGATATTTTATCGAAGAAGCCAAGCTTTGTCTCCAACTTTGAAAGTAGGTGCTGGATTCCGAAATCTATCTGCAGACGTCTTATAGGATTCTTGAGCGGATTGTAATTGAAGCTTCAACATAGTTTGAAGCTCTGATAGTTGCTTCACAAATCCTTCAGCTGTTGGATTGTTATTTGTTGACGGACACAATAAATCAAGCTTTGGATGATACCCATAGTTGGAAAAGAATGGTGTTTGTTGAGTCGACGCATGGAGGGTGTTGTTATATGCAAACTCGGCTGGTGATAGATATGCAGTCCAATCGTCTTGCTGATAGTTGATGCTGCATCGTAAGTACTACTCCAAGACTTGGTTCACCCGTTCCGTTTGGCCATCAGTTTGAGGATGAAAAGTTGAAGAAAGCTTGATATCCACCTTCAATATCCCAAAGAGAGATCTCCAAAACTTTGACACGAACTGGGTACCTCGATCTGATATGATATCATCTGGTAGTCCATGATATCGATACACATTATCGAGAAAGAGTCTTGCTATGACTTCACTGGATGATGTCTTCTTACAAGGAACAAAGTG
The DNA here is from genome assembly GCF_059467195.1 of Physcomitrium patens. Taxonomy (NCBI): domain Eukaryota; kingdom Viridiplantae; phylum Streptophyta; class Bryopsida; order Funariales; family Funariaceae; genus Physcomitrium; species Physcomitrium patens. The sequence goes on from NC_143426.1 coordinate 8,837,304, forward strand.
TGCCATCTTCGTAAGCTGATCTACCACGACAAAGATGTTGTCAAATGAGTTTGATGATGGCAAGTCCGTGATGAAGTCCATAGAAATTGAAGACCATGGTCGACGTGGAATTGGCAATGGCTGTAGAAGTCCATAAGGGCGATGGCGAGGATTCTTAGATCTTGAATAGATGTCACAAGAGAGGACAAAATCTTTCACATCCTTCCACATTTGGAGCCACCAAAAATCTCGAGAAATAAGCTCTAAGGTCTTATTGAATCCAAAATGTCCTGCAGCTGGAAAATCATGGCGAAATTGAAGAACTCGGAGTCGTGCTAGTCCTTTTGGAATGTACAATCGTTCTTCAAAGTATAAAAGATCTCCCTCTACCTTGAACTTGTCGTCATTGGTACGTTGCTTGATATCAATGGCTATTGAATCTTTAATGGTCATAGCACGTACCTGGTTTACGAAGTCAGCATTAAATGATACAATAGTAGCACAAAGTTGAAATCTCTCTGGCTTCAAATAACGTTGTACATTGTTGATCAAACGCTGCTTCTCCAACCTTTGGTGCAAGATATGATCTCCTTGATAAAGCATCGGATAGTCCTTGCTGTCTTCCAGGTCAATAAGTGATAACAAAATCGAATCTAGATAGCGACATATTCCACTGAGCTTGACGCCGATTTAAAACTCGAGCCGTCATGAAATATTCTATTTTCTTCTGATCCGTATATATGGTTACTGGATGTGAAGCTCCTTCAAGAAAGTGACGCCATTCTTCGAAAGAATCCACTATAGTAAGAAGTTCCTTATCGTGGATCTCATAATTGATTTCAGCAGCAGAGAACTTCCGAGAATAGAATGCAACTCGATGGAGCTTCTTATCTTCACTCATTTGTGAAAGCACAGCTTCCAAAGCAAAATCTAAAGCATCAGTTTCTAAATAGAAGGCCTTTGTAAAGTCTGGATGTACCAAAATTGGAGCTGTAGTAAATGCTATCTTCAAATCTTGAAACGCCTTCTCCGCCAAAGGTCTCCATTCCAACTTATCCTTGCATGTTAATCGAGTGAGAGGAGCAGCAACTTGAGAATAATTCTTGATGAAGATCCGATAGAAGTTAGCAAAACCAAGAAAGCATTGTACGTCTCTAACCGTCTTCGGAACCTCCCAAGACATGATTGCTTCTACTTTCTTGGGGTCCATCTTCAAACCTTCTGTAGTCGCAATGAACTCCAAAAATTCCATCTCCGTCTAGTGAAATAAATACTTTTCTAATTTGGCATATAGTCCTCGCTTGCATAGTTTCTCCAAGACCAAATAAACATGCTCCTCATGCTCTTCCTCATTTTTAGAGAATATTAGAATATCGTCTAAGTAGATGACAACAAAATCATCAAGGTGTTCTCGAAAGATGTCATTCATCATATGTTGAAAAACCGCTGGAGCATTGGTAAGACCAAAAGGCATGACATTATATTCGAAATGACCATACCTTGTACGGAATGCTGTCTTCCACTCATCTCCTTCCTTGATTCGTACGAGATTATAAGCTCCCTTTAGATCAATTTTTGTAAAGATCTTCGCACGTCCAAGTTGTTCTAAGAGACTAGAAATCAAGGGTAATGGGTAATGATTTTTCTTTGTTACCTTGTTGACGCCTCGATAGTCCACACACATCCGTAATGATCCATCTTTCTTCTTCACAAATAAGATGGGTGCTCCAGCTGATGATTTTGAATGACGAATGAAGTTCTTGGCTAGATTCTCGTCGATGTACTTTTGTAACTCTGCCAACTCCATTTGCAATAGATTGTAGATTGGGCGAAAAGGTGGTTGTGCTCCTTCTTGCAAGTCTATGGCACAATCATGTGGTCGGTGTTCCGGTAGTATGTCGGCGTTCTTCTTTTGAAATACGTCTTCAAAATCTTTATATTGCTCCTGTATACTTGCTGTTGAGATCTTCTCCTCGGTAGTTGGAGCCGCATAAATGACAAATGGAGTGCCTTCCTTAGATGATCTTATAAACGCTCTTGCTCCAATGAATAAAGATTTTTTTTTTCGAGGTTTTTTACTAGGTTTTTTCTTGGGTGGTTTTGTGGGAAAAGTCATCTTCCGCAACCTCCAATCTATCAATGGATTATATTTTTCCAACCAAGAAAGACCAAGAATAATAGGATTTGATGGGGTTCTAATAATATTAAAAATAATATGACTACTATGGTCTTTAAACGTTACTTCTATAGGTTTTGATTCATGGGTGATGCTACCAGACAATAAAGGTCGCCCATCTATGACCTCAACATGAACAGGTTTTGATTTTTGTACTAAAGGGATCTTATGACGCTTTGCAAATTCTTCGTCTAAAAAACAAGCAGATGCTCTTGAGTCTAGTAGTGCTAAGGTTCTCTGTTTTTGAGGGTCGATAAACAGAGGGATTGTAAAACAAAGTGCAGGTTGGGCAGAAAGAAAGGAACCTGATTGTTGTTGGAATATTTCATTGTCTAGCCGCATGATTCCTACTGTGGCTGGGCATCCTCGTTTTCCTGAACAAATACTCCCCTAGTCTTGACTATGCCTCGGTTTTGCTTTTTGGGGCAGTTTTCGACTTTGTGGCCTTCTCCACTGCAATACAAGCATAAATTTTCCTCCATACGTCACTTTTTTTCTTCTATAGTAAGAGATTTGATACGTACCGCATCAATTTGCATGTCTTCTATCTTTGAATGCGAATTCACACCGCTTGCCGACATACTTAGAGCATGGCGAATTGTATGTTGTCTTGAGCGTTGGTCTTGGCGAGGTTGGAATAGGCGATTATCGCACTTCACAGCTTGGCTAATGGCTTCATTGAGCGTTCGTGGATCAGGAAGAGTTAACAGCAAATCCTTCACATCATCTCTTAAACCCCAATAGAATTGACTCATCAACGCTTCTTCATCCCAATTGATGTCGCATACTAATTGCCTGAAATCTGAAGCATAGATTGATGTAGAGCGTATCCCTTGTCGTAGCGACCGGATCTTTGTTGTAGCCCATCGAACCTTATCGTGTTCACCAAATGCTTCCGCAAATGCTTCCAAAAAGGTTTCGAAGTTGTTTAATATGGATGATCGTTTCTCAAACAAAGGAGCAAACCATGATAGAGCTTGTCCCGTAAGTAAGGTTCTAACAAGCCCAACACATGACTCCTCCGTTGGATATCGTTCGGGCTGTAAAACTGTTATCAACCTGATTTGATTGACGAATCCTTGAAACTTAGAACGTATTCCATCAAACTTATCTGGAAGGCTAACTTGAGGCTCTTTATGTTGTAGAACTAGTGGTTCTTGTCGAACCTGAGGTAAAGTTGTTTCTCCAAGTGCCGAAATTTGAGGCTGGTGTAGTTTAGATTGTGCTATCCCAGATACTCCATCATTATGAAGCCTTGCCACCACTCCTTCAATCTCTGCAGTTCTTTGTGATAACGTAGTGAGGGCATTCATAATAGCATCTAATTTAGACTCCGAACTTTCTGTCATACTAATGTCTTGACCTCCGGCCATTCTAAAAGAAGGAAAAAAATGACCCTATAAGAGGCAATATTGGTTTATAGGAGGGTAATCCACAACCTATAAAATGACTTAAGAATTTCAAGAAGAGGGGTAATCCACTCTCCCCAAGAAGAATAAGATTCCAATATTGTAACAGAAGAAGTATCAGTTTAGAGGAGGGTAATCCGCAACCTCTAAAAAATGCTAGTATACCTTCAAGTAGAGGGGTAATCCACACTCTACTAAGAAAGAACTAGCTCTGATATCTCAAGTTAGTGTAGTCTCGACAAACTGTCTCGGACACAAAATATAGACTTGAAATCTAACAAGAAGTTCAAGAAGAAGTGGCAGAACTAGATTAAACAGATGAGTACAAGAACAACACCAGAAAGGTGAGCTAGAACTCCAAGAGATGTGTTGTTGAGACTGAAGAACTCTTCAGCCTCGATTCCTATATATACTCCTACTTAGAAAGCTTCTTGAGCTACTTCTATTAACTAGGAAGCTTCTAGAAGGTTCTAGAGGCTTCTTTTCTAGAAGGTTCTAGAAACTTCTCGAGCTACTTCTATTAACTAGGAAGTTCGAGGAGATTCCTTTCTAGAAGCTTCTAGAAGCTTCTCTTCTAGAAGGTTCCAAAGACTTCCTTTCTAGAAGCTTCTAGAAACTTCTCTCTAAAAGGTTCCTGAGGCTTCTCTTCTAGAAGGTTCCAGAGGCTCGTTTTCTTAAAGGTTCTAGAAACTTCTCTCTAGAAAGTTCTAAGGAATATGTCCCTAACAATTCTCCTCTTTGAACCATCAAAAAATCCTCAATGAATTTTAATACTCAAGAGTATTAAAAATTGAGTAGGTCCAAATGCCTTCTAAGATGTGAATGTAATGAGAAGAGTACACCTAAATCATGCTCCAAAAAATAAAGAAGCGTAATTGTGCTATACCTCTTGACATGCATTCTACTAAAAGTACATAATATGTAAGATGGAGTACCACAATTCCATTCAATGCTTGAGCAATTTTGTTAATGCTATTGTACTGTAATTATTTTTAGTATGTAAAAATTAACTAAAATAGATAATATATTTATAAATATTTATGTACTTTAAAATAGTTAGTAGATTAATTTAAAGAGTGTTGATGTAAGAGAATTTATTTTGAGGTTTATCTATGTTGATTATAGTATTTAAAATATATATGAATTAAATATTTAGTATAAAATTTAAAGAGAAAATTGAGGCCCAAAGATAAAGATCCAAACTTCTAAAAAGCTTATTTGAAGGGATGAAAGTAAGGTATGGATAGATGAAGGCTAAAAAAAATATTCTTTATTCCTATTGGTTGATGGCTATGCCCAATAGGCATTCAACAGGCTGTCCATGACCATAACAAGGATTTTTGTGACTTCAAAGGAGGCACTTGAGAATCAAAAATAAGAGTTGCAAGGTTTAGGATTTGGAATACAATTTGTATACAAATTTAAGAGGATTTGGAATTAAGGTAATGAAGTTATAGTCATTTGAAGTTAAGGTGTCTTTTTAAAATATACTATTGCTATTTTGAAGATATGAGGGATTTCATGATAGATTTTGGAGATCAAGAGATGCGGTCACATTGACGATTTTAAGATCTACATCTTTTGTGAAAGATTTTCTGCACTTAAAGGTTTTATAAAGAAATTATAGAGCATTGAAGATAATATATGTAATTCAAAGGCAATAAGTAAGTTGTTTTATTGATAGTAATGATTGGAGCCAAATCTTGAGTTTTTGGGTGAATTTTTGGCTCAAAATTTCTAAAAAAGTATGTTATTAGGTTAAAAAGCTATATATCAATTTTTTTTGGTATTTAAATACTTATTTTGTGAGATATGATGAAATTTGGATACACATATATATTAGCAAGGATTTGAAGCTATTATTAGGATTTTAGTGATATTTCAAGATTTGTAACAAATTTGTAGTTAAAATTTGTTGTCATAGTTGTTAAAAGTATATCTATACTTTATGTAAAATTTAGGTTTGTTTGGATGGTCCAATCGTGACATATGAGCTGTTGAAGTTCAAAAAAAATCACCTTAAGGATATACAAGGTTTTATAATATTTTTATCTAATTTTTGGTGATCTTTGGTACTTAGGGCTTATGTATTGATGTAATTGATCCTAAAAGAAAAATTTTATATATAAACATGTTTTTGTTTTGTTTTGTTTTTTTTTTTTTTTTAAATCTTGAGGCTTGATTGAATAATTATTGACAGCTAAAAGCCTAGCAATTTCTTAAGGCAAATTCTCTCTACTTTAATAATGCTAAGAGTTATTTCTTGAAGTCTTTTTAGCTTTTTTATATACCTTGATCAATTCCAAATTGTCAATCCACATACATCTTATTTATTCTTAAATAAACTTTTTAATAATGAACCACTTCTTAAAGTATATGTATAAATATTTTGTGAGTGGATTTCAAAATTTATATTTGTAAGCAAGAAGTTTAAAATTCTATAAAAGTGATTGAATTAGAAAAAAAAAACAATAACTATCATAGCAGTATTAGGGCAAAATTGACTCTTTTAATTATAATTGCTACTTGTTCTTTGTCTTCTTTGATATTTCTTAGTACCTTAATAATTATAGGATTCAGATGTGTATTAATCACATTGTAGTTCTTTCTAGATTTTTTACATATTATAGAATTAATCATGAGATTGGTTTGAAGTTTATAAAATTTTACTTCAAGAACTCTACATGGACAACATTATAGACATGCTATACCACCACCAATAAAAATTAGTGCCAATAGCTACTAGCCAATGACATACACCAAGAACAAAGTGATCAGCACCATCACATTGCACGAAACATGACTAGCTTATGTCGCAATGCCAAAGGCAATGAAAGAAAAAATAACAAAATTAGATTATGTCAACTACTACCAATAGTAGATAACAACTAATGCAAGAAATGTCATACTAGTTCCAACAAAGCAACCTTTCAAATTCACTCCAAAAACACTCCAAATACAAAAATGAACTAGATGAGATTTTTGGGACCATTTATTACTAGTTGCTTCCTAAAACTTAGAGCTCTATTTGCATGCAAGAAATAAAATATAGAAGAAAAGAGAGAAGAATTGAGATCTAGATTAGATCCTATTAATAGCTATTCTTTCTTTAAAAGTAGAAATGCCTAAATGTAGAATAGATAGGAACTTTTTGTCTTACAATATATTGTATGTAGAGTTAAGAAAAGCTACTAAATAGATGTATGGATAATTAGAGGGTATAATAGATGATTACTGTGAGCACAATTAATAACTCCAATGATTAGTTATAATTACTTTTGTAATTTTTAACATATTTTTATTAATTTTAATGCTAATATGATTAACTTGTGATTTCAAATTAGTTTTTAAAATTAGATATGATTTTATTCATATTTTTAGGTTTTTAATTATATAGATACTTCTAATTATTAGATTGAGTGATTATTAAAAATCTAAAAATAATAAATTAAGAAGATCTATAATATTTTTATTCTAGTTTAATTTCTCTTTCAATACTAAAATTAGAATTTTAGTAGAATTTTTCTTCTAAGTTCTAGAAATTATATCTTAAATCAATATGCAATCTTAGTTTTTAATCCCAAGGCTAATTCTTAATTTTACTATGGTTAGGAATTTCCTTAAGTCTAATTGCTCTATCTTCCTATTTAATTTTAAGATTTTTTTTAGCTTAAATTTAATGCTGCAATTTAAGTGGATTAAAAATATAAAGTCTAATTGTTAAATTAATGATGATTTCTAGAAGATGGAGGTGAGCTAATTGTTGAGATGGAATTTCCTCTCTTAGTGAATTTAATTACTATTTGGAGTTGAAAATTGGAGAAAAGGAAAAAATCACAAGTATATTAATTCAAGGCCAAATTAGAATTGGATCTTAGATTTGCTAGGAGTTTGTATTTAAAGGAGCTTAAATTGAAGAATGGTGATCATGATGGCTCTGTTGGCAAGAACCCTTCATGATCTCCAAGTAAATTGATTAAAATTAGAATTATAGTTGAAACTTACAACTAAATTAGCAAATTAATTAGTTTTGATGATTTAGAACTCAGATTTTGGCTTGAGAATAGTCAACTTCAGGATAAAAATGTATTTCAGAAATATTGGTGGTGTTAGTTTTGCCAAAAAGGTGTTAGTTTTTGAGTTATAAGCATTTTCAGTCTTAAAATAGGATTTAGGCTTAGAGTGATTGTAGACCCTTGAACTTGGTTAGGTTTTTTTTGATTTGGATGGTGGAGATGTGGCCGCCACCTTTGAGCCTCCTCCCACCAAGTTAAGAGGGCTTGGATGGCCAATCTCCCTCTCTCTCTCCCTCCTATTGTAAGACAAAGCCTTGCCAAATTGTTTCTAGGCTTTTAATTGAAGGAAATTTTCTCCTACCTTATCACTGCATTGATATTCTTTCCTCTCAGTCACTCAATTTTTTATTCTTTTGAGAGATATTTTGTTCTCAACTTTTTTTAGTTACCAGCTTTTCAATGATATAATCCATGAGCAATTTGAAGCTTGGACGGTTTTTAGGCGAATTTCCAAGTAGCAAGGGGTCTATTGCCCTTAGCAACATAGAAGTGTCAACTTCAAATTTTTTTAACTTGGTGACCTCTATCTCAACTCTAATATTACTTACTATTATGTTTTGAAAAATTTAAATCACTAACTTCCAAGTTATAACAAATATTTGATGATTTTTAGAGTGAGGATGGGTCTGCTGCCTTAGCAGTTTAGAATAATTAACTTTGAGTAAATATAGCTTAATACTTATTGATGTTTTGTCATCAAATAATATTGTGAAAAAAAGATTACTAAGTTTAATTATAGGAAAAATTAGAGTTGTTAACTTTGAATTACTAACCAAATTTTAGTGAATTTTTAAGTAGAAAGAGTCTGGTGCCAAGGTAGTCCAAGTGGCTCTACTTGGAAAAACCATATCTCAAGCATTTCAGATCGGATTGCTACAAGATTTAAGAAAGTAGAAGCATGCTATAGTTAACCTTAATCACACCAAATTTCACATGCATTAGAGTCTCAAGGAATTTTTGGTGAATTTTTGAGTAGCAAGGGTGGCTGCCTATAATTTGACATCTCAAGGTATGTTATTGTTTCATCTCTAATCATTCTCTAATCACATTCTTTAGCACCTAATTTGATATATTAGTTCTTACTTGTCATATTATACTTAATTTATATTATTTAATAATTTTTAAGAACTTTTCACTCATTCCAATAATTAATAGTAAAATTTTATTTTTTCATCCATCTTTATCTTTAAAAGATAAAAGAAAAAAATTAATATTATCTTTTTATTTTTACCTTTTACTTTTGATATGAATTTATAATTTTTACTTTTTATCTTTAATTTTTTTTATTCTAGTTATTTTTAAACTTTTCATTCAACTTTTAGTTATTAATTCTAATTTATTTTATTTTATTTTTATCTTTATTTATAATTTTGAAAGATTAAACTTCATTAAGTTAAACTTGGAAGGTAATTAATTTTTTTGACTATAATATTAAAGAAATTATAAAAGATTATATATTTGACTTATTGTATTTGATTGAATTAATTGTGATTGTTATATCATTTATTTATTTGTTTTTGTTTTTTTTTGTTTTTTGTTTTTTTTTATTTTTTTTATATATATTTATGGTTTAAATTCCCACTTAAATAAATATTAAATTTTAATCTAAGTCACAATTGAATCAAATTGAATTTAAGTGAGGGGATTAAAAACCACTCACAATTAGGAATGAAAAGTAGTTAACATTGGATGTATAATGTTTGGTATTTGGAGGTAAGTATAAATTTGTTGAAGAAGAAGTAGAAGAGACCAAGAACTATAGAAGTCTAGAACTAGGGGATAAGCTTGGTGCTACCTCTTGTTTTTTTTTATTTTTTTTTTTTTTTTTTTGTGATAACACTAGAGTTGATAGATTGAGATTCATTCTGGTTGTTGAATAATATAAACTAAGATTGTTGTAATAAAATAGAAATTGGATTTATATGTTGTTAAGTAAGAAACTGAATTTGTTGATTATTGAGTTATATTTGGTGGATTGGAAGCGAGTGACTAAAGATATGAGTGTAGTTCAACTACGAATGATGATGTTGTGCAATATTGACTGTAATAATTGAATAATAAAAGAGATCTATAAGAAATGAGTAGAATTGGATGTATGAAAGGGAATATGAAAGAAATGATTAGTTTTGGAATGTATTCTTATTGAAGATATATTTCCAGTGATTGAAATATTGAATGAGTGTATGTAGTTTGTTAAGACAGTATAGTATTACATGATGATGTTATGAGATTGGAGAAAGACAAGTAAATAAAATAGGAGATTTATGGGAGACAAGATTGTGAATGTTTATATTTGATTGTGAAGAAGAATTTATAGATAATTATAGAAATTGAAGTTATTTTAGAATATTTTATGTGCCCATTGAATTCAGTTGATCAGAATTGATAAATTGTATAATCATAATAAATATGTATTATACAAATAATCTTTTTCTGTATTTAAACTCTCTTATTTAGGCTTACTTTGATTAGATTAATCTGGAATAAGTAAAATGATATTATATTTTTGCACTATTGTTGAAGATCGATCATTGTATTGAATGTTAGAAATTAGCTATAGGTTGTTTGAGATTGGATGTTGAATAGAATTATTATTCAATTGAAGTTAACTTAGAATTGAAGTCATATGAATGGTAGCAGATGGCGCTAGAAATTACTTCAAGAAATTTATGAAGAAAGATTATGATTAATAAAATTGATAGAACTATCCTAAAAAAGACTCAATAATTAAAAAATAGATAAGATAGTGCATAAGCAAGGAATTTGTTACAAGAAGAATAAGAATGAGCTTCCCAAAAGAAGCATCAACAAAGTTGGATAAAGCCATGGTTACATGCATGTAAACATATTTCAGCATATTTAATTCATAAAAGTCCTTTAATATTTTAATCTTATATACTTTTAACAAAATTGCCAAGAATGCTCATAGAGGATTAATTTAAAAGTCTAGCATCTCCATCAAGCTAGATTATTGAAGATAAAGGAGACATGGAAGAATAAGGTACACCATTGAATACATTTTCAATGTTGCTTACGACAAAATCCAATAATGCCTTATCTTTTAATTTAAGTCCATTAATTTTGAATACACATCTTTTTAGATTTTTTTAGAATCCTTCTTTTTTTCTACCAATACAAGCTATAAAGTTGTTGGAAGATATTGATTATTAAGGCATTTTTAGAAATATAGAGATTCTAATAGGAAAGAATAATACTCAAATTAAGAAGAAAATAAGGGACATATTAGAAATTCCAACGGTAGTAACAAGTCTAGTAGTGTCAATTACATACAAATGGGAGTAATGGGAGATTCTACCATTAGTATAGCTCCATTACCAACTTTTAATAGATGGCAAGGTGCCAATTCAGACCAGCATTTGTTTCAATTTTTGACTGTATGTATAGCCAATAATGGTAGAACTGAAGATATTTGGTTATGATAGTTGCCAGTGACCTTAAAAGACACAATATTTGAATAGTAAAATAGTCAAGTAGTAGAAATTTTTTTTAATTAGAAAGTATTAAAGAATATATTTTAAAACTATTTTTATCCAATTAGCTTTCAAGAAAGTCTAATGAACAATAAAATGAGTCCAAGAGAGGTAGTAGAATCCTACTATGGCCAGGTGACAGATATATTCTGCAAGTGGCCAAATAACCAAATGACGAAGCTTTTTGTATTGTCTATATTGATTAATGACTTGCATCTACTTGACCTCAAGATATTTGTCAAGGAAGCCAAACTAGATACAGCTACTACATCTTTTACTAGAGCCAAAGTGTAGAAAGAATATCATTGTGATCAATTTTTAACTATGGAAGCTTCTATGATTCTAGCTCAAGGAGGTTTTTCAGTCCCAGTATAGAATGGAACCGTAGATAATTATTCTAGATTGATGGCTATATGTGCCAATTCAAGTATTTATACACATGGAATAATCAATATTGTACCATTGCAGGCCATACTGCCATAATCAATAATTTCGTATTTCTAATTTTTTCCTTATCAACAACCATCGATGGCTACAACCGATTTGCCTATGGTTTCAATCCCAAAGGATACAAATAAAAATTTGTTGTTAAACTTGACTAAAAAAATAGAAGAATTGGTAGTCCATATATCTAAATATAAAGAGAAGCAATAAAAATTGATGAATACAAGGTCCAATATGTGGTGCAGTAATTATAAGGGCCAAGGCCATTTGTTGACCAAATATTCTTTGCCACCACAAATGATTGTGCAATATACATTTTGTTTGATTGGAATAGAAATTATGAATGTAATATTCATTTTTTTTGGTTAGAATGGATATATTTGGTTAAAATAGAAATTGCTCAAATAAACAAAATTGAATCTTTAGTAAGTTTCAAGATCCAAATTATAATCAAGGATATGCATCAAACATCCAAAGCTATATAAAAGATCAGCAAGGATATCAACAATTTTCTTCATTATCATATTTAATCCTAATTTCTTTGATACCAATAAGACAACTAGAATTGTTTATCAATCCAACCTAGAATAGACTTAGCTAATTTATACCAGCACAAACACCTAATGTACCAGATGGTATAAAATAATGACCACTTTATTTTTACCATTATAGAAAACTAAGAAAATATAGTAGTGAGTGTCCCAATCCAAGAACTAGTGATGATTATTCCTCAATTTGTAGAAATTATAAGCAATCTAGACATAGTTATCAATATTGCAATACTCCATTTAATTTCAATAATCATGATAAAAAAATGTAGTTAAATGATTTGATAGATGAGAAAGATTGAGTTCAACAAGAATCACAAGTATATAAAGTTGAGGTGGTTAAAGCAGTAGTGACATGAGGCTAATAAAAAAAAATGGTTCAATTTAAAGAATGGAAGAGCCAATGAAGAACAAGGACTACAATCCAAAATTAAAAAATGGTAATCCAATAGCTGTGCCGGGAAGCATTCTAATGCTAACTCAAAATCCAATCCTAAAGTCAGTACCAATATGGTATTTTAGCCTAAGTCTATTTCAGTTTCAGCTAATCTAATATTGGCAAGGTCTCATGATACTTCATATCTAATATAAGATTTACTAGTAAAAAAAAAAAAAAAAAAAAATACAATTAGGAATATTAATTTTTGCACCAATAAAACATGAATTGATACCTCAAGGCTTAGCTAAAATCAATGAAAAAAAACAGAGAATTAGAAATTGCTTCTAATATAGAACCTTATGATATTTTGAAAGTTCTGGATGTAATTCAACCTTTCATTTTAATGAAGCAACTTTTAGTAGTAGCACCAAAATATCAGTCTACATTGAATTCATCATTAATAAGGCATAGGCAATGGAATAAAGAAATTTGTGAGGTCAGTTTGAACCTTGATCCATATGCACCAATTATCGATGTATCAATTGACGAAGTTATGATTTCTTGTATTGAACTAGATAGTGGCTGTAGTATAAACTTGATGAATATAAATATGATGGAAGCTTTGGATTTAGCAAAATTATTGTCCACCACATTGATATTAAGGATGGTTGATCATAGCCAGGTTAAATTAGTAGATATTTTGCACAGTATTCACATTGTCATTGTTGGCATTGAATACAAAATTGATTATATTATTTTTTGATTACAAAATTTAACTTTATCTTATCCAATTTTACTAGGACAACTATCATTATATCAAGCTAAAGTAAAAAATGATTGAGATTGTAGTATTTTGACCATTGAGAAGAAAATTGACAAGATTGTATTACAAATGTATCCAATACAACATCATGGAGAATCTCAAATTTTAAGATCTAAAGTTATCTCTAAAGATGAATGTGGTTTGGATGAGGTAGACACTGTATCTAAAGAACAAGTGCATTCCAAAGTAATTTGATACCAATCTCAATAGAATGGAGTAGTTTACAAATGTGAATGACTAAGAGAATATTTAATATATTTAGAAGATTCTAAATAACTCTGATCATTCTATAGCAAGATGAATGAAAAATTATATGATTCACCATGTCTATATAATAGAATCTAATTTGAGTAGTATTAATATATGAAATTACATGAATAGTTTGAAATAAGAGAGGGAGGTAAAACAGGAAGATGCAAACAAACTCCTATGTCAAACTGTTAATTTGGAAATGCATACAATCTCTTAGATTATCAAAATTTATGAAGATATTAAGGATTTGGAATTGACACATTGGATGGAATTTTTCATTTAACATAAATCTGCTTTTGCTTGGACTTATGTTGATTTGAAAGGTATTTCTATTGAAGTTTGTGAATATTGAATTATTTTGAAGGATGATGCTCAATTTGTTTATCAAAGGAAGTACTAACTTAATCCAAAATATTCCTTCATAGTAAAAAAAGAATTGGATAAATTTTTAGAAGTGAATTTTATATATCGTGTATTATATAGTGAATGGATTTCACCAATTTTGATAGTATTGAAGAAAAATAGAAAAAATTTAATTTGTTAAGATTTTTGAAAATTAAATACAGCTATTAGGAAGGATTATTTTTTATTACTATTAACAGATAGTATATTAGATGTAGTAGCCAATCATGAATGCTATTCATTTTTAGATGGATTCTAAAGATATAATTAAGTTAAAAATTTTACAAAAGATTAGTTAAAAACTACTTTTAGTATAGACTGGGAGACGTTTATTTATAAAGTTATGTCATTTGGGTTATATAATGCACCCACCACATTTCAAAGAATGATGACTCTAGCCTTTCGAGACTATTTACAATTGTTTATGGGAATAAATTTAAATAATTTTTGTTCTTTTAGTACAGTCTAAAACCATTTGAATTGCGTAGATAAATGTTGGAAATAATGTGATAAGTATGGCATATTATTAAATTTGAAAAAAATATCAATTTGATGTTCAATCTCATAAGCTCTTAAGAGATATAATTTCCATAACTAGTATTGCCACTAACTCCAATAAAGTTAAATATAAATTGGCTCTACTAAAGGTAGAGACGATATCGGATGTTCATAGCTTTGTAGGCTATATTAGCTACTATCGATATTTTATTCATTCCTTTGCTTTGATATGACTGATTTTAACGAATCTTATAAAAAATCACTATCAAATAGTTCTTATCCAATGTAGACTAAAGAGTATACTATTGTCTTTGAAGAATTGAAACAAAAATTCATTTATGCACCGATGTTGATTGCGCCATATTAGATAAAATTATTTTGTATTTAAGTTGATGTATCCAATGTTGCTATTGGATCCATGCTAAGTAAGAAAGATGAAAAGGGTTTTGACCATCCTATATATTATGTTAGTTGTCAATTATTTGCAGCTGAACAAAATTATACTACAACAAAGTAAGAAGCATTGGAAATGGTTTATCTATCTAAAAATATTGGCATTATCTGCTCGGATATTCATTTATCTTTCATGTTGATCATGATGCTCTTAAATATATGATTAATAAACCTCAATTGAGTGGACAAATTACTTGATGGGTGTTGTTCCTCTAAAAATTAAATTTTATTATTAATATGTGATTTAAAAAATACATGCTAATATCGATTATCTCTCTTGGTTGTCGAATATATAGTATAATGAACCTATCAACAATACATTCTTTTATACATCATTATTTTTTGTGGATATAATTTCATAGGAATATAGTGAATTGATTCAATATTTGATATTTTAGATATTTCTACTTATTTATAGTGAGAAACTAAAATAAGATTTAATTTTGAAAAGAATTCTATATACCATGATTGGTGATATTTTGTATAAGCAAGGAAAGGATGGAATTTTAGACCATTATATATTTTAAAGTGAAGTACGTACTATCTTCAGTGGATATCATCTAAATAATTGTGGTGGATACTTTGCTGGTGATAGTACTACTCAAAAAACTTTAATGGTTGGTTATTGATAGCTAATGATGTTTTTGGATGCACATCAATATGTACGTTGTTGCAATAACTATCTATCATGGACATATAATTGAAGAAGATTCCAGAAGGTTCCAAAAGTTTCTAAAAAGTACCAATAGGTTTTAAGAAGACTCTTGAAGGTTCTAGGAGGTTCTAGTAGATTCTAAGAAATTTCTAGAAAATCATAGGAGATCCTAGAAGATTCTAAGAGGCTTTAGATGATTTAGGAAGTTACTGAAGAAGGATCTTATGCTTGTTTTGTTCTCAAATTTCATAGAAACTTCTCAAGAAGCTTTCTAGGACCTAATATATATAAGAGTCGAGGCTGAGGAGATCCTCAAGCTTGACAACTCACTTCTTATGGTCTAGTTAGGACCATCTTACCTTGTATCTAGTTATTTTTTTTATGTCAAGTTAACTCCATTTCTTAGTCTTGAATCCTTCTTTTATATATGGTTCCTAATAATTTGTGATGACTACTATAAAATAATATTAGGAGCTTGATTTTTTTGACAAAGAATGGATTATCCATCTTCTTGGAAGTACTATAACATTCTAGAGGTTGTGGATTACCCTCCATTAGACTAATATTTTTCTTTTTTTAATATTCTTTTGATTTTTTTTCTTTATATCATAAAGTAGGTTTTTTTTCTTTTGAAGGCATATATTTCTTTGATATTCTATAGCAAAAGGTAGAAAAGTCAATACGACAGAGTCAAAAGAGATCAAATTAGATTTTATTATTAATATTCTTGAAGCATTGAGGATTAAGACAAAGACTTTGTCAAAAAAAAATAAAGAATTATATATGACCATATATAATGGTCAAAGAGTCGGAGTGCCTCAACTACCACATCAAATTGGAATAGAGGTTCTAAATTCTCAAACGACTATATCTACTTCAAACATAGAAGGTACATCCACTTAAGGCAATGATTTGACAATAATAAAAATAAAAGCACCAAAGATCAGCCTTCCAAAAAAGTTCCATGGTACCTGCTCAAAATTTTGTGGCTTTGTAAACGAAGTACAACTAATCACCTTATTTCAACCTTAATAATATTCCACTGAAGCATCTTGTGTTGGTTTGGTTGGAACCTTACTCTCGAGTCAAGAATTATCTTGATTCGTTCTTGTGATTGCTCGTTTTACTTATTCCGAAAGAAATCTCTCTGCATAAACCTATATAGGGGGATTCGAATACGGAGAATGACTAGTTGCTTAAGCGTTCACGTTAGGGTCACACAATCAATTACCTCCTGAATGTATCGTCTCTATTTCCAATATCTGAATACACAAGGAATATATAATCTCCTCCTTCACTTTATCGGTCTCTTCTTTATAACAATTCAGTCATACCAATAACTACTATTTCTACCAATATATTCACCCTCATAATCTCCAACTGTAATACTGTGCCCTCACAGCTTTCAGCACACAATTATCATCATTTCAATTATTGGAATTCTTCACACAGAACTGCCATTCACATTATAGTGTTTCACACAAATACAAACTCATTCTCTCTGCTGAACTACAATCAGATTTCAGCATTCAATCTTTCTTCTTCTCAAATAATATCAATCACATTTCCATTCCATAATTTACTTCATAATATTCAGAAACTTTCAATCATCTTATTCAAAGAAAATAACAAACAAAAAAAAAGAGGTAGCACCAAGCTTACCCCGGCTCACAACTTTCACAGTCTGGCTTTTTCTTCCCCTCTCCCATCCTCCTTATACTACCCCGAGATACCAACTCCTAGACTATAGATGATAACTACTTTTCCTAACTATTCATCCATTCTACCTGTTGAATCACCTTTTCAGCAGTTATCTATCTCTGTTTATATTATATATTAAGTATCTATATTCTAAAAATAACTACTTATTCTACATAGTCCCACTCCTATCTGTGCAGCGTCCTTCCAAACACTCAATTGATACCTATCTAAACATTATCTAACAAAATTCTACAAAAATTACGATCCCTCTGGCCTATCTAATTAATCAATTGCCGCAGTATCTATTATTGGTTCGACCGATTTTGATTCCAACTGCAAATCTTCGTCTTCCTCTAATCCTTCCATCGGTTCCTACCTCAATTGAGCTAAAAGGTCTTCATTGTACTCACCCAGTTCACGGACTTGAGCTTCCAATTTTAGGATCTGGGCATCACTCAATTCCAACTGGCAGTGAAAGTGACTCCTCTCTTCTAGAACTTCGGGAACTAGCAACATCGATACTTATGCTTGACCAATATTGACTAAATCCTCTGCCAATCTTGTCACCTTGGCATTCAAGGCCTCAATTTCAGCCCTTAATCGCTCCGTTTTACATCTGTATTGGTCACTCAATACCAATTTCTCTTGTGCCAATAACTCGATCTTTTCTCGTTCCATTATCAACTGATCCTTTGCTTTTTTTAATTCCAAAATTCAATGACTGCGAGCCCGGAATAGTTCTTGCCTATGAGTCTCCACCATGCGCTCTCTTTCTTTGTCACAAGCTTCCTGTTGTTCCCCAATTTGTCGCTCCAATAGTAGCTTGGATTCTGCATCTGTTTGGATAATCCGTTCTTGCTCTTCAATTCTTCGTGTCTGCTCCGATATCATCTTTTTGCTTGCCTCTAATTTCAGTTTACCACTACCCTCTACATCCAATGCCCATACCATATGATATATTTGCGAAATGTACTTCAATAAAGAATTTTTAAGATGTACGCCTTCCGACAGTCGGCCCTATGGAAACGCTAACTGGTTGATATCTAACAACGTCGGGACTTCATTCTCCTCCTCCACCACAGAATGAATCGGATCCATTTCTGCTGCCAGTAGACGACTGGATTCCCCAATTTCATATATTACCTCCGTTGTATTGACATTCTGTGCCAACGAATTCCATTCTTGTTGCAGAGGCACCGGCACTGGTTCAAAACTTCCCTCTACTGACGATGTTTGTGGCAATGTGTACGCGATTACAGTATACACATAATTGGAACATATTAACGCTGTAAATTTTCCTATTTTGTGCTTGGCTCCCATTTTCACATGAATACGGGTTGCTACATAAGCTGCCCAATTGAACACCATCCCTTCAAACGTCCCTACCGCTGCAAACATTAACTGTTTTGACATATATGTGTTGTGTCGATACAACTCTAGACGCCTCAGCATGAAGCGCAACCATTCCATGAGCTTTGGTGTAATTGCCTCAGTTGTCCACCAACCTTGGTTCTTCTCAAACGATGACATGCCACTTTTGAAATAACTTCCCAATCGAAAGTCATTGGACTCCTCAACATCTATCGCAATCTCTCCAACTGGAAGAAACAATACTTTTTTGAAGATCTTTTCATCAATACCGATAACGCATCCTTGTACTACGCTCGATCCATCCTGTGGGTCATAGTTCGTGATGTATTCTTCCACTAATGCTACATTAATTGAAGGCAAATTATCTAATTTTTACAAAAACTGAAACATTTGTGCGTTTTAAAAATCTCGTATTCTCCTCGACGTCCAGCAAATCTCCAGCTTTATAGGCTCCATATTGGTAACGATTACTATGGATGGTGGTCCTAAATTACGTTTAGCTTTTACATTTCGGCCACTTTCCTCTCTGTCCGTAGCTTTCTTTGCACTCTCCATTGCCATGACGCATACTCTTTCAAGCTCTAACCATCAATACTACACTCCAATACTCTGAAACACCCAAAATTGTAACACCGAAAAGAAACAATAACAAAATGCAACAATTGAAAATGACCGTAAATGGGTGCTTTACTCCTATTCTTTTACTTAGTGGTGATAATGACAACATGTTATCCATACTGTCCGTTTCTCATTCCCGTCCCATCTGACATATTAATAATTACTAACTATCCTTTCAGCCACCTCTACACCCTAATGCACTTAATTGGATCTATCCTAAGTACATTCGACGTGACCTCCTCCCAAAATTGAAAACCCGTCCCGAGTTTTATGTATGATATAACTGTAATCGGTTCCCGTTAATGGAGGTACTGAATTGCTGAGCCATGAAATCTTCCAATTGAACAGACCCATTGGAAAACCCTTCAATCACACGATATGGCCTATGCGAGCAAACTTGAAATTTGCCCGAAAAATGATTAAACCTGCTATCAAACAACAATACCAAATCATTAGGCATAAAACTCTTCAGACGCAGTTTACTATCATAGTAACTCTTCCGCCATTTTTGAGTAGCTTCCATGTTGAAGAGAGCTGTAGCACGTATTTCATCTAATTTATCCAACTCTGCCAATCGATATTGAAGTGATTCCTTATCTCCAAGACATTCATCCAATGCAATGCGCAAACTCTGAACTTCCAATTCAATAGGTGATATTACTTCTTGCCCATACACCAATTGAAATAGTGTGGAATTGGTAGTCACTTTATATGCAGTACAATACGCCCACAATGCTGCAAATAATTTAGTATTCCAATCCGTTCCCACATTCAAAATTGTTTTGGTTAAAATCTTACATAGAATACCATTGGTCTTTTCCGTCTGCCCATTGGCTTGACGATGATATGGGGTTATTTTCTTGTGCTTGATTTCGTATGTGTTCGTCAAGGTTGCTATGGTAGCATTTATGAAATGGGTGCCGCGATTACTAACCAATTCCTTCGGACACCCAAATCGAGTAATAATATTCTCATATAGAAATATGGCCACCATACTGGCATTATCATTGTGGGTAGCAATAGCCTCCGCCCATTTGGTTACATAGTTCGTGGCGACTAAAATATACCGCTTTTGTCTATGTCTCGATGCGGGTGTAATGGATCCAACAAAATC
Organism: Physcomitrium patens; assembly: GCF_059467195.1. Classification (NCBI taxonomy): domain Eukaryota; kingdom Viridiplantae; phylum Streptophyta; class Bryopsida; order Funariales; family Funariaceae; genus Physcomitrium; species Physcomitrium patens. The sequence continues at coordinate 8,857,693 of NC_143426.1, forward strand.
AATTCTCCATTTTTCAAATGGTGCTTGTGCCAAGATTGGTACTAACGGCATCGCTGAAGTACGCGTGGGTTGACCAATTCGTTGACAGGGATCACAACGACGAACAAATTGGTGCGCATCAGAAAACATTGTGGGCCACCAATATCCGACCATTAAAGCCTTGCGAGTAGTACAGTCTCCCGTAAAATGTCCACTACAACTATCCAAATGACATCCTTCCAAAATTGTACGAACTTTACTTTGAAAGATGCAACGGCATAAAATTCCATCCCGCCCTTGTTTGTACAAGGCATCTCCAATCATGGTATATGGTGCACTTTTTAAAATCAGTCGCTTCTTTAGATTTTCATTATAAGAAATGGGAAAAGTCTGAAACATTAGATATTGGATCAATTCACCATATTCGGATGTAATGACATCCGCAACGAATAGTTGTACGTCCAAAAGAGCATCGTTTATTGGCTCATTACTTAGTATATTAGATAAACGGGATAAGTGATCCGCATTGGCATGTTTCTTTCCTAGTCGTACATTGATAGTAAAATTAAATTCTTGAAGTAATAACACCCATCGAGCAATGCGTCCATTCAATTGAGGCTTATTAATCATGTATTTGAGGGCATCATGATCCACATAAAAGACAAAGGGATACCCAAGCAAATAGTGTCGAAATTTCTGAACCGTGTATATCATACCCAACGCTTCTCGTTCAGTAGTAGTGTAATTACGTTCGACAGCCACCAATTGCTCACTAGCATAATAGATAGGATGATCCAGACCCTGGTCATCCTTCTAACTTAGCACCGATCCAATAGCCACATTGGATGCATCAACATACACATGAAAGGGTTCGGTCCAATGAGGGGCCACCAATATTGGTGCAGAGACCAATTTTGACTTCAATGCTTCAAAGGCCACGGTACACTCCATGGTCCAGATGGGACTAGTCCCATCTAATAGAGGTTTTTTTAGTAAGTTCATTAAAGCTTGACAAATAACTGCAAATGATCAAATAAATCGTCGATAACAACTGACATGGCCGACAAACCCTCGAACACCAGAGATCGTCTCTAGTTTGGACAAGTTCATTATATGTGTCACTTTGTCTGGATCCGTAGCGATACCACAACTAGAGATGATATGTCCCAATAATTTTTCTAATGGAACATCGATTTGACACTTATCCGAGTTCAGCGATATTCCAAACTTAGTGCACTGAGCCAAGCATTTGTCAAGACAATTAAGATGATCTTGTTTTGTACTGAAGACTTAGAAGTCATCTAAAAAGATCTCTATAAACAGTCGGAGATAGTCTTGGAAGGCCTGAGTCATCACTCTCTGAAACGTGGCTGCGACGTTACATAATCCAAAAGGCATCATGCGATAAGCGAATATGCCCCAATCCATAGTAAAGGTCGTCTTGAGCTCATCTTCCATTGCAATTTGAACCTGATTATATCCGAAAAATCCATCTAGGAACAAATAACATTCATGACCTGCTACAACATCCAATATACTATCCGTGAAGGACAATGGGAAGTAATCTTTTTTGGTGGCTCCATTAAGTTTCTGGAAATCTTGACAAATTCGGATTTTTCCATTCTTTTTCGGTACCATCACGATTGAAGAAACCCACTCACTATTTGGTATTGGATAAATAAAACCAACCGCAAGAAGCTTGTCCAATTCATCCTTCACCATGAGGAAATATTTAGGATTAAGGCGATGTTGCCTCTATCATACCGATTTAGCGTTCTCTTCTAAAATGATATGAAGCTCACAGACTTCAACGGGGATACCTTTTAAATCATTATAAGTCCAAGCAATGGCGGATTTATGATGCAAGAAAAATTCGGTCCAGCAGGTCAACTCTTGTTCCTTAATACCTTCGTAGACCTTAATTGTCCGAGGTTCTGATGTAGTCGCCAAGTTGATAGTTTGACATAAAGGTGCAACAGCAATGTTTTGTTTCAACCCCCGTATTTTTTTAAAGTCAGTCGATAAGTTTGACATTTATGAAGTATTGAATCTTGTGTCCAGGGCACTAACATGGTGCACATCATACTTGGTCATCCAATCAGTACTAACATAATTTGAGTTTTCTGAGTCCGTCAGGTATATCAAGTACTCCCCCGGACCTCCACATTGGTACACCACTCCAAGGTGTAGTGTTTTCTCCACGGGCACCTCCGTAATTGGTGCTACTGCATCGTCGTCAGAGCTAAGTTCATCGTCCGACGTAAATTCAGATATTGGCAATTGAGACTCCCCGTGATAGTGTACTGGATACATTTGTAACTCCATTTTGTCTCTGCCCTTGCCAATTGTCAAAGTACCCCGATTCCAATCATTCTTGGCCTTTGCTTGATAAAGCCAAGGTCGTCCCAATAAAATTAGATATGATAAAGTCAAACTTTGTAACCGAAAGATAATATACTTGATTTCATATGCAATACCAACAATCATAGTTTGAACACTCCGTAAGATACCCATTGATTTAACTCGGCTATGATCTGCCATTCATAATACCAATGTCCTAGGTAGCAATTGCTTTAGATCCAAGTCCTCGATTGTATCCGCGTTCATTAAATTCACACTGGAGCCACCATCGACTTGTACCCCTGGAATTAAAATGCCATCGATTGATACATCGATTGTTGGTGCTCTCGAAACTGGGTTTAAGCTAACTTCATGAATTTCTTTAGTGCAGAATCTTCGTCGTATTAATGCTAAATTTAATGTAGATCGACATTCCGGTGCTACAGCCAAAATTTGCTTCATTGTAATTGAAGGCTGAATAACATCCAAATCCTTCATAATGTCATAGGGTTCCATATTGAGAGTAATTTCCAATGCTCTTTTGCATTTCATTGGTTTCAATTTTACTCCGTTCGACAGCAATTCCTTCCTAGCGATTGGGATTGTTGTTGGTAACTTCGCCAACTTGTCTACCACTAAAAGTTCCTTTAATGCGTAAGATCTTTTATTGGGCTGTACAGGTATTGGTACTTGGTCAGTTGGGATCGATCTTGATGGTCCCAATAAATTGGCATGTGGGATTGAATTAGGTTCCTTAGTCTGTTGATGTCTCAATATTGGGATACGTTCCAATATTAATATTGGTTCGTTTAGCTCCACGGATGATGTCGTAGTGTAAATGCTTATAGTATGTAAAAATTAGTTAGAACACATTAAATGCTAATAAATCTAAAAGTATGTTAGAGTGGATAATAGATTAAATTAAAAAGAGTTGGTATGAAAAAACTTTATTTTGTTTTCCTTACTTAGTTTGATTATAGTATATAAAAGTTATAGAACCTTAATGTTAAGTATGAAGTCTTGAGAAGAGATAGGGGCCTAAAAATGAAGATTTAAACTAATAGGAGGTTAATTGGGAGGGATGAAACCAAGGCATGGTTGGATGAAGATAGAAATAAGGATCTTCATCTCCATTGGTCGAAATCCATGCCCAATGGGCTTTCAGAAGGCTACCTGCGACCTTGATAAGGGTTTCGGCGACTTCAAAGTGGCCATTAGGAAATCAGAGGCAAGAATTGTAAAGCTTAGGGTTTTGGCTACAATTTTTGTACAAATTTTATAGGGTTTGGAGTTAGGGTGAATAAGTTATAGCCGTTTGAAGTTAAGGTGTCAATTTGAGATCTACTGTTACTCTTTTGAGTTTAAGAGGAGTCTTACGGATGCCTTTGGAGATCGGAAGGTGCGACTAAAAGGGAAACTTTAAGAAATACATCTTTTGCAAAGGAAATTTTGCATTTGGAGTTTATGTGAAGGAGTTATAGGGAGTTAAAGACAGAGCATTCAAATCAAAGGCAGTAAGTGGGCGATTTTGTTCAAAGTAGTGTTAGGAGCCATAACTTGAGTTTTCGAATGAAATTTTAGCTCAAACTTTGGGAGAATGTAAAAATTTGTGAAAAAAAGCTATCTATACAAGTTTCTTGGCATTTGGACTTATGGTTTGTGAGATATGAAGAAAATTGTGCACCAATATATAAAGATTAGGGTTTGAAGCGACTGTGAGGGTTTTAAAGATATCTCAAGATCTGCGACGAATTTGTAGTTAAAATTTGTTGTACAAATTAATAACAACATATCAATACTTCATGTAAATTTTGATCTTGTTTGGACGGTTGGATCAAGAGTTATAAGGTGTTGAGGTTTGCAAGAATTTCCACACAAGGATATACAAGATTTTAGAGTACTTCTACCATATTTTGGGTGTTGTTGGTTATTTAAGACTTAAGTATTTGGTGTAATTGTCCCAAAAGGAGAAATAATATATATAAAATTAGGGTTACTTTATTTTAAGCTTGATTGAGCAATTAGTAACAACCAGAAGGCCAATGCATTCTTGAGGCAAAACCTCTCTACCCCGAAAACGGCACTACTTACTCTCCTGCGATTGGTTCATCCATGTCTTGAATTGGATTCTTGTCTTTTTGTTGGCCTCTGATAAGCACTGCGTTTACTATCTTGACACGATATACTAGTGAGTCTCATTGAACAGGGCCTTTGTCCTCCGCCGGTTGGCTTGTTTACATTTATTGGTCCCGGTTATTATAATTAAAGCGTGCATTGCACTGCTGATATGTATGACCAGACTGCTGACAATTTCCACATATTCGAGCATAGTCATCAGTGGCCCTTGGATTAGGACATTCACTGGCATAATGTCTGATTTGTCTGCATGTCACGGACACAAAATACAGACTTGAAATCTAACAAGAAGTTCAAGAAGAAGTGGCAGAACTAGATTCAACAGATGAGTACAAGAACAACACCAGAAAGGTGAGCTAGAACTCCAAGAGATGTGTTGTCGAGACTAAAGAACTCTTCAGCCTCGATCCCTATATATATTCCTACTTAGAGAGCTTCTCGAGCTACTTCTATTAACTAGGAAGCTTCTAGAAAGTTCCAGAGGCTTCCTTTCTAGAAGGTTCTAGAAACTTCTCGAGCTACTTTTATTAACTAAGAAGTTCCAGAGGATTCCTTTCTAGAAGCTTCTAGAAACTTCTCTTCTAGAAGGTTCCAGAGACTTCCTTTCTAGAAGCTTCTAGAAACTTCTCTCTAAAAGGTTCCAGGGGCTTCTCTTCTAGAAGGTTCCAGAGGCTTGTTTTCTAGAAGGTTCTAGAAACTTCTCTCTAGAAAGTTCTCAGGAATATGTCCCTAACATCACCCCCTCCTTTAGCTTCGAGGTCTCTGAGAAGCAATGTTATTGATCAGTACCAACGCAAGAAAATGAAGATCTATCGCATAACTTCTGCTATGGACTCCAACTGTTGTTCGCGAGGCAAGTGGTTCATCGACCCTTGAAGCCAACGGTAGTGGCCCACGCCTTCGACTTCTGACCAAGCATGAACTTCCGTGTCCTCATTGTGAAATTTTCCTGCAAACACGCCTTCTGGTTGACCATCGTAAGCAGGCTCGATCTCAAATACGATCACCAGTGATCGGTTACTCGGTATCCTCCGTCGTCGTCGTGGTACATGTAGTTCTTCATCTCGGGGTCGCCTTCGTGAGCTACTCGGTTGCGATACTTTGACTGGCATAGTATCTATCTCTTGGCTATCCATATCAAAAGACCAAACTACGATCTATCTTGGAGAAAATAACTACATCAACTATGAATTTTGCTGGTGCTCTCCCCTTTTCTTATATTGTTGAGAGAACAAGCTTCAGAAAGAAGCTATCATCGAATTGATTTAGGTTTATCGGGATGTCGTTGATGAAACTCCTGTATCTTTTGTGGAGCATTCGCAAGATTTTCAGCTGGCTCCCACGTTCGCTCATTAATGTCATAGCCACACCAATGAACAAGATATTCTAACTTTCTCCACCTTCGCCGTGAATCCAATACCTTTTAAACCTCATATTCTTCATGGTTCTCGATTTCAATACTAGGTGGTGGACATTGCACTCTTCCAGGAAAAGATGACTCTCGATAAGGTTCCAACAGAGAAACATGAAAGACTGGATGTACTTTCATAGAGGCCGGTAACTCCAGCCAATATGCCACTGGATTAATTTGCTTCTGGATGATAAATGGTCCCAATCTTCGATAGTCCAACTTATCACATGGTCGCTTGGTCTTGATATTTCATCAAAGAAGCCAAGCTTTGTCTCCAACTTTGAAAGTAGATCTTGAACAGATGTCACAAGGGAGGACAAAATCTTTCACATCCTTCCACATTTGGGGCCACCAAAAATCTTCGGAAATAAGCTCTAAGGTCTTATTGAATCCAAAATGTCCCGCAGCTGGAAAATCATGGCAAGATTGAAGAACTCGGAGTCGTGCTAGTCCTTTTGGAATATACAATCGCTCTTCAAAGTATAAAAGATCTCCCTCCACCTTGAACTTGTCGTCATTGGTACGTTGCTTGATATCAATGGCTATTGAATCTTTAATAGTCATAGCACGTACCTGGTTTAGGAAGTCAGCATCAAATGATACAATAGTAGCACAAAGTTGAAATTTCTCTGACTTCAATAATGTTGTACATTGTTGATCAAATACTGCTTCTCCAACCTTTGGTGCAAGATACGATCTCCTTGATAAAGCATCGGATAGTCCTTGCTGTCTTCCAAGTCAATAAGTGATAACAAAATTGAATCTAGATAGTGACATATTCCACTGAGCTTGACGCGGATTTAAAACTCGAGCCGTCATGAAATACTCCAAATTCTTGTGATCCATATATACGGTTATTGGATGTGAAGCTCCTTCAAGAAAGTGATGCCATTCTTCGAAAGAATCCACTATAGTAAGAAGTTCCTTATCGTGGATCTCATAATTGATTTCAGCAGCAGAGAACTTCCGAGAATAGAATGCAACTCGATGGAGCTTCTTATCTTCACTCATTTGTGAAAGCACAGCTCCCAAAGCAAAATCTAAAGCATCAGTTTCTAAATATAAGGCCTTTGTAAAGTCTGGATGTACCAAAATTGAAGCTGTAGTAAATGCTGTCTTCAAATCTTGAAACGCCTTCTTCGCCAAAGGTCTCCATTCCAACTTATCCTTGCATGTTAATCGAGTGAGAGGAGCAGCAACTTGAGAATAATTCTTGATGAAGATCCGATAAAAGTTAGCAAAACCAAGAAAGCATTGTACGTCTCTAACCGTCTTCGGAACCTCCCAAGACATGATTGCTTCTACTTTCTTGGGGTCCATCTTCAAACCTTCTGTAGTCGCAATGAACTCCAAAAATTCCATCTCCGTCTAGTGAAATAAACACTTTTCTAATTTGGCATATAGTCCTCGCTTGCATAGTTTCTCCAAGACCAAACAAACATGCTCCTCATGCTCTTCCTCATTTTTAGAGTATATTAGAATATCGTCTAAGTAGATGACAACAAAATCATCAAGGTGTTCTCGAAAGATGTCATTCATCATATGTTGAAAAACCGCTGGAGCATTGGTAAGACCAAAAGGCATGACATTATATTCGAAATGACCATACCTTGTACGGAATGCTGTCTTCCACTCATCTCCTTCCTTGATTCGTATGAGATTATAAGCTCCCTTTAGATCAATTTTTGTAAAGATCTTCGCACGTCCAAGTTGTTCTAAGAGACAAGAAATCAAGGGTAATGGGTAACAATTTTTCTTTGTTACCTTATTGAGGCCTCGATAGTCCACACACATCCGTAATGATCCATCTTTCTTCTTCACAAATAAGATGGATACTCCAGCTGATGATTTTGAATGACGAATGAAGTTCTTGGCTAGATTCTCGTCAATGTACTTTTGTAACTCTGTCAACTCCATTTGCGATAGATTGTAGATTGGGCGAAAAGGTGGTTGTGCTCCTTCTTGCAAGTCTATGGCACAATCATATGGTCGGTGTTCCGGTAGTATGTCGGCGTTCTTCTTTTGAAATACGTCTTCAAAATCTTTATATTGCTCCTGTATACTTGCTGTTGAGATCTTCTCCTCGGTAGTTGGAGCCGCATAAATGACAAATGGAGTGCCTTCCTTAGATGATCTTATAAACGCTCTTGCTCCAATGAATAAGGATTTTTTTTTTCGAGGTTTTTTACTAGGTTTTTTCTTGGGTGGTTTGGTGGGAAAAGTCATCTTCCGCAACCTCCAATCTATCAATGGATTATATTTTTCCAACCAAGAAAGACCAAGAATAATAGGATTTGATGGGGTTCTAATAATATTAAAAATAATATGACTACTATGGTCTTTAAACGTTACTTCTATAGGTTTTGATTCATGGGTGATGCTACCAGACAATAAAGGTCGCCCATCTATGACCTCAACATGAACAGGTTTTGATTTTTGTACTAAAGGGATCTTATGACGTTTTGCAAATTCTTCGTCTAAAAAACAAGCAGATGCTCTTGAGTCTAGTAGTGCTAAGGTTCTCTGTTTTTGAGGGTCGATAAACAGAGGAATTGTAAAACAAAGTGCAGGTTGGGCAGAAAGAAAGGAACCTGATTGTTGTTGGGATACTTCATTGTCCAACCGCACGGTTCCTACTATGGCTGGGCATCCTCGTTTTCCTGAACAAATACTCCCCTAGTCTTAACTATGCCTTGATTTTACTTTTTGGGGCAGTTTCCGACTCTGTGGCCTTCTCCACCGCAATACAAGCATAAATTTTCTTCCATACGTCACTTTTTTTCTTCTATAGTAAGAGATTTGATACGTACCGCATCAATTTGCATGTCTTCCACCTTTGAATGCGTATTCACACTGCTTGCCGACATAGTTGGAGCATGGCGAATTATATGTTGTCTTGAGCGTTGGTCTTGGCGAGGTTGGAATAGGTGATTATCGCACTTCACAGCTTGGCTAATGGCTTCATTGAGCGTTCGTGGATCAGGAAGAGTTAATAGCAAATCCTTCACATCATCGCTTAAACCCCAATAGAATTGACTCATCAACGCTTCTTCATCCCAATTGATGTCGCATACTAATTGCCTGAAATTCGAAGCATAGATTGATGTAGAACGCATCCCTTGTCGTAGCGACCGGATCTTTGTTGTAGCCCATCAAACCTTATCGTGTTCACCAAATGCTTCCGCAAATGCTTCCAAAAAGGTTTCGAAGTTGTTTAATATGGATGATCGTTTCTCAAACAAAGGAGCAAACCATGATAGAGCTTGTCCCGTAAGTAAGGTTCTAACAAGCCCAACACATGACTCCTCCGTTGGATATCGTTCGGGCTGTAAAACTGTTATCAACCTGATTTGATTGACGAATCCTTGAAACTTAGAACGTATTCCATCAAACTTATCTGGAAGGCTAACTTGAGGCTCTTTATGTTGTAGAACTAGTGGTTCTTGTCGAACCTGAGGTAAAGTTGTTTCTCCAAGTGCCGAAATTTGAGGCTGGTGTAGTTTAGATTGTGCTATCCCAGATACTCCATCATTATGAAGCCTTGCCACCACTCCTTCAATCTCTGCAGTTCTTTGTGATAACGTAGTGAGGGCATTCATAATAGCATCTAATTTAGACTCCGAACTTTCTGTCATACTAATGTCTTGACCTCCGGCCATTCTAAAAGAAGGAAAAAAATGACCCTATAAGAGGCAATATTGGTTTATAGGAGGGTAATCCACAACCTATAAAATGACTTAAGAATTTCAAGAAGAGGGGTAATCCACTCTCTCCAAGAAGAATAAGACTTCAATATTGTAACAGAAGAAGTATCAGTTTAGAGGAGGGTAATCCGCAACCTCTAAAAAATGCTAGTATACCTTCAAGTAGAGGGGTAATCCACACTCTACTAAGAAAGAACTAGCTCTGATATCTCAAGTTAGTGTAGTCTCGACAAACTGTCACGGATACAAAATACAGACTTGAAATCTAACAAAAAGTTCAAGAAGAAGTGGCAGAACTAGATTAAACAGATGAGTACAAGAACAACACCAAAAAGGTGAGCTAGAACTCCAAGAGATGTGTTGTCGAGACTGAAGAATTCTTCAGCCTCGATCCCTATATATACTCCTACTTAGGAAGCTTCTCGAGCTACTTCTATTAACTAGGAAGCTTCTAGAAGGTTCTAGAGGCTTCTTTTCTAGAAGGTTCTAGAAACTTCTCGAGCTACTTCTATTAACTAGGAAGTTCGAGGGGATTCCTTTCTAGAAGCTTCTAGAAACTTCTCTTATAGAAGGTTCCAGAGACTTCCTTTCTAGAAGCTTCTAGAAACTTCTCTCTAAAAGGTTCCTGAGGCTTCTCTTCTAGAAGGTTCCAGAGGCTTGTTTTCTAGAAGGTTCTAGAAACTTCTCTCTAGAAAGTTCTAAAGAATATGTCCCTAACACTGCAAAGATAGCAACAAAGTGGTTTCCTGCCACTTCTTTCAGGGATAATGGGTGTCTCTACTGGTATATAACGACTAGGTTTGTTCCATGTCGGATGAGTAAAGGATCCTGGTTGATCCATTGTTACTGTAGAGTCTGGCATTGGCTTCATCATGGGTCGATATTGATGGTATCTTGGTTGGTTCATTGCCAATCCATGAGTATTGGATACACCTTCTTGGTGAAATTCAGCATTGAGAAAATTAGAATAATTCTTGTTTTGTTTATTTACTCGATTTCCATTCCAGCCAAACCTATTATTCGTCTATATTTGATTGACATCCCACGAAGTTGGTTGAATCATTATCTAGTTACTGAGTTATTGTTGCTTCCGTAAATTCCAATAGTTGGTGGTAATATGCTTGCCTCTGCAAAAGGTACATTGTATAGTCATTTGGGGTGGTGAAGGACATTCTGTTACTAAATGACCTTGCTCCTTACAATTGCTGCAACAAACATTGGGATACATATTGGTTGGTTTATACCTTTTTTCTTTATCTTTGGCCAGATTCACAATCAATTCATCCATTTGTTTTTTGTCAATGTTAACAACAATGACTCATTGGGATCCCTTGATATTAATGCATTTGGCAATTCTTTTGTAGGTATTGGTTTCTGATTCATGGAATAAGGCACATATGGATGTGATGATGATGGTGGTACAACTTGCAATGGAACGGCATCCACTATTCCCTATGGAATTGTACCATAATCATTCCTTCCCAGATAACTTCCCGATGCGTCATTCCTATTTGTCATTTGATAAGCTCTTTGAGATAGAATCATCGTGGATCCAACCGTTAAGTTCTGGTCATAGTGACATTCCTTCTATACTTTTGCTCGCTCAAGAGATGATGCAATGGTGGCTGATTGGGCCTCCTTTACAAATATTTTTAATTCTGGTGGGTGTAGTCCATTAACCAATATGGACAACACAAATGATTTTGGCATTTGGTTATTTGGCCATTTTCAAAGTATATCCGCTACACGACCATAATATAATTGTACCGCTTCAACTGGTACCATTCTGCTGTTCATTAGTTTTTCTCTAAGTCGTTCTTCAAAACCAATTGGTCAAAAATGGGTTAAAAATGCATTTTTCAATGCCTCCCAATTGATAAATTGTCCCACAGGTTGGTAATTATACTACTCAAACACTGTGTCTTTCAATGTTGCTGGTAGCCATCTCAGCCAAATGTCTTCTATTTTTCCATTATTGACTACACACATCGTCAAGAATTGAGACAAATGTTGATCTGGATCCGTACTTGGCAAACTCCAAAAAGTAGGTAATGGTGCGATGCTAGTCATTCGATCGCACACTGCATCCATTTGAACTGCAATCGAAACTGCTAGACTTCCGGACGTCATTAAAGATGTCGGTGTTCTACTCAATTTCTTATTAAAATAAAAATTATCTCTTGTAAAAATCTTTTTCAGACTTCTAAGCCTTCCCAATTGACTATTATTATCCCAAAATAATTTTACTGGTTGAATATGAGGTGAAAACGACAGGTTTTGATATACTCTAAATTGGTCTTTATTGGCAAGTGATTTATGCCGATCTTCAAAACTAGTCTTGTTAGGATTGGACGTATTTTCAATTGAGAAGATACCCAGTGAGGTACCTAATTCCTCTGTGCCTTCCTCGTTTTCCGTTAACGGCTTTGAGAGGTTTGCTGGACTATTAGCAGCGCTCTCCGTGAGTGCTCTTGGCAATTTCTTTAACGGCATATACTTCTGAAATATTAGAGCTCGATCATCTTCTGGATACGATTGAATATGCCGACAGGCATGCAACCACGGCTTAATCTAACTTTATTGATGTTTTTTTTTTAATTTGTGATCTCGCTCATTAAGCAACAAATTTCTTGCTTGCGATCTCTCTGTTCTTTCCTTTGATTGCTTTATTCTCTTTGCTGTTAAATTCTCATTCTTAATAATCATACTCTTTCTTCAAACACTACTAAAATCGTCTTCTATTGCCAATTTTCTCACACGTTTGGTAATTAATTCCTAACACTCAAAGCTATTATCACTCCCTGGCAGTGGCGCCAAAATGTGATTGCTCGTTTTACTTATTCTGGAAGAAACCTCCCAGTATAAATCCGTATAGGGGGATTCGAATACGGAGAATGACTAGTTGCTTAAGCGTTCACGTTAGGGTCACACAATCAATTACCTCCTGAATGTATCGTCTCTATTTCCAATATCTGAACACATAAAGAAACTATAATCTCCTCCTTCACCTTATCGGTCTCTTCCTTACAGCAATTCAGTCATACCAATAACTATTATTTCCACCAATATATTCACCCTCATAATCTCCAACTGTAATACTGTGCCCTCACAGCTTTTAGCACACAATTACCCTCGTTCCAATTACTGGAATTCTTCATACAGAACTGCCATTCACATTACAGTGTTTTACACAAATACAAACTCATTCTCTCTGCTAAACTACAATCAGATTTCAGCATTCAATCTTTCTTCTTATCAAATAATATCAATCACATTTCCATTCCATAATTCACTTCACAATATTCAGAAACTTTTAATCTTCTTATTCAAAGAAAATAACAAATAAAAGAAAAGAAGTAGCACCAAGCTTACCCCGGCTCACAACTTTCACAATCTGCCTTTTCTTCTCCTCTCCCATCCTCCTTATACTACCCTGAGATACCAACTCCTATACTACAGATGATAACTACTTTTCCTAACTATTCATCTATTCTACCTACTGAACCACCTTTTCAGCAATTATCTATCCCTGTTTATACTATACACTAGGTATCTACATTCTGAAAATAACTACTTATTTTATAGTTCTATTATTTGAAAAGAATTCTCCTATATTACATAATTTTAAAGCATTTTTGGCAGCATTTGTCGAACCATTTGGTGAACATGATAAGCTTCATTCTTCAACAACTAAAATTCAAAGCCTTCAATAAGAAACTTGCTTTGCATCAACGTATGCCTCAAATTTTTGACAATTAGCATGTGATATAAATTGAGAAGAAGATGCATTGATGAGTCAATTTCATTGGAGATTAAGAGATAATGTGAAGGACTTATTGTTATCTATGTGAGATCCTCTAACACTCAATGAAGCCATTAGTCAAGCTATGAAGTGTAATAACCATTTATTTCAACAACTATAAGATAAACATTCTTCAATTACATTACATGTATACACCAATTATTCTTCAGCTTCTTTATCATCCAATTTTAATGATCAGTTGAAAGCAAAAGATATGCAAATTGATGCAATTCACTTCAAACCTCTTTTTGAATAATAAAAAAGCATTCAAGGGAACTTAGCCTATGCTTATATTGAAAAAAATATGGCCATAAGGTTAATAATTGTTTAGCTTTCAACTTTAAAAGAGTATATTGAAGAAAATTTGGCTAAGAATTTTATTCAATATTCCAAGTTACCAGCTGGTGCTCCAATATTATTTATAAAAAAGAAAGATGGATGCTTATAAATGTGTGTTAATTATTGTGGTCTTAATAAAATCACAATAAAGAATTGATATCCATTGCTGTGGATAACTAGACTTCTTGATCAACTTAGCCAAGCAAAGATCTTTACAAAGATTGATCTGCGAGGTATATATAATTTGGTATGTATTAAAGAGAGATAAATGGAAGATAGAATTTCACACTAGGTATGGATATTTTGAATACAACATTGTCATAATACGTGAAGTCTTGCTTGAAAATACTCCGATTACCTGACTGTAGAAGGTAGAATAGAAATTGTAACAAAAAAATCCTAATTCTAAAAGAATATTAACTAAACTTTAATTAGACCATAATAATGCTAAACAAGCTTTAATCCAATTAAAAGAAACCTCAAAGGAATTACAAAGAAAAAATAAGAAATATTAAAGAAATATTAGAATGAACACAAATATATCTCAAATACATCTCAATTCAATCTTAATTTAATCCTAGTTAAAATCCTATTGGACTTCATTCAAACTTTAGGCTAAAAATTAAATAAATTTTTAAATCCTAAATAAACTCTAATAAAATCTTAAATCCTAAATCAAATCCTAATCAAACCTTAAACCCTAAACCAAATCCTAATCAAATCCTAAATCTTAAACCAAATCCTAATTCTAAATCAAATCCTAACCAAACCCTCATACTAAATCAAATCCTAATCAAATCTTAAATCCTAAACCAAATCTTAACCAAACTCTAGTAATTTCTACAACAGATTTAAACATCAATAACTAATGAATGAATCATTGATTTTAACTCAAATTTTACACATTCTTAAAAACTAAGTTAAAAACAAGCATAAAAAATTTGAAAATGATTGGAATTACCAAATAGATGATAACCACTAAAACTTGCTTGGGTATTGGTCGGCCTCCTTCTCCAACCTTGATGTCAATCTCCTAGAACCAATATCTCTCTTTTTGACTATTTGATTGATCTTAAAATTCTTATACACATAAAAAAAAAATCTTATATCTTTTCACACAAATTTCACTCCAATCTAACTAATAGATTGTAAGAAATCTTAAAAACCCTCACTAGACCTAAAATTCTACTTTTTGAGACCTTGATCCACTTAAACCTCAATAATCCTCAATTCAACTATTAGATCAAGCTAAGTTTCACAACACATATTAAGCACAACTTTGACCATTAGCTTACAAAATTTCATCTATAGAACTATTACAAAACTCTTGAAATCACTAGACATGTTGATCCTATTTTATTTCACAAAATTCAAGTCATCCAAAAATAATCTTGACTTTGTAAAGCTCTTACAAAGTCATAAAAACTCCAAATCGTCCAAATCTAATGCTCATAGAAACCTTATTCAGTTTGCTATCAAATTCCATTCTCCAATCTGCAAAAGAACCTCCGAGTTGCCGTAGGTACTCGGTTTTGTGCCTCAGGGTCTGATTTTGATCTAGGTTGATAATCGGCTCTCCCCGGATATCAATATCTAGTTTTTTTAGGTTATTTTTGCTGGAATTTACTCTTAACTTCTTTTTAAAGATGTCTATATCATTTATTTTTTTAATCTATGTTATTTTTTATTTTTATTTTTGGCTCTACAAAGTAAGTAGAAGCTATTTTTTCTAAAAGAACAGCATTACTACTAAAAGTTTTACTACCTTCCTATCTTTTATCCATATTTTTTACTTTATCTTTTAACTTGGCTCTTCTATAATAAGATCCATATTATTATCTTTCACCATATGATCGTGTTACAATACGACAATGTCATGCGTTTTGGACTTATCAATGTTCCAACCATATTCCAATACTTAATGAATGACATATTTTGTGAGTATTTCGATGAATTTGTTGTCATCTATTTGGATGATATTTTTGATCTTTTATAAGAATCCAAAAGACCACAAAAAACATATCCACTTTATGCTAAAAAAGCTACAAAGTGCGAGGCTATATACAAAATAGAGAAGTGTGTATTTCATGTATGTCAAGTCAAATTTGTTGGATATATTATTTCCAAAAAAAGCTTTTTTATGGATCCAAAGAAGATATAAGTAATCATAGATTGAACAAAGCCAAAAACTGTACGTGATGTCCAATACTTTTTTGAATTTGTAAACCTCTACAAGATTTTTGTTAAGAGTTACTCTAAGATTACTGTTCTACTTATGTGGTTGACATACAAGGACAAATTGGACTAGGGCCTCCAAGCAAAGAAAGATTTTCATAGCTAAAAAGATGCTTTCACAACAGCTCTAATTTTGATACATTCAGATTTCAATAAGCATTATTTTATAGACACTAATACTTCAGCCTTTGCATTGGAAGTTGTTTTGTCATAATATAGAGAAGAAAGTAAACTTCTTCCAATTCCATTCCATTCTAGAAAATTCTCTGTAATAAAAATTAATTATAAAATCCACAATAAAGAGCTACTTTCTATTATAGATTCTTCCTAAGAATGGGGTTACTTTCTTAAATGCACCTCTCACCAGGTGTCTGTATATATAGATCACAAGAATCTTGAATATTTCATGTCAATTCAAATATTTGAACCATTGCCAAGTATGTTGCAATATATCTTTATTACGATTTGATTTTTGCATCACATATCAACTCGAAAGCCAACAAAGATTATTAGATGCATTATCAAGATGTTCCTACCTTGAACCTAAAGAAAGCAAGGTAACATATAATCAACAATAGGCAACCTTATTAAAACTGAGTAATTTCATCTTTGAGCAACCAATGTATCAATACTTGTGGATTTATCATTTCTTGATCAAGTTTATAAGGCCTCAAATACGGACCCTCTTGTTCTTAATATCAAGCATCTTGCCAACAATCTTCTTAAAGAATCTTCTAAATTCAAGTATGAAGAAAACCTCTTATTCTTTGAAGAATGTTTATTCATTCTTAAAGGATCAACTTGCCTAAATCTTCCTTAAATATGCCATGATTTTCCTACAGTTGTACATTTTGGATTCAACAAGACCTTAGAACTTCTGTCTAGGGACTTTTGGTGGCCTAAAATATAGGACTTTAAGAAATTCGTACTACCATGTGATACTTGTTCAAGGTCAAAGAATCCTCGATATTGGCCATATGGACTTTTTCAAGTCCTTCCTATTTAAAAACAACCATAGTCATCTATTTCTATGGATTTCATTACAAATCTTTTACTATCAAACTCATTTGATACTATTGTCATAATTATTGACCGATTGACTAAGATGACATATTTTATACCTTGCAAGAAGTCAATTATTGGTGAAGAGATGACAAGACTCTTTATTGACAATGCCTATTATTACCACGGGTTGTCAGACAACATTGTGTTGGATTGTGGACCACAATTTGTATCAAGGTTTTGGAAGGCACTTTTCAAGATTTTTAAGATTGACATCTATGTTTTCTATGCCTTCCACCGTCAATTTGATGGCCAAACGGAGTGGATCAACCAAATTCTTGAATAATATTTGAGGTATACCATCAACTATCAACAAGATGATTTTGTTAGATCTATTATACTAACATCAAGAAATGGCCAAAAGTTATATATTTTAGTAGCCACAGACTATATAACAAAATAGGCAAAGGTAATTACAACAAAGATGGATAGTGCCAGTTTTGTAGCCACCCTTTTTTACGAGAATATAATCACTAAGTCTGAATATTCTAGAGAATTGATTAGTGATCAAAGAATCCATTTTATTAATTCTATGATTGTAGCCTTGATAGATAAATATAAGATCAAGTACATAAAAATAACCTCATATCATCTTCGGGCCAATAAACAAATTGAAAAGACCAATGGTATTTTATATAAAATTTTAACTAAGACAATTTTTGGGACAAGCACCAATTACGATACTAAATTATTTGTACCTTTGTAGGCATATTATATTGCATATAAAGTCACTATTAATACTATACCATTTCAAATGGTGTATGGCTAAGAAGCCATTTTATCAATCGAATTAGAAGTTTAGAGCTTACAAATTACATTGGATAAATGTCTTGGAGACACGAAATCTCTCTAATATTGATTAGCTTAATTAGAGAAATTAGATAAAATTAGGGCTACGGCTCTTTTGACTATAAAAGTTATCTAGTGTCAAATTTATGATGATAAATTGTTTTTAAAATCATTTATGTTTAATGCTTTAGTATTACTTTATGATAGTCAATTTGAATTTTTTGAGTAAATTTCAAATTCATTGGCATGGCCATTATTGTGTAATTGAAGGTTTTCTTAATGAGTCAATACAATTGGAGAATTTTCAAGGTACTCAATTTACTACCCGCATTAATGGTAACATGTTACGACTTTATTATATTTATATCTGGGATGGATTTAAAATTTGGAAAGATAATAGGTGCCAAAATATAAAAGCTAAGAGTGATTTGGAGTCACCATCCCTAGTGATTATTATTAATATAGAACAAATAAAGTTAAAAATCTCTTTATCTCCACAAAGACAAAGAGATATTAGAAATGTAAGGGTCACATAACTTGCCACCAATTGATATAGAAATGGTGGAATAATATATAACAAATTATGATCCTAAAGATGATTTGAGCGTAATAAATGGAAGCATTATTAAAATCGATGAGAATATCTTACAAAAGATATTATATTTCTTAATTGGTGAGCTTTTGATTGGTGTTGAAATATCTAATGATTTTAGACTAGGAAGCTATTTTAAAGATAGAATTTCATCATTCAAAAAGAGCCAAGGTTGATAAATAGCGGAGACACTTATATTAGAGCTTATGAAGTAGATGCATTTTATTTAGAAGCGGCTAAATTTGAATCAACATACCACATAAATATTCAAATGGTTATTGTTTGCTTTAATAGGAATGCTTGAAGGTATAGTGTTTAATTGGATAGCTTTTGTAGCAACTAGAATCTATGTAGTGATAAGAGCCAAGTGAAAGGCGAAAAAAATTAGTATCTTTTCTCTACTCTAATTATATGTACTCCATGATTGTATATACATTGAATCAACCACTACCAGAAAAGAAGACAAATATACCCTCTCTAGTGCCTCAATAATATGTTTGGCATTTATGAGCACTTATAACTAATTCAAAGGTAGTGGTGTACAAAATTAGAGAATAAAGTAACTCATTGGAATAGGAAGCTTTACTAGTGATTACACTAAGATAAATTCCAATTGGACACAAGCATAAAAGAAATATTGAAGCAAAGCAATAAAATTATGAAACAAGATCGAATTAATAAAAAAAAAATTGTAGCTTAAGTTGCTATTAGAGTATAAATTTGAAAAGGAATAAGAAACTTGGAAAAAAAAAAAATACATTCAAAGTATATTAAAAGGCCAAAAACAAGAACTACTACAAAATTGTAGGATATTACTTTTAGAACGAGAGGAGGTGAAGTGTCTATTGGAAGTGGAATAAAAAAAGGCAATGGTACTTGAATAAAAAAAAATAATATTGGATGATCAATTTAGGATTGAAATGGAAGAATTATAGACAAAAATTAGAACTTTCATAGCTAGAATAATAAAATTTATAGGTGAATTAGCTATTATTGATCAATCATAGATGTTTGCGCTATAAGTTTCAATATTTGATGAATTGAAAGAGAAGGTGAGGCAACAGTAGTACCAATTTGGAGCAAAGGATGTCAAGATTCTGCAATTAGAGGCCCAACTTCATGAATAGAGAGTTTACAATGAGAAATTATTTGTCCAATTGAATAGAAAGTTGTTTGAAGTATTGGAGGAGGATAAGGATTTATTATTAGAGCTAGAATGAATAGAACCACCTCTGATGAATGTTAGAATTGATCAATCTAGCGAGCCCACAATCGTAAAAAATTTGTAAGGATTAATTGAAAAGATTTTTTTTACCAATTTTGTGTTTACGATGTCATGTTGTGGTTCAACTATTATATGAAAATAATATAATTATGTACTTAATATATAATTTATTAAGTAATATGGTAAGAGCTATATTAGTAGATTTTAGTTGGTTGTAGATTATAATTTGATTATTATCCTGAAAAGAGGTTATTTAAAGAGACTACTATAGAATTTGTATAACTTTAATTTCTTTTTTGATAGTGGCTTTTAAGATTGGTTTTGGTTGATAGTAACTTCTAATTATTTAGAGTTACCTTTGTTAAACATTGGTGACCTTTGAAAACTTCTTTTGGTTCTTTTATTTGGTGTTTAGAGCATAAATTATGTAAATCTTATAAGAAAAAGGATTGAAGAAGGATTTTGGTAACAAAGGGAGTAATTAGGGCACCAATATAGATGAATGGAGATGAATAATGAAAATCTCCATTCCTATTGGTCAAAAATCATGACCAATGGGCTTTGAGGAGGCTGCCCGAGGCCATATTAGAGATTAAGGTTAGTTTCTGGAGGCTATTCGAGTTTAAAAGGCTAAAATCAGAAGATTTAGGTTTTTGGCTATGGTTTTGGTACAAGTTTTGTGTCATTTGAGGTTTTTATGAAGAAGTTATAGGCGCTCAAAGTTAAGGTGTTAGTTTTGGACCTACTGTCACTCTTTTGGACATAACGCACGCATACAGATAGCTGTTAGGGACATATTCTTTAGAACTTTCTAGAGAGAAGTTTCTAGAACCTTCTAGAAAACAAGCCTCCGGAACCTTCTAGAAGAGAAGCCTCTGGAACCTTTTAGACAGAAGTTTCTAGAAGCTTCTAGAAAGGAAGTCTCTCGAACCTTCTAGAAGAGAGTTTTTAGAAGCTTCTAGAAAGGAAGCCTCTGGAACTTTCTAGAAGCTTCCTAGTTAATAGAAGTAGCTCGAGAAGCTTCCTAAGTAGGAGTATATATAGGGATCGAGGCTGAAGAGTTCTTCAGTCTCGACAACACATCTCTTGGAGTTCTAGCTCACCTTTTTGGTGTTGTTCTTGTACTCATCTGTTTAATCTAGTTCTGCCACTTCTTCTTGAACTTCTTGTTAGATTTCAAGTCTGTATTTTGTATCCGTGACAGTTTGTCGAGACTACACTAACTTGAGATATCAGAGCTGGTTCTTTCTTAGTAGAGTGTGGATTATCCCTCTACTTGAAGGTATACTAGCATTTTTTAGAGGTTGCGGATTACCCTCCTCTAAACTGATACTTCTTCTGTTACAATATTGGAGTCTTATTCTTCTTGGAGAGAGTGGATTACCCCTCTTCTTGAAATTCTTAAGTCATTTTATAGGTTGTGGATTACCCTCCTATAAACCAATATTGCCTCTTATAGGGTCATTTTTTTCCTTCTTTTAGAATGGCCGGAGGTCAAGACATTAGTATGATAGAAAGTTCGGAGTCTAAATTAGATGCTATTATGAATGCCCTCACTACGTTATCACAAAGAACTGCAGAGATTGAAGGAGTGGTGGCAAGGCTTCATAATGATGGAGTATCTGGAATAGCACAATCTAAACTACACCAGCCTCAAATTTCGGCACTTGGAGAAACAACTTTACCTCAGGTTCGACAAGAACCACTAGTTCTACAACATAAGGAGCCTCAAGTTAGCCTTCCAGATAAGTTTGATGGAATACGTTCCAAGTTTCAAGGATTCGTCAATCAAATCAGGTTGATAACAGTTTTACAGCCCGAATGATATCCAACGGAGGAGTCATGTGTTGGGCTTGTTAGAACCTTACTTACGGGACAAGCTCTATCATGGTTTGCTCCTTTGTTTGAGAAACGATCATCCATATTAAACAACTTCGAAACCTTTTTGGAAGCATTTGCGGAAGCATTTGGTGAACACGATAAGGTTTGATGGGCTACAACAAAGATCCGGTCGCTACGACAAGGGATGCGTTCTACATCAGTCTATGCTTCGGATTTCAGGCTATTAGTATGCGTCATCAATTGGGATGAAGAAGCGTTGATGAGTCAATTCTATTAGGGTTTAAGAGATGATGTGAAAGATTTGCTGTTAACTCTTCCTGATCCATGAACGCTCAATGAAGCCATTAGCCAAGCTGTGAAGTGCGATAATCGCCTATTCCAACCTCGCCAAGACCAACGCTCAAGACAACATACAATTCGCCATGCTCCAACTATGTCGGCAAGCGGTGTGAATTCGCATTTAGAGATGGAAGACATGCAAATTGATGTGATACGTATCAAATCTCTTATTATAGAAGAAAAAAAGTGACGTATGGAAGAAAATTTATGCTTGTATTGCGGTGGAGAAGGCCACAAAGTCGAAAACTATCCCAAAAAGCAAAATCGAGGCATAGTCAAGACTAGAAGAGTATTTGTTCAAGAAAACGAAGATGCCCAGCCACAGTAGGAACCGTGCGGCTGGACAATGAAGTATCCCAACAACAATCAGGTTTCTTTCTTTCTGCCCAACCTGCACTTTGTTTTACAATCCCACTGTTTATCGGCCCTTAAAAACTGAGAACCTTAGCACTACTAGACTCAAGAGCATCTGCTTGTTTTTTAGACGAAGAATTTGCAAAGCGTCATAAGATCCCTTTAGTACAAAAATCAAAACCTGTTCATGTTGAGGTCATAGATGGGTGACCTTTATTGTCTGGTAGCATCACCCATGAATCAAAACCTATAGAAGTAATGTTTAAAGACCATAGTAGTCATATTATTTTTAATATTATTAGAACCCCATCAAATCTTATTATTCTTGGTCTTTCTTGGTTGGAAAAACACAATCCATTGATAGATTGGAGGTTGCGGAAGATGACTTTTTCCACAAAACCACCTAAGAAAAAACCTAGTAAAAAACCTCGAAAAAAAAAATCCTTAATCATTAGAGCAAGAGCGTTTATAAGATCATCTAAGGAAGGCACTCCATTTGTCATTTATGCGGCTCCAACTACCAAGGAGAAGATCTCAATAGCAAGTATACAGGAGCAATATAAAGATTTTGAAGACGTGTTTCAAAAGAAGAATGCCAACATACTACCGGAACACCGACCATATGATTGTGCCATAGACTTGCAAGAAGGACCACAACCACCTTTTGGCCCAATCTACAATCTATCGCAAACGGAGTTGACAGAGTTACGAAAGTACATCGACGAGAATCTAGCCAAGAACTTCATTCGTCATTCAAAATCATCAGTTGGAGCATCCATCTTATTTGTGAAGAAGAAAGATGGATCATTACGGATGTGTGTGGACTATCGAGGCCTCAACAAGGTAACAAAGAAAAATCGTTACCCATTACCCTTGATTTCTAGTCTCTTAGAACAACTTGGACGTGCGAAGATCTTTACAAAAATTGATCTAAGGGGAGCTTATAATCTCGTACGAATCAAGGAAGGAGATGAGTGGAAGACAGCATTCCGTACAAGGTATGGTCATTTCGAATATAATGTCATGCCTTTTGGTCTTACCAATGCTCCAGCGGTTTTTCAACATATGATGAATGACATCTTTCGAGAACACCTCGATGATTTTGTTGTCATCTACTTGGACGATATTCTAATATTCTCTAAAAATGAGGAAGAGCATGAGGAGCATGTTTGTTTGGTCTTGGAGAAACTACGCAAGCGAGGACTATATGCCAAATTAGAAAAGTGTTTATTTCACTAGACGGAGATGGAATTTTTGGAGTTCATTGCGACTACAGAAGGTTTGAAGATGGACCCCAAGAAAGTAGAAGCAATCATGTCTTGGGAGGTTCCGAAGACGGTTAGAGACGTACAATGCTTTTTTGGTTTTGCTAACTTCTATCGGATCTTCATCAAGAATTATTCTCAAGTTGCTGCTCCTCTCACTCGATTAACATGCAAGGATAAGTTGGAATGGGGACCTTTGGCGGAGAAGGCGTTTCAAGACTTGAAGACAGCATTTACTACAACTCCAATTTTGGTACATCCAGACTTTACAAAGGCCTTCTATTTAGAAACTGATGCTTTAGATTTTGCTTTGGGAGCTGTACTTTTACAAATGAGTGAAGATAAGAAGCTCCATCGAGTTGCATTCTATTCTCGGAAGTTCTCTGCTGCTGAAATCAATTATGAGATCCACGATAAGGAACTTCTTACTATAGTGGATTCTTTCGAAGAATGGCGTCACTTTCTTGAAAGAGCTGCACATCCAGTAACCATATATACGGATCAGAAGAATTTGGAATATTTCATGACGGCTCGAGTTTTAAATCGGCGTCAAGCTCAGTGGAATATGTCGCTATCTAGATTCGATTTTGTTATCACTTATTGACCTGGAAGACAGCAAGGACTATCCGATGCTTTATCAAGGAGATCGTATCTTGCACCAAAGGTTGGAGAAGCAGTATTTGATCAACAATGTACAACGTTATTGAAGTCAGAGAGATTTCAACTTTGTGCTACTATTGTATCATTTGATGCTCACTTCCTAAACCAGGTACGTGCTATGACTATTAAAGATTCAATAGCCATTGATATCAAGCAACGTACCAATGACGACAAGTTCAAGGTGGAGGGAGATCTTTTATACTTTGAAGAGCGATTGTACATTCCAAAAGGACTAGCACGACTCCGAGTTCTTCAATCTCGCCATGATTTTCCAGCTACGGGACATTTTGGATTCAATAAGACCTTAGAGCTTATTTCTCGAGATTTTTGGTGGCCCCAAATGTGGAAGGATGTGAAAGATTTTGTCCTCTCTTGTGACATCTGTTCAAGATCTAAGAATCCTCGGCATCGCCCTTATGGACTTCTACAACCATTGCCAATTCAATGTCGACCATGGTCTTCAATTTCTATGGACTTCATCACGGACTTGTCATCATCAAACTCATTTAATAGCATCTTTGTCGTGGTAGATCGGCTTACGAAGAAGACACACTTTGTTCCTTGTAAGAAGACATCATCCAGTGAAGTCACAGCAAGACTCTTTCTCGATAATGTGTATCGATATCAATGACTACCAGATGATATCATATCAGATCGAGGTACCTAGTTCGTGTCAAAGTTTTGGAGATCTCTCTTTGGGATATTGAAGGTGGATATCAAGCTTTCTTCAGCTTTTCATCCTCAAACTGATGGCCAAACGGAACGGGTGAACTAAGTCTTGGAGCAGTACTTACGATGCAGCATCAACTATCAGCAAGACGATTGGACTGCATATCTATCACTAGCCGAGTTTGCATATAACAACACCCTCCATGCGTCGACTCAACAAACACCATTCTTTTCCAACTATGGGTATCATCCGAAGCTTGATTTATTGATTCCGTCAACAAATTTCAATCCAGCAGCTGAAGGATTTGTGAAGCAACTATCAGAGCTTCAATTACAATCCGCTCAAGAATCCTATAAGACGTTTGCAGATAGATTTCGGAATCCAGCACCTACTTTCAAAGTTGGAGACAAAGCCTGGCTTTTTCGATGAAATATCAAGACCAAGCGACCATGTGATAAGTTGGACTATCAAAGATTGGGACCATTTATCATCCAGAAGTAAATTAATCCAGTGGCATACCAGCTGGAGTTACCGGCTTCTATGAAGGTACATCCAGTCTTTCATGTTTCTTTGTTGGAACCTTATCGAGAGTCATCTTTTCCTGGAAGAGTGCAATGTCCGCCACCTAGTATTGAAATCGAGAACCATGAAGAATATGAGGTTTAAAAGGTATTGGATTCACGGCGAAGGTGGAGAAAGTTAGAATATCTTGTTCATTGGTGTGGCTATGACATTAATGAGTGAACGTGGGAGCCAGCTGAAAATCTTGCGAATGCGCCACAAAAGGTACAAGAGTTTCATCAACGACATCCCGATAAACCTAAATCAATTCGATGATAGCTTCTTTCTGAAGCTTGTTCTCCTAACAATATAAGAAAAGGGGAGAGCACCAGCAAAATTCATAGTTGATGTAGTTATTTTCTCCAAGATAGATTGTAGTTTGGTCTTTTGATATGGATAGCCAAGAGATAGATACTATGCCAGTCAGAGTATCGCAACTAAGTAGCTCACGAAGGCGACCCCGAGATGAAGAACTACATGTACCACGACGACGACGGAGGATACCGAGTAACCGATCACTAGTGATCGTATTTGAGATCGAGCCTGCTTACGATGGTCAACCAGAAGGCGTGTTTGCAGGACAACTTCACAATGAGGACAGGGAAGTTCATGCTTGGTCAGAAGTCGAAGGCGTGGGCCACTACCATTGGCTTCAAGGGTCGATGAACCACTTGCCTCGTAAACAACAGTTGGAGTTCATAGCAAAAGTTATGCGACAGATCTTCATTTTCTTGCATTGGTATTGATCAACAACATTGCTTCTCAGAGACCTCGAAGCTAAAGGAGGGGGTGATATTAGGGACATATTCTTTAGAACTTTCTAGAGAGAAGTTTCTAGAACCTTCTAGAAAACAATCCTCTGGAACCTTCTAGAAGAGAAGCCTTTGGAACCTTTTAGAGAGAAGTTTCTAGAAGCTTCTAGAAAGGAAGTCTCTGGAACCTTCTAGAAGAGAAGTTTCTAGAAGCTTCTAGAAAAGAAGCCTCTGGAACTTTCTAGAAGCTTCCTAGTTAATAGAAGTAGCTCGAGAAGCTTCCTAAGTAGGAGTATATATAGGGATCGAGGCTGAAGAGTTCTTCAGTCTCAACAACACATCTCTTGGAGTTCTAGCTCACCTTTTTGGTGTTGTTCTTGTACTCATCTGTTTAATCTAGTTCTGCCACTTCTTCTTGAACTTTTTGTTAGATTTCAAGTTTATATTTTGTGTCCGTGATAATAGCAATTGAAGATCGGCGACGACAGTTGGAGAGAGCACTTTTGCGGCTATACTTTCACATATTGTTTATTAGATTCTAAGTTGGGATGAAGGAGTTATTGGATTTTGAAGTCAACACATACAATCTAAGGATAGTAAATAAACCGATTTATTAGTGGTTGTCTCTTGAGCTATATCTTGAGCAATTTGACAAGGTTTTGGCTCAAAATTTCAGAGAATGTGTAATTTTATGTTAATAAACTTTGTGAATAAGTTTTATGACATTTGGAGTTTTGATTTTTGAGATATAATGAAAATAGTTTTTTGAGCGCTTGTAAATTAGGGTTTAGAGTGCTTGCTGGGTTTCTTAGATGCCAAAAAATCAAGAGTTAATTTTCGGTCGTTTTTTTTTTTTTTTGGTAAAATTTAAGGGTGAATTCTACCTATCCTATAAATTTGAGACAAATTGAATGGTTAGATCAATAGTTATGATTTTTTAAAGTTCGAGGCAAGAAAACCCTTCGGGAGAAAAATATGTTTTGAAGGGAATTTGTTATATTTGGAGTTTTATACAAAAATAAAGGAGTTTTGGAAGCTAAGAAAAGAATCATATAAAGGTTTAAGCTAGACTCTCTACAGCTAGATACTCAGTGTATTCCTAGATAGTAAATCATGCCATACGACAATGAGGATGCTGCATAATTAGGAGCGGGGCTATGTAGAATGGATATGATGTTTTTGTCTTACAATATAATATATATAAGGTTAATAAAAGCCAATAAGTTGATGAATAGATAATGAGAAGATATAATGGATGATTAAAAAAGAAATATAATTAAGATCATATATGTAATATTTGAAATTTGGAAGTAAGTATAAATTTATTGAAGAAGAAGTAGAAAGGACCAAGAACTATGAGAGTCTAGAGCTAGGAGATAAGTTTAATATTACAACTTGTTTTTTTGTTTGTTTGTTTGTTTTTTTTTTTTTTTTGTGATTATATTAGAATTGAGAGATTGGGATCTATTTTGATTATTGAAGAATGTAAATTAAAATTGTTGTAATAAAATAAAAATTAGATTTATATATTGTTGAATGAAAAAATTGAATTTGTTGATTATTGAGTTATATTTGGTAGATTGGAAGTCAATGACTAAAGATATGAGTGTAGTTCAACTATAAGTGATGATGTTGAGTTGTATTGGCTATAATAGTTAAACAATGGAAGAGATCTATAAGAAATGAGTAGAATTGGATGTTTGAAAGAGAATATGGAAGAAATGATTAGTTTTGGAATTTTTTCTTAGTGAAGATTTATAGTGATTGAAATATTCAATGAGTATATACAGTTTATTAAGATAATGTAATATTACATGATGATGTTATAAGTTTGAAAAAAGACAAGTAAGTAAAATAGGAGATTTATGGGAGACATGATTGTGAACATTTATATTTAACTATGAAGAAGAATCTATGAATAGTTATAGAAATTGAAGTCATTTTGGAATGTTTTATGTACCTAGTGAATTCAACCAATCAAAAATGATTAATTGTGTGATTCTAATAAGTGTATTTGATGCAAATAGTCTTTTTCTATATTCAAATCTATCTATACAGGCTTATTTTGATTAGATTAGTCTAAAATAAGTAAAACCATATTATACTAAGTCTCCTCATTTGACACTTACAAGGCAATATATATGAACTTCAATATCCTTGTATATATCTTCTATCTAGTTTTATACATATATCCAAATCAAATACAATATTTCTATTAGCATCTATTATGATATTAGTTTGTAGCCATATTCAAACTATATATAATATTATATTTGGATCATATCTAAATTATATATAATATTATATCTAGATTATACATATACCATATAATATTAGAATTTTTAATATTCTATATTTTTTTTAGATGCTTTCAAGATATTACTAAAGATGCTAAATTAATGTTTCTATTATGTCTTTTGTATTGAGAATTTTTACTAGATTTCTATACTAAATTTTTTTTTCTCTAGTAATATTATTTTGTCTTTATTTAGAATCTTCTATACTAATCTTTACTTAAAAATTATAATTTGATACTTTAATTACATTCTTTTGTTCTAAAACAACCAATGAGTCAATTTGATGACTTATATATGACAATTAATTGAGATAATTTGTAAAAAGAAAGTATCTTAAATGATCTTTTAAAATTTTATTGACTAAAAATAAGTATTATTTACAAAATTTTAATAATTATTTAATATAAGAGTAAATAAATTACTACTAAATTAAATAGACTAAGGTCATTTTTTTTCTATAGAATTATATAAAGAAGATAGAAAAAAAATTAGATCTAATCTTAGAAAGAAATATTTTTTAAAAAATAAAATAAATTAAGAAATAAAAAGTAATATTCCTATACTCCTCTTTACATGAGAAGATTTTAGTATCAAGCCTTTTTAAGCCTACATATCTATTGAATGTATAATATTAGTTTTTCTTGTACTAAAATTAACTAATTGGAATAGCTTATTTTTTCAACTAAATTTGAATCTAAGATATCAATTAACAACCTCTTT
Source organism: Physcomitrium patens (assembly GCF_059467195.1). Lineage (NCBI taxonomy): Eukaryota > Viridiplantae > Streptophyta > Bryopsida > Funariales > Funariaceae > Physcomitrium > Physcomitrium patens. The sequence goes on from NC_143426.1 coordinate 8,886,767, forward strand.
TTTGGCTAATACTTCTACAACCCTTGGATAGTTAAACACAATGTATACTTATAAATCTTAATTCATACATGTGTTTTTTTTTTTTTTTTTTTTTTTTTTTTTTTTTTTTTTCTTGTTTGTTTTTTTACTCAAAATTATAAAAGTTTAATCAATGTATCCCTTCTATTCACTTGGAATTTCTTTGATTGCATAGTATAAGTGACTTAATTTTTTTTAAAAAATACTTATAAATAAATTTGTTATTTTTCTTGATTTCTAATATTCATCTTTTTAAAATCAATCAATTATTGATGACTTTGTTATTTAAGGCATTGAATAAAGATAAACATAAAGATAAAATATTTTATTTATAGGATATAAAAATTACAACCTATATTTTTTATATTTATTTTTAAAAGTTTTAGTAGAAAAATCTTTTTTATTTAGTATTTTCAATCATATTCAATTGTTTAGAATGAATATTTTTTATCTTATAAAGATCCAACTATAAGATATTAAATTTTCCAAGAAAAACTAATCCTCTGGTATCTTTTAGGAATACTGATATATTAGGTCTAAAAACTTTGATCTTATATCTTTTATCAAAGTCTATTTTTTTCTTCTTTATATAGTCTCTATATGTTGGGCGTATCTTCTTATAATTTTATCTAAACCTTTTAAATGTTCCAATCTATCTATCAAATATTATTTAGTTGATACTCTTTCTATTAAGATAATTTGAAAAAAAAGAATTTTAAATTTAATTGATAAAATGGCTTCTATGCTATAAATTAGAAAAAACAAGGTAGCTTGATAGGCCACCTTAAATATGGTCTTATAAGTGGATAAGGTTGCAAGAAGCTTTATATTTTAATCCCATTTAAAATTTTTAATGGTTTTTTTGAGGATATTTATTAAGATTTGATTTATCTTTTTTGTGTATCCATTGATTTGAAGGTGATAAGAGGTAGTCTTCATATGGTCAATCTTAAACCTTAAGGTCGAGTCTTCTATTAATTCATTCAAAAGATGCTTGCTTCTATCATTAATCATGATTTTTGGACATCAAACCTAGTGATAATCTACTCATAAAGGGACTTAGTTGCTTACTTAGCATCATTGGTTCTAATTACCTTTGCCTCAATTCATTTGGTAAGGTATTCAATTACTACCACATGTCTTAGTATACCTTTAAAAGTCTTAAAAAAAATAGGCCAATAATAGCTAGCTCTAAGAATTTTTTGTTGAATTAAGGTCTTCAAAAAATAACCTCTATATGCACTATTGTGACATGTTGATAAAATTGTAGGTATTTCTTTTTCCATCAGACCTTCTTAATATTTTCTCTATTTCTTATCAATTTAATTTATTTCAGATAATAGAAAAAAATCTATTATTATCATAAACCTTCTAATATTCTATCTAAAATAAATAAAAAGACATGGTTTGGCTAGTTTAAAATTTGATAATTAATTCATACCAAGTGGAGGTAGTTGAAAGAATAAATAGTCTTTTATCTATTAAAATATCATTAATTGGAGCTTCATCAATTTTTTTTTGACAACTTGAATAAATGATTGACTTACATATACATCCTTCTTAGCTTGTATCATATTATATAATCAAATATTTTTATTAGAAGCACATACTTTACAAGTCTACCAATCAAATCTACTTTGTTAACAAGATATTTGATTGCTATATTGTCTACAAAAAATACTATTAGATTCAAGAGAAGGTAGTATTTAAACTTCTTCATAAAAAAAACCATAGCAAGTTATTTTTATTTTGTAGTGGTATAATTCTTTTCTACTAGATTTGATTCCCTATTAGTAAAGATTATAAAATAATCATTATCTTTTTTTCTAGTGGCTTGATACAAGTTACTTCTTATTGCAATAGAAGAAGTATTACAAAGCATATAGAAAGACAAAGATCAATTTCGTTGCCATTAGATAGGATAGTTACTAAGCTTTGCCTTAAGAATGTCAAATGCCTCTTGGAATTTTTTACTCTACTCAAATTTCATGTTTTTATATTGAAGTCTAATAATGGATACAAAGATGGTAGCATAGTTGTGTATCACCTCTCAATATTATCTTTTATGCCGTAAGGTTCTTTATATCTCTTTTATTATTAAAAAAATATTTAATTCCAAAATCATCTTAATCTTCTTGTGATTTAGTTCTCTATTCTTTTTTGATATTTTATATGCTAATAGAACTTTTTTTAAAAAACATTGAGAATATCTTATTAGGATTTAAAGCAATCTTGGATTTTTTATGCTTTTAAAGATTAGTCCTTATACAATCATGATGTATTATTTTAGAAGACTAGCTGTTAAAATCATCAATAAATACTATCATTGATTTGTGTAGTAAATCTGAGAAGGCATATGACATAGCTCTTTGAAATGTTGTAAGAACATTACAAAGTCTAAAAAGCATAATAATATATATGAAGGTACTTCAAGGTAAAGTAGAGGCTATTTTATGGTGATCCTTTAGGACTATAGAAATTTGATTGTAATCTAAATATCCATCCATAAATGTATATAATTTATTTTTATCTACATCTTTTAAAATAGTATTTATAAATAAAAATAAAAAATAATTATTTTGGATGTATTTATTAGACTTCCTATAGTCAATATATAGTTAAAATTTTCTATTTTTTTACTTAACTAAGATCAAAAATAAAATCCAATCCATAATTTTTATATATTGAATAAATCTTACTTATAGGAATTTTTTTAATTAAACTTTTACAATCAATTATAATTAGGATTCACCTTTTTATCTTTTTATTTAATTGAGATTGAATTAAAAATAAAGAAAATATATTATTGAGTTGCTTTAAGAAGTATGTCTTTAAAGTCTTATTATATCATACAAATATATCTTGATATTCAATTATCAATGACTTGCAACATTGTCATGTGATTTGGCTACTATATAAAAATGATGTACATATATATATTTAATATATATTTTATTATATTATGTGGTAAATTCCATAATATTAATAAATATTTTATCTATTATTTGATAAATTCTATGTTGGAATGAAGGAGTTATAAGAAGTTGAAGTCAGCACATGCAATCTAAAGATAGTAAGTAACTTGATTTACTAGTGTCACAAACATATACATGTAAGCCAGTACTTACATGTATAAATAGGTAGAAGTAAGTAAAAGTAGATAAAAATAAATTAATTCTATAGTATTTGCTATGAAAGCTTCTTAGAAGCTTCATAGACGTTGCTTTGACTTTATAGGTATCTTTAATTGACTTTTTGGATTAAAAACGTAGTCAACAAGTTGGCCATGTGCCACACATGTTGTTAGATTGAAGACCAAGTTAACTATGTGGCCCACATGTAGAAAAACTTACCTTGTAAGTCAAGACATGTGTCCTACAAAGTCAACACATATTAGAGGTCATATAGAACATCGCCACATAGTCCTTAGTTAGATAGTATATATAGAGACAAGAGTGAAGCCTTCTTCACTCTTGTCAGCTCTTTTCTTGCTTCAACTCTAGTTTCAAGGGTCTCTAGTTTTCTTGGCTTTTGGCAATAGCTATTCCAATTTCTTTTTTAATATACATATCAAGTTATTTCTATTTTTTCATATTTCTTTGAGAGAAGTCTTACTTATTTATTTATTTTTATCATGTTCTTATCCTTGAGAAATTGACAAGAGAACACTTACAATATTAGAGCTATGTCTAATCTTGATTAGGAATAGATTACTTCTTTGTCTTGATAAGACATAAGCATATTAGAAGTTGCGGATTACCCTCTTCTAAACTGATATTGTCCTTAGTATTTTTTTTGTTCTCAAGTCCTCTCTTCTATTTGTCTTGAGTGATATTAGACATCTTCTCTTTTTTGAGTGTTATTATAGTAGAACTTGCTGAAATAAAGAGTACAATGGTACAAATGTAAGAACAATTGAAAGAGTTAATGCTTACAATGCATCAACTCAATTTATTACCACAAAAAATAATAAGATTGGCAGAAAGTGAAGATATAGAAATGAATGGAGCTACTTCAACATCTGCACCAAATCATGTTCCTTCTCCTATGGTGGAATGCTCTTCTAATGTTAGAGAACCAAGAATTATCCTACCCAAGAAGTTTGATGGCTCCAGATCAAAATTTAGAGGATTTATCAATTAAGTTCAACTTGTAATTGAACTTCAACTCCAAAGCTATCCAGCTCTAGGATTGCAAGTTAGATTTATTGATACACTTCTTTCAGATTCAAGATTATCATGATTTTTATCTTTTTTTTAAAAACGAGATATAATATTAGATAATCTAAAGGCTTTTTTGGTGGAATTTTGATCTATATATGGAGAATATGATGTAATTCATATTGCAACCAATAAGATCTATATTTTGCAACAAGGTAATTAATCAATAATGTTGTATGCTTCATAATTTTAAAAACTTGCAACTAATATCAAGTGGAATGTGTAAAATAAGTAGTTATTTTCAGAATGTAGATAACTAGTGTATAGTATAAACAGGAATAGATTACTGCTGAAAAGGTGGTTCAGCAGGTAGAATGGATGAATAGTCAGGAAAAGTAGTTATCATCTGTAGTATAGGAGTTGGTATCTCAAGATAGTATAAAGAGGATGGGAGAGGGGAAGAAAATGCCAGACTGTGAGAGTTGTGAGCCGAGGGCCAGAGTGTAAGAGTTGTGAACTGAGGGCCAAACTACGATAGTACTGAGCCAGGGATAAGCTTGGTGCTATCTCTTCTTCTTAGTTTTCTTGTTTTTTTTGTGTTAGTGTTGATTCTAGTGAAGAGAATCGATTTAATGAATTAATGTTTGATTTACGAAGTTGTTTATGGATTACTATTTATCAATTGTTGTAAAAGATTGAGGACGTATGGAAGTTTCCAATCATTGTTTATTGCAAGGTTGTAAGTTTAGTGGAGAGGAATTATAATCGAAGGAATTGTCTTGATTAGATTCTGTGGATTGGAAGTTATTCATTCTGTGGATTGGAAGTTATTCATTCCAGGGTTTAGGATATGCTTGTGTATTTGTGAATTACATAGGGTACTGAAATCGTTGTCGTGGATGTTATTGTATTGATATGAGAAAGTAGACAGTAGGAGGAAAAATTAAGTGTTCTTCGGTATGGTAAGTATTCAGCAATAGCAGTTAATTGCATGATCCTAACAATTGGAGCTCATATACATGGTCATTCCCCGTATTCGAATCCCCCTATATGGGTTTATTCTGGGAAGTTTCTTCTGGAATAAGTAAAATGAGCAATCACATTTTGGCATTGCTACCGGGGATTGACAACATTGTTGAGTATTAGGAATTAACTATCGAAGCAGTAAAGGAAAATAGGAAGCAAACTCAGTAGAAATAATGAAAGAGTATGGTTATTAAGAATGAAAATTTAACAGCAAAGAGAATAAAGCAATCAAAGGAAAGAACAAAGTGATCACAAGTAAGAAATTTGTTGCGTAATGAGAAAGATCGCAAATTGAAAAAAAAGCATCGACAAAGTTGGATTAAGGCGTGGTTGCATGGCTGTCGGCATATTCGATCGTACCTAGAAGACGATCGACCTCTAATATTTCAGAAGTACATACCGTTAAAGAAATTGTCAAAAGCATTTGCGGGGAGCGCTGTTAATAGTCTAGCAAACCTCTCGAAGCCGTTAACGGAAAACGAGGAAGGCACAGAGGAATTTGGTATCCCATTGGGTATCTTCTCAATTTGAAATACGTCCGATCCTAATAAGACTGGTTTTGAAGATCGGCATAAATCACTTGCCAATAAAGACTAATTCAAAGTATATCAAAACCTGTCATTTTCACTTCATATTCAACCAGTAAAATTATTTGGAGATAATAATAGTCAATCGGGAAGGCATGGAAGTCTGAAAAAGCATTTTGTAGGAGATAGTTTTTATTTTAATAAGAAATTGAGCAAAACACCGACATCTTTAATGATGTCCGAAGGACCAGTAGTTCCGATTGCAATTCAAATGAGTGCAGTGGGCGATCGAATGACTAGCGTCGTGCCATTACCTACTTTTCGAGGTTTGCCAAGTACGGATCCAGATCAACATTTGTCTCAAATCTTGACGATGTGTGTAGCCAATAATGGAAGAACAAAAGACATTTGGGTGAGATGGCTACCAGTGACATTGAAAGACACAGCGTTTGAGTGATATAACTACTAACATGAGGAACAATTTATCAATTGGGAGGCATTGAAAAATACATTTTCAGCCCATTTTCGACCAACTGGTTTTGAAGAACGTCTTAGAGAAAAATTAATGAACATCAGAATGGTACCAGGGAAAGCGGTACAATCATATTATGGTTGTGTAGTAGATATACTTCGAAAATGGCCAAATAACCAAATGTCGGAATCATTTGTGTTGTCCATATTGGTTAACGGACTATACCCACTAGAATTGAAAATGTTTATAAAGGAGGTCCAATCAGCCACCATTGCATCATCTCTTGAGCGAGCAAAAGTATGAGAGGAATGTCACTATGACGAGAACTTAACAGTTAGAGCCATGATGATTCCATCTCAAGGAGATTATCAAATGACAAATTGGAATGACGCATCGTGAAGTTATTTGGGAAGGAATGATTATGATACAATTCCATAGGGAATAGTGGATGTCGTTCCATTGCAAGCTGTACCACCATCATCATCACATCCATATGCACCTTATTCCACGTATCAGAAATCAATACCTACAAAGGAATTACCAAATGCATTGGTATCAAGAGATCCCAATAAGTCATTGCTATTAACATTGATGAAAAAAATGGATGAATTGGCTGTGAATCTGGCCAAGAATAAAGAAAAAAGGCATAAACCAACCAATATGTGTCCCAATGTCTGGTGCAGCAATTATAAGGGGCAAGGTCATTTAGTAACAGAATGTCCTTCACCACCCCAAATGACTGTACAATGTACCTTTTGCGGGGGCAAGCATATTACCACCAACTATTGAAATTTATGGAAGCAACAACAACTCAGTAACTTGATAAATAACTCAACTAACTTCATGGGATGTCAATCAAGTACAGACAAATAATAGGTTTGGCTGGAATGGAAATCGAACGAATAAATAAAACTGAAATTATTCTAATTTCTTCAACTCTAAATTTTACCAAGAAGGTGTATCCAATATTCACGGATTGGCGATGAACAAATCACGATACCATCAATATCCACCCATGACAAAGCCAATGCCAGACTCAACAGTAATAATGGATCAACCAAGATCCTTTATTCATCCGATATGGAACTAACCTAACCGTTATATACCAGTAGAAACATCCATTATCCATGAAGGAATTGGCAGGAGACCACTTTATTGCTATCGTTGCAGACAAATCGGACATTATACGAGTGAATGTCCTAATTCAAGGGCCAGTGATGACTATGCTCCAATATGTGGAAATTGTAAGCAGTCTAGTCATACTTATCAACAATGCAATGCGCCCTTTAATTATAATAACTGGGACTAGCAAATGTAAACAAGCCAACTGGCAGAGGACAAAGATCCTGTTCAACGAGACTCACCAGTACATCATGTCGAGGTGGTGAACACAGTGCTTATCAGAGGCCAACAAAAAGAGAAGAATCTAATTCAGGACATGGATGAATGAATCGTAGGAGAGCAAGTAGCATCGTCCATGAGGCTAAACGAACCAATATCAGTATTGGGAGGTATCTCAATATTGAGACCTCAACAGATTGAGGAACCCAATTCGATCCCATGTGCCAATTTGTCGAGACCATCAAGATCAATCCCAATTGACCAAGTACCAATACCTGTACAACTCAATAAAAGATCTTATGTATTAATGGAACCTTTAGTGATAGACAAATTAGCAAAGTTACCAACGGCAATCTCAATCACCAAGAAGAAATTGCTGCCAAACGGAATAAAATTGAAACCAATGAAACAGAAAAGAGTATTGGAAATTACTCTCAATATGGAACCCTATGACATTCTAAGGGATTTGGATGTTATTCAGCCTTCAATTATAATGAAGGAACTTTTGGCTATAGCACCGGAATATCGATCTATATTGAATTCAGCGTTAATACAACAAAGATCCCGCACTAAAAAAATTCATGAAGTTAGCTTAAACCCAGATTCGAGATCACCAACAATCGATGTATCAATCGATGGCGTTTTAATTCTAGAGGTACGAGTCAATGGTGGCTCCAGTGTGAATGTAATGAACGTGGATACAATAGAGGACTTGGATCTAAAGCAATTGCTACCTACGACATTGGTCTTGCGAATGGCAGATCATAGTCGAGTAAAGCCAATGGGAATCTTATGTAATATTACTACTGTAATCACGGGATTGATATACAAAATCGATTATATTGTATTCCGATTACAGAGTTCTATGTTATCGTATCCCATTTTATTCGGCAGACCTTGGCTTTATCAAGCCAAAGCTAAGAACGATTGGGGCCGAGGTACATTGACAATTAGAAAAGGTTGAGACCAGGTTGTTCTACAAATGTATCCGGTACGATATCATGGAGAGTCTCAATTGCCAACATCTGAATTAATGTCGAACGATGAGCTTAGCTCTGATGACGATGCAGTAGCAACAATTACGGAGGCGCCCGTGGAGGCAGCACTACAGCCTGCAGTGGTGTACTAATGTGGAGATCTAGGGGAGTACTTGATATACCCGACGGACTAAAAAAACTCGGATTATGTTAGTAGTGATTGGATGACCAAGTATGATGTGCACCATATTAGTATCGTGGACATAGGATTCAGTACTTTGTACATGTCAAACTTATCAACTGACTTTAAACCAGCACGGGGGTTGAAAGAGAACATTGCCGTTGCACCTTTATGTCAAACTATCAACTTAGCGACTACAGTAGGACCTTGGATAATTAAGGTCTACGAAGGTATTAAGGAACAAGAATTGACCTGCTGGACCGAATTTTTCTTGCATCATAAATCCACTTTTGCTTGAACTTATGATGATTTAAAAGATATTTCCACTGAAGTCTGTGAGCATCATATCATTTTAGAGGAGAACGCTAAACCGGTACAGCAGAGGCAACATCGCCTTAATCTTAAATATTTTCTCATCATGAAGGACGAATTGGACAAGCTTCTTGCAGATGGTTTTATTTACCTAGTACCAAATAGTGAGTGGGTTTCTCCAATCGTGATGGTGCCGAAAAAGAATGGAAAAAACTGAATTTGTCAAGTTTTTCGAAAACTTAATGCGGCCACCAAGAAAGATTACTTCTCATTACCTTTCATGGACAATATAGATAACATATTATTATTATCACCACTAGGTAAAAGAATAAGAGTAGGGCATTAGTTAAAGTCATTTTGTGGTGTTGTTTTGGATTGGTTGGAGTGCCATTTTCTTGTATTTTTTGTATTTTTGAGAGTAGTAGTTCCAGTTAAGAGTTAACAGTGAGGAGCCAGTCATAAGAAAGAGAGCGCATGGTAGAGACCCACATGCAAGAACTATTCCGGGCTCACAGTAATTCAATTTTGGAACTGGAAAAAGCAAAGGATCAGTTGATAATGGAACGAAAAAAGATCGAGTTATTGGCGCAAGAGAAATTGGTATTGAGTGACTAATACAGATGTGAAATGGAGTGGTTTAGGACTGAAATTGAGGCCTTGAATGCCGAGGTGATAAGATTGGCAGAGGATTTAGTCAATATTGTTCAAGCACAAGTATCAACGTTGCAGTTCCCCAAGTTCTAGAAGAGAGGAGTCACTTTCAGCACAAGTTGGAATTGAGAGATGCCCAGGTCCTAAAATTGGAAGGTCAAGTCCGTGAATTGGGCAAGTACAATGAAGACCTTTCAGCTCAGTTGAGACAAGAGCCGATGGAAGGATTGGAGGAGGATGAAGATTTGCAGTTGGAACCGGAATCGGTGGAACCAATAACAGATATTGTGGCAATTGATTACTTAGATAGGCTAGAGGGATCGCAATTTTTGTAGAGTTTTATTAGATAATTTTTAGATAGGTATCAATTGAGTGTTTGCGAGGACGCTGCACAGTTAGGAGTGGGGCTTTGTAGAATAAGTAGTTATTTTCAGAATGTAGATACCTAATGTATAGTATAAACAAAGATAGATAACTGCTGAAAAGGTGGTTCAGCAGATAGAATGGATGAATAGTTAGAAAAAGTAGTTATCATCTATAGTATAGGAGTTGGTATCTCAGGATAGTATAAAGAGGATGGGAGAGGGGAAGAAAATGCCAGACTGTGAAAATTGTGAGCCGAAGGCCAAACTACGATAGTACTGAGCTAGGGATAAGCTTAGTGCTATCTCTTCTTAGTTTTCTTGTTTCTTTTGTGTTAGTCTTGATTCTAGTGAAGAGAATCGATTTAATGAATTAATATTTGATTTACGAAGTTGTTTATGGATCAGTGTTTATTAATTGTTGTGAAAGATTGAGGACGTATGGAAGTTTTCAGTCAATGTTTATCACAAGGTTGTAAGTTTAGTGGAAAGGAATTGTAATCAAACGAATTATCTTGATTAGATTCTGTGGATTGGAAGTTGTTCATTCCAGGGTTTGGGATATGCTTGTGTGTTTGTGAATTACACAGGGTATTGAAATTATTGTCGTGGATGTTATTGTATTGATATGAAAATATAGACAGTAGGAGGAAAAATTAAGTGTTCTTCGGTATGGTAAGCATTCAGCAGTAGCGGTTAATTGCGTGACCCTAACAATTGGAGCTCATATATATGGTCATTTTTCGTATTCGAATCCCCCTATATGGCTTTATTCTGGGAGGTTTCTTCCAAAATAAATAAAATGAGCAATCACAGAATGATGTTGCACTTATTAGCCAATTTCTCTATGGATTACAATATGAGGTAAAAAAATTAATACTCAACTTACCTAATCCTCAAACATTAAGTTAAGCAATTGACTTTGTTGTGAGGTGTGACAATCATCTTTTTGAATTTCAATCTGAGAATCGTACAAGTAGACCTCAACGTTACTATAATTCAATGGCAACACCAACATCTATTCAACACATACATTTGGAAGTAGAAGATATACAAATTGATGTGGTATGTTTCAAACCTCTTACTGAGCAAGAAAAGACTTGTCGTCGTCAGAAAGGATTGTGCTTATATTGTAGAGAATCTAATCACACTGCTCAACATTATCCAAAAAAGTGACGTAACCATAAAATGAGAAGTAGGGCAATCAAAGAAGATAGCATGTTAGAAAACAAATTTATCCAGCTACAATAGGGACCATTGTTGTGATGTAATATGATTATCTAGTGAAATTATAATCAAAATTGAATTTCTAATTAATATCTAATTATCTTAATTTAATTATAATTTGAGGTATCTAAACATGGTTTTTATAAAAGCCTCTTAGATTATTTTTTTATCTTAATAATTAGTAGGTTGAAGGTTAGTTAATAATTTTACCTTCTAAGTAGTAGAGACTCTTCTACTACCTTAAAAAGACCATAAAGTGATAAAATCAGGTTAGAAGAGATAAATAATTAGTATAGTTGGTACTAGGATTAAGTTGAGAGTAGGATTGGGCTAAAAAATCCTTAGGATATGATGGATTGATATCTGAGGGTCGACCGTTTGTGAGATATGGTCGAAATCAGACCTCTAGCCACTAAAATAATGGCCTAGGGCAAAATAGGATTTCATTCAAAGATCGGAGATTAGAATTTGAGAGCTAGCTTGAAGTCCTTTCCAAAGACATAAAAATTATTTGAGAGGATTTTGAAGGACTTAGCAATTATTGTTCAAAGTCAGGGCTTGTATCAGTGATTTGGATTTTATATAATATAATTAGGACTAGAAATTTTGGTTAGTTCATGCAATTGGCATGACGTCTATGGTTGAAAATTTGATATTATTTGCCATATTAGGTGTGCTAAGTGTATACAAAATTTTGTGATAATCTAACGGTGTGGTTTAGAGATATCTAGTTATTAGCTTAAGAGGATTTCAAAAGGTGGCAGTTTGAGATTGGATAGGGTTTCTATGATATCTGAAGATCTATTAGTTGGATTAAGGTGAAAATTGGCATGGTGTTGGAAGACTTAAAGATCAAGCCATACATCAATTTTTAGACAAAGCTAATAGTTTGAAATAGAGAAATCAATGCTGGGATTTTTGCTTTACTTTTTAAGTTGGCGGCCAAGTGACATTGGTGTAATTTTTGGAGGTTTTTTCACAATCTGTAAGTTGGATTGGGCTAAAAATTCTTGATCATATAGAAGACTTGCATTGACAATTGCATGCAAAATTCCACATCAAGTGGACGGTCGGATTGGACGTTAGAGCTTGTTAAAGCTCACTAATTAGGATTAGGATTTACAAGGAAAATCTAAATTGCTTAAATATGAAAGTAACAAGGTAATTGGGATTTATGTATAATTAAGACTACTAAGAAGAGTGTTTTAAGCACTTTTGAATTGAAATTCAGATTATATTCTTCTTGCATGGATGAAATCTATCAAGATTTCTTGGCTATTTATGAAACATAATCTCACCTTCTACAACTAAGTGCCCAATGCATTTTTGAACAAAACTACATGTAATACGACATCGTGCGACAGGAACCTTATACAACGCCTTGTGAAGGTTCTATCCTCTTCTCAAAATCTCTCCATATTTTACGATAAATATTATTTTAGGACCTAGAATAATATCACAAAGCCTCTACCTTGCTAGATTCAGAAGCCTCAACATGTTTCTTAGATGAAGAATTTGCTAAAAGACATAGCATATTTTTAGTGAAGAAAACTAAACCTATTCATGTAGAAGTCATAGATGGTCGTCTATTGTCTTTAGGAGATGTTATTCATGAAATCCTTTCTATAAAAATAGCAACTAATGATTATAGTAGCTTTGTAATATTTAATATTATTAGATCTCCTTCTAATCCAATCATTTTAAGTTTATCATGGCTAAAAAAATGTAACTCTAAAATAGATTGGACTTCTCGTAGTCTTGACTTTTCTAAAAGTATAACTAAGAGCATAGTTAATCGAGTAGAAAGTCATAAGACTAGTATAATTAAACCTATATTTGTAGGTGCAAGAGCTTTCTTATATACTGCAAAAGAAGGATCACCCTATGTCATTTATGCCACACTTGTTTTTACTAGTGGAAAGACTTCAAGTGGCATTCCAAGCCAAAATCAAGATTTTTAAGATGTATTTGAGAAGAAGAATGCGAATACTCTTCTGAAATATTGTTCCTATGACTATTCAATTGACCTTCAAGAAGGAGCACTACCGCCATTTGGACCAATCTTCAATTTATCTCAAAATGAATTAGCTGAATTCAAGGAGTATATTAAAGAAAACGTGGCTAAGAACTTCATATGCCATTCCAAATCTCAAGCAGGAGCTCCAATTCTATTTGTGAAGAAAAAAGATGCATCATTGCGGATGTGTGTCGATTATCGAGGACTCAACAAAATCACTATAAAAAATAGGTACCTACTACCTTTGATATCTGGACTCCTTGATCAGTTGAATCAAGCTAAGATCTATACAAAAATAGATCTACAAGAAGCTTACAATTTGGTATGCATCAAAGAAGGAGATGAATAGAAGACTGCATTTCAAACAAGGTATGGACATTTCGAATACAACGTCATGCCTTTTGGACTTACAAATGCACCAACATCATTCCAACATCTAATGAATGATGTCTTTTGAGAGTTTTTAGATGATTTTGTTGTTTGTTACCTATATGACATCTTAATCTATTCTAAGAACATAGAAGAATATGAATTTCATGTTCATCATATATTACAAAAACTAAGAGATGCGGGATTCTATGCCAAGATAGAAAAGTATGTATTTCATATTACTCAAGTCGACTTCTTAGGATACATCATTTCTAATGATGGACTTATGATGGATTCTAAAAAAATTCAAACTATTATGGATTGGAAGATCCCAAAAATGATAAGAGATGTTCAATGCTTTTTGGAATTTGCCAACTACTATCGGATCTTCATCAAAGACTTTTCTCAAGTTGTAGCTCCACTTACACGTTTGACTTGTAAAGATAAAATTTAATGGAATCAAGAAGCTAAAGTAGCATTTGAAGCTTTAAAAACAGCCTTTGTTTCTACACCAATCTTGTATCGCGTCCATTTTTTTAAGCCATTTTTTATGGAAACAAATTCATTTGACTTTGTTTTAGGTGCCGTATTGTCACAAATGGGAATAAATAATGAACTTCATCCAATAGCTTTTCATTCCAAAAAATTTCAGTAGCCGAGATCAACTACAAGATCCATGACAAAGAACTTCTTGCAATTGTAGATTCGTTTCAAGAATGGCACTATTATCTAGAAGGTGCTTCTAGTCCAATCACAGTGTATACGGATCACAAGAACCTTGAATATTTTATGTGAGCACGTGTTTTGAATTGTCGCCAAGCTTGTTAGAGTATATTTTTGTCAAGATTCTAATTCAAGATCACTTATTAACTAGGAAAATAATAACGCTTCTTAGATGCACTCTCTAGACGATCTTACCTTGTACCAAAAGAAGGAGATGCTACTTTCGATCAATAACTGACAATTCTCATGAAGTCAGAGCATCTTCATCTTTGAGCAATGAAATCAACACTAAATGTTGGTTCAACTTTCATTAAGTAAGTTCAGTCAAGTATGTCTTCTAATCCTCTTATTCATGATATTAAGGAAAATCCTTCAAAGTCTTATAATACTTCTAAGTTTGAATTCAAGAAGAATCTACTATATTTTGAGGGACGCCTATATATTCAAGAAGGTGAAGCTTGATTACGTGTTCTTCAAGCTCATCATGACTTTTCAGTAGTAGAACATTTTGGATATAATAAAACTTTAGAATTAATATCTAGGAATTTTTGGTGGCTCCAAATGTGGAAAGTAGTCAAAGATTTTATACAATCTTGTGATGTTTGCTCGAGATCAAAAACTCCTCGTCATCGACCTTATGAACTTCTTCAGCCATTACCCATTCCAAAATAACCATGGTCTTCTATTTCTATGGATTTCATCACGGATCTTCCAATTTCAAGTTCTTATGACTCTATATTCATGATAGTAGATCATTTTACCAATATGGCATATTTTATACTATGTACAAAATCTATCATAGGTGAAGAAACTACTAAGCTCTTTCTTGAAAATATTTATTGCTATTATAGATTATTCAAAGATATTATATCAGACAAGAGAATTCAATTTGTATGAAGATTTTGGCGGACTCTTCCAAGATTCTAAAAGTGGATATAAAACTATCTTTGATATTCTATCTTCAAATTGATGGACAAACGGAGTGTGTTAATCAAGTTTTAGAGCAATATTTAGGATGTACCATTAACTACCAATAAGATGATTGGATAATTCTTTTGCCATTGATAGAGTTTGCTTACAATAACATGATACATTCTTCTACAAAACAAACACCTTTTTTTGCCAATTATGGTTATCATCCATGACTTGATACTTTTGACTTTTCAAAAGTTAATAATCTTGCTGCAAAATATTTAGCAATTTATTTGTCAGAGTTACATGCAATGACAAAAGCACAATTAAAAAGAAGCTTAAGAACAACAAAAAGTCAATGCGGATGTCTATCAAAAGGAACAACCACCATTCAACATGGGTGATAAGGTATGGTTACTTTGTTGTAATATCAAGACCACTCGTCGTTGTGACAAGTTGGACTATCAAAGGCTTGGACCATTTTCTATTTCTGCACAAATCAATCTAGTTACATATCATTTATACCTATTGGAATCAATGAAAATCCATCTAGTATTCTACATGTCTCTTCTTGAACCATACAAGATAGTAGACATACCAAGAAGAAGACAAGCTCTATCTCCTCCCATAGATGTGGACAATAATAAAGAGTTTGAAGTGGAAGAAGTCTTAGATTCAAGGTGGTACCGAAATAAATTGGAATATTTTTTCTATTGGCATGGATATGATATTAGTGAATGCACATGGGAGCCAATAAAAAATCTTGCAAATGCAACAAAGGCGATAGAGGCTTTTTATCGACAATATCTATCAAAATCAAGATGAAAACCTTCTTTATAAAGGAAACAAGATCTAAGCAAGATAATATTCTACTTTCAATTCTTGTTTGTAGCTTCTTTGTAGTTGTGACACTGAGGAGATGGAGAACCAACAACCATCAGATTTGACTCAAGAGCCTTCATTTTTTGACTTATTGGATGAAACATTACAATTGTCACAACCTTCAAGACGATGCAATCGAGATGAAGATCTTCAAGAACGACATGTTCTTCCTCGAATAGATGGCGAGATACAATGCATTTGATATCACGACCTTGGAAGGGACTCCCGATGTTTGGTGATTTTACTAGAGGTAGAAACAACTCTTGACGGTGTTCTAAATATTTTATTTGAAGGAAGTTATAAAGGCCTCAACAACGATCAAATAATTGAATAGTCTTCCCACCCTAGTATGGGACACTACCAATGATTGAGAGGCCCTATCAATCATCTTTAAAGAGAATAAAGATTAGAGTATGTGGCGAATATAATTTATCGCATCATAGATTTCTTCAATATATGATGACTACTCCTCGTGGAACTAGTTCCTAGAAGGAAGGATAATGTCATGGACATATGCATGTAAGCTAGTAATTATATGTAGAAATAGATAGAAATAAGTAAAAGTAAGTAAAAGTAAGTTAATTCTATAATATTTGCTATGAAAGCTTCCTAGAAGCTTCATAGATATTACTTTGACTTTATAGGTGTCTTTAATTGACTTTTTGGATTAGAAACATGGTCCATAAGTTGGCCATGTGCCACACATGTTGTTAGCTTAAAGACCAAGCTAACTATATAGCCTACATGTAGAAAAACTTGCCATATAAGTCAAGACATGTATCCTACAAAGTCAACACATATTGGAGGTCCTATAGAACGTTGCCATATAGCCCCTAGTTAGATAGTATATATAGTAATAAGAGTGAAGCCTTCTTCATTCTTGTCAACTCTTTTCTTGCTTCCAATCTAATTTCAAGGGTCTCTAATTTTCTTGGCTTTTGGCAATAGCCATTCCGGTTTCTTTCTTAATATACATATCAAGTCATTTCTATTTTGTGATCTTTCTTTGAGAGAAGTCTAACTTGTTTATTTGTTTTTATCATGTTCTTTTCTTTGACAACTAGTGGTTGTGTTTTGAGACATATCTTGAGCAATTTAATAAGATTTTGGCCAAATATTTTTAAAAATGTGTATTATGATGTTAATAAATTTTATATATAAATTTTGTAGTATTTAAAATTTTTACTTTTAAGATATGGAAAAAATAAGATTCAAGTACTTATAAATTAGAATTTAAGGTACTTGCCAGACTTTCTATGATGCTTGATGTTCTATAGTAGATTTATAGTTTCTTTTTTTGTCGTAAACTTAAGAATAAATTCTACATCATCTAGAGATTTGAAAAAAATTTAATGATTGAATCAAGAGATATGAATTTCTAAAATTTAGAGAGAAAAAATCCTTTGCTAGAAAAAAATGTCTTATAAGGGATTTGCTACAATTTGGATATTTTATGCAAAGTAAAGGGATTTTTGGAAGCCAAGACTTTATATATATATATATATATATATATATATATATTAGATAGAGATATAGAGCTATAAAAAAATTGAAATATAAAGATAGATAGTTTTAAGAAGATTATAGATTTTGTTAAAGCTTATGAAAAATCAAACATATCAGCAAATAATTAATTATAATTTGATATAACAAAGGATGTAAGGATATTTTTAAATTTATATAATTTTTTTTAAATATAAAATTATTTTATCAATAAAATATCTTTTAATACTATTGTATTTCTTTGGTCTTTATAATAAGAATACATTACCTATTGAAATTTGTTCAATAAGTTAAAGCTAAATTTTCTATAGCTAGGAATCTAATATAATTTTAAATAAAAAATTATACCATATAAAAATATAATAATTTATCTTTCATCAATTGAACTCCTACCTTAATGAATTTGAGATCTTCATGCTCTAAAGACATATCCATTAATTTGTAATCTAGGTTGTATACATAAAATTGCTCCATGAGACTTTTATACCAATCATTTGATATTTGTGGATAGATGTCTATATCACTTTTAGCTATAAGACCATTAGAAGTTTGATTAAAATATAGAGATGGATTAAAGTCACTTTTTTCTATTATATCTTCTAACTTATGAACTTGAGTACTATTAAATTTTACGTCAAAAGCATCTTTATAAATGATGTTGTCTATCAAAGTTACTAAATCTAATTCTACTTCATTGTATTGCCAAGTGGCAAAACTATCTATAAAATTATGTAAGTTCCATCAATGCATCTTAATTTATGGATTGATTAAAAACATAATTTTAAGTCATTCAATTATATAAATATTAAGATTAGAAAGTATTTTTGATTATTTGATTATTTATTAAAATTTAGAAGTATTTATAAATTACAAAAGTCTTATTGGAAGAAAAATTATAAAAATAGAGTCTTTATAAGTCTTGGGAGCAATTATCTTAGTCATTTTATTATTTTTACTTATTTTTAAGTATAAAGAATTAGTTATTGAGATCAATTTCTTCATTGGCTTTCTATATACATGTATTACTTATAAAAATCCTATCAATGATTAGTTAGTAGTTGAAAGAAGCATGTCCAGAATTTTATGTCTTATTATTTAATTATATAAAAAATATAATTTTTAATAGACGTAAATTAATTTTATAACTATAAAAATTATTGTAGAATATATAAATAATTTTTTTGATAAGTTACTGGTTGGTTATTGACAATCTTGAGAATTAGATTTATAGTTAGGTAATTTAGTTAGTAACAGTAGGTTGTTAGCAGAACAAATGGTTAAGAATTCAAAGGTTCATAACCTTTAGAATCTGCTGGCCGACGGTCCATCTTTTGGTAGGATAAAGAAGTTGAGAAAAGGGAGATCGGGGCCAGACTGTGAGAGTCATAAGCCAGAATAAGCTTGGTGCTACCTCTTTATTTTCTTTACTTTTATTATTTACTTATGAAGAATTGTGATTGAGAGAAATATTTTTTAAACTATGATTAGAATATTGTGGAATATAACTTTGGACTGACCAATTTGGAGAAAATTTGAAACCTAGAGAATTGAGATTATCGAATTGTGTTGTGTTAAGTGAAGATATTGAATTCTGTGTGATTAATTGAGAAACTAAATATAATAAGTAAGTTGGAGATCAGTAATTGAATATATATAAATAGCAAAGAGAATAAGTGGGAGATGAATTGATAAGAATATAGAAGTATTGTTGAATTGATAGTCGTAGAATGGATTATATATTGAATTAGGACTGAAGTAGTAAGCCTTGGTGTTTTGTAGTTTGATAATTGATTTCAGATAGTTAGAGTATAGTCAATTGTGACACTAATAGTCCCAATTCATATAACCAGTCTTTCCCTGTATTCGAATCCACCTCTATTAGTCAATTCTTTTGGTATATTGAAACTTGAACACAATAAAAACAACATTTTGGCACCGCTGCAGGGAAAATGATAACAATATGAAATATTAGAAATTGATTGTATGGATGATAGAATTATATGTTGAATGAGAACATGAAAAGAACGACTTTTAGGGTTACAAATATGTGACTTATAATTCAAGGCAGTATTGATTTTGTAAAGAAGAATGAAAGATTATGAGTAATAATCATGAAGGAGACAATTATCAAAGAATTAATCAACAAGCAAAAAAAAGACAAGAACGATTATACATAAGAAATCTCCTACGGAAACAACAAAAAGGAATTATATGTCAAAGTAAAATCAAAGGAAGAAAAATTCAAATTCAAATAGCAAAGAGATGAGTGATAACACCAATGACCGTGGGAGTGCCAAAAGTACCAATTGCGATACAAATGGAAGCAGTAAGAGACCGCACTACAAGTGTGGCACCATTACCTACTTTTAGTGGTTGACCGGGCTCTGATCCCAATTACCATATATCTCAATTCTTGATAGCCTGTGTGGATAATAATAGTAGAACTGAAGACATTTGGTTGAGATGGTTGCCAACAACTTTAAAAGATACAGCTTTTGAATGATATATTTGGCAACTAGTGGATAGATTTTTCAATTGGGAGGCCTTAAGAAATGCCTTCTTAATCCATTTTAGACCAATTGGATTTGAAGATCGGCTTAGAGAAAGTTTGATGAGGAGCAGGATGTTTGCGGGGGAATCAATAGAGTCCTATTATGGCCAGGTCATAGATATACTTTGTAAATGGTCAAATAATCAAATGCCAAATGCGTTTATATTGTCGATATTTATCAATGGTTTGCATCCACAAGAATTAAAAATGTTTATAAAAGAGGCTTGACTAGCTACGATAGAGGCATTATTGGCACAAACAAAGATATGGGAAGAATGTCATTATGACTAATTGTTAATAATAGGAACCACAATGATTCTAAGTTCAGGAAGCCAACAAATACAATCAAGAAATGTGTCGATGGATAATTATCCACAAATGGCTAACTCCAACATGAAGAATGTTATGTTACAAAAATCAATTAATGCTACCCCACTCTAAGCAATAGCGCCAATAACAATGACACCTTATTTTATATCGCCAACATATCAACAACCGGAGTTGTTCACAAATGCTACTGTTAAAGATCCAAATGAAGCCTTGTTCTTAAATCTAATCAAGAAGATGGAAGAATTGGCCCTGAATTTGGCTAAAAATAAGGAAAAAAAACATAAGCCTTCTAATACGAGACCTAATGTATGATGTAATAATTGTAAACAATAAGGTCATTTTGATATGGAATGTCCATCACCAGGACAAACGGGTGTTCAATATACATTTTGTGGAGGAAAACACTCTATCCAAAACTGTTGATATTTACAAAGGCAACAACAGTTCAATAACTAGACGTTAATACAACCAACTCAATGGGATGTTCATCAAGTACTGAATGGAAATATAGGTGGTTGGAATAGTAATCGCCCAAATCAACCGAATCGTGGCTTTGGAAATTTTTAAAATACTAATTATAATCTAGTTTATGAAACAAATATGCAGAACGATGGAAATAATCAAGGGAATAATCTCCAAACTATACCAATTTAGTAGTCCAATTCTTGACAAGTAACAACTGATGAGCCAGGATCATTTACTATGGCTACCTAGAATCAACCTAATAGATATATTCCCGTTGAGACTCCAAGTATACTTGACAGTATGGGCCAAAAATCAGTACGTTGCTATCGATGTCGTATTACGTGCTATCTAGCTTGAGAATGTACCAAGCATCTGGCTGTAGAAGATAAAATGATGTTTTGCAAGTATTCAAGTAGTCTAGTGGATTTCAACCATCTTAACACAAGCTATTTTGGATTTCAATATAAAAATATAATCCCAATACAAAGTGCTTAGAACACTATTTTTAATAGCTTTTGAATATTGTAAGCATAGATTCTTTTGTTATTTATTATTTATTATTTTTATTTTTATTTTTATTTCCTTTATTTATTTTTTTTTATTTTTTTTTTTATTTTTTTTTTTAAATCCTAATCCTACACAACGAGCCTTGGTAAGCTGTAATTCTCAATTTGATCATTCGAGTGTTGTGAGACTTCTACTACTAGTGTCTTTACAAGTCTTTTAAATGCTCAAGAAGTTCAATCCAATCAAACTTACAGATTGCAAGAAAATACCATAAATCCACGGTGAAGTCCCTTGACCACTGCCTAGAAGGTTGATGATGAACTTTAACTTACAATTTCTCCTTCTTTGACCGTTAAATCTCATTCAAATTTTGTGTGCAGCTCTTCTTTTAAGTCCTCGACTTATCATGTCAAAATTCACCTTATTCAAGCCATTAGATCTCAGATATTACAAAAACCCTAAACAACTCCAGTATGCCAACTTTTGATACTTCTTTATACTAATGATCAAATATCCTCTATCCGTACCATTGTCGGGGTAGAGAGGTTTTGCCTCAAGAAAGCGATTGGCTTCTGGCTGTCACAAATTGCTCAATCAAGCTTAAAATAAAGTAACCCTAATTTTATATATATAATTTCTCCTTTTGGGACAATTACACCAAATACTTAAGTCTTAAATAACCAACAACACCCAAAATATGGTAGAAGTACTCTAAAATCTTGTATATCCTTGTGTGGAAATTCTCCCAAATCTCAACACCTCATAACTCTTGATCCAACCGTCCAAACAAGATCAAAATTTACATAAAGTACTGATATGTTGTTATTAAGTTTTATAACAAATTTCAACCGCAAATTCATCGTGGATCTTGAGATATCTTCAAAACCCTAACAGTCGCTTCAAACCCTAATCTTTATATACCCCCGCGCAATTTTCTTCATATCTCACAAACCATAAGTCCAAATGCCATGAAACTTGTATAGATAGCTTTTTAACATAAATTTTTACATTCTCCTAAAGTTTGAGCCAAAATTTCTTTCGAAAACTCAAGTTATGGCTCCTAACACTACTTTGAACAAAACCGCTCACTTTTTGCCTTTGATTTGAATGCGCTGTCTTTAACTCCCTATAACTCCTTCACATAAACTCCAAATGCAAAATTTCCTTCGCAAAAGATGTATGTCTTGAAGTTGCCCTTTCAGCCGCACCTTTCGATCTCCAAAGGCATCCGTAAGACTCCTCTTAAACTCAAAAGAGTAACAGTAGGTCTCAAATTGACACCTTAACTTCAAACGGCTATAATTTATTCACCCTAACTCCAAACTCTATAAAATTTGAACAAAAATTGTAGCCAAAACTCTAAGCTTTACAATCCTTGCCTCTGATTTCCTAATGGCCACTTTGAAGTCGCCGAAACTCTTATCAAGGTCGCGGGCAGCCTCCTAAAAGCCCATTGGGCATGGATTTCGACCAATGGAGATGAAGATCCTTATTTCTACCTTCATCCAACCATGCCTTGGTTTAATCCCTCCCAATTAACCTCCTATTAGTTTAAATCTTCATCTTTAGGCTTCTACCTTCTTCCAAGGCTTCATACTAAACATTTAGGTCCTATATATATATATATATATATATTTAATGTGAAAATCAAAAGAAATAAAGAAACAAAGTAAAGTTTCTTATACCAACTCTTTTTAATTTAATCTACTAGCCACTCTAACACACATTTAGATTTATCAACATATAATATATTTTAATTAATTTTTACATACTGTAAGCATTTACAGTATGACGTCAATAGATTAACACAAATTTTTGCATGCACTTGGTATACTCAACTATCTAGATACCTCTAAAATTTCAACCACAAATATCTCTCTAATTTTGTAAAACAGTCAATAGTACTAGTCTTTACTTTATTGCAAAAAAAAAATCCAATTCACTAATACAAATACTAACTTTGAGCAATGATTGCAATGTCTTTCCAAATCTTATGAAATCGAATTCTATACCTTTCAAAGAAGCTTAAAGCTAGCTCTCCGACCCCAAAAATCCCCGATCTTTGAATGCCTTCTTTACTTTTCTTTCTTTTCCTTTAACTCCGTGAGGTTCCTTATTCTTTCGCCTAGAGTCCGAATTGGAACAATAGATCTACTTTCCTAAAATTCTTGCATCTAAGAGGATCTTTCCATGGAAACAATATTTAATCCGAAACGGCATAGAGAACGGAACAGCTTGAAATTGAATCGAAGCCTCTGTATTTGGGACCTCATTGGGTTATTCAACCAAGTCTAGTCTCATACTAGGTAATAAGCCCATAATAGGACGTGAATTGGATGTCCCTATAATTGGGTCAAATTAGCCTTTTACATCACACTCACTCGAATATTGAATTGGTCCTTTCTCCTTTTGTCAATTCCTCGTAAGAACAAATATTCTACTAGATTTACTAGAGAATCTTGAAGACCTCAAGTTATCTCCTCAATTCTTCCCTGACTTTGGATCTACTGATCCCAATTATTGAAATTGAATGGAACATTACATTGCTCGTAAGTATGTCCCCACTGTTTGCTATTCCCACACACTGGCGCATAATTATCACTAGCTCTGGGATTGGGACATTCACTAGTATAATGACCAATTTTTTTGCAATGGAAACAACGAAGTGGTCTTCTTGTACCTCCATCAGGCATATTGGGTATCTCCATTAGTATATACCTACTTGGCTTGTTCCATGTAGACTTAGAAAATGATTTTGGTCATCCCATTGGTACAGAGGGTACTTGGTTCGATGACACTGGTGGAACATATGTTGTTGTTATGTTCGGTGGTACAACTTGCAATGGGATGACATTAACTGGTCCTTGAATATTGGCATTGGAATTGGCCACTGTTTCTAACATCCAAGATGACTAAATATTAATAAAATCCTTTTCATTTATATTTTCACCATATAGCCATATTACAACACGACATCTATTCCCTTTGAACCTGTGCATCCTCTGGTATACACCAAATAACCTAGTTATTGTTTGATTTATAATATATTCTCCAAGTCTTTGTCCAAATCCTCTTCATCACTTTTGCTATTCAAGTCAAATTCATCTTCATGTTGAAGAATATCTATGTCTTCACCAAGGTCTTCTATATTTATTTCTTTATATCTTTGTTTAAATATTTTTACTCACTTCCTTGCAATTGGTATTTTTAACCTTGTTCTTTCAAACTCTTATAATGAATAAGTTACATTATCATGAACAGTTTTTACCCCAGACGATCCAAACCATCGCTTGGAAAACTTCCTTAAAGTGCTATGTTGATTGTCTAAGCTACTATCATAGAGCAAATTCCAATCACCTTCTTCAATTGCTTTAGGCCTCAATTAATAATGCTTATCAAATAGTGCCTTATTTTATAACCTCGCTCTTTTTAACCTTTCTAATGCTATTTGCACATCTTCCAATCTTTGCTCTAATTATTGAATTCTAATAGCTAGAAGTTCTTCTCTTGTCAATCCATCTTCCCATGGTAGCACATTCCAAGTAGATACTTTTTCTTCAATTGGCATAATTGATTTTTGATTTGTCATAAGCTCAATAGGCATATATCCCATTAGTGAGCTATGAGTTGTTTGATCAGCCCATAATGCAAATGACAAAAATTGTGGCCATTCCCTAACCTTCCCATTATAAGCTTTAACTAATGCTTTCACAATCAATGGGTGAGCACGCTCAATTTTTACATTTCCTTCAAGATTATAAGTAATAGTCAGTAATAGTTTAATTCCACATCTTTCAAAGAATTCACGAGCTTCTTGTGCATTTAATTCTCCACAATCTGCAGTGAGTCGTACGATCAGCCCATAATGCAAATGACAAAAGTTGTGGCTATTCTCTAACCTTTCCGTTATAAGCTTTAACTAATGCTTTCACAATCGATGGGTGAACATGATCAGTTTTTGCATTTCCTTCAGGGTCATAAGTAGTAGTCAGTGATAGTTTAATTCCACATCTTTTAAAGAATTCATGAGCTTCTTGTGCATTTAATTCTCCACGATCTGTGGTGATTTTTCCTACACATCCATAGTGGCAAATAACATCTTCAAGCAAAAATCTACAAATTCCTTCTATAGATTTTATTCTCAATGCTCTTCCTTCTACTTGATTTAATAAATCTTTAGGAGCTAAGACCAAATATCTCATTTGCCATAATTCAATTGGCATAGTAATCAAATCAACAATCCATTTAAAATAAATAACTAGAGGATATGTAGGATGAAGACTATCTTGATGTTATATATTAGAATAGGCTTGATAAATTTCACATGACTCTACAAATAAGAAGACATCTCGATACATATTTTTCCACCAATATCATTTCTAAGGTTTAGCAAAAGTAGTCCAAATTCCTCTATGTCTTGTCCATAAACTATCATGAAATCCTTTTAATAATTTTTGTTTCTCTTCCTTATTGCCTATCACTCTTTGTGGCATTTCAATTCCTTTATTTGATCTCTTCTATAAGAATACTTCTTAAAATAAAAATCTATATGTTTTTTTTCTTATTTTTTTAAAATTTTTTGTAGACCAATTTTCTTACTTAATCAAGGTATTCAAATAATGACCAATATCTAATAATTCTCTTTCATAAAATTCTTCAAGAAATAGCTTGTCTTCTTTATTAAGATTTGATACTGAATAGAATTTTGATCCAACATCATCAATGTCTTCAACTATTTTGTCTTCTCTTTCATATCTTGCTCTAGATAGCATGTCTGCTACTAAACTGTCCTTTCCAGCAACATGCTTAAATTCCAGATTTCATGACTTAATATAAACAATCCATCTTAATATTATAATATCTGGCATTGAACAATTAATAATCATTTCAGGTAATGGCAAGTAATCCGTTTTAATTACTACTGCTGCACCAATCAAATAATCCCTTTCAACTTTCATAGCCGAAACAACTTCCCAAAATTCTCTTTAGACTTGTGAATATCCACGTTGACAAATACTTAAAACTTTAGCTCCATATCAAACTGCAAATCTATTTTCTTTTGAATCATATTGACCCACAGCTCATCCAATAGCAATAAGACTAGTATCCACAGTAAGAATTACTTGTCTATTACAGTCATAATCAATTCTTCTTAAAATTGGAGGTATCACCAATAACACTTTAGCTTTTGCATTGCTTCAGTATGCTTTTTTTTCTATTTAAATCGATAATCTTTATGCAATAATTCATACAATGGATCTGCTACATGAGCATAATGAGGTATCTATATATGATAAAATACACAAGCTCCTAAAAACCTACGTACTTCTGTTAAAGAGTCACATGAATCCTTCATCCTTTCAATTGCATCAACTTTGCTTGGATCTGGCTTTCTTCCATAAAATCCACATAATTGTCCAATAATAAGAACTTCTTGCACTCCAAATGTAGATTTTGCTCCTAAAAGTGTAAGATGAACCTCTTCAAGTTGAATTAAAATAATTTTACAATCTTGTATATGATCAACAACATATTTACAACATCCCTTCTCATCTAAAGTCTCATATTTTTTTTTTCTTCTTTACATCCTTTGATAGGAACATCATTTAAAAAAAGCATAGTTTTTTCAAGAATGAAGTCTCTTAATACCTTGTTCATCCCATTCATCATATGTGCAACTGAGTTAGTAGCACCTTATAGGAGAGTATATATTTTCAGCAATCTAAGTTGCATTCTCATTGTTGTTAGATCTCTACTCCCATGCGCAAGTTAAAATTGATCATAATCCGAATATAAATTATCCATTGAATAAATTGCCCTTCCTGCAAACGCTTCTAGAAACTCATCTACTAAAGGTCTTATCCCTGCATTTCTGATAGTTACTGCATTCATTGGCTACATATCTTCAATAAAATAAAACAATCCATTTTTCTTAGGCATTGTAAACCAACGACTAGAATATGGAACAAAAAAAGACTCCAAAATTTTTATTTGCATCTTTTTTTTTAATAATTCGACCAATTTAGGTCAATATACCCTCGACATGGGAATCGGCCTTTAGTTCCAAGGCTCATGAGGTATTGTAAAGATAACCATATAAGCAACAACATTAGAATCTACACATCTTATTTCACAAAACCGAAAGGTAAATGATTTATCTCATTTTGCAAGCATTTTTTTAAAATATTTAATTTTTGTTGGAAATAAAAAACCATCACATCCAATCTTCAATTCTTCAAAAGTCTCCTTTGTAAACAAATTTCCAATCTTCTTTGGATCTCTTAAACTCTCTTCTTTTGATGCTTCTTCTATTTTTCCTTAGAATCTTCTAATAAAGGTCCATCAATAGGTTTTATCTTTTTATCTACTATTTTATATTTTGTCTCTACAATAATTTTTGGTGCTTGAAAAGTTTCAAGTATAGAATAAACCTTCCTCAAATGAATTTTCACAATTTTATGTATATCCCATAATCTAATAGATATAATTAATTCTAAAGAATCCTCCAATCTATTTTCTTCATAAACACCTAAAATATTTTCATCATTTTTTAATGTCCCTAACTTGCATAATTCTCTTTTAATACTATATAATCTTTTTCTTTCTTTTCTTTTAAAATCATCAACTTTCTTATACATAATATTTCCATTCTCAAAAATATCAATAAAACTCGCATCAAAGGCACCTTCATCTCGTGAGAGTACCTCTTCTTTTGTACCTCCATAATCCCACTTTATAGAGGTACTTCTCCAAAATCCTTAAATTCTTCAATAACCCTTGGCAATGGTTTCTCCCTCAACCTATCTCAATTTCATCTATAATTAGGAGGAATTGTTAGAAATTATATAGCTTTCCTTCCATCTTCACTACGTATCCTTATGTAAGCTGAACCATCATCAAGTACTTTTGTTTCCATCCGTGTTGCTATAATATAAGGTTGTCCTAAAATCAATGGATAAGATGTTGTATCTTGAACAAAAAAATGTTGTTATGTCGCAACATCTCCAATCCAAATTTTGACATCAGGATAAGCTCCATATAATTTACCTCGTGTGTTATTAGCTGCTCGTATTACCCATCCATGTTCCATATCAATTGGCCATTTTGGCTTCTTATAAAGATCCTTAGACATAAGATTTATTTCAGAACCATGGTCAACTAAAGCAACAATTGGTTCTTTTATATCTCCTACTTTCACCAATACTTCAGTAGTTGCCCTTATCCAATGTTTCCAAGTATAATGGCTTGAAGCTTCCATTTCCTTATCGTTATAATCTTCAAAACGTACTTGTTGATTATATCCATTCTTTTCATTTGTTGGTTGCTTGTAACCATTATCAGCCTCTTCTTCATCTTTATATAATCCTGCATCAATAGCATGACTCATTCCAACTTTGCCCATTAATTACCTCTTTTGCTTAATGATGTCAATGATAACATCATAAAATTCCTTCTTTACAATTTTCAAAATTTCTTTCAATGTCAATTCCACCTTAGCATTTAATATACGTTCTTCCAACATCCCTTTTAAATTTGTTGCCACTTCAATATCAGAAAGTAGCTTATAAGCAATTGATTTATCCTTATCTTTTGTCTTCTTTGTTTTCTCTTCCAATGATGCTGAAGTACCCTTTATAGGCAATTCTTGTGAAGCCGCCTCACGAGCCTTGTCTCCTCGAGTTTGCCTCTTTGAAGAATTTTCTTCTCTTGTATCATCAAAATTTTCTCATCTCTTTTCTTCCATCAAAGCTTCATATTGGCTCTTAGCAATATATGCATGAACTGAAAGAGACTCAATAGGATCTTTCCAACCTATTGCACTTCATATTGTAGCTGCAGTCCTGAATAACGCTTTTTGAGGTATTTTTTTTTTTTTGCATTGTGAAAATGGGAGAAGCCCAAAATTCACTAGTTTCTATATTTCACCAAAGTCATCATCTATTCTAGCACCATAACTTATACTCTCTCGTGTTGCTTTTCCATATTCTATTAAATAATCTTGAATCAATTCTTTCATACCTCCTTTGCCAAAATTGGTTTAAAAAAAATCCTCTGTATCTTTTAATGCAATCTTTCCATCTTTTCAGTAAATAACTCCTTTCTGTACCATATTATTAAATTCATTGCAATCCTTCCTAATATGTGAAATGTCATCACACCAAATACATCTTTGTACATACCCTTGTTTTGAAACATTCTTCAAATTTTTTGTAGAAGTATTTTCTTCAAATTTTACCAATTTGATTTAAAGATCTCGCATTCCACATATAATTTCTTCAATCTCCATATCTCCTTTCTTCGATAAAGATGTTGAAGGTTGAACAGTAGGCATTGTCGATTGTGTTGTATGTATTGGAATTTTAGGTGCTTGTACTACTTTTGGAATATTACTCCTATCCTTCTTCCTTTCTCTTTTTGCAAGCAAATCTATCGTATTTTCAACATTTTTCTACTTTGTTGTCAATCTTTCATCTTCTTCTTTGTCTTCAAGAAGCAACTTCAATTTTTCTTATAATTCTCCATCAGCAGCTTGACGAAATAATTCAACCTTATTCAGCTCTAATGTCAATTTTTTTACCTTCAATAATTGAGAATACTGCCTCTCAAATTCCCTTAGTAGCTTTGTTGCTTGCAAATTCTTATCAGGCCACTCAATCCATTCTAGAAATAGTTTTTTAGTAACATGATCAGTGTCCTCCAAGAAATATTTGTCTATTAATGCATGTGAAAAAATCTCCCATGAATTTCTATAATGCTCCATAATTGATGTGATATGCTCTATTATTTCTGGTATTGTGGCAAGTCCAAATAATTCAACCATCTTCTCAGAAATCTGATTTAATTCCATTTCCAGAACATAACATCTTAAATACTTTGAAATATTCCTTCCATCAAATTGATCAATTTTATTGACCACTACTTGCAATGCTTTGGTTGCTAAAGCTTCTTTGCAATCATTGGTTTGCTATTGCTACAAAGATAATGATAAGGCTTAAAACATACTAGCAAGGGACGGATCCATGTACATATCTTGTCCTTTAGAAGAAATCCCACCAAAAGCTCCACTTCAAGCTCTTCCCAATGCTCCTTCAAAATTTTTATTTTCGTTCTCTATAAAAGAAAAATATAAATAAACGAATTCCAAAACCTCCTACCTCAAGAGTCTCATGTCAGATTCACTACTTATGTCGTATTACATGCTATCTAGCTTGAGAATGGACCGGGCATCTGACTATAGAAGATAAAATAATGTTTTATAAGTATCCAAGTAGTTTAGTGGGTTTCAACCATCTAAACACAAACTATTTCGGATTTCAATGTAAAAGCTTAATCCCAATATAAAGTGCTTAGAACACTATTTTTAATAACTTTGAGATATTATAAGTCTAATTTCTTTTATTATTTGTTAGTTTTATTTTCATTTTATTTTATTTCATTTATTTTATTTTATTTCATTTTATTTATTTACTTCTTTATATATATATATATTATTTTTTTTTAAATCCTAGTCCTAGACAGTGAGCCTTGACAAGCTGTAATTCTCAATCTGATTGTTTGATTATTGTGAAACTTCTACCACTAGTGTCTTTACAAGTCTTTTAAATACTCAAGAAGTTCAATCCAATCCAACTTACAGATTGCAAGAAAATGCCATAAATCCACACCGATGTCCCTTGACCTTCGTCTAGAAGTTGTTGACAAATTGTAACTTGTAATTTTTCCTTCTCTAACTATTAATTCTCATTCAAACTTTGTATGCAACTCCACCTTTAAGTCCTTGATTTATCGCATCAAAATTCACCTTATCCCAACTGATAGATCTCTAGATATTACAGAAATCCTAAACGACCCCAATATGCCAACTTCTGATACCTCTTTATACTAATGATCAAATATCCTCTATCCATACCATTAGATTAACATAAATTTTTGCATGCACTTAGTATACTCAACCATCTAGACATTTCTAAAATTTCAACCGCAGATGTTTTTTCAATTTTTATTAAACAGTCAAGAGTACTAGCCTTAACTTTATTGCAAAAAAAAAATCCAATTGACTAATACAAACACTGACTTTGAGCAACGATTGTAAAATCCTTCCAAATGCTATGAAAAATAATTTTATATCTTTCGAAGGAGCTTGAAGCTAGCTCTTCGATCCCAAAAATCTCCAATCTTAGAATGCCTTCTTCTTTTTTCTTTGTTTTCCTTTAACTTTGTGAGGTCTCCTATTCTTTTGCTGTCGAGGTGGAGAGAGTTTCTCCAAGAAATCACTCGGCTTCTGGCTATCACTAATTATTTAATGAAGCTTGAAAATAAGAGAAGCCCTAAGTTTATAAATAAATTTTCTTTTTTTAAGCAATTACATCAAATATATCAACCTCAATTAACTAACAACAACCAAAATATAATAAAATCCTCTAAAACATTGTATGTTCTTATGTGGAGATTTTCTTGAACTTCAACACCTCATATTTCTTAACTCAACTATCCAAACAAATTCAAATTTTATATGAGGTACTAATGTATTCTTATTAACTTCAACAACAATTTTTAGTTGCAAATTCATTGCAAATCTTGAGATATCTTGAAATCCCTAAGAGTCGCTTCAAATCCTTGTCTTTATATACCTGCGTGCAATTTTCTTCATATCTCACAAAATATAAGCTCAAATGCCACGAAATTTATATGTATAGCTTTTTAATATAAAAATTTACATTTTCCAAAATGTTTGAGCCTAAAATTCGTCCAAATACTCAAGTTGTGGCTCCATCCATTACTATAAATAAAATGGCTTACTTACTGCCTTTGATTTGGAAGCACCGCGTTCAATTCCTTATAACTCCTTTATATAAATTCCAAAAGCAATAATTGATTCATATAAGATGTAGGTCTTGAAATCTTCATTCTAGTCGTACCCTTTAATCTTCAAAAGCTATTGTAAAACTCCTCGTATTCTCAAAAGTGTAACAATATATTTTAAATTAACACCTTAACTTCAAACGGCTATAATTTCTTCACCCTAATTCCAAATCCTCTAATTTTTGTATACAAATTGTATTCAAAATCCTAAACTTTATAACCCTAGCTTGTGATCTCCAAATGCCCTCAAAAGAGGAATCCTAATCCCTAATAAGGCTTCGGGCAGCCTCCTTCAAGCCCATTGGGCATTTCTTTCGACCAATAGGAACGGAGTTTTCCATTCCTTGCGTTCATCCAACCATACCTTCTTTTCATTCCTCTTAATAAGTCTCATATTAGTTAAGATTTTTTTCTTTAGGCCCCAACCTTCTCTTAAGTTTTATACTAAATATTTAGGTCCTATATATATATATATATATATATATATATATATTTTAATATTAAAATTATAACAAGTACAGAAACAAAGTAAAGTTTCTTATACCAATTCCTTTTAATTTAATATACTAGCCACTCTAACACACATCTAGATTTATTAACATATAATATTTTTTAACTAAATTTTACATATTGTAAGTATTTATAATATGACATTGCCTTGGACTCGAAATTAGAACAGCAAATCGTACTTCCATGGAATTTTTGCCTTTAAGAGGATCTTTCCACGGAAAAGATGTTTCTCTTGAAACAACATAGAGAATGAAATAGCTTGAAATGGAACCAAAGCTTCCATATTTAGGACCTCATTGGGTTGCCCAACCAAGTCAGGTCTCATACTAGGTAAGAGGCCCATAATAGGACCTAGATTGGATGTCCCCGTAATTGGATCAAATTGACCTTTCACATCACGCTCACATGAATGTTTAATTGGCCTTTTCCTCTTTTACCGACTCTTGGTAAGAACGGATATTCCACTAGATTTATCGAAGAATCTTGAGGACCTCAATTTATCTCTTCAATTTTTCCTTGGCTTTGGATCTGCTGATCCCGATTATTGAAATTGAACGGAGCATTACATTGCTAATAAGTATGTCCCGACTGCTTGATATTCCAATACATTGGTACATAATTGTCACTGGCTCTGGGTTTGGGAGTCTTCACCGGTATATACTTAATAGGCTTGTTCTATGTGGGATTAGAAAATGATCTTGGTTTTCTCCTTGGTACGAAGGGTTCTTTGTTTGATGATGCCA
This sequence comes from Physcomitrium patens, assembly GCF_059467195.1. NCBI lineage: Eukaryota > Viridiplantae > Streptophyta > Bryopsida > Funariales > Funariaceae > Physcomitrium > Physcomitrium patens. The sequence continues at coordinate 8,920,396 of NC_143426.1, forward strand.
GTGGAGCATATTACTGATGTCACGTATAATGGTACAACTCACAATGGGATGACATTAACTTGACCATGAATATTGGCACTAGAATTGGCCTGTGTTTCTAACATCGAAGATGACTAAATATTAATAAATCCTTTTCATTTATATTTTTACCATATAGTCATGTTACAACACAACACCACGATATTAGACAGGGTATATTTGAAGCACAATTTTGTCATTACGTTTCTCAATTGTCAATGTACCACTGCCCTACTTAATTTGAGCTTTAGCTTGATACAACCATGGTCGCCCCAATAAAATTGGGTATGACAATATAGAGCTTCGTAATTGGAAAACAATATAATCAATTTTGTAGGTAATCCCACAATTACTATCTCAATACTTTGTAAAATATCCATAGATTTAATTCGACTTTAATTAGCTGTTCTCAAAAGACTATAGTAGACACTAAATGATCCAAATCCAACTCCTCCATTGTAGCGGCATTCATAAGATTTACACTAGATCCTCCATCTACTTGCACTCTCGATACTAACACTCCATCAATTCAGACATCAATTATTGGTGCACCTGGATCGGGATTCAAACTTACTTCTCGGATTTCTTTATTTCTAGATCTGCGACAAATTAATAAGGAATTCAAGATAGTTTGGTACTCAGGTGCTACTGCCAATTGTTGCTTCATAGAGATCATGGACTATATGGTACCCAAATCTTTTAGAATATCATATGGTTTTGTATTAGTAGTAATTCTCAATGTCCATTTCATCTTCCTAGTCTTAAATATTGACGTAAATAAATTGATTTTCTCTATATTGGAAATTGATAAAGCTATTGGATAGAAACTTAATAGAGACTGTAAAATCAATTCTTTCAATGGATAAGATTGTTCTCCAAATTGGGCTGATATTAGTTCCTTCAAATTCACGCCTCTAAGAGGATCTTTCAACAAAAAGGACGTTTTCAAAATTGTGTAGAGAATGGAACAGCTTGAAATAAAATCAAAGCTCCCATAATCGGTACATCATTAGGGTGCACAATTGATTCAGGTCTTATATTAAGTAAGGAGCCCATGTCAGGATCTGGATTGGATGGCCACATAATTGGATCCATTTGAGCCTTCGCTTTAGGATCACCCAAATGTTGAATTGGTCCTTTCTCTTTTTGTTGACTTCTTCTAAGGATAGGTTGGACTACTTCTACTCAATGAAGTGGTGAATCTTGTGTCCCGTTATTTTTTTCCTTAAGAATTTGTATAGTCAATTGTATCTTTTGATCCTAATTACTAGAATTAAATAGAAAATTATATTATGTGATTGCTCGTTTTATTAATTCCAAAAGAAACCTCCCAGAATAAACCCATATAGGAAGATTCAAACATAGAGAATGACTAGTTGCTTAAGTATTCACGTTAGGGTCATACAATCAATTACCTCCTGATGTTAGGGACATAGTCCATAGAACCTTCTAGAGACAAGTTTCTAGAACCTTCTAGAGACAAACTTCTAGAACCTTCTAGAAGCAAGTCTCTGGAACCTTCTAGAAGCTTCTTAATTGGTAGAAGATGTTAGGGACATAGTCCTTAGAACCTTCTAGAGATAAGTTTCTAGAACCTTCTAGAAACAAGTCTCTAGAATCTTTTAGAAGCTTCCTAGTTGGTAGAAGTTGCTTGAGAAGCTTTCTAAATAGGAGTATATATTAGAATCGAGGTTGAAGAGTTCTTCAATCTCAACAACACATCTCTTGGAGCTCTAGCTCACCTCTCTCGTGTTGTTCTTGTATTCATCTGATTAATCTAGTTCTTGCCAGTTCTTCTTGAACTTCTTGGTAGATATCAAGTCTGTATTCTGTATCTATGACAATTTGTCGAGACTTCACTCACCTCAGATAGAGAGCTAGTTTCTTCTTTGTTAGAGTGTGGATTACCCCTCTGTTTGGAAGTGTACTAGTACTTTAGAGGTTGCGAATTACCCTCCTCTAAAGTGATACTTCTTTTGTTACAATATTGGAGTCTTATTCTTCTTGGAGAGAGTGGATTACCCCTTTTCTTGAAGCTCTTAAGGCATTTTAGAGGTTGCGGATTACCCTCCTTTAAACTGATACTTCTTTTGTTACAATATTGGAGTCTTATTCTACTTGGAGAGAGTGGATTATCCCTTTTCTTGAAGCTCTTAAGGCATTTTAGAGGTTACGGAGTATCCTCCTCTAAATCAATATTGTCTTCTTATAGAGTCATTTTTGTCCTTCTCTTAGAATGGTCGGGGGCCAAGACATTAGTATGATGGAAAGTTCAGAGTCCAAGTTAGATGCTATCATGAATGCCCTCGCTACATTATCGCAAAGAACTGCAAAGATTGAAGGAGTCGTGGCAAGGCTTCATAATGATGGAGCATCTGGGATGGCATAATCTAGGTTGCACCAGCCTCAAATTTCTACACTTGGAGAAAAAACTTTGCCTCAGGTTTGACAAGCACCGCTGGTTCTACAACATAAAGAACCCCGAGTTAGCCTTCTGGACAAGTTTGATGGTACACATTCCAAGTTTCGAGGATTCGTCAACCAAATGAGGTTGATAACAGTTTTACAGCCGGAATGCTATCCAACGGAGGAGTCACGTGGTTGGCTTGTTAGAACCTTACTTGCAGGACAAGCTCTATTATGGTTTGCTCCTTTGTTTGAGAAACGATCGTCCGTACTAAACAACTTTGAAATCTTTTTGGAGGCATTTGCGGAAGCATTTGGTGAACACGACAAGGTTCGATGGGCTACAACAAAGATCCAGTCACTACGACAAGGGATGCGTTCTACATCAGTCTATGCATCGAACTTCAGGCAATTAGCATGCGACATCAATTGGGATGAAGAAGCGTTGATGAGTCAATTCTATTGGGGTTTAAGGGACGACGTGAAGGATTTACTGTTAACTCTTCCTGATCCGCAAATGCTCAACGAAGCTATTAGCTAAGCTGTGAAGTGCGATAATCGCGTATTCCAACGTCACCAAGATCAATGTTCAAGACAACATACGGTTCGCCATACCCCAACTATGTCGGCAAGCAGCGTGAATTCACATTCAGAGGTAGAAGACATGTAAATTGATGCGATACGTGTCAAATCTCTTACTCTAGAAGAAAAAAAGCAACGTATGGAGGAAGGTCTATGCTTGTATTGCGGTGAAGAAGGCTACAAAGTTGGAAACTGCCCCAAGAAGCAAAATTGACGTATTATCAAGACTAGGGGCATGTTTATTCAGGAAAACGAGGATGCCCAGCCACAATAGGAACCGTGCGGCTGGACAATGAAATATCGCAACAACAATCAGGTTCCTTTCTTTCCGCTCAACCTGCCCTTTGTTTTACAATCCCTTTGCTTATTGGCCCTCAAAAATTGACAACCTTAGCATTATTAGATTTAGGAGCATCTGTTTGTTTCTTAGACGAAGAATTTGCAAAGCGTCATAAGATCCCTTTAGTACAAAAATCCAAACTTGTTCACGTTGAGGTCATAGATGGACGACCTTTATTGTCTGGTAGTATCACCCATGAATCAGAACCTATAGAAGTGACGTTTAAGGACCATAGTAGTCATATTATTTTCAATATTATTAGAATTCCATCAAATCCTATTATTCTTGGTCTTTCCTGGTTGGAAAAGCATAACCCATCCATAGATTGGAAGTTGCGGAAGATGACCTTTTCTACAAAACTACCCAAAAGCAAGCCTAGTAGAAAACCCCGAATAGAGAAATCCTTATTTATTGGAGCAAGAGCGTTTATAAGATTGTCCAAGAGAGGCACATCGTTTGTCATTTATGCGGCTCCAACTATCGGGGAGAAGATCACGACAACAAGTACACTGGAGCAATATAACGATTTTAAAGATGTGTTTCAAAAGAAAAATACCGTTATGCTACCGGAACACAGACCATATGATTGTGCCATAGACTTATAGGAAGGAGCACAACCACTTTTTGGCCCAATCTACAATCTATCGCAGATAGAGTTGGCCAAGTTGCAGAAGTACATCGACGAGAATCTAGCCAAGAACTTCATCCGTCATTCAAAATCGTCAGCTGGAGCACCCATCTTATTTGTGAAGAAGAAAGATGGCTCGTTGCGGATGTGCGTAGACTATCGAGGCCTCAACAAGATAACAAAGAAGAATCGTTATTCGTTACCCTTGATTTTTGGTCTCTTAGAACAACTTGGACGTGCAAGGATCTTTACAAAAATTGATCTAAAGAGAGCTTACAACCTCGTACGAATCAAGGAAGGAGATGAGTGAAAGACAGCGCTTCGTACAAGGTATGGCCATTTTGAATATAATGTCATGCCGTTTGGTCTTATCAATGCTCCAGCGATCTTTCAACATATGATGAATGACATTTTTCGAGAGTACCTTGACGATTTTGGTTGTCATCTATTTCGATGATATTTTGATATTCTCCAAAAATGAAGAAGAGCATGAAAAATACGTTCGTTTGATATTAGAGAAACTACGCGAGCGAGGACTATATGCCAAGTTGGAGAAGTGTTTATTTCACCAAATAGAGATGGAGTTTCTGGGATTTGTTACGACTACGGAAGGCTTGAAGATGGACCCCAAGAAGGTGGAAGCAATCGTGTCCTGGGAGGTTCCGAAGACGGTTAGAGACGTATAATGCTTTCTTAGTTTTGTCAACTTCTATCGGATCTTTATCAAGAATTACTCTCAAGTTGCTGCTCCTCTCACTCGGTTGACATGCAAGGATAAGCTGGAATGGGGACCTCTAGCAGAGAAGGCATTTCAAAACCTGAAGACCGCATTTACTATGGCTCCAATCTTGGTACATCCAGACTTTACAAAGGCCTTCTATTTAGATACTGATGCTTCGGATTATGTTTGGGAGATGTACTTTCACAAATGGAAGAAGACAAGAAGCTCCATCCGGTTGCATTCTATTCTCGAAAATTTTCTACTGCTGAAATCAATTATGAGATCCACGATAAGGAACTTCTTGCTATAGTGGATTCTTTCCAAGAATGGCATCACTTTCTTGAAGGAGCTGCACATCCAGTGACCGTATACACAAATCACAAGAATTTGGAGTATTTCATGTCGGCTCGAGTTCTAAATCGATGTCAAGCTTGATTGAGTATGTTGCTATCTAGGTTCGATTTTATTATCACTTAGCGACCTGGAAAGTAGCAAGGACTATCTGATGCCTTATCGAGGAGATCGTATCTTGTACCAAAGGCTGGAGAAGCAACGTTTGATCAACAATGTACGACATTGTTGAAGCCAGAGCAATTTCAGCTTTGCGCTACTATTATGCTAATTGATGCTGACTTCCTAAATCAGGTACGTGCCGTGACCATTCAAGATTCAGTACCCATTGATATTAAGGAGCGTACCAATGACGACAAGTTCAAGGTGGAGGGAGATCTTTTATACTTTGAAGAGCGGTTATATATCCCAAATGGACCAACACGACTCCGAGTTCTTCAATCTCGTCACGATTTTCCAGCTGCGGGATATTTTGGATTCAACAAGACCTTGGAGCTTATTTCTCGAGATTTTTCGTGGCCCCAAATGTGGAAGGATGTGAAAGATTTTGTCCTCTCCTATGACATTTGTTCAAGATTTAAGTATCCTCGTCATCACCCTTATGGACTCCTACAGCCATTGCCGATTCTACGTCGACCATGGTCTTCAATTTCCATGGACTTCATCACGGACCTGCCATCATCGAACTCATTTAACAGCATCTTTGTCGTGGTAGATTGGCTTACAAAAATGGCGGACTTTGTCCCTTGCAAGAAAACATCGTCTAGTGAAATCACAGCAAGGCTCTTTTTCGATAATGTGTATCGATATCATGGACTACCAGATGATATCATATCAGATCGAAGAACCCAGTTCGTATCAAAGTTTTGGAGATCTCTCTTTGAGATACTAAAGGTGGATATCAAGCTTTCTTCGGCTTTTCATCCTCAAACTGATGGTCAAACGGAACGGGTGAACCAAGTCTTGGAACAATACTTATGATGCAACATCAACTATTAGCAAGACGATTGGACCACATATCTGCTGCTAGCCGAGTTTGCATATAACAACACCTTCCATGCGTCGACTCAATACACACCATTCTTTTCCAACTATGGGTATCATCCAAAGCTTGATTTATTGAGTCCATCAACAAATAACAATCCAGCAGCTGAAGGATTTGCAAAATAACTATCAAAGCTTCAAAATACGTTGAAGCTTCAATTATAATCTGCTCAAGAATCCTACAAGGCGTCTGTAGATAGATTTCGGAATCAAGCACCTACTTTCAAAATTGAAGTTAAAGCATGGCTTCTTTGACGGAATATCAAGATCAAGCGACCATGTGATAAGTTGGACTATCGAAGATTGGAACCATTTATCATCCAAAAGAAAATCAATCCAGTGGCGTACCGTCTGGAATTACCGGCTTCTATGAAGGTACATCTAGTCTTTTATGTTTCTTTGTTGGAGCCTTATCGAGAGTCATCTTTTCTTGGAAGAGTGCAATGTCTGCCACCTAGTATTGAGATCGAGAACCACGAAGAATACGAGGTTGAAAAGGTGCTGGATTCTTGGCAAAGGTAGGGCAAGTTGGAGTATCTTGTTCATTGATGCGGCTACGATATTAATGAGCGAACGTGGGAGCCAGCTAAAAATCTCACCAATGCGCCATAAAAGGTACAAGAGTTTTATCAACAACATCCTCATAAACCTAAGCCGGTTCGACAATAGCTTCTTTCTGAAGCTTGCTCATCTAAGAATATAAGAAAGGGGGAGAGCACCACCAAAATTTTTAGTTGATGTAGTTATTTTCTCCAAGATAAAGTAGAATTTTTTCAGTAGACATAGTTTGGTCTTCTGATATGGATAGCCAAGAGATAGATACCATGCTATTGAGATTATCTCAACTGACTAACTCACGAAGGCGACCCCGAGATGAAGAATCACCTACACCACGATGACGACAGAAGATACCAAGTAACCGATCACTAGTGATTATATTTGAGTCCGAGCCTGCTTACGATGGTCAGCTAGAAGGCGTATTTGAAGGAAAATTTTACAATGAAGATACGGAAGTTCATGCTTGGTCAGAAGTTGAAGGAGTAGGCCACTACCATTGGCTTCAAGGATCGATGAACCACTTACCTCGTGCATAACAGTTGGAGTTCATAACAGACGTTATGCGACAGATCTTCATTTTCTTGTGTTTGTACTGATTGACAATAACATTGCTTCTCAGAGACCTCGAAGCTAAAGGAGGGGGTGATGTTAGGGACATAGTCTTTAGAATCTTTTAGAGACAAACTTCTAGAACCTTCTAGAAGCAAGTCTCTGGAACCTTCTAGAAGCTTCTTAATTGGTAGAAGATGTTAGGGACATAATCCTTAGAACCTTCTAGAGATAAGTTTCTAGAACCTTCTAGAGATAAGTTTCTAGAACCTTCTAGAAGCAAGTCTCTGGAACCTTCTAGAAGCTTCCTAGTTGGTAGAAGTTGCTTAAGAAGCTTCCTAAATAGGAGTATATATTGGAATCGAGGCTGAAGAGTTCTTCAGTCTCGACAATACATCTCTTGGAGCTCTAGCTCACCTCTCTGGTGTTGTTCTTGTATTCATCTGATTAATCTAGTTCTTGCTAGTTCTTCTTGAACTTCTTGGTAGATATCAAGTCTGTATTCTTTGTCCGTGACACCTGAATGTATCGTCTCTATTTCCAATATCTGAACACACAAACAAACTATAATCTCCTCCTTTATATTATTGGTTTCTTCTTTACAGCAATTCAGTCATACCAATAATTGCTATTTCTACTAATATATTCACCCTCATAATTTCCAACTGTAATACTGCGCCCTTATAGCTTTCAGCACACAATTACCCTCGTTCCAATTATTGAAATTCTTCACACAGAACTGCCATTCACATTACAGTATTTCACACAAACACAGACTCATTTTTTCTATTGAACTACAATCAGATTGCAGCATTCAATCTTTCTTCTTCTCAAATAATACCAATCACATTTCCATTCCATAATTCACTTCACAATATTCAAAAACTCTCAATCTTCTTATTCAAAGAAAATAACAAACAAAAAAAAAGAGGTAGGACCAAGCTTACCTCGGCTCATACTATCACAACGATGGCATCTTGATTAACTTCTACAACTCCTATATACTTTTCTCTGATTCTCCAGATTCTAATCGTAATTCTGTAATTAACCATTTTTAATAACTAAATCACTCATCCAACCTCCTGAATTTCCTATTATATGGACTATTAATATATTTTACCAATATCTTTCAAAAACAAATTAATATCTATTCTACATAGCCCCACTTCTATCTGTACAACGTCCTCGCAAACACTCAATTGATACCTATCTAAAAATTATCTTACAAATCTCTACAAAAATTGTGATCCCTTTGGCCTATCTAATTAATCAATTGCCGCAGTATCTGTTATTGGTTCCGTCGATTTCAGTTCCAACTGCAAATCTTCATCCTCCTCCAATCCTTCTATCGGCTCTTGCCTCAATTAAGCTGAAAGGTTTTCATTGTACTCACCCAGTTCATGGACTTGAGCTTCTAGTTTCAGGATCTGGGCATCCCGAAGTTCCAATTGTTGTTGCTATTGACTCATCCATTCTAGAATATCTTCAATCGACACTTGTGACCAGCTCCTCACTGTTAACTCTTAATTGGAACTACTACTCTCAAAAACACAAGAAATATAAGAAAATGGCACTCCAACCAACCCAAAACAATACCACAGAATGACTTTAACTGGTGCCCCACTTCTATTCTTTTACCTAGTGGTGATAATGACAACATGTTACCCATACTGTCTGTGAAAGGTAATGAGAAATAATCTTTCTAGGTAGCCACATTTAACTTTCAAAAATCTTAACATATCCTGATTTTTCTATTTTTCTTCGGTACCATTACAATTAACGATATCCATGCACTATGCAGAATAGGATAAATAAAATCCATGTCGAGAAGTTTATCCAATTCCTCTTTCACTAAAAGGGAATATTTTGGATTAAGCCGGTGTTGCCTTTGACAAACCAGCGTAAGATCGTCCTCCAAAATAATCTGGTGCTCATACATGTCAATTGGAATCCCTTTCAAATCCGCATATGATTATGCAAAGGCAAATTTGTGACAGACAAAAAATTGTTTCTAAGTATCCAATTTTGTACCGATAATACCGGCATATATTTTAATTAGCTATGGCATTTCATTGGTGCCCAGGTTAATAGATTGACACACAGAGTCTTCAACAACCTCTGATTTAATTAACTTCTTCTGATCTGAATATCTTGTATTATTCGATATATGGGAACCACCCAAATTTGGTTCTAATGTGTTGACTCTATTGATTGAAGAATTGTTCATCTATTTGGCAATAGCATGATCCGAGTTAGTCGCATCTTCTTGATGTAGTAAATATTCGCTGGGATCTCCACATTGGTAGACTCCTACCTTTGCTGTTGAAGTATTTTGTCCTACCCCAAATTACGGTGAACCTATAACATCATCATCTTTCTTAATCAATTGACTCTCGTTATCCAATATAAATTTTGATTCTAGCAATTGAGATTCTCCATGATATTGTATCGAGTACATTTCTAAAATAATCTCGTCACGGCCTTTTCCAATTCTCAATGTACCTCGGCCCTAATCATTTATAGCTTTGGCTCGATAAAGCCAAAGTCTGCCCAATAAAATGAGATACGATAATGTAAAACTCTATAATTGAAATACAATATAATCGATTTTGTATGTCAATCCCCCAATTACAGTGGTAGTATTTTGTAAGATTCCCATTGGCTTTATCCAACTATGATCTGTCATTTACAAGACTAATGTCGTAGGTAGCAATTGCTTTAGATCCAAGTCCTCAATTGTATCCACGTTCATTAAATTCACACTGAAATCACCATCAACTTGTACCCCTAGAATTAAAATGCCATCGATTGATACATCAATTGTTGGTGGACTCGGATCTAGATTTAAGCTAACTTCATGAATTTTTTTAGTGCGGGATCTTTGTCGTATTAGTGCTGAATTCAATGTAGATCGATATTCCGATGCTACAACTAAAAGTTGCTTCATTGTAATTGAAGGCTGAATAACATCCAAATCCTTTAGAATGTCATAGGGTTCCATATTGAGAATAATTTCCAATGCTCTTTTGCGTTTCATTGGTTTGAGTTTAACTCCGTGAGGTAAGATATTCTTCCACCCTGGACTTAGAATTAGAACAGCAATCCAAGCTTCTTTAGAATTTCCGCCCCCAAGAGGATCTTTCAATGGGTAGGACATTTTTTAGAACTGCGTAGAGATTGGAACTGCTTGGAACGAAACCGAAGCCTGTGTAATTGGGATTTCATTGGATTTTGCCACCGATTCAAGTCTCATACTGGATACAAAGCTCGTAACAGGACCTGGATTGGATGGTCCTAGCAAATTGGAACGTGGAACCGAATTGGATTCCTCAGTTTGTTGAGGTCTCAATATTAGGATACGTTCCAATACTAATATTGGCTCATTTAGTGCCGTGGACAGCACTACTTGCTCTCCTACGATTGGTTCATCCATATCCTGAATTAGATTCTTGTCTTTTTGTTGGCCTCTGATAAGCACTGTATTCACCACCTCGATACGATGTACTAGTGAGTCTCGTTGAACAAGGCCTTTGTCCTCCGTCGGTTGGCTTGTTTGTATTTACTAGTCTCGGTTATTATAATTAAAGGGCGCATTACACTGCTAATAAGTATGACCAGACTGCTTACAATTTCCACATATTAGAGCATAGTCATCACTGGCCCTTGGATTAGGACATTCTCTCATATAATATCCGATTTGTCTGCAATGATAGCAACGAAGTGGTCTACTACCAACTCCTTCAGGGATAATGGGTGTCTCTACTGGTATATAATGGCTAGGTCTATTCCATGTCGGATGAGTAAAGGATCCTGATTGATCCATTGTTACTGTAGAATCTGACATTGGCTTTATCATGGGTGGATATTGATGGTATCCTAATTGATTTATCGCCAATCCGTGAATATTGGATATACCTACTTGGTGAAATTCAGAGTTTAGAAAATTAGAATAATTCCTGTTTTGTTTATTTGCTCGATTTCCATTCCAACCAAACCTATTATTTGTTTGTACTTGATTGACATCCCACAAAGTTGGTTGAGCCATTATCTGGTTATTGAGTTGTTGTTGCTTCCGTAAATTCCAACAGCTAGTGATAATATGCTTGCCCCCGTAAAATGTACATTATACAATTATTTGGGGTGGTGAAGGACATTCTGTTACTAAATGACCTTGCCCCTTACAATTGCTATACCAGACATTGGAACACATATTGGTTGATTTATGCCTTTTTTCTTTATCCTTGGCCAGATTCACAGCCAATTCATCAATTTTTTTCCATCAATGTTAACAGCAATGACTCATTGGAATCCCTTGATACCAATGCATTTGGCAATTCCTTTGTAGGTATTGGTTTCTGATATGTGAAATAAGATGTATATGGATGTGTGATTTTTTGTTTTACTTATTCCGGAAGAAACTTCCCAAAATAAACCCATATAGGGGAATTTGAACACGGGGAGTGACTAGTTGCTTGAGCATTCACGTTAGGGTCACACAATTAATTACCTCCAATGTATCATCACTATTTCCATTGTCTAAGCACATAGAAAAACGATAATCTCTCCTTTCACCTTATCACTCTCTTCCTTGCAATAATTCAGTCATACCAATAACTGTTATTTCCACCAATATATCTTCACTCTTATAATCTCCAACTGTAATACCTCAACATCACAGCTTCAGCACACAATTACCCTCATTCCAATTACTGGAATTCTTCACACAGAACTACCATTCACATTACAGTGTTTCACACAACCACAGATTCACTCTTTTTGCTGAACTACATTCAGATTTCAGCATTCAATCTCTCTTCTTCTCATTCAATAACATATAATTCCATTCACACTTTCATTCCATGATTCACTTCACAATATTCAGAAACTCTCAATACTCTTATTTCAAAGAACATAACAACAAAAGAAAAGAGGTAGCACCAAACTTACTCCGGCTCACACTATCATAGTAATGGCGGTTTCTTCCTCTCTCTCTCATCCTCCTTATCCTACCACAAGATACCAACTGCTACATCTCTAATGAAAACTGCTTTTCCTAACTATTCATCCATTTTAACTACTGAACTACCTTTCTAACAGTCATCTATCCCGGTTTATACTATAAACTAAGTATCTACAAATCAGCAAATAACTACTTATTCTACATAGCCCCACTCCTAACTATGCAGCGTCCTCGCAAACAACCAATTTGAAATTGAATTGGTGACTCCTTAGCATTTTCCATACTCATTGCTACTGATTACAATTCTAAAGTCACTTCTTCATCTTCCCTGTCTCATACATTTATTGGGACTATGTTCAATCTAGCCGTTAAATCTTCATTAAGTGCTCCCAATTCACGGACTTGACTTTCCAATTACAGAATTTGGATGTCTTTCGCCTCTAATTGGTATTATTGTTGCTTCACCTTCTATTCCAATTCGCCAATCGAACCTTCAATTGATCCTTGTGGCCGTCGAACGCTGACCAATTCTTCCTCCAATTTCTTTGCAACCTCCTTCAGAGTGTTGATCTCCCCTTGCATTTTCTCTGTTTTTACTCTGAATTGGTCATTCATCGTCTTCTTTTCCTATTCCAAAGTCGCCATCTTCGTCTGGTTCAATTCTAATTGTTGCTTCATTTTTTCAACTTCCAGTTTCGATTGATTGAGAGAATTGGAGAGTTCTTGTTTCTGATGTGCCATTCCGTGGTGAAGGCGCTCTCTTTCCTTTTCCCACGCTTGCTGTTTTACTCCAAGGGCCTGCTCCAGTCTCGAATTGGCTTCTTTGGTGGCCCTATTCACCCGATCTTGTTCCAACAGTTTTTGACGTTGTTCTGCCATTTCCCTCTTACAAGCCACCAATTGCTGCTTAAAATTCGTGTGATCAACTAATTCTTTTGCCGTCTGTTGCAATTGGGATAATTATACCAAAAATCGCTCTTTCACACTGTTCTCCTCTGGTGTTCGATGTTGAATGTCCACTGGCCTATTGTCTCGCTGAGCCATTGGACCCCTCTCCCAAACACTGATTGGTTCTCCCGCCTGCTGGCTTGTTTCTCCTGGTCCCCATGGAAGTGCCAATAAATTGCTCCTCGGTTTTGGTAGTACTGGAGCTGCTATCGTCTTCCCTTTCTCCGGCAACGGTTGACTCAATTCATAAACAATTGCAGACTGTATATAGTTGGAATACAAAAGCGTTGCAATTCTACCCGACCTGCGCTTGTAACTCAACTCTGCATGAATTTTGGTGGCCACGTACGCTGCCCAATTGAACACCATACCCTCGAAGGAGCCTATTGTCGCATATAATAATCGTTTAGCCATATACGTCGTATGTTTATTTAATCCCAACCTCTTCTGAACGAAGTGCATCCACTCCATCAATTCTGGTGTAAGTGCATCCGCCGTCCGCCATCCTTGATTCTTTTCTAGCGACGTCATACCTCCTTTAAAATAACTCCCCGGATTGAAGTCTGAAGACTCTTCTGCGCCAACCGCTAACTCTCCTATTAGTAACTGTAATGCCTTATGCAAGGTATTCTCATCAATTCCCAAAGTCCTCCCTTTTACAACACTCGAACCATCCTCAGGATCATAGTTTGTCAAGTATTCTTCCAATAGTTCTACATCGATTGATGGTAAATTGTCTGCCGCTCGCAGAAAAGGATAAAGCTGCGCACTTCTAAAGTCCTTCTGCCGCGTTGCATTCCAGCAAATTTCTAACTACATGGGTTCCATATTTGTGAGTATACAAAGAGAAAGCTCATCCATATTACTCCTTGATCTCACCCTCCTACCCTCTTCCTTCTCCAAGGCTCTCTTCACCTTCTCCCTCGACATTATAAATCTCTTCGTATTTGCACTAATACTATGATTTGCCGTGAACTCTCCACTAACGAACTATGCTTCAACAATTCTAGACAAAATACTGAAGACAGCTACACAGAGTGCCCCTCTCCTAACTGTTTATCCAGTTATGAAACAAGAATCCCTAATCTTGATTGCTGATGTTCTAATACACTAATCAACCGTCGTCATTTGCTTTCGATTAGACACTTATGATGGCAGGCAAGTCATCATGAACGGCACGTCTGTCCCCTCCAATCTTGATAAACCCGCCCCCGGATTTATGTGTAATACAGGCGTAGTCGGTTTCCATTGATACGGGTTGTGAATTTGGTTCCCGTGAAATCTTCCAATTGGACGGAACCATTGGGAAAAGCGGCCAATACGCAATAGGGGCCATGCCACCGAATTTGAAATTTTCTCAGAAAATTGTGAAAACGGCTGTCGTACAGTAGGACAAGATCATTGGGCATAAATGATTTTGTGCGGAGTTTACTATCGTAATAACTCTTCCGACGGCGCTGAATAGCTTCCATGGTCATCAAAGCCGAAGCCCTAATCTCGTCCAATTTTTCCAATTCTGTTAACTGATATTGGAGAGATTCTTTGTTATCAAACCGTTCTTCCAATGCAATTCTTAAACTGGGAACCTCCAATTCTATTGGTAAGATGGCCTCCTGCCCGTATATCAATTGAAAAGGTGTGGAATTGGTCGTTACTTTATACGTAGTTCGATATGCCCACAATGCTGCAAATAATTTAGTATCCCAGTCGGTTCTCGCTCCTGAAATAGTCTTTGTTAAGATTTTACAAAGGATATCGTTGGTCTTTTCGGTCTGCCCATTGGCACGTGGATGATAAAGGGTAGTTTTTCGATATTTGATCTCATACTTCATTGTCAATGCTTCAATGGTTGCATTAAGAAAACGGGTTCCTCGATCACTAACCAATTCTTTCGGACAACCAAAACGAGTGATAATGTTCTCATATAAAAATGTTGCTACAGTAGTGATATTATCAGTTATTGTTGCCGTAGCCTCCGCCCATTTGGTGACATAATCGGTGGCTACTAAAATATAACGTTTCTGTCCATTCCAAGAAGCAGGTGCAATTGGTCCGACGAAATCAATACCCCATTTTTCGAATGGTGCCTGCACCAAAACTGGTACCAAGGGCATGGTAGAAGTTCCAGTAGGTCGACCAATTCGTTGACAAGGGTCACAACGACGAACATATTTGTGAGCATCCGAAAACATTGTTGGCCACCAATAACTAGCCATTAAAGCTTTACGCGCGGTGCTATCACCCGCAAAATGTTCTCCACAGCTATCCAAATGACATCCTTCCAATATGGTACACACTTCACTTGGAAATACGCAACATCGTAAAATACCATCCCGTCCTTGTTTGTATAATGCGGCTCCAATCATGGTATACGGCGCACTTCTTATAATCAGAAGCTTCTTTAATTTTTCATTATGAGAAATTGGAAAAGTCTGAAATGTGAGATATTGGATCAGGTCACTATATTCGGGTGTAATAACCTCCACAGTGAATAATTATGCATCCAGAAGGGCGTCATTTATCGGCTCATTACCCAGTATATTCAATAAATGGGACAAGTGATCTGCATTGGCATGTGTCTTGCCAGGGCGAACATTAATTGTAAAATTGAATTCCTGGAGAAGTAACACCCAGCGAGCAATTCGTCCGCTCAATTGGGGTTTATTTATCATATACTTAAGCGCATCATGATCAACGTGGAATACAAACGAATAGCCCAGTAGATAATGGCAGAATTTCTGTATAGAATAAATCATGCCGAGGGCTTCTCGCTCGGTAGTATTATAATTACGTTCGGCCATAAACAATTGTCGACTCGTAAAATATATTGGATGATCACGGTTATTGTCATCCTTCTGACTCAATATTGATCCAATTGCGACGTTGGATGCATCGACATAAACCTGAAATGGTTTCGTCCAGCATGGGGCAACCAGTATTGGTGCAGACACCAATTTTTGCTTTAAGGCCTCAAAGGCAACACTGCATTCTGCCGTCCATATGGGACTAGATCCATCCAATAGTGGTTTTTTTAGCAAATTTGTCAATGGTTGACAAAGTACCGCAAAGGAGTGAATAAAACGCCGATAATAGCTGACATGGCCCACAAAGCCACGTACTCCTGACACCGTTTCTGGCTTTGGTAAAGCCAATATTCGAGTTACTTTATTTGGGTCCGTAGCAATACCGCGGCTGGACACTATGTGGCCCAAGAGTCTTCCAGAGGGGACCCCAAATTGACACTTCTCTGAATTCAATGATATACCGTACTTATCGCATTGATCCAGACATCGTCCCAGGCAGTTCAAATGATCGGCTGTTGTACTGAACATGCAAAAATCATCTAAGAATATTTCCATTGACACTCGTAAATAATCTTGAAAGGCCTGTGTCATCACTCTTTGAAATGTGGCTGGTTCATTGCATAATCCAAATGGCATCACTTTATATGCAAATGTACCCCAATCTGTCGTAAAGGTCGTCTTGAGCTGGTCTTCCTTGGTAATTTTTACTTGATTGTAACCCGAAAAATCATCCAAAAATGAATAACATTCGTGTCCTGCTACGGCATCCAATATACTGTCCGTAAAAGGTAGAGGAAAATAGTCCTTCTTGGTAGCAGCATTGAATTTCCAAAAATCTTGACAGATTCTAATCTTGCCATTTTTCTTAGGTACCATTACCATTGGTGAGACCCATTCGCTATACGGAACTGGATAAATGAAACCCACACGCAATAATTTGTCCAATTCCTCTTTTACCATCAAGGAATATTTTGGGTTGAGACGGTGTTGTCTTTGACGAACTCGTATAGCATCCGGAGCCAATGTAATACGATGTTCACACACCGTTTCTGGAATATCCTTCAGATCTGCATACGTCCAAGCAAAGAACGATTTATGCCGGAGGAAGAATGCTTTCCACTTACTCAATTCGTTACCTTGAATACCTTTGTATATCTTTATATTCTTGGGCGCGTCAGGGGTGCTTAAGTTCAGAGTCTGAAAAACAGGTTCTTCCACAACCGCCGATTTAAAATCGCCTGTTGGCCCGTCGTCCTGCGAAGGAGACTGCAACTGCTGGTGACTCATGTCTGACCGCATTGCACTCACATGATTGACATCATATCGGGTCATCCATTCGGTAATAACATGATCCGAGTTAGAGGCATCCTCTTGATGGAGTAAATATTCACCGGGGCCACCACATTGGTAGACTCCTCCCTTGGTTGTAGAAGGGGTTTGACCTACTCCAAATTGCGGTGAAACTATAGCATCGTCATCTTCTTCAATCGAGTGACTCTCGTTATCCGATGTAAATTCTGATTCGGGCAATTGGGTTTCTCCGTGATATTGTACTGGGTACATTTGTAGAATAATGTAGTCACTGCCTTTTCCAATTGTCAATGTGTTGTGGCCCCAGTCGTTCTTAGCCTTGGCTTGATACAACCAAGGTCTGCCCAATAAAATGGGATACGATAACATAGAACTCTGTAACTTAAATACAACATAATCGATTTTGTATGTCAATTCCATGATTACAGTGGCAATATCGCGTAAGATTTCTATCGACTTAACCTGACTATGATCTGCCATTCGTAAAACTAATGTCGTAGGGAGCAATTGCTTTAGATCCAAGTCTTCCATTGTATCAGCGTTCATTAAATTCACACTGGAGCCACCATCGACTTGTACCCCTGGAATTAAAACTCCATCGATTGATACATCGATTGTTGGTGCTCCCGGATCTGGGTTTAAGCTAACTTCATGTATTTCTCTAGTGCGGGATCTCCGCCGTATTAACGTTGAATTCAATGTTGATTGACATTCTGGTGCTACAGCCAAAAGTTGCTTCATTGTAATTGAAGGCTGGATAACATCCAAATCCTTCAAAATGTTGTAGGGTTGCATATTGAGAGTAACTCCCAATGCTCTTTTACGTTTCATTGGTTTTGTTTTGACTTTGTTCGGCAGCAATTCCTTCCTCTTAGTCGACTCTTCGACCACTAAAGGTTCCTTCAATGGGTACGAGCTTATATTGGGTTGTGCGGGTATTGGGACGTGGTCATTTGGAATTGATCTTGATGTCCCCAAAAAATTGGCACGTGAAACTGAAGTGGGTTCTTCGTCTTGTTGAGGGCTCAATATTGGTATACGTCCCAATACTGATATTGGTTCGGTCCGCCTCTTGGACGGTGCTACTGTTGTTACTTTGATTGGGTCATCCAGGTCTTGAATTGGATTCTTGTCTTTTTGTTGGCCCTTGGTAAGCACTGCGTTCACCACCTCGACGCGATGTACTGGTGAGTCCCATTGAACAGGACCTTTGTCCTCCACCGGTTGGCTTGTTTGCATCTGCTGGTCCCGATTATTATAATTAAAAGCCGCATTGCACTACTGATAAGTATGACCAGACTGCTTATAATTTCCACATATTGGGGCATAATCATCACTTGCTCTTGGATTAGGACATTCACTCGCATAATGTCCGATTTGTCTGCACCGATAGCAACGAAGTGGTCTTCTGCCAGCTCCTTCAGGGATATTGGATGTCTCTACTGGTATATAACGGCTCAGTCTATTCCATGTCGGTTGAGTAAAGGATCCTGGTTGACCCATTGGTACTGTAGATTCTGGCATTGGCTTCTGCATGGGTGAATATTGATGATATCCTTGCTGATTCACCCCCAAGCCATGGGTATTGGATATACCTTCTTGGTGAAATTCAAAGTTTTGGAAATTGGAATAATTCCTGTTTTGTCTATTTGCTCGATTTCCATTCTAGCCGAACCTATTATTCGTTTGTACTTGATTTACATCCCACGAAGTTGGTTGACTCATGATCTGTTGTCCGACTTGTTGTTGTTTCCTTAAGTTCCAACAATTGGCAGTGGTATGCTTACCCCCACAAAAGGTACATTGAACCATCATTTGGGGTGGTGAAGAACATTCGGTTACCAAATGACCTTGTCCCTTACAATTGCTACACCAAACATTGGGTCGCATATTGGTCGGTTTATCCCTTTTCTCTTTATCCTTGGCCAGATTTACAGCCAATTCATCCATTTTCTTCGTTAATGTTAACAGCAATGACTCATTGGGATCCCTTGATACCAATTCATTGGTCAATTCCTTCGTAGGTATTGGTTTTTGATACGCGAAATAAGCTACATACGGTTGTGACGATGATGGTAGTACAACCTGCAATGGAACGGCATTCACTATTCCTTGTGGAATTGTACCATAATCACTCCTTCCCAGATAACTTTCCGATGCGTCATTCCAATTTGTCATTTGATAACCGCCTTGCGATGGAACCATCGTGGCACCAACGGTTAAGTGCTGGTCGTAATGACATTCCTCCCATACTTTTGTTCGCTCAAGAGATGTTGCAATGGTAGCTGATTGGGCCTCCTTTACAAATATCTTCAATTCTGGTGGGTGTAATCCATTAACCAATATGGACAACACAAACAATTCCGGCATTTGGTTATTTGGCCATTTCCTAAGTATATCTGCTACACGACCATAATATGACTATACCGCTTCCCCTGGTACCATTCTGCTGTTCATTAATCTTTCTCGAAGACGTTCTTCAAAACCAATTGGTCGGAAATGGGCTAAAAATGCCGTTTTCAATGCCTCCCAATTGATATATTGACCTACAGGTTGGCGGTTATACTACTCGAACGCTGTGTCTTTTAGTGTCGCTGGCAACCATCTCAGCCAAATGTCTTCTGTCCTTCCATTATTGGCTATACACGCCGTCAAGAATTGAGACAAATGTTGATCTAGGTCCGTACCTGGCAAACCACGAAAAGTAGGTAATGATGCGACGCTAGTCGTACGATCGCCCAAGGTACCCATTTGAACTGCAATCGGAACGGCTGGTCCTCATGCCGCCATTGAATTTTCTGTTCCTCTGAAATTTATTTTAAAATAATCTCTGCTTTCCCTTACTCTAATTACCGAGCTCTCAGCGGTCCTTGCTTTACTGTTATTTTCCACAAATAGTTTTATTGGTTGACTTGCAGGTAAAAACGTCAGATTTTGAAATACAATATAGTTGCCTTTATTGGCGACCAATTCATGCCAATCTGCAGAGCCCCTATTGCTCGTTTCAGCGGTACCCCCTACTAGAAAATTACCCAATGGAGTACCAAATACTTCTATGCCTCCTTCTCTTTCAGTTAACGGCCTCAAGATTTCCACTAGAATGTTGACAAAATTTCCCGCGAGTGCTCTTGGCAGTTTTTTTAACGGTACATAAGACTGCAGAATTAACAATCTGTCCGGTTCTTGATATGTTTGGATGCGCCGACAAGCTTGCAACCATGGTTTAATCCAATTCTGTTGATGCTTCCTTTTAAGATTACGTTCTTGCTCCTCTCTACGCAAGTTCCTTCCTTGCGCTCTTCCCTGTCTTTTTCTCAACTGATTTATTTTCCTCGATGTAATGCTCTCGTTCTTATTAATCATAATCTTTCTTCAAACACTACTGAAATCGTCTTCCATTGCCCATTTTCTCACACGTTTGTAATTAATTCCTAACGCTCAAAGCTATTATCACTCCCCGGCAGCGGCGCCAAAATTTGATTTCTCGTTTTACTTATTCCGGAAGAAACTTCCCAGAATAAACCCATATAGGGGAATTTGAACACGGGGAGTGACTAATTGCTTGAGCGTTCACATTAGGGTCACACAATTAATTACCTCCAATGTATCGTCACTATTTCCATTGTCTAAGCACATAGGAAAATGATAATCTCTCCTTTCACCTTATCACTCTCTTCCTTGCAACAATTCAGTCATACCAATAACTGTTATTTCCACCAATATATCTTCACTCTTATAATCTCCAACTGTAATACCTCAACATCACAGCTTCAGCACACAATTACCCTCATTCCAATTACTGGAATTCTTCACACAGAACTACCATTCACATTACAGTGTTTCACACAACCACAGATTCACTCTTTCTGCTGAACTACATTCAGATTTCAGCATTCAATCTCTCTTCTTCTCATTCAATAACATATAATTCCATTCACACTTTCATTCCATGATTCACTTTACAATATTCAGAAACTCTCAATACTCTTATTTCAAAGAACATAACAACAAAAGAAAAGAGGTAGCACCAAACTTACTCCGGCTCACACTATCATAGTAATGGCGGTTTCTTCCTCTCTCTCTCATCCTCCTTATCCTACCACAAGATACCAACTGCTACATCTCTAATGAAAACTGCTTTTCCTAACTATTCATCCATTTTAACTACTGAACTACCTTTCTAACAGTCATCTATCCCTGTTTACACTATAAACTAAGTATCTACAAATCAACAAATAACTACTTATTCTACAGGATGTGATGATGATGGTGGTATAGCTTGCAATAGAACGAAATCCACTATTCTCTGTGAAATTATACCATAATCATTTTTTCTCAGATAATTTCCTAATGTGTCATTCCAATTTGTCATTTGATAACCTCCTTGAGATGGAATCATCGTGGCTCCAACTGTTAAGTTTTGGTCATAGTGACATTCTTCCTATACTTTTGCTTACTCAAGAGATGATGGAATCGTGGCTGATTAGGCCTCCTTTACAAACATCTTCAAATCTGGTCGATGTAGTCTATTAACCAATATGGACAACACAAATGATTCTGGCATTTGGTTATTTGGCCATTTTCAAAGTATATCTGCTACACGACCATAATATGATTGTATCGCTTCTCCTAGTATCATTCTGCTGTTTATTAATTTTTCTCAAAGATATTCTTCAAAACCAATTAGTCAAAAATGGGCTAAAAATACATTTTTCAATGCCTTCCAATTGATAAATTGTCCCACAAGTTGGTGGTTATACCACACAAACGCTGTATCTTTCAATGTCGCTAGCAGCCATCTCAGCCAAATGTCTTCTGTATTACCATTTTTAGTTACACATTCTGTAAGAAACTGAGACAAATATTGATCGAGATTCGCACGAGGAAATCTCCAAAAAGTAGGTAGTGGTGCGACACTAGTCGTACGATCGCCTACTGCACCAATTTGTACTGCAATCGAAATGGTTGGTCCTCTTGACGCCATTGAATTTCTTGTTCTGTTAAACTCCATTTTAAAATAATCTCTGCTTTTCCTTATTCTAATTTTTGAGCTCTCAGTGCTCCTTGATTTACTGTTATTTTTTATAATTATTTTAATTGGTTGAATTACAGGTGAAAACGTCAGATTTTGAAATACAATATAGTTATCTTTATTAGAGACCAATTTGTGCCAATCTGAAGAATAACTATTGCTCGTTTTAGCGGTACCTCATACTGAAAAAATATCCAATGGAGTACCAAATTCTTCTACGCCTCCTTCTCTTTCAGTTAACGGCCTCAAGATTTCCACTGGAATGTTAACAAAATTTTCTGCAAGTGTTCTTGGCAGTTTTTTTAATGGTACATACGACTGCAGAATTAACAGTCTGTCCGGTTCTAAATATGTTCGGATGTACCGACAAGCTTGCAACCATGGTTTAATCTAATTCTATCGATGCTTCTTTTTAAGATTATATTCTTGTTCCTCTCTAAGAAAGTTCCTTCCTTGCGTTCTTCCATGTCCTTCACTCAACTGATTTATTTTCCTCGATGCAATGCTCTCATTCTTATTAACCATAATCTTGCTTCAAATACTACTAAAATTATCTTCCATTGCCAATTTTCTTACACGTTGGATAATTAATTCCTAACACTCAAAGCTATTATCACTCCACGGCAGTGGTGCCAAAATGTGATTGCTCATTTTACTAATTCCAGAAGAAACCTCCCAGAATAAACCCATATAGGGAGATTCGAATATGGGAAATGACTAGTTGCTTAAGCGTTCACGTTAGGCTCATATAATCAATTACGTCTTGAATGGATAGTCTCTATTTCTAATATCTGAACACACAAGAAAACTATAATCTCCTCCTTCACCTTATCGGTCTCTTCTTTATAGCAATTCAGTCATACTAATAATTGCTATTTCCACCAATATATTCACCTTCATAATCTCCAATTGTAATACTGCGCCTTCATAGCTTTCAGTGCACAATTACCCTCGTTCCAATTACTGGAATTCTTCACACAGAACTGCCATTCACATTATAGTGTTTCACACAAATACAGACTCATTCTCTCTGCTGAACTACAATCAGATTTCAGCATTCAATCTTTCTTCTTCTCAAATAATACCAATCACATTTCCATTCTATAATTCACTTCAAAATATTCAGAAACTCTCAATCCTCTTATTCAAAGAAAATAACAAACAAAAGAAAAGAGGTAGCATCAAGCTTACCTCGGCTCATACTATCACATCGATGGCACTTTAATTAACTTCTACAACTCCTATATACTTTTCTCTGATTCTCCAGATCCTAATCGTAATTCTGCAATTAACCACTTTTAATAACTAAATCATTCATCCATCCTCCTAAATTTCCTATTATATGGACTATTAATATATATTATCAATATCTTTCAAAAACGAATTAATATCTATTCTACACATTGATAATAAAAATGACCTGATTGCTTATAATTTCCACATATAAGAGCATATTTGCCTATAAATCTTGGATTAGGGAATTCACTAGCATAATGACCAATTTGTCCACACTTGTGTCGTGTTGTAACACAATTATATGGTAAAAATATAAATAGAAAGGATTTTATTAATATTTAGTCATTTTAAATGTTAGAAACATTGGCCAATTTCAATGCCAATATTCAAGGGCCAGTTAATATCATCCCATTGTAAGCTGTACCACCGAACAAGACAACAGCATATGCTCTACCGGCATCATCGAATTAAATACCTTCCATTCCAATGGGACAACCAGAATCATTTTCTAACCCTACATGGAATGAGCCTAGTAGGTATATACTGGTGGAGACATCCAATATGCTTGATGGAGGTGTAAGAAGACCACTTCGTTGTTTCCATTGCAGATAGATTGATCATTATGCTAGTGAATGTCTCAATTCCAGAGCCAGTGACAATTATGCACCAATGTGAGGGAATAACAAGCAGACGGGACATACTTATTAGAAATATAATATTCCATTCAATTTCAATAATCGAGATCAGTAGATCCAAAGCCAAGAAAAAATTGAAGGGATAAATCGAGGTCTTCAAGATTTTGGTGGAATATTTGTTCTTACTAGGAGTCGGCAAAAGAAGAAAGGACCAATTCAATATTCGGGTGAATGTGGTGTGAAGGGCCAATTTGACCCAATTACGGGAACATCCAATCTTGGTCCTCTTACGAGTCCCTTACCCAGTATGAGACCTGACTCGGTTGGACAATCCAATGAGGTCCCGAATATAGAGGCTTCGAATCTATTTCAAGTTGTATCATTTTTTATGTCGTTTCAGGCAAAACGTCCTTTTCGTGGAAAGATCCTCTTAGATGTAAGAATTCTACGGAAGCACCTCTATTGTTCCAATTTGAAGTCCAGGGCTAAAAAATAGGGGACTTCATGGAGTTAAAGGAAAACAAAGAAAAAAGAAGAAGGCATTCTAAGATTGGAGATTTTTGGGATCGAAGAGCTAGCTTCAAACTCCTTCGAAGGTATAAAATTGTTTTTTATAGCATTTGGAAGGATTTTACAATCGTTGCTCAAAGTCAGTGTTTGTATTGGTCAATTGGATTTTTTTTTTGCAATAAAGTTAAGGCTAGTACTCTTGACTGTTTAATAAAAATTGAAAAAACATCTGCGGTTGAAATTTTAGAAATGTCTAGATGGTTGAGTATACTAAGTGCATGCAAAAATTTATGTTAATCTAATGGTATGGATAGAGGATATTTGATCATTAGTATAAAGAGGTATCAGAAGTTGGCATATTGGGGTCGTTTAGGATTTCTGTAATATCTAGAGATCTATCAGTTGGGATAAGGTGAATTTTGATGTGATAAATCAAGGACTTAAAGGTGGAGTTGCATACAAAGTTTGAATGAGAATTAATGGTTAGAGAAGGAAAAATTACAAGTTACAATTTGTCAACAACTTCTAGACGAAGGTCAAGGGACATCGGTGTGGATTTATGGCATTTTCTTGCAATCTGTAAGTTGGATTGGATTGAACTTCTTGAGTATTTAAAAGACTTGTAAAGACACTAGTGGTAGAAGTTTCACAATAATCAAACAATCAGATTGAGAATTACAGCTTGTCAAGGCTCGCTGTTTAGGGCTAGGATTTAAAAAAAAATAATATATATATATATATAAAGAAGTAAATAAATAAAATGAAATAAAATAAAATAAATGAAATAAAATAAAATGAAAATAAAACTAACAAATAATAAAAGAAATTAGACTTATAATATCTCAAAGTTATTAAAAATAGTGTTCTAAGCACTTTGTATTGGGATTAAGCTTTTACATTGAAATCCGAAATAGTTTGTGTTTAGATGGTTGAAACCCACTAAACTACTTGGATACTTATAAAATATTATTTTATCTTCTATAGTCAGATGTCCGGTCCATTCTCAAGCTAGATAGCATGTAATACGACATAAGTAGTGAATCTGACATGAGACTCTTGAGGTAGGAGGTTTTGGAATTCGTTTATTTATATTTTTCTTTTATAGAGAACGAAAATAAAAATTTTGAAGGAGCATTGGGAAGAGCTTGAAGTGGAGCTTTTGGTGGGATTTCTTCTAAAGGACAAGATATGTACATGGATCCGTCCCTTGCTAGTATGTTTTAAGCCTTATCATTATCTTTGTAGCAATAGCAAACCAATGATTGCAAAGAAGCTTTAGCAACCAAAGCATTGCAAGTAGTGGTCAATAAAATTGATCAATTTGATGGAAGGAATATTTTAAAGTATTTAAGATGTTATGTTCTGGAAATGGAATTAAATCAGATTTCTGAGAAGATGGTTGAATTATTTGGACTTGCCACAATACCAGAAATAATAGAGCATATCACATCAATTATGGAGCATTATAAAAATTCATGGGAGATTTTTTCACATGCATTAATAGACAAATATTTCTTGGAGGACACTGATCATGTTACTAAAAAACTATTTCTAGAATGGATTGAGTGGCCTGATAAGAATTTGCAAGCAACAAAGCTACTAAGGGAATTTGAGAGGCAGTATTCTCAATTATTGAAGGTAAAAAAATTGACATTAGAGCTGAATAAGGTTGAATTATTTCGTCAAGCTGCTGATGGAGAATTATAAGAAAAATTGAAGTTGCTTCTTGAAGACAAAGAAGAAGATGAAAGATTGACAACAAAGTAGAAAAATGTTGAAAATACGATAGATTTGCTTGCAAAAAGAGAAAGGAAGAAGGATAGGAGTAATATTCCAAAAGCAGTACAAGCACCTAAAATTCCAATACATACAACACAATCGATAATGCCTACTGTTCAACCTTCAACATCTTTACCGAAGAAAGGAGATATGGAGATTGAAGAAATTATATGTGGAATGCGAGATCTTTAAATCAAATTGGTAAAATTTGAAGAAAATACTTCTACAAAAAATTTGAAGAATGTTTCAAAACAAGGGTATGTACAAAGATGTATTTGGTGTGATGACGTTTCACATATTAGGAAGGATTGCAATGAATTTAATAATATGGTACAGAAAGAAGTTATTTACTGAAAAGATGGAAAGATTGCATTAAAAGATACAGAGGATTTTTTTTAAACCAATTTTGGCAAAGGAGGTATGAAAGAATTGATTCAAGATTATTTAATAGAATATGGAAAAGCAACACGAGAGAGTATAAGTTATGGTGCTAGAATAGATGATGACTTTGGTGAAATATAGAAACTAGTGAATTTTGGGCTTCTCCCATTTTCACAATGCAAAAAAAAAAAAATACCTCAAAAAGCGTTATTCAGGACTGCAGCTACAATATGAAGTGCAATAGGTTGGAAAGATCCTATTGAGTCTCTTTCAGTTCATGCATATATTGCTAAGAGCCAATATGAAGCTTTGATGGAAGAAAAGAGATGAGGAAATTTTGATGATACAAGAGAAGAAAATTCTTCTAAGAGGCAAACTCGAGGAGACAAGGCTCGTGAGGCGGCTTCACAAGAATTGCCTATAAAAGGTACTTCAGCATCATTGGAAGAAAAAACAAAGAAGACAAAAGATAAGGATAAATCAATTGCTTATAAGCTACTTTCTGATATTGAAGTGACAACAAATTTAAAAGGGATGTTGGAAGAACGTATATTAAATGCTAAGGTGGAATTGACATTGAAAGAAATTTTGGAAATTGTAAAGAAGGAATTTTATGATGTTATCATTGACATCATTAAGCAAAAGAGGTAATTAATGGGCAAAGTTGGAATGAGTCATGCTATTGATGCAGGATTATATAAAGATGAAGAAGAGGCTGATAATGGTTACAAGCAACCAACAAATGAAAAGAATGGATATAATCAACAAGTACGTTTTGAAGATTATAACGATAAGGAAATGGAAGCTTCAAGCCATTATACTTGGAAACATTGGATAAGGGCAACTACTGAAGTATTGGTGAAAGTAGGAGATATAAAAGAACCAATTGTTGCTTTAGTTGACCATGGTTCTGAAATAAATCTTATGTCTAAGGATCTTTATAAGAAGCCAAAATGGCCAATTGATATGGAACATGGATGGGTAATACGAGCAGCTAATAACACACGAGGTAAATTATATGGAGCTTATCCTGATGTCAAAATTTGGATTGGAGATGTTGCGACATAACAACATTTTTTTGTTCAAGATACAACATCTTATCCATTGATTTTAGGACAACCTTATATTATAGCAACACGGATGGAAACAAAAGTACTTGATGATGGTTCAGCTTACATAAGGATACGTAGTGAAGATGGAAGGAAAGCTATATAATTTCTAACAATTCCTCCTAATTATAGATGAAATTGAGATAGGTTGAGGGAGAAACCATTGCCAAGGGTTGTTGAAGAATTTAAGGATTTTGGAGAAGTACCTCTATAAAGTGGGATTATGGAGGTACAAAAGAAGAGGTACTCTCACGAGATGAAGGTGCCTTTGATGCGAGTTTTATTGGTATTTTTGAGAATGGAAATATTATGTATAAGAAAGTTGATGATTTTAAAAGAAAAGAAAGAAAAAGATTATATAGTATTAAAAGAGAATTATGCAAGTTAGGGACATTAAAAAATGATGAAAATATTTTAGGTGTTTATGAAGAAAATAGATTGGAGGATTCTTTAGAATTAATTATATCTATTAGATTATGGGATATACATAAAATTGTGAAAATTCATTTGAGGGAGGTTTATTCTATACTTGAAACTTTTCAAGCACCAAAAATTATTGTAGAGACAAAATATAAAACAGTAGATAAAAGATAAAACCTATTGATGGACCTTTATCAGAAGATTCTAAGGAAAAATAGAAGAAGCATCAAAAGAAGAGAGTTTAAGAAATCCAAAGAAGATTAGACATCAGTTTACAAAGGAGACTTTTGAAGAATTGAAGATTGGATGTGATGGTTCTTTATTTCCAACAGAAATTGAATATTTTAAAAAAATACTTACAAAATGAGATAAATCATTTACCTTTCGATTTCCTGAAATAGGATGTGTAGATCCTAATGTTGTTGCTCATATGGTTATCTTTACAATACCTCATGAGCCTTAGAACTTAAGGCCAATTCCCATGTCGAGGGTACATTGACCTAAATTGGTCGAATTATTAAAAAAAAAGATGCAAACAAAAATTTTGGAGTCTTTTATTGCTCCATATTCTAGTCGTTGGTTTACAGTGCCTAAGAAAAATGGATTGTTTTATTTTATTGAAGATATGTAGCCAATGAATGTAGTAACTATCAGAAATGCAGGGATAAGACGTTTAATAGATGAGTTTCTAGAAGCGTTTGCGGAAAGGGCAATTTATTCAATGGATAATTCATATTCGGATTATGATCAATTTCAACTTGCGCATGGGAGTAGAGATCTAATAACAATGAGAATGCTACTTAGATTGCTTAAAATGTATACTCTCCCACAAGGTGCTACTAACTCAGTTGCACATATGATGAATGGGATGAACAAGGTACTAAGAGACTTCATTCCTGAAAAAACTATGCCTTTTTTAAATGATGTTCCTATCAAAGGATGTAAAGAAGAAAAAAAAATATGAGACTTTAGATGAGAAGGAATGTCGCAAATATGTTGTTGACCATATACAAGATTGTGAAAATATTTTAATTCAACTTGAAGAGGTTCATCTTACACTTTTAGGAGCAAAATCTACATTTGGAGTGCAAGAAGTTCTTATTATTGGACAATTATGTGGATTTTATAGGAGAAAGCCAGATCCAAGCAAAGTTGATGCAATTGAAAGGATGAAGGATTCATGTGACTCTTTAACAGAAGTACGTAGGTTTTTAGGAGCTTGTGTATTTTATCATATATAGATACCTCATTATGCTCATGTAGCAGATCCATTGTATGAATTATTGCATAAAGATTATCAATTTAAATAGAAAAAAAAACATACTGAAGCAATGCAGAAGCTAAAGTGTTATTGGTGATACCTCCAATTTTAAGAAGAATTGATTATGACTGTAATAGACAAGTAATTCTTACTGTGGATACTAGTCTTATTGCTATTGGATGAGCTGTGGATCAATATGATTCAAAAGAAAATAGATTTGCAGTTTGATATGGAGCTAAAGTTTTAAGTATTTGTCAACGTGGATATTCACAAGTCTAAAGAGAATTTTGGAAAGTTATTTTGGCTATGAAAGTTGAAAGGGATTATTTGATTGGTGCAGCAGTAGTAATTAAAACGGATTACTTGCCATTACCTGAAATGATTATTAATTGTTCAATGCCAGATATTATAATATTAAGATGGATTGTTTATATTAAGTCATGAAATCTGGAATTTAAGCATGTTGCTGGAAAGGACAGTTTAGTAGCAGACATGCTATCTAGAGCAAGATATGAAAGAGAAGACAAAATGGTTGAAGACATTGATGATGTTGGATCAAAATTCTATTCAGTATCAAATCTTTATAAAGAAGAAAAGCTATTTCTTGAAGAATTTTATAAAAGAGAATTATTAGATATTGGTCATTATTTGAATACCTTGATTAAGTAAGAAAATTGGTCTACAAAAAATTTAAAAAAAATAAGAAAAAAAACATATAGATTTTTATTTTAAAAAGGATTCTTATAGAAGAGATTAAATAAAGGAATTGAAATGCCACAAAGAGTGATAGGCAATAAGGAAGAGAAACAAAAATTATTAAAAGGATTTCATGATAGTTTATGGACAAGACATAGAAGAATTTGGACTACTTTTGCTAAACTTAAGAAATGATATTGGTAGAAAAATATGTATCGAGATGTCTTCTTATTTGTAGAGTCATGTGAAATTTATCAAGCCTATTCTAATATACGACATCAAGATAGTCTTTATCCTACATATCCTCTAATTATTCATTTTAAATAGGTTGTTGATTTGGTTATTATGCCAATTGGATTATGGCAAATGAGATATTTGGTCTTAGCTTGTAAAGATTTATCAAATCAAGTAGAAGGAAGAGCATTGAAAACAAAATCTACGGAAGGAATTTGTAGATTTTTGCTTGAAGATGTTATTTGCCACTATGGATGTATAGGAAAAATCACTGCAGATTGTGGTGAATTAAATGCACAAGAAGCTCGTGAATTCTTTGAAAGATGTGGAATTAAACTATTACTGACTATTACTTATAATCTTGAAGGAAATGTAAAAATTGAGCGTGCTCACCCATTGATTGTGAAAGCATTAGTTAAAGCTTATAATGGGAAGGTTAGAGAATGGCCACAATTTTTGTCATTTGCATTATGGGCTGATCAAACAACTCATAGCTCACTAATGGAATATATACCTATTGAGGTTATGATATGTCAAAAACCAATTATGCCAATTGAAGAAAAAATATCTACTTGGAGTGTGTTACCATGGGAAGATGGATTGACAAGAGAAGAACTTCTAGCTATTAGAATTCAACAATTAGAGCAAAGATTGGAAGATGTGCAAATAGCATTAGAAAGGTTAAAAAGAGCGAGGTTATAAAATAAGGCACTATTTGATAAGCAACATCAATTGAGGCCTAAAGCAATTGAAAAAGGTGATTGGAATTTGCTCTATGATAGTAGCTTGAACAATCAACATAGCACTTTAAGGAAGTTTTCTAAGCAATGGTTTGGACCGTATGTGGTAAAAACTGTTCATGATAATGCAACTTACTCATTACAAGAGTTAGAAAGAACAAGGTTAAAAATACCAATTGCAGGGAAGCAAATAAAAATATTTAAATAAAGATACAAAGAAATAAATATAGAAGACCTTGGTGAAGACATAGATATTCTTCAATATGAAGATAAATTTGACTTGAATAGCAAAAGTGATGAAGATGATTTGGACAAAGACTTGGAGAACATATTATAAATCAAACAACAACTAGGTTATTTGGTGTATACCAGAAGATGTATAGGTTCAAAGGGGATAGATGTCATATTATAACACGACTATATGGTAAAAATATAAATGAAAAGGATTTTATTAATATTTAGTCATCTCGGATGTTAGAAACACTGGCCAATTCCAATGCCAATATTCAAGGGCCAATTAATGACATCCCATTGCAAGTTGTACAACCGAACATGATAACAACATATGCTCCACTAGCGTCATCGAACCAAGTACCCTCTGTATCAATAGGACGACCAAAATCATTTTCTAATCCTACATGGAACAAGCCTAGTAGGTATATATCGATGGAGACACCCAATATGCGTGATGGAGGTACAAGAAGACTACTTTGTTGTTTTCATTGCAAACAAATTGATCATTATGCTTGGAAAATGTCCCAATCCCAAAGCTAGTGACAATTATGCGCCAGTGTGTGGGAATAGCAAATAGTGGGGATATACTTACGAGCAATGTAATGTTCCATTCAATTTCAATAATCGGGATCAATAGATCCAAAGTCAGGGAAGAATTGACGAGATAACTTGAGGTCCTCAAGATTCTCTAATAAATTTGGTGGAATATTTATTCTTACCAAAAATCGACAAAAAAAGAAAGGACCAATTTAATATTCGGATGAGTGTGATGTAAAAGGCTAATTTGATCCAATTATTGGAACATCCAATCCACGTCTTATTATGGGCCTCTTACCCAATATGAGACCTGACTCGATTGGATAACCCAATGAAGTCCCAAATACGGAGGCTTCGATTCGATTTCAAGTTGTTCCGTTCTCTATGCCATTTTGGAGGAAATATTGTTTCCATAGAAAGATCCTCTTAGATGCAAGAATTCTAGGGAAGCGGGTCTATTGTTCCAATTTGGAGTCCAGGGTGGAAGAATAGGGGACCTCACGGAGTTAAAAGAAAAGAAAAAAAAAAAAAAAAAAGGCATTCAGAGATCGTGGATTTTTGGGGTCAGAGAGCTAGCTTCAAGCTCCTTTGAAAGATATAGAATTCGATTTCATAAGGTTTGAGAAGACATTGCAATCATTGCTCAAAGTTAGTATTTGTATTGGTGAATTGGATTTTTTTTTTGCAATAAAGTAAAGACTAGTACTATTGAATGTTTTGCGAAAGTAGAGGGACATCTCTGGTTGAAATTTTAGATGATTGAGTATGCCAAGTGCTTGCAAAATTTATTATAATCTAGCGGTATGGATAGAAGATATTTGATCATTAGTATAAAGAAGTATCAGATGTCGGCATATTGAGGTCATTTAGGATTTCTATAATATCTAGAAATCTATCAGTTGGGATAAGGTGAATTTTAACGTGGTGAATCAAGGACTTAAAAGTGGAGTTGCACACAAAGTTTGAATGAGAATTAATGGTTAGAGAAGGAAAAATTACAAGTTACAGTTCGTCATCAATTGCTAGACGATGGTCAAGGGACATCAGTGTGAATTTACGGTATTTTCTTGCAATCTATAAGTTGGATTGGATTGAACTTCTTGAGCATTTAAAAGACTTGTAAAGACACTAATGGTAGAAGTTTCACAACAATTGAACAATCAGATTGAGAATTACAGCTTGTTGAGGCTTGCTGTTTTGAGCTAGGGTTTAAAAAAAAATAATATATATATATATATATATAAATAAGTAAATAAATAAAATAAATAAATTAAAAATAAATAAAATAAATAAAACTAACAAATAATAGAAGAAATTATGGTTATAATATCTTCCAACTATTTGGGAGTAAGCTTTTACATTGAAATCCAAAATAGATTGTATTTAGATGGTTGAAAGCCACTAGACTACTTAGATACTTACAAAACATTGTTTTAACTTTTACTGTCAGACGTCTGGTGCATTCTCAAGCTAAATAGCACGTAATTCGACAATGGAGAAATTCAATTTGCTAGTTCAAAATTCACGTCGGATTATAAAGATGAGTCTATAGAAGAAGCAATTGGTACATCTGACCCAATTTATGTTGATATAAGGCAAGTTGTTGAGCACACTAGAATGAAATACCAATACAGGGGACTGGAAAAGTATTTAGTTCTTCTAGATATTAATGACAATTCTGATCATATGATTGCTTATTGGATGAATAGATAGAATGTTAATCTCCTTGGTGCTATAGAATTGGAGTTGGAAAGTTCTAATTTTTTGAATTTTATGAAAGATTTTGGAATTGAATAGAACATTATTTCCAAAGACTCCTGAAATTCCATAATGTCAACCAATTAATTTAGGTACAAGGGAGGCTCCCCAAATCATTCAGATTTATGATGGTATAAAAGGCAAGGAGAAAGAAATTTGGGTAGATTACTTTTTAACGCATAAAATTATTTTTGCATGGTCGTATGTAAATTTGAAAGGAATTCTAGTTGAATTTTGTGAGAATCAAATTATATTAGAGGAGAACACTACACCAGTATGCCAAAGACAACATTGACTTAATCCAAAATACTCACTTATGGTAAAAGAAGAACTAGATAAACTCTCGGAGGTTGGATTTATCTATCCAGTTTCTTTTAGTGAATGGATTTCACCAATTGATATGGTACCAAAAAATAATGGAAAAGTTTGCAACTGTCAAGATTTCCACAAATGAAATGTGGCTACTAAAAAGGATTATTTTTCTTTACCATTTACGGATAGTATATTGGATGCTGTCGCTGGACATCAATATTATTCACTTCTTGATAGATTCCCCAGTTATAATCAAGTTAAAATTACAAAAAAAAACCAATTAAAAACTACTTTTACTATGGATTGGGAGACCTTTGCCTATAAGGTTATGCCATTTGGGCTTTGTAATGCATTAGCTACATTTCAAAGGATAATGATGCAAGTGTTCAAATATTATTTATAAATTTTAATGGAAATATTTTTAGATGATTTTTGTACATTTAGTACGAGAGCCAGGCATTTAGAATGTCTAGGTCAATATTTGAATCAATGTGCCAAATATGAAATTTCTTTAAATTCAAAAAAGTACCAATTTGGTATACCTTTTGGTAAACTGTTGGATCATATAGTTTCGATGGCAAGCATTGCTACAAATCCAGATAAAATAAAGTTTATATTAAAATTAAAGCAACCAGATACTATTATGGATGTTCGAGCATTTGTCAGCCATATCAGTTATTATCTGTGATTTATCTATCTATTCACAGTTATATGCCTTCTTTTGATAAATCTCTTGAAGAAACCACCAACCGATAGGACCAATCTATTTTGGACAAAGGAATGTACAATTGCATTCGAAACATTGAAACAGAAATTAGTTTCAGCACCAATATTGGTGGCACCTTGTTGGACAAAAACATTCCAAGTTTATGTGGATACATCTAATGTCGCGATTGATTCTGTACTAAGCCAGAAAGATGACCGAGGTTTTGATCACCGTATTTATTATGCAAGTTGTCAATTAGTAGCAGTTGAAAGAAATTATACAACAACCGAA
This sequence comes from Physcomitrium patens, assembly GCF_059467195.1. Taxonomy (NCBI): domain Eukaryota; kingdom Viridiplantae; phylum Streptophyta; class Bryopsida; order Funariales; family Funariaceae; genus Physcomitrium; species Physcomitrium patens. The sequence continues at coordinate 8,955,487 of NC_143426.1, forward strand.
AGTGAAGCATTGGAGATGATTTATTCTGTATAAAAGTTTCAATATTATCTTCTTGGTTATAAATTTGTTTTTTATGTCGACCATGATGTTTTAAAATATATGATTAATAAGCCTCAATTGAGTGGTCATATTGCACGATGGATTTTATTCTTGTAAGAATTTGACTTTACTATTCAGGTAAGTTTAGAAAAATCACATTCCAATGCGGACCATTTATCTCGGTTATCCAATATATTAGGTAATGAACCCATTAACGATATACTACCCGATACCAAACTATTTGTAGTAGATGTAATTACTCTGGAGTATAGTGAAATAATTCAATACTTGACATTTCAAACCTTCTCACCTAATTTTAATGAAAAGCTTAAATGATGCTTAATATTAAAATGTGCATCTTATACGATGATTGGTGAAGCTTTATATAAACAAGGTAAGGATGGAGTTTTACAACGCTGTATTTATCAGATTGAAGTGAGTACTATATTGGAAGGTTGTCACTTGGACAGTTGTAGTGGACATTTTACGGGGGACAACACGGCTTGTAAAGCTTTACAGGCTAGTTATTGGTAGCCAATAATGTTTGTAGATGCCAACCAATTCATCGTTCATTGTGACCCATTTCAAAGAATGGATCGACCTACTGAAACTTTAACAATGCTATTGGTACCAATTGTGGTTCAAGTGCCTTTTGAAAAATGGAGAATTGATTTTGTAGGGCCAATTGCACTAGCCTCGAGAAATGGACAAAAATGATATATACTAGTAGCAATGGATTACGTAACAAAATGGGCTGAAGCCATAGCTACGAAAACCGAAAGTGCAAGTACAGTAGGAACCTTTTTATATGAAAATATTATTACATGGTTCAGTTGTCTATAATAATTGATTAGTGATCGAGGAACTTATTTTATAAATAGTACAATTGAAGCACTTACGGCTAAATACGAGATAAAACATCGTAAGAGTACATCATATCATCGTAGAGCCAATGAACAAATGGAAAAGACTAATAGAATTTTATGTAAAATCTTAACAAAAACAGTTTCAAGAGCGGGAACACATTGGGATACTAAGTTGTTCGCAGCTTTATGGGCATACCGTACTACATATAAAGTTACTACCAATGCTATCCTTTTTCAATTGGTTTATGGCCAAGAAGTAATATTACCTATTGAATTGGAAGTCCAAAGTTTACGAATTGCTATAGATAATAGATTGGGAGATTATGATTCATTACGGCATTGTTTAGAAGAATTGAAAAAATTGGATGAAACTAGAGGCAATGCATTGATGATAATGGAAACTACATAAAAACGAAGGAAGACTTATTATGATAATAAGCTTAGACCAAAGGCTTTTATGCCAAATGATTTGATACTTCTTTATGATAGTCGATTTAAAAAATTTCCTAAAAAATTTCAAGTTCGATGGCATGGACCATATCGAGTTATTGACGGATTTTCAAATGGTTCAGTATAATTGGAAGATTTTATGGATACTAAATTTATGACACAAATCAATGGCAATCGACTTAAACTTTATTATACATAAACTTGGGATGGGTTTTCTATTACAAAAGGGGGAGGGGGATAAATAATGATGATGATATAGTAGTAAATTTAAGGTGATAATAAATGTGAGGAATATGGATGGGATTAGTGACGGTGGTAGTAAAGACTAATTGTTGAATAGGGAGAGAAACAGCGTAATGTAAGGCACAAGGATGAGTTGCCACCATTGGAATGTATTATTGTGACTAATGTGGAGCCGATCTGATTGGATGTTTCTTAGAGTGAGTAGTAGCAAGATTTTAGAGGAGTGCATAAGCATGGGTTTTTTGCACATTTTACAAAACTTACCACCAATTGATGTTGCACTAGTAGAGGTTAGAGTTAAGGAGAAGTGGATGGCAAAAAAAGAGAAGATGGCGAATATGGTGTCTAAAAAAGCTAGGATGGAGACCGATTGGATGGAACGGCAAGAGCAGCTGCAAATAGAGGTTGTGATGTTGCAGACTAAACTAGCAGCATTAACAAAGGAGGCGAATAATTTAGTATAGATGAATACGCTAATTTCAGCGACAACACCTTTGGAGATACCTTTGAAACCGACAGAAGATGTTGGAGGAGTGGGACAATCAAATTGCCTGTCTTGAGTCTCAAGTATGAGAATTGGATTTGTTGAATAAAGATCTGATGGCATGTTTGGATGGATAACCATCAAACACCGAGGCAAATGACAAAGATGTAGCAGAGGAGAAGATCACCAATTCAAAGAGTGGTAAGCCAATGCTATTGACTAAAAAAACCAATGCTGCTACGTCTTTATAAGTTGAGGCTAAATAATATTTGTGAGGGCACTGCTTAGATAGGAATGGAGCTATATAGAATATATAAATAAATTTTGTGATAAGTTACTAGTTGGTTATTAAAAATCTTGAGAATTAGACTTATGGTTAGGCAATTTAGTTGATAACAGTAGATTGTTAGTGGAACAAATGATTAAGAATTCAAAGGTTTATAACCTTTGGAATGTATTGGCCGACGGTCCAGCTTTTGGTAGGATAAAGAGGTTGAGAAAAAAGATATCAAGCCTAGACTGTGAGAGTCGTAAGCCGAGATAAGCTTAGTGCTATCTCTTTATTTTCTTTACTTTTATTATTTACTTATGAAGAATTGTAATTGAAAGAAGTATTATTGAAACTGTAATTAGAATATTATAGAATATTACTTTGGACTGACCGTTTTGGAAAAAATTTGTGATCTTGAAAATTGAGATTATCGAATTATGTTATGTTAAATGAAGATATTGAATTCTGTGTGATGAATTGAAAAATTGAATATAATAAGTAAGTTGGAGATTAATAATTGAATATATATAAATTACAAAGAGAGTAAGTGACAGATGAACTGATAAGAATATGGAAGTATTGTTGAATTGATAGTCGTAGAATGGATTATGTATTGAATTAAGATGAAAGTAGTAAGTATAGAATAGATATTAGTTTGTTTTTGTAAGATATTGGTAAAATAAACTAATAGTCCATAAAATAGTCAATTTAGAAGGACAGATGGTTGATTTAGTTATTAAAAGTAGTTAATTATAAGATTACGGTTAGAATCTAGAAATCAGTAGCAATTATATAAAAGTTGTAGAAGTTTGTTGGGGGGCCAGACTGTGATAGTCATGAGTCGAGGTTAAGCTTGATACTTCCTCTTTGTTTCTTTGTTTTCTTTGTTGTTGAAGAATAATGGATAGTTTTTAGATACTGAAAAGTGAGTCTGTGGAATAAATCATAGATTGATTTATGAGTTATTGATTATGTAATTGGAATACTAAGTGATTGAATTATATGAAAATTTATTGGAAGATTGATTATAGATGGAAGATTATGATTATTATTTATTGAGAGTTGTGTGTATGTGTTTTGACAGATGAAGTTTGTGATTACAGGATCTTGTGAATTTAGATTAGTTGGAATGAAGTCTGTTATTTTTGGTATTGGATGGAATTTATTGAGTTTTGAGCGGTCTTTTGAGAGTGCACGGTTGCACATTGTGGTTATCAGTTGATGAAAGAGTATTGTTACTGGGAAGAAGTATTGTAGTATTTCTTAGTATTTTAGTAGTTCGGAATATAGTTAATTATGTGACTGTAACAAGTGAAACTCATGTGCTTAGTCTTTTCCTGTATTTGAATTTTCCTATATAAGTTTATTTTGGAAGGAATCGTAGAATAAGTAAAACGACAATCACAATAAGCCTTGGTGTTTTGTAATTTGATAATTGATTTTAGATAGTTATAGTACAGTCAATTGTGACACTAACAAACCCAATTCATATAACTAGTCTTTCCCCATATTCAAATCCACCTCTATTAGTTCAATTGCTTTGGTATATTGAAGCTTGAACACAATGAGAACAACAATTATCAAAGTAGAAAAATATAGATTTAAATAGATATTATCATTATAAAAATATTATATGATTTTTAAAAATTTATTTAGAATTTTATAGGAATTTTTATAGAAGATTTCAAGACCTTCAGAAAATTAAATTCTATCACCTTAGGAGCCATAATAAAGAATTGAAGTAAGATTCGAAGGCCATGCAAGGTTCCTAGGCTAATTGGATATTTTTGAATAACATGGTGAAGTCAAAAATATAAAAATATTAATTTTACTAATAAGAAATAAGAAGAGCAATAGCTAATCTAGTCCTTATATGAAGAGAGGTGCTCAAGTTCCATATGGATTGTAGCACCTTGGATACAAGTAGGAAGATAAGACTAAGGCCTTATGAACTCTCTTAATAACCCATATATATTACTTGTGAGCCTTAGTGAGGCTCAAATTCTCAATCTCTTAAGCAAGTTATTCTTAAAATAAAAATTATCCACTTAATTTTTCTATCATTTATCTTCTATCTTTAATCTATCAAAACTTATTCAAAATAATTGGGTTTACATGTCTTTTATGTTATTAAAAAGATAAAATTATCTATCTATTTTTCACTTTTATTTTTATTTTTTATTAGATGAAAATCTAATAAACATACTGTGATTAATCTTATAGTATACAATTCCTTAATTGCACTTGTTTCACTTGTTTTGTTTTGTTTTTCTTTTTTTCTTATTCTTACTACTTCTACTTCATACTACTAATTAAAAAAAAAACTCTTAATTAAGGACATCTTGTAATTTGGATTGAAGGATGAATATTACTCTTAAGAGTTAATACTCATGATTTAATTTGTATTTGAAGTAGGATAGTCTTTAACCATTAGGTAAATTTTCTATCATCCTTTCAATCATATAGTCTAGGGTCCATTCATCTTAATGGATTAATATGACCATATTTGAAGAAAATACCCCCTTATTTCTTAAGTTTATAAATTTTATTTTCTTTTTCAATTCCTTAGGTTGTAGGCTTTGATTTTTATTTTCTAAAGAATGGAATGAGGTTTTGGCCATTGATAATCCTTAAAATTAAATAAGGATTTTTTTGAAGTTTTTGATGAGCTATAAATGATATGGGATTTTTTTCCACCTAAATCAATTTTTGCATTAGTAGCCCTCAATTAAGGTCTACCTAAGAATAAAAAATAAGAGTTTTTATTTAAATGCATATAAATAACATAGAAGATGAAGAATATTTTTTAACACTTTTTATCACTTTAAAATCACTAATCTAGCTCAAAAGAATGTCTTAGCTTTAATTTTCCATGTTGATGACGTATGGAATAGGTTCAATGGTATTAAATCATAATTTTTCAAAGTTCTCACTAGTATAATGTTTAGTCTACTATTTCCATCTACAATAGTATAGGATATGATTTTATCTAATATGGACACTTTCAACTTGATTTTTTTCACATCTTATGCCTTTTGAATAATTCTAACATGGACTTGGATTTTTTTCCTATACCTTTGTTATTTTTTAATAGAGAGGATTTTTTTAAAGTTCTTTTTGACTATCAAAAAAATCTCCAACAATTGAGTAATTATAATATTTATCTTTATTTTTTTAAGTCTTCTTATAAATCATAAGATTCTATTTGATTCTCATTTTTAAATTGAAATAAAATGCTATGTATAAAGTCAAGAATTTTAGTCCCTTTTCATTCTTCTTTAGAAAAAATTCTTATATTTAGATTTCTTCCTTCAAGTTTTTTAGTTGTCTAGTTAGCTTGGATTTTACAACTTGAGTTAATTCTTTAGAATTTCTAACACTAGCTATTACTTCTCTTGTAGCTTCATTTAAATCCAAAAAGTAAAAAAAATCTTTAGAACTATTTTTATTATAAATTGAAGTAGGATGAAGGCTAGTATATCTAGACTTTATTATAAATATCAAAATTAATATATTAAGAAGTTTTTTCTATTAATAGAAATTTCTTCATAAAAGATGTAATTGATTTGAAAAAAAGAAGGTTGATTTTTTATTAGTTGAGAGCCTTGTTCTTTGTTTGATATTTCCAAATACCTCAAATCTTAAGAACCTTGGCCATTATTATACTGGCCATATTAAGACTAATTAGTATTTCAAAAAATATATCTTTTTTTGATATTTAAACTTGAAAGAAGATATTAGATTTAATAATTTTTGTTATAATTTTAAAATTGATTAGGTGGTTTTAAGGTATTTTTAAGGCTAAGATTTCTTGTTCCTTTGAGATGAACCTTGGAATTATTATTGATAGTTTCTTTATAAAAAATTCAAGTGGACTATCTTGTTAGATTGCCAACATACCTTAATAGGATGGTTTCTTCTATAATTTCTACAAAATACTATTTCTTCTATCCAACAACTACTAGATGGATGCTCTTTTCCACAAAAGTGATGTATTTCTTACCTTTGCCTTGATTGGTTCTTAAAGGCTTGATTAAAATTTTTACAACTTTGTAAATAAATATTAAATCCTATATTTTCTAGATTTATATGATGGAAGACATAAGATTATTGACATACAAGACTCTATTGGTAACCTCCAGGATTTGAACAAAATTAGTTAGTATGCCTCAATTGGCTACATTGAATATGTCACAGTCTTGAAATATGCCTATCAGATTCTATAGAAGGTAGAACTTAGTTTGAATTTTGGCTTTTAATTTATAAGATCATTTTTTCTTGTATGAATTTTTTTTGTTGTGTAAGCTTATTTTGGAACTTCTTTTGGATCTAAAGGATCTTATTTTTAATCTTTTCCTTCCATCTATTTCTATTCTTTGGATATGTCAATTTTAAGAAGTTAGATAATAGTTGAAAATCATAAAATTAACTCATTGATGTGTTTTAATACAAAAATTTTACTTGTGGTGCTTAAAGTCACTAATTTAAGGAATTAATTTAGGAATTTAGAGAAAAATATCAAAAATTAGGATGTTAATGGAAGAACGGGTCTTTGATAGGGGTTCTTTGAAAAAACATTTCAAAATAAATAGTACTCCTTAATTTAGCTAATATGGATTTATAATACTTTTTATAGTAGAATTTATATATTAAAAGTTAATTAGATTAGGAGCTAATAAAGGTTGAATTAAATTGTACTAGTTTGAATGCTACGGCAAAGAGACTGATTCGCGGGCTGCAGCGGCCCTTAGGGTGGCGGCTCTCAGATCTCTACAAGGTTTTGCATTGTGCAGTGCTTGCTATAAAGGGCGTCTAGTGGTGGTTCAATAAGAAGGCGCAGAGGGGTCACATTGTTTTTCTTTTGATTCTTGATTTTCAAGAGACTTCGCAAATTGCGGTGCTGTGGTGTGCAGTGGTCCGTTCCACATTAGTTTTGTTCCTTCTCGAGTAGGAAGTGTGCAATTCCCTTATTGTCTAGATCTTCTTATTTCTGTAGTGGGGCAACGGTGTCCTCGACAACCTATTCAGTCCGCTATTAGAGTTCTAGTTTAAGTTCCCTTGAACCTTGGTTCTGCTGCAGTATTATGCATGGTGGAGAAGCTCCAAATTGTATACTTGGCTAGAGCGAGTGGCGATCGCATTACATTATCTTGAAAGTTGACAAATTGATGGTGGAACAGTACGTTGGCGAGCCGAGGTTGAGAGGGTTCATCTAGGTTGTTCATGTTCTTCACGTTAAAACCCTCATCTGATCTTTTAGCTCGGCAAACCCTTGTGTGCAGCAGAAGTTTATTGCATGTTGATTTTTTCTTTGTGTTGCGGCTGTTGTTGCAGTCAATAGTTTTTCCTTGTTCCTAATTTTGGAAGGTTAGAAGGAAAGATTTAATGGTGATTAGAGTGGGATGGTCGACGTAGCATGATGTAGTAGGGAAGCAAACAAAACCTTCGAGCTTATGGTTGTTATGTAATTGGGTCGAGTTTCATTGCGATGGTGTTAGTTGGAGCAACTGGTTGCTGTTGTTGTTAACAAAAGCACTGTTTAAGCAATCCTTGATTGAGTCAAGGAGATCCTACGGAGCTATAATTCAAGACTTCTTGGCTGTTGGTTCCTCAAGTCAATTGTAGCCATGTATCAAGGATCCCTTAGCTAATTCCCTTTTGCTCTTCTCGTCCCATCGTGGGGCTGCAACTATCCAGTTATTGATCCCTGATTCTTCTCTTGTGGTTGACACAATTCCAGCAAGTCGTATAGTTCAGCGACGTTCTTAGCATTGCATCTTCGTGTAGTTGCTCTCAATTGAATTTGGCGATTGAGGCAGTGGATCAGTAGTTGTTTGTCTTTTTCTCCTAGTAGTAGTTGTAGTGGGAGACTTAAGTAGTAACAAGAGCTGCTAGCCCTTAGTTCTTGTTGGTTGATGTAAACTCAAGGTTCATTGACATCAATTGATGACCTTGTGATGAAGAAAAAAAAAAAAAAAAAAAAAAAACCATTTAAAAACCATTTAGCACTTACTTACGTGGATGATAGTCCATAAGCATAGTTACTGGAACATCAAGTCTAAATCTTAAGTTTCCACTTGCGCCAAGTGGTCCTAGTGGAGTTCCGCCAGACCACGGAGCTAAGTGCAGAAGGCGGATTTTTTTTATTTAACAATTTGGAATTAGAAAATCAATTTCGAAATCAACGAGCTAATTAAAAATTTCGAAGTACCATTGTAAAAAAGTTCATGTTTAGATGAATCAATGTAGATGAATTATTGAATTAGATGAACATTTATTAATGGATGAAAATTAGTAGGAAAAAATAAAAAATAAAATAATAAAATAAAAATATTATTAAAGAATAGTAAACTTAGGATTTATTTATAATTCATGCATGACTAATTGTGAGTTATTAATGATTAAAGAAGATAATTAAAAGAATTTAAAGGAGTCATTTTTAAAGACTTAAAATATTATTTACATATAATTGAACCGTAAGATAATAAAATTGTTGTGAATTAGAATAGGATCCTAACTAGTAGGGATTTATTTTAGTTCACAGTAGTCTAACCTCTAAAAGTGTAGGATATTGGTTTATTGGTTGAAATTATTTTTTAATTACTCTATAAGAGGTTCTTTGGAAATTGTCCACATTTTAAGTATGGATTGGAATAAAACTAGGGATTTTGTGGTCTTCTTTTTTTATTTGTCAATATCTTTAATAACTTGTGCAAACTTTTTGGCAATCTTTAGATTTTTTTCGTTTATTTTTTGAATATTTCTTTAATCATATTTTTACTATTAAATCCTTAAATAAAAAAATAAATAAGAATATATTTTTTGAAAAGTATTTTCACAAACCTGATTACTAATTCAAATTGTCTAATTTATATGGCAATTTTTTCTCTTTTTCTTTGTCTCAAAGAAGAAGGAGTAGTGAGGGCATTACTTTGCTCTACTTTTGATCTAAACTTCTTGAAGAAAGCTCTCATGAATATACTTCAATTTTTAAAGTTTTAAAGAGAGTGGTTTCTATATTATTTATAGGTCCCATCTTTCAATATGCTCAAAAACTATATAAGATAATATCTTAGATTGGTTATCAAACACGCCACAAGAAATTCCATAAATCTTTCTACAAATACTAAAGACTTGTCATCTATAATTCTTTTAATAATAAGGAGATTTTGTAGCATAAGAGTTGCTTATAAATCCTTTGGAATTACAATAGGTAGATCTCTTAGTTGAATCAAGGAATTTATAGATATAAGAATTGGAAAAGTTTTTTTCTCATGAGCTATTAGAAGAAAAGTAGATCTTTACTCTTTTCTTTCTCAATTTACATCTATAAAAGGATGAAGAGATTTTAGGCCCAATCTTTCTTCTCTCATTCCTTAGTTAGGATTTAATTCTACAAGATCAAAGACAAAAATATCTCATGATATTATAGGTGAGATTTGGTTGTTTATTCATTAAACTTTAATTTATTTAGCTTTTGGATTGAATTTTTTAATGGCCGTCTCTAGATTCTTTGTAAATAGAACTAGTTTAGGTTGTCTAAATCTAGTAGAATAATATATCTTGTATGACTATAGATATAGAATGTTTGCTTGAAAATCATTCTAAGAAAGACTTTTTTAATTTTAATTATTATATGGTACAATTCTATGTTGGGATGATTCTAATAAATAATAATGTGAAGAAATTTTTTCTTCTAAGAGAATAGGGAGTCTTTATTTATTTTTTATTTCTCTATACTAAAGCTATTAGGAAATTATCTTCTTCAATAATTAATAATAAAATTTTATAGTATGAAAATATTTTTTTGTAAATAATTCATATTACATTGTAAAAAAAATTCATTTAGTTGTATCTCCAACCAACTGGGTATTTATTAAAAAAATACCAATATATATGAAATTTCTCTAATAAATTTCAATCTAGATATCTAAGTAAGATTTTAAAGATTAGAGATTAATATTAAAGATTCTATCTAATTCCTACACAAAAATATATAAGATAATTTAAAAACTTATTTCTTTTGTATCTTCTTCTTAGATTTTATCTTCTAACTCTTGACTCCAATTCCTTGATTTTATGTATATCTACTAAATTTAAAGGAATTTAAAATAAATTAAAATACAACAAGAAACTTATTTGGATTTTAGCTCTTCATATAATACTTCTCTTTCTTTTACTCCTCAATTTCTCAACCTACAATTTGTATTAGTTTAATAAATTAGAATTCAAACAAATAGCTTCAAGGAGGATTTACCTTAGAACTTTGGTTTCTTGATCAACTGCTCTTTTCTTCTTTTCTCTTTTTCTTTTTTAATTCTTCTTCTTATCTTATTAATGAAATAATTTTTTTAAGCTATTGTTAAAAATTATTTTTTTTGCTACACCTATGAAGAGAAGGCATATGATAAGTAGAGATAGTAATTAAGTTCTATTGATAAAAAAATACTTCCAATAGGATATTTCAAGATAAAAAAAATAAAAATAAAAATAAAAATAAAAATAAAAACAAAAAAAATAAAAAAAACAAAGAATGGAGAGCATGATTAAATCCTTCAACAATTAGAGATGGGCCTTCAACTAAAAAAATACAAAGAAGAGTGATGAAATCTTGAAGATAAGCTCTTTACTTCAAAAATCTATTTCATCAATAATTCCAAGCTTGAACTATTTTCCTTCGTATTTCTATATATAACAAATAATCAAATTAATTCTACTTGCCTTTTAAGCTATGAGAACCATCTTACTTCCAACAAATATATAAAAATGTAAACTAAAATAACCTCCCACTAGTTGCTAAGATATCTTAATTCACCATAATTAAGTTATCTAATAATTCTATTATTGTATAATTATTGTCTAAATATTTTTCAAAAAGTCTTAGAACTCTCCAATTGTGAATTAAACAGACCCTTCTAGAAGGTGATTCATTCTAATTCACAAAAATTCATTAACTTGTGATTCTATGACATAAAAGTATCCTTCTAATTCTTACTAAAAGATCCTTATATTATTTCAATCAATCACTCACACATCTATTAACATCCATACATGCATTATAAATCAACTTAAGAATCATATACAATAAAGGAATTTATTTATTTATTTATTTATTTATTTATAATTTCTTTAATTTATTTTATTATCTAATAATTAAATATCATCTATGATTTCAAATTTATCTAAGAATAATTTTTCATCCATAAATAAAAATTCATCCATAAATAAAAATTCATCTATTCTTATCCTAAATTCATTTATAAATATTCATCTATTTTGATTTTATTCATTCAATATAAAATTTATCCATTTTAACTTAAATTTGTATTGAACTATTTTGTTGAAAAATATACCTCATTGCTACTTGCTATTCTTAATTCTAGTACCTTTTATACTATTGATAGTCAAAGATCTCTTCTATTGGTTTTTATTATTATTAAACCTTCTATCAAGAATATTTCAATGAAAATATATTATAACTAGGGCTAGTATGAATCAACATAATAAAGACATGACATTGATCAATAATTCAAGTTTTAAAACCTACTTAAAAATTTGTGCTTGTGAGCAACAAGTTAAGAATTCTACTAGAGTGATTGAGTTGAAAAAAAACACTGACTATGATAGCAACATTAAGATAGAATTGACTCTTTTTATTATAATTTTTTTTTTTTTTGTACCTTCTTCAATGTTCTTCGATACCTTAATAATCATAAGATCCAAATATGCATTAATCACCTTAGAATTGATGCTAGATTTGCCACATATTGTAGAATCAATAATGATCTTGAATTGATGTTTATGCAATTTTATGGTAATAATTCTATATTTTTATGTGATATGGCATTGGATGCCAAATCTTATGGCATGTATATAATTTACTCTGATTAGTGGTTTTTCATCCATTGATAGTTTTTTCATTACTTGACTTTATTCATGTCAATTTGGATTTAAGTATTTAAGTAGAAAAAAACCCTTGACTTTACATTCTTATTAAATCAAGTCTTATAAGTGATTTTAAGAATGAAAGAACTTATTATAAGGATTTTTTTGGCTATGGTGTTTTAGCCATTTTAATAAAGTTTTAAGATTTCTCTTATTTTTACACTTTTACTTTTGGATTCTTTCTTTGTAGTATAAGAGATAGCATGGCTTAGTTTGGTATAGATTTCTAATCTTTCACTTAATAAGAATTTCTTTTTTTCTTTAATTTGTAATATAGCAAGTTAGAATGAAGCAGATTTAAAAATTAAAAAAAAAAAAAAAAACCGATTTTGATTTGTATTTGCTATTGGATTTTGGGCACTGTTTTGTTGTGCATTAGAATCTAGCAAGGTTACATACTGAGGTATTGGAACAATATTGGGATGGAGTACAAAGGTAATTTGGAATAGCTAAATGAGAGTATGATATAATACTATACAATATTAGCTCTGCAAAAGAACAACATTATGAGATTAGTATAAAAAGGCTTAAGTGTAGAGCTTGTTCTTTAATACTACAGTTACAATGGAACTGAATTATGTAAAGTACTAGTATAAAATTGTGACATTTTAAAACAATAGTGGTACAAAGTTGCATCATTAGGCAATACATGTGTAAGGTGATAATTTGAGTCACAGAACTTGATTGCAAAGAATAATATGAAGCAAAAAGTAATAGGATTATTATGCAATTAAGAAGTGCAAAGTGGCTATTAAAACAATACAATATAGACTTGTAGTACAAGGTACAAACTATTTTGTCAAAAGATACAATGCATGTGTAGAGTTTAGGTGCAGTTAGAATGCAATACAACACGTCAAGGTAGTGTCATAGATATATACTTATGTCAGTAATTATATGTATAAATAGATAGAAATAGATAGAAGTAGGTAAAAGTAAATTAATTCTATAATATCTTCTAAGAAAGCTTCCTAAAAACTTCATAGATATTACTTTGACTTTATAGGTGTTCATTATTGACTTTTAGATTAGAAACTTGATCAACAAGTTAACCATGTACCACACATATTGGTAGCTTGAAGAACAAGCTAACTATGTGGAAAATATATTGAAAAACTTGCCTTGTAAGTTAAGGCATGTATCCTATAAAGTCAATACATATTGGAGGTCCTATAGAATATCATCACATAGCTCCTAGTTAGATAGTATATATAGAGACAAGAGTGAAGAGCTCTTCACTCTTATCAACTCTTTTCTTGCTTCTAATTCAGTTTCAAGAGTCTCAAGTTTTCTTTTCTTTTGGCAATAAGCCATTTCAGTTTCTTTTTAATATACATACTTCTTTATTTTTATTTTGTCATTTTTCTTTGACATGGATTTTATTGATTTATGCATTATCTTCCAATTCATGTCCTTGATAGATTGACAAGAATATACTTACAATATCAGAGCTTTTTCTTTTTTTAATTAAGAGTAGATTATCTTTTTCTCTTGATAAGACATAAGCATATTACAAGTTACTGATTATCCTCTTCTAAACTGTTATTGTTCTTAAAATTTTCTTTGTCTTCAAGTCCTTTCTTCTACTTGTCTTAGGTGGTATTAGATATTTTTTTGAAATATGAAGTAAAAAAATTGATGCTCAACTTACCTAATCCTCAAACATTGAATCAAGCAATTGACTTTACTATGAAGTTTGACAATTGGCTTTTTGAATTTTAATCAGAGAGCCACAGAAGTAGGCCTCAATGTTACTATAATTTGATGGCAATATCAACATTTCTTCAACACTTACATTCAGAAGTAGAAGATATGCAAATTGATGTAATATGTTTTAAATCTCTTACCAAGCAAGAAAAGACTCATCACCATCAAGAAAGATTATGCTTATATTATAGAGAATCTAAACACATTGCTCAATATTATTTAAAGAAGTGACAAAACTACAAAATAAAAAATACAGCTGTCAAAGAAGATAATGTATCAGAAAATAAATTTATCTAGCTACGATAGGAACCGTGTTGCTAGAATCTTTTACAATTTCTAACAAAGGTCCTATCTTCTCTTCAAACCCCTCTCTTTGTTATATAATAGATTTACATTTAGGACCTAATAATTATAAAGCCTCTGTCTTGATAGATTCAGAATCCTCAGCTTGTTTCTTAGATGTAGAATTTATTAAACATCATAAAATACTGTTAGTACAAAATACTAAACATATTCATGTAGAAGTTATAGATGGTCATCTATTATCTTTTAGAGATATTATTCATGAAATATTTCCTTTAGATGTAGCAATAAATAGTCATGGTAGTTGTGTAATCTTTAATATAATTAGATCTAGCTATAATCTAGTGATTTTAGGTTTATTGTGGTTAGAAAAGTATAATCCTTATATAGATTGGATTTCTCGTACTCTTGACTTCTCTAAAAGTATAACTAAGAGTGAAATTAATCTAGTAGAAAGTCATAAGTTTAGCATAATAAAACCTGTATTTGTAGATGCAAGAGCTTTCTTACATGCTACAAAAGAAGGATCACCTTGTATTATTTACGCCACATCTATTTCTAATGATGCAAAGATTTCAAGTGGCATTCTAAACTAATATCAAGAGTTTCAAGATGTATTTGAAAAGAAGAATATGGATATTCTTCCAGAACATCATATCTATGATTGCTCAATTGACCTTCAAGAAGGAGTCCAACTCTCATTTCGACCAATCTATAGTTTATTACAAAATGAATTAGCTGAATTCAAGGAATATATTGAAGAAAATTTTACTAAGAATTTCATACGCCATTTCAAATTACCAGTAGGAGCTCCAATCTTATTTGTAAAGAAGAAAGACAGATCATTGCAAATGTGTATTGATTAATAAGGACTCAACAAGATCACCATCAAGAATAGGTACCCTCTATCTTTGATATCTAGACTTCTCGATCAATTGAATTAAGCTAAGATCTATACAAAAATAGATCTATAAAGAGCATATAATCTAATATGTATTAAAAAAAGGAGATGAATAGAAGACTGTATTTCAAACTAAGTATGGACATTTTGAATACAACATCATGCCTTTTGGACTTACAAATACACCGACAGCTTTTTAACATTTAATGAATGATGGTTTTTAAGAATTTATGCACAATTTTGTTATCTGTTATCTAGACAATATCTTGATCTATTCTAAGAATACAGATGAATATGAACTTCTTGTTTATCATGTGTTACAAAAATTAAGAAATGCGAGATTCTATACCAAGATAGAAAAGTATGTATTCTACACTATTCAAGTCGACTTTTTAAGATATATCATTTCAAATGATGGACTTGTTATGGATCGTAAGAAACTTTAAACTATTATAGATTGTAAGATTTCAAAAATGGTATGAGATGTCCAATGCTTTTTGGACTTTGCCAATTATTATCGGATCTTCATCAAAGACTTTACTTGAGTTGCAACCCTACTTATATATTTGACTTGCAAAGACAAACTCAAGTGGAGCAAAGAAGCTAAAGCATCTTTTGAAGCTTTGAAGTCAGCCTTTATTTTTGTACCAATCTTGTATTATGTCAACTTTTCTAAGGCATTTTTTATGGAAATAAATGCATCAAACTTTGCTTTAGGTACCATATTATTACAAATAAAAACAGACAATGAACTTCATCTAATAGCTTTTTATTCCAAAAATTTTTTAGCAGCCGAGATTAATTATGAAATCCACAAAAAGAGCTTCTTGCAATTGTGGATTCATTTCAAGAATAACATCATCATCTAGAAGGCACTTCCAATCCAATCACCATATATACGGACCATGAGAATCTCAAGTACTTCATGTTAGCATGTATTTTGAATCATCGCCAAGTTTGTTGGAGCATGCTTTATGAAGATTTGATTTCAAGATCACATATGGACTCAAAAAATAATAAGGTTCATTAGACGCGCTTTCTAGATATTTTTATCTTGCCCTAAAAGAAGTAGATGCATCTTTTGATCAACAAAAAATGATTCACTTGAAGCCACAGTATTTTCATCTTTGAGTAATGAAATCAACATTGACTATTGATTCAATTCTTATGAAAAAAATCCAATCAAGTATGTCTTTTGATCCTCTTCTTCATAATATCAAGAATCCTTCTTCTAAGTTTTAAGATACTTCTAAGTTTGAGTTCAAAAACAACCTATTCTATTTCAAAGGTTGATTATATGTTCCAAAAAGAGAGGGATAATTATGATTTCTTCAAGCACATCACGACTTTCCAATAGTAAGACATTTTGAATACAACAAGATTTTGGAGCTTATATCCAGAGATTTTTGATGGCCACAAATGTGAAAAGGTGTAAGAGACTTTGTTCAATCATATGATATTTGCTCAAGATCAAAAACTCTCCATCATTGATCTTATAAACTTCTTCAACTATTATCCATTCCAAAACAACCATGGTCTTCTATTTCTATAAATTTCATCATAGATCTTTTAATTTCATGTTCTTATGACTATATATTTGTGATAGTAGATTGTTTTACCAAGATGGCACATTTTGTATCATATACAAAATCTATCATAGGTGAAGAAATGGCTAAACTCTTTTTTGATAACATCTATTGCTATCATGGATTATCTAAGGATATCATATTAGATAGGAAAACTCAGTTTGTATCAAGATTTTGGCAATCTCTTTTCAAGATTCTAAAAGTGGATATAAAATTATCTTTGGCATTTCATCTTCAAACTAATAGACAAATGGAGCGTGTTAATCAAGTTTTTGAGCAATATTTAAGATATACCATCAACTACCAACAAGATGATTGGACAAATCTTTTTCCATTGGTAGAGTTTATTTATAATAATACAATATATTCTTCTATAAAATAAATACCTTTTTTTGCCAATTATGGTCATCATCTATAACTTGATACTTTTGACTTTTCAAAAGGTGATAATCCTATGGCAGAAGATTTGACAAATCGTTTGTCAGAGCTACATAAAACAATGAAAGCATAGTTAAAAGAAGTTCAAAAATAACAAAATATCAATGTATATGTCTATCAAAAGGAACAACCACTATTCTACATGAGTAACAAGGTATGGTTACTTTATCATAATATTAAGACTATTCGTCTTTGTGACAAGTTGGACTATTGTAGACTTGGACTATTTTTTATTTCTGTACAAATCAATCCAATTGTATATCATTTATACCTACCACAATCTATAAAAATCCATCCAGTATTCCACATATCTCTTCTTGAACCATATACGGTAGTAGACATACCAAAAAGAAGATAAGTACTACCTCCTCCTATAGAAAAAGACAATAATGAAGAATTTGAAGTGGAAGAAGTCTTAGGCTCAAGGCGACACCAAAATAAGTTGAAATATCTTGTTCATTAGCATAGATATAATATTAGTGAATGCACATAGGAGCCAATAAAGAATTTTATAAATACAGTAAAGAAGGTGGAGGCTTTTCATCAACAATATCTATCAAAATCAAGATTAAGACCTTTCTTATAAAATAAAAAAGATGTAAACAAGATAACATTCTACTTTCAATCCTTGTTTGTAGCTTCTTTATATTTGTGATACTAAAGAGATGGAGAATCAACAACCAATGGATTTAACTAAAGAGCCTTCATTTACTGACCTATTGGACAAAATATTTTGATTGTCACAATCTTGAAGATGACACAATTGAAATGAAGACCTTCAAGAATGACATATTTTTCTTCAAATAGATGACGACATACAATGCATTTGGTATCACAACCTTAGAAGAGACTCCCGATATTTGGTAATTTTATTAGAAGTTGAAACAACTCCTGATAATGTTCTAAATGTTTTATTTGAAAAAAGTTATAAAGGCTTCAACAATGACCAAATAACATGGTAAACTTCTTATCCTGGTATAGGATACTATCAATGGTTGAGAGGCCCTATCAACCATCTTTGATGAGAACAAAAATCTAAGTATGTGGCAAATATAATTCATTGTATTATAGATTTTTTCAACATATGATAACTGCTCTTTGTGGAACTCGTCTTTAAAAGAAGGAATATTGTTACAGATATACACATATAAAATAATAATTACTTATATAAATAGGTGGAAATAGATAAAAGTAGATAAAAATAAGTTAATTCTATAATATCTTTTAATGAAGCTTTGTAGAAGCTTTATAGATGTTGTTTTGATTTTATAGGTATCCATTGTTGACTTTTAGGTTAAAAACTTAGTCAACAAGTTAATCATGTGCCACACATATTTATAGCTTGAAGAACAAGCTATCTTTGTGACAAATATATAGAAAAACTTGCCTTGTAAGTCAAGGCATGTATCTTACAAAGTCAACACATATTAAAAGTCTTATAGAATATCGCCACGTAGCCCCTAGTTTGATAGTACATATAGAGATAAGAGTGAAGTCTTCTTCACTCTTGTTAATTCATTTCTTGCTTCTAATCTAGTTTCAAGAGTCTCAAGTTTTCTTATCTCAAGCCATTCTAGTTTTCTTTTTAATATACATACTTCTTTATTTCTATTTTGTCACTTTTTCTTTGACACAAATTTCATTGGTTTATGCATCATCTTCCAATTCATGTCCTTGACAGGCAGATATAGCAAAGATATGAAATAAAGAGGATTGTGGGAGAAGGCTAATCTAGAATGTAAAGCATTATTATTCTACATTGAGTTTATTAAGCATCAAAAAGATGTGCAAAGAAGAGAGGTGTATTACAATAGGAATCGATAGCTAGCAATAATCAACGACGGCCTTCAATATTTTTTTAAGGCTCAAAGTATTAAGCCATGATCTTAGGTGACTTAGAAGCATAGAACCATGATGATAAGATTTGTAATTATAGATCTATTTTATAATTATAGGATCAAATATTTAAATAAATAAATAAATAAAAATATTATCTTAATTTTATAAATGTCAAATTTGGAAGCTGATTCCAAGTACATATGGAATCCAAATTTGATTATTTTAAATTAATTTTATATAGAAGAGGTTCAAAGAATCCATAGGCTTACTTAATTTTAAGAATAGATGTCATTTGGAGTACTGAAGTAATATTTATTCAATATCAATTGCTTTGTAAGTGGATTCTTGATTTTTTTTATTTCTTCACATTTCATTTTAATACAATTGTCTTTCATTGTCATAGATTTTGTAATTTGTGACTATCAACCATAGATAGATGCTGATTCCTTTGGTTTACTTTTGATTTTTACTTATGTATTGTAGAGAATGAGGATTTAGTGTAGATTTTTGGATTTTATTTTTGAAACCTTCACCTAGTTACAGATATTGTTCATAGAGATTTTTTGTACTTATTCTATTTTGTGTTTGTACTAGTTTGTATTGATAAGTGTACTATAGAGATAAGATCAAGTTGGTAGCTAGTGTCATGATGTAATATGATTAATAAGTAAAAGATTGAAGAAATATTATATTATAGAAGATCTTATTTTGAAATATTATAGCAAATTATCTTAGAAATATAGATAATAGTCAAAAGATAGTAAAATTAAAAGTATAAATGCTAAATTTTTATAAAATAAACTTCTATTTATTTTATAGGACCATAATTAAGACAAAATAATATAGATAAGAAAAATAAAGGATATATGCATATATACAAAGAAGTAAACAGTTGATTTTAATAAAAATTACCTCAAGAAATAAAAAATTGATATCCAAAAAGAACCAATTGCCAACTAAGATTGAAATTCTATAATTACAAACCTTAGACTTGATTTTCAATATACACATGAATTTCGATTAGGATTTGTAAAGAATTTATCTAAGATTTATGTAGAATTTAATTAAGATTTGTTTAAAATTTATCTAATATGTACAAATTTATCTAATATCTACATCTTCTCCAGAACATACTTGAGCTTGAGAGTGCCTTGCAATGAATGCTTGTCTTTCATTCTCATTGAGCTTTTGTAATTGACAATGAGATTGTCTTGTACATGCCTCTTTAACATAAGACAATAGGGGAGCGTGTATTATTAATTCCTTGTTAGACATAGTGATTGTTGTACTAGTTTATCTATTCTTAAGGTTATTTCAAGGTAGATACAAACAATAAGATATGGATTCCTTTGATGTCACCTAGTTGAAGAGTGCCCTTGAGGATATTGGTATCCAATTCAGTTGGATCCTATGTCAGAACTTTATTGCAAACCTAATAGAGCAAATACAAGATCTTCAAGCTCACACTGACATTATAAATAGTGTAGCATCAACGACTTTTTATTCTGTTGATGTCTCTATCGTAATAGGATCTAACTCTAGACACTCTAAAAGCGATGCAAAAACGTGCCAGAAGGTACTTCAAAGCAGTGCCAACAAGGATAGGAAGTGTTCACTTCCAAGAATTATAAACTTTGAGTTTTGTAAAAGACATCTGAATATGAAGATGTACTGTGGTACTACAGGATTACCTATAGAAGTGAGAGTTGCAATTGGTATATGTTACTACCATGCTCTTAGACATCAAGCTAGAAATAAAGCCCATTCGATATCCAAAGGTGTCATACAAAGTCTTACAAAGCAATCAGTTGAAGGACGATCAAGAAAACGAGGACTGCGATTTAGAGAGATGGAAAAGGATTGTCTTATAGCACATGGAGCAGCATCGATGCTTCTTGAGAAATTAAAGAACACCTCTGATTTGTGTGAGATATGGATATGTCATGATTGTAGTACGATATGCTCTAGTAATCCATGTATTAATTGTAACGAAAGGAATACAAAGGAACATCGTTTACCTTATAGCTTTAAGTTACTAGCTCAAGAATTATCTATAGCTAATATTAAAGTAGATCTAAAGTATATTTAACATTCATATCTTATAATAAAAAAAAAAAAATTATAACACTACTAAGTGTGATGAAGTATATCAACAATACTTGTTCCTACTTTTGATCTACTATCTATTATTATACTATCGGATATACTTTGTACTGGTTTTGCTACTCCCTTGCATGCAGCTCTAGCTAACTCCACTGTTGTCCTTTCATTAGATATTCTAGTAAGGTAACTGTGACCTCTTTTGACCATTCCAGATATGTTTACAAGTACCAACTTATCTTTGTTTGTCATGAAGTCTACAAGCAAATTAATATGCTTGTCATCAAAGTGTACATCGCCTTGAGTACCTTTGATAATTTTCTTACTAATACGTTTCTTATAGCTTCTATTCCCAAATAGTTGAGAACATCTACAGCTGAGTCAGAGATGGTAAGCTTAGTGTCTATGAAGTCAAGTCTCAAAGTACCCATTAGATTAGAACCTTTTGTCTTTACTTCATTGTTGTTGATGAGTACATGTTCTATACCTTTGATGCCACAGATTTGTATAGGAAATATTATAGACTTGACTAGATCATATACGTACATTTCTACATCTCTACTTTTTGTAGCATGTTGTAC
Organism: Physcomitrium patens; assembly: GCF_059467195.1. Taxonomy (NCBI): domain Eukaryota; kingdom Viridiplantae; phylum Streptophyta; class Bryopsida; order Funariales; family Funariaceae; genus Physcomitrium; species Physcomitrium patens. The sequence continues at coordinate 8,977,240 of NC_143426.1, forward strand.
TGCTATGTCTATAGTATGTTCAAACTCTGGAGAGATAAGTACATGTATGATATTATTTCCATACATTGACTCAACAATTCTATCTCTTATCAGCTTTAAGCTTATCTTATAAGCCTTCATCTTCTTACCATCAACAATCATTCTAAATACAACACCTTCATTGTAACTAGTAAGAGTTGTATAGAAGTTATGCTTTTCTGCTATTACATACCACCAAGATTCTAAATCGTGTTCTATATAATACGATGATATTACATTAGGAATAGTAAGATATATAAAGTCTGAAGGACTTGTATGCTTTGTAATACATACGGTCGATGTTGATTGCTTGAGCGAACAATTCAAAATAGATTCTAGTCTAGGTATTCCTTCAAGTACCTCTACAGCTATAGTACCAACACTGTGGAATGAACTAAGAGCTATCTGAGTAGTTGGTTGTCCAATAGACTATAATGCTATGACACCTATTGATTTGATTGAGATTTATTTAAGCTTTGATTAAGATTTTTTTAGGATTTATCTAGAATTTGATTAGGATTTAATTAAGATTTATTTAAAATTTCTTTGTATTTTTTTATAATTTATTTGAAAATTTAATTGAACTTGATCAATTTTTGATTATATTTTTTAAGATTTAATTTCTATTTATATATTATTTTATTAGAATTAATAGGACTTATTGTTGTAATTTTGTTTTATTTTCTATAACTAAGTGTACAGCACATTTTCAAGCAAGACTTCACATAATATGACATTGGTGTCATCTTATGTGTATTCTTGCTTAAGAACACATTAGAAGCCTTGTTGTCGAAAGTAAGTAGAAATGCAAGAACAATCTTACTAAGTCTAATGAAATCTTAAATAAATTTAAATAGACCTTAATAATCCTTATTAAACTTTGATCTTTTCAAAATATATTTTTAAAAAAAAAGCTATAAAAGAAACACAAAGAAGTTCCAAACTAATTTTAAAGAAAAATAATAAGAAATATTAAAAAAATATAAAAATAAATCTTTAAAATAATAATAATAATCTTAAAGAAACATTAGAAATAAAAATCTTTAAAGTAATAATAAATAATTCTACAATAATACTAAAAATATTAATCATAATATAATCTTAATTGAAACCTTAATTAAATATTAACAAAATCTTAGATAAAATCCTAATTAAAATCTTAATTGAATCTTAATCAAATTCTATGTCAAATCCTAATGAAACCTTAATGAAATCCTAAATCCTAGATAAATCCTAAAAAAATCCTTATCAATTCTTAGTCAAATTTTAAACCAAATTATAAACAAATCTTAATCTTAACCAAATCCTAAACCAAATCTTAAGCCCTAACCAAATTGTAGATAATTCCTAAATCAATCCCTATAGCAAATTGGAACCTCAATAATAAATAATCAAACCATTGATATCAACTAAAAATTTATACACTTTGTGAGTTTCTTAAATTAATCTTAATTGGTGGATTAATTAAAAATATAGTTTTAAATCATTTAATTATATAAATATTAAGATTAGAGAGTCTTTTTGACTATCTAAGTATTTACTATAATTTAGAAGTATTTATTAGTTAAAAAAGTCTTATTAAAAGAAAAGTTATAAAAATAAAGTCTTAGTAAGTCTTAGAAGTAATTATCTTAGTTAATTTAGTATTTTACTTAATGTTAAGTATTAAGAGTTAATTATTGAGATCAATGTCTTCATTGGCTCTCCATCTACATATATTACTTATAGAATCCTATCAATGATTAGTTAATAGTTAGAAAAAGCATGAAAAAGAACTTTATATCTTTTTAATTAATTATATAGAAAATAGGATTTTTAGTGGATTTAAATTGATTTTACTGCTATAAAATATCACCAAGATAGAAAAATATAGCCGTATATGGATACTAATATTATATAAGTATTATAGGATTTTTTAGAATTTTTTTAGAATTTTTTATGAGTTTTTAGAGGAAATTTTAAGACTTTGGTAAAATTAAGTTTTACCACATTGAGAGCCATTATAAAGAAATGAAACAAAATTTGAAGTCTTTTCAAGGTTTTTAGGCTAATTGGGTATTTTTGAACTCCATGGTGAAGTCAAAAATGCAAAAAAAATAGTTTTACTAGTAGGAAATAGGAGGACCAGTAGCTAGTATAGTCCTTGTAAGAAGAGAGGTGTACAATTTTCATATGAGTTGTAACACCTTAGATATAGGTAGGAAGATAAGACTAAGGCCTCAAAGCCTCTTTAGAGAATCTAGATATACTATTTGTGAGCCTTGATGAGGCTCGAACTCCTCATTTCTTATGCAAGTTATCCTTGAGGTAAAAATTATTCACTCAACTTTTCTATTATTTATATTCTATCTTTAATCTATTATAACTTACTCATAGTAACTTATAATTATATGATTTTTATATCATTGGAAAGATAAAAAAATTATCTATCAAAAAAAATTTATATTTTACTTTTTATTTTTATTTTTTATTAAATAAAAATCTAATGAAAAAATTATGACTAAGTTTTGGGTATTGTAATTACTTGATTTCATTCTTTTACTTGTATTGTGGTTGTTCTTCTTTGGTTTTTTGCCAATTGCTTACTTCACTTCATACTACTATTTATAAGTAACTCTTAATTGAAGCATCTTGTAATTTGAGTTGAGAGAGAAATTCACCTTTACATACTTCTAAATATTATAGTTAGAAAAAAGCACAAGAAAGATGAAATCAATTGCACTTATCAATTAAAAGAAATATAAGATAATCCAATTAGGTATTGGATAGCCTCCTATTCCAACCTAAATATTGAAGTTCTAACATCAATATTTCCTTCTTGAAAAATTAAATTACTTTCAAATTTAACCTAAATGTTGAGAATCAAGTCTAGTATCCATACAAAAAAAAATCACTTCAATCCAATTGATAGATCATTGAAGAACTTAGAAATACTTACTAACCCTCAAATTCCAATTTTTGAGACTTCAATCCACAAAAACTTTCACATACTTTGATCTAATTTTTTAATTGACCTCAAAATTTGTATACACATTTACAACTAGTAAATAAATATATTGCCTAAAATTGACTAATACATACTATAAAACTTAAGAATTCTTCAAATTTATAAACATTTTTTTTTTTTAAATCTAAACCAATTGAGAATATTATTAATTTTTAAAATCCCTCAAAAATTCAATATTGATTCAAATGACATAAAAAATAATGCCAAAAATATTTCTTCAAGTCTATTCTCAAATCTCACTTTTTAATCTATCAAAAAATTCTACAATCACTGTAGATGCCTAATTTTGTGCCTTAGAGTTTGATTTCAACTGAGGTTAACAATTGATCCTCTTTGAATACCAATTTTTAGCTTCTTGAGATAAAATTTGCTAAAATCTATTCTTAATTTGCTCCTACATATGTCAATATCATTTAATTTTCCAATCTAATTTTTTTTGCCTTATTTATAGTCGTCCAAAATAAAAAGAAGTCTATTTTGTAAAATGGCAGCATTAATACTTTTTAGTTTTATTATCTTTTTGACTATTATCTATGTTTCTAAGATAATTTGAAATAATATTTTAAAATAAGATATTTTATAATATAATTTTTTTTCTCTTTCATTCATTAGTTGTATTACATCACAACATCCACCTCCCTAAACTTATGCATCCTCTAGCATGCACTAAATTTTCTTTATTACATTGATGTAAAGTGTTCTTCATCTTGGTCAAATTCTAGATCTTCAATTTTCTCATCTATTCCTATCTCAATCTCTTATAATGGATTTTATTCTTCATTAAAATAAATGTCTTTATTTCTTTGTTTAAATAACTTCATTTTTTTGTGTGCTATAAATATCTTCAATCCTACCATCAAGTTCTTATAACAAGTATATTCTATTGTCATATACTTATTTGACAACTTAAGGCTCAAATCATCTCTTTGCAAACTTTTTTCTTGTGCTATGTTGATTATCTAAGTTACTATCATAAATTAACATCCAATTGCCATATTCAATAATTTTAGGTCATGATTGATGTTTTTTTATCAAATCTTTTATTATTCTTTTTTCTTCCTTCTTTCAAACTTTTTTTATTATTTATTCAATAATATTAGGTCTTCTTTCTAATTACTGAATCCATAATACTAAAAATTCTTTTCTATGGAAATCATCCTTCCAAAGCAACACACTTCATATAAATACTACCTCTTTTATTGGCATTATTGATTTTCGTCCATATATTTATTCAAAAGACATTGTGAGCAATTTTTTCTTCCTTTACTTGAATTCAATTTGATTCAATTATAACTTAGATTAAAATTCAATATTTATCTAGGTAGGTGTTTAAACCATAAATATATAAAAATATAAATAAATAAATAAATAAATAAAAACAAATAAATGATATAATAATCACAATTAATTCAATCAAATATAACAAGTCCAGTATATAATTTTTTATGATTTCTTTAATATTATAGTCAAATACCTTAATTACCTTCTAAGTTTTACTTAATGAAGTTTAATCTTTGAAAATTATAAATAAAGATAAAAATAAAATAAATTAGAATTAATAACTAAAAATTGAATGAAAAGTTTAAAAATAACTAGAGTAAAAAAAAATTTTAAGATAAAAAGTAAAAATTATAAACTAATATCAAAAGTAAAAGGTGAAAATAAAAAGATAAGATTAATTTTTTTCTTTCATCTTTTAAAGATAAAGATGGATGAAAAAATAAAATTTTACCATTAATTATTGGAATGAGTGAAAAGTTCTTAAAAATTATTAAATAATATTAATTAAGGATAATAAGACAAGTAAGAACTAATATAGAAAATTAGGTGCTAAAGAATGTGATTAGAGAATGAATAGAGAAGAAACAATAACATACCTTGAGGTATCAAATTATAGGCAGCTACCCTTGCTACTCAAAAATTCACCAAAAATTCCTTGAGACTCTAATGCATGAGAAATTTGGTGTAATTAAGGTTAACTATAGCATGCTTCTACTTTCTTAAATCTTGTAGCAATCAGATCTAAAATGCTTGAGATATGGTTTTTCCAAATAGAACCACTTGGGCTACCTTGGCAGCAAACTCCTACTTAAAAATTCACTAAAAGTTGGTTAGTGATTCAAAGTTAACAACTCTAATTTTTCCTAGAATAAAACTAAGTAAGCTTGTTTTCTCATTAATATTTGTTAAACAAAAAATCAATAAATATTAAGCTATGTTTTCCCAAAGTTAATTATGCTAAAACTGCTGAGGCAGCAGACCCATCCTCACTCTAAAAATCATCAAATATTTGTTATAACTTGGAAGTTAGTGATTTAAATTTTTCAAAAAACAAGACTTAAAATTACATTCATAATAGGAGGTCATATTAGAGTTGAGATAGAGGTCACCGAGTTAAAAAAAATTGAAGTTGACACTTCAATGTTGCTAAGGGCAATAGACCCCTTGCTACTTGGAAATTCGCCAAAAAACCGTCCAAGCTTCAAATTGCTCATGGCTTATATCATTGAAAAGCTGGTAACTAGAAAAAGATGTGAAAAAAATATCTTTCAAAAGAATAAAAAATTGAGTGACTGAGAGGAAAGAATACCAAAGCAGTGACAAGGTAGGAAAAAATTTCTTTCAATTAAAAGCCTAGAAACAATTTGGCAAGGCTTTGCCTTACAATAGGAGGAAGAGAGAGAGGGAGATTGGCCACCCAAGCCCTCTTAACTTGGTGGGAGGAGGCTCAAAGGTGGCGGCCACATCTCCACCATCCAAATCAAAAAAAACCTAACCAAGTTCAAGGGTCTACAATCACTCTAAGCCTAAATCCTATTTTAAGACTGAAAATGCTTATAACTCAAAAACTAACACCTTTTTGGCAAAACTAACACCACCAATATTTCTGAAATACATTTTTATCCTGAAGTTGACTATTCTCAAGCCAAAATCTGAGTTCTAAATCATCAGAACTAATTAATTTGCTAATTTAGTTGTAAGTTTCAACTATAATTCTAATTTTAATCAATTTACTTGGAGATCATGAAGGGTTCTTGCCAACAGAGCCATCATGATCACCATTCTTCAATTTAAGCTCCTTTAAATACAAACTCCTAGCAAATCTAAGATCCAATTCTAATTTGGCCTTGAATTAATATACTTGTGATTTTTTCCTTTTCTCCAATTTTCAACTCCAAATAGTAATTAAATTCACTAAGAGAGGAAATTCCATCTCAACAATTAGCTCACCTCCATCTTCTAGAAATCATCATTAATTTAACAATTAGACTTTATATTTTTAATCCACTTAAATTGCAGCATTAAATTTAAGCTAAAAAAAATTTTAAAACTAAATAGGAAGATAGAGCAATTAGACTTAAGGAAATTCCTAACCATAGTAAAATTAAGAATTAGCCTTGGGATTGAAAACTAAGATTGTATATTGATTTAAGATATAATTTCTAGAACTTAGAAGAAAAATTCTACTAAAATTCTAATTTTAGTATTGAAAGAGAAATTAAACTAGAATAAAAATATCATAGATCTTCTTAATTTATTATTTTTAGATTTTTAATAATCATTCAATCTAATAATTAGAAGTATCTATCTAATTAAAAACCAAAAAATATAAATAATATCATAATTAATTAAAAAAACTAATTTGAAATCACAAGTTAATCATATTAGAATTAAAATTAATAAAATTATTTTAAAAATTACAAAAGTAATTATAACTAACCAATGGAGCTATTAATTGTGCTCATAGCCATATAACATGTTATTAAACTATGAATTGTATGATTAATCCATAATACAAATAGTAGTAGTCTAGGCTATTTATATACTATATTATTATATATCTTTGTTAATGCCTTAACAATAAGTGAATTTTCATGCTTATTTTTATCATTATTATTTGGATTATATGCTATTGTTAAAAAAAATTAATTTGTATTCTACTAAAAAATTCGTGTTCTTCTTTTGCATCTAATTTACTTCTATCAGCTGTAATTTTTTCAATATAATTATAGCAAAAAATAATATCTTTTAATAAAAAATTAATATATCCTTTAATATCCCTTGTTTTTAATACTTGCGCTTCAATTATATTTGATAAATCTTCTCGGGTAAGTACCAAATACTTCATTTGTCTAAATTCCATATACATTGCTACCAAATCCACTATCCACTTATAATGTATAGCTCAAAGAGTAAATGAATTATTTTATTGATTGTAATGGTTGGAGTCATATCTTAAATTTTTGAATAAATTTTTGGCTCAAAATTTCCAAAAGTATATGTTATTAGGTTAAAAGGCTATATATCAAAATTTTATGGTATTTGAATACTTAATTTGTGAGATATGAAGAAAATTATACATAGATGTGTGTAAGGAAGGGTTTGAAGCTACTACTAGAATTTTGGAAATATCTCAAGATGTACAACAAATTTGCAATTTAAATTTGTTGTGGTAGTTGTTAAAAGTATATCAGTACTTCATATAAAATTTTGGTTTGTTTGGATGGTCCAATCATGAGATATGAGTTGTTGAAATTTGGAAATAATTCAGCTTAAGAATATATAAGATTTTATAATATTTTTATCACATTTTTGGTGATCTTTGATACTTAGGACTCATGCATTGATGTAATTGTCTCCATAGGGATAATTTTATATATATACTTAGTGTATTTTTTTATCTTAAACTTGGTTGAGGAATAATTGATAGCCAAAAGTCTAGCCTTTTTTTAAGGCAAATTCTTTCTACTATGTTAATATTATTAAGAAGGTTTGTGCTTATATCATAGAGAATCTAAGCACATTAAATAATATTTTTCAAAAAAAATATATAATTATAAAATAAAAAGAATGGTTGTTAAAGGAGATGATGTTTCAAAATAAATTTTTTCAACTACAATAGAGATTGTGCAGCTAGAATCTTAAGCAATACTTAATAAAGGTCCTATTTTTTTTATCAAACCCCTCATCTTATTTTACAATATAAGTTTGTTTAGACCAAAAAACTATAAAGTCTTTACCTTGTTAGATTTAAGAGTATCAATTTGTTTTATACTTGAAGATTATTTTAAAAAATATGAAATATCCTTAGTCAAGAAAATCAAATCCATATATGTAGAAGTCATAAACAATCACTTATTGTCTTCTAGAAATATTATCCATGAAATAATTATTTTAGGTTTAGCAACTAAAGATCATAATAGTTTAGTAATATTTAATATTATTAGATTTTTTTTCAATGTAGTTATTTTAGGATTTTTATAGTCTAAAAAGAATATTTATCAAATAGACTAAATTTCTTGTAATTTTGATTTCTTTTGTGGTTTAATACTAGATTTTTTTAATCAAGTAAAAATCCATAAGTCCAATTCAGTTAAATACTTATTGGTAGATACAAGAGCTTTCATCATTGTTGCAAAAGAAAGGTCATCTTTTGCAATATATGCCACATTTATTTTTAATGGTAGAAAGACTACAAGTGATATTTTAATTCAATACCAAAATTATCAAAATATTCTAGAAAATAAAAAAATAGATATTTTTTTAGAATATCGTCCATACAATTGTTTAATTGATCTTCAAGAAAGTGTTCAATTGCAATTTAGATCAATCTATAGCTTATCACAAAACAAGTTGATTGCACTCAAAGAATACAATAACAAGAACTTTGCTAAGAACTTTATAAGTCATTCTAAATCTCTAATAAGAGCTCTTATCTTATTTGTAAAGATAAAAGACAAATCTTTATAGATATGTATAGACTATCAAGGCATCAACACGATCACTATTAAGAATAGATATCTTTTATCTTTGATTTTAAGATTTTTTTATCAACTCAATTAAGTAAGATCTATATAAAAATAGATCTAATAATATCATATAATGTACTAATTATCAAAGAAGGAGATGAATGGAAGACTAAATTTTTAATCAAATATGAATATTTTGAAGATAATTTCATGCCTTTTTAACTCAAAAATGTACCAATTATTTTTCAATATCTAATGATAGATGTTTTTTGAAAGTTTCTTGATGATTTTATCATCTATTATCTGAACAATATTTTATTCTACTCTAATAATATAAAAGAGTATGAATTTTATATTTTTTGTGTATTATAAAAATTAAGAGATATAAGATTGTATGCTAAGATAAAAAAGTACATATTACACATTATTCAAGTTAAATTTTTAGGATACATTATTTCAAATGATAGCCTTATGATGGATTCTAAAAAAGTCTATACTATCATGGATTGGAAGATTTCAAAAATATTGAAAGATGTGCAATATTATTTGGAATTTATCAATTATCACTAAATCTTCACCAAGAATTTTTTTTTAAAGTTCTGGCTCTATTTACATGTCTAACATGTAAAGATAGACTTAAGTAGAACAAAAAAGCTAAAGCATCTTTTAAAGCCTTAAAGATAACATTTATTTTTGTACCAATCTTCTATTGTATTAACTTTTTTAAGATATTTTTTATGAAAATAGATGTATCAAATTTTCCTATGGATATGGTATTATCACAAATAGAAATAGATGAGAAGCTCCACATGATAGCTTTCCATTCTAAGAAATTTTTAGTAGCTAAGGTTAACTATATGATCTATAATAAAGAATACTTTTTAATCATAGATTCATTTTAAGAATGTCATCATTATCAAGAAGGTGCTTCCAATCAAATCATTGTATATAAAAATCACAAGAATCTTTACTATTTTACAGTAGTAGATATTTTAAATTATCACCAAGCCTATGTTAGGGACATATTCCTTAGAAATTCTAAAGAGAAGTTTCTAGAATCTTCTAGAAAACAAGCCTCTGGAACCTTCTAGAAGAGAAGCCTTTGGAACCTTTTAGAGAGAAGTTTCTAGAAGCTTCTAGAAAGGAAGTCTCTAGAACCTTCTAGAAGAGAAGTTTCTAGAAGCTTCTAGAAAGGAATCCCCTGGAACTTTCTAGAAGCTTCTTAGTTAATAGAAGTAGCTCGAGAAGTTTCTAGAAACTTCTAGAAAGGAAGCCTCTGGAACCTTCTAGAAGCTTTCTAGTTAATAGAAGTAGCTCGAGAAGCTTCCTAAGTAGGAGTATATATAGGAATCGAGGCTGAAGAGTTCTTCAGTCTTGACAACACATCTCTTGGAGTTCTAGCTCACCTTTTTGGTGTTGTTCTTGTACTCATCTGTTTAATCTAGTTTTGCCACTTCTTCTTAAACTTCTTATTAGATTTTAAGTCTGTATTTTGTGTCCGTGACAGTTTGTCGAGACTATACTAACTTGAGATATCAGAGCTAGTTCTTTCTTAGTAGAGTGTGGATTACCCCTCTACTTGAAGGTATACTAGCATTTTTTAGAGGTTGCGGATTACCCTCCTCTAAGCTGATACTTCTTTTGTTACAATATTGGAGTCTTATTCTTCTTGGAGAGAGTGGATTACCCCTCTTCTTGAAATTCTTAAGGCATTTTATAGGTTGTGGATTACCCTCCTATAAACCAATATTGCCTCTTATAGGGTCATTTTTGTCCTTCTTTTAGAATGGCCGGAGGTCAAGACATTAATATGACAGAAAGTTTGGAGTCTAAGTTAGATGCTATTATGAATGCCCTCGCTACGTTATCACAAAGAACTGCAGAGATTGAAGGAGTGGTGGCAAGGCTTCATAATGATGGAGTATCTGGGATAGCACAATCTAAACTACACCAGCCTCAAATTTTGGCACTTGGAGAAACAACTTTACCTCAGGTTCGACAAGAACCACTAGTTCTACAACATAAGGAGCCTCGAGTTAGCCTTCCAGATAAGTTTGATGGAACACGTTCCAAGTTTCGAGGATTCGTCAATCAAATCAGGTTGATAATAGTTTTACAGCCCGAACGATATCCAACGGAGGAGTCACCTGTTGGGCTTGTTGGAACCTTACTTATGGGACAAGCTCTATCATGGTTTGCTCCTTTGTTTGAGAAACGATCATCCATATTAAACAACTTCGAAACCTTTTTGGAAGCATTTGCGGAAGCATTTGGTGAACACGATAAGGTTCGATGGGCTACAACAAAGATCCGGTCGCTACGACAAGGGATGTGTTCTACATCAATCTATGCTTCGGATTTCAGGCAATTAGTATGCGATATCAATTGGGATGAAGAAGCGTTGATGAGTCAATTCTATTGGGGTTTAAGAGATGATGTGAAGGATTTGCTATTAACTCTTCCTGATCCACGAACGCTCAATGAAGCCATTAGCCAAGCTGTGAAGTGCGATAATCGCCTATTCCAACGTCGCCAAGACCAACGCTCAAGACAACATACAATTTGCCATGCTCTAATTATGTCGATAAGCGGTGTGAATTCGCATTCAGAGACGGAAGACATGCAAATTGATGCGGTACGTATCAAATCTCTTACTATAGAAGAAAAAAAGCAACGTATGGAGGAAAATTTATGCTTGTATTGCCGTAGAGAAGGCCACAAAGTCGGAAACTGCCCCAAAAAGCAAAATCGAGGCATAGTCAAGACTAGGGGAGTATTTGTTCAAGAAAACGAGGATGCCCAGCCACAGTAGGAACCGTGCGGCTGGACAATGAAATATCCCAACAACAATCAGGTTCCTTTCTTTCTGTCCAACCTGCACTTTGTTTTACAATCCCTCTGTTTATCGGCCCTCAAAAACAGAGAACCTTAGCACTACTAGACTCAAGAGCATCTACTTGTTTTTTAGACGAAGAATTTGTAAAGCGTCATAAGATCCCTTTAGTACAAAAATCAAAACCTGTTCATGTTGAGGTCATAGATGGGTGACCTTTATTGTCTGGTAGCATCACCCATGAATCAAAACCTATAGAAGTAACGTTTAAAGACCATAGTAGTCATATTATTTTTAATATTATTAGAACCCCATCAAATCCTATTATTCTTGGTCTTTCTTGGTTGGAAAAACATAATCCATTGATAGATTGGAGGTTGCGGAAGATGACTTTTCCCACAAAACCACCCAAGAAAAAACCTAGTAAAAAACCTCAAAAAAAGAAATCCTTATTCATTGGAGCAAGAGCGTTTATAAGATCATCTAAAGAAGGCACTCCATTTGTCATTTATGCGGCTCCAACTACCGAGGAAAAGATCTCAATAGCAAGTATACCGGAGCGATATAAAGATTTTGAAGACATGTTTCAAAAGAAGAACGCCGACATACTACCGGAACACCGACCATATGATTGTGCCATAGACTTGCAAGAAGGAGCACAACCGCCTTTTGGTCCAATCTACAATCTATCGCAAACGGAGTTGGTAGAGTTACGAAAGTACATCGATGAGAATCTAGCCAAGAACTTCATTCGTCATTCAAAATCATCAGTTGGAGCATCCATCTTATTTGTGAAGAAGAAAGATGGATCATTACGGATGTGTGTGGACTATCGAGGCGTCAACAAGGTAACAAAGAAAAATCATTACCCATTACCCTTGATTTCTAGTCTCTTAGAACAACTTGGACGTGCGAAGATCTTTACAAAAATTGATCTAAGGAGAGCTTATAATCTCGTACGAATCAAGGAAGGAGATGAGTGGAAGACAGCATTCCGTACAAGGTATGGTCATTTCGAATATAATGTCATGCCTTTTGGTCTTACCAATGCTCCAGCGGTTTTCCAACATATGATGAATGACATCTTTCGAGAACACCTCGACGATTTTGTTGTCATCTACTTGGACGATATTCTAATATTCTCTAAAAACGAGGAAGAGCATGAGGAGCATGTTCATTTGGTCTTGGAGAAACTATGCAAGCGAGGACTATATGCCAAATTAGAAAAGTGTTTATTTCACCAGACGGAGATGGAATTTTTGGAGTTCATTGCGACTACAGAAGGTTTGAAGATGGACCCCAAGAAAGTAGAAGCAATCATGTCTTGGGAGGTTCCGAAGACGGTTAGAGACGTACAATGCTTTCTTGGTTTTACTAACTTCTATCGGATCTTCATCAAGAATTATTCTCAAGTTGCTGCTCCTCTCACTCGATTAACATGCAAGGATAAGTTGGAATGGAGACCTAAGGCGGAGAAGGCGTTTCAAGATTTGAAGACAGCATTTACTACAGCTCCAATTTTGGTACATCCAGACTTTACAAAGGCCTTCTATTTAGAAACTGATGCTTTAGATTTTGCTTTGGGAGCTGTGCTTTCACAAATGAGTGAAGATAAGAAGCTCCATCCAGTTACATTCTATTCTCGGAAGTTCTCTGCTGCTGAAATCAATTATGAGATCCACGATAAGGAACTTCTTGCTATAGTGGATTCTTTCGAAGAATGGCATCATTTTCTTGAAGGAGCTGCACATCCAGTAACCGTATATATGGATCACAAGAATTTGGAGTATTTCATGATGGCTCGAGTTTTGAATCGGCGTCAAGCTCGGTGGAATATGTTGCTATCTAGATTCGATTTTGTTATCACTTATTGACTTGGAAGACAGCAAGGACTATCCGATGCTTTATCAAGGAGATCGTATCTTGCACCAAAGGCTGGAGAAGCAGTATTTGATCAACAATGTACAACGTTATTGAAGCCAGAGAGATTTCAACTTTGTGCTACTATTGTATCATTTGATGCTGACTTCCTAAACCAGGTACGTGCTATGACCATTAAAGATTCAATAGCCATTGATATCAAGCAACGTACCAATGACGACAAGTTCAAGGTGGAGGGAGATCTTTTATACTTTGAAGAGCGATTGTACATTCCAAAAGGACTAGCACGACTCCGAGTTCTTCAATCTCGCCATGATTTTTCAGCTCCGAGACATTTTGGATTCAACAAGACCTTGGAGTTTATTTCCCGAGATTTTTGGTGGCCCCAAATGTGGAAGGATGTGAAAGATTTTGTCCTCTCTTGTGACATCTGTTCAAGATCTAAGAATCCTCGGCATCGCCTTTATGGACTTCTACAGCCATTGCCAATTCCACGTCAACCATGGTCTTCAATTTCTATGGACTTCATCACGGACTTGCCATCATCAAACTCATTTGACAGCATCTTTGTCGTGGTAGATCGGCTTACGAAGATGGCACACTTTGTTCCTTGTAAGAAGACATCGTCCAGTGAAGTCACAGCAAGACTCTTTCTCGATAATGTGTATCGATATCATGGACTACCAGATGATATCATATCAGATCGAGGTACCCAGTTCGTGTCAAAGTTTTGGAGATCTCTCTTTGGGATATTGAAGGTGGATATCAAGCTTTCTTCAGCTTTTCATCCTCAAATTGATGGCCAAACGGAACGGGTGAACCAAGTCTTGGAGCAGTACTTACGATGCAGCATCAACTATCAGCAAGATGATTGGACTGCATATCTATCGCTAGTCGAGTTTACATATAACAACATCCTCCATGCGTCGACTCAACAAACACCATTCTTTTCCAACTATGGATATCATCCGAAGCTTGATTTATTGAGTCCATCAACAAATAACAATCCAGCAGCTGAAGGATTTGCGAAGCAACTATCAGAGCTTCAAACTATGTTGAAGCTTCAATTACAATCCGCTCAAGAATCCTATAAGACGTCTGCAGATAGATTTCGGAATCCAGCACCTACTTTCAAAGTTGGAGACAAAGCTTGGCTTCTTCGACGAAATATCAAGACCAAGCGATCATGTGATAAGTTGGACTATCGAAGATTGGGACCATTTATCATCCAGAAGTAAATTAATCCAGTGGCATACCGGCTGGAGTTACCGGCTTCTATGAATGTACATCCAGTCTTTCATGTTTCTCTGTTGGAACCTTATCGAGAGTCATCTTTTCCTGGAAGAGTGCAATGTCCGCCACCTAGTATTGAAATCGAGAACTATGAAGAATACGAGGTTGAAAAGGTATTGGATTCACGGCGAAGGTGGGGAAAGTTAGAATATCTTGTTCATTGGTGCGGCTATGACATTAATGAGCGAACGTGGGAGCCAGTTGAAAATCTTACAAATGCGCCACAAAAGGTACAGGAATTTCATCAACGACATCCCGATAAACCTAAATCAATTCGATGATAGCTTCTTTTTGAAGCTTGTTCTCCCAACAATATAAGAAAAGGGGAGAGCACCAGCAAAATTCATAGTTGATGTAGTTATTTTCTCCAAGATAGATCGTAGTTTGGTCTTTTGATATGGATAGTCAAGAGATAGATACTATGCAAGTCAGAGTATCGCAACCGAGTAGCTCACGAAGGCGACCCCGAGATGAAGAACTACATGTACCACGACGACGATGGAGGATACCGAGTAACCAATCACTAGTGATCGTATTTGAGATCGAGCCTGCTTACGATGGTCAAACAGAAGGTGTGTTTGCAGGACAATTTCACAATGAGGACACGGAAGTTTATGCTTGGTCAGAAGTCAAAGGCGTGGGCCACTACTGTTGGCTTCAAGGGTCGATAAACCACTTGCCTCGTGAACAACAGTTGGAGTTCATAGCAGAAGTTATGCGATAGATCTTCATTTTCTTGCGTTGGTACTGATCAACAATATTGCTTCTCAGAGACCTCGAAGTTAAAGGAGAGGGTGATGTTAGGGACATATTTCTTAGAACTTTCTAGAGAGAAGTTTCTAGAACCTTCTAGAAAATAAGCCTCTGGAATCTTCTAGAAGAGAAGCCTCTGGAATCTTTTAGAGAGAAGTTTCTAGAAGCTTCTAGAAAGGAAGTCTCTGGAACCTTCTAGAAGAAAAGTTTCTAGAAGCTTCTAGAAAGGAATCTCCTAGAACTTTCTAGAAGCTTCCTAGTTAATAGAAGTAGCTCGAGAAGTTTCTAGAACCTTCTAGAAAGGAAGCCTCTGGAACCTTCTATAAGCTTCCTAGTTAATAGAAGTAGCTCGAGAAGCTTCCTAAGTAGGAGTATATATAGGGATCGAGGTTGAAGAGTTCTTCAGTCTCGACAACACATCTCTTGGAATTCTAGCTCACTTTTCTGGTGTTGTTCTTGTACTCATCTGTTTAATCTAGTTCTGTCACTTCTTCTTGAACTTCTTGTTAGATTTCAAGTCTGTATTTTGTGTCCATGACAGCCTAATGAAGTATGTACTTATTAAGGTTTGATTTCAAGTTCTTTTATTAATTTAAAAAAAAATAAGATTTATTAAATGCCCTTTTTAGATATTTTTATCTTGCATCCAAAGAAAGAAATACAACTTTTGATTAATAAAGAATGATTTTCTTGAAGCCAAAGTATTTTCATCTTTAAGCAATGAAATCAATATTGATTGTTGATTCAATCTTTTTCAAACAAGTTCAATATATCCTTTGATTTTTTTATTCATGATATTAAAAATAATTCTTTTAATTCTTATGATAATTTTAAGTTTGAATTTTAAAATAATATATTTTATTTCAAGAAATAATTATATATTCTAAAAGGTAAAACATAATTATATGTTCTTTAAATTCATCACAACTTTCCAACATTTGTACATTTTGAATATGATAAGACTTTGGAGCTAATATCTAAAGATTTTTAGTGGCCTAAAAATGTGAAAGGTAGTCAAAGATTTTGTAGAAACATATAACATTTATTCAAAATCAAAAATTCTTTATTATTGACCTTATAGACTTCTTTAGCCATTACTTATTTCAAAACAACTATGATCTTCTATTTCTGTAGATTTTATCACAAATCTTTTAGTCTTAGATTTTAATGATACTATATTTGTGATAATAGATTATTTTACCAAGATAATATATTTTGTATTATATATAAAATCTATTACAAGTGAAGAAAAAACTAAGTTTTTTATTAACAACATCTATTGCTATTATGGATTGTCCAAAGATATTATAGTGAATAGAAAGATTAAATTTATATCCAAATTTTGAAAAATAATTTTTAAGATTTTAAAGATGGATATAAAGCTATCTTTGGCTTTGCATCCTCAAATCAATGAACAAATATAGTGTATAAATCAAGTTTTAGAGCAATATTTAACAAGATATTATTACAATTTTTACAACCTTCAAGACTATGTAAAAGAGATAAATATCTTCAAGAAAAACATGTTCTTCCTCAAATAAATGGCAAAATATAACTCAATTGATATCACTACTTTGAAAGAAATTTCTAATATTTAATAATTTTATTAGAGATAAGAACAACTTTTGATAGTATTTCAAATATTTTATTTGATAGGAGTTACAAAGACCTTAATAATAATAAAATAATAGAATAGTCTTTTTGCCTTGATATGGAATACTATTGATAGCTAAAAAGATCTATCAACTATCTTCAAAGGAAGAAAAGATCAAAGTATGTAGTAAATATAATTTGCCGCATCTTGGACTTCCTTAATATATGATGACTATTCTTTGTAAAACTCGTTTTTAGAAAGAAGCATAAAAGAATAATGTCATGGACATACAAATTTATTCAAATAAGAAATATTGGATAGAACATAAATGTAGGTAGATTTAATATTATTTTATAATAAAGCTTTTTAGAAGCTTCATAGATATATATTTTACTTTATACATATTTATAATTGATTGGTAGGTATGAGCTAAATTAAACCTCTACTAACTAGAACTTAATTTTAGCCTACAACAAATGAATTAATTATCAAAACCATAGAATTTTAATTCTTATTTAAATCTTCATCAATATTTCCTTTAAATATCTATATAATTAAAAAAAATTCTAATAATAGATTATTTTTATAATAATAAGTCACTGTATAATTCCATATAATCAAAAGAATTTAATGATATGAGGTTTATTTATTTAATTATTTATTTATTTAAATTTTATTTTAAATTTTAAATTGAATATTTATTTATTTAAATTTAGTTTATATTTGATTAAATTCATCCATTGATAATTTTTATTCTTGAATAATAATTTATCTATAAAAAAATATTTATCTATATATTAAATTCATCTTTAGATTACATATAATCTAATAAGTTTCCAATCAAATCTTAATCCAATCAAATCCTAATTCCCTCCATCTAATTCTATCTAAGTAACCTTGTGTGAACACATCATTAGAAATCTCACCAAGTTTGGAGTTGGTATTAATCTCTTACAATTTGTTCTAAAATAAAATTAGACTTGCCTTGTTGCCAAGATAACAAGACTTTGCATGAATCAACAAAATAGTGGCAGTGGTAGAAGAATGTCACTTTCTTGTACTCCAACTACCTAGAAGTTTGATTTGTATGGATTTCTAGACATGAGTTCTCTTCCCTTACAAGATTCTACAATCAAATCTATCCTAGTAGTGTTGGCTTGATTATTCAATCATGGTTGTGAATCTACGTCAAGTACGGCTATAGAATCGCTACGACACACCAAACAACTATTTGTTATGGAAATATATATTTATTTCAATAATTACTTATATAATTAGATAGAAATAGATAAATATAGATTAATTTCATAAAGTCTTTTAGTAAAGCTTCCTAAAAGCTTTATAGATGTAGATTTGACTTTAGATGTGTTTATAGGTGAGAAACTTGGCCAACAAGTTAATCACATATTGGTAGCTTGTGGAACAAGTTAACTTTGTATAATAGCTTATGGAATAAGCTAACCATGTGGTGCATATATAAATAACTTGCCTTGTAAGTTAAGACATGCGGCTAGCAAAGTCAACATGTTTTGATGGTCCTATAGGACATTGCCACATAGCTCCTAGTTAAGAGTATATATGGAAGTAAGAGTGAAGCCTTCTTCATTCTTGTCAATGCCGTTTTAGTCCTTAGTCTTATTTCAAGATTTTTTAGTCTTCATGTTTTTGGCAATAGCCATTCTACTTAATATTATATTATCTTTTGAGTGACTTTTCAATTCACTTTAGTGACAAAAGAGTGTATCAAGGATTTTCTTTCTTTGAGATTTATATCTCTGAAAGTTTGACAAGAGTGCTAACATATTATTTTTCTCTTGTTTTAGAAGTGAGTGGATTATCTCACTTCTATTGTTGTATTTTGAAGGTTACAAACCACTTACCTTTTAAACAAAAAAATATTATTTTTTAATACTGATCTTTCTTTAAAGAAAGTGGATTATCCATCTATGTGGAAATTTTTATTAGAGGTTGTAGATTACCCTCCTCTTATTTAACTTTTTGGATTTTTTTGAGTTGCCTATAGAAGGAAAGATTATGGATGCTACACCTAACGGAAGTGAAAATAGATTTATAACTATTGTAGATCTTCATAAGCTTGTCAACACTCTTAAAGTGGAATCTCATGTGTTTCTAATGTGAATCATGGATGTACTATGCCTACACCTATGGAAGAAGTTTAGAGTCTAGGGCAAAAAGTTATGCAATTGAAAGAAGGAAGTAGATCGATCTCACAACTAAATCTAGGGATTTTTGCTTCTATAAGTATGATAGGGACAAGGATTAGTATGCCTCAAAAGTTTGATGGAACAAGATCAAAATTTCAAGTATTTTTGCAACAAATCAAGCTCTATCTAAAGTTGCACCCTTTTTAATATCTTGTTGGATTTATTCAAGTTGGATTCATAGGCGCATTTCTTTCATGATGTATTTTTTTTCGGTTTGCACCTTTAATGGAAAAAGATTTGTGACTCTTTTATGATTTGAATTCATTCTTAGAAGTGTTTACAGTGACATCTGGAGAAATTGATCGAGAACGAGTAGTAGAAACCAAATTCTTATTTTTACAACAAGAATCACGATTAGCTACTATATATACTACAAAATTTCAAAACCTTGCTTGCAATATGGACTAAAATGATAATGCACTCATCAATCAATTTTGATATGGATTAAAGAATAATATCAAAGATTTTATATTAATAATATCAAAAATAGGATCTTTAGAATAATTTATTGCTCAAGCCATTATATGCAACAATTGATAATTTGAAAGGTGTCAAGAACAAAGACTTGATTGGAGAGAAACAAATTAAGTAATGGCGACAGCTTTTAAGTTTTTTGGAATGTATTCATCAAGGCTAAAATCAATACAAATTGATACAATACATTTTAAAACTCTCACAAAGCTCAAAAAGACTCAACATCACTAAGAGGGTTTATGTTTATATTGTAGAAAAGCTAAGCTCATTGCTCAACATTATGTAAAGAAGCAACACAATTACAAAATGAGGAGTATAATTACCAAAGAAGATAATATGTTAGAAAACAAGTTTCTCTAGCTACAATAGAGACCAAGCGATTGGAATCATATGCAACACCTAGTAAAGGTTTTATTCTCTCCTCAGATTACTTACTTTATTTTACAATATATGTACATTTAGGACCTAAAAATCACAAAGTCCTTACTTTATTAGATTCACGAGCCTCAGCCTATTTTATAGATGAAGTTTTTGTCAAAAATCAAAAAATATCTTTAATCAAAAATACTAAATCTATACATATAGAAGTCATAGATGGTTGTTTATTATCTTTTGAAAATGTTATCCATGAGATCTTTCCTTTAGATGTAACAATTAAAGATCATAAAAGTATAGAAATATTTAATATAATAAGATCTCGTTCTAATCTGATTATTTTAGGATTATTGTGACTAGAAAAATATAACCCTCAAATAGATTGGATTTCTCATAACCTTAACTTTTTTGATAGTATAATCCAAGATTGAATTAGTAAAGTAGAAATACAAAAGTCTAATACTTCCAAACCTTTATTGATAGGTGCAAGAGCTTTCATGCATGTTACAAAAGAAGGATCATCTTTTGCTATATATGTTATGGCTATTTCTAATGGTGAAAAAATATCAAGTGGTATTCTTAAGCAATATGAAGAATTCCAAGACATTTTTGAAAAGAAGAATGTAGATATTCTTCCAAAGCATCAACCTTGTGATTGTTCAATTGATTTATAAGAAGGAGTTCAACCACCATTTGGACTAATTTATAGGTTATTGTAGAATGAATTAGCTGCATTAAAGGGATACATTGATGAGAACTTAGTAAAAAACTTCATATGCCATTCTAAATTCCAAGCCGGAGCTCTTATCTTATTTGTGAAGAAGAAAGATGGATCTCTGCGGATGTGTGTAGATTATTGAGAACTCAATAAGATCACCATAAAGAATAGGTATCCTTTGCTTTTGATTTCAAGACTTCTTGACCAACTCAATCAAGCAAAGATCTATACCAAAATAGATCTGAGAGGAGCATAAAACTTAGTTTTTATCAAAGAAGGAGATGAATAAAAGATTACTTTTTAAACTAGGTTTGATATCTCGTTTTACTTATTTTGAAAGAAACTTCCCAGAATAAACCCGTATAGGGAGGATTCGAATACGAAGAATGACTAGTTGCTTAAGCGTTCACATTAGGGTCACACAATCAATTACCTCTTGGATGTATTGTCTCTATTTTCAATATCTGAACACACAAAGAAACTATAATCTCCTCCTTCACCTTATCGGACTCTTTCTTACAGTAATTCAGTCATACCAATAACTGCTATTTCCACCAATATATTCACCCTCATAATCTCCAACTATAATACTGTGCCCTCACAGCTTTCAACACACAATTATCCTCATTCCAATCACTGGAATTCTTCACTCAGAACTGCCATTCACCTTTGGGTGTTTCACACAAACACAAACTCATTCTCTCTGTTGAACTACAATCAGATTTCAACATTCAATCTTTCTTCTTCTCAAATAATACCAATCACATTTATATTTCATAATTCACTTCACAATATTCAAAAACTCTCAATCCTCTTATTCAAAGAAAATAACAAACAAAAGAAAAGAGGTAGCACCAAGCTTACCCCGGCTCACACTATTATAGCAATGGTCCTCGGCTCATGACTATTACAATCTAGCCCTCAGCTTACGACTCTCATACCTTGGCCCTCGGCTCATGACTATCACAGTCTGGCCTCCTAATTAACTTCTACAACTTCTATATATTTTTCTTTGATTCTCTAGATTCTAACCGTAATTCTATAATTAACCACTTTTAAGAATTAAATCACTCATCTGTCTTCCTAAATTTCTTATTATATGGACTATTAATATATTTTATCAATATCTTTCAAAAATGAATTAATATCTATTCTACATAGCCCCACTCCTATCTGTGTAGCATCCTTATAAATACTCAATTGATACCTATCTAAAAACTACTTAACAAATCTCTACAAAGCTACTAGTTCCTTTGGCTTACCTAATTAATCATTTGATGCATTATCGAATGTAGGTTCGACCAAATCTAGTTCCAATTACACATCTTCTTCTTCTTCCTCTAGTCCATTGACTCTTTCCTCAACTAGTTTGATAGATCTTCATTATACTCACCCAATACATGGACTTAAATATCCAATTTCAAGATTAGGACATCCCGAAGTTCCAATTGTTGTTGCTGCTAACTCATCCATTCTAGAATATCTTCAATTAACACTTGTGACTATCTCCTCACTGTTAACTCTTAACTGAAACTACTACTCTCGAAAATACAAGAAATACAAGAAAATGGCACTCCAACCAATCCAAAACAACACCACAGAATGACTTTAAGTGGTGCTCCATTCCTATTCTTTTATTACCTGGTGATAATGAAAACATGTTATCCATACTATTTGTGAAAGGTAATGAAAAGTAATCTTTCTTGGTGGCCGTATTTAACTTTCAAAAATCTTGACATATCCTAATTTTTTCATTCTTCTTCGGCACCATCACGATTGGTGACACCCATGCACTATGCAAAATAGGATAAATAAAATCCATGTCGAGAAGTTTATCCAATTCTTCTTTCACTAAAAAGAAATATTTTGGGTTAAGCCGGTGTTGTCTTTGACGAATTGGCGTAATACCCTCCTCCAAAATAATCTGGTGCTCACACACGTCAACTAGAATCCCTTTCAAATCCACATACGACCACACAAAGTCAGATTTGTGAGGGACAAAAAATTGTTTCCAAGCATCCAATTTTGTACCTATAATACTGGCATATATTTTAATTAGCAGTGGTATTTTGTTGGTGCCCAAATTAATAGATTGACACACAGGGTCTTCAACAATCTCTGATTTAATTATCTTCTCCTGATATAAATATCTTGTATTATTAGATATATGGGAACCACCCAAATCTGGTTCCAATGTGTTGACTCTATTGAATGCAGAATTGTTCATCCATTTGGTAATAGCATTATCCGAGTTAGTTGCATCTTCCTGATGCAATAAATATTCACCGGGACCTTTACATTGGTAGACTCCTGCCTTTGCTGTTGAAGTGTTTTGTCTTACCCCAAATTACGGTGAACCTATAGCATCATCATCTGCCTCAATCGATTGACTCTTGTTGTTCGATGTAAATTTTGATTCTAGCAATTGAAATTCTCCATGATATTGTACCGGGTACATCTGTAAAACAATCTCATCATGGCCTTTTCTAATTGTCAATGTGCCTCGGCCCTAATCATTCTTAGGTCTGTCCAATAAAATGAGATATGATAATATAGAACTATGTAATCAAAATACAATATAATCGATTTTGTATGTCAATCCCACGATTACAGTGGCAATATTTTGTAAGATTCCCATTGGCTTTATCCGACTATGATCTGCCATTCGCAAGACCAATGTCGTAGATAGCAATTGCTTTAGATCCAAGTCCTCCATTGTATCCACATTCATTAAATTCACATTGAAGCCACCATCAACTTGTACCCCTGAAATTAAAATGCCATCGATTGATACATCGATTGTTGGTGCTCTCGGATCTGGGTTTAAGCTAACTTCATGAATTTCTTTAGTGCAGGATTTTTGTCGTATTAGTGCTCAATTCAATATAGATCGACATTCGGTGCTACAACCAAAAGTTGCTTCATTGTAATTGGAGGCTGAATAACATCCAAATCCTTCAGAATGTTGTAGGGTTCTATATTGAGAGTAATTTCCAATGCTCTTTTGTGTTTCATTGGTTTGAGTTTAACTTCGTGAGGTAAGATATTCTTCCGCCCTAGACTCGAAATTAGAATAGCAACTGGGGCTTCCTTGGAATTTCCGCCCCACGAGGATCTTTCAATGGATAGGATGTTTCTTGGAACTACGTAGAAATCAAAATTATTTAAAATAGAATCGAAGCCTCCGTAATTGGGACCTCATTGGGTTGTGCTACCGAGTCAGGTCTCATACTGGATACAAAGCCTATAACAGGACCTGGATTGGATGGTCCCGGCAAATTGGCATGTGAAACCGAATTGGATTCCTTAGTCTATTGAGGTTTCAATATTGAGATACATCCCAATAATGATATTGGTTTGTTTAGCCATATGAACGGTGCTACTTGCTCTCCTGCGATTGGTTCATCCATGTCCTGAATTAGATTCTTGTCTTTTTGTTGGCCTTTGGTAAGCACTGCGTTCACCACCTCGATACGATGTATTGGTGAGTCTCATTGAACAGGGCCTTTGTCCTCCGCCGGTTGGCTTGTTTGTATTTGCTGGTCTCGGTTATTATAATTAAAAGGCGTATTATACTACTGATAAGTATGATCAGACTGCTTATAATTTCCACATATTGGAGCATAGTCATCACTGACCCTTGGATTAGGACATTCATTCACATAATGTCTAATTTGTCTACAACGATAGCAATAAAGTGGTCTCCTGTCAACTCCTTCAGGGATATTGGGTGTCTCTACTGGTATATAATGGCTAGGTCTATTCCATGTCGGATGAGTAAAGGATCCTGGTTGATCCATTGTTACTGTAGAGTCTAGTATTGGCTTTGTCATGGGTGGATATTGATGAAATCCTTATTGATTCATCGCCAATCCGTGAGTATTGGATACACCTTCTTAGTGAAATTCAGAGTTTAGGAAATTGGAAAAATTCCTATTTTATTTATTCGCTCGATTTCCATTCCAGCCAAACCTATTATTCGTTTGTACTTGATTGACATTCCACGAAGTTGGTTGAGTCATTATCTAGTTATTGAGTTGTTGTTGCTTCCATAAATTCCAATAATTGGTGGTAATATGCTTGCCCCCGCAAAAAGTACATTGTACAGTCATTTGGGGTAGTGAAGGACATTCTATTACTAAATGACCTTGTTCCTTACAATTGTTGCACCAGACATTGGTCCTAGTATTAGTAGGCTTTTGCCTCTTCTCCTTACCTTTGGTCATATTGACGGCCATTTCCTCCATTTTCTTCATCAAATTCAATAATAAGGTTTCATTGGAAACTTTTAGGGCTGGCATTATTGGTATTTCTGCCGTAGTTAATGTTTGTTGTTGATACGAAAAATATGGAGCATATGTTGTTGTCATGTTTGGTGGTATAGCTTGCAATGAGGTGACATTAACTGGCCCTTAAATATTGGTATTGAAATTGGCTCATGTTTCTAACATCTGTGGATAACTACCCACTGATTCGTTCCAAGTCGGATTTTGATATCTACCTTGAACAAGAATCATCATGGCTCCCACAGTTAAAAACTGATCATAATGGCATTCCTCCCAAACCTTGGCTCAATTAAAGGACACAGCCACCGTAATAGGTTGAGCTTCCTTTACAAATATTTTTAGCTTTGGTAGGTGCAAACCATTGATTCATATGGATAAGATAAATACCTCCGGAATTTATTGATTTTGCTACTTATTGAGTATATCAGCCACTCGGCCATAGTACGATTCCATTGCCTCTCCTAGGGTCATTTTGCTATTCATTAACCTCTCTCGAAGATGGTCCTCAAAACCAATTGGCCGAAAATGAGATAAAAATGTATTCTTCAATGCTTTCCAATTCAGAAATTGACCCACTGATTGGCGGTTGTATCATTCAAATGCCATGTCTTTTAAGGTCGTTGGTAGCCATTGCAACCAAATATCTTCAGTTCTGCCATTATTAGCTACACATGCTATAAGAAACTGAGACAAATGTTGATCGGAATCCGCACCCAAAAATCCCCGAAAAGTAGGTAGTGGCACGACACTAATCGTTCGATCATCCACTGCACCCATTTGAACTGCAATCGGAACTGCTGGTCCTCCAGACGTCATTAAAGATGCCAATGTTCTGCTCAATTCCTTATTAAAATAAAAACTGTCTCCTATAAAAGTCTTTTTCGGACTTCAAGGCCTTCCCGATTGACTATTATTATCACCAAATAATTTTACTGGTTGAATATGAGGTGAAAACAAAGGATTTTGATATACTCTGAATTGGTCTTTATTGGCAAGTGATTTATGCCAATCTTCACAACCAGTCTTGTTAAAATCGGACGTATTTCCAATTGGAAAAATACCTAGTGGAGTACCTAATTCCTCTGTGCCTTCCTCGCTTTCCATTAACGACTTCGAGAGGTATGCTCGACTATTAGCAGTGCTCCTCACAAGTGCTCTTGATAATTTTTTTAATGGTATATACTTCTAAAATATTAGAGGTCGATCGTCTTCTAGATATGATCAAATATGCCGACAAGCATACAACCATGGCTTAATCTAACTTTATCGATGCTTCTTTTTCAATTTACGATCTCGCTCGTTACACAACAAATTTCTTGCTTGTGATCTCTCTGTTCTTTCTTTTGATTGCTTTATTCTCTTTGCTGTTAAATTCTCATTCTTAATAACCATACTCTTTCTTCAAACACTATTGAAATCGTCTTCAATTGCCAATTTTTTCACACGTTTGATAATTAATTCCTAACACTCAAAGCTATTATCACTCCCCGACAACAGCACCAAAATGTGATTGCTCGTTTTACTTATTCCGGAAGAAATCTCTCAGAATAAACATATATAGGAAGATTTGAACATGGAGAATGACTAGTTGCTTAAGCATTCACGTTAGGATCTCACAATCAATTACCTCCTGAATGTATCGTCTCTATTTTCAATATTTGAACACATAAAGAAACTATAATCTCTTCATTCATCTTATCGGTCTCTTCCTTATAGCAATTTAGTCATACCAATAACTGCTATTTCTACCAATATATTCACCCTCATAATGTCCAACTGTAATACTGCGCCCTCACAGCTTTCAGCACACAATTATCCTCATTCCAATCACTGGAATTCTTCACACAGAACTGTCATTCACCTTAGGATGTTTCACACAAATACAGACTCATTCTCTCTGTTGAACTACAATCAGATTTCAGCATTCAATCTTTCTTCTTCTCAATAATACCAATCACATTTCCATTCCATAATTCACTTCACAATATTCAGAAACTCTCAATCATCTTATTCAAAGAAAATAACAAACAAAAAAAAAAGAGGTAGCACCAAGCTTACCCGGCTCACACTATCACAACGATGGCCCTCGGCTCATGACTATTACAGTTTGGCCCCTTAATTAACTTCTACAACTCCTATATACTTTTCCCTGATTCTCCAGATTTTAACCATAATTCTGTAATTAACCACTTTTAAAAACTAAATCACTCATCCGTCCTCCAAAATTTCCTATTATATAGACTATTAATATATTTTACCAATATCTTTCAAAAACGAATTAATATCTATTCTATACTAGATATGGATATTTTGAATATAATGTCATGCCTTTTGGACTCACGAATGTATTCGCCGCTTTTCAACATCTTATGAATGTTATTTTTTATAAATTTTTAGATGATTTTATCGTTTATTATTTGAATGATATTCTAATCTATTCTAAGAATATAAAATAAAATGAACTTCATGTTCATCGTGTATTACAAGAACTTAGAGATGCAAGATTATATACTAAGTTAGAAAAGTATATATTTTACACTACTCAAGTTGAATTTTTAGGGTACATCATTTCCAACAAAGGCCTTATGATGGATCCTAAGAAGGTCCAAACTATCATAGATTGGAAGATTTTAGGAACATTACAAGATGTGCAATGTTTTTTAGACTTTGCTAATTACTACCAAATCTTTATCTAGAACTTTTCTCAAGTTACAACTCTACTTACAGATTTGACTTGTAAAAACAAACTTGAGTAGAATAAAGAAGTAGTAGTATTATTTGATGCTTTAAAGAAGAAATTTAATTTTGCACCAATCTTGTATTGCATTGACTTTTTAAGGTATTTTTTATGAAAACAGACACGTCAGACTTTGCTATGGGTGCTGTGTTGTTACAAATGGGAACAGATGCTAAACTCTACCTAGTAGCTTTTTATTCCAAGAAATTTTCAATAGGCAAAATTAATTATAATATCCATGAAAAAGAGCTTTTTGCAATTGTGGATTCATTTCAAGAATGGCATCATTATCTACAAGGCTTTTTAAGTCCAATTACTATATATACAGATCATAAGAACCTCAAGTACTTTAAGTTAGCACATATTTTGAATTGTCGTCAAGCCCGTTGGAGCATGTCTTTGTCCAGATTCAATTTCAAGATTATTTATCAATCCAAAAAATAACAAGGTCTATCAGATGCTCTTTCAAGATGTTCTTATCTTGCACCAAAAGAAAGAGATGTATTTTTTGATCAACAAAGAATAATTTTCTTGAAGCCCAGGAATTTTTTATCTTTGAGCAATAAAATCAACATTGATTGTTGATTCAACTTTTATCAAGCAAATCCAATTAAATATGTCCTCTGATCTTCTTATTCATGATATCAAGAATCTTTCTTCTAAGTTTCATGATATTTCAAAGTTCAAATTCAAGAACAACCTTTTTTATTTTGAATGATGCTTATATATTCTAAAAAAAAAAGTACATTTATGTGTTCTTCAAGCACGTCATGACTTTCTAGGAGCAAGACATTTTTGATACAACAAGACTTTAGAGCTTATATCTAGAGATTTTTGGTGGCCGTTGTCATAATATGTGAAGTCTTACTTGAAAATGCTACAGGCATTTGGCTCCGGAAGGTAGAATGGAAATTGCAACAACAAAATCCTAACTCTAATAGAATACTAACTAAATTCTAATTAGACCATAACAATGCTAAGCAAGCTTTAATCAATTTCAAAGAAACCTCAAAGGAATTACAAAAAAATAATAAGGAGTCTTAAAAAAATATTAGAATAATCAAAAATATATCTAAATATATCTCAATTTAATCTCAATTTAATCCTAGTTAAAATCCTATTGGACTTCATTCAAACTTTAAGCCAAAAACTAATTAAATCTTAAATCTTAAATAAATCCTAATAAAATCCTAAACTCTAAATCAAATCCTAATTAAATCTTGAATCCTAGATCAAATTTTAATCAAATCTTAAATCCTAAATCAAATCCTAATCAAATCCTAAATAAATCATAAATCCTAAACCAAATTCTAATTCTAAATCAAATCCTAATCAAATCCTAAATCCTATACCAAATCCTAATTAAATCCTAAATCATAAATCAAATGCTAATCAAATCCTAAATCCTAAACCAAATCCTAATCAAATTCCAACAAAATCTTAAATCCTAAACCAAATCCTAATCAAATTCCAATCAAATGCTAAATCCTAAATCAAATCCTAATAATTCCTACAACAGATTTAAACTTCAATTACTAATGAATGAATCATTGATCTTAACTCAAAATTTGCACACTACTTAACAATCAAATTGACAATAAGTACAAAAAATTTTAAAAAGATCGGAATTACTAAATAAACGATAGCTTCAAAATGTACTTGGATATTGGTTGGCTTCCTTTTCGGATCTTGATGCCAATCTCCTAGAGCCAATATCTCTTCTTTTCATCATTTGATTGATCTCAAAATTCTCATATATATAGAAAAATAAGTCTAATATCTTCACACATAAATTTTACTTTGATCTAACTAGTAGATTGAAAAAAATCTTTAAAATCCTCATTAGACCTAAAATTCTACTTTCTAAGACCTTGACCCACTTAAACCTCAATAATCCTCAATACAATTGTTAGATCGAGCTAAGATTTATAATACATATTAAACACAACTATGACTATTAATTTACAAAATTTCACTTATAGATCTATTAAAAAACTCTTAAAATTATCCAAAATGTCAATTCTATTTTATTTCATAAAATCCAAGTCATCCAAAAATAAACTTAATTTTGTAAAGCTCTTACAAAGTCATTATAAATCTAAATTTTCCAAAACCAATGCTCATAAAAATCCTATCTAGTCTACTATCAAATTCTTTGATTTACAAAAGAACCTCCAAATTATTGTCGAGACTCGGTTTTGTGCATCGAGGTCTATTTTCAACCTAGGTTTGTAACCGACTCTTTCTGGATATCAATATTTAATTTTTTAAAATAATTTTTACTAAAATTTACTCTTAACTTGCTCCTAAAGATTTTTATATTATTTATTTTTCTAATCTACCTTATTTTGCCTTATTTTTGGCCCTACAAAGTAAGTAAAAGCTATTATCCTAAAAGACAGCATTACTACTAAAAGTTTTATTACCTTCCTATCTTTTATTTATATTTTTTTATTTTATCTTTTAACTTGGTTCTTCTATAATAAGATCCATATTATTATCTTTCACCATATAGTCATGTTACAATATGACATTGCAAATATGGAAGGCGATAAAAGACTTTGTACAATCATGTAATACTTGTTCAAGATCCAAAACTCCTTGCCATAGACCTTAAGGACTGCTTCAACTATTACCTAATCTAGAACAACCATGGTCTTTTATTTCTATAGATTTTATGAGGGATCTTCTAGTCTTAGGTTCACATAATTCCAAATTTATAATTGTAGATTGCTTCACCAAAATGGCACATTTTGTACCATGTACAAAATTTATTTCAAAAGAAGAAATAGCTAAGATTTTTATTTATAATATCTATCGCTATCATGGATTGCCAAAGGATATTATATTGGATAGGAAAATTCAAGTTGTATCAAGATTTTAGAGAATCCTATTTAAGATTTTAAAGGTGGATATAAAGTTTTCTTTGGCTTTTCATCCTCAATTTGATGGGCAAATGGAACAGGTGAATTAAATTTTGAAACAGTATTTGAGATGTATCAATTATCATCAAGATGATTAGACAACTCTTTTGCCATTGGTAGAGTTTACATATAATAATTAAATACATTCTTTTATTCAACAAACATCTTTTTTTACTAATTATGGTTATCATCTATGACTTCATACTTTTGACTTTTCAAAAGTTGATAATCTTGTGGAAAAAGATTTAGCAAATCATTTATCAGAGCTACATGCAACAATGAAGATATAATTAAAAAAATATCAAGGACGACAAAATTCTAACATGGATGCCTATCATAAGGAATAACAACAATTCAATATGGGTGATAAGGTATGGTTACTTTGTCGCAATATCAAGACTACTTGTTCTTGTGATAAGTTGGACTATCATAAGTTGGGACCTTTTTCTACTTTTGAACAAATCAATCATGTTGCTAATCGATTACATCTATCGATGTTATATTACGTACTATCTTGCTTGAGAATGCACCGAACGTCTGCCTATCGAAGATAAAATAATATTTTGCAAATATTCAGGTAGGCTAGTAGGTTTCAAACATCTAAATACATACTATTTCAGATTTCAATGTAAAAGCTTAATCCCAATACAAATTACTTAAAAATACTATTTTTAATAATTTCAAGATATTATAAATATAAAGTCTTTTGTTATTTGTTATTTTTTATTTTTATTTTATTTTATTTTATTTTATTTTTAACCCTAATACTAGACAACGAGCTTCAGCAAGCTGTAATTCTCAATCTGACCGTCTGATTGTTGTAAATTTCTACCACTAGTGTCTTTGCAAGCCTTCTTAATGTTCAAGAAGTTTCAATTCAATCTAACTTACAGGTTGTAAGAAAATGCCGTTAATTCACACTGATGTATCTTAATCGCTACCTAGAAGTCCTCAACTTACCATACCAAAAGTCCTCTCATTCTAGCTGGTAGATCTCCACATATTACAGAAATCCTAAACAACTACAATCTGCTAACTTCCAATACTTCTTTACACTAATGGTCAAATATCCTCTAGTTGTTCCGTCAGATTAACACAAACTTTTGTATGCACTCGGCATACTCAACCCTCTAGACACCTCTAAATTTCAACTGTAGAAGTTTCTCTAATTTCACAAAACAGTCAAGAGCACCAATCGTTACTTTATTGCAAAAAAAATCCAATTCATGAGTACAAACACTGACTTTCAGCAACGATTGTCAAAGTTCTCTCAAATCCTATGAAATCCAATTCTACACCTTTTCAAGGAGCTTGAAGCTAGCTCTCCGACCCCAAAAATCTTGATCTTCAAATGCCTCTTTCCTTATCCTCTCCTCCCTTTTAACTCCATGTTGTCTCCTTTTCTCCCGCCCTGGACTCCGAATTAGAACAACTGACGGCACTTCCTCGGAATTTCAGTCTCTAAGAGGATCTTTCCATAGAAAGGACATTTCTCTCAAAATGGCATAGAGAATGGAACACCTTGAAATGGAATCGAAGCCTCCATATTCGAGACTTCATTGGATTGCCCAACCAAGTCAGGTCTCATACTGGATAAGAGGTCCATACTAGGACCTAGATTGGATGTCGTCATAATTGGGTCAAATTGGCCCTTCACATCAAACTCACTCGAATATTGAATTATTCCTTTCTCCTTTTGACGATTCCTGGTAAGAATGGCTTGGACTCAGTCCATCCGATTTACTAGAGAATCTTAAGGATCTTGATTTATCTCCTTAATTTTTTCTTTGCTTTGGATCTGCTGATCCTGTTTATTGAAATTGGATGGAGTATTACATTGCTAATAAGTATGCCTTGACTTCTTGCAATTCCTTCACACTGGCACGTAATCATCACTGGCTTTGGAATTGGAACATTAATTGGCATAATGACCAACCTATCTGCAATAGAAACAACAAAGTGGTCTTCTTGTACTCCCATCATGCATATTGGGTGTCTCCACCAGTATATACCTACTAGACTTGTTCCATGTAGGATTGCAAATGATCTTGATTGTCCCATTGATACGGATGGTACTTGATTCGATGACACTGGTAGGGTGACATTAACTGACTCTGAATATTGGCACTGGAATTGGCCAATGTTTCTAACATCCAAGATGATTAAATATTAATAATATCTTTTTTATTTATATTTTCACCATATAGTCGTGTTATAATACGACACCGAAGTCTATGAAGATCTACCCTATATTTCACATATCCCTTCTAGAGTTGTATAAGATAGTGAATATTTTGGAAAGAAGACAAATGCCACCTCATCCTATAGAAGTAGATAATAATCAAGAATTTGAGGTGGAAGAAGTCTTAGACTTAAGGCGGCACCAAAATAGGTTAAAATATCTTGTACATTAGCACAAATATGATATTAATAAATGCACATGAGAGCCATCAAAGAATCTTACAAATGCAATAAAGAAAGTTGAAGCTTTTCATCAACAAAATCTATGAAAATCAAGATGAAGAATAACAAATCTTTGCTATAAAAGAAACAAGATCAAAGGAAGATAATATTCTACCTTCTATCTTTTTTTGTAGCTTGTGTATATTTGTGATGCTAAGGAGATGGAGAATCAATAACTAGTAGCTTCAACTCAAGAGCTTTTATTTGTGGATTTACTAGATGAGACATTACGATTGTCACAATCTTCAAGACAATAGAATCGAGATAAAGATCCTTAAGAATAACATGTCCTTCTTCAAACAAATGGCGAGATACAACGTGTTTGGTATCATAACCTTGGAAGAAACTTCCATTGTTTGGTGATTTTATTAAAGATAAAAAAAACTCCTAACGATATTCCAAATGTTTTATTTGAAAAAAGTTACAAAGGCCTCAACAATGACCAAATAATAGGGTGGTCTTTTTGTCCTGATATAGGACACTATCGATTGCTGAAAGGGCCTATCAACCATCTTCAAAGAGAGCAAAAATCAAAGTATGTGACAAATACAATTCACCACATCTTAGACTTCCTCAACATATAAAGACCACACCTCATCGAACTTGTTCCTAGAAGGAGAGATAATGACACGAATAGAAATATTTACTTCAATAATTACTTATATGATTAGATAGAAGTAGATAAATATAGATTAATTTTATAAAGTTTTTTAATAAAGCTTCCTAAAAGCTTTATAGATACAAATTTGACTTTAGATGTGTTTGTAGGTGAGAAACTTGGCCAACAAATTAACCACATGTTGGTAGCTTGTGGAATAAGCTAACAATGTGGCGCATATATAGATAATGTGTTTTGTAAGTTAAGACTTGTGGCTAGCAAAGTCAATATGTTTTGATGGTCCTATAGGACATTGCCTCATAGCTCCTAGTTAAGAGTATATATGGAAGCAAGAGTGAAGCCTTCTTCACTCTTGTCAATGCCGTTTTAGTCTTTAGTCTTATTTCAAGACTTTCTAGTCTTTATATTTTTAGAAATAGCCATTCTACTTAATATTATATTATCTTTTGAGTGACTTTTCAATTCTCTTCGATGACACAAGAGTGTATCAAGGATTTTCTTTCTTTGAGATTTATGTCTCTGACAGTTTCACAAGAGTGCTAACATATTGTATTCTAAAATTTTGACTTTAGTTCCTTAATTTGTAGCAAATATATCATTTAAACATGTGCAAGCATTGCATGATCCCTCATTCTATATATAAAAATATGCTAAATTGAACTAAGATTTTGTTTGTACAAAGTCCTAATAAATCTTTTATATAACCAAGTATATATTGGCAACAAAATATACAACTTCTAACAAGGTATATAAAATAATGCACAATGTTATGGCACTTTGTGATCCACTAATTGTTCAATTATTGTTATTTGCCTTGTCACAATGCTTTAGTTAGAACAAATTGCTACTTGGAGTCACAATGCACATCACCATAAGAGATCACATCCAAATACAATGAAGAACCAATAACCAACACCTTTATTATGGTACAATTTAAAGAAGAAGAATTAAGCAACATCCTTCATAATCACAAAATCAAATACAATACCACTATTATTATTAGTACAATATTTTATCATTGAAACAAGAAGATTTAAATTGTTAGGGGCATCATAGCTCTGCTATTATATTGCATGAAGTCTTGCTCAAGAATGTACTAGGCACCTAATTATAGAATATAGAATGGAAATTATTATAATAAAATCTTAACTCTAATAGAATACTAAATAAACTCTAATTAAATCTTAACAATGGAAAATAAGCTTTAATCAAATTCAAAAGAAACCTTGAAGAAATTATAAAAGAAAGAATAAGAAATCTTAAAGGAATTGAAAGAAAATCCACAATAAACTTTAAAACATCCTTCAAAAAATCTAAAAAATATTAAAATAATTACAAATATATTTCAAATAAAATTCAAGCAAGTTTTAATTTAATCCTAGTTAAAGCCCTAATGGATTTAAATCAAATCTTAGACAAACCTTAAACTCTAAATCAAACCTTAGATAATCCTTAAATCTTAGATCAAATCCGAGAAAAAGCCTAAATCCCACACCAAATCCTAGACAAATTCTAAATCTTAAACTAAATCCTAGAAAAATCCTAAATCCTAAATAAAATTTTAAACAAATACTAAATCCTAAACCAAATCCTAAACAAATCTTTAATCCTAAATCAGATCCTAAACAAATCTTAAATCCTAAATCAAGCCATAGACAAATCTTAATCTTAAATTCTAAACCAAATCCTAAAAAATTCTAAATCCTAAATCAAATCTTAATCTTAAATCAAATTCCAATTAAATCCTAACTGAGTCAATCTATTCTTAATATTGTTTAGAACCTTAATATCTATCAATCAAACCATTGATCTTATTTAAAAATTTACACACTTCTCATCAACTAAGTAAGCAATAAGTATAAAAAATTTGAAGATAATTGCATTGACCAAATAAAAGAAAATCCCTAAAATCCACTAAGGTGTTGGCCAACCTCCTATTCAAGTTTGAATGTTGAACTTATAGTGTCAATATCTCCTTTTAAAACTATTTAATTGTTCTTAAATTTCACAAATATATAGCAAATCAAGTCCATTACATTCATATATAAATTTTATTTCAATCTAATTAGAATATTACTAAAAATCTTAGAAATCCTAATTACCTTTCAAAGTCAAGTTTTTGACATCTCAACATACTTGAAATTCAATAATCTTCTATTCAATCATTTGATCAAGCTCAAATTTACTATATACACTTAAAAAAACTATTTTTATAAGTCTTTTAAATTTAAATTATAGATCTACTATCAAATTCATAAAATTTTCCAAAATACATTATCTTTTTTATTTCACAAATTCTAGAGTCATCCAAAAGAACTCTAACGTTCCAAAGCTCTTGCAAATTGTCAAGGACATACTCATGTAAGCCAATAATTACATATATAAATAAGTAGAAGTAAATAAAAGTAGATAAAAGTAAGTTAATTCTATAGTATTTGATATGGAAGCTTCCTAGAAGCTTCATAGATGCTGTTTTGACTTTATAGGTGTCTTTAATTGATTTTTCGGATTAGAAACGTGGTCAATAAGTTGACCATGTGCCACATATGTTGTTAGCTTGAAGACCAAGCTAACAATGTGGTCCACATGTAGAAAAACTTATCTTGTAAGTCAAGGCATGTGTCTTACAAAGTCAACATATATTGAAGGTCCTATAGAACGTCGCCATATAGCGCCTAGTAAGATAGTATATATAGAGACAAGAGTGAAGTCTTCTTCACTTTTGTCAACTCTTTTCTTGCTTCCAATCTAGTTTCAAGAGTCTTCATGTTTTCTAGTCTTTGGCAATAGCCATTCCAGTTTCTCTTTCAATATACATACTTGTTTATTTATATTTTATTACTTTTCTTTGAGTAAAGGCTCACTTATCTGAATTTCTTTTTCATCGAGTTCTTATCCATGGCAAATAGACAAGAATACACTTACAATATCAGAGCTTTGTCTTTTCTTGATTAAGAGTGGATTATCCCTTTTTCTTAATAAGATATAAGCGTATTGAGAGTTGCAGATTACCCTCTTTTAAACTAATAATATTTTTAGTATTTTCTTTGTTCTCAAGTTCGTTCTCTTATTTGTCTTGAACAATATTAGAAATTTTTTTTTCTAGGTATTACTATGGCAAAGCTTGTCAAATTGAAGAGTGTAATGACACAAAAGCAAGAATAACTGAGACAATTAATACTTGTGATGCATCAACTTAATTTACCAATAGAAGGAAGAACAAGAATAATAGAAAGTGGAGAATTAGAGATGGTCAGAGCTGCCTCAACATCTACATCAAATCATGCTCCTTCTCCCATGGTGGAAGACCATTCAAATGCTAGAGAACCAAGAATTATCTTACTTGAGGAATTTGATGGTATGATATCAAAGTTTCAAGGATTCATCAATCAAGTACAATTGACAATTGAACTTCAATCCCAAAGCTATCTAACTCCAGGATCACAAGTCAGGTTTATTAGAATACTACTTTATGATTCTGTATTATCATGGTTCTCATCTTTTCTTGAATGACAAGATCCAATATTAGATAATTTAGAAGCTTTTTTGGTAGAATTTTGATCTATGTATGGAGAAGATGATACAATTCATGTTGCAACAAATAAAATCCGTATCTTGTGACAAAGAAATCAATCTGTAACAACATATGCTTTAGAATTTTGATAACTTGTGATTGATACAAAGTAGGATGATGCTGCACTCATTAGTCAATTCTTTTATGGACTATAATATAAGGTAAACAAATTGATGCTCAATTTATCCGATCCTCAAATATTGAGTCAAGCAATTGATTTTGCTGTAAAATGTGACAATTGATTTTTTAAATTTTGATCTGAGAGTCACATAAGTAAGCCTCAATATTATTACAATTCAATGGCAACATCTACGTCTTCTCAACATATATCTTCAAAAGTAAAGATATGTAAATCAATAAAATACGTTTCAAACTTCTTACTAAATAAGAAAAGACTCGTCGTCGTCAAGAAGGATTATGTTTATAATGTGTAGAACCAAACCACACTGCTCAACATTGTCCAAAGAAATGATGAAACCACAAAATGAGGAGTATGGCTGTCAAAAAAGACAATATGTTAGAAAATATGTTTGTCTAGCTACAATAGGGACCGTGCGGATGGAACCTTGCACAACATCTAGTAAAGGTCCTATTTTCTCCTCAGAATCCTCTCTTTGTTTTACATTAAATTTTATTTTAGGATCTAAACATTACAAAGCTTATGCCTTGTGAGATTCAAGAGCCTTAGCATATTTCTTAGATGAAGAATTTACTAAAAGACATAGCATATCTTTAGTAAAGAAACCTAAACTTGTTCATGTAGAAATCATAGATGGTCGTCCATTGTCTTCTGGAGATATTACTCACAAAATCCTTCCTATAGAAGTAATAATCAATGGTCATAATAGCTTTGTAGTATTTAATATCATTAGATCTTCCTCTAATCTAGTCATTTTAAGTTTATCATGGTTAGAAAAATACAACCTTCAAATAGATTGGATTTCTTGAACTCTTAATTTTTTTAAAAGTATAACTACCAGTGTAGTTAATCAAGTAGAGAGTCATAAGTCCAATTCAATTAAACCCATGTTTATAGATGCAAAAGCTTTCTTAGATGCTATTATAAAAGAATCACCATATATTATTTATACTAGACCCGTTTCTAATGGTGTAAAGACTTCACGTGGCATTCCAAGCCAATATCAAGAATTTCAAGATGTATTTGAAAAAAAAAATATTGATACACTCTCAGAACATTGTCCCTATTATTGCTCAATTGACCTTCAAGAAAGAGCACAACCGCCATTCGAACCAATCTATAGTTTATCACAAAATGAGTTGGCTCAATTCAAGGAGTATATTGAAGAAAATTTAGCCAAGAATTTCATATGCCATTCTAAATCTCCGGCAGGAGCTCCAATTCTATTTGTGAAGAAAAAAGATGGATCATTGTGGATGTGAATTGATTATCGAGGACTCAACCAGATTACCATCAAGAACAGGTATCCACTACCTTTAATATCTGGACTTCTTGATCAGTTGAATCAAGCTAAGATCTATACATAAATAGATCTCTAAGGCGCATACAATCTAGTACGCATCAAAGAAGGGGATGAATGGAATACTATGTTTTGAACTAGGTATGGACATTTTGAATACAATGTCATACCTTTTGGACTTATAAATGTACTAGTAGCTTTTCAACATTTAATGGATAATATTTTTTGAGAGTGTTTGGATGATTTTATGGTTTGTTATCAAGACGACATCTTGATCTATTCTAAGAATCTAGAAGAATATGAACTTCATATTTGTCATGTGTTACAAAAATCAAGAGATGCGGGATTCTATGCCAAGATAAAAAAGTGTGTATTCCACACTATTCAAGTCAATTTCTTAGATTTTATCATTTCAAATAATCGACTTATCATGGATCCTAAGAAAATTCAAACTATTATAAATTGGAAGATCCCAAAAATGGTAAGAGATGTCCAATGTTTTTTTGGATTTGCCAACTACTATCGGATCTTCATCAAAGACTTCTATCAAGTTGCAACTCTACTTACACATTTGACTTATAAAGACAAACTCCAATAGAATCAAGAAGCGAAAGTTGCTTTTGAATCTTTAAAGATAGCGTTTGTTTCTACACCAATCTTATATCATGTTGATTTTTCTAAAGTATTTTTTATGGAATCAGATGCATTAGAATTTGCTCTAAGTGTGATTTTGTCATAAATGGGAACAAATGACAAACTTCATCCAATAGCATTTAATTCAAGAAAATTCTCAGCAGCAAAAATCAATTATGAAATCCATGACAAAGAACTTCTTGTAATTATGGATTCTTTTCAAGAATGGCATTGTTATCTAGAAGGCACTTCTGGTCTAGTCACCATTTATATGGATCATAAGAACCTCGAATATTTCATGTTAGCATGCATATTAAATCATCGTCAAGCTCATTGGAGCATGTCTTTATTAAGATTCGAGTTCATCATCACTTATTGGCCAGGAAAACAACAAGGTTTGTCTGATGCCTTATCTAGATATTCTTATCTTGCACCAAAAGAAGGAAATACTGCTTTTGAGCAACAAAGAACAATTCTCTTGAAGTCGAAGCAATTTCATTTTCGAGCAATAAAATCAACATTGACTGTTGATTTAACTTTTCTCAAGTAAGTCTACTTAAGTATATCTTTAGAGCCTCTTCTTCATAATATCAAGAATAATTCTTTTAAATCTCATGATCCTTCTAAATTCGAGTTCAAAAACAACCTACTCTATTTCAAAGGACGCCTATATGTTCTTGAAGGAGAAACACATTTATGTGTTCTTCAAGCTCATCACCACTTTCCAACAGCAGGATATTGTAGGTACAATAAGACTTTGGAGCTGATATCTAGGAATTTTTGGTGGCCTCAAATGTGGAAGGCAGTCAAAGATTTTGTACAATCATGTAATATTTGCTCAAGATCAAAAACTCCTCGTAATCGCCCTTTTGGACTTCTTCAGCCATTACCCATTCCAGAACAACCATGGTCTTCTGTTTCTATAGACTTCATCACGGATCTCCTAATTTGAGGTTCTTATGACTCTATATTCGTGATAGTAGATCGTTTTATCAAGATGGCACATTTTGTACAATGTACAAAATCTATCATAGGTGAAGAAACAACTAAGCTCTTTCTTGACAATATCTATCACTATTATGGATTATCCAAGGAATTTATATCAAATAGGCGAAATCAATTTGTATTAAGATTTTGGCAGACTCTTTTTAAGATTCTAAAAGTGGATATAAAACTATCTTTGACATTCCATCTTCAAACTGATGGACAAACGGAGCATGTTAATCAAGTTTTGGAGCAATATTTAAGATGTATCATTAACTACCAACAAGATTATTGGATAACTCTTTTTTCATTGGCAGAGTTTACTTACAATATCATGATACATTCTTCTACAAAATAAACACCTTTTTTTTCTAATTATGGTTATCATCCATGACTTGATACTTTTGACTTTCAAAAGTTGACAATTCATTTGTTAGAGATGCATGCAACGATGAAGGCGCAATTAAAAGAAGCTCAAGAACAACAAAAGGTCAATGTGGATGTCTATTGAAAGGAACAACCACCATTCCACTTGGGTGATAAGGTATGGCTACTTCGTCGCAATATCAAGACCACTCGTCCTTATGATAAGTTGGACTATCGAAGGCTTTGACCATTTTTTATTTTTGTACAAATCAATCCAGTTGCATATCATTTACATCTACCGGAGTAAATGAAAATCCATCGAATATTCCACGTGTCTCTACTTGAATCATACAAGACTTGTGAACATACCAAGAAGACAACAAGCTCCACCTCCTCTTATAGAAGTAGAAAATAATGAAGAGTTTGAAATAGAAGAAGTGTTAGAATCAAGGCGGCACCAAAATAAATTAGAATATTTTGTCCATTGGTACGGATATGATATTAATGAATGCACATGGGAGCCAGTAAAGAATCTTGTAAATACAATAAACGCGGTGGAGGCTTTTCATCGATGACATCTATCAAAATCAAGATAAAAATCTTCTTTATAAAAAAAAAAACATCTAGGCAAGATAACATTCTACTTTCAATCCTTGTTTGTAGCTTCTTTGTAGTTGTGACACTCAAGAGATGGAGAACCAACACCTACTGGATTCGACTCAAGAACCTTTATTGACTGACCTACCAGATGAGATATTACGATTGTCACAACCTTAAAGACGACACAATCGAGATGAAGATCTTTAAGAACATGTTCTTCCTCAAATAGATGGTGAGATACAACGCGTTTGGTATCACGACTTGGGAAGGGACTCCTCATGTTTGGCGATTTTATTAGAAGTAGGAACAACTCATGATAGTATTCCAAATGTTCTATTTGAAGGAAATTATGAAGGCTTTAACAATGATCAAATAACTAAGTAGTCTTCCTACCCTGATATGGGACACTACCGATGGTTGAGAGGCCCTATCAATCATCTTCGAAGAGAACAAAGATCAAAATATGTGGTGAACATAATTTATCACATCATAGATTTTTCCAACATATGATGACTGCTCCTCATAGAACTCGCCCCTAGGATGAGGGGTAATGTCACAAACATACTCATGTAAGCTAGTAATTACATATATAAATAGGTAGAAATAAATAAAAATAGATAAAAGTAAGTTAATTCTATAGTATTTGATATAGAAGCATCCTAAAAGCTTCATAGATGCTGCTTTGACTTTATAGGTATATTTAATTGATTTTTTGGATTAGAAATGTGGTCAAGAAGTTGGCCATGTACCACACATGTTGTTAGCTTGAAGACTAAGCTAACAATGTGGCCCACACATAAAAAAACTTGCCTTGTAAGTCAAGGCATGTGTCCTACAAAGTCAACACATATTGGAGGTCCTATAGAACATCGCCACATAGCTCCTAGTAAGATAGTATATATAGAGACAAGAGTGAAGCCTTCTTCACTCTTGTCAACTCTTTTCTTGCTTCTAGTCTAGTTTTAAGAGTCTTCATATGTTCTAATCTTTGGCAATAGCCATTCCAGTTTTTTGTTTAACATACATACTCATTTATTTATATTTTGTTACCTCTCTTTGAATAAAGGCTCACTTGTCTGAATTGCTTTTTCATCAAGTTCTTATTCTAGATAATAGACCACAAAATCGTCCAAAAACTCTTAGAAAACATCATTCTTTAGATATTAAAAAGCTACTCGTACATTTATAAGTCCAAAAGGTATGACATTGTATTCAAAGTATCCATACCTAGTTCGAAATACAGTCTTCTATTCATCTCCTTCTTTGATGCGTATAAGATTGTATGCTCCCCGGAGATCTATTTTTTTATAGATCTTAGCTTGATTCAACTGATCAGGAAGTCCAAATATTAAAGATAGAAGATACCCGTTCTTGATGGTAATCTTGTTGAGTCCTCTGTAATCAACACACATCCGCAATGATCTAATTTTTTTTCTTCACAAATAGAATTGGAGCTCTTGCCGGAGATTTAGAATGGTATATGAAATTCTTGGCTAGATTTTCTTTAATATACTCCTTGAATTGAGTCAACTCATTTTGTGATAAACTATAGATTGGTCCGAATGGCGGTTGTGCTCTTTCTTGAAGGTCAATTGAGCAATAATAGGGACAATGTTCTGAGAGTGTATCAATATTTTTTTTTTCAAATACATCTTGAAATTCTTGATATTGGCTTGGAATGCCACGTGAAGTCTTTACACCATTAGAAACGGGTCTAGTATAAATAATATATGGTGATTCTTTTATAATAGCATCTAAGAAAGCTTTTGCATCTATAAACATGGGTTTAATTGAATTGGACTTATGACTCTCTATTTGATTAACTACACTGGTAGTTATACTTTTAAAAAAATTAAGAGTTCAAGAAATCCAATCTATTTGAAGGTTGTATTTTTCTAACCATGATAAACTTAAAATGACTAGATTAGAGGAAGATCTAATGATATTAAATACTACAAAGCTATTATGACCATTGATTATTACTTCTATAGGAAGGATTTTGTGAGTAATATCTCCAGAAGACAATGGACGACCATCTATGATTTCTACATGAACAAGTTTAGGTTTCTTTACTAAAGATATGCTATGTCTTTTAGTAAATTCTTCATCTAAGAAATATGCTAAGGCTCTTGAATCTCACAAGGCATAAGCTTTGTAATGTTTAGATCCTAAAATAACATTTAATGTAAAATAAGAAAAGAGTTCTGAGGAAAAAATAGGACCTTTACTAGATATTGTGTACGGTCCCTATTGTAGCTAGACAAACTTGTTTTCTGACATATTGTCTTTTTTGATAGCCATACTCCTCATTTTGTGGTTTCATCATTTCTTTGGACAATGTTGAGCAGTGTAGTTTGGTTCTATACATTATAAACATAATCCTTCTTGACGATGATGAATCTTTTCTTATTTAGTAAGAGGTTTGAAACATATTGTATCGATTTGCATATCTTTTACTTCTGAAGATATGTGTTGAGAAGACGTAGATGTTGCCATTGAATTGTAATAATGTTGAGGCTTACTTATGTGACTCTCAGATCAAAATTCAAAACGTCAATTGTCACATTTTACAGCAAAATCAATTGCTTGACTCAATATTTGAGGATCGGATAAATTGAGCATCAATTTTTTTACCTCATATTGTAGTCCATAAAAGAATTGGCTAATGAGTGCAGCATCATCCTACTTAGTATCAATCACAAGTTATCAAAATTCTAAAGCATATGTTATTATAGATCGATTTCTTTGTTGCAAGATACGGATCTTATTTGTTGTAACATGAATTGTATCATCTTCTCCATACATAGATCAAAATTCTACTAAGAAAGCTTCTAAATTATCTAATATTGGATCTTATCATTCAAGAAAAGATGAGAACCATGATAATACAGAATCATAAAGTAGTATTCTAATAAACCTGACTTGTGATCCTGGAGTTGGATAGCTTTGGGATTGAAGTTCAATTGTCAATTGTACTTGATTGATGAATCCTTGAAACTTTGATATCATACCATCAAATTCCTCAAGTAAGGTAATTCTTGGTTCTCTAGCATTTGAATGGTCTTCCACCATGGGAGAAGGAGCATGATTTGATGTAGATGTTGAGGCAGCTCTGACCATCTCTAATTCTCCACTTTCTATTATTCTTGTTCTTCTTTCTATTGGTAAATTAAGTTGATGCATCATAAGCATTAATTGTCTCAGTTGTTCTTGCTTTTGTGTCATTACACTCTTCAATTTGACAAGCTTTGCCATGATAATACC
Organism: Physcomitrium patens; assembly: GCF_059467195.1. NCBI lineage: Eukaryota > Viridiplantae > Streptophyta > Bryopsida > Funariales > Funariaceae > Physcomitrium > Physcomitrium patens. The sequence goes on from NC_143426.1 coordinate 9,022,050, forward strand.
TAGAAAAAAAAATATCTAATATTGTTCAAGACAAATAAGAGAACGGACTTGAGAACAAAGAAAATACTAAAAATATTATTAGTTTAAAAGAGGGTAATCTGCAACTCTCAATACGCTTATATCTTATTAAGAAAAAGAGATAATCTACTCTTAATCAAGAAAAGACAAAGCTCTGATATTGTAAGTGTACTCTTCTCAATTTGTCATGGACAAGAACTCGATGAAAAAGTAATTCAGACAAGTGAGCCTTCACTCAAAGAAAGGTAACAAAATATAAATAAATAAGTATGTATATTGAAAGAAAAACTGAAATGGCTATTGTCAAAGACTAAAAAATATGAAGACTCTTGAAACTAGATTGGAAGCAAGAAAAGAGTTGACAAGAGTGAAGAAGGCTTCACTCTTGTCTCTATATATACTATTTTACTAGGGACTACATGGCGATGTTCTATAGGACCTTCAATATGTGTTGACTTTGTAAGACACATGCTTTGACTTATAAGATAAGTTTTTCTATGTGTGGGCCACATTGTTAGCTTGGTCTTCAAGCTAACAATATGTATGGCACATGGCTAACTTGTTGACCATGTTTCTCATCCAAAAAATCAATTAAAGACACCTATAAAGTCAAAGCAATATCTATGAAGCTTTTAGGAAGCTTCTATATCAAATACTATAGAATTAACTTACTTTTATCTATTTTTACTTACTTCTATCTATTTATATATGTAATTATTTGCTTACATGAGTATATCCGTGACATTAGTTAGGTTACATCATGACACTCCTTAATACCAACAAAATAAATTCAATACTATTAAGCCGCACTTCCAATAATTTTATTGTACAATTCAATTTTGATTAAGAATTAATAAAAGTCAATATTATTGATTGTCTTTGATTTGCTTCAACACATGTATTTGTATTACAAGAAGAAAAAAAATCGTAGTCAATCAAATATTGTAGTACTTATAGCTTTGACACAATACAAGAGCTGATATTCAGCCTCTTTTTGAATCCACTCATTAGAAATCACAACTACAACAAGAAACATTATACCTTTGAGCTTTTCGTTGATACAAAATACATGAAAAGGCCACTAATATCACCACAAATAGAAAAGAGCAAAAGTGTGAAGAAAGAACTAAGTTGGAATTGAGTCTATACTACCATAGCTTTAGGACTAGGAACTATTGAGCAATCTAAGATTGTTGCATGCATGAACTTAGGAAGTAGTAAAAATCTACAATTAGCCACAATAAAAAAAAATGAAGAATAAAAATCTCCTTACTATCTATGCAATAAAGAAGATGAAAGATTTGTATAGAGGTAGCATGTCCACAACTTGTGGAGTTCGAATAACTAAAATAAAAAACAACAAAACTAGAGAGATCTTTGTATTAATCAAAGTTTTACAATGCATAGAAACCTAGTAGAAAATAATAACAAAAATTTATTGAAATTAGAGCTCATTGACAAAAAATAATAGGATAAAATTTTGATCATTGAAAACTAGGGTATTGCATTGTAATACTTCCAGAGACAAAAAAAATAAACAACAAAGAAAAAATAAAAAAATAAAATAAAAAGATTATATATTAGAACTAAATCAAGGTCCTTAAATGACTCTCTATTAATCTATTGCAATAAAAATAAAATCACTTGCAACATCCCTATAATACACACTTAGGTTGTGGAGCTTCCGCAATCAACAAAAAATTAGAGAAGACAACCACTACATTCCTTCAAAAAAAAAATAAACCATAAAAAAATAAAAAAAAATACTCATGATACTTTGACACCTAAGGAGAGATCAAAATAAAAAACTACATCTTATCTTAACCATTGTTTCTTTCCCACCTTGGTGCAAGAAAAAAATCAAAAACAAAAAAGAAAGAAGAATCTAAAAGACCAGATCTCTATCAACAAAGAAATTATTCCTATTCAAGAGCAATCTCTTGTCCCACCTTGATTGCCTTTATATTCTTTTTTTTTCTTTTTTTTCTCTCTTCTTTTCTTTTGTCATTTTTTTTCTTTTATTATTATTTTTTTTATTTCTTCTTTCTATTTTATATGATATTTTCTTTCTTTGATTTTTCTTTTAATATTTATTTATTTATTTATTATTATATATATATATATTAAAGACTATTAATATTTTTTATATATAAAGATTCTTTTTTTGGTTCTTTATTTAATATTAGCTAATTAATAAACCTATTTTTTATAGAATTTTTTTTATTAAATTCTATCTTAGATTGCATATTTTCTCTTGGTAATTTCTTTGCTATTTTTTAAAAAAATTCTACTATTAATTCATAAGATTTGTGATTTGAAGCACCATTAGTATATTTTTTTTATACTAAGTATCTAAATGAATCAATTTAGTAACTCATAATACGTTAAAAACTTGGCCAATAAATTAGCTATATTTCACACATATAAATAGCTTGTGATATAAGCTAATAATGTGGCATGCATATAAAAAACTTGCCTTACAAATTAAGACATGAATTTTATAAGTTAGATATGTGTTGAAGGTCCTATAAAACATTGTCATGTAGCTCTTAGTTAGATAATATATATAGAAGCAAAAGTAAACTTGCCTCTATTCTTATCAAGACTTTTTTTCTGATCTTTTGTCAAGGACAAGGACTCGATGAAAAAGTAATTTAGAGAAGTGAGCCTTCACTCAAAGAAAAGTAATAAAATATAAATAAACAAGTATGTATATTGAAAGAAAAATTGGAATGGCTATTGCTAAAAGACAAAGAAACTAGAGACCCTTGAAACTAGATTGGAAGCAAGAAAGGAGTTGACAAGAGTGAAGAAGGCTTCACTCTTGTCTCTATATATACTATCTAATTAGGGACTATATGGCAATATTCTATAGGACCTCCAATATGTATTGATTTTGTAGGACACATGCCTTGACTTACAAGGCAAGTTTTTCTACATGTAGGCCACATAGTTAGCTTGGTCTTCAAGCTAACAACATGTATGGCACATGGCCAACTTGTTGACCACGTTTCTAATCCAACAAGTCAATTAAAAACACCTATGAAGTCAAAGCAGCGTCTATGAAGTTTCTAGGAAGCTTCCATATCAAATATTATAGAATTAACTTACTTTTATATATTTTTACTTACTTTTACTTACTTCTACATATTTGTATATGTAATTATGATTATGTCTGTGACATCCTTAGACTTGTATCAAGACTTTTTAGTCTTCTTGTCTTTGCCAATAGCCATTCTAGTTTAATATTATATCATTTTTAAATAAATTTTTAGTCTTTTTGAATGATATAAGAATATTGATCTTTTAGTTCTTTGAGTTTCATGTCCTCGACACTCTCTTATTGTCCAACTCTAGATCTTCTTTAATACTGTTATTAGAAGAATTAGACTTTACACCATCAAGCAAAAACTATTAAAAAACAAGCACTATGAAGTCACAATACTTAGTATCAACAAGATTGCATACAAAGAGACTATGGAGTAAAATTTCTTACTTCCAACATCTGTTACTTATACGTGGTGGCTACTATTCTAATGGACAAATTCTATCCTTTGTTAAATTCACCCATCTAATGTTCTACTAAGACTATTTATTGTTATTTTATCTACTATGATAATATATTTTTAATATATTTTTTATATTCTTAAGATTATTTGTTTGTTTATCTATTTTATCTCTTGGCCTTCTTACATACCAAGAGTAAAATTTTTAATCAATAATAACTTTAAAATAATATCTTTTATAATGTTACTTATTCTACTTTCACATTTATTTATATACTTTAACACTCTTACTTTACTATTACAAAGACTTTCAATCCTAATGCCTTTGCCAACATGTAATGTCTATCCTTTACTAGTGTCTTTGTCAATAAATCAACAATCATGTCTTTTATTACATAATATTTTATATCAATTAATCTTATTTTAATCATCTCTTTTATAAAGTGATGTTGAATATCAATTTACTTGGTTCTTGAATGATGCTTTGGATTCTTTGTAAATATAAGATATCTTTGATTGTTACACTCTATTGAAGTTGCTTCCATTTTTATTATTCTAATATCCTTTAAAAGTTTTTTTTGGTCATATTGCCTCTACTGCACCATGGCTTGCTGCTATGTACTTTACTTCCATTATTGATCTTACAATTATGGATTGTTACTTGTAATTCTATGAAATAGCTATCATTTCTATAAAAAAAATATATTCTATTATTGACCTTCTATCATTTGCATCTCTAGCCCAATCTGCATCACAATAATCATGCAAAATAATGTTATTATTTTTAAGGCATAATTTAAAATATAAAGTATATTTTAAATATTTCATGATTTTTTTAATGGTTTTCTAATAGATTAGTCCAATCTTTGATATGTGTTGGCTTACAATACTCATTGCATATATAAGATTCACTCTTGTGTTAATCATTGCATACATAAGTGAACTCACTGTTGCCTTATATGGAACACCTTACATTAAACCTTTAATTTTAGCATACTCTTCATCCGTGAATTTCATCAACTTCAAATTAGCCTCCAAAAGGGTTCCAATAGGCTTACATTCTTTTATGTTGAATTGTTTTAATATTTTTTTAATATACTTATTTTGGTTCATTATAATGATCTTTTTAGCATAATCTCTTATAAACTCTACTTCTAAATAATTGTAAAACTCTCTCAAATCACTCATCTTATACTCCCTTTTTAACTTTCTCTTCACCCAATCCATCATCTCTATAGTATTGATTAAGATGATTAAATCATCAATATAGAAGATGACAATCAATATGAACTCACTTGATTATATTACATATAAAGAATGATCAAATTTACTCCTTTTAAAGCCTTCATTTACAAAAAATATATCAATACATTAGTAGTATGTCTTTGGAGACTGCTTGAGTCCATACAAGGCTTTTTTCAACTTACAAATAAGTTGTTATTTGCCTTCTTGTACAAATCCTTGAAATTGATCCATGTAGATGTCTTCTTTTAGATTTCTATTGAAAAAAGTTGTCTTTACATCCATTTGATGTATCTCCAAATCCATTGCTGCCTCTATTATAACAATAGTTCTAATAGTGGTAAATTTGGCCACTGGAGCAAATGACTCATTAAAATCAACACTAGCAACTTGAAAATAGCCTTTCGCAATCAATCTAGACTTATATCTCATAACATTGTCCATTGCATTTTTTTTGGTTCTAAACACCTACTCACAACCAATTGAAGATTGATTTGTTAGAAGTTGAGACAATTTCCATATTTCATTATCTACGAGAGATTTTTAATGTTCTTTTATGGCATCTTCTCACTTCATAGTATCCATGGACTTCATTGCATCACATAAATTTAATAGATCAGCAAAGAATGCAACATTAGCATATTATTTACTTACTTGAAGAAAGATGTGGTTCTTCTACTATGCACCAAGTTGTTTTTTATCTCTCAAAGGATATATCTTTTCACTTAATAAAACTTTACTTTTTTTCATTCTAAGGTTTTTTGTAAGCTTTTTCTCTTTTAAAACTTGCTTCTTCACATTCAAAGATTAGTACTCCTCATCATCATCATCTTCTTCAATATATTGATTGTCTTCATTACTCGTTCTAGCAATTATAGACACACTATAATCTACCTTCTTTAACTCATCAACTTAATTTGAATTTCCATCATCATCAACATCATCATCTTTTTTTTTTTCTTTTATTGAATTTGAAGATGTGTCCACAAATACACCATTACTCTAATTTAGACACATTTCCAAGTACTCATAAGCACACTTATACTTCAAAAACTTTACATTACAATTCTTGATGAACTTTTTAGTTTCTAAATACATAAGCCTATATGCCTTAGTACCTTCATAATATCCAACAAACATACATTTTGTACCTTTTTCATCAAGTTTAGATCTCATACAATCTAATATTTTTACATAAGCATTGCATTCAATAATCTTCATGTATAAAACACAAGGTTTCTTGCCACTCCAAGCTTCTTGTAGAGTCATTCATGTGAGTGTACTTGTAAAGCATCTATTCCTTGTATAGACTACATTTACCATTACTTGCACCTAATACTCATGTCCAAGGTTTTGTACATGAAGCCTACTCCTTGCGATCTCAACAATGGTATAATTTGAACTTTCAGCAACTTCATTTTGTTGTAGAGTGTAGGAAGTAGATGATTATCTTGCAACACCTTAAATCTTCAAGAATACATCAAAATATTTTGACATGTATTCACCTCTACTATTTGTACATAATTCTTTTAGCTTGCACTTACATTGTTTCTCTACAAGAGCCTTAAACTTCTTAAATCTTGAAAAATATTCATTCTTAGCTTTAATGATGTAAATTCATATTTTTCTTAAAAAATCATCAATAAATGTGATAAAACACCTTACTCCTCCAATCTATGGTGTCTTAAATGTCTTCACAAAACATCCATTCTTATGAAATTAAATCTTACATCCATTTGATATAAGTTTATTCACCAAAAGAAAAATTCTTCTTTATTTTTGGCACATGTAAAACTTCCTTCAATTTGATCCTCTTGATTTGGTCCTTCACAATAATTTCTACAACAATGGATCTAATTCCAATGGCTTATATCATGCCATTGTCTTTCAATCAAACTTTGGTTATTGAAATTTCTTTATAAGTGTCAAATGAATACTTGTATGGTATCATATGCTTAGTAGCATCCAAATCTATAATCCACTTAGACATAGCGTCCATAGAGGCTCCTTCACTTGCCATGAAAGTATAGTCATCTCCATCAAAGTTATTATAAATATTATTTGTAATCTTCCTATTTCTTTTCTTAGCTTTGTAATAATTTTTAGCAAAGTGAACTAGTTTTCTTTAAATATAATAATTTCTCATGTATTTTTTAAATTTAAATATTAATAAAAATAGATATATTTGCCTTGCTTTAAAAATAAAGTCAAATCATCACTTTGAATTTTTTTTTTTTTTTTTTATCTTGGTGTCACGGACATACTTATAATTACATATACAAATATGTAGAAGTAAGTAAAAGTAGGTAAAAATAAGTTAATTCTATAGTATTTAATATAGAAGCTTCCTAGAAGCTTCAAAGATGTTGCTTTGACTTCATAGGTGTCTTTAATTGATTTTTTGGATTAGAAACGTGGTCAGCAAGTTGGCCATGTACCACACATATTGTTAACTTGAAGACCAAGCTAACTATGTGGCCCACAAGTAGAAAAACTTGCCTTGTAAGTCAAGGCATGTGTCCTACAAAGTCAACACATATTGGAGGTCCTATAGAACGTCGCCACATAGCCACTAGTTAGATAGTATATATAGAGACAAGAGTGAAGCCTTCTTCACTCTTGTCAATTCTTTTCTTGCTTCTAGTCTAGTTTCAAGGGTCTCTAGTTTCTTTGTCTTTTGGCAATAGCCATTCTAGTTCCTCCTTTAATATACATATTAGTTTATTTATATTTTTTTATCTTTCTTTGAGTGAAGGCCCACTTGTCTAAATTGCTTTTTCATCAAGTTCTTATCATTAACAAATTGACAAGAGTACACCTACAATATCAGAACTTTGTCTAATCTTGATTAAGAGTGGATTGATTTTTTTTTCTTAATAAGATATAAGCATATTAGAAGTTGTTGATTATCCTCTTTTAAACTGATATTGTCTTTAGTATTTCTGTTGTTTTCAAATCCTTTCTTCAATTTATCTTGAGCGATATTAGACATCTTCTCTTTTCTAAGCGTTATCATGAAAGAACTTATTGAAATGAAGAGTGCAATGCCACAAATGCAAGAGAAATTGAAGGAGTTAATGCTTGCGATGCATCAACTCAATTTACTATCGCAAGGAGCAACAAGATTGGCAAGAAGTGAAGATATAAAAATGATTGAAGCTGCTTCAATATTTGCACCAAATCATATTCTTTCTCCTATGGTGGAATGTCCTTCCAATGTTAGAGAACCAAGAATTGCCCTACTCGAGAAGTTTGATGGCATCAGATCTAAGTTTCGAGGATTTATCAATCAAGTGTAACTTGTGATTGAACTTCAACTCCAAAGCTATCCAACTCCAGAATCGCAAGTTAGATTCATTGGTACGTTTCTTTCAGGTTCACTACTATTGTGGTTTTTATCTTTTTTTGAACGACGAGATCCAATATTGGATAATCTAGAGGCTTTTCTGGTAGATTTTTGATCCATATATGGAGAACATGATACAATTTGTGTTGCAATCAATAAGATGTATATTTTACAACAAGGCAATCGATTAGTAACATTATATGCTTCACAATTTTGACAACTTGCAACTGATATCAAGTGGGATGATGTTTCACTTATTAGCCAATTTCTCTACGGATTATAAAATGAGGTAAAAAAATTAATGCTCAACTTACTTGATCCTCAAACATTGAGTCAAGCAATTGACTTTGCTATAAAGTGCGACAATCACCTTTTTGAATTTTGATTTGAGAACCGTACAAGTGGACCTCAACGTTACTATAATTCAATGGAAACACCAATATCTCTTCAACACATACATTTAGAAGTAGAGGATATGTAAATTGATGTAGTACATTTCAAATCTCTTACTGAATAAGAAAAGACTCGTCGTCGTCAAGAAAGATTATATTTATATTGTGGAGAACCAAAACACACTACTCAATATTGTCCAAAGAAATGATGCAACCACAAAATGAGGAGTATGGCTGTGAAAGAAGATAATATGTCAGAAAATGAGTTTGTCCAACTACAATAGGAACCGTTGTCGTGTTGTAATATGAGTATACAGTGAAAATAAAAAGAAAGGGGAATTTTATTAATATTCAGTTACCTCGAATATTGGGAGCATCGACCAACTCCAGTACAAACACTGAGTGGTCAGGTTCAGTGACTCCGTTACAGTCAGCGGGGGCATACTGGAATGCCCCGTTTGATTCCAATAACGGGAGTCAGCAGGAAGAGAAGGACCAATTCACACGACGGGTTCGAGGAGCCAATTGGATCCAATTTCGAGAATCCAATCCGGGTCCTCTTATCCAATATGAGACCTGTATTAGTGGGGCAACCCAATGCAGTCTAGTTACGGGAAATCCAGGTCTTACTACGGGTCTTAGCCAATCAAACGCGAGGACCAATTTGACCCAATTACGGGAACATCCAGGTTACTACGGGCATCTTTCCCAATATAGGACCTGAATTGGTCGGGCGACTCAATGTGGTCCCGATTACGGGGTTCGATTCTGTTTCAGGCTGTCCTATTCTTTGTGCCGTCTCAGGGAACGTTGTTTTCGGTAAATAGATTTCTTAAAGGTAAAAACAGAGGAGAAAGCTTGAGGTGGGAGCCAATTTCGGATCCAAGCTTGAGGTGGGAGCCAATTCCGGATCTAAGACGGAAGATTGAAGAAATTCAGAGGATAAGGTTAGAGGGGATATAGTTTTGGAGTGGTGTGGGTTTTTATTTTGGGGATGGGAGGTTTTTGAAGATCAAGGGAATTAGAGAGAGGAGCTTCATGCTTGTAATGGTGAATCGGGATTTTTAAGTGAAGTGGGTTTGAATACTCTTGACTGTTTTGTGAAATCGAGTTACGTCTGTGATTGAAGGATTAAAAGGGTGTCTATAGGATTGAGTATGCGGAGTGAATGAAATTTATTGGGTTAATCTAACAAGACAGTCAGTGGATACAAGATCGTAAGTACAAAGCAGTATTGAAGGTTAACAGTTTGGGTTGTACGGGGTTCTCTGTAACGTCTAGAGACCTACCGGCTGGGGCAAAAAGGACTTCGACAAGCAGTCGAAGAGCACCCGTATAGATTTATGGTACATTGTTGCAGTCGTTTATATTCCAGCAGTCAAAAACTGATAGACTGCTTGACTATCGGCGAATCTCCATACTACCTTCTACAGCCAGACGCCCGGCGCGTTCTCGAGCAGGAAAGCACGTAATACGACATAAGTGGTGAACCCGACGTGAAAGCTTGAGGTAGAAGGTATTGGATTTCGGTTGATTTTATCTTTATTTTTTATGAAAAACGAAAATAAAAATTTTGAAGGATTTTTGGGAGAAATTCCTGGTGGGGAGTCTTCTAAAGGACAAGGTATGCACATGGATCCGTCTATTGCTAGTTTGTTTCAAGCCTTCTCATTGTCAATGCAGCAACAGCAAAGCAATGATCGAAAGGAAGCTTTGGCAACCAAAGCATTGCAAGCAGTGGTCAATAAAATTGATCAATTTGATGGGAGGAATATTTCAAGGTATTTAAGATGTTATGTTCGTGAAATGGAATTAAATCGGGTTTCTGAGAAGAAAATGGTTGCACTATTTGGACTTGCCACGATACCGGAGATAAGGGACCACATTACATCGATTACGGATCGTTGTGGGAATTCATGGGAGGATTTTTTACATGCATTGAAAGACGAATATTTCTTGGAAGATGCTGATCGCGTTACTAAGAAGCTGTTTCTGGGATGGATTGAACGGCCCAATAAGAATTTGCAAGCAACAGAGCTACTAAGGGAATTTGAGAGGCAGTACTCTCAATTATCGAAGGTAGAAAAATTGACATTGGAGCCGAACAAAGTTGATTTATTTCTTCAAGCTGCTGATGGAGAATTGCAAGAGAAATTAGAACCCCTTCTTGAAGACAAAGAAGAAGATGAAGGATTGACAACGAAGTGGAAGAACGTTGAAGATGCGGTGGGGTTGCTTACAAAAAAAGAAAGGAGGAAGGATAGGAGTAATATTCCGAAACAAGTACAAGCATCCAAAGCTCCAGTACGTACTACAACACCGACAATGCCTACAGTTCAACCTTCGACATCCTTGTCAAAGAAAACAGATATGGGTATGGAAGAAATTATACGAGGAATGCGAGATCTTCAAATCAAATTGGCAAGACTTGAAGAGAATACTTCTATAAACAATTCGAAGAATGTTTCAAAACAAGGATATGTACAAAGATGCATTTGGTGTGATGATGCTTCACACACTAGAAAAGATTGCAATGAATTTAATAATATGATACGGCAGGGAATTATTTGCTGGAAAGATGGGAAGATAGCATTGAAAGATAGGGAGGATCTTCTTCAAACCAATTTTGGCAAGGGAGGAATGAGAGCATTAGTTCAAGATTACTTAAAAGGGCATGAAACAGTAGCACGAGAAAGTGCAAGTTATGGTGCTAGAGTAGATGATGAAATTGGTGGAAGTACGGAAACTAGTGAGTTTTGGGCTTCTGCCGTTTCTACAATGCAAGAAGGGAAATTACCTCGAGAAGCGTTATTGAGAACTGCAGCTACAATACGAGGAAGAACAGGTTGAAAGGATCCCATTGAGTCTCTTTCAGTTCATGCATATATTGCTAAGAGCCAACATGAAGCTTTGATGGAAGAGAAAAGACGAAGAAATTTTGATGATACTAGAGAAGGAAATTCTTTTAAGAGGCAAACTCGAGGAGACAAGGCTCGGGAGGCAGCTTCACAAGAATTGCCTGTAAAGGATACCTCAGCATCATTGGGAGAAAAAACAACAGAGACAAAAGATAAGGGCAAATCAATTGCTTATAAGCTACTTTCTGACATTGAAGCAGCAACAAATTTGAAAGGGGTGTTGAAAGAACGTATATTAAATGCTAAGGTGGAATTCACATTGAAAGAAGTCTTGGGAATTGCAAAGAAGGAGTTTCATGATGTTATCATTGACAGCATTAAGCGAAAGAGGCAATTAATGAGCGAAACTGGAATGAGTCATGCTATTGACGCAAGAATATGTAGAGATGAAGAAGATGTTGATATTGGTTACAAGCAACCAATAAATGAAAAGAATAGGTATAATCAGCGAGTACGTTTTGAAGATTCTAGTGACAAGGAAATGGAAACTTTGAGCCATTATACTCGAAAGCATTGGGCAAGGGCAACTACTGAGGTATTGGTGAAGGTAGGAGATATAGAAGAACCAATAGTTGCTTTGGTGGACCATGGTTCTGAAATAAATCTCATGTCTAAAGATCTTTATAAGAAGCAAAAATGGCCAATTGATATGGAACATGGATGGGCAATACGAGCAACTAATAACACACGAGGCGAATTATATGGAGCTTGTCCAGATGTCAAAATTCGGATTGGGGATGTTGCTACGGAGCAACATTTCTTCGTTCAAGATACAACGTCTTATCCGTTGATTTTAGGACAACCTTATATCACGGCAACACGGATGGAAACAAAGGTACTTGACGATGGTTCTGCTTATGCAAGGGTACGGAGCGAAGATGGGAGGAAAGCTGTACAATTTCTAACAGTACCTCCTAACCATGAACGGAATCGAGATAGGTTGAGGGAGAAACCATTGCCAATGATTGTTGAAGGATTTAAGGATTTTGGGGAGGTACCACTGTAAAGCGAGATTATGGAGGTACAAAAGAGGAGGTACTCTCGCGAGATGAAGGTGCCTTTGATGCGAGTTTTATTGGTATATTGGAGAATGGAAATATTATGTATAAGAAAGTTGAAGATTTTAAAAGAAAAGAAAGAAAAAGATTATATGATATTGAAGGACAGTTACGCAAGATAGGTACATTGCAAGATGATGAGAGGATTTTGGGTGTTTATGAAGAAAATGGGCTGGAAGATTCATTGGAATTGATTACATCTATTGGGTTAGGAGATAATGATAAGATTGTTGAGATTCATTCGAGAGAGGTTTATACCATGCTTGAAACTTTTCAAGCACCAGAAGTCACAGTAGAGACGAGATATAAAACGGCAGATAAGAAGGTAAAGCCTGTTGCCAGACCATTACCAGAGGATTCTAAAGAACAAATGGGAGAAGCATCAAAAGAAGCAAGTTTAAGAGATCCAATGAGTATTGGACATCAGTTTACTAAAGAGACTTTTGAAGAATTGAAGATTGGTTCTGATGGTTCTTTATTGCCGGAGGAAATTACTTGCTTCAAAAAGATGTTGGCTAAACAAGGTAGATCGTTTGCCTTCGAATCTCATGAAATTGGGTGTGTGGATCCAAATATTATAACACCTATGGTTATCTTCACTGTACCGCATGTACCTTGGAATCTAAGACCGATTCCAGTACCGAGGGCACATTTACCTAAATTGGTCGAACTATTGAAAGAAAAGATAAAGATGAAAATATTAGAACCTTCATTTGCGCCGTATTCTAGTCGATGGTTTACGGTACCTAAGAAGAATGGGTCACTGCGGTTTATTCAAGATATGCAGCCGGTGAATGCTGTAACTGTCAGGAATGCAGGAATTGGACCTATTGTGGATGAATTTGCTGAGGCGTTTACTGGAAGGGCGATCTATTCAATGGGTGATTTGTATTCAGGTTATGATTAATTTCAACTTCCCGAAGGAAGTAGAGATATGACAACGATGAGGACACCGCTTGGATTGGTTAGAATGTGCACTCTTCTTCAAGGCGCGACCAACTCAGTTGCGCATATGATGAATGGGATGAATAAGATATTGAGAGATTTTATCCCGGAAAAGACTATGCCTTTTCTGGATGATGTTCCTATAAAAGGGTGCAAAGAAGGAGACAAGGATGAAACTTTAGATACGAGGGGGTGTCGCAGATATGTTGTTGATCATATACAAGATTGTGAAAAGATTTTAACTCGGCTTGGAGAAGTTCATCTTACATTATCGGGTATGAAGTCCATATTTGGAGTGCGAGAGGTTGTAATTGTTGGACATTTATGCGGATCTTACGGAAGAAAACCAGATCCGACTAAAGTTGATGCAATTGGAAGGATGAAAGAGGATTGTGGTTCTTTAACAGAGGTTCGCAGGTTTTTGGGTGCATGTGTATTTTATCGAATCTGGATCCCTCATTTTGCTCACATAGCGGATCCATTATATGAACTGTTACGCAAGGGTTACCGATTTGAATGGGAAGAAAGGCATATTCAGGCAATGCAAAGATTGAAGAAATTTTTGATGTCACCTCCAATATTGAGGAAGGTTGATTATAAGTGCAATAGACCAGTGATTCTTACTGTAGACGCTAGTCCAATTGCCGTTGGATGGGCTGTGGGTCAAGATGATTCGAATGGGAGTAGATTTGCAGTTCGATTTGGGGCTAAAGTTTTAAGTATTTGTCAGCGTGCATATTTGCAAGTCAAAAGAGAACTTTGGGGAGTCGTTTCGGCTATGAAAGCTGAAAAGGACTATTTGATTGGGGCAGTAGTAGTAATTGAAACAGATTGCTTGCCATTGCTTGGAATGATTATTAACTGTTCAACGCCAGATATTGCAATGTTGAGATGGATTGCTTATATTAAGTCACTAAATCCAAAATTTAAGCATATCACTGGAAAGGACAATTTAGTAGCAGACATGCTATCTCGAGCAAGATACGAGAGGGAGGACGAAATGGTTGAAGACATTGATGATGTCGGATTGAAATTCTATTCAATATCAAATCTCAACAGAGAAGACAAGCTATTTCTTGAAGAATCTTATGAAGGAGAATTATTGGATATTGGTCATTATTTGAATACCTTGTCTAAGCAGGGAAATTGGTCTACAGAAAATTCAAACAAATAAGAAAAAAAGCATATGGATTTTTACTTCGAGATGGATTCTTATGGAAGAGGCCGAAGAAAGGAATTGGGATGCCACAACGAGTGATAGGCAAAAGGGAAGAAAAACTAAAATTATTAAAGGAGTTTCATGATAGTTTATGGGCAGGCCATAGAGGAATCTGGGCTACTTTTGCTAAACTCAAGGAACGATATTGGTGGAAAAATATGTATCAAGATGTGCTCTCATTTGTAGAGTCATGTGAAATCTGTCAATCGTATTCTAATATCCGACATCGAGATGGTCTTCATCCTACGTATCCTCTGGCTATTCATTTTAAATGGGTTGTTGATTTGGTTATTATGCCGGTTGGATTATGGCAGATGAGATATTTGGTTTTAGCTCGTGAAGATTTATCAAATCAAGTAGAAGGAAGAGCATTGAGGACAAAATCTACAGAAGGGATTTGTAGGTTTTTGCTTGAAGATGTCATTTGCCATTACGGGTGCGTAGGAAAAATCAGTGCAGATCATGGAGAATTAAATGCACAAGAAGCTCGTAAGTTCTTTGAAAAATGTGGAGTTAAACTATCACTTACTACTGCTTATAATCCGGAAGGGAATGCAAAAAGCGAACGCGGTCACCCGCCGATTGTGAAAGCATTGGTTAAAGCTTGTAATGGGAAGGTTAAAGAGTGGCCACGGCTTTTGTCATTTGCATTATGGGCTGATCGAACAACACATAGTTCGGTGACAGGATATATGCCAGTAGAACTTATGACAAGTCAAAAACCAATTATGTCGATTGAAGAAAAGGTACTTACTTGGAGTATGCTACCATGGGAAGATGGATTGTCAAGAGAAGAACTTCTGGCTATTAGGATTCGACAATTGGAGCAAAGAACGGAAGATGTCCAGATAGCATTGGAAAGGTTAAAAAGAGCAAGGTTACAAAACAAGGCGTGATTCGATAAGCAACATCGATTGAGACCAAAAGCAATCGAGGAAGGTGACTGGATACTTGTTTATGACAATAGTCTGGATAATCAACATAGTACTTTGCGGAAATTTTCAAAACGTTGGTTTGGACCATATGTTGTAACAACTGTTCATGATAATGCGACTTACTCATTACGGGAGTTAGATGGTACAAAATTGAAAATACCAATTGCAGGGAAGAGAGTAAAAATATTTAAACGAAGACACGCAGAGATGAATATGGAAGACCTTAATGAAGGTACAGAGATTCCGCAGCAAGAAGATGAAAGTGATATGGATAATGAAGGTGACGAAGACGAACTGGACAAAGACGTAGGGGATATATTCTGAATCAAACAGCAATTGGGTAAATTGGTACATACCGGAGGATGCACAGGTTCAGAGGGGGTGGATGTCGTGTTGTAACACGAGTATATAGTGAAAATAAAAAGAAAGGGGAATTTTATTAATATTCAGTTACCTCGAATATTGGGAGCATCGACCAACTCCAGTACAAATACTGAGTGGTCAGGTTCAGTGACTCCGTTACAGTCAGCCGGGGCATACTGGAATGCCCCGTTCGATTCCAATAACGGGAGTCAGCAGGAAGAGAAGGACCAATTCACACGACGGGTTCGAGGAGCCAATTGGATCCAATTTCGAGAATCCAATCCGGGTCCTCTTACCCAATATGAGACCTATATTGGTGGGGCAACCCAATGCAGTCTAGTTACGGGAAATCCAGGTCTTACTACGGGTCTTAGCCAATCTGACACGAGGACCAATTTGACCCAATTACGGGAACATCCAGGTTACTACGGGCATCTTTCCCAATATAGGACCTGAATTGGTCGGGCGACTCAATGTGGTCCCGATTACGGGGTTCGATTCTGTTTCAGGCTGTCTTATTCTCTGTGCCGTCTCAGGGAACGTTGTTTTCGGTAAATAGATTTCTTAAAGGTAATTTCGGATCCAAGCTTGAGGTGGGAGCCAATTCCGGATCTAAGACGGAAGATTGAAGAAATTCAGAGGATAAGGTTAGGGGGGATATAGTTTTGGAGTGGTGTGGGTTTTTATTTTGGGGATGGGAGGTTTTTGAAGATCAAGGGAATTAGAGAGATGAGCTTCATGCTTCGGGTCGGGGAAGGAAAGACATAGGATTTGGATTTTTCTTCTTCGTAGAGTTTTGGGGAAGACTGAGGCAATCGCTGCTGAAGTCAGTGTTGTAATGGTGAATCGGGATTTTTAAATGAAGTGGGTTTGAATACTCTTGACTGTTTTGTGAAATCGAGTTACGTATGTGATTGAAGGATTAAAAGGGTGTCTATAGGATTGAGTATGCGGAGTGAATGAAATTTATTGGGTTAATCTAACAAGACAGTCAGTGGATACAAGATCGTAAGTACAAAGCAGTATTGAAGGTTAACAGTTTGGGTTGTACGGGGTTCTCTGTAATGTCTAGAGACCTACCGGCTGGGGCAAAAAGGACTTCGACAAGCAGTCGAAGAGCACCCGTATAGATTTACGGTACATTGTTGCAGTCGTTTATATTCCAGCAGTCAAAAACTGATAGACTGCTTGACTATCGGCGAATCTCCATACTACCTTCTACAGCCAGACGCCCGGCGCGTTCTCGAGCAGGAAAGCACGTAATACGACACCGTGCAGTTGGAATCTTATACAACATCTAATAAAGATCCTATTTTCTCCTCAAAATCCTCTCCTTATTTTACATTAAATATTATTTTATGACCTAAATATTACAAAGCCTCTACCTGATTAGATTCAGGAGCGTCAGCATATTTCTTAAATGAAGAATTTACCAAAAGACATAGCATATCTTTAGTAAAGAAAACTAAACCTGTTCATGTAGAAGTCATAGATGGTCGTCCATTATCTTCTGACGATATCACCCATGAAATTCTTCCTATAGAAATAATAATCAATGGTCATAATAGCTTTGTAGTATTTAATATCATTAGATCTCCCTCTAATCCAATCATTTTAGGTTTATTGTGGTTAGAAAAATACAACCCTTGCATAGATTGGATTTCTCAAACTCTTATTTTTTCTAAAAGTATAAGTACTAGTGTAGTTAATCAAGTAGAGAGTCATAAGTCTAGTTCAACTAAACCCGTATTTATAGGTGCAAAAGCTTTCTTGCATACTACTATGAAAGAATCACCATAGATTATTTATGCTACACCTGTTTCTACTGGTGGAAAGACTTCAAGTCGCATTTCAAGCCAATATCAAGAATTTCAAGATGTATTCGAAAAAAAGAATGCAGATACACTCTCGAAACATCCTCCCTATAACTGCTCAATTGATCTTCAAGAAGGAGTACAACTGCCATTTGGACCAATCTATAGTTTATCACAAAATGAGTTGACTGAACTCAAGGAGTATATTGAAGAAAATCTAGCCAAGAATTTCATATGCCATTCTAAATCTCCGGCAGGAGCTCTTATTCTATTTATGAAGAAAAAAGATGGATCATTGCGAATGTGTGTTGATTATTGAGGACTCAACAAGATTACCATCAAGAACAAGTATCCACTACCTTTAATATCGAGACTTCCTGATCAATTGAATCAAGCTAAGATCTATACAAAAATAGATCTCCGGAGAGCATATAATCTAGTACGCATCAAAGAAGGAGATGAATAGAATACTGCATTTCAAACTAAGTATGGACATTTTGAATATAATGTCATGCCTTTTGAATTTACAAATGCACCAGCAGCTTTTTAATATTTAATGAATGATGTTTTTTGAGAGTTTTTGGACGATTTTGTGGTCTGTTATCTAGACGACATCTTGATCTATTCTAAGAATCTAAGAGAACACGAACTTCATCTTTGTCATGTGTTACAAAAATTAAGAGATGCAGGACTCTATGTCAAGATAGAAAAGTATGTATTCTACACTATTCAAGTTGATTTCTTAGGTTACATCATTTGAAATGATGGACTTATGATGGATCCTAATAAAATTCAAACTATTATAGACTGGAAGATCTCAAAAACAATAAGAGATGTCCAATGTTTTTTGGGATTTGCCAACTACTATCGGATCTTCATGAAAGACTTCTCTCGAGTTGCAGCTCCACTTACACATTTGACTTGTAAAGACAAACTCCAATGGAATTAAGAAGCGGAAGTTGCTTTTAAATCTTTAAAGACAGCATTTGTTTCTGTACCAATCTTATATCGTGTTGATTTTTTCAAAGCATTTTTTATGGAAACAAATGCATCAGACTTTGCTTTGGGTGTAGTTTTATCACAAATGGGAACAAATGACAAACTTCATCCAATAGCCTTTCATTTAAGAAAATTCTCAGCAGCAGAAATCAATTATGAGATCCATGACAAAGAACTTCTTGCAATTGTAGATTCTTTTCAAGAATGGCATCATTATCTAGAAGGCACTTTCAGCCCAGTCACTGTGTATACGGATCACAAGAACCTCGAGTATTTCATGTCAATAGGCATATTAAATCGTCGTCAAGCTCATTCGAGCATACCTTTATCAAGATTCGAGTTCATCATCACTTATCGACCAGAAAAATAACAAGGTTAATCTGATGCCTTGTCTAGACGTTCTTATCTTGCACCAAAAGAAGGAGATGTAACTTTTGAGCAATAAAGAACAATTCTCTTGAAGTCGGAGCAATTTCATCTTCGAGCAATAAAATCAACATTGACTGTTGATTTAATTTTTATCAAGCAAGTCCAGTTAAGTATGTCTTTAGACCCTCTTGTTCATGATATCAAGAATAATTCTTCTAAATCTTGTGATTCTTCTAAATTCGAGTTCAAAAACAATCTACTTTATTTCGAAGGACGCCTATATGTTCCAGAAGGAGAAGCACGTTTACGTATTCTTCAAGCTCGTCACCACTTCCCACCAGCATGACATTTTGGATACAACAAGACTTTGGAGCTGATATCCAGGGATTTTTGGTGGCCTCAAATGTGATAAGCAGTCAAAGATTTTGTATAATCATGTGATATTTGTTCAGGATCAAAAACTCCTCGTCATCGACCTTTTAGACTTCTTCAGCCATTATCCATTCCAGAACAACCATGGTCTTCTGTTTCTATGGACTTCATCACTGATCTTCTAATCTTAGGTTCTTATGATTCTATGTTCGTGATAGTAGATCGTTTTACTAAGATGGCACATTTTGTACCATGTACAAAATCTATCAGAGGTGAAGAAATAGCTAAGCTCTTTCTTGACAATATCTATCGCTACCATGGATTACCCAAGGAATTTATATCAGATAGGGGAACTCAATTTGTATGAAGATTATGGCAAACTCTTTTCAAGATTCTAAAAGTGGATATAAAACTATCTTCGGCATTCCATCCTCAAACTGATGGATAAATGGAGCATTGTCGTGTTGTGGTTCAGATACTATATGAAAATAATGTAATTTTCTACTTAATATATAATTTATTAAGTAACATGGTGAGAGCCATATTAATAGATTTTAGTTGGTTGTAGAATATAATTTGATTATTATTTTGAAAAGAGGTTGTTTAAAAAGATTACTATAGAATTTGTATAACTTTAATTTCCTTTTGATAGTGGCTTTTAAGTTTGGTTTTGGTTGATAGTAACTTCTAAATATTTAGAGTCACCTTTGTTAGACATTGGTGACATTTGAAAACTTATTTTGGTTCTTTTATTTGGTGTTTAGAACATAAATTATGTAAATCTTATAAGAAAAAGGATTGAAGAAGGATTTTGGTAGCAAAGGGAGTAATTAGGGCACTAATATAGATGAATGGAGATGAAAAATAAAAATCTCCATTCCTATTGGTCAAAAATCATGACCAATGGGCTTTGAGGAGGCTACCCGAGGCCATATTAGGGATTAGGGTTAGTTTCTCGGCCCATTCGAACTTTCAAGGCTAGGATCACAAGGTTTAGGTTTTTGATTAAGGTTTTGGTGCAAGTTTTGTGTCATTTGGGATTTTTATGAAGAAGTTATAGGCGCTCAAAGTTAAGATGTTAGTTTTGGACCTACTGTCACTCTTTTGGACATAACGCATGCGTACGGAAGCCAATTGAGGATCGGCGACTGCGACTAAAAAGAGCACTTTTGTGGCTATACTTTTCACATACTGCTTACTGGATTCTAAGTTGGGGTGAAGAAGTTATTGAATTTTGAAGTTAGTACATGCAATCTAAGGATAGTAAGTAAACCGATTTACTGGTGTTTGTCTCTTGAGCTATATCTTGAGCAATTTAACAAGGTTTTGGCTCAAAATTTCATGAAATGTGTAATTTCATGTTAATAAACTTTGTACATAAGTTATATAACATTTGGAGTTCGTGTTTTTGAGATATAAGGAAAATAGTTTTTCGGGTGCTTGTAAATTAGGGTTTGGAGTGTCTACTACGGTTTTTTAGATGCCAAAAGATCAGGAGTGAATTTGCCGTTGGTTTTCGTTGTGGTAAAATTTAAGGGTAAATTAAACCTATCTTGTAAATTTGAAACAAACTGAACGGTTAGATCAATAGTTATGATTTTCTAAAGTTTAGGGGCGAGAGAACCGTTTGCAGAAAAAATATGTTTTGAATGGATTTTGTTATATTTGGAGTTTTATAAAAAAAATAAAGGAGTTTTGGAAGCTAAGAAAAGAATCATATAAAGGTTTAAGGTACACTCTCTATAGCTAGATACCCAGTGTATTCCCAGATAGCAAATCACGCCATACGACAGCATGTTAATCAAGTTTTGGAACAATATTTAAGATGTACCATCAACTACCAACAAGATGATTCGACAACTCTTTTGCCATTGGCAGAGTTTGCATACAATAATACAGTACATTCTTCTACAAAACAAACACCTTTCTTTACAAATTATGGTTATCATCCACAACTTGAAATTTTTGACTTTTCAAAAGTTGATAATCCTGCTGCAAAAGATTTGACAACTCATTTGTCAAAGCTACATGCAACAATGAAGGCGCAGTTAAAAGAGGCTCAAGAACAACAAAAGGTCAATGCGGATGTCTATCGAAAGGAACAACTACCATTTCACTTCGGTGATAAAGTATGGCTACTTCGTCACAATATCAAGACCACTCGTCTTTGTGATAAGTTGGACTATTGAAGGCTAGGACCATTTTCTATTTTTGCACAAATCAATCCAGTTGCATATCGTTTACATCAATCGGAGTCAATGAAAATCCATCTAGTATTCCACGTTGTCAGGGTAGAGAAAGTTTGTCCCAAGAAAATGCTGGGCTTCTGGTTGTCACTAATTATTCAATCAAGCTTGAAAATAAGGAAAACCCTAAGTTTATATATAATTTTTCTCTTTTTGGGTAATTACACCAAATACACAATCCTCAAGTAACCCACAACTTCCAAAATATGATAAAATCTTCTAAATCCTTGTTTATTCTTATGTGGAGATTTTTCCGAACTTCAACACCTCATATCTCTTAATCCGACCGTCCAAACAAATTCAAATTTTACATAAGGTACTGATGTATTCTTATTAACTTCTACAACAATTTTCAACCACAAATTCATTGCAGATCTTGAGATATCTTGAAATCCCTAACAGTCACTTCAAACCCTTGTCTTTATACATCTCCATGCAATTTTTTTCATATCTCACAAAATATAAACTAAAATGCCACGAAATTTGTATGTATAGCTTCTTAACACAAAATTTTACATTCTTCGAAAATTTTGAGCCAAAAATTCGTCCGAAAACTCAAGTTATGGCTCCAACCATTACTACAAACAAACCTGCTTACTTACTGCTTTAGATTTGGAAGCGTTGCCTTCAACTCCTTACAACTCCTTCATATGAACTCCAAAAAAGTAATAATTCTTTCGTAAAAAATATAGGCCTTGAAATCGCCGTTCCAGTCGCACCTTCCGATCTTCAAAAGCTGCTGTAAAACTCCTCATACTCTCAAAAGAGTAACAGTATGTCTTAAATAAACACCTTAACTTCAAACGATTATAATTTTTTCATCCTTACTCTAAATTCTCTAATTTTTGTACACAAATTGTTCTCCAAATCCTAAACTTTACAACTCTAGCTTTTAATCTCCGAATGCCCTCGAAAGAGGAATCCTAATCCCTAATAAGGCCTGGGGAGCAGCCTTCTTGAAGCCTATTGGACATGGTATTCGACCAATAGGGATGAAGTTCTCCATTCCTTGCCTTCATCCAACTATGCCTTGCTTTCATCCCTTTCAATTAGCATCCTACTAGTTTAGATTTTCATCCTTAGGTTTCCACCTTCTCCCAAGGCTTCATACTAAACATTTAGGTCCTATATATATATATATATATATATATATATATTTTTTTTTTTTTAATATCAAAATCAAAAGAAGTAAAGAAACAAAGTAAAGTTTCTTATATCAAATTCTTTTAATTTAATCTACTAGCCACTCTAACACACATCTAGATTTATCAACATATAATATATTTTAGCTAATTTTTACATACTATAAGCATTTACAATATGACATCCACCCCCTCCAAACGTGCACATCCTCCGGCATCTGCCAATCTGACCATCTTTGTTTGCTTTGTTATTCCTATTTCTTTTCCATCTTCCACTTTATCTAAACTCAATGTTTTAAAATTTGGAAGATCACTTGAAATAAATTTGCCATGTCTTCTCTTAAATGCCTTAATCCACTTTCCAACTATAGGTATCTTCAACATTATATCATCTAACTCTCAAAATACATGTGTTTCATTGTGTTGCATTGTTGTAAATATATATGACTCAAACTGTCTTTAAGAAAATTTCTTTTATATATTATATTGGTATTCTAAAGTACCATTAAAAACCTCTATTTACATATCTTCCATATTATTTGAAACTCTCAATATCTATTTTTGGTTGATATCAATGGACCATTTTTTCCTATCAAAGAGTCTCCTAGACATGATTTTTTTCTCAAAGTCATGAATAATCAAAGCTAAAATCATATCTTTAAGCTCTTCAAGCTTTACTTTTGTCCAAAATAAATAAAAATAATCCACCTTTCCTTCTTTATCACACTCAAAGTTGTAGTTAAGAATATAAATAAGTACCTTTGTATCCTTGTAAACCATCTTTTCATTTGATATTTCTTCAACCATGAATTCTTGAATTTAGATGGTCTGGGCTCCTTTTGTTAAGCCTTGCGCTCCTCCATATTCAAATTCACCTTGATTTTGGATACATATTGTATCCATAACAACCCCCGTATTACTCATATTTATTCCAGTAAATATTTGTAAACCCTCATTTTTCATTTCTCCATTGAAAAACTCTTCTATTTCTTCAACTTCTTCTTCTTTTTCTTCTTCTTCCATTGTGTGAGTATCCAATGCTTCCACTATAATAGCTTCAACTTTAGATTTCCATATGTCATCTTTCTCCTTCTCTTTGTTTTTCTCCCACCATTCTTTAGATATTGATATATCTCTAGGATAAGTAGAAGAAAGCACCTTCACTAGCTTTTGTCCTTCATAAGCTTCTTTATTACTTAGAGACCTCTTCTTGCTTCCAAGTTCAACATCTTCCTCATGAATAGCTCTATCTTTCTTTTTCTCAACCATGGCATCATGCAGATCATTATCATATTTTTTTCTACATAAATATGCTTTAATATTAATAGCATCAACTGGATAATTCCACCCAGTCATTTTTTTGATAACTTCAGCTTCCTTGATCATGACTTCTGTAGTTGGTAGGAAAATAGCCTTAAGTACTTTTTGTTCAATTGTAACAGAGTAAGACTCAGTTCCTTCTCCTTGTATGGCATTATTTCTTGATATTTTCTCTTCTATCAATTTTTTCATGCCACCCTTCCTAAAATTAGTCTTTAAAGGCTCATCTGACCCTGTGAGTCTTATCCTGCCCTCTTTGAAGTATACAATACCATCCTTGATTGCACCTTTGTAGCTATCACATTCACCACACTTGTAGTTTGGATTGTCATACCACATACATCTCTCTACAAATCTCTTTGAGCCTTCAATCGTCTTTGATGAATTTGTTATTTGGAATTTCTTCAACTCTGTCATTTCCACCTTCAAATCTTGTATATCCTTGATCAATTCTTCAAGAGTACCATCATTAATAGTCTTGATCATCCTTTGAGGTGGTACTTGATTCTGAGATGTAGGCACTGGTTCCAATCTTGATATTAAACCACGAGTCTTAATCTTCTGTTGTTTAGCCAAAAGTCCCACAGTGTCACAGACATAATCATGTAAGCTAGTAATTATATATACAAATAGGTAAAAGTAAGTAAAAATAGATAAAAGTAAGTTAATTCTATAATATTTAATATGTAAGCTTCTTAGAAGCTTCATAGACGTTGCTTTGACTTCATGTCACAGACATAATCATGTAAGCTAGTAATTACATATACAAATAGGTAGAAGTAAGTAAAAGTAGATAAAAGTAAGTTAATTCTATAGTATTTAATATGGAAGCTTCCTAGAAGCTTCATAGACGTTGCTTTGACTTCATAGGTGTCTTTAATTGATTTTTTGGATTAGAAACGTGGTCAACAAGTTGGCCATGTGCCACACATGTTGTTAGCTTGAAGATCAAGTTAACTATGTGGCCCACACGTAGAAGAACTTGCCTTCTAAGTCAAGGCATGTGTCCTACAAAGTCAACACATACTGGAGGTCCTATAGAACGTCGCCATATAGCCCCTAATTAGATAGTATATATAGAGACAATAGTGAAGGCTTCTTCACCCTTATCAACTTCTTTCTTGCTTCTACTCTTGTTTCAAGGGTCTCTAGTTTTCTTGTCTTTTGGCAATAGCCATTCCAGTTTCTCTTTCAATATACATACTTGTTTATTTATATTTTGTTACCTTTCTTTGAAAAAAGGCTCACTTCTCTGAATTATTTTTTCATCAAGTTCTTGTCCTTGATAGATTGACAAGAGTACACCTACAATATTAGAGCTTTGTCTAATCTTGATTAAGAGTAGATTATCACTTTTTCTTAATAAGATATAAGCATATTAGAAGTTGCGGATTACCTTCTTCTAAACAGATATTGTCCTTAATATTTTCTTTGTTCTGAAGTCCTCTCTTCTATTTGTCTTGAGCAATATTACACATCTTCTCTCTTCTAAAAGTTATCATGGAAGAACTTCTTGAAATGAAGAGTGCAATGGTACAAATGCAAGAGCAATTAAAGATGTTAATGCTTACGATGCATCAACTCAATTTACAACCACAAGGAGCATCAAGATTGGCAGGAAGTGAAGATATAGAAATGGTTGGAGCTGCTTCAACATCTGCACCAAACCACGTCCTTTCTCTTATAATGGAACGTCCTTCAAATGTTAGAGAATCAAAAATTGCCCTACCCGAGAAGTTTGATGGCACCAAATCCAAGTTTCAAGGATTTATCAATCAAGTGCAACTTGTGATTGAACTTCAACCCCAAAGCTATCCAACTCCAGGATCGCAAGTTAGATTCATTGGTACGCTTCTTTTAAGTTCAGTACTATCATGGTTTTCATCTTTTCTTGAACGACGAGATTCAATATTAGATAATCTAGAGGCTTTTTGGGCGGAGTTTCGATCTATGTATGGAGAACATTATGCAATTCATGTTGCAACCAATAAGATCCGTATTTTACGATAAGACAATCGATCAGTAACGTTATACGCTTTACAATTTTGATAAATTGCAACTGATATCAAGTGGGATGATGCTGCACTTATTAGCCAATTTTTCTACAGATTATAATATGAAGTAAAAATATTAATGCTCAACTTACCTGATCCTCAAACATTGAGTCAAGCAATTGACTTTGCTGTGAAGTGCGACAATCACCTTTTTGAATTCCGATCTGAGAACCGTACAAGTGGATCTCAACGTTACTATAATTCAATGGCAACACCAACACCTCTTCAACACATACATTTAGAAGTAGAGGATATGCAAATTGATGCACTACGTTTCAAACCTCTTACTGAGCAAGAAAAGATTCATTGTCGTCAAGAAGGATTATGTTTATATTATAGAGAACCAAAGCACACTGCTCAACATTGTCCAAAGAAACGACACAATTACAAAATGAGGAGTATGGTTGTGAAAGAAGACAATATGTCAAAAAATGAGTTTGTCCAGCTACAATAGGGACCGTGTGACTGGAACCTTGTACAACATCTAATAAAGATCCTATTCTCTCCTCAAAGCCCTCTCCTTGTTTTACATTAAATATTATTTTAGGACCTATATATTACAAAGTCTTTGCCTTGTTAGATTCAGGAGCCTCAGCGTATTTTTTAGATGAAGAATTTACTAAAAGACATAGCATATCTTTAGTAAAGAAAACTAAACCTGTTCATGTAGAAGTCATAGATGGTCGTCCATTGTCTTCTGGAGATATTACTCACAAAACCCTTCCTATAGAAGTAATAATCAATGGTCATAATAGCTTTGTAGTATTTAATATCATTAGATCTCCCTCTAATCCAATCATTTTAGGTTTATTGTGGTTAGAAAAATACAACCCTCAAATAGATTGGATTTTCAGAACTCTTACTTTGTCTAAGAGTATAACTAACAGTGTAGTTAATCAAGTAGAGAGTCATAAGTCCAGTTCAATTAAACCCATATTTATAGGTGCAAAAGCTTTCTTGCATGCTGCTATGAAAGAATCACCATATATTATTTATGCCACACTCATTTCTACTGGTGAAAAGACTTCAAGAGGCATTCCAAGCCAATATCAAGTATTTCAAGATGTATTTGAAAAAAAAGAATACAGATACACTCCCGAAACATCATTCCTATGATTGCTCAATTGACCTTCAAGAAAGAGCACAACCGCCATACGGACCAATCTACAGTTTATCACAAAATGAGTTGGCTCAATTCAAGGAGTATATTGAAGAAAATTTAGCCAAGAATTTCATACGCCATTCTAAATCTCCGGCACGAGCTCCAATTCTATTTGTGAAGAAAAAAGATGGATCATTGTGGATGTGAATTGATTATCGAGGACTCAACCAGATTACCATCAAGAACAGGTATCTACTACCTTTAATATCTGGACTTTTTGATGAGTTGAATCAAGCTAAGATCTATACAAAAATAGATCTTCAGAGAGCATACAATCTAGTACGCATCAAAGAAGGAGATGAATGAAAGACTGTGTTTTGAACTAGGTATGGACATTTTGAATACAATGTCATGCCTTTTGGACTTATAAATGCACCAGCAGCTTTTCAACATCTAATGAATGATATTTTTTGAGAGTTTTTGGACGATTTTGTGGTCTGTTATCTAGACGACATCTTGATCTATTCTAAGAATCTAGAAGAACATGAACTTCATATTCGACGTGTGTTACAAAAATTAAGAGATATAAGATTCTATGCCAAAATAGAAAAGTATGTATTCCACATTATTCAAGTTGATTTCTTAGGTTATATCATTTCAAATGATGGACTTATAATGGATCCTAAGAAAATTCAAACTATTATAGACTGAAAGATCCCAAAAACGGTAAGAGATGTCCAATGCTTTTTGGGATTTGCCAACTACTATCAGATCTTCATCAAAGACTTCTCTCGAGTTGTAGCTCCACTTACACGTTTGACTTGTAAAGACAAACTCCAATAGAATTAAGAAGCGAAAGATGCTTTTAAATCTTTAAAGACAGCATTTGTTTCTGTACCAATCTTATATCATGTTGATTTTTTCAAAGCATTTTTTATGGAAACACATGCATCAGACTTTGCTTTGGGTGTAGTTTTGTCACAAATGGGAACAAATGACAAACTTCATCTAGTAGTCTTTCATTTAAGAAAATTTTCAACAGTAGAAATCAATTATGAGATCCACGACAAAGAACTTCTTGCAATTGTAGATTCTTTTCAAGAATGGCATCATTATTTAGAAGGTGCTTCCAGTCCAGTCACCGTGTATACGGATCATAAGAACCTCCAATATTTTATGTCAGCTCACGTATTAAATCGTTGCCAAGCTCGTTGGAGCATGTCTTTATCAAGATTCGAGTTCATCATCACTTATCAGCCAAAAAACAACAAGTTTATCCGATGCCTTGTCTAGACATTCTTATCTTGCACCAAAAGAAGGAGATGCAGCTTTTGAGCAACAAAGAATGGTTCTCTTGAAGCCACAGCAATTTCATCTTCGAGCAATAAAATCAACATTGAATGTTGATTTAACTTTTCTTAAGCAAGTCCAGTTAAGTATGTCTTTAGACCCTCTTGTTCATGATATCAAGAATAATTCTTCTAAATCTCATGATCCCTATAAATTTGAATTCAAGAACAATCTACTCTATTTTAAAGGATGCCTATATGTTCTAGAAGGAGAAGCACGTTTAGGTGTTCTTCAAGCTCATCACGACTTCTCAGCAGTAGGATATTTTGGATATAATAAGACTTTAGAGTTGATATCTAGGGATTTTTGGTGGCCTCAAATGTGGAAGGCAGTTAAAGATTTTGTACAATCATGTGATATTTTTTCAAGATCGAAAACTCCTCGTCATCGACCTTTTGGACTTCTTCAGCCATTATCCATTCTAGAACAACTATGGTCTTCTGTTTCTATGGACTTCATCACGAATCTTCTAATCTCAGGTTTCTTATGACTCTATATTCGTGATAGTAGATCGTTTTACCAAGATGGCACATTTTGTACCATGTACAAAACCTATCACAAGTGAAGAAATAGCTAAGCTCTTTCTTAACAATATCTATCGCTATCATGGATTATCCAACGATATTATATCAGATAGGGGAACTCAATTTGTATCAAGATTTTGGCGGACTCTTTTCAAGATTCTTAAAGTGGATATAAAACTATCTTCGGCATTCCATCCTCAAACTGATGGACAAACAGAGCGTATTAATCAAGTTTTGGAGAAATATTTAAGATATACCATTAATTACCGATAAGATGATTGGACAACTCTTTTGCCATTGGCAGAGTTTGCTTACAATGACACGGTACATTCTTCTACAAAACAAACACCTTTTTTTGCTAATTATGGTTATCATCTACGACTTGATACTTTTGACTTTTCAAAAGTTGATAATCCTGCTGCAAAAGATTTGGCAATTCATTTATCAGAGCTACATGCAACAATGAAGGCGCAGTTTAAAGAGGCTCAAGAACAATAAAAGGTCAATGTGGATGTCTATCGAAAGGAACAACCATCATTCATCTTGGGTGATAAGGTATGGCTACTTCGTCGTAATATCAAGACCACTCGTCCCTGTGACAAGTTGGACTATCAAAGGCTGGGACCATTTTTTATTTCTGTACAAATCAATCGAGTTGCATATCGTTTACATCTATCAGAGTCAATGAAAATCCATCCAGTAGTCCATGTGTCTTTTCTTGAACCATACAAGACAGTGGACATACCAAGAAGACGACAAGCTCGACCTCCTCTTATAGAAGTAGACAATAATGAAGAGTTTGAAGTAGAAGAAGTCTAAGATTCAAGGCGACGCGGAAATAAATTAGAATATCTTGTCCATTGGCACAGATATGGTATTAGTGAACGCACATAGGAGCCAATAAAGAATCTTGCAAATACAACAAAGGCGGTGGAGGCTTTTCATCGACAACATCCATCAAAATCAAGATGAAAACCTTCTTTATAAATGAAACAACATCTAGGCAAGATAACATTCTACTTTCAATTCTTGTTCGTAGCTTCTTTGTAGTAGTGACGCTCAAGAGATGGAGAACCAACAACTAGCAGATTTGACTCAAGAGCCTTCATTTGCTGACTTGTCGGATGAGACATTACGATTGTCACAACCTTCAAGACGATGCAATCGAGCTAAAGATCTTCAAGAATGACATGTTCTTCCTCGAATAGATGGCGAGATATAACGCGTTTGGTATCACGATTTGTGAAGGGACTCTCGATGTTTGGTGATTGTGCTAGAGGTAGGAACAACTCCCGATGGTGTTCCAAATATTCTATTCGAAGGAAGTTATGAAGGCCTCAACAATGATTAAATAACTGGGTGGTCTTCCCGCCTTGGTCTGAGATACTACCGATGGTTGAGAGGCCCTATCAATCATCTTCGAAGAGAACAAAGATCAAAGTATGTGGCAAATACAATTCGTCGCATCATAGATTTCCTCAACATATGATAATCGCTCCTCGTGGAACTCGTCCCTAGAAGGGATTGTAATGTCACGGACATAATCATGTAAGCTAGTAATTATATATATAAATAGGTAGAAGTATGTTAAAGTAAGTAAAAGTAAGTTAATTCTATAATATTTAATATGGAAGCTTCTTAGAAGCTTCATAGATGCTGCTTTGACTTCATAGGTGTCTTTAATTGACTTTTTGGATTAGAAACGTGGTCAACAAGTTGGCCATGTGCCACACATGTTACTAGCTTGAAGATCAAGCTAACTATGTAGCCCACACGTAGAAAAACTTGCCTTGTAAGTCAAGGCATGTGTCCTACAAAGTCAACACATATTGGAGGTCCTATAGAACGTCGCCACGTAGCCCCTAGTTAGATAGTATATATAGAGACAAGAATGAAGCCTTCTTCACTTCTGTCAACTCCTTTCTTGCTTCTACTCTAGTTTCAAGGGTCTCTAGTTTTCTTGTCTTTTGGCAATAGCCATTCCAGTTTCTCTTTCAATATATATCCTTCTTTATATATATTTTGTTACCTCTCTTTGAGTAAAGGCTCACTTGTCTGAATTATTTTTTCATCGAGTTCTTGTCCTTAACATACAGTCTCTTTTATTAGCTTCCAATTATTTGTAAAACCACTCTCAGATGTCTTATTTGCTAGATAAAAGAGAAGCTTGTCTTCCAAATATTCATCAGCTGCTTGTAAAAATAATCCAGTTTTCTTTGTTTCCAAGAACTGTCTCTCTTGCCAAGGTAATTGCCCAAACTTGGTCTCAAATTCCCTGATTAATTCATTTGGAGCAAATTGATTCCCAGGCCTTTGTTCAATCCACTCCAAAAAAGTCTATCTTGTCATTCTTTCTGAATCTTCTTCAAAAAATTCATCTTTCAAGAGTTCTTCAAATTTCTTCCATGATATAGTCTCAGAATGTAACTCTTGCATCCTTTCTCTGATTTCTGGTACCACTGCCAAATCAAAGGTGGTAATCATCTTCATCTCTGAAACTTGATGCACCTCTATTTCACATGTGTAAATCCTTAAGAACTTCGTGATATTCCTTCCATCAAACCTCCCAACTTTTTCCACTACTACTTGTAAGGCCTTAGTAGTGTTTCTATCCTCTCCATGTACATGTTACCTTTCTTCCATAAATTGAGCAAATGCCCTGAATAAATCATGAGCATCCACTCCTCCTCATAATCCAAATCTAGGATTTTGATCCCCCATTTCAACTTGTTGAAAAATGAGTGTCTTAAGGCTCTCTCAGTGGAAGCACCAATATGTCGGGGTAGAGAGAGTTTGCCTCAAGAAAATGCTGGGCTTCTGGTTGTCACTAATTATTCAATCAAGCTTGAAAATAAAGGAAACCCTAAGTTTATATATAATTTTTCTCTCTTTGAGTAATTATACCAAATACACAATCCTCAAGTAACCCACAACTTCCAAAATATGATAAAATCTTCTAAATCCTTGTTTATTCTTATGTGGAGATTTTCCCGAACTTCAACACCTCATATCTCTTAATCCGACCGTCCAAACAAATTCAAATTTTACATAAGGTACTGATGTATTCTTATTAACTTCTACAACAATTTTCAACCACAAATTCATTGCAGATCTTGAGATATCTTGAAATCCCTAACAGTCACTTCAAACCCTTGTCTTTATACATCTCCATGCAATTTTTTTCATATCTCACAAAATATAAACTAAAATGCCACGAAATTTGTATGTATAGCTTCTTAACACAAAATTTTACATTCTTCGAAAATTTTGAGCCAAAAATTCGTCCGAAAACTCAAGTTATGGCTCCAACCATTACTACAAACAAACCCACTTACTTACTCCTTTTGATTTGGAAGCGTTGCCTTCAACTCCTTACAACTCCTTCATATGAACTCCAAAAGCAATAATTCTTTCGTAAAAGATATAGGCCTTGAAATCGCCGTTCCAGTCGCACCTTCCGATCTTCAAAAGCTGCTGTAAAACTCCTCATACTCTCAAAAGAGTAACAGTATGTCTTAAATATACACCTTAACTTCAAACGATTATAATTTTTTCATCCTTACTCTAAATTCTCTAATTTTTGTACACAAATTGTTCTCCAAATCCTAAACTTTACAACTCTAGCTTTTAATCTCCGAATGCCCTCGAAAGAGGAATCCTAATCCCTAATAAGGCCTGGGGAGCAGCCTTCTTGAAGCCTATTGGGCATGGTATTCAACCAATAGGGATGAAGTTCTCCATTCCTTGCCTTCATCCGACCATGCCTTGCTTTCATCCCTTTCAATTAGCATCCTACTAGTTTAGATTTTCATCCTTAGGTTTCCACCTTCTCCCAAGGCTTCATACTAAACATTTAGGTCCTATATATATATATATATATATATATATATTTTTTAATATCAAAATCAAAAGAAGTAAAGAAACAAAGTAAAGTTTCTTATATCAAATCCTTTTAATTTAATCTACTAGCCACTCTAACACACATCTAGATTTATCAACATATAATATATTTTAGCTAATTTTTACATATTGTAAGCATTTACAGTATGACAACGTGTCTCTTCTTGAACAGTACAAGATAGTGGACATACCAAAAAGACGACAAGGTCCATCTCTTCCTATAAAAATGGACAATAATGAAGAATTTGAAGTAGAAGAAGTCTTAGATTCAAGGCGGCGCCAAAATAAATTAGAAGATCTTGTCCATTGGCACGGATATGATATTAGTGAACGTACATGGGAGCCAGTAAAGAATCTTGCAAATGCAGCAAAGGCAGTGGAGGCTTTTCATCGATGACATCCATCAAAATTAAGATGAAAACGTTCTTTATAAAAGAAACAACATCTAGGCAAGTTAACATTCTACTTTCAATCCTTGTTTGTAGCTTCTTTGTAGTTGTGACGCTCAAGAGATGGAGAACCAACAACCAGTGGATTCAAGTGAAGAACCTTCATTTGTTGACATGCCGGACGAGACATTATGATTGTCACAACCTTCAAGATGATGCAATCGAGATGAAAAACTTCAAGAATGATATGTTCTTCTTTGAATAGATGACAAGGTACAACGTGTTTGATATCATGACTTAGGAAGGGACTCCCGATGTTTGGTGATTTTGCTAGAGGTAGGAACAACTCCTGATAGTGTTCCAAATGTTTTATTCGAAGGAAGTTATGAAGGCCTCAACAATGATCAAATAATTAGGTGGTCTTCCCGCCCTGGTCTGAGATACTACCGATGGTTGAGAGGCTCTATCAATCATCTTTGAAGAGAACAAAGATCAGAGTATGTGGCAAATACAATTCGTCGCATCATAGATTTCTTCAACATATGATGACCACTCCTTGTGGAACTCGTCCTTAGAAGAAATTGTAATGTCACGGACATACTCATAATTACATATACAAATATATAGAAGTAAATAAAAGTAGGTAAAAGTAAGTTAATTCTATAGTATTTAATATGGAAGCTTCCTAGAAGATTCATAGATGTTGCTTTGACTTCATAGGTGTCTTTAATTGACTTTTTGGATTAGAAACGTGATCAGCAAGTTGGCCATGTACCACACATATTGTTAACTTGAAGACCAAGCTAACTATGTGGCCCACAAGTAGAAAAACTTGCCTTGTAAGTCAAGACATGTGTCCTACAAAGTCAACACATATTGGAGGTCCTATAGAACGTCGCCACATAGCCACTAGTTAGATAGTATATATAGAGACAAGAGCGAAGCCTTCTTCACTCTTGTCAATTCCTTTCTTGCTTCCAGTCTAGTTTCAAGGATCTCTAGTTTCTTTGTCTTTTGGCAATAGCCATTCTAATTTCTCCTTCAATATACATACTTATTATTTATATTTTGTTACCTTTCTTTGAGTGAAGGCACACTTGTCTGAATTGTTTTTTCATCGAGTTCTTGTCCTTAATACTTGGTCACTTCATAGACAAGCCTTGATATGACATAATTCATGATAAGCTCCTTTATATTAATAGACTCCAATGCCACAATGAGGTAGTTATAGGACTTCAGAAAGCTCATGAGTAATATCAATACAATGTTCTTATCATCAACTAGCTTCTCAACAACTACTAATTAGTTTGCAAGTACTTTTACCTTATTGACATGAGCCAAAAGGTCATCTTCTTCTTCTATCTTTATTGTTAAGAACTTCATCCTTATCTATAGAATATTGACAAGGTTTCTACTTTCATAAATATTGTAAAGAGTCTTTTATGCTTTTGCTGCTCTCTTACAAGCAATTATATGTAAAAAATTCGTATCATCCAAATTTAATGTAATCATGCAAAAAGCCTTCCTTTCACAATATTTATATTCTTTCTTCATCTTGACATTAGCATCATCACGTGGAGGCTCTTTACTTTCATCCATAATATTTCAAAGGTCTAATAAAACCAATAAGAGCTTTATTTTTTTCTTCCAATGGTAGAAGTTATCACCCTTAAACTTTTCAATTACTCTCAAATCTTCACCTTCACTTGAAACCATGTCTAAAAAAGAGATGTATTAAAGAAAAGAAAAAAAAAAAAAAAAAAAAAAAAAAACTCTGGAAATCAACAAGAAGATGTTGCTGCTTTAGAAACTGAGAATGCCCTCTTTATAAGTGAATTAGTAATATCACTCTTTAATCACTCTCAACTTCACTTATAAGACTTCTCACAAGTCTTATATTCTATTTAAATCTCTTATTTAAGCTTTGTCACTCCTCAATCACCTCTCTTCTTTCATAAAATACTTCTAACCTCACAAAATACTTTTTATTACTATAAGAGGATCTCAAAAGAAGTTTATCACATAAAATCACAATATTAGATCACAAATGATGTGAATCAGCAAAAAAACACAACACTAGTATTTTAAAACATCATTCTAAGGTATTTAAAAATGTCTAAGATTATCAATGCATTTAACAGCAAGTAAGAGCAAAACTACATCAACAATTAGATGCAACAATGGAGTTAGATGATACCAAACTCTAACATTAGCAACAACCAAAAAAACTACTTCGTACAACAAGATAGACTTTAAAGAACTTCAAAACTCACAACTAAAAGTGAGTGGGCCCACAACCTAATGAAGAACAAGGACTATGAAGTGACAACACTTAACATTAACAAAATTGCATACAAAGAGAATATGGAATAAGATTTTTCTCACTTTTAATACCTATTACTTATAGATGGTAGTTGTTGCCTTAATAGTCAACTTCCATCTAACATTCTATTAAGGCTATCTATTATTATCTTATCTATTATATAATATATTTTTAACATGTTTCCTATATTCTTTAGATCTTTTGTCCATTCATCTAATTCCTCTCTTGGGCTTCTTACATACTAAGAGCCAACCCTTTAACCAATAGTAACTTACCTAAAGTAATATTCTTTATAATGTTACTTATTCTACTTTCACATTTATTTATATACTTTAACAAAAATCATAACTTTTCACCTTTCAACATGAGTCATCATATATTTCTAAAGATGGAATTCTTTTTACTCCAAAAATTTGATCTCTTCAAGTAGAATGGCATCTTTCTACATTTTTTTAAATATACTAGTTTTGAAAGTACAGTGAACAGCAATACAACTACTTATCAACAATACTTTTCAAACTCAGAATCAAATAAGGACGTAGTTTAGTAACTGAGTAGAAAATAAAAAAACCAGCACACACACAATAAAAAAACACTAATTTCGATATAGACAAATAACATACCTTCTTCGCTTCAGTCTTGTCGCCTCAGCTCTGATACCATGTACGAAGAAGTAATCCAAATGAATAACCTCATATTGACAGAATATTAATTAGAAAAACTAGTACACACATTCTCGTCTACAGTGAGGTACATATGTTCACTTGCTGACATGGTAGTCGATTACTTTCACCGTCAGACACAGCGGCA
This sequence comes from Physcomitrium patens, assembly GCF_059467195.1. NCBI lineage: Eukaryota > Viridiplantae > Streptophyta > Bryopsida > Funariales > Funariaceae > Physcomitrium > Physcomitrium patens. The sequence continues at coordinate 9,058,706 of NC_143426.1, forward strand.
ACTGTCAGTTAGAGTTATCTTTGAACTGCTATAATTAACTTTCTACTACGAGTAACTTCTATATTTACGCTAACATTTTTTGCTTTCGATCCATTCCTCCGAGGTAGACTCCACGAAGACGTGGAGCGCCTCATTGGGCTTCGTGCACATCTTGGGCTGCGTCTCAGTTGAACCAATTGCGTCGTGATTTGTTTGCATCTAAAGTGAGCTGCATTCGAGTCTGCCATCTCTCGTGATAGGTGCCTTCACAGACCGAAATCTCAATAATTTGCTCCTAGGTTTCGTTTTATCTGTGGTTTACAGACCGAAATCTCAATAATTTGCTCCTAGGTTTCGTTTTATCTGTGGTTTGAAATGACAAGCAATTGCAAGCGACTTTGAGTTTGTCTGATGTGCAAGAGAAAATTGATAACACCTTGAAAGTTTCTTAAGATTAGCTTAAGTAGCAGTTAGAAACTGAAATAGATTGGAAATGATAGGAAATGGTCCAAGCGGTTTCATGAATCATCCACAGCCTGGCGATACTCGGTAAGTTAACTTCGAGCTTATTTACAAACAGAAATTCTTCGATCATGAGCGTGAGTTTACACCAATCTCAAACACCAACCTTAGGCCTGTTTCCCCCTCCGCGGATATTGCTTGGCCCTCATACATTGCTCTACTCTCCATTGATTCAGCTGCAACGTGTTAACGCCAAGATCTCTAATCAAGCACCCGCAGCTTCTCAATCACAACAACAGCGACCACTCCTAATGAGAGCCACTAAATGCTGTGCAACAGGAAGAACTGGTGGATTGCCCACCATCTCCCACACCACACTTCACTTTGACAACACCCGCAATCTAAATTCGAGCATCCGCCACCAAATTCCCACACTTTCGAGGTATCTACGGAGAATAAACAACACTGGGAGTCCAAGTTGACGGCAATCGAACTAAGTCCTGGGTGATGCCGGGAATGAGAGATCAAAACCCAACATCCAAGAATATTCACGCGGTGTGGTGAAGGATTTGCAGACGCGCCTGTGGTAGTTGCTCTCAAAATTTCACCCACGTCATTGCATGGTACATTCTCCGACGTTGCAGCCTTCCCTCTTCCCTTCCTTGATCGACATGGATCGTTTAAACCAGGAGCTGCCAACAATGTGTCTCGTGGATTGCCTCCACCTGCCGCTGGAAAGAACTCCGCATCACGCAGGGACTATAGTGGGCGGCAGACAACAGAGGATCAATTTGTAATTAGAGCATCATTATTTTTGGGCCAAATTCAATCACATAGCCACATTTTCCCTACAGAAAACGAAGCGAGAGGTAAAATAATGAAAACAAGACACAACAGCATGAGGTAGACTATGGTTAATAGTAAATTTCACCATTTACTATAATCTGTAATTTAAGAGACTTCAACCTCTTTATTTATTTATTTCTTCGTTTCAATTTAGTTTTCAATGCTTGGTTTTGGATTTTTATTTTAATACAGTAATTTTAATTTTAATTTTTTTGGTGGGAAATGTAGGTTGTATGAGAGAAGTCCGAATGAACATGACACATGAAACGTCGAAGAAAGAATTGATAAGGTAAGAATTATCTTCGAACAAAATGGGCGTCGTTGTCTTGATTGATAGACCAATGACCATTTCAGCGGTGGTCGGATGTAAACGACGATGGAATCTCGTGCCCCACCTTCAGTTTCGGGGGAAGGGATGATTGATGATCGGCCTCGTCGCGGTTGGTGCATTTGCGTGAGCTTCTACTCCAGAGGTTAAAGCAATCTCCTCCGCGGCGATCGAACCACCTTAAGCTTCCAGAGGGATCAGTCGGTGCTATCGAGGGAGTGGCGAATGCTTGGACCGACTGTGCATATTCCGGTTTTAGGGTTTGGCTGTTTTGAATATGAAGATTCTGAGATATGATTTGTGGGTGAAATTCTTCTGAGAGTGTTGGATGCTGGGTATTTTACTGCGTTGTTCTTCTCTTCCTTGGTGGCATTTTGCTTTAGATTTTGTAATTATTTTTTCGTAAAAATCAGATGGAAAATGGTGAAGATCAGGGGCCAATCATTTTCCCATTACACGAGAGGTTAGCCAAATGCTTGGTAGAAATTGATGACGACGACAAGCTGAGACTGAGTTTAAACGAGTGGGAGAACAACTTTAAGAAGGCAGTCTCTAGGGTGGAGGTCAAGCGCGAGCGGAGCCTGAATGTGAAGAACGAGCTTTACCAGCTGATAGAATTCTATAGTGTTATCCAGGGGGTGGTGCTAGGCGCTGCAGCGCAAGCAAGCACTCTCACCTGTAACACTGCCTGGGGTCCGGCTTTGTTGTCATTTCTCGCCTCTTGCGCTACCGTCGTCAGTGTTCACAACAAATTCAAAGACTACATCATCTTGAAGCATGAGCTCAAGAAGGAAGAAGACGATGCAAATGTAAGCACAACTCTTACAAATTTACTTCGAGTCTGGGTTTTGTGAGATTTTCAGGTCGATGATGCGTTGCGATGGATGGCAGGTTGTCAAGGGGAAGATTGGTTTGCTCAAGCTGATGGGGAGTAATTTTAGGTTTGAGTCGCTTGACGAGAAGGCTATCACTGACAGGGACCGCACGAAGGCAAAGCACTCGGACGAGTTCTACTGGCCTGTAATGATCGTGGTCGTCATCTTTTCTGTTGTAGTTGTCATTGTCATTTTCTCCATTCTGTGCTCCAATAGTTCCCCTCGCGAATGCACAGACCCTCAGAATCTGTGGTCTCAAGGTTTTACGTGAACTGCATACTATTTAGTTGCCTGCACTGCGCTTCAGTATCTATGCACCTTCCTGGATCTAATGGAGATGTCTTTGTTTCTGATTGATTCATACTACTCTACGAAGCAGCTTCACATGTCTATACACCCGTAGCTGATGTCCCGAGTCCCGACGAGCCTTCTGCGCAAGAACCCGTGGGCTGGGCTCGCCTTTCTCCCTCCAGAGAGGCGGAGCCTCAGCCCAAAATATTACACTGAATGTCGTGGTTTTCGCGGAATCTCCGCACCTCTTATCGTCGCGCTCTTCGCCCCGCAGCACATCTTCCTGCGTCTGGATTAAGAGCGGCGACCTTGAGCTAGGTGCTTGAGCCAGGTGGATTATTTTCGAAATGTAGGAGCGAGGTGCAGGAGTATGGTGGATCATCTGGAAGGTGGAAAATTTTGGTGATTCTTATATCGAGAAAAATTGGAGGTGAATTGACCCTCTCCTCAGCCAATGTGACTCCGGAACAATGACATGATTGCACTTCGGAGCTACATTCCAATCCTCAACGTGAGTAGAATCGCTAACACTCCCTATGCTTGCAAATTTATACATCCCATTCAATCAAGGTTATACTCTCGTCGTGTTATTTGTGCAGACAGACAATTGCTTCGTTACAGACCCAACCTCGACATAACCGTGTCAAGCACTTGTACCCGTATAACTTGTTTGCAATTGTTCTCGTTGGTCATTGAAAGTGACCGTGGTGTGTTAGATTGAAATCCTGCTTTCGTATTCTAAAGCCTTGATGATTGCTACAAGCCATCTCGGAGTCTTCGCACAAGTTCAAAGTTACCATTTTTTACATCGTTAACAATTAACATTCTTCTTCAGAGATTTTATCAATTATTGATTTAGGTTTGATCTTTTCTGACCCTTCTTATCGGATCTCATTAGCGGCATGGTATAAGTTTTTTTTTGATACTGCATATGTTTTGTAATAAGAGAGCTTGCTTGCAGCTTTGTTCTGGTGATTTGGTGTCCCGCATTGTTGTTGAGGGCATGTAAAGTGGAAATTCATGTATTGTTATTTGTAGGAGTGTTGAATGTAAGTGCTGGTATGTTAACAATTTTCTCTCTTTATAATTATGTAGTGCCAACTGCTCTAAAGATTAGGCATTGCCAAAGGCATGTCTTCTAAATTCTCATATCCTTCAAATAGTAATATCTTCTACTTTTTCATGCTATCAAATCTGGTTTAAGATTACTAATGATGCTAATGCATCAAAGGCATCATTCTCAATTTTCATCTTCTCACAATTATTTACATAGTAATTTACTAAGCATGAAAAATTTAGGCAATTCCAAAGGCATGTTTGCCAAATGCTCACCTCCATAATAAACAAATCTAGCATGAATCTTTTTATTATTTTCATAAATTCACATTCATTAAAATAAGATTATCAAAGATGTTGATGCATCGAACGCATTACTCTTAATTTTCATCTTAAAAGTATTTAAAGCCAAATTTTATAAAACAAAGATTATGTAATCCCAAAGGCATGTCTTATAAATTCTCACATTCTTCAAATGTTAATATCTTTAACTTTGTTATGCCATCACATCTAGTATAAATATTTTTTTATTAATTTTACATTCATCAAAATATACCACTTTAATATTTATGAGATTTGAAAATCTATTGTAAATTGCCTTGAAGTGCAAATAATTACTTAGAAATAAGGTTGTCAAAGATGTCAATCTATTTCAGATATTACTTTCAATTTTCATCTTCTTAAATTTATTTAGATATAATTTTTTAAATATGTGAGATTAGGTCATTCCAAAGGTATATCTTTTAAATTCTCATATCCTTCAAATAATAATATCTTTAACTTTTTCATGCCATCAAACCTAACATGAATCTTCTTTAAATTTTTACATTCTCACAATTATAATTCTTTAAGATTTATGAGATTTTTAAATCTATTATAAGTTTCTTCTAATCGCAAAAAACCACTTAGATTTAAGTTTATCAAAGATATCAACCTATAATAGGAATTACTCTAAATTTTCATCTTCTTATAATTAGTTAGATCTAACTTTTGTAAAGATGAAAGATCAAGGAATTTCAAAGGCTTGTCTTCCATACTCTCACATACTTCAAATAATAATATCTTTCAATTTTTCATGCCATCAAATCTGTCATGAATCTTTCCTATGTTGATGCATACTTTAAGATTAATTTCTTGAAGAAATATTAGTTCATTAAAACCTTTTTTTAATTGTATACAAACTTGTGTATTGATATAAGTTTATTTTTATTAAAAAAGATTCTAAATGGACTTTCTTATATATATTTCATATAGTTTTATAACTTTATATATTCAAGTGTCTTAACATCTTTATATTAGAAAGTATTCTTATAACATCCCTTAAGTTTGTACATCCTTCAAAATCATTAATTTACTTAACATCTTTATATTAAAAAGTATTCTTATCAAAAAAAAGTAAATTAATAATATCCCTTAAGTTTGTACATCCTTCGAAATCAAGATTTTCCAAAATCATTTGTTCACCTTCATAAAAATCCAGGTATTTAAATTTTGAACAATCTCTTGAACTAAATAACTTTAAATACCTCATACTTAATGCAAAATAATAGAATCTAACATATATATATATATATATATATATATATATATATATATCATGTACTAATTAGCTTAATAAATTTTAAATTATACCTATAGTTACTAATTAATAAATAATCTACAACTTTCATTCTATTTTCATTTTTTTTGAATTTTTTTTGAATTTTTTGAATTTTTCTTTTAATTTTTTTGAATTTTTTTTTCTTTCTCCATATCTTGTAATAAGTTATATATACTTAAAACCAAAAAAAATTTATTTGAATTTCTCATTAATTTCTTTTAAAATCTAATAATCAGTACTTTTTAATTTTTAAACTAATCTTCACAAAATTTTATAATTTTGTTTTTAAAATTATTCTTAATTCGCATATCTTTGAAAATAAAAATTATATATCCAAAAATATTACCTTCTTTTCTTCACTAAGGTCATTAAAACTAGGCTTTAAAAATATCTTAGAATCAAAATATATGTTAGATCTTTCCAACCTTTACAAAGCTTGCTCCTATATACAAATTCTAATTTGACTATTTAAAAAAGAACCTATAATTTTCAAACTTAATAGATGTCTAGTACAATCTTTGACTATTTTTTAACAATATTGATATAAATGTGGTATTTAAAATAATCCATCTTTAAAAATATGCTTATAGATTACATCCATACTTGTACTTTTATTTAATAAATTTAGTTCCATTTTTCTTAATTCACTAATAAAATTCTTTAATTTATTCTATTTTCAATTGGTGGCTATTAATTTACTTTTTTTGATAATAAATATTGTAACATTTATCAATTTTTGGATGCCATTATACTTCTAAATATCAACAAAGATTTAAAAGATATTTATTTTTTAAAATATTATAATTAATGATTCTTTTCCTTTATTCAAGTTGATAGGCTTTTAAATTCAATTTCACCATTGCATTCTTTGTAAGTTAGTTTTTAAAGATACAGTGACTCAAAAAATTGTTTCAATGTTGACATATTTTAAAAAGAATGGTGTATTATAGAGAAATTTTAGTAAATAATGACACGTGATTTGTATAGCAATTAAATTACTCTTTTATAGCTATCAAATGAGCCTAAGTTGAAAAGAATCCATTAAGTAATTGTGGAAATATAACCAATCTAATTTGAAACAGTATTGAAACATTTTTTTGAGTGTGGTATCCAATTACATATCAATAATTTGTAGGATCTTCTTTGGCCTTGATAATTGCTTCCAACCTCTTAGGCATACTTTTTTTAAACTTTTGGCACAAAATTGCTTCAATATTATTCCATTTTATAGCTATTATTTTTCATAATTTCCAAACTCCCTTTGGTCTTAGCTTCCAAATAATCAGCTAGCATTTAAGGTACTCCTAAAGATTTTCAATGGAATTAAAATTAGAAGAATAAGAAAAAAAATTCATTATTTTAATCCCATAATGATCAAATTACTTCGATGCTAGTTTTGAGTTATACTTGGAGCCATTATCTTGTTGAAAAATCATCTCTTTCTCAAAAATACTAAATTCTTCAATGTTAGGAAGCAAATTTTTTTAAAGAACTATTTGGCATCCATCCTCCCCTCAATCTTTGCCATCTTCCTAATTTCATTCTATTCCATATAACTCTATATCATTATATTTCCACTCCCATGCTTAATTATTTTTTTTAATCTTTTTATCAAATGAGGACTGACTTTTTTTGTTTTTACACCCATTTTCTACCATCTGATCCAAATTTGTTGATATTTATCTCATCTGACCAAATAACCCTCTTCCAATCTTCCATAGTCCTTTACAGCAAAATCTAAATATTATTTTTAATAGCAAGTAGATAGTAGTGGTTTTTTTTTTTTTTTTTTTTTTTCTTACCATGGCTTTTATATTCCATTTCTTGAGAATATTTCAAATGGTTTGGATTGAACCAAGATTACTAATAATATTGTTATGAGTTTTAGCAACTATCATAGACATACAACTGAAGAAGGTTTTAGAAGATTCTAGAAGGTTCCAAAAGCTTCCAAAAGGTTCTAATAGGTTCTAAGAAAGTTCTAGAAGATCATAGGAGATCCTAAAAGATTTTAGGAGGCTTTAGATGATTTAAGAAGTTGCCAAAGAAGGATCTTAGGGTTGCTTTGTTCTCAAGCTTCATAGAAACTTCTCAAAAAACTTCCTAGGACCTAATATATATAAGAGTTGAGGCTGAGGAGATCCTCATTCTCAACAATTCACTTCTTATAGTCTAGTAAGGACCTTCTTGCCTTGTATCTATTTTTTTTTCTACTATCAAGCAAATTCTATTTCTTGGTCTTGAATCCTTGTCTTGTATATGGTCTCTAATAGTTTGTAGAGACTGCCATTAAAAAATATTAGGATCTTGGTCTTTCTTCATAGAGAGTGAATTATCTCTCTTCTTGGAAGTATTATAGCATTCTAGAGGTTGTGGATTACCTTCTTTTAGAATAATAATATTATTTTTTTCAATATTTTTTTAGTTTTTTTTTTTAATATCATAGATGAAGTTTTTTTTTTTTTTTTTTTTTTTTTTTTTTTTCTTCTTTTGAAGGCATGTATTTCTCTGATTTTTTATGGCAAAAGGTGAAAAAAGTTAATATGATAGAGTCAAAAGAGATCAAGTTAGATTCTATTATTAATGCTCTTAAAGCATTGAAGAATAGGATAGAAACTTTGTCAAAGCAGAATGAAGAAATATATATGACCATACATAATGGTCAAGGAGCTGGAGTACCTCAACCACCATATCAAATTGCAACAACGGTTCCAAATTCTCAAATGACTATGTTTATTTCAAACATGGGAGGTACATCCACTCAAGGCAATGATCTGACAACAATAACAACAAAAGAATCAAGGATTAGCCTTTCGAAAAAGTTTGATGGCACTTGTTCAAAATTTCATAGCTTTACAAACCAAGTACGGTTAATTACCTTACTTCAATCTCAATAATAATCTATTGAAGCATCTCATGTTGGTTTGATTGGAATCTTGTTCTCAAATCAAGCTTTATCCTAGTTCACCCCATTATTTGAAAAGAATTCTTCTATATTATATGATTTTGAAGCATTTTTGGCAGCATTTATAGAAGTATTTAGTGAACACGATAAGGTTTATTCTTCAACAACTAAAATTTAAAGCCTTCAACAAAGAACATGCTTTATATCAATGTATGCTTTAGATTTTTGACAATTAGCATGTGATATAAATTGAAGAGAAGACGCATTGATGAGCTAATTTCATTGAGAATTAAGAGACAATGTCAAGGACTTATTATTATCTATGCCAGATCCTTTAACACTCAATAAAGCCATTAGTCAAGGTGCGAAGTGGAATAATTATTTATTTCAATGATGACAAGTTAAACGTTCTTTAATTATGCCACATGTATACACCAATTATTTTGTAGCTTCTTCACCACCCAGTTGGAAGCAGAAAATATGCAAATTGATGCAATTTGCTTCAAACCTCTTTCTGAGCAAGAAAAAAAAACATCAAAAGGAGCTTGGCCTATGCTTATATTACAAAAAATCTAGTCATAAGATTAATAATTATTCAAAGAAATGCCAGAGTACATATTGAATGAAGAGTGTAGCCACATCATCAAAAGCTTTGCAAAAAAATGAGGGTGACTAGCTACAATAAGATCATGTGATTGTATTCTTCACTACCACAAATCAAAAAAGGTCATGTACTCTCTGCCAACCCTTCTTGTTGTTTTACTATACCTATATGGTTAGGAGTCACAAAACTAGATTGTCATGTATTACTTGATTCAAGAGCCTCTACAAGTTTTATTGATAAAGAATTTTTTAGATCACACAAAATCTATATAGTCAAAAAAACCAAAGCCGTATATGTAGAAGTAATAGATGGTTGACCTTTATCCTTTGGAGACATCACTCATGAAACAATTCTATTAGAAATAACCTTTGACAACCATAGTAGCCAAGTAGTATTCAATGTGATTAGATCACCATGAAGTCTAGGCATGTTAGGACTCTCATGGCTTGAAAAATAAAATCTATTTATAAATTAGATATCTCAAAAGTTAGAATTTTGTCTAAGAGATCTCAAAACCCTTACATCTATAAAAAAAACTTCTAATACTTGACAAGTCAAAACTTAAACAACATTTATTTATCGGAGCTAGAATAGTTATGAGGGCGGCCAAATAAGGTACTACATTTGTTGTTTATGTAAATCCACAATCAGAACTTATGGTTGCTACAACAATAATTTCAAAGGCATATAAGGATTTTATAGATGTATTTGAAAAGAAAAATATTGATATCTCACTGAAGCATTGGCCTTACGATTGTGTGATTGATCTTCAAGAAGGTGATCAACTACCATTTGGATCCATCTATAATTTATCCAAGAATGAACATGCAATTTTAAAAGAGTACATTGAAAAAAATCTGGTTAAGTATTTTATTTGACATTCCATGTTACAAATTGGTGCTCCAATATTATTTGTGAAGAAGAAAGATGGATCCTTACAAATGTGTGTCAATTATTGCAATTTTAATAAAATCACAATAAAGAATCGATATCCATTGCCATTGTTATTCAAACTTCTTGATCTACTTAGTCAAGAAAAGATCTTTACAAAGATTGATCTACGAGGCATGTATAACATGGTATGTATTAAGGAGGGAAATAAATAGAAGGTAGCATTTTACACTAGATATGGATATTTTGAATACAATGTCATGCCTTTTGGACTTATCAATATTCCAACCATATTCCAACACTTAATGAATGATATATTTCATGAGTATTTTGATGATTTTATTGTGATTTATTTAGATGATATTCTGATCTTTTCCAAGAATCTAGAAGACCACGAAAAACATGTCTGTTTTGTGTTCAAAAAGCTACGAAGTGTTGAGCTATATATAAAACTGGAGAAGTGTGTATTTCATGTGCCTCAAATTGAATTTATTGGATATATTATTTCCAACAAAAGCCTTTTTATGGATCCAAAGAAAGTACAAGAAATCATCAATTGGACAAAGCCAAAAATTGTATGTGATGTCTAATGCTTTCTTGGATTTGTAAAATTTTATAAGATTTTTATTAAAAATTAATCCAAGATTGCTGCTCCACATATGTGGTTGATATATAAAGATAAGCTTGACTAGGGCACCAAAGTAGAGAAAGCTTTTCAAAGCTTAAAAGATTCTTTTACAACAGCTCCAATTTTGATACATCCAGATTTCAATAAGCCCTATTTTATGGAGATTGATGCCTCAAACTTTACATTGAGAGCAGTTTTGTCAAAATATGGAGAAGATGACAAACTTCATCTAGTTGCATTCCATTCTAAAATATTCTCAGTAGTAGAAGTTAATTACAAAATCCATGATAAAGAGCTAGTTGCTATCGTAGATTCTTTCTAAGAATGGTACTACTTTTTTGAAGGCACCTCTCATCAGGTGACTATATATACAGATCATAAGAATCTTGAATACTTCATGTCAGCTTGAATATTGAACTGTTAAGAAGCACGTTGTCATATTATGTATTATTTTGCTCAGGAATGCATCAGGCACCTAGTTGTGGAAGGTGAGATTGTATTTCATAAGTAGCCAAGAAATCCTAATAGATTTCACCCATACGAGAAGAATATAATCTGAATTTCAATCCAAAAGTGCTTAAAACACTCTTCTTAGTAGTCTTAACTATACATAAATTCCAATTACCTTTTTACTTTCATATTTAAGCAATTTAGATTTTTCTTGTAAGCTCCAATCCTAATTAGTGAGCTTTAACAAGCTGTAACATCCAATCCAATTATTTGCTTGATGTAGAATTTTGCATGCAATTGTCAATATAAGTCTTCTATATGCTCAAGAAATTTTAGCCCAATCTAACTTACAGATTGTGAGAAAACCTCCAAAAATTGCACTGATGTCACTCGACTGCCAACTTGAAAAGTGAAGCAAAAATCCCAGCAATGATTTCTCACTTTTCAACTATTAACTTTGTTTCAAAATTGGTGTGTAGTTTAGTCTTCAAGTCCTTAAAGACCATGCCAATTTTCACCTTAATCCAATTGATAGATCTTCAAATATCATAGAAACCCTATCCAACCTCAAACTGCCACCTTCCGAAACCCTCTTGTGCTAAAAACTACATATTTCTAAACCACGCTGTTAGATTATCACAAAATTTTGTATACACTTAGCACACCTAATAATCCAAACAATACCAAGTTTTCAACCATAGATAACACATCAATTGCACGAACTAGCCAAAATTGCTAGCCCTAATTATATTTTATAAAATCCAAATCATTGATACAAACCTTGACTTCGAACAACAATTGCTAAGTATTCCAGAAAGCTTCTCAAAAAAATTCTTATTTCTCTGGAAAGAACTTCAAGCTACCTCTCAAATCCTAACCTCCAATCTTTGAATGATCCCCTATTTTGCCCTAGGCCGTCATTTTAGTGGCCAAAGGTCTGATTTTGGCCCTATCTCACAAATGATCGATCCCCGAGTATCAATCTAATCTATCTTAAGGTGTTTTTAGCCCAATTCTACTTTCAACTTAACCCTAGTATCAACTATATTAATTAATTACCTCTTTTAATCTGATTTTATTAATTTATGGTCTTTCTAAGGTAGTAGAAGAGTCTATACAACCTAGAAGGTAAAATTACTAAATAACCTTCAACCTACTAACTATTAAGATAAGAAAATAACCTAAGAGGCTTTTATAAAAGCCATGTTTAGATACCTCAAATTATAATTGAACTAAGATAATTAGATATTAATTAGAAATTCAACTTTGATTACAATTTCATTATATGTCGTATTACATTACGACAACATAGAAATGTATCTTTATCATAATTTGACTTTTGCATTACATATCGACCCAAGAGCTAAAACGGATTATCAAATGCATTATCAAGATGTTCCTATGTTGAACCAAAAGAAGGCAAGGGAGCATATTATCAACTACGAGCAACCTTGTTAAAACTTCAGCAATTTCATCTTCAAGCAACCAATGTATCAATACCTGTGGATTTATTATTTCTTGATCAGGTTTGTAAAGCCTCAAATTTAGACCCTCTTATTCTTAATATCAAATAACTTTCCAACAACCTTCTTAAAAAATCTTCTAAATTCAAGTATGAAGACAACCTCTTGTTCTTTGAAGAACGTTTGTTCATTCCTAAAGAATCAACTCGTATGTACATTTTTCAAACATGCCATGACTTCCCTACAACCCGACATTTTGGATTCAACAAGACCTTGGAACTTCTGTTTAAAGACTATTGGTGGTCTAAAATGTAAGACATTAAGGAATTCATACTATCATGTGATACTTATATAAGGTCAAAGAATCCTCGACATCGGCCATATGAACTTTGTCAACTCCTTCCCATTCCAGAACAACAATGGTCATTTATCTCTATAGATTTCATTATAGATCTTCCACCATCAAATTTATTTGATACTATCTTCATAGTTGTTGATCAATTGATCAAAATGACATATTTTATATTTTACAAGAAGTCAATTATTGGTAAAGAGATGGCAAGACTCTTTATTAATAATGTCTATTGTTACCATGAATTACAAGAGAATATTGTTTCAGATCATGGGCTATAATTTGTATCAAGGTTTTGGAAGGTACTTTTCAAGATTCTTAAGGTTGACATCAATCTTTCCTTTGCCTTCTACCCTCAAATTGATGGCCAAACGGACCAGGCCAACCAAATTCTTAAGCAATATTTGAGGTACACCATCAACTATCAACAAGATTATTAAACTTCCTACTTGTCATTGGCAGAGTTTGCATATAAAATTACAATCCATGTATCTATGGAACAAATGCCATTCTACTCAAACTATGGTCATCATCCAAAGTTAGATATCATAGAGCCTTTAAAGTCAATAAACCCAGCAGTAAAGTATTTACTACGAAGATGGCCAAATTTCAAGCAATCATGAAGACTCACCTAAAAAGGACTCAACAACGTTTTAAGCTACTGACACATGAATTGAGGAAGGAATATCCTTCATTCCAGGTTGGTGACAAAGTGTGACTTCTTCAACGTAATATACAAACTAATAAGTCATATAAAATGTTGGACTACTGAAGGTTGGAACCATTTGTGATTTAGAAACAAATTAATAACTTAACTTATTGCATAGAATTACCTTCACCTATAAAGATTCATCCAGTCTTTTATGATTCACTTTTGGAAAGGTATAAAGAATCGAACATACCAGGTCAAAGACAACTTCGACTTCCTATGGTTGAAATCAATGATTATGTTGGATTTGAGGTAGAAGAGGTATTAAATTCAAGAATAAGACATAAAAAGCTTGAATACCTGGTCTATTAGCATGGATATGATATAAATGATCATACGTAGGAATCAGTTGATAACCTTATAAATGCACAAATAAAGGTTCGAAGGTTCTATCAACAACATCCATTTAGCCCAAAAGCAACAAAATGAAGAATAGTAGCTTAGTAAGATAGCTTCACTATGAAGATTCTTAGTTCTTAGTTTTATAAAAAATGAGAGGAAGTTACTTCTAAAGAGACAATTTTTTCAAATGTTTAGAATATTATAAATCAGTAGTTTGAATTCACAACCATAGCTTATTTATATTCTTTTGGTCTTGTGTATTTTATATAATATGAATAGTCAAGAAATAGATGCCTTGTTGGTCATACCATTTCAACCAAGTAGCTTGCACAGATGACCTTGAGGTGAAGAACCACTTGAACCATGAAGATGTCAAAAGATACCTAGTAATAGATTATTGGTAATTGTGTTTGAGGTAGAAGTTGTCTATGAAGGACGTTTAGAAGGAATGTTTGTAGGAAAATTCCACAATGAAGATACTGAAGTTCATGCTTAGTCACAAGTAAAAGGCTTGAGACAATATCAATGGCTATAAGGGCCTATAAACCATTTATCTCACAAAAAATAAATAGAATATATATCAGATACTATGTGATAGATCTTCAACTTCTTGTGCATATATTAGCTTGCTACAACATTGCTTCTCGAAGACCTCAAAGCTAGAAGAAGAGGTGGTGTGATGGATATATAACTAATGAAGATTCTAAAAGCTTCCAAAAGTTTCTAGTAGGTTTTAAGAAAGTTCTAAAAGGTTATAGGAGCTCCTAAAAGATTCTAAGAGGCTTTAGATGATTTAGGAAGTTGTTAAAGAAGGCTCTTAGCTTTGCTTTGATTTCAAGCCTTATAAAAAGTTTTCAAGAAGCTTTCTAAGACCTAATATATATAGGAGTCAAGGCTGAGGGGATTCTCAATCTCGACAACTCATTTCTTATAGTTTAGCCAAGACCTTCTTGCCTTGTATCCAATTTTTGTTCTAATGTCAAGCTAATTCTATTTCTTGGAATTGAATCCTTGTCTTGTATATGGTCCATAACAACTTCAACATCATTTTCAGCCTTTTTTAGTGTTGATTTTGTAAATGATTGCTCTTTCATCTACTATAGTGAGTTTTTTTGATTTACCTAATTTAAGGTTCTTCTTATTAAAAGTAATCTTTTTTATTAGCTTAGAGATAGTAACTTTATTTTAGCTAAATTTAGAAGTAATTTTACCATAAGATTTTTAAAAATGAAGAAGAGTAGTGGTGATGTTATCTTGGAGAGAATGGAAAATAAGTTTTATAGTTGTTCAAGGAATTATCAAAGAAATAAGAATCTCACAAAGAAATATATTAAGATTAAAGACAAAGAATAAAATTTATAGTAAAAATGGTTCTAAAGACTCTTATTTATACTATAATGAAGATTATAAAAGTCTATGGTATTTTTTGTTGAAGTTTTTAGAAGTCTAAAGGAGCTTCTAAAAGTCTAAAGAGGCTTTTAGAAGCCTATAGAACTTTCTAAAAGATTGTGAAAGATTCTAAAAGTATCTAAAAGATTCTAAAAATTTGTGGAAGATTTTAGAAAGCCTTAGTATGTGGTAATTTGGAATATATTTGTACCAAAAATTATGATTAAGATTGGTACTTTTGTACTTGTTAGTAATTATTAATGATATCATTAGATTAGTAATAATATTATCATGATAAATTTGATAATGATAGAATGCTATAATATTGAGTAATTAATAGAATCCAAAAATTAGACACCATATTCAAAAAATTATTTTAATACTATTCCAAATTAGATTGGTCATAGCTCTACAATTATCGAATGGATTTTTTTCAATCTAAACTCATTTTGTAGCTATAAAAGAATACTTTATTTGCTATACAAATCATATTTCATTATTTACTACAATTCATTTGTTATACACCACTTTTTTGAAATATGTCAATATTAAAATAGTTTTTTGAGTCACTATATATATATGTATTTATATATATATATGTATATTATTTCTATTTTAAAATCCATAATTATAAAAAAAATTAGATTTTAAGTTACAATAGGTATCAAGGACATAAATTTCAAAGAAAGAAATCCTCAATATATTCTTGTGTCACTTGAAAAGACTAGAAAATTACTCAAAGATGGTAATATATTGAATTAGAATGATTACTATAAATGATAAGGAGACTAAAAAATCTTGAAATAAATCTAAGGACTAAAAAAGTATTAAGAAGAGTAAAGAAGGATTCACTCTTACCTCTATATATATTTTTTAACTAGAAGCTATGTAACAATATGCTATTAGACATCCAAGACTTATTGACTTTGCTAGACACATATCTTAACTTGCAAGGCAAGTTATCTATATGTGAGCCATTTACTTAGCTTATTCTGCAAGCTACTAAAACGTGTGATATGTGGCTAATTTTTTGACCAAGTTTTTAGCCTTTCAATTAACTTTTAATACAAGTAAAGTCAAATTAGTATCTATAAAGCTTTTAGAAAGCTTTTCTAAAAGATATTATGAAATTAATCTATTTTTATCTAATCATAAAAGTAATTATTGAAAGATAATATTAAAGATTTATTGTTGACAATACTAAGAGTATATTCATTGAAGCAATTTATTGCTTAAGCCATTACATGCAATAATTGATTCTTTGAAAGATGCTAAAAAATCATACAAAGTATATATTCTATACTACTCAAGTTGATTTCTTAAGGTATATCATTTCCAATGAAGGACTAATGATAGATTTGAAGAGGGTCTAAACTATCATGGATTAAAAGATTTCAAAAAAAATCAGAAATGTGCAATGCTTTTTAAAATTTATCAATTATTATATGATCTTTATTAAGATTTTTTTAAATTATGGTTTTTTTTACACATCTAATATGTAAATACAAACTTGAATGAAGCAAAGAAATTAAAGTATCTTTTGAAGCCAACTTGGCTTGACTTATATATCTTTAACCAAATCTTTGTTTTTAGAATCTTTCAAAGAGTCAATTATTGCATGTAATGGTTTAATCAATAAATTACTATAATGAATATATTCTTGATATTATCAACAATAAATCTTTAATATTATCTTCCAATAATTATTTATATGATTAGTTAAAAGTAGATTAATTTCATAATATCTTCTAAAAAAACTTCCTAAAAGCTTCATAGATGCTACTTTGACTTTACATATGCTAGTAGTTAATTAATATGCTAAAAATTTAGTCAAAAAATTAGCATATAATATTATATCTCTAAATTTTTGTAATACATAACAAACATGAAGTTCATATTTTTCTATATTTTTAGAGTAGATTAGAATGTTGTTTAAGTAAACAAACAATAAAATCATTAAGAAACTTATATAAAATATCATTTATGAGATGTTAAAAAGAAGCTGCTATATTCATGAGTCTAAAAAGAATGATATTATATTTAAAATATTTATATCTAGTTCAAAAATTAATCTTTCATGTATCTCTTTTTTTAATATAGATCAGGTTATATGTTCCTTGTAGATCTAATATTGCGTAGTTCTTTTATTGATTGAATTGATAAAAGAATCTTAAAATTAGATATGAGAGATATCTATTCTTGATGGTGATCTTGTTAAATCCTTTATAGTCTATATACATTTGTAGAGATCTATCTTATTTCTTCAAATATAAGATAAGAAATCTTATTGGAGATTTCGAATGGCATATAAAGTTTTTAGCTATGTTCTTATCAATATATTCTTTTAGTGTAGTCAACTCATTTTGCAATAAGTTGTGGATCAATCTCAATGGTAGTTGAGTTTTTTCTTACAAAATAATTAAAAAATCATAGAGTTGATACTTTAGATGAATATTTAAATTCTTCTTTTCAAAAACATCTTGGAAGTCTAAATTTTAGCTAAGAATACCACTTGACATCTTTTCACCATCAAAAATAAGCGTAGCATATATAGCAAAAGTTAACCTTTTTTTTACTACATTCATAAAATCTTTTATGACTACTAATAAAGATTTTGATATACTTTACTTATATATTTCTACTTAACTAATGAATTTTAGATCAAACTTCAAAAAAAGTTAAAATTACAAAAAATCCAATCTTCTAAGGATTATATTTTTTTAACTATAATAATCTTAAAATGATTTGATTGAAGAGAGATCTTATCACATTGAATAATACTATGCTATTATGAACTTTAATTGCTACATCTAAAAAGAAAATCTTATGAGTAACATCTTCAAAAGATAATAAATGACCATCTACGACTTGTATGTATATGGATTTAATTTTCTTGACTAATGATATTTCTTATTTTTTTGACAAAGTCTTTTTCTATAAAATAAGTTGAGGTTTTCAAATCTAATAAGGTTAAGACTTTGTGAATTTTTGGTCTTAAATAAACTCCTATTGTAAAATAAAGTGAAGGATTTAAAGAGAGAATATGATCTTTATTAGATGTTACACAAGATTTTAATTGCAAAATTTCTATTATAATTGAAAAAATCATTTTTCAACATATTGTCGTCTTTAGCAACCATGCTCCTTATTTTGTGATTACGTTGCTTTTTTGAATAATATTGAGCAATGTCTTTGGATTTTTGATAATATAGGCATAATCTTTTTTAACAACAACAAGTCTTTTTTTGCTTAATAAGAAGTTTAAAATATATTGTATCAATTTACATAGGCTCTAATCCTGATAAGTAAGCTTTCAAAAACTTAGAAGGTGTTGTTATGGCTTGATTTACATGTCTTCAACCAAGTCCTTGTTTTTAGCATCTTTTATAGAGTCAATTATTGTATGCAATGGCTTGAGCAATAAATTGCTACAATAAATATAGTTTCGATATCATCAACAGTAAATCTTTAATATTATCTTTTAATCTATATCAAAATTGATTGATAAAGGCTTTATAATTTCAAGCCATGTCACATGTAAGATTTTAGAATTTAGCAGCATATATGGCAGCTGAATATGATCTTTATTGTAGTGATGTGAACTTGGTCTTTGCTTTTCTTTTTTTATCATTTTTTCCAAATGTAGCCATAAATACTTCTAGGAATGAATTCAAGTCATAGCATAATTGCAAATCTTTTTCCATCAAAGCTACAAATATTAAAAAAAAATACTTTCCAATAGAAATATGGCTATAAATCCAACTTGAATAAATCCATTGGGATATTAAAAAAGATGCAACATCAAATAGAATTTAATTTGTTGCAAAAATCTTAAAAATTTTGATCTTATTCTATTAAAATTCTCAAGCATATTAATCCTTACTTCTATTGTATTTGTAGAAGTAAGACTTCCTAAATTTGATTTTGAAACTGATCTACTTGTTTCTTTCAACTATAAAATTTTTGAGCATAGATTCTAGACTTCTTCCATATATATAGAAATAAAATCTTTGTGAATTATATTAGAAATACATAAGATTTCTACTCTAAGAGTATTAACAAAGTCGTGAAGATTTTTAATAGTTTCAAATCTATTCTCATTTGCACTAAGAAAAGCATCTATAAACTTTTTTTCATAGATAATTCAAACAACTTCAAAAAAATTAAATTAGAGGAGAGTAATGTATAACCTCTAATATCAAATGAAAATTTCTACAAAAAAAGATAATCCACTTTGTTTAAGAAAAAAATCAATATTTAAAAATTAAATTATTTGTTTAAAAATTGATAGGTTACAAGCTTTAAAATACAATAATAGAAGTGGAATAATCTATTCACTTCTAAAATAAAATAAAATAAAATAAATTATTACTTCTATCAAACTATCAAAGACATGAATCTTGAAAAAAAAAATCCTCATTACACTCTTGTGTCACTTGAACAAACTATAAAATCACTAAAAGATGATAATATATTAAATTAGAATAGCTATTGCCAAAGATTAGAAAGTCTTGAAATAAGATTAAGGACTAAAAAGGCATTAATAAGAATGAAGTAGGCTTCACTCTTGCCTCCATATATATTCTATAATTAAAAGCTATGTGGTAATATGCTGTAGGACTTCTAACACATATTGACTTTGCAAGATACATATCTTAATTTGTAACGTAAGTTTTTTATATGTAGGCTATATAGTTATCTTTTTCTATAAGCTACTAACACATGTGACATGTAGCTAATTTATTGACTAATTTTCAAACCTACCAATCAACTACAAACATGTTTATAGGCTCTATTTTTTATTTTATACCTACCTATAGGTAATTGATAGGTTAAAAATTTATCCAACATATTAGCCATATGTTACATATTTTAGTGACTTGTGGTACAAGTTGGTCTTATAATATAAGTGAAAGGAGCTTATCTTGTAAGTTATACATGTGTCTTGGAAATTAAACATGTCTCCAAGGTCCTACGAAATGTTGTTACATAGCTCTTAGTTAGATAGTATATATAAAAACAAGACAGAGGCCTTTTTCACTTTTTTTATTAGTTTTATTTCAAAATTCTCTTATCTTATTATATTTAATAATAGTTATTTTAGTCTTAAACTTATTCTATCTTTGAGTGATTATCTATTCTATTTTAGTGATACAAGAGTATATTGAGCCTTTGATTCTTTATAATATATGTCTTTGACATTCAATTATAAAAATATTATTAAAGTATTATATTATGCTTATATGTTGAAGACAAGCAACAAAAGAAGTATATATTATTGATATAGAAGAATGTGAAATTAATTTGAAAATTTTATTTTTTGATGTTAAATCTATAAAAATGATAATTATAAGCAAAATTAATGTAATAGAACTTTACACGTGTTTGTAGTTGATCGGTAGGTTAAAAAAATTAATTAATAAGTTAACCACGTGTTACATGTATTGATAGCTTGTAGAAAAAATTAATTATGAAGCACATTTATTTAAGTTTTTATCTTTTCATTTAATAGTTATTTGATTAATCTTTAATATGATATTGTATATAGAAGTTGATATATACCTTCAACTTATGTCTGATTATAAGAGATATTATTCTTAAATTTGATGTATTTATGAATTACTTAATTATTTGAAAAGTTTTAAATGATTTTTTAAGATTATTATATATATATATATATACCATCATTACAAATAGGATATAATATAAATCTATATTTTTTAAAAACTTTGAAGTAAAAGTCGTCATGTTTAATTGATATTTTGAAAACAAAACTTATGTATTTTTTGTAGTAACTAAAAATAATCTTAAATCAATATATATATATATATATATATATATTTATTTATAATAATATAATTATTCTATATATCAATTAAAAATTAAAAACTTATAATAAATATAAAGAATTATTAAAATTACACCTTATATGGATAATGTAATATCTTACATATATATAGTATAGAGATAAAAATGGATGAATTTTTATTTACACAAGTCAAATATTATTTGGACAAAGAAAAAAAAAAGATGGACATCAATCTATGTGATGTTATGTTGTGATAATTATATGGTAAAAATTTGACTAAAAATAATTTTTTTAATTAATATTCTATTATATTAGTTCAATAAGAATTCAACATATTTTAATAAGGCTTTTATGAAAGCCTCTTAGCCTATTTTCTTGTCTTAACAGTGAGTAGATAAAAGTTAATTAGTATTTTTACCTTCTAGGATATAAAAGCTCTTTTACTGCCTTAGAAAGACCATAAATTGATAAAATCAGGTTAGAAGAGGTAAACAATTAATATAGTTGATAGTAGGGCTAAATTGAGGATAGGATTGGGCTAAAAAATCCTTAGGATAGGTTAGATTGATACCCGGGGTCGACCGTTTGTGAGATAGGGGTCAAAATCAGACCTTTAGCCACTAAAATGACCGCCTAGAGCAAAATAGGGATTCATTCAAAGATTGAAGATTAGAGTTTGAAATCTAGATTAGAGCTTGTTTCAAAGGTGTAAGGATGGTTTTGAGATTATTTAGGATGACTTAGCAATTTTTGTTGAAAGTCAAGGTTTGTATTGAAAACTTGGAATTTATACAATGAATTTAGAGCTAGCACTCTTAGCTAGTTTATAAAATTGGTGTCACATCTATAGTTTAAATTTTGACAGTACTTGGTTAATTAGGTGTTCTAAGTGTATGTGAAATTTTGTGATATTCCAATGATGCAATATAGAGATATCTAGGTTTTGGAACAAAAACATATCGGAAGTAGGCAGTTTGGAGTTGGGTAGGATTTTTGTGATATCTGAAGATCTATATATATATATTAAAATTATTCTATAAAATTTCAAATCAAATAAATATAGTTTTTTTTAAAAAATCCAAATATAATACATAATCTTTAAACTTTGTGTATTTCAATACATATACTAGCTAAAGCTTAAAAGCTTTTATATTTTATAATTTATACATGAATATCTTAAAATTTTAAATCTCTTTTTTAATAAATTTTTAAATATTTATTGATTTTTTATCATAATAAATAATATATTAGTACAAAATTGGTAAAATGAAGATTTTTATTATAATATACACTTCAAAATTAAAATATCTAGGCTTAAAATAAAACTATCATAATTTTATAATAAAAATCAAAAAATTGATATATATATATATATATATATATATATACATTACATTTTGTATCTAGTTTCACACCATACAACACTAAACATCAGCTAAAATTCCTTATATTACTAACATTAGGCATAAATTACTTATATGAATTCATTAATTTTACAAGTATCAAAACATAGTTCAACAAAAATTATTAGTCAATATATATAGGAGATTTAATGTCTTGCTAAGCAATCTTTTCTCAAAATATATTGCTTATTATTATAATATAAGCAAAATTCATAATCATACTCAAAAAAATATTAAGCTAAAATATCCCTCTTCTTTAGGTTGTGAAGTCCTAAGGCCTAATTGTGTTGTATTAGCATAGTAAAGGTAGAGATATAAATTCTATGTAGGCAATAAAGAACAAAAAAGACATCATTTGTATTTGCCAAAGTTATATATTGTGGTATATTTGGCAATATTGTCTTTCAACCAAATAAAACACAATAAGCAAAAAACATTACTAATACAATAATCAAAGATAAGCAAACATACAAAAACAAAATATCTAATTTTAGAGACTTAAATCCAATATCACACAACTTAGACTAAGCCTTTATAATACAAGCGAGATGTGAACTAATGTAACATACACACAAGCAATGCTATCACCACAACAACACCAACAAAATCTTTAGATTAAAATTTCCTTAATTTCTTGAAGTCCAATGCTCTTGATTCAAAAACATTATTTGTTGGTTGGTTGGTTTGTTTTTTTGCTGGTCCATTGGTATTTTTACATTATTAGAGAACTTCAAACAAACCTTGTCCATCCATTCATTCAAGTAATATCTTATCTAGGCACCAATGAAGTATAAAAGAATAATAATAGTTTAGTTAATGTGAAATTTTAGAATAAACTTGCAACAGGCCATGTAGTTTTAAAATAAATAATAAAGAAATGTATCATATTTGACCAATTTTTTTTAATAAAAATAATTCAGGTTATTTCATGATTTTAGTTAAAGTAACTTTGAAGGATTGTTGAAAATGTTTAAATGCAATTTGAATGGATTCTTATAAATACTCAAATTGTATCATTATTATTATTATTATTATTATTATTATTAATCTATACATTTTAAAACAAAAATTTGTCATAAACTATTAGTAACTACTGAATCATTTCTCTTCCATCATTCAACTAAAAATTCTATTGGTGTTTTGTCCTATTTTCTTTATATTGGTAATGTTTTACATTTATAGTTGCTACAATGTACATTTTAAATGTTTTAAAGAGTATTTATAATAATTTTTTTATGTTAAGAATTTTTCATTATATTTAGTTTATTATTAAAATATATTTTTTTCATTAAGAAATCAAATTTTGATACAATTATAATTATTATAATTATTATTAAATTTGACCTTTTAAACATTGACAAATTGTTTTGAAAAACAGTAACAATTTTGGATCAATTATCTTATATAAGAAAATTGATTATTTCCTTTTTCACTATCCTAAAAAGAATTATTCTTAATTTAATTATAGTATATTAAAATATCAATATTTTTATTTGAGAATAAATTAAAAATTAAAAATAATTATATATATATATATATATATATATATATATATATATATATGTAAGAAAATATATGTTTTGATTTATTTTTATTCATTTTTTATAAGATTTTTCTAAAAAAGGATTTACAAAAATTAATAATTTTAAATCATAATTAAAATACTTAAAGTAATATTATTTTGTCTTTTTCTTAATTTTTAATTTATCTGATTTTATTATATTTAATTTTTTCTATTGCTACTAATAAATAAAAATAATTCAATTTTATTCTTATTCTATTATAATTTCTTTTATTTTTTGATTCTAAATAATAATTAAAATTCTATAATTTTTTTTTATTTTTAATAGAATAAATATTATTTTTATGATATATTTTATATTTTTTTATGAATTTAAGAGAATATATTTTAATCGTAATTAAATTCTATAGAACACCTTATTTTTATTTTTATTACTTGATTTAATTCATTAAAGTAATAATTATTTTAATTTACAATAATAATAATTGAATAGTTTATTTTATTCACATTTTAAGATATAATTGGAACAAAAATAATAAAAATATTTATTTAAATAAGTATTATTTATTCAAAAAATAATATATAAAATAAATTTTACAAGTTGGATTATTGTAGACTTGGTCCATTTCCTATTTGTTAACATATCAATCTAGTTGAATATCTATTACATCTATTAGAGTCTATAAAGATCCAGTCCATATTTGTATGTCTTTTTTTCAACCATATAAGACAATTGATAGATCAAAAAATAGATAAATCCCACCTCTTTCTATAGAAGTGGACAATAATAAAAAATTTGAAGTTGAAGAAGTCTTGGACTCAAGGAGGCATCTAAATAGGTTAGAATATCTTGAACATTGGTAGAGATATGATATTAATGAATATAAATGAAAGCAAGTAATGCATCTTGGAAATGTAGCAAGAAATATTGATGCTTTTCATCAACAACATCCATCAAAACCAAAATCAAGAATTGAGATATAATCACTACTCTTTGTGGAACTCATCCTTATAAGAAGAAGTAATATCATTGATATACATAATTACTTAGATAAAAAATATTAAGTAGAAGATAAATGAAGGTAGATTTAATTATATCTTTACAAAAAAACTTCTAAGAAGCTTTATGGATGTGGATTTGACTTTATATGTGTTTGTAGTTGATTGATAGTTTGAAAACTTGATTCATATCCTTGATAAAGGCATGGCATTATATTTATAATATCCATATATGGTTTAAAATAAAATTTTCTATTTATTACCTTCTATAATACAATTAGATTATATGTTCATTATAGATCTACTTTAGTATAGATCTTTGCTTGATTTAGTTGATAAAAAAAATCTTGATATTAGAGATAGAAAATATTTGTTTTTGATGTTAATATTGTTTTGCCTTTCATAATCCACACATATTTGTGATGATTTTTTTATTTTTTGTTTTGTTTTTCTTTTAAATAAAATAAAATAGAAACTTCTACTAAAAATTTTAAATAGCATATGAAGTTCTTGGCCATGCTTTTATCAATATATCCCTCTACTATAGCCAATTTATTTTGTAATAAGCTATAGATTGTTCCAAATAGCAATTGAGTTCTAATTTACGGATTAATTGAATAATCATAAAGACAATACTTTAAAAGAAAATTTGCATTTATTTTCTCAAAAACGTCTTGATAATCTTTATCCATATATTGATTTAAAATATTACTTAAAGTCTTTCCACTACTAAATATTGATGTGGCATAAATAGAAAAATATAAAAATAAAATTGCAACATGTTAAAAGTTCTTACACCTACTAAAATAGATTCAAATGTATCATACTTATAATATTCTACTTAGACAATAGAAGTCCAGGTTGCATAGTGAAAAAAATTAAGATTATAAGAAATTCAATCTATTTAAGGCTTATACTTCTTTAGCCACAATAAACCTAAAATAATTGGATTTGAAGAAGATCTAATATCATTTAATATAACTAAGATTTTGTATCCATACATTGCTACATCTAAAAGAATATTTTCATGGCTAACATCTCTAAAAGATAACAAACAGTCATCTATGACTTTTAAATACATGAACTTTGTTTTTTTTATAAAAAAACATTTCATATTTTTTAACAAAAACTTTAATCTATATAAAAAAAATTAAAGCTCTTGAATTTTAAAAAATAAATAATTTTTAAATTTTGGCCTTAAAGAGACATCTATTGTAAAATCAAATATGCATGTAAAGAGAGAATATGATCTTTAGTAGGTATTGCACAAGATTCTACATACACAATCTTTATTATAATAAGACAAACTTGATTTTTGATACATTGTCTTCTTAAGCAACCATGCTTTTGATTTTTTAATTACACTATTTTTTTAAATAATGTTGAATAGTGTGTTTAGATTATCTACAACATAATCACATATCCTTCTTGACAATATCAAATCTTTCTTTGATCAATGGGAAGTATAAATTGTACCATAGTAATTTGCATAAGTTTTGGCCTTAATGAATAAGTTTCTAAAACCTTAAGGATTGTTGTCATTACTCAATTTATTTCTTTAGAATTAATTTTTTGTTCTTTTTCTATTTCAAAAAGTTGATTGCTGCATGCAATTACTTGAAAAATAAGTTGTTAAAATGAATTTGCTTTCAATATTTTTAATAATAAATTTTTGATATTATTTTTTAATTTATATGAAAATTAATTGATAAAGGCTTTGTTATTTCAATCCACAACACAAGAAATTTTTTGTAATTTAGCAAGATATACGATAATTAATCATGATTCTTGTTGTAAAAATATGAATTTGGTTTCTATTACCTATTTTCAATCACTTTCTCTAAAGATGGTTATAAACACTTCTAAGAATAAATTTAGATCATGTTGGAGTTATGAATCATTTTTCATCAAAGTTACAAATTAAGAGAGTCACTTCCAAATAAAAATGTGTCTATGAATCTAACTTGAGTAAATCCATCAAAATATTTGAAAAGATGCAATTATGGATAGAACTTGATTTGTTAAACAAATATTCAAAATTTTGATCGAATTCAATCAGACTTCTTTAGCATATTAATTCTTGTCTCTCCCTATATTTGTAGTAGTAAGACTTTTTGAATTTAAAGATGAATTTAATTTATTTTCTTTTTTCAAATATATAATTTCTTAGCATAGACATTGACACCATTAATGACTTCTTTCATAGGTGTAGGAATAGTACCACTATGGTTGATATTGATAATACATGAAATTTTTAACTTTAGAGTATTAATAAACTCATGAAGATCTACAATAGATGTAAATTTTTTCTCACTTTTGCCATTTGTAGCATCCATAATCTTTTCTTTTATTCCTATTGCATGTGACTTTATCAAATCCAAAAGTCAAATTAGAAGAGGATAATATACAAATTCTAACATTAAATAAAAGTTTCTAAAAAGAAGAATAATCTAATCTTTAAAAAAAATAAAATAAAATATAAATTATTAATTTACAGATGGAAGTCCAAAATCTTTAAAATACAACAAAAAAATGGGACTCTCTATTTATTTCCAAAACAAAAAAAATAGTGAATTATTATTCATGTGAAATTATTAAGAATATGAATCATAAAGAAAGAAAGATTTGTTATACTTTCATATCACTAAAAACAAGTAGATAATTATTCAAAGATGGTATAATATTTAAATTAGAATAATTATTGCCAAAGACAAAAGACTAAAGATTCTTGAAACAAGACTAAAACTAATAAAGGCGTTGACAAGAATGAAAAAAGGCTTCATTCTTACTTCCATATATACCATTTAATTAGGAGTTATGTAATAATGTCTTATAGGACCATGGACACATGTCCTATTTATAGGACATGTAAATAACTTATTAAATAAAATTCTTACATTTGTACCATAAGGCCAACTTATATCACAAGTTACCATTGTATGTAACATGGTTGGTGAAGTTTTCAAACTATCAATTATCTATAAATAAGTATAAAGTCATATTTAAATCTATGAAGCTTGTAAAAAATAATTTCCACTCAATACTATAAAAATCCATCTTTTCAACTCATTTCTACTTAACTCCTTTAATATAGGTGAAGATGTATGTTTGTGACATTCAATTGAGATAAGATTGAGGTTTATTTTATTTTATTTTATTTTATCTATTTATTTTTTCTATTTTTTTTAAGAATAATTAATTATATATTCTTCAAATGATATCATTTTAATAACTTTTTGGAGATTCAATCGTGTTATTATCCATACATTTTAAAATAGGCTTTTCATTAATGGTGTAAGAGGTTGTTTATATTCTAGATTAAAAATGTCTTTAGAAAAAGACATAATATTTTTTACACTACATTCAAACTTTTAAATATAAGATTACTATTCTAATATGTAATTGATCAATTTAAAAGCATTAAAAAATAACTATATTCTTTGTTAAATTATTTATTTTATTAAATAATAATCTTTCATCTTTTGCAACATCATACCAATTATATGGATGAAATTAATAGCATTTTTCAAGCCCCATCTCTTTACACCATCTTCTTTATAAAATATCATAAATTGTATCACAAAACCACTTAAGCTCCAAGAGCACTTCTTTGCATATTCCTTTGTTGCACCTTTGCATTAAAATCACTATTATCTAATCTCCCAAACAATTCTTCACCACTTGTATTGCTTTTCTAATAATTTGTGAAAAATTAACCAAAGTGGTTTGAAGTCTTTCTTGTAACAATAACCTCAACTTCCTTCAAGCTTTTCTCTACATTATCCAAGAAACTATTGCATTCATAAGTTTTCCTTGCACATCCATTTCAAGCAAGCCTCCAACAATGAAGAAACAAACATTAAAAAAAGGCATGAACATGTCATTTTATTAATAACCCATTCACATTTGCCACATCAAGTGAAGCAATAGTTACAGCTCACGAGGGGTGTCTCTCATCGCATGTGAGTGAGAGTATGGAGTATAAAAAAGTAAACGAAAATCAGATGAAAAGTTGGAAATGTATCCAGAATTCCTAAAAGAAGAGTAAAATTCTGAATTTCACAGGAAGTGTTCATGTGCTAAACAAACACAGCGTTTGACAAACACATAGACATCAATATAAATACATGCATGTGTGTTGCAACAAGGGAGGATAGGAAGCGAAGATGATGTGGCGTGAAAGGTAAAGGAGGATTGGGAGGGGGAGTCTTCCTCCATGCCTCAGGAAGCAGGAGAGCACGTCCAGTCAGCAGTCCCAGTTGGCATTCCGCTATACTCTCTCTCTCCCTTCCTGCGAGTGTGTGTGTGTTTCGGAGCGCATGAAGAAGCCCTAGACTAAACCCCGTCCCGACCCCCGTCTCGTCATCGCCCGCGAGCTTCTGCTACGCTCGGACGAGATTCTCTACCCCGCCCTGCTCGCTCTCGCTGTTGCTTCCCGAGCTGCAGGGTGGATTCCGCTCGGCGCCGGGCTCTTGGATTGGATTTCAGTGTTCTAGCTGTGCGCGGGCACGATGCAGGTCCAGGAGGATGCCGTGAGTAGCGCCGAGGAGCAAGACAAATGGCTGGCGGATGCCATGGCTCTGGTCCAGCACAATGCATTTTACATGCATCGCGCTGTGGTGCGTGCAATCTTGTTTTCTCTTGTGCTTTTCGGGCTTCCTGACGGCTTCCTTGATGGCCCTGCTTGTTTGTGGTTTACGTTGGTCGGTATCGTCGGTGTGGATGTCGAATCCTGGGAGGATTCGCGATCCGTGGAGTGACGATTTCCCAGGTTGCGGCAGTCGCGAGCCGTGGCAGTGGTCGGATGGAATTAGGTTGGGCGTTAGATCTAATGCCACGGCTTTTCCGTCTTGTGAATTGGCGAATTTGCATGGAGGAGTGCACTTTGCAGCTGGACAGAAAATGCTGGCTTGGCGAGGACCGTCGCAGACCTAATTTGACGCTCCCTCCGGTTACATTGCTGCAGGACGCGAGCAATCTGCGCGATGCTTTGAAGTACTCCGCACAGATGCTTTCGGAGCTTCGAACGTCGAAGTTGTCTCCGCAGAAATACTACGAGCTCTGTATCCGGACTGGTTTGTTCTTTGGTTTCATGGTTTGATGTTTTGCTAGCCAATGCTCTTGTCGTGTCTAGAGACTCGCATCCGAGTGACCAGGAGAGGCGCCGGATCTGGTTGTTCATATTTCGCATAGTGTGCGATTGGTGATCTCTTTCTGGAGAGAGGCTTATGCTCCTCGAATGGTGAGGTTTGATGCCCTTGACCTGCAACAAGACATGAGGACTTTCGATGAGCTGAGGCAGCTGGAAACGTTCTTCAAGGAGGAGACAAAGAGAGGCCGCACCAACGCTGACTTGTACGAGCTCGTTCAACACTCTGGAAACATACTCCCGCGCCTGTAAGATCCTTACGCGCACAAACCAATCCCTCTTAAGTGTGGAGAGCATCAGTTTGGCGGGTTGCCTGTAGGGTTGTGTGGAGGGCTTTTCATGCATTCGCGGCTGAGTCTTGTGTGTGAGGTGGTCGGATGGGTTCGGTGGGGACATGATGGCGTTGGGGGTTGCGGGCCGGGCAGTGGTGGTACTGACTCAGTTTCAGAGTTTTGAGGTGAAACTCAGTGGACGTGATTGTTCTGGATGCGTAGATACCTGCTCATCACCGTGGGATCGGTGTACATCAAATCGCAAGAAGCGCCAGCGAAGGACATATTGAAGGATTTGGTGGAGATGAGTCGGGGTGTGCAGCAGCCGATTCGGGGGCTTTTCTTGCGCAGTTATCTATCTCAAATCAGCCGGGACAAACTGCCAGATGTTGGATCGCCCTACGAAGGGTCTTCTTCTGAACACAGCACCATTGATGATGTGTGACGATGGCCTGTTGGCAATCTTCGATTGACTTCGTTTCAGGGGGCATTGCGATGATACTTCGCTGTGAGGGTGCTCGGGTGTTCTCCATGGTTGTGGATGCCACGGAGGGTCGCCAGGAGCTGCGTCTGTGTACAGAGTGTCGTGGCTGGTTTGGGCGGTGTTTTGTCCCCGGAAGGACCGGTTCACATCATGCATCGGTTGGCGTTGGAGGAGGGGATTTGTTTGATATTTTGATTCGTTGTGAAATTCATGTTTCGAGTTTCCCGCACGAGTCGGCTGTGCTTGACTTTGAAGTTGAATTTCAGGGAGGGTGGCAACGTGATGGACGCGGTGGAGTTTGTGCTCCAGAATTTTACGGAGATGAACAAATTGTGGGTGCGGATGCAACATCAGGTTGGATCACCTCCCATGCATGGCCTCTCTGACGAAAGCGTTGGGTGCAAAACGTGAACGAGACGTTCAGTGCAGCTGCATTGCACTGGAGTTGCCGCCTTGTTTGGAAAGCAGCATCGGTGTAGAGTTCGTCAATCGAGACGTTGTGGATTATTTGCGCATGCCGAAGCTGACGTTGGTTGATCATATTGATGTAAACAGGGCCCTGCTCGGGAGAAGGAGAAACGAGAAAAGGAACGGAGCGAGTTGCGTGACTTGGTAAGCGTTGTGTAAATCCTGACTTGAGGTTGGGCTATGGCTAGGGGTTGCCGAGATCCGCAGTGCGCAAGCCAACTTGAGAACTCGGGAAAGTGAGCGGAGAACGGAGATGCAGTCACCGAGGCCTGGTGTTGATGTCCATGATTTAGCAGCTTTGTTTAGATTGGCGTGGGTGTTTGTGGATGTTGGAGATGGAAAGGGACAGGGGCTATCCGTCTTGTTTTGAGTGCGTGTGGCTGTAGTGGTGGATCCGTCAGGCTTGCTTGTTTGCTGCGTGGAATGGTCGATAGGAAGTAGTCGTGGGACAGGGGTTGATGTTGTTGATGATGGTTGGTTTGTGTTTCATCTTTTCAAAACGATCTGTCAGGTGGGCAAGAATTTGCATGTGCTGAGTCAACTTGACGGCGTGGACCTAGAGATGTACAAAGATGTTGTGCTCCCACGAGTTCTGGAACAGGTATGTCGTGCGTTAACATCGGGAGGAGTCCACACGACGCTTTACGCTCACCTCAAAGAGCAGAGCGTTTGGATGATACTTGGCTAAAGTTGAGGCTTTGAGCTTGATGGCAGTGTCTCGAGGCGGGTCTTTGTGCTCGCACGTTGAAACCGGACTCAGCAGTGATGCCTGCGATGATTGTGACGTTTTCGAGGTCTGGATGGGTGTTGAGATACAGCAGCATATTTCGGAAGTGAGGGGTGAGGATGTGAGGATGTGAACATGTGGAGGGGATGGACTAAGCAAAGCATCGTCATGCGAAACAGATTGTGAATTGCAAGGACGAGATCGCGCAGTACTACTTGATGGACTGCATCATCCAGGTGTTTCCAGACGATTTCCATCTTCAAACTTTGGAGACTCTTCTAAGTGCATGCCCTCAGCTACAGGTATGGGTTTCCAGTTGGATTGGCGCTTTCAGGTGCAGCGATTAGTTTTGTTGGAAAGATATGAGCACGGAAAACCTGGTTTTAGTTGATGAGGGGGAAGCGGAATTTTGGCGAATGTCACCCGTAATCTGGCAGCGGGTGATGAAGGAGTGAGTCGTGCAGCATGGTAGGCTAATGGTGTGCGCACCCGTTTCCGGTGGATGTGGGTGTGCGTCCGAGTTCGTAGTTGTGGTGTATGAAGTGGGCGATTTGAGCGAAGTGAGAGAACATGAATAAGATGGACTTTGTGTGTGCGTACGCAGCCAACAGTGGACATAAAAACAGTGATGTCTCAGCTGATGGAGCGCCTGTCCAGATATGCTGCTGCGTCGCCTGAGGTGTTGCCCGAGTTTTTACAAGTGGAAGCCTTCACGAAGTTCAGTCACGCTGTTGTTGAGGTAATAAGAGGGCGTGTTTTTGCTGGTCTGCAATCTATGGGAGCGATGTACTGTGGTGGGCGAGGCACAAAGCTATGAGATTACGTCAATTTTAGTTGTGTGGTGTTTTGAGCAGGATCAGAAGCAGAAGCTTGACCTTGCAGCAGAATTAGTTTTGGTTGGTGCAACCAGGGGGTTGTGTGTGGCGTAGTGACGCCTGTTGTGTTTTGAATGAGTCAGTGAGAAAACATGGGGTACTGAATTGGTTTGACTTTTGCGCCATTCTCACTGCCATAGGGGGGGGGGGGGGTGCTCTGCGGAGAAGCCGCACTTGTGACGATCTGATTGTGCTTCCCTCTTGCGCGGTTGTTGCAACGGTTGACTCTTACGAGCAAGTTGAAAGCTCGAGAATGGGCATGCGTTTTTCGGACAACTTGCTGAATGTGGACTTGTGATAGGTGATCGAGGCGCAACCTGACATGGCATTGGTGGGGGCTGTGAGCCTGTACGTGGCTCTGCTTACTTTCGTGTTGCGAGTCCATGTCGACCGCCTTGACTATGTCGATCAAGTTTTGGTAAGCATTGGTCATCTTGGTGGCTGTTGCAGACCGTGTGAGTGGTTGGAATAATCGATGACCGAAGAACAGCGTGTTGATCGGTGGATTTTGGATAGGAAAGTCTAGCTGGAATGAAGGAACCAAATAAGTGAAGATGAAGGAAGGAGTTGTTGCATGTACAAAACGTTGAAAGAGTGACGTGTGGAGCAGAAGTGAGAGAAACTTTGCTGATACGATGTGAAGCCTGTGGTATGTGGTTTTGTTGTGTCGGCTTGTGATGGCAGGGAGGGTGTGTGAAGAAGCTGGAAGGTAAAGGCAAGGTGAAGGATGTTAAAGCAACAAAACAGCTGGTGGCCCTGCTAAGTGCCCCTCTGGAGAAGTACAAGGACGTGGTGACTATCCTGAAGCTGAGTAATTATGGAAAGGTGATGGAACACTTGGACTACGACACAAACAGAGTAATGGCAGTGGTTCTGATGCAATCGATTTTGGCAAACAACACCCTCATCACAGCCCCGGAGAAGGTAAACTTTCCGTCGATGTTCTTTTCTTGTGGGTTAGTGATTTGCAAGGACGGAGCAGGGCTGTGAGAAGCTTGACTTGCACGATAGCGGTGGACCCAGATGTCACAATTCCTCCTTTCGACGTGTCTTTTTTTTTTTTTTTTTTTTTTTTTTTTCAGTTTCCAGTAGGGCTACTTTAGTTTGTTGAATGTTTTGAGGTAACGGATGGAAGTTGGACATGACATTTGTTGTTTTCGTTTTTCGTGATTTGTTTATTTATTTATTGTTGTGTGTTTTGTGTTACTTTTTATGTTTTTGGGAGTGGGGAGCGTCTGTCTTTGTTTTGGTCGAGATGAAACTGATGAAACGCATTAGCACGACAGGTGGATGGGCTGTTCGATCTGTTGAAAGAGCTAATTCAGGACAGTGAGGGAGCACCATCCATCGACGAGGTATGGTATTCTTGTACTCACTCCTCGTGCTTGGGTGACTGAGCCAACATGCCCATTTGCAATAGTTGGATGGTATCGGGGTCTGAATCGTGTCTGGTTGTCCTGGTTGGCGACAGTTAGACGAAGAGGACTTCAAGGAGGAGCAAAATCTGGTGGCGCGTCTGGTACACATGCTGGTGAATGACGATAATGAGCAGATGTTCCAGGTCAGGAAGCGGAACGTGGCACCTTTTCTCTGAAGGAGCGAATGAACCGTGTGCGACCCTGAAGGGTGGAAGTGCTAGAGTTGTAGGGGTTGTTGTTGGGGTGGAAGTTGGTAATAATGTGCAGTACTAGGAGAGGTGTGGGGCGTCATGAGGGGATCTGACGAGATGGTTTTGGGTTTGGGGCAGATTTTAATAGCCGCAAGAAAGCAATTTGGTCAAGGGGGTCCAAAGAGGCTGCCATTCACTCTTCCACCTCTTGTATTCGCCGCTCTGAAGGTGCCAGTCTTTCACTCTGCCGGCTTGTTTGTGTATATTGAAGATATGTTGTGCGGCGTGAACCTTGTTTGAATCATCGCCGGCATTGCACGAAGGCTGAGGTTGTGTTTTGATGCGCTGCAGTTGGTGCGTTCTTTGCAAAACGAGGATCTTCCAGACGACGGCCCCGTATCTTTGAAGAAGGTCTTTCAATTTTTGCATCAGGTGAGGACGCCATGTTTTACGTTTGAGACGGTGCATGGGTTTTGATTTGAATCTTAGTTGCAGTTCACTTGGTTTTGGCGTGAGGTTGGATTGCGCCGGGAATGGTGGAATAGTGGTGTCTGCATTGGAATCGATGCGGATGTGGGTATCTGTCCATGAGCATACGACTTGACTGGAGCCGAGGTCCGTCCGGTAGTCAGTTTCAACGGATGTCTCACGAATTTGGTCACATGGCATGCAAGATACTCACGTCGTGTCGTGGGGATGAGGTAGACTGTGGAGGCGTTATCAGTGGTACCAGCCCCAGAACTTGCGTTGCGGTTGTACTTACAATGTGCAGAGGTGAGAATTCCTCGTCGTGTAGAGCTAGTAAGCGTATATCCTGCAGTTACGTGGGGCGCCTAGTCTACCGCTCCAGTTTTGATGGCTAGGCAGTTTTTGTACGGGTCGTCGATGAGGAGAACCGTTAGGGTGAAGGAGGAGTGAAGCGTTGTTTGTCGAAGCAGTTTGCAGGTGTTGTTCTTTGCAGCATGAGGTGTAGAAATTTGAAGGTACTGTGGTGGACTTGATTGCGAGCGGGTTTCAAGAGTTGCGTGACTTGGGTAACGAGGCGGTCTTTCTGAGTGGGTGATCCATGCGTGGTGTGCATTTTTAGGCTGCGGGTGTGTGCAACCTGGAACCGGTTGCGTATGAGTTTTTCACGCAGGCTTTCATGATTTACGAAGAGGAGATTGCGGTAAGTGGTGGTTTCCGCTTGCATTATGGTCGACTTGATACTTGGAGGATACAGGCTTTCGGGGTATGATCGTATGGTGACACGGGGCGTGAGGTGGTAAGGCATGCAATTTTGTGTGTGGTGCAGGATTCGAAGGCCCAGGTGACTGCTCTGCAGCTGATAATTGGCACTCTACAAAGAACACGGGTTTTTGGCGTGGAGAACAGGGACACACTTACGCACAAAGCGACAGGGGTAAGGCATTAAATAGCGTTTGGTTGTTGGTGCCGTGCAAGAGGGTGGTTCATGCGCCTAGCTGTCGTTGAGAGGGTAGTTGACGGCTTGCAACCGTGCTGGAAATGAATGGGAGTGAGATGTGCGGATGTTAGGGTGGGTCGGATGAGTTACGTGTATGGGTGCCGACTAGATTTTCAGCGATCTGTGCACGTCGGTTTGTTCGCCATGCCGGCGGTAGGCAGTGCTTACAGTGTTTGATTGTGTGGTTAGTTGGTGGCACTTCCAGACATGAGAATTGAGGCAGGAGTGTGACGATGAATCTTTGTTGGTGGGTTAGAATTGTTTTGTGGGTATTCTTGTTCTCCGCTTTAAATGCTTGACAATGGATGGGGTACGCTTGTGCACAGTACTCGGCGAAGTTGTTGAAGAAGCCGGATCAGTGCAGGGCTGTGTATGCCTGTTCTCATCTATTCTGGGTGGAAGAGGGGAGTGGTGTCAAGGATGGAGAAAGGTAAGTTGTTTGTGTGGAAGCATCGATTGTGCTTGGAGTGTTGCAGTTGCTAGTTGGCTGTCGGTGTTACGTGGGAAGATTGGCGGAGCTTACAGCAGTGTTGCTTCGAACGATTTTCAGAACGTGAGCGTCGTTTTTGGAATAGATGATTGACAACGGCTTCTAGGTGGTGTGAAGGCGTGAATGGGGTCGTCAAAGAATGCTTACCCTTCAAGTGAACAGGAGTTGAGTGCTGAGTCGCTTTGGGTTGCACTATGTGCAGGGTATTGCTATGCTTGAAACGGGCCTTGAGGATTGCCAACGCTGCACAGCAG
Source organism: Physcomitrium patens (assembly GCF_059467195.1). Lineage (NCBI taxonomy): Eukaryota > Viridiplantae > Streptophyta > Bryopsida > Funariales > Funariaceae > Physcomitrium > Physcomitrium patens. The sequence goes on from NC_143426.1 coordinate 9,095,402, forward strand.
ATGTCTAGTGCGACCCGAGGAAGCAATGGGCCCATGACACTTTTTGTGGAGATTCTGAACAAGTGAGTCGGCACATCTCAAGTGGACAGGACGGTGTGGGTGTCTGGTGTACATGGAATCGTGGAAGGTGATGTTTTCTGTGTTTGGGGTTGAGTTATGGAAGGTTCACAGCTGTGTGGGGTTGGGTGTGTGGTTTGCAGGTATCTGTATTACTTTGAGAAAGGCAACACCCAAGTTACAAGCACGATCATTCAAGGATTGTTGGAGCTCATCGTGACGGAGATTCAGAGTGAGAATACGACGCAAGATATGCAGGTGGATGCTTTCCTGGCCAATACACTGAGGTACATCCAGTTCCAAAAGCACAAAGGTGACTCAGTAGCGGAGCGATACAGCGACATCAAAGTTCCCAGTTAGGGGTGTGGTTGTGGCATCATCGGGTTGTTTTGTTGTCAACTCAGTCTCATAAGTTCTACAAGCTATGGGTGCTTTTGTAAAGGATTAAGTTCTGACGCCTGTGTAGGCTCTTTTGATGTACAAGTAGTTTGTGGGAGAGGTGGTTGGCCTCGCTGCAGTTGTTATTTAGGATTCGTGGGTGTAGGGAACTGTACAATAATGCTTTACATTATGTTCATAATTTGATGACCTCCGATGTGTTCGGATGGCCGCATCATGTCCAGCTCGTCGTCGCCTTCTGACATGGGCAAGTGTATGTTAAGTCCTATCACTTGAGAGACCCAGGTGAAGCTGAATTTCCAAATTAGTATATCGGAAGGAGCTGTCTTTGTTTTTGCACAAATGTACCGTGTCTTAAGTCCAGTTTTTTATCCAAGCAATTTCGTTCTTTTTCACCCTTTCAATCCTATTAAATGACTACGTTAATCAACTGTTAATATATTGTAAGATTTGCCCTAATTGAATTTGCAAGTGATCACGGGATCACATTTTTCATCCCAATGATCACCCGGGGATTCTTCTTATCCATTATTAACCAATCAAAGGAATGGTCTGAGAAGCTTGGTCTACATTTTTCTCACATCTTCTAAGAAAGTATGAGGTGGCCTAGAGAATTCTTGCTCAATTGACAATATACCATAATGATGGTTGGTTGTTCAATGTGGGTGTGGACATTTGTTAGGTGGCACCACAAGACTCTTGCATCATGGGAGATATTCTTAAAACGAGATATCAATGTTGGTTGCAAACAAGTTGACACTTGATTCTACTTCCAGTCTTTATCGATTTGAAATGCAGATATTAGCCTTTTTCATCTCATATTAGGTATTTCAGCATAATTCTCGACATTTGTCTTAGTGTTTTTTCAAAGACCCTTTGTCTTTGGATATGTCTCAAATTCTTATTATCTTGAGTCCTTATTGGATGTTGCTTGCTTTCTTCATTTAATTGTCAGAGATTTTTGACTCAATTGTTTTAAATCCCAACAATGCTTTAAATTCTACTCTAAATTGTGCATTTTGCATTTTGCTCCTCAAGTCTATAGTTGTTGTCTTGAGGCAAATAGATAAAAGATATTCTCATTTTTTGTTTTATTTTGGTAGTAACAATTTTTTTTAATGTAGGAGTCTTTAGTCACAATATCATGCTCGGGTAGAATTACAACAAAGTGTGGATTATAGACCCTTAGTTTTAATGTGTTAGTTTTCTTTCAAAGGGAATCATCTTGTATTGTTTTGAAGATTGAGGTTCTAATGTCATATAGCTCTTTGATGACAAATGGTCCTAGCCATTAAAGTGAGAACTTCTTTAAGAACTTCTACAATTTGTCATTGTATTTTAATGCCAAATCACCCACCTCTAGAGCTTGCAAAGTAATGTATAAGTTGTGAATTTATTTATTTTTAGATTGATTTGTTCATTAGTTGTATAAAGCTGTTAGTTGTTTTTTAGGTAATTGGAGTAGTGCATGGACACGTTCTTCTTTGGCCTCCTCCATTCTAAACTTGACTATCTAAAGAGACAATGTCCTTACGAGCTCATATAATTTTGGAACAAAAAATTCAATAAAGAGGACATATTCTTACCCATATGTGAGTTGGAATAATGTGTAATTAGTGGAAGGTTTATACATTGTCTCATAAGCCTATAGTACAAAAACCAATTTTGTATCTTTTGCCAATAGATATACGTGAATTATTATTTTTAATGATTCTAAAAATTATTCTATTTACTTATTCTACCTAATTATTTGTCCACAAATAGTAAGGTGATGAGTGATGATGTTTGATTCTTAGCTAGTTGAAATAAGCCATGACTTTACTGTTGACAAAATGAGAACCTTTATTTGATGTAATTAAGTGAAAAATCTAGTAATGTGTCACAATAGAAGAATAGATGAATTTCACCACTGCCATATCAATAGGATCATTCATTGTGAGAGCTTTGTACTACTTTGTAATGTAGTTCATTTCCACTAACAAATATAAATTTCAAGTGTACTTGGCTGTTGGATGGATTGGATTCACAAAGTTAATAGTACATTTTTAAAATCGTTGTAATGTAAAAACTAAATGAAGCAATATTTCATAGCAATTAAGAAGTTTTTATTTTTATTATGTATTTATTTTTTTATGGCATACATTGCAATGGCTTGCATAATGGTGTGCATCTTAGATCACCATCAGTTACAAGTAATCTGTTAAGTAAATCTTATAAGCCTTTTATACTTCCGTAAAGTAACTTCCTTTTAGATCCAAATGACATGCTTTGAGCACAATTGCCATCTCTTTGGAATACATACATTGTCAAAGAATATTATCAATTCTAAGCCAATATAATTCTTTATAAATGAGAGTATATGGTAAAGCTTTTTAGATGAATGTATTCTTTTAAGATGCTAAGAGATTCTTCATTGGTTGATATATTAACAAGTAGTATTGTATTTGGTCCATCTAATGCAATTTGAATTTAGAGAAGTTGGCTTGCTCTATGGAAAAAAGAAAAAGGTAGAAGTTTGTTGTAATTATATTAATGGATATTTTAGAGGGACTATCAAGAATACATGAGAGTAAATCCACATTGCCATGGATTTTTCTCAAATGTTATTCTACTTTGAATGTGAATTTTGGATTAGTAGGAGCTAAAGCATTAACCTTAGAGATTAAGTTGATAAAGTCACCATATACTTTAAGACCTCATGGTCCACATAAAATACAAATATATTTTTTAGTAGATATTGTCTAAATTTTTAGATTGTATAGATCATCCTTAAATATTCTTTCTTAGTTGTTGAATGGTTTTTCTCTATGAGACTAAGTTGTTGCAATACATAGTATATTAGATGGTTTCAATTGTTGATGTTCAAATAATAATAATAAAAAAAACTACTTCTAATGATGTATTTGACGTATCTACATACATGTGAAACTTATATTTTTAGTGTGGATCCATAGAATTAGCATCATTACAAGTTTTTATTTGAAAGACTCTAGAAGGCATAATTATATATTGCTAGAAGATTACTAGTGTGTTTTACAACCCAAATGGCATGATGGCATAAGTGTACAAGCTATCATCAATGACATATATTGGTTGCAGCTTTTATGATTGAATTGAATAAGAACTTGGCCTAATTGAGGCCTCAAGTTTTGATCAGAGCTTTGGCCAAAATCATGGCCTAAGTTTTGTTCACTCTCTTGGAATTCTTCAAATGGAATATTAAAATGAAGAACTTAAATGTGCTCTTGTATCTTTTATCTTTTATTCCACTAATTTAAAAATCTTCTATCAGATTATAGAAATATTAGGTGAAGAGGGCACTTATTTCAAATATTAGCTTCTTTCTTCTTGATAGCATACTCATCTAATCATTCTACAAATGATAGACCTCCATCATTAATGGAAGGTTCCATTTATTTAAATTGGCCTAAATAGAGTTTATCATCCCAAATGGCACCAAACTCTTATTTAATCTCTTTGCTTTGTGAAGTTTTGTCATTGAAGTAAAAATAAGCTTTATATGAGAGTCCCCTTTCATATGTATTTGATGGCTTATTGAATTCCAATGGCATAGATTTGTTGAAGTAAAAGTGAAAGTAGAATAAATTACCTTGTAGAGGATATTATCTAAGATAAGTTGCTAATGGTCAAAGGATTGATTCTTGGTATATAGAAAGAGTATCCTATGGATATAGGATGAGGTCAAGGACCAAGAGTCAAAGTCAAGAGGACAAAGTATGAACTAGGAAATATCCATAAACAATGTAAGAGTAATTAGTGTTTGGCATAAGAGACCTTTGTGGTTAGTAAGATGCCAAAGGATCCAAGGACCATAGGATATCCTCGAGGTATATTAGATACCAAAGGATCTTAGGACCAAGGATCATGTGTGTAAAAATCAATGAGTAGAAATTGTCTTGTAGGGCAGCAACTACAACCTATAAGTATTCGGTGTTGGAAGTGAGAGACAACTTACTCCATACTCTCTTTGTGTACAACCTTGCTGATGCTATGTGTTGTGACTTCAAAGTTCTATTTCTTCAATAGGTTATGGGCCCATTCACCTTTAGTTGTGAGTTTTGAAGTTCTTTGAAGTTGTTTTGTTGTTATGAGGAGTAGATCTTATGGTTGTTGCTGATGTTAGAGTTTAGTATTTTCTAAATCTCTTTTTGTATCTAGTTCTTGATGTAGTTATGTACTTACTTCTTGTTAAGTGCATTCATGGTCTTGGAGATTGTTATACACTTCAGAATGTTGTTTTAGAATAGTAGTGGTGTGTTTCTTTGCTGACCTACCTCATTGATATACTAACATTAAATTTTCATGTGCTTAAGTTCCTAATAGATCTCCTTATAGTCATAAGAGGTGTTATGAGACATTAGAGGTGATGAAAGAGTGGCAAAGCTTCTATGAGAGTTTTTGATAGTGTGTAAGACTTGTGAGAAGTCTTATAAGTGAAGTTGAGAGTGATCAAAGAGTGAAATCACTAGTTTACTCACAAAGAGGGCAATCTGGGATTCTAAGGCAACAACACTTTTTTGTTGATTTTGAGAGTTCTACCTTCTTTTTTCTTGATTTTCTTTGATACACCCCTTCTTTAGACATGGCTTCAAGTGAAGGTGAGGGTTTGAGAGTGATTGAGACCTTTGGGACATTGTTGATGAAAGTGAAGAGCCTCCTAGTGATGAAGCTGATGTTAAGGTGAAGGAAGAGTACAAACGACGTGAAAGAAACGCTTTTGGCATGATTGCAACAAATCTTGATGATGCCAACTTTTTATATATAATTGCTTACAATGGACTGACGGAAGCATGGAAGACTCTTTACAATATCTATGAAACTAGAAACCTTGTTAATATTCTATGGACAAAGAGGAAGTTCTTAACAATAAAGATAGAAGAAGGAGATGACCTCATGACTCATGTCAATAAGGTAAAAGTACTTTGTTGTTCTCATTATGTTCAAGCTTCAATGTATCAAAGCAATTGAACTAATAGATGTGGATTTGAACACGAGAAAAGACTGGTTATATGAATTGGGTCTGTTAGTGTCACAATTGATTGTACTCTGGCTATCTAAAATCAATTATCAAACTACAAAACACCAAGGCTTATTACTTCCATCTTGATTCAACACATAATCCATTCTATAACTATCAATTCAACAATACTTCTCTCAATCACAATTATTCATAAGCAAATAATAAAAGCAAAGAAAACAAAGAGGTAGCATCAAGCTTACCCCACCTTACGACTTTCACAGTTTGGCTCTCAGCTTACGACTCTCACAGTCTAACTCTCGGCTTACGACTCTCACAATCTGGCCCTCAGCTTACAACTCTCACAGTCTGGCCCTTAGCTTACGATTCTCACAGTTTGACCTTCGGCTTACAACTCTCATAGTTTGGCGACGATCTCTCTTTCCTCAACCTCTTTATCCTACTAAAAAGATGATCCATCGGCCAACGGATTCCAAAGGTTATGATCCTTTGAATTCTTAACCATTTATTCCACTAACAAACTACTGTTATCAACTAAACTGCCTAACTATCAGTCTAATTCTCAAGGTTATCAATAACCAACCAGTAACTTACCACAAAGTTTATTTACATGTTCTACATAGCCTCACACCTAATTGTGCAGCATTCTGGCAAACATTATTTAGCCTCAACATATAAAGACGTAGTAGCGTTGGCTTCTTCAGTCAATGGCGTTGGCTTACTACCCTTTGAATTGATGACCTTCTCTTCTTTATATCTTCGTCATCTGCCTCAGTGTTCGAAGGTTCTCCATCCAAACGTGTCGTCAGATCTTCATTCAACAAATACAATTCCCGTAACTGAGACTCACGTCGGGCAATTTGGTTGTTATGCTCTTCCAACATCTTCTGCCATTCTTCTGTCAATTTTGAAGGTATCTCCAAAGGTATTGTCGCTAAAACTGGTATATTGGTTCATACTAAATTATTGGCCTCCTTCTCTAATGCAGCTAGTTTAGTCTGCAACATTGCAACTTCTACCTGCAACTGCTCTTGCCATTCCTTCCAATCGGTCTCCATCCTTGCTTTCTCAGATATCATGTTTGCCACCTTCTCTTTAACCACAAAAGAAAACACGATGCTTGTAAAGAGTCCCCTTCTTACTTCTTATTAAGGTCCAATCAATTGAATCGACTCCCCTTTTTGTAATAGAAAACTCGTCCTGGGTTTATGTATAGTAAAGTTTATGCCAATTACCATTGATCCGTGTCGTAAATGTAGTATCCATAAAATCTTCCAATTGTATTGAACTATTTGGAAATCCGTCAATAACTCGATATGGCCCATGCCATTGAACTTTAAATTTTCTACAAAAATTTTTAAATCGACTATCATAAAGAAATACTAAATCATTTGGCATTAAAGCCTTTGGTCCAAGCTTACTATCATAATAAGTCTTCCTTCGTTTTTGTGTAGTTTCTATGATCATTAATGCATTGGCTCTAGTTTCATTCAATTTTTTTAATTCTTCTAAACAGTGCCGTAATGAATCATGATATTCTAATCTATTATCCATAGCAATTCGTAAACTTTAGACTTCCAATTTAATAGGTAATATTGCTTCTTGGCCATAAATCAATTGAAAAGGGATAGCATTGGTAGTAACTTTATACGCAGTACGGTATGCCCATAAACCAACAAACAACTTAGTGTCCCAATCTGTTTCTGCTCTTAAAACTATTTTTGTAAAGATTTTACATAAAATTCCATTAGTCTTTTCCATTTGTCCATCAGCTCTACAGTGATACGGTGTAGTCTTCCAATGTTTTATCTCATATTTAGCCGTAATTGCTTCAATTGTACTATTTATAAAATGAGTTCCTCAATCATTAACCAATTCTCGTGGACAACCAAACCATATAATAATATTTTCATACAAAAAGGTTGCTACTATACTTGCATTGTTGGTTTCTGTAGCTACGACTTCAGTCCATTTTATTACGTAATCCGTTGCTACCAGTATATACCATTTTTTTCCATTTCTTGAGGCTGGTGCAATTGGTCCTACTAAATTAATTCTCCATTTTTCAAAAGGTGCTTGAGCCAAAATTGGTACCAATAGCATTGCTGAAGTTCTAGTAGATCAACTCGTTCTCTGACATAGATCACAATGACGGACGAATTGGTGGGCATCTGCAAACATTGTTCGCCACCAATAACCACCTTGTAAAGCTTTATGAGCCATGCTGTCTCCCACAAAATATCCACCACAACTGTCCAAATAGCAACCTTCCAATATAGTATGTACTTCAGTCTGATAAATACAGTGTCACAAAAACTCCATCCTTGCCTTATTTATATAAAGCTTCACCAATCATCGTATAAGGTGCACATTTTAATATTAAGCATCGTTTAAGCTTTTCATTAAAATTGGGTGGAAAGGTTTGAAATGTCAAGTATTGAATTATTTCACTATACTCTAGAGTAATTACATCTATCGCAAACAATTCCGCATCGGATAGTGCATTGTTAATGGGTTCATTACCTAATATATTGGATAATTGAGATAAATGGTCCGCATTGGAATGTGATTTTCTTGATCTTATCTGAATAGTAAAGTCAAATTCTTGCAAGAGTAAAATCCATCGTGCAATATGACCATTCAATTGAGGCTTATTAATCATATATTTTAAAGCATCATGGTCGACATGGAAAACAAATTTATAACCATGAAGTTAATGTCAAAACTTTTATATGGAATAAATCATTATCAATGCTTCTCTTTCAATTGTTGTATAATTTCTTTCAGTTACTACCAATTGACGACTTGCATGATAAATAGGGTGATCAAAATCTCGGTCATCTTTCTCGCTTAGCACAGAATCAATCGCGACATTAGATGCATCCACATAAACTTAAAATGTTTTTGTCCAACAAGGTGCCACCAATATTCGTGCTGAAACCAAATTATGTTTTAATGTTTCGAATGCAATTGTACATTCTTTTGTCTAAAATAGACTGGTCTCATCGGTTGGTGGTTTCTTCAAGAGATTTGTCAAAAGAAGACATATAATTGTGAATAGATAGATAAATCATCAATAATAATTGAGAAGGTCGACAAATATTCAAACACTCGTAACAGTATTTGGTTGCTTTAATTTTACTATAAACTTTATTTTATCTGGATCTATAGCAATGCTTGCCATCAAAACTATATGATCCAATAGTTTACCAAAAAGTACACCAAATTGATATATTTTTAAATTTAAAGAAATTCCATATTTGGCACATTGATTCAAACATTGACCTAAACATTTTAAATGCCTGGCTCTTGTACTAAATGTACAAAAATCATCTAGAAATATATCCATTGAAATTCATAGATAATCTTGGAATGCTTGCATCATTACCCTTTCAAATATAGCTGGTGCATTACAAAGCCCAAACGGCATAACTTTATAGGCAAAGGTCCTCCAATTCATAATAAAAGTAGTTTTTAATTGGTCTTTTTTTGTAATTTTAACTTGATTATAACCGGAGAATCCATCAAGAAATGAATAACATTCATGTCCAGTGAATGGTAAAAGAAAATAATCCAATATACTATCTGTGAATGGTAAAGGAAAATAATCCTTCTTGGTAGCCGCATTTATTTTGTAGAAATCTTGACAGATGCAAACTTTTCTAATTTTTTTTGGTACTATAACAATTGGTGAAATCCCTTCACTAAAAGGATCGGATAGATAAATCCAACCTCCAAGAGTTTATCCAGCTCTTTTTTTTCCATAAGTGAGTATTTTGGATTAAGTTGATATTATCTTTGGTGTATTGGTGTAGTGTTCTCCTCCAATATAATTCGATGCTCACAAACTTCAGCTAGAATTCCTTTCAAATCCGCATATGACCATGCAAAAGCAGTTTTATGCATTCAAAAGTAATCCACCCAAATTTCTTTCTCCTTGTTTTTTATACCATCGTAAATCTGAATGATTTGGAGAGCCTCCCCTATACCTAAATTAATTGATTGACATCATAGAATTTTAGGAGTCTCTAGAATAATGTTCTACTCAATTTCAAAATCTTTCATAAAATCCGACACATCAGAACTTTCCAACTTGAGTTCCATAGCACTAACGTGATTAACATCTTGCCTATTCTTCTAATATGTAATCATATGATTAGAATCGTCAATAACATTTGGAGGAACTAAGTACTTTCCCGGTCCCTCACATTGGTATTTCATTCTAGTGTGCTTGACAACTTGCCTTATATCAGCATAAATTGAGTCAGGTGCACCAATTGCTTCTTCTATAGACTCATCTTCATAATCCGATGTGAATTTTGAACTGGAAAATTGAGTTTCTCAGTGATATTAGACAAGGTACATTTGATGCCCACTTTTATCATTACGTTTTTCAATTGTTAATGTATTATGGCCCCAATCATTTCGAGCTTTAGCTTGATACAACCATGGTCGCTCCAATAAAATTGGATATGACAATATAGAGCTTCACAATTGAAAAAAAATATAATCAATTTTGTAGATAATCCCTGCAATTATTGTATCAATACTTTGTAAAATATCCATAGGTTTAACTCAACTAGAGTCAGTTATTCTCAAAACCAATGTAGTAGGCAATAAGTGATCTAAATCCAACTCCTCCATTTTAGTGGCATTCATAAGATTTACACTAGATCCTCCGTCTACTTGCACTCCCGATACTAACACTCCATCAATTGAGACATCAATTGTTGGTGTACCCGAATCAAGATTCAAACTTACTTCTTGGATTTCTTTATTTTGAGATCTACGACAAATTAATGAGGAATTCAAGATAGTTTGGTACTCAGATACTACTGCCTATAGTTGCTTCATGGAGATCGTGGGCTATATGGTATCCAAATCTTTTAGAATATCATATGGTTTTGTATTAGTGGTAATTCTCAATGTCTTTTTTTTCTTCTTAGTCCTAGACATTGACGCAAGTAAATTGGTTTTCTCTATATTGGAAATTAGTAAAGCTACTGGAATTGAATTTGACGGAGCTTGTAAAATCGGTTTTTTCAACGGGTAAGATTGTTCTCCCAATTGGGCTTATATTGGTTCCTTGGAATTTACGCCTCTAAGAGGATTTTTTAACGGAAAGGACATTTTCTAAAACTGTGTAGAAAATGAAACAACGCGACATGGAATCAAAGCCTCCGTAATTGGTACCTCATTAGGATGCACAACCAATTTAGGTCTTATACTGATGAAGGGACCCATGTCAAGACCTGGATTGGATGGCCCTGTAATTGGATCCAATTGACCCTTCGCTTCAGGATCACCCAAATGTTGAATTGGTCCTTTCCTATTTTGTTGACTTCTTATAAGGACAGCTTGGACTACTTCTACCTAATGACTTAGTGAATCTTAAAGACCTTAATTTATCTCCTCTATTGTTCTTTGGCTTTGGATCTGCTGATCTCGATTATTGAAATTGAACGGAGCATTACATTACTAATAAGTATGTCTTGACTGCTTGCAATTTCCACATACTAGCGTATAATCGTCACTGGCTCTGGGATTGGGACATTCACTAGCATAATGACCAATCTGTCTGCAATGGAAACAATGAAGTGTGGAAAATAGTAATCGCGTTACCATGTTGGTGGTATGCTAATTTAATGCTAACCACTTCTGAACGAACCGTATCTATTCCATAAGTTCGGGCGTAAGTGCCTCCTGTACCTTCCATCCTTGATTTCGCTTGAGAGACGACATTCCTCCTTTGAAGTAGCTTCCTAGCCTGAAGTCATTTGATACGTCTCCTCCCACCCCAAGCTCTCTGATTGATAAATGCATGATCTTGTGTAAGATATTCTCATCTATCATAATCAGGACTCCTCTTATCACACTCAAACCATCCTCTGGATCATAATTTTTTATATATTCTGCTACTCGTTCTATATCAATTGGTGGTAGTTTATCTGATCCTCACAAAAATATAAATAACTATGTATTTCTAAAATCTTTTTATCTTTTCAATGACCAACAGATATCTAACTTTATCGGTTCATGTTGGTGATAACTACAAGAGATGGTGATTCCAAATTGTACTTAGACCTCACATTGTGGCGACTTTCTGATCGTTTCGATGCTCTCTTTGCTCTTTCCATCGACATTGTACAAATCAAACTCTCAATACTTCTTTATGCTAATATTATTGCTGATTACTGTCGTAAAGCTTACATTTCAAAGCACAATGTCTGAAATTTGCGACAATGAAACCTTCTATGAGTGACCCGCTCCTAATTGCTTACTCGAGGTCTGAATCAAGAACGTCTAATCCAGTGTACCTTAATCTCACATCTAATCTAGAATGTCTAATTTTTTGACTAGTCAGTTTCAATACCCAAAACTAACCATCAATCATTTCCGAGCTATCATAACCTTTCCAATCCTGTCAAGTAATCATTATTACGGAGACTCCCTCCCGCCATTGAGTAAACCCGTTTCGAATTTACGTATAATACAGATGTAACCAGTTCCCATTAACGCATGTTGTGAAGTGGATTCTCAGAAAATCTTCCAATTAAACTGAATCATTAGGAAAACCTTCCACCACTTGATATGGCCTATGCCATCGTACTTGAAATTTACCAAAAAAGTTGTTAAAGCAGCTATCATAAAGTAGCACCAAATCATTGGATATAAAATATTTTCGTCGTAACTTACTGTAGTAATAACTTTTTTTATAGTGCTGTGTAGCTTTCATGATCAAGAGAGTTGTAGCTTTGGCTTCATCCAATTTCTCCAATTGGACTAACCTATATTGAAGAGATTCTCTGTCTCCCATACGTTTATCCAACACAATTCATAAACTTTGGACCTCCAATTCAATTGGTAGAATTCCCTCTTGACCATATACTAATTGAAATGGGATAGAATTGGTAGTTATTTTATATGTTATACAGTACACCCATTAAGTTGCAAACAATTTAGTGTCCCAATTAGTTCTCGCTCCTGAAATAGTCTTAATTAAGATCTTACATAGGATACCATTGGTCTTTTCTGTCTGCCTATTTGCTCGTGGATGATAAGGTGTAGTTTTGCAGTGCTTGATCTCATACTTCGCTGTTAATGCTTCAATTATTGCATTAATAAAATATGTTCCGTGATCACTAACCAATTCTTTTGGATAGCTAAAATGAGTGATAATGTTCTCATATAAAAATATTGCTACGATATTGATATTATCAGTTTTTATTGCCATGGCCTCCTCCCATTTGGTGACATAATCACTGGCTACTAGAATATAATGTTTATGTCCATTTCGAGAGGCAGCTGCAATGGATCCTACAAAATCGATACCCCATTTTTCAAATAGTGCCTATGCCAAAATTGGTACCAATGGCATTGCAAAAGTTCCAGTAGGGCGACTAATTTATTGGCAAAGATCATAATGACGAACATATTGGTGTGCATCCAAAAACATTGTTGGCCACTAATTTTCAGCCATTAAAGCCTTATGTGCGGTGCTATCACCCGCAAAATGTCCTCCACAACTGTCCAAATGACATCCTTCCAAAATTGTATGAACTTCACTTTGAAAGATGCAACGGCATAAAATTCCATCCCTTGTTTGTACAAGGCATCTCCAATCATGGTATATGATGTATTTTTTAAAATCAGATGCTTCTTTAATTTTTTATTATAAGAAATTAAAAAAGTCTGAAACATTAGATATTGGATCAATTCACCATATTCGGATGTAATGACATCCATAGCGAATAGTTGTGCGTCCAAAAGAGCATCGTTTATTGGCTCATTACCTAGTATATTAGATAAATGGGTTAAGTGATCCGTATTGGCATGTTTCTTGTCGGGTTGAACGTTAATCATAAAGTTGAATTCCTGGAGAAGTAATATCCATTGAGCAATTCGTCCACTCAATTGAGGTTTATTTATCATATACTTAAGCACATCATGATCAATGTGGAACACAAATGGGTATCCAAGTAGATAGTAGCAGAATTTCTGTATAGAGTAGATCATTTCAAAGGCTTCTCGCTCGATAGTATTATAATTTTGTTCTGTAGCAACAAATTATCGGCTCATATAATATATGGCATGATCTAATCCTTTTTCATCCTTTTGACTAAAAATGGATCCAATAGCAATATTAGATGCATCCACATAGACATGAAATGGTTTTGTCCAACAAGATGTTACAAGAATTGGGACAAATACTAATTTTCGTTTCAATTCGTCAAATGCAAAAGTACAGTCTTCAGTCCATATTGGGCTAAATCCGTCTGTCAAAGGTTTCTTTAACAAGTTGGTTAACAATTGATAGATATCCTCAAAGGATTCAATAAAATGTCGATAGTAACTGACATGGTTGATGAAACTGCGCACGCTCGACATCGTATCCGGCTTTTGTAAATCCAATATATGAGTAACTTTATCGGGGTCCATAGCGATATCTTCAATTGAGACAATGTGTCCCAATAGCTTCTCCGATGGTATGCCAAATTGACACTTCTTCGAATTTAGAGATATCCCATACTTGTTGCATTGATTCAAAAAATTATCCAGACATGCTAGATATCCAGCCGTTGTGCTAAATGTACAGAAATCGTCTAGAAATGTCTCCATTGATAAACGTAGGTAATCTTCAAATGCTTGTATCATTACCTGTTGAAAAGTAGCGGGGGCATTACATAACCCAAATGGCATTACTTTATAGGTGAATGTATCCCAATCTGTAGTCAACATAGTCTTCAACTGGTCCTCTTTGGTGATTTTATTTTGATTATATCCCGAAAATCCGTCCAAAAATGAGTAACATTCATATCCGGCCACTGCGTCCAAAATACTGTTTGTAAATAGTAACAAAAAATAATCCTTCTTAGTAGCCACATTTAACTTTCGAAAATCCTGACATGTCCTGATTTTTCCATTCTTCTTCAGTACCATGACGATTGACAACACCCATACACTATGCAGAACAGGATAAATAAAATCCACGTCAAGAAGTTTATCCAATTCTTCTTTCACTGAAAAGAAATATTTTAGGTTAAACCGGTGTTGTCTTTGATGAACTAACATAACACTCTCTTCCAAAATAATCTGATGCTCACACACGTTGGCTGAAATCCCTTTCAAATCCGCATATGACCACACAAAGGCAGATTTGTGATGGACAAAAAAATGTTTCTAAGCATCCAATTCTATACCTATAATACCGGCATATATTTTAATTAGCTGTGGCATTTTTTTTGGTGCCCAGGTTAGTGGATTGACACACAGAGTCTTCTACAACCTCTGATTTAATTGTCTTCTCCTGATCTGAATATCTTATATTATCCAACATATGGAAACTATCCAATTCTAGTTCCAATGTACTAATTCTTTTAATTGCGGAATTAATCATCCATTTGGCAATAGCATGATCGGAGTTTGCTGCATCCTCTAGATGAACAAAATATTCTCCGAGTCGTCAATATTGGTAGGATACTTTTTCCTTACGTATGCAAATTGGATCATTGCCGACTTGCATTGCATTAATAATTTCATCATGGTTATCCTCAGATTGACCCTCCTTATCAAATATCACTTTCGAGCCTGGAATTTGAGATTCACCATGATATTGGACTCAATACATTTGTAAAACAATCATTTCTCTTTCCTTTTTGATAGTTAGTGTTTCATAGCCCCAGTCATTTTTAGTTTTAGTTTGGTATAACCATGGCCGTTCCAATAAAATTGGATATGATAATGTGAAATTTTGTAATCTAAAAATGATATAATCAATTTTATATACAATCTCTGCTATAGCAGTGTCAATACTACAAAGAATATCCATAGGCTTGACTCAACTGTGGTCAGCCATTCTTAATACCAATGACGTGAGTAACTATTGAACTAAATTTAGATTTTTTATTATTTTTGCCATCATTAAATTTACACTTGAGCCCCCATCTACTTGAACTCCAAAAATAAGGACTCCATTGATGGATACATCAATAGTCGATGCTCCTAGATCGAGGTTCAAACTGACTTCCCGAACTTCCTTAGATCGAGCTCTTTGTTGTATTAATAAAGAATTCAATGTAAAATGACATTCTGGTACAATCGCTAATAGTTGCTTCATTGAGATTGACAATTTGATTTCATCCAAATCCTTCAATATATCATACAGTTCCATATTTGTAGTAATTTTCAAAGCCCCTTTTTTTTTTATGGGCTTCACTTTAATCCCTGTCGATAGCTTATCTTGCTTCATAGAATCTGACACCGAAATAGCTGAACAAGCTATTTCGTACTGTTTCACCCTGAGAAGGTCTTTCAGTGAGTAAGGCCACTCCTTGTCCTTTGAGGGTAATAGAACTGGTTCATGTTGGGTCAATAGTCTCATGCCAGAACCATCATTGGGCTGTTTTGATAATCCAGGTCCCAATGCTGATGACAATCCAAGTACGGTTATTGGATTTGAGTCTAATTGCCCTTTAGAAATTGGTTCCTCCAATTGTGGAATTGGATCTTTTCTTTTTTGCTGGGCCCTTATAAGCATGGTATATATATGCATTCCATCCAGTTTATCGATGAATCTTGTGGACCTCGATTATTCTCCTCTGGTTTATTCTGCAATTGAACTTGTTGATTTTGGTTATTGAAATTAAATGAGGCATTGCACTGCTGATAAGTATGTCCTGATTGCTTGCAATTTCCACACTCGGGAGCATAGTCATCATAGACTCTTAGATTGGGACATTCATTAGCATAATGTTTGATCTATCTACAATGGTAACATCAAAGTGGTCTCCTTTCAATACCATCAGGAATATTAGAGGTATCTACTAGGATATATCAACTCGACTTGTTCCAAGTCCGATGGATAAATGATCCCGGTTGTCCAGTTGATACTGCAAAATCCGAATTTGATTGCTCAAAGGGTTGATATTGGGAATACCCTTGCTGATTTTGTACCATTCCTTGAGCATTGGTTTCGTATTCATGATTGTATACCGAATTTTGAAATTTGGAAAAATTTCTATTCGGCTTATTGGAACGATTTCCATTCTAGCCAAACCTATTTCCTGTTTGAATTTGGTTAACGTCCCATGAAGTCAGTTGAGTCATTATCTAGCCACTGAGTTGTTGTTGTTTTTATAAATTCCAACAATTGGTGGTAATATGCTTGCCCTTGTAAAAGGTACATTGTACATTCATTGGAGGTAGTGAAGGATACTTTGTTACTAAATGACCTTGTCTCTTACAATTTTTGCACCAGACATTGGAATGCATATTTATTGGTTTATGCCTCTTTTCCTTGTCTTTTGCTAAGTTCACAGCCAATTCCTCCATTTTCTTTGTCAAAGTTATCAATAAAGCCTCATTTAGATCCTTTGGTCCAATTTCACTCGATAACTCTTTCGCAGGTACTAATTTTTGATATGGAGAGTATGAGAAATATGGGACTGCAGTTGTTGGTAGTATGTTCTGCAATGGAATAGCATTGACTGCTCCTTGTGGATTAACACTAAGGTTTGCACCGTAATCCAACATTCTTGAGTAACTGCTCCCAGTTTCACTCTATGTTGGTATTGGGTAAGCTGCTTGAGATGGAATCATTGTAGCTCTGGTTGTTAGGAATTGGTCATAGTGATATTCTTCCCACACCTTTGCTCATGCTAGTAAGGAAGCAATAATTGTCGGTTGGGCCTCCTTCATGAATAACTTTAATTCTGTTGGGTAAAGTCCGTTAACTAATATGGATAAAATAAATGAATCAAGCATTTTGTTATTTGGCCATTTATTAAGAATATTTGCTACTCGGCTATAATATGATTGTATCGCTTCTCTTGGTATTATTCTATTATTCATCAATCTTTTCCTAAGTTGCTCTTCAAATCCAATTGGTCGAAAATGGGTTAAAAATGTATTATTCAATGCCTTCCAATTAGGAAATTGTCCGACGGGCTGGTGATTATACCTTTCAAATACTGTGTCCTTTAATGTTGCTGGCAGCCATCTTAACCAAATATCTTCAGTTCTGCCATTATTGGCTATACATGCAGTCAAGAATTGTGATAAATGTTGATTTGGATTGGCTCCTGATAAACCTCTAAAAGTAGGTAATGGAGCCACGCTAGTTGTGCGATCTCTTGCCACATCCATTTGGACTGCAATTGGAACTGCTAGTCCTCCGGACGTCATTAAAGATACTAGTGTTCCGCTCAATTTCTTATTAAAATAAAAACTATCTCTCGCAAAAGTCTTTTTTGGACTTCCAAGCCTTCTTGATTGACTATTATTATTTCCAAATAATTTTACTGGTTGAATATGAGATAAAAATGACGAGTTTTGATATACTTTGAATTTGTCTTTATTGGCAAGTGATTTATGCCGATCTTCAGAACCAGTCTTGTTAAAATCGGACGTATCTCCAATTGAAAAAATATCCAATGGAAAACCTAATTCCTCTATGCCTTCCTCGCTTTCCGTTAACGGCTTCGAGAGGTATGCTCAACTATTAGCAGCGCTTCCTAGGAGTATTCTTGATAATTTCTTTAATGGTATGTACTTCTGAAATATTAGAGGTGGATCATCTTTTGGGTACGATCAAATATGCCGACAGGCATGCAACCATGGCTTAATCCAATTTTGTCAATGCTTCTTTTTCAATTTGTGATCTCGCTTGTTACTCAACAAATTTCTTGCTTGCAATTTCTCTATTCTTTTCTTTGATTGCTTTATTCTCTTTGCTATTAAATTCTCATTCTTAGTAATCATATTCTTTCATTATTTCTATTAAGTTTGCTTACAAATCTCTTTTACTGCTTTGGCAGTTAATTCCTAACACTCAATAATGTTGTCAATCCTTGGCAGCGGCACCAAAATGTGATTGTTGTTTTATTTATTCCAAAATAAACCTCCTAGAATAAACTCGTATAGGGGAATTTGAACACAGGAAAAGACCATGTATATGAGCTCAAATTGTTAGGATCACACAATTAACCGCTACTGCTGAATGCTTACAATACTGAAGAACACTTAACTTTTTCTCCTACTGTCCATTCGCTCATATCAATATGATAACAACCACGACATCAATTTCAGTACCGTATGTAATTCACGAACACACAAGCACAACCCAAACCTTGAAACGAACAACTTCCAATCCATAGAATCTGATCAAGATAATTCCTTTGATTACAATTCCTCTCCACTGAACTCACAACCTTGCAATAAACAGTGATTGGAAACTTCCATGTATCATCAATCTTTCACAACAATTGATAAACAGTGATCCATAAATAACTTCATAAATTAAACATTGATTCATTAAATCGATTCTCTTCACTAGAATCAACACTAACACAAAAAAAACAAAAAAACTAAGAAGAAGAGATAGCATCAAGCTTATCCTGGCTTAGTATTATTGTAGTCTGGCACCCCGGCTCATGACTATCACAATCTGGTATTTTCTTCTTCTCTCGCATCCTCCTTATACTATCCCGAGATACCAACTCCTATACTACGGATGATAACTATTTTTCCTGACTATTCATCCATTCTACCTGCTGAACCACCTTTTCAGTAGTTATCTATCTTTATTTATACTATACATTAGATATTTACATTCTGAAAATAATTACTTATTCTACAATGAGCGGGGCTGAAAAGCTTGGTTTCACTCTCAAGAAGGTGCCTCCCCGCATTACAGAGGCTAAATAATAACTTTTTGTAAGCGAATGTCCCCTAGGGACTAGTGAATGTTGTTTCTTAAAGTCCTCCTTCATGATCTCCTCTTGGTATTATCCGGCATACCCATTACAAAAGGAAACCATGTCATGGCCAAAACTTTATCCAACTCTTGGTCGATGAAGGAAATCGGTTGCCTGCCTTTTGTTATTAATCGATTGAAGGTTTTATAGTTCTTGCAAATCCTCCATTTTCTTTCCCACTTAGGCACGACAACAATGGGTGACACCCATAGCATGTTGGTGACTGGTACAATGAACCCTCCTTCTAACAATCTGTCCAACTCTACCTTGAGGATTGCCATCTTATCTAGCGCCATTTACTTCTGGTTTGAGCGCACAAGCCTATTTCCATCCTACAACTCTATTGCATGTTGTTCCAAGTTAATGGCAGGCAAATTGGAGTTCCGGGTGACAAACATAGGCAAGTATTCCTCGATCAATGGGCCTATCATGTCTCGCTTGGCGTCAGTTAAATTTGAACCTAACTTGATTAAGTTTTTGACTTCCTGAATCTTACTCAGTGACACAACCAAGTCCAGATCCATGCCCAAGCAGTGTGTCACTACTTGCAATAACAAATCCAGAGCGAATAACTCTACCATACCTTTGCAATGGCTGTAATCATCGGCTGAGCTGGTAAAAAATTGAAGCTCCACAAGGACTTTTCTGACTCATCTTACGAGTCTTCTGGTAATGATGAGCTATCAATGAAAAAAAAAAAATTTACTAAACTTTTCATATATTGTTTGATAAATTCTAAGCTGAGACAAAGGAATTATAGAAAATTGAAGTCAATACTTTCAATTTAAGAGCAATAAGTGATCCAATTTACTAATAATTATGATTTGAACTATATCTTGAGCAATTTGACAAAATTTTGGCTAAAAATTTGTAAAAATATGTCTTATTATGTTTATAAACTTTAAACATAAATTTTATAGCATTTAGAATTTGGATTCTTGAGATATGAAGAAAATAGTATTTAGGTGCTTATAAATTAGGATTTAAAGTACTTGCTAAGGTTTCTAAGATGCCAAATGATTTGTAGTAGATTAAAAATTAATTTTTTTATGTTAAAACTTAAGGATAAATTCTAAATTATCTAAAAATTTAAAAATAATTGAACGGTTGAATCAAGAGATATGAATTTTTAAAGTTCAGAGAGGAAAAATCTTTTGTGAGAAAAAAAAAAGTTTTGAATGGATTTTGTTACAACCTACACATCTTATGCAAAGTAAAAGGATTTTTGGGAGTCAATATTTTATGTATATATTAAAAATAGCAATATAAAGCTATAAAAAAACTATAATATAAAGATAGATATTTGTAAGAGGATTATGGATTTTCTTTGAGCTTATGGAAAATCAAACTTACTAGCAAAAAGTTAGTTATGATTTGGTGTAGTGAAGGATGTTAAGCATTTCTAGATGTTTTAGAAAGCCTTATGTATAAAGCTTTTTAAATATAAAAGAATTTTATCAATAAAATAGCTTTAAATACTATTATATTTTTTTGGTCCCTATATTAAGAATATATCACTTATCGAAACTTATTCAATAAGTCAAAGCTAAACTCTCTATAGTTAGGTACCTAGTGTATTTTAAGATAAAAAATCACACCATATGACAATGTATTTATGTACTACTCCGATTACCTAAAAAACAATTGACAATCCTATATAACTAATAAAAAAATTAGTCTAAGAGAAAATAAATTCATGACTTATTCATTACTCTACAAGTTCTAGAAGTGAATGATTTGGCATTAAAATACAATGAAAAGTAACAAAAATTCTTAAAGAAGTTTTCACCTTAATAGTTGGAATTATTTATTATCAAGATACATGAAGTTAGAACTGCAATCTTCAAATCAATACAAGGTGATTTCCTTTGAAAGAAAACTAAAGCATTAAAACTAAGGATCTATAATCCACACTTTGTTTTAATTCTACCTAGGCATGGGCATGATGATGTGATTAAAGGCTCTTATAATTATTTTTTTTGTTATTGCCAAAGTAAAACAAAAAATGAGAATACCTTTTTTATCTATGTAACACCTCTAGATAACTATGGATTTAAGGAGCGAAATGCATATTTAGAATAGAATTTAAATTTTCATTGGGATTTAAAACAATTGAGTCAAAAATATTTGACAATCAAATGAAGAACAAATGCAACATCCAATAAAGACTTAAGATAACAAGAAATTGAGACATATCCAAAGACAAAAGGTGTTTGAAAAAAACACAAAGACAAATGTTGAGAGTTATGTTGAAATACCCAATATGAGATAAGAAAGGCCAGTATCACCATTTCAAATTGGTAAAGACTGGAAGTGGAATCAAGTGTAAACTTGTTTGCAACCAACAATGATTTCTCGTTCTAAGAATCTCGTTATTAGAATCTCCTTATACGAATGTTGTTATCGATCAGCCAGACTGGTTTCAAGGCAAACTGTTTTAGCCAGTCGATCGGGTGGCCTGTTTTCAGCTGTCGGGATGTGGCTGATTGAGAAGGTCTCAAACTGGTTCTTCAATTCCATGACAAGTTGGTGCAGCGGTTGCCAACCTTCAGAGTTTAGTCAATTCCCCTCTACTTGCTGACAGGCCAACTTGGAATCACCCTGGACTATCACGCTTTTCACGCCAATCATGCAGGCTATTCCTAATCCTTTCGCAAGTGCCGCATACTCGGCTTGATTGCAAGTTGAGCCTCTGTTCAACTTCTGCTGCATCACGTGCCGTTCCCCTGTAGAACCTATTATCACTACGCCTATCCCTGAACCGTGTATGCTGCTACTTGACCCGTCAAAGTTAATAAATATAATGTTGTAATAATAAAATAGCAACTAAAATATTTTAAAGTATTACAAAGGGGTAGTAAAGTAGAAGAGGGAAAGAATATTAAAAGAAAGGAGAATCAAAAACATCTAATTATTGTGCAGAAGACAATCCGTGGACTCTCGTTCACACTATCATGAACGTACAATGAGGAAAAGAGCAAGACATGGAGTGGGATATTTAACAGGAAAAAAAACGTTTTCGTACGGAAATTCGATACGCTCATATTTAATCCCTACAGACACGGAGCAACAACAAAGCCTCCATTTGCGAGGCTTCACAGTCTACCATTGTTCCAAGTCAAACGTGCGCCTCAGCGTGTAAAGCAATTCGGTCTTTGTATTTGTCAACAGTCTTTCAGCATTACAGTCTCAGGATCCACGGCGCTTCCCACCTTGTATTTGGTCCCGATTTCGTGTAACTATTGTCGGCATTAGGGTGGCTTGATTCCGTCTTACAATCTGTGAGCGTGCCGGCGTTGTTGATATGCTAACATCCCCTACGTCCCTGTTGATCGAACTATACATTCATCTCTCTAGCTTACTCGATTTCACTCCGTAGATCTTACGGATCATCCAACGGAATAGATTAGTATAGGATTGTGTATATGTGCTTATTGCAATAGTTTTCAAATCATCTGATAGAACTGAGTGCTGCTTAAGCACTACGACATATTGATACCATTACGTGTCCTGTCTGGGTGTGGTGTTAAGTGCTGCAAGACTGGTTTCTATTGAGGCAAGTTGTTCTGTTATATTGCTCTTCCAGGAAGCGTCCGGACGTACCTCGTGCATTGCTTCTCTCGTCTCGTAGAATTTCATGTGAGAGAGAGGTCACCTTTTCATGGGTAGCCATGAGGAAAGTAAGGTCAGCAGCCGGGATTTTGTTTCTTTGTCTAGCTCTCGCAGTCTGCGTCTATGGTCGTCCGGAACCGAGTCGCAATCCCAACTCTAATGTCGCGAATCAAGCAGCGGACTATGGTGGGGCGAGCTTGGCTGCCATTGCACAGGGAGTTCTAGTCGGTGTCGATGTGCAATCCTCCCTCGCTTTGGCAACCCCATTTGCCGTTGAGCGCCGGTCTTTAAAAGCCAAGATCGGCAGGAAGGTTGGTAAAAGTGCTGCTGCCCTTGCGGGGGTATCCACTAGTGCCGCTGTTGCCTTTGTCGTGATCTGCCTCCTGATATTGTTCTTTCTCTGGAGGAGAGGTCAAAGGAAAGCGGATCCGAAGTTCAGAGTGCGAGACATGTTTAAGTCCAAAGAGAAAAATGTCGACAAAGGTGCAGAGAAGGGGATTAGTTTACCCGACAAGCCTTCCAGTTGACGGATCACAAAGCCCGGTAAGCCAGCTCGCCGTGACTGTAGCTCTCAGCTCAAAGAACAGCAGCCGATTGCAAATTAGTTGAGTAGAAGTAAGAAGAAACCTAGTTCTTACAGAAAGTATGTATTTTCAGACAGATAGCTCGTCGAAAGAGTGCATCTGACAGACCAACTTCGTAATCAAGTGGGAGTGGAACTGTTTTGTTGATACCCACGCACAATTGTGATTTAGGTGAAAAGATCGATGGTGGTTCAATGAAGGAGAATATTAAATTGATATCGGAATATCTTAGATTGAAAATTAACCATCTTACTCTTCACATTCCAATCAATTAAATCCCCAGAATGTCACAAGAAACAAAGAGATCAAATGAACAAATCAAAAGCTGCACGATCCTATACAACTGAGGCATTATTATACTTATTTATAGCAGAATCTGTTTATACTTGTGGTCAATTGTGGTATCTCTATTTTGGAGCCAACAACCACATGTCTCCTTTCATAAACCTTTTCAACAACTGTACTCTCGTCACCACACCAAAACCTGTTTTATTAGGAGATAACAATTCTTATATTATTCAAGGCATTGTATCTATCATCTTATAATTCAAATCTAATCAACACATGCAAATTTTAGATATCTTGTATATTCCAAGATTGAAAAAAAATCTTCTATCAATAGCTCAGTTCACTAAAATTGGATACACAAAAATTAAGTTTATCAATAATATATGTATTATCATCATTAAATCACCCTACTTTGGTGAGGTTCATTGTTTATCAATCTCTAAACAAGATAATCTATATTTCTTAGGTCTAGGAGTTTTACCAACACTCTCTTTACCTCACATATATAAAAATAAACATCACTGCTTAATATCTACCAACAACTCCTCCCAAAATCAAACAACATCCTTTTTTGTTCCAATTGTGAACCATGCTCGAATTTAGGTTATCCTCCCTATGTATAAAAATGGCTAATCTAGAGTCGATTGTAGATCATCTTTGCACTTGCCTTGCGGTTCTTGCTTCAGCCTCAACTATCACTATAGAGTTGGTTGCTAATTATTATCATCTTATAATTGCTGATTCTAAGTGATTATTGCCTCATATCCATTGGCAAAGAATCTTGCCATCTCTTCTCAATTTTAGCAACTCAACTTAGCTACTTTTCCTTCATTGATTTAGAATCTTCTTTACAATTGTAGATTTAAAAGTTTCTCTCATCACAGCCTTTATAATTACTTGGGCCATACTATTTGTGAGCTCCTACAACTTTCAAATCCTAAACCTTAAATCCTAAAACCTTACAACTTCATTATAAGTAACAGCATGCTTCAAATTTAAGACCTTAGTTAGAACATTTATAGCTATGTACTATCATACAAGGCTTTCATAATGTTTTTCATATATTAGATGAGCAATTTGACTTCCAACTATGTTTTATCTTTTTTGTTGAAGCCTAAGTTGATAGAGGTCGCCCTTAATTATTTCTTACCATAGCAATTTTGTACTTCCTTGTATTATAGCAATTGTAAAATGTGGGCCTTGGCTATTATCCATGCCATCATGGCTCTTATCAGTATTGTTGTAATAGAAAGAATTTGCTTCAAAAAAGTAATAGACTTTTGGCTCCCACTAATTGCTCAAACAAGTTATAAATTTATAAAATAAAAAACTTATTTATAGCTTATCTTTATGAAGATATTTACTTTAAATATATAAATTTTGGATGCACAAGAGTTTTTAAATTTGAAAAGATATCTCAAAACCACTTCTATTTTTGTAGATATTCTTTTCAAATTTGTATAATCCAATAACTTCTAATCTAATTATTGAATCAAATTCAAACATCTTCATAGGTTAATTCATATCTTTAACTACTTCTACAAAAAAATTCAATAGCATATTTATTTTAATTCTTTAGCTATTGCCTAATTTCTAATAAGTACTAATACATATCAATTTTTATACATCTGCATTGTTAATCCACTATATTTTAAAAACCTAATATTCAAATCTAATAAAAATTCATATGTATTTTTTAGAATATTCACTTATATTTATAGAAATTTTGAGCCATAGATTCATCTACAAATTCAAGACATAATATAAACCAAAAATTATATGAAAAGAACTCACTTTCAACATCTAGTTTAAAATCATTGACTTCCAATAGCTCTTATTTTTTTGTTTCAAATTGGAATTTATTAAATCCTTTATATAAAATATATCTCCTTATTTGAGCTTTTGAATCTGACTTTTTGATCTCCAAAAGCTCTTACACAACTCTTTGTATTAAAAAATTGTACGATTTCAAGATTCTAACTTCAAGTGGCTATTTTTCTTTCATAAAAACTCCAAATTTCTTGATTTTTTATAAAAATTATAGCCTTCAATATAAGCTAATAAATCCTAATCTTTAAACTTTAAATGGCTATTCTAAAGCAACCTCAAATTCTAATATGGTCTCAAATAATATCTTGAAGTCCATTGGACTTAACCTTCAACTAATGAAAATGAAGTCTTCTATCAACTTGTCTTATCCATTCACATAGAATGGTTTAGAAGTCAAAATATTTTATCCTTAGCACCTAAGCTCATTTAAACTTCTTATCAATAAACCTAACAACTTTTATTTTTAATTATAAAATTTAAAATATAAACTTAAATAAATTAAATAAGTATCTTATTTTATTTTAGTTATTTTTATTTTTATTTAATTTTTAATTATAATCCAAACTTTCATAATATTTCATACTAATTTTACATATTATGCTATTTTCCAATACAACTATTCTTTCAAAACCTATACATCCTCTTGCATGTGCCAATCTAACCATCCTTATTCTCTTTATCATTTCCAATTCTTTTTGCATCTTCCATTTAATCTAGGTCTAATATTTTTAAATCTAAAATATTACTTGGAATAAATCTGCCATTTCTTCTTTTGAATGCCTTGATTTACTTTCTAGCTACAAATATTTTCAATATTGTACCATCCAACTCATAAAGCAAATAGGTAGCAGTATCATACATTGCCACCACCATATGTAGTCCAAACTATTTTCAAGCAAACTTTCTAAGAGTACTATGTTGGTGCTCCAAACTACTATCAAATACTAACACCTAATTTTTAACTTCAGTTGATTTGGATCTCAAAATAATGAGTTTTGTTAAACTTCTTTTTGTTACTTAACTTGATAATTTTTCCTTTTTCTATTGTAATCTCTTGATCTTGAGGTAATGTTTAAAGTAGTTAAATCTAAAGCTCTAATAATCTCTCTCTTATTATTCCATCTTTTCAATCCAACAACATCCAAGTAGATACAAAATCCTACACAAGCATAATTGACTTTTGATCTAATATTAATTTAATAGGCATATAATCAGTACCAATGCTATGAATGGTTCTACTTATCTATAAAGTAAATGATAGAAGTCATGGCCATTGCCTTGGCTTATCTTTGCAAGCCTTGAAAAGAGCATTAATGATAGAAAGATGTCTTTTTTCATTCTTATCATTAGCCTTAAGATTATAAGCAATTGTCAGCTTCAACTTTATGCCATATCTTTGAAAAAATCTTTGGCTTTTGCCATATGTAATTTTCTTTAATATGCCTTCATTCTTCTAATGTTGCTATATCTTTTAAAAATATCCTCTAAAATGAATCTACATACTCCTTCTAAGATCTTGGTCTTCAACGTTCTACCTTCATTTTAGTTTGAGAACTCTTCTCTTGCCAAAATAAGTTACTTCATATTCTATAATTTCAATGGCATAGCCACCAAGTTAATCACCTATTAGAAATGTATAGCAAGTAGATAGATAAGATGTATTTCATCTTTAAATCTAATTTTGAACTACAATTGGCATTCAATGCAAGAAGCTACAAATTCTTCTATATCTTTGTAGAAGCTCTTCTACCAATATTGCTCCTTGATTTTATGATAGGTGGTCCAAACTCCTTTAAGGCTTGTCTAAAGTATATTATGAAATTCTTTAAGAATTAAATTCTTGATTTATGTATCATCCACTAATTTCAATGGTATTTTGTCACGGCCATAATCATGTAAGCTAGTAATTACATATAGAAATAGGTAGAAGTAAATAAAAATAGGTAAAAGTAAGTTAATTCTATAATATTTAATATAGAAGCTTCCTAGAAATTTTCTAGACACTGCTTTGACTTCATAGGTGTCTTTAATTGACTTTTTGGATTAGAGACGTGGTCAACAAGTTGGCCATGTGCCACACATGTTCTTAGCTTGAAGATCAAGCTAACTATGTGGCCCACACGTAGAAAAACTTGCCTTGTAAGTCAAGGCATGTGCCCTACAAAGTCAACACATATTGGAGGTCCTATAGAACGTCGCCACATAGCCCTTAGTTAGAGAGTATATATAGAGACAAGAGTGAAGGCTTCTTCACTCTTGTCAACTCTTTTCTTGCTTCTAGTTTGTTTCAAGGGTCTCTAGTTTTCTTTTGGCAATAGCCATTCCAGTTTCTCTTTCAATATGTATACTTGTTTATATATATTTTGTTACTTCTCTTTGAGTGATTGCTCACTTGTTTGAATTATTTTTTCATCGAGTTCTTATCCTTGACATATTTCAGGCTTCCTCTTTGGTCTCTTTTATAAAGAACTATCTCTCAAAATATAGTCATAAGACTAGAGTTTGATATCTTTGAAGGCCTTGTCTGATTAGCCTTCTTATCTCCTGATGGTACGTAAATAGATGCCAATATTTCTTAAGTTATATCTATAAAGATCTTTTTTAAAAGCCTCATCTTCACTACTTGTGCTTGTTCTATTAGTAGCTCGCATATAGCCATAGTCCTCATTTTCATCATCATCACTAATTTCTTGTGTCTCCATCTCTTCTTCACAAATATATATAGCTTTAGATAATATATGTAAGATAGAATTCTTGTTGTCAAAAATTTACATCAATACAAGATTGAAAGATTTGATATAAGCTATCTATCTCAATATGGTAATATCAATAATAAAAGTATTGGCAATTATATGCAACAATGATAAGCAATTAGTCTCCAATACCACATTGGCTCCAATTAAGTAATTTATTTCTACTTTTATAATTGCAAGTACTTTGAAAAGATCTCTTTTTACTTGTAGATATGCTCTTTATCTATCCATGAGAATTCTTGCTTCAAACTTCATAGCAAAACTCTCACCTTTTGCATCATCTTCATCAATATTTCATCCAATAGTAAAAGAATTATATCAACAATAATAATAATTGATCTATTGTAATTATAATCAACTTTTCCTAAGATTGACTTCAAAATTTCTTTTAAACCATCTATGGCTAGCCTTTACTTTTGCTTCTATCTGAATTTAGTTTCTTTCTAAAAAATAAATAGTTGCTTAGCTACATGTGTAAAGTGAAGAATCCAAATTTGATAGAAGACACAAGCTCCCAAAAACTTCCTTACTTGATTGATGATATTATATGCTTTCATCCTAATAATAACTTCAACCTTCTTAAGATTAGATTTTCTGCTATACTTCCTACACAAGTATCTAACCACAATAATTTTATTAATTCTAAACTTGGACTTGTCAATGAGAAGGTTAGATCTACTTCTTGAAGTATCTTTAAAATCTTCTCTACATCTTCAATATGATCTTTTATAAACCTTTTACATCCATCAACATCCAATGATAAGTCTCTAGTATCTTCTTTGCAGCTCTTAATTGATATATTATCTATAAAATTAATAGTCTTAGATAAAAAATTCTTCACAATTTAATTCATGGCATTTTGCATATGAACTATTGAGTTAGTGGTACCTTGAAACAAAGTTTACATCATCATAAGTCTCAATGGAGTCTTCATACTTACCAAATCTTTATTTTTTGATGCAAGCTAAAATTGATCATAATTAAAAAAAAGATCTCTAATAGAATAGATAGTATGTCTTACAAAAGTCTTAATAAACTCATCTATAATTGATTTTTAATCTTTATTTTTTAATTATCAACTTGTTGGCTAGCTATATGTCTTGGATGAATTTCAAAGCTCTAGACTTCTTTGGTGTTGCAACTATCAATTGGAGTATGGAGCCATAGATAGTTTAAGTATTTTCATCTACATCTTTTTCTTCAATAGACTCACTAACTTAAAAAAAAAAATAAGATTATTACTATTCTACTTTATAATTGATCATACTACTTTTAATTTAGTAAATGGGTATATGTAAGCAGAATTGATAGAAGGACAAAAGCCTATTATGCCAATTGAAGATCAAATATCCACTTGAAGTATTTTACCTTGACAAGATAACATGTCTAGTGAAGAACTTCTTGCACTTCAAATTTATATATTAGAAATAAAACTTTACAACATAAAAAAATTAATTATAAAGTTAAAAGACAAATGCTTAAAAAACAATGATAAATTTGATAAGCGGCATTGGTTAAGGCC
This sequence comes from Physcomitrium patens, assembly GCF_059467195.1. Classification (NCBI taxonomy): domain Eukaryota; kingdom Viridiplantae; phylum Streptophyta; class Bryopsida; order Funariales; family Funariaceae; genus Physcomitrium; species Physcomitrium patens. Next base: position 9,125,200 of record NC_143426.1, read on the forward strand.
ACAAAAAATTCATGAAAGTATATGTGCCATCAAATTGACTCACTAGTTGTTTTGAGACAAAAGAATGCATGTAGAGTGCCAAAATTACAATTGTTGGGTGAAGATGTACTTAGAAGAGGTTAAATGAAAGAGAATGGTATTAATGGAGAAGAAATGGAGTCTTAATAAATCTTAGATGTAATTATTTTAGTTGATTTAGTATTTATTTTATTTTATTATTGAATATTGAAGAATATTTATATTAGCCTTCTATCTATACATATTATTTTTAAGAAAAAGCTATAAATGTTAGTTAGTAGTTAGAAGAAGCATGAGAAAGAACATCATGACTTTTTAATTAGTTACATAGAAAGTAGGATTTATAATAGATTTAAATTGATTTTATTAATATAAAAATTATCAAGATAAGAAATTATATTTTTAAATTGGTATCAATATTATAGAACCATTATAAAAAATTAAAAATTATCTAGAATTTATTTAGAATTTTTTAGGAATTTTTAGATTAATTTCTAATATTTTGGTAAAAATAAGTTTTACTACTTTGGGAGCCATTATGAAGAAGTGAAGCAAGATTTGAAGTCCATAATAGGTTCTTAGGCTATTAGGGTATTTTTAAACACCATGATGAAGTCAAAAATGAAAAAAAAAAAAAACTTTACTAGTAAAAAATAGGAGAACCAATAGCTAGTAGGGTCCTTGTAAGAAAAGATGTGTATAAATCCTATTTGGATTGTAGCACCTTGGGTATAGGTAGGAAGATAAGACCAAGGCCTCAATACCTCTTTAAAAAACCAATATATACTACTTTTGAGCCTAGGTGAGGCTCGAACTCCTGATCTCTTAAGTAAGTTATCCTTGAGACAAAACTATTTATTTAACTTTTCATTCATTTACTTATTTTTTTTTTCAAACCTTCATAACTTATTCATATTAATTCGGATTTATATGTTTCTTATACAATTGAAAAGATAAAAAAAATTGATATTCTAAAAATATATTTTTACTTTTACTTTTTATTTTTTATTGGATGAAAATTCAGTGAATAGACCGTGACTAGTTTTATAGTGTACAATTGCTTGATTGTACTTGTTCCACTTGTTTTGTGTTTTTCTTCTTTTGTTCTTGTTATTGCTACTTTCACTTTACACCACTCATTACAAGAAAATCTTAATTGAAGCCATCTTGTAATTGGTTTAAGGAGTGAATTTTACACTCACAAGATGATTGAATACTTTATTATGATAGCAATTTGGATTATTAATAGAATGCTTTACAAAAAAATTTCAAGAATTGATTTAGGCCTTAGGTAGTTGTAATTTTTTAGATTATGCTACATATATATTATAAGAGTTAGATGGAAGACACCTTAAGATTTTAATTACAAGAAAATATATAAAACTTTTTAAACAATGGAATCAAGATATAACATATAAAGGTATTGGAAAAAATATTGATTTTTTTATAAATAAAAAAAATAAATAGATTATAGAAAAGAAAATATTGAAAAAGTAATATGATGCCAATTATAAATTTAATTTTTTTAATGTACATTAAAAAATATACAAATTTGGAAGGAATAGATATTATATTGTGATTTAGCTACCATATAAAAATAATATATATATATATATATATATATATATATATGTATTTAATATATATATATATATGTATATACATTTAATATATAATTTATTATCTAATATAATAAAATTCATGTTATTAGATTTTATTTGATTACAAAATATAATTAGATTGTTATTTTGAAGTAGTTTGTTTAAAACGGCCACTATTGATGTTGATTTTTATATTGATAATAGTTTTTATATATTTAGAGCCACCTTTATTAGATATTGGTGACTCTTAAAATCTTGTTTTATTTTTTATTTAATATTTATAGCACATACTATATAAAATTTATTAGAAAAAAAAATTAGAAAATAATTTTTGTATAAAAAGTGATAGTTAAGCCATCCATAAGGATGTATGGAAATGGATGATGAAAATATATATTCCTATTGGCCAAAATTTATATATAATAGGCTTCAAGAAGGCTATTTGAGACCTTATTAGAAATTAGGATTATTCTTTTGATAAAATTTGAATATTAAAGGTTAAGATCATCAAGTTTATGATTTTAGATATGATTTTGGTACAAATTTTAAGTGATTTGGAGTTTTATTTGAAAGAGATATAAGTGCTCACAATCAAGGTGTTGATTTTGCACCTACTATCACTCTTTGAGGCATAACACATGTGTATAAAGGAATTTTTAGGATTGAATTGTGGAGTTGAAAAGTTAGTCTAAAAGACTATATTTTATATATAAAAAATAAAATATTTAAATTGATTTAGAAGACCAAAAAATACCTATAGACAATGCTCCTAAATTAAATTTTGTTAATGAATCAATTTCATGAGGGATTCAATTCTAACCATATCTTAGGCATTTAGACAAATATATAGCTAAAATTTCTATAAATTTCTATTATTATATTATAGAGTTATATACTAAATTTTTTGGAATTTAAATTTTGGATTTTTGAGATATAAAGAAAATAGTAGTAAAGTACTTATAAATTGGAATTCACAGCACTTGCTAGTATTTTTAAGTTATTAAAGGATTGAAAGTAGATCTATATCTCATTAATTTTGATGGTAAATCTTCAAGATATAAGCTAATTTTTAATAAATTTAGAGAAAACTAAAAAATGGAAACAAGAGATATCAGATCTCAAAGTTTGGAAAAAAAATAGAACTCTTGTAGATAAAGAAGGTATATGAGGTTTTTGGCCATAATTTTTGATCTTTTGTATAAATCAAGGAATTTTTAAAAGACAAAACTTTATATATTATTAAAAATGGATATATAAAGTTATAATAAAATTTTGATACAAATATGAATTATTAAAAAGAGATTATTGATTTTTTTTGAAAAAATTAAAAATCTAACTTAGTAACAAATGGCTAGTTATGATTCGGTATAAAAAAAAATGTTAAAAAAGATCTAGATGCTCTAAAAAGCCTTATGTACAAACCTTCTTAAATATAAAAGATTTTATTAGTAATTTTTTTTGATATTATTGCATTTATTTGTCTTTTATATTAAAAATAAATCACTTATTAAAGCTTGGCCAATAAATTAAAGCTAAATTCTCTAAAATTAGATATCCAAAATATTCATAAATCATAAATCATGCCATACAACAAGTGATGAAGCCAATGTGAAATATTTTAGATAAAAAATTTTGATGAAATATTTTTAGTTTTTTTTATGGCTGGATAATAAAAAAATGGTAGTAGAAACTACACTAAGGTATCACCATTGTAGCTTAATCTTGCAATAGTTCATACATTTTAAGCATTTTTTTATATATAAAAATAGTAAATAAAAAAATATAAAGATGTAATGACTACTGAAGCCTTATATTCTATTATTGGTTTATTGGATCAATTTGATAGAAGAAACATCTCTAAGTATTTGAAATACTATTCTTAATAAATGGAGCTCAATAAAGCGTTAGAGAAAGAAACGATCCTAACATTTAAGCTTGTAGTTGTATCAGAGTAATTGTATCAGAGCATATAAAAGAACATATTCGAATCTATAGAAAAAAATAGGAGAATTTTGTCCTTCAATTGAAAGAAGAGTATTATTAGGAAGATACTATAAGGATATGTAAAAAATCATTTTTAGAATAGATTAATAAATCCAATATAGAATTGATTCTAATAGAATTATTTTGAGAGTTTAAGAAATAATTTCTTCAATTATCTTGAGTAAAAAAGCTTATAATTAAAAATAATAAAATAAAGCTATTTTTTCAATCAGTCAAAAATTATTTATAAAAAAAATTTGGAATTATTATTGGAAGATAATACAAAAGACAATGGATTCACTACTCTCTAGAAGGTCTCTAAAGAAGTGGATATACTTAATAAAAGAAAATATCAAAGAGGTAAGATGATAGTAAGGCAAGAAACTAGGCCTTTATCAATTCTAATATCTTGTAAGCTACTACCTTAACCTGCTATATCAATATTTATTACTTTAATTCTTATTTCTATAGTTGTATTATAAAAAAAATGTAATTAAAGAGTGATTGAAAGGAATAAAAGACTTATAAATCAAATTAGGAAAGCTAAAGGAAAAAATAAAATTACTTGAGAGAAAATTTGTATCAAAGCTAAGATATATACAAAGATATATTTGGTGTAATAGTATTGAGCATCTTTGCAAAGAGTGTGGAGATTTTGCTGATACTTTGCAATAAGGAGTAATTTTATAGAAGAATGAAAAAATTTCTTTAAAAAATATAAGTGAGCTCCATAAAATTAATTTTGAAAAGAAAAGAATGAAAAAGGATCTTGATGATGATTTGTCTGAGCAAGCTATGGCATCAAGAGAAGCTATCACCTATAACATTGAGGTAAGAAGAAAGAAGAAGGATATCTTTTATAAGAATATTAAGATAAAAAAAAAAAAAAAAAAAAAAAAAACCATGCTATAACCAATATGGATAAAAAAGAAAACAATAGCAAAAGAATTCTTGAAGACAACTATAATGATTAGGAATGCTACAAGGTAGAATGATCCTATTGATGTCATATTTATACATGCTTATTTGATAAAATTTTAACATGAAGCTTTGGTAGACATAAAAAAGGATAGAAATGTAATAAAAGAAAATCTTAAGAAGCCAAATAATAAAAAAAGATCTCAAAGAGATAAAAAAATGAACCAAAATAACGAGATACCTATGCAACAAGGTAATAGAACATCCAAAATTGGACCATCAACATGATACCTTGGAAATGCACCACTATAAAAGAAAAAATAGGAAAAAATGATGGAAGTTGGTAAAGTAGAGACAAGAATAAGTGTATTTCTTATGAATTGCAATCAGACATTGAGGCAATGACAAATATAAAAGAGATGCTAGAAAAAAAGATATTGAGTGCTAAAATTGAATTTATTTTATAAAAAAATTTAAGCATTACATACAAAGAATTTTATAATGTGATTATTGATATTAATAAATAAGAGTAATAATTGATATAAAAGTTTATAATATCTAATACTTTGAATATAATATTGACAGAAGAAGAAGAAATAGAATTAGTTGAATGTTGCACCAATCAAAAGCTTCAATTTTTTTTAGATGAAGACAAGCTTGATGATAAGGGTCTTGGTTACTATTCTAAAGATCATTGGGCCATAGCTACTAAAAAGACCTCAATAAAGATCCAGTAATTACTCTCATTAATCATCAATCTAAAATTAATTTTATGTCAAAAAAAAATTACAAATTCAAAAAGTGGCCTATTGACATTAAACATGGTTGGATGATTTGAGTAGCAAATAATTCATAGGAAGACCTCTATGGTGCTTGTCATGATATAAAGGTAAAAATTGGAGATATAAATTCTAAAAAAAAAATTCTTTATTCAAAATAATACTTCATATCTAATGATTCTTGGACAATTATATATTACAACTATGAAAATAGAAAATAAAGTATTACATGATAGATTAGTATATGTTTGTATTAGAAGCCTAGATGGCATAAAAGTAACATAGTTCCTAATTATATATGCTAACCATAAGTGTAATCAAGATTATTTATAGAGTGGTTGATTACCAAGGATTAATGAGGAATTTAAGGATTTTTGCAAAGTACCACTATGAAGTAGGAATATAGTGGTACATCAAAAAAGGTACTTATATAGAAAAAAAATATCTTTTACATAAATATTGAAAATTTATCTAGGAATGGATTTGTTATATATAAATAACTTAATAATCTACAAAAATAGAAACAAAAATAGAAACAAAAATCTGAAAAAGACCTAAAAAGAATAGGTTTGCTTGATAAAGTTGATAAGATAGCAAGTATATATATGTAGATAGGTTTATAAGATTTCTTGAAAGAATTTATAATAATTAAAGAAATAAATAAAGATCAAGAGATGCAAATATATTCAAGAGAGTTCTATTCAATCATATATGCATTTGAAGATTATAAAATTAAAATTAAAACTAGTTATAAAATTATAGAAAGAAAGAAAAATAAAATAAAATAAAATAAAATAAAATCTTATAGCTATACTATTGCCAAGTGACTCCAACTACCTAGTTTAAGAAGCTTAGAAAAGAAGATTTTAAGAAATCCTAAATAGATTGGCTATAAGTTTATTAAAATTATATTCAAAGAATTAAAAATATGATCTATAAATTTTTTTCTATTTGTTAAAGTAGAAAAATATTGAAACATGTTATGTAGGCATAGAAAGGCTTTTTCTTTTGAACCCTTAGAAATTGATTGTGTATTCCTAAATATTATAGCATCAATGATTATATTTATAGTTCTACATGCTTTTTGAAATTTAAGGCTAATTTTAGTACCTTAAATATATCTACTAAAATTTATAGAGATTTTGAAATAAAAGATGCAAATAACGATCTTAGAATTGTCATTTGTATTATATTCCAACCATTGATTTATAGTACTAAAAAAAAATAAAATACTATAATTTATTAAAGATATGTAACCAATGAATCAAGTGACTATTAAAAACGTAATGATTGGACTAATTGTTAGAAAATTTATTGAAACATTTGTAAATAGAGATATTTATTCTATTAGAGATCTTTATTCTAGATATGAGAAATTCCAACTAATTGAAGGAAGCAGAGATATCACCACTATGAGGATACCTTTAGGATTGATAAAGATGTATATATTATAATAAGATAAAACAAACTGAATTAATGACATGATAAATGGGAGGATTAAGATTCATTGAGATTTTATTTCAAAAAAGACTATCCTTCTTAGATGATACTCCAATAAAAGAGTGTATGGAAGAAAAAAAAAATTAAAGCAATAAATCAAGGGAGATGTCATAAATTTGTATCTAATCATATTTTAGACTATAATAGGATTTTATTATGGCTTTAGAAAATTCACTCAATATTATCAAGAATTAAATCTGCTTTTGGAGTTTAAAAGATTGTTATTATAGGACATTTATGTAGATAGTTTGATCATAAGTCAAATCCTAATAAAATAAATGTTATATAATAGATGAAGGAAGTTTATAGAATATAAATAGAAGCACAAAGATTTTTAGGAGCCAACACATTTTATTATGTATGAATTCTTTATTATACACATATAGAATTTTTTTTTATAATTTGCTACAAAAATAAAAGAAATTTAAATGGAAGAAGAAGCATATAAAAGCAATTCAAAATTCCTCAAGAATAAATCACTTATTAGAGCTTGGCCAATAAGTTAAAGCTAAACTCTCTAAAAGTAGGTATTGAGTATATTTCTAGATTATAAATCATGCTATATAACATCAATTGTGAAGTACCCGACCTTGTGTTTTTTTTTTTTTTTAAAATACTTATTTCTACTTTCAACTCTTTCATATCACTTATTAATTCTTGAAGATTTTTTATTATCTATAGTCTTATTTTTTAAAGAGCTTGATGGAGTAAAAGTAGACAAAGTAGTTATTAGAGCCTTTATAGCTATGCTTGATATTATTTCCATCCTTGTTCCAAATATTTTAAACTTCACATGTTATTGTTTAGCAATAAGGCTTATTCCCTCTTCTAACTTTTCTCAATTGGTGGTAAAACCACCTTCTATTATTTTGTCTTGAAGAAAAAGAAGCAATCCATCTTCTAATAACTCATCTATAGCTTGCAGAAATAACTTTGATTTCTTCACCTCTATAAGGCGCTTTTTAGATAATCAAAGTTGTCCAAATTTCTTCTCAAATTTCTTCAGTTGCTTATTTGGGCTTATATATTTACTTGGTTGTTACTCTATCCAATCAACAAAATCTCTTGTAGATATCTTTTTAGTATCTTTATCAAAGTTTTCATCTCTCAATCTTTCTTTAAATCTACTCCATATATTTCTATAGATGCTTGTATATAGATGTCTTATTTTTTCTTTGATTTCTATGACAGTTGCTAAATCAAAGGTCTTAATTATCTTATCTTTTGGAATTTGATAGATATCCATTTTACAAGTATAGACTCTTAAAAATCTAGTGATATTCTTCCTATCAAGCCTTTCCACCTTATCAATAATATCTTCCAATGATTTAGTAGTCCCTTGCTAAGTTGCATATTTAACTTATTGGCTAATAAATATTTATATGGCCCTTAAAAATTCTTTACTAAAATATTGATTGCTTCTAATGTTTGAGTCTCAATGATATATATTTTTAATTTTAAATTATTAAAAAATTAATGTTATAATATTATTTCAATAAAAATATCAATAATGTTGTAATAGAAAGGTTTTCCTTAAGATAAGGCTAGGCCTCTAGCTTCTAATAATTACTCAAATAAATTGTAAGTTTATAAAAAAAAAAAAAATCATTTATAGTTTGTCTTCATGAAGATAATTACTTCAAATATACAAATCTTAGATGTACAAGAAATTCCAAGATGTGATTAGATATCCTAAAATCACTTCTATTCTTATAGAGATTCTTTTTGAATTTATATAATCCAATAACTTCCAATCTAATCATTCAATCAAACTTAAATATCTCTATAGATGAATTAATATCCATAACTACTTCTACAAAAAAAATCAATGGCAGATTTGTTACAAATCTTTGGATATCACCTAATTTCTAACAAGTGCAAATATATTTTAATTTTTAGACGTCCAAAAATTAAATCTACCATATTTCAAAAATCAAACATTCAAATATAAAAAAAAAATTATGTAGCTATAAAATAAGTAGTAATTTTACAGAACGAAGATACCTAGTGTATAGTATAAACATGGATAGATAACTGCTGAAAGGATGGTTCAGCAGGTAGAATGGATGAATAGTCAGGAAAAATAGTTAACATCTGTAGTATAGGAGTTGGTATCTCGGGGTAGTATAAGGAGGATGGGAGAAGAGAAGAAAATGCCAGACTATGATAGTCATGAGCTGGGGTGCCAGACTGCGGTAGTATTGAGCCGGGGATAAGCTTGGTGCTATCTCTTCTTCTTAGTTTTCTTGTTTCTTTTGTGTTAGTGTTGATTCTAGAAAAGAGAATCAATTTAATGAATCAATGTTTGATTTACGAAGTTGTTTATGGATCACTGTTTATCAATTGTTGTGAAAGATTGAGGATGTATGGAAGTTTTCAGTCATTGTTTATCGCAAGGTTATAAATTTAGTGGAGAGGAATTATAATTGAAGGAATTGTCTCGATCAAATTCTGTAGATTGGAAGTTGTTCATTCGAGGGTTTGGATTGTGCTTGTGTGTTTGTGAATTACATAGGATACTGAAATTGATGTCGTGATTGTTATTGTATTGATATGAGAGAATAGACAGTAGGAGGAAAAGTTAAGTGTTCTTTGATATTATAAGCATTCAGCAGTAGCGGTTAATTATGTGATCCTAATAATTGGAGCTTATATATATGGTCTTTTTCTTTGTTCGAATTCCCTTATATAGATTTATTCTGGGAGGTTTCTTTCAAAATAAGTAAAATAACAACTACATTTTGGTGCCACTACCGAGGATTGATAACATTATTGAGTGTTAGGAATTAATTGCCAAAGTAGTAAAGGAGATTAGGAAGCAAACTCAGTAGAAATAATAAAAGAATATGGTTATTAAGAATGAGAATTTAACAACAAAGAGAATAAAGCAATCAAAGAAAAGAATAGAGAGATCGCAAGTAAGAAATTTGTTGAGTAACAAACAAGATCGCAAATTAAAAAAGAAGCATCGACAAAGTTGGATTAAGCCATGGTTGCATGCTTGTCAGCATATTTGATTGTACCCAAAAGACAATTAACCTCTAATATTTCAAAAGTATATACCATTAAAAAAATTGCCAAGAGTACTTACGAGGAGTGCTGCTAATAGTCGAGCATACCTCTCGAAGCCGTTAACGGAAAGCGAAGAAGGCACAGAGGAATTAGGTTTTCTATTGGATATTTTTTTAATTGGAGATACGTCCAATTCTAATAAGACTGGTTTTGAAGATCGGCATAAATCACTTGCCAATAAAGACCAATTTAGAGTATATCAAAACCTGTCGTTTTCTCCTCATATTCAACCAATAAAATTATTTGGAGATAATAATAGTCAATCGAGAAGGCCTGGAAGTCTAAAAAAGACTTTTGCGGGAGACAATTTTTATTTTAATAAGGAATTGAGCGGAACACTGGTATCTTAAATGGCGTCCGGAGGACCAACAGTTCTGATTGTAGTTCAAATGGATGCAGTGGGTAATCAAATGACTAGCGTCATGCCATTGCGTACTTTTCGAGATTTTTTAGGTGTAGATCCAGATCAACATTTGTCTCAATTCTTAACGACGTGTGTAGCCAATAATGGCAGAACTAAAGATATTTGATTAAGATGGCTAATAGCGACATTGAAAGATACAGCATTTGAGTGGTATAACCGCCAACCTGTGGGACAATTTATCAATTGGGAGGCATTGAAAAATACATTTTTAGCCCATTTTTGACCAATTGGTTTTGAAGAATGTCTTAGAGAAAAATTAATGAACAGCAGAATGGTACCAGGGCAAGCGGTACAATCATATTATAGTCGCATAACAGATATACTTCGAAAATGGCCAAATAATCAAATGTTGGAATCATTTGTGTTGTCCATATGAGTTAATAGACTACACCCACCAGAATTGAAGATGTTTGTAAAAGAGGCCCAATCAGCAACTATTGCATCATCTCTTGAGTAACCAGATAATGACTCAACCAACTTCAAGGGATGTCAATCAAATACAAACGAATAATAGGTTTGGTTGGAATGGAAATCGAGCGAATAAACAAAATAGGAATTATTCCAATTTCTTAAACTCTAAATTTTACCATAAAGGTGTATCCAATACTCATGGATTGGCGATGAACCAACCAAGATACCATCAATATCCATCCATGACCAAGCCAATGCCACAGTCTATAGTAACAATGGGTCAACCAGGATCCTTTACTCATCCAATATGGAACAGACCTAGCCATTATATACTAGTAGAGACACCCAATATCCCTGAAGGAGTTGATAGGAGACCACTTCGTTGCTATCATTGCAGACAAATTAGACATTATGCAAGTGAATATCCTAATCCAAGGACCAGTGATGACTATGCTCCAATATGTAGAAATTGTAAGCAGTCTGGTCACACTTATCAGCAGTGCAATACGCCCTTTAATTATAATAATCGAGACTAGCAAATACAAACAAACCATCCGGCAAAGGACAAAGGTCTTGTTCAATGAGACTCACCAGTACATCGTATCAAGGTAGTGAACGCAGTGCTTACCAAAGGCCAACAAAAAGACAAGAATCTAATTCAGGACTTGGATGAACTAATCGCAAGAGAGCAAGTAGCGTCGACCATGGGGCTAAATGAACCAATATTAGTATTGGGACGTATCCCAATATTGAGACCTCAATAGACTGAGGAACCCAATTCGGTTCCATGTGCCAATTTGCAGGGACCATCAAGAACGATCCCAACTAACCAACTACCAATACTTGTACAGCCCAATAAAAGATCTTACGTATTAAAAGAACCTTTAGTGGTAGAAAAATTGGCGAAGTTACTAGTGGCAATCCCAATCACCAAGAAGGAATTTCTAGCAAACGGAGTAAAATCGAAACCAATGAAATGCAAAAGAACATTGGAAATTACTCTCAATATGGAATCCTACGACATTCTGAAGGATTTGGATGTTATTCAGCCTTCAATTACAATGAAGCAACTTTTGGCTGTAGTACCAAAATATCGATCTACATTGAATTCAGCGCTAATACGACAAAGATCCTACACTAAAAAAAATTCATGAAGTTAGCTTAAATCCAGATCCGGGAGCACCAACAATCGATGTATCAATTGATGGCATTTTAATTCCAGGGATACAAGTCAATGGTGGTTCCAGTGTGAATTTAATGAACGTGGATATAATGGAGGACTTGGATCTAAAGCAATTGCTATCTACGACATTGGTCTTACAAATGGCAGATCATAGTCGGATAAAGCCAATGGAAATCTTACAAAATATTGCCACTGTAATCGAGGGATTGATACACAAAATCAATTATATTGTATTCCAATTACAGAATTCCAATTGCCAGAATCAAAATTTACATCGAATAATGAGAGTCAATTGATTGAGGAAGATGTCGATGCTATAGGTTCATCGCAATTTGGGGTAGGACAAAACACTTCAATAGCAAAGGCAGGATTCTACCAATGTGGAGGTCTCAATGAATATTTATTGCATCAGGAGGATGCAACTAACTCAGATCATGCTATTGCCGAATGGATGAACAATTCCGTAGTCAATAGAGTCAGCACATTGGAACCAGATTTGGATGGTTTCCATATGTCAAATAATACAAGATATTCAGATCAAAAGAAGACAATTAAATCAAAGGTTGTTGAAGACTCTGTGTGTCAATCCATTAACTTGGTTATGAACGAAATGCCATAGCTAATTAAAATATATGCCAGTATTATAGATATAGAATTACATGCTTGGAAATAATTTTTTGTCTGTCACAAATCTGCCTTTGCGTAGTCATATGCAAATTTGAAAGGGATTCCAATTGATGTGTGTGAGCACCAGATTATTTTGGAGGAGGGTGTTATGCCAGTTTGTCAAAGACAACACCAACTTAACCTAAAATATTTCCTTTTAGTGAAAGAAGAATTGGATAAACTTCTTGACATGGATTTTATTTATCCTATTCTACATAGTACATGGATGTCACCAACCGTGTCGAAAAAGAATAGAAAAATCCGTATTTATCAGGATTTCTACAAACTTAATGTGGCCACCAAGAAAGATTACTTCCCATTACCTTTCATGGACAGTCTGGGTAACTTGTTGTCAGTATTACCAGGTAGTAAAAGAATAGGAGTGGAGCACTAGTTAAAGTAATTTTGTGGTGTTGTTTTGGATTGGCTGGAGTCTCATTTTCTTGTATTTCTTGTGTTTTCAAGAATAGAAGTTCCAAATAAAAGTTAACAATGAACAGCCAGTTACAAGTATCGATTGAAGATGTTCAAGAATAGATGAGTCAACAGCAACAACAATTGAAACTTTGGGATGTCCAGATCTTGAAATTGGAAGCTCAAGTCCATGAACTTGGCAAGTACAATGAAGACCTTTTTGGTCAGTTGAAGCAGGAGCCGATAGAAGGATTGGAGGAGGACAAAGATTTGTAGTTGGAACCAAAATTGGTGGAATCAATAAAAGATACTACGGCAATTGTTTAATTAGATAGACTTGAGGAATCGTAATTTTTGTAGAATTTTGTTAAATAATTTTTAGATAGGTATCAATCGAGTGTTTATGGAGACGTTGCACACATAGGAGTGGGACTATGTAGAATAAGTAGTTATTTTACAGAATGAAGATACCTAGTGTATAGTATAAACAGAGATAGATAACTGCTGAAAAGGTGGTTCAGCAAGTAGAATGGATGAATAGTCAAGAAAAATAGTTATCATCTGTAGTATAGGAGTTGGTATCTCGGGGTAGTATAAGGAAAATGAGAGAGGGGAAGAAAATGCGAGACTGTGATAGTCATGAGCCAAGGTGCCAAACTGCGATAGTATTGAGTCGGAGATAAGCTTGGTGCTATCTCTTTTTCTTAGTTTTCTTATTTCTTTTGTGTTAGTGTTGATTCTAGTGAAGAAAATCGATTTAATGAATCAATGTTTGATTTACAAAGTTGTTTATGGATCACTGTTTATCAATTGTTGTGAAAGATTGAGGATGTATGGAAGTTTTCAGTCACTGTTTATCGCAAGGTTGTAAGTTCAGTGGAAAAGAATCGTAATTGAAAGAATTATCTCGATCAGATTCTGTGGATTGGAAGTTATTCGTTCCAAGGTTTGGATTGTGCTTGTGTGTTTGTGAATTACATAGGGTACTGAAATTGATGTCGTGATTGTTACCGTATTGATATGAAAGAGTGGACAGTAGGAGAAAAAGTTAAGTATTCTTCGATATTGTAAGCATTCAGCAGTAGCGGTTAATTATGTGACCCTAATAATTGGAGCTCATATACATGATCTTTCTCTGTGTTTGAATTCCCCTATATGTATTTATTCTGGGAGGTTTCTTTCGGAATAAGTAAAACGACAATCACAATAGCTTTTTAAAATAGTCATCTATACTTAAAAAAAGATAAACCTAGAAATTTACCAACAAACTCAAAATATAGCCTAAATTTAAACCTCTAAGAAAAGAATTCACTTACAACCTCTAATTTTGAAGCAATGACATTCAATAGATCTTTTTTCTTTTATTTTAAATTAGAATTTATTAAATCTTTTATATAAAATATAGTTCCTCATGTTAGCTTTTGAACTTCACCTTTTTATTTATAAAAGCTCTTTCAATATTGCTTGTACTTAAAAAAATGTAGTGGTAGATACAATTTTAATATTCTAACTTCAAGTGGCTATTTTTCCTTCATAAAAATTCCAAACCTCTTAACTTTTGCATAAAAATTATACTTCTGGATATAAGCTAATAAATCCTAATATTTGAACTTTGAATGTCTTCTTTAAAGTGGCCTCAAATCCAAATATGGTTTCAAATAACATCTTGAAGCCTACTAAAAATGATCTTCAATTAATTAGAAAAAAATCTTCTATCTACTTGTTTTATCCACCTACATGAAATGGCCTAGAAGTCAAAATATTATATCCTTGACATCAAAGCCCTTTTAAATTCCTAATCACTAAATCTTGCAACTTCCATCTTTAATTATTAAATTTAAATTATAAAATTAAATAAATTAAATAATTATTATAATTTATTTATTTATTTTTTAATTACAAACCAAATTCTATATGTGCATTTGTAGATATTCCAACTAACATCAAGCTTATATACTTAGATATGCACTGCTTGCCTCACTTGAAACATTCAATTGATCTAGGCTTTATTGTCATCAGCATTTGTTTGACGGATTAGCACATGCTTGTGGTAGCATCAAATTGCAGCTTTGAAGTTGTACTCTTGCACCTAAATAGAATGGTAGATGTTGCATGCAACAATACAACTACAAAAAAATAGTTGCAATATTCATCAATAATTTAAAATAAACATGGCAATACATCTAAGGCTCCAACTAATGGCTTATGAATTTTTAGATGTTTGAATGATATTAATACTTGATGAATGTGCATTCTTGTGAGTAGAATCAATCATAAATATGATGACAATGCAATTATAGAAATCTATTAGTTGCAATGGCTTCTAAAATTTAATTTAATTTGAACTAACTTTCACTATTATCAAAATTCAAAAGTCTTTGACTATGTATTTTAAAATGTAAACCACAAAGTCATAACACTTACAAAGAAGGGTTTTTTCTAAACATAGTATTATAACTACAAGAAAATATAATTACAACACAAGCAAAGAAAAAAAAACAAGGAAAAAATTTCAGCAAAGAAAAATGGGATGGTGATTATCATTGCCAAAGACATGATTTTAAGTAAAAAAGATGAAAATAATAAAAAATAATAATAATAAGCATGGATGGTGACCATTTTTTACTACTAATGAAAAATTGGTAGTAAAAAATGGATAAAATAAATTATAAATAATTATGGAGGATGATCATTTTTCACTATCAAGGATAAATTAGTAGTAAAAATTTGGTAGAAAAAATTACAAATAGATATGGATAGTGATTGTTTTTTATTACTAAAGAGAAATAGGTGGTAAAAAAATAGATGCAAAAATTACAAATGAATATGATTGAAGACCATTTCTACTTTTAAGTGGAAATTGGTGGTGAAAAATAGATGGAAGAACTTACAAATGGATATGATTGAGGACCATTTTTTTTTATCACCAAAGAGATTTAGTAATAAAAAATAGATAGAAAAATTAAAAATTGACATGATTAGTGACCATTTTTCACCACCAAGGAAAAATATGGTGATAAATAGGTGGAAAATAAACAAGAAATGGTTATTGTCAAAGAAACTTAGTAATAGGACCTACTACCACTTATTTGTAATTTAAAATATCAGCAATGGCCAATGTAAAAATTTAGTTATGGAAATTGCTACCAATAAGTTAAATATTCTTTTAAAATAATAATTTGATGAAATACTAATCATATTGTGTGTAATTTATGTAGGTGGAGTAGATACCATATTTTATAGCTTAGAAGATAAAGACATGATGGAAACCATTAGCAAAGTCTTTGCGGTCTTTAATTCCAATAATATTTCTTCAAATGATAAAATTGACTTTAACTTCTAATAGCTTTTAGATAGTGAAAGAGAAGAAGATAAATATGAGGTGATGTGGATTCACGACTCAAAATTGGATTTTCTAACATTTATCTTGAACAGATATTATTACTTTAAATATAAGTTGAAAGAATATTTAATTAAATAATTAAAAAGAAATATGAAAATGAATATATTTGATACTATTATTATATTATATGCTAATTTTATTTATCAAGAAAGAACTTTAATTGAAATATTTTATAAAACTATTTTTAAAATTTTCAAAAACTCTAAAAAATGGTTTTTAGATGTTTAAGTTGCCTAATGATAAATATTGGTTATTTAATAAAAAATATTCAGAATTTATTACTCTATATATTGATAATTTGATATCAATAATTTAGAATAGACATTGTGGAAGAGGGTCTTATCTTATAGATATAAAATTCTTTTAAAACTACATCATTTGAAATAGATAGTAGGAAGAAAAAAGTATGGAATTATAAGGACTTATATTACCAAAGTCATTAAAATTTGTACTAAATGTAAGTAAAAAAAACCTAGATTTCAAAGAGTGATATATCCACAATATTAGTAACTTTAAAAATACACTCAAAATCATACAGTTCTTTGTACTCAAGAAGAAGAATTTATGAATAATCTAAATGCTCAAGATATGTTGGTATTAAAGCTAATCCATCAACACCAAAGCAAGATGCCTTATGCTTCAAAGCTGGCAGTCTTTATGTGCCATTGAAAAAAAAAGTATTATAGCAAGGCTTTTGATCCAATCAATAATATTGATATGGTTAGACATTGATATGGTTAGATATTGATATTTTAGAAGACATATAAAATGTAAGTATTTTGTAAAAATCATATATCTCAAAGATAAAGTATAAGATGTTGAATTTATATCAATACAAACTATAATGGCCATAACTCTAGATCAAGAAAGGATTGTTGTTTTTCACATGTTTATCAAGGTGCAATTGATAGTTGTACTGATAATCTTAATAATATCAAATTTTTCTTATAATATTCTAAAAGATGCCAAGATATTTTAAAAAAAAAAATTCCATTACATAAGCAACAAATATTTTGCTTCTTTTTAGATCCAAAAGATGCATCAAACCTATCATATCAACTTTAAATAAAAAAAAGAAGCCACAAGGATGATTATGAAGTGGTACAAAAAATGTTGCTAAATAGGTGAAACAAAAAATAAAAATAAAAATAAAAATATCAAGCTTATGATTCAAAGAATCCAATAGCAAATAATCAACCACTTTTATTAGTTATATAAAATTAAAAATAAAAAAATACTTAAAAAAAAAAGATATTATACCAAATTTGGCATAGATCATAGACTTGACATTTAAGACCAACAAATAGAATATGTCATTGTATGTTAGGATGTATTCAAATATAGTAGAAATAGAGATGTTAATTTTTTTAATACTATGTAAAGTTGACAAAGATAGTGGTCAAGAATAAACATCGCTATGTCTCACAATGTGTGTTGTATTTTAAAACATGGATATAATTTAATTAAATGCAATAATAATTGATAAAAATAATACACAGTATAAGGTTTTAATGAAAGCCATTAAAGAAAGACTAATTTTATTAAAAAACTAAAAATATTGGTAGAATTCAAATAAAATATCATATACTTATGTATTAATTCTATACAAAAAAAGTATAGGTGGAATATTTGTTACCTAAATTCGTTAAAATTGAACATTCTAATTTATATAAGATAATTTATTTTATATTAAAAGTTGAGATTGAAAAACAAATTGACATTGAATAAAGAAGTTTTAAGATTACATATATTAAAAACCAGAGGATAATTAAATATGTAGAAAATATTATTGTGATGTAGATTATTTGATGATTAAACGGTAGATATTCATAAATATTGTGCCTATCATAAACATATAATTAGATTTTTGTTAGTAAGATGTTGTTTTAGTTCATATACTTACTTATTTATTAGTAGAAAATCGGCCATTAGATTGATAATTAAAAAGATTAGAAGATAAGAATAAGAATAGGATAGATTGCATGTAGGAGATTTTTAACTTAAAGTCCTCTTAGTGATATTTTTGAAGATGAAGATAAAAATAGAATAAACCACATGTAGTAAATTCTTAGCTTAGAGTCTTCTTGATGATATTTTTGAGGTTTCAAGGTAATTTAAGAAAGAAAAAAGAAGCACAAAGATATAGTTGTATTGATTATTGTTATTATATTTTTTGTTTTGATTCATAAAGAGGATAAACTTTGGATCTTAGATTGAAGTCTATTATAATTGATTGGAGTATTTAATTAAAAAAAGTTTTTTAGAAAATATTTAAGACAATTATATCCATCTATATGCAAAGTTTGAAGGAAAAACTAACTAAGTCAAGAAAAAACAAAGTGCTAAAGCAAAGAGGATCCAACAAATTTGCAAGTCAATGGCAATAACTTTGAGAAGTTATAGCTTGATGTCTATAAGAGCTATGATTATAAAACTTAGGATATAGTTGTTTTATTAAGTTAAAAATTTATTCACTAAGTTTTAAGATATTAAAAATTTTAGTTTAAAAAATATGCTCAAAAATAGTAACCATATGTAAGATTATGAGGAAAAAAAACCAAAATATTAGCTTAGAGAATTTGCTTGTCATAATTGATTCAAGTCATTGATCACTTCAAAATTTGGAATGTAAAAAAAAGATGAAATATGTGATCTATTGCAAAATGTTTCAAATTATTCCATTGATTTTATATTCAAATATATATATATATATATATATATATATATATATATATATAGATATATATATATATTTAAAGTGAGATAAATATAAGTAAAGATTTGGTTGATAAATTAGTACATATAAGTACAAAGGAGAGAATAGAAACAAACTAAGACATACATAAATAACAAAAATTTCTATAGTAAGAAACTTTGTGCTTTTATGGATCAACAACAAACTTCTTGACAACAATTGAATAGGACACAATTGCCAATAGAAGTTGATGTGGCCAAAATGAATTAGGTTATATTACCACAAACATTCTAGTACAACTAATCTTATAGAATACATGTAAAAATATATGAAGAGTATCCTTCTAAATCGAAAGATAAATTAATAATTTGATGAATTCATAATTGAATTGATAGACAAGCAAAATATATGAGATTAATTTAAAAGAATCAAGTACAATACTACAACAAAGTTTATGCATTGAGTGAATAAAAAAAATATGTAGTTTAAGAAGCAAATAAAAGCAAAAAACAATAAGATTGCAAAGAATCAAGTAATTGATTGAACATTACAAATAAAATTGATTGTTAAATTTGAAAAAAATTCATGCATATTTTATGGGATTTTTTTTTGATGCCAAGATATTTTAATCAAATTTTATATTATCAACTTATCTTGCAAATATAGTAAATGAAAAATTTATGATTCTATATATACAAATATATATAGGATATGAAATTAATTTTTAAAGAAGAATATCCAAATTTATTCAATTTATTACCAAGTGTATAAGAAGATAGTAGCTTCTTCAACTAAAAAAAAGATGTTATAAATGATGGCCTAAGCAATAGATTATACAATGGTCTAATATAATGGACCAAATGATAGTCAAAGTTATGGAAGAGATAGTAGAATTTTGATTCATAAGTATGATGTTCAAATCCACAAGTTATTTGAAATAGCCAATTTGATAATACCAAAGAAGATGGAGGCTTTATCTATGGAAAAATATGATGTGTTCAATAAAGCAAAAAAATCAATCTTAAAACTTTTAAGATATACAAAGATGTGATCTAAAATAAACCTTCACTAACTAGAAGTTTATTCTAGTTTACAATAAATAAATCAACTATATGAATTTTGAAAGTTATAGCTATCATTTAAATCCTATTCAATTCATTCTTATTTTTATTAATTAATTCAAGAAATCAAGCCAATACTATACAACTAAATCACTTTTATTATAATAAATCACTCAATGATTTAATACTATCATTAAGTCTTTTTTTTAATTATATTCTTTATTTTATATTTTTATATTTTTATATTATGATTATTATTATTATTAATTTTAACCAATTTCATCCATTAAAAAATTTCATCATTGAATAGAAATTCATCCAAATACTTTTTTCATGTTTAAAAATTCATTTGTGATCAATATTCATCTAAATCCAAAAAAAATTGTCTAAATTCAATTTACTTGAGTCTTAACCTAACATCTTATTGCAAGAATTTTTCACCTTATAATTGTCAATCTTGAACCTTCATTGGAACCTCCAACTGCCATGGAAAGAAAATTGAAATATTATGTATTTATTTTATTATTGTTCTTATTTTCTAGCATCTAATTCAATAGGATCTGAAACTATCATCTAAAGTGTTCTTAATTAACTGTACTCTAGCTATCTGAAATCAATTATCAAACTACAAAATACCAAGGCTTACTACTTCCATCTTAATTCAACACATAATCCAGTCTACAAATATCAATTCAACAATACTTCCGTATTCTTATTAGTTCATCTCCCACTTACTCTCTTTGCAGTTTTTATATATATATATATATTCAATTACTGATCTTGAGCTTACTTATTATATTCAATTTCTCAATTCATCACATAGAATTCAATATCTTTACTTAACACAACAAAATTTGATAATCTCAATCCTTAAGGTCACAGATTTTCTCCAAAATGGTCATTCGAAAGTCATATTCCACAATATTCTAATCACAATTTCAACAATACTTCTCTCAATCACAATTCTTCATAAGCAAATAATAAAAGCAAAGAAAACAAAGAGGTAGCACCAAGCTTACTCGGACTTATGACTATCACAGTCTGGCCTCAATCTCTCTTTCTCAATCTCTTTATCTTACCAAAAGATGGACCGTTGGTCAACAGATTCCAAAGGTTATGAACCTTTGAGTTTTTAATCATTTGTTCCACTAACAACTTACTGTTATCAACTAAAATCCCTAATTGTAAGTCTAATTCTCAAGGTTATCAATAACCAACCAGTAACTTATCACAAAATTTATTTATATATTCTATATAGTCCTACTCCTAATTGTGCAGTGCCCTCGTAAACATTATTTAGCCTCAACTTATAAAGATGTAGCACCATTGGCTTCTTCAGTCAATAGCGTTGCCTTACCACTCTTTGATTTGGCAACATCCTCCTCTGCTACATCTTTGTCATCTGCCTCAGTTTTCGAGGGTTCTCCATCCAAATGTGTCATCAGATCTTCATTCAACCAACCCAATTCTTGTACGAGAGACTCAAGATGGGCAATTTAGTTATTGTGTTTCTCCAACATCTTCTACCATTCTTTTGTCATTTTCAAAGGTATTTTGGAAGATGTTCTTATTGAAATTGGCATATTAGTCCATACTAAATTATTGGCCTCCTTCTCTAATGCGGCTAGTTTAGTCTGCAACATCGCAACCTCTACTTGCAGCCACTCTTATCATTCCTTCCAATCAATCTCCATCTTTGCTTTCTCAGACACCATGTTCGCCACTATAGAATATGTAAATAAATTTTGTGGTAAGTTACTGATTGGTTATTGACAACCTTGAGAATTAGACTTATAATCAGGCAGTTTAATTGATAACAGTAAGTTGTTAGTGGAACAAATGGTTAAGAACTCAAAGGTTCATAACCTTTAGAATCTACAGGCCCACGGTCCATCTTTTGGTAGGATAAAGAAATTGAAAAAGAGAGATCGGGACCAGACTGTGATAGTCGTAAGCCCAGATAAGCTTGGTGCTACCTCTTTGTTTTCTTTGCTTTTATTATTTACTTATGAAGAATTGTGATTGACAGAAGTATTATTGAAACTGTGATTAGAATATTGTGGAATATGACTTTGGACTGACCATTTTGGAAAAAATCTATGACCTTGAGAATTGAGATTATCAAATTCTATTGTGTTAAGTGAAGACATTGAATTCTATGTGATGAATTAAGAAACTGAACATAATAAATAAGCTAGAGATCAGTAATTGAATATATATATAAAAACTGCAAAGAGAGTAAGTGAGAGATGAATTGATAAGAATATGGAAGTATTATTGAATTGATAGTCATAGAATGGATTATATGTTGAATTAAGATGGAAGTAGTAAGCCATGGTATTTTGTAGTTTAATAATTGATTTCAGATAGCTAGAGTATAATCAATTGTGACACTAACAGATCCAATTCATATAACAAGTCTTTTTCCGTGTTTGAACCCACTTCTATTAGTTCAATTGCTTTGGTAAATTGAAGCTTGAATACAATGAGAATAATATTTTGGCGTCACTGCCAAGGAAATAATAACAATATGAAATGTTAGAAATTGATTGTATGGGTGATGGAATCATATGTTGAATTAGAACGTGAAAAGAACCAATTTTAGGATTACAAATATGTGAGTTATAATTCAAGGCATTATTGATTTTGTAAAAAAGAATGAAAGATTATGAAGAATAATCATGAAGGAGAAGATTATCAAAGAATTAATCGATAAGCAAAAGAAAGACAAGAGCGATTACGCATAAGAAATCTCCTACGGAAATGACAAAAAAGAATTGTAGGTCCAAGTAAAACCAAAAGAAGAAAAATTCAAATTCAAATGGCAAAGAGATCAGTGATAACACCAATGGCCGCGGAAGTGCCAGAAGTACCAATTGCGATATAAATGGGAGCAGTAGGAGACCGCACTACAAGTGTGGTACTATTACCTACTTTTAGTGGTTGACCGAGCTCTGATCCCAATCATCATATATCTCAATTCTTGATAGCATATGTGGATAATAATGGTAGAACTGAAGACATTTGGTTGAGATGGTTGCCAACAACTTTAAAAGATACAGCTTTTGAATGGTATACTTGGCAACTAGTGGATAGATTTTTCAATTGGGAGGCCTTGAGGAATGCCTTCTTAATCCATTTTAGACCAATTGGATTTGAAGATCGGCTTAGTGAAAGTTTGATGAATAGCAAGATGTTTGCGGAAGAATCAGTAGAGTCCTATTATGGCCGGGCCACGGATATACTTCGTAAATGGCCAAATAATCAAATGCCAGATGCGTTTATATTGTCAATATTAATCAATGGTTTGCATCCACTGGAATTAAAAATGTTTATAAAAGAGGCTCAACCAGCTACGATAAAGGCATCATTGGCACAAGCAAACGTATGGAAAGAATGTCATTATGACCAATTATTAATAGTGGAGGCCATAATGATTCCAAGTTTAGGAAGCCAATAAATACAATCGAGAAATGTGTCAATGGATAATTATCCACAAATGGCTGCCTCCAATATGAAGAATGTTATGTTGTAAAAACCAATTAATGCTACTCTACTCCAAGCAATAGCGCCAATAACAATGACACCTTATTTTACATTGCCAACCTATCAACAACCAAAGTTGATTACAAATGCGACTGTTAAAGATCCAAATGAAGCCTTGTTATTAAATCTAAGAAAGAAGATAGAAGAATTGGCCGTGAATTTGGCTAAAGATAAGGAGAAACGACATAAGCCTTCTAATACGAGACCTAATGTATGGTACAATAATTATAAGGAATAAGGTTAGTTTGATACGGAATGTCTATCATCTAGACAAACGGGTGTTCAATGTACATTTTGCAAAAGAAAGTACCCTATTCAAAACTGCTAGAATTTACAAAGGAAACAACAGTTCAATAACCAGACGTTAATATAAACAACTCAATGGAATATTAATCAAGTACAAACTAGAATTATGGGTGGTTAGAATAGTAATTGCCCAAATCGACCTAATCATGGCTTTGGAAATTTTTAAAATACTAATTATAATCCAGTTTATGGAACAAATATGTAGAACGGTGGAAATAATTAAGGAAATAATTCCCAAACTATATCAATTAAGTAGTCCAATTCTCGACCAATAGCAACTGATCAGCCAAGATCATTTATTATAGCTACTTGAAATCGGCCTAATAGATATATTCTAGTGGAAACTCTAAGTATACCTGATGATATGGACCAAAAACCACTATATTGCTACCGGTGCTGACAAATTGATCATTATGCCAGTGAATGCCCTAATCCAAGGTTTATAGATGAATATGCTCCAGTATGTAGAAATTACAAGCAATCGGGATATTTTCATTATCAATGCAATATTCCATTTAACTTTAATGATCATGATCAGAAGATACAATCGACTATGCAAATTATAGAGAAAAAAAATAATGGGACACATTAATCACCAGTTCATTAGGTAGAAGTAGTCCAAGTTGTCTTTACAAGAAGTTAACAAAAAGAGAAAGGACCAATTCAACATTTGGGTGATCTTGAAGTGAAGGGCCAATTGGACCCAATTATGGTGTCGTGTTGTAACACGAGTATACCGTGAAAATATAAAGAAAGGGGACTTTTATTAATGTTCAGTTATCTCGAATATTGGGAGCAATGATCGATTTCAGTACCAATATTCAGGGGCCAGTTCAAAGACCCCATCACAATTGGTTAGGGCATACTTACCAATAACAAAATGTTCCATTCGAGTCTAATAGTGGGAGTCAACAAAATCGAAAGGATTAAATCGATGATTGAGCGAGCCTGACACAAAGGACCAATTTGACCCAATTACAGGAACATCCAGGTCTTACTACGGGCCTCTTAGCAAATATGAGACCTGATTTGGTCGGGCGACTCAATGTAGTCTCGATTACGGGGGTTTCGATTTCGTTTCAGGCTGTCCTATTCTTTGTGCTGTTTCAGGGAACGTTGTTTTCGAAAAAAGAACCTTTTATAAGGCAAAAAATAGAGGAGAAAGCTCTAACAACGGAGCCAATTCTGGATCGAAGATGGAAGATTGAAGAAATTCAGAGGCTAGGATTTGAAAGGGGAAAAAATTAGGGTTTTAAGGGGCAAAGAGCTAGCTTCATGCTTCGGGGGGAGAAAAGACAGAGAATTGGGATTTATTTTTTTTTCTTCATAGGGTTTTGAGAAGACTTCTGGCGATCAATGCTGAAAGGTCGATGTATTGTACTGGTGAATTGGGATTTTAATGAAGTGGGTGTGATTACTCTTGACTGTTTTGTGAAATCAAAGTTATATCTATGATTGAAGAATTAAAAAGGTATCTATAGGATTGAGTATGCGGAGTGAATGAAAATTTTTGGGTTAATCTAACAAGACAGTCAGTGGATACAAGGTCGTGAGTATAAAGCGGTATCGGAGATTAGCAGATTGGGTTGTTCGGGGTTCTCTATAACGTCTGGAGACCTATCGGCTGGGACAAAAAGGATTTTGACGAGCATTCAAAGGACATCCGTATAGATTTACGGTATATTCTTACAATCATTTATATTCCAACAGTCAAAAATTGATAGATTGCTTGAATATTAGTGAATCTCCATACTACCTTCTACAACCAGACGCCCGGTGCGTTTTCGAGTAAGAAAGTACGTAATACGACATAAGTGGTGAACCCAACGTGAAAGCTTGAGGTGGAAGATATTGGATTTCATGTGATTTTATTTTTATTTTTATGGAGAACAAAAATAAAAATTTTGAAGGATCTTTGGGAGGAGTTTCTAGTGGAGGTTCTTCTAAAGGACAAGGTATGCACATGGATCCATCTATTGCTAGTATGTTTCAAGCCTTCTCATTATCAATGTAGCAACAACAAAGCAATGATCGAAAGGAAGCTTTGGCAACCAAAACATTGCAAGCAGTAGTCAATAAAATTGATCAATTTGATGGAAGGAATATTTCAAGGTATTTAAGATGTTATGTTCATGAAATAGAATTAAATCGGATTTCTGAGAAGAAAATGGTTGAATTATTTGGACTTGCCATGATACCGGAGATAAGAAACCATATTACATCGATTACGGTGTCGTGTTGTAACACGAGTATACAGTGAAAATAAAAAGAAAGGGGAATTTTATTAATATTCAGTTATCTCGAATATTGGGAGCATCGACCAACTCCAGTACAAATACTGAGTGGTCAGGTTTAGTGACTCCGTTACAGTCAGCCGGGGCATACTGGAATGCCCCGTTCGATTCCAATAACGGGAGTCAGCAGGAAGAGAAGGACCAATTCACACGACGGGTTTGAGGAGCCAATTGGATCCAATTTCGAGAATCCAATCCGGGTCCTCTTACCCAATATGAGACCTGTATTGGTGGGGCAACCCAATGCAGTCTAGTTACGGGAAATCCAGGTCTTACTACGGGTCTTAGCCAATCTGACGCGAGGACCAATTTGACCCAATTACGGGAACATCCAGGTTACTACGGGCATCTTTCCCAATATAGGACCTGAATTGGTCGGGCGACTCAATGTGGTCCCGATTACGGGGTTCGATTCTGTTTCAGGCTGTCTTGTTCTCTATGCCGTCTCAGGGAACGTTGTTTTCGGTAAATGGATTTCTTAAAGGTAATTTTGGATCCAAGCTTGAGGTGGGAGCCAATTCCGGATCTAAGACGGAAGATTGAAGAAATTCAGAGGATAAGGTTAGGGGGGATATAGTTTTGGAGTGGTGTGGGTTTTTATTTTGGGGATGGGAGGTTTTTGAAGATCAAGGGAATTAGAGAGAGGAGCTTCATGCTTTGGGTCGGGGAAGGAAAGACATAGGATTTGGATTTTTCTTCTTCGTAGAGTTTTGGGGAAGACTGAGGCAATCGCTGCTGAAATCAGTGTTGTAATGATGAATCGGGATTTTTAAATGACGTGGGTTTGAATACTCTTGACTATTTTGTGAAATCGAGTTACGTCTGTGATTGAAGGATTAAAAGGGTGTCTATAGGATTGAGTATGCGGAGTGAATGAAATTTATTGGGTTAATCTAACAAGACAGTCAGTGGATACAAGATCGTAAGTACAAAGCAGTATTGAAGGTTAACAGTTTGGGTTGTACGGGGTTCTCTGTAACGTCTAGAGACCTACCGACTGGGGCAAAAAGGACTTCGACAAGCAGTCGAAGAGCATCCGTATAGATTTACGGTACATTGTTGCAGTCGTTTATATTCTAGCAGTCAAAAACTGATAGACTGCTTGACTATCGGCGAATCTCCATACTACCTTCTACAGCCAGACGCCCGGCGCGTTCTCGAGCAGGAAAGCACGTAATACGACATAAGTGGTGAACCCGACGTGAAAGCTTGAGGTAGAAGGTATTGGATTTCGGTTGATTTTATCTTTATTTTTTATGGAAAACGAAAATAAAAATTTTGAAGGATTTTTGGGAGAAATTTCTGGTGGGGAGTCTTCTAAAGGACAAGGTATGCACATGGATCCGTCTATTGCTAGTTTGTTTCAAGCCTTCTCATTGTCAATGCAGAAACAGCAAAGCAATGATCGAAAGGAAGCTTTGGCAACCAAAGCATTGCAAGCAGTGGTCAATAAAATTGATCAATTTGATGGGAGGAATATTTCAAGGTATTTAAGATGTTATGTTCGTGAAATGGAATTAAATCGGGTTTCTGAGAAGAAAATGGTTGCACTATTTGGACTTGCCACGATACCGGAGATAAAGGACCACATTACATCGATTACGGATCGTTGTGGGAATTCATGGGAGGATTTTTTACATGCATTGAAAGACGAATATTTCTTGGAAGATGCTGATCGCGTTACTAAGAAGCTGTTTCTGGGATGGATTGAACGGCCCAATAAGAATTTGCAAGCAACAGAGCTACTAAGGGAATTTGAGAGGCAGTACTCTCAATTTTCGAAGGTAGAAAAATTGACATTGGAGTCGAACAAAGTTGATCTATTTCTTCAAGCTGCTGATGGAAAATTGCAAGAGAAATTAGAACCCCTTCTTGAAGACAAAGAAGAAGATGAAGGATTGACAACGAAGTGGAAGAACGTTGAAGATGCGGTGGGGTTGCTTACAAAAAAAGAAAGGAGGAAGGATAGGAGTAATATTCCGAAACAAGTACAAGCATCCAAAGCTCCAGTACGTACTACACCACCGACAATGCCTACAGTTCAACCTTCGACATCCTTGTCAAAGAAAACAGATATGGGTATGGAAGAAATTATACGAGGAATGCGAGATCTTCAAATCAAATTGGCAAGACTTGAAGAGAATACTTCTATAAACAATTCGAAGAATGTTTCAAAACAAGGATATGTACAAAGATGCATTTGGTGTGATGATGCTTCACACACTAGAAAAGATTGCAATGAATTTAATAATATGATACGGCAGGGAATTATTTGCTGGAAAGATGGGAAGATAGCATTGAAAGATAGGGAGGATCTTCTTCAAACCAATTTTGGCAAGGGAGGAATGAGAGCATTAGTTCAAGATTACTTAAAAGGGCATGAAACAGTAGCACGAGAAAGTGCAAGTTATGGTGCTAGAGTAGATGATGAAATTGGTGGAAGTACGGAAACTAGTGAGTTTTGGGCTTCTGCCGTTTCTACAATGCAAGAAGGGAAATTACCTCGAGAAGCGTTATTGAGAACTGCAGCTACAATACGAGGAAGAACAGGTTGGGAGGATCCCATTGAGTCTCTTTCAGTTCATGCATATATTGCTAAGAGCCAACATGAAGCTTTGATGGAAGAGAAAAGACGAAGAAATTTTGATGATACTAGAGAAGGAAATTCTTTTAAGAGGCAAACTCGAGGAGACAAGGCTCGGGAGGCAGCTTCACAAGAATTGCCTGTAAAGGATACCTCAGCATCATTGGGAGAAAAAACAACAGAGACAAAAGATAAGGGCAAATCAATTGCTTATAAGCTACTTTCTGACATTGAAGCAGCAACAAATTTGAAAGGGGTGTTGAAAGAACGTATATTAAATGCTAAGGTGGAATTCACATTGAAAGAAGTCTTGGGAATTGCAAAGAAGGAGTTTCATGATGTTATCATTGACAGCATTAAGCGAAAGAGGCAATTAATGAGCGAAACTGGAATGAGTCATGCTATTGACGCAAGAATATGTAGAGATGAAGAAGAGGTTGATATTGGTTACAAGCAACCAATAAATGAAAAGAATGGGTATAATCAGCGAGTACGTTTCGAAGATTCTAGTGACAAGGAAATGGAAACTTTGAGCCATTATACTCGAAAGCATTGGGCAAGGGCAACTACTGAGGTATTGGTGAAGGTAGGAGATATAGAAGAACCAATAGTTGCTTTGGTGGACCATGGTTCTGAAATAAATCTCATGTCTAAAGATCTTTATAAGAAGCAAAAATGGCCAATTGATATGGAACATGGATGGACAATACGAGCAACTAATAACACACGAGGCGAATTATATGGAGCTTGTTCAGATGTCAAAATTCGGATAGGGGATGTTGCTACGGAGCAACATTTCTTCGTTCAAGATACAACGTCTTATCCGTTGATTTTAGGACAACCTTATATCATGGCAACACGGATGGAAACAAAGGTACTTGACGATGGTTCTGCTTATGCAAGGGTACGGAGCGAAGATGGGAGGAAAGCTGTACAATTTCTAACAGTACCTCCTAACCATGAACGGAATCGAGATAGGTTGAGGGAGAAACCATTGCCAAAGATTGTTGAAGGATTTAAGGATTTTGGGGAGGTACCACTGTAAAGCGAGATTATGGAGGTACAAAAGAGGAAGTACTCTCGCGAGATGAAGGTGCCTTTGATGCGAGTTTTATTGGTATATTGGAGAATGGAAATATTATGTATAAGAAAGTTGAAGATTTTAAAAGAAAAGAAAGAAAAAGATTATATGATATTGAAGGACAGTTACGCAAGATAGGTACATTGCAAGATGATGAGAGGATTTTGGGTGTTTATGAAGAAAATGGGCTGGAAGATTCATTGGAATTGATTACATCTATTGGGTTAGGAGATAATGATAAGATTGTTGAGATTCATTCGAGAGAGGTTTATACCATGCTTGAATCTTTTCAAGTACTAGAAGTCACAGTAGAGACGAGATATAAAATGGCAGATAAGAAGGTAAAGCCTGTTGCCGGACCATTACCAGAGGATTCTAAAGAACAAATGGGAGAAGCATCAAAAGAAGCAAGTTTAAGAGATCCAATGAGTATTGGACATCAGTTTACTGAAGAGACTTTTGAAGAATTGAAGATTGGTTCTAATGGTTCTTTATTGCCGGAGGAAATTACTTGCTTCAAAAAGATGTTGGCTAAACAAGGTAGATCGTTTGCCTTCGAATCTCATGAAATTGGGTGTGTGGATCCAAATATTATAACACCTATGGTTATCTTCACTGTACCGCATGTACCTTGGAATCTAAGACCGATTCCAGTACCGAGGGCACATTTACCTAAATTGGTCGAACTATTGAAAGAAAAGATAAAGATGAAAATATTAGAACCTTCATTTGCGCCGTATTCTAGTCGATGGTTTACGGTACCTAAGAAGAATGGGTCACTGCGGTTTATTCAAGATATGCAGCCGGTGAATGCTGTAACTGTCAGGAATGCAGGAATTGGACCTATTGTGGATGAATTTGCTGAGGCGTTTGCTGGAAGGGCGATCTATTCAATGGGTGATTTGTATTCAGGTTATGATCAATTTCAACTTGCCGAAGGAAGTAGAGATATGACAACGATGAGGACACCGCTTGGATTGGTTAGAATGTGCACTCTTCCTCAAGGCGCGACCAACTCAGTTGCGCATATGATGAATGGGATGAATAAGGTATTGAGAGATTTTATCCCGGAAAAGACTATGCCTTTTTTGGATGATGTTCCTATAAAAGGGTGCAAAGAAGGAGACAAGGATGAAACTTTAGATACGAGGGGGTGTCGCAGATATGTTGTTGATCATATACAAGATTGTGAAAAGATTTTAACTCGGCTTGGAGAAGTTCATCTTACATTATTGGATATGAAGTCCGTATTTGGAGTGCGAGAGGTTGTTATTGTTGGACATTTATGCGGATCTTACGGAAGAAAACCAGATCCGACTAAAGTTGATGCAATTGGAAGGATGAAAGAGGATTGTGGTTCTTTAACAGAGATTCGCAGGTTTTTGGGTGCATGTGTATTTTATCGAATCTAGATCCCTCATTTTGCTCACATAGCGGATCCATTATATGAACTGTTACGCAAGGGTTACCGATTTGAATGGGAAGAAAGGCATATTCAGGCAATGCAAAGATTGAAGAAATTTTTGATGTCACCTCCAATATTGAGGAAGGTTGATTATAAGTGCAATAGACCAGTGATTCTTACTGTAGACGCTAGTCCAATTGCCGTTGGATGGACTATGGGTCAAGATGATTCGAATGGGAGTAGATTTGCAGTTCGATTTGGGGCTAAAGTTTTAAGTATTTGTCAGCGTGCATATTCGCAAGTCAAAAGAGAACTTTGGGGAGTCGTTTCGGCTATGAAAGCTGAAAAGGACTATTTGATTGGGGCAGTAGTAGTAATTGAAACAAATTGCTTGCCATTGCTTGGAATGATTATTAACTGTTCAACGCCAGATATTGCAATGTTGAGATGGATTGCTTGTATTAAGTCACTAAATCTAGAATTTAAGCATATCACTGGAAAGGACAATTTAGTAGCAGACATGCTATCTCGAGCAAGATACGAGAGGGAGGACGAAATGGTTGAAGACATTGATGATGTCGGATTGAAATTCTATTCAATATCAAATCTCAACAGAGAAGACAAGCTATTTCTTGAAGAATCTTATGAAGGAGAATTATTGGATATTGGTCATTATTTGAATACCTTGTCTAAGCAGGGAAATTGGTCTACAGAAAAATTCAAACAAATAAGAAAAAAAGCATATGGATTTTTACTTCGAGATGGATTCTTATGGAAGAGACCGAAGAAAGGAATTGGGATGCCACAACGAGTGATAGACAAAAGGGAAGAAAAACTAAAATTATTAAAGGAGTTTCATGATAGTTTATGGGCAGGCCATAGAGGAATCTGGGCTACTTTTGCTAAACTCAAAGAACGATATTGGTGGAAAAATATGTATCGAGATGTGCTCTCATTTGTAGAGTCATGTGAAATCTGTCAATCGTATTCTAATATCCGACATCGAGATGGTCTTCATCCTACGTATCCTCTGGCTATTCATTTTAAATGGGTTGTTGATTTGGTTATTATGCCGGTTGGGTTATGGCAGATGAGATATTTGGTTTTAGCTCGTGAAGATTTATCAAATCAAGTAGAAGGAAGAGCATTGAGGACAAAATCTACAGAAGGGATTTGTAGGTTTTTGCTTGAAGATGTCATTTGCCATTACGGGTGCGTAGGAAAAATCACTGCAGATCGTGGAGAATTAAATGCACAAGAAGCTCGTAAGTTCTTTGAAAAATGTGGAGTTAAACTATCACTTACTACTGCTTATAATCCGGAAGGGAATGCGAAAAGCGAACGCGGTCACCCGCCGATTGTGAAAGCATTGGTTAAAGCTTGTAATGGGAAGGTTAAAGAGTGGCCACGGCTTTTGTCATTTGCATTATGGGCTGATCGAACAACACATAGTTCGGTGACAGGATATATGCCAGTAGAACTTATGACAAGTCAAAAACCAATTATGCCGATTGAAGAAAAGGTACTTACTTGGAGTATGCTACCATGGGAAGATGGATTGACAAGAGAAGAACTTCTGGCTATTAGGATTCGACAATTGGAGCAAAGAACGGAAGATGTCCAGATAGCATTGGAAAGGTTAAAAAGAGCAAGGTTACAAAACAAGGCGCGATTCGATAAGCAACATCGATTGGGACCAAAAGCAATCGAGGAAGGTGACTGGATTCTTGTTTATGACAATAGTCTGGATAATCAACATAGTACTTTGCGGAAATTTTCAAAACGTTGATTTGGACCATATGTTGTAACAACTGTTCATGATAATGCGACTTACTCATTACGGGAGTTAGATGGTACAAAATTGAAAATACCAATTGCAGGGAAGAGAGTAAAAATATTTAAACGAAGACACGCAGAGATGAATATGGAAGACCTTAATGAAGGTACAGAGATTCCGCAGCAAGAAGATGAAAGTGATATGGATAATGAAGGTGACGAAGACGAACTGGACAAAGACGTAGGGGATATATTCTGAATCAAACAGCAATTGGGTAAATTGGTGCATACCGGAGGATGCATAGGTTCAGAGGGGGTGGATGTCGTGTTGTAACACGAGTATACAGTGAAAATAAAAAGAAAGGGGAATTTTATTAATATTCAGTTATCTCAAATATTGGGAGCATCGACCAACTCCAGTACAAATACTGAGTGGTCAGGTTCAGTGACTCCGTTACAGTCAGCCGGGGCATACTGGAATGCCCCATTCGATTCCAATAACGGGAGTCAGCAGGAAGAGAAGGACCAATTCACACGACGGGTTCGAGGAGCCAATTGGATCCAATTTCGAGAATCCAATCCGGGTCCTCTTACCCAATATGAGACCTGTATTGGTGGAGCAACCCAATGCAGTCTAGTTACGGGAAATCCAGGTCTTACTACGGGTCTTAGCCAATCTGACGCGAGGACCAATTTGACCCAATTACGGGAACATCCAGGTTACTACGGGCATCTTTCCCAATATAGGACCTGAATTGGTCGGGCGACTCAATGTGGTCCCGATTACGGGGTTCGATTCTGTTTCAGGCTGTCCTGTTCTCTGTACCATCTCAGGGAACGTTGTTTTCGGTAAATGGATTTCTTAAAGGTAATTTCGGATCCAAGCTTGAGGTGGGAGCCAATTCCGGATCTAAGACGGAAGATTGAAGAAATTCAGAGGATAAGGTTAGGGGGGATATAGTTTTGGAGTGGTGTGGGTTTTTATTTTGGGGATGGGAGGTTTTTGAAGATCAAGGGAATTAGAGAGAGGAGCTTCATGCTTTGGGTCGGGGAAGGAAAGACATAGGATTTGGATTTTTCTTCTTCGTAGAGTTTTGGGGAAGATTGAGGCAATCGCTGCTGAAGTCAGTGTTGTAATGGTGAATCGGGATTTTTAAATGAAGTGGGTTTGAATACTCTTGACTGTTTTGTGAAATCGAGTTACGTCTGTGATTGAAGGATTAAAAGGGTGTCTATAGGATTGAGTATGCAGAGTGAATGAAATTTATTGGGTTAATCTAACAAGACAGTCAGTGGATACAAGATCGTAAGTACAAAGCAGTATTGAAGGTTAACAGTTTGGGTTGTACGGGGTTCTCTGTAACGTCTAGAGACCTACCGACTGGGGCAAAAAGGACTTCAACAAGCAGTCGAAGAGCACCCGTATAGATTTACGGTACATTGTTGCAGTCGTTTATATTCTAGCAGTCAAAAACTGATAGACTGCTTGACTATCGGCGAATCTCCATACTACCTTCTACAGTCAGACGCTCGGCGCGTTCTTGAGCAGGAAAGCACGTAATACGACAACGGATCATTATGGGAATTCATGGGAGGTTTTTTTACATGCATTGAAAGACGAATATTTCTTGGAAGATGTTGATTGCGTTACTAAGAAGTTGTTTCTGGAATGGATTGAACGGCCTAATAAGAATTTGCAAGCAACATAGCTACTAAGGGAATTTGAGAGGCAGTACTCTCAATTATCGAAGGTAGAAAAATTGACATTGGAGCCAAACAAAGTTGATGTATTTCTTCAAGTTGCTGATGGAGAATTGCAAGGGAAATTAGAACTCCTTCTTGAAGACAAAGAAGAAGATGAAGGATTGACAACAAAGTGGAAGAACGTTGAAGATGCGATGGAGTTGCTTACAAAAAGAGAAAGGATGAAGGATAGGAGCAATATTCCGAAAACAGTACAAGCACCCAAAGCTCTAATATGTACAAGACCACCAACAATGCCTACAGTTCAACCTTCGACATTCTTATCAAAGAAAACAGATATGGAGATGGAAGAAATTATACGAGGAATGCAAGATCTTCAAATCAAATTGGTAAGACTATAAATAATTCGAAGAATATTTCATAACAAGGATATGTACAAAGATGCATTTGGTGTGATGACGCTTCACATACTAGAAAAGATTGCAATGAATTTAATAATATGATACGACAAGGAATTATTTACTAGAAAGATGGGAAGATAGCATTAAAAGATAGGGAGGATCTTCTTTAAACCAATTTTGGCAAGGGAAGAATGAGAGCATTAGTTTAAGATTACTTAAAAGAATATGAAACAGCAGCACGAGAAAATGCAAGTTATGGTGCTAGAGTAGATGATGACCTTGGTGGAAGTACGGAAACTAGTGAGTTTTGGACTTCTACTGTTTTTACAATGCAAGAAGGAAAATTACCTCGAGAAGCGTTATTGAGGACTGTAGCTACAATATGAGGTGCAACAGGTTGGGAGGATCGTGTTGAGTCTCTTTCAGTTCATGCATATATTACTAAGAGCCAACATTAAGCTTTGATAGAAGAAAAGAGACGAGAAAATTTTGATGATATGAGAGAAGGAAATTCTTCTAAGAGGCAAACTTGAGGAGACAAGGCTCGGTAGGCAGCTTCACAAGAATTACCTGTAAAAGATATCTCAGCATCATTGGAAGAAAAAAATAAGGGAGACAAAAGATAAGGGCAAATCAATTGCTTATAAGCTACTTTCTGACATTGAAGCGGCAACAAATTTGAAAGGGGTGTTGAAAGAACGTATATTAAACGCTAAGATGGAATTCACATTGAAAGAAGTTTTGGGAATTGCAAAGAAAGAGTTTCATGATGTTATCATTGACAACATTAAGTGAAAGAGGCAATTAATGGATGAAACTGGAATGAGTCATGCTATTGATGCAAGAATATATAAAGATGAAGAAGAGGTTGATATTGGTTACAAGCAACCAATAAATGAAAAGAATGGGTATAATCAGCAGGTACATTTTGAAGATTCTAGTGATAAGGAAATAGAAACTTTGAGTCATTATACTCGAAAGCATTGGGCAAGGGCAACTACTGAAGTATTGGTGAAAGTAGGAGATATAGAAGAACCAATTGTTGCTTTAGTCAACCATGGTTCTGAAATAAATCTCATGTCTAAAGATCTTTATAAGAAGCAAAAATGGCCAATTGATATGGAACATGGATGGGCAATATGAGCAGCTAATAACACACGGGGCGAATTATATGGAGCTTATTCAGATGTCAAAATTCGGATTGGGGATGTTGCGACGGAGCAACATTTCTTTGTTCTAGATACAACGTCTTATCCGTTGATTTTAGGACAACCTTATATTACGGCAACACGGATGGAAACAAAAGTATTTGACGATGGTTCTGCTTATGCAAGGATACATAGCGAAGATGGGAGGAAAGTTGTATAATTTCTAATAGTACCTCCTAACCATGAACGGAATCGAGATAGGTTGAGGGAGAAACCATTGCCAAAGATTGTTGAAGGATTTAAGGATTTTGGGGAGGTACCACTGTAAAGCGAGATTATAGAAGTACAAAAGAGGAGGTACTCTCGCGAGATGAAGGTACCTTTGATGCGAGTTTTATTGGTATATTGGAGAATGGAAATATTATGTATAAGAAAGTTGATGATTTTAAAAGAAAAGAAAGAAAAAGATTATATAATATTGAAGGACAATTACACAAGATAGGTACATTGCAAGATGATGAGAGGATTTTGGATGTTTATGAAGAAAATGGACTGGAAGATTCATTGGAATTGATTACATCTATTGGATTAGGGGATAATGATAAGATTGTTGAGATTCATTCAAGAGAGGTTTATACCATACTTGAATCTTTTTAAGCACCAGAAGTCACTGTAGAGACAAGATATAAAATGGCAGATAAGAAGGTAAAGCCTATTGCCGGACCATTATCAGAAGACTCTAAGGAACAAATGGGAGAAGCATCAAAAGAAGCAAGTTTAAGAGATCCAATGAGAATTGGACATCAGTTTACTAGAGAGACTTTTGAAGAATTGAAGATTGGTTCTGATGGTTCTTTATTGGTGGAGGAAATTACTTGCTTCAAAAAGATGTTGGCTAAAAAAGGTAGATCGTTTGCCTTCGAATCTTATGAAATTAGGTGTATAGATCCGAATATTATAACACCTATGGTTATCTTCACTGTACTGCATGTACCTTGGAATCTAAGACCAATTCCAATACCGAGGGCACATTTACCTAAATTAGTGGAATTATTAAAAGAAATTATGAAGATGAAAATATTAGAACCCTCATTTGCACCGTATTCTAGTCAATGGTTTACAGTACTTAAGAAGAATGTGTCACCACGGTTTATTCAAGATATGCAACCGGTAAATGCAGTAACTGTTAGGAATGCAAGAATAGGACCTATTGTGGATGTATTTGCTGAGGCGTTTGTAGGAAGGGCGATCTATTCAATGGGTGACTTGTATTCAAGTTATGATCAATTTTAACTTGCCGAAGGAAGTAGAGATATGACAACGATAGGACACCACTTGGATTGGTTAGAATGTGCACTCTTCTTCAAGGCACGACCAACTCAGTTGCGCATATGATGAATGGGATGAATAAGATATTGAGAGATTTTATTTCGGAGAAGACTATGCCTTTTCTGGATGATGTTCCTATAAAAGGGTGCAGAGAAGGAGACAAGGATAAAACTTTAGATAAGAAGGGGTGTCACAAATATGTTGTTGATCATATACAAGATTGTGAAAAGATTTTAATTCGGCTTGGAGAAGTTCATCTTACATTATTGGATATGAAGTCCGTATTTGGAGTACAGGAGGTGATTGTTGGATATTTATGTGGATCTTATGGAAGAAAACTAGATCCCATGAAAGTTGATGCAATTGGAAGGATGAAAGAGGATTGTGATTCTTTAATAGAGGTTCGCAAGTTTTTAGGTGCATGTGTATTTTATCGAATCTCGATCCCTCATTTTGCTCACATAGTGGATCCATTATATGAATTGTTATGCAAGAGCTATCGATTTAAATAGAAAGAAAGGTATATTCAGACAATGCAAAGATTGAAGAAATTGTTGATGTCACCTCTAATATTGAGGAAGGTTGATTATAAGTGTAATAGATCAGTGATTCTTATTGTGGACGTTAGTCCAATTGCCATTGGATGGACTGTGGATCAAGATGATTCAAGTGGGAATAAATTTGTACTTCGATTTGGAGCTAAAGTTTTAAGTATTCGTTAGCGTACATATTCATAAGTCAAAAGAGAACTTTGAGGAGTTGTTTTGACTATGAAAGCTGAAAAGGACTATTTGATTGACGCAGTAGTAGTAATTGAAACAGATTGCTTGCCATTGCTTGGAATGATTACTAACTGTTCAACGCCAAATATTGTAATGTTGAGATGGATTGCTTATATTAAGTCACTAAATCCAGAATTTAAGCATGTTACTGGGAAGGATAATTTAGTAGCAGACATGCTATCTCAAGCAAGATACGAGAGGGAGGACAAAATAGTTGAAGACATTGATGACGTCGGATTGAAATTCTATTCAATATCGAATCTCAATAGAGAAGACAAGCTATTTCTTGAAAAATCTTATGAAGGAGAATTATTAAATATTAGTCATTACTTGAATACCTTGACTAAGCAGGGGAATTGGTCTATAGAAAAATTCAAACAAATAAGAAAAAAAGCATATGGATTTTTGTTTCGAGATGGATTCTTATGGAAGAGACCGAAGAAAGGAATTGGAATGCCACAACGAGTGATAGGCAAAAAGGAAGAAAAACTAAAATTATTAAAGGAGTTTCATGATAGTTTATGGGCAGGGCATAGAGGAATCTGGGCTACTTTTGCTAAACTCAAAGAACGATATTGGTGGAAAAATATGTATTGAGATGTGCTCTCATTTGTAGAGTCATGTGAAATCTGTCAATCATATTCTAATATCCGACATCAAGATGGTCTTCATCCTATGTATCCTCTGGCTATTCATTTTAAATGGGTTGTTGATTTGGTTATTATGCCAGTTGAGTTATGGCAGATGAGATATTTGGTTTTAGCTCGTGAAGATTTATCAAATCAAGTAGAAGGAAGAGCATTGAAGACAAAATCTACAGAGGAGATTTGTAGGTTTTTGCTTGAAGATGTCATTTGCCGTTACGGATGCGTAGGAAAAATCAGTGCAGATCATGGAGAATTAAATGCACAAGAATCTCGTAAGTTCTTTGAAAGATGTGGAGTTAAACTATCACTGACTATTGCTTATAATCCGGAAGGGAATGCAAAAAGTGAACGTGATCACCCACCGATTGTGAAAGCATTGGTTAAAGCTTGTAATGGAAAAGTTAGAAAGTAGCCATGGCTTTTGTCATTTGCATTATGGGCGGATCAAACAACACATAGTTCAGTGACAGGATATATGCCAATAGAACTTATGACAGGTCGAAAACCAATTATGCCGATTGAAGAAAAGATACTTACTTGGAGTATGCTACCGTGGGAAGATAGATTGACAAGAGAAGAACTTCTGGCTATTAGGATTCGACAATTGGAGCAAAGATCGGAAGATGTGCAGATAGCATTGGAAAGGTTAAAAAGAACAAGGTTACAAAACAAGGCGCCATTCGATAAGTAACATCAATTAAGATCTAAAGCAATTGAAGAAGGTGATTGGATACTTGTTTATGATAGTAGTCTGGACAACCAATATAGTACTTTACAA
The DNA here is from genome assembly GCF_059467195.1 of Physcomitrium patens. Classification (NCBI taxonomy): domain Eukaryota; kingdom Viridiplantae; phylum Streptophyta; class Bryopsida; order Funariales; family Funariaceae; genus Physcomitrium; species Physcomitrium patens. The sequence continues at coordinate 9,165,109 of NC_143426.1, forward strand.
AAGTTTTCAAAACGTTGATTTGGACCGTATGTGGTAACAACAGTTCATGATAATGCGACTTACTCATTGCGGGAGTTAGATGGCACAAGGTTAAAAATACCAATTATAGGGAAGAGAGTGAAATCGTTTAAACAAAGAAATGTAGAAATGAGTATGGAAGACTTTAATGAAGGTATAGAGATTCCGCAGCAAGAAGATGAAAGTGATTTGGATAATGAAGGTGACGAAGACAAACTAGATAAAGACGTAGAGAATATATTATAAATCAAATAGCAATTGGGTAAATTGATGCATACCGGAAGATGCAGAAGTTCAGAGAGGGTGGATGTCATATTCTACCACGAGTATACCGTGAAAATATAAAGAAAAGGGACTTTTATTAATGTTCAGTTACCTCAAATATTGGGAGCGACGTCTGATTCCAGTGCCAATATTCAGGGGCCAGTTCAGAGACTCCATCACAGTCAGTCACGGCATACTTATCAGTAACGAAATGCTCCGTTCGAATCCAATAGTGGGAGTCAACAGAATCGAAAGGACTAAATCGATAATTGAGCGAGCCTATGTCATGGACATACATTGGAAGATTCTTCGAATATTCTTCTAGAATATTCTCTAAAGATTCTCTAAAGATTCTTTTAGAAGGTTCTAGAAGATTCTTAGAATATTCCCTAAAGATTCTCTTAGAAGGTTCTAAAATATTCTTAGAAGGTTCTAAAATATTCTGATAGATTCTAGGAAGTTGCTCGAGAAGTTTCCTAATTAATAGAAGTTGTTGGAGAAGCGTCCTAGTTAGCGGAAGTAGCTCGAGAAGCTTCCTATTCAGTAGTATATATAGGAGTCGAGGCTGAAGGGTTCTTCAGTCTCGACAACACATCTCTTAGAGTTCTAGCTCACCTTTCTAGTGTTGTTCTTGTACTCATCTGTTTAATCTAGTTCTACCACTTCTTCTTGAACTTCTTGTTAGATTTCAAGTCTGTATTTTGTGTCCGTGACAGTTTGTCGAGATTACATTTTCACTGGTATCAGAGCTAGTTCCTTCTTGTTAGAGAGTGGATTACCCCTCTTCTTGAAAGTGTGCTACTGTTTTAGAGGTTGCGGATTACCCTCCTCTAAACTGATATCTCTTCTTTCTCAATATTGGAGCCTTATTCTTCTTGGAGAGAGTGGATTACCCCTCATCTTGGAGTCTTAAGGCGTTTTAGAGGTTGCGGAGTACTCTCCTCTGAACCAATATTGTCCTCTTATCAAAACTCTTTTTTCTTCTTGCTGAAGGTTAGCCGAAGGTTAAGACGTTAAAATGGCTGAAAGTTTGGAATCCAAACTAGACGCCATCATAAATGCTCTTGCCTCGTTGTCACATAGGACAACAGAGATCGAAGGAGTCATGGTAGGACTCCATAACAATGGAGCATCTGGGATAGCGCCATCTAAAGCATATCAGCCTCAAACTTCTGCGCCAGAAGAAGCAGTTCTACTTCCATTTCAACAAGATCGAGTAGTCCTACAACGAAAGGAGCCTCGAGTTAGTCTTCCGGATAAGTTTGATGGAACTCGTTCCAAGTTTCGAGGTTTTGTCAACCAAATCAGGTTGATAACAATTTTACAGCCCGAACGTTATCCGACGGAGGAAGCGCGTGTTGGGCTTGTTGGAACCTTGCTTACAGCAGAAGCTCTGTCTTGGTTTACTCCCTTGTTCGAGAAGCGATCGCCAATCCTGAGCAACTTTGAAACGTTCTTGGAGGCGTTTGCAGAAGCATTTGGCGAACATGATAAAGTTCGATGGGCTACAAGAAAGATCCGATCGCTACGACAAGGAACACGCTCTGCATCAATCTATGCCTCGGATTTCAGACAATTGGCAAGTGACATTAATTGGGGTGAAGAGGCGTTGGTGAGTCAGTTTTATTGGGGCTTGAAGGATGATGTGAAGGACTTGCTGTTATCTCTTCCTGATCCTCAAACGCTCAACGAAGCTATTAGCCAAGCTGTAAAGTGTGACAACCGCCTATTCCACCCTGTCAAGACTAGAAGTGTGATGATTCCGGAAAACGACGACGCCCAGCCACAGTAGGAACCGTGCGGCTGGACAATCTAATATCACGACAACAATCAGGTTCCTCCTTCTCTGTCCAACCTGCCCGTTGTTTTACAATTCCTTTGTTTTTAGGCCCTCAAAAACAAAAAACTTTAGCTTTATTGGATTCGGGGGCATCTACTTGTTTTTTAGATGAAGAGTTTGCTAAACGCCACAAGATCCGTTTAGTACAGAAGTCCAAACCTGTTCACGTAGAGGTGATAGATGGACGACCCTTATTGTCAGGCAACGTTACCCACGAATCAGAACCTATAGAAGTGGTATTTAAGGACCATAGTAGTCACGTTATTTTTAATATTATTAGAACCCCATCAAGCCCTGTTATCCTTGGTCTTTCTTGGTTAGAAGATCATAATCCGTCCATTGATTGGAGGCTACGAAGGATAACATTTCCTAAAAAAAATAATAATAAACCTGTTGGTAAAACCTACATGAAGAAATCCATGTTTATTGGAGCGAGAGCGTTCCTAAGATCGTCCAAGGAAGGCGCACCATTTGTCATTTATGCAGCTCCAACTAGCGGCGAGAATATCTCAACATCGAATATACCAGAGCAATATAGGGATTTTGAAGACGTGTTTCAGAAGAACAACGCCGATATACTGCCGGAACATCGACCATATGATTGCGCCATAGACTTAGAGGAAGGAGTGCAACCACCTTTTGGTCCAATATACAACGTATCGCAGACGGAGTTAGCAGAATTGCGGAAGTACATCGATGAGAATCTAGCCAAGAATTTTATTCGACATTCAAAGTCGCCAGCTGGAGCACCAATCCTATTCGTGAAGAAAAAGGATGGCTCACTACGGATGTGCGTGGACTACCGAGGACTCAACAAGGTGACCAAGAAAAATCGCTATCCCTTACCTTTGATCTCCGACCTCTTAGATCAACTTGGACGTGCAAGGATTTTTACAAAGATTGATTTAAGAGGAGCCTACAACCTTGTGCGAATCAAAGAAGGAGATGAATGGAAGACAGCCTTTCGTACAAGGTATGGCCATTTTGAGTACAATGTCATGCCTTTTGGTCTTACCAATGCTCCAGCGGTCTTTCAGCATATGATGAACGACATCTTTCGGGAGTACCTCGATGACTTTGTTGTCATCTATCTGGATGATATTTTGATATTTTCCAAGAATGAAGAAGAACATGAGAAGCACGTTTGTTTGGTTCTTGAAAAACTACGCAAACGAGGACTCTATGCCAAGTTGGAGAAGTGTCAATTTCACCAGAATGAGATGGAATTTTTGGGCTTCATTGCGACTACAGAGGGCTTGAAGATGGATCCAAAAAAGGTAGAAGCAATTATATCTTGGGAAGTTCCGAAGATGGTTAGAGATGTTCAGTGTTTTCTTGGATTTGCTAACTTCTATCGGATCTTCATCAAGAATTATTCTCAAGTTGCTGCACCACTCATGCGTCTAACAAGCAAAGACAAGCTCGAATGGGGATCACAAGCAGCAAAAGCATTTCAAGATCTCAAGACGGCATTCACTACGGCTCCAATCTTGGTACACCCTGACTTTGCAAAGGCTTTCTATTTAGAGACCGATGCTTCAGATTTTGCTTTGGGAGCTGTGCTTTCACAGATGGGCATAGACAAGAAGCTTCACCCAGTTGCGTTCTATTCACGGAAGTTCTCTGCTGCTGAGATCAACTACGAGATCCACGACAAAGAGTTGCTTGCTATAGTGGATGCCTTCCAAGAGTGGCATCACTTCCTCGAAGGAGCTGCACATCCAGTGACTGTTTATACGGACCACAAGAATTTGGAGTACTTCATGACAGCTCGAATTTTGAATCGTCATCAAGCTCGATGGAATATGTCTCTATCACGATTTGACTTTATTATCACCTACCGCCCTGGAAAACAGCAAGGATTATCTGACGCATTATCAAGGAGATCGTATCTTGCGCCAAAGGCTGGAGAAGCAGCGTTTGATCAATAATGTACAACATTGTTGAAACCAAAAAAATTCAGGATTTTTGCTACTGTTGCAACTATCGATGACGGCTTCCTCAGCGAGGTACGTACTCCGACCATTGAGGATTCTATAGCTCTTGACATCAAACAACGTGTCGATAATGACAAGTTTAAGGTGGAGGGAGATCTTCTGTATTTTGAGGAGCGGTTGTATATCCCGAAAGGACCAACTCGACTCCGAGTACTTCAATCTCGCCACGACTTTCCAGCTGCGGGACATTTTGGATTCAACAAGACTTTGGAGCTCATTTCACGAGATTTTTGGTGGCCCCAAATGTGGAAGGATGTGAAGGAATTTGTCCTTTCTTGTGATGTTTGTTCAAGATCCAAGATCCCTCGACATCGTCCGTATGGACTTCTCCAGCCATTGCCTATTCCGCACCGACCATGGTCTTCAGTTTCTATGGACTTCATTACGGACCTACCGCCATCGAATTCATTTGACAGCATCTTTGTTGTGGTGGATCGATTAACAAAGATGGCACATTTCGTGCCTTGCAAGAAAACATCGTCAAGTAAAGACACCGCAAGACTCTTTCTTGATAACATATATCGTTATCATGGCCTACCAGATGATATCGTGTCGGATCGAGGTACTCAGTTTGTATCCAAGTTTTGGAGGTCCCTCTTTGAGATATTGAAGGTGAATATTAAGCTCTCTTCGGCTTTTCATCCTCAAACTGACGGTCAAACGGAGCGGGTGAATCAAGTTTTGGAGCAATATTTACGATGCAGCATCAACTATCAACAAGATGATTGGACTGCATATCTACCGCTTGCTGAGTTCGCATACAACAACACTCTTCATGCGTCAACTCAACAAACACCATTCTTCTCCAACTACGGATACCACCCCAAGCTCAATTTATTGAGTTCTTCAGCAAATAACAACCCAACAGCTGAAGGATTTGTGAAGCAACTATCGGAGCTTCAAGCGACGTTGAAGCTTCAATTGCAATCTGCCCAAGAGAGTTACAAGGCATCTGCAGATAAATATCGAAATGAGGCGCCTACTTTTAAAGTTGGAAGTAAAGTATGGCTTCTTCGACGGAATATCAAGACCAAGCAGCCATGTGACAAATTGGACTATCGGAGATTAGGGCCATTTGTTATCGAGAAGCAGATCAATCCGGTGGCATATCGTCTGGAGTTACCAGCTACTATGAAGGTACATCCAATCTTTCACGTGTCTTTGTTGGAACCTTATCGAGAGTCAGCTTTTCCCCAAAGAGTACAAAGTCCGCCACCAAGTATCGAAATTGAAAACCATGAGGAATACGAGGTGGAAAAGGTACTAGATTCACGGCGTAATAGGAGAAAATTGGAGTATTTAGTGCATTGGAGTGGATACGACATCAATGAACAAACGTGGGAGCGTGCCGAAAATCTTGCCAATGCACCAAAAAAGGTATAAGAATTTCATCAACGATATCCTCATAAACCTAAGCCGATTCAACGATAGCTTCTTGCTGAAGCTTGCTCATCAAGTAGTATAAAAAGGGGGGAGGGCACCTCCAAAACCCATAGTTCGATAGTGTAGAACTTTGTTAGCAACTATAGTTTGCTCTCATCATTTTAGCCTTTGGACATGGATAGTCAAGATACTACACTTGTTATGTCATCTCAAGCGACTAGCTCACGAAGACGACCACGAGATGAAGAACCGCCTGCACCACGACGACGTCGGAGGATACCGAGCAACAGATCGCTAGTAATTGTATTTGAGGTCGAGCCTGCCTACGACGGTCAGCCAGAAGGTGTGTTTGGAGGACAGTTTCACAATGAAGACACAGAAGTCCACGCTTGGTCAGAGGTTGAAGGTGTTGGTCACTACCGTTGGCTCCAAGGGCCGATGAATCATTTGCCTCGCGAACAACAATTGGAATTCATAGCAGATGTGATGCGACAGATTTTCATTTTTTTGTGTTAGTATTGACTGATAACAACATTGCTTCTCGGAGACCTCGAAGTTAGAAGAGGAGGTGATGTCATGGACATACATTGGAAGATTCTTCGAATATTCTTCTAGAATATTCTCTAAAGATTCTCTAAAGATTCTTTTAGAAGGTTCTAGAAGATTCTTAGAATATTCCCTAAAGATTCTCTTAGAAGGTTCTAGAATATTCTTAGAAGGTTCTAAAATATTCTGATAGATTCTAGGAAGTTGCTCGAGAAGTTTCCTAATTAATAGAAGTTGTTGGAGAAGCGTCCTAGTTAGCGGAAGTAGCTCGAGAAGCTTCCTATTCAGTAGTATATATAGGAGTCGAGGCTGAAGGGTTCTTCAGTCTCGACAATACATCTCTTAGAGTTCTAGCTCACCTTTCTAGTGTTGTTCTTGTACTCATCTGTTTAATCTAGTTCTGCCACTTCTTCTTGAACTTCTTGTTAGATTTCAAGTCTGTATTTTGTGTCTGTGACAGCCTAACGCAAAGGACCAATTTGACCCAATTACAGGAACATCCAGGTCTTACTACGGGCTTCTTAGCCAATATGAGACCTGATTTGGTCGGGCGACTCAATGTGGTTCTGATTACGGGGGTTTCGATTCCATTTCAGGCTGTCCTGTTCTCTGTGCCGTTTCAGGGAACGTTGTCGTATTACGTGTTGTCTTGTTCGGGAATACACTGGGTATCTGGCTATGGAAGGTATAGTTGTTTTTGCAAATAATAAAGAAACCCTAACAAATTTTATCCATGTATGAAGAATATAATTGAAATATCAATTTCCAAGTATTTAAAAACACTCCTCATAGTCATTTTAACCATACAATATTCCAATTACTTTATTTCTTTTATAATTAAGTTGTTTTTGTTTTTCCTAACAAGCCCTAACCCTAGCCAGTGAGCTTTGACAAGCTGTAACTTTTGATCCGACCGTCCACTTAGTGTGAAATTTTGCACCCAAATACTAGTATAAGCCTTCTATATGCTCAAAAAATTTCAGCCCAACCCAACTTACAGATTGCAAGAAAACGCCCAAAAATCGCACTGATGACACTCGACTGCAACCTTGAAATTTGATGTAGAAACTCCAGAAGTGATTTCTCCTTTGTCAACCGTTAACTCCAGCCCAAAATTGAATAGCCACTTGATCTCCAAATCTTCTATTACCAAGCCAAAAATTACGTCGATCCAACTAGTAGATCTTCAGATATCACAGAAATCCTATCCAACCCTAGACTACCAACTTTCGATAACCCTTTGTACTAAAACCCAGATATCTCTTGATTGCATCGTTAGATTAATACAAATTTTTGTATACACTTAGCACACCCAACTATCCAAATAATATCAAATTTTGACCTATAGAAACTATATGACTTGTACAAACCGATTGAGAATGCAAACCATCAATGTTTTATATAAAATCCGAAACACCAAAATAAACATTGACTTTGAGCAGCGATTGCTCTCTCCTCACAAACCCTAATGAAACCAAACTAGTGACCTTAAAAAGAGCTTGAAGCTAGCTCTTCGATCCAAAAAACCCCCCGATTTGAAAAAACCCCCCAATCTAAAAAAAATCCCCCCCCCCCCCATTTCTTAACATTCCTCCCCTTTAACCCTAATTCTCCCCTCTTTCAAATCCTAGCCTCTGAATTTCTTCAATCTTCCGTCTTGGATCTTGAATTGGCTCCTTTCATCTTGGATCCGGAATTGGCTCTCGTCGTCAGAGCTTTCTCCTCCATTTTTACCTTTAAGAGATCTTTTTACCAAAAAAAAACGTTCCCTGAAACGGCACAGAGAATAGGACAGCCTAAAACAAAATCGAAACCCCGTAATCGGGACCACATTGAGTCGCCCGACCAAATCAGGTCTCATATTGGATAAGAGTCCAGTAGTAAGACCCGAATGTTCCCGAAATTGGATTAATTTGGTCCTTCGCGTCAGATTGGCTGAGGCCCGTAGTAAGACCTGGATTTTCTCGTAATTAGACTGCATTGGGTTGTCCGACCAATTCAGGTCTCATATTGGGTAAGAGGACCCGGATTGGATTCTTGAAATTGGATCCAATTGGCTCTTCGAACCAGGCTCATCCGTCGTGTGAATTGGTCCTCTCCCTTCCTGCTGACTCCCGTTATTGGCATCGAATGGAGCATTTCAGTATGCTCCGGCTGACTGTAACGGGGTGACTGAATCTAGCCTCTCAGTATTTGCATTGGAATTGGTCGTTGCTCCCAATATTCGAGGTAATTGAACATTAATAAAAGTCCTCTTCCTTTATATTTTCCCAGTATACTCGTGTTACAACACGACATCCACCCCCTCTGAACCTGCACATCCTCCGGTATGTGCCAAATTCAGTACACCATTATTTTTTATCCAATACCAAAACCCATGTATCCATCTTGTACAAGTAAATTGAAAACATCCAACTTTGTACATGACCAAACCATTGGCGAGGTACAAATTTTGAAATGGAAAGATTTAATTGAAACTTCTTCCATATGGCCACATACATCATGCTTGCATCTTTTTTCTTGTTCTTTTGATTCCATGCTTGATTTAAGACGTCCATATAATCTTTAAATCCATTGCCCATGTCTTTATATTTGAAGATTTTTAGATTTTCAACCTTTGAATTCCACACTTCATGATGAATCTTTTTCTTATCAAAATCCAATTGTGCCTCCAATACATGTGCATTATCCATGTAACCTTGATCTTGGTCCAAAAGATTAGTACTCACAATTAACTTGATTAAAGCCATTGATTTAGTACCTTTACCTTTGATTTCATAATCTTCTTTTGCCACATTATCTTGTGAAATATCTATCATTTCTTCTTGAATGTATCCTTGTGAAACATCATAACCTTGTATTATCTCAATATGTTGTATTACTTCATAATATTGAAAAATTTCATAGCCTTGTGAAACCTCATGTTCTTGAAAAATCTTGCAACTTTCACCATAATCTCTTTTACCACCATGAGATGTTCCATCCAAATTGCCATCATCCACTTGCATAAATATATTCAATGTAGAATAGTTATAATTTTCATCTTTATTGTCATTAATTTCTAAATCCTTGAGTTCCATATTGCCTTCAATTTTTTTGATATTTTGACCTTCCATAGTAATAATTTGATCAAAGTCTTTGTTCTTTCCTTCACCATCTTTGATAAAAGATCCACTTTCTTTCATTTGCAAAAAATTGGCTCCTCCTTCGAAGTCCTCCAGTTGCTTTTCCATTTCTCTTTTTTCAAGATTAATCCCTTGTATTGATAAAGATGATATAGAAGCCAAACTAGAAGATTTCTTAGACCATACTCCAACTCCTTTAGCTTGTGCTCTTTGTTGCTTTGCTAAAAGAATTGTTGCTTCTTTCAACTCTTCCCAATTATTACTACAACCACTCTCCGTAGACTCATCTGCAAGAAGTATAAAAAGTTTGTCTCCCATGGCATCATCAAGACCATTTAAAAACAATTCTATTTTTATAGCATCCAATGACTGTCTCTTTGAGGATGACAGTTGATAAAACCTCTTTTCAAATTCTTTCAAGAATTCATAAAGATCCATATGCGTGCCTGGTTGTAATTCTATCCAATCCAAAAACTGTCGCTTGGTAATCTTATCCTCATTTGCATCAATAAATTCTTTCTTCAAAAGTTCTTGAAATTTTGACCATGTCTCTACACCCCTTTCAAGTAATCTCTTCACCTTTCTATAAATTCCAGGTTCAATAGCCAAATAAAAGCTTGTAATCATCTTTGCCTCAGGGATTTGGCATGTCTCCATCTCACATGTATAAACTTGTAAAAACTTAGTGATGTTGCATCCGTTAAACCTCCCACATTTGTTGAATATTCCTTGTAATGCCTTTGTGATATCCCTTTCAATTGCTTGTAACTTTTTTTGTTCTTCCATAAATATATAAAAAGCCTCAAAAAACTCCTTAACATTTGGTCCATCCAAAGTATTCAACCGATCTAAAGACTTCATTGAAATATCTTCCATTTTCTTCCACAATGTAAAAAAAATATCCCTGGAAATGCTCCAATAAATAACTTATGATACCTCAAAATGCCCCAAGATGTCTATAAGCCATAATATACTCCATAATAATCCAAATATCACCATTGCTTTTCAAAATATCCTCCAAAGCTCCAAGTCTTCCAAAAACTCTAAAATCAAACTTGTCATCTTGCACCATCAATCCAAATAACCGCATACAAAATCCAATACCTTCTACCCCAAAATTTCACGTCGGATTGACCACTTATGTCGTATTACGTGTTCTCTTGTTCGAAAATACACTAGGTATCTGGCTGTGGAAGATATAGTTGTTTTTATAAATAACAAAGAAATCCTAACAGATTTTATCCATGTATGAAGAATATAATTGAAATATCAATTTCCAAGTATTTAAAAACACTCTTCATAGTCATTTTAACCATACAATATTCCAATTGCTTTATTTCTTTTATAATTAAGCTGTTTTTGATTTTCTTAACAAGCCCTAACCCTAGCCAGTGAGCTTTGACAAGCTGTAACTTTTGATCCAACCGTCCACTTAGTGTGAAATTTTGCACCCAAATACTAGTATAAGCCTTCTATATGCTCAAAAAATTTCAGCCCAACCCAACTTACAGATTGCAAGAAAACGCCCAAAAACCGCACTGATGACACTCGGCCGCAACCTTGAAATTTGATGTAGAAACTCCAGAAGTGATTTCTCCTTTGTCAACCGTTAACTCCAGCTCAAAATTGAATAGCCGCTTGATCTCCAAATCTTCTAGTACCAAGCCAAAAATTACGTTGATCCAACTAGTAGATCTTTGAATATCACAGAAACCCTATCCAATCCTAGACTACCAACTTCCGATAACCCTTTGTACTAAAACCCAGATATCTCTTGATTGCATCGTTAGATTAATACAAATTTTTTATACACTTAGCACACCCAACTATCCAAATAATACCAAATTTTGACCCATAGATGCTACACAATTTCTACAAACCGATTGAGAATGCAAACCATCAATGTTTTATATAAAATCCGAAACACCAAAATAAACATTGACTTTGAGCAGCGATTGCTCTCCCCTCACAAACCCTAATGAAACCAAACTAGTGACCTTGAAAAGAGCTTGAAGCTAGCTCTTCGATCCAAAAAACCCCCCGATCTGAAAAAACCCCCCAATCTGAAAAAAACCCCACCGATCTGAAAAAATCCCCCCCATTTCTTAACCTTCTTCCCCTTTAATCCTAATTCTCTCCTCTTTCAAACCCTAGCCTCTGAATTTCTTCAATCTTCCGTCTTGGATCCGGAATTGGTTCCTTCCATCTTGGATCCGGAATTGGCTCTCGTCGTCAGAGCTTTCTCCTCTGTTTTTACCTTTAAGAGATCTTTTTACCAAAAACAAAGTTCCCTGAAACGGCACAGAGAACAGGACAGCTTGAAACAGAATCGAAACCCCGTAATCGGGACCACATTGAGTCGCCCGACCAAATCAGGTCTCATATTGGATAAGAGTCCAGTAATAAGACCCGAATGTTCCCGAAATTGGATCAATTTGGTCCTTCGCGTCAGATTGGCTGAGGCCCGTAGTAAGACCTGGATTTTCTCGTAATTAGACTGCATTGGGTTGTCCGACCAATTCAGGTCTCATATTGGGTAAGAGGACCCGGATTGGATTCTTGAAATTGGATCCAATTGGCTCTTCGAACCAGGCTCACCCGTTGTGTGAATTGGTCCTTTCCCTTCTTGTTGACTCCCGTTATTGGAATCGAACGGAGCATTTCAGTATGCCTCGGCTGACTGTAATGGGATGACTGAACCTAATCTCTCAGTATTTGCATTGGAATTGGTCGTTGCTTCCAATATTCGAGATAACTGAATATTAATAAAAGTCCTCTTCCTTTATATTTTCCCAGTATACTCGTGTTACAACACGACAACGTTGTTTCTAAAAAAAGAACCTTTTATAAGGTAAAAAATAGAGAAGAAAGCTTTGACGACAGAGCCAATTCTGGATCCAAGATGGAAGATTGAGGAAATTCAGAGGCTAGGATTTGAAAGGAGGGAGAATTAGGATTTTAAGGGGCGGAGAGCTAGCTTCTTGCTTCGGGGGGAGAAAAGACAGAGAATTGGGATTTTTTTTTTTTCTTCATAGGATTTTGGAAAGACTTCTGGCGATCAATGCTGAAAGGTCGATGTATTGTACTGGTGAATTGGGATTTTAATGAAGTGGGTGTGATTACTCTTGACTGTTTTGTGAAATCGAAGTTAAGTCTGTGATTGAAGAATTAAAAAGATGTCTATAGGATTGAGTACGCGGAGTGAATGAAAATTTTTGGATTAATCTAATAAGACAGTTAGTGGATACAAGGTCGTGAGTATAAAGTGGTATCGGAGATTAGCAGATTGGATTGTTCGGGATTCTCTGTAACGTCTTGAGACCTACCGGCTGGAACATAAAGGATTTCGGTGAGTAGTCGAAAGACATCCGTATAGATTTACGATATATTCTTATAATCGTTTATATTCCAACAATCAAAAATCAATAGACTGCTTAAATATTAGTGAATCTCCATACTACCTTCTATAGCCAGACGTCCGGTATATTCTCGAGCAGGAAAGCACGTAATACGACAATGGAGCCATCCAATCTAGGTCCTGACATAGATCCCTTCATCAATATAAGACCTAAATCGGTTGTGCACCCTAATGAGGTACCAATTACAGAGGCTTCGATTTTGTTTCAAGTTATTTCGTTCTCTACACAGTTTTGGAAAATGTCCTTTCTATTGAAAAATCCTCTCAAAGGCATAAATTCCAAGAAACCAGTATAAGCCCAATTAGAAGAACAATCTTACCCATTGAAAGAATTGATTTTACAGGCTCCGTCAAATTTAGTTCTAGTAGCTTTACCAATTTCCAATATAGAAAAAATCAATTTACTTGCGTCAGTGTCTAGGACTGGGAAGAAGAAATGGATATTGGAAATTATCACTAATACAGAAGCATATGATATTCTAAAAGATTTGGGCACCATACAGCCCACAATCTCTATGAAGCAACTATTGGCGGTAGCACTTGAATGTCGAACTATCTTGAATTTCTCATTAATTCATCGTAGATTTCAAAATAAAGAAATCCGAGAAGTAAGTTTGAATCCCGATCCGGGTGTACCAACGATTGATGTCTCAATTGATGGATTGTTAGTATGAGGAGTACAAGTAGGCGGAGGATCTAGTGTAAATCTTATGAATGTCGCTACAATGGAGGAGTTGGATTTGGATCACTTATTGCCTACTACAGTAGTTTTGAGAATGGTAAACTCAGGTCGAGTTAAATCTATGGATATTTTACAAAGTATTGATACAATAATTGCAAGGATTACCTACAAAATTGATAATATTATTTTTTGATTGCGAAGCTCTATATTATCATACCCAATTTTATTGGGACGATCATGGTTGTATCAAGCTAAAGCTCGAAATGACTGGGGCCATGCCACATTGATAATTAAAAAAGATAATGATAAAATTGTGCTTCAAATGTACCCTGTCTAATATCACTGAGAAACTCAATTTTTCACTTCAAAATTCATGTCGGATTATGAAGATGAGTCTATAGAAGAAGCAATTGGTGCTCTTGACTCAATTTATGCTGATATAAGGCAAGTTGTCAAGCACACTAGAATGAAATATCAATGCGGGGGACCAGGAGAGTATTTAGTTCCTCCAAATGTTATTGACGATTCTGATCATATGATTACATATTAGAAGAATAGGTAAGATGTTAATCACGTTAGTGCTATGGAACTCGAGTTGGAAAGTTTTGATGTGTCAAATTTTATGAAAGATTTTAGAATTGAGTAGAACATTATTCTAGAGACTCCTGAAATTCCATGATGTCAACCAATTAATTTAGATATAGGGGAGGCTCCTCAAATCATTCAGATTTACAATCGAATTATATTGGAGGAGAACACTACACCAGTACGTCAAAGATAATATCGACTTAATTCAAAATACTCACTTATGGTAAAAGAAGAGCTGGATAAACTCTTGGAGGTTGGATTTATCTATCCAATTTCTTTCAGTAAATGGGTTTCACCAATTGTTATGGTACCAAAAAAGAATGGAAAAGTTTGCATCTGTCAAGATTTCTGCAAATTAAATGTGGCTACTAAGAAGGATTATTTTTCTTTACCATTCACGGATAGTATATTGGATGTTGTCACTAGACATGAATGTTATTCATTTCTTGATGGATTCTTCGATTATAATCAAGTTAAAATTACAAAAGAAGACCAGTTTAAAACTACTTTTATTATGGATTAGAGGACCTTTGCCTATAAGGTTATGCCATTTGGGCTTTGTAATGCACCAGCTCGATTTCAAAGGATAATGATGCAAGCGTTCCAAGATTATCTACAAATTTCAATGGAAATATTTCTAGATGATTTTTGTACATTTAATACAAGAACCAGGTATTTAAAATATCTAGGTCAATATTTGAATCAATGTGTCAAATATGGAATTTCTTTAAATTTAGAAATATAACAATTTGGTATACTTTCTGATAAACTATTGGATCATATAGTTTCGATGGCAGGCATTGCTACAGATTTGGATAAAATAAAGTTTATAATAGAATTAAAGCAACTAGACACTGTTACGGGTGTTTGAACATTTGTCGACCTTGTCAGTTATTATCGGTGATTTATTTATCTATTCATAATTTTGTCCCTTCTTTTGAAAAATCTCTTGAGGAAACCACTAACCGATGGAACCAGTCTATTTTGGACAAAAGAATCTACAATTCTATTCGAAACATTAAAACATAATTTGGTTTCAAAACCAATATTGGTAGCACATTGTTGGACAAAACCATTTCAAGTTTATGTGGATGCATCTAATGTTGTAATTGGTTCTGTGCTAAGCCAAAAAGATGATCGAGATTTTGATCACCCTATTTATTATGCAAGTCGCCAATTGGTATTAGTTGAAAGAAATTATACAACAACTGAAAGAGAAGCATTGGTGATGATTTATTCCGTACAAAAGTTTTGACATTAACTTCTTGGTTATAAATTTTTTTTTCATGTCGACCATGATGCTTTAAAATATATGATTAATAAGCCTCAATTGAGTGATCAAATTGCACGATGGATTTTACTCTTGCAAGAATTTGACTTTACCATTTAGATAAGACCAAGAAAATCACATTCCAATGGAGACCATTTATCTCGGTTATCCAATATATTGGGTAATGAACCCATTAACAATGCACTACCTGATGCAAAATTTTTTGTGGTAGATGTAATTACTCTAGAGTATAGTGAATATGAGATAAAAAATATCTAGAGTATCATATGAGATAAAAAAATCGTAAGAATATACCATATCACCCTAGAGCCAATGAACAAACGGATAAGATTAATGGAATTTTATGTAAAATCTTAACAAAAGTAGTTTCAAGAGTGGGAACAGATTAGGATACTAAGTTATTCGCAACTTTATAGGCATACCATACTGCATATAAAGTTACTACCAATGCTACTCCTTTTCAATTGATTTATGGCCAGAAAGCAATATTACCTATTGAATTGGAAGTCCAAAGTTTAGGAATTGCTATAAATAATAGATTGGGAGATCATAATTCATTACGGCATTATTTAAAAGAATTGGAAGAAACTAGAGCCAATGCATTAATGATAATGGAAACTATACAAAAACAAACAAGACTTATTATCATAGTAAGCTTAGACCAAAGGCTTTAATACCAAATGATTTGTTACTTCTTAATGATAGTCGATTTAAAAAATTTCGTAGAAAATTTGAAGTTCCATGGAATGGGCCATATCGAGTTATTGACGGATTTTCAATGGTTCAGTGCAATTAGAAGATTTTATGGATACTAAATTTATGACACAAATCAATCGCAATCGGCATAAAATTTACTATACATAACCTCGGGAGAGGTTTTCTGTTACAAAAAGGGTAGTCGATCCAATTGATTGTACCATAATAAGAAGTAGGAGGGGGGCTCTTAACAAGCATTGTGTTTTCTTCTATGATTAAAAAGAAGTGGATGGTGGAAAAGGAGAAGGTGGCAAACATGGTATCTTAGAAAGCAAGGATGGAGACTAATTGAAGGAACGGCAAGAGCAGCTGCAGGTAGAGGTTGCGATGTTGCAAACTAAACTAGTGGCATTAGAGAAGGAGGCCAATAATTTAGTGCAAATCAATATGCAAGTTTCAACGACGACACCTTCCAAAATACCTTTGAAACTGACAGAAGAATGGCAGAAGATGTTCGAGGAGCACGATAACCAAATTATCCATCTTAAGTCTCTCGTACAGGAATTAGGTTTGTTGAATGAAGATCTAATGACGCATTTGGATAGAAAACCTTCAAACACTGAGGTAGACGACAAAGATGAAGCAGAGGAGGATATTACCAAATCAAAGGATAGTAAGCCAACATGATTGACTGAAGAGGCCAACTTTGCAATGTCTTTATAAGTTGAGGCTGAATAATATTTACGAGGGCATTACACAATGTAGTGGATGATACATAAATCAAGAATTTAATTCTTAAAGAATTTCATAATATACTTTAGACAAGCCTTAAAGGAGTTTGGACCACCTATCATAAAATCAAGGAGCAATATTGGTAGAAGAGCTTCTACAAAGATATAGAAGAATTTGTAGCTTCTTGCATTGAATGCCAATTGTAGTTCAAAATTAGATTTAAAGATGAAATACATCTTATCTATCTACTTGCTATACATTTCTAATAGGTGATTAACTTGGTGGCTATGCCATTGAAATTATAGAATATGAAGTAACTTATTTTGGCAAGAGAAGAGTTCTCAAACTAAAATGAAGGTAGAACGTTGAAGACCAAGATCTTAGAAGGAGTATGTAGATTCATTTTAGAGGATATTTTTAAAAGATATAGCAACATTAGAAGAATGAAGGCATATTAAAGAAAATTACATATGGCAAAAGCCAAAGATTTTTTCAAAGATATGGCATAAAGTTGAAGCTGACAATTGCTTATAATCTTAAGGCTAATGATAAGAATGAAAAAAGACATCTTTCTATCATTAATGCTCTTTTTAAGGCTTGCAAAGATAAGCCAAGGCAATGGCCATGACTTCTATCATTTACTTTATAGATAAGTAGAACCATTCATAGCATTGGTACTGATTATATGCCTATTAAATTAATATTAGATCAAAAGTCAATTATGCTTGTGTAGGATTTTGTATCTACTTGGATGTTGTTGGATTGAAAAGATGGAATAATAAGAGAGAGATTATTAGAGCTTTAGATTTAACTACTTTAAACATTACCTCAAGATCAAGAGATTACAATAGAAAAAGGAAAAATTATCAAGTTAAGTAACAAAAAGAAGTTTAACAAAACTCATTATTTTGAGATCCAAATCAACTGAAGTTAAAAATTAGGTGTTAGTATTTGATAGTAGTTTGGAGCACCAACATAGTACTCTTAGAAAGTTTGCTTGAAAATAGTTTGGACTACATATGGTGGTGGCAATGTATGATACTGCTACCTATTTGCTTTATGAGTTGGATGGTACAATATTGAAAATATTTGTAGCTAGAAAGTAAATCAAGGCATTCAAAAGAAGAAATGGCAGATTTATTCCAAGTAATATTTTAGATTTAAAAACATTAGACCTAGATTAAATGGAAGATGCAAAAAGAATTGGAAATGATAAAGAGAATAAGGATGGTTAGATTGGCACATGCAAGAGGATGTATAGGTTTTGAAAGAATAGTTGTATTGGAAAATAGCATAATATGTAAAATTAGTATGAAATATTATGAAAGTTTGGATTATAATTAAAAATTAAATAAAAATAAAAATAACTAAAATAAAATAAGATACTTATTTAATTTATTTAAGTTTATATTTTAAATTTTATAATTAAAAATAAAAGTTGTTAGGTTTATTGATAAGAAGTTTAAATGAGCTTAGGTGCTAAGGATAAAATATTTTGACTTCTAAACCATTCTATGTGAATGGATAAGACAAGTTGATAGAAGACTTCATTTTCATTAGTTGAAGGTTAAGTCCAATGGACTTCAAGATATTATTTGAGACCATATTAGAATTTGAGGTTGCTTTAGAATAGCCATTTAAAGTTTAAAGATTAGGATTTATTAGCTTATATTGAAGGCTATAATTTTTATAAAAAATCAAGAAATTTGGAGTTTTTATGAAAGAAAAATAGCCACTTGAAGTTAGAATCTTGAAATCGTACAATTTTTTAATACAAAGAGTTGTGTAAGAGCTTTTGGAGATCAAAAAGTCAGATTCAAAAGCTCAAATAAGGAGATATATTTTATATAAAGGATTTAATAAATTCCAATTTGAAACAAAAAAATAAGAGCTATTGGAAGTCAATGATTTTAAACTAGATGTTGAAAGTGAGTTCTTTTCATATAATTTTTGGTTTATATTATGTCTTGAATTTGTAGATGAATCTATGGCTCAAAATTTCTATAAATATAAGTGAATATTCTAAAAAATACATATGAATTTTTATTAGATTTGAATATTAGGTTTTTAAAATATAGTGGATTAACAATGCAGATGTATAAAAATTGATATGTATTAGTACTTATTAGAAATTAGGCAATAGCTAAAGAATTAAAATAAATATGCTATTGAATTTTTTTGTAGAAGTAGTTAAAGATATGAATTAACCTATGAAGATGTTTGAATTTGATTCAATAATTAGATTAGAAGTTATTGGATTATACAAATTTGAAAAGAATATCTACAAAAATAGAAGTGGTTTTGAGATATCTTTTCAAATTTAAAAACTCTTGTGCATCCAAAATTTATATATTTAAAGTAAATATCTTCATAAAGATAAGCTATAAATAAGTTTTTTATTTTATAAATTTATAACTTGTTTGAGCAATTAGTGGGAGCCAAAAGTCTATTACTTTTTTGAAGCAAATTCTTTCTATTACAACAATACTGATAAGAGCCATGATGGCATGGATAATAGCCAAGGCCCACATTTTACAATTGCTATAATACAAGGAAGTACAAAATTGCTATGGTAAGAAATAATTAAGGGCGACCTCTATCAACTTAGGCTTCAACAAAAAAGATAAAACATAGTTGGAAGTCAAATTGCTCATCTAATATATGAAAAACATTATGAAAGCCTTGTATGATAGTACATAGCTATAAATGTTCTAACTAAGGTCTTAAATTTGAAGCATGCTGTTACTTATAATGAAGTTGTAAGGTTTTAGGATTTAAGGTTTAGGATTTGAAAGTTGTAGGAGCTCACAAATAGTATGGCCCAAGTAATTATAAAGGCTGTGATGAGAGAAACTTTTAAATCTACAATTGTAAAGAAGATTCTAAATCAATGAAGGAAAAGTAGCTAAGTTGAGTTGCTAAAATTGAGAAGAGATGGCAAGATTCTTTGCCAATGGATATGAGGCAATAATCACTTAGAATCAGCAATTATAAGATGATAATAATTAGCAACCAACTCTATAGTGATAGTTGAGGCTGAAGCAAGAACCGCAAGGCAAGTGCAAAGATGATCTACAATCGACTCTAGATTAGCCATTTTTATACATAGGGAGGATAACCTAAATTCGAGCATGGTTCACAATTGGAACAAAAAAGGATGTTGTTTGATTTTGGGAGGAGTTGTTGGTAGATATTAAGCAGTGATGTTTATTTTTATATATGTGAGGTAAAGAGAGTGTTGGTAAAACTCCTAGACCTAAGAAATATAGATTATCTTGTTTAGAGATTGATAAACAATGAACCTCACCAAAGTAGGGTGATTTAATGATGATAATACATATATTATTGATAAACTTAATTTTTGTGTATCCAATTTTAGTGAACTGAGCTATTGATAGAAGATTTTTTTTCAATCTTGGAATATACAAGATATCTAAAATTTGCATGTGTTGATTAGATTTGAATTATAAGATGATAGATACAATGCCTTGAATAATATAAGAATTGTTATCTCCTAATAAAACAGGTTTTGGTGTGGTGACGAGAGTACAGTTGTTGAAAAGGTTTATGAAAGGAGACATGTGGTTGTTGGCTCCAAAATAGAGATACCACAATTGACCACAAGTATAAACAGATTCTGCTATAAATAAGTATAATAATGCCTCAGTTGTATAGGATCGTGCAGCTTTTGATTTGTTCATTTGATCTCTTTGTTTCTTGTGACATTCTGGGGATTTAATTGATTGGAATGTGAAGAGTAAGATGGTTAATTTTCAATCTAAGATATTCCGATATCAATTTAATATTCTCCTTCATTGAACCACCATCGATCTTTTCACCTAAATCACAATTGTGCGTGGGTATCAACAAAACAGTTCCACTCCCACTTGATTACGAAGTTGGTCTGTCAGATGCACTCTTTCGACGAGCTATCTGTCTGAAAATACATACTTTCTGTAAGAACTAGGTTTCTTCTTACTTCTACTCAACTAATTTGCAATCGGCTGCTGTTCTTTGAGCTGAGAGCTACAGTCACGGCGAGCTGGCTTACCGGGCTTTGTGATCCGTCAACTGGAAGGCTTGTCGGGTAAACTAATCCCCTTCTCTGCACCTTTGTCGACATTTTTCTCTTTGGACTTAAACATGTCTCGCACTCTGAACTTCGGATCCGCTTTCCTTTGACCTCTCCTCCAGAGAAAGAACAATATCAGGAGGCAGATCACGACAAAGGCAACAGCGGCACTAGTGGATACCCCCGCAAGGGCAGCAGCACTTTTACCAACCTTCCTGCCGATCTTGGCTTTTAAAGACCGGCGCTCAACGGCAAATGGGGTTGCCAAAGCGAGGGAGGATTGCACATCGACACCGACTAGAACTCCCTGTGCAATGGCAGCCAAGCTCGCCCCACCATAGTCCGCTGCTTGATTCGCGACATTAGAGTTGGGATTGCGACTCGGTTCCGGACGACCATAGACGCAGACTGCGAGAGCTAGACAAAGAAACAAAATCCCGGCTGCTGACCTTACTTTCCTCATGGCTACCCATGAAAAGGTGACCTCTCTCTCACATGAAATTCTACGAGACGAGAGAAGCAATGCACGAGGTACGTCCGGACGCTTCCTGGAAGAGCAATATAACAGAACAACTTGCCTCAATAGAAACCAGTCTTGCAGCACTTAACACCACACCCAGACAGGACACGTAATGGTATCAATATGTCGTAGTGCTTAAGCAGCACTCAGTTCTATCAGATGATTTGAAAACTATTGCAATAAGCACATATACACAATCCTATACTAATCTATTCCGTTGGATGATCCGTAAGATCTACGGAGTGAAATCGAGTAAGCTAGAGAGATGAATGTATAGTTCGATCAACAGGGACGTAGGGGATGTTAGCATATCAACAACGCCGGCACGCTCACAGATTGTAAGACGGAATCAAGCCACCCTAATGCCGACAATAGTTACACGAAATCGGGACCAAATACAAGGTGGGAAGCGCCGTGGATCCTGAGACTGTAATGCTGAAAGACTGTTGACAAATACAAAGACCGAATTGCTTTACACGCTGAGGCGCACGTTTGACTTGGAACAATGGTAGACTGTGAAGCCTCGCAAATGGAGGCTTTGTTGTTGCTCCGTGTCTGTAGGGATTAAATATGAGCGTATCGAATTTCCGTACGAAAACGTTTTTTTTCCTGTTAAATATCCCACTCCATGTCTTGCTCTTTTCCTCATTGTACGTTCATGATAGTGTGAACGAGAGTCCACGGATTGTCTTCTGCACAATAATTAGATGTTTTTGATTCTCCTTTCTTTTAATATTCTTTCCCTCTTCTACTTTACTACCCCTTTGTAATACTTTAAAATATTTTAGTTGCTATTTTATTATTACAACATTATATTTATTAACTTTGACGGGTCAAGTAGCAGCATACACGGTTCAGGGATAGGCGTAGTGATAATAGGTTCTACAGGGGAACGGCACGTGATGCAGCAGAAGTTGAACAGAGGCTCAACTTGCAATCAAGCCGAGTATGCGGCACTTGCGAAAGGATTAGGAATAGCCTGCATGATTGGCGTGAAAAGCGTGATAGTCCAGGGTGATTCCAAGTTGGCCTGTCAGCAAGTAGAGGGGAATTGACTAAACTCTGAAGGTTGGCAACCGCTGCACCAACTTGTCATGGAATTGAAGAACCAGTTTGAGACCTTCTCAATCAGCCACATCCCGACAGCTGAAAACAGGCCACCCGATCGACTGGCTAAAACAGTTTGCCTTGAAACCAGTCTGGCTGATCGATAACAACATTCGTATAAGGAGATTCTAATAACGAGATTCTTAGAACGAGAAATCATTGTTGGTTGCAAACAAGTTTACACTTGATTCCACTTCCAGTCTTTACCAATTTGAAATGGTGATACTGGCCTTTCTTATCTCATATTGGGTATTTCAACATAACTCTCAACATTTGTCTTTGTGTTTTTTTCAAACACCTTTTGTCTTTGGATATGTCTCAATTTCTTGTTATCTTAAGTCTTTATTGGATGTTGCATTTGTTCTTCATTTGATTGTCAAATATTTTTGACTCAATTGTTTTAAATCCCAATGAAAATTTAAATTCTATTCTAAATATGCATTTCGCTCCTTAAATCCATAGTTATCTAGAGGTGTTACATAGATAAAAAAGGTATTCTCATTTTTTGTTTTACTTTGGCAATAACAAAAAAAATAATTATAAGAGCCTTTAATCACATCATCATGCCCATGCCTAGGTAGAATTAAAACAAAGTGTGGATTATAGATCCTTAGTTTTAATGCTTTAGTTTTCTTTCAAAGGAAATCACCTTGTATTGATTTGAAGATTGCAGTTCTAACTTCATGTATCTTGATAATAAATAATTCCAACTATTAAGGTGAAAACTTCTTTAAGAATTTTTGTTACTTTTCATTGTATTTTAATGCCAAATCATTCACTTCTAGAACTTGTAGAGTAATGAATAAGTCATGAATTTATTTTCTCTTAGACTAATTTTTTTATTAGTTATATAGGATTGTCAATTGTTTTTTAGGTAATCGGAGTAGTACATAAATACATTGTCATATGGTGTGATTTTTTATCTTAAAATACACTAGGTACCTAACTATAGAGAGTTTAGCTTTGACTTATTGAATAAGTTTCGATAAGTGATATATTCTTAATATAGGGACCAAAAAAATATAATAGTATTTAAAGCTATTTTATTGATAAAATTCTTTTATATTTAAAAAGCTTTATACATAAGGCTTTCTAAAACATCTAGAAATGCTTAACATCCTTCACTACACCAAATCATAACTAACTTTTTGCTAGTAAGTTTGATTTTCCATAAGCTCAAAGAAAATCCATAATCCTCTTACAAATATCTATCTTTATATCATAGTTTTTTTATAGCTTTATATTGCTATTTTTAATATATACATAAAATATTGACTCCCAAAAATCCTTTTACTTTGCATAAGATGTGTAGGTTGTAACAAAATCCATTCAAAACTTTTTTTTTTCTCACAAAAGATTTTTCCTCTCTGAACTTTAAAAATTCATATCTCTTGATTCAACCGTTCAATTATTTTTAAATTTTTAGATAATTTAGAATTTATCCTTAAGTTTTAACATAAAAAAATTAATTTTTAATCTACTACAAATCATTTGGCATCTTAGAAACCTTAGCAAGTACTTTAAATCCTAATTTATAAGCACCTAAATACTATTTTCTCCATATCTCAAGAATCCAAATTCTAAATGCTATAAAATTTATGTTTAAAGTTTATAAACATAATAAGACATATTTTTACAAATTTTTAGCCAAAATTTTGTCAAATTGCTCAAGATATAGTTCAAATCATAATTATTAGTAAATTGGATCACTTATTGCTCTTAAATTGAAAGTATTGACTTCAATTTTCTATAATTCCTTTGTCTCAGCTTAGAATTTATCAAACAATATATGAAAAGTTTAGTAAATTTTTTTTTTTTCATTGACAGTTCATCATTACCAGAAGACTCGTAAGATGAGTCAGAAAAGTCCTTGTGGAGCTTCAATTTTTTACCAGCTCAGCCGATGATTACAGCCATTGCAAAGGTATGGTAGAGTTATTCGCTCTGGATTTGTTATTGCAAGTAGTGACACACTGCTTGGGCATGGATCTGGACTTGGTTGTGTCACTGAGTAAGATTCAGGAAGTCAAAAACTTAATCAAGTTAGGTTCAAATTTAACTGACGCCAAGCGAGACATGATAGGCCCATTGATCGAGGAATACTTGCCTATGTTTGTCACCCGGAACTCCAATTTGCCTGCCATTAACTTGGAACAACATGCAATAGAGTTGTAGGATGGAAATAGGCTTGTGCGCTCAAACCAGAAGTAAATGGCGCTAGATAAGATGGCAATCCTCAAGGTAGAGTTGGACAGATTGTTAGAAGGAGGGTTCATTGTACCAGTCACCAACATGCTATGGGTGTCACCCATTGTTGTCGTGCCTAAGTGAGAAAGAAAATGGAGGATTTGCAAGAACTATAAAACCTTCAATCGATTAATAACAAAAGGCAGGCAACCGATTTCCTTCATCGACCAAGAGTTGGATAAAGTTTTGGCCATGACATGGTTTCCTTTTGTAATGGGTATGCCGGATAATACCAAGAGGAGATCATGAAGGAGGACTTTAAGAAACAACATTCACTAGTCCCTAGGGGACATTCGCTTACAAAAAGTTATTATTTAGCCTCTGTAATGCGGGGAGGCACCTTCTTGAGAGTGAAACCAAGCTTTTCAGCCCCGCTCATTGTAGAATAAGTAATTATTTTCAGAATGTAAATATCTAATGTATAGTATAAATAAAGATAGATAACTACTGAAAAGGTGGTTCAGCAGGTAGAATGGATGAATAGTCAGGAAAAATAGTTATCATCCGTAGTATAGGAGTTGGTATCTCGGGATAGTATAAGGAGGATGCGAGAGAAGAAGAAAATACCAGATTGTGATAGTCATGAGCCGGGGTGCCAGACTACAATAATACTAAGCCAGGATAAGCTTGATGCTATCTCTTCTTCTTAGTTTTTTTGTTTTTTTTGTGTTAGTGTTGATTCTAGTGAAGAGAATCGATTTAATGAATCAATGTTTAATTTATGAAGTTATTTATGGATCACTGTTTATCAATTGTTGTGAAAGATTGATGATACATGGAAGTTTCCAATCACTGTTTATTGCAAGGTTGTGAGTTCAGTGGAGAGGAATTGTAATCAAAGGAATTATCTTGATCAGATTCTATGGATTGGAAGTTGTTCGTTTCAAGGTTTGGGTTGTGCTTGTGTGTTCGTGAATTACATACGGTACTGAAATTGATGTCGTGGTTGTTATCATATTGATATGAGCGAATGGACAGTAGGAGAAAAAGTTAAGTGTTCTTCAGTATTGTAAGCATTCAGCAGTAGCGGTTAATTGTGTGATCCTAACAATTTGAGCTCATATACATGGTCTTTTCCTGTGTTCAAATTCCCCTATACGAGTTTATTCTAGGAGGTTTATTTTGGAATAAATAAAACAACAATCACATTTTGGTGCCGCTGCCAAGGATTGACAACATTATTGAGTGTTAGGAATTAACTGCCAAAGTAGTAAAGGAGATTTGTAAGCAAACTTAATAGAAATAATGAAAGAATATGATTACTAAGAATGAGAATTTAATAGCAAAGAGAATAAAGCAATCAAAGAAAAGAATAGAGAAATTGCAAGCAAGAAATTTGTTGAGTAACAAGCGAGATCACAAATTGAAAAAGAAGCATTGACAAAATTGGATTAAGCCATGGTTGCATGCCTGTCGGCATATTTGATCGTACCCAAAAGATGATCCACCTCTAATATTTCAGAAGTACATACCATTAAAGAAATTATCAAGAATACTCCTAGGAAGCGCTGCTAATAGTTGAGCATACCTCTCGAAGCCGTTAACGGAAAGCGAGGAAGGCATAGAGGAATTAGGTTTTCCATTGGATATTTTTTCAATTGGAGATACGTCCGATTTTAACAAGACTGGTTCTGAAGATCGGCATAAATCACTTGCCAATAAAGACAAATTCAAAGTATATCAAAACTCGTCATTTTTATCTCATATTCAACCAGTAAAATTATTTGGAAATAATAATAGTCAATCAGGAAGGCTTGGAAGTCCAAAAAAGACTTTTGCGAGAGATAGTTTTTATTTTAATAAGAAATTGAGCGGAACACTAGTATCTTTAATGACGTCCGGAGGACTAGCAGTTCCAATTGCAGTCCAAATGGATGTGGCAAGAGATCGCACAACTAGCGTGGCTCCATTACCTACTTTTAGAGGTTTATCAGGAGCCAATCCAAATCAACATTTATCACAATTCTT
Source organism: Physcomitrium patens (assembly GCF_059467195.1). Classification (NCBI taxonomy): domain Eukaryota; kingdom Viridiplantae; phylum Streptophyta; class Bryopsida; order Funariales; family Funariaceae; genus Physcomitrium; species Physcomitrium patens. The sequence continues at coordinate 9,191,603 of NC_143426.1, forward strand.
GACTGCATGTATAGCCAATAATGGCAGAACTGAAGATATTTGGTTAAGATGGCTGCCAGCAACATTAAAAGACACAGTATTTGAAAGGTATAATCACCAGCCCGTCGGACAATTTCCTAATTGGAAGGCATTGAATAATACATTTTTAACCCATTTTCGACCAATTGGATTTGAAGAGCAACTTAGGAAAAGATTGATGAATAATAGAATAATACCAAGAGAAGCGATACAATCATATTATAGCCGAGTAGCAAATATTCTTAATAAATGGCCAAATAACAAAATGCTTGATTCATTTATTTTATCCATATTAGTTAACGGACTTTACCCAACAGAATTAAAGTTATTCATGAAGGAGGCCCAACCGACAATTATTGCTTCCTTACTAGCATGAGCAAAGGTGTGGGAAGAATATCACTATGACCAATTCTTAACTACCAGAGCTACAATGATTCCATCTCAAGCAGCTTACCCAATACCAACATAGAGTGAAACTGGGAGCAGTTACTCAAGAATGTTGGATTACGGTGCAAACCTTAGTGTTAATCCACAAGGAGCAGTCAATGCTATTCCATTGCAGAACATACTACCAACAACTGCAGTCCCATATTTCTCATACTCTCCATATCAAAAATTAGTACCTGCGAAAGAGTTATCGAGTGAAATTGGACCAAAGGATCTAAATGAGGCTTTATTGATAACTTTGACAAAGAAAATGGAGGAATTGGCTGTGAACTTAGCAAAAGACAAGGAAAAGAGGCATAAACCAATAAATATGCATTCCAATGTCTGGTGCAAAAATTGTAAGAGACAAGGTCATTTAGTAACAAAGTATCCTTCACTACCTCCAATGAATGTACAATGTACCTTTTACAAGGGCAAGCATATTACCACCAATTGTTGGAATTTATAAAAACAACAACAACTCAGTGGCTAGATAATGACTCAACTGATTTCATGGGACGTTAACCAAATTCAAACAGGAAATAGGTTTGGCTAGAATGGAAATCGTTCCAATAAGCCGAATAGAAATTTTTCCAAATTTCAAAATTCGGTATACAATCATGAATACGAAACCAATGCTCAAGGAATGGTACAAAATCAGCAAGGGTATTCCCAATATCAACCCTTTGAGCAATCAAATTCGGATTTTGCAGTATCAACTGGACAACCGGGATCATTTATCCATCGGACTTGGAACAAGTCGAGTTGATATATCCTAGTAGATACCTCTAATATTCCTGATGGTATTGAAAGGAGACCACTTCGATGTTACCGTTGTAGATAGATCAAACATTATGCTAATGAATGTCCCAATCTAAGAGTCTATGATGACTATGCTCCCGAGTGTGGAAATTGCAAGCAATCAGGACATACTTATCAGCAGTGCAATGCCTCATTTAATTTCAATAACCAAAATCAACAAGTTCAATTGCAGAATAAACCAGAGGAGAATAATCGAGGTCCACAAGATTCACCGATAAACTGGATGGAATGCATATATATACCATGCTTATAAAGGCCCAGCAAAAAAGAAAAGATCCAATTCCACAATTGGAGGAACCAATTTCTAAAGGGCAATTAGACTCAAATCCAATAACCGTACTTGGATTGTCATCAGCATTGGGACCTGGATTATCAAAACAGCCCAATGATGGTTCTGGCATGAGACTATTGACCCAACATGAACCAGTTCTATTACCCTCAAAGGACAAGGAGTGGCCTTACTCACTGAAAGACCTTCTCAGGGTGAAACAGTACGAAATAGCTTGTTCAGCTATTTCGGTGTCAGACTCTATGAAGCAAGATAAGCTATCGACAGGGATTAAAGTGAAGCCCATAAAAAAAAAATGGGCTTTGAAAATTACTACAAATATGGAACTGTATGATATATTGAAGGATTTGGATGAAATCAAATTGTCAATCTCAATGAAGCAACTATTAGCGATTGTACCAGAATGTCATTTTACATTGAATTCTTTGTTAATACAACAAAGAGCTCGATCTAAGGAAGTTCGGAAAGTCAGTTTGAACCTCGATCTAGGAGCATCGACTATTGATGTATCCATCAATGGAGTCCTTATTTTTGGAGTTCAAGTAGATGGGGGCTCAAGTGTAAATTTAATGATGGCAAAAATAATAAAAAATCTAAATTTAGTTCAATAGTTACTCACGTCATTGGTATTAAGAATGGCTGACCACAGTTGAGTCAAGCCTATGGGTATTCTTTGTAGTATTGACACTGCTATAGCAGAGATTGTATATAAAATTGATTATATCATTTTTAGATTACAAAATTTCACATTATCATATCCAATTTTATTGGAACGGCCATGGTTATACCAAACTAAAACTAAAAATGACTGGGGCTGTGAAACACTAACTATCAAAAAGGAAAGAGAAACGATTGTTTTACAAATGTATTGAGTCCAATATCATGGTGAATCTCAAATTCCATGCTCGAAAGTGATATTTGATGAGGAGGGTCAATCTGAGGATAACCATGATGAAATTATTAATGCAATGCAAGTCGGCAATGATCCAATTTGCATACGTAAGGAAAAAGTATCCTACCAATATTGACGACTCGGAGAATATTTTGTTCATCTAGAGGATGCAGCAAACTCCGATCATGCTATTGCCAAATGGATGATTAATTCCGCAATTAAAAGAATTAGTACATTGGAACTAGAATTGGATAGTTTCCATATGTTGGATAATATAAGATATTCAGATCAGGAGAAGACAATTAAATCAGAGGTTGTAGAAGACTCTGTGTGTCAATCCACTAACCTGGGCACCAAAAAAAATGCCACAGCTAATTAAAATATATGCCGGTATTATAGGTATAGAATTGGATGCTTAGAAACATTTTTTTGTCCATCACAAATCTGCCTTTGTGTGGTCATATGCGGATTTGAAAGGGATTTCAGCCAACGTGTGTGAGCATCAGATTATTTTGGAAGAGAGTGTTATGTTAGTTCATCAAAGACAACACCGGTTTAACCTAAAATATTTCTTTTCAGTGAAAGAAGAATTGGATAAACTTCTTGACGTGGATTTTATTTATCCTGTTCTGCATAGTGTATGGGTGTTGTCAATCGTCATGGTACTGAAGAAGAATGGAAAAATCAGGACATGTCAGGATTTTCGAAAGTTAAATGTGGCTACTAAGAAGGATTATTTTTTGTTACTATTTACAAACAGTATTTTGGACGCAGTGGCCGGATATGAATGTTACTCATTTTTGGACGGATTTTCGGGATATAATCAAAATAAAATCACCAAAGAGGACCAGTTGAAGACTATGTTGACTACAGATTGGGATACATTCACCTATAAAGTAATGCCATTTGGGTTATGTAATGCCCCCGCTACTTTTCAACAGGTAATGATACAAGCATTTGAAGATTACCTACGTTTATCAATGGAGACATTTCTAGACGATTTCTGTACATTTAGCACAACGGCTGGATATCTAGCATGTCTGGATAATTTTTTGAATCAATGCAACAAGTATGGGATATCTCTAAATTCGAAGAAGTGTCAATTTGGCATACCATCGGAGAAGCTATTGGGACACATTGTCTCAATTGAAGATATCGCTATGGACCCCGATAAAGTTACTCATATATTGGATTTACAAAAGCCGGATACGATGTCGAGCGTGCGCAGTTTCATCAACCATGTCAGTTACTATCGACATTTTATTGAATCCTTTGAGGATATCTATCAATTGTTAACCAACTTGTTAAAGAAACCTTTGACAGACGGATTTAGCCCAATATGGACTGAAGACTGTACTTTTGCATTTGACGAATTGAAACGAAAATTAGTATTTGTCCCAATTCTTGTAACATCTTGTTGGACAAAACCATTTCATGTCTATGTGGATGCATCTAATATTGCTATTGGATCCATTTTTAGTCAAAAGGATGAAAAAGGATTAGATCATGCCATATATTATATGAGCCGATAATTTGTTGCTACAGAACAAAATTATAATACTATCGAGCGAGAAGCCTTTGAAATGATCTACTCTATACAGAAATTCTGCCACTATCTACTTGGATACCCATTTGTGTTCCACATTGATCATGATGTGCTTAAGTACATGATAAATAAACCTCAATTGAGAGGACGAATTGCTCAATGGATATTACTTCTCCAGGAATTCAACTTTATGATTAACGTTCAACCCGACAAGAAACATGCCAATACGGATCACTTAACCCATTTATCTAATATACTAGGTAATGAGCCAATAAACGATGCTCTTTTGGACGCACAACTATTCGCTATGGATGTCATTACATCCGAATATGGTGAATTGATCCAATATCTAATGTTTCAGACTTTTTTAATTTCTTATAATAAAAAATTAAAGAAGCATCTGATTTTAAAAAATACATCATATACCATGATTGGAGATGCCTTGTACAAACAAGGGATGGAATTTTATGCCGTTGCATCTTTCAAAGTGAAGTTCATACAATTTTGGAAGGATGTCATTTGGACAGTTGTGGAGGACATTTTGCGGGTGATAGCACCGCACATAAGGCTTTAATGGCTGAAAATTAGTGGCCAACAATGTTTTTGGATGCACACCAATATGTTCGTCATTATGATCTTTGCCAATAAATTAGTCGCCCTACTGGAACTTTTGCAATGCCATTGGTACCAATTTTGGCATAGGCACTATTTGAAAAATGGGGTATCGATTTTGTAGGATCCATTGCAGCTGCCTCTCGAAATGGACATAAACATTATATTCTAGTAGCCAGTGATTATGTCACCAAATGAGAGGAGGCCATGGCAATAAAAACTGATAATATCAATATCGTAGCAACATTTTTATATGAGAACATTATCACTCATTTTAGCTATCTAAAAGAATTGGTTAGTGATCACGGAACATATTTTATTAATGCAATAATTGAAGCATTAACAGCGAAGTATGAGATCAAGCACTTCAAAACTACACCTTATCATCCACGAGCAAATAGGCAGACAGAAAAGACCAATGGTATCCTATGTAAGATCTTAATTAAGACTATTTCAGGAGCGAGAACTAATTGGGACACTAAATTGTTTGCAACTTAATGGGTGTACTGTATAACATATAAAATAACTACCAATTCTATCCCATTTCAATTAGTATATGGTCAAGAGGGAATTCTACCAATTGAATTGGAGGTCCAAAGTTTATGAATTGTGTTGGATAAACGTATGGGAGACAGAGAATCTCTTCAATATAGGTTAGTCCAATTGGAGAAATTGGATGAAGCCAAAGCTACAACTCTCTTGATCATGAAAGCTACACAGCACTATAAAAAAAGTTATTACTACAGTAAGTTACGACGAAAATATTTTATATCCAATGATTTGGTGCTACTTTATGATAGCTGCTTTAACAACTTTTTTGGTAAATTTCAAGTACGATGGCATAGGCCATATCAAGTGGTGGAAGGTTTTCCTAATGATTCAGTTTAATTGGAAGATTTTCTGAGAATCCACTTCATAACATGCGTTAATGGGAACTGGTTACATCTGTATTATACGTAAATTCGAAACGGATTTACTCAATGGCGGGAGGGAGTCTCCGTAATAATGATTACTTGACAGGATTGGAAAGGTTATGATAGCTCGGAAATGATTGATGGTTAGTTTTGGGTATTGAAACTGACTAGTCAAAAAATTAGACATTCTAGATTAGATGTGAGATTAAGGTACACTGGATTAGACGTTCTTGATTCAGACCTCGAGTAAGCAATTAGGAGCGGGTCACTCATAGAAGGTTTCATTGTCGCAAATTTCAGACATTGTGCTTTGAAATGTAAGCTTTACGACAGTGATCAGCAATAGTATTAGCATAAAGAAGTATTGAGAGTTTGATTTGTACAATGTCGATGGAAAGAGCAAAGAGAGCATCGAAACGATCAGAAAGTCGCCACAATGTGAGGTCTAAGTACAATCTGGAATCACCATCTCTTGTAGTTATCACCAACATGAACCAATAAAGTTAGATATCTGTTGGTCATTGAAAAGATAAAAAGATTTTAGAAATACATAGTTATTTATATTTTTGTGAGGATCAGATAAACTACCACCAATTGATATAGAACGAGTAGCAGAATATATAAAAAATTATGATCCAGAGGATGGTTTGAGTGTGATAAGAGGAGTCCTGATTATGATAGATGAGAATATCTTACACAAGATCATGCATTTATCAATCAGAGAGCTTGGGGTGGGAGGAGACGTATCAAATGACTTCAGGCTAGGAAGCTACTTCAAAGGAGGAATGTCGTCTCTCAAGCGAAATCAAGGATGGAAGGTACAGGAGGCACTTACGTCCGAACTTATGGAATAGATACGGTTCGTTCAGAAGTGGTTAGCATTAAATTAGCATACCACCAACATGGTAACGCGATTACTATTTTCCACACTTCATTGTTTCCATTGCAGACAGATTGGTCATTATGCTAGTGAATGTCCCAATCCCAGAGCCAGTGACGATTATACGCTAGTATGTGGAAATTGCAAGCAGTCAAGACATACTTATTAGTAATGTAATGCTCCGTTCAATTTCAATAATCGAGATCAGCAGATCCAAAGCCAAAGAACAATAGAGGAGATAAATTAAGGTCTTTAAGATTCACTAAGTCATTAGGTAGAAGTAGTCCAAGCTGTCCTTATAAGAAGTCAACAAAATAGGAAAGGACCAATTCAACATTTGGGTGATCCTGAAGCGAAGGGTCAATTGGATCCAATTACAGGGCCATCCAATCCAGGTCTTGACATGGGTCCCTTCATCAGTATAAGACCTAAATTGGTTGTGCATCCTAATGAGGTACCAATTACGGAGGCTTTGATTCCATGTCGCGTTGTTTCATTTTCTACACAGTTTTAAAAAATGTCCTTTCCGTTAAAAAATCCTCTTAGAGGCGTAAATTCCAAGGAACCAATATAAGCCCAATTGGGAGAACAATCTTACCCGTTGAAAAAACCGATTTTACAAGCTCCGTCAAATTCAATTCCAGTAGCTTTACTAATTTCCAATATAGAGAAAATCAATTTACTTGCGTCAATGTCTAAGACTAAGAAGAAAAAAAAGACATTGAGAATTACCACTAATACAAAACCATATGATATTCTAAAAGATTTGGATACCATATAGCCCACGATCTCCATGAAGCAACTATAGGCAGTAGTACCTGAGTACCAAACTATCTTGAATTCCTCATTAATTTGTCGTAGATCTCAAAATAAAGAAATCCAAGAAGTAAGTTTGAATCTTGATTCGGGTACACCAACAATTGATGTCTCAATTGATGGAGTGTTAGTATCGGGAGTGCAAGTAGACGGAGGATCTAGTGTAAATCTTATGAATGCCACTAAAATGGAGGAGTTGGATTTAGATCACTTATTGCCTACTACATTGGTTTTGAGAATAACTGACTCTAGTTGAGTTAAACCTATGGATATTTTACAAAGTATTGATACAATAATTGCAGGGATTATCTACAAAATTGATTATATTTTTTTTCAATTGTGAAGCTCTATATTGTCATATCCAATTTTATTGGAGCGACCATGGTTGTATCAAGCTAAAGCTCGAAATGATTGGGGCCATAATACATTGACAATTGAAAAACGTAATGATAAAAGTGGGCATCAAATGTACCTTGTCTAATATCACTGAGAAACTCAATTTGCCAGTTCAAAATTCACATCGGATTATGAAGATGAGTCTATAGAAGAAGCAATTGGTGCACCTGACTCAATTTATGCTGATATAAGGCAAGTTGTCAAGCACACTAGAATGAAATACCAATGTGAGGGACCGGGAAAGTACTTAGTTCCTCCAAATGTTATTGACGATTCTAATCATATGATTACATATTAGAAGAATAGGCAAGATGTTAATCACGTTAGTGCTATGGAACTCAAGTTGGAAAGTTCTGATGTGTCGGATTTTATGAAAGATTTTGAAATTGAGTAGAACATTATTCTAGAGACTCCTAAAATTCTATGATGTCAATCAATTAATTTAGGTATAGGGGAGGCTCTCCAAATCATTCAGATTTACGATGGTATAAAAAACAAGGAGAAAGAAATTTGGGTGGATTACTTTTGAATGCATAAAACTGCTTTTGCATGGTCATATGCGGATTTGAAAGGAATTCTAGCTGAAGTTTGTGAGCATCGAATTATATTGGAGGAGAACACTACACCAATACACCAAAGATAATATCAACTTAATCCAAAATACTCACTTATGGAAAAAAAAGAGCTGGATAAACTCTTGGAGGTTGGATTTATCTATCCGATCCTTTTAGTGAAGGGATTTCACCAATTGTTATAGTACCAAAAAAAATTAGAAAAGTTTGCATCTGTCAAGATTTCTACAAAATAAATGCGGCTACCAAGAAGGATTATTTTCCTTTACCATTCACAGATAGTATATTGGATTATTTTCTTTTACCATTCACTGGACATGAATGTTATTCATTTCTTGATGGATTCTCCGGTTATAATCAAGTTAAAATTACAAAAAAAGACCAATTAAAAACTACTTTTATTATGAATTGGAGGACCTTTGCCTATAAAGTTATGCCGTTTGGGCTTTGTAATGCACCAGCTATATTTGAAAGGGTAATGATGCAAGCGTTCCAAGATTATCTATGAATTTCAATGGATATATTTCTAGATGATTTTTGTACATTTAGTACAAGAGCCAGGCATTTAAAATGTTTAGGTCAATGTTTGAATCAATGTGCCAAATATGGAATTTCTTTAAATTTAAAAATATATCAATTTGGTGTGCTTTTTGGTAAACTATTGGATCATATAGTTTTGATGGCAAGCATTGCTATAGATCCAGATAAAATAAAGTTTATAGTAAAATTAAAGCAACCAAATACTGTTACGAGTGTTTGAATATTTGTCGACCTTCTCAATTATTATTGATGATTTATCTATCTATTCACAATTATATGTCTTCTTTTGACAAATCTCTTGAAAAAACCACCAACCGATGAGACCAGTCTATTTTAGACAAAAGAATGTACAATTGCATTCGAAACATTAAAACATAATTTGGTTTCAGCACGAATATTGGTGGCACCTTGTTGGACAAAAACATTTTAAGTTTATGTGGATGCATCTAATGTCGCGATTGATTCTGTGCTAAGCGAGAAAGATGACCAAGATTTCGATCACCCTATTTATCATGCAAGTTGTCAATTGGTAGTAACTGAAAGAAATTATACAACAATTGAAAGAGAAGCATTGATAATGATTTATTCCATATAAAAGTTTTGACATTAACTTCATGGTTATAAATTTGTTTTCCATGTTGACCATGATGCTTTAAAATATATGATTAATAAGCCTTAATTGAGTGGTCATATTGCACGATGGATTTTACTCTTGCAAGAATTTGACTTTACTATTCAGATAAGACCAAGAAAATCACATTCCAATGTGGACCATTTATCTCAATTATCTAATATATTAGGTAATGAACCCATTAACAATGCACTATCCGATGCGGAATTGTTTGCGATAGATGTAATTACTCTAGAGTATAGTGAAATAATTCAATACTTGACATTTCAAACCTTTCCACCCAATTTTAATGAAAAGCTTAAACGATGCTTAATATTAAAATGTGCACCTTATACGATGATTGGTGAAGCTTTATATAAATAAGGCAAGGATGGAGTTTTTGTGACACTGTATTTATCAGACTGAAGTACATACTATATTGGAAGGTTGCTATTTGGACAGTTGTGGTGGATATTTTGTGGGAGACAGCATGGCTCATAAAGCTTTACAAGGTGGTTATTGGTGGCGAACAATGTTTGCAGATGCCCACCAATTCGTCCGTCATTGTGATCTATGTCAGAGAACGAGTTGATCTACTAGAACTTCAGCAATGCTATTGGTACCAATTTTGGCTCAAGCACCTTTTGAAAAATGGAGAATTAATTTAGTAGGACCAATTGCACCAGCCTCAAGAAATGGAAAAAAATGGTATATACTGGTAGCAACGGATTACGTAATAAAATGGACTGAAGTCGTAGCTACAGAAACCAACAATGCAAGTATAGTAGCAACCTTTTTGTATGAAAATATTATTATATGGTTTGGTTGTCCACGAGAATTGGTTAATGATTGAGGAACTCATTTTATAAATAGTACAATTGAAGCAATTACGGCTAAATATGAGATAAAACATTGGAAGACTACACCGTATCACTGTAGAGCTGATGGACAAATGGAAAAGACTAATGGAATTTTATGTAAAATCTTTACAAAAATAGTTTTAAGAGCAGAAACAGATTGGGACACTAAGTTGTTTGTTGGTTTATGGGCATACCGTACTGCGTATAAAGTTACTACCAATGCTATCCCTTTTCAATTGATTTATGGCCAAGAAGCAATATTACCTATTAAATTGGAAGTCTAAAGTTTACGAATTGCTATGGATAATAGATTAGAATATCACGATTCATTACGGCACCGTTTAGAAGAATTAAAAAAATTGAATGAAACTAGAGCCAATGCATTAATGATCATAGAAACTACACAAAAACGAAGGAAGACTTATTATGATAGTAAGCTTGGACCAAAGGCTTTAATGCCAAATGATTTAGTATTTCTTTATGATAGTCGATTTAAAAAATTTTGTAGAAAATTTAAAGTTCAATGGCATGGGCCATATCGAGTTATTGACGGATTTCCAAATAGTTCAATACAATTGGAAGATTTTATGGATACTACATTTACGACACGGATCAATGGTAATCGGCATAAACTTTACTATACATAAACCCAAGACGAGTTTTCTATTACAAAAAGGGGAGTTGATTCAATTGATTGGACCTTAATAAGAAGTAAGAAGGGGACTCTTTACAAGCATCGTCTTTTCTTTTGTGGTTAAAGAGAAGGTGGCAAACATGATATCTGAGAAAGCAAGGATGGAGACCGATTGGAAGGAATGGCAAGAGCAGTTGCAGGTAGAAGTTGCAATGTTGCAGACTAAACTAGCTGCATTAGAGAAGGAGGCCAATAATTTAGTATGAACCAATATACCAGTTTTAGCGACAATACCTTTGGAGATACCTTCAAAATTGACAGAAGAATGGCAGAAGATGTTGGAGGAGCATAACAACCAAATTGCCCGACGTGAGTCTCAGTTACGGAAATTGTATTTGTTGAATGAAGATCTGACAACACGTTTGGATGGAGAACCCTCGAACACTGAGGCAGATGACGAAGATATAAAGAAGAGAAGGTCATCAATTCAAAGGGTAGTAAGCCAACGCCATTGACTGAAGAAGCCAACGCTACTACGTCTTTATATGTTGAGGCTAAATAATGTTTGCCAGAATGCTGCACAATTAGGTGTGAGGCTATGTAGAACATGTAAATAAACTTTGTGGTAAGTTACTAGTTGGTTATTGATAACCTTGAGAATTAGACTGATGGTTAGGCAGTTTAGTTGATAACAGTAGTTTGTTAGTGGAATAAATGGTTAAGAATTCAAAGGATCATAACCTTTGGAATCCGTTGGCCGATGGATCATCTTTTTGGTAGGATAAAGAGGTTGAGGAAAGAGAGATCGTGGCCAAACTATGAGAGTTGTAAACCGAAGGTCAAACTGTGAGAATCGTAAGCTAAGGGCCAGACTGTGAGAGTTGTAAGCTGAGGGCCAGATTGTGAGAGTCGTAAGCCGAGAGTCAGACTGTGAGAGTCGTAAGCTGAGAGCCAAACTGTGAAAGTCGTAAGGTGGGGTAAGCTTGATGCTACTTCTTTATTTTCTTTGCTTTTATTATTTGCTTATGAATAATTGTGATTGAGAGAAGTATTGTTGAATTGATAGTTATAGAATGGATTATGTGTTGAATCAAGATGGAAGTAATAAGCCTTGGTGTTTTGTAGTTTGATAATTGATTTTAGATAGCCAGAGTACAATCAATTGTGACACTAACAGACCCAATTCATATAACCAGTCTTTTCTCGTGTTCAAATCCACATCTATTAGTTCAATTGCTTTGATACATTGAAGCTTGAACATAATGAGAACAACAAAGTACTTTTACCTTATTGACATGAGTCATGAGGTCATCTCCTTCTTCTATCTTTATTGTTAAGAACTTCCTCTTTGTCCATAGAATATTAACAAGGTTTCTAGTTTCATAGATATTGTAAAGAGTCTTCCATGCTTCCGTCAGTCCATTGTAAGCAATTATATATAAAAAGTTGGCATCATCAAGATTTGTTGCAATCATGCCAAAAGCGTTTCTTTCACGTCGTTTGTACTCTTCCTTCACCTTAACATCAGCTTCATCACTAGGAGGCTCTTCACTTTCATCAACAATGTCCCAAAGGTCTCAATCACTCTCAAACCCTCACCTTCACTTGAAGCCATGTCTAAAGAAGGGGTGTATCAAAGAAAATCAAGAAAAAAGAAGGTAGAACTCTCAAAATCAACAAAAAAGTGTTGTTGCCTTAGAATCCCAGATTGCCCTCTTTGTGAGTAAACTAGTGATTTCACTCTTTGATCACTCTCAACTTCACTTATAAGACTTCTCACAAGTCTTACACACTATCAAAAACTCTCATAGAAGCTTTGCCACTCTTTCATCACCTCTAATGTCTCATAACACCTCTTATGACTATAAGGAGATCTATTAGGAACTTAAGCACATGAAAATTTAATGTTAGTATATCAATGAGGTAGGTCAGCAAAGAAACACACCACTACTATTCTAAAACAACATTCTGAAGTGTATAACAATCTCCAAGACCATGAATGCACTTAACAAGAAGTAAGTACATAACTACATCAAGAACTAGATACAAAAAGAGATTTAGAAAATACTAAACTCTAACATCAGCAACAACCATAAGATCTACTCCTCATAACAACAAAACAACTTCAAAGAACTTCAAAACTCACAACTAAAGGTGAATGGGCCCATAACCTATTGAAGAAATAGAACTTTGAAGTCACAACACATAGCATCAGCAAGGTTGTACACAAAGAGAGTATGGAGTAAGTTGTCTCTCACTTCCAACACCGAATACTTATAGGTTGTAGTTGCTGCCCTACAAGACAATTTCTACTCATTGATTTTTACACACATGATCCTTGGTCCTAAGATCCTTTGGTATCTAATATACCTCGAGGATATCCTATGGTCCTTGGATCCTTTGGCATCTTACTAACCACAAAGGTCTCTTATGCCAAACACTAATTACTCTTACATTGTTTATGGATATTTCCTAGTTCATACTTTGTCCTCTTGACTTTGACTCTTGGTCCTTGACCTCATCCTATATCCATAGGATACTCTTTCTATATACCAAGAATCAATCCTTTGACCATTAGCAACTTATCTTAGATAATATCCTCTACAAGGTAATTTATTCTACTTTCACTTTTACTTCAACAAATCTATGCCATTGGAATTCAATAAGCCATCAAATACATATGAAAGGGGACTCTCATATAAAGCTTATTTTTACTTCAATGACAAAACTTCACAAAGCAAAGAGATTAAATAAGAGTTTGGTGCCATTTGGGATGATAAACTCTATTTAGGCCAATTTAAATAAATGGAACCTTCCATTAATGATGGAGGTCTATCATTTGTAGAATGATTAGATGAGTATGCTATCAAGAAGAAAGAAGCTAATATTTGAAATAAGTGCCCTCTTCACCTAATATTTCTATAATCTGATAGAAGATTTTTAAATTAGTGGAATAAAAGATAAAAGATACAAGAGCACATTTAAGTTCTTCATTTTAATATTCCATTTGAAGAATTCCAAGAGAGTGAACAAAACTTAGGCCATGATTTTGGCCAAAGCTCTGATCAAAACTTGAGGCCTCAATTAGGCCAAGTTCTTATTCAATTCAATCATAAAAGCTGCAACCAATATATGTCATTGATGATAGCTTGTACACTTATGCCATCATGCCATTTGGGTTGTAAAACACACTAGTAATCTTCTAGCAATATATAATTATGCCTTCTAGAGTCTTTCAAATAAAAACTTGTAATGATGCTAATTCTATGGATCCACACTAAAAATATAAGTTTCACATGTATGTAGATACGTCAAATACATCATTAGAAGTAGTTTTTTTTATTATTATTATTTGAACATCAACAATTGAAACCATCTAATATACTATGTATTGCAACAACTTAGTCTCATAGAGAAAAACCATTCAACAACTAAGAAAGAATATTTAAGGATGATCTATACAATCTAAAAATTTAGACAATATCTACTAAAAAATATATTTGTATTTTATGTGGACCATGAGGTCTTAAAGTATATGGTGACTTTATCAACTTAATCTCTAAGGTTAATGCTTTAGCTCCTACTAATCCAAAATTCACATTCAAAGTAGAATAACATTTGAGAAAAATCCATGGCAATGTGGATTTACTCTCATGTATTCTTGATAGTCCCTCTAAAATATCCATTAATATAATTACAACAAACTTCTACCTTTTTCTTTTTTCCATAGAGCAAGCCAACTTCTCTAAATTCAAATTGCATTAGATGGACCAAATACAATACTACTTGTTAATATATCAACCAATGAAGAATCTCTTAGCATCTTAAAAGAATACATTCATCTAAAAAGCTTTACCATATACTCTCATTTATAAAGAATTATATTGGCTTAGAATTGATAATATTCTTTGACAATGTATGTATTCCAAAGAGATGGCAATTGTGCTCAAAGCATGTCATTTGGATCTAAAAGGAAGTTACTTTACGGAAGTATAAAAGGCTTATAAGATTTACTTAACAGATTACTTGTAACTGATGGTGATCTAAGATGCACACCATTATGCAAGCCATTGCAATGTATGCCATAAAAAAATAAATACATAATAAAAATAAAAACTTCTTAATTGCTATGAAATATTGCTTCATTTAGTTTTTACATTACAACGATTTTAAAAATGTACTATTAACTTTGTGAATCCAATCCATCCAACAGCCAAGTACACTTGCAATTTATATTTGTTAGTGGAAATGAACTACATTACAAAGTAGTACAAAGCTCTCACAATGAATGATCCTATTGATATGGCAGTGGTGAAATTCATCTATTCTTCTATTGTGACACATTACTAGATTTTTCACTTAATTACATCAAATAAAGGTTCTCATTTTGTCAACAGTAAAGTCATGGCTTATTTCAACTAGCTAAGAATCAAACATCATCACTCATCACCTTACTATTTGTGGACAAATAATTAGGTAGAATAAGTAAATAGAATAATTTTTAGAATCATTAAAAATAATAATTCACGTATATCTATTGGCAAAAGATACAAAATTGGTTTTTGTACTATAGGCTTATGAGACAATGTATAAACCTTCCACTAATTACACATTATTCCAACTCACATATGGGTAAGAATATGTCCTCTTTATTGAATTTTTTGTTCCAAAATTATATGAGCTCGTAAGGACATTGTCTCTTTAGATAGTCAAGTTTAGAATGGAGGAGGCCAAAGAAGAACGTGTCCATGCACTACTCCAATTACCTAAAAAACAACTAACAGCTTTATACAACTAATGAACAAATCAATCTAAAAATAAATAAATTCACAACTTATACATTACTTTGCAAGCTCTAGAGGTGGGTGATTTGGCATTAAAATACAATGACAAATTGTAGAAGTTCTTAAAGAAGTTCTCACTTTAATGGCTAGGACCATTTGTCATCAAAGAGCTATATGACATTAGAACCTCAATCTTCAAAACAATACAAGATGATTCCCTTTGAAAGAAAACTAACACATTAAAACTAAGGGTCTATAATCCACACTTTGTTGTAATTCTACCCGAGCATGATATTGTGACTAAAGACTCCTACATTAAAAAAAATTGTTACTACCAAAATAAAACAAAAAATGAGAATATCTTTTATCTATTTGCCTCAAGACAACAACTATAGACTTGAGGAGCAAAATGCAAAATGCACAATTTAGAGTAGAATTTAAAGCATTGTTGGGATTTAAAACAATTGAGTCAAAAATCTCTGACAATTAAATGAAGAAAGCAAGCAACATCCAATAAGGACTCAAGATAATAAGAATTTGAGACATATCCAAAGACAAAGGGTCTTTGAAAAAACACTAAGACAAATGTCGAGAATTATGCTGAAATACCTAATATGAGATGAAAAAGGCTAATATCTGCATTTCAAATCGATAAAGACTGGAAGTAGAATCAAGTGTCAACTTGTTTGCAACCAACATTGATATCTCGTTTTAAGAATATCTCCCATGATGCAAGAGTCTTGTGGTGCCACCTAACAAATGTCCACACCCACATTGAACAACCAACCATCATTATGGTATATTGTCAATTGAGCAAGAATTCTCTAGGCCACCTCATACTTTCTTAGAAGATGTGAGAAAAATGTAGAC
Organism: Physcomitrium patens; assembly: GCF_059467195.1. Taxonomy (NCBI): domain Eukaryota; kingdom Viridiplantae; phylum Streptophyta; class Bryopsida; order Funariales; family Funariaceae; genus Physcomitrium; species Physcomitrium patens. The sequence continues at coordinate 9,208,084 of NC_143426.1, forward strand.
CAAGCTTCTCAGACCATTCCTTTGATTGGTTAATAATGGATAAGAAGAATCCCCGGGTGATCATTGGGATGAAAAATGTGATCCCGTGATCACTTGCAAATTCAATTAGGGCAAATCTTACAATATATTAACAGTTGATTAACGTAGTCATTTAATAGGATTGAAAGGGTGAAAAAGAACGAAATTGCTTGGATAAAAAACTGGGACTTAAGACACGGTACATTTGTGCAAAAACAAAGACAGCTCCTTCCGATATACTAAATTGGGAAATTCAGCTTCACCTGGGTCTCTCAAGTGATAGGACTTAACATACACTTGCCCATGTCAGAAGGCGACGACGAGCTGGACATGATGCGGCCATCCGAACACATCGGAGGTCATCAAATTATGAACATAATGTAAAGCATTATTGTACAGTTCCCTACACCCACGAATCCTAAATAACAACTGCAGCGAGGCCAACCACCTCTCCCACAAACTACTTGTACATCAAAAGAGCCTACACAGGCGTCAGAACTTAAATCCTTTACAAAAGCACCCATAGCTTGTAGAACTTATGAGACTGAGTTGACAACAAAACAACCCGATGATGCCACAACCACACCCCTAACTGGGAACTTTGATGTCGCTGTATCGCTCCGCTACTGAGTCACCTTTGTGCTTTTGGAACTGGATGTACCTCAGTGTATTGGCCAGGAAAAGCATCCACCTGCATATCTTGCGTCGTATTCTCACTCTGAATCTCCGTCACGATGAGCTCCAACAATCCTTGAATGATCGTGCTTGTAACTTGGGTGTTGCCTTTCTCAAAGTAATACAGATACCTGCAAACCACACACCCAACCCCACACAGCTGTGAACCTTCCATAACTCAACCCCAAACACAGAAAACATCACCTTCCACGATTCCATGTACACCAGACACCCACACCGTCCTGTCCACTTGAGATGTGCCGACTCACTTGTTCAGAATCTCCACAAAAAGTGTCATGGGCCCATTGCTTCCTCGGGTCGCACTAGACATCTGCTGTGCAGCGTTGGCAATCCTCAAGGCCCGTTTCAAGCATAGCAATACCCTGCACATAGTGCAACCCAAAGCGACTCAGCACTCAACTCCTGTTCACTTGAAGGGTAAGCATTCTTTGACGACCCCATTCACGCCTTCACACCACCTAGAAGCCGTTGTCAATCATCTATTCCAAAAACGACGCTCACGTTCTGAAAATCGTTCGAAGCAACACTGCTGTAAGCTCCGCCAATCTTCCCACGTAACACCGACAGCCAACTAGCAACTGCAACACTCCAAGCACAATCGATGCTTCCACACAAACAACTTACCTTTCTCCATCCTTGACACCACTCCCCTCTTCCACCCAGAATAGATGAGAACAGGCATACACAGCCCTGCACTGATCCGGCTTCTTCAACAACTTCGCCGAGTACTGTGCACAAGCGTACCCCATCCATTGTCAAGCATTTAAAGCGGAGAACAAGAATACCCACAAAACAATTCTAACCCACCAACAAAGATTCATCGTCACACTCCTGCCTCAATTCTCATGTCTGGAAGTGCCACCAACTAACCACACAATCAAACACTGTAAGCACTGCCTACCGCCGGCATGGCGAACAAACCGACGTGCACAGATCGCTGAAAATCTAGTCGGCACCCATACACGTAACTCATCCGACCCACCCTAACATCCGCACATCTCACTCCCATTCATTTCCAGCACGGTTGCAAGCCGTCAACTACCCTCTCAACGACAGCTAGGCGCATGAACCACCCTCTTGCACGGCACCAACAACCAAACGCTATTTAATGCCTTACCCCTGTCGCTTTGTGCGTAAGTGTGTCCCTGTTCTCCACGCCAAAAACCCGTGTTCTTTGTAGAGTGCCAATTATCAGCTGCAGAGCAGTCACCTGGGCCTTCGAATCCTGCACCACACACAAAATTGCATGCCTTACCACCTCACGCCCCGTGTCACCATACGATCATACCCCGAAAGCCTGTATCCTCCAAGTATCAAGTCGACCATAATGCAAGCGGAAACCACCACTTACCGCAATCTCCTCTTCGTAAATCATGAAAGCCTGCGTGAAAAACTCATACGCAACCGGTTCCAGGTTGCACACACCCGCAGCCTAAAAATGCACACCACGCATGGATCACCCACTCAGAAAGACCGCCTCGTTACCCAAGTCACGCAACTCTTGAAACCCGCTCGCAATCAAGTCCACCACAGTACCTTCAAATTTCTACACCTCATGCTGCAAAGAACAACACCTGCAAACTGCTTCGACAAACAACGCTTCACTCCTCCTTCACCCTAACGGTTCTCCTCATCGACGACCCGTACAAAAACTGCCTAGCCATCAAAACTGGAGCGGTAGACTAGGCGCCCCACGTAACTGCAGGATATACGCTTACTAGCTCTACACGACGAGGAATTCTCACCTCTGCACATTGTAAGTACAACCGCAACGCAAGTTCTGGGGCTGGTACCACTGATAACGCCTCCACAGTCTACCTCATCCCCACGACACGACGTGAGTATCTTGCATGCCATGTGACCAAATTCGTGAGACATCCGTTGAAACTGACTACCGGACGGACCTCGGCTCCAGTCAAGTCGTATGCTCATGGACAGATACCCACATCCGCATCGATTCCAATGCAGACACCACTATTCCACCATTCCCGGCGCAATCCAACCTCACGCCAAAACCAAGTGAACTGCAACTAAGATTCAAATCAAAACCCATGCACCGTCTCAAACGTAAAACATGGCGTCCTCACCTGATGCAAAAATTGAAAGACCTTCTTCAAAGATACGGGGCCGTCGTCTGGAAGATCCTCGTTTTGCAAAGAACGCACCAACTGCAGCGCATCAAAACACAACCTCAGCCTTCGTGCAATGCCGGCGATGATTCAAACAAGGTTCACGCCGCACAACATATCTTCAATATACACAAACAAGCCGGCAGAGTGAAAGACTGGCACCTTCAGAGCGGCGAATACAAGAGGTGGAAGAGTGAATGGCAGCCTCTTTGGACCCCCTTGACCAAATTGCTTTCTTGCGGCTATTAAAATCTGCCCCAAACCCAAAACCATCTCGTCAGATCCCCTCATGACGCCCCACACCTCTCCTAGTACTGCACATTATTACCAACTTCCACCCCAACAACAACCCCTACAACTCTAGCACTTCCACCCTTCAGGGTCGCACACGGTTCATTCGCTCCTTCAGAGAAAAGGTGCCACGTTCCGCTTCCTGACCTGGAACATCTGCTCATTATCGTCATTCACCAGCATGTGTACCAGACGCGCCACCAGATTTTGCTCCTCCTTGAAGTCCTCTTCGTCTAACTGTCGCCAACCAGGACAACCAGACACGATTCAGACCCCGATACCATCCAACTATTGCAAATGGGCATGTTGGCTCAGTCACCCAAGCACGAGGAGTGAGTACAAGAATACCATACCTCGTCGATGGATGGTGCTCCCTCACTGTCCTGAATTAGCTCTTTCAACAGATCGAACAGCCCATCCACCTGTCGTGCTAATGCGTTTCATCAGTTTCATCTCGACCAAAACAAAGACAGACGCTCCCCACTCCCAAAAACATAAAAAGTAACACAAAACACACAACAATAAATAAATAAACAAATCACGAAAAACGAAAACAACAAATGTCATGTCCAACTTCCATCCGTTACCTCAAAACATTCAACAAACTAAAGTAGCCCTACTGGAAACTGAAAAAAAAAAAAAAAAAAAAAAAAAAAAGACACGTCGAAAGGAGGAATTGTGACATCTGGGTCCACCGCTATCGTGCAAGTCAAGCTTCTCACAGCCCTGCTCCGTCCTTGCAAATCACTAACCCACAAGAAAAGAACATCGACGGAAAGTTTACCTTCTCCGGGGCTGTGATGAGGGTGTTGTTTGCCAAAATCGATTGCATCAGAACCACTGCCATTACTCTGTTTGTGTCGTAGTCCAAGTGTTCCATCACCTTTCCATAATTACTCAGCTTCAGGATAGTCACCACGTCCTTGTACTTCTCCAGAGGGGCACTTAGCAGGGCCACCAGCTGTTTTGTTGCTTTAACATCCTTCACCTTGCCTTTACCTTCCAGCTTCTTCACACACCCTCCCTGCCATCACAAGCCGACACAACAAAACCACATACCACAGGCTTCACATCGTATCAGCAAAGTTTCTCTCACTTCTGCTCCACACGTCACTCTTTCAACGTTTTGTACATGCAACAACTCCTTCCTTCATCTTCACTTATTTGGTTCCTTCATTCCAGCTAGACTTTCCTATCCAAAATCCACCGATCAACACGCTGTTCTTCGGTCATCGATTATTCCAACCACTCACACGGTCTGCAACAGCCACCAAGATGACCAATGCTTACCAAAACTTGATCGACATAGTCAAGGCGGTCGACATGGACTCGCAACACGAAAGTAAGCAGAGCCACGTACAGGCTCACAGCCCCCACCAATGCCATGTCAGGTTGCGCCTCGATCACCTATCACAAGTCCACATTCAGCAAGTTGTCCGAAAAACGCATGCCCATTCTCGAGCTTTCAACTTGCTCGTAAGAGTCAACCGTTGCAACAACCGCGCAAGAGGGAAGCACAATCAGATCGTCACAAGTGCGGCTTCTCCGCAGAGCACCCCCCCCCCTATGGCAGTGAGAATGGCGCAAAAGTCAAACCAATTCAGTACCCCATGTTTTCTCACTGACTCATTCAAAACACAACAGGCGTCACTACGCCACACACAACCCCCTGGTTGCACCAACCAAAACTAATTCTGCTGCAAGGTCAAGCTTCTGCTTCTGATCCTGCTCAAAACACCACACAACTAAAATTGACGTAATCTCATAGCTTTGTGCCTCGCCCACCACAGTACATCGCTCCCATAGATTGCAGACCAGCAAAAACACGCCCTCTTATTACCTCAACAACAGCGTGACTGAACTTCGTGAAGGCTTCCACTTGTAAAAACTCGGGCAACACCTCAGGCGACGCAGCAGCATATCTGGACAGGCGCTCCATCAGCTGAGACATCACTGTTTTTATGTCCACTGTTGGCTGCGTACGCACACACAAAGTCCATCTTATTCATGTTCTCTCACTTCGCTCAAATCGCCCACTTCATACACCACAACTACGAACTCGGACGCACACCCACATCCACCGGAAACGGGTGCGCACACCATTAGCCTACCATGCTGCACGACTCACTCCTTCATCACCCGCTGCCAGATTACGGGTGACATTCGCCAAAATTCCGCTTCCCCCTCATCAACTAAAACCAGGTTTTCCGTGCTCATATCTTTCCAACAAAACTAATCGCTGCACCTGAAAGCGCCAATCCAACTGGAAACCCATACCTGTAGCTGAGGGCATGCACTTAGAAGAGTCTCCAAAGTTTGAAGATGGAAATCGTCTGGAAACACCTGGATGATGCAGTCCATCAAGTAGTACTGCGCGATCTCGTCCTTGCAATTCACAATCTGTTTCGCATGACGATGCTTTGCTTAGTCCATCCCCTCCACATGTTCACATCCTCACATCCTCACCCCTCACTTCCGAAATATGCTGCTGTATCTCAACACCCATCCAGACCTCGAAAACGTCACAATCATCGCAGGCATCACTGCTGAGTCCGGTTTCAACGTGCGAGCACAAAGACCCGCCTCGAGACACTGCCATCAAGCTCAAAGCCTCAACTTTAGCCAAGTATCATCCAAACGCTCTGCTCTTTGAGGTGAGCGTAAAGCGTCGTGTGGACTCCTCCCGATGTTAACGCACGACATACCTGTTCCAGAACTCGTGGGAGCACAACATCTTTGTACATCTCTAGGTCCACGCCGTCAAGTTGACTCAGCACATGCAAATTCTTGCCCACCTGACAGATCGTTTTGAAAAGATGAAACACAAACCAACCATCATCAACAACATCAACCCCTGTCCCACGACTACTTCCTATCGACCATTCCACGCAGCAAACAAGCAAGCCTGACGGATCCACCACTACAGCCACACGCACTCAAAACAAGACGGATAGCCCCTGTCCCTTTCCATCTCCAACATCCACAAACACCCACGCCAATCTAAACAAAGCTGCTAAATCATGGACATCAACACCAGGCCTCGGTGACTGCATCTCCGTTCTCCGCTCACTTTCCCGAGTTCTCAAGTTGGCTTGCGCACTGCGGATCTCGGCAACCCCTAGCCATAGCCCAACCTCAAGTCAGGATTTACACAACGCTTACCAAGTCACGCAACTCGCTCCGTTCCTTTTCTCGTTTCTCCTTCTCCCGAGCAGGGCCCTGTTTACATCAATATGATCAACCAACGTCAGCTTCGGCATGCGCAAATAATCCACAACGTCTCGATTGACGAACTCTACACCGATGCTGCTTTCCAAACAAGGCGGCAACTCCAGTGCAATGCAGCTGCACTGAACGTCTCGTTCACGTTTTGCACCCAACGCTTTCGTCAGAGAGGCCATGCATGGGAGGTGATCCAACCTGATGTTGCATCCGCACCCACAATTTGTTCATCTCCGTAAAATTCTGGAGCACAAACTCCACCGCGTCCATCACGTTGCCACCCTCCCTGAAATTCAACTTCAAAGTCAAGCACAGCCGACTCGTGCGGGAAACTCGAAACATGAATTTCACAACGAATCAAAATATCAAACAAATCCCCTCCTCCAACGCCAACCGATGCATGATGTGAACCGGTCCTTCCGGGGACAAAACACCGCCCAAACCAGCCACGACACTCTGTACACAGACGCAGCTCCTGGCGACCCTCCGTGGCATCCACAACCATGGAGAACACCCGAGCACCCTCACAGCGAAGTATCATCGCAATGCCCCCTGAAACGAAGTCAATCGAAGATTGCCAACAGGCCATCGTCACACATCATCAATGGTGCTGTGTTCAGAAGAAGACCCTTCGTAGGGCGATCCAACATCTGGCAGTTTGTCCCGGCTGATTTGAGATAGATAACTGCGCAAGAAAAGCCCCCGAATCGGCTGCTGCACACCCCGACTCATCTCCACCAAATCCTTCAATATGTCCTTCGCTGGCGCTTCTTGCGATTTGATGTACACCGATCCCACGGTGATGAGCAGGTATCTACGCATCCAGAACAATCACGTCCACTGAGTTTCACCTCAAAACTCTGAAACTGAGTCAGTACCACCACTGCCCGGCCCGCAACCCCCAACGCCATCATGTCCCCACCGAACCCATCCGACCACCTCACACACAAGACTCAGCCGCGAATGCATGAAAAGCCCTCCACACAACCCTACAGGCAACCCGCCAAACTGATGCTCTCCACACTTAAGAGGGATTGGTTTGTGCGCGTAAGGATCTTACAGGCGCGGGAGTATGTTTCCAGAGTGTTGAACGAGCTCGTACAAGTCAGCGTTGGTGCGGCCTCTCTTTGTCTCCTCCTTGAAGAACGTTTCCAGCTGCCTCAGCTCATCGAAAGTCCTCATGTCTTGTTGCAGGTCAAGGGCATCAAACCTCACCATTCGAGGAGCATAAGCCTCTCTCCAGAAAGAGATCACCAATCGCACACTATGCGAAATATGAACAACCAGATCCGGCGCCTCTCCTGGTCACTCGGATGCGAGTCTCTAGACACGACAAGAGCATTGGCTAGCAAAACATCAAACCATGAAACCAAAGAACAAACCAGTCCGGATACAGAGCTCGTAGTATTTCTGCGGAGACAACTTCGACGTTCGAAGCTCCGAAAGCATCTGTGCGGAGTACTTCAAAGCATCGCGCAGATTGCTCGCGTCCTGCAGCAATGTAACCGGAGGGAGCGTCAAATTAGGTCTGCGACGGTCCTCGCCAAGCCAGCATTTTCTGTCCAGCTGCAAAGTGCACTCCTCCATGCAAATTCGCCAATTCACAAGACGGAAAAGCCGTGGCATTAGATCTAACGCCCAACCTAATTCCATCCGACCACTGCCACGGCTCGCGACTGCCGCAACCTGGGAAATCGTCACTCCACGGATCGCGAATCCTCCCAGGATTCGACATCCACACCGACGATACCGACCAACGTAAACCACAAACAAGCAGGGCCATCAAGGAAGCCGTCAGGAAGCCCGAAAAGCACAAGAGAAAACAAGATTGCACGCACCACAGCGCGATGCATGTAAAATGCATTGTGCTGGACCAGAGCCATGGCATCCGCCAGCCATTTGTCTTGCTCCTCGGCGCTACTCACGGCATCCTCCTGGACCTGCATCGTGCCCGCGCACAGCTAGAACACTGAAATCCAATCCAAGAGCCCGGCGCCGAGCGGAATCCACCCTGCAGCTCGGGAAGCAACAGCGAGAGCGAGCAGGGCGGGGTAGAGAATCTCGTCCGAGCGTAGCAGAAGCTCGCGGGCGATGACGAGACGGGGGTCGGGACGGGGTTTAGTCTAGGGCTTCTTCATGCGCTCCGAAACACACACACACTCGCAGGAAGGGAGAGAGAGAGTATAGCGGAATGCCAACTGGGACTGCTGACTGGACGTGCTCTCCTGCTTCCTGAGGCATGGAGGAAGACTCCCCCTCCCAATCCTCCTTTACCTTTCACGCCACATCATCTTCGCTTCCTATCCTCCCTTGTTGCAACACACATGCATGTATTTATATTGATGTCTATGTGTTTGTCAAACGCTGTGTTTGTTTAGCACATGAACACTTCCTGTGAAATTCAGAATTTTACTCTTCTTTTAGGAATTCTGGATACATTTCCAACTTTTCATCTGATTTTCGTTTACTTTTTTATACTCCATACTCTCACTCACATGCGATGAGAGACACCCCTCGTGAGCTGTAACTATTGCTTCACTTGATGTGGCAAATGTGAATGGGTTATTAATAAAATGACATGTTCATGCCTTTTTTTAATGTTTGTTTCTTCATTGTTGGAGGCTTGCTTGAAATGGATGTGCAAGGAAAACTTATGAATGCAATAGTTTCTTGGATAATGTAGAGAAAAGCTTGAAGGAAGTTGAGGTTATTGTTACAAGAAAGACTTCAAACCACTTTGGTTAATTTTTCACAAATTATTAGAAAAGCAATACAAGTGGTGAAGAATTGTTTGGGAGATTAGATAATAGTGATTTTAATGCAAAGGTGCAACAAAGGAATATGCAAAGAAGTGCTCTTGGAGCTTAAGTGGTTTTGTGATACAATTTATGATATTTTATAAAGAAGATGGTGTAAAGAGATGGGGCTTGAAAAATGCTATTAATTTCATCCATATAATTGGTATGATGTTGCAAAAGATGAAAGATTATTATTTAATAAAATAAATAATTTAACAAAGAATATAGTTATTTTTTAATGCTTTTAAATTGATCAATTACATATTAGAATAGTAATCTTATATTTAAAAGTTTGAATGTAGTGTAAAAAATATTATGTCTTTTTCTAAAGACATTTTTAATCTAGAATATAAACAACCTCTTACACCATTAATGAAAAGCCTATTTTAAAATGTATGGATAATAACACGATTGAATCTCCAAAAAGTTATTAAAATGATATCATTTGAAGAATATATAATTAATTATTCTTAAAAAAAATAGAAAAAATAAATAGATAAAATAAAATAAAATAAAATAAACCTCAATCTTATCTCAATTGAATGTCACAAACATACATCTTCACCTACATTAAAGGAGTTAAGTAGAAATGAGTTGAAAAGATGGATTTTTATAGTATTGAGTGGAAATTGTTTTTTACAAGCTTCATAGATTTAAATATGACTTTATACTTATTTATAGATAATTGATAGTTTGAAAACTTCACCAACCATGTTACATACAATGGTAACTTGTGATATAAGTTGGCCTTATGGTACAAATGTAAGAATTTTATTTAATAAGTTATTTACATGTCCTATAAATAGGACATGTGTCCATGGTCCTATAAGACATTATTACATAACTCCTAATTAAATGGTATATATGGAAGTAAGAATGAAGCCTTTTTTCATTCTTGTCAACGCCTTTATTAGTTTTAGTCTTGTTTCAAGAATCTTTAGTCTTTTGTCTTTGGCAATAATTATTCTAATTTAAATATTATACCATCTTTGAATAATTATCTACTTGTTTTTAGTGATATGAAAGTATAACAAATCTTTCTTTCTTTATGATTCATATTCTTAATAATTTCACATGAATAATAATTCACTATTTTTTTTGTTTTGGAAATAAATAGAGAGTCCCATTTTTTTGTTGTATTTTAAAGATTTTGGACTTCCATCTGTAAATTAATAATTTATATTTTATTTTATTTTTTTTAAAGATTAGATTATTCTTCTTTTTAGAAACTTTTATTTAATGTTAGAATTTGTATATTATCCTCTTCTAATTTGACTTTTGGATTTGATAAAGTCACATGCAATAGGAATAAAAGAAAAGATTATGGATGCTACAAATGGCAAAAGTGAGAAAAAATTTACATCTATTGTAGATCTTCATGAGTTTATTAATACTCTAAAGTTAAAAATTTCATGTATTATCAATATCAACCATAGTGGTACTATTCCTACACCTATGAAAGAAGTCATTAATGGTGTCAATGTCTATGCTAAGAAATTATATATTTGAAAAAAGAAAATAAATTAAATTCATCTTTAAATTCAAAAAGTCTTACTACTACAAATATAGGGAGAGACAAGAATTAATATGCTAAAGAAGTCTGATTGAATTTGATCAAAATTTTGAATATTTGTTTAACAAATCAAGTTCTATCCATAATTGCATCTTTTCAAATATTTTGATGGATTTACTCAAGTTAGATTCATAGACACATTTTTATTTGGAAGTGACTCTCTTAATTTGTAACTTTGATGAAAAATGATTCATAACTCCAACATGATCTAAATTTATTCTTAGAAGTGTTTATAACCATCTTTAGAGAAAGTGATTGAAAATAGGTAATAGAAACCAAATTCATATTTTTACAACAAGAATCATGATTAATTATCGTATATCTTGCTAAATTACAAAAAAATTCTTGTGTTGTGGATTGAAATAACAAAGCCTTTATCAATTAATTTTCATATAAATTAAAAAATAATATCAAAAATTTATTATTAAAAATATTGAAAGCAAATTCATTTTAACAACTTATTTTTCAAGTAATTGCATGCAGCAATCAACTTTTTGAAATAGAAAAAGAACAAAAAATTAATTCTAAAGAAATAAATTGAGTAATGACAACAATCCTTAAGGTTTTAGAAACTTATTCATTAAGGCCAAAACTTATGCAAATTACTATGGTACAATTTATACTTCCCATTGATCAAAGAAAGATTTGATATTGTCAAGAAGGATATGTGATTATGTTGTAGATAATCTAAACACACTATTCAACATTATTTAAAAAAATAGTGTAATTAAAAAATCAAAAGCATGGTTGCTTAAGAAGACAATGTATCAAAAATCAAGTTTGTCTTATTATAATAAAGATTGTGTATGTAGAATCTTGTGCAATACCTACTAAAGATCATATTCTCTCTTTACATGCATATTTGATTTTACAATAGATGTCTCTTTAAGGCCAAAATTTAAAAATTATTTATTTTTTAAAATTCAAGAGCTTTAATTTTTTTTATATAGATTAAAGTTTTTGTTAAAAAATATGAAATGTTTTTTTATAAAAAAAACAAAGTTCATGTATTTAAAAGTCATAGATGACTGTTTGTTATCTTTTAGAGATGTTAGCCATGAAAATATTCTTTTAGATGTAGCAATGTATGGATACAAAATCTTAGTTATATTAAATGATATTAGATCTTCTTCAAATCCAATTATTTTAGGTTTATTGTGGCTAAAGAAGTATAAGCCTTAAATAGATTGAATTTCTTATAATCTTAATTTTTTTCACTATGCAACCTGGACTTCTATTGTCTAAGTAGAATATTATAAGTATGATACATTTGAATCTATTTTAGTAGGTATAAGTACTTTTAACATGTTGCAATTTTATTTTTATATTTTTCTATTTATGCCACATCAATATTTAGTAGTGGAAAGACTTTAAGTAATATTTTAAATCAATATATGGATAAAGATTATCAAGACGTTTTTGAGAAAATAAATGCAAATTTTCTTTTAAAGTATTGTCTTTATGATTATTCAATTAATCCGTAAATTAGAACTCAATTGCTATTTGGAACAATCTATAGCTTATTACAAAATAAATTGGCTATAGTAGAGGGATATATTGATGAAAGCATGGCCAAGAACTTCATATGCTATTTAAAATTTTTAGTAGAAGTTTCTATTTTATTTTATTTAAAAGAAAAACAAAACAAAAAATAAAAAAATCATCACAAATATGTGTGGATTATGAAAGGCAAAACAATATTAACATCAAAAACAAATATTTTCTATCTCTAATATCAAGATTTTTTTTATCAACTAAATCAAGCAAAGATCTATACTAAAGTAGATCTATAATGAACATATAATCTAATTGTATTATAGAAGGTAATAAATAGAAAATTTTATTTTAAACCATATATGGATATTATAAATATAATGCCATGCCTTTATCAAGGATATGAATCAAGTTTTCAAACTATCAATCAACTACAAACACATATAAAGTCAAATCCACATCCATAAAGCTTCTTAGAAGTTTTTTTGTAAAGATATAATTAAATCTACCTTCATTTATCTTCTACTTAATATTTTTTATCTAAGTAATTATGTATATCAATGATATTACTTCTTCTTATAAGGATGAGTTCCACAAAGAGTAGTGATTATATCTCAATTCTTGATTTTGGTTTTGATGGATGTTGTTGATGAAAAGCATCAATATTTCTTGCTACATTTCCAAGATGCATTACTTGCTTTCATTTATATTCATTAATATCATATCTCTACCAATGTTCAAGATATTCTAACCTATTTAGATGCCTCCTTGAGTCCAAGACTTCTTCAACTTCAAATTTTTTATTATTGTCCACTTCTATAGAAAGAGGTGGGATTTATCTATTTTTTGATCTATCAATTGTCTTATATGGTTGAAAAAAAGACATACAAATATGGACTGGATCTTTATAGACTCTAATAGATGTAATAGATATTCAACTAGATTGATATGTTAACAAATAGGAAATGGACCAAGTCTACAATAATCCAACTTGTAAAATTTATTTTATATATTATTTTTTGAATAAATAATACTTATTTAAATAAATATTTTTATTATTTTTGTTCCAATTATATCTTAAAATGTGAATAAAATAAACTATTCAATTATTATTATTGTAAATTAAAATAATTATTACTTTAATGAATTAAATCAAGTAATAAAAATAAAAATAAGGTGTTCTATAGAATTTAATTACGATTAAAATATATTCTCTTAAATTCATAAAAAAATATAAAATATATCATAAAAATAATATTTATTCTATTAAAAATAAAAAAAAATTATAGAATTTTAATTATTATTTAGAATCAAAAAATAAAAGAAATTATAATAGAATAAGAATAAAATTGAATTATTTTTATTTATTAGTAGCAATAGAAAAAAATAAATATAATAAAATCAGATAAATTAAAAATTAAGAAAAAGACAAAATAATATTACTTCAAGTATTTTAATTATGATTTAAAATTATTAATTTTTGTAAATCCTTTTTTAGAAAAATCTTATAAAAAATGAATAAAAATAAATCAAAACATATATTTTCTTACATATATATATATATATATATATATATATATATATATAATTATTTTTAATTTTTAATTTATTCTCAAATAAAAATATTGATATTTTAATATACTATAATTAAATTAAGAATAATTCTTTTTAGGATAGTGAAAAAGGAAATAATCAATTTTCTTATATAAGATAATTGATCCAAAATTGTTACTGTTTTTCAAAACAATTTGTCAATGTTTAAAAGGTCAAATTTAATAATAATTATAATAATTATAATTGTATCAAAATTTGATTTCTTAATGAAAAAAATATATTTTAATAATAAACTAAATATAATGAAAAATTCTTAACATAAAAAAATTATTATAAATACTCTTTAAAACATTTAAAATGTACATTGTAGCAACTATAAATGTAAAACATTACCAATATAAAGAAAATAGGACAAAACACCAATAGAATTTTTAGTTGAATGATGGAAGAGAAATGATTCAGTAGTTACTAATAGTTTATGACAAATTTTTGTTTTAAAATGTATAGATTAATAATAATAATAATAATAATAATGATACAATTTGAGTATTTATAAGAATCCATTCAAATTGCATTTAAACATTTTCAACAATCCTTCAAAGTTACTTTAACTAAAATCATGAAATAACCTGAATTATTTTTATTAAAAAAAATTGGTCAAATATGATACATTTCTTTATTATTTATTTTAAAACTACATGGCCTGTTGCAAGTTTATTCTAAAATTTCACATTAACTAAACTATTATTATTCTTTTATACTTCATTGGTGCCTAGATAAGATATTACTTGAATGAATGGATGGACAAGGTTTGTTTGAAGTTCTCTAATAATGTAAAAATACCAATGGACCAGCAAAAAAACAAACCAACCAACCAACAAATAATGTTTTTGAATCAAGAGCATTGGACTTCAAGAAATTAAGGAAATTTTAATCTAAAGATTTTGTTGGTGTTGTTGTGGTGATAGCATTGCTTGTGTGTATGTTATATTAGTTCACATCTCGCTTGTATTATAAAGGCTTAGTCTAAGTTGTGTGATATTGGATTTAAGTCTCTAAAATTAGATATTTTGTTTTTGTATGTTTGCTTATCTTTAATTATTGTATTGGTAATGTTTTTTGCTTATTGTGTTTTATTTGGTTGAAAGACAATATTGCCAAATATACCACAATATATAACTTTGGCAAATACAAATGATGTCTTTTTTGTTCTTTATTGCCTACATAGAATTTATATCTCTACCTTTACTATGCTAATGCAACACAATTAGGCCTTAGGACTTCACAACCTAAAGAAGAGGGATATTTTAGCTTAATATTTTTTTGAGTATGATTATGAATTTTGCTTATATTACAATAACAAGCAATATGTTTTGAGAAAATATTGCTTAGCAAGACATTAAATCTCCTATATATATTGACTAATAATTTTTGTTGAACTATGTTTTGACACTCGTAAAATTAATGAATTCATATAAGTAATTTGTGCCTAATGTTAGTAATGCAAGGAATTTTAGCTGATGTTTGGTGTTGTATGGTGTGGGATGAGATATAAAATGTAATGTGTAAGAGTGGCAAGTTGTGGATCTTTAATTCTTTTAAATGGTATTATTATATAGTGGTATGGATATTGGATGAAAAAATAAAAAATAAAAAACAAATACATATATTTTTAAAAGATCTAATTCAAGTGTTAGTAAATCAATCTTTTAAACAACATAAATAATGAATAGAAAGAAGTTAGAAAAGTTGTGTGTATATTGCTCTTTTGAATTCAATTATAAAATAAATAAATATTAAAATCTATAAAATTTATACATTTTAAAGAGCCAAATAAAATAATTTAGCATATAATTGTATAAAATTTTATTTTAATGATATATATATATATATATATATATGTGTTTTTTACCATAAAATGTATAATAGATTTATTTCAAGGCTAGATATTTTAATATTAAAGTATACCATATAGTAAAAATCGTCATTTTGCCAATTTTGCACTAACATTTTATATGCTGTGATAAAACATCAATAAATGTCTAAAAATTTATTAAAAATGAGTTGTAAAATTTTAAGATATATATTTTTAAATTATAAAATATAGGAGCCTTTAGGCTTTAGCTGGTATATATATTGAAATACACAAAAATTGAAAGATTTTGTACTATATTTGGATTTTTTGATCTAAAATTGTATGTAATAATTACTTAAATAATAATAATAATAATTAGCCGTTATATATATATATATATATATATATATTGAATGTCACTTCCATAGTGCGTAGATTGATGTTCATCCTTTCTTGTACAAAGACAACAATGTTTGACTTGTATATAAATACTCATCTACTTTTTTTCTCCATACTATATACACGTGGGATGTTGCATTAGGATTATATGGTGTTGCTTTAACAACTCCTTATATTTATTATAAGCTTTTAATTTTTAAATGATATGTAGGATAATTGTATTATTATTAGTATATATTGATGTAAGATTATTTTTATTTGCTACAGAAAATACATAAGTTTTCCCTCAAAATATCAATTAAGGATGAGGACTTTTACTTCAAAGTTTTCAAAAAATATAAATTTACATTATATCTTACTTTTTATGATGGTTATATGTGTGTATATATAAATATATATATATATATATATACATTGAATATTAAATAATCTTAAAAAATCATTCAAAACTTCACAAAAAACTAAGCAGTTCAGAAACACATCAAATTCAAGAAATATAAAAATTATTCTAAAATATTTGAAACAAAAAGACTATTGAACAATACACCTTATAATAGGACATAAGTTGAAGGTGTACAAGAACCTCTATATATGGTATCATCCGAAAGATTAAATGAATAACTATTAACTGAGAAGAAAAAACTAAAATAAATTTATTTTTTTATATTTAATAACATATTAGAATAAATAATTGAATAAGACGTTATTAAACTCATATTTACTCTAAAACAAAACAATAAGAAATATTTTATGTGTTTTGATAATTTAATAATTAACATGCATATACCCAAGTGAAGGATGTAACTAAACAGTTATTTTGGTGTAATTATCTGCTGATGTGACAAGCTTAAAAAGTATCCAAATTAATGTTTTGTAGTTAGAATTTTTCAGTAGAAAAATCTCATGGATCTACAACAATGGTTACATCTCCAACTCAAAGATCAATGGCTGTCTTAACAGTAATGTTTGCACACTTAAACAGAAGTAATCTGAAAGACTGTAAATTTTGTTGTGCCTCACAATTGGTAGGATGGTAACACCATTAAAGCTGATTTAGCCAAATATTATAAAAATTCCTTGCAACAAGCTTTGAATACACTTAACAGTTCATCTTCAAATCTAGTCGGTGGGTTGTACAAAAATTTCAAAAATCTCATAAATAAATAAATATTAATATATATATATATATATATTCTACAACAGTTTGGTCATTGAAGCAATCAAATAAATATGCAAGTAAATAAGATCAAACAAATGTGAAATCTACAAATTGACACATTAGTCCTTTGGGGATCAAACCCCAGTTGGTTTCATTAAATGATGTGCACTGCTGACACAATAAGCAACAAAAAGGACCACAAATGGACAAGTGATGGTCACCATCTCTCCATCTGGATTGAAGTGCATCTGCACCAAACCCTAATATCCTCTCCGTGCACCATATTCCAAAACAATAAAAATTGGATTTTCTTACAACACTTTATACTGAAGTAAGTAAAGCAAAAGAGATATTTGATGGTGTTTCCATTGTTGGGGAAAAAAAGAAGTCATTCCTTTGGGAAAAAAAATAAATTGAGATTTGTGAGATGTTGATTTGATCCTACCATTCATGGATGTCAATCCAAAGGTGACAAGCGTACTAATGTTTGAAGAGAAGTGGCTATATGAAGACCCTTTTTCATTAATATTGGGCCCCATTCAAAATGATATTTGGTTGTGTTACAATGACAAGGACTTAAAATTGAATGCCTTTGAGATGATAGGGATGGATTAAAAAAAATTGCTGATTAAATGCACTCCACAAAAACTCCTCATTATAGGTCATTTAGATTTTATGTAATGATTACTTTAATAACAACACAAAACTACTGAAAAATATTTTGATAGTTTTAAAATGTTGTTTGCTTGTTCAGGAAATTTTATAAACTACAATGATCTATTTAGACTTCTCCATTGTGAGTGAAATGCACAAACTACCAAATGGACCTTTGTTCTGACAAATAAATGTACATATATATATATATATATAGTTACTTCATTTGGTTTGGAGATTGAAGTAAGGACCTAAAGCTGTTTGCTATTTAACCTTTCGTATGAACATGCCTTATTCTCTCAACATGAATGTATGTGTATACAATCTATGATCTGTGATATTAATCCTTCAACTTGTTTTTGTTTATTTTTTATATTATGATACTAACATCAAGTACAGTAACAATAACAATATTCATTATGCTGTGTGTGTGTGTGTGTATTTATTTATTTATTTATTTATTTTTCCTTCAAACTTTTCTTGGATATAAATATAAATATTTATGAAACCAAACACATTAAATGTTACTCTTTTTTATTTTATTTTTAAATTTTAAATGTTGTGATTGGCTGAGAATTATATTATTTCATATGTATAAATATTTCATTTTCATTATATGCACACATATCTCTCTCTCTCTCCTCTCTCTCTCTCTCTCTACATATACATATATATATATATATATATATACATATATATATATTTTTGAAAACTTCTACACCATGATTTAAAATGATTTCTTTTTGAATGACCTGAAAACTTCTGTAAATTGAATTTTGATGCTTTGATTTTATTTTGTGAGTTACATAATAATCTTAGAAGGGCATTTATATTATTCATGCATATGCTGCTTGAAGTTTGATTTTGACGCTCAAGTATTGCACCTAAAAAACTACAAGTTTTGCACAGAAACATTGTAGTGCAAAAAATAAAATTACTATTTTTTTCTTTTATTTATTTGTTTTCTTGTTTATTTATTTAAATTTCTTATCTTCAGAGAGCGTTTAAATATTTTCTTTATTTTTTTTCTATCTATTTATATTTTTATAAATGGTTGTAGATGTGTTTGACACTTGGTGTTGTACTAAAATAAAACAAAACCTTTTGATAAATTGAAATTATGATGTCATTGAATAAACATGTAAGTAGGTGATTAAATCTACAATGAAACAGAGCCATTGAAAATCCTCAAGAATATAAAATAAACCATTTTTAATCTTAAGTAAGATAATTAGCAATATTTATAATGTGGTGTTTGATATGTTGGAACAATATAATTTGAAACAAATTTCATATAAGTATGCTATGTATAAGTTCCAATTTAATTTTAAATGCTAAAATTTGAAGAAAGACAACAATTACCAATCTAACACAATTTATGTTTTTCATTTTATTTTTTTAGTATATTAATTGAATTATAATTTCCTCACTTCTGTATCAGTCACTAGACATTTTACTTAGGATATGTAATAAAATTTATGGAAGATATTTTATTCATTTATTTTATTTTATTATTATTTTAAACTAAAATTAAAACACACTTGTTAAATATTTAATAAATCATAAAACATAGTTTTTCAATAAAATATATACATATATGTCATGCTTAAATTATCTTTAAAAACTACCATAGCTTGTTAAATATATTATTGTGTTCACTGATTACTTTCAATCATAGATAAAATACTTCTTTAATTTTATAGTATTAGACAAATTATTATTAACATATCAAGAATTTGAACTTGTTACTTTTTAAAATGATAATTTTTGTAGTTTCTCCTGCTGTATCTTATGAAATAATATGTATGTATATATATTCACATTATTTATAATAAATACTTATTATTTTGTTATAAATTTAAAATTTAAAATACTAAACCTATTTTAAAAGTACAAAGTATAGTTAGAACAAAAAAAATATAATGAATTATTTTTAAGGATGTCAATATGCTACTAATCAAATCATTTTAAAAAATTGTAATGTTTGAAGTGAGACTTGTTTTATTAAAATGTCACATATTTTTGTAGCAACAAAGAACAACAAAAACAAAACCTGATTCATCCACTATCCTCTTGTTTGAGACTTCTTTCTCCTTTAGTTAAATTTGTTATGTGGCTATATAGTGTTCAACTCACAAAAAAATTACAAGGGATGTCTCCAAACTCTAAAGCAGAACATACCCCCCCCCCCCCCCCCCCCACTAAAATAAGAATAAAATAAAAATTCACAACAACCAAATAATACAAAATTCAGGGAAATAATCTCTAATGAGAAGATTTACGCAAAACTCACAACAACTATTTTCATATTCAACAAGAAAAAGTCCCTCTAGTCCCAAACAATAATAATCACAAATACAGTGAAATTAAAGGGAAAATTAATTTTCGACATGGTCAAGAGGGGAAAAATCATCACTATTACCACATAAAACCGTGGCCGTGGCCCTCGTGTCATTAGTTCTAATTTTTCATTCACTTTATCCAACTTACAACGTACGACCAATAAAAACCAGACACGTGGTAAATAACTCCACGTGGACCTCCGCAGCTGCATCGAAGCTTCGCCGTCAAGATGCATCGAAAACTTCGACGACTCTGGAGTTTGGGGCGGGCGAACGTTCAACGATCGATCCGAACCCAAAAAAATACGAGCACCAGAACGGGGAATTCGAGAGGGCTCTGGTAGCAGGAAGAAAACCCAACAAATACCTCGAATCTCAAGACGCGGAAGGAGCGTATTGCCGTGATTATTCCTACCTGAAGACGAGTCGTAGAGAGCTGCTGGCTATGCATTTACCATCGATTGAATCCAAAGAGGACGGGATCCGTGGCCTCTTGCTCTCTCCGCGTCCGAATTCCGACGCAGAGTGATGAAATTGAGCGTAGCGGGGGCACGCCTTTGCCTAGTCTCGGCTCGCGTTTTTGTGGTCGCCTCGGCAGTAGGGCCAAGGAGTTATTCATGTTGTTATTCTCCCTCTCATGGAGATGCAGCTTGTAGCTTCGTACGATAAAAAAGCGTGTCGATCTTTTTACAGGTTTGGTGGAACGCTGGCGAGAGAGCGAGAGCGAAAGAAAGAGAGGTGACTGGCAAGTGGTTGATGATCATTCATTGCACCTGGGGTTTGTTGGAGGTGGAGGAGACCGGGACTGTGGTGCTGTGACTGTTGGAGTAGGCCGCAGATCGAAGACGAATTTTGCGATGGCGTAGAATATAAATGACCCGCTTTCCGATCTGATGGTGATTCCCTGTGATGCAATTCGTTTGAATCCTCGTCCTCCTCCCCCTCTCCGTCCTCCTCCTCCTCCGCCGCAATCTGTGTTTGTCGGCGTTGCGAAGGACCTTTGGCTTGTGGTGTATGGAATAGTCTCTCGTCCGGATGCGGGTTGCAATTTTCGGCGATCGTGCTCACGAGCTGTCTCGATGGGGATTGTTGCTCTCAATTAAAGGCGCATGCGATCGCCGAAGTTAGCTCGCTGTTGAGCAGTTTGGACATTTAGGGGGAGAGTTTTGATGCTTGCCTGACCTTTCGGAGTCCTTCTCACCTTTCTTGCAATACCAAAGCCTGATTCCTCTCCATTCCTAGCGTAGGCTTTGTGCTGCATTTCATGGTAATGAAATGTTTGTACCCCAATTCAAGTTTCAATTTCCATGGGGACGAAAGCGCTGTGTCTACAACCTTTTGATTCGTATTTTTGTGACCTGCATTTAATATTTCCATTCGATTAGCCTGTCTACTACCAACAATGCTTTCTGTACAAGTAAAATTTTCGTTTTGATTCCATGACCTTCACTTGCATTTTTATTTTATTTTGATAGTTTGTTATTTTTTGAGGAACGAGGAATCGGCTGGAAAAGGGTCTAATGTTGCCGTAGATAGCCAGGCCCAACGTGGTTTCAGTGCGTTTGCACGTTATCCGTAAATATCCATGAATGCCACTGGCGTGATATCTTCAGTTTTCGTATCGGCGCAGCGAAATTACTGTCTATATTTTACTGTCTTCACCTTATTTATCTCCTCAGAGCTGCACGGAGGGCGCTCTTTGTGAAGAAATTTGTGACTTGGAGATCGTAGAATTACATGGTACGAGGTTGTGGATGGGGAGTCTTCCGAAGCTTTTTGCGTCCGCTTGAGACTTTTGACCTTTTTGGCGCAGAGTCTTCCCTACATTCGATGCGCTGCAATGCTGGGAGCTTTCGTGAGAGTTGAAAATCAGTGAAAAAAAGGAGCTCGTCCAATGCACTGGCATGCAAGGATTATCGCTACCAAGTTTGCCCACGACGCAACGACGAGAACGCGAATCGTCAACATTTCAGGGGTTCCCTTTTGCTCCATGGCCTGCGATGTTGGAGTACAAATTGCTATGCGCACACTAGAAGCATGAAGTGCCTGTAAACGAGTATGTAATTCATTTCCTGCTTGCTTGCAGCTCGGTATTTTAGAAGGGAAAAACATGAACGAAGCTGGATTGACGGAATGATCGTGGGAGAATTTTTTTTGTTGAGCTTTTGGTGTCTACGTAGTGCATTCTACGATTTTGCAACAGGGATTAGCATTCCGAGCACCAGTGAGTCCCAAAAATGCTGAAAGAAGTTGTTCGTTCCTCGCTTTCGCATTTTCTTACACCCTTCTGTCAAGAAATTCATATTATAGACTGGCGAGTCTCTTTCCTTGAGTTTGCAGGTTTTACAGTACTTAGATGGAGCGGTAGATGTGGAATTCAACATTAGGTTTATATCCTTCACATGATAGGGCTTGCAGCACGGTCTACGAACCCTCCCAGATTCCAGTCTTGGGGCATATTTTCTACCTTCATGACATGACATATGTCATGCATTTCGGTTTAGTGTGTTTGCTCATGGTGAGTTGTAAGCAAAAGGTGAAAGATCTGAAGAATGCCATCATGCTAGCATGTCAATGCTGTTGGTATATATCCTTCAATCACTCTTGAGGTTCAGCAGAAGTGGGGGTATAGCTAGAATATCTGCATTATTGTTAGATCAGACCGGCGTTGACACACACACACACATACACACAAGTATTTAATACACTTAATAAATATTGAAGTAGTTTAAGTATCTATACGTATGCTTTATTTGTTTATTTATTATTTTCGCCTTCCAAAATTTGAAAGTCAAAGCGTCGTCCATACTTGAATGTCGGAATCCTTCTATTCTAGTCCTTGTTGCAGCTTATTTGAAACATCGTCAAACAGCCGCACGCGAGGAAATCCGAAATCGTGATACCATTTGAAGATGGACCTATTGAACCACAGAATTACTTGACTGTAATGCAAACATGACATGCATCTGGTGCTATCGTGTTACCTAGGGCATACATGATTTTTCTGACTCTGTGCAGTTGGAGGATTGTTCAGACAACTTTGCAACTGAATAGTGGATGAGGCCATCCTTTTTCAGTCTGGAACAGTTTAGAGGAGAGCCAACGTGATTGGAGATTTAAGTGGCAGACGGAATGCCTCTGGTGCGGTACGAAGTGCGCTGCGAGCACAGCTTGGCTAACCCTGACCTCTACCGCACTGTGGATCGATATGATTCCGAGGGGTTGCTCGAGGGGATGGCCATAGGTGGCCTTGTGGGCCTAGTTCGCCAGCTCGGCGACCTTGCTGAGTACGTCTTCTCATTTTCCCTCAATCGCAACTTCATAACCACAGTTACCAGCTTAGTTCCTTGCCAAATTATTTGTGCTGACTGTGGCTAAGTTTAGAGGTTGAGAGCCATAGTCATGCCTCCTTTAGCTCTGATACGTGTGTTTACTAGTGTCCTTAAGGACGAATCTCGGATTCTTACCTCAATATTTTATCTTTAGCTAAGAATGATTCACATGATAAGTGTTTCCTGCGCGGAGTTCAGGCTGTCATGTTGCTATACCTGATCATCTGCAACCTTGATCAGTGGCAAAGTTTTCTTCAATTGGGGTCTTAATTAGATAACGGTAGTGTTTTACGGCATGAACGTCTCTCTTAGCATAAATTCCTATCTGGCACCTGATGTTTTAAACGAATTGTCGCGATGTACCAAATTTCAAAGGCAAGCTTATTAACTGTTGCAGGTTCGCAGCCGAGATATTTCACGGCCTTCACGTCGACGTCATGACAATTGTATCACGAGGAAAAGATTTGAAGGCCCGGGTTGCTCGTCTGGAGGCCGACCTGCCTGCGGTGGAGAAGGCACTGCTTTCGGAAGCTAGTCAATGTCGATTTGCTTACACAGCACGTAGGTTACACCTTTGAGACTTTTTATCTCATATAAATTTTATGCTACATTAGTAGTGGCATTAATGCCCAGCAAGGGTAATTTATTCAATGTCTTATTTGAGCAGGATGGTGATATGGTATGGCAGGATCAAAGTGCCGCTTATCGTTGCCAATGGACCAAAATCTTTGTGCTCAAGGGGAGCTTCCACCTTTTGTTCGAGGTTTCTACGACGACTGTCGAGGTCCACCTCGGCTGTTTCTTCTTGACAAGTACGAGTTTCCTCTTGAGGACGTGTTAGAGTCGCATTGTCTTCCTGCTCTGCGTCAGTAGGTTCCTTTCTCCACACAATATAATTGCTGGGGCTCTGTAACAATCATGCTTTTGGCTTATCAGATTCGATAAAGCTGGACGAGGTGCTTGTGTGAAGAGGTACACAGACCCGACATATTTTAGGATTACCTGGGCCACCGCGCAGCTGGAGAGAGCTGAGCAAGCTGAGCGGGAAAGACTAGCCGAACAAGAAGTGGGCGCTGATTTTTCTTCCTTCCTTAGCATCTTTTTATAAATCTCCATGTTTTTAGACTATGTGCAGGATGCAGCATAGGTGTCCCACTTTAGGTGCTTGGGTTGATATCGTGGTCTTACAAATATCGTTTACTGACCTCTCGTATTTTCAATGTGTATGCCAGAGGAGAAATAGTGAGAACAATCCCTCTAAAAAGGCTGGTCCACTGACTTATCGCAGGTAATGTTTTTGAATGATTTGAGGGCTGTGAGTGCTTTGTTGAAAATGGGGAGAGTTTCCTCCAAGCACGAATTATACATTTTTTATCACAAATTTAGTGGTTGCAATTACTAAGTTCAAAATGTTTCGTAATATGCAAAATTATAGAGAACGGGTACCATCAGTCCAACTCGAGGATCTGGAAGGATTCATACGTGACTCAGACCCCGACCCTCGTTCGGAGCATTTACACCGAGTGGTAAGAATTTCATTCGAGGATGACCTCACCCCGGACAGGCCTCGGCCTCCCGAAGAACCTGAATCTTTGGACGCCACCTTCCGGAACCGGCAAGTGACTGAAATGAACGAAGGTCCTGTATTGGATCCCGTGAAGATAACTGGCAAAGACATCGAGAATGAAAAACTGAGACGTAGGACTCGAGTAGAGTACGATGCTGACGGGGAGCCTTCTGATGAAGAAGAAGAAGAAGAAGAAGAAGAAGAAGCGAAATGCTTCATGGATACGTTGACAACCATGAGCTTCGACGCAGACTCTGAAGCTGACTTTCGAAGTCCGAGGAATGCACGCGGATCGGTAGATTCACGGACATCGGTTGATTCTGAAACTAGCTCACAAACTCGGCTTGCTCTGGTTCCCCAATGGGTGACACCATTAAAAGTACTTGTGTTGAAGGCACATGAGGAAGGTCGTCGTCACACGTCACCGTCTCGAAGATCCGTCGGAGTCAACCAGAAGGGTGATTTTACTCCACTATTAAGACTCGAGAAGCCCGACGTTCCTATTGCAGGCCCTGAACCAGGCCAAGAATCAGAGGCATCTGGTGGAAGTTCTGGTAGCCAGCCTGCAATCGACCATCAGCAAGAGGCCCGTTACGCTGATAAACTTATTGAAAATGAGTTGAATATTACAAGCCATAATGAATTAGAGACCCAGGAAAGCTATGTTAAACTTACTGAGGCCCAGCTCAAGGATTCTTCGAAACTCTCAATGATTACTCAGAGAGCTGCTGAAAAATTCGCCAATGAATCACATGATTCCATATCCCTTCAAGATGTTTTCAGGGCTCTAACAAGAGCGAAAGTCGAAGAGCAAGTTCTTCCCGCAGAGGCTAGAGACCAATCGCCTATGCCGGAAAACGAAGTCTCACATGTCTCAAGACAGGACAACCAATCCATTTTGGAGAATGCCCAGCAAGATGTGTGTGTCCCCAAGAGCCGCCGTCTGTGGGCTAGGAACAATGACTCACAGGTAGCAACGAGTGGCATTTTATTACGGGTCCTGCCCTTGAAGCTCAACGGTGGCGTGTACAATGACGACAAGCTCAGAGCTCGCTTGTTGAATGATGGTGAGCATTCTCAGGAGGAGATTATAAGCCCACGTGCATTAGTTCAGCTTGAAGGAGAGGAGGTCCTTAAACAGGATTCAGAAATTTCCAGCCGAATCGACTGCGAAATGGCATGTAACTCTTCTTCAAATGCCTCGAGTCCCTACACAAATATTTCCTCATCTTCCGTGGTTGAAGATGATGGATGTACGTCGTCAGCAAGTGAATCATCTCCGAAAGGCCCCAATTTTTTTGCTCTCTTGTCACCGCCTGAGTCACCGTCAAGGAATTCTCGAGGCTTGATGGGCTCACATGCCTCCTATAATACGAGCTCCCAATTTGGAAGGGATAGCCCAAAAGCTCCCCCAACTATTCCTTTTCTCTCGCTGTCACCCACAGTGTCAAGGTTCTCGTCATTCAGTTACGAGCCTCCTGTGAGCTTTGTAGACTACTCTCGACCTCCGCCCCAGCTCGTATCACCACCTCTTGAAGATATTAATTTGTCATTACATACGAGTGATGGTCCTGCTGCAAGCTCGTCACAAGCTCCAGATAAGGTGCAGTGGCGCATTTAAGTTTGCGACATGGTTGGCTTTTTTCTGCATTATCATGTCACTCGAATTGTACACGATACTTGGTGTCGAAATCGGACAATTGACCAACATGCTTATCTTGCTGGGTCTGGGATGTGTTTTTTTCCTCTTTAGCAGCTCAAGGATGTCTCTACAAGCAATCCCTCCCTGAATGGTGTTGTTGCGGGTTTGCAAGCTGAAGCGAACAGAAGCCAGGTATACATTTGTGATTTGACCTTCTGTAGTGGACATCTCTTACGTGTCTTATGGGCTGACTTTTGGATGCTAGAGATGCAATCTGTCCCTGACGTTTATTCTGCATGTCATGAGCAGCCTTCTAGGCAGCCAAACTCAGTGGTTAGACCAAGAACGTGGAACGATCGGTCGGAACACAACGTTGCAGCCACTCTGCGTGCAATTCGGCAGGAAAGAATATTTCTCGTAAATTAGTTGCACATTTCAGATGCAGCATAGCAGTGCATTTCTTGCCAAGTATTGTTAAAGCGGAATTTACTTTGGTTAATAGATAAGTTCATTGGCTTGATTTTAGAAGTTCTGAAGTATCGTGAAGTGATTATAACGACTCTAACTGGGATATATTTTCACTGTTGTCTGTTTTATAGGCTGCGGCAGTTCAAAGCGATGATACAGGAAACGAGGACAATAGCAAAGATTCATGACCCAAGTGGGAATTCTCGATTTTCAAAGCCAACAGGGACAGAATGGGGTCTGTCAGCATGAATTATGTGTCTAAATTTAGAATTTACAGCAGGAAGGCGTTGGATTCGGTGTCCTGTTGGGAGGTTGATGTCCCATCCGCAACCTCTCCGCCCATTAGGATAGGGCTGAGGATCCGAAGGTGGGTCCCTTGTGCTTTTGTGTTCGTCTTTGACGTCAACGAAGCTTCATGGCCTTGCTCAACATATTTGTTAAAGCTTCTGTCTTGTTTTGTCGACGTGAGTTGGGCGTCGCTCATGAAAAAAAGAATAGGATGAAAACGAAACTGAAGGTTTTCTGCTCCGAAATGGTGGCGTAATTGTCTTCTTTTTGCTGATAAGTTGTAGATCTTTGAGTTAAAGTGGGAGAATTTTGTTTTACCTCTGAGGTCTTTTTGATTTGATTTGTTTCCATCGTTTGTTTGTAATTTTGATTGTGGTTTAGAATGTGTGAGGTTTGGTAATTGTTTTGATATTCAGGTGTGTAGGATTTGTTATTTGATTTAAATGTTTATTTACTTATGTAGGCATTGAAACTGTTGATATAGTGTTGTTCTTAATAAAAATATGAGTTCAAGAAACTAAAGTTTGTAGGGTCTATAGATTTGGTATTGAGCTTTTTTGTAAGTTTAATTTCATTTCATTTTCAACTTTATGTTGGATCTTTTTCATTCAGACTTTAGAAGAAATACTACATTTTTAGGATTACCTTTTATAAGGTTGAAATTTGTTAATCTTTATGTTATATCAAGATAATTGGAAGTTGAATTTATATTTTATTGTATATATTAACTTAAAACAAGTCAATTTTTTTTTTAAATATGTAAAGTTCAGAATTTTCTAAATTTTTATTGTGTACATGTATATGTGTGATATATAAATATGCATAACATATGAATATATATGTCATAATTGAAAGTTTTATTGGTAAATAATATTTTGGGGATTTTGAAGGATGTGTTTGAATAATAATACAATTCGCTATTTAAATAAACAATGCATCAAAAGACAAGTTTAATCTTTTCGCAATAACTATCTTAGGTAAAATATATACTTTCAAAGCCAAATTTATTGCTACATATGATTGATCATTGGGTATGGCATTGGCATCAATAATAAGGATTAGAAATAAGATAAATATACAATGGCTATGAAATTAGAAGACGATTGTTTATTTTTTGACAAAATGCATGCTTTTTATAATAAGAGGTCAAATTTGACTTTGCTTTGTGAGAAAGACTCCATTGTAGTAATGAATATAATTCCATTGTAAGACTCTACAATAGTATTGGTGAGCAATCTACTAAGGAAATTGCTCAGTTTAAATATGTTGTCCAAAGAATCACTCTCCAAAGATATTTGGAAGGCTTTATTGCAAGACAAATTTTATGAATCAAAAGAGGTGTACAAAGAAGAGTATAATTTTTTGCTCTCTTTTATTCTTCCTATGTCTACATCTATTTCACTAACATTGCTTTTTGTATGAAAACCATAGCTTGACAACATCACCATTATTACTCTAAAAAAGAGTAGTCGCTTATCACAAGTTTTAAGGTCTCAAAGGAAATCTTCAAAGGGTTGCCATACAATGGCCAATGCATTTGCAAAGTCATCATGACAAAAAAATGCGATAATAACAGAGTGCTTTACTCTATTAAAACAAAGAAGTAAAAGAATTGAGATCAAGTTACAAAAAGAACTTGAAATAAAAGAGAGATTTAAAAAAGATAAGATGGATAGATTAAGAAAAGTTAAATGTAAAAGAAGAAAAAATGAAGGTGATTCAAAAATGCAATAGTAAAGACATATCATGGACATACATATTTATTCTAATATTTATCTATATAATTAAATAGAAGTAAGTAAAAGTAGATTTATTTCACAATATTTTCTAGTTATGCTTCCTAGAAGCTTCATAGATACTGGTTTGTTTTTACATGTGTTTGTAGTTGATTGATAAATTAAAAACTTGGTCAACAAATTGACTACATATTGATAGCTTATGGAATAAGTTAACTATATGGTGTACATATAGAAAACTTGCGTTGCAAGTTAAGATATATGTCTTGTAAAGTTAACACATTGTAGAGGACTTTTAGTACATCGCTATGTAGCTCATAGTTAAGAATATATATGGAGATAAGAGTGAAGCCTTCATCATTCTTATTAATGCCTTTTTTAATGTCTCAAGACTTCCTAAGCTTTCTTGTCTTTGGCAATAGCCATTCTAATTTAATATTATATTATCTTTAAATAATTTTTTAGTCTTTTCAAGTGACATTGATATTTTAGTTCTTTGAGGTTCATATTCTTAGTAGTTTGACAAGAGTACTAACTTATTGTTCTTTTTTTGTTTAAGAAATAAATGGATTATCTAACTTCTATTGTTGTATTTTGAAGATTGTAGATTATCCATCTTTAAATAAATTATGTAGTTTTCTAACATTAATTTTTTTTTTCTCCTTAAAAAGAGCACATTATCCTTCTTTGTGGAAATTTTCATTCAATATCAGAGATTGCATATTACCTTCTTTTAATTTGACTTATGGATTTGTTAAGTTATTTGAAATGGAAAGAAAAATCATGGATGCTATACTTAGTGGAAGTAAGAATAGATTTGTAACTATTGCAGATCTTTATAAATGTGTGAATATTCTTAGAGTGGAAATTTTTCATGCATCACCAATGCCAACTATGAAAATACTAATCCTATGCCTATGGAAGAAGTTTAAAATCTATAGTAAGAAGTTGTGCAGTTAAAGGAAGCAAGTAGATTGACTTTACAACCAAATCCAAGAAGTTTTGTTTCTAAAAATACAACAAAGACATGGATTAATAAGCCCAATAAGTTTAATGAAACATGAACAAAATTTTGAGGATTTTTATAAGAAGTAAAGCTCTATCTAAGGTTGCATTGCTTCTAGTACCTAGATAGATTTACTCAAGTTCAATTCATAAGTGCACTTTTAACTAAAAATATTTTTTCTTGATTTATACTATTAATGGAAAAAATCCATGATTCCTTTATGATTTGAATTCATTTCTAAAAGTATTTGCGGTAACATTCAAAGATAATGATTCAAATATAATAGCAAAAATTAAGCTCTTATCTTTATGATTAGGATCATGGTCAACTACCATATATGTTGCTAAATTCCATAACCTTGCTTGCAATGTAGATTGGAATGATAAAGCCTTCATCAATAAATTTGATATGGATTGAAGAATAATATCAAATATTTGTTATTGATAATACAAAAAGCAAAATCTTTGAAACAATTTATTGTTCAAGCCATTGCATACAATAATCAATTATTTAAAAGGTATTAAGAATAAAGACTTTGTTGATGAAGAACTAGTCAAGTGATCATAACAACTTTCAAGTTTTTAAAAACTTATATATCAAGGCCAAAATCAATGCAGATTCATACAATATATTTAAAATCTTTCACTAAGCCTAAAAAAACTTGATGTCATCAAGAGGGTTTATACTTATATTATAGAGAAGCTAAGCACATTGCTTAACATTATCCAAAGAAGCAATGTCAGCACAAAATGGAAAGCACAATTGTCAAAGAAGAGAATGTATCAGAAAATAAGTTTTTCTAGCTACAATAGAGACTATGCAGTAAGAATCATGTGCAATATCTAGTAAAGGTCTTATTTTCTTCCCAAATCCATTATCTTGTTTTACAATAGATGTATGTTTAGGGCCAAAAAATCAAAAAATCTTTATATTATTAGATTTAAGAGCCTCAACTTGTTTTATAGATGAAGCTTTTCTAAAGAAATAAAAATCACTTTTAGTCAAGAAAATTAAATCCGTACATGTAGAAATCATAGATGGTCATTTATTATCTTTTAGAAACATTAATCACGAGATTTTTTCTTTAGATATAGTAATTAAAGATCATAATAGTATAATAATATTTAATGTAATAAGATTACTTCTAATCTAGTTATTCTAAAATTATTGTGGTTAAAAAAATATAACTATCAAATAGATTGGATTTCTTATAATATTATATAAAGAACATAAATTTTAAAAATTCAAATTTCAATATACTCTTTTATCACTCAAAAAGACTAAAAAATTACTCAAAGATGATATAGTATTAAACTAGAATGGTTATTACCAAAGACATTAAGGCTTAGAAAGTCTTAAAACAAGACTAAAGATTAGAAAGACATTGACAATAGTGAAGCAAGCTTCACTCTTGCCTATATATATACTCTTAAATAGAAGCCACATTCCAATATCCTATAAGACCTCCAAAATATGTTAACTTCGCAAGACATATATCTTAACTTGCAAGAAAAGTTTTCTACATATATATCACATAGTTAGCTTATTTTACAAGCTATCAATACATGATTAACTTATTGATCAAGTTTCTAACCTACCAATCAATTAAAAACACATATAAAGTCAAAACAACATTTATAAAGCTTCTAAGAAGCTTTACTAAAAAATATTATGAAATAAATTTACTTTTATCTACTTCTATTTAATCATATACATAAATATCATAGTAAGTATATATGTCCATGACATTATTTCTTCTTTAGGGCATGAATTCTACAAAGAATAATTATCATATATTGAAGAAATTCAAGATGCAACAAATTATATGTCACATATTCTAAACTTTATTCTCTTCATAGATAGTTGATAAGTCCTCCTAGCTATTGAAAGTGTGTCATACCATGGCAAGAAGACCACCTTATTATTTGATTGTAGTTGAAGCCTTCATAACTTCCTTCAAATAAAATATTTATAACACTATTAAGAATTGTTTCAACCTCTAATAAAATCACCAAATATTAGAAGTTTCTTCCAATATTGTGATACCAAATACATAGTATCTTGTCATTTATTTAAGAAAGGACGTGTCATTCTTGAGAATCTTCATCTTAATTGTATTATCTTGAACGTTGTGACAATCGTAATGTCTCATTTGATAAGTTAACAAGTAATAGTTCTTGAGTTGAATCTATTGATTATTGGTTCTCCATTTCCTTTACGTTACAAATATACAAAAGTTATAAATAAGAGTAGAAGATAGAATGGTATGTTTCTTAAATCTTGTTTTCATTTATAGCTAAGATTTGTTATTTTTCATCTTGATTTTGATAGATATTGTTAATAAAAAGCTTTAATCTTCTTTATTGTATTTACAAGATTCTTTATTGGCTCTCATATATTTCTATTAATATCATATCTATACCAATAAATAAGATATTTTAATCTATTTTAGCATCGCCTTGAATCTAAAACTTCTTCCACCTTGAATTCTTGCTTATCATCCACTTCTATAAGAGAAAGTGACATTTTTTTTTTTTTTTTTTTTTTTGAGATATTAATTTTCTTATATAACTCAAGAAGAGATCCATGGAATATAGGATGGATCTTCACAGACTCAAATAGATACAATCAATAAGCAACATAATTGACTTGTTTACTAATAAGAAAAGATCCAAGCCTGTAATAGTCCAATTTGTAATAAAGACAAGTAGTCTTGATATTGCAATGAAGTAGCCATACCTTGTCATTGATGTTGAATTGTGGTTGTTCTTTATGATAGGCATTTGCATTGATCTTTTTTCATTCTTGAGCTTCTTTTAA
The DNA here is from genome assembly GCF_059467195.1 of Physcomitrium patens. Taxonomy (NCBI): domain Eukaryota; kingdom Viridiplantae; phylum Streptophyta; class Bryopsida; order Funariales; family Funariaceae; genus Physcomitrium; species Physcomitrium patens. Next base: position 9,241,127 of record NC_143426.1, read on the forward strand.
CTATGCCTTCATTGTTACATATAGTTCTAATAAATGATTCATCGAATCTTTTGCTATAAGATTATCAACTTTTGAAAAGTAAAAAATATCAAGTTGTAGATGATAACCATAATTGATAAAAAAATATTTTTGTTGAGTAAAAAAATATATCAAATTATTGTTCATAAACTCTGCTAATAGCAAAAGAGTTGTCCAATTATCTTGATGATAATTAATAATATACTTCAAATACTTCTCTAGAACTTGATTTATCAATTCTATTTGTCTATCCATGTGAGGATGAAAAATCAAAGAGGGCTTTACATCTACTTTTAAAATCTTAAAAAATATTCTTCAATATTTTGATATAAATTGAGTCTTCTTATCTGATATAATATCTTTGGATAATTTATAATAGCAATAGATATTGACAAGAAGAAGCTTAGCCATTTCTTTATTTTTAATAGATATTATACATAGTATAAAATGTTCCATCTTAGTAAAACAATCTACTATCACAAATATAGAATTATAGGAACCTAAGATTAAAAGATCTGTGATAAAATCTATAGAAATAAAAGTCCATAGTTGTTCCAAAATAGGTAATGGTTGAAGAAGTCCATAAGATGAATGATAAGGAGTTTTGGAACTTGAACAAATATCACATGATTGTACAAAGTCTTTATCTGTCTTCTATATTTAATGCCACCAAAACCTTTAGATATTAATTCTAAAATATTCACCTATTGGAAAGTCATGATGAGCTTGAAGAATATGTAATTGTGCTTTGTCTTTTATAATGTATAATTTTTTGTTGAAATAAAGTAGATTATTCTTGAACTGGACTTAGAAGTATCATGAGGCTTGAAAGAATTATTCCTAATATCATAAAAAAGAGGATCAGAAGACATACTTGATTGAATTTTCTTGACAAAGGTTGAATCAATAATCAATGTTGATTTTATTGCTTGAAGATGAAAATTCTTTGATTATCCACTACTATTAAATGGAGCTTATCATCTACTCCCATTTATGATAAAATATCATCCATAGCAAAGTCTAATGCATTTATTTTTATAAGAATGTCTTAAAAAAATACATGTCATAGAAAATTGGTGTAAAAATAAATGATGTCTTTAAGGCTTTAAAAGATATTTCAGCTTCTTTGTTCTACTTTACTTTGTCTTTATATGTCAGATGTATAAAAAAAGTTATAACTTGAGAAAAGTTCTTGATGAAGATTTAAAAATAATTGAAAATTTTTAAAAACCATTGGACATCTCTACTTGTTTTTGAGACCTTCCAATCTATAATAGTATGGATTTTCTTAGGATCCATCATTAATCCTTTGTTAAAAATGATGTACCTTAAAAAATCAAATTGAGTAGTATAGAATACAGACTTTTTCATCTTTGCATACAATCCTATATTTTTAAGTTTTTGTAATATATGATAAATATAAATTTTATATTTTTATGTATTTTTAGAATAAATTAAAATATTACATAAATAATAGATAAAAAAATCATCAAGAAACTTACAAAAGATATCATTCATGAGATGTTGAAAAGTAAGTGGTGCATTTGTGAGTCCAAAAGGCATGACATTATATTCAAAATATCTATACTTAGTTTACAAAGCAATCTTCTACTCATTTCTTTTCTTGATGTAGACTAGGTTGTATGCTCCTTGTAGATTTATTTTTGTATAGATCTTTGCTTGAATAAGTTGATCAAGAAGTCTTGAAATTAAAGGTAGGAGATACCTAATCTTGATAGTGATCTGGTTATGACCTTGATAGTATACATATATTTGTAAAGATCCATCTTTTTTCTTTACAGATAAGATAGGAGCTCTTATTGGAGATTTTGAATGGTATATGAAGTTCTTAGCCAAATTCTTGTCAATGTATTCTTTTAGTAGAGCCAATTTATTTTACAATAAGTTGTAGATTGGTGCAAATGGTGGTTGAGTCCTTTTTTATACAGTAATTGTATAATCATAAGATTGATGCTCTAAAAGAATATCTACATTTTTTTTTTCAAAATGTCTTAGAAATCCTAATAGTGACTAAGAATACTACTTAATAACTTTCTACTATCAAAAATAAGTGTGGCATATATAACAAAAAATGATTCTTCTTTTGTGACATGTATGAAAGCTCATGTACTTACCAATAAGAATTTGGATGTAATAGGTTTATTTTTTTTTACTTCACTATTGATATTTTTGATTAATCTACAAGAAAAGTTAAGGTGTCACAAACATATATATTTACTATGATATTTATCTATATGATTAAGTAGAAGTTGATAATTATAGATTTATTTTATAATATTTTTTAATAAAGATGTTTAAAAGCTTTATAATCATTCTTGACTTAACATGTATTTGTAGTTGATTAATAGGATAGAAACTTGGTCAATAAGTTAACCACATATTAATAGCTTGTGGAAGAAGCTAACTATGTAGCATACATATAGAAAACCAACCTTACAAATTAAGATATGTGTCTTACAAAGTTAATATATTTTAGAGGTTCTATAAGATGTTACCATATATCTCTTAGTTAAGAGTATATATGGAGGCAAGAGTGAAGCCTTCTTTACTTTTATCAATATTTTTTTAGTCCCTAGTCTTGTTTCACAACTTTCTACTCTTCTTGTCTTTAGTGATATCCATTTTAGTTTAATATTATATTATCTTTAAGTATTTTTTAGTCTTTTTAAGTAACATAAGAGTGTATTGATATTTTAGTTCTTTGAAGTTCACATCCTTGAGAATTTGATAAGAGTACTAATTTATTATTTTTGTCTCGTTTTAGAAGTGAGTAAATTAGCCTACTTCTATTGTTGTATTTTGAAGGTTATAAATTACTTAAAATAGGACTGATTTATCTCAAGTATCCAAGATCCTTTTAATCCTCAACAATATAAAATCTCATCAAAAGACAAGACAAATTGGACAAAAATAAATTAAACAAAATTAAATAGAATGGAATATGGAAGACAAAAGTAAGCAATCAAAATTAGAATTGAACAAAATTAAATAAAAAAATTTAAAATCCAATTGTATTAAGAGAAAAGATCTGAAGCCATTCCTAATCAATGTCCCAAAAAGCCCTCGCTAGTCCTATTTATACTTTATTCTATTATCTTCGACTTTCTAAAATATTCCTAGGTAGTGGATCTCACTTAGATAACTACCTTAAACTCCTTCTAAAAGGTTCTATGATAGGCCTCACTTAAGTAACTATCCTAAAGTCTTTTTAGAATATTCTATAATAGATTCGACTTGATCTACTAACCTAACTCCAATTCTAAAAACTTCCATGGATCTAACTATCTATCCCTATATCTTAATAATATCAATATATTATCTATACCTTGTTTTAGCTAATCTTCCTGCATTTATGCAAAACGTCCTTGTTTTGCTCCTGATGGTATCTCCAAATTGTATTTTGGCAATGGATGAGGTTTTGTGTAGATTTATGCATTGCATCATGGATGGAATAACCTTTCCAAAGAACTTTGTACTAAAGTCGTGGACGTCCATTGCCATGACAAAGGTAACGATGTTCCAAAATATTGTTCACTTCATATTCTTATTTGTCATCAACTACAACTTGTGGTGGTAGTAGTTGGTATTGATCCAGAAAGCATTTTGGTTTGATATGAAATTCTTAAATTTGCAAAAGATGGAAGACTAAATAGACCTGAATATGTAGCGGAAGCTCAAGGCAATATATAATATCAAAAATCACTACAAAAATATAAAAAGTTCCAAGCCACCGAGGTGTTAGTTTACAAATTTGAGTTAATATAACTAGTGGCAAGTTAGTATTTGAGAGTAATACTTGATCACTCTCTTGGAAGATCTTATATTGTAAGTGGGTATCTACATACTTGTTATTCTGTCGATTTTATATGATAAGGAGGCAATTTTGTGCTTCTTGTAAGGCCATTATAAGCCATTGTATAAATTCTTCTACTGTTAGATTATTGGTGTCAATGGAACAATGGAGAATTACTAGCATAATCGGATACTCATCGATATTAAGGAAAAATAAAGAATGATCTATACTTGCTTGAATATTATTATTATAAGTAAACTCCAAGAGTATTAAGTATTCATCTCAATCATTATTATGAACCACTACAAATGCCTAAAACATATCCTCTTAGGTCCAATTTATACGCTCTATACAATCCATCTATTTAAAAATAGAAGGCTATAGACATGAGAAGTCGTGTGTTTAGTAGCTTGAATAAGGCTTATTAAAAACTTCCCCTGAAGCATAGATCCCAATTTGAAATAATGACACGAGATAATCCATGGTGATGGAAGATGGTATCAAAAAAGACTCGTGCAAGCATTGCAGTATCAATATCTAAGTGTATTACAACCAAGTAAAATTGCTTCAAGATGTGATCCATAAAGACATCAATTGCGGTATAATTATGAGGCGTTTGTAGCAAACACATATTAACATCTATAGTCACTTATTCCTAACATGTTGTAGGTAGTAGAATTAGGTACAATAGTTGAAGAAATATTATGTTGCATGCTTTATTATATTGATATGACTCACAAGAGCATACAACGGCTCAAATATCTCAATCCAAATTTGTCCAAAACTATATCTTTGAGGTCCGTTTTAGAATCTTCTCTCGTCTCAGATGTCCAAATATTGGAATGTCATGCCTTTCTTTAAGTATGCATGTCTGGAGTATAGTATTTCCAAATATATAAATTCACTTTTTGAAATAAAGTAAGCCTTTTTTAAGACTATAATCTTGATACTATACATTGCCTACTTTCAGCCAATTACTAATTATCTTGAAATAAACATCTTTATTTGTAGCTTCCTTCCATTTTTCCTCTCTGGTTAGATTTAAAATGATACTACTAATGGTTGCAAATTTTGTCTTGTCTTTCGATTTATCCTTCAAGATTGATCTTTGGAATAAGTTGTCTAATATAATATATTGTCACCCTTGCTTGTATTCAAGTTAGATATCAAAAAGCTACAAGTATTCTTCCTAATGATAATGTCGTGATTTTATTTTTTTCAAATATAAATCATATAGCAAGGATCGATGGTCAATCCAAACAACCACTAGCTTTCTCAATAGATAGTGTCATCAAATCTTTGTGGTATGTAAAATTACTAATTACTCTTGATCATATGTAGAGTAATTGTACTTTGCTCTTTTGAACTTGTATGATTCATATGCCATAGGTTGAAGGCTCCTACCAAAGTCTTATTGAAGGATTGCTCCAATAGCAAAGTCGAAGGGATTAATATCAAGTGTACAATGAAGGTTAAGATTATACAATTGCAATATTGGAGCAATAATAAGTACTTCTTTTAATCTATCAAAGACCAAACATCTACTATAATTTTTTGGACTATTGTAATTAATCTTCCATTACTTTTACCTTAAACTTGGTCAATCTTCTACTACTTTCATCTTATCTTGCTCCATATGCATGCCTTTGGAGGATACGACATACTTTAAAAAGATGGCTTTTTACTTTCAAATTTTATATTTTGATTGTTTATAATAGAAATAATTATCTTGTAACTAATACAATACTTTTCGTAGGTGTTAGTCATGCTCTTCAAGGATTTTATTATATACAAGGATATCATCAATGAAGACAACTACATACTTGTCTAAAAGATTTTAGAATAATCTATTCATGTAACTCATGTAAGAGGCTAGAACATTAGTGAGGCCAAAAGATAAAATGAGTCATTTGAAATATCCATAGTGGATACAAAATGCCATCTTTTTTACATCTTCTTTTGCAATAGGTGTTTGCCAATAGTCTCTTCAAAGATCTAATTTACTAAAGATGGTGGTATCTTAAAGTTGGTTAAGAAGATCATCCATATATAAAAGTGGGTATGTATTTTTAATAGTTTGTTTATTGAGGCCTCGATAGTCAATGCAAAGGTAAAGTCCACCATCATTCTTGAATGCAAAGAATACATGTCCTTTCTTATTTCTTGTCCACTTTCAAGAGTTTCAAATTTTCTTGTCTTTTGGCAATAAGCCATTCCAGTTTCTATTTAATATATGTACTTTCTTATTTCTACTTTGTCATTTTTTCTTTGACGCGGATTTCATTGATTTATGCATCATCTTTCAATTCATGTCCTCAACAAATTGACAAGAGTACACTTACAATATCAAAGCTTTGTCTTGTCTTGATTAAGAGTGGATTATCCCTTTCTCATAATAAGACATAATCCTATTAGAAGTTACAAATTATCCTCTTCTAAACTAATATTGTTCTTAGTATTTTTTTTGTCCTCAAGTCCTTTCTTCTACTTATCTTGAGTAATATTAGATATTTTTTCAAGTGTTATTATGGCACAGCTTATTGAAATAAAGAGTGCAATAGCACAAATGCAAAAGCAATTGAGGGAATTGATGCTTGTGATGCATCAACTTAGTTTACGACCACAAAGATCAATAAGAATGATAGGAAGTGAGGATATAGAGATGATTAGAACTGCTTTAATATCTATACCAAATCATGTCCTTCCACCCACAATAGAACATCTTTCAAGTGTTAGAGAACCAAGAATTACCGTGCCCAAGAAGTTTGATGGTACAAGATCCAAATTTCAAGGATTTATCAATCAAGTATAACTTGTGATTGAACTCCAACCTCAAAGCTATTCAACTCCAAGATCATAAGTTAGATTCATAGGTACACTTCTTTCAAGTTCAAAATTATTATGTTTTTTATCTTTTCATGAACAACAAGATTAAATATTGGATAATCTAGAGGCATTTTTGGTGAAATTTTGGTCCATCCATGGAGAACATGATGCAACTCATATTGCAACCAACAAGATCCATATTTTATAATAAGACAATCAATTTGTAATATTATATGCTTCACCATTTAGATAACTTTTAATTGATATTAAGTGAAATGATACTGCACTTATTAGCCAATTTTTCTACGAATCATAATATGAAGTAAAGAAATTGATGCTTAACTTATTTGATCCTCAAACATTGAATCAAGCAATTGATTTTGTTGTAAAGTGTGACAATTGACTGTTTGAATTTTGATTTGTGAGTCGCACAAGTGGGCCTCAATGTTACTACAATTCAATGGCAACACCAATATCTCTTCAACACATACATTCAAAAGTAGAGGTTATGCAAATATATATGGTACGTTTTAAACCTCTTACCAAGCAAGAAAGGACTTGTTACTATCAAAAAATATTATGCTTATATTATGGAAAATCTAAACACACTACTCAATATTATCCAAAGAAGCAATGAAACCACAAAATAAGAAGCACAATTGTCAAAGAAGACAATGTGTCAAAAAATAAATTTATCCAGCTATAATAAGGACCACGTAGTTGGAATCTTATACAATTTCTAACAAAGGTCCTATCTTCTCCTCAAAACCTTCTTCTTATTTTATAATAGATGTGTATTTAGGACCTAATAATTATAAAGCCTCTACCTTAATAGATTCAGGAGCCTCAGCTTATTTTTTAGATATAAAATTTGTTAAAAGTCATAAAATATCGTTAGTACAAAAATCAAAATTTGTTCATGTAGAAGTCAAAGATGGTCATCTGTTGTCTTCTAGAGATGTTACTCATAAAATACTTCTTATAGATATAGCAATAAATAGTCATAGTAGTTGTATAATCTTTAATATAATTAAATCTCCTTCTAATCCAATCATTTTAGATTTATCATAATTAAAAAAATATAATCCTTACATAGATTAGATTTCTCATATGCTTGACTTCTCTAAAAGTAATTAAGAGTGAAATTAATCTAATAAAAAGTCATAAGTCTAGTACAATAAAACTTGTATTTGTAGGTGCAAGATCTTTTTTGCATATTACAAAAGAAAGATCACCTTGTGTCATTTATGCCATACTTATTTCTAATGATGCAAAGATTTTAAGTGGCATTCCAAGCCAATATCAAGAGTTTCAAGATATATTTGAGAAGAAGAATATGGATACTCTTTCAAAACATTGTCCCTATGACTACTCAATTGATCTTTAAGAAGGAGCACAACTGCCATTTGGACCAATCTATATTTTATTACAAAATGAATTGGCTGAACTCAAAGAATATATTGAAGAGAATTTGGCCAAGAATTTCATATGCCATTCTAAATTGCTAACAGGAGCTCCAATCTTATTTGTGAAGAAGAAAGATAGATCATTATGGATATATATTGATTATCAAAGACTCAACAAGATGACCATCAAGAATAGGTACCCTCTACCTTTAATATTTAGATTTTTCAATCAACTGAATCAAGCTAAGATCTACATAAGAATAGATCTACGGAGAGCATATATTCTAGTATGTATTAAAGAAAGAGATGAATAGAAGACTGCATTTTGAACTAGGTAACGACATTTTAAATACAAAATCATGCCTTTTGGACTTATAAATGCATCGATAGCTTTTCAACATCTAATAAATGATATTTTTTGAGAATTTTTAGACGATTTTATTGTCTGGTATTTGGATGACATCTTAATCTATTTTAAGAATATAGATGAATATGAACTTCATGTTCATTGTGTGTTTCAAAAATTAAGAGATGTAGGACTCTATGCCAAGATTGAAAAGTATGTATTCTTTGCTATTAAAATCAACTTTTTAGAATATATTATTTCAAATAATGGACTTGTGATAGATCCTAAGAAAGTTCAAATTATTATGGATTGGAAGATTCTAAAAATAATAAGAAATATTTAATGCTTTTTGGACTTTGTCAAGTATTATCGGATCTTCATCAAAGACTTTTCTTGAGTTGCAGCTCTATTTACATGTTTGACTTGTAAAGACAAACTTGAGTACAATAGAAAAGCTGAAGCATCTTTTGAAGCTTTGAATTCAATTTTTATTTTTGTACCAATCTTGAATTGCATCAACTTTTTTAAGTCATTTCTTTATGGAAACAAATACATCAAACTTTGCTTTGGGTGCCATATTATCACAAATGATAACAGATGATGAACTTCACCTAGTAGCTGTTCATTCCAAAAAACTTTCAGCATATAAGATTAATTATAAAATCCACGACAAATAACTTCTTGCAATCATGGATTCATTTCAAGAATGGCATCATCATCTAAAAGGTGCTTCTAATCCAATCACCATATATATAAATTACAAGAATCTCAAGTACTTCATGTCAATATGAGTTTTGAATCGTCACGAAGTTCGTTGGAGTATGTCTTTATCAAGATTTGATTTTAAGATGATATATCAATCCAAAAAATAAGAAGGTTTGTTAGACATCCTTTTTAGACATTCTTATCTTGCATCAAAAGAAAGAGATGTATCTTTTGATCAACAGAGAATAATTTTTTTAAAATCAGAGCATTTTCATCTTCGAGTAATAAAATCAATATTGACTGTTGATTCCACCTTTGTGAAACAAATCCAATCAAGTATGTCTTTTGATCTTCTTATTCATAATATCAAGAATCTTTCTTTTAATTCTCAAGATACTTCTAAGTTTGGATACAAAAGCAATCTACTCTATTTCAAAGGTCAATTATATGTTCCAAAAAGAAAAGCATGATTACGTATTCTTCAAGCATGTCATGACTTTTGAACAGCATGACATTTTGGATACAACAAGACTTTGGAACTTATATCTAGAGATTTTTGGTAGCTACAAATAAAAAAAGGTGTGAAAGACTTTGTTCAGTCATGCGATATTTGTTCAAGATCAAAAAGTCTCCGTCATCGACCTTACAGACTTCTTCAACCATTATCCATTCCAAAACAACCATGGTCTTCTATTTCTATGGATTTCATCATGGATCTTTTAATTTTAGGTTCTTATGACTCTATATTCATGATAGTAGATCGTTTTACTAAGATATTATATTTTGTACCATGTACAAAATCTATCATAAGTGAAGAAATAGCTAAATTCTTTCTTGACAATATCTATCGCTATCATGGATTATCCAAAGATATCATATCAGATAAGAGAACTCAATTAATATCAAGATTTTGGCTGACTCTTTTTAAGATTCTAAAAGTAGATATAAAATTATCTTCGATATTCCATCCTTAAATTAATGGATAAACGAAGCATGTTAATTAAGTTTTGTAGCAATATTAAGATGTATCATCAACTACCAACAAAATGATTGGATAACTTTTTTGCCATTGGCAGAGTTTGCTTATGATAACACAGTACATACTTCTAGAAAATAAACACCTTTCTTTGCCAATTATGGTTATCATCCATGGCTTGATACTTTTGACTTTTTAAAAGTTGATAATCCTGCAATGAAAGATTTGACAAATCATTTGTTAGAGCTACATGCAGTAATGAAGGCTCAGTTAAAAGAAGCTCAAGAACAACAAAAGATCAATGCTGATGTCTATCAAAAGGAACAACCATCATTCCACGTGGGTGAAAAGGTATGGTTACTTTGTTGCAATATCAAGACTACTTGTCTTTGTGACAAAATGGACTATTGTAGGCTTAGACTATTTTCTATTTTTATACAAATCAATCTAATTGCATATCATTTATAACTATTGGAGTCAATAAAAATCCATCTAGTATTTTACTTGCCTCTTTTTGAACCATACAAGACAATGGACATATCAAAAAGAAGATAAGTGCTACCTCTTCTTATAAAAGTTGACAATAATGAAGAATTTGAAGTGAAAGAAGTCTTAGATTTAAGGTGGTACAAAAATAAGTTTGAATATCTTGCTTATTGGCATGGATACAATATTAGTGAATGCATATGAAGCAAAGAATTTTATAAATGCAACAAAGAAGATGGAGGCTTTTCATCAATGACATCTATCAAAATTAAGATGAAGACCTTCCTTATAAAAGAAACAAGATCTACATAAAATAACATTATACTTTCAATTCTTGTTTGAAGCTTCTTTATATTTGTGACATTGAGAAGATGAAAAATCAACAACTAGTAAATTTGACTGAAGAGTCTTTGTTTGCTGACTTATCGGACAAGACATTATGATTGTCACAACCTTTAAGATGACGCAATCAAGATGAAGATCTTCAAGAACGACTCAAGAGTCTTTGTAAAAAATTGACTAGATCATGGTTCTTGTAAAAAAAATATTTGAATAAAATATTAATTTTTAAGACTATAATTATATTTATTGATTCATATTTTATATTTTATATTTTATTTTGTAAGATTGGACTACTATCAATTCTAAATTTTAATGTATTATCTCAAATTTTAAAATGCAAGCTTAGCATAAAGAGAAATCAAATATATTATTGAAATAGACAAGGATAAGAGGTTTTAGAGTGGCCTCTATTATGATAGTTAAGTACTTTATTTTAAGATAACCTTAGATTTAAGGTTTTAGGGTGGCTTTTGATGTAAGATTTTAGAGTAGCCTCAAATACAATGTTTTGACGTGGCCTTCGATATAATATATTGAAATTAGCTTGGATGCAATTTTTTTTATTTACAAAAAATTATTTCTATAGTTAGAATTAAAATATCTTGATTGGCTCTAGAAATAACACTATTTTAGCTAAAGTTTTGAAAAACTAAAATTTTGCTCTGATATATCTAAATACTTTATAAATATAATACTTTCAATTAAGATATTTTTCTAAAGACAATTCTTTTTGAATTGTGTAAAACTTTGTCAATGCTCCAGGCAATGAAGTTCTTGACATATAATTATTATATCTTAAATTCTCTTGCAATATGGAATTACAGCTATTCAAATCATAATGCAACATAGATGCATTGACCAATAGCAAATGATCTTAGTTGGATGAAGAACCTACTCCAACCAAAGACATAAAAATATCATATTATAACATAAGTACTTCAAATAAATATGTGCAATTACATATATATTTTTTCACATTATTTTTGGTTTTACAATAGTCTATAGAATCTATAAATTAGGAAAAATTACTAAAAGACATTGATTTGCAACTCAATTAAGGTTATATAATTCATTGCACAACATAAAGTTGAGAAAAAATTGAAGCAAGAACCAAAATGGTTTATTTTTTATTAATTTCAAATAAATAATATACAAAAAATTCCATATGTTTAAAATTATGATGGCTAAAGATTTTAAATTCTAAACCACCTCACAATAAATTATTCTAAATCATATATTGATATAATTGTGTGCCATTATTCTATCTTAAATTTGTTTTTTTCAAAAGAATCGTTGTTTTTGACATAGTATCAGAATTCTTCGATGGCTTTTGGCTTGTCTTTGTGAATTTAGTCATCTATATATTATCCAAACCGATCAACATATTATGCAAAATTCAACATATAAAAATCTAGTCCATGATAAATTTATATCTATATTAAAACTGAGTTGAATTTGGATTTTTCTAAGCGAACTTCACTTACCTTTTAGAAACTCAATATAATGTTTATTTGTAACTCCGAATATTACCAAATAATAACTAAACTCTTTATTTATTGGTTTTTTGCTATCTAGAGTCTTATAGCTAAGAATTATTGTTTGACTCACATCATACGCCAAATCTACAAAGAAATACTTTCTATTATCAAAGTATTTTTTAGAATTTTTGAATATTTCTATTTTTTTGAATATTCTTATATCTACACACAATCAAGGCCAACATGTGATTAGCTTAATGATATAGCAATTAAGATTACATATGACTTCAAGATTTATAAATATTTCTTCTTTCTATCAAAAAATATTTCACTGTCATTTTTTGGGCATTAACTCAAGGAAAACTATGTCTTGTTAATAAGTTTAATACAACCTTCAAATTCTAAAAGAATAAATGACTAGTTAATTTGAAGCCTTTATATAGTATTTAGATATTGTAGATACTATTGTTCAAGTGAAAGAATCACTTATATCATTCAATTTATAAATGTACATATTGTGTTGTTGCCAATATCTTAAGCTCTTCTTAGTCTCCCAATGTTGGCTATATTCTCCTATGATGTAAAGTGCTTTAGTGCTATAGCCAATTACCAAGCAATTTTTTTTTGTGGGTAATAACTCTTTTTTTTGAAAATGAGATTGTCTTTGATGATTGAAAGCACAATCCAAAAGCTCTTTTTTGATGTTGTTGTATTACATATATTTTTACTTGACCATACACCGGGCACCTAGCTATAGAAGCAAAATAATAAAGCAACAATAATTCTACCAAGTCTAATAAAGCCTTAAATAAAATTCAAATAATTTCTAATAACTCAATCAAACTTTAATCTATCAAAATATATTTAAAAAAAGTCACAAAAGAAATACAAAAAATCCTAATAAAAATCCCAATGTAATCCTATTTGAAACCTTAATTAAATCTTAATCAAATCTTAGGTCAAATCCAAATGAAATCCTAAATCCTAAACAAGTTTTAAATCAAATCCTAAAAAAATCCTAATTCTATCCAAATCCTAGACCAAATCCTAAACCAAATCCTAATCAAATCTTAAATCTTAAACAAACTCTTAACAAATCTTATGGCAAAATAGAATCTCAACAACTAATGATTAAATCATTGATATCAACTCAATTTTTTCATACTTCTTAATATCTTAGTTAAGAACAAGTATAAGAAAGATGAAATCAATTGCACATATCAATTGAGAAAAATACAAGATAATCCAATTAGGTGTTGGATAGCCTCTTACTCTAACCTGAATGTTGAACTTTCAGTGCCAATATCTCCTTTTTGAACTATTGAATTGCTCTCAAATTTCACTTAAACATTAGAAATCAAGTCTAATATCTATACAAAAGAATTTAATTTCAATTCAATTTACAAGTTGTTGAAGATCTTAGAAACACTCACTAACCCTCAAACTCCAATTTTTGAGACCTCAACCTACAAAAACTTTCATATACTTCAATCTAATCATTCAATAGACCTCAAAATTTGCATACACATTTATAACTAGCACAAAAACATATTTTCCAAATTTCATCCACAAATATACTATAGAAGTCAAGAAACCTTCAAATTTATAAATATATTTTAATTTTTTGAATCCTAATCTCATTAAGAACATTTTTAACTTTGAAAATCTATCAAAATCTCAATATTAATTCAAACGACATGAAACCAATGCCTAAATTTTTTTTCTTAAGTTTTCTCTCAAATTTCTTTTTTTGATCTACCAAAGAACCTTATAGTCACCATAAGTGCATGTTTTTGTACCTCAATATATGATTCTGACCCAGGTTGACAACCAATCCTCTCTAGATATCAATTCTTAGATTCTTAACCTAAAATTTGGTAAAATCTAGTCTTAAATCCTTTCTATACATGCCTATATTATTTAATTTTCCAATCTACTTTTGTTGTGCCTTATTTATGGTCCTACAAATCAAGTAAAAGCTTATTTTGTAAAAAGACAAGATTAGCACTTTTTAGTTTTATTATCATTTTGACTATTATTTATATTTCTAAAATAATTTGCTATTATATTTTAAAATAATATCTTCTATAATATAATATTTTCTTTTCTTTTTTATTCATTAGTTGTATTATATGACAACAATGTTCTTGTAATTTGTCAAAATTGACATCACGCATAAAATAATTCATAATCCAATCAATTGATTTGAATACAATATTTTGAGTGAATATGTATCAAGTGCTATGAATTGTGCCATAAACTATTACAAGTTCTTTTGCATCATCAAACTCAAAGAAGTTGTTTTCAAATATGTTTTCAATCTCTTTGCATTGTTCTTCAAATATTTCAACAAATTCTTCATCAATTAAGAAAATAGACAACATTTCTTAGTTACAAAAGATCTCTTATTTTTTAGAATATTAAGGTATCATGAAGTTGCACTATAGTATGCAATCCAAATGTTTTAGGATTTATTGTTTTTGGAGCATAGAGGAAGGACAAGGTTGTAGTGTGGTATGAAATGAAAGAGATTTAGTATTTCAAATTTTTTGGAGCACATAGACCTAGTAAGTTAGTAGTATAGTATAGAGTCAAAAGAGGTAGAGAGTTGATGCAAGCCACATAGTTTGTGATATTTCATACATCTCTCTTGTGATATTTGATTTCAAAATCACCCACCTTGCAAGGTAGGTGATTTTGAAGTATCACATGCTATTTCAAAATATCATGTGATATTTTGATATATCATCATAGATGAAGTATCATCCAAAAACCTTAAGTCTTAATCTTCTTATTGATATAATATATTGAATTAGTAATTAAAAAAATTCAAATATAAGATCTTTGTAAAAAATAAACATATTTTATTTCATATTCTTTATAAATAAAATTTGATTTTAAAGTATTTTAGAAAGCATTTTTATTTTACTAAAAAAATATTTTATTTTAAAATTATAATGGTTTTATTAATAATTATAATCATATTATTATGTGACATTTTTTATATACTAATTTATAGTTTTATATTGTCGTCAATATTAAAATGTAGTTTTGAGATATATATATATATATATATATATAGATAATGACATTTTATTTCTTATAAACCTTGGATTTGTAATTCATAGAATATTTAAGAAAATATCCATAATCAATTATATAAAAATAGAGTTATTTTGTTTATACTACTAAAGACATAAAATATTTAAAGAAATATCTATAGTCAATCATATATAAAATAGAGTTATTTTGTTTATACTACTAAAGACATAGAATATTTAAAGAAATATCTATAATCAATCATATATAAAATAGAGTTATTTTGTTTATACTACTAAAGACATAGAATATTTAAGGAAATATCTATAGTCAATCATATATAAAATAGAGTTATTTTGTTTGTACTACTAAAGACATATAAAATTATTTTTTAATTTCATTAAATATCTTGGCTTGTAATTTAGTTCTACTCTGAACTTAATGATTAAAACAATAAGTAATAAAATTAAAATTTTATGTGTTTAATAAAGCTAGTATTTATTATAATTTATTCTAATACTTACTTTTCTTTGCAAATTAAAACTTTAAAATTACAATTAAAATACTTTAAGGTATAAATGATAATCTATTCTTTTCTAAGTAGATAGATATAGTCACATAGTTAGACACTCATATTTTAATTAGTACAATCCCTGATGATAACATAATGTATGTTAATCTCTGATTCAAAGTGTAAATATGACCTGTTTATTTGATGACGGAAAGAATGCATTCTCTCCTTGAGAAAGTTACATCATTGTAAAAGAAATCAAAACTCTCTTTTTTTGTTTGACTTTTAATAAACTTTATAATGTACAAAACCTAGTTTTAATTTCTAAATTCTTTTAACAAATAAATGATGATATAATGTAAATCATATTCTAGAAACTCATTTGTCATGCAAAAAACATAACAGTTGTAAGTGTGATAAGCTTCTGTGAAGTATTTGGAAGAAAATCATTACTTCACATGATTTTACAATTAATCTCACCAAAAAAAATTCCAATTACAATTAATCTCACCAAAATAAAGTATTACAAATAGAACATCCAATGCATGAAGTAATTTAAAAAAAGAAAGAGAGTTTCTTCAAAAGAGGCAAAAAATTATAAAGTATATAAAAAAAGTAAAGCGTTCCCAATCGCGTTCCCAACCACGTTCTCAACGCGTTCTCCAAGAACTTTCTATAATCGTTACTTTTGTATGAGAGGGAACGAACGAACGAACGAACGACGAACAGACGAATGAACGATATCGGCAGCAAGGGCTTTGTTTTTTTTTCACATTAGGGCTAAGACGTCGGACCAGGGAGCGGGGGGACGGCTATTGGGTTGACCCCATAGGGGGCTGGGTAGGACCAGTGGGTGAATGACAGCTGGAAGAAGCATGGTGGGACCGTGACTGGCACGGAGGACAGTTCCTGTGCAGAACAATGTCTCCTCTCTGTCGTTCTCTCTCTCCGGCTCTGGCTCTCTGTCTCTCTCTCTCTCTCTCTCTCTCTCTCTCGGAGTGAGCGAGGAAGGAAGGGGAAGGAAGGAAGGAAGGAAGGCTTTGACGATGATGGTGGAGCTGCTGCTGCTGCTTTTGTGAATGAGGGTTAGACAGACAGACCAATACCATTGTGGAGTTTTAATGTAGGACGGAGGGAGCGCTATTGCTGCTGCTTTCGAAGCTTGGGTGAGTGTGGTGATATAGGGATGCTTTCCCTGCAAGCTGGAATCGGTTCGGAAGGGGTATATGAGTTTCGGTGAGGTAGGTGAATGGGAGACGTCGGGAGATTTAGTTTTTGCTCGTGATGACTACTGTGAGGTTTTCGTGATTGCAACGGTGTTGAATTGTGGGGATTAGAATCTGTGGTAGGACCGGAAAATTAATTTCTAGAACGAGCTTGTCTGTCGTGAAGAAGAGATTGATTGTCCCCTGTTTGTCTGATTTTTTATTTTTTATTTTTTGTTTTATTTTTATTTTTTAAATCACTTTGAAAAAGTAGTGGTTTTGTGTTGTAATTGTATGGTGGTGTATTGGATTTGGCGTAGGTTGCGGTTGGTGGATTGTGTTAGAGGTGCCGTTTGATGTGGTGAAGTGCATTAAACTTAAGCGTAGGAGTTTATGTGATTTTCTAGTTTAGGTTGCAGATATTGAGGCTGATGCTTGCAAACAGTTTGTTTGCTTCGCAAATTGAACTCCAAATAGGTGGCAGGTCAAGTATTCTAATTAGAAGTTGTTGTCAATGTTTTTTTTCAAACTCAATTATTCATGCCAGTGGTCAATCTACAGAAAACTGAGTTTGTTGCTGTTTCTTTTTTTCGTTTTCCAGGTTAAGGATTGGTACTCTACAAATGCTTTGGATTCTCGTCGTAGAAAATTCGAGTTCCCTCTGATGATTTGGGTTGATCAGTGGGGCGCTGGAAAGTATTTAGCAAGGCTATGGGAAGTAAGGGGCCGTAGGGTTGTGGTAATTTTCAAGTGAGGGAAGTATGGTTTTTTACGGTGTTACAATAACTCGCCTGACTTTCATGAATAGATAACATGGACAAAATCTGGGACTAGACGTTAGCGTGACCTACAATTCTGCTTATCAAACTGAATCCTGAGATTTTAATAGTTCCTTGCTTGGAACAACTCCCTGAAAAGGTTGCCAAAAGTTTCAACAAGATCCAGCAATATTCAATCAAATTTACATCATCCAGAAGGGGATTGCAGGACGTGCACTTCTTAAGTCTAGGTTATTCTGGTCACAATTCATTTCAGTATCTGCTCACATAAAAGTTCGTGCACATAGGTTCGTTGGTATTGGACACTATCTACAGCAAAGATAAAGCTCAGTACCAGAAGAAACTTAAAGCCATGGCAGCTGTTTGGAGAAACGCAGGAAGTTCAGGAGCTCTTGAATCTGGTAGTAGGTCAGCCCAGGTAGATATAATTCCTGACGACTCGTGTGATATATGTATGGGCGAAGACGGAGCATGTGATATTTGGTTTAGTCCCTGTGCGCACAAAGCATGTGCTTCATGCGTCCAGAAAATGCGTATTGCAAATGTTTATAAGGTAACGAGCAATGCCTATGCAGAACAGTTGTGGTGCTATCA
Organism: Physcomitrium patens; assembly: GCF_059467195.1. Lineage (NCBI taxonomy): Eukaryota > Viridiplantae > Streptophyta > Bryopsida > Funariales > Funariaceae > Physcomitrium > Physcomitrium patens. The sequence continues at coordinate 9,259,652 of NC_143426.1, forward strand.
GAACGTTTATGAAAGGAATAGCGTAGTTGAATGAAACGATTTGCTCTTTGACCTAGCAAGTACACAATGTTGTCGTACTTAGCATGACAGACAACAAAATCTACTGCAATTTCTCAGTTTTTGTTTGTTTTGGTATGTTTCATGTTTAAGTATTGTCTGTATAAGGATTCTGGCTAGTCTAATTTAGTTTTCGAACCTTAAGTTCTTGTGAAGGTTTTTAGAAAGTTACCTCCTCATGGATACGAACGTGATTGGTAACAGCACTCAAAATCGGAATATGATTAGGTTTAACTTGTTGTGGTTGTATTTGCAGGCTGATAAAGGTGTGAAATGTCCATTTTGTCGGCAATTAATAGAGTCATATTTAGATTCACCTCCATTACAACATCCAGCTTATTCTCCTTTTCCACCCGAATCAGCATCCTTTAATCTTGTTACGGGAAGGAATCCAGAGCAAGTTTCGAAAGCAGTAGCTGAAACATCGGTTAAGAAACCTTACGGTCGAGGGGGTATAGTATCTATTGGGGGTGGAAATGACTACATACCTCCTAAAGGTGTTACTGGAAGTGATGGGGGAGGTCTGCGGTCAAGTACACGAATGGATGATTTATTACCTGGTTACGTAGTACCCCCATTAAAAGATACAGACGACATAGTGAGCATGGCCATGGATCGAACGGTGATGTTTCGATCCCAGCGTGATGTTTGGCGTGTTTACAGTAATGATCAGTTGGATTCCATCAGACATGCCAGCGTATGAATATTGTGCGAAGAAATATGTTAGGATGAGTTGTTTGTAATGGAGCATTACTCTTTCGTGCATGCAGGGTGCTAGACATTTAGATTTCATGTTACGAGATGGATATCCGAAGCGTCACAAAGTGGCGAAACTTTGTCGAGAAATGCTTACTCCTTTTTCTGCGAAACTAGCCGTTCATGGTAAGCTATTTTGAACGGCTTACGGAGATGCTGTAAGGACTGGAGCAGGTCGCACACTATTGGAGGGAATGAGGCTCTGTAGGACATAGGTTTGGCTAGACGTAAAACCTGCTTAGCTGCACTTCACCTTCTTGATTGTTCTCTGATACTTACCAACAAGTCGTGGTGCGGTTTGTGTGTTGGCAGCTTCTGGGAATTATGTATTACAAAGAATGCTTGAGTATGCTGCGACTCACAGAGGAGAAGGTGGTAACACGGAGAGCTTCTTTACAAGTATTGTTCGTTCTTTCTGTCTAGACAAAGGGTTGGTAATGGCCGCCCAAGATCATCGAGGCACTTTCTCGGTTCAAAAGATGGTGAGCATTCTCTAATCGTTCGATATGATAGAGATATGTCTCGTGTGTCTGGAGTCTGGACGAGATTGGAACAACTTCCCCCGTATCATCATGACGTTAAATGTTCTGTTGTGTTACAGTTTTTAGGTCTGCTGTCTTTCGTCGGGATTTTGTAGCCGTTTCTTTCCTCAGACTATTCTAGGTTGTATTTGTTCTCTACCCTCGCCCTGGGGTATATGTCGACGAGATTACAGTAGTGTTCGCTGGAAATGTAAGTGGCGAGGTCATGTATATAAACATTGATGTGTATGGTTCGCTGATTGCAATGGCATGTAATGCAGCTGGTGTCGGTGAAAGGTACGGAGGAAGCAAATCTAGTAGCGACATGTATTCAAGGGTCTGTGGTAAGTGGTTGCTGTTGGGACGTCCGTTTTGAGCTAAATATTGTTGGGTATGTTTGGAGACGGCAGTTAGACGGAAGATGTCATTGGCTTCTATTGTGGACACTTGTATTCATGGGTAACAGGCAGTTGTATGAAGTTATACATATCTCAATTCAGCTACTGTAGCTACTGTGCTCTATTTGCTGAGAGACCCTAGTTCTGCTTTATTGAGGGGATAGTCTGTTTTTGACTCGTACGATATACAATGATGGTAAGCTTTTTTCTCTAGCCTCATTGATGCAGTCTTTGAGGTTTGTACTTAAATTGATGTTAGGATATGGAGATGCTGAGTTTTCGTCTTGTGCTTGTTGGAAATGCACGTGTAGGTACAGCTCGCGCTAGATCAATATGGAGTCTATGTTTTAGAGCGATTGGTAATCCTCCGTCTCACGTAACTTTGTCATCTATTTTCGTTCATGAATGTTTGGGAAAGCTGAAGCATCTCGATATCGTGTGTATTTAACTGGTTTCTTCTTTACTGGAAAACGGCAACTGGAACTTGCTTCTTTCATAGGATTCGCACGTGGCCTGTTTCTTAAGAGTGCTGTAGGTTCAAGACCTTATCAGGTTGGAACTTGGAGGTTTTGTGACAGGTAGAGGCTATGATAACCTCGTTGAACCCTGCACCGGGCAAGAAGGCACGAGTTCCATCAAAGGTTGCAATGAAGATTTTGGCTCAGATTTGTGAAGAAATGCACACTGATTCAGCGTCCTTAGCCTGCATTGCTAAGCACCAGGTCATCATCGACAATACCGTGTCTCTGTGTGGAGTAAAGCAGCTTGACTTTTATGTTCTGTGGTACATTCTGTGTACTGTTGGAAAGGACCCCCAACCCTTAACCTGCCGGGATTGTCATTTAATTTGGATATCGACATAGTCAGAGCGCAAAAATGCGAGAGACTGTCTTAATTGCCCTTCAGAGGGGTTGAGTATATGCTTGTGTTACTGATTTATATAAATCTTACGCGATTTGGCTGTCGAAAATCCCGCTGGCTATTTAGGAAGGCGCGGTGATGCATGCTTAATCAAGATGCGGTTTCTTTGTGTAGGTGAGTGGATTAATGCTTGTTGAGTGCATTCGGTGGGCGTTGCCACAACCTGAGGCCTTGACTGCAGCTGTAAGCCTAGCAAAATTGTCTAGTGATCTTGTTGGGTTCAAGCTATCTCATCGAACACTGCAGGGTGTGCTTAGGTGAGTTGCACCTTTATCTCTACCTTGTTTGTCTCTCTTTCTCATCCGTTAATTGTTTGACTAATGTTTTAAAGTGGTTCGATACACCCCTCGTTGATGTTGTGAATGTTTTTCGACGGTGCGTGGTCATGAGTTTTCTCATATCTGGTAATAATGGTTGTTTTTCGTCGTTAGGTGTACGTCCGATGACAATTAGTAGGATTTTTTGTGCTCTCAGTTTTCAGTACCTTTCTTAGCACCTGAAATGTTGATCAGTTTCTGTCGAGTCTTGAATTATAATGCAAATCAATTTGAAGGTCATCAACCATATGGGAGGAACCAGTGGTTCGGTGGTATTGTTTGAAGATATTTGAATTTCGACTTGCTCGTTGTTCCATGAGAATTAGAGTTTATTACTTACGTCATGTTCATTTGGCAGTCTGGAGGTGAAGGAAGTTGCGGAGCATGTTATCCAAGGCTTACAAGGGCACTATGTAGAATTGGCATCTGATACAATCGGATTTGGATTTAAGCTAGTTCGGGCATGCCTGGCAACTCCATGTGGTAAGTGCTTTTGAATTATATGAAAATAGTGCCTGTTTTGCATCGAAGTTTTTGCTAAAATCCTAAAATATGGCGCCGATATGGGAGGAAAAATGAGTAGTTTCAGCGAAGTTGTGGTGCCTCATGATTCTTGTCCAAGTTCACTTTTAGAATAGCGGGAGTGATCTTAACGTGGTGACGGAGGCGGGTTGATGGTTTTTTATTTCAGTTGGAGAAGACATGCGACTACTTGTTGTAAATGAACTTCTGGATGGCGTTATTTACCCATCTGCACATCATTCTTTGATCGATAATACAGCTGGTTGTGAAATGTTAGCTTTCGGACTCTGTCTTCTCTCGCGCAGGTGAGTCATTCTTGAAATTCCGCTTATAAAAATAGAAATAATTATTTAATGGATTGAAATATTTGACGCTATTCACCACAGTCGATTTCTGTGCGAGTGGGGTCTTAGCTAAAGGCAACTCATAGGTAGTGAAGTGTAGGGCACTGACGGAATTGGGATCTGAATTTTAAGTGGTTTTTTTCTTGTGTACTTTCAAGTTAATTTTGGTACTACACTCCCTCATGCATGATTCTCAGAGATGATGTATGTTAACATCCTTGGATGGTTTCTGCAGAATTTTAGATGAACGTTTGGACAAAATGATTATGTTTCTTGAACAAGATAAGTGCCTTGTATTTCGAGACCGCGTAGAGACTATGCGTAAACACTTTTTTAATGAAACCCCACCACCCAATATTCAGCTTGTTCCTGCTTCTGCTTCCCCAGCATCATTTGTTCCCTCAGTCACAAGAGTATGTTCACTGGATCTTAGTTCAAGCAACTCTGGAAACGACGTCGGTTGTAATTCTCTCTCTGGATATTCTCGGGTTTTTCAAGGACAACCAATGTCTGACCCATGGTCCGAGGAAGCTCCGCCAGGTGGTGTGTTTTCGTTGGAGCACGTCGAAAAGCCTTTGACCAGAGTAGGTTCGATGCCTCATGTTCGACCAGCTACTTCTAGTTCTCGTCTTGCGTCTCCGGAACACAATTACACAGGAGAATCAAGTGGCGTAGAGAATAGCACTAGCAACACAATGGGATCCCCCAGCGGTGGTACTTTAGGTGGACGAGGCAGTTCGAATCAATCTGGGAGTTCCACGCACACACCTCCGCAATTGAGGGATAGGAATGTTATCACAGTCCCTGGTCACAATGGCGTCGGTAGCTCTCACTCGCAGCTGTCATCTCTGGAAGGAAGGTCGGGATCTTTTGCTCCTTCCCATTTGCTGCGGTCTAACTCAATTAATGCGACTTCGCCACCCGGCTTGTCAGGATTGAGCAATGAGATATTGCTCCCTACTAGCAGTGAGTTTGGGAATGGAAGTCTAACAAGTAGCTCCTCTCGTAATGCACACAGTTTACTGCCTTACGGAAGTTCGGATTTCCTGGACTATAACTCAGATCCCGTGGAGTCTCCAACATACGCTGGTCCGAAGAAAACAAGTGAGCAGGACGTGCTGAGTGAAGCAGCTAAGTCTTCCGGGAGCCAGCGACAGCCTGGCATCTGTGCTGTGTGCTATCGGGATGCAGCAAATACGGTACGCCTTCTTTTAGTAATGTGTTCTGATTTAAAAATACTCTTTGGTTTGTCAGCCGTTGTTTTAGTTGGCGTGATTTGCTCCTAGTGAAGTTTTGCACCTGCTTGGGAACCCGTGGTTTTGCGTTTTCGGTGATTTAAACCTGTGTGTACCAAGTTTTTGACGTGGTCTTGCGCTGTAGGTTTTGTTGAACTGCTCACACATGTGCTGCTGCACCGTGTGCTCACGAGCTGTAAAGCTCTGTCCTATCTGCAACAACAAGGTGACCAACGTAATAGACATTCGACCAGTGGGGATGCCACCTAGTCCGTCATCTTCTCTGCCTGCACAAATTGTGGGGTCGAATGCATGGGACATGTCTAGGATGGCAAACTCCGTTTCATCGATTGTTAACAATTTGGTAGATGTGAGCAACGGGGCAATTCAGTTTAGAGAAGGCCCTTCGCGACCCTCGTCTGCAAGCTCTCAATATCAAGGTAGCGAACCAGGACGATTCGAGGGCAGCACCGTGAATGCAGTAAATCAGCATTATCCATTCCGACATTTTTCACCAGATCAGCCTCCACCTGGAATTCCAGTACCAAAGCAGAGTCCCGTGCAGTCAGGGAGTACCGTTCTTCGCAGCACAAGTCCTCAAACGATCACTCCAATGAACGCTAGTCCCATTACTTCCATTTCTATGGGTGGTGCTAGACCTCTTTTCCTTCCTTCTGATTTCTATCCACAAGCTATTATAGGGAATGGTGCGGCGGGATCTACTTTCTCATCCTACTCAATTGCTGCCCCTAGTTTTAATCAGCATATGGTTCCTTCGAGTTCTGTCAACAGTGCAGCGACTAATCTGAATGGATCTGCTTTGAACCTGCCGGCAGCAGCAGCAGCTGTGACTTCGCCGATCCCTGGGCGTCGCGCTCCTGCTCCTTACCGACCACCTGGATTGTATCGGCCGCCGGACCTGTTTACGCAGCCAGCAGTTTCGGCAGAAACACAATCCAATAACAGCTCAGTGATGTCGGACTTTGCAAACATGGTTCCTTCCCAGTGGAGGACATATCAGTAGTGGTGCAGTGGAATGGTTTGGAAATCATTCCTTCGAGTAGTGAGAGGAAGTATATTGTCCTCTGCGTGAGGATTAGGTGGTATGCTAGTTAATTCATAGTTAGATAATGGTCACGCACATGCTTTTACTTTTAAGAGGTTCGTGAACATCTCCAATCACTTGATTGAGGTAGTAGATTATTGAGAGGAGCATCGGTCAGTGAAAACTAGACACAATTGTGTATCGAGTTCTTTATTTGGCGTTCTGTAAGGGACCCATATATAAGTGTTGTTTCTATTTTCCAATGTTTTACATGCAGAGTGTGGGGTTGCACATTTGCCAGGCAGTAGTGCTGGGGTTTCAATTTTCGTAAGTTCTGTTGAGGAAGTTTTTAATGTTTATGAACGCTTAGGGTGAGACACTGAGTAGAATTAAGTGGCTTGTATTGTTTGTCTCGAAATCGAACATGAAGGTGTTGAAAACATCAGAAGAGAATGTGAAGCCATGCATTTTGGACAGATCAGCTAGAAAAGAGGTATGTTGGATTTGGTATGCAAAATAAGTCTATGTTTGTGTATATAATAATGGATAGGATGCAGTGTGATGTGAAAAATGATCAGTATTTCTCTGCAAATCACCAATAACAGACAAACATTGCTGTGACCGGTATTTTAACCAAACATGTTTTTCTTTAAAAACACGGTGAAAAAAAAAAAAAAAAAAAAAAATCAAATTAGTTCTTTGAGATTGTTCACATATGTATATGTGAATACATATATATATATATATATATATATATATATACATATACACATTTGGAAGGTTTATTTTGATGTATACTTTAGATACTTGTTGGTATTTTCCCACATCCATGTCAAAAACTACAATGTTTCTTAAGAAAATATTTTAATTTTTTTTGACATAACGATATTTGTTTTTTAAATGTGGAATACAATCGAATTTGAAGCTGAATACAAATCAAATAAACAAGAAAACTCTTGCTAGACATCACATTCACTCATTGATTGGTTTGAGTATTTCTTTTTCTTTACTTTGTAATCAAATAGATTTTCAACCTCATTATTCAACTTAAACCATCCCAAACAATAATCATCGTTACCACTCTTAGAAAAAGTTCACCTTTAAGAGATAAACATAGGATTTAGCATTAGGGTTTAGGATTTCGCCTTCTCCCTTCCGTCTCGAAAGATCACGACAATCGAATACATGCAGATGGGTATTATACGGAGGTTTCTGTTTATTAATTTATCGTTGAATGAAAATGAATAGAATCACCCAAAGAATGGCACATAATATCCCCTCTGCTGAATCGAATCCTGATTCAGAGACTGACGATTCGACACCAATGCGGCGTCGGTTGAGCACATGGATCAGCACGCTATGGATCTTCAGCGGCGTCAACAGTTCGAGCAATCCTTGGACATACTTGGAAAACTTGGAGCCTGCTAATGACTACAGCGAACAATCGATCGCATCGCGTTGATAAACCGCTCATCCTGGAAGCTGGAGCGCTGCGAGCTGCTTGATGTTCATGGGATAGGCGTCCGATGGGGAGCCGGAGAAGAAGCGGTTGCCGATGATGACGTTGGCAGCATCTGTGGGATGGTAAGGATCCCAGAAGAAGTAGCTCTTCCTGTTCCTACAGAAGGGGACCCCGGGGAAGCAGGGAGATAATCCACGGTGGAAGCCGATCGGCACACCGCAGCACGCTTGATCCTTCGTTGCGAATCCTGCACAGGAAGTCGATATCATGACAGTGTTTCACATTAAGGGATGGGGGTGGAATTGAAGGTCGAGATGAAGTGATTGTTGTGTTACCGAAGCCCCCGGGGTTGCTGATAATCTGGCTGACTACATTGAAGGAGTTCGCTAGGATGAACTTTGCATTGGGATACTTGCCGTTGAGCTCATCCACCAGTGACTTGAGCGCGGAGTTGAAGCTCATGACGAGGGAGTTGTCTGATTGCACACACTGCCCCTTCGTCGTGGATGACACTGCCATGCGGTAGGGGATGCATCCCAGCGGCCCCACGTTGGAGATGACGAGCTTCCGGGCTCCGAGATTCACGAGAGCCTGGCACATTTATGTGATGTTACTAGCAATCTATCAAGTAACAGAGATCAGATCGATTAGCAACTGAGGAGAAGCTTGAAGAGGATCATTTTTCGGACTGACCGTCAGCTGAGAACGGTACGTATTGATGAGCCGCTCTTGGAATCTCTTCGGGGTGAATAATCTGGGAGACGGGGACCCGACAACCAAGTAGTTGTTGAGAAAATCGTTGGATCCCATGGTGACGGAGTAAATGGAGTTTCTAATGAGAGCGGCCCCAGATTCCGGACCCAGAAGCTGCATAATTTGCTGAGTGGTGTTGCGGAACATACTGATTTGTTGCCACAGTGGAATTCGATTTACGAATGTGTAGCCAGTGAAGTCGAGAATGCCTGCTCCGCCTGAGGCATAGTTTACTCCACGAAGAATCGCCTTGCCCTTCGCCGCGGGGTTAAGGAACACGGGGGCAAAAGGGATGCCCAGAAGCTGCCCTGCCAGTTCCAATATCCAAACCAGGGATTGAAAGTGCAATTAGACTCTAGATTTTTTTGAGGTTAAAATAGGGAGTTTTAAGAGGGGGAAGCGATGACGGTTATTCTCTTACCAATGATGTCAGCGACTGTTCGACCGTTGCAGAATCTTCCGGTAGCTTTGCCCCCAGGGAAATCGACTCCATTACCACCGTAATTGGCTCTTGCCAACGAACCTATGTAGTTGTTGTTGCCGGCGTCGACAAGAGAGTCGCCGAATATGAAAGAGGCTGTTGGGAAACTACTACTCGAAGCTTGTGGACCAGGATTTACGATGACCTGTGCACCGCATGAGAACGATCCACCAAGGTAGCATAAGAGCAGGATCGTAGTCCACTGTTGAAATTGCGTCGACGGGGTGCACCCCTGGAATGCCATGTCGGGGGAATCCAATCGGATGGCAGCCACAAACTAATTCAGTTGATGACGAGTCTCAGCAAGTTGGGGCTAGAGAGGTGAGCTCGATAAACCAATCGTCTGAAACAGATTGGTAAAATGATCAATTGCGAACGAAATTCAATCAGAAACAGCAGCTACACCCCATCACTCTCCCCATTCTCAGAATCAAATGCATGGCATCAATTACCCATACAAAATGAAAATGAAAATGAAAAACAAGCCAATTCTTCCTGCGACACGTCGAGCAACGACTCCAGATAGTTCGAGCGCGCGAAGTGCAGGCGATCAAAGATGCACGCTCAGATCACCACACACCAGACCCACTGTCCACGACGGCGATGCGACCACCACCAGCGCTCCACGTCGACGTTCCACCGAGCGCACAATCAGCGACGAATCGACTAAGTCCACTAGTGCATTTAACAGGAAACAAACGCACCCTAAGTGACCTTCAGACTGGCGGTCGATGCTTCACCCTGGCGGATCCTCTTCACAGAATGCTCCACACCCATGGGCTCCACAGAGATCATCACGGCGCTACGAGCACAGCGAGCAGGTGGGCAGAGTGGGACATGATATAGAGAAAGGGAAAAGACAGCTGTGGGGATGAATCCGCCGTCGCGAACCCACCCACCCACCCACCCCCAGACTGCGCTGCAGGCATTGAGAGCCGCGTTATGGAGGCGGCGAGGGTGGATGAGCGCGACAGCGCTTCAGTGAATGTTGCGTCGCGTCGTCAATGCCCCGCTTGTGGCCATTCCGCGCTCCTTTCCGAGCTTGATGAAGCTGGATACACACACTCACACACATACTGTGGCGCTTCGCTTACTGGTCTTCGAAGTTTGCTCAGCGTTTGCTTTGTTTCGTTTTCCAGCTGCAAGCCCACAAACAGACTTATTCATAAGTACGTGAATGTGAATATATATATATATATATATATGACACAACAGGACACATACGTGCTTGTATATGTTACTCGTTACATTTCTTCACATGTTGGAGATGGAGTTTTTAGTTGTATGTAGCTTGGAATATGTTATTATAATTTTTTTGTTTTTGTTTTTCCTGTTTGGAGTAGTTGGTGGATGTTATGTTTTGATTTGAGATTTTGTTGTGTTGTGAAAGATGTATCAATTCAGTGGATTGGTGTTGTTCCCAATCCTTCAAAATGGCCTTCAGTGATGAGTATTTTTGTTCTTGATTATAGAAGTGAATGTTTTGAGTTTAACTTTTGGATAATAAACCAAGAAATTACAAGCTCTATGTTGATCATAAATCAACATTAAATCTAATTGATATTAATGTGTGATGTAAAGTACATAATTAAGAAAAACTACTAAAAAGATATTATAACTGATCCCAAACCTCAGATTTACTACCTTTTATTAGTGACTTTGTCTATTTTAAGGTGAAGAGATTTAGATGAATGTATAGCATTCTTCGTGGGATGTAATAGGGAATTTGTACGGGAAGAAAAGCAAAAACTTTTCTGAAGACGAAATTAGTACATCACTAACAAAGACAGAGTGTTCTATACCGGCTCTATTAACGAGCTGCAACATCCACGTCAGCAGTAAGTGTCACCTTCTCCCACTTCAGCAATATAAGTCCTTAACAATCGAAGCTGTCATGATTACAGTTAACATGATGTTATTTCAGTTCGGTCTGCCAGGTGCATGTTCCTAAATGGTATTTTTAAAGAATAAATTCGGAATGTTCATTGCACATTCTGTCCATGCGGTTATTACATTAGCTTCAGTGTACGTGGTCTACGTCCAGATGAGCGGGCCTTATCAGTTGGAGGTTCAAATGCAAGTGCAGAATAGTAGGTTCGGATCAAGCTCATCCAGGCAACACGACAAGGCGAAGTGCTGAAAATGTGCAATACTGCATTAAGTTTTGGGAAGAGCGTTACAGCAGCAAATAGTTTCCAGTCGCTGATGGGAATGGGGCAATGTGCCCCCAATGAATTCTATCAAAAAATGGTACACGATTTTTAGGCCGGTTGGGGGCCAGGCTGCTGCAATAGCAGGAGACAGGCCTAGATGTGCGACTAGATAAATCCCCTGACGTGACTGTACAAGCTGCGAAATCGGATGCGCCTGCAGTGTACGCCGAAAAGGAGTTATCAGCCGAAGATGCTGCGGGGGAAGTGGGTGGATCTTGCGTGCGTGGAGTTCATGATATAGCAGGACAGATGATTAGATCGACTGTGCCCAGGCAGAGGCACGGGACACAACGTGGTTCAGAGAAAGGAATTGTTCCACGCTCGCACGCTCGACAGGCTCCGTCCATCCCGCCGGGACCATCCACAAGCATGATCTCGACGCACGCAAGCTCGATGAGCTCGATCCATCCCACCAAGGTTGTCCAGTCCTTGGTTCAGCTAGAATTTCTCGCGCGCTGATCGACAGGCTCGCTCCTTTCCACCAAGCTCCGTTAACTCCTCCAAAAAGGCTGAACTCCACGAATGCTGATCGACAAGGCCGCTCCATTCCGCCATTCCACCGACAGTCCCCCGGTGATCCTGAACTCCACTGCACTGCGTCAGACCGGCTCCGGACGAATAAATTTAGCACCAGGCTCCGATACCGCTAAGAACTGATTCACCTCCGGTACTCCTATCGTTCACACCCTGTCAAGACAACATACACCACATACACACACAAAAAAACACAAGAAGCATACACAAAGCTTCACTCATGAAGCATATATAAAAACAATAACAAGGCGATTAAACAAGGAGCAGACTCATAGTGCTAACACAGCAAGGATGCATCCAATTCCCGAACCCACCAGGGCAGCAACCTACCTTTCATAGCAAGACCGTAAAATCAGCCAAGCGCTGCTGATAGATAAGTTCCAGGACTAAGACGCGTTGTAACGATTAACAAGTCAAATGACATCTCAGATAGGTCCAACGTTTTTCCCCGCGGCTGCATAGACAACCCTAATAGACCGACAGTGCACATGACAACCTCCATCTTGGAAGGTAACTTCTGCGTCAGATTTCGAAACCGCCGTGGTATTACCGACACGCTACAGGACACTACAAGAAGACCCTAGCCACAAATCCGAAATGTCACCATTTCCAGCACCTTGAGCCCTAGCGCATACCCAGATAAGGCGCCGCGCTATTCAGCTCTCAGAGCCAGGAGACGGCGTATTGCTAACAGAAACAATCTTCTAGAACTCAACGATTCGCGATCACCCTAACGAATACAGCATCACTCACTGAATCTGAGCACAGGGTCCTATGACTCCGTGCACACATTCCGCATAATAGACAACGTCAAGACCAATGAACGACTCCCATTAAGAACGCCCACCCACGATGCCCTTCCCGATATATTGAAACGCAACCTGGGTTTTAATTAATCCTGAAATAGAAACGGTGAACTGGGTCCGCGCATTGCACTTGGAAAACAAAACCGCGCCTCCGGCACAACCTCAACCCGGTACCCTCCCAGCAACATCTCCGCCATATCATCACAGGAATTCCAATACACCTCTTGGCAGTCAAATAGGTAATACAAAACTGCAGCACTGAATTCTCACAGAAAGCTCAGGTCACGTGAGTAGGGCAGACGGACGGGCATGGAGATAGAACGAGAAACAGGACGCGACACGGTGGATTTAATCTGAGGTTGCAGGGCACGGGCGCCAGTGACATAGAAACGGAAAACTTGGAAGGCAGAGTTGAAGACATTGAGAGGATTGAGGGCCATGGACGTCAAGGCAGAGAAACGAGGGAGGAAACGAGAGAAAGTCTGCGTCCAACGAGAACTATGCTGGTTTCGCTTGTCGAAGGACTCAGAGTGGAGAAGATAAGCACGAGCCGCCTTCTCCACAAGACGGTTGCGCATTGGTGTGCGGGGCGTGTCGATGCTCTCCACCATGGGAGAGCCTGGTATAGGAATCATCTCCGCCAAACTGGTATACATGGAAGGGGAGGATGCTGCCCTCGAGGCAGGCGATGTCAAGGTCGAAATTGGACGCAACCCGCGCTTCGGGAGCGTCAGGTCTGTCACATTGATCGGCTGCACCTGAGACTGCCATTTACAGTCAATAGTTAGAATCTCGGACACCTGATTGTGCACGAAATTTGCTCAATTCAACGAACTCTAATGCGCATTCGATGAACTCCAGTGTGGGGCATCACTGCGGACAGCAAAGCAAGTTGATAATGCTTCAGGAAAATTCTACGATGACAGTGGAAATAGTTCAAATTACCTTGCAGTTGTCGGCTGCACGCCTCGAAAGCAAGGTGTTCGGGCAGCGCTCTAGAAGAGCACGCTCCATCTGCACACGTCGCGAGAAAGACTAGTTAGCTACATGTGTACGGACACCCGCATTGTAGCAAATATTTCGACCTGCTCGATGCTCAACCCAGGCACATTCCCTTCCCCGTCATGATCCTAGGTTTCCCAGTCCAAAATCATCCGCGAGTGCACCGGGATGCTACACCCTCTTTCCGTAACGAATTGCACCCCTACTTGCTGGGAAAGGTGCTTCATCAGACAATGCTGACTGCTTCTCGGCCTGTGCCGCTCGTTCCCTGATCACCTAGTCCCCCACAGAAAACAAGGCCAAACCCATCTTCTATTCAGTCCCAGACCAATGTAGGTGTGGCCAAAGTACTTACGTGAACCGAAGAAGCTGCACGCCAACTCATCGTCGCTGAGACGGTACAGGGATTTCTGGAGCTGTGTTGGTGAAGCTCTCCAAGACGAGAATGGTATGGAGGCGAGGCCCTTTTGATACCAGAGTGCTGACCGTGGGAATGTCAGAATCTAGTGGACGGAGAGATCGTCGGACCGCACAGGGGGTCTGCTCACTCAGGAGCCAACGGTTCCACGTCCGTCGCGCTCGCGGCCCCAAACGGTCGTTACCTTAACATGTGATTTACTAATTTTCGCATTCACTCCCACGACCCCGCTGCGTGGGAAACAACCATAGATCTCTGATACGTACTCTTTTTGCTGATGGTCTGAATTCCTCGTCTAGTGTATTCTCCGTATTTGACGAATTAGATGCCCGAATATGGTCGACAGATTCTCCGATTTGGCCGGTCACCGATCTCGAGATCTAGTACGCCGAGTGCGCCTCACTCCCCTCTTCCCCACCTGCTGGACTTACAAAAATCTTAAACCACGAATTCCCGCCGCATGGGTGTGTTCGCCACAACCTCCATCTTGGCTGCTGTGCCAAGTGGACCTTATTTACCGCTACAAATGCTGATAACAACGAAAATAACTTAGAATCTTCTGGGAAACCTTGCAACCTTGTAGATCGACAGACGTGTTAGTATCTTTATTCTTGTGAAACCGTATGACATCTATTCGCGAATTTCGGCATGTATATATTTATCATCGATCGCGTAATTAATGGAGGTTGAAGTTCTCAGATGAGCCTCGCCTGCAGCCGTTTTTTCGGTACTTTCCCCTGGCATATGACACCATTCTCTTCATTTGTTGACGATCAATTCATTGCACCACCAGCACTACATTCAAGAAACCAACCATCTTTCGTCTTTTGTCTCCACGATCAGGAAATTCACAGTTACTTTCACTTTTGAGTTAGGGTTAGGAAGAAGATCTGGGTTCCTCCCAATGAAACAGAAAAATAAAATAAAAAAAGATGCTGAAAACTGCACACTTGTACTAATATCGATCTCCTCATTCGCTTTTGCGAGAAGTCGAAGCTCCATGCCAGTGACTGGAAGGTGAGATATTCGTAAGGGGCAGGAAAGTCATTCCATCAATTTGCATTCACCCTCTAGTTGCAACTCATTAAACCGCGGTATCAAGTCTCCCAGTGTGCGATTGTGGCAATCATTGTCAACGATTTATTTAAGGTCGTGGAAGGTCGACTTCAGTGTGCGGCGTCAGAATCGGCCAAATTCAACCACTGTTTAAAAAGAGACAATAAAAACACCTTGCTCTAATTGCAGGCCCTTCCAGCAAAGAATTTGAAGAGGAGAGGTGGAATTAGAACGTCTCGGACACGAGAGAGAGGCCACGTCAGTAAGATTTCTTTGGCGCTTAAATAAACCCACACCGCCCAACCAAATTGGGCAGCAGCAATCGCCGCTCGCTGGCCCCTTCACGCCGCAGTGTAGCTCGGCGACGGCGGCTTCACGCTCTCTTTCAATTCTTCACTGTGGTGGGAAACGCAGCTAGCCTCGTTCCCCCGTCGTTCGAGCTGCGTTCCCTATTTTAGGGTTTGATAATGGGTATACGAACACATTCATCCATGAGGGTGATGAGTTTGATGAATAGTCGTAGAATGTTCCCTCATAAGTTTATGTGGACTTCACCCTATTTGTTCTATTTTGGTATGTGATCTTTTGAGATAGGATTAGTAATTATTCTTACATACTTTTGTGAGGCCATTTTTGGGGCATACTTCAACTTGGTTTTGTAACAAAATGCACAATTTTTGTAAGACTTAAAAATAAACTATGATTTTATTTTTTATATTGTTTGAATATTATTGATTGAAGACTTAAGGTTAGCTTCTAAGATTTTTTGTGGTGACGTAGATTCTATGGGGGTGGAGGGGGCGGGAGGAGACTAAATATAAAATAAAATAATAAAATAAAATAACTCGGAACAAAATTTCTTTGGGACCAAGCTCATTATTTCTAAAAACAATTATGTATGATGAATTTGAATATTTAAATTTGATTCTGTTTTAATGAATACAATCCGTCTTTTCCATGGATTTCCTGAATGTATCCAAGTAAACCTTTACCAGAAGTGAAGGAATATGGAATTTAAATTTATTTGTTAAAATTACCTTTAAAGATAAATCAAGAGTGAAATATCCTCAAAACGGCTATAGTTTGAAACCCACTGCAGGATATATACATGAACGTGATTTTTAATTTTATAGTTTAATTTTATAAACAACAGAAGTAAACAAAAAAATTTTGTTGTAAAGTATCTAGTTAATATACATATAATTTCTCATTTATGAGAATATATTAATATGTGATTGAAACACTTATTAATATATAATTAAGCCCATTTTTTGAATTTTTTTAATAAGATCCAGATCGGTTCAAATAGATGTTGTGTTCTTACTTTTGTTTGTATTTTATTTACTTTTTTTTGTACTGTGGCAAAAACATAACTGCGTGTTGTAGATGCACGTGGAGGTATTCTTTTTAATCATGATAAGTAAATTGTTGATTTTACAAAGAGACGTCTTGAATATCTTGTTCAATTAAATGATTTTGCAAGAGCCACATACATGGACACTGTGACCTTTCTTTTTGTTGTATAAAACAATTGTATTGGCTTTACAAAATGCAAGCTGAATTCAATCTGACAAACGATATTGTTTTACATTGCTCCCAACACTATTATATTGATAAGTTTATTTTTTTCTAAATTTCTAATCACATGTTCTAATATTGAGTTGTTGAAAAAAAATCCATAAAAATTGCTTATCAGTTGATTGTATTAAAGCAACATCAAAATAATCAATTCAGGACAAGGTTCTGTGGTTTAGTTTGATCGGATAATTTTAAAAATATATTGCAATAGAAATTTGAATTTGAACAACTGATAAGCCTAATTTAAGCCACCCATGTTATTCACCAAAACATTTCGTGAGTACATAATATATTTTGAGATAAAAAATAATTATACACCAAAAGAAAATAAAAAATAAATCTATGACAGACACAGTTAATTGTGAGTTTCAATAAAATTTTATTATAATCCATACTACTTTAATGTTCTTATTGTTACATACAAGGGGAGATATATTGAACTTTTGATGGCACTGATGAATTATTTAACAGTTTATTGTAAGTCAAATGTAAATTCAACTTATAAAAATGATAGACTATGATTCAAATATCATAATAATCACAATCATTTCCACGCACACCCACATATATATATATATATATATACACACACACACACACACACAACTGCAAATATACAAATAGAGTGATTTTAAAACTGTTTTGAGATAGTTCTACTCATTCACAGTAACAATCAAATCTCAGTTGCAATGAAAATTTAAAAATAAAACTTAACCATTCACAAAAGAAAGTAACGCCAGGACACAAGCATTGTAACAGAGATTGATGAACTCGTGAGCATTGTAAAATGCCACATTACGGTGTTGTTATTCACATTTCCCTCCAAATGAGTCGCCACAAAAAGCAGCATATTCTTCACCCATTTTGCTTCGTGCAGCCCAAATTGGCAAGTAGCCGTTGCCTCCAAATCTCCTCTGCCACTTCATCCACCTACGAACATTCATCCACCGCCGTTGCTTCCTTGGTTCGATTGCTTGTTTTATCGTTCGTTCGCTTTTGTTTTGCGACTTCATGCTTTTTGTTTCCTTTTCCGAAAGGCGCTTTCGTTGCAGTTTGATCCCAACGAGGCCGCAAGGAGGAGAGCGCTGTTAGAGAGGTCGTAGATCGTATTAAAGTTCCAAGTCAACAAAGCGATTTCATGGCATTTCGCGGATGCGCGTCTTCACTTAAGAATAGACGCTCCGTTGAGAGAGGATGCGTGTATTGAATGCCCGTTAATGGCCCTCTTATTAGAAATTCAGCAACGCATTGGTGGAGGAGTTATAACGCTCGCTCACGAGATACCCAGTTGCAAAACAGACGTGACGATTGTCAGAGATGATAGAGGATGACCGAGGTGACTCAACAATGCCGTTTCCTTATCAATGTCCCATTGTCTCCACGAATCGAGGTTTCATCTCATTAACTGAGTGAGTTTTTATTGGGTTCCAACCCACTTTGCACTTAATGCTGCGAAGTAAGCATTAACATCACATTTGGGTAGTTAATGTGGATTAGAATGTTCAGATTTGGTCTTGTGTGTGGGAGCACGCCCTATTTAAAGTGCTCTGGACGCCTCCAGATGGTGATGAATGAGTTGGTATGATATTTCAGGCTCTTACAGCGTGGAATGATTTGGTTGTGTATAGTTTGTGGGTTTTTGGTCAGCGTTTGTGGAATTTGCAAGGGAAGAGTTCTCTTGTAAATGTGATTTTAGCATTCCGAATGTAATATTCTTGAGGGTGGTATCTGCGTGTGCTTGTTATTCCATGTGCGATGATGAATGAACTATTTGCCCGTTCACAAGATCTGAGATCGGAACATTAAACAACAATCGGATTAACTCAATTTAAACAACTAGTAACGCATTAAAAGACGCCACCTTAATTTGTCCACTACCCATAGTCTGTAACGGAGCTGCCATCCAGTTGGTACTCACGTCACAACTGATCCTGTCTCCAAGAAGCCGTCCACACAGTCCGACCCCCATGACCCTAGTTCGTGACACAATTCTCTCTTACTAGCTGGTTCGGCTGAGTCCTCATACCTCCTCCGAATCACCCGGGACTCAACGGAGACTGCTTATCATCCTCCACACTACATAATGCCCCCGCATTGTGTGGTCCCTTGGTGTGAGGGAGGTGGCCCGCCCAACCACTCCTATGCCACCTCGCCCCTGCACTCCCATGGGCTTGGGGATCGCCAAGGCTCAAATTATCTCTTCCACTCACAAGTGTAAGGGTCTTAACTTTTCAACCCTTACACCCTCTTCCACTTTGGAGAGTCAATGTCATCATTGACATATTGCCTTCAACTTAAGCAAGTTGAACGCAATATGAGTCTTATTCCTATTTTAAAGAATTTTTTATAATGGATGTTTTGCACCACATCCCTCTTGTTCCTAACTAGTTTGAAGGCTTCTTTTCTAATTAACCTCCATTTATTCCTTTTAGTCTTTCAAAAGTTTTTGGAATAGAGGAAGATTTTTTTTTTCCATTGAGATGGAATGCTACCCCCTTCTCGCATTTCTTATGCAATTTTTCTTTTTGCCTTCAACTTCCTTAAGTTTTTTCGATTCCATGAATTTTGAAAGTTCACATTTCCCAATGTGAATGGTGGAAATGTTACTTCCCACTTAGACTTAGCCTTGGCCGAGGAACTCCTTAACTAAGATCCGCCTCACCTTAGTACCCTTCCTTACCCTATAGAAGTGACTTGCTATCACTCAATGAAAAACTCATTTAGGAAAGGCCAACCATTTAGGCTTGGTTACTAAGAGCCTTATATCCGCTTCATACAAGCTTCTTAAGGTTTCCCTCTACGAAGTCTCATCGGATTGGAATCCTTTCAAAATCTTCTATCTTTTGAAAACTTCTGCCACCTTCTTATCGAAGTTTTAATATCTCCCTTTATACTCTTAACTCATGGATACTCTTCTTTCTTTTCTTACAAGTCACATAAGCTTGTGACCCTCCTCCACTTTGGAATGAAGATGTCTTCATCTTCTTGGTCACTCTTATTATTAATCTCTCCTACATTATCAATTAACCAACTTATCTTCAGTGGTTTTTTATCTGCTTCTTTGTAGTCTTAGATCTTTTATAATCACCAATTTTTTTATTGAAAGCTGTGACTAATCCTTGTACATGTCACAAGTTCCTTTCATTTATCCATTGGAACTTATGTGGAGGGTATCCTTTGAAAGTACACAAATATTGAATCTTCTTAACATCCGTCTGTTTTTTGTCAAGTATTACTTTTACTTGATCCATGGTTTGATTTCATAACTCTTCATGAGGTGGAATTCTTGCCTTCTCTTTGTGAAAGCCTTTTTCATCATCTACAAATTTCTTGAGGACACTTATATGGAAAACCAAATGCCACTTCAATCTCTTTGGTATACCTAATACATAGACATTCTTGTATAGCACTCTTTCAACTTCATAAGGACCTACGCATTTCTCGGTCCATTTGGGAGTAAGGTGTGATGGATAAGTGAAGTTGCTGGTATTCAACCACACTTTATTTTCCTTTTCAAATTACACATCTCTTCTATGCTTATCTACTTATTTTTTATATCTTCTTTTGGCCAATTCGAGTCCACCTTTAGCGGTTTGTAATATGGCCTCCCTTTTTGCCACCCACTTTGCTCCTTCAACTGAATAAAAGCTCGAAGTTGTTTCATCACTATGTTTGACTTTTACTAAGTCAAGAGACCAAAGTGCATTGAAACCATGAGCTACTTGGAATGGTGTATTTCCTAAGGACACATTCTAAGTTGTATTATAACTAAACTCAGCTATGGGCAACCATTTGATCCAATCTTTGTGGTCACTTACCATATAGGGCCTTAGATACATTGAGAGAATTCCATTGAATCTCTCAGTTTGGCCATCCTCTTGTGGATGCCAAGTAGTAGTCACTATTATCTTAGAACCTAACTTCCTCATAACATGTTGCCAAAATTGAGTTGTAAATTTTATACCTCTATCACTCACAATTGAGGTTGGTACTCTATACAAAGAAATCCAATTGTCAAAGAATACACTTGTTGTTAACTTTGGGACAATTTTTGTTGCCTCTTTTGAATCCTTTGGAAACATTGTCATTGATATAAATCTAGCAGTTTTGCTGAATCTATCAACAACTACCATTGTGGAATTAGCTTCACTACATTTTGGTAAGCTAGTTATGAAATCCATTGAAATATCTCTATAAGGTAGAGATGGAATAGGCTATGGTTCTAAGAGCCCAATTTTTCCTTAAGTGGAGTGTTTATTCTTTTGACACACCAAATAACTTTTTAGATATTGGTCCACATCTTCCTTTATGGAGGGTCAATACTAAGATCTTGCCACTTCTTTGAGTGTGGATTTCCTACCTCAATGTCCTTCACATGCAGAATCATGTATTTCATATATTAGTTTTCTTCTCTATTTACCTTATGGTATATAGAGTCTGTTTTTCTTAAACCAAATCAATCCATCTCTCATAGAAGAGACTTCTATAAGTCTCCTCTCTTCCCTTGTAGTTTTGGTTTGAGCAAATTCTTTCTTAATTTCAAGCGCATCTTCATCTTGTTCATAGTCTTTCCTAATGCCTTTTATGAGGAGGGAGTCATCACTATACACTATGATCTTTAATGTCATTGTATCATCGAACTTTTCCTCTATAAACTCATTTATCCTACTTACTGCATCCGACACCAAGTTATCTTTGCCCAGTTTGTGAATTAGTTCAATATCCATTGAAACTATCACATCATACCACTTCAACTCTTTAGGCGAGGCTTGGGCTTTGGAAGTAAAATATTTCAAAGAAATGTTGTCAGTGTACACTTTGATTTTTCTACTTCCCAAATAGTATCTCCAAGCTTTCAAACAATGTACCACTGCAAACAATTCTTTTTTCATGTGTTGGCTACCTTAATTGGCTTCCACTTAATTTTCTACTTTCAAAAGCCACTGGTCTTTTTTCTTGCATTAAGACTCCTTCTATTGCAAAGTCACTTGCATCAATATGGATTTCAAATTTCATATCAAACTTAAAGTAGAACAAGACATGACTTGATACTAAAGCATCTTTTATTTCTTAAAAAGATGTATTACAATCATCATTCCATTGGATAACCTTATTATCCTTTTTCAAAAGACTAATAAGAGGGCTAGCAATTTTTGAGAAGTTTCTGATGAACTTCTTATAATAATTTACTAGTCCTAAGAAGGACCTCACTCCCTTTTGAGTTTTTAGTACTTTCCAATCTCTTATTGCTTCAACTTTCTTTGGGTCTGGTTTTATTCCATCTCCATTAATGATATGTCCCAAAAACTCCAACTCTTCCAAAAAGAACACACTCTTTTCTAAATTAGCATACAATTGATTGTTTCTTAGTTTTTGCAAGACTATTCTTAAGTGCACCTTATGTTCTTTCATATATTTTGAAAAAATAAAAATATCATCAATGTAAACTACTACAAATTCATCACTTTCTTTATGAAAGATTGAGTTTATTAAAATGGTAAAGGTAGCACATGCATTATATAACCCAAAAGGTATTACTACAAACTCATAGGAACCGTATCTGATTCTACAAGTAGTTTTCTCAATGTCGTCTTGAGCAATCCTTATTTGATAGTACCCACTCTTAAGATCAATCTTACTAAAACATTTGCTACCACTTAATCTATCCAACAAATCATCAACTCTTGGAAGTGGATAGTTGTTTTTAATAGTGAACTTATTCAAGGCTCTATAATCAATGCACATTCTCATTTTTCTATCCTTTTCACTCACAAAAAAGACTAGAGCTCCAAATAGAGATTTGCTTTGTCTTATATATCCTTTTTTAAGCAACTCATTAAGTTGCTCTTTGAGTTCAATTAACTCCCTTTGACTCAGTCTAAAAGTAGCTTTACTTAAAGGTTGTGATCTTGGTACCAAATCTATCTTATGGTCCACCATCCTATTTGGTGGAAATTTTTTTGGAAGTTCTTTTGTCAAAACATCTCCATATTCACACATAAGATCTATAACTAAGTTTGCATAATGAGAATTTGTTTTCATCAACTCATTTTTATTATAAAAGGAAGCATTTTTTACATCACAAACAAAATCAAAATCACTATTTCTCAAGTGGAAGAGAAATTGTTCTCCTTCTAACTCACTTTCAGACACTATAGAAATTCTAGATTGGTATAATATGGAAAGGTTTGTGAATGGTAAGTCTATTGCTTTTCTATTCTCTCTAACCATGACTACTCTTGTTTTGGCCTTCCATTGAAATCCATAGAAATCTAGAAAAATATTTCCTAAAATTACATCTATTCTACTAAGGTTGTAGATAGTGAAGTCTTCTTGAAACCTTTTGTTTCCACATTTAAACTTCACATCTTTAACAACTAAGTTGGTTACTTCTTTGCCTTGTGCAAAAGAAATTTTCACCCTCATGGTTTCTTCTTAAACCAACTTAAGCCTCTGGGCACAAGTTGGATTCATAAATGAGTTGGTTGGTATTATATCAATCAACATGGAGGTTTCAAGATTTCCAACTTTAGTATTTACATAGATGAATTTCTTATGCATACTATTTAAAATGAGTTGTCCTCGAAAACCTCCTTTTTTAACCACAGTACTTTTACTACGACTCATAACTTGAAGACATTCTATTTGATGAGTCTCATTTAACAAAGAAGTGTTAGGAAGTTCACTTATCTTTCTAGGCACTTCTTCATTTTTGCAATCATTTACATAGTGTCTTTTTTGTTGACACTTAAAACAAGTCACATTGGATGAACTTATCTTTGCTTTTTTGGTACTACTTCCTTAACTCTCTTTAGCCTTAAGTTTTGCAACTTGAGAAGTACATTCTTCAAATCTCTTCTTTAGAATAGGAGGTTTCTTGTTTCCATAGAAGTACCTAATTCCCTCTTGAAAGCTAGTCTTCCTTTCCTAAGTTTTAGTCATAGTGCTTTGTTCACTATGACCCACTCTTTGTTCTTCTAATTTAAGTTGAGAAGCTAAAGCAAAGGCATCATTGATATTGGTAGATATGGTTTTCCTTTCCTAATACTTTTTTCTTGTTGCAAAACTTAATCCATTATAAAAGAAAAGTAACAAGCATTTTTCATAGTCCAGTTGAGTGTACGCTAGTTCGTTTTAGAATTCACCAACATACTTACGAAGTGAAGCCTTCCCTCCTTCTTGTCTGAGTTTGAGGAGTTGCAATCCCTCAGTGAAGTTTTGCCACTTATTCTCAAACCTCCCTATAAGTCCATCACAAACCTCAATCCAAGTCGTTTCTTTAGCATAGTTAAGATTGGTCTTGATTTTTCCATCAAACCAATCTAAAGCACTTCCTTCAAGTAATGCGGACAAGGTCCTTATCTTGTCTACATTACTTTCAATATCATTAGCCAAATGCCAATGTTCAATTTCTTTAAGAAATCTCCTTATGGTCCTTTTGTGCTCCGTGCCTTTCCACTTCTTTGGTTGATCCGTTTTGGCCCTATGGGAACTTAATTTGCCCTTTTGGCTTTCAAGCAAGGCTTCCTTTCTTACATTTTCTCTCATCAAAGAGTCTATAAGAAGTTGGTTCACTTCCATTTTCTTTTCAAACTCCTTGTTCTTCTCCTCCATCAACCTCATAAGTATTTTGTCAACTTTATCAAGGGAAACAACACTTTGTTTCTCCACTCTTGATCCTTCTATTGAGTCTTTAGAGGTTTTTGAAGAGGTTGGTCTTTGTGATTTAAGATTCCTTCCCTCTCTATCATTTTTTTCGTCATCACTATGAAGTTCTTGAGTTTCTTGTAAACTCTCCTTAAATTTCTCTTGCTCTTTTTGGACCTCCTCTTCACTTTCCATCTCATGGATAAGAGGGAGTTCTTCTTCAAGTAAGGGTTTCTTCCTTACCATTCTTCTTTTTGGCTTAGATTCCTCTTGGCACATCTGTGCCTCAATCTTGAGGACCTCATCCTTGTCCAATCGTTGAAAAGCAGCCTCAGTAGTTTTCTTCACCATCTTGGCTAATACTTTCATGCCTTAGTCAAAATTGTTTTCAAAAATTTCCCTCCAAAGTCTACTTCTCAATCCCGATCTTCTTAGGCTCTGATATCACATGTAACGGACCTCGTGGACGTCGCTCTGTTCACCCCTAAAATACAACTACTAGGCCGTCCCGTTAGTACTCATGTCACAAACTGATCATGTCTCCAAGAAGCCGTCCACACAGTCCGACCCCAGTGACCCTGGTTCGTGACACAATTCTCACTTACTAGTTGGTTCGGTTGAGTCCTCAGACCTCTTCTTAACTTTTTGAACCTTACATGGTCCTTGAGGGATCAACTAGCATTTGTCCACTGACTAGGCAAAAGATCTCGAGAAGCAATGCTCTGTGAGCAAAATTCTATCCGATCATGGGTATTTGGGTACATAATCGAAATATTTCAGCCACGGTTATGCTACATTTATTAGAAATGTGTGCTATATCTATCAGAAATCTACCAGTTGTGCTAAATCTTTGAAACCATGTCAGAATGATGGAAATAATGGACCGAACTTCGAGCTTCATGATGTGCATCGCATTGTGCAACATGGTTTCGATAGTAACAGTGACCTGCAACAAAAACCAATAGGAGTGCTTGTTGACATCTAGGCTTTCAATCAACCCCTCGTCAATATTAATAACAGTTATGAGTTTGAGGTACGTTATAAGTTTTCCAATAGAACATAACCCCTGAAAACAATTTCGATGATTGCACAAAAGTTTGTGAGGAAGTGTGTGAACGATTTCTTATTTTCCTTTACCAAAACCTGCAAGGAAAGAGCAGCAAAACTATTAAGGATACATCCAGTATGATAAGCAACATTCAAAAGCGACGAAGGAACAACTAGGATCTGTTGCAATTATAAATTTGACAGCAATAAAGCTTCATAGCCACAATTGAGATATTCAAAGAACATCACTCCTGGCGTAGGAGCATCGGAAAGAGTTCGTAGTGGGAACTTATCAGGGGAAGTTAATTAACAGGAACATATTATTGTATGCAGTGTAATCATAGTGCTCTGGGACTAGAAATCTTGTTCCAGTGAAGAGTGGTCACCTCTGTTCTCACAACTTGCAAGTAATGTTCGTGCAGCACGCACAGGGCAGAGTCGAAAGCTGAAACACAAAACGGAATTACTTGTTAAAACTCACGATAATGCTAAACTGATCACTACAGAATATAGTCAAGCAAGCAAGTAAAGTCAAACAAACAAACACCCCAGTAAAAGTCAATGTAATCACGCCACTACAGGGCCTCAGGCGCAAAATTGGGAGTATCGTCGCAATTCGCCAACAAGTTTGTGATCTGTTTGTTGTTGTGCTATCGATTTTCTCTTCAAAAATAGTTAACTGATGATGCGCTGAAAAAACTTTCTCCAGTGTTGATCTCTTTGTGTCGTTATATGGGCACTTTTGTTATTCATATCAAGTATCTGCGATTGCTTGTTGAAGTGGCTAGAAGGTCGGATGTTTCCCATTTCAAATAAGGCTTCCAGTCAGAGCAGTACTGCGAGGGTGACTCCAGCTTGTTTGGCGGTGGTTGCTAAGGGTGCCCAGGCTCTTGTTTTGCAGACGGGTTCGAAGATTTTTTCTGATAGTGTTTCTAGTTTCAGTGGCGTACCTAGAGAGCAAATTAGATCCCGCCAAAGTAAGTACTATGCTGTCCAGAGTGGTTTTCATCCAGGAGTTTATGAAACTTGGGCAGAATGTGAAGTTGAAGTAAAAGGTTTCAAGGGTGCAAGATTTAGGGCTTTTCGAACTAGATTGGAAGCTGACAAGTATATATCAGTTTAGGAGTAGGTTTTCTATTTCTGTCTACTTGTATTAAGTGTGCTGATTGTTCTAGGTCAGAATGTGAAGTTAATGAGATTGTTAAGATCTAGCCATAAATTGATCAACAACTCCTATAGCAAATTAATTATTAGATTGAGTGTAGGTTAGGTGGAAGCATTTTCTTACAAAGTTGCAATATAGAATTGGATCCACTTCATCCTCTTTCATATTAGCCTTGAGTTTTAATTTTTCATCCATAGGAATTGTTGCAATTTGCACAATTTTTCATTCTAAAGGATGTTAATATATTTTGAGAATAAGCCTTTTGTGTCATAAAAATCATTTTTTTTTTTTTTTTTTTTTTTTTACTTAGATACATTTTGTCTTCAAATAAAGTGTGACTTCTTTTATAGATAGTTATGACATTTCAAAAATTTTATGCAATTTTTTTATAAAGTTATTTATGTTTTTTGTGTAGCTATCTATCATAAGAAGATTATTCATGTATAAAGTAAGGAGAATGATATTACTTTGTGATAATTTAGAGTAAAGGTTGTAGTCACTTGTGCCTTATTGAAAACCAACTTCTTTTAAATGTGAGTTAAACTTTTTATACTAAGCTTGCGATGCTTATTTCAAACCATATAAAACCTTTTTTAAAATTTTTTTAAGCCATATGTTCTTTTCTAGGTATTGCAAAACCTTGTGGTTAAATGATGTAAACTTCTTCTTTCAATTTTCAATGAAAAAGATATTTTTTATATCCATGTAGTATAACTTTCAATTTTTTTATGCTGCAATTAATATCATGGTTCTAATTGTTTCCTATTTAACAACATACATGAATATTTCTTCATAATCCACCTCTTCTTTTTATTTAAAGCGTCTTGTTATTAATTTGACTTTGAACTTTGGGGGTGATTTATTAGTATTTAATTTTGCCTTGTAAATCCATTTTTTAAATATTCCAAACTTACTTAGAAGAAAATTCATAAGTTGTCACTTATCATTTTTATTTTATTGATGACATTTCTTCAATCATGGCTTTCATCCAGCCTTGATGTTGTATTGCTTCATAATAAGTTGTAGGTTTTAAGTGTCAAAAATAAGAATGTGATGAAAGCAATTAATCAAATGAAACTTTTTTCAAAGAAGTATGATAAAATAAAAGTAAAGAAACATGTATATTAAAAAGAAACTGAAATGGCTATTATCAAAAGACAAAAAAGCTAAAGATTCTTGAATCTAGACTAGAACAAAAAAGGAATTGACAAGAGTGAAGAAGGCTTCATTCTTCCTTCTATATATACTATCCACCTAAAACCTACATGGCGACATTGTATAGGACCTCTGACATGTATTGACTTTGCAAACCACATGTCTTAACTTATAAGGTAAGTTTTTTTTATCCGCCACATAGTTAGCTTGTTCCACATGCTATCTACAAGTGTAACATGTGGCTAACTTCTGACCAAGTTTTTAATCTAAAAGTCAACTATAAACATATGTAAAATCAAAATTATATCTATAAAGCTTCTAAGAAGCTACTTTAGAAGATATTATAAAAATAATCTACTTTTATTTATTTTTACTTACTTCTATTTAATCATGTAGATAATTATTAGAATAATTATGTATATTTGTGACATTATATCCTCTTCTAGAGATTAGTTCTATGAAACACGGTTATTATATATTGAAGAGATCTAAAATGTGACAAATTATGTTTGTTATATATTTTAATCTTTGTTCTCTTTGAAGATGGTTGATATGTCCTCTCAACCATTGATAATATCTCATATTAGAGCAAAAAGACCACCCTCTTATTTGATCATTGTTGAGGCCTTCATAACTTCTTTCAAATCAAACATTTGAAATAGTGTCTGGAGTTGTTTCTACTTCTAATAAAATTACTAAATATCAAAAGTCTCTTCTAAGGTTGTGATACCAAACATGTTATATCTTGCCATCTATTTGAGGAATAATATGTTGTTCTTGAGGATCTTCATCTTTATTACGTTATCTTGAAGGTTAAGATAATTATAATGTTTTTTTACAAGTCAACAAACAATAGCTCTTGAATTGAATTTGTTGGTTGTTAGGTCTCTGTCTTCTTAATACCACAATATACATAAAAGCTACAAACAAAGATAGAAGGTAGAATATTATCTTCTCTTGATCTTATTTCTTTTATAGCAAAAATTTATTATTCTTAATCTAGATTTTAATAGATGTCATTGATGAAAGGCCACTATCATCTTTGCTGCATTTGTAAAATTCTTTGTTGGCTCTTATGTACGTTCACTAATATCATACCTACACTAATGTAAAGATATTCTAACCTTTTTTGGTACTGCTTTGAGTCTAAGACTTCTTCCATGTCAAATTCTTCATCATTGTCGACTTCTATAGGAAGAAGTGGTACCTGTTTTTTTTTTAGTATGTTCATTATCTTATATGGTTCAAGAAGTGACATGTGGAATATATGATGGAACTTTATTGACTCTAGTAGGTATAAATGGTAAGTAATTGGATTGATTTGTTCACAAATAGAAAAAGATCTATGCTTACAATAGTTTGACTTATTACAAAGGTGAATAATCTTGATATAATAATAAATTAACCATATACTATCATCCATATTGAATTGTGGTTGTTCCTTGCAATAGGCATTTGTGTTTATTTTTTGTTATTCTTCAGCTTCTTTTAATTATATC
Source organism: Physcomitrium patens (assembly GCF_059467195.1). Classification (NCBI taxonomy): domain Eukaryota; kingdom Viridiplantae; phylum Streptophyta; class Bryopsida; order Funariales; family Funariaceae; genus Physcomitrium; species Physcomitrium patens. Next base: position 9,288,584 of record NC_143426.1, read on the forward strand.
TTTATTATTGCATGTAGCTCTGACAAACAATTTGACAAATCTTTTTCCGTAAGATTACCAATTCTTAAAAAATCAAAAGCATCAAGTCATGGATGATAACCATAATTAACAAAAAAAGATGTTTGATCATAAAAAAATATATCATATTATTATAAGCAAACTCTGCCAATGATAAAAGAATCATCCAATCATCTTATTGGTAGTTGATGGTATACCTCAAATATTGCTTCAAAACATGATTAATAAGCTTTGTTTATCCATCAATTTGAGGATGAAAGACCTAAGATAACTTTATATTACAAACTTTATAACTTTAATATTATTTAGATTTACAGCCAAAATTTAAATTAATAAAGATACAATAATTTAATCTTCATGTTAAAGAAAAGTACAAATCCCAGCTTATTATTCTTTTGAAATATTATTTCTTTTTATTCTTGTATATATTTGCACACATTTCCTACTACATAGTTGATGTCTACCTTTATGATCACGGCTATAAACAATAAGCATCTAGTAAGTAATCTATATAATGTAAGAACAACTAACTTTGTATTCATTTGTTGCTTGAGTTTTAAATTATTGCACATGGGAGTCAACATAAGATTGTGATACTGTATTTTCAAGCAATCCAAGATGATCTAAATGAATTTTTTTTTATTCAAATAAATTTTATAAGAATTATATTCTATTTTTACATTTAGATTGACTCAAGCATTTCATAATAGTGTCATTTTAAATTTGATGGTGAATAGAGCTTTAATTCTGCTAATTTTATTTTTATTGTCTTATATTAATAGAAGATTATCTACATATAATATGCATATATATATATATACATATATTTTGTATATATGAATAATACATATTATTATTAGCAATACTTCTAAATTAACCATTTTTTTTAAAGATAGTTGACAATGTGACTATACAAAGCTCAAGGAGTGTAGCGTAGTTCTTACATGGCTTTCAAAAGTTTGCAAACCTGTCCTATTCTTTCTCAATAAAAACTTTCTTGAACTTCCATAAAAATCTCACCTTCTAATATACCATTAAGAAATGTTGTCTTAAAATCTATCTACCTAATGTACCATTGTTTTTGTGTTACCAATGCAAGTATTGTGCATATTCTTGAGTAATGCAAAATTGATGTAAATGTGTCAAAATAATCCAATCCTTCTATTTGTTTATTTTCTCTTGCAAATACTCTTGCTTTAAGCTTAAGTATTTCACTTAATGGACTTGTTTTGGTATTATAAATCCATTTTGCTAAAATTGATAGTTTTCTTTTTGATAAGTCTATCAAATGCTAAGTTTTGTTCTTCTCTATTGACTCAATCTCTTCTTTCATCATATCTTTCCATTTTGTGTCTATGACTACCTATGTGTAAGTTGAAGATTCTTTATGAATTTTGTTAGGAATCTCAAAGAAAAAGTTATCACTTGAATTTGTTTACAACTTGTATACATCATGTTTGTTTACAAAAAAATCTTTTACAAGCATGAGGTAAAATAACCTCTACTAATTGGAAGGTTATTATAATTCATAAAAATTAAATTATTTACATAATTTACGAATTATACCTATTGATTAAATCTTAATTGAATTCACTCTCTTACTTCTTCAAATTAATCTACTCAATCCATCAAAAAACCATCACTACAAATTGTACTTGCAATACAAGTCATATTAAAAATTCTTGCACAAATAATATTTATTTTTTAATTTTATATTATTATTTAATATGCATCATTGATTAACAAATTATCTTCCAAGAATGAGAATTCATCCACAAATAACAATTTATTTGTAAATGACTATGTATCCATGAATAAATTCTCATTCAACACAATTTTTCATCCAAAACCCTAAACTTATTTAAATCCTACCCAACTTCATCTAAATGTTGTCCAATTCAAAGGTTCATCCTGGTTCACTTCATCCGTTCTGAATTCTCTCACCTTGGTAGAAGACTACGGGGTTGAGTTGGAATGAATTAGAAATTCGAGCTGCCTGCTCTCCACTCCATACGACCCCTTGAATCCGCGTACAATTCAGTTGCAGAGTGTGTAGGACGTCCTCGGCTAGCCAAAAAAGCTCATTGTCTAGCCAGCGACCCTCGACTTATCACCTCACTGCTGTTGGTAGCGAAACGTTGACGTCGTTCTCCAAAATCCAGGCCCAGTCCTTCTGAGCTCAACTTCCCTTACATTGCTAGGGGCGCTTGGATGGTTACCTTCTTATATTGATCGTTGGAAATTGCACTGATTTAAAACAACCTACAACAACTATTTGATACTAGCCGGTAGCTGAAAAAACCTAAGCCTAAATTTTGATTGTGTTTTCTCTCGACATTTGGTACTTGTTTCTTAAGTAAGGACGTTGGAATCACTTCGCTCCCATCTCAACAACTACTGCAGAGCATTCTCTCACTGTCATCAACGCTAGATTTAGTTTCCTATCAATACTAAGTCAATATCAGCTGGACCCTCGCCTTGGATGAGCATACAACAACACCGCATGCATCGAATTGTGAGCTGTAGTTGTCGATAGGGAAGACCAACAACTCAAGAATCCAATTCCGCCGCAAGCCACCTATCTGATGAAGGCCAATTTGATTCAACGAGCAAGAAAGATGACGCTCCAACTTACTGTAGTGCAACCCCCTGCTGAACCCAGCTCCACGCTTCCGCCAAAGACACAACCCTTGTTGTAAGAATAACTAAAAGAATAACAAAAAATAGAGCAGCTCGTCACAACACCACATGCACCCACCGCAGCATTCCGTCACCGGAAGCAACTGAATCTAGATGAGTGGGAAAACTACAGCTTCAACACACCGGCGTTGCAAGACAGAATTCTAAAACAAAAACAAGGAGCACCACTGACGAGTAAAGGGATTGAGCAGTCTAGGGACCCGATGCACCATGTCTCTGTCAGAATTTTGAAACAAAAGCACCGCCGTCGATCGTAGCCTTTGAACAAACTGGACCGGCCACCTCCAACAGAACCACCGACCCTTTGTCGCATGCCCACTTGCTAATGATCCGAACCCCCCTTCTAGAATCTATGAAGATGCTTGATCATGGGAATCTTCTAGCCGAGAGCAACCTCACGCTAAGCCTTGATACTTTGCCACCAAAACGCGATTTGAAGCTCGTCCAAGAGACGTTGAAAACCGAATTCGGTTGCTAACAAATAAGAGAAAAAAACCAACTGCAGCGATAGATTTGTCGAAGATGAGTCACTCAATCCGACCGCAGCTCTCCACGTTGAAATGGAAGCCTTGCACTTTGACAGTAGAACCTTTCGCAGCTTCTCCAGGAACAAAGCTCAGCAACCACCGATCACAAGGAAACAAAAACGGAACTCATTGTCGATGAGGACTTCGCCGCCGCACTTGACTACTTCTGGTTGCTAGCTTGCCGCCAATCCAGCCAACACCGAGAACAACGCCACTGCCGCCCAGTGTAAGCGACACCGCCGCCAACACCAACTTTGATGAATGCCAGATAACAGAGCCAAAAAAAACACCATAGAAGCGATCTCCCACAGCGCCGACACCGCATGGGGTGCTACCAGCAGCAACAAAAAGGAGAACAACGAATCTCTCGCAACACAACGCAAAACTGGAACAAAACAACATGAGCCACCGCAAGCCATGAAGCATGTTGGTGGTATTCTCTACCCCGGCCTGAATTTTGGAATTCACATCTGTGGGATCTTGCGATAATATTGCCAAAATATTTTTTCTACTCATGTTTGTTGCGGTGGGCTTAGGCAGAGAAATATTGCCTTCATGTTGATTAATGAACCTTGTTCTGGGCACATAGTCGAGGAGATTGCTTTTGTCAGAAGAGTGGTCATTTATAGAGCCACTGTAGTTCATAGATTTGTTGAGGGGCTGTTCACTATACGTTTGAGAATTTGAGGTCTAGTATTCCAATAAGTCTATAAAAAGAGCCCAATTGTTGCAAAATATTCTACTGAGCTTCTTGAGACGAGGAAGATTTCTTCTGATCATTTATCTTAAATCTAACTGAGCATGAGCTCATGATTCTTTTGCCTCATCGTCTTCTTTTCAATACAAGTTCTCTTAGTGAGTATCGATATTTGTATCTGATTTCTTGTGCATGTTGTTGAGTGGTGTGATTGTTGTCCACGTCTGTGTGGTGACGATCTGGTGCTTGTTCTGATACTTCACCTTCACTTGTGCGATTGTTTAACATATTGTCAAATGGAAAGATCTCATTAATTGTGGTGTAGTCCAAAAAGGGATATTCTATCTTTTCTTTGTCAAAAATTATGTCTTTTGAAATTAGTATTCTTTTCTCTTTTGCATCATATGTCAGTGTCATAGCCTACAAATAGATTTTTTTTATTGTCCATCTTCTTTCTTTGGATATGTGTACATATCCAAACACCCAAACACTTTTAGATTTCTAATATCTTATTTATATTAAAAGAGTTTCTCATGAAAAGTTGTATCGAAATTTGTTTTGGTTGGGTTGAGATTGACTAGGTGATTGGTAATATTTATTGCCTTATTCAATAGAAAGCTTAGAAGTTTGCTTTCAAAGGCCATGCTCTTTGCATGCTCTATAATTGTTCTCTTTTGTCTTTTTGAAACACCATTTTGATGTGGTATTTTGGTCTATGTCAATTGGTAATTCTATACAACTTGTTGAATTTTTAGATTATTTGTGTATCATCACTTCTAAGCAACCTAATGACTTTGTTCATTTTGGATAAGTGACTCAATGTATAATAGTGAAGATATCTCCATTGGTGATACTAGAGATGTAGATTGCATTTTTTTTGTTATGCTACTAAAGTTTGCCTTCCTTTACTTTTAGGCACCATGGAGTTGGAGCAAAGTATGAAGGCCATTGGTGTAGGTATGTAGTAAAGTAAAAAAACAACTACTAGGTTTTTAAATTCATATAGATTACTCATTGAATTTTTATATTTAATTGCTATGATTTTTTATTTTTATTTTTATTGTTGATGTTGTCCAATATCCAATAATAATATTTTGTGAATACTACCATATTTCTTATATCTGTTAGTCTTTGTAGTAATATGAGACTATTGCATACAAAGGGCACATAGAAAACATTATTGAGCTTTATTCCATCTGATCAATGGCTACAATTGCCTTTGCATAGCCCTCAATCTGATGAGATTTCCTTCATGTTCTAATAACAAAGCCTCTCTACACTCCATATATTATTTTTAGTATATTTCTATTATTTATGACATGATTTGAAGCACTGCTATCTATATATCACTTATATTTCAAATAATTAGTAATATCCATTATAGTTGTATCAAAGTTGTTAATAGCATGTTCATTACTTTCATTGTACTTTACATGGTTTAACATGTTCTTGTTGCTATTATAAGAATATACTATGGATTGTCATTTTAGACACTCTCTTGTGATGTGACCTTCTTTTCTACATATATAGCATCCAAATTCTCTTTGATTGTTGAAAAATTATTATTGTGTTCTTTATCTTAGATTATCAAATCTCCATCATATGGATAATTTGTGTTCATCTCACATGAGTATTCTCCTCCATTTCATAGCCAATGTCATTTCTTTGTCACTAAGTTTCTTACTTTTGAGGTCTTATTAGTGTCTCTCTTTAATAAGCTTTACTGTAACTCATTCAAATGTAAGTAGTATTTTGATAGAAATTATACATTCCAAAATTCTTTATTATGAGCATGGCATTTCATTTAATACAATTTATACTAGATTTTTGTCAAATATACTTTTTCTTATGGTTATCAACTTATTCTTTATACCACACATCTTTTTAATATAATCTTCTACTAAATTAACTTCATACATATAGAGTGTATGAAGTTGATTAGTTAGTGGTAATACTCATATGGGATGTCTAGACTGGAAATTGTGTTCCACCATTCTCCAAGCATCAATTGAAACCTCATGTTTTACAACTAGATTAATCAAGTCATTGTTCATGGATAACATATTTGCATTCATAGCCATATTCTTTATCTTTTGGAGCCTAAGTTGGTTGTGATTCTTTCCATTCACCCTTATCAAAAATATTGTTCATTCAACATTTGATTTTTTTATCTCTCAAAGATCATACCTCTTAAGATGTACCTTCATCTTAAGTTTCCAAACAAAATGATTGTATTATCTAATTAATTTGTTCAAGTCACCAATTGACATAGAGCAATTGTCTTTTTCTATGGTTTAGAATCACAATTTATTTGTAATTCCTTCGTCAAGTGTGAGACGATCGGATAGATAGATTGCATCCCATAACTACTGGAAACCAGAAAAGAGAAAAATTTACCATGTATTGCCACGAATTGCCGTTGGTTCACCAAGATAGAGCATTTATCCAACCGAATTCAGCTAATTTAGACCCAATTGTTTGAACGCCATTAATGTAAGCCAAAAAATACGTCAAAAAATTCTTTAAGCCTCCAGCTTTAGGTGCAGGACTTTACATGGTCGAGTTCGATTTGGCATTTGACTTGAAATTTAGCTGAAATATTCCATCCACTACAGCTCGAAGAACACGCTCCACCATAAACTAGAGAAATAATACTAGGCGAACAGTATTGTTTCAACTTCGACAGAGCGTGCAGGGATGAGCACAACCAGCGTGCCTGATAGCTCTCATACGAAAATATGACCAACAAGTGAGACGTTTCAAAAAGCAGAGGAGAGACTGAGTGTACTCACAAGTCAATTGTTCCAAGGACACCATGAGGAGTAAAAGTTAACAACCAGAAGTTTTATCCTGGAGATCACAAACAAACAGATGTTTGTTAGTTTCTCAGATACACGCCGAAACAGGATAAGTAGCACGCAATTACATCCCTTAAACTTGGGCTATTTCAGAGCAAGTACTAAAACAAATAGAATTAAATGATTAAAAACTCAATGCGTGGTCGATAACGACCAGATAACGTTTATTGCCTGCATACCTTACTGCTTGTCGTATGTTTCATATGTGTTTTTTGTTGTGATCCACTATACCCTTCCCCAGAATCCTCCCCGGATTCTTCTTCGACATGATACTTGGAGTTTTTAACTGATCCCGCAAGGAATTCCTGCCCTATTCGTCGAAATTGGATCAAATGGATACTTCCTTACAGTTTTTGTCAGATTAAATGTATGCTGCAACCAATTCCAAACAAAGCAGATTATAGACATTCCTTCCAAGGAAGCCTCAATACATAGAGTCACCGCCAAGTGAACACATCAAAGCCGAAGAACACAACACATTCAAACTTGACATGAAGATAGTTGATCAATCTCAGACGATATAAATCCACCTCGGCAAACAAAGTTCGATTCAGGAAGACACCTTCTGAAGGCTCTTCTCAATCAGGATTTAAACATGCCACAAAGTGACTCTTATTGCTACCCAATTGGACCATGGCGAAGGAGACTCACTGTGTCTAAAACACCACTGACATTCGTTGACGGAAATTCGCAAGATAGAACTGGAAAACCGTTAGCCAAACGCAGTCACCTGACAGCCATCATCAATACATGGCTTGTTGAACAACATCTGCATCGTTAAATTGTTCACTTAACAATTGGTTTAGTAGGTTCGAGAGCTTATTTATGCGCAGATGTGAACTGCTAAATGAGGTGGATTTTCGAACACTATTGTTGGAAAGCATAGAAATAAGCTCAAGAACTTGTCATGAATAAAAAATATGCATTACCAACTGCGCAATGAATGACAGGGGCACAAGTGGTTTCAATCCACTACAACACATCCGCATATTGACACCACAATAACTCTATATGGATGTTCGCTGATTGCAGCTCTCCATTTTAACAGTGCTACTGTGAAGGGCGATGATTTTATGGATACCAACTTGAGCCAATATCATGGACAACAAAACCAATGTAGACCATGCTTCTAATTAATTCAGAACCAAGATTGTCTTCCTCCATTTTCACAGCTAAACTTAAAAAATAAAAAAAATCGCTCATTGAAACCATCACCACAGACATGTAAGCTTCAAACATCTCAAGCACAAATTGGTCCTCATACATCGCACGAATTACAACTCAAAGTGGCTGCCAATTTAAGGCGAGGTAGCATTAGTCTCGTTCTGCTACCATCGCAGCTCGCGAATGCACTCACCACAGTTTCCAGTATGAGCCCAACTGCACAATCACTGTTACTAACCCTCTTCACCATTCTTGATAAACCCGACGACGAGGAAATCCAGCGAAGGTTGCTGAGTACACTAATTCATGATCCATATCCTGGTTTGCTTTTGTATGAATCTTGTCGACTTCGTCGTTTCGAGCTTCGAGTGTGCGGAGCTATGATACACAATCGACCCTTGACAAATCCGATAAACCTCTTCCGAAATTGAACGTTATATTGTTGCACTGATCATTGAGCTACCAAGCACATTTTGATTCGTTGTGAAGCTTCGAAGAGCATTATTAGTAATGGTTGCTGGACCTACTCGGTTGAATGCGATTGCCCTGGTTGACACAACGCTTCCCGTTGAATGGTCTTCTAAAATTTTACGCTCAAATGACCCGTTCAAGCACTGGAATTTGTTAGACTACACAAGTTCAAGGAAAAGACGTAGTTGCTCTTTTCACGAATGTGGAGTTCAGGCTAACAGGGGGTGTGAATGACTTGAACCTGCTGGGATGAGTTTGAAGAGACGCATGTTTGTCCTTCGAATCACTTGCGCAACCTGTTAAAGGGTCAAATTTCAGGAAAGGATCCTGGTCGACCTCAAAAGGTTCAGTTTCTGCGGCATTATGATGACCCATTTGTGGGAACTCTCTGTCATATCCTTTTTGTCATCAATGACTTATTTATTACTGATTAACACGTTTAACTAAATTGCCATTAGGTTACTGAAATAACAGGAATGATGTAACATGGCAACATTCACTCGAAGCTGTTATCAAAGCTGGGGAAATCTGGGTAGAGCAGTGGGATGGGATTTGAAGATCCACTCCTTCACAGGCATATCATGCTTGGTACGGTTTCTTTTAGGCAACACCCGGATGGGGCGTGGTCCAACGATGACCTTCAGCTTGTTGGCCTTCCCCTCCAGCACATCACCGAACACTCTCCTCTGCCATCCAACCACCAAGCTTACTGAGTGACGATCTTTCCAGACGAAATTACACCTTAAAAATAATCTTCACTCGCAGAATAACAATGGATTCCACAGCATGAGAATAAAAATTAAAATAATATGGTTGTGCTGGTGGAGGTTAAATTTTTAAGGAGTTGGGAGGTCCGCCACCTAACCCATAAAAGTTTATATCAGGGAACGATCCTGACCATCCATATCAGATCTCTACCAACAAGATTTCTGTTTTAATCTCCCTTGACTTCGTCAGTCTGACCAACAAGACTCTCCTTTGACACCTAAGTCGAGGATTAGTTGCATTACAATTATTAATCTCTTAAAACATCGAAGCGAATTACTTTACAAGATAATGTGTCGAAAAGAGTAAAAATCTATAAATAGTTTGGGTGTGTTGGGGCTTGCCTTGAGTCGCTCCCATTTGCGATTCCGCTGGTAATTTCTGAAGAGGTGCCGCTGCTTCTGGTACTCCTGCAGTCATGACGCCCACAACTCCAGGTCAGACATCAACAGAAAACTTGTGCAAATTTAACCTTGAGTCAACATCAAGGAGTAACTGTATGAAGATATCTAAGTCAAAACTGAGAAAAATAGTCTCGGAGTTTGAATCCCTGTGCATGATGATGGACTGCAGTGCAGTGTGGTAGACGTCGAGAACGGAGTTTTAGTGACAAGGTACATTGGATTTGAAGACTCGGAGGACGTGGCGGTCGCAGTGACGGTGGAAGTCCCACTTGGAGAGCACAAGCGAGTCCACATGGCTCACTGTCACAATGGTCGCTGCTCGCTTTGTTGCCGTCAAAAGTCCTCTCTGCACATGATTACCAGATCAATCCATCTCGATCGAGCAGATGGATTGATCTGCACAGTAATTAACTACCCCAATTGATCAACCACACTCATGACTGGGATTAGCATCGTGACTGGAATTTAACAAATAGGAGTATATTCGTTTCAAAATAACTGCAACTGGATCTACAATAACTTAATAAAACAGAGCATAAGGTTGACCTGCTAAGAACAGATCCAGGGTCAAAGGAAATCACAAACCTCCCCAAAATAATCTCCTGCTTTAAGGCATCCTATGTCCAGAATCGTTGATGCCTGCAACATAGCCATGCGTCATCAACTGTTACAATTGGCCTCACCATAGAAAACAACTACGAAATGCATTGGGAATCACTGAACCATCCACCCATCGGCACATACTTTACCTTGGCTGAAGTGAGAATGATGAGTCCGACGAAGAGAGGGAGGAGGAACATACTGCAGGACCATCTTTCCCCGGACCCTTGGTCAGCTTCATGGGTGCATTCTGTTGAGTTCCAGGCATGAAGCTCCAATCACCCGTATCTGCCACCTTCGTATGCGACAGCAGTGTCTTCTCCCGGTCAATGATGTGCCTCGCCCATTGCTCGAATTTATCCCGATAGTATTCATTTTCCTCGCCGACAATGCCTGGCATGATCTGTTCACCTCGTATGCCCATCTGCCACAAACGGTGGTCCTTCTCACTGAACTCTGCCATGCGATGCTCCTTCTCCTTGCGATGACAATCCATAAGAAACAACCGCAAAGAATATTTGCTTTTCTTAGCCTGCTTCTCGCCGTACTTGTCCGAGAAGTGGATCTGCATTAAAGAAAATCGTGATGACTTGGTAGACGAATTGGGGGCCGTCCCCATGAACGGCCAGTTCGGTTGATCGTCCTTGACAACCGGAAAGAGCGGAAAGACCTTCTCCTTGCGAACGAGGGTTCCAGAGCGTGAGATGGCCTCCACCGAGCCGCGAGGAGAGCCCCACTGCGACGGCCTTTCCTCGCTGGGAAGGTCGTGCGTCCGAATTTCTCCAATTGTGCCAATTGGGAGCCTGTCCATCAATGTCAGCTTACGCTTCGTGTCCTTAGGGGTTGACCCCAGTGAGCTCCATCGCCAGTCGGGCGCTGATCCGGAGGTGACTCGGCGCCGAAGATCGAATGTTTTCTCGGGTGAGTATGCCAGGGCAATGGGTGTAATCTCACTCTGTCGTTTCTTCAGTGCTGCCGAGATGGACTTGTGCTTGGAGGACATTTCGCGCTGGATCAAGCATGAAATTGCGTCCGGATTCTTCACAATGGCGGAGCTGAGGTGCGGGACAAGTTTGCCACTGTCAACAGAGTGGCATGGCTCACTCCTAGGTGCCGTAGTCTTACCTGGCCTCTGTTTCGGTAGCGCACACGGCGTGGAATTGGGATCGCGAGGCTTTTCGTGTTGGGGGTGCCTCAAGTCCTTATGCTTGTCCTTAGGCTCGTCCATCTTGCAGCGGTGGTATTGTGATGGCCTATATAAATAAACCCTTGTTACATATTCTGATTCCACGTGAAATTTAATTGCGAGTTCATTCCGACAGTGTTCATGTCTAATGATAGTGTCCAGACGTAATACACATATTTTGATAGATGCACGATCGCCTACATAACGGGGATGCAATACTAAATTGCAGCCACATTGATTCTCACCAGTATTGCTTTAGAAAAGAAGAAGCCCGAGGGAGAGGTGTCCACATCTTCTCATTTGGCACCTCAAGAATGACCTGCGCCAAGTAACTATTACCGCCTCAAGTTTAGAGCAGCATTAGCTCAGATCATAATTGCATTTTAATTTTCATGTTGAGGCAACACAATCTTGTATAAAACTCATCCAAGTTGAAAAAATTCTTACTCGGCATTCGCCAGATCTGACGAAGTACATCTCCGTGGAGTCATCTCCTTGGAAGGTAATTACTGGAGTTTATCAACACTACAATCTAGATGAGATTCCAACATAGAGGAAATGTAGACAGCGAGCAGCAGTACGGCAAGTTTGCCGGCATAGACAAATCTCGTACTCTTACAATTATAAATCAAATTGATCCAGCTTAACTGGGTAAAACATCACTCTTCTGACGATGAACTTGATAGCACATCAAGTTACATGTAACTAGGATATTCTGAAGGGTTGATGTACTCCGATTTTTGCTGTAGATGCGATGGGAGAGCACATTAGCCAACCGCAAAAGGCTTTGTCTAGGCAGATTTTTGAATCTTTCAATCCCCTGAATTATTTAAAAACCGAATTCAGCACGCGACTTTCATGAAGTTCACTTCATTTGAATTTTTCGATGAGAGTCCACAACGAACGTACTGAAAAAAATTTCCGAAAAAATTTCCGGCTGAGGCCATAGTAGGAAAGATTTGTTCCTGACCTTGAGAAAGCTGACCCTTTCCTGAAGCTCTGGAGTCTTCTTTATCTTGAGGACTTTTTCGTAGTCTCTCCTGGTGAGCGTGAGCAGTTCTGTCTGAGCAAAACATCGTTCAAGTTCAATGCGTTTTTTCAATCGTATTGAGAAAAGATCTTTTTAAAGAGAAAGAGCATTTAAATTTCTTTTCAGTACTTCCAAGCGCTTCATGCACAAAATCTCAGTCAAAAACAATTTATGGCATTGATTACACTATAAACTCATCCTCAAGGACAGGTTACCTTCTCGTTCGTGTCAACGCTGAATTCCCTGCACCCACCAATATTGTGTGCGGTATATGGTGATAATCCCCTCCAATAGAAATAATTGAAGGGAAACACTTCTACCGGTAAATTCTAAATGTGGAACAACTCAATTCAAAAACTAAAAGCTATGCATCCGTATCTTGCAGGAAGTTCAACATCTGCTGCTGCAGCCAAGGTGTAAGTTTAAGCAAGAATGATAATCAAGTAAATCTAAGGTTTCGGGGCATTTTTCATCAACCATTGACCAATTATGTAGTAGACGGGTACCAATTTCATATTTTGACAATGCCAACTAAATGTTTCACATCCTCAGCCCAGGTCTGTGTTACCATGTATAATTCCAATCTTCAAGCACTTTATCGCCGAACCATTTACCGGCAGGAATGATCCAAGTCTTATCTTCTTGCATGCCCAGTTGGTGATACGTGCACTGCATTGCAGAAGAGTGAGTTTTGATAAATGGTTACAGGTGAAAACCAACAAATGAGCAAACTGGTGCTAGAAGTCAAATGCTGATAACTCTGTGAAAGGCCCTTAAAGGAATAAATGAAGGAAACGCACCTTAACAGATCCGGCGAAAATGATGATGAAGGAGAATGCTTTGCTTCCTTGCTTACAAACTGCAACATGCCACATAGTTTACTGAATAAAATCCTCTTTGCACATATTTCTGATGGCATAGACCTTCAGTGTCAATTTTCTCAACACATAAAAATGTTGTCACGGGACTACCCTACTTAGCGTAGGGGTGATTCTATGCATTATCATAAACATACTCAGAAAGAGGTTTCTTACCACGATGGCCAGGTCCATGTAACTCATATCCAAGAACTTGGCAAATCTGCCACTTGTACCACCATAATACTTGAGTACATGTGCAAAGACTAGCAAATCCTTTGTGAAGTTGACAAAGAGACAGAGTCATTAAACGTCGCGTGCAACATTGACTTCAACTAAAATATGTGATGTAAATTTCCAAATTTTGGTGCAGAAACTCACATCCAAGCGGAGAGCCACGGGAAGATCACAGATGAACCTGACATCGTTGACGATATCTTCCAGCAAATACAAATCGTTCATCGTTCGAGCACCTCGTCTATTCAAAAAAACCACACCGAGGCAGATGACAAAGAGGTTGCAAGGCATTAGAAACGAAAAAACCATCGCCACAGGTATTCGTGTCAACAGAATTGAAAGTTCGGTTTCTGTGAATTCTCAAATTCTGGTCCCCTGCTGAACATCAACTCAAGGTTTCCTACTCTTAATTAACATTATGTACAAGAATTTCAAGAGCTTAAGCATCCCCTAAGAAATATTCAGAGCGTCTTAAATCTCGGACTAGTAATCGAGGTGAAGGATTTGCGAACGCACTCTCGTTGCAGAGCCATGCGCTTCATGCAAGTGCGGTAATGTGCCACACCCCGCCATACCTTAACCTCCTTCTGTTTCACCACAATTGTGAATGGTGACGAGGCTTAGGGTTCTCGCTGAATTTACAAGACATATACATGTGCACGGAGAAAAAGGATTTACAAGTGCCAAGCCTACACTGCCTTGCGCAACCGGCTTTTGATGTGCATATATGAGCAGATTGAAAAACCTAGATCACACTTTGTTTTGAAAACTATCTCGTCGCATCAGTCCACAATATATGAAGATTATGATTCAGTCCTCATTCCAGGATCCCAGTCAATCACTAAAAATTCAACAAGTCTCCGTGTGCAGCATTCGAAATCACACGAGGTGTCATGCCTTCATCCGTCGCTCTCCGTCGCCTTCGTCGTCTAGGGGAAATTAGGCAGGGTGTTAAACAAGCCTTACCCAGACTTGACTAAAATGCAAGAATTGAAGAACTCACGCTGTCCTTATTTTAAATCGTGATACAATCAATTTGCACTGATCTCTACGTAACATACTGAAACATTCTTGTGTATCAAAACCATGAGCGGGGATCGAATACGCTCACAATCCTTGGGGCGTCGTGGCAGCATTTACGTTGCTTCTCAATTCAGCAGACCTCCTTGCAGGAGCAGCTACTTAATCTCAATTCAGAGACAAATGATCTACTGATCCTTGTGTGATATTCACACCAGAATTCTAAATCAAGACGTTAACGAGCACCTCGCATGTGCAGATATGGCTGCCATGCTGGTGCATCCTTCTCTTCTTACATTCAGGTCAAAATCTGACACAACTCAAGCGCATTGAGCCATGTGGACCAGTCACTAGCTGCTAGGAAAACTCTTCGCGACTGAAGCAAGGTTAGACTATGAGGAAGTCCACTTGTAACACCACAATTTGAAGCCCTATTGACCTGGTTTTGGCAAACTCATCGACACGCAGCTATTCATCTCCTGGGGTATTATCCCTCATGTTGACTGAGGAACAATGTTATGCTAACGGTGTTTAAATCGATACTGCGTACGAGCCATAAGAAAGACGAGCTATCTACACGCTTCGCATCGCTGAAAGGGCAGCCGATTGATGCGCACCATTTGGTAAAATTCCATGCAACGTTTCTAAGCTGCGGAGGTGCAGGATGTGTGAAACGACCGTTTCACAACTGTTCTTCCTCTTCATGCCCACCACTTCTGTTCTCCCCCTCCCTCCGCTGCAGTTACCACTACAGCGTGTGCGGATCGCGGACACTGCGCAGTCCATGGACGGCGCTTGAGCTTGAGCTCTAGCTCTCCGGGCACGGGCGGAGGCCTTCAACGAAAGCTTCCGTGTCTGTGCTTCGTCGCCGTGAACTCAGCCTTGGACGACGCTTTTTGTTATTTCGTTACATCACAAAGTAAATCCAAAATAATTGCTACAGTAGTAATAATTTTATCATTTACAAAATAGGTTTTACGATTTCTTGATATGTAGAGCTTTTTTTTTCATCATCATTTCTTCTACAAGTAAACCTGTGCTATATGTTCTTTACTTTTTTAGAGGATAATTTGTTTCTACGTATACATTTGTTGCATCATGTTTAATTCTCTGGTTAAAGGTGACCATACCTTCTGTGAGTAATTAGCTGATTGTATAAAATACTGCCATTTTAAAAACTCATGTTTCACAAAAGCATGTGCTAAGACACCACCCCCTACATATATATATATATATATATATATACACATACACATGTGTCTACATGTGTGTGTGTGTATATATGATGGACAGGGGAACAGACAAACAAACAAGTTAAAAATGTTTGGAATGTGGGTCAAATTGACTATGATGATAGTAGTGTCAGCACATATTTACCCTCTTTGTCTACATCCCATCACTGAATCCACAAGCACATAAATCCAAGTTGGATGTACACATACAAGACTCCACATTTCTGAAATGGCTTGTGGAAATTGATGCTACCAACCATTTTTAAAAAAATCAGAATAAAAATAAATAACATCTGCATTCAGTGATGTTCTCAAGTACACTATGTTCTTACTATAAAGAGAAAAGAAAAAAAACACTATTAAGTGGTTGAAGAATAAGAAGGAGAGGGGTACTTGGGAGTGAGGTGAAGGGAGGGAGGGAATGGACAGTAAGTCTAATGGACAGTAGAACTGCATTGTTAATATTCTTACATTCTGTGTGCCTGAACTGATCTGTTGCACATGTCAACCCTGGTGTTGAACTGCACAGTTTTAAGTACCATTTTAGGGATTGAGAGGATCAATCTCAGGCTTTGGTAATGCTGACATTGTGGGGGGGGATTCTTAGCACTCAATGCCTCTCCCCCCCCCAGGAGGAAATAATTAAGCTGAATAAATTATTATAATATGTTAATGGAAACTAAAATAGTTATGAGAGAGGAGAAGAATTGTTCACATTCTTTTTTTGGGACAATATTTTTGTATTTGCCTATTTGAATGTAAAGCAAAACAAATTGCAACTATTTTGAATTTTCATAATTTTGAATTGATTTTTAACTTCTTTTTTTCCTGTTATCTGTCAAATTCCATCATACATATATATATATATATATATATAGTCTTGACCCATATTTCTCAGTATTAAACCATGAAAAATTATCTAAAACAATGGTGTTAAAGTCTGAAATGACATGTATAGCTGAAAGATTATTTCCTTTCAGAAATTTAATACAAAATCCTTCATACAATTTCACTCCAAAAAATCCAAATTAAAGTTATTAATTAAATATTTATATAACTAATTTCAATAACATTTATAATAAATCATAGTTTAATAAAATAATTTGATTCTTTTAAATGGGTGTATTTATGTGTCAATTGCAAAAATCATTAGTGCAAATTTGTCTTGTAAGGATATGGGATTTTATTATAATAATCCAAAGTTGAGGCTCATTTTAGTTTATTGGTTCTCCTAAATCTTCCTTATTTGGTTATGGTATTATGTATATTTTTCATCTTTAAACTTCTATCCTTCAAAAAAAAAAAAAAAAAAGAGAAAAAAGAAAAAAGAAAAAAATAACTTTCATGTTCAATTACGTAATATTGAAACTTAGTGCTCAAGAATCATCTATTAATAATTTTAAATAAATTCTTCAAACATTTATAAATAATTCTATATAATTATCTTTATCAAAATCACAAGTCATAACTACAACTAATTTGATTAGTAATGAAAAAGCCTAAAAATATCAATAACAGTATTTGGTGGTGACAAAACTAAAATTTAACATGCTAATAGGGGTTGCTATTGTTAGCCCAATCCAAGAAATTAAGTAGACTTTCATTTTGAGTTTTTTAAAAAAAATTGATTTAATTTTTGTTTCAAAGGATCTAAAAATTAGAGATTTTTTGTGATTTTAAAACAAATTTTGAATAGAGAAATTTATCATTTATCCCTAAATATATTGATATATTTTTAATTTTTTAATTTTATCTATATTAAATAAAAATCATTAAAAGGAAATATGAGGGTGTTGATTCTTATTCACGTTTTATTTCTAAACACATATATTTCTTTATTATTATGCTTGGTTATCCCAGTAACTTAATATAAATAGGCGTATTTAATATAAAAGTATTTCAAAAGCACTGCAAAATAAAAACTAAATAGAAAAATTACATTTTTAAAAACAAAAAACACTGTTTATTTATATCTTAAAATAACTGTAGAAGATTTTTTGTGACAATTATAATATATTTATTGGATCACCAAGTGATATTTTTTTATTTATAGAAATATTAAGATATAAATTCAAGAAATGTTTTTCCTAATATTATATGTACATATATATAGAAACTTAGAAACAAAATATAAAGTAAATAATATTCAAAGATATTACTCCTACTTTTTGAGTTTTAAACTGCAAAAAGAAAAAGAAAAAGAAAAAAGTGACAATATTATTACATGTAATGGCATATACAAGAGATATTTGACCAAACTTTTGTTAGACCGAAATTTTGTTATTGAGAACAATTGTTTTGTCACAACACTATTGGAAAGTCTTTTGGAGTTATATCATATCATGGTGTTATTATTGAGAATATAGCCTTTAGTCCAATTGGCTTTGCAAAATTCACAACTTAATTTTTGCAATAAATTATCCAAACAAAAGTGTGGAATCAACCTTCGAGGCACCATTATCTAAATATAATAAATATTATGTTTTTTATTCATATAATAATATTATTTTTATATAGTTATATAATATTACTAAATATAAATATTTTGACAAGAAAGGTCACTAAGTGATAGCATTTTGGACCAAAAAAAACGACACTAAACTTTAAATAAATAAATAAATAAAAAATAAAAACTCTTAAAAGTAATAAATTACTACTACAAACAAGAATGATAAAATAGATAAACATATTTTTGTAGTTTCATTTTTTTTTTCTATGAGTTATAAAAACAAATTGTGTATTAATCTTGGAGTTTCATAGCATTAGAAAAGAAAAAAAAAAAGAAAAAAAAAAAAGAAAAAAAAAAACGGAAGATCAAATCAAATCAAATTGTTATTCAGCTTATAAAAATTCTCTATTTGGCTTTAAGGTTAATTTAAGAATGAAAATGGTATCATCATAAAAAAGAAGTACAAGATGTTTTCTAATTTTTTAGCAATATTTAAAAGAATTTAAATAATATTTTTTATTCTAATTAATAGAATAATAATACACTATTTTATTGCAATATAATTGAATAAAATTATCAATTTAACTCTAGTATAATTGCTTGCCTCTTGAAGTAGGATAATAAACATTATCAAAGGAATAAAATCTAAGAATTTGTATAAATATTTATTTTACATATATATATATACAACTTTAAAATACTATAAAGTTTTTCAGAAAAAAATATTTTGCACAATGTTTTTGGTTGTTTAATCATTTTATGCATTAAAATTTATAAAAAATAAAAATATCTTATTTATCTAAATTCGATTAAGTATATAAATCTAGAATTCTTTAAACTATATGTTTATAATAGAAAACTGTAGAGTTTTTCTTTTAACAAAAGAAAATATTTGTACAACCAAAATCTTATAATTGATATGGAATTTGTCGAAATTTCTATGAATTCAATATTAAATAGATGATAAATATTTTTACTTTTATTTTTTAAATAATTTTTAAATTAAAAAAAATATTTTATAAAACAAAATTTGGAATTTCTGAGAAAGTTTAAGATCAAAGATTTCAAAATTACGTGGTAATATTAGTAGTATGCATATTTTTAATATTTTTAAATAAATTTGTGAAGAACATGGCATTACTTATATGTTATTGAAATCTCATACATCTCTATCTAATAGGGTTTTCAAATACAAAATCATAACAATTTTTAAATATGCAAGGTGTTTATTTAAGCACAAATAATTATCTATTTTATAATAGTCCAAATTCATTAATATAAAAATATGTAAGTTTGATTAAGGCTTAATTTTTGTTTTAGAAGAAATAACATTTAAACATGTACAGACATAGATTGTATAGAATATGAATATAAATATAGATTAATCAAAAGCTATATATGGGATGATAAAGAGTCTTTGGTTTTGAGTATTTTAAAAAATTCTATGCCTTTAAGAAATATCCAAGGAGATTATAAAAGAAGATGGTAGAATATTTGGACTCATAAAGTTTAAAAGGAAAGAATGTAAATCTTAAAGTTCATTTATAAAAGTACATTTGTTAGTTTTATCATTATTTTATTTTATATAAATGATTAAAGAATGATTAATATGAATTAAAAAAAATCTAATGATGGAAAATAATTATTTGCCTAAAATATTTAGGACAAAAAGTATTGTAGAAAACTATTATACTTTGAACATAAAAATTATTAAAAATTAAGGTAATAATAGATTTTTTTAATTTAAAAAAATATTTAAAAGACTTGGCATATAAAATTTAAAATATCTTTCAATTATTAAAAAAATCAATGAAAATGAGTCTAAATGTTTTTAAGGATATTGATATAATAAAAAGAGTTTGAAATCAAAGCAAAATTTGACCTAATATTATGTACACAATAGAACTTATTAGCCAATATAAGGTTTATCCCAGCTAATAATATTGCATAGCTATGTCTAATACATCTTAGTATTTAAAAGACATATAATGCATAAATTAAAATATTATAGTAATATTTATATTTACAAGATATTAGATATTGTGATATTATTGCAAAGCTTGTAAGAAATATCGATACCCAATGTTCTACTATTGTCTATACCTTTATTTTTTTAATTAATATTGCAATAAGTTAGAATTTAGTTTCTTGCAACAATTATTTTTTAATATTTTATTATAATATTATGATTTAAAAATTTAAAAATAAACCTAAATATAAATATTTATCTAAGAAGTACATAGATACATTTTTATTTATGCTACAAAAAATTTAAATCAATGAAAATGAATAAAAATAGACTTGCAAAAATATAAAATTTAATACAAACTCTTCACATAAATGAAAGAAATGAAGTTAAAACCCAATTGTAAATATAAAATAGGAAAAATCAATTACAAAATTAACTACATAAAAACGTATAAAAAATACGTAGAATAAAATCAACAGCAATATAATATATAAAAAAATTGATACATTAACTGGGATTTTTTACCAAGTAGACCGGATTTTGAGCCTGCCTAATTTGAACTTTATTATCCCTCTTGTATGCAATCAATAGAGAAGGGAGTTGAGGCAAGCAACATTGTTTTTGATATTTGACTTGCCCTTCTTTTGATATTTTGATTTCAAAATCATCCACCTTGCAAAGTGGATGATTTAGTGAAATATCAAGTGACACTTCAAAATATCAGAGGATACTTTGAGCTTGCATCACGGGTACAATATTATCCAAAAAAGCCATGTTTGAAATCCCCTAATATCAATATCAATAGATTTTTATTTTTATTTTTATTTTTTTTAATTTTATAACTAAAAAATTTAATAAAATAGAAGTAATATACATATAAAAAATATTTCATAAATATTAAATAGTAAAATAAAAAATAATTGATATTCTTTTTAAATTATCCACATTATAATTTATTTATTAATATTTTATTTTAACGTTAATTAATTTTGATATTGGTATACATATAAATATATATATATATATATATGTATATATGTATATCTATATATTTATGTATTTATTTTATAATTAAAAACATTATTGAAATTTATAAATACCAATTTGCATATGATAGATTATTATTAATGCCAATTTTTTCTTTGAATTGAGGCCACATTTTAAAACTTTGTTATGGTTTTAAGTTGTAATTGTTTAAAAATACTTTAGCTACTATGGATAGTGACATGATTTATTATTTTCATAAAGTTTAAATAAAAAATATGTTTATTTAAAAACTTGTGATAAGATAGGATTTGTTTTAAAAAAATAAATTAAGATTGATTTACATAAGCAATTTGATTTGATTTTTTTTAAAAGCTACATATACATCTTAATTTGTTCTATGAATACCATATTATTATATATATGACATAGCTTATACATACTTTTAAATAATAAGCATCTATTAAATTGATTTTCTTATTATAATATAAAATTTAAAAATAATGATTTAAATATATAAATATATAGATATAATTGAATATTTTTAATTATCTTATTTTAAGATTTTTTTGAATTGAATTCTATAAATAATATCAAGAGTTAATAATTTTCCAAAAAATTATTATGCTAAAATGAACAGTCTAGAAAACATATCATACATAAGAAATGAATAGATTTCTAAATCAAAGTTGATGTAAAAATCTATCTTTATTGGAGGGTGATAAAAAAATATATAGCTAATAACAAGAATAATGGTGACAAAAAAATATTTGGATGATGCTACGATTAATAAGAAAATGAGTCTATGGATCTTTACAGTAGAATATAAATATATTTGAAACTACAAGATGTTTTGATTCTAGTATTGAAATTTATATGATTTTTTAATAGTATATTAAGAAATTAAATCTTTGATATGAAAAGATTGAAAAGACTATTAAACATATTTTTTTATTAATTATAATATGCATTCATATATGGATATATATATATATATATATATATAATTTAATTCCTTCTTAGTTTATTATAAATAATTATA
This sequence comes from Physcomitrium patens, assembly GCF_059467195.1. Classification (NCBI taxonomy): domain Eukaryota; kingdom Viridiplantae; phylum Streptophyta; class Bryopsida; order Funariales; family Funariaceae; genus Physcomitrium; species Physcomitrium patens. Next base: position 9,310,794 of record NC_143426.1, read on the forward strand.
TTACTATAAAATAATAAACAAATAATTAAAGAGAGTGTGTAGTAGTTTTTGAGTGGCTTTTGCACAGAAACATCAACAAATACTTTTATGGTTTATTCTAACTCTATCAATAATCTTAGAATAAAGACATGGTTGATGTTTTATTAACTTTTGAAAAAACTTCTAAACTATTCAGTATATATATATATTTAATAAAATAAAAAGCCATATAATAATTTTATTTTATTAATATAATCTTGCATTTCCATAAACATGGAATGAAAATTTAGTAAAAATGTATACCAATTGTTATACTCCAACTTATCAATTGATCATGCTCTAAAGAAATTGTATATATATATATATATATATTTTTTCAAGGGTGAGTTGAAATTGCATGTGCACATACAAGTATTTTAGATTCTTTTTCTAAAAATACTGACAATTAATACCAAAAATTAAAATAAATCAACATCAATTCTGTAATTTAAAAATAAATAAAAATAAATCCAAGGAAAAACTCCACCTATACTTGCAAAAAATTGGAATATCAACAACAACAACAACAACACAACCAAAAAAAAAAAATGATATGCAGAAAGTTTTTTTAAAAAAGAAAACGTAAAAGAAAAAGAACATCCATTCAAATTAGGCATATGTAAAAGAAAAAGAAAAAGAAGAAGAACATATAATTCCAGTCAATCCTAGTAAACATAACCATATGACACTATGCACTACAGTACTCACAGCTCAACGGAGGTTAATTTTAACTTAAATCGCCCGAAAACAAAATCTTATTCCAACAACAAAGAAAGATTCAAAACATTGAGGATCCCAAGAAAAAGCAAACACTGAATGCACTGGAAACACCCCGAAATGCCTGACACACATGTGGTTATATATACTTATACTTCTGTACATATATATAGATATTCCTTGAGGGTACTCAACATCTGATGAGACTGACAATCAGTTCACAGCTTCACGCAAGCTCTCAACAAATGCGACGGCAGGGAATCTAATGCGGTGGATGTGTAGAGAAAGCTGATCTGTGGCACCAGTGACGAAGGCCCCGAGCACTGTAACAAACAAAAAAAACAGAGCACTGTAACAAAAAGAATCAGTAGAAGAAATCTATAGTGTTGTTTTTCTCATCATGCTATGATGAGCAGGGACCGTAAGATGTATGCCCAGCAGCGGCGATGAGGAATCGCCTGCAACGACGTGGAAGCTAGAAGATCCGTGCAGGTGTTGCGTTGTTGTTGCACCTGCAGGTCGATGGGGCGGAATCTGAGCGACGCTGTATGTCATCACTAGGGCTCGATCGCAGTAGCGAAAGGCTGTATGATGGTGTCATAGCTAACAGTCCCCACATACTACGTGCGTACATTTGAATTTCCACCACGTGCAGGGAAGAATCTGGACGACTGGTGCTGGTACACACCCACTTCATTGGTCCAGGGGGTCAGTGATGTCAAACTGCAGTGCTAGAACGCCGAAAATGCTGGTGTGTAATTCTAGAAGCACACGATATGAGGGGGGAAGGGGAGGACCAGTCTGTAAGCCACAAAGAGACACATCATGGAAACAGGACTCGTTTGCTTTCCTCTTTTTGTATATGGTAGCTTGTAGCTGTCGCGTCCCTAGTGCCACTGTGGAGACGATGCTGGTAAATTCAGACAGGGGAGCTAGGCGGAGTGGTGATAGGCTTGTGGGTGCATATGTGGTGGGGCAGATGAGGCACGATCTCTGAAGTGGAGCTTGCTAGTGTCCCCGTTCGGATCGGTTTTGATGGATCGGCGCAGAGGTGCAAGGAGGAGGGAGCAGGAGGAGAGGCAAAAGAGGAGACGCAAGCATGCACTGCCATTGTAGCTCTGCATAGCTCACCTGATGGAGAAGCAGGGCTAGTGACCCCAGTAGCCAGGCCGCTAGTCGCAAATGAATAGCTAGTGGAGGGTTAGAGCAGCTGCGGAGGAAGGATCAGGGTTATGAGGGTCCTTCAAATTGTCACTGGCAGTTGCCCATCTCTAAGGTGCGCCACTGTGGGTGGCTTCTCGCAGAACTGGAGTGTTGATTTGCAGTCCATTCGAAGGTGAAGTTGGGGTCGGCGATGTGGATTGTTTCGCGAGTTGCGCCAACCTAACGTCGCCTTGCTTGCACATTTGTTCCAGTGGCAAGCGAGGAAGGAGCTCCTGGTGGTAATCGGAGAACCCTCTACGAAGTATTTTGTGGGGTGTTTTGGCCGTTGGGGAGTCAGTAGCTCCTCGGGTCGGCCCCCCTGAAGAACCTGTCGATTGCATTGTGACCGTGGGTGCTCATGGGAAAACTAGTTCAGGACGTTTTCTCATGTGAGGGACACGCATGGAATGAAATTGATCAGCCGAAGAGCCGTGACCTTGGAGATCGATTTCTGCTTCACAAGTCCCTTGTGTAGGAAGAGAATCAACTTTTGCGACGGAGTTGAAGACGCTGATTTGACCGGGGCTTGTGAAAGAAGACTTGTCGAAGTTTCTGTAATCGAAGCTACATCACATTCGACAGGTTTTAAAGCAACCACGATAAAAACTAGTTTTTGTTCCAGCTGTTCTAGTTGGTATGTCCGTCTATGGAATTAGCTCCCTCCGCTGTAGAGATCAAAGTTGGACTTGTGCATTAAAAACCATAAAACTTACCTGATCTTTTTTTCTTTATTACATGACCTGCAGTATTCTGTGAGGCATTGGTCGTTAAAATGGCGCTCCTCAGCAACTCGACGTTTTAAAAATTCTCAGATTAATTTCACGTCTCCATGCTCTTGGTAGACTTGAGTTTGGTGAGGTGTATGGTATCGTGTGACTGTCTGGCCCAACCCTACCAATTTCCTCACAAAGTCTGACTTGGCGAAAGTTGCTTTGCAGTCATCTAGTACTTTGTTCAGTACTTAGTATCCAATGTAATTCTTCGTTTTCGTCTACATTACACAAGAAAGTGCCCAAGTCTAGGCTAACCAGCTCTTGAGCAGGACACTACCCAATATCTCTCGGAGTAGAGTGCAGAACCCAAATACAGCAACCTCTCCTGTTAATCCAATCTAGTACACAGAACACTAGAAGCAGTGAGGTGGTGTTATCAGAGAGAAACCTGGTTTTAAAGCCCTGGAATCGAGAAAGATGAGAACTTCTATGGTATCTATGAGCAGAAAGGCGTTCGACAATGTATGAAGATGGACCTTCTCTCTTGATTACTGCAACTATTCACTGTCTATGTGCGATACTCCTTACGAGTGAATGCTTTGAAATCCAATGCACTCTCCAATTTGATGGAGCGACCGGACTTTAGAGGACCAATGGAGACCAAAATACCAGAAACAGTGGATGGTGAAACCAGAATGTTCATCAAGCATCCCGATGTCGTACTCACAACTTTGGGCAACTCAAGCAGACCAATCGGTTCGTGCGTGCTGGATCAGGTCTTGGACTCCCCGATTAATTTTCTAGGAAGCTCTCTTCAGCACCAAATTTTAGGATCTCTCCGCCTTAACGGCGTCCTCAGCTCTAGCTGTCCTACAAGTGCAACCTTCAATTTCAAACAATCGAGCAGATCTATTACAGGTAAATTCGTAACCAGTGAGCAAGAGTATCTCCTCCAGCAACAAGGATCTTCTATTGGGTCTTGCAGGGCCCAGCTCAGTGCAGCGGAAAGCAATTCTGTTGCAGTTGACAACACAAACAAAGCAGCACGACAAGATGAAAGGTGGATAGGAGACAGGCTCCTTGACACTGAAACCTTCAAAAATGAGTTGGAATTTGAGCAACAAAAAGCGAAGAGAGCACACTTGCTTGATAGACAGTGGGAATCTGAGCCCCATTCGGTGTCTACTTCAAGGGTCTGGAGCTCAAAGAGACCTAAGCCGTCGCAACAACAGCATGAACTTAGATCGGTTCCGTGTCCGCCAGTTCCACGGAGCAAGACCACTATCGGCCTTTACCACGAAGGGCCAGTCGTTGGCCATGTCGCGGAGTACATTGATTTTGAGGAATTAGACCTTCAACAATTGAAAGATGTTAATGTTACTGAGAAGTTTCAAGGCTATTTTTGTTCAAACGAAAACCCCCACAAAATCGTCGCTGGAGGAGGATCCATCAGCGACCGCCGGCAAAAGCTTGGCAATACCAGATGTGATGATTTCCCAGAGAAAGTTCACGAAACTGTGGTTTCTATTGATCAGAGTGAGGAGTCTCTTCCCTCTGGATCCGGAAATGGGTTGGGTGAAAGTTGTCACGATGTTGGTGGGACTGCAGAGTGTAATTATTTGATACTCCCAGGAACGGAGCCAGACGAGGTGTTCCAGAGTGATCCACATGATATTGATTTCTCTAGCAAAAGTTTTATGAATAGTTCTTCTCAAAGGGGGCCACACCGTCAAAACACTATAAAAGGCCTTTGGACAATCGAGGAGGACAGGTATACAAGCTTCCACTCTTCGCACACGACCACTTAAATCTTCATAATTTGTGAATAGACTTGTGAATTCTGAATGTGTTTACTATTGTGATCGTGAGGTTAGGCACCTGATAGAATTGGTGAAGAGGTATGGACAACAACGCTGGACACTTATTGCCAATTATTTATCCGGCCGCATTGGCAAGCAGTGCCGAGAGCGGTGGCACAACCACCTGCGTCCAGACATTAAGGTATGAATTCATTAAACCCTGCAATGTACAAGTGCCACAATCGTAGTCTGCACCCAAAGTTCTGCACTGAGTTTTCTCAGCGACCAGAGGATGGAATCAAAGTCGGTGCTGATTTTATACGCTACCTACAGAAAGAAGGCTGGAGTTCTGAAGAGGAGGAATATCTTGTATTCGTTCACAATACTCTGGGAAATCGGTGGGCGGACATAGCGAAGCTAATTCCCGGTCGCACTGAAAATGCAATCAAGAATCATTGGAATGCCACAATGCGACGCAAAGATCTCCGGCGCAAGCACAGAAGGCCAGTTGGTGGCTCCAAATGCGGTCCGGTTGAGCCCGTTTCCCGATGCACAATCCTGCGTGATTACCAGCAGAAAGTTGTAGCCCAGGCGAAGCGGAAAGGAAACACCCATGAAACCACCTCCCCGTCAAATCCTGACCATTTCGAGCTTGATCAACACAAGAGACTTTCGAAGAATACTTGCCCATATAACACACAGATCGCTGGCAATTCTGATACAAATTGGAACACTGAGAAGGTGAATTCTGCACTCCAAGCCCAAAAGTCATTTAATTTACGGGTCAGGACCTCAGGTAAAACGATATCTAAGCTCAAAGTACGGTATGATAATGCCTTCTACAGTGTACAAAACTCTTAATAACTTTCAAATATCTCCGTGATTCTAAATGTTTCCACTGTTACCGCTTTGTCAGTCAGAATATCAACGTCTTGTTCAGATCAAAGAAATGCGGTCAGAGGAGAGGAAACAGCTGTCATATACAATATGTAGAGGTGGAGAAGAAGGCGATCCGGACTTTAGCAACGCACCACAAGGGAGCGTGGTGCTACAGCATGGGAGAAGTGGATCTGTTTTCAATCAAGATTGGAGGAATTGCGGACAATATGAAAATAATGGAATGTATTCGACTCCTCCACTGTGGATACCGAGTTTCAGAGGCACGGAAAAATCTGAAGGAGACTCTTACATTTCAGGTGGCAGATGGCATGTACCTAGAGATGATGTTACCTGGAGTCAGATGGCTGCTGACAATTCGGACGCTGGCCTCAATCAAAGAAAGATAGATCATCACACAGTACATTGTCTTTCTCACTGCAACCCTCTTCAGCAGCGAAGCAGTGAATCACATACCCGATTTGACACTCAAGGGAGTCAACTTGAAAATGAAGTACTTCACTCGAAAATTAGAGGAATTAAAAATGTTTCGGTGACGCTTGATCCAACATCCGGCGTACAGATGGCGCCGCCCGCACAATCAGACTGCGAGTATACGGATTCATCAAGTCCCAACTTGAATATGGCGCACCTCACACTACCACTGAACTCCTTACAAAACTACTTCGGAGATTCTCGAAACATTCTTACCGAAGTGGAACCGCACCAACTTGATCACGGAGTTTGTTGCTTGCCCTGTCAGACGCTTGGCATTGCCGACTTGAGGACAAATTTGGGCTACCTCTCGCAGGAGCACTGGCGTCCCGCTGCAGTTGAGGGTCGCAACAGTGGCAATCTTCCGGCAGCCGGTGAGATTGATTTCATCGAGATTATAGCAAGTTAGGCTCCAGAATATGCTTGAAAATATCTCCACTCTCTGCAAAAACTTGCTCAGTGTTCGCACATCCACCATACAGTGTACAAAGATCAGGCTTGAAATCGGAAGCCACGTATGTATTTAGGCTTTCATGTAGCAAGACGGTTGGGTGATTCCTTTTCAACAGCTCCCATTTCAAACTTACATTTTATCTGACACAACCTCCTGAAACGTTTATTTGCAATAGGTTAAATCGAATGAGAAAATTGGTCCACTTTACTTCTAACAAATTCTGCATATGTTCTAATTCCTGACACACTACAATGAAGGGGAGAATCTTCGACTTCAATATCATTTTGCGTAATGTATTGCTGCCTCATTGTGAAGGGTGGTGTATCAACCTACTCAAAATTATGCAGTGTACTGAAACGATATCATACGCTGCCGCACTGCAAGATTATATTCACCATCTTTCCAGAAACCTCAACCCAAAACTGCTTTATAAAGTTGAGTCAGTCATCATTCAAGGCAAGTATTGCAAACAGTAACTTGACAAAAGTTAATTTGATTTTACAAAGTATTCAAGGCTCTTTTATGGATATTTTTTATTGAAACTTATCATCAACCATGCGGAGATAGTCTTTGACCTCTGATCTGAATTCCGTCCAATCTTGATAAATCGAAACGTAGTTGCTAAGATGACATTGGTGGGGCGAAGGATGGTTGTGCTTGACATGTTCAGAGCTCTAGGGCTTGAACATGCGGATGCCAATCTCCAACTACGGTGCCATGCTGCCATTGTAGTAAACGACTGCAGCAGTTCAATTCGCCTTCTTGTGAGTGTCTGACTGGAATCCCTACCTTAACACGTGCCGAAACTTCGCAAGAAAACTTGTCAGGTTATAAAATGTCACCATCCAAGGTTTTAGAGTCCCTTGTTTCTACAGTCCTATCTTCATTTTGCAAAGGATCATACATTTCAAAGACATTTGAAATCATGTGCGCAACCAGCACAAGAAGAATTCAGAAGCTGTTACGCTTTAGAACCTTCAGAGCAAAATAATGGGATGAAAATAACCCGCACTCTTGCAAGCTGTGCTGTTGAAAATCTGCTCTCCAGCTAGGACGAGCTGATGGCTACTCTACTTTAGGCACACAATCAAATTCAGTTTAAAACAACGAATGATGATTAAACAAACGACACCAGGTTGTTAGAACACAAACCCTTAAAAACTTGTGCACCCTTGTGCACCATTTTATGTATCATTCTGATCCCTACATAATGAATAAAAAGTGCTTTTTTGTGACATTGTGTGTGAGCAAAGGTCGAGGCGTTTCTTGAGTGTTTCTATTTCATTTCTCAACAGGTTATGGGCCCACGTTTTTGCTGTCTCTACCCTCAAGAGAATAGATCCTTTTATTTTATCTAGCCATTCTTCAAAATCTGTTTTTATCTCCCTCTTGATTTACGTACTTACGCGATTGATCGTTCCTCTGTAAGAGACCAACTGGATTCAAGATTTTTTTTTCTCTCCTTCTTTGCCTGACCACTTTATCTCCTCCTCCCCTCTTTGCTGCAATAGAAAGAGAGATTCGCGACACAATGACTGTGCTAGTCCAGGAGGAAACCTCAGGTTGATTTGTTCAAAGTCAGACTTCTGCTGGTTTATCATTCTTCACTTCACAGCCTCCTCCTAGACAAGATTTCGCCAGCGTTGACATCACAAACATTGACAAACTCACAAGAGACAGCTTTTTAGTTTGTAAATTTCAGATGAGCATCCTACTCCGTGCAAGAAAGCTGTTGAGGATAGTAAATGGAACAACCCCAAGAGAGTCTTTCGCCAATGAAGAGGAATGGGCTGACAAAGATGCGGCTTGCTAATCCTTCCTTATTTTTGCTATAGACAAGAAACTCATGCGTAGGTGGATGAATTGTCACACCTCTAACCAAATGTGGCGTCGCTTGTGTACAGTTCATGAACAAAATCCAACAAACAATGTGCAACTACTACAACAACAGTTCTTTGACATGAGAAAGAAGCCTGATGCCGAAGTAGTTGACTATGTGAGCTACAAAGAACAACTTGAACACCAACTGAACGACCTTGGTGAATCCATCTCAGACCATGCTGTGATCTGCAAGATTCTAAGTACCTTGCCGCACCAATTTTGCCATCTCCTTTCAGCTTGAGACAGCGCTCTAAGGCATGAGAAAAGGCATGAAAAAACAATAGAGGCTCTAACATTGCGTTTATTCAAGGAAGAGAGTAGAAACCACATCCAAGAGTGCATGGACGACGAAGAAGAGAAGGTCTTCTTCTTCTTCAGCCAGGGCCAAGTTTCAAATGCAAATGACATGCCTCTCTCCGCCGAAGAGAAAAAGCGACAATCTGCTAATATTGCGGAACTCAAAAAGAAAACAAAATATCGAAAGTGTGGAAATAGGGGACACTGGGAGCACAATTGTTTCAACAATAGCAAGAACAGAACCTTTTGATAAGGTCAAGATTAGCAACGCAAATGTGAATGAGGCCAATATTGTCGTTACCAAAGAATTTGGTGGGAATGACAGCTTGGCATTTATGGCGCACACCGATGAATATGCCAAATGCGCAACCGACAATATGATGGATCAACTTGACTGGTTTGTCTCTCTCAAACCTGTATCCCAAGGACGATGGAACATGATGATTGCCGAAAGTAGGCAACTCTAAGTACGAGGAATCCGCTGCATCAAGTCTAAACTCAACTACGCATGGAAACCGCAGCACATCCACCGCATTTCCTACCTGCCACAACTATGCAAGAACCTTTTTTTGGTAGGCCAAGCAGTTGACAAAGGATTTGTCACCACTTACACCTGCCGCACATGCTACCTCATAAGTCACAAGGGACGTGACGTTAACATGTTTTTGGATCAACAAATAGAATAAGTTGGAGCTCAAGGTTGAATGCCAAGCCGCTCAAGCCCATATTGCCACAGCATGAGGCACAAACAAAAGAATCAAAACCAAAGACGCCTCACAATGTAGCCGCAAGAAAGAAACGTCGATCAAAACATAAGAAGCACCATCACAAAGATTGACCTTATGGCATCAACGGTTTGGGCATGCACACAATGCCATGATTGTGCACATGCACACACATAATACCGTCTATGGACTAGGGCCTCAAAACCACGTGGTGCCGAAAAATCCTTGCAAAGGATGTGCCATAAGAAAGAGTGTCAAGCAGCTATTTCCCAAACAGCGGTCCTCACCGAGGATTGAGAAACCTGGTCTATTCTTCCATAGTGACGTCTGCGAACCGATGAGCAAAGCCTCACTGGGCAAAGCTTGTTATTTTGTTCTTTTTAAAGTTGATTTTTTAAGATACCATATCATCTACTGCATCCGGCACAAGTTAGATGTACTTGAAAGGTTCAAAGAGCTCTGCACACTTGTTCCCCACCAAACTGGAAACCAGATCTAGAAGCTCCGCAACAACCAAGAAGGTGAATTTTTCGGCGCAAAATTCATATAGTTTCTAGCCAATTCAAGTGTTCAATATGAACTTACAAGTTCCGACAACCCAGAGCAAAACGGTAGCACCAAAAGGAAAAATCGCACCTTGGTGGAGTACGTGCGAGCAATGCTGCATGCAAAGAAGCTAAACCTAATTTTCTAGGTGGAAGCAGTACAAACTGCCGCTTACTTGCTAAATTACATTGACTCTTGTACAAGGAGTTACAAAACCCTCATCAAACTCTGGACTAGGCAAGTACCCATAGTGTCGCACTTGCAAATTTTTGGATATGTCACGTACACACATCTCAAAAGCCAACAAAAGCAAATAAGATCCCCAAAGTGTTAAAGCAGTTTTTGTTGACTACTGCATTAACACAAAGGCATACCGTCTTTGGGATGCACAGTGGCACAAGATGATTGTAAGCCGCAATGTTATTTTTGACAAGCTGTCAATTCATAGACAAGCTACCCTGCAACGTTCTTGGGCCTTTTCTCATTCCAGGAGGATCTAGCCACAACCCCTCCAAGCATGAGCATTGATCAGCCCACACTCATGAATCTAGCCCAAACACAAGCCACAAAGTCTTTTAAGAAAACAGCAACATCTGCTCCTGCGGACGCACAATGTTTTGACGATTTAGACATAAACAACCAACGCTGTGAACAATCCACCTACTCATTGATTCAAAGTCCAATTACAAGTCCACCTACATCACACATTGCTCCACCGCCACTCTCATTGGAATCGCATCCTTCCCGCATTTGCAGCGCACCATCGTATCTATGGGACTACATCGTCCCTCGCTTCTTCGCCAGCCTTGCATCAAGCAAGTACATCCCCAATGATCCCAGTACGTACAAGGAAGCCCTTACAAGCCCAAAAGCTGCTAAATGAAAACTTGTAAGGGAAGCAGAGTATGATTCACTTCTCAATAACGGTACTGGGCACCTTATCTCTCTCTCTCTTCAGATTGCAAACCAGTGAAATGTAAATGGGTTTACAAAAACAAGACACACTTTGAGGGATCCGTTGCAAAGATCAAGGCGCTTCTTGTTGCAAAAAACTTTACACAGAAATACGGAGTAGACTATCATCAAACGTTTAGAGCAATTGTAAAATATAATTCCATCCAAATAGTACTTGCCATTGCAACATTGCAGCATATGTCCATCGTCCAAAGACTTTTTTTCATGGTTTTCATGACACAAAAATTTACAATGGTGTGCCTCCACTGACCAATGAGAGTTCTTGCAGATTTAAACACAAAGCTTCACAACAATTGTGTTATATAGTATGAATTTTTGCTTGAAAATACACACGACACCTAGTTGTAGAAGGTAAATAAAACATACAACAATTAACTATGTTTCATAAGCTACCAACATGTGATTAATTTTTTGACTAAGTTTTTAACCTATCAATTAATTACAAATACATAAAAAGTCAAAGCAATATTTATGAAGCTTCTATGAAGCTTTTCTAGAAAATATTATGAAATAAATCTATTTTTATTTACTTCTACTTAATCATATACGTAAATATTAAAGTAAATATGTATGTCCATGACATTATCTTTTTTTTTAGAGATGAATTCTTTGAAGAGCAGTCATTATATGTTGAGGCAATCCAAACCTCAATTATATTTATATTTGCCACATACTTTGATCTTTGTTCTCTTAAAAAATGATTGATATGTCTTGCTAGCTATTGATAGTGTCTTATATCAAAGCAAGAAAATCACCTTGTTATTTGATTGTTATGAAGGCCTTTATAACTCCCTTCAAATAAAACATTTAGAACACTATCAAAAGTCATTCCTACTTCTAATAAAATTACCAAATATTGAAAGTCTCTTCCAAGGTCATGATATCAAATATGTTGTATCTCGCTATTTATTCAAAGAAGGACATGTTGTTCTTAAAGATCTTCATCTTGATTATGTCATCTTGAAGGTTGTGACAATTACAATGTCTCATCTTGTAAATCAATAAGTGATAGTTCTTGAGTTGAATCTGTTGGTTGTTGATTTTCTATCTTCTTAGTATCAAAATATCACGGACATACGCATGTAAGCTAGTAATTACATATATAAATAGGTAGAAGTAAGTAAAAGTAGGTAAAAGTAAGTTAATTCTATAATATTTGTTATAAAAGCTTTCTAAAAGCTTCATAGATGCTGCGTTGACTTTATAGGTGTCTTTAATTGACTTTTTGGATTAGAAACGTCGTCAACAAGTTGGCCATGTGCCACACATGTTGTTAGCTTGAAGACCAAGCTTACTATGTAGCCCACACGTAGAAAAACTTGTTGTGTAAGTCAAGACATGTGTCCTACAAAGTCAATATATATTAGAGGTCCTATAGGACATCGCCATGTAGCCCCTAGAGTGAAGCCGTCTTTATTCTTGTCAACTCCTTTCTTGCTTCTAGTCTAGTTTCAAGGATCTCTAGTTTTCTTGTCTTTTGGCAATAGCCATTCCAATTTCTTTTTTAATATATGTATTGAGTTATTTCTATTTTATCATCTTTCTTTGAGATAAGTCTCACTTATTTATTTGTCTTTATCAAGTTCTTATCCTTCACACAAAAATACATAAAATTCAAAAATAAGAGTAGAATTTGAATATTATCTTTCCTAGATCTTGTTTCTTTTATAGCAAAGATTTTTTATTCTTTATTTTAATTTTGATCGATATCCTCAATGAAAAACCTAAACTCTCTTTATTTTATTTGCAAGATCCTTTGTTGGCTCTTATGTGCATTCACTAATATAATAAGTTGCCTTAAATCTAAAACTTCTTCTATCTTGAATTCTTGATTATTATCCATTTCTATAGGAGGAGGTGGTATTTGTCTTCTTTCTTAGATATTTAATATTTTATATGGCTTAAGAAAAAACACATGGAATACAAGATGGATCTTCATAGATTTCGATGTTGTATTATATGAAGTCTTACTTGAAAATGCACCAGGCACTTTACTGTAGAAGATAGAAGGGAAATTGCAACAACAAAGATCCTAACAACTCTAATAGAATCTTAAATAAATTCTAATTAAATCTTAATAATAATAATTAAGATTTAATTAAATCTAAAATAAATCTTAAAGAAATTAAAAAATAAATATAAAGAAATCCTAAAGAAATCACAAAGAAATAATAAATAGAGCTTAAAAAAATTCAAAAGAAATTCAAAAGAAATCTATAAGAAATCTTAAAGAAATATTAGAGAAATCTTAAATAAATCTTAAATAAATTCTAACCAAATCATATTTTAATATCAATTGAAATCCTAATTGAACTTAATTAAATCCTAGATGAGATCCTAACTAAATCCTAAATTCTAAACCAAATCTTAGACAAACTCTAAATCCTAAATCTTAAACTAAATCCTAGACAACCTTTAAATCCTAAATCTTAAACCAAATCCTAGAAAAATCCTAAGCCCTAAATAAATTTTAAATCCTAAATCAAACCTTAGATAAATTTTAAACCCTAAACCAAATCTTAGATAAATCCTATGTCCTAAAAAAATCCTAAATTCTAAACCAAACTTTAACCAAATTCTAACCAACTCAAATCAATCCTAGGATAGATTAAAATCTCAATGTCTATTGATAAAATTATTGATCTTGCTGAAAAATTTATATACCTCTCAATTTCTTAGTTAAAAAAAAGTACAATAAATTTGAAGATAATTGCACTTATCAAATGGAAGAAAAATCCTAAAATTTGTTCTAGTATTGGCCAGCCTCCTTTTTTAACCTAGATGTTGATCTTTTAGTACTAATATCTCATTTTTATATTATTAAATTGATCTCAAAATTCACACACACATATATATATATATATATATATATATATATATAAGTCTAATATCCATATATATAAATTTTAATTCAATTCAATTCATAGATTGCTAGAAATCTTAGAAATCCTCACTAGACCTAAAATTCTAAGTTCCAAGACTTTGATCCACTCAAACTTCAAGAACCTTCAATTTAATTATTTGATCAAGCTTAAATTCATAATACATATGAAGCAAAAATATATCCACTAATCTACAAAATTATACTTATAGATCTTCTACAAAACTCTCAAAATTGTCTAAAACAACAATCTTATTTTATTTCATAAAAATCTAAGACATCCAAAAAAACCTTGATTTTATAAAGTTCTTACAAAGATATTAAAAGTTTAAATCACATAACATTAATGCTTATAAAAACCTTATCAAGTATACTCTCTAATTTCACTCTTTGATTTGCAAAAGAATTCCGAAGTCACCGTAGGTGGATGGTTTTATATCTCAGGATATGATTTCAACCCAGGTTGATAATTGTTCCTTTTTGGATATTAATTCTTAGCTTCTTAAGAAAAAATTTGCTAAAATCTACTCTTAACTTCTTCCTATACATGCTTATATCATTTTATTTTCTAATCTACTTTGTTTTTCTTTATTTATGGCCCTCCAAAGTAAGTAGAAGCCTATTTCATAAAAATGTAGCAATAGTATCTTTTAGTTTTACTAACTTTTTTATTATTACCTATTTTTTAAGATAATTTTTTATAATATTTTAAAATAATATCTTTTATAATATAATTTTTTCTTCTCTTTTTTATTTATTAGCCATATTACATCATAACACTGGTAGATGTAATCAATAAGCAACAGGATTGACTTGTTCAAAAAAAAAAAGATCCAAGCTCATCATAGTCAAATTTATCATAAGGATGAGTAATCTTGATATTGCAACAAAGTAGTTATATCTTATCACCCACATTGAATTGTGGTTGTTCCTTGTAATAGGCATTTGCATTGATCTTTTGTCATTCTTCAAGTTCTTTTAAGTATGCCTTTATTATTATATATAGCTTTAACAAATGATTTGCCAAATTTTCTACTATAAGATTATCAACTTTTGAAAAGTCAAAAGTATCAAGTCATGGATAATAACCATAATTAATAAAAAAATATATTTATTGAATAGAAGAATGTACTAAATTATTGTATGTAAACTTTGCTGATAGCAAAAGAGTTGTCCAATCATCTTAATGATAATTGATGGTATACCTGAAATACTATTCTAGAATTTGATTCATCCATTCCATTTGTCTATTAATTTGAGGATAAAAAGTCAAAGAGAGCTTTTTATCTACCTTTAAAATCTTAAAAATGATTCTCCAAAATCTAGATATAAATTGATTCCCCTTATCTGATATAATATCCTTCGATAATCCATGATAGCAATAAATGTTGTCAATAAAAAGCTTTGCCATTTCTTCACATGTGATAAATTTTGTACATAATATAAAATGAGCCATCTTAATAAAATGATCTACTATTACAAATATAAAATCATATAGGCTTGAAACATAAAGATCTATGATAAAATCTATAGAAAAAAGAAACTATGGTTATTTTGGAATAGATAATGGCTAAAAACATCCATAAGATCAATGACCAAGAGTTTTAGATCTTGAACAAATATTACATGATTGTATAAAATCTTTGATTGCTTTTTAAATTTGAAACTACAATAAATCTTTAGATATTGGTTCCAAAGTCTTATTCTATCCAAAATATTTAGCTGTTAGAGAGCTTTGATGAGATTGAAGAACATGTAATCATACTTTATCTTGTAGAATATATAATCTTTCCTTAAAATAAAATAGTTTGTATTTAAATTTAAACTTAGAAGTATCATGAAACTTAAAAGAATTATTTTTAATATCATAAACAAGAAAATCAAAGGACATATTTAATTAGATTTATTTGACAAAGGTTGAATCAACAATCAATGTTGATTTTATTACCTGAAAGTGAAAATGCTCTGACTTTAAGAAAATCATTCTTTATTGATTAAAAGATGTATTTTCTTCTTTTGATGCAAGATAAAAACATCTAAAAGGGGTGTCTAATAAATCTTATTTTTTAAATGAATAAGTGATCTTGAAATCAAATCTTAATAAAGTCATATTCTAACAAGTTTGGCAATAATTCAAAACATGTGTCGACATGAAGTACTTAAGATTTTTGTGAATTTTATACACAATAGCCGGACTTCAGGCACCTTTTAAATAATAATACTATTCTTGAAATGAATCCATAGTTACAAGAAGCTCTTTGTCATAGATTTCATAGATAATTTCAACTGTTGAAAATTTCTTAGAATAAAAAGCTACTAAGTGAAACTTATTATCTGCTTCTATTTATGAAAAAATGGCATCTATAACAAAATTTAATATTGTTATTTTTATAAAGAATGCTTTAAAAAAATCAGCATGATAAATGATTGGTACAAAAATAAATCTTATCTTTAAGGCTTCAAAAGATGCTTCAATTTCTTTACTCCACTTAAATTTGTCTTTATAAATCAAATGTATAAGTGGAGTTGTAATTTGAAAAAAACTCTTGATGAAGATTTGATAATAATTAGTAAAGTTTAAAAAGTATTATATATTTCTTATTGTTCTTAAAATCTTCTAATTTATAATAGTCAAGATCTTCTTTGGATCCATTATTAGACCTTTGTTGGAAACGATATACTCTAAGAAGTCAACTTGAGTAATTTAAAATACACACTTTTTTATCTTGGCATATAATCCTACTTCGCTAAGTTTTTGTAATATATGACAAATATGAATTTCATCTTCTTCTGTATTCTTAGAACAAATTAGAATATCATCTAAATAGCAAACTACAAAATCAACAAGAAATTCATGAAAAATATCATTCATAAGATATAGAAAAGCTGTTGGTGCTTTATGAATTCAAAAGATATGACATTATATTTGAAATATCCATATCTAATTCAAAAAACAATCTTCTTTCATCTCCTTCTTTGATGTAGATTATGTCGTATGCTCCTCAGAGATCTATTTTTATATAGATCTTTGCTTGATTGAGTTGGTCAAGAAGTCTTAAAATCAGAGGTAGAAGATACTTATTTTTTATTGTGGTCTTGTTAAGTCTTTGATAATTTATACACATTTAAAAAGATCCATTATTTTTCTTCACAAATAAGATAGGAGCTTCTATTAGAGATTTTAAATAGCGTATAAAGTTTTTGGCTAAGTTTTCATCAATGTATTCTTTTAATGAGCCAACTCATTTTGCGATAAGCTATAGATTGGTCCAAATGGTGGTTGAGCTCTTTCTTGCAAATCAATCAAATAATCATAAGATTAATGCTCTAAAAGAATATTTGAATTATTTTTTTCAAAGACATCTTAAAAAACTCAATACTATCTAAGAACATCACTTAACAACTTTTTATCATCAAAAATAGACATGGCATATATAACAAAAGATATCTCTTTTTTAGTTGCATGCATGAAAGCTCTTATACCTATCAATAAGAATTTGGATGTACAAGACTTATGTATTTCTAATTGACTAATGAGATTTTAAATTAAACTATCAAAATATTTAAGCTTATAAGAAATCTAATCTATCAAACGATTATATTTTTTTATCCACAATAATCTTAAAATAATCAGATCGAAAGAAGATCTTATCGCATGAAATATTATTATGTTATTATGATCTTTAATTGCTACATCTAAAAGAATAGTTTCATAGATAACACCTCCAAAAGACAACAAACAACCATCTATGACTTCTATATGTATAGATTTAGTTTTTTTGACTAAAGATATTTCTTATTTTTGACAAATTCTTTATCTATAAAAAAATGTTGAAGTTCTTGAATCTAATAATGCATAGATTTTATGATTTTTAAATCCTAAATATATATCTATTATAAAATAAGGTGAAAGATCTTAAAAAAGAATAATTTATTATTTTTGGCATTCTCAATAATAAATCTTTAATATTATCCTTCAATTTATATTGAAATTGATTGATAAGAGCTATTTCATTTTAGTCTACATTACAAGTGAAATTTTGAAATTCAATAGTATAAATGGTGGCCAATCTGGATCCTTGTTGTGAAGATAAGAGCTTGATCTCTAATATCTTATTTTGATTATTTTTTCTAAATACGATTGTAACTACTTCTAAGAATAAATTCAAATCATAAAGGAATCATGAATTTTTTTCCATCAAAGGTACAAATCAAGAGAAAGCACTTCTAGATAGAAATATACCTATGAATTCAACTTGAATAAATCCATTATGATATTAGAAAAGATGCAACCTTAAATAGAGCTTAACTTATTACAAAAATCTTCAAAATTTTGATCTTGCTCCATTAAACTTCTTGGGAATACTAATCCTTATCAATGTTGTACTTGTAGAAACAAAACTTCCTAGATTTGATTATAAGGTTGAATTACTTATTCTCTTCAATTGCACAATTTTTTGACTTAAACTCTAGACTTCTTCTATAGGCATAAGATTAGTATTTTTATCATTGGCATTAGTGATGTGTAAAATTTCTACTCTAAAAGTGTTCAATAATTGCAAATCAATTTTTACTTTTGTCAAGTATAGTATCCATGATTTTTTCTTTTATTTTGAATAATTTAATAAATCCATAAGTTAAATTAGAAGAAAAAATCTACAACCTCTAATATTAAATAAAAAATTTCTACAAAGAGGATTAATTTTCTTTCTTTAAAGAAAAAATCAAAGTTAATAAATTAAATTATTTATTTAAAGGTGGATAGTCCACAACCTTCAAAACATATAATAGAAGTGGAATAATCTACTCACTTCTTAAATAAGACAAAAATAATGGATTATCACTCTTATCAAAATTATCAAGGATATGAATTTCAAAGAAAAAAATCCTCAATACACTCTTGTATTACTCAAAAGGACTAAAGAATCACTCAAAAATGATATAATATTAAACAAAAATAGCTATTGCTAAATATAAGAAGACTAGAAAGTCTTGAAATAAGACTAAAAACTAGAAAGGCATTGACAAGAGTGAAGAAGGCTTCATTCTTATCTTATTATATACTATCTAACTAAAAACTATATGACAATGGTCCATAGGACCTCTAAAATGTGTTAACTTTGTAAGATACATATCTTAACTTATAAGGCAAGTTTTTTAATATATATGCTACATAGTTAGTTTATTTTGCAAGCTTTTAATACATAATTAACTTTTTAATCAAGTTTCTAAACTAAAAATCAACTACAAATACATATAAAATCAAAGCAACATCCATGAAGCTTTTAGGAAGCTTTTTAAAAAATAATATAAAATAAATCTACTTTTATCTACTTCTATGTAATCATGTAGATAAATATTAAAGTAAATATGTAAGTCCATGATACATGTATACAAAATTTGTGAAAAATCAAACTTATTAATTGAAAAAAAAAAAAACTCCTTAACCTCTCAAATATTGGCTGCTTTCTTTTTCTAACCTAAATATTAAACTTTTAGCACTGATTTTTCTTTGCTGAACAATTCGATTATTTTAAAAATTGGTTGGTATGTAGATTTTTAAGTTCAAATAGCATTCACCAATTTTTCCTTTAATTTAATAGGAGGATTTTTTAAGATTACAAAAACATTCACTAAGCATAAATTTCAAGTATTTAAGAACTTAATCTAATAAAACTCTTATATCTTTCAATCTAACCATTTGATTGACCTTAAATTTTTCAAATAAATTTACAAGAAATACAATGAAAACATTTTATATTTTTACTTAAAAATATGCTATAAAATATATAAAATCTTTAAATTTAAAAACTTCATTTTATTCTTCATAATCTCAAACTATTAAGTATATCTCTTTCTTTGAAAAGCCGTAAAAACTCAATATGCCTTCAAATCACAAGAAACTAATTCTTAAAAAATATTTTACAAGTATGCTCTCAATTCTTGCTCTTCAGTTAATCAAAGAATCCTAATATTAGTATACAGGCATATTTTATGCCTTAAGATCTAATTTCGACCTTGGCTACAATCAATCTTCTCCAAGTATCAATTCTTAGTATTTTGAAATAATTTTTGCTAAAACTTATTCTTAACTTATTTTTAAAGATGTATAAATTGATTATTTATTTTATTTACTTTTATTTGATTTATTTATGTCTTTATAGTAAGTAGAAGTCACTTCTATAAGAAGGCATTAGTACTTATTAATTTTTAATACTTCTTTATCTATATTTCTAAGATAATTTGCTGAAATATATTTAATCAAACTCTTCAATAATATAATCTTTCTTTTCTTCTTTTACCTAATGGCTGTGTTATTACACAACAACAAAGAATTATTTCAACCAATTTTTCTTTAGTCTATTACTATAGGTTGTATTCTCTACATTCAAACTCTCAACTTCTTTGATATCAACTATATTGTAAGTATTATTGTTTATTTTTCAACAAACTTGTAGTGATAATATAACCAAGAAATTACAAGAATTTTGTATTACCTTATAAGTATCATATACCTTACTTTATATTTTAATAAAATTGCGAAATAAATATTGCTCAAAGGCTACAAAGATGTCAACTACATTGACAATGTCATAACTTGCAAATCTCATATGAATATATTTTTTCTTTTAAATGGCATAATATTTCACTAATGCAATCAAAAGCAAAGATGTGTTGACACCTCCACTACCAAATCAGGATATGTGGTAGCTAAATCAACAACAAAAAATATAATTTGGCATCACTGCTTATTTACAAATTTGTAATATCAATCTATCCAAGCAACTCGGCTTGTCTTCCATAACTAAATTATTATCCATCTTATTTATAATCTAAAATTACATTATTACATTAAATATATTGACATAGTATATTAATTCATCCAAGAACACCAACGCTTTAGAAACATTGATATTTAGTACATCTCTACTATAGTTCAATCTGCCAACTTCTTGACAAAAGCTCTTCTTCTTCATTGCTTTTCTTTGCTTTGCAAATCAATCAATTTTTTCCTAATATCTATAGCCATACATGATGATTAATTTTTATTTTTTTAATTTAATATAATTATTTACTAATATTAAAAATTAGCTATGTGAAAAGATATTAAAAATCTTCTCTATGATGATGTCGTATTATAATTGCTTATAGCATGTAAAAATTAATTAAAATATATAATATATTTATAAGCCTTGATATGTATTAAAATAATTAGTATATTAATTTAAAGAGAGTTGATGTAAGAAAATTTATTTTGAGATTTACTCATTTTTATTATTGTACTTAAATTATATAAGATTTAGATATTTAGTATAAAGTTTTAAGAAAAGATTGGAGCTTAAAGATAAAGATCCAAACAACTAAGAAGCTTATGTCGAGCAATAGAACAAAGGTATGGATGGATAAAGGTAAGGAGTGAAAGTCTTTATTCCTATTAGTCGAAAGTCATGCCCAATATGACTTTGGCAACTTTGAAGCATTTGAAAATCAAAAGCAAGAATTGTAAGGTTTATGATTTGGACTAAAATTTGTACACAAAATTAGAAAATTTGGAGTTAGGATGAAGAAGTTATAGCCATTTGAAATTAAGATATTTTTTTAAGATATGCTATTGCTCTTTTAAGAATACAAGAAGTTATATAATAGCCTTTGGAGATTAAGAGGTGTGGCTACAAGGAAAATTTTAAGACCTACGTCTTTTATGAAAGAATTATTATATTTGGAATTTTTATAAAAGAGTAATAGGGAGTTGAAGATAGTACATATAAATCAAAGGCAGTAAGTAAACCATTTTGTTGGTAGTAATGGTTAGAGCCATATCTTAAATTTTCTGATAAATTTTTAGCTCAAAATTTTTAAAAATGTAAGTTATTAGGTTAAAAAGCTATATAGAAATTTTTGTAGTATTTAAATGCTTAATTTATGAGATATGAAGAAAATTGCACACACATGTATATAAACAAGGATTTGAAGCTAGTATTAGGATTTTAGCAATATCTTAAGATTTGCAATGAATTTTTAGTTGAAATTTATTGAACTAGTTGATAAAGGTGCATCAATACTTTATGTAAATTTTGAGTTTTTATTTTATTTTACAACATCTACTTTAGCTTATAATTTGGACAAGAAATAAATTACCAAATTTTTTCCTTTCTAAAAGATGGTGGTAATATCTCATTGCTTTTAGTTCTTCAAATCTAATGTGTTCATATATACACTCATACATGGCCACATGAAGTGAAGTTGCCTAAAATTTAAATATTTAAAAAACTCAAGTATTAAAAAAATTCTTACAAAATTTTGTTTTAAGTTCCAAAAATTTCAATCCTTTTATTGTTAAGATAAATTTTATATAGGAAAGTGAAGTCTTAATAATTAATAACAATATTTTCTAAAAATATATATATATCCAACTTCAGAAAGATTTCTATTTAATAGAATATTCAACAACAAACAAACACCTAAGATTATTACAATCAATCTTGACGACATCTCTCTCAATGAGACTTAAAATAGGCCTTCATGAACTAGATTTCAAATTGCTTTAACAAAGGGCAATAAAAATACATCCAAGTTTTGTAATTTGAAGATGGCTTGACTAAAAAACTAAGGTTAGAACCTTAATACAATGGCTCAATGAATGAAAGTATGATAACTATGTAGAATACATGCTAATCTGATTTTTGATTCTAGGCATGTATCACATAATTAGAAAAGTCCTCTAAATGATCTCAAACACAAGTAGGTATAGTTGCAAGTTCACCATAAGTTTTTTTTTATGTCAAAAAGTTAATAAGAGATAATTCATTAAGTAAAATTTATACACTACTTAAAATATTGAAATCTTAATATCAATGTGTTCAACATCTCATATTTTCTATACATCCATATTCAAATTATATGCATATTTTAAAAAAAATCTAACAATTTTTGCTACCAACTTTAATAATAAATACTCATAGAAGTACTTAAAAGTAAGATATAAAAAATCTATTTTAGAGAAATAAAATAGCATTCAAAACTAATTAAATAATTTAAAAGAAAAAAATTAGATTAAGTAAAATTCTACCAAAAAATTTCTTTTTAATATTTTCAAGTATTAGAATATAATTTTAAAAATATTAAATAGATCTAATCTTTTATTAAATCAACCCATCTATTACTACAAATTAGCATATAGATTTTTTAGCTCATCTTTATCATTAAAACCATCATCCATGTTTGAATTAAAAGAATCATGGTTTTTCATAAATATAATTTATACAATCATGATAATATGATTGGTACCAACCATTGTCAATGGCCACAATTAACAAGTATTTTTTTTTGCCTTTCCTTGTCATATCTATAAGTTCTTCTATATTCAATCTTTTTCATGTTTATTCTACATTATAGTGTTTTTATTTTTGACATTGTAACTAGTGTACAAAGAAAAAAGAAAAAATTGTATGTTATACAATTATTTGTATTTTTGCATTGGAAATTAAAGCATACATGTATACTCCATTAAAGAAATATTTTGAAAGTATAGAAAAAATGAAAGATAATATAAATACATTTGCATATAGTCAAGGATATATCATTTGTAAATATTGCTCTAACAAAGATTATATTGATTTCAAGTGTAATAGAAAAAGAATTTATTCTCAACAAAATAATTATATTTGTTAGTAAAATACTGCAAGTCAATTGACTAAATGTCTATTTGAATTGTATGCCTATCATTTGTAAGGTAATATACAATGACACTTAAAAATTTGAAATAATCACCATAATTACAGTCCTTTTGCTTCTCTTTTATGTCATTCATTTGTTTGGCTCCTTCAACTAGCAAACGAAAAAAATAACATCATAATTGTTTGCCATAAGGGTGCACCAAAAATATTTGTGATTATTGTATAAAAAAGAGATTCTAGTGACAGAATTATTTCTTATACTATTTACAATGAGCGGCAAAGATTGCATCATACTCATTTATTGGTTGTTTATCTATTGTTTGTCGTCTGAAAATTTTACATGCCACTAATCATAACTTTACTTATTAATGTAATAAAAACAATAAGGTAACTTCTATATTTTTCACACATTCTTATTGTATTGAACTTGCAAAAAGATACACTTCCTCTATTATTGTGGATTGTACATACAAAATAAGTAGGTTTAAAATGCCTATATTGCATGTTGTGGAAATGATAAGTTTTAATACATCTTTTATTTGGGATCTTGCTTGACACAACATAGCTCGAATAAGCACAATGCAACAATTATGTGCTTTGGTTGATATGGTAGATTTTGTTCAACAAGACATAGGTCAAATAAGCACAATGAGATAAAGCTTGAATATACATAGAACAATCACATGGTAGAGACAAAGAGAATGTTGCTTCAAGAATAGAAAATATGAGCAAACTTTAGCGGACCTAAGCAAATATGAGCAAAGAAGTGAGAGCAAGGTAAGGAGACTATTTTGAGTTGTATCTCTTGCTTCTTTTTAAATATATAATTAGCATTTTTTGAAAAAAATAAGAAAAAATAGAAGCAGTTATAATTGTAACCATGATGAAGAATATAATAATTATAATGAATGTATTTGTTTTTTATTAGTTATAGATCTACTTGTAGAAAAATGAATCTGGAAGCCATTTTTTTCCATGATTGTAATGATAGGTAGATTGATTTAGTAATAAATTAAGTCTATTTAAAAGATAAATGATTAATCTTCATGGCAATACGAAAAATTAAGCTATAAAATATCTTTATTAGAGAACTAAAATAGTATTCAAAATTTATTAAGTGATTAAAAAAATAAAAATAAAAATAAAAAATTCTATTAAAAATCTGTTATTAATATTTTAAAAAATTAGAATAAAATTAAATATAATCATATGGCTAATGCTAGTCTTTAAGAATCAAATTACTTCTAAATTATATTTGAAATAACAATCCAATGCTTAAGGTATATAATATATAAATATATTATGTATTGAAATTTTTCTATAAAAATATCTATATAATTTTTACTTTTAATTAAAGTATTTGCAAATTTTGATTGATTTGTAAATAATATTATTTGGTATATTATTAGTATATGACCTTAGAAACTTCAGAATCAATTTCATGAGCACCACGTAGAATGAAATGTAAAAAAATAGACTCTAAACAAAAATCAAAAGTTATTTTCTAACCTTAAACAAGTTATATAGTGTGGTGTAGTATTCTAGTAAATTATAGCATGATAAATGAATTAGAATAAATATAAGTTGGATTTTTATATTTAGATTTTGATTTATCTAATTAAAAATATTATACATATAAAAATAAATACTTTTAATATGACAACAATTATAATATCACTTATATCAATAAAGTTATAATTATTGAATAAAAAGAACTTTGAAGTCACAACATATAGCATCAACAAGTTGCATACAAAATATAGAATAAGATAGTTTCACTTTCAACATCCAATATTTATAAGTAATTTTTATATTCTTTTGGCATCTTTTCTATTATAAAGATATGTCTTTAGTATATCATTTATATTCTTAAGATTCTATATAATCCTTTGATCTAAACATATCCATTAAGATCTTACTAAATCCTTTAAGATCTTAGTATATTCTAACATATATAAACATATCTTAGTATATCTTTAAATTTCTAAGAATATCGTCTATGATCTCTTAAACTTAAGACCCTTTGATCATAAGTAACTTACCTAAAGCAATATCCTCTATTAATACTTATTAATTTTAACACTCTCACTTTGCTATTGGTCAAAGGTTTTCAATCCTAATGCATTTTTCAATATGTAATGTCTATTTTTTATTGATGTTTTTGTCAATAAATCAACAAGCATGTCTTTTATTACATAATATTTCATATCAATCACTCATATTTCAATCTTCTCTCTTACAAAATGATGTTGAATGTCAATGTGCTTGGTCCTTGAATGATACTTTAGATTCTATGCAAATACAAGATATCCTTAATTGTCATGATCATTTTAATGATTGCCCGATAAATTGGTCCAGCTCTTGAAATGTGTTGGCTCATAACACTCATTGCATATGCTAGATCCACTCTTGTGCCAACCATTGCATACATAAGTGAATCTATTACTACCTTATATGGAACATCTTGAATTTAACATTTAATTTCAGCAAACTCTTCATTCGTGAGCTTCATCAACTTCAAATTTGCTTCTAAAGATGTTCTACTAGGCTTACACTTCTCTACATTGAACCATTTCAATACTTCTTCAATATACTTGCTTTGGATCATTGTAATCATTTTTTTAATATGATCTCTTATAAATTCTACTTCTAAATAATTATAGAGTTTTTTCAAATCAATCATCTCATTTTTTTTTTAATTTTACCTTCAATTAATTCATCATCTTTAAAGTATTGATTAAAATTAAAAAAAATCATTAATATAGAAGATAATAATCAATATAAACTCATTTGATTGCATCACATATAAAGAATGATCAGCCTCACTTCTTATAAATCCCTCATTTACAAAAATGTGTCAATACATTGGTACCATGTCTTTGATAATTGCTTGAATTCATACAAGGATTTCTTCAACTTAGAAATATGTTTGTCTTTTTTAAAAAATCCTTGAGATTAATCCATGTAGATGTCTTCTTTCAAATTTCTATTCAAAAATGATGTCTTTACATCTATTTCATGTATTTCAAATTCCATTGATGCCTCAATTGCCACAATAATTCTAATGGTGTTGAATTTGGCCATGGGAGTATATGTCTTATTGAAATCAATATCAATAACTTGTAAGTATCTTTTGGCAAGCAACCTAACCTTATATCTCACAACATTGCCTATTGCATCATTTTTGGTTCTAAATAACAACTTATAACCAATTGAAGATCAATTTTCTAGAAGTTGAGTTAGTTTCCATATTCTATTGTCTATGAATAATTTGTATTTTTTTTCTATAGCATTTTTCTACTTTATAGTATTTATGAACTTTATTGCATCTCACAAACTCAATAGATTAGTAAAAAGTATAACATTGGCATGTTTTTCACTTACCTGAAGAAAGATGTGGTTTTTCTACTATTCATGAAATTATTTTCTATCTCTTAAAGGATATTTTGTTTTATTTGATAAAGATTCACCTTCTTGTATTCCAAGGTTCCTTGCATCTTTCTTCTTTCTTAAAACCCATCTTTTCATATTCAAAGATTGGTATTCTTTAGCATTAGATTTAATATCATGATTTTTTTATTGTTAGTTCTAATAATTATAGACACATTTTGATCTATCTTCTTTGGATCTTCATCTTCATTTGTATTTCCACTATATTATTATCTTCTTTTTATTTCTTTGTTGGAATTAAAGATGTCTCTATAAACATACCATTACTCTCACTTGAATACATCTCTAAGTGTTTATAAGTATTCTTATGCTCCAAGAACTCTACATCACAACTCTTGATAATCTTCGTGGTTTCTAAATACATTAACTTATATACCTTGGTACCTTCACAATATCCAAAAAATACACATTTTGTCTCTTTTACATCAAGTTTGAACCTTGTACAATCAAGTACATTTGCATAAGTAATGTATTCAAAATTCTTCATTTATGAAACAAAGAATTTCTTCCCACTCCAAACTTCTTGTGGAGTCATTGATGTGAGTACACTTGTATGGCACCTATTTTTTGTATATATTGATATAATCACAGCTTTCTCCTAATATTTATACCTAAGATTTTGTACATGGAGCATATTCCTTGCTATTTCTACAATGGTACAATTTTTTCTTTCAAAAACTTTATTTTCTTATAGAATGTAGAAACTAGAGATTTGTCTTGCAATACCTTGAATTTTCAAAAATTCATCAAATAGCTTTGATATATATTCACTTCCATTGTCCATATACAACACTTTGATTTTGAATTCATATTGCTTCTCTACAAATGCTTTAAATTTTTTAAACCTTGAAAAATATTCTTTCTTGGTTTTAAGGATATAAATCCATATTTTATAAAAAAAATCATCAATAAATGTGACAAAGTACTTTGTTCTTTTAATTGATAGTATCTTCATTGATCTACAAACATTAAAATACACAATCTCTAATAATTTACTAGCACGTATTACAACTCCACTTGGAAATGAAGTCTTTTATTATTTGCTTCAGATACAACCTTTAGAAACAAGTGGCATGGTATTGTAGCTAAATTGACCAAGATCCAAGCCACTTACCATAAATTGGAGTTCCTTCATGATTTTGGCATTTAAATGATCTAGTCATTGATGTTAAATTTCAAACATGTCTTGATCTTATAGAAACTGAACAAATATTGCTACTTCAACTTTATTTACCTTCTTACAATTGATGAAATAGAAGTTGTCATCTTTAAGGCCTTTGGTAATATATTGTCTATATAATATCTTCACAAAACACCTATTCATATCAAATTAAATCTTATAACCATAAGATATAAGTTTACTCACCAAAACAAGGTTCTTCATTATTGGCACATATAAAACTTTCTTCAATCTGATCTTCTTGATTTGATCCTTTACTTTAATCTCAACCACAATAGAGCTAATTCAAATGGCTTGCATCATACCATTGTCTCTCAATCAAACTTTTGTTATTAGAATTACTTCATAAGTGTCAAATGAATACTTGTCATGTATTTAGTAGCACCCAAATTTATAATCTACTTGGACGTAAAAACCATGGAGATTCCTTCATTTGCCATGAAAGTATAATCTTCTCTACCAAAACTATCACAAGTATTGTTTGCATTCTCCTTAATTTCTTTTTTGGACTTATAGCAATTCCTTACAAAGTAACTTGATTTTTTATAAATATAGTAATTTTTTATATTACTTTTTGAATTAATATATTAATAAAAATAGCTATTTTTGTCTTATCTTAAAAATAAAATTGAATCTTCTTTTTTTGAAGTTCATTTTTTTCATCTTAGTCACTTTGTGCGCAAGTCTTGACTTGATATAATTCATAGTAAGTTCTTTTATGTTGATAGACTCCAATGCTTTAATGAAGTAGTTGTAAGATTCTAGAAGATTCATTAGCAATGCCAATACAATTTTTCTATCGTCAATTGGAATATCAATAATTATTAATTAGTTTATAAATGCTTTTATTTTGTTGACATGAGCCATAAGATCATCTCCTTTTCTATCTTTATCATTAAGAACTTCTTTGTTTATAGAATGTTGGCAAAGTTTCTACTCTAATTGATATTGCAAAGAGTCTTTTGTACTTCTGTTAGTCCACTATAAGCAATAACATGTGAAAAGTTGGCATCACCAAGATTTATTGCAATTATTTCAAAAGCCTTCTGTTCACAATATTTATATTCTTTCTTAACCTTGACATCACGATTGTCACTTGGAGACTCTTCACTTTCATCAACAATGTTCCAAAGGTCCAATGAAGCTTATATAAATTCCATTTTCTTCTTCCAGTGGTAAAAATTGTCACCTCTAAATTTCTCAATCATTCTCAAGCTCTCACCTTTACTTGAAGCCATATCTAAGGAAGAGATATATCAAAGAAAATCAAAAAAAGAGAAGATAGAGCTCTTAAAATCAACAAAAAGATATTTCCATCTTCAAAATCCAAAATGCCCTTTTTGTGAGTAAACTAGTGACTTCAGTCTTTAACCACCCTCAACTTCACTTATAACCATAAGTTCTATTCCTCACAACAAAAAAGACTTCAAAGCACTTCAAAACTCACAACTAAATGTATGTGGATCCATAATCTATTGAATAAAAACTTTAAAATCACAATACATAGCAACAACAAGGTTGCACATAAAGAGAATATGGAATAAAATATCTCACACTTCTAACACCCAATACTTATAAGTAACTTTCATATTTCTTTATCTTACCTATTATAAGGATATGCCTTTAATATATCTTTTATTTTCTTAAGATCATATGTAATTCTTTGGTCTTAACATATCTATTAAGATCCTAACATATCCATTAAGATCCTAGCATATCCATTAAAATCTTATTATATCCTTTGGAATCTTAGCATATTTTAGCATATCTAAACATATCTTACTATATCTTAGAATATCCTAAAATATCATATATGATCTCTTAATCTTAAGACCTTTTGACCATAAACAACTTACTTTAAGTAATATCCTCTACATTTATTTACTTACTTTAACAATAATATATTTTATATATCAAGGTCATATGAAAGTAGTTTCATATATGTCAAAGTAAGATTGATCACATTTTATATTCACAATTAAAATGACAAACAATAAAACATACAAGACATGTTCCTTAACACAGACATTGTCAACCATGATATGTAGGTTTTTATTTCAACACTTAGAACTTCTGGCGAGACTAAGTTCTGTTGTTATCCATTTAAATGAGGTTTAAGTCAAAAGAACACAGATCTTAAACAGAAATTTACAACTTCAACGATCCACTTCCATGTAATCAAAATGCCAATATCAATCTTTATCAACATGTTCCTGAAAGCATACTTTGTTTCTACCAACAGCCCTGCAAGAAATTCCACCAAGAATGATGTGACTAAATTTACAAATTAATAAGCACCCTTGAAAAGGTTTCTCCCTCTTTTTAGAGGGCATATCTCAAATCTAAACAATTACAATAGACAGGTCAATAAATGGGGTTAACAGAAAACCATCGTCTGCAGCAGTTCACATCCTAATGTAAGTCAAGAACTCCGCAAGCACACTATTTCGGTATAAAAATGCCGATGGTAACGAAGCGTCTGTTGTAACTTCGGCAAAATGCTGGTCAGAAAGACGTCTTCCTACTCGTGTAATGATGATCTCTGACAGCTCAAGTCATATACCCATTAAGGATGCTTCAAATAACAAAACGCATGTTCGTCCACCACCGTTAGCAGAGTAGACGGAAGCAATTAATGATTAGTCTTAACAGAGATCCTGTTGACAGAGAATCCTCAAGGAAGCCAAAATGGGATGACTTAGTCTGCGGCATGAAAGGGTGCTGTTGCATCATTTTGAAGAGTGCGGCTGGTATTGAGACGAAGGGCTTTGGAGCAGATCATCAAACTCCTTTCAGATGTGCAGGGCCTTGGCGAGGCTATACAAAGACTCATGCACAACCTATTCTTTTCCTTGTTCCAACCCTGACCAAGTGAAGAGGGGTAGAACATTTTGAGGTCCTCTCAGGAGCAGGCAAACACACACGCATATGCATGCGATTCCCATTATGCTCACCAAGAAAGGCCTGTATAGACCACCCTTAACGCCGCATACATCCCGAGGTAATCTTGCAAAATCCACCTCTCTACAAGTGGGTGACTCATCGGGCCTGGAAACTGCAGGGTCTGCTCCTGTTGATGGTATCCAATGTGGCAACTCCACTATTTGTACAATTGAGTCAGCACTGCGATGGTCCCAACCAGGTGCAATATCTGAAATAACACTGTTTGGATTCTCCAATAGAGCAAGCTTTGCTCTTACAACTTGAAGGGATTTCACATTACCTCCTGCTTTTGCAAGGCTAAGAGGAGTTGCCCCGGAAGCATCCTCTTTGTGGAACCAAGCATGCAAGCCAGCCTACAAGACATGCGTATATGATCCACATATCATCAGATATTTGCAGTGAAAATATTAAAAAAAGACTATTACTATAAATTCGTACGTTGTATACTTAAATTCGTTTTTACACCCAATTACAAAACCATAAGAAGAGGAAAATAATAAATACCAATAATAACAATAATTAGGCAACTTAAAACATATCAGATGCTAGCTAGACTCCTCCCAAAACACTGAAAATTACTGACCTGACAAGGGTCGCTGGTTAAAGCATCAACAATATCTTCTGCGTCATGCATGCTGGCTGCAACGTGAAGTGGGGTAAGACCCGCAGGTCCTCCCATGTCTGGCTTAAATATTAAGCTCCATTTCAGCCTAAACTCAAGCTTTTGTTTGAAGCTTTCAACATTTGGATCATTTATTCCAGCGAGGAATGAGGGAGCAAAACCAAGCAGCAGTTCTACCATTGGCCGATTTTTATTCCGAACTGCCCGATGAAGCAAACTAACTTCTTCTTGTGGCATGTCAGAAAGCTCCAGAAATGTAGCTTCCCAATCATCGTTCTCGAAAGCAGTGTCTAACACCTTCTCAACCACTGCGCACCAATTGCGTTCAACAGAATAGACCAACAGCTGCTTGAGCCTCGTGGAAAACATCTGTTCAATTAAGAGAAACGAGTTAACAAACGCAGAGCACAACATAAGAGCATGAGTGTATAGCTAGCATACAGGCATACAATATTACACAAAGCATAACACAATAGAATTCAAAAACTGCAACATCAAATCATAAAAATTACGAAAGGAACATCTAAAGCCAGAACATAACCCGCAGAGGACCTTAGAGAGAAGCCATGATGAGTACCTGAGTAGAGGGTGAAGAAAAGTTGAGGTATCGGAAATAACTTCTTTGGAAGAACCACCCCAGCTCACTTAGGAACCGAGTAACATCCTCTTCTTCTGCCAGCCTAGCCAATTCAGTACAATATAGAACAACAAATGGATCAAACCCATGTTGTTCGGCAAGCCTTCCAGCAATCAAGGCAGCCGTCTCAATCTCATCTTCAAGGGTAGAAATCTCAGCAGCTACTAGCTTATCTGCAACGATTACTGGCTTCCAATTCCCTTCCAACGTGTCTTGGTCCACCTACATGGCATCAAATATTTTACCCAAACAATAACTCAACCGTTCGAGTTCTACTATTACAAGAAAAATATGAACATTCTCACAAAAAAACTGAATAATAATCGTGAACAACTCTTTCAAAAAGTTCATACCTCAATAAAACACCGCCCGAAACTACCAGCTTCCATCGTGGATGGAAATGTGCTGATATCAAGATTAAAAACAGCCTGCGAACTTGACAAATTTGTGCCAACATCAGTATGTAAATTGTGTCCAAGGTCAATGTCACTGACAAAACCATCTCGGCCACCAGTCGAATCCTCCTGTTCAGATAAATCTGTGCCAACTCCCGACAGTCTCTCAACTTCAGAAAGAGCACTTAAGGATGAAGGCCTATAAGAGACATGTTCTTCATCAGCTGAGGAAGATTCAACGTTCACCAAGTCCAAGGCCTCATTCTCTTCATTTCTGGAAGCGCCGCAGCCTCCTACTGAGCTATTCGATGTGACTTCTGTTTCTGTTTCTGTTTCATCCACAGAAGCCACCGACTCTTCATATGTATGATGCTGTTGATAAATTTCCTCTGAGAAGTATTTTCCCCTGAAAGCGCATAATAACCTTGTAGCAGCTCTTGTGAGATTAAATCCTTTAACAGTCAAACGATTCTGTTGACCAGTTACAACAGCAAGTGGTCGAACCGACAACAAGCAAGGACTCTCGAAGGGACTGGATGTTCTACACGAGATAATTTCACCTGCACAAACGAAGGGAAAACTTAAGCGAAATAAATTTAAACAAAAACAAAAAACAAAAACAAAAAAACCAAAAAGAAGAAGAAGAAGAAGAAGAAGAAGAAGAAGAAGAAGGAAAGAAAGAAAGAAAGAAAGAAAGAAAGAAAGAAAGAAAGAAGAGATTCAATCTTAAGGAACTGTTCACGAAGTATATCCTTTTCAAAAAAATAAAATAAAATAAAATAAAACAAAACAAAACAAAACAAAACAAAACACAACACAACACAACACAACACAACACAACACAACAATATGTAGAACCGCTGATGAATTAGATGAACTCTCACCGTCAACAACTAAAACTGATTGGCGATCAACTTGCACTAGCATGCGCCCAGTACACCAAAACTCACAACCAGTCCTTAGAAGTCGCCGTAAACTCTCGGGCAGGTCATCAATCAACTGTAACCAGAAGAAAACAATGAATTAATAATCCGGTTACATAATGCACACCGTCGCGCGCCTGATATCCATCCCTTCAAACTGGAAGATTAACGTAAAAATGAAGATAGAGAAATGAAACTTAAATCTAAATTTTAGAAAAGATCGCAAAAGTAACTGGTGAAAGGGGGGGGGAGGGGAAAGTGAGATGTGGGTTACTGGGATCAACTTTCATCCTTTACGGATAGTACTAAAAATGAAAAGAAATGTCTACCTCTGTCCATGCAGACTTGGGCATGGATAAATAGATGGTTAGAATGATGCAGCCAGGCCTGATAAATCCCTCCATGTCTGAAGGTCGGTGTGCTAACCATTCATCGATCTGAAAGGAAACAACTTAATGTCACTACAGGGTATGGTTCCCACAAATCATTAAAAACGTCATTAACATGTCTATACCTATACAGATCTACTTTAGAAACATAAAGTTAAAATTTGAGCATCTGAAAGGACCCACCTATACGATAGAATTTCAGATGATTCAATTAAAAGCAAAGAACATAACGAAGAAATCAAGCTAATCGTACGAAAGAACATATAATACCTGGCTTCGAAGACCCTCAGGGAACTGTGTAGGGTGTTTATCGAAGAGCTTGAAAGAAATGCGACTATTCTGGTAACGATCACAGAAAATTAAGGTTAGCATCAACTTCAAAAAAATATACCAGCAGCTATCAAGGTCGGTTAAAGATGCTACAAGAGTAAAATCAACAAATTATCACCGATCACCTCCAGTATCTGCAGCATTCAATCACATATTCATGAGTAAGCCTACCTCCAAATCTCTGTTCGGTGTGCCAGGCGATTGATGATCAGAGCCCACACCAGAGCCAGATCCTGAACCTGACCCGGAACCCGTTTCAGAAGCATCACTGTACTGCTCTGAAGGAGGAGGCTGTTGCAAATCTATTGAAGGCCGCTGCAAAGGAGCCTGAGACTGCTGCAAGTCCAAGAATGACCGCTTATGTGGATGCGAGACGCCATTTTGCGTTGACTGCCGCTGTCTGCCTACTTGTGAATGAACAGATGGAGCGTTTTCTTGATTCCTGTCAAATCTCAGATTTAAGTTCCTCGTATCAATTGAAGTTTGCTCAGGATGAGCTTGCATTGCTGATTGTGCCATTCCATACCCGTTTGCTGCCAAACCCGGGCTAGCTGTTTGGGCAGCCAAACTTGAGTGCAAAGAGAGGGCTATACTTGTTAACAACTGGGCAGGATCTAAAGCCCCAGGCACAATCCCAGGTACCCTCAAAGAGGATGGCAATGACAACCCAGGTGCTGAAGGGGTGCGTTCATTGTTGATTTGTGGAACTGCATGACTGACAGATGCATCTGCACTAGATACTGGATACGGCAAGGGACCACCGTTCATATTGCCATTAAACCCTGCACGACCATAGATATTCTCCTGAGCCATCCTCGCAGCATGCTTCAAATTGTTCTGCAACAGCATTGCAAGAGCATCTTGCGGGGCCAGTTGCTGAGGAGCATGTCCAGTGAGCTGGGATGCGAGAAGTCTGGGATCGATTTGAGGTGGAGCAAGATCAGAATTTCGAGTTAACTGGTTCCAAGAAGATGCAGCTCTAGTAAGTCCTTCAAGTGTACTGTTGGGCAAGTTCAAGTTCCCTGCTTGCCTCAAACACTGCAGAAGAATGTCTTGATCATTTGCAGCAGCAGCAGCACTAGGTTGCTCTAAAGGTCCTGTCAAAGCAACATCCCAGTACGATTGTTAACTACAACATGTGCCATATGCAAAGGATTCCTTATCCTACAGATGCAGGGACACTCTGACACTAAACCAAAGTACGTACAAGTAAATGCCAAAAGCAAACATGCGCAGAAGCAATTGAGCAACAAAAGAATTTGTTGCAAGACCTCTTAGTTGAGAATACATCCCCAAAAGGGCCAAGAGGTCGGAATTCTTAACACCCGCTTGATCCTCAACTCGAGGTGTCGGTGCATCAGGTTGGGTTTTCCTCCGTCTCTTGTTGTGACCTGCTAAACGCCTTCTACAGCTTCGTTTGTCTTCGTCAAACTTGTCCAACGGATGGAATCTGCTACACTGCTGACAGAAACGCTGCCTCACTCGAGAAACAAGAGTTGTAGGTGCTTTGGAATGCGCCTCGCAGACCTTGTGGCGTCTATGATAATCCTTGGCCCTACTAAGATCAGCAGTACAACCATCTACTTGACAAGTGGGAATTTGAGACTGGGGTGAAGAAGAACGAGGACGTTTTCCAGCCCCATTGTGCTCATATGCATACGAACTTCCTCCAAGCTTTAGACTGAGAGGACCGTCATCCTCGGGGGATTCATCACCTCTATTGTAAGGATTCGGTTCGTTTGAAGGTGGAGACGGAGTATGTCGTCCAAAGAAAGTTTGACCCTGCACTTCAGTCTCGTCATCATCTATATGGATCACTTGATGATTAGGTTCAGCAGTGCCTGTAGCCCTTACATCCAACTGTAAGCCTAAATCAGCACTTCCTCTTTGTCGCCCATTCTCACGATGCGTGACATCTCTAGATGAGTCCAAACCTGACCCATGAGGAGTTCTACTAATTCGCTGCGCACTAAGTGCGGCACCATCCCAACGCCATGAGTTAGCGTTCCAGTCACTCCTATTTATTGATCTCCCACCACCTTCTTGAGGGTGGCTGTTGTCCCAGTGAGTTCCAGTTTGCCTGGAAGACCAAGATGACTCAGTACTACGGTCAACGGCAGACATGTCTCTGCCATTTGGAGGCAACTGTTGTATCCCTCCTGCAACATACATCGATGTGTACTCCATGAGTAAAAGGACATTCAACATGTAATATATTACACATCCTAAAATGGAAGTTCGTGGTATCACATCCCGTGGCACTTATCTTACGCAGAGCCATAAGAGCATACTAAAAATCTTACAAATGGGTCGTTAACCTGCAAATCGGCAGGATAGAATTTCAAGTTCAGTGAACCTTCACAAACGAAGATATCTACGCGCATTACGTATGGGGCTAAGTGTGGTGAACTGTGTTAGGTGAAATTCTCGTGGAAATGTATAGGATCAAAATTTCGAACAAGATGATAGAGGCTACATACCTCCAGGGAAGAATTGGTGTTGCTTGACGGGAAGACCCTCCACAGTTATCTGCCCTAAATCCCGATCCATCGAAGACTTCAGCAGAAAAGAGAACCTAGTGATCTGAAGCTGCAACCTGGGGAGACCAACTTCAGAGACCCCAGCAGGGAAAAATCCCTTACCGCTGGTGCCAATAAAATAAAAATAAAAATACGCATGCCCTCCTTGCCTGTTACTTCATGCTCTAAGTTTGTTCTAACAACTATCTAATAGGAAAGGCATTTTCTACCCAAGCTAATAAAGCCTTGGTAAAAATGTCAAAAACCGGCATATACACCCTCATTTCTCCACCCACCCACCATTTTCTTCAAGACCCAACGTCCAGGCTGTAGGTTACCAGCGCCACTTTGAGCATGGAGAATCACTTGCCGTCAGTCTCTCACCGAGTCGCCCCCTGTGCTGAGGGTACGAGGATGCTCAATTCAAGGCCCCCTATCCAACATCCGCCCGCCGAGCCCTCCCAACCAGAAGATCATGTCCAACTACATCTTGCATGCCCGCTTCACATACCCTACACGCTCTCCACAGCTGCACAGCATTCGAGCTTCCGAAATGTCCTCTGGTACGAACACAACCGTATACTTCCCACGACACGTAACCAGGAATTCTTACTGCAGCTCTCGCCCTGCCCTGTTCTCCTACACGTCACAAACAAGCTCGTCGCGTCCTAGATTCACAGCACCTCCCGCACATCTCCCCTTCTGCGACGGCGACTACAGCCCAGCTCCCCCCGTTCTCCAAATCCTTCGTCCTTCACCACCCACATAAAACCGTACCCACAGCGGCGCTTCCCGCAACCCAGGCAAATCCACCTTCAGCTCTTGTACCTCCGCTCCCTCGCCACTCACGTCCCGCCTCCCCATGCCAAATTTTTCTTCGCAGCCACAAAGCGCCACTACGGAAAACGAACACCTGCCCTACTTTAGCATGGTACATAACCCCACCTCACGAACTAAAACCTCCCCCCTACCTCCATCTCACAGATATACATCTGTCCCTGAACTCCAAGAGATTAAAAAAAAAAAAAAAAAGGACTCCCCAACACACGAAAGGGCCTAAACATCTGCACACAAGCGCTCGCCCAGACACGAGGAGATGCTGTCGAAACTTACAAAAGACTAATCAACCCTTGGCCACGAACCAAAACAAAGCGCGGGGCCCCTACCGAACAAGAATCGTCCTGGATTAGGACAACAGTAATCGCTGAGCCCCTCTCTCACAACGAACGAGGCCACAATCTCACACAGTCGTCATCATCGTCGTCGCCTTCATCATCATCACCACCATCATCAGTACCATCATCCTCGTCGTCGTCTGTTCATCAAGCTGCCTTGGTACGCTCTGCTGCCTTCACCATACTTCCACATGTTCTCCCCTCCTCCTCTGCCTCTCTTTCGCTCACTCCTTCACCTCTTTCTCCCCTTCTTTCTAACGTATTTCCTACGAGGTTCTAATTTCTCACACGCCCCAAGCTTTACTGCGGGATCGCGGGGCTTGTTCGGTGAAGATCGCAGTACGATCAATCGCCACTGGGAAGATCGGCGAGGGAGGGACGGGATGCGAGCAGCAGACGGAGACGAAGAGGACGAAGACGAGGAGGACGGCCATAGGGCGTCGAATTGTAAGGGCACCCATGACTGCGGGGCAGTCGGATTCGGGCGGGGTGATGGGAGGGTTTAGGCGGGGTAGGTAGATCTAGAACCAATCCCGCGCACCAACAAATCATAAAGGGGCTGCCGCGAGTACACACTCCCTTCCTTCCTCGAACCTTTCTTCCCCTTTTCCCTTTCCCTTCGCCGCTTATTTTTAAACTGTTTGCTTAACCCGGGATCCGACTGCGCGGGTGAGAGGCTTTGCCCGGGTAACCTCCCTCACCCGTGCCAGATCCCATGTTCAGTTAGTTAGTTATATCCCCCCCATGTTGCTTACTCGTGCTTGGTTGTACTATCCATGCTTGTCATGCTTGAGATTACAAACATTACAATATTGTAATTAATAATGAAGTCACTCTACTTAGATCTAATTTGTTGTTTCCTTACATGGTAGATTGTGACTAAAATTCATGTTTTTCCTTAGCAGAGTGGAGAACTCCACGTATATAAGGATTGATGAGAACTATGTGAGGTTTAAGGTATTAGTAAGTAAAATATTTCAATGAGTTCAGTGTTTTCTTTTCTTTATTTTTTATTTCAATTTTTTTCTACTGTGTTTATTTGAACCATTTCTCATCAATTGTGCCGATTCATAAAATTGGTGGGAAATTAAAGCTTGTGGTTTTTTTTTTAAGCTGGAATCTTATTTTTTATTCCACTTGGTTTTAATTTTACCTTTCAACAATGAATCAATTAAATAAAGAAAAATGATTTATAACAGTAAAAAAAATCGCCTCAATTGATGCATCCTTGAAAATATATATATATATATATATATATATATATATATAATCATAAATAAAGAAGGACGTGACCGATTGCATCTCTGTGTATGTTTGACTCAAATAATGCATGAGTTTTCTTTCTTTCATTTTTCAGAAAAAATGTGTTGCATATATTCATTTCAGTAAAATAAATAAATAAATATATATATATATATATATATATATGTGTGTAGTTTTATACAAATACATTGTGTTTTGTTGTTTTAGTATGAGAACAAGAGTTTTAATGTGTAAAATAATCCACACATGAGATAAGTTTGAAGTAAACAGGTTCAGATTTCAATGCACAAACCCAGTGCATGCCTTGCATGTTTTTGTTTTTGTTTTTTTTTTCAAAATATGTAACATAAAACTATGCATCATTAGTAATAAATAAATAAATAAAATAAAAATACACAGAAGTACTTATGGGTGCCAAATTTAATCTCTAAATAAGTTTAGATTATTCATAGTGGTGAACAGAATTAAAACTCATTGTACATTTTTATATGCAGTGAAAAGAAATATGAAGCCAATCACACCTTCATTGTACTCTTCTACTTGAGTTGGCTATGCACTCTTTATAAAAACCTTTGAATTTTATCAATCCAACGAATTTTTGGACACTTATACTATTCAATTTAGTGTGTATCTGTGTTTTTTTGAATGTTTTGAAATGGTGTGAATTGGTTTCTAATAACTGTACATTAATTAAAGAGCACAGTCAACAACCAAGATACCTTTGTATGTTGAAATATATGATGAGCTCTTCGTTTCAAGATTTGACACAAGTACAGTACTTGTTTTCGGAAATATAAACGACATTGTTTATTTGAACAACAGATAGACTCTATGAACAATACGTAGATTAATTATTTACTTCAAATTGTTTTTTAAAGCCTCAAGATACAGCATGAGTGCTAGGATGTTGCTTTCATTACCAATTAAACAAGTTATATACAATTTGAACTGTGAGAACAGCTGAAATAAGAATAATAACAACAAGAGCCCAAAAGTGTATATATGACTTCCTCCATTAATCTGTGTACTCTAGTAGAAGGATAGATAATGAAATGTATTTCAGATGGGAAGCTGCAAAGTTGTGTGCAACTATAGGAATATTTTCCAAGAATCATGATCCTACTTTGAAAGGTGAAGGCCGAGGAAGTACAATAGAGATTGGCTGCAGTACCTCATGGCACAATTAGGGCTCGCATTGTGGAACAGAATCCGATTCCCTAGATAACCGAGAAGGAGACATTTCTAATGATAGAAAAATATAAAGTGAAATAAAATAAAACGATCAAATACATATATCAACAGCCGCAGCAACAAATGTGCCCTCCTCCTCCGTCGTCGACTTCTCCACGATCGCCATTTTGCCGCTCTATCGAAATGATCGCGACTCGGAGAGAGCACTAGCGGAGCAGTTCTTCAGCACACATTTCACCTTAATCCGCCACGCTTCGGCCACCAGGCTTCCTCCCTTCGTCTTCGCCACCTTCCACTACGGATATGACCTCGTCGTGGAAAGCAATCGACAACACCTGGCAGTTCCTTCTCCGGCTGCGAGGATGGAATCGGTTCTGAACGAGGGCTCCGAAAGTCAAAAGTTGGAGGAAAAACACACACACACACACATACACACTAAATCAAGGAGACGGTCTCCATGGAATCGCGATTTGGGGGGGGGGGTAGCTCCAACTAACCGGTTCACCAGGACACGGTTTCACACTTGCTGCGCCATTCGTTCAATGGTTTTGTGATTTGTCACGTTTGACACACGCATGCTTGTTTATACATAAGTCCTTATTCGTATTCGTATGCGGAATTGTCAGTGTAATCGCTTGAGGATAAAATACGTTGTGAGCATGAATGACTGGTGGTGAGGCATTCTGATGGTTACATTTTTATTGCTTTGATATGCATTCGCATTGTTCTGCTGTCATGACGTTTCCTGGATCATTTATACCCATACCATGTCTTAAAAAGAATGAAATCAATAATTCTCTCTCCATATATATGTATGTATATATAAACATATTTGCATTTTCTCCCCAAATTTATGACATGTATTTTTATTTTTAGAAAATCGATTGTTGAAAATTGTAACAAAAATTATTAACTTAGATTATGTGGTAAACTGAAATCATACACTGTGTTGATTTGTTACAAACTAGTTTACAAAATTATGAAATTATCATGTTGCAAACTAGGATAAATACTCTGATTTATCAATTTCGAGATGGACCACAAGTTTGTTTGTTATTTTAAGTTGTGCACAATGAAGCACGTCACATAGGTTTGCTTTTTTATTTTATTTTATTTAACGTGGTAAATATTGACGTTTTGTAATGTATTTGTGAAGGTCAGCCTCTAGAAAACTTCTTTCACACATTGAGGTGGAAAATCATTCACTGCTATTGATTTTCTACAAAGAAAAACGTGTAATAGCTTTGCTTGAAGGTGATCCTTGGTTTGTGCATGATCTTGATTTGCATAAGAGATAAACATATTATACCAGCTTATTATGAATTGAGTCATTTTTGGAACAATGCTCACACATGTACACAACTATTGATTTTTACACAACCACATAACTTTATTACATACTACCTGGAGATAAAAGTAGTCTATCAAATATGAATGATTAAAATTTAATGTGGCTTTTAACTTGTGCAAAAACATCAAAATTATCTTATTATGGTTGTTACAAATCAAAATCTACACATTCTAAAATATTATAGTATGCAACATTATACATTGTGCAATAACCATCAGAAGTTTTTATTAAGGAAAACAAAATTTCATAAGTACACACACAAAATTTCTATAGTTATGTTCTCACTGTTTTATGGTAAAAACAATAATGATTTATGCCAAGAATTGACACTGGATTGCTAAGGACGTTCAAAAATAAAGTAATGTTCAATATATGACCATGATGAGTTAATATTATACATATTTATGCCATAATAAACTACTCTGCATGTAATCTTTTTCCTCAGAGAAAAATGTTCAGTGCATTAATAATCATATATATATGTATATATATATATATATATACATATTCATCTGCTCACACACATATGCCTGTATGTAGTATCCTTTTGACTAACTAATTAATTCGCTTGTTTTTGTTATGTGAATTATATTCAAACGCGTTCACACTGGCTAAAGTGAGTTTGAAAATAACCCATCTATGTACAAAATATCATTAGTATTTTAAAATGTTGAAATATATTAAAAATATATAAAAACACAAATTTAAAATTTATAACAATCTTTTGGATTGTGTTATTAGAAGTTTTTACTTGTTTGCTTTTTCTAATTTAACAATTTTTCATTGTGGTTTTACAAATTTCAAAAAGACATCGAAATGTTACTTGCAGAAGCTGTAAATTTGTGTTCTTGGTAATCAGACCCAAATGAAAAATTCAATTGTGCACTATTATATTTGATCTGTAACATACTCCACAGCTCAAAATGATTAATTATATGTATATATACATATATAGCATTTCCGAATAATGTGCATTTTACATAATTGTAGAATAAAAAAAACAAAGTTTTGATAGATAATGTGTATTACTTTATAATCAGTTTATATACTTTTTAATCTCAAGCATACGTAGTATCAAAACATTTCAAATATTTTCTTGATAAAAAAAAATTAATATACTATAAATATAAATTGATAAATTAGTTTGGGTTAATCCATTGTGAGCTAAATTTATTTCATGCACATGATTAGATCCACAAGAGAA
This sequence comes from Physcomitrium patens, assembly GCF_059467195.1. Taxonomy (NCBI): domain Eukaryota; kingdom Viridiplantae; phylum Streptophyta; class Bryopsida; order Funariales; family Funariaceae; genus Physcomitrium; species Physcomitrium patens. The sequence continues at coordinate 9,353,623 of NC_143426.1, forward strand.
TTTTGTTGTGATATCATATATTTACTTTATTATTTTAATCAAATGAAACTACTAATAAAAGAATCAAAACATAGCTGTTACAATTAGTTTTATTAATTCCTATTTGAAAGATGGGAGTGTTACAGCCGCTTACAATTCTCGAATATATAAAATAGGTTATCAAAAACTAGAATATTAGGTCTTCTGAACAGCAGCGGCGACCAGCACCGGCGGAAGCCCGGAGGAGGACGCTGGCTGCTGGTCGTGCTAACGGCCGCAGTGGTCAGGAGGGGCCGGCGGCAGCGGCGGCGGTGGGGGCCCGCAAGCGTGCGTCGGTGGAAAGTGGTCCAAGTTGGTATTCCTGCCGCGCATCACAGGCAGCGTCTCTTGTAGCTTCTCCCGGAGTGTGTACACAACGATCTCGAACAAGATGTAGAGCGCCCCCTCGTAGGCGCTGCCCATGGGTAGAATCTTGTTATCCGTTACTTCAAATCGAGCCGGCTCTGGTGGGTACAATGTAATACCGGACATGGTTGATCTTCGAGCATTCGAGTCTCTCTGGGAACTCCTTTGGGCTGCAGCTTCCGATGCCATAATCACATTGTCTTGATTCGTAGATAATTTCAATTTCCTCGTAGGTGTTGCAGATTCCGTTGCCACAATCACTTCATTCTGTTTTGCAGTAGATTTCTTCTTTCCTTTCGGCGCTGCAGCCATGGGGTCTCCGGCTGGTACCATGTGTGCTCTCTGATTGCCGTGAACTTGCTGCCTCGGCATTCTACCTTCCACCATCATGCTGAGTTCTGGGGGCACGTCTTCTTCTCCCGTGGGGAATTCGGGGAAGTCGGGGTCGGCAATGGTATGCGCGGGAACGAGAGCGATCGTTGTTGCGAGCACCGCAGCTGCGCCGTCAGGTTTGGCCGTGATGACCAGCGCCCTTGCGCCTGAAGCCGTTGCTTCGCCGATGATTGGGTCTGCGCTACTGGGCCATCCTGGTCCATTTGTCACAATGAGTAGGTCCCCTGTTTTTAGCAGCGGCGTGGCCATGTCGCCGAACACATGCACCTTCGTTAAGCCGAGATGGAATAGCCGCATCGCGAAGCCTCGTATGATGAGGCCTTCTCTGCCTACTCCGTGAAGAACAATGTTTTTGTCTCGCGCTTGCATGATTTCTTTGACTATCGGCACGCATGGGTCCTGTTTGTTACGCTCGGCGCGGTTGAAGACGCGGTGAATCTCGGCTAATGCTTGAATGGCCATGAAAGATAATGACGTTTGTACCATAACCGGGGACGCCATGGCTGCGGACTTATCAACTCGATTGTTGAAACTCGAGTATGAATCACTTTTAGCTTCACCTATACTGTCATATTCCGAAATACGGTAACCATTTTAATCTTCATATTTTACTAAAGCATGGTAGACACAAGTGATGCTAAATTCAGTCGCTAAATTTAGGTTTATCCCTGAAGCCCATTTTGCAATCTATGTGACGGTCGTTTCTGGTCGTTGAGCGAAATCTTGTGTCGTGCCGGCAGAGACTCTCCGGCTGCAATGAAACTGATGCAAGTCAACCAAATGTGATCTTTCCTATTGGTGTTAATCCGACCTTGAGCCGAGTCTCCCTAGTTCATGCTATTCAGTCCCATATCTTGTCCATTATGATTCTTTGAAGCGTGAACTATCCAAACGTGAAATGATCACGTTTTATGATTCATTTACTCATCTGTTTTCAGTATATGCAAGTGCATGGAATCCACGACATGCAGCTAAACGTTGTGACGTCCAGATAATTGAGAGTGATGATTGGGAAGCAACCGCCCTTCAACTAATTCCGCTCTTGTTCCAACAAAATCAATCATGGTCAGGATCTTCGTAAGTAGTGAGTAGGGGCTGAGCATTGGGAGACAGATTCAAGCATATCTACCCTTGCGTTCATGGACAGTCCAACTGTTCAACCAACACCTACGCCGGGTTATTGTAAACCAATTTCTGCACCTGATCAGAAAATTACAGCAGTCCTGGCTTGCAAATAACCAGGCACTCATTTGTAAGCAGTCATTGTGTTAAGCGTCGCCGGCTTATTGCTGTTAGTTCCCGTATCCAGGCCCTACGAATGCCGCTCGAATACCGATCCAGGGTTCCACGCTGCGAGCTGAAATCTGGTCTTAGCTGCTGACAGTCCCCAACTCCGCAACAGCAACAGAGCAACGCTACGACACAACGCAGGAGGTTAATTCACAAGGAATTGAATGAGCCACAGCGTCCTGTGGAAGTTGCTTCATCCATTGCGTGCTAGGCCAATGCAGACTTGTCGGTGCGTCACACTGCGTCGCATCGCGTCACGTCACGTCACGGCGCGTCGCGTCGCGATGATAAGTAATGATAATACTGGAATATCTTGTTTCTTACTTGTAGTTCTTAATGATAAATTATTGCTCTCCTCATTTTAAAACAGGAATTCAAAAAACTGAATGTGGCATTTGATGGTGAACAATCATTATAAGTTTTATATACTTTTTTTTTAACAAAAATAAATTAAGCTCATGATTCGTATAAGTTTTCATTCGAATTCAGATTACTGAATTCAAATTACTTATTAAATTTCAACTAAAATGATGCAATATAATTGCCTTAATAACTGTTTTTTTACACCATAGTGAGTTTTGAGTCTTGTTTTGAATCGATGATCCTTAGAAGCTACTTTTTGTTTGCAGAGAACAACTATTGTATTAATATACTCTATTATTAAATAACATATAACATGAGAAAACTTATAAACACAATTTCTGTCAGCTTTATGAAGTTATAATTTCTTTATTTTGTATGCATACGATTTCTTGCAACAAATGATTCGTTTAAAAAAATAAAACTCATACATATAAAAACCTAATTTACAACTTCATCTTCCAAAAGTTATATGGTTCAATGTATGAACAATCAACTTCGGGTGTCTTAAATCAATAGAAAAACGAAAATAAAAGAAAAAGATTATATTCTTAATATTTTAAAAATTTACAATATAAAATTTTGATCCTCATTATTTTCTCTCAAGAATGTCTTGGAAGAATTATTTTTCTGTCTTGAGCAGGTTTCACTGTTTATTATTATTTGTTGATAATATCATTTCCCCTTAATTCTTTTTTTATAATCAGAACCCAAGAATTTACAAACCAGAATGTCTCCGAATTAGAGTTTTACGTTCTTACGAATGAGACTATGATTAATAACTGTTAGTTCATTCTAAAAAGCTTCTTAAAAATAGGCTCTTCCAGTCGCTCACTCAGGCGTCTTCTAATTACCACGCCAACCCACTGTCTTAGCTTCTTAATTAGATGAATGTCTCAAAATATCCGTGAAGATAAGCATCCATCAAAAGATGAAATACATCCACTTATTGTTCCACGGAGAAGACACTGCTAGCGAAACCCTAATTCCTGAACCATTCGAAGCTCAAGGATTTCCAGGGGATCAAGGATTTTCTTCTCATGCTTCCTGTCAGGATTGTAGGCATGGCGCTAGAATTTGCATCGTAGCGAGGCCGGTGATTTTCGCCGCAGTGTGGATATTTTCCTGGTCCGTTTGGATTTTTCCCGACGGGGTTTGAGAAACTATGGCATATGGAGGGTACGACTGGAATCGGAGGTTGGGTGACTACATCTCTTCTGTTGCCGATGCCTTGAATTCGCAGAACGGCGGCCAGCTCTCTACGTTGATCTCTGTTTCGCGGGGTTCGTATTGCAACGTCGTCGCGGCAGGGCTTGATCAGAATAAGGTAAATTATTTATGCGTTTTTATTTTTATTTTTATTTTTATTTTTTTTGACGAGAGGACAGTTTTCTCTTCGCTAGGGCGTAAACACCTGTTTAGACGCGAATTTTGGTAGCCTGCAGTTCCCTTAGGAGAGAAATGGTGGGCGCATTATGCATCAGACGAAGGTGACTGGTAATGCTGCAGGTCTCGATGAATTGAGCCCTGAAATACGCGGATTTATGTGGTGTTCAGTAGGTGGTTTTTTGCGGGATGAAGTGTCAGATTTTGATGATCAGAACATTAGGGATCATTTGTTGGGGTTTTGGGTTTGAGCTCTCATTGGTGCAGTTGGATACTCTATTCTGAGTGTGTGTTTCGTCAAAGCTGGCGATTTTGTTTCAGCATTTTTGAGGAAATGAACGAGGATATGATGTTAGTGATTGTCTGTAGAACATGTGTCGTTTCCTGTATTTTCTAACAGGTTTCAGACACTGATTTCAGTGCTGTTTTCACAGTTTGCGTTGCTGGAATGAAGCTGAGAGTGTTCATGGTGTATTATTTCTAGTTGTAGTAGTTAGACCTCTTGGTTAGCTTCCTAGACCATGGTTCATAGTCAGATTTTCCATTGCAGCTTGTATTATATACTCGATCACCATCTATATCATGCTAGTTTCTGGATGGCGAAATTCTGGACTAGTTTACAGATTCTTTCGTAAGTCCTTCTAAGGTTTGAAGCTAAAAAGTAGCACCAGGGGCCGGTCAAAAAGAAATGACAACAATCGGTGACAACCACTTATGCGTGACGTTTTCTTCTCGTGGGTGTACGTAGGGTCAAGATGTTAACAGGTTATCGAGACAGCTGGAGAAGGTGGCTCCACTAGGAGAAATGCTGGGGCAACACATGCGGTGCATGCAATACTTTGTCAACCGACGTTTTGTTGATTCTTACAACGCTTTGGAGAAATCTGCTAAGTAAGTATACAATATGCAAAATGAGAAGTTCTTACTCGTCATTTTTTATTCGTTTGTTTACTTGCTTGTTCATGAATAATTAAACATAAAAAACATAATATATATATATATATATATATATATATTGTTTTTCAATTAAGCAATTTTGATGAGTTTCTTGTTAAGTTTTCTTTCCTTTAATGTTGGCCGACTACAGTGCATTTCTTCAGGAATTTCGTAATTGGGAGTCAGCTTGGGCCATGAAAGCTTTACACACTGTTGCCTACGAGTTGCGGACTATTGCTGAGATGGTGGGGGCCATTTGTCTTACAAGAAGTTCTTTAACTCAGTGCTGCAGTATTGATTCAATTTGTTTCTGTGCATTCTTTGTTGACGCAGCGAGTAGCTCGATCGCCAATTTATTTTTTGTGCTTCCTCGAAATACATCTGTATTCTGATAAAGGTGCTGTGAGTGACAATCGCTATTTAGTGCTTTTCAGGCCGACAAAGAGATGGCGTCTAATGGGAAGATACCGGACAAGCTGAAAGGAGCTGGCTCATTCTTGATGAAAGTCTTTGGGGCTCTTGCGGTATATTTTGAAATTTCGGGATTAGATCGTACTGGGTCTCGTGATTGTCAGTCTTAACTGCTTCTTATTTGATTCTAGTTTATCCGCTGTTTGTGTTTTTTGTTTGATGTCATTTACATGTCTAAGCGGCATAGTTGAACTATCATCGCTTTAGTGCTTTAATACGAAGTTGTCACTTATAGGGTTTCTCATGTCTCATTTCAGGGCAAAGGACCCAAAAGGGTGGGTGCTTTATATGTGACTTGCCAACTGTTTAAAATATACTTCAAGGTACCATTAGCACCCATAAGTATACACGTTTGTGAGTTTTTGAATGGTTTATCTACCTGATTCAGATTATTGTTGTTATTATTGTTAAATATGAATCTCAATAAAATAAATTTCTGTAGCACCAAGATACTACTCTTATGACGTATGCTGAGACAAAGATCTATTCATTCCACTTTCAAGCCTCTCTCAACATGATGTTCAACATGGTTGTTTTCTTTTGTCGATGCAGTTGGGCACAGTACACTTGTGCAGAAGCGTCATTCGAAGCATTGAGACTGCACGTGTTTTTGACTTCGAGGAGTTTCCTATTCGGGATCGGGTGAGGCTGCCATACCTTAAGCTAATCGAACTGTCTATAAGATAATAGAGAAGTGGAAGAAGCTTTTCAAGGGTATCATCTATAACATTGTTGAAGTCGCTCCCTATCACAATTGGTTTATAAAATATGTTCTCTTGAATTTTGAAAGTGTTTATCTCTTTCAGTCTTTAAGGACGATTTGTGTTGTCACTCCTAATAAATTTATTTTATCTGTTCTTTGACAGGTAACTTACATGTACTACACTGGGCGCTTGGAAGTTTTTAATGATCAATTTGTGCTCGTAAGCTCCCATCTATCTGCCCCGTTATTCTGTATGGCTATCTGCAGTTCGTAGGCTTTGCCAATACTTACTGATTGCTAGATGAGTGGGCTCAGAGTTAATAACTCTGTTGTCAATTCTAGCAACCGGGAGTCACGTCTTGGTCAAAAGTTAAGTTCTGACAATCAAATTCTTATCCGAAATGCAGGCTGACCAAAAACTCATGTATGCTTTGGTGCACTGTGACCCTTTGAAGAAGAACAATATTAGGTGAGGTGGATGTCCATGTTTACCAATCTGTTGGATGGTTGTTTCAATGCATCGTGGTGGTGCAGTCATATTGTCTTCGTAGTTTCTAAAGCTTTCGTTGTTTGAGAGGAAGCAGCGAGCAGTTTTACAGTGACAACATGCATAGTCTCTGTAGAAGTGAATATTACAGAAGCGTAGGTTCGTATTCAAGGCTTCTTTTTAAATTCTCTTCGCTTTATTTGTCCTTTTTATTGCAGGATGGTATTAAAGTACTTGATTCCTGTGAAGCTTTCACTTGGAGTGATGCCATCCAAGTTGTTGCTGGAGCGGTATGGCTTGCTAGAGGTATCCTAGAAACAAAATTACAACCGCGTCCTTGGAGTGGAGGATACTTTGTTGGCTTAATTTGTTCCTCATGATTTTCTTGCATTTAATTCTGATACTAGTACTCATATTTACCTCTATTATCAGTACAAGGAGGTTATTCAAGCTCTTCGGACTGGAGATATAAGGTTGTTGCGGCAAGCTCTTCAAACAAACGAAGATCAGTATGTTTTATCTGGCCTTAAAACATTAAACTAAAAACATTTTACTTGAGCGCAAGTCATCGTACGTTTCTATTGTATCTTTCTAGTTATTGGAACTTGGCCGTTCGATGCAAAATGCTGGCAGTGTTGAATCTTTCTATGCCACCTAATATCCAGAGATGTTTCATGTCAAAGTCTGACAGCACAAGTGCGTAACTAATATTAGCAAGTGTGCTTTAAAGATTTCTGCGTTCAGGAGTATATCTTGTGCTGGAGAAACTTGAACTTCAATGCTACCGGAGGCTGATGAGGAAGATGTACGTTGTTTTCAGTCGCCTTAAATTTTTCGTCTGTCCAGCCCTTTATGCCTACAAGAATCTCTTCTTGCTACTCGATTGTGAATTCTTTTGATGTGTTTAGGCCTGGAAACCCTTGTTCTCGCAGACACATAATTCAAAAGCAGAAAGATCCAGGAAGAGCACACCAAGTGAAAATGGATTGTGTCTTGAAGGCTCTTAAGTGGCTCAACATTGAGATGGATATTGACGAGGTATGCTTGATAACTTGCATACGACAATTCAAACTTTAGGCAACGCACTTAATTTTTGTGATCGGTTTGTTGATAATTCGTTCGCCCTGTTGAGCTTGGACTTTTGTCTAGGCATACCATTCACACAAGACTTAAGCTGACCAAACTGCTTCTTGTCCCAGGTTGAGTGCATAATGGCGATTCTCATTTATCGGAATTACATTAAGGGATATTTTTCACACAAGAGTAAAGTGGTTGTCCTTAGCAAGCAGGATCCTTTTCCAGCACTGACTGCAATGACCTAGGATGGTTTGACCTATTTCTCTATCGAAAGGAATCTCCAAATCAAGATGAAATTCTCATCTTCTCAAAACTAGTCCTTGGAGTGAAACAAGATTTTTTACAACTTCAAGTGGAGGCTCTTCAATTTTTTTTTAGTTAGATTATTTGTTTTTGTTTTATTAGCTTTTAGTTTTCTCTTTTTTGTACAGTAAAGGTGCACTGACGGATCAATTAAGCTTAGGTTCAAACCCCTGAAGTAGGGTCCTGAGTTCAGTGAAGCAAGCTCGGAGCCCTGAACAGGGTTAGTAGCACTTCGAACCAGCTTCAGCCTTATCTGTTATGTCCTGATTTCTCCAGATTACTACTCATCTGTATTGGATTAGTGCTGCTACTCATCTGTGGTTTAATTTGGAGAAGGCACAGTATCATAAGGTTGAATACTGGTTGGTTATGTTTGTTGCTTTAGTGCAGCGCTGCCGCTTATGTTTTTGTAAACTGTGTCGTACAACAGTACATCATGTGTATCTATGTCAATTTTATACTTCTTACATGACTTAAATTACCATCATTGGCATGTGAGGTGCTTCGGTTGCTTCATATTTAGGCCGTATTCCACCATTGGAAATATGGCTTCCTTGCTCACTAAGGTTGCCCATTTTTGAAATTTGATGTAATCTTCAAGTGGCTTATTTTTCAACAGATCTGATCAATTTCGAAGCGTGGAAATTAGATTAAGGTATGTGATCGGTAGTTGTATCAACAGGAATTGCACTCAGTCTGCATGTGGTTGACTTGGAACAGATTCTACTTGCGTTCCTTCAGATGTGCCAAAGTTTGTTTTGAGAATGTCTTTACAAGACATTGTGGCAGAGTCTAATTTTCAATGACCGAGCAGGATCTCTGCTCTCTTGGCAGTGGTTTTTTGTGTTGAAAGCTTTGGCTTCTTGGCAGTGTCGTTAAAGACCAGTGGATGATAACATAATTTATGCAACTTGAGCTGGTAAAAAGAATTTCCAGAATGTCAATCCATCAAATGTGCTTGAATAACCACTGTGATGCCTAATCAAAACCTCCAGTATAATCAGGTAATTTTGGAGGGGAGCAACTTGACAGCAGTAAAGCATCAATTGAAAAATACATCATCACGTTAACCGTCGGGCAATATTTTGCTTCCTAGAATACACATATGATTGCAAGGTGATTTTGAGATAGGAGTCCATTTTTGCAAATTGCAAGTTGCAACGGTGGTGGAAAACTTCGACTCACAAGATGAAATTGGTAAACTGGTTCAGTGAATATTAAAATGCGTGAAATCATCCTACATAATGTTTTTCGAAGGTAACCAGACCCAAGTGCCAGGATCCTTTCGGTGGTCGTGCAGACCATCACAAATCGCAACTTAACCGTCCGCCAGCTTAACTGTCCAGTCCTTGAGGGTGGACGTGGGGTCTATGGTGTTATCATGGGAATGACATGTTTACATCGCGACTGATGAACTAAGAATCCTTCCATAGTGTTCTGGAGTCTAACTGTCGAAGTGTTTTATTTATTTATTTATTTATTTATTTGTGATTGTCATGAAGATCTCCGCTTGCAGCCTCTTGCATGAAGAGAATGATTTGATGAAGATTGCGTGAGTCGGGTTGAGTTCAGCTGGGGTGTAGGCAGAGTGATTGAAGCACGCTTTATTTGATATTGTTCGGGGGATGGCGTTGGTCGATTATCAGTGATGGTGTAGGAAGTGAAGAACACAACAATGGGAACCCCTGTGGAGACACAGAACCGGTACGAGCAACTCAAAGAATCGGTGCGCGTTCTTCGTTGCCAAGTCCGCAGCTCATCAGGTGGACCCTCACGAATGTCTTCTAGAGTTACTAACGTTACGACCAGGACCCCTTCTCCTGCGGTAACAGCAACAGATCCCGAATTTTTCGCAAGCACTCTTCGTCCTTCAACCAACTCTGGTGTGTCGGTTGTTGAATTAATCGATCAGGATCATCCACACGAGGGGTTTTCCATACAACACCTGCGGATTCAATTTCAGATAGAGCTGCGGGTACCACATCCATCGCCATGGTACTACAGCATTGCTCTTGCCGTTGTTAAGGGGGGAGAAACTAGTATGAATGCGGTGTCATTCTCATTTGCAGAAAAAGGAGGAGGAGATTAAGAAGCTAATCGCAAATCAACGAGGAAAGTCGCTGCAGATAGAGAATCTCGAGAATGAACACCGGGTCCAAAGACGGAAGCTAGAGAGTCGCATTGAGCGTCAGTCAGAGAAGATATGTGCCCTCGAGGCCCAGTTGTCCAACAGGATTACCCTTAATCAACAGGTTAATATTCCAAGGGTTTTATTCCTCTCACCACATTATGTCTCTGCATGAACGCCTCACTAGTGCTCGTCGAACTGGAGAAGCTCTTACATTACGGGATTGGCATGTGATTCATGAGATTTGGGACGTTTTTATGCGGTGCTGATTGCCGAAAACAGGGCGCTAGGGTTTGGCGTAAATGTTGGGAAATGTTCTTTGTCACCATGACATTCAAACTCAGTGGGCATCACTATGAGAAACTGGTGTTCTATTTGAGATGTTATCTTCCTCTGTTCCTCTTAGAAATCTGCTTATTTCCGGTGAAAGTTGGAGTGCCGGTTTCTCCATCTATCAAGGATGAGAAGTTCGCACTCTCCTATTAGAATGTTTTCGGTGCACTTTGACACCTACTAAGTTTAGAGTGGAATGAGGATAAATTGGAATCGTCTGCCGGGGTTGGGGTTCAGGAGCTGCAGGCACAAGCATATGCATTCTCTGCCAAGCTTCGACAATGTGAGGACGAGAAAGGCCAGCAAATGGTTGCTGTCAAAATGGAGCATGCAGCTATTTTGGCGTCCACAGAAGAACGTTACCGCGAAGAGCTCAGTCAAGTAAGCACAGACTCTATTCTTGAAGGTTTCAGAGGTTTCTATCTTGAAAATAGTTGGTAGCTATGAGGTTTAGACAGATTGCATTGTTGGCTTGGATTGATTGGCCAGGGTTTAAGACCAGGCCCAGAGGATATTTAATCTCAACCTCAAGAGAGCCAACGATGCCGAAGCCAAAATGGAGGAGTTGGAAGCGGAACTTGTGGGGTTGAGAAAGATCAAGACTAACGCCGAAGATTGGATTAAGAAAAAGGTGAAAGAACTCGACTCAATCCTGGCTAGATGAGTTCCACATTCAAAATCACATACATTCAAACGTTCTATGCCCTAATTATGTGACTGACCTTCGTGCCAAACATAACTGTGTTTGTCTCATAGTTCTCTCCCAGTGACATCAGAGACCCGAAATCTGTGTAATGAGCCCCTGATTGACATTAGCGTCATATAGTTGGGTGTAAATTGGACGCAATGATGTGGAGAATGGTATGTGACGAATACCTGCAGGATGAGGGATGTCACTCGAAGATGGAGGGAATGAAGGCTGTGTATGAGGATCAATTGCGAGACCTTAGTAAGAATTAACCAGCACATATCCCCTGAATGTGAATGCAGGAATTCATTTTTTCTTCTGAATTGAACTGTCATATCACTGGATAATGACGAGTGATTATTTTGAATACAGGATCCAGATTCGAGAATGAGAAAAATGAGCTGGAACGAGTGAAAATGGACCTGGCTAAACAATACTCCCTCGAGTTGCAAAATTACAAGATGCATAAGGTAACGATACATATAGGTGCATTGCAGTCGTCATTTTGTAGATTTTTGCCACCCTTGTCACCACCTCCTATTGTTCTTGTCAATAGAGCACACTAACTTCTCAAGCCTATAAGTTTAAGCGTACTATGGGTGATGATAATACTGAGCAGGCCAGGGAGATAGAACAAGTCTCTGAACGAGTGCGGACAGCAGTGAAGAGCAAGGACGCAAGTATAGCGCAGCTCAAAGAACAACTAGCAAAACAGCAGGAGCAGGCCTCATTTTTGCTTAATCTCTCGTAACTTAATTGGATTCAACGTAATCGGGTGTCAGAGTTGTAACTGAATCAACCGATGTACAAGAGAGAAAGTGGAATTGCATGATCTCCTAACCTATCCACCTTCGAATTTCTGGCTTGATGCTCTAATGAAACTGGACTGAGACAACCAACTGCTGAGTTACTAACCGAGAAAGTGCTTCAACTATAGTCATCCACAAGAAATCTACTCCGGCTGAAACCTTGAGATCCTGACTCAGAAACTTCAGGTGGGTCAGAACATCCTTGGACTCGACAATCTATCGTTGGAATATGAAACACTGACTGCATCACAACACATCTGTTATGTAAGCTTGTCTATAAACCCTAAACATTAAACAAAACCAATATATATATATATATTTTGCCTCTACATGTTTTCATTGCATCAGAAACAAAAGCTTCACAATTTTACCAATGTGAGTTTAAAAAGAAGAAATACCTAAGAAATAAATAAAGAACAAAACAAAAATACAGAAATAAGCAAAGCGCTCAGGTACTTCCGCTTGTCGACATGTACTGAAAATCTGATCCAGATGTAGCGGTGCCAAAGTTTCTGACTACTCCAACCATAAGACTAACTACAACACTTACAACCATACACCAAGCAAATCCCTTTGAACCCAATTGAACAAAGCTCATGGCTTGGAGCATAGTATTCAATAACTATTGTAGTATCACTGGGTCATGAGCCATCATCAAGCACATCCCTTCTCCTTGTAATGTGTGTTAAAGATTAATCGGTACAAGTTAAAGACGAAATAGACTTCGATTCAACATAAAAGTCCAATGTTGAAAACAAATACACTAGGATACTGATCCAAACCATCCTGAAGAAGTTAGCTGAGTGATGGAGGAAGGCGCATGCCACAACTTTTGTGCTCATTGATTTCTCAAGGAGCTATATGAATCTTTCTTCAAAACTTGCTAAAATAAATAATAAAAGTTTGGAGGATACAAGTTGACTAGTGAATTGGAAAACAACATATAATTAAAAAAAATATCTCATAGCAACCTCTTGATATCTATTGGTACTATTCATCTATCTAGATTTAGGATTTGTTGGTGGTGTTATCATTCATCTAATAGTTAGGATTTCATCTAAGTGTTATGATGTCATTATACTCAGATAGACAAACATATTCAATTTTTCTATTGTTGACATGCTATCAATAATATAGAATTATAAATCTTGCTTGTGAAAGACATAATTAATTTTATAAAGTTAGAGGAAGCACTTAATTACATGTTATGGAATTATAGAGTTCAGATGATATTGATGCAAGAAAATTTGTGAAGGTTGATTGAAACATTTTGCATCCATTCTTATCAACACTAAAGAGTCCATAAGTTCATCCACTAGTATAGTTGCACTTGCAAATTCCACCACAACAAGACAAGATGAGACCAACACAAATATATTAGTCTCTACTATTCAAGTTTATATTAGAGCTTGTTACATTATCACCTCTATAATATAAGAATCCATTATTCTTCATATTATTGATATTCTTAAATCTCAAGCTATTTGGAAACAACTATAAATATTGTAAGATGTACAAAATGCAAACAAAAAGCTTGCTTTGAGAAAAAATAGTTGTGTATACTTTGTTTACTAAAAAAAAAAGTTTAGGTAATTTTTACAAGAAATTAATTTGGTACTTAACTAGTTACTTCAAATAGGTATTTTCATGTGTAATAAAGATTAAAACAATATATATCTTACTACAAATGTAGCAAACTAGGCCATTTTGTCCAAGAATGTGATATCAAGAACTTAGAAGATCAATTGAACAATTAAATTTACAGCTATCAAGAATGAAGAAAAGAAATCTTACCAATGTGGTTAAAGATCACAATGAAGCATGCTATTTAATGGATTCTTTAATTAAAACTATTGGGAATGCATGTTTTAATGTATTTGACTCTAAAAACAAATGGTTCTTAGACTTTGGAAAAAATTCACATATAATTGAAAACAAATAATTACTATTAAGAATAGAAGAATCAAATATTTTTAATATTAGAATTGTTGGAAGGTAGATCCTTTTTGTACTTAGATATGGAAATATATCTCTTGAAAAATCATCCAAAAAAATAAAGAAAATTAATAATATTCTTTGTATTTTTGGTATTAAAATAAATTTACTGTCAATTAGAAAATTTACAAATTTAAGATATGTTATATTATTCAACTTTATATCTTATTATATATTTGATAAATATAACTCAAGAAGTATTTATATACAAGCCATTTGAACAAGAAACAAACTTTATTGCATCACAAATAAAGAAAATAATTTATTCTTGGCTATTTTATTATTGAAAAAAGATAATATTTCAAGCATAAAAAAAACAACAAATAAGATATATGGACCAAAAACACTTTATGTTTATAAAGATATTATTTGTTTATGACATAAGAAGATTGGTCATCTTAATTTTCAATCATTATATCAATTATCCAACTAAGGATTAGTTGGTAGAATACCACAACTATCCTTATAGAAAAAAGTTTGTAAAAGTTGTATATATGGGAAGTTACAAAAGAAACATGTTTCTAAGAAGAGAAGTTAGTTTACAATATGTCAATTGGAAATAGTTCATTTTGCTTTATGTGATCCTTTATCAATTCTCTCAAAGAAGAACAACAAATTTATCTTAATGTTTATTGATGATTACATACAAAAGATTTAGTTATGTTTTTTACAAGAAAAGTTGGAAATATATGAAAAATTTAAATAATTCAAAAAATCAATAGAAAATTTGAAAAAAATATAGAATATTTAAGAACAAATTGTAGGAATGAATGTCTATCTAATAAATTTTAAGGCTATTGCAAACAAGAAGGGACTTAGAAAGAATTTACTTTAGATTATTGTCTTCAACAAAATAGCCTAGCAAAAAGAAAAAAATAAGTCTATTTTAGAAGAGAAAAAAGAAATATTATTATTGAAAAAAAACTAAATATCTATAAAAAAAGCTACAAAAACCATGAATTATATATAGAATAAGTCCTTGACAAAAGCTTTAAGATGTTTAATTCTAAAAGAATCATTTATTGGACTCTAATCTAATCTATCTTACTTACAAATTTTTAATTGTGTGGCATATTGCCATATATCTGTAATTTATAGAAATAAGTTAGGTTCAAAGGATTTATGTATATTATTTATAGGCTACAATAAAAGCAAACAAACTTATTGCTGCCATGATTCTTTTAAACAAAAGATAATTATTTCTAAAAATATAAACTTTGAAAAAAAAATTCAACTTAAAACTTTTTTTATCCTTAATTTTGTTATTAAAAAGAAGCTTTAAGCTTTTATTAATCAAAATATATTCTCCAATAATACAATAGAAAAATTCCTGATTTACCTTCTACTAAATAGACTACAACAATATCAATAAAAAATGAATAAAAGAATGAGTCAATGGCAAGCATTTTAATACCAAGAGTAATAGATCAAAATAATGTTGATGAATACAGTCTTGATCTTTTTTTCAAAATTATCCATCTTGTTGGAATTCCATGAGATCCAAAAAAATAAACATCAAATTAGATGATTATCACGTTTATGTCTCAAATAAAGATTATGACTTGTATCAATTAAATTTGAAAAGTTTCAATGATCATTCTATAAAAAATAAAGAAATTAGCTCATATGGTAAAAATATCAACTTCACACAAGCTTATAATGATCTACATTGAAAAAAAATAATGGAAGAAGAAATGGACTCTATCATTAGTAATGACAATTAGATATTGAAAAAATTACTTAAAAGAAAGCGTCACATATCATCAAAGTGGATATTAAAGTTCAAACTTGAAATCAACAACCAACTAAATAGGAAGAAGATAAGGTTAGCTACAAGATGATTCAAATAAAAAAGAGATATAGAGTTCAGAGAGATTTTTGCTTCTATTATTAAATAGTCTAAAATTAAAATTGCTATAACTTTAGCAACAACTAATAATTGGACTATACATCATATGGATGTTAAAAAAACCTTTATAAATAGTATTTTTAAGGAGAAAGTTTTTATGATTAAACCAAATAGTTTAATCTTATCCTAAAAAGAAGAATTAGTGTGCAAACTTAAAAAACCTATCTACAAGCTGAAAAAATCACCTAATGCTTGATATGAAAGGATAGATAGTGTGTTAAGAGATATGTATATATATATATATATATATATATATATGACAAGAAGTAATTTTGATGTAAGCATGTATTACATGTACAAGGATGGTGATATTATTATACTTATGTTATATTTTGATAATTTATTTTTTACTTGAAGTAACATCAAGCTTATTATTTGGTATAAGATTACCTTCAAATTATATTTGATATAACTAAATTCAGAATAATTCAACAATATTTAGAAGAGATTTTAACAAAATATCAAAATAGATTTTTATTTAGTTAATAAAATATGCAAAGAGTATCTTAAAGAATTTAGAATGTTAGAATGTAGATCTAGATACAAACCACTATCAAAACAATTAGTTCTAGTCAAGAATAAAATCTACCTTATGAGATGCAATACTTTTTTGTCAACTAGTTAGAAAAATCATGTTTCTATCTATTACAAGTTAAACATTGCTTACATATTCATTAAAGTGAGTAGCTTTATGTCCAAATTAAAAGAAATCCAATTAGAGGTAGCAAAATATATCCTATAATATATTAAACATGATATAGATTATAAAATTTATTATCATAAAAAAAGACCTTGCATTGTAATAGGATATATAAATACACATTGGTGCTCATGTTTAAAAACACAAAGTTCAGTAGAAGCATACATATTTACAATGGAAGAAAGATCCATTAGCTGACAAAGTAAGCGCTAGCTAACAATATTGAGATCCTTGATAAAATCCAAATATCAAGCTCTTAACAACTATGCACAAAAAATTATTTAGCTTCATCAATTACTTACTTATTGAATTAAAATGTTGAAATAGAAGTATTATTCCATTTTTTTTACAAAAATAAAGAAATTATTTTCAAATTGGATGATTCAACTACAAAAAATATTGAAATATATTTTAACAATCAAAGAGAAATTAAACTCAAACAAAATCTAGAATTTTATACTCAAATATAATACATTAAAATTTATTGATATTTTATATGTAAAAAGGTGCTTGAAGGTCAAATTAAACTATGTTATATCAATACTAATCAATAACCTAAAAATTTACTTACTAAATCATTGGATCAAATTAAATTTGAATTCTATCATCAAGTCATTGGCATATAAGGATTATCTTTATTAATTTTTTACAAATAAATATATTTATCTGAAACAACAACATATTTTTTTATCCATTCTTTATTTTTCTTAAATACTATTAATTTAAATAAATTATATATTTGTTAAATATTTTTTTAGCTATTATTTTATTATTTTATATAACAAAATCTTCTAACTATAAGTAGATTATCTTTTGACTTTTATCCTCAAATACTAGTATATATCTATATTAATACACATACATATATACTAATTAGAGTATTGATCAAAAAAAAAAAAAAAAAAAAAACTTATATTTCTAAGTTTATCTAACAATAGGTTGTTTATTGCTAAGTATTATGGCAATTCATTGCCAACTCCATCACAACATTCTTGCCATACATATTCAAAAGCAAAAACTACATTCTATTGTTATTGATATTGTATTGATTGCACCTTGCCATTCTGGATTCTAGAACAAAGACAATTATTATGCTCCCATCCTAATTCTTGCACCACACTATACAATCTCTTTCCCCTCTCTCCTCTCAAACTCCTTACTATTAATTGCAAAAGATGGTCTGTCTACTTAAATAAATAAAAGTAAATAAAAATAGATATGAATATATTTGATAAACAACATTTTTTTAAAAAATCATTGGAGAAGCTTTTCAAATACAAATTAGATCTAACAGTGACTTTAAATGTATCATGTAGCTATGAAAACTTATCTTATAAGCTTTTTATATCTAAAGAGCTATTAAAGAAGCATCTTATAACTTAGACATTTGGCTTGTAAGCCTTGTGGTTCTAAAAACATTTCTACAAGATTTTTTTTCTTAATAAGTATATATAGAGGGAAGACTAAAATTATACTTAATCTTGTCAAAATCCTTATTGTATCTTCATCTTAATTATTTTTTTATTTTATTTGAATAATCTAAATAATTTTTATATCTATTTCTTATAATATCTAGATTTAAGTTTATTAATGGTTATTGTATTTATATATTATAAAAAATTATTATTAAAAAATATTTTTTTGTTGATAATAATAATATTAATATTATTAAATAAAGATTTTTATTTTTTAAATATTTAATCACTTTATAAAATTTTCATAATATAATATATAAGCCTTCACAACCAAATAAGAACCATTAAGAACCATTAATAAAGCTTTAATATGCAGCAATATTTTTTTAATAATATAACATACTATCCAACTTTGTACTCTAATTTTGATAGATGTATCTTATTAGATTGTAATATATTGAAACACCATATGAAATATATATTTCTATTATCTATTTCATCTTCTTTTAAAATTTTATTTTAATAAATATAAACTTATAAAGTAATAGAAATATTTAAAGAACTTTTGTAAGACAAAGCATAAACAATTACAATGTTTTTTTTTTTTTATATATAAATTTTGAAATCTATAATTATTATTTAAATAAAAATATATCTAAAAATTCATAATTAATTAAAGTATTTTTTATTATATATTGAAAGATAGTCTACACATTTATTAATCTAAAATACATGTCTTGTATCCAAATTAATTTTATTATTTATTTATATATATATATATATATATATATATATATATATATATATATATATATATAAACATTTTGTATCTAAAAGCCTATTTTAAAAGACCATGCTATTCTAAAAGACCATGGTTTAAACCCTTGTTAAGGTCTTCTTTTTTGGTGGAGAATGGTAAATTCTTAGAAATCTTGTTATATAAAAATAGTATAAATTAAAAAGAGATCATGACACAAACCAAAGCACTTTTTAAACATATGATTCTAAATATGATTTAATAGACATAAGCTACCATAATTACGAAATCATGAAAATTATAAAAAAAAAGTTGAAAAATTATTGATTAAACTATTAATTAATAAACACTTTTAGCAACATATTATACAACTTCTCACTTATTTTTAAAAAACCATTTTTCAACGTAAGCATAGCGCAGATTCTATAGGACAGCACTATTCATGCAATATGGAAGGAAAAGGAAAAAAAAAAAAAAAAAAAAAAAAAAACATTCCACCTTAACTTCTCCTCTCAAGACAGTTAAGATAATTCTCCCGAATAAAAACCCAACAAAAAAAAAAAAAAAAAAACAAAAAAAAAAAAAATCTCAATTTCACACAACCAATCACACAAGGAAGTTGCAATCTTTCACAGTCTGAGCTACTAATAAATATCGATTTGTTGACACCCTAATTGTTTATCGATGCACTGACGCTTGTCGTGGCAACAGAAGCCTGATCCACCACCATGGATTCCTCTGGCAATCAAGAGAAGAGAGAGAGAAGGGGGTGAGTAAATGATGAGGGAGTGGAGATGGGGAGTATGTGAGGGTACAGAGAAAGATAGGCTGGGACCATCTCACGGTGTAAGTGTGTGTGTGTGTGTCAGTGCAATTACGAGGCTTGCTAGCATGGTTCAGGTCATCAGTCGTTGGCAAGCATAGGTACTCATTCAATGGCCGGGACATCGATCACGCAGTGCCGAGCACGGAGATTCTGTACAATGATTTGCCTACCCCACCTACTTCATCACGGTGCTCCATGTCAGCGCCGCGGAGCATTTGTAAGTAATGCTTGCTGCTGATGCTGCTGCTGCTTCTGTTGCACCAACTCGTTCATTGAACCTTTGGAAGTGTGGGTCCAGAGTTTCTTACTATTATTTTTCTTTCGTTTGTGTAGGTCCTGTTCGTTGCAGCGAATACTCCACCAATACTATAGTGGTTGGGTTGACTTCAAGTCTTCAACAATCACTCACTATCATAGCGCTGCAGTTTATTTTATTTTATTTTATTTTATATTTTTGTTAGTTGTTGATCGAGACGGTGAGCTTTGGTCTCTCGCTGGGTGGATTTTGAAAGCTGCGTTAGTGCAGCAATAACACCGTGAGAAATGCAGGAAGGTATTGATGGCCACGCGTACCCTGAAAAGTTGAATACATCCATGAGGAACAGTCCGATGGGTCTGCCTCTGTAAGCTTGGACAACAGGGAGATCTGGAGTCTGTTGTGCAGCTTTAGTGTCACTGTTCTCAGGACTGTTCTCAGTGTACATGTGAATTCATAGAGAGCAAGTGTGAGAACTGACCTTGGACGTACCCATTGAACAACTTCAGTGAAGGATTGTGCTGCCATTACTGCTTCATCCAGGGCCTCATTAAGTAGGCATGACTCTAGGGCGGCCACCTTCTAAGAGTAAAAGAAAACTTTTCAGTGTAACAAACCATGTTGTGCAGCAGATAACTTACTTCTCCTGCTAAGTCATCGATGCAATCAATCCGGTCTTTATCCTGGCTCGACCAAATATTCATTGTTTGTAGTACATATAAGCTTTTGAAACAATCCACGAAGGGGAATGTCATATATGGTTCCAAGTTTTCTGATATTTGTGTAACCAGTTGTATTAAGTGCGAGAGGCGTTGTCTCAGGTTCCTGTGTTTCTGCGAGCTTAGGTATCGAAGATTTTTGCAAGCATGGCGACCTCAATGGCGAAGGTAGAAGAGGCCAAGACGGGATTGAAGCTGGAGGATCCCATCCAAGTTGCGACAGGGCCTGAATCACTCGACAAGGCCGTGGAGCTGATCACCCTTTTCGACCTGCCGAATGGTTTGCTACCGCTCAAGGATGTGGTGGAGTGTGGTTGGAACCAGGACACAGGCTTTGTATGGATCACGCAGAAGAAGGCCATTGTGCACAAGTTCAAGAGCATCGACAAGCAGGTTAGCTACAGTGACAAGATCACGGCGTATTTGGAGAAAGGGCGGCTGAAGAAACTGACCGGAGTCAAGGCAAAGGAGCTTCTGTGGGTGTCCATTGTGGACATCTCCTTGGAGCAAAACAAAGACAACATCTACTTCAAGAGCTTCAGCGGCCTGGGGAAGACCTTCCCTACCATAGCCTTCCGAAGAGATGCCGAGCAGTGATACCCCACCTCAGTGATTGCAAGAATAATTCTTGGACCCGCAATGTTAACCAATCCCAACCCCATTTTTTTTGCATGAAGATTATGTTGCAGGAGTTCGGTTCGGCAGGCAACGACTACTTGCTCTAGAAGGATAAAAATTATTAGGTGTAGTGTTCACAAGGGCTGTGAGATGTACGGCTACCTTGAGTCCCTAACCTGGCCTGGGTTATGAGGACATTGTTTCTGGACATTCTGCTTATTGTTAATTCACGACCAGATTTTCTTCTTCAGTTTGTTTCTGAAATGGTTGCCTGGTTGTTTTCCTTCCTTGCTTCATTTTCCTCCGCATGGATTGAAGTGAGGATAAGTTGTGTAATTAATTCCATTTTAGAATCTGTTAGCTACGTCTTGGTTAATCCGTGCACTAGTTGGGCCCTTGCGCCTTGTTCTCAATGCCTTTGCTCAATTTGAATGCTTCCGTATCAACTCTTCTCAGGTATTCATGTCCCAGGCTATAAGCCAAAGGAAGCTGCATCTAACAAAGTTTCTATGTCGGTTTCTATTGGGGTGGCATTCATGTTGTGTTGGCCATTTGGTGATTCCTCCGAGACTGAAACTTGGAGAATAGGACAAATTAGTGCTGGAACAATATCGCAGGGATCTCTTTTTGACATTATTAGAAAAGATCTTTGGTTGGTTGGTTATATATATATATATATATATATATGTGTGTGTGTGTATGTGTGTGGATAAATATAATGAAAAAGTTCAGATTCTACAAATAAAAGTACAATGTATTGTGTCAGGTGAATTCTACAAATATATTCACTGAAACATGCATGCTGGAAATGTCAATTTAAAGAATGAAATTGTCAATTAAAGAGTGACCTACCTATGTTGAAGAATATGGTAATCATAATAAATTGTGATATTTCACTTGACATATTTGCTCAAGGTGTCTTGAGAAATCTCAAAATAGCACTTGATAATTATTCAAATCACCTACCTTGCAAGGTGGGTCATTTTGAAATCAAAATATCAAAAGAGGAGAAGGTCAAATATCAAAAACCATGTCGCTTGCTTTAATTCTCTTCCCTCTTTGACTCCATATCAAGTGAATAATAAAGTTTCAATTAGGGAGTAATATCAAAGGATAATAAAGTTTTAACGGTGATAATAAGGGGGTTCAAACATGGCACTTTTGCAAAACCAAATAGTTGGGATTTAATACTTGATATTTCAAGTATCACTCAAAATACCAAATCCAAAATATCACAATTTAAACTTTATTATCTTTTGATATTATTCTTTAATTCAAACTTTATTACTTCTTGGTATGGAGTCAAAGAAGGAAGAAAGTTAAGGCAAGTGACACAATTTTTGATATTTCAACTTCAAAATCACCCACCTTAAGAGATAGATGATTTGATGAAGTATTAAGTGATATTTTGAAATATCACAAGATACTTTGTGATCCCATCACAAGTAAAATATCACCCAAAAAGGCCATGTTTAAACTCTCTTTTCTTCCCCCCCTATTTTAGATTTGATATTTTGAGTGATCATATAAATATCAAGTACTAAAACTTAGTTAGTTGGTTTTGCAAAAGTGCCATGTTTGAAAACCCCTAATGAATGTGAGTGGTTTTCATTGATTTTGGATCTAATAATAGAGATATAAATCTAGATTTTATTTATTCATTTATTTTTTCATGATAGTTGGAAAGGGTGGATAAATTTAGTAAAAACTTGGATCTATTTAATAGTCGACTATAATTTTTTTATACTATTCTTTGAAATAATTTTAAATTTAAATTAATTATGTTGTAAGAAATCACACATTTTTATAAACTAACATTTCAAATAAACATTTTTTTTTTTAGAAAAAGACATAATTAGGATAGGTACCACTTAATATAATCTTCTAAAAAAATATCTAAAGTACTCTTCTTATAAAGAACACTACTTTCTTATTATTATTGAATTCATATTAATAATTTTAATTTTAATTCAAATCATCTTAGAAACCATAATAGCTGAAAAGATTAGATTTTTTAACATTATGGATGTACAAAAAATAATTTACAATGTTTTTTTAAAGTATTCTAAAATTTCTTAGAATTCCATGGATTTTATAAAAGTTACAAATTATTAAAATTTTTTGGAGCTTTGTAGATTCTTTCTTAATATCTTATAATTTTCCATTGTTTTGAAGTGTCTAAGAAGTTTTTATAATCTTTTAAAAGTTTCTATATTTAACCAAGATATTCTTGGTATTTTAGAATATTTTATAGTTTTTAGAATCTCTTGTAGAAGAGTCTATGGAACCTAGATGTTGTAGTATAAATAATTAAAAATAATAAAAAACTATTCTTACTACAACAAATTTTATTGCAATTCAATTATATTCTTGTTCTTGATCTAGTATTTTATTTTATTTTATTTGGTTTGGTTTGGTTTTGTTATTTATTTAGTTTTTTTTTGTCTTAGATAGATTAGTAATATTATTATGTTTCAATCAAAGCTTTGTATTTTTTAACTATATTTTTTAGAAAATAATTTTACTATTCTTCTTTACAAAATATACTATTGAATCTTGAAGATTAAAAATTATCCACCTTTTAATTCATATCATGTATTATATACAGAATATAGGTTTTTTTTGTGTGTGTGGCAATTTTTTAAAAAATAAATTAAAGATTATTTTGTCTTGAAAGAATAAATTATAAAACTATATCAAAAGAAAGTAAATAATTCATTTTTGAGGCTATCAAGTTATATTAGAAGACATAGATTAGCATCCTTTAAATTAAGGTTCAAAACCAAGTCTTATATTTATATCAAGTTTCTTATTGGTCTACTAAAATAGACATATTTGAATATATTTTTGTGCCTTTGAATAATTTACAAGTAACAATAGAAGAATTTTGCAATGTCTACCTTTAAAATGTTTAATTAAATTTTTTTAAAGATATTTTAAATAATTTGCAAAAATAAATGAAGACACCAAATAGTAGAATAAAACAAAAAATTATTTGATTGAAGCTTCATTTTTATAGATTTATCAAATATTAAAAAATAAAATAATAATTAACAAGCCCAAGACTAGTATGTTAGATACGTTAATGGTAAAATTAAACATAGATGAGGAATTAAATTTTATGCAATTTAAAAAAAAATAGTCAAAAACAAAACTTCATAATTACTAGTTAATTTTTTTTAAAAGATAAATAAAAAATATATATTTTAAATAATTGAAATATAAAGCACTTTAATAAGAAACTAAAAGAAATATAATATTTGTAGTTTTTGTTGTGCCATTAAGTACTTAGACATAAAATTTTAATAAAATATTACTTATATAAGATGACAAATTTAAAGGTATATTTGAATAATATGTCAATACACTAATAAAATATCAAACATTTAATTTTGCAATTCAATTACATTTAGAACTAGTATAATCATTTAAAAAGAAATCAATAACTTATTACAAATAAAACAGATAGCAACATAAAAATACATTGTTAAAAATTTAAGAAAAATTCCATTCAACATTTAAAGTTATTAGTAAGTGTTTATTTTTTTTGTCAAGAAAAAAGATAAGAAACTATAAAATTTTGATTATTGGACACTAATAGATATAAATATATAAAATATAT
Organism: Physcomitrium patens; assembly: GCF_059467195.1. Classification (NCBI taxonomy): domain Eukaryota; kingdom Viridiplantae; phylum Streptophyta; class Bryopsida; order Funariales; family Funariaceae; genus Physcomitrium; species Physcomitrium patens. Next base: position 9,378,188 of record NC_143426.1, read on the forward strand.
ATATATATATATATATATATATATATATATATCATAACAATATATATCATAACAATTGATTTGAAGACCATGGAAACAACTAGAAAAAAAAGGTTCAAACAAGAATCAACTTAAGAGGTGCTTATAATCTTATTAAAATACAAATAAAAAATACCCAAAAAAAAAATATAGAAAAAAATACTAAAATTACTTTAAATATAATTTTATGTCATTTTAACTTACTAGTGTGTATAAAAAAAATTTAAAAACTAAAAAATCATATTTTTAAATATTTTTTAAATATTTTTTTATAGAATTATTCAAATAAAATTTCGATATATTTCAAGAACAAAAAAAAAAAAAAAAAAAAATCTTGACTGCCATGTAGATGTGAATTTTGAAAAAATTAAAAAAAAATTACTACACAAAAATCCAAAAATAATTGTTTTAACTAAAATTTAGTTGAAATCTATAAGCTATATTATATCTACTAAAAAAAAATTATATTTTTTAATAAAATTTTGATCATTACATAGTAGAGAATACCTTCTTTAAACACAGGCACACAATTTGTTTTGGATTTTGCAAAATTTAAAAGAAAGTCTCATCAAGGATTGTTCTAAAATTGTAACTTATTTAATAAGATTGACAAGAATCTTATTATTTCGGCTTAATCTTAATATCTTGGTTTGATTTTGTAACAGCATATATATTTTTTAAACATCTAATAAATATCAAATGTTCTTTCTTGTACATTGTATTTGACTCCTAAAGAAAGAAATGTGATATCCAATAAACAATAATTTCTTTGAATACCAACACAATTGAACTTGAATTTAGTATAAACAGCAAATTTTTCTTACATAATAATAAAATGAAATATTTAAAACACTAGTTTTTTTTGGAAATATGAAAAAATATAATAAAATAAATTGTTATATATAGATGATGATTTTAAAGTCAATGATATAATACCTTATTTCAAAAAATCATTGTACATACTTCTATGACCTTCAAATACTTAAATAACAAAATACTTTCTAATTTTCTTACAATGAGTCATTTTGGATTTAACAATAAATAAATAAATACATTTACATATTTTTATTATTTATTTATTTTATATTATGCTTGTATTTATTTGAAAAAACCATAGTCGTTTTATAATATGAAAGTTTTCGAAGGCATCCTTGAGATTGCCGCCGTCGGCAGATCGCGATGCCTCGTTTCCGAGCGCAAATTCGTCGCCGCGAGCTGGCTCGACGACGACATCGAATGGGTCCGATCGAGGGAATTCGCGTGAGATTCGGATTCAAACGATAGCTATGCCGAATTGGAGAATTCAACCGAGTTAGCTGCTGCAGCTGGATCTCGACTGATTGCGCCTCTGCAGTTGTTCTTTCAGCTTCCAACTCTTTAGCGTGATCGCAACCAACATGTGGATTCACTGATTGCTATGAAGATGTGTGGGGGGGGGGGGGGGGTGGGGGGGGGTTATTTTTATTCTTATCACGAGGGATGTGCGACTCTACGCGAACCGATCAGCAGCAATGAAGAGACGAAGGCGAGATGATTGTACTATTAACCTGGCAATTCAAGGAGCACTCATCAGATCATTGCCTCTTGTACCATAGGTTTGGTGATGGGGTTCCGCTGAGTCGATCAAGTCCAGGATTCGTTTCACTTGTTTACGAACCATCGTTTTATGTTTCTAGTTTTCTTCCTTAATCCTTGTTTAGTGATTACGATATGACAAGCTTATGTTTACAGTTGATAGAATTCTTGGAGTGGAACCGTGATGCGCAGCTGCTTGTGCAGATACGTTACAAAGGTCAATCTTTCGATATTTTATGAAGAGTTAATTAGTGGCCAAGGGTTGAGCATCGTCGCATTTATCCAGACGTACTCGGTATCAGGACGGAGATACAAGAAGATGCCCGAGATTCCACGTTGACATGCAGTGTCACAATGGTGACTGCTTCCGCTCACACGACCCTTGTGCTGCTCACGATCTGTAAAACGTTTCGGCAATTACTAAAACTCTCCGGCTGGACTGAACATTTCCAGAATATCGACGCATGACCACGGCTGCAACATTGCTTTTTGTTGCAAGAATCACTTGTTCTCCAAGTGGCGGCAGCCATGGCGCAATCGGATGAGTTCCGAAAACTTGTTGCGGTGATTGTAACTCTTCTCGTGGCTTTTCAAGTAGCGAAGGCGGACTATTCACCAGTAGCATCGGTGACTATCCTGAACGCCGGCTTTGACCCTATTCTGGTTCACTGTGTCTCCAAGAACTCGGACCTGGGCTCGTAACCAGTGGCGCCGGGCGGCAACTACTCGTGGGGTTTTAGCCCGAACATCTTCGGTTTGACACTCTACACTTGCGAGTTCTTTTGGAAGACGTTCACTCAGAAGTTCCAGGTGTGGAAGGGCAGCTACTACGACACTCGACCTCCTTGCTCCGTCGTTGGTTCCTGCAACTACAAAGCCACGCCCGACGGCTTCTACTACGGCCTCCAGACCTACGGGACAGGCGACAACTCCTCAGCAACCGACCCCATCTGGGCGTTCTATCAGCCATGGCTCCCTCTGAACGCGTCCCAACTGTTTCCACACCACTAACCTCCCGCACGCCGCGACTACCCACTTAAAACATCGACGATGCACTGTCTTCAAATCGAAATTTTGAACCCGAAGTGTCCATCCACTGCAGAATTCGACCGTCATCAGCTTGTCACCGCGGTTCGAACGAAGGAGCGAAGATGGTTCAGCCTATACCATAGAAGAGCGAGTCAATAAAGAGAATCGTAACTTGCAGTGGCTCATGCAGTTGTAATAACGAATGTCATGCTGGTTGTGTCGATGAATCCACAACGCAGTCGCCTTGAGTGGGGTTCCAGGTAGTGCTTGCGTGCATCAACTGGGTGATGTCGGAGAGGTCCACGAGTTGTTGATTCTGCACCGGTAACAAGCTTCACCACTTCTTATATTTCTTCTTCTTCTTCTTCTTGTAACACTATTGTTATTTCTCAATGTAAGTGTTGCTATCTACGTTGCATGTCAGCCTCATCCTGTTTCTTTGTTCGTGAATGGATGATTGAGGTTAGCTTCCATTCTTCAGGAGGATTCCGCAATAGTTTTGTCTGCAAATTTTGTCTGGTAGGTTTCGCTTAGAAGCGAGGGCGATGTTGGTGCCATACAAAAGAGTTTTTGAAGCAGGAAAGAATGTGTGTGTATATATGTATATATACATGGACTGATCACATTTTTGAAAGTTTTGAGGATTTTTTTTTTAAAGAAGTTAAATTTATGTGTATTTAATCATGATTTTAAAAAAAATTTTAAAAAAAACTCATATTGCCTATTCTTGTTTTTATTAATCTAATGAACACACCTAAAGCATATAAAATGTACACATCTTTCTTGCATTTGAATTGTATGTTCTCTATAGAACATCTAATTTTATATTTAAGTTTTGTTTCCTTCTAATTGTATATTCAAGTCATTTAATTCTTTAAAACTTTGTAAAGGTTTCTTACAAATCTCTATTGTGACATTTGTAAGACTTCTATGCACAAAGTTAGTATTTTGCTATAAAATTTGTGTTTCTTGCGTATGTTGAAGATGTTGATATTATAAAAAATATAATCACAAGAGAATTTTGTTAAGAATAGAAAGAAAACCTTGAAATAACCACATTCATCTTATTTAACCTTATTAAAGTTTGAAATAAGTATATTTTTGACTATTAGAAATTTTTAACTCTTTTGTCAAAAAATTACTCAGAAATCTTAGTATAAATAATTCAATCTTTAGATCATCATTGAAGTAATAAACATCTTTTTTGCAAAATCACTTATAAGTCTTTTACATTGTTGATAGATTGTTTAATCAATAAATTGTAAAAAATTATATAATAAAAATCAATTCTAAAGTTATAAAAGGATTTTTATTTTTATTTTAACTAACAAGAAGATTATTTAGGATTCCAAATGTATTCTTAATCATACATTTATTCTTTTAAAGTTGCTGCTTGAACAGCTCATTCATTCAATTATATCTATTTGATAGGAGATTATGAGTTTTTTTTTTTTTTTTTTTTTTTTTTTTTAATATAGATGTAAGTTTTGTTAATAGCACCAATTCCAACATATAAGTTGTATTATACTTAGAACTTAACCGCAATGGTAAACAACCAATGCTGTTTTAGGAAAATAATGTTAGAGTGAAATTTAACATTTATAATATAAAAAGATTAGATAATGAAGTATATAATAGTATTTTTTATTATAAAAATCTTAAAAATATATATATGATAAAGAAGTACTTTACAAAAAATTATATAATAGACATATTACATTAACTATTTCAAGGAAAACTTTACAATAAAAAATATCTTTTCTATTAAAGATGAATATAAATAATGTCATTAAAAAAAATTTATATTCTTTAGACATTATAAAGTTTTTTTTAACTACTATCAATTATAGCACTTATTCATTACAAAGTTCAAAAAACTAAAACTTTTATTTTTAAAAGATCCAAAGGCCGAATTTATATTCTATTACAATCAAAAACTAAAAAAATTATAAAATTATAAAAAATTATAAAGAAAAAGTAATTTATATTACTCTGCATATTTTAATCATCAAAAACTAGAGATGAATCTTTATATAATTAGAAGAATAAGCTTCATGAATGAAGATTCTTATAATTCACTTTATAATATTTTATAGGAACAAGTTTAAAGTGGTAATGAATACAAAAGCATTTTTAAAAAAAAAAGTAAGATATTTTAAGTAAATAATATAATAACAAGTATTCACAATCTATTCTATTTCTATCAATTACTATAACAAAATCTTAAACATCTATTGTAAATTAAATTTATAAATAATATTTTTAGTAATTTAATTTAATTTAAAAGAAATGATTATTATCTTCATGACTTCACCAATGCTTTATTTAACAAGGATATTTCTTTAGTACATTAAGAATAAAATTTAGATTTAAATTATAAACACATCCTATATTGTTATACATACATTCAAAAAATGTGGAGACTTATGATTGGATAAGTATTTTATGTGAATCCTACTATCTAAGATAATTGCAAGGAAGTTTTGGAAGTAGCAACCTCCTCTTTGATGGTCGTATTTTCCAATGAGCAAGCAAAGTCAAGGATCAATACTCCTTGCGGGGACCTTTAGAGGTACCAATTCACCCATATCCAAGGACAAATCTTCTATGGATGTTGCAAATAGATTTGTAGATATAGAACTTGGCTTAAGATCTACATTTGATAAGCTAACTAGTTATATTTATTTTCATCTTTTGTATTCCTAATACTCAAGATTAAAACTTCTCCATCCTCATACTCCAAGTAATTTTGCTCATAAATACTAAATGAAATAGTGTTATTTGTATTGAAAAAATCACCTACTATTAGTATGAAGTGTGAATCATTTATTATAGGTGCATTAAATGCTCATCAATAAGCAAATGGATAGCTGTGAATCTACTTATGAACAACTTGTTCTTGAGGTAGCTGAGATAATAGATAGCATTCCATATGATAATGACACTACAAATTGCATTAATAATTAGAAATAGTAGAAAATATATGAGATAACTAACTTCAAAGTGCTACTCTATGTAATTCTTTATCTTCAACCTATAGCCAAAAACCAAAACAATAGTCTTGATAATCATATTGTTCAAATTTTTATCTTTGATTTTACATTAAATATTAAATTCTATTAATTATTATTAATAGATTAAATATATTATTATTAAATTTCTATAATGGATAAGTTGGATGTAATATTAAACTCTATTAATTATTATTACATAGTCTTTTATTGAAATTTTTGTTCCTTCCTCAACAAACAATATAATGGATTTGATATATGTGCAAAGTATAAAAATCCAAATATAATAAAAGATACATACTTCTAAAAACCTTCAAACCTATATAGTGTTTGTACATCATTTTTATTGAATCTATCTTCTCCATAGATGGTTTTTGTCCATATGGTCTATGCATGTGCTCCACAACCAAAATTTCTCTTATTCCAAATATTGGCTTTGTTTTTGGCAAGATCAAATGAACCTCTTTTAATCTTCTTAAATTTTTTTCACAATCAATAATATAATCTATGAGAAACTTGCAACACCTTTTCTTATCCAATATTTCATTGTTTTTATCTTCTATGCATTTTTTGATAGGTATATCATCTAGAAATGGCATATTCTTTTTAAAATAAAATCTTGTATTACTTTATTCATTTCATTCATTATATGTGCTATGGAATTTGTAGCCCTTTACAATAACATATACATTTTCATTAAAATTAATGATATTCTTATAGTAGTCAAATTTCTACTTTGCATCACCAATTGAAATTGATCATATCTCAAATATAAATTATCCATAGAATAATTTTTTCTTTCTACAAATATATTTCAAAATTCATCCACTGTTGGACTTCAAGCCATATTTTGAATAATTATCTTGTTTATCAATTACATATCTTAAATAAAACTCAATGTGCCATTCTTTTTAGGTATTGTGAACCATAAATTAGAATATGGTACAATGGATGGTTCGAAAATCTCCATCTTGATCTTTTAATTAAGTAAATCAACTAAATTTAGTAAATAAGCCTTTGATATTAGAATTGGTTGCAAGTTCCATAGCATCTATGATATCGTGAAACTAACCATTGGTGCCAAAATATGTAAATCTATATAATTAATCTTATATGCTTCAAATAAAAATACCTTATTATTACTTAAAAATACCTTATTATTACTTAAAAATATATTTTTTAAATATTCCTTCTCAACATTTGTCAAAAAGTCTTTATCTCTAATTTTTAATCTATTCAATGTTAATGCATCTATAAATTTATGCCCTATCTTCTTTGGATCTTTCAAATGTAGTTGACTAAAAGTCTTTTCAATCTTCTCCTTACAATCTATTGGTAGTGGTAATACCATTGATTTAAATTTTTTCATCATGGTTTCATATTTAGTCTCCACCATTACTTCATATTTTTTTGTAAATTCTTTTATCACATCATAGAAGTCCTTGAATATATCTTCAATATCTTGTCATCACTCTTAAAATCCAAATCCAATAACAAATAAAAATCCTTTAAATCTTTAAAATTTCTAAATTTCTTGTGCAGTCTTGAAATAGAATTCTTCCTTAAATTCTTCCAATTCCTCTCATGATTTGTATAAACTATTAAAAATTAGATACCTTTCTTTCCATTCCAACTTCTAATTCTTGCATATACCAATCTATTCTCTACTATTTTTGTTTCCATCTGAGTAGCCATAATATGTGATTTTCTTGAAATGATAGGATGTGTAGATTTATCTTATATAAATAAATTTCGTTCATCACTAATATTTCCTATCATAACTTTCATATTTGGATATGCTTCATAGAAATTCTTTCTTGAATTATTTGTTGCTCAAATCAACCATCCATAATTAATATATATAGGCTATTTTTCTATTTCATATAAATTCTTTGACATCAAATTTATCTCTAAATCATGTTCAATTAATACCACAAGAAGTTCTTTAAGATTATTTAATTTTACTAATGTCTTTGTTGTTGTCTCTATCTAATAACTATAAGAGTGGTGACTAGATGCTTGAGCTTTGTCTTCTTTCATGACAAATCTTACATAAGAAACATCTCTATAAGCATAATTATTATCATCTTCATTTCTTATCACTTGTTTCTCACATGTATTTGAAGTCGTAGTCTCTTTCAAAATTTATCTTTTTTTCTTGATATCGTCAATAATAATCTCATGAAATTTTTGCTTTGCTATCCTAAAAACTTCTTCTAAGATAAATTCTACCTTTCCATTCAAATGCACTCCTCTAAAACCTTCATCATTTTTTTTTCTATTTCAATATCTAATTGCAACTTATTGGTTGGAGCCTTATCTTTTTCTTTCAAAGTAGATGGCTCATCTTTCAATGTTTCTTCTCTTGATGGAACCATTTTTTTAGATGCTCCTTCATTTTTCTTGTTTCTCTTCTGCTTCTCTTCTATTACCACATGAAAGGAGACTAAATTCTCTTAAAGATCTAATACCCTTCCAATCTATAGCAACCTAAATTCCATCACAAATTACAACATAAATTCCATCACAAATTACAACAAAATGGATAAAAAAATAAATAAATAGAAGTAAATAGAATAGAATATAAAAGAAAAAATAGAATAAAAAGAAATAGAAAAAAATAGAACAAAAAATCTAAAATAAATTTTATTGAAAGAAAGATATCAAAGCCATACCTGAATAAATGCTTCAAATGGCCTTAGTTAGTCTTATATATACTTTGTCCAATTATTTTGAAAATTTTTAGAATATTTTTAATAGTAGGCCCTACTAAAATAACTGCCTTTTTAGAAGATTTTAGAAGTGGATTCCACCTAGATAACCACCCTTAATTCTTCTAAGATGTTTCATAGTAGGTTCCATATAGACCACTAACTTAGCTCCAATTCTAAAAACTTTAGAAACTTCTCAAAAATGTTCTTAATTACTTATCTTTACACATCAATAATACAATTATCTTATCTATGCCATGTACACCACTTCATATTGACTCCTTGCAATATAAGCATGAACAAATAAAGTATCAATCAGATCATTCTAATTTTTAGTTTGACAAATAGACTTATCGGTACAAAATAATGCATTACTATTAAATTCCCTACTTTTGGCAAACTTCTTAATACTTGGCTATAATGTACTCACTTAATTTGATGCTTCAATCCTTAAACTTGCATGATTATGAGTAAAATGTTCCACACCAACATTATATGTTCTTGCTTCTATTGCATGAAACTTTGATGTGCCATCTATTAATACCTTCATTCTTTCTTTACTAAAATTTGTCTCCAATAGTGCTCCACTTTCTCTCAAATCAATTCTAACATCTTTGAAAAATTCTTTATCTTTCTTTAATATATCTTTAAAGTCTTTACATTTCTTTCATGAGTCATCAATGCTATTGCACCACATACAATGTAAAGGCATCATTCTTCCTAACAAATCTGATTTTTATTCCAATGATTGCTTTATTGAATTGTTTGTTTGTTTGTTTTTTTTTCTTTTTTCTTTTGTTTTGTTTTTTTTTCTTCTTCTTCTTCTTCTTAAGTTTAGCTAATTTAATATTCAATTCTTAAATATCCTTCACCAACTCATCTATTGTTGAATTATCAACATTACAAGGCAAAGAAGATGGCTTGGTATAAGAATGCATTGTTAGAAGCACCATGGTGTTGTGATGTGGGCAATTTAATAGTTAAATGATATTCATTCATGTGTATTGTGCTACCTTGACTATGTAATTAGGTTTTTGTTAGTCAATTATTGTTTTATTTCATATACTTGTTTAATTATTAATAAAAAACTGGCCATAAAATTGATAATATAGAAGACTAAAAAGATGAGGATAAAGATAAGATAGACCACATATGATGGATTTTCATCTTAGAGTCTTCTTGGTGACTTTTTGGAGAAGAGTAAGGATAGGAAGAATCACATATGGAAAAAAAAAAAAAAAAAAAAAAAAAAAAAAAGATTTAAGGGAGCCAAAAAGAAGTACAAAATAATTATTTTTTTATGGTTATTGAATCTTAGATTTTAATTGATAAAAAGATAAATTTTGGATCTTGGAAGAAAGTCTATTATAATTGATTAGAATCTTTGATTAAATTAATTTTTTAAGGTATTTTTTTACGACATCTATATTCACTTGTTTTCAAAGTATGAAGAAAAAAATTAATTGTATTAAAGAGAAACAAAGTGCTAAAGCAAAGGAGGTCTAGCAAGATTACAAGTTAAGGGTAGTAATTTTGAAGGGTCATAACTTGATATTTATAAGAACTATGATTATGGAACTTAGAATATAGTTGCATTGTTAAGTCAAAAATTTATTCAACAACTTTTACGACATTATAACTTATAAATTAAGAGATATGCATAAAAGAATAATCAAAAATAGGATTGTGAAAGAAAAGCATTGACCTAAAAATTAACTTAGGTGATTTGATTGTTATAAAAAATTCAATTCATCAATCATTTTAAAATTTAGAATGTAAAGAGGGAATGAAATATGTAATCTATTGGAAAAGATTTCAAATCATTTTATTGATTTAACATTGAATTATATGAGTTCAAAGTAATATAGGTCCAAAAGAAAGGATAGAATCTAACTAAACATACATAAACAAGAAAGATCTCCATGGCAAGAAGTTTGATACTTTACCAGACCAATTACAAACTTCTCAACAATGGCTTTTCTATCACTTGCTAAAACCTTATTTCTTTATCATGTAAGCAATGATACAACTCCTACCACATTTTTTTTATTTGTTTTTAATCCATGCTCTTCATTTCAATTGTCCAAAAGTGGTTCAAGTAACTCTTGCAATTTTAAATCTGTCACTTGAATAAACCACTCTATATTTTTTCTTTTCAAAGTTGTTCTTTTAATTCTAGTGAATTATACATATTGATATTCTAATTCCCTCAAAAGGTTTTTTAACAATAAATCTTTGTTAGGTCTTGCAACTCTTTCCAAAAATGTTCTCTTTGTTACCTTCTTCAAATCTTTCATAAAAAATTCTATTTTCAATGCTTGTACAAATACCTCCCAATTCTCTCCATATCTTTCTTTTAATTTTCTCACTTGCCCACAAATTTTAGAAAACGCAGCAAGTTCAAAACTTTTAATCATTTCATTCTCTAAAATCCTAATCATCTCCACCTTTCTAGAGACCTAAATTATTCACCACTTAAGTCAAACCAAATTTTACGCAACTTCTTGTTATCCAAATCAAATTCTTGGTAGAAGACTTCATTCAATACACTCAATGTGGTGCACTAAAAATTAGTGAAAAAACCATTTAGATAAGGTGTAGATTGTAAATTTTCTTTCAAAGGTTCTATCTTTAGAAGCTCCTGCAAGAGATGATGCTCTTTAACATTGTCCATTGATTGGTCAACATGACAACTAGAAGAAGAATTATAGCCCTCTTTAACCCCCTTCTCCCTCTCCCTTGCAATTATATCAAGTAGTGAGGTCTACATATAAATATCCAATCAATCACATGTTTCCATGTTTTTTTGAATGAGCATATAACAATATGAAGTCCAAGTAGCAACTTAGGGTGTACTTGTAACTCGAACCTAAAATTTAAGGAAATATTAAATAGATTCATGTTTTAATTAAATAAATCTACTCTTAATAAAGAATGTGGTAATCATGATGAATGTGGTTAGTTTTTATTGATTGAAGATTTAATAAAAGAAAAATAAATTTTAAAATTATTATTTATTTTCATAATGGTTAAAATGGACGGATCAATTTAATAAAAATTAAGGTCTATTTAACATTGCCCTAATTTAATGACTTAAATATTTTATATTGAGATTACATATAATTCTATATTGTTCCATGAAGACTATGCTCAAAGATAAAATAAGGCATTTTATACCTTCAATAATGCTTTTCAAGGATGAATCTATTTAGTAAAAGCATGGGTATATTCAACATTCCCCCACATTCATCCCATAATCATTATAAATAATTCAACAAAAAAATATCACATACCAATAGCTTTTATGTCTCCAAAAGTAAAAAGAATAAGTATTCCACTACCCAAACCCTATTCATACACGCTCACCAATAGGTTGATAAAACTTTTTAAAAATCAAATTAAACTAAGTCTTGATTTTTAATTTAAAAAATAAAAAACAACTCAGCATCAAGATTACGAACCCCATAAATGGCTTGATAGTTGGTAAAATCATCGGAAAGTTATTAAGAGCACGACAAACCTTAATCAATCTTGAAACAAGTATCTCCAAAGTCCTAAATAGCTCCCAAGCATGCCTGCTTAAGACTAGTATGTCAAAACCACTTCACATCCTCAAAAGGCATTGCCGTACTTGAGTGTATAACTAGAAGTCAGAAACGTGAAATGTTTTTTCACTGATAGAATACAACTCCAGAGTACATCTGTAAAGACGATCTAAATCAAGTGAGATTAAAAGGCAGGACCTCAAGTGCATCTAGTTCCGAAGGGGAAGCATGAGGACCCACCATGTCAGAGACCTCGGGAACTCACCTTAAACCCCAACTCAGTAAACCAATACCTTATCCAAGAAGCATCCCAAAACATACTCCCCATGCCTTCAGTCCATGCTCATCATCCATAAGATCACGGGTCGTTAATCGATCCATCCTCCAATGTTACTATCCTCCCTCTCAGAGGTCGTTCCATGTTGGTAATGAGGATCCCTTCGAGATTGTTGGCCTGGGTGGAAGTGCTGGGAACTCTGCTGCCGAAACGAATGCGTATTCTGAAAATGATGTGGATAGGGAACCGAGGAAGAAAGTTGTGATGTAGGGAAAAGGTAGGGTTGTTCAGGGTTATAAGCTTGATGTTCATACGGGTGAGGTAGGAACTGGGAAGGACGATGAGCATATGGATGCAGTTGAGGTGGAGGTGGCGGAGGAGGTGGCGTTGGCGTTGGCAGTAGCGGTTGACCCCACCTTGAGCTTCTGCTATTCGGTAAATTACCAATTGGAGAGAATGTATCTCTAACGCGCGGATCAAAAGTCGGTGACCTGTGTTCCCTTCTTGGTACGTGCTGAGGCTGCCGACTTGCGAGTCTTGGGTCACGAGTCTGTGGGCTCCTTCGTGTTATTTTTTCAGAAGATCTAGGATTTGGGGATGGATTAGGTTGAGCGCGATACGAAACCGGTCTAGCAAGGCCAGGGTTTTCGATAAAGAGACTGGAAGTCGGTTTCGATGATTGGAGAGGCTTTACAGGCTTCTCATTCACACGAATTGGCTGGCTAGGGGTGGGTGACAGCAGCAACTCTTTTCGTGGAACATAGGCCCTGAAAAACTTCTTGTGGACGTAGATACAAAAATGCGGGACCACAGCATTAACCTGCTGCAAGCTCTCCATATGCTGATCATGCAGGCTACCAGGTACATAGAACGACTGCGCATCGCAGGACACGAAATCAGCCTACTCATATCAGTTACTCGAGCTGAAAATTGAGCGCAGCTAACAGCATGGTTGAAATGCACTAAATGCAAGATAGGCTTACATTGTCATCCAAAAGTAAATGATCATCCTCCAAACAGTTGTAGCCTCGATGCTCCATTCTGCATGAGAAACAGAGCTTGAAAAACATGCGTCGAAGGGCACTCACAACGAGAACTGACGAAGAAATAGAGATTAAACTACTTTCAGGTAAGGGTTTGTTCTTGATGAAAGCTTGGGACGAGGAAGACTGCCAATTCCGAAGAACTGAAAAAACTTACTTATTCTTCAATGGAGGAGTGATAAGGACAAGTAGTCTGGGTTGCATCATCAAAGCGTGAGCCACAAACTTCTCCGCAAAAGGAAATGGAGGGTTTAAACCTATAACCTGTTAGACCACCAAAGAACAAGAGACAACTTATGTCCAAGATATGATTTTAGAAATACTACGTATAAACCACTGGTGTTTTAATGAACACCATGCAGAGTGAAAAGCGTCAGATTCGAACTAGCTAAACTAATTCTAATAACAAATGGGATAAAATCATAGAATTAGACACATGCAACACCCACAAAGTAAGTATTGTATGAGTTAATACAACGTGACCATTCGATGTAACTGAGAATTGACTAGTTCGCAGCCCTACCAGATTTTCACCAGATCCAAATTCAGTAGCTTTGGTGTCGAACCAGTCCTTCCGCTCGAATTCAAACGTATCCTAAACAGGTGACAATGCATAAGTTAATCAGAATGTTACGGAAAGCTTATAATTGCAATTTGTAAAGTCCTTAAACCTGTTAATCGCCGCAAATAGGTCAATTTCTCTGTACTGAAAAAAATGGCCTTACTTTTGGTGGAAAGATGTCGAAGTTCTTGAACTTCAAATGAGTCTTTCCAGCATCTGAAAGAGCATTGTGCAGCAGCCGGGAAAAAGAATTATCTCCACAGCTAAAATCCACAATCTAGACATCAATAAACACGTGAGGCAACAATAAGAATGGTTCAGTAAAACGTGCCACAAACCCATACGTAAGCTAGGCGCTCCCAAACTGAAGGTATCAAACACGCGGAAATTAAATACATGTCGAAAATACAAGAAACCGCTTCAATAATAGAAGTTCTTTCACTTAAGCAAAAAGCTTCAGATTCCTGCCGGCATGAGTGAGAAAGTGAAGATTGCAGTCTATCATCAAAAGACGCAAAAATCGTTCGGTAACACTACAGAGATATGGCTTAGCAAATACCGTATCGTGGTCCCAAATTAACGGATGAAGTCTTCGCACCACCTAGTAAACCAAAAGATCATCGTGAAATTGAGGTACAGAGATTGGCGAGAAAATTGGCGAGAAAATTGGCGAGAAAATTGACGAGAAAATTGACATACGTTAACAGATGCCACATAAATTGATCCATACCTTTCTAAGCTTCTCAAGTTTAGTGAAGTGTCGCCCATAAGATACATATCGGTCCCCATAAAGAGTAGGCGCGAGAAAAGTTTTTAAATAATCCTGTGAAGAATCCAGACCTCAGCGAACTCAACTTAGACAATGAATCTAACACACTTATAGATGTGCGAGACATCTGTATAATAAGAATGGACAAGTTTTGCATGGAAAAAAAACAACAAAGAAATAAACAAAGGATATAAATGAGCCCTTTCATGGACCAAAATATATTTTATCAGTTAAAATATTAACTTGAGTTCTTGTCATAACAAATAATTTTCAAAATAAGAAAATAATAACTAAAATTTACAAGAGATGTTTCAAGGAGGGATAATAATAAGAGACTTTAAAGGAGGAAAATGAATCAGAGAAAATGGCTAGATAATACTATAAATAAGGCGAGCGTCACATGTCTGAAATAACCAAAAGAAACAACTTCCTCAAAAGAAGGAATTAATTCTCTAAGAAATATTTTAAATCTTGTTGCGAGAAGGATCACCGCAAGATCCTCAACTTCAAAAAACTATTGCCAAAAAGCAGCATCAACAAGGACCCAGAAGGAGACGGCCGCATGTTTTCTTTTCTTTTTTAAATTCCAATTCATTCTCCTCCGCATACAGCCCCACTAACCATTGAGTTTACAAGAAATACCTCCAGACTGAGGTGTATTCTTTTTGTATTCAACGCGATTTCTATATTTGGATGAAGGAAAAAAAACAAAAAAAAAGGAAAAAAGAAAAGCAAAACAAAACAAAAGACATTAACAAGCTCTTCCATTTGTCAAAATTTTCCTTTTGTTAAATGTCTCCAAAGAAAGAGATATCTCCAAAACAAAAAATTAAGTGGAATTCATAAGAAATGACTCCAAGATGAGATATATAGTGAGGTTCAAGTAAAATTTGCAAGAGCTGTATCCACAAGAGTTATACACAAAGCAGAAGGTAACATGGTGTTTCGGTGTAAAGACGAGCATTACCTCTTCCAATTCAATTCTGTTAATATTACTTGGATTACACATGGCCTTTGCCTCCTCCACTGTTATTTTTTTGCTTCGTAACTTCTCTAAAACAATCCTTGCGGCCTGATACACAATTGCAAGCACGCATGTAATCAGTCATTATTTAAACCAAACTGCTATGAATTTTTCCCATTCCACCTCATCCAAGAAGTTAAGACTGACGACTGCTGTGGGACCAACTTATGCACTAATTCCCAGAGCCAAGACAAAACTCTAACTTCAACCCAAATCCACTGCTTTTCTTTAGCTTTAGCATCCTCCAACAAAGTGTGGAACTAATCTCTAACCCAACAGACCAAACAGATATAAGGGAAAGCCTAACATATATGACAGACTAAGGTAAAACAGAAAAAGCGCCATGCTTTGGTGCTAGTGTACCATACATGATCACTCTACCATTCCACATATGACTATTACAAATCTAACTGAAAATTTTAAAGTGCAAGAATATTACCTTCAAAATCGAATCCTTATGACCCTGCTTCATAAAACTAAAACCTCTTCTCTCCCTATAAATACTAGGAAGTGCGAGCTTGAGCTTTACGGATTGATCCGTCACCTTTTGCGCGGACTCGGCAATAACTCCTAAAACAACCCTGTGCCACAAGGAAAACAAAAACAGAACACTTGAAGTCTAAATTTAAAATCAAATCAAGAGTTGTAGCGAGTTGGCAACTTCCTTACAGAATCCAACACAAAAGATTAACGCACCTCACGAACAAGAAAGAGAAATGGACTGTACCTCTTTGCAGCATCTTCAGACTTCTTCAACATATCTGCAGATATGCTTAACCTTGGTGGTGAAGCCAAGGGAAGTTCACGAATTTCCTCAGGCCTTTTTTCCTTGGCAAGCAGTTCAACACCAGAATGTTTCTTTTTTGCACTTTTATCTACCAGTATAGGCTTTAAAGAAGAAGACGCTTTGGCCTCTAAGCTGGGTGACACATTAGCTTCAGCGGCGACTTTCGATTTGAGTTGTTTGAACACCTCAGGATCCCCAGGGCGCTCAAGGACTCTTGGGAACTTAACGTGGTTCCGTTTAGGCGTGCCTAAATCTTTCATGATTTTATGTTTCCTGTAAATAGAGCGAAGTGTATAGGATTTAGAAACCACCTCATTAGGTCCTGGTGAATAGTGACAAATGGGAAGCTGATTATTACCGTTGTTACCACTGTCAGTGTCCCACTCACGAAAGTCATCGAGAAAATGTGTCACTCACGTGCAGTAGATAATGAACCGCTTATAGACATCTCCAAATGCCCAGGCTCGTACTTCAGGATGCTTGTCGTCCGTCTCCTCCGCAAAACGTATTCCACTAAGCAATGTTGAACACAGCGACATGAAAAAATTCCACAAGGTAAAAATACTGGCCGCACGAACAATCTGATACAAAAAATAATCCTACATAAATTGTTCCTTCTAAAGAGCAAGAGAAGCTATCAAGTTAGCCGAGTTGGAACACACCTTGGCAAGCATTTTTTATGCCATGTTGCAGGGCAGCGTCTGCACCTAGCAAGTAAAAGAGACTCTTCCGTCGAATCTTCACCTTTACCACATTTTTTACATCTGTGCAGAGGACAAGCAAAGGATTCTACTCCAGCTTGTATGTTCGTTGCAAGTAATTTTCTATCATCCTCAGTAAGTGCAATTTCGTTTGCAACACACGTAGGATGATAAAATTTACCGCAACACGCGACATCACACACAAAAACCTGCATGACATTAAATTCAGAGAATCAGTCCTACGTTAGCATCGGGTTTGTTCTGATGCATTACAGTAATCAACTTGTTAAGAAACAGATTGTTTGGTTTACCTCTCTTTTAACTCCCAAATCCTCATCAGAATCACCAAGCTCCCCACAAACGTAACATTGGTGCTTTTTATACACGCAATTTTTGCAAAGCCATTGACCAACCATTTTCTGCACAACCGATGTGATTGAGTGACTACAACATGATAAGGACTTGAGACACAGGTACATTCAGCTTGAATGTTTATGATAGAAAGTAGATGCGGAATCTAAACATAATGATAGCAAAAATAGAAATAGTGATAGTAATAAACCTCCACATACCGCAATGGCAGATTTGGTAAGTTTAAGCGTTTCGCAATTATGCTGGGGGTCTCTAATGGCGTGAAACGACCGCATACAGGGACCATCGCAGCACAGCAATTCACCTCCGTCATCACAAATAATGCACAACGAATCTCCTAATTCTTCAGAGGCTTCGTCAATTTCAACGTCTTTTTCATCCTCCACAAAGTTTACCTCATCACCCGAGTCGTGCATAATTTCATCTTCTGGCTTCCCGACCTCATTATTATCAACAGTGTTTCCAAAATCCTTCTTATGTCTTTTCACACGTAGATTGCCGTCTTCATCAGAACTGTCATCCGAAAGCATTCGCTTTCCAGAGTTTGCTGCTTTATCTTTGAAGACTACTGATCTGAAAGTACTAAGAGCCTGCACAAGCTGAATATGTGTGTATATGTATATTAGCAAAATAAAAGCAATGTACACGGTTTCTGTACCCTACCAAAACAGAAACACCAGAATCGGCAGAGTGTACTTTGAGATCAACACTCACATCCGAATCCTTCAGTCCAGAATCCAGATTGATATACTGCTCAACCACTGCGAACCGCTTACTAAGGTGACCATATATAGTCGCTTTAGGAACATCCCTGCGCAAATAGTTGAATGTCATAGATATGGCAGACAATGAAATCGAATGGCAAAAATCTAACGCTGCAGAATTGGTATGAAGGAATACATTTAGAATGCTTATAAGTCACTTAAGGAAAAGCTTATTTCACGATGTTGCAGTCCAATCCATGAATTCATCGCGGAGACAATACCATTCATCAAGACGCTTCCCCACTAAGTCTCCACTTGCGTGTGGCTCTTCTTTCAGGAGGGCGAGGAACTTAGCTATACAGAAGACGCTCTCCGCTGTTTCCTTGTAGCCAAACTGAGGTTTCCCGAGCTTCACCCTATAAAACATAGGACAAATATTCACGTCTCAACTGGGGGTATAATAAGGAAGCACTAAGAAAAGGCTTCACATGGTTTTGGAACAGGAGAATAATTTCGGGGAAACTGTGCGACTCCAAAGCTCAATGTAGTCGTATAAAGAGTAATCGTGCCTATTCAACAACACTGAAGTGTCTGCACGACTGAATCGCAATTCAAGTAATGATTGCTAAGCTTAACTCATTACATGATCGGATAGAAGACGCCAGACAAAATAGTAATTTATCATTTAAGCTTTACTCTTCAAGAGGAAGACAAGCACACCAAGGGCCGAGAGAGTAAACTGAACGAGAAAAGAGATAATAAGGAATCGAGAACTCACCAATTCGTATCACCCTTCTGCGTGTTGATCTTAACTAAAATATTAAAAGTCCCATTACCAGGGAATGCCAACTTCCACGCTCGAATGGAGCGCATAATATACTCGCCCCCACTCTTGCCATGCAAATACACCTCGGTACTAGTGCTGGCGAAGTCCTTCGTCGATCGCCCCTCAAATTCCAGCGGCACGTCACAAAGTGATACTGGTTTATTATTTTCATCGTCTACGATCGTGTACGCATCGACTTCCACGATCTCAACTTCGACCTCATCATCGCTGCTATCACGTCTAAGATGACCGATGGGTGCACGACCCACTGCTCTCGCAGCCTTTCCCTTGAAATCATGCCCCTCCGGCTGACCCCATCCCACTGGTTGAGACGTTCCAGGCTCTTTCGTTAAAAAACCCATAGCTGCCTGTGTTGAGGAAGACCCTGGAGTAGGTGGCTTGAGAGATTCCGTCGAGCTTTGCGGCTCGTTAGTACGCATATCTTCAACTTTTGCGATGCCTACATTAACTACATTGACGTCAGCTTTGTCTTCTTCCTCCTTATGTTCTGGAAACTCTGGTGAATGGGGTGGTTGTTCTGACTTAAGTTGCAGGGCAACAATCATGGCACTTTTCGTGCGCTCCCCCAAATAATACCCGTCTTTTCGAAGCACTTGGTCTGGCATTAAATCATCCTCAAATTCAACAACCATACGGTAATCTCCATCTTTATCACCAGTCATTACATAACGTCCCGAAGCCCGTGCCATGATAACCGTCGGGCCTCTATATCTCACCAATGCAAGAAAAAGAGATCAAATGAACTCACCCATCGGCAACAATGCACTAATTAGGGCACACTGCCACCACCCCAAGGCAAATCCAAGGAGTGGAGAAAATGCAATCAGAGAATCAAACAAAGTCAAAGAAAATCGCAACCGCTTTCTTGATAGCAATTACGAGAGAAAAAAGTTGATTGAAGAAATCGCGAGCGACGCACACAACTCCCAACAAAAATGTCCTCAACTGGCTCCAACGGAATATCCCCTTCACCAGTTACGATCAATTGTTTAACGCCTCACACTAGACAAAAAAAAATGCTCAAATCCTTGCCAGCCCTGATGACCAGTTCCGAAAATCATACTAACGATAATAGGTTCACTCTGTCACTCTGTCGCGCCAACCCTCTTCCACCCAGCAACGCAAATTCCTTCAAACTCTGCGAACCGTCCTCCCACCACCCCTAATCTCGACAACGTCGAATTTACTCCATGAAATGGGAACCCCAGCTTGCGCGCCCGCAGGCAATCCGTAAACTCTACACAGATACCAAAATGAATGGAATTCGCGACTCCTAATCTAAAAACACCTACACATCACCACCGCAAACCCCACAAGAGAGTGGAAAGTCCAAGACGAAGGGGAAAGTCAGGTATTCATGCATGCATTCTTTCCTTTCCTTTACTTCCTACAGTTAGGTAGGAAATAAGACTGCTCCGAAAAGATAGAGAAAACAACAACAACAACAACTCCTCCTCATGAAACTATACTGTAGCAGAATGTCAGCCAGTGAGTAAGTACTGCCCTGCCTCACTCCTTTCATTTCACTTCACTTCACGATCTCCCTCCCTCGCTCGCTCACTTTTCCCACCGCGACCCAGTCTGCTTTAGGGTTTTGCTTCCGTGGAAGTCTCGCAATTCGTAGATAGCGAGACGCAGGGCTTCGGCTGGATTATCGGGGTTTCCATCGTGGAAATTGATGGCAAGTGTGGCTCTCGTGTGCACTACTCTAGCTCCTATTCTTTTCCTGAAAATCTATGTGTTATAAGTGTGGGTGTATTATGTATGTATGTGTGTATATATACATATATGAACTGCATTTTTAGAAAATTTACTCTAACTAAGCACGGTACTTGTTTATTTATTTATTATAAATAAAAAATATATAAATCTTTTTATAAAATACTACTGTGAATGCAAATTTACAACCATTTTCAATGTTGTTCAAGCTCTAATTTCAATCATGTTGATAGTGAAATTTTAAAGTTCATAGATTATTTTGGTTTATTTTGTATTTGATTTTAATATCAACTTTAAAAACACATTTTTAGAAGATTCAATTTTTTTTAGTAAGATAATTTTGTAAATTAATTCGTATAATTATTAATTTAAAAGAATATATATATATATATATATATATTTGTTTCAAGTGTTACAAACATCCAAAAAAAATATTCTTAAAATATTTTTAAAACATTATATTAAGTTTTAAAATGTTTTAGAAGATTCTAAAAATATTTTAATAAGAGGTTCTACAAGAGTCTTAAAATATTCTAATATAAGATTTTAGAAAGATTCTTAAAATATTTTAGAAAATTCTAGAAGGTTTTCAAAATATTCTAAATAGATTTTAGGAAGTTCTAGGAAGAATATGGAAGTTGTTCAAAAAGCTTCATAGAATTGCTTCATCTTTAAGCAATTGAGAATTTCTTTAGAAGCTTCTCTAGGTTGTTTCATCTTTAAGCAATATGGAAATTGCTGAAGAAGCTTCTTAATACTTAGTACATATTAGAGTCAAGGCTAAAGAAATCATTAGTCTTGACAACACACCTATTGGAATTCTAACTTACTTCTCTTGGTGGTGATCTTATACTCATCTGGTTTAATCAAGTTCTTATTGGTTCTTTTGATAAAATTCATATATTCAACTTCTTCTTTGGTCTTTTGTATAATATATCCGTGACATTAAATCAAAATAAAATAAAACTAAGAGTATTATATAAAAAATAAAAAAATATTTTTTAATAGTTTAAATCATGGATAAAAATACAATTTTTTTAGAAAGCTTATAAAAAGCCTTTTCAATAATTAATATACTTGACCAAAAATAAGGCCATCTTTAAGCTTATTATCACCATTTATGTATTCTAATCTTAATTCAAGATTCTTTATTTATATTTTATATGTAACAATAATTATTTTAATTCTTATCTATCTTGTATCTATATATTTTTTAAAATAATTCTCTCTTCTTCAATGAGACATAAGTACATTGTTTCATAAATATTTTTTATATTTATATCTTCAACAATATCTTATAAGTACTCATTTAAATGTATATATATATATATATATTGAAATAATGCTATAATTGGTGCTTATAATGCAATGTCTACTTAATTAATTTCACTTCTATGGTACATCAACCCAATATCATTCTTAACTTGGCTATAAGATCTTTAATAAATATTCAATTACAAAATTAGACCTTTGGAGATACCTTTCAAAAATTGAAACCTAAACAAATAGGTGCAAATTGTCTTTCTTCATTTTGGCTTTCCCTCTCTAAACATACTACTTGACTATACATACAATCCACAAAAACAGATTCTTGTTGAAACAATTTTAAAGAACAAAAAATAAAAAAAATAAAAACTTCAATTTAGGCTGCGCACTTTGGAAACTAATTTAGGAAGCTATATTTTAACACTAAGGAAATGTTAGCATTTTGCAATCCAACATTTGTGGAGGTTGGGGTGTGGGGGTATGGGGGTGCTTACAACATCGTGGTGGCCATGAAACTGATGGAGCATTAGCTTTAAAACAGTTATGAGCGATAAGAACGCTTTCATGGAAGCAACTTGTGCCGGCACCTTCTACATGACCTTATACATGGGGTTGATCACGTCTTGTAAACCCAGTTTGTTGTTTCAACGTCTTACCTGGATTCCTTCTTCTTTGCTGCATTCCTTGAACTGCAATCCTCTGGAATGGAAGCATGTGCTGCTTTGGAGCACATGCTTTGTTAGTATGTCTTTGCTATCCAAAGTCTTGCATTAGGTGAATGAACTGTTTCTTAGGCTCTTTTCAGGTTCATTTCAAGGACTTCGAAGTTTCGATACTTGCAGTTTGTCAAGCCGTTAAGGTCCCCTCGGTGACTATGACCTGCAAGCATTAAGTTCCAAACATACAGCTCCTGATTATGGTTGCAAGTTGAAAAACGGCATTTCCAATTGCCTTCTCCGTATGAAGTAGCTTGTCAAGCTAGAATACATCTTCGAGACAGCAGTCGTGATTGCTATGTGCTGTTCGCCCAGGCTTGCGCGTGAGAGGCATAATTTTGGGCTGGGGAACGGCCTGACGGTGATCCCATCTCTTTCTGCACACCCTGCTGCGCAAAGATATAGTGATCCCGCCATCCATTCTCACTTGACTCAACCAAAGGTACAACGGGGAAGATCTGAACTGAAATGTTGGAAACCCACGGATCTGGGAGGTCAAAGACGCAACAATCGCCTTCCTCGAGGTGATGCTCCAGCACAAACCGTGTCCAACCCTTGCTGTTAATGCCAGGATGCTTGGGGTGAGCACCCATCCATTCAACCAGCCACTTTCGTCCGGTAGAGTCGCATAACATGAGTTCCATAGTCTTCAGAGGAAGCTGCAGCGCATCTACCATTTCTTTAGGTACTTTCTGTCACATTTTCACGAGATTGTTTGCATTAGGCTTAAATCGAGTACTGCCCGGAATGCATTATAGAGATTGTAAGGATTTCCCATTGTATAGGTCGATGCTTACCAAGTGGAAACCGCAGTAGACTTGTGTCTTTTTCAACTGCATCACATAATGCTTGTTCTTGGACATGTTGGCAAACTCCTGCGCAGTGATGAGGGCTTGCTGCCTTTCTTTATCTGTGACCGGTCGTCTTTTTGATATATAAAGAATTGGCGGTTCTTTGGGGGGAGCCATCCCGCCGATCTTCATAGGTTTCGGTCTCTTGTACACAGGTTTCACCACATCCTCTGGCGGGTCAACATTTGCCGCTTTCTTCTCTCCGCTATCTTCAGAAACCTTCCCATTGTTTCTGGATTTTGCAAGAGTTTTTCTCCGTAACTCTCTGAGCGTTCGTGGCGCAGCCGGGTGTATAACTCTTGACTCAACATTTTCCTGTAGCATGACTTCTGAAGTTCCCAAATCTAAATTGCTTGAAGGTTCTTTCACTGCTCTCACAGGAGGCATCTCGAGCATCTTCTTCATGCCTAAAGAGCGTCTCTGCGTAAGCCGCTTTTCCCTATTACACCCAGAGTCTGCCTTTTCGCCATTGAACACTTGCTCCTCACACCCCAACTTCCTCACGGTGCTTGAAGTATAAAGATCGTTATCATCTTTGTAGCCCCCGGTTTTTCGTTGGAGCTTTCTGGATCTGGATCTTGTAATGACCAGCTCCGAACTAGAAGGTTCACTTGAAACGGGTATACTCCTCCTTGTTGCTTGATTGCCTGTGAGATTCTCAATAATGCTGCTGTTTCTTTCATTCTGAACATCATTATCATTGTCGTCGTCATCATCAACACCCGATATTCTTCGCAAATTCTTCCGGAGCTCCATTTCGGCAGGTTCACGTAACGGCACAAGTATTTGTAGATCCATGTCCTCTGGTGTCGTTCCGGTCCGATCCTCCGCGTCAACCTTCGTGACTTCGCTGTTACATCTAGTATGATTTTTTTCTGGCCGTATCTTTAAGACGCTTGTGGCGATTGGAGAAACTGCATTTACTTTTCCTCCATCATCCAAATTTCTATGTTGCGAAGGCACATGCTCTTCGTCCTCACTGCTGTCGGGAATATGAAGAACCTCATTTCCATCAACTGTGGAATGTCGCAATAAGGGTAAATCTGCAGAGTCTTCATCCACTTTCATTAGTTGTCTATCACTTTCGACTTTCGTTGCTGAACATGACTGGAATCTTAGGTCTTAATTCACAGGAGACGACGCACCTTCTTCCTGCGCCGAAGCTCGGACGTCCGTTTTTGCTTTCTCTGCAAGCTCCCTTGTTAGTTGTTTAGATCTGGCTTTACTGAAATCACCATTGGATTGGGCCTCTCTGTCAGTTGAAGGTAACACTCTCAACTTGACGTTGTTCTCATCGTCAAACACTTGAATCATGAAATGTGAATCATTCAATAAAAAGAATACAACCTGGTCCTTCACCTCAAGGTTGTAATCAGCTGCAACTTCTTGCCAGCCTTGCATTATGCAAGTCTTGGAATCTAATGTCATCCCTAGCATCGCTGGCCATCGGTGCCCATCCGGGCCTTGGAGAGTGAGTTTTTCTTTGAGACTTTTGATGTGGTGGTCCAAAAACACGGTCGGCAATTCCTAGAACAAAAAGGACTCGCTCAGTCATTTGCAGGAAGGATGGAATTTTTAAAACATACACATGATAATCTCATCTACCTAAGTACGAGCGACTAGGAGTGAAACATTGAAGAATGAGATGACTTACAAGCTTGCAGAACATGGCAGTGTGGAGACAGCTCCCCACAACATCTACAACAAAGAATGACTTATTCGTCGTCCCTTGCCGAGCTGTTCGGAGCAGCTCCTTCCAGAGTCCTGCATCCTCCCTCTGCTGAAGATTATAACTCGTGGCCTTTTCCATGTGGTCAAACTACATTACCAATCGTGATGGAGTTACAGGGAAAGAGAAGGGCGCAGCAGAAGTCTCGAGCTGGAGACCAGGCAGGGCCATCTGGAGAGAATCACAGAGAATGAGCTTCAATGATCACGGCGAAGAAGAAGCCGAAGATGGGGACTTAGTGATTGGAGACGGCCGAAAAATTACCGAGGACTAAGATGGTGATGCAGTGATCTAAGAGTTCGAAATGGCAAAAAAAGCTGTGCAGAAAAAGCTCCTGCTCGAGTTTGCCCTTATGACATCGGGGCAGTCACCACAAGCGGATGAATTGATCGAGGATGGAGAAATTACATACATTATGATATTCCACAAGTGGTTCGGTTACTTATAAACAGAGATGTAGGGTTCCCTCAACCTGACCAGGGAGAAGACTACGGGCTGCAACATCACCCGGAACAAACACAGGCCAGTCTCGACAGTAAGAGCTCACCGAGAAGGAAGACGAGCTGACAGAGTACGACCACCTGCTGAACTTCAAGCCAAATTTGGAAGATGGTCATTCTCAACGTGATTCTTTTGCATTCATTTCCCGCACGCAAAGAAATGAATAATCAAAAAAAGAACAAAAAATCCGCAGCCATTTCAAGGATACTCCAGCAATGGATAGCCATCATCAGGTACAACTCTGACCACTGCAGCAGAAGAAGTCTGGAACTGGCAGAGAGGTAACGGACTGTCACAGCGTTAATTGAGACACCCAACTAATAAAGATAACAAACCCACAGCCCACAGGCTTCGATCTCTCTTCTGCTCGAAGCTGTATGCGCACCCCGAGCTAGAATCAACATTTTAAAACGCCATTGCTAAGAGTTCCGCCGTCAGACCTAGCTCAGTGAGATCCAACGGCATGAATCATGGGAGTCCCTAACCATTTGAGTCAGTCACAGAGAGAGGGAGAGAGGGAGGAAAAAGACATAAATAAAAACAAACAAGCAAACAAACAAACAAACAAACAGAAGCACGATCATTGGAAAACTCTACACCAGAACAACACAGGAAGCGTCTTGGAACAGAACCCAACTGGGTTTAAGAACAAACCAATTGTCCTACTAGGATTCAATCCAAAGTCACAGAAGGGAGTAAAGACCCCATGAGCAGCATTTCCAGCCATGGCAAACAAGGGATCGAGTCACTGCAACCGGCGAGCAAGAAAAGGAAAAAAAGAAAACCACAGAAAAAAGAAACTAAGACTGTACCTCGAATTCGACTACGCAAGCTCCATCGCCCGGTGCACTAAACCATACCGCCACAACCAGAGCAAAAAACCCACGCTCTCGCGACACCAGCTCTGGAAACCACCGCGGTGAAGAAGAGTAGGCTAAAAACCCAAGCACCTCATCTCACACCTCAGGTGACCAAAATCGAGCAAGCAGAGCGAAACAGAAGCTGCCGAGAGCGATGCAAGCACACAAGGCCACCCTTGACCGATTCTTGCAAAAGGTGAGCGGATTTGTGGCCTCGTCAGTCAGGGCTCGCCGGAATCCTGGAAACCTCCACAGACGGTGGGGTGGCATCTCGCATCGCCTTTTTTCCCATTCGCCCAGTCAAGCAGGCACTCCAACTATTCTCTGCGCTCTGTTGTTGGGCGTTGTTATCCTCACCTCCGCACCATCGCCATCGCCATCGTCTCTTCTCCGCTTCTGTGACACACTTCGCAACACACACTTACACACACACACATACACACAAACATAGACACAAACATACCACATCCTCATGAACAAGTTTTGTGATGGTAAATAATGTGTGGAGTCTTTGATTCTTTCTGTTACTGACAGGTTTGCATGCCATTGCTTCGAATTCTTGTGCCGATTCTCGTCGTTTATCCGTGCAAGGTCTTGGCTTGCTTTCCCTTCCGCATGTTGTTTTGTTGCATTGTTTTATTGTTTTGTTTTTTTTATAAAAAAGAGTCAAGAATTTCTACTCCTAGTCTGACAGAGTCTGAGTTTTGCCATGGGGCTATCTACCCACACTAGTTCCTTCTCCTTCGAGATGGCTCTGTGCTTTGTTAGGTTTCTGTTACAGAAGAGAGTGTGGTGGTGGTATTTAACCATAATTTGGTGCTACAGTTTGAAGCAAATCTTGACTCTGAGACTGAGCCTGGCAGTCGAGTATTGAGGCATTGTGATTTGTGACATTGAATATCCTTAACGTTTTTCACAATGATGGAGAAGAATGATGCAGTTGTGTTTGTTTCCAACCGAATCTGATCATTCGAGTGCCCTTTCTTTGTAGAGTCCTTCTAACATTTCTTTGTTGAGTCCTTCGAACACTTTGGGAGTTTCTCTTACTATTGATGCTTCAATCAAATCAAACAATACAAATCCATACTTAATAGTCACAATTCTTTATGGTTGCTCTTTTATTTATGATTTACTATTGTGCATAGAGAGGGTTTTATTGTAATTTTAAAAATCTCTGAAATAAATAAATAAATAATTATAATCAATAGAAGATATGAAAATTGTGTGCTTGAGTCAACTTGATTTAGGGTAGTACACTTCTTTAATGTAGAAAGGGATGCACATGTAAAGATAAACAACTTGTTGCACACATACATCACTGGTCATTACGTCTTGGCAATTTTTGTACTTTGTTCACCTTATATGTAGAAGTTGATGATACAGCAAATTTGTTTATTTTAAAATTACCCTATTCTTGCAAGATAAAAGTTATAAAAAATAAATTGAAAAAATAATTATTCTTTATAGAATCCATAGCTATTATTTTGTATTTTACTCATGACAATCAACTTTTTCTTGATTTACAAACAAACTTGTTGTAGTGAAAAGTTGTTTAGTATTCTTGGAAGCAATAACTTTTAAAAATTTCTTGTAAGTGTAGGACATTTGCTTCTCTTTTCTTTCAATATATTTAATTTTTACATCACAAAAAATAAGTCTATTAAAGTCTCTTCAAAACCCTCTTTAAACAAGAATTAATAGTCATACTCAATGTTTCTATGTTCTTTGCAAGAACCTCAATAATGCAAACTTTAATGCTTTTATAATAAAAGCAAATTTACATGCCAAATCATCTCTCAACCACACATGGAGAAGTTAATGAATATGGCATTGAGAAAAAAGTGGGACAACATTGACATGCATTGCAAAGTGTAGAGAAAAATAAAAAATTTATGTTGGGCCTTTACTTGCTTGGAGGAATAAAAGCAAGGCCCACTTTTGTGAACTCCACCTATTCCTGCCTAACCTAGTTTTATGGGTGCTTGTTCCACATGTCTTACTAACCAATACTAGTGCATTTTGAAATGTATTATATATTGATCTCCATCTATTGTGCACAGTTTTTGCAAGGTTGTGTGGCATATGTAGAATTATTAGTCTTTTCAGTTTCAAGGGTTGTTCTTTGCATGACATAAGCGTGGTTGTTACAAGCTTGTTTGTGACACTAAGTTGCAGACGTTGTGAGTATTCATAGATTGGAATATGTCCAAAATAGTGGATTCACATGCTACCATTCATGCATCTTGTGTGTGTAATATCATATCTTGAGCAAGAGGAATTGTTTGCATTTGACAATCACATGCACTATTTTGTATATTGTTGTTAGATTATTCAATGTGAGCAAGAGGTTACTACCTTTTAAACTTTAATCATTTGTAAACTTTACCTTGTGGTGGTATAATTGAGGTATTAATTTGTAATAAAGGTATTATATTGTTTTGAACTTATAATGTTTGAATTGAGGTGTTAATTATTGCTATAGCCATTCAAATAAATAAAGTGTAAATATTATAGTGAATAAATCAATGATGTATTTCTTTGATTTATATAACATACATAAAAATATGTTTAATGCTTGCACTATTATTTTAAAAAGAAAATTAATATGCTTTTCTTTTAATAAATTAAACCACATGAATATAAAAAAAAACTTATAAAAAGTAATTTAATAATAGAATTTTCATCAAACATGAAATTTTTTAAAATTATTGGATATATAATGAAAGAAGATTTGGAATAGTTATAAATCAAGGTGGTTGAAACTTTTGTGTACAATTAAAAAGATAGATATTAGATTTGATAAAAAAAATTATGAAAGTAGTGAGTATTCTAGCAAGTCTTAATCATTCCAACTTCATAATGTATTATTTTGTAATGAAAGTATCAATGAAAGTACTAATCTTTTAGAACAAAGAATTAAAAAAGTCTTTTATATATAGGAATAGAATTGACACAATCAAATTTAAGTGATATATTGTAAAAAGAAGAAAAATTATCTTAATTTTTTTTTATATTGATATCATATAATAAATTGCAAAAGAAATATATTATTTACATGACATGTACATTGCATATTGTGATATAAAGCTTAAGAATATTTTGGTTGATATTATTGAAAAAAATATTATAGATGAGATTATGCAACATTCTAATCTGAAAGTCATTAATTTTAAAAATTCTAAGATTGAAGTTAGAAGAAATCCAAAAATTGAAAAGAATAATATTACTTATGGTAGTTGTTATTATATGGCTCTTTTGAAACAAATTTCAAATAATGATAATGTGTCCTTTTGAAACAAATATTTATTCATTTGCAATAGTATGTTATAAGATTCTTTCAAAATAGATCTATTCTATGTTGATTTAATAGTAAAATAGATATAAAAAGAATTTAAAAACATAAAAAATAAGGCTTACCTTTAAGTTGTGATAAATTAACTAAGCTTATTAAACAATGTTGGAGCTAAAATCCTTTGTAAAAGACCAAAGTTTGCAAATATTGTGAAAGATTAAATTTATTAAAGTACAAATTTTTAGTTGGAATTAATATGACAAATACACCATATTTTAGAGCATCAAAAAGCAAATTTTCAATAAAATGCAATTTTTCAACAAATTCTCAATTAATTGCCATTTATAAGATTCATACCAAAAACTATAGTTAATATATATTAAATTTATTATATTAATTTTATTAATTATATTGATTGTAGCTTATGCTTTTCATATTCATTTATGATATGGTAATGGTTAAATGTCTTATTAAGAAATTAAGTTAAAAAAATATAAAACATAATATATATATATATATATATATATATATATATATATATATATATTTATATAATTCTTATTATGATATATGATTTATGGTTGAATTTCTAATTTTAGGATAATAATTTTTTTAAATGATATAAAAAAATATTTATAATAAATAAAACAACAATAAGTAAATAAAATGAAGGCATTATAACTTATTCGAATGGGAGAAATATGCAAGTCAACAATAGCAAAAGCTATATTAAATTATTTGAAGCATATGTACAATGTCTCATATTTTGTTGAATGCATCGAAAATGATTGTTATTGTTATATACTTTCTTGCAATATTTTAGAATAATTTCAATTTAAATGAAAACTAAGAAATTTTAAAGAAGCTCAAGAAATGTTGAAATCATTCCTAATCAAGAATATATCTATCTTCATCTTTGATGAGAAGAAAGTTAGGTGAAGAGATTTTGATATTAGAATTTTTTATTTTTTATATTTTCTAAATTTTATTGTATTATATTAGATGAATGTTAATATAAATTTATTATTTTATTGATTAATTAATTTTTATAATTAATTTTTTATCTATAGTGGATGTACTACCAATATAGATAATCTAATCTTTTTTATATTTAATTGTCTTAGTTTACTATTCAAGGGATTTTATTTTATAAAAATCTAAACAACAATAATATTTTTGATAAAATAAAAAGTATTCGCTTATCATCACTTCAATTTTTAAATTGTGGTGTTGGTGTGTATGTAAATTAGAAGAAGGATAAGTAGCCAAAGTATTGCATATGATACATAACAAAGATATTTTTTAAAAGTCTAAATTTAAATATCTTGAAATTAAGAAATTATTCTTTTATAAGTTTATTTTCAATTTTATCCTTTAAAATTGCAATACTATTGGAAATTGATTAAAAAGATGTTCAAAATTAATTATTCTACCAAATAAAATAAAATATATTATCTTTTTAAAAATATTTAATATAAAAGACTATAAAATATTAAAAATATTATGAATATTAATAGGATTTTTTTTTTTTTGAAAAAATCTTAATATAAGTTAGTGTAAATGCTTAGTATCATTGCCAAATGAATTGGAATACCTCACATTCTTTACTATCTTTTCTTATAGCAATAAGCAATGCCAAAATGTGACAATATTATTTAATGAATTAGACAAACTCACATCTTTGACTACATTTGATATAAAAGAGTGCTTGAGCTTGATATCATTATCAATTGAATTAGGCAAAGTCAAAAATAATTGCCTAATGAATTAAGCAACCTTACATCTCTAACTAAATTTAATATAGGTGGATCTTCAAGCTTGACAAAATTGCCAAATGAATTAGGCAACTTCACATCTTTGAATATCTTGAAATATGAAAGTATTCAAAGTTGATATTATTGTTAAATAAATTAGATAATCTCACATCTTTGAATACTTTTATATATGATAGTGCTCAAACTTGACAATATTACCAAATAAATTGGGCATCTACACATCTTTGACTATCTTTTGCTATAAAAAAAATTCAAAATCTTAATGTCGTTTTTAAATGATTTGTATAATTTGACAACTTTGACTAAGTTTGATATATGTGGAAACTCAAACTTGACATCATTCTTAAATGAATTAGTCAAATTCACATCTTTAACTCTCTTTTATATAAAAAAATTAGAAAGCTTGACAAAATTGCCAAATAAAATGGAAAATTTCACATCTTTGATTATCTTTATTCAAAGTAATTATAAAATCTTGACATTATTAGTAAATAAATTATGCAACTTTACATCTTTGACTAAGCTTAATATGTGTGGGTGTTTAAGCTTGAAAATATTTCCAAATAAATTAGACAATATTACATCTTTAATTAAGTTTAATATATAAGATAAAAAGAATTTTAAATATTTTTAATAAATATTTTTATTATTATAGGATTATTAAAATTAATGATTTATTTAAATTTCTCTAAAAGT
This sequence comes from Physcomitrium patens, assembly GCF_059467195.1. Lineage (NCBI taxonomy): Eukaryota > Viridiplantae > Streptophyta > Bryopsida > Funariales > Funariaceae > Physcomitrium > Physcomitrium patens. The sequence continues at coordinate 9,410,568 of NC_143426.1, forward strand.
GTATAGATTTATAAATATTAAATATTTGATTATTTTGATTTCTAAATTAATATTAAAAATGAAAATTTATTTTTGTAATTTTTGATTTAACATATTTTTTTAATGTTGGAGTCTATAAATCAAAGTATGGACTTAGAATGCTTTGTAACTTTTTTTAATTCTTACATATAAGAACATTGATTTGATATTTTTTATATTATTTTTTTATTTTTTAAAATTTTATTTATTTATCTTTATTAATTTGGTATATTTTAAATATTTAAAAAATATATAATTTAAGAGATATTATCAAAAATATGAATTAAAAATAACCAAAAGATTAATATAATCTTGTATCATTGAAAAAGATACATAATCACTTAAAGATAATATGATTTTAAAACTAAAAAACATATTATTAAAGACAAAAGGATTATAAAAGAATACATATTCAACTTGCAAGACACATGTCTAATTTATAAAATAAGTTTTTTTTTATGTATGCCACATAGCTAATTTGTTGTCCAAGTTTTTAATATATTAATTATGTATAGACATGTATAAAGTTAAATCCGGATCTATAAAGCTTTTAAGAAGATTCTTCAGAAGATATTATCAAATTTATCTAGTTTTATTTACTTCTATGGAATTCATCTTTTCTATAAAATTACTACTATTAATTATATTTGTAATATAATCCTCCCTTCTTCAAATAAGTTCCAAAAGAAGCAATGATAATCTATTGAGGAAGTCTAAAAAGGCTTCTAAGAATCTTTATCTTTATTGTGTTGTCTCAATAGCTATGACAATTTTAATACATCATTTGATAACTCAAGAAGCAATAGTTCTTGAGCTAAATCTATTAGTTATTTATTTTTTATTTCTTTAGTATTACAAAAATATAAAAACCAAAAAAAAAAAAGATAAAATATAATATGCATAATTTTTTTTGCTTTATAGTAAAGATTTTTTGTAATTTTTATATTGATTTTGATGGATGTTATTGATGAGATATATTAACCTTCTTTGTTGTATTTGTAAGATACTTGGATGGTTTCCATGTGTGTTCACTACTACCACCTCACTAATATACAAGATATTTTAACATATTTTGTGACCATCTTAAGTTTAAGACTTTTTTAACCTTAAATTTTTTATTATTGTCTATATCTATAGAAAGAGGTAGCATTTGTCTTCTTCTCAGTATAACTATTATTTTATAAGGCTCAAAAAAAGATACATAGAATATGTGATGGATTTTCATAAACTTTGATAGATATAATTAATATGTAATTAGATTGATTTATTTACCAATAAAAAATGATTGAAGTCTATAATAATCCAACTTATTACAAAGATAAATAATCTTCTTATTATAATAAAATAATCATATTTTATTGCTAAGGTGGAAAATTATTACAAAATTCTTAATAAAAATCTAATAATAATTGACAAATATTAAAAAATATTACATATTTTTTTTATTATTTTTTAATTCTTTCAATTTATGATAGTTTAGATTTTCTTAAGATCTATCATAAAACTATCATTTAAAATGATATATCTTAAAAAATCAACTTGAGTTGTGTAAAATGCATAATTTTCCATCTTGGTATATAATCTTGAAATTCTAAGTTTTTTTTATGTACAAAAAATATGCAATTTATGTGTGTTTTTTTTTTTTTAATTTTAAAAATAAATTAAGATATTTACTAGATAATAAATTATAAAATTATCAAAAAAATTCAAAAAATATTATTTACTAAATATTAAAAAATATATATTTATGAATCTAAAAGATATGAAATTATATTCAAAATTCATATATTTGGTTCAATACATAAATTTTCATTTATCTCTTTTTTCAATGCATATTACATTATATGTTCTTTGTAGATCTATATTTTTATAGATTTTTTTTATGCAATTGATTAAAAGCCTTGATATTAAAGTTATAAGATATCTATTCTTAGTGATAATCTTCTTGAGTTTTTGATAGTTTATACATATTTGTAGTAATTTATCTTTTTTATAGAAATAAAATAAGATCTTTTTTTGGAAATTTTAAATTTTATATAAAATTCTTGTCTAAGTATTCATCAATATATTCTTTGAGTGCAACCAACTTTTTTGTGATAAGCTATAGATTGGTCCAAAGACTTTTTTTGAAATTCAATTGAATAATTTTATTGGAAGAATATTTGCATTTTTTCTCAAAATATTTTGATAATCCTTCCATTGATTTGGAATTCCACTTCAAGTCTTATTACTATTAAATATAGATGTAGCATAAAAATTTTAAAAACGACTTTTTTTTGTAGTATACATGAAAGTTCTTATGCATATCAATGAGGATTTGGTATCATAGATATACATATTTATTCTAATATTTATCTATATAATTAAGTAGAAGTAGGTAGAAATAGATTTATTTCATAATATTTTTTAAAAAAGCTTCTTAGAAGCTTCATAGACAATGCTTTGACTTTACATATATTTGCAATTAATTGATAGGTTAGAAACTTGATCAATAAGTTAACCACATGTTGATAGCTTGCAGAATAAGCTAACTATGTGGTGCACATATAGAAAACTTGTCTTACAAATTAAGATATGTGTCTTGCAAAGTCAATATAGTTTGGAGGTCCTTTAAGATATTGCCATGTAGCTCCTAGTTAAGAGTATATATGGAGTCAAGAATGAAGCCTTCTTCATTCTTGTCAATATCTTTCTCGTCCTTAATCTTTTTTTCAAGACTTTTTAATGTTCTTGTCTTTTACAATAGCTATTCTAGTTTAAGATTATATCATCTATGAGTGATTATCTAATCTTTTTGAGTGACACAAGAGTGTATTGATATTTTAATTCTTTGACATTTATATCCATGAAATTTATTGTATTAGACTTATTATTTATATTTAATTAATTTTTTTGAATTGTATTATAAAAATAATTAAGATTACTTTAAATAAAATCTATTTAAAGATTATATTTCTTTAAGCATAATTAATTTAAAAATATTGGCTTAAAAGAAGGTTTAATAATATTAAATATTATTAAGTTTTATAACCATTAATTATAAAATCTATAGAAATATTTTTATAAATAAAAATCTCTAAAAATAACAATCATCTATGATTTTTACATATACAAACTTAATTTTTTTTATTAAAAATATATTTAATTTTAAAAAATTATATATTTTTTGATTAAAAATAAATATTTATTGTAAAGTAAAGTAAAAGATCTAAGAATAAAGAATTATTTTAATTATATATTACATAAGATTTCAACTGCAAAGTTCTTAGTGTAGTTAGACAAACTTGTTTTTTAACACATAATCTTCTTTAATAACCATGCTTTTCATTTTATAATTGCATTGGCTCTTTTAGACCATATTGCATAGTATAGTTCTCTATAATATAAACATAATTCATTGTGATGATGTTAAGTCTTTTTTTGCTTAGTAAGAAGTTTAAAATATATTATATTAATTTGTGTAGATTCTAGTCTAAATGAATGCATTTTTTAAAACTTATGAGTCGTTGTTATAATTTGACTTGTTCTCCTCGAAACAAATTTTTATTCTTAATATTTTTCAAAAAGTCTATTATTGTATGTAATGGCTTGTGCAATAAATTATTTCAATAGATTTGCCTTTAAATTGTTAATAATAAAGCTTCATTAAATTTTTAATATTATCTTTTAATATATATCAAATTTTATTGATATGGGTTTTATCATTCCAAGCCATATTGTAAATAAGGGATTAGTTTAAAGGTGAATAGTCTCCAATCATTAAAGCACAATAAAAGAAGTGACGTAATCCATTCATTTATAAAAGAAAATAAAAATATCAAATTAGCACTCGTATCAAACTTTTAAGGATATGAATTATAAAAAACCAAAGAATTCATATATTCTTGTACCGCTAAAAAAAGATAGATAATTATTAAAAGATAATATAATATTAAAATTAGAATAGCTAATGTCAAAGATAAGAAGATTAAAAACTCTTGAAATAAGACTAAGAATAAAAAAGGAGTTGATAAGGATGAAGAAGACTTCACTCTTGACATTATATATACTATCTAATTACAAGTTATATGGTGTTGTTTTATAGGACTTCTAACACATGTCTCACTTGTTGTAGATGTGTCTAATTTATAAGACAAGTTTTTATATGTATGCCAAGTGGCCAACATGTAAAATACATGGCCAACTTGTTGGCCAAGTTTTCAATGTATCAATCACCTATAGACTTGTATAAAGTCAAATTTAAATCTATAAAGCTTTTTCATAAGATATTATCAAATTTATATATTTTTACTTATTTATATCTTAATCATCTTATCTAAATAATTACTATTATTATTTATATTTGTCAAAAATATAAGACTTTGAAAATTATAAATATTTTATTTTATTTAATATATATATATATTTTAAATTATATTTAAACTTATTCATACAATAAATAAAATAAAATAAAAATTTATTTAATAATATATTCACATTATGGTTTTCAAATGTCATTTTTATCATAAATACACTATATAAAATATTGAATAAGAAGTTCAATAAAAGAATATCAATAAAAAAATTAGCAACAACCTAATTAAATTAGATAACTACAAGATCAATACTAAGAGAGGTGAGCTAGAATTCTAAGACATGTGTAATTGAGATTGAAGATCTCCTCAGCCTTGACTCCAATATATACTAAGTATTAAGAAGCTTCTCGAGATTTTTTTTTTATTGCTTGAAGACAAAACAATCCAAAGAAGCTTCTTGAAAAGTTTTTATATTGCTTGATGATGAAGCAACTTTAGGAAGCTTCTCAAACAACTTCCTTAATCTTCTTAGAATTTTTTAGAATCTATTGAAATATTTTGAAAATCTTTCAAGACTTTCTAAGAATCTTTTTAGAATCTTTTAAAACATAATAGAATATTCTTAAAATATTTTAAAATTTTCTTACTGAATGTTTGTAACAATTTTAGACTAATTTTTATTTATATGATAAATTTATGAGATCTTCAACTAAAAATCTATTTTTTAAGCCTATAAAATAGATTATATATGAACACACCAATTTGCACCATGTATTCTAATATAGTGGCAAGTTCTATGAATACCATGTGTATATATATATATATATATATATATATATTTATCTAATAGTTACCACCATTTTTATTTTCTACATTAATCCTTCCACCATTATATCTATCACATTACTTTGATTATGTTTAAGATTTATGACTAGTGATTTTAGGATTATATAGCTGTATTAAGTTTTTTGATATTGTCATTTTTAGAATTTTGATTTAATTTAACTCTTATCTTAAGGATTTGAAATTACAAGGGTGTTATAATCTTATTCTACAAGGTTTAGGTTTTAAAATCCAAAAGTTTAGAAGTTTAGGCTTTAAGCATGTAGAATTATAATAATATCTTTAATTTTAATTTTTAATTTTTAATTTTTTTTTTGAGGTGACCTATTCCTCTTCTTCTTTATTTTTTAGTTTTGATATTTTCATTGTGTAGTTGGATGGTCCTGAATGTTTTTTATTTATGAGATATAAATAGCTTGATAAGATTTAGAATTCAGAATTTAAAATTAAAGATTAGATGGGTGCTTCAATTTTTTTGAAATATTTATTTTTTAATTTTGACTTAATTTATTTTCTATTTTTTTCTATCTAGGATTCTAATTGTATAAAAAACTTAATTTTTAATTTCTTATTTCAGAAGTTAGTGCCTCTTTGATTTCTAATTTTGTGTTTCAACTTTCAAAATATAAGAATTTTTGCAAGTTTTGAAGGGGTTATTTTCATTATTTTATTTTTGAAGGACAGTGATTTGATCACATAGTTGTTAAGTTCAATGCCATTCATTGCATGAGCTCTTTTTAAAAATTATAAATCAATTTTTATTTTTATTAAGTACAGTTTATTATTAAAACTTCAACTAATTTATTGTCTTATATTTTTATATAGAAATTAGAAATTATATTAGAATATATTATTTTAGTATAAAAATAAATTAGAATTATTTTTAATTTTTTAAAAAAGTAAATATATTTTCTTGACAATACTTTGTATTTTGTAGTTGTTGTATAGTTTATTAAATAATAAAATAATTTATTTTGATTATTTGAAAAAAATTATATATATATATATATATGTATATAAATTATCAATGCAAACATTTTTTTTTGCTATTACCACCATAATGTGCCATCAGCCACATACCACCACAATTTTTGCTAATGCCACTACAATGAGCCACCAATTAAACATATTTCTTTAGTTTTGATTTTATTTTAATAGAAAAATCTATTAATAAATTTAATATTTTAGTTTTATTTCAAATTATTTTGAAAGTGAAGTGAATTCAAATAAAAGATAATAAAATATTTAAAAAGAATAAGTTGTTGTCACAATAGTAAGAATTGATGTAGTCATTGCAAACATGACCACATCTTTATAAATTTCAATTTATTTTACATATTTTTTAAATATATTTTTTCATATTAATAATTTACATACAAAATATTTTTAATTTTTTAATAATTATCATTAAAAAATCACTAATAAGTTGGAGACTGAAACTTTAAATAATATATTTCAAAAGCACATAAGAGTTGTTCATATATTAAAATTTCAGCTTTTAAGGCCACTAAAGTTCATTTTTTTTCCAAATATTTTGTATAACATAATTTATCAATCAAATTAAAAAAAAAAAAATCACTTATTGCCATTTATATTTCAGTCCTAACAGTTTGTTTGTTTGTTTGTTTGTTTGTTTTCCCCCTTTTTGTTTATCCTCTCACATAAATTTGATTTAAAGAGTATTCAGTTCTTTTTTGTATTCTGAATCCTATTAGAGATGAATTTGTTTAGGATTTTCATTTAAATTTCAAATTTTTAATGAGTATAAACAGAGAAATAAAAAAAAAATACAAATAAACAAAGTTTTTAGATGCATTTTCTTGTGAAGTAAAAGTGCAGTTAACAGAAGACAAGTTGATTCACCATTAATAAAAACATGTAGTAATATTATTATTTTGTATTAAAATTTTCAGTGTATGGAAATGTATATATTTCAATACCGAAAATATTATGGTATTATGTGTACTTGTATTCATGCCCATATATTTAAATATGTTATCCTTATCATACATTTAAATGCAACTTCATGTGTCTTATAAAGCATTTGCAAACCCTGAAAATGACTAATGTATTGTTTTCCCAAACAATTATTTTGCAATATTCATGTTTTTTAGCATTTTGGATTCAAGAAGATGTGAGAATTAGTACCAAACTAATTGTAATAACCTCTTACATTAAAATACATTAATCAATAAATAAACTGTAATATGTTTATATTTTACACATGTAAAAAGAAAATATCTTTGATTTATTTTTGAGTAAAATTTTGCAGCTTTTAATTATCTCTATTTTTTATTTTTTTAAAATCTATTTTCAATAAATTTCATTACAAACCTTTCACCAATAAGTTTTCAAGCACTCTTTTTGTTCTTGTAGATTGAGCAACATAATGACAAATGTTTTTACTCGAATTAAGAGATTAGTAAAGTGATATTCAGTATTTTCTAAAATAAGTTATTTACAATCTTTTTAATGAAAAAAATCAATAGTTGTACATTGAACAAAACACCTATCATTTTCAGCCAGAAAGTTACACTCCAAAGTATTTTTTTTATTGTATTTCATGACCATATTATAAAAGAGACTATGTTTTTTCCAAAATCAGTGTTCAAGTGGCATTTATTTATTTATTTATTATTTCTATTTTTTGTTCATAAAGTAATTGATTCATAAAACATCAGGTAATATATCAAAGTTATCTACAATATAGATTCGTTTATTTCTATAATTTAATGAAAAGTGCCTTTTTTTTTTGTGTGACATATCACGAGGAATATTTTGGTACAGCTATTTTAAGTTGCAAAAACGTTTCAATAAGTGTAGACTAATTTAATACCTTACAGTAATTATTTTACAATTTTATCCATAATTAGTATATTTTTATGGCTTTGAATTTAGAAGAAATTATGGCTCATGCCTTCCTTCACTCATAGATGATGTTTTAAAATCAATATCACCAAATAGCAAGAATTTGATTAAAAAAAAAACAATAATTCCAAATAATTACACTTCATGTCATGGTTTGATTGCATCTTATATTGTGCTTGATAAAAAGCATGTCATTCATTCATTAATTCATTTATTAATCCAAGCCAAGTCTTGACCGCAGGTGACACACATCCATGGTGCATTAAGAATAAGTGCTGTTGAATAAATGTTGAGCAGGTAACAGTTAATGCATCTTTCAAAGTGCATTAAGAATAAATTGATGTTGAACTTTTCACGTGCATGTCAATTTCATTATTGCACAAGTATGTTGAAAATTTCAACACAGTTTTTCTAACCTTACATCATATTGGATAATTTTTGAAACTCAAATTCTTTATGTTTGTCAATATTTAAAAATCAAATATTGTGGTTAGTTTTTATGAGTGTTGTTCTTTCATATTCTAAAGGAGAATTAATTAGATTTAATATGTTTTTTTATTACAATTTGTTTTACATTCAAAAACATATGAAAATATAATGTAGTTTGGAATTTTATAATTTATATTATTTCTTTCTGCCCTTTCAAAGGTTGAAATTTCTATTTCAATAATATAAATACTGTTTTAAATTTAAAAGTAAAGCTACAATATTATTAAAAAAATTAATTATAAGGATTTTAAGCACCATTGATTAGTCAAATAAGAAGTTTATTATATTGGATTTTTTGATATTTTATTTTATTATATTTTATTTTTTAAATTTATACACATACATTTATTTTTTCAAATCAACACAGTTCGATTGATAGTGGTATTTCAAGTTAAAAGACATGCACGGTATACAAAAAATTTCATCAACATATATATTGTATTTTTTAGATTTTTTTTTTTATAAACCATTTTTTTAGAAAACTATTGATGAAATCATAACAACATCAAAAATTAAATAACTAATTAAGAAATGAAATGTTCAATTAAAAATAATTTCCAGGATTGACTGGCATAGAATTCACATGATGTTTTCAAATTCTTTATTTTGTTATCTGAAAGTACATCACCTAAAACTGAGTTTACAGCTAAATGAAGAAGACCTACTCTTTTACAATATAAAATTTCAAAATCTTACATGACCACGATCTAGTTAATGACCATTACAAAATATTTATTGTGCTCCATTTACAAAGTTGTTAAGTCATGTATTTAATGATGAATATTGTATTACAATCTAGAACCACAACAAAAACAAAAAAAAAAAAAAAAAAAAAGCATTTTAAAGCTCTCAACAACCTACAAAAACATGCTTGTATTCAAATAAATTTTATTTTGTGCTATATCCCAAATCTTAATTGAACTAATTACTTTGGTAATGTTTTGCCTTCTGATAATTTTTTTCTGTCTGTTGATTTTATTCAGAAAGATTTTCACAGGAAAAGTCATACAACTTCACGTAACCCCAACACTTATATCATCACCTTCACAGATCCAACATAATACAAATGTATTTGCAATGTTTTGTTGGAACACCACCTATAATCAAATGAATTGCCTTCACAAGTAGTCTTTCATCTTCACTAACTTTGGTATTTTGCATCACATTCACAAGAACTTCGATTGATGTGTGGTCATTCACAACAACTTTTATTTTACAGGACATCTTAAATATTCTCACATTACACTTCATAAAATTTTAACTAGCAAACCAAATGTATGTATATATATATATATATATATATATAGTTCAATAAGACATTCCTGTTAACCATGTTTTTGCATAGACTCAAGTCTTCTGCACTCCAATTTTTTTTTCATATATAAACAATCCAAATCACAGAGCAGAGAAGGCTAGAAAAGAAATGAAAAGAACAGAAGAGAAGCCACATCATAAAAATGTTTTGATCATGCTTTTCTTCCAACATCATTTTATAATTTCTTTGTGCTCAAACTATAAAAGAAAAAGGCAAAAAAACACAGAAGACAACATAAAGCAATACAGTGTTTCTAATTCCGTATATATATTATATCTTACATCTTATATTACATCTTATATTCCACATCTTACACCTTTGTACCTCACAAAACTTCAAACCAAAAAACCATCCTACAGTTTCAATTCAACTTCTACAACAGTCCACAAAATATTTTTATTCCTCTTCATCAAAGCGTAGCAAAGCAAGAAAAGAAGCCAAAAAGTTCAATTATAGAATCAAGTTCCAATCTTAGAAAGCAATCAAGCAAGTTACATGATCATTCTCCAAATAATACACCTTTCTGTGCATTTCATGGCATCCTGGGCTTCGCCAAACGTGCTTCCGAAGAAACTAATTCAATCGCGGAGCATGTGTCTGTTCAATGGACTCACTCTCTAGAACTATTCTTCGGATGACAAGGAATTGTTTCGACATGAGAATTGACGAGTCTCCACGTCAACCAATGTTGTCTAGCAGGCCCACTTGCCGCTTTGAGGGAGGGGAAGTTGTTTCAGGGGTTTTGCTAGCTAATCAAGTCCCCTAACAAGTCGCAGCAGGCTGTGGGTCATCGAGGAAGAACCAGAGTTGGGTGCAGCGTGAGACTTCACTGATGGAAATGCTCATGTTCGATGTCGAAACTGCAGTTCAAAGTCATGCAAAGCGTGCTGAGATGAGTCGTAGAATGGAGCTGTGAGAGTGTGAAGCTCAGGACTGGAGGCTCTGTTCAGTGAGCAAACCGGCGGTGTGCGCACTTTCAGTTCCAGGCACAGACTTCGACGTGAAGGAAGCGATGGGCGTGTAGAGTTGCTGCTTGTTTGCAAGTGTGTCGACAACGAGAGCTCTGTTTGAGGAGTGCATCTCAGTCCATAAATAGTGAGCGTGCCCTCTTGCAAGCACGAAAGTAGAAGCAGACATCGCTGGATTTGGCAACTCTGCCGCCATGCGAGAGAGAGCGGAGTCCACCTGTGGAACGAGCCCTCCATGGTGTCAGGAAGGCGCCGTCCACTACGGGGAAAAAGACACGTCCCCTGAAATCACTCTCCGATTTGCTGAAATCACTCTGAAAACTTTCCGCTCTCTAAGGTTCACCGGACATATCCAGAGTGATTACGGGCATCGCCTTCTCCCACAACTCCAATCCCCCCGGTCCTGTTCCGTTAGGAGTGCCTGTTGCATTAACTTTTTCACTAATAGGAATTAGCCCTGTGCTGATTGATTGGTGCAACTGTGCCGACCTTGTGGATCCTGTCTCATCCCATCGAAAGAGTTCTTTTTTGCATTTTTACTTTTTCTGCTTTCGGTTAGAAACCTTCCACTACTGTTTTTGTGCACCCGTTGCACGAGAGCTTGCCGCAGAACGAAAGTTGGGATTAGTCCATGAGGTGATACAGTGAGGGTCCCACGTGTTGATTGTGGTTAGTTTGATCAGGTTTCACCCCCCGGCTTAAGATAATGATCTCAGGGTCTGAAGTCATGGCTGAATTAACGGCTTTTTGTCGGTCGCTCAGGAACGAGTTCATATAATATTGCATTATTGAGATATTGCATTGCACCGCAGTATCTAAAATGCGTCTTGTCGGCCTTACCACTTCGAGAGACAATTTCTCTCAGCTGGGTTTAATGTCCTAAATCCTCGTTCAGACACCAAATTAAGCTAACTCTGTTCTAGAAAGGTCCTGACTAGTGAACAGCATTCTCCGCGCCTTGTTGCCACTGCAGCTTTTTCGTGGGCTGCTTCAATATCCTTTCCAGCTAAACCCCTCCGCAGGATTTCAGTGGTGACCAGGGAAGTTGGGCTCTGTCAACGAGCACCCTCGTGGGTTGCGCACGAGATCGCCGAACGGATCCACGCTTGCAATTTGAACGCCGGCACGGTAACCAGATAATAAAGTCAGGGTCGTGATTCCAGGTACTATTTCGTTTCTTACAATAACAGCATCTGTTTCGCCTCTTACAAACAGTGAGAAAGCATAGTTACAATCGCGGGTCATCTCTAAGGAAGTTGATCTAAACATATTATACTTACAAATTTTCGCTATGACGATGTTCCACTTCAATTGATCGGCACTGCATCAGCATGTTGCAGGCACAGAATGGGCTTGATTGCACCTGTGGTTACCATTCGTGTGGTGATCAAAACCCCCAATAACTTAAATTTCGTGATGGCATGGTCTACAAATTTGCGTAGGAAACCTCACGGATTGTGGTTCTGCATCATACAACACACACACAAAGGGTAACTCTTCATGATGGCTTGTCCTTATCTATGCGGTGAACTCCACTAATAGTACCCATGAAACTACCTTCTGCTTGTGGAAGGATCTAGCTGACATAATTTGAGTGCTTCTTTGAGTTGTAAATAACTGAGTGCTTGAGGTTTCTTATTACGTTTAATTTTTTGGAATATATTTGATGAGAATAAATAAATGTATAAATAAATATTTTATCTCACATGTATCATGTTTATGATTGATTATTTCAACCACGACAGAAGAATTATTTCAAATGTAAGCCCGAAGATGCACAACTCAAACTGATACTATCTCAAATTCATTGAACAAATTTCTGTTGCCGCGGGTAACTCGGTTCAAGACACTGGGTAGAACAGTCTTGGAGAGAAAAAAGAGCATAAAATCTTTGTCAGCACCCAAAACATTATTGATAGGAAGAAGGTGGCTGTAGAAGATGGCTCATCCTCGTTCTGTGAGAGACCTAGAAAACTACTAGCACTCATGTGCATCTTCTTCTCCTTCTTCTGATGTTTTTCAACGAGGAAGAAAACGAAATTGTCATAACGGGAGTTGACCCCAAGCTAGGTCAGAAGGGTTGACTTTGTGAAACATTTCGTCGCAGCTATCATCTTTGGGCGTTTCCTGCGTTTTACTGAATCAACGTAACGACCTGCTCGGCGTCACCTACAGTGGCGGCGGGGTCCACTGTGATCGTCAAACATCGCCTCCCAATTCATATATAAATCCACTCCGAACGACAGGATTTTCAAGTTTAATCGGGGCTTCCTCACTAGAGCAATCTCTTTGTAATCCAATCGCTCGAGCTTCCTCATTGTGGCTCCATCGTTCATGCAGTTTCTAAACTAGCCAGTCTTTTCCATCCTGGCAGCAGTCAGGAGCTGCTCGATCAGCGTTCGATCAGACACTGTTAAGTCCACAATGGCAGCTATCCAAGTTGTGTTGCTACTGGTGGGTCTGGTGGGATTGCCGGCAGCCATGGGATTGGCAAGCTCCAGCATGGCTGCAAATGGATACAACGAGAACTGGGTCCCTGGACACGCTACATGGTACGGCGATCCCTATGGCGAAGGATCCAGCGGTAAGTGCATCTAGTTCATTCTCAACTCTTCCACAAAACTGTGGATTAAACCAAGCCACGTTGCTAAGATTACCATGTTGCTGACAATGTGAGATTCATCATGGCCAGTCTAGACTCATGTGGGTGTTGTAACCCTTTGTGCAGGAGGAGCATGTGGCTACCTCCAGCTCACTGGAACGCCCATTGGCAACAAGATTGCTGCCGGAAACGAAGCCATCTTCCAAAAAGGCAAGGGTTGCGGCCAATGCTACGAGGTGAAGTGCAATTATCCAGTGTGCAGACCTGAGGGGACGAGGATTGTCATCACAGACTTGTGCCCAGGAGGCCAGTTCTGCAGTGGTGGCAACCCCGCCTTTGACCTGAGCGGCGCAGCCATCAGCGCCATGGCGAAGGATGGTCAAGACGGAGCCTTACGGAACATTGGCTTATACGACATTCAGTACAAGAGGGTGCCGTGCGAGTACCCGGGCCAGAACATTGTCTTCAAAGTAGACGCTGGCTCTAGCCCTTTCTGGCTCTCATTCACCGTGAAGTACATGGGAGGCCCAGGTGACATTGAAAGCGTTTCAATCAGTCAGCGTGATGGCTCTTTCATCCCGGCTCAACACAGCTGGGGAGCCAATTGGATGCTCATCAACTACTCCGGAGCACCATTCCAGGGTCCCTACTCCGTGAAAATCAACTGCATGCTGAACGGCCACACCGTTGTTGCCAAGGACGTTATTCCAGCTGGTTTTGCACCCGGTCAGGAATACGAGAGCAATGTGCAGATTGGGTTCTAGGATTGCCAGAGACACCATCTCCGATGGCACTGACAGCTCCGCAAGACCTGAACACTGGCGGAGGTTCGATGACATCCCCGAACTTACAGTGCCGGATCAGAAACCCGGAGGAGGAGGAGGAGGGGGATTGTAACAGTTTGCTTTTTTCCATTCAAGCAGTTTTTGTGACTGAATGTTCGTAGCTAGTGCTGGAGTAGGTATGTACTGAGAACCGGTTGGACTGGTAAGATCCAGGGTGCCAGTGATAGAAGTCTCTTCGCATACCAGGTTCAGAGTCTCCAACAACAACGTCGATAGCGCGATTTTGTATGTGCGAGAGGCTCCACTCCGTAGAGCATGCGTAACAGAGCTATATCCGGCTCCTGGTGGGTGTACAAGAAGAAGCTTCCACAAATTTCTGATGTAATACGTCTGCCTGTGCACGGTGGAACGTATCATGACCAAAGGTTGTCCATGTAATGTTATCGCTGGTTGAAGGTGTAGATCTTAGCACTGTCTCAGGTTCAGAGTTTCAATAAAATTACTGTGCTCTAAAACGTCTTTTCTGGTTATCGGCAGTACTTTGATATGTGGGTAGTTTGCACTAATCACTGAATTGTTTTCTTCTAACATTTTGTATTACTGAGCATTTCCAACTCGCAAACAAAACACATGCCTCAGCTTTATGACAGTTCAACTTCTCGCTGGTAACGTAGCCAGAATATGATTGTCACGAGTTGTTTCAATCTTAAAACAATGAGTTTTAATTCACAAGGCTCGTTGTCGGTGAAACGATTTACCGTATTTGTTTGTTTGTATCCGTTTTTCATTGCTTACGAATACTCTTCATTGTTTACAATCCTTGATTAATAGATACTGGTACGAGAGTATGGGAAAGTCATGAAGTTGCCACTTTAAAGGACTATTTTGTAGATAACTTTAAATGATATTATCAGCTTCAGCTATCTATATAAATATTTTTAGTCAGGTACACAAACATCTGTGAAATAAAGTAGTACTTCATACTGAAATTAGAAATAATTTCTTCAGTGTTTCCGGAAAAAAATAAGCATATTTTTTGACTTTTCTCCGTTCTTTGTAATCTTAATTTATTTCATTTCCTTTTTTTTATACAATGGTGGATAATACAGTAAATTTGAAATTTAGAGTAAAATGATTTAAATTTTGATGAATTAATTCATTGCAAAAACTTTTGTTTACCCCATTACTTTTTTGTGATTAAATGTGTCACATTCTTAACCATTGAAAACAATCACATTTGATTCTTGAACATAGTGCTTATTCTTTTTAAACCATAATCTTCTTAAAATACTATTTGTATATGTGAATATATCAAAATCATTTTAAAATTTTAGTCTCATAATACTAATAATGTCAAAGCAACTTCAGTCAATATAAGATTATTCATCTACATTTAATTGGCTAATGGTTATGCTAAATTCACCTATTAAATGCAAAAGAATTTAAAAATTAATTAAATTCAATTGAGATTGCACTAATTTCTTTCTAAGATTGATTCAAACTTGTTATTAATACTTAACAGATGACATGGTTTGTTAAATTTTAAAAAATCCTCTAGTTCCTTGAAAAGATGTAAACATGGCAACAAAAAACTTTCTTTACTTTTAAGATCAAAATTCATACTATATGATGCAATTAACCATTTTGGTTGCATTGGTGAGATTTGTATATAATTTGTTCAAGGTCCTTAAAAGTTTTAGAATCAACTAAAATATTTGTCAAATAAAAAAAGAGAAATAATTCAAAAAACTTCACAAAATAACTTAATCATCAAATATTAATAATAAAAATATATTTATAGTACTGAAGAATATATCATCATTAATTTCTATAATTTTATTTTATTTTATTTTTTAATCAATTAATCATTTTTACAAAATTAATGATTCCTCAATCTATTTTTTAAAAACAAATTGGCTTAGTGGGACTAAGAAATCTTCAAAATTATAATTAAAAATAGTCATTTTGAATCATTCATTTTTTGAAACCACATCAACTAATAAAATAAATAGGCTAAATAATTACATATAATGTCATACAATTACAGTAATCACAATCACAAAATCAAAATATTATAGATAATGCAAATGCAAATAAGATAGAGTTCACACTGCAAAAAGGAAAAAGAAAACAATAACAATATAAACATACACATTCCTTTTGATTTCTTTGGTGCATATCAGAAAAGTATATATATATATATAAAAACTCTCACATTGCTTTCGTGTACAGAAGTGCGAAGTTGTGGAATGGGGGGCGGAGGCCGAAGAAGAAGGGAGTCGGGGGTGATCACCGCAATTCTAGAAGCACCGAAGCATTCATTCATTCGTTCTATTAATTAATTCATTGTATTATGCATCTCGAGGGGGAGAGGAGGAGGGGATGGGGGGGGGGGGGGGGGGGTGCTCGACATTCATCGCGGAGGAGATGGAGAAGGATTCTCGGAAGTGTTCCATCGCCATCGCCGTCGCCGCATTACCCAATGATCAACCTGCTTGCTTGTCTACTTCTCAGAGCATCATGTTGTTGACGGTTGGAGAAAAATCATCCCGGACTAGAGGAAAACCACCGCCAGTCTCGCCTAGAATCCAGCGTGCGGTGGACTGGACAGGCGGCGCGTCCCCTAATTGATCGAGCTCGTCGTCATCCCCGGATGGAATAATCCCCCCCTCCCCCCAGTCGCGGGGCTTGTCTACTTCGCTATCGTTCTGTGTCGAAGAAAATTCAGGTCGTTCCGGTTGTTGTCCACCATGACCACCTCCCCGCTTGATTTACGGACTCAACTAACGACCTCCTTGGCGATCCTCTCGGTGGTAACTGCTCTAACTATTCCTAGGCACCGTAACCAGTCTGCAGCGTCCTTGAAGAAGAAACCAAGGTCCCACGATGCGTATAAATGAGGTCATACAGTCCCTTGATCTCCACAGTTGGACGATCGTAGTGGACAT
Organism: Physcomitrium patens; assembly: GCF_059467195.1. Taxonomy (NCBI): domain Eukaryota; kingdom Viridiplantae; phylum Streptophyta; class Bryopsida; order Funariales; family Funariaceae; genus Physcomitrium; species Physcomitrium patens. Next base: position 9,427,699 of record NC_143426.1, read on the forward strand.
TGTGTGGCTACATTGTGATTCTGCACCTGAATTTAGCTGCTGCTGTGCTCCCTCTGCTGCTGAATTTACTGCTGTAGTCAGAGAGCTTAAAATACTTGTGGTTGTTTAGTGGACCGAGGCGATGAAAATGTCGACACTGGCGTTCTGTGCGGTACTGCTGTTGTTCCTAGAGCTACTGGGTCTCCCAGTTGCTTTCTGCGGCACCTTGGCTCTAAGCGGGTACAATGAACAGTGGATGGCCGGACATGCCACATGGTACGGGGAACCTCTTGGTGAAGGATCCAGTGGTGGCGCTTGTGGCTACACAAAGCTTGCGGATACACCATATGGACCCAAAATTGCAGCGGGAAACGATCCAATTTTCCAAGGAGGTAGCGGATGCGGCGCATGCTTCGAGGTGAAGTGCAACTATCCATCTTGCAAGTCCGAGCCAACCCGGATTATCATCACAGACCAATGTCCTGGAGGAACTTACTGCAGCACATCTCAGCCTGCATTCGACCTGAGTGGCGCTGCTATCAGCGACATGGCTGTTTCGGGTAAGGACGGAGAACTGCGCAACATTGGGTTATACGACATCCTGTACAAGAGAGTGCCATGCGAGTACCCGAATCAGAATATTGCCTTCCAGGTCGACGCAGGCTCATCTGCTTTCTGGTTGTCGCTCCTGGTGAAGTATATGGGAGGGCCTGGCGATATTGAAAGTGTCGAAATTCGTACAACGGGGAGCTCATCTTTCCAACCAGCAAAGCACAACTGGGGTGCCAGCTGGATGCTCATCAACACGTCCGGCCAGCCATTCAAAGGCCCTTACGACGTCAAGATTGTGTCCAAGTTAAACGGTCATACTGTCATCGCCGAGAAAGCGATTCCTGAGTTTTTTGAACCAGGGAAGCTTTACGAGAGCAACGTGCAGATGGCGTACTAGGATTGTACGATTTGTGCCGACCTTCCTTGCACGTTCTGGTACATGTAGCATGGGGACCTATCTACTACAACTTTGGCTTCAAAAGTGAACAATGGTACCATCATACCAACTCCGTGCACACCGTATTGAATTTTAGGAGTCATGAGGTGACTATAATAGAATTCTCCTCATATGACGCTTTCGAATGTTAATGTGCATTGAGAACTTCGTTCCTGCGAGGCTCACAAACTTTGTGCTTGAACGTGAAGTATAGATCCAGTTGCCTGGCTGGTGTAAATTTATATATTACCAAATCAATATTAGCGGGCACACATGAGAACGGTTTTCTTACCTACCTTCATGTGAAGCTTCCACTTTAAATTGGATCGATATCGCAAATGAATGTGCTGTCGTTCTCACACCAAATGAGCTGAATTGAACATATGGCAGCATCGAACATCAACGTTTTCACTGTTACTTGTAATATTCCTCAACATTCACTGGCAAGTGAGAGAGCTCACATGTAAGATGTGACGGAGGCAGCTTCTTTGCATTCTACTGCCGTTGAACTCCTCCATAATTTAAAATACAATGTACGTTGGTTTGAATTTTTCAGGTCTTTCATGAAAACCATTCCTTTCAGCATTTAGGATTTTTACAACCAGACTTGAAATCTTGGAAAATATTGTAAGAAAATGTGTTTAAGCGCATGAGCTAGTCCACAATAGTGTTAACTATCACACACTATCAGTTCAACAACATGAAATCGACTGCAGGTGATGGAAACACCACACGCTTGCATGCGAATAGCTTTATTTATGTGTTTTTTCAAATGGTTTTATTTTGCCTGAGTTTACAGAATCGGCCAAAAATAGTACCTTAATTATCATCTTGAATTAACCAAACCACACCCTCCCAACTTAAATACACAATAATCTCAAATCATTCACATTCACGAGCATACAAACCATTTTTAAATTGTTGAAGTTTATACACACATTTGACTGTCTCGAGCTTGACGCCATCTTGAGAGGTAAGGTACTTCTGCAAGATCCGATGAACCACATCAACATAGTTGGCAGCAGTGCTTGCACGCCCTTGGGAAATATCATCACATTGCAGGCAGCAAATCATTGTAGAACGAAACACGATGAAGCAAAGAGACGCCAAACCTGGTCGAAGATATTCGATTACCCAGTCTCCCACGGGACAGAGCGGTTCTTCGGACAGTCTAGCAAACATGTGTAAGCCAATTCTGTGTTCCGCCTGGAGTCAGGGTGCATTATACAGAGAGCCCGATTTGGCATGGATTTTCTAGGGCTGGATGTGTCGGTGTCGTCGATTCGTTGTCACAGACATTGGACGCACCCGATTTGTCCTTTCGCATCATAGCTTGTGATTCGTAATTGTACATCTCAATTCGTAAGAGGGGATCGTGATGGCGCGCCACCCATTAAACGTGCAGATTATCAGAATGTGCTCTAACTGGAGCTGATCCGCAACAGAGGATGCAGGTTACTCAATCCAGAGACCGACCTCTACATCATTTGCGCTGGCTTCAAAGCGTGAAGCATCTTCCGCGCGGCTAGCTCTGCGTCAACATTACAGCAGAAAATTCCTCATCAAGCTCCTCAGACTATGACCCCCACACAAAAGAGCGTGACTCGATCCAAGTAGGATGATGCGCAGACCAAAATTGCACGACAATAGAAAGTCTGATTTTTGTTCATAGTAAAACCAAATTCTGATTAGAATCGAGTCAAAACTTCACGCATCGATAACATATTTGGAAACCATGGGGGTGAATTTTGATACCAACAATTAAAACGTCTCTGTTAGGAGACAAATACCACAAAAAATGACCATTCCATTTTCGGTTGTCATTCAAGTGATTGCAACTTGTAACTTCAGTTTACTTATCCGTCTTTGGTTTATGGCTCATTAATTCAGATTTGCACTGCAATTTAATTCCAAAAGTTCTGGAGCAAACTGTTTCTTTACAGATCTTCGGGCACAATCATGAACCCAGTTCACTTAAATATAGTAGTATAAAAAGGAATCATTGAGTTTGCTAAACATCGATGTAGCCAGAGTCCTGCCATGTGTAAAGCACCCGGCTGGGAATACCAATCTTCGAATACTGTTCCATGCAAAGAATTTCACACTCATTATTGGAAACTTATTTTGTCGTTTTCATTGTTATTACATAAAATGATATTGCAGGATAGTGAAGCTCCTGTCATAGACAGGTCGTGAGGGCTCCGCATTTACTGAACGCAGTGACGAGGAGCCTAGCGCCGCAACCAGCTTGGCTTTGGCCGCCCCAGCAAGCGAGGCTGTGGGCGGTCGAGCAAGAGAGCACTGAGGATTGCAATTAGAATACAAACTGCCAAGGTTGGAACACTTTCCTTCACTCAATCTTCCCCTGTGAAGTGGGAAGACAGAGGGACGGCGACTGTCAGTTGAAGTTCCGCAATGCTCGTTAAGAGACGGTTTTGTGTTTTTAGGATTAGGAGTGGTACAACTGTGGGGTTTTATTTATTTATTTATTTTTAATGACTAATTTTCAAATCAATTTTGAGGACATAGTAGAGATAGAGAGACAAAAGTATGGTTAACCATTTTGTGAAAATTCAAAAAGTTTTATTTAATTTTAAGTTTTAAATAAATTACAATAGTTATGTAAGTTGACAATATATGCATCAATATTTCTTCACATGGAGGCACTTGAATATAGATATGACACACAACAAGAAATTCCCAATAATGTGTACATCGGAATGGCTGAATCTTGCAGCAAATAGAGGCAAATGAGTTGTTTGACTTGACAAGGGATGCAACTAGATAAGATTTTTTTTAATAGTTATAATTGATATTATATTGGATTATGGATAAAAATAATACATCAAAAAATTATTAACTATTGCACTATAGTGGTTGCTAAAATTTTACTATTATGAAGATATGATATGTTATTCTTTTTGTCAAAGAGTTATTTTATACAAAAGTTATTAAAAAGTGGTTTTTTTTAGAAGCTATAATAAGAAAAAATATTATTAATATTAAAAATTATTAGGTGAAGTTTTTTTTTAACTTCAACCAAATTTAAAAGAAATAATTTGTAAAATCATTGTTTATATTTGCAAAAGCAAGATTCTTTTATTGTTGCAAATTGAGAGATTAACATGCATAAAGGAAAAACAGTGTTCATTCTTTCAGTAATCTATTTTATTGAGCTAAGGAAAAATAAGGTCCAACTTTATAGTTCTTTTCTCCACCTCAAGACATATGACTTTGATTAAAAAGAGAATGGATTTTTGTCACTATATTTTGCCATTCTTGCAACCTTGATGTTTTATTTATTTATTTATTTATTTATGGTTGCAGTACCATAACAATTTGGATATGTTAATTCTAAGTTCTTTCAAGGAACTTGTAACTCAAAATATTATACTTTCAAGAGTGTGATTTCTTTACAAGTCAAGTGCTACCATAAATATTTTACCACTTAGATGGTCTCAATTACTAAATTTGATTTTATATATGTTTTTAGAAGAAGGAGATACATTGGATTTTTCCATGTCCTCACATTGGTCTTAAATTGAGATAGTGGATAATCCACTTCTTTATTATTATTATTATTATTATCTATTCCTACTTCAACTTAATCTTCTACTCTTTATTTTTTTTGACTTATAAGAATTGTTCTTTTAGACTTTGCTAATAAATTGGTGGATGGATATTATATTATCTTTACAACCTAAAAAGAAAGAATGTATATTTTTATCTATAAAATAAGTCAAACAAGATATTTGTATCTTTCTTTACTACTATAATAACAACATATTGTTAAAGACATAAATCTCTCTCTCTCTCTCTCTCTCTCTCTCTATATATATATATATATATATATATCAATATACTCTTGTGTCACTTGAAAAGACTAGAAAATCATTCAAAGATGGTAATATATTGAATTAGAATGGCTATTGCAAAAGATAAGAAGACTAGAAAGTCTTGAAACAAGACTAAGGATTAGAAAAGCATTGATAAGAGTGAAAAAAAGTTTACTATTGCTTCTATATATACTATCAACTAGAAACTACATGGCAATATTCTATAGGACCTCCAACACGTGTTGACTTTGTAACACACATATCTTAACTTATAAGGCAAGTTTTTTATATGTGGGCCATATAGTTAACTTATTCCATAAGCTATCACTAAGTATGACACATGCTTAACTTATTAATCAAATTTCTAATCTATTAATTAACTATAAGCATGTGTATAGTTAAAATCACATTTATGAAGCTTTTTGAAAGCTTTTTAAAAAGATATTATAAAATTAATTTATTTTTATTTATTTCTATCTAATCATATAGATAATTATTGGAGTAAATACATATGTTTGAGACATTATTCTCTCTTCTAAGAACAAGTTTTATAAAAAGAGATTATCATCTTTTATAAATCTTATTATTCTTTATCTTGACTTTGATAGATATTTTTGATAAAGAGCCTCAATTATCTTTGGTACATTTACAAGATTCTTTATTGGCTCTTATGTGTCTTCATTAATATTATATCTATGCCAATTAATAAAATATTTTAACCTATTTTGGCGTTGCCTTGAATCTAAGATTTCTTCCACCTCAAACTCTTCATTATTGCCTACTTCTATAAGAAGAGGTGGCATTTATCTTCTTTTCAATATATTCACTATCTTTTATGATTTAAGAAGAGACATGTGGAATACATGATGAATCTTTATTGATTCTAGTAAGTATAATTAATAAGCAATTGAATTGATTTCTTCATAAATAAGAAAAGGTTCAAGTTTATAATAATCTAACTTGTCACAAGAATAAATAGTCTTGATGTTATGTCAAAGTAATTATATTTTGTCACTCACATTGAATTGTAGCTGTTCTTTGTAATAGGCATATACGTTGATTTTTTGTTGTTCTTGATTTTTTTTTACATATGCCTTCATTATTACATGTACCTCTAACAAATAATTTATCAAATCTTTTGTTGCAAGATTATCAACTTTTGAAAAGTCAAAAGTATCAAATTATAAATAATAACCATAATTGGCTAAGAAAGTATTTGTTGAGTAGAAGAATATATCAAATTATTGTATGTAAGCTTTGCCAGTAGTAAAAGAATTGTCCAATCATCTTAATGATAACTAATAGCATACCTCAAACACTCCTACAGAACTTCATTCATGTATTCTACTTCTTCAAATTAAGAATAAAAGATCAAAAATATTTCTATATCTACCTTCAATATCTTAAAAAAGGTTCTTTAAAATTTTAATACAAATTGTGTCTATCTATCTAATATAATATCTTTTGATAATTCATAATAACAATAGATGTTATAAAAAAAAAGGTTAGTTATTTCTTTATTTAAAATATATTTTATAAATAGTAAAAAATGTGTCATTTTGGTGAAATAATCTACTATCAAAAATATAAAATCATATAAATTTGAACTTAGAAGATCCCTTATAAAATCCATAAAAATAAAAGACCATACTTGTTTTAGTATAAGCAATAATTGGAGGGGTCTATTGGATAAATGACAAGGAATTTTTGACATTAAATAAATGTCATATCATTATACAAGTCTTTTATAACCTTTTATATTTATGGCCACAAAAATTTGTAAATATAAGCTCCAAAATTTTATTGTATTCAAAATGTCCTAAGGCTAAAAAGTTGTTTCAAGCTAAAAAAATACATAAACATACTTCTCTATCATGGATATATATAAAATGTGTTGACTACATATAGAAGAAGAAAAATAAATTAATTAATTAATTAAAAAAGAAATTAAAAAAATAAAAGAGATCAATAATAGGCTGCCCCTAAATTGCTGCACTCTCCTCATCAATAAGGGTCCTGCCACTTCTTTGTTTTTTGGTTTTTTTTCTTCACATCTTCTCGAGCTCTTGGTACTTAGGAAGGTGCCTTCTGTTTTTTCTTCCGACAAGCTAGGATATGCAACAATAAGCTACTGTGTAATAATAAGTGCCTTATAGTGACCACAAAAGGTGTGACTATGGGTTGTCTCCGTCCTGTGAGTACAGCCGTGGAAGCAACTGAGTTACAGTTAAAACTTGGAATTGCAAGTAATAGTCAAGGACCGAGTTGTCTTTCATTTTTTATTTTTTTATTTTTTATTTATTGAAAATTCCTAGTTGAGGCTGTATCGCAAGTGTTTTATCCTTGTTGTGGTGCAGCAGAACAGTCACTAGGAGAGAATTCGGTGACAACAGTCCGAATCTGTTTGTATTGGCTCTCTTGTCACGTTTTTCAAGCTTCGTAGATCTTGGAGTGGACGTGGCCAATTTTGATGTATTTTTTTGGAGTCCATTGTAGCGGAGTGGTGCGCAGCAAGGGCAGCATTGGTACGGGGAAGGCTTGGCAGTTTTTCCAAATTTTTATCTCCTCCGATATTCTTTCCGGACAGTTCCAGCAGCGTGGCTGGAGCCTGTTGCAATTGGTGCGTGCGATGAGAGCTGTCATATTGGCATGCGGAGCTCAAAAGGGTGGAAGCAGTGGCTGTTTGAAGAGTCTTTTTTTTTGCGTCCTTTTGTAGGAGAGTGCTGCAATACAACAATATCTTCTAGTTTTGTTGCATACGCTTACAAAGTGTCGTTGGGCGCTGCGGTGCAGCAGCTGTTGGGCAGTGTGGAAGCTTGGACTACGCAGATTTTTTCTCTGTTTGGGTTGTTTTTTGCAATCAAAGTATGAATCGTGAATAACTGAAGCAAGCTCAAAAATCGACAAGGGTTTACCTAGGAGCAAGGATTTTTGGATTTCTTTATACCGACGCTATTGCAGGTGGAACTGAGTTTTTGTTGTCATTCCTTGTTCCATGGGCGGTAGTGGTGGATTATCGGTCTCTTGCCATGCTTTTGCGATTGGAGCAGAGTTGGTTGTTTTGTTTTTCCTCTTATGCGAGGAAGGGATCACGGATCATGCGGTGGTGCAGTAAGTGATCAGACTTCCGCTGTACAAGGTTGCTGGGTTGCGTTGAGCGGAGGCATAATTGCGATGAAGCAGCCCTCAGATTGAGATCATGCAACTTGGTGCAAAGCAGCATTGTGGTGGAGTTTTATGTTGCGTGGAAGGAGTATTGATTTGTGGAGGACGGTGACGTAAACCTCTGATCTGCGACCAAGTGCAAGAAGTCATCCCTGTTTCTCCCGGTGGTGGTCTCATTGGTGAGGTTTACGCCTTAGGTTTTTGAAAGAAGGTAGTATTGTGGTGCGGAGCCAATCACGTGCATGGAATACTGCTGGAGGAAGGCGTCTGGAACAACCACAATCTCAAGATGGGAGTAGTCACAAGAAGCATTCGTACCTAAGGGTGAGGTTTCAGACTGGATGAATTAATATATAGGTGGAATTCCGATCTAGATGAAGTTAGGTTAGAAATCAAAGGACTTATATTAGGATTTGGATTAGGTTAATTTGGATGAAAAATTGAGTGAAAAAATATTCTTAAATTGGATGAAATTTATTTAGATGAATTTTTATATTTGGATGAAATGTTGTATTTGGATGAATTATTATTCAAGAATGAAAAATTGACAATAGATGAATTTTAATTAAATATAAATAAAAATATATAATAATAAATAATAATAACAAAATTAATTAAAAATCATATTATTAAGTTTTTTTGATTACATGGAATTACAGAGTATTCTATTATTATAAGAATAAGTGCTACTAAGAATTGTTTGATTATATGGATGAATTAAGGATTTTTAAGGATGAGTTGATTAAAATTTAAATAAGGACTAAAAAGTCTAAGGTTTTGATAATTAACTTTGTTGTTGTGAACTAAAATAAACCTTCAATTAGTGGAGGTTTATTTTGGCCTATATAATCTTAAAATAATTAGATTAGAAGAAGATCTAATCACATTAAATATTACTAAATTATTTTTACTATTAGTTGTTACTTCTACATGAATAATTTTAGGTGTAACATCTCTAAAAAACAATGAATGACCATCTATTACTTCTACATGCAAAGATTTGATTTTCTTAATTAAGGATATATCTTTTTTTTTGACAAAATCTTTGTCTATAAAACAAGTTGAGGCTCTTAAATCCAACAAGACTAAGACTTTGTGATTTTTTGATCCTAAACAAACTTTTATTTTTAAACAAGATAAGGGATCTAAAGAGAGAATAAGACCTTTACTAGCAGTTGTATAAGATTCTAGCCTCATAGTCTCTATTGTAGATGGAGAGATTCATTTTTTGACACATTGTCTTCTTTGGCAACCATACTCCTCATTTTGTGATTGAATTGCTTCTTTGGACATTGTTGGGTAGTGTGCTTAACTTCTCTACAATATAGGCACAAGCCCTTTTGATAACAACAAATCTTTTCTTACTCAATAAGAAGTTTAAAATGTATCATATCAATTTGGATTGATTTTGGTCTTGATGAATAAGTTTTTGAAAATCTAAGAGCTATTATCATTAGTTGACTTATTCTTCTTTAGTAAAATCTTTGTTCTTAACACCTTTCAAATAATCAATTGTTAAATGTGATGACTTCAACAATAAACCATTTCAAAGATTGTGCTTTTGACATTGTTATCAATAAATCTTTGATGTTATCCTTCAACCCATATCAAATTGATTGATAAGGACTTTGTCATTGCAATCCATGTCACAAGCGAGGTTTTGAAATTCAAGAGCATATATGGTGGTTGATCATGATCATTGTCATAAAGATTAGAACTTATCCTTGCTACTCTTTCTTGTTCACTTTCTCCAAATGTGGCTGTAAATACTTCTAGAAATGAATTCAAGTTATAAAAGAGTCATAAATCCTTTTCTATGAAAGTTGCAAACCAAAAGAGAGCTCTTCCAGATGGAAGTGCATCTATAAATCCAACTTGAGTAAATCCATCAAGATATTGGAAGGGATGCAATTTTAAATAGAGCTTGATTTCTTGCAAAAATCCTCAAAATTTTGATCTTGTTCTATCAAACTTTTTGGACATAGTAATCTTTTTCTCTATTATACTCATAGAAGCAAAACTTTTTGGATTTGGTTGTGAGGTTGATCTACTTGCTTCTTTCAATTGCATGACTTCTTGATACAAACTTTGAACCTCTTCCATATGCATAGGATTAGTGTTTCCTTGGTTGGCACTAGTAATGCATGAAATTTCCATCTTAAAAGTATTGATAAGCTTCTGAAGATCTGCAATAGTTGCAAATATATTCTCACTTCCACCAAGTGTAACATCTATAATTTTTTTTTTATTTTAAACAACTTGACAAATTCACATGTCAAATTAGAGGAGGATAATCTACAACCTCTAATATTAAATAAAAATTTCCACAAAGAAGGATAATTTTCTCTCTTTAAAAAAATTAGTATTAAATAATTAAATAATTTGTTTAAAAGTGAATAATTTGAAACTTTTAAAATATAATAATAGAAGTGAAATAATCCACTTACTTCTAAAATAAGACAAAAATAATGAATTAGAATTCTTATTAAATTGTCAAGGACATGAATCTTAGAATAATAAAATCTCAATATAACCTTGTGTTATTCAAAAAGAATATAAAATCACTTGAAGATGATATAGTATTAAACTAAAATAGCTATTGTAAAAGATAAGAACACTAAAAGGTCTTAAAATAAGACTAAGCACTATAAAGACATTGACAAAAGCCAAGAAGGCTTCACTCTTGTTTCTATATATATTCTTAACTAGAAAAATGTAGTGATGTTCTATAGGACCTTCAAAACGTATTGACTTTACAAGATACATATCTTAACTTACAAGGTAAGTTTTTTATGTGTATGCTACATAATTAGCTTATTTTTTTAGCTACTAATATGTGGTTAACTTATTGACCAAGTTTCTAACCTATCAATCAATTACAAATACATATAAAGTCAAAGTAGCATCTGCAAAGCTTTTAAGAAGTTTTTTTAATATAATATCATGAAATAAATTTATTTTTATTTACTTCTATTTAATCATATAGATAAATATTAAAATAAATATGTATGTCTATGACAATCTATGACTTTTACGTATACGGATTTAGTTTTTTTGATTAAAGATATTTCTTATTTTTTGACAAAGTCTTTGTCTATAAAAAAAATTGAGGCTTGTGAATCTAATAAAGCAAAGACTTTGTGATTTTTAGGTCGTAAACACAAATCTATTATAAAACAAGATAAAATATTTGAGGAGAAAATAGAATCTTTACTAGATATTATACATGATTTTAGTTGTATAGTCTCTATCATAGCTAGAAAAACTTATTTTTTTGACACATTGTCTTATTTTACAACTATACTTTTTATTCTGTGATTGCATATTTTTTTTGAATAATATTGAGTTGTAAGCTCATCTTTTCTATAATATAGGAAAAAATCTTTTTGACAACTTCAAGTCTTATTTTGCTTAGTAAAAGATTTAGAATATATTATATGAATTTTCATTGATTATAGTCTTGATGAATAAGTTTCTAAATACTTAGAAGCTACTATCATTACTTGAATTTTTTGTTTCTAATCAAATATTTTTCTTAATGCCTTTCAAATAATTGATAGTTGTATGCAATGGCTTGAGCAATAAATTATTCTAAAGAATCTTCTTTTGGCATTGTTAATAATAAATCTTTGACATTATCCTTCAATCCATATCAAAATTAATTGATAAGAGGTTTGTCATTTCTATCTATGTTATAAGTGAGATTTTGGAATTTAGTAATATGTATAGTGCTTGATTGTAATCCTTATGATAAAGATAAGAACTTAGTCTTTGCTACTATTTCTTGATCATTTTTTCCAAATATAGCTATAAACACTTTTAAGAATGAATTCAAATTATAAAAGAGTTATAAATTCTTTTCAATCAAAGGTACAAATCAAGAGAGAGTGCTTCTAGAGAAAAGTACGCCTAAAAATCTAACTTGAGTAAATTCAATAAGATATTGAAAAGCATGCAATCTTAGATAGATCTTGATTTGTTGTAAAAACCTTTGAAAATTTGATGTTTTTTTAATAAATTACTTAGGCATATTAATCTTTATCTCTCTTATGCTTGTAGAAGTAAGATTTCGTGAATTTGATTGTGAGGACAATCTACTTGCTTTTCTTACCTATACAACTTCTTTGCATAGACTCTGATCTTTTTCTATAGATATGAAAATATTGCTTTTGTGGTTGGTATTGATAATGCATAAAATTTCCATCCTAAGAATGTTGACAAGCTTGTAAAGATCAACAACAATTACAAATCTATTCTTACTTCCACCAAGTATAGCATCTATGATTTTTTCTTTTATTTTAAATAACTTAATAAATTTGTAAGTCAAATTAGAGGAAGATAATCTATAATCTTTGATATAAAATAAAAATTTCTACAATAAAGAATAATCCACTATCTTTAAGAAAAAAATAAATGTTAAAAAGATAAATTTTAGTTCAAAGTAAATAGGTTGCAAGCTTTGAAATACAATGATAGAAGTAGGATAATCCACTCACTTCTACAAACAAAGCAAGAATAATGAGTTAGGATTTGTTTTAATTTATGAAGGAAAAAAATTAAAAAGAGATACATAAACAAGTGAAAAATGAATCAAAGAGAGATTATAAACTAAAAATAAGAAAATAAATATATTTAATAAGAAATTGGAATGGCTATTGTTAGAGGCTAGAAAATTAGAAATTCTTGAGATTAGACTAGAAACAAGAAAGGTGTTGACAAGAGTGAAGAAGGCTTCACTTTTATATCTATATATATTATCTACCTAAGAGCTATGTGGCAATGTTCTATAGGACCTTCAACACATGTTCAATTAGAAGGTATGTCTTAATTTGCAATGTAAGTTTTTTATATATATACCACATCATTAGCTTATATCATAAGTGATCAATGCATTATTAAATGGCATGATTTATAATTTAGGAATATATTAAGTACCTAGTTGTTGAGAGTTTAGCTTTAACTTATTAGCCAAGCTCCAATAAATGAATTATTTTTAATATACAAGACAAATAAATGCAACAATATCAAAAGATATTCTACTAGTAAAAATCTTTTGTATTTAAAAATATTTATACATAAGGATTTCTAGTGCATCTAGAAATTTCCTAACATCCTTTACTATACCAAATCATAATTAAACATTCGCTAATAAGTTAGATTTTTAATAATTTAAAAAAAAATACATAATTTCCTTTCAAAACTCATCTTTATATCAAAATTTTATCATAGCTCCTTATATCCATCTTTAACATATATGTAAAGTCTTGGCTCTCAAAAATCCCATTATTTTGCATAAAATGCTCGAATTGTAGCAAAATTCTTTCAAAATATTTTTTTTTAGCAAAGATTTTTTTTTCCAAAAATTTAAAATTTTATATTTCTTAATCCAATCATTCAATTTTTTTTAATTTTTAGTTAATATATAATTTATCCTCAAGATTTATCACAAAAAAAATGATCAATAAATTTATCACCAATCATTTGACATCTTAGAAATCCTAGCAAGTACTCCAAACCAAATCTCAATTTACAAACATCTAAGTAATATTTTATTCATATCTCAAAAATCAAAAATTCAAATATTAAAAAAAAATTATGTATCTTAACAATACAATAATACATATTTTAAAAAAAATTGAGCTAAAATCTTATCAAATTGCTTGAGATATTGGTCAAAACACAACCACTAGCAAATCAAATCACTTATTACCTTTAGATTCCAAGCATTGGCATCAACTTCTAATATCTCTTTCATCTTAATTTAAAATTTATTAAAAAATATATGCAAAATATAGTCAAAAAAGTTCTTTTTTCAAATCAAGTTGCTAATCCTTCATTATTTTTTGTATGCATGCATTATATCCCAAAGAGTGACAATAGATACAAAATCAACATCTTGACTTTGAGCACCTATATCTTCTTCACAAAAATTCCAAATTTCACAAAATTTTTACCAAAACCATATCCAAAAACCTAAACTTGCTGATCTTAGTTTCTAATGTTTTAATGTTCTCAAAAGAGTAATCCTAATCCCTAATAAGGCCTCACGCAACCTCCTTGAAGTTGATTAGATATGACTTTTGATCAATAGGAATGGAGATTTTCATCATCTATCTCCATTCATCTATATAAATGGCTTAAATATCTCTTATGATACCAAAATCTTTCTCTAATCTTTTTTCTAATAAGTTTTATATAATATGTGTTCTAAAAATCAAATAAAAGTAATAAAATAAGATTTCAAGAATCACCAATGTTTAATAAAGGTGACTCTAAATATATAAAAACTATTATTAACATAAAAATCAATTTCAATAGTAGCTCTTTTAGACAAGGTACTTCAAAGTAATAATCTAACTATATTTTGTATTCAACTAAAATCCAATAACATGGCTTTAACTATATTATATAGTAAATATATATATATATATATATATATATATATATATATATATTTAAATTAGTATCTATAATATTTAAAAAATGTTACTAAAATCAATTAAGTTGTTGATTCAATAGAATTTAAAAATTATTTTTTTACAATTATAGAATGGCAATTGATTGGGCCTATGACTTTAAGGAACAAAACCTTGTTACATCTTGGAAAGAAATAGAAAAAAATAATTAGAAATTTAGGACTTTTATCTTTATACATAGAGTACTTATACTAGTTACTTTTATAAACATAAAGATGTCATGTGATAGTCATTTTTTTATCATATTAGAAAGACCTTGCTTATAAATCATGAGTACTACATATGATTAGAGTAAGAATTGCTTAATCTTAATTAAATGACATGAATACATAATAATTCTAATAGATAATTACAATACTCATAATAAAATAGAAAACATAAAATGTTTGACAAGAGCACAATGGAACTAGGAATTAAAAATGGACCAAGAAGTATGTCCATTACATAAAACAAAAATCTAGTCTTATTAGCAAAAATCCATTTAGCAATATTATTGATCCAATTTAAAGAACATCTAGTTATTTTGCCACATTTTTCAAACAAAATCTTAGGCACTATAGTACTAAACAAGGTTTTGGTGCATCTAGTATTACAAGACACATTCATTATGAGGTGGTCATATAGCATCAATAAGCATGTCCAACTAGTCAATTTAGAATTTATAGAAATATCAAAGAATGTCAAAATTAATGCAAATATACTCGAAAAATTAAAAATAATAATAATCATCTTATTCAAAGAATTTAAAGATATCTTTACATGGTTGCATAAAAAACTTAAAAGCATACTTGTAATAATTACCAAACACACTATTAACTTATTAACAAACATGACTCCAATTCAATAACAATATTATTAAATAAATCTTAATTATTCCATTGTAATACGCAATAAATTAGACAAACGCTTGAAATCCAAATTCATATCATCTATCAATTTGGTGTTGTGGCTATCACCAATAGTAATCATTTCTAAAAAAACAACAAACTATGCATTTTTATCAACTTTAAAATACTCAATCTTGCAACATAAAAAGACTATTATTCACTTTTTTATATAAAAGAGATAATTGGCAAGATTACAAAACATGAAATTTATTCTTTTTTAGATTATTTTTTAAGATATTATTAAGTAGCAATGGCATGAGCAATTAAGAATGAAACAATATTTTCAATAAAATAGAAACCATTCTAGTTTGGAAGTATGCCATTTTGAGCCGAAAATACATCAATGACCTTCCAATAAGTAATGGAATTAATCTTTTGTTTGTTTTTAAATTTTTTTAGATCTTTCTTGATGATAGAATGATATATAATAATGCTATTGATTACATCTACTATTTATAAAACATTTTTTCAGCATGTTATACCATTGTTTGAATCTCAATACAAGTAAATATATGTTCTTATTCTTTATAGGAATAATAATAGGTTATATTATATGTAAACAAGATAAATTATCTGATCTTCTTAAAATCAATGACATACCTAATATGGAGCCACTATAAGATCAAAAAGAGATACAATATTTTTTTAGTATGGCTCAATTTAATCGTATCTACATTAAATATTTTATACATATCACTACAATTATTAATACTCTAAATTATGTTAATTATGAATATCCAATTCAATGGACCACAATATTATAGCAAGCTTTTGAAGCTATCTTAAAAATATATACCAACGTGCTAATATTATTAGCATCTAAATGATCTTTAAGATTTTGAGTTCATACGAATACGTCTAATGTTGCAATCAAAGTCATACTTGCTTAAAATCCCACTTGCAGGGTTGATCAACTAAGCATCACATGTAAGCTAATAATTACATGTGCATGTAAGCCAATAATTACATGTATAAATAGATAGAAGTAAGTAAAAGTAGGTAAAAGTAAGTTAATTCTATAATATTTGCTATAAAAGCTTCCTAGAAGCTTTATAGACGTTGCTTTGACTTTATAGATATCTTTAATTGACTTTTTGGATTAAAAACGTGGTCAACAAGTTGGCCATGTACCACACATGTTGTTAGCTTGAAGACCAAGCTAATTATATGACCCACATGTAGAAAAACTTGCCTTGTAAGTCAAGGCATGGATCCTACAAAGTCAACACATATTGGAGGTCCTATAGAACATCTATTTTGTCATCTTTCTTTGAGAGAAGTCTCACTTGTTTATTTTTTTTATCATATTCTTGTCCTTGACAGACTGACAAGTGTACACTTATAATATCAAAGCTTTGTCTAATCTTGATTAAGAGTGGATTACTCCTTTCTCTTAATAAGACATAAGTATATTAGAAGTTGCGGATTATCCTCTTCTAAATTGATATTCTCCTTAGTATTTTCTTTGTTCTCAAGTCCTCTCTTCTATTTGTCTTGAGCAATATTAGACATCTTTTCTTTTCTAAGTGTTATCATGGCAAAACTCACTGAAATGAAGAGTGCAATGGCATAAATGCAAGAGCAATTGAGGGAGTAAATGCTTGCAATGCATCAAGTCAATTTACCACCACAAAGAGCAACAAGATTAACATGAAGTGAAGATATAGAAATGATTGGAGCTGCTTCAACATCTGCACCAAAGCATGTCCCTTCTCCTATGGTGGAACACCCTTCCAGTATTAGAAAACCAAGAATTGCCCTATCCAAGAAGTTTGATCGAAGCAGATCAAAGTTTAGAAGATTTATCAATTAAGTACAACTTGTGATTGAACTTCAATTCCAAAGCTATCCAACTCCATGATCGCAAGTTAAATTCATTGGTACGCTTCTTTCAAGTTTAGCATTATCATGGTTTTTTATCTTTTTTTGAATGAAAAGATCCAATATTGAATAATCTAGAGGCTTTTTTGGTAGAGTTTCTATCCATGTATGGAAAACATGATGCAATTCGTGTTGCAACCAATAAGATCTATACTTTGCAATAAGGCAATCAATCAATAACACTGTATGCTTCACAATTTTGACAACTTGCAACTGATATCAAGTGGAATGATGCTGCACTTATTAGCCAATTTTTCTACTGATTACAATATGATGTAAAAAAATTAATGCTCAACTTACATGATCCTCAAACATTGAGTCAAGCAATTGACTTTGCTGTGAAGTGCGATATTCATCTTTTTGAATTTCGATCTCAGAATCGTACAAGTGGACCTCAATATTACTATAAATCAATGGCAACACCAACATCTCTTCAACACATACATTTGGAAGTAGAAGATATGTAAATTGATGCGGTACATTTCAAACCTCTTATTAAGCAAGAAAAGACTCGTTGTCCTCAAGAAGGATTGTGCTTATATTGTAGAGAATATAAGCGCAGTACTCAACATTGTCCAAAGAAGCGACGCAACCATAAAATGAAGAGTACGACAATCAAAGAAGATAGTATGTTGAAAAATGAATTTGTTCAGCTACAATAAGGATCATGCGCCTAGAACCTTGTACAATGCCTAGTAAAGTCCTATCCTCTCCTCAGAACCCTCTCTATATTTTACAATAAATGTTATTCTAGGACCTAAGCATCACAAAGTCTCTGCCTTACTAGATTCAGGAGTCTCAACATGTTTCTTAGATGAAGAATTTGCTAAAAGACATAGCATATTTTTAGTGAAGAAAACTAAACCTGTTCATGTAGAAGTCATAGATGGTCGTCCATTGACTTCAATAGATGTTACTCATGAAATCCTTCCTATAGAAATAGCAACTAATGGTCATAATAGCTTTGTAATATTTAATATCATTAGATCTCTTTCTAATCTGTTATTTTAGATTTAACATGGCTAGAAAAATATAATCCTAAAATAGATTGGACTTCTCGTAGTCTTGACTTTTCTGAAAGTATAACTACGAGCATAGTTAATCAAGTAAAAAGTCATAAATCTAGTATAATTAAATCTATATTTGTAGGTGCAAGAGCTTTCTTGCATGCTGCAAAAATAGGATCACCTTATGTCATTTATGCCACACTTGTTTCTACTGCTCGAAAGACTTCAAGTAGTATTCCAAACCAATATCAAGATTTTTAAGATGTATTTGACAAGAAGAATGTGGATACTCTTATAGAACATCATTCCTCTGACTACTCAATTGACCTTCAAGAAGGAGCACAACCACCATTTGGACCAATCTACAATTTATTTCAAAATAAAATGGCTGAACTCAAGGAGTATATTGAAAAGAATCTGGCCAAGAACTTCATAGGCCATTCCAAATCTCTAGCAAGAGCTTCAATTTTATTTGTGAAAAAAAAAGACAGATCATTGTGGATGTGTGTCGATTATCGAAGACTCAATAAAATCACTATCAAAAATAGGTACCCGCTATCTTTGATATCTGGACTCCTTGATCAGTTGAATAAAGCTAAGATCTATACAAAAATAGATCTACAAAAAGCATACAATCTGGTACGCATCAAAGAAGGAGATGAATGGAAGATTGCGTTTCAAACAAGGTATGGACATTTTGAATACAATGTCATGTCTTTTGGACTTACAAATGCACCAGAAGCATTCCAACATCTTACGAATGCTGTCTTTTAGAAGTTATTAGATGATTTTGTTGTCTGTTACCTAGATGACAACTTAATCTATTCTAAGAATATAGAAGAACATGAACTTCATGTTCGTCATGTATTACAAAAACTAAGAGATGCGGGACTCTATGCCAAGATAGAAAAGTGTGTATTTCACACTACTCAAGTCGACTTCTTAGGATACATCATTTCAAATGATGGACTTATGATGGATCCTAAGAAAGTTCAAACTATTATGGATTGGAAGATCCCAAAAACAATAAGAGATGTCCAATGCTTTTTGGGATTTGCCAACTACTATCGGATCTTCATCAAAGACTTCTCTCAAGTTGGGTGTGCAGCAGCAGCAGCATCATCACAAGAAAGGTGGATGTTGTGTTTTTGAAGCAACTTCAATCACACAAGACATGGTGTGAAGCAGGATCAACGTGAAAATGAAAACTCAAAAAGACAATTGGCAGGAGTGGGTCAGGAGAAAGGATTCTAAAACCAACACGAACAAGCGAGTGATTCGAGAGGAATCAAGTGAAGAAGTAGTAGAAGCAGAAAGTGTAATCCATTTGCGAGCAAAAATGTGGGTTTCAACATGAGATCGTGGAGGCAACAAGACCCACAGTGTGTGCGGGAGGATTGTGAAGGAATCCATAGTCGAAGGGCGGAGTTGACAGTGCAGTGCGATACGTGAAGGAATTGCAATAGCAACAACAACAACTAGATCTAGCGAAGGACAATCAAGAGTATTCAAATCTAGCAAAGAAGGACCTAGAGATTGATTTAAAAGCAGAGTGCATTCAAAAATGGACACAACTACACATGCTAGACCTTCCTGAATTACAAGCAATTGCTGCAACAACTTGCCCAGTTGGGATTTTGGGCCTCTTGAGGTCGAACTCGTTTCTAAAATATTTTTTAAAGTTAAACCTATAACCATCATACAAGTTTTAATTTTATTCTTTTTCATACTACACGTGCTATAAATACAATCATTTTTAAAATGAATATTCTTTGTAAACACAAGAAACGTTTAACACAAACCAAACCATATAAAGTGTGGATTAAGCAAGCTTTCAAGGATATTGAACGGGTACAACTTTGTTAAGCTAAATCCAAATCAAAACGATTAAGTGAATTGTGTGCATTTAGAAGGTCTGTAGTGTTGCATGCCATTTTTATTCAAGGAAAATTTACCAAAAAAAAATCTGAAAAACAATTAAACAGAAGATGCAACTTACTCAAATACATCAATAGTAAAATTCACATAAAACAAAACAAATAAATAAATAATAAAAAAAAAAAGTAGCCTTTATTTAAGGCGTTTCTAGAAGGTTAAAATTCAGATAATGAAACAAAATCCAGTCCTCAAAAGGCTGCAAGATGCAAACATTCAAAAAAATAAACACCGTGTTAAATCACAACTCAATCCTTTAGTGTACCAAAATACATCAATAAAGCAACATTTAGATTAATTTTTATTTAAGATTTAGTATTAAAATGCACCAACCTTCATGAATCAGATAGAAATTTTCTCACCGCAATTATTATGAAAGTACGTTGCTTCAAGTCAGATTAAATTTTCCCAATAAAAACAGAAAGATACACTACAGAATACTACAATTCATTTCAATATTTTGTTTTAAAATTTTCCCATAATATACTCTAAAATAAAATTTTTTTAAAAATTGTTTTTGTTTCATGAAAGTTTCAATCTTGGCACAATGAAGTGATAAATAGTATATATATAGATATATATATATATATATATATATATTAAAATTTTACAATTCAACTAAACCACACACAAAAAATTATGCAAATATGAAATAAATTAGCAAAGAATTAAAAATTCAAAGTAATTTCAAGAAAACGTTCAGTAAATGCAAAGTGAGAATTACAAAAAGTAGAAGAAATAAGACAAAATCAAAATGAGTAGGGAGATGACATTTAACAATATGAATAAAACAGGAGATTCTATGCAAAGAGTTACAGAATAGTGGTGTAATAATGGTTTGTTTTTCATCCATCTTGCAAGATTCCTCCTTCCATCGCCCTCCACATTTAATATACTTCGGTTGCATTTATTATACCAACTTATTCACCAATCACCACAGATTCAATCAAGAAATACGATTTGTTGTCATATATTCCTCAAAACAAAGATTCAAAGCTGCCTCACAAAAAGCAGGCACGCGAGAAGGGAAATAAATAAGTAACTGAATCAAGAAATAAATAAACAAATAAATGACTGAGATTCTTCTGCCAGTCTGTGCCAGATACCCTCAACCAGATCCTGCATTGTGGGTTCTCCACTTCACACACTCTTCACTTTCACTTTGGCATCATCATATTGTTGTTGTTGTTGTGACAAAAACAACATTTCATTCTTTTACTCAATAGAAACACTCTTTCCACAACTAAAAGCTAACAAAAGTTGAGAATGTTGATCACAATGTGTGTACACTATAATGCAAGAGTGCACGTATTCATGTTGGGTACATTACCTGGTATTGTCGGGTCTATTTCGCAGACATTTGAGCGTCGGAATGATAGATATATATATATATATAAGTTGCAGTTGAGTGTGTCTTTTTTGACTTGGGAATGTTGGGGGAACATGCCGCTTCGAGAAGGCGGGCTGATAAGTGGGGAAGGGGAGAGTCGTTCCCTTCTGAGGCATTCGAAACAACAGCGATTAAATATACGCAGAGTGACTTCCCGAAGCAAAGCAGAGCCGTGGGCATCTCCCTCTTCCCGAGGCTGATGGGTCCACGATCCCCGTTGGCAAATTCGACCAGGAAAAGAAAACAAAAAGACAAAAAGAAGAAATAAAACACACACACACACACACATGTCTAATCTCGACGATCGGGGATCTGGAATTGCGTCGTCTTCTTCGTCTTCTTTATTACTCAGCACGCTTCGTTTCAAGCTCTACATCGCTACCATCGCCCCCGAGGGGTTAGCGCACACACAGACACACACTTTGCACAATTTGTTTTCCGTCAGCAGGCCAGTGGCAGCGATCGTCGCGAGAGCCAAGCAGGAGGGAGCGCCTCAGAGCTCATCGGACAACACCGGAGAGTTGCGCACCTTCGGCTGTGAATCGAGTCCGTTTCGATCAGTTCGGTTTCGCTTGAGGCCGCCGGCGACATGGCGTTGCAGGTCGGGGCCAGCCTGCACCCTTCGCCTTGGAATCTCCGCCTCCGTCATCAACCGCAGCCGCCGCCGCAGCAGCAGCAAGGCCCTGTGAGCTCCAGGGTTGTTGTTGTGTCTCAAGCTCGCCTGAATGGAGCCGTGGATCGGAGTGCGTTGAAATGCCCCGTGTCAAGGAGCTCCTTGTTTGGGCTCGATGGGGGGAAGAGTGGGAGATCGCAGTTTCCCGTGTTTTATGTGAAGGATGGGGTGTCGAGGAGCGAGGTCGGGGAGAGGGCACTGCTACAGGGGTTGGGGAGGAACGTGTTGAAGGTTAAGAAGGTGGGTTCGGCGAGAGCGAGTGCAAATGTGACTGCTTCCACCGATGGTAAGGTCCCAGCCCCGGCGAAGAAAGCGTGGGAGGGAGTGCAGCCCATACCGTTCGTGTTGTCAGTTGGGGTAGGGCTTGCGTTGCGGTATCTTGTGAAGAAGCCCGAGGCAGTGACAATGCAAGCGTGGCAGCTGCTATCGATCTTCGCTTCAACGATCGCGGGGCTGGTGTTGTCTCCTCTCCCAGTGGGAGCATGGGCGTTTCTGGGATTGACAGTGGCGGTGGTGACAAAAACCCTGACATTCGCTGCCGCATTTGGTGCATTCACGAACGACGTCATCTGGCTCATTGTGATTTCGTTTTTTTTCGCGAGAGGGTTTGTGAAGACGGGCCTTGGTGACCGCGTTGCGACCTACTTTGTGAAGTGGTTGGGGAAGAGCACCCTGGGCCTGTCTTATGGGCTTACACTGAGTGAGACTCTGCTGGCACCCGCCATGCCCAGCACCACGGCTCGAGCAGGAGGGGTATTCTTGCCAATTATTGGATCGCTATCGCTCTCCTCGGGCAGTAAGCCTAAAGATGCTTCTTCTAGCAAGTTGGGAGCATACCTTGTGATGACGCAGTTTCAGGTAATTCTCAGAATTGTTCGCTGATCTCTGTTCCAGTTCATTGTTCACGACACCTCTCCTGTAGAATTTTATATTCTTAGAAGCTGTGCGAACGAGGCGATGGTGCTATAAATATTCATCCCCAGCTTCTTGAAGTCTGAGCTTCTTGAAGCCTGAGGAAGAATCATGAATTATCTTGAATGCCTACAGATTCGAGCAGAGGAATCCGTTCTTAGCGAGTTCCTGGCCTTGAAATTGCTGTTGTTGTAGCCACGTAGGAGGCATGAGGGGTTGAATTTGTTGATTGAAGTTCGTACTCTGATCTCGGCTACTTCGAATTTGAAATCATGATGGTTCCGTGGTGACAGTCATTTTCTGAGTCTTGTGATGTCAATTGTTGTAACATATTTATGTCCATTATTTGATTGATCAGGCAGCTGGAAACTCGAGTGCCTTGTTTTTGACCGCTGCGGCTCAGAACCTTCTCTGCTTGAAACTGGCGCAAGGGCTTGGAGTGGTGATTGCAAACCCATGGGTATCATGGTTGAAAGCGGCGATTGTTCCAGCATTTATAGCTCTTGTTACTACCCCACTTATCCTTTACAAGCTCTACCCCCCAGAAATCAAGGATACTCCAGAGGCTCCTACTGCTGCTGAAAAGAAACTGAAAGCATTGGGACCTATCACTCAGAATGAATGGTCTATGGTGGCAACGATGCTGCTCGCTGTCACTCTTTGGGTCTTTGGGTACATTGACACCCCTAATCTCTTTCGTTTCTTCCCTGTATTACATCTTCATATAGTCTGTGTTTTCTTTTCCTGCAACTCGAAATTTTAAAAAATCATCTGACATTTAACGCCGGATCGCAGGGAGACACTCGGTATTGCTAGTGTGGTTGCCGCCATGTTGGGGCTCTGCATCCTCCTATTGACTGGAGTTTTGAACTGGGATGACTGCCTCAGCGAGAAGTCTGCCTGGGATACATTGACGTGGTTTGCGGTTCTTGTTGGAATGGCCGGGAACTTATCCAACCTAGGTCTTGTCAAATGGATGTCTGATTCCGTTGCTGGTGCTCTGGCCTCTTACTCCCTGAGCTGGCCAGCAGCTTTCGGGGTACTCCAAGCCACATATTTTCTCTCTCACTATCTATTTGCCAGCCAAACTGGACACGTAGGTGCTCTCTACTCGGCTTTCCTTGCAATGCATATCGCCTCAGGAGTTCCCTCGTCTTTGGCTGCCTTAGCACTTGCTTTCAACACCAACCTTTTTGGAGGCCTTACACATTATAGCAGTGGCCAAGCTGCAGTGTACTTTGGCTGTAAGTGCTTGCTATTGTCCCCTTTACTTTCTGTGATTCAGTTCAGCTCATGTTGCAAATGCTCGCAGCAGTTTCTAAATTATATCAGCAGCGATTGCATTTACCACTTTCCTAATAGCTGTGCCGCATACGGAGGAAAACTTGTGATTAGGTGATTAGTGTGCAGATACTGATTGTTCAATCGTCTGTGTTCTTGACAGCTGGTTTTGTGGAGCTGAAGGATGTCTTCAAGTATGGAGCAATTATGGCTGTGTGGAACATCTTGGTTTGGTCTGTGGCTGGATCTTTGTGGTGGAAGGCTATCGGCTTATATTAGATCATTCAATCTATTGTTTTCTGACTGACGCCACTACACGTGATCGAGTCTTCGATGGCAATCACATTCTTGCTAACTAATGCGACTATAGTTGACCACTTGTGTCAACTATGTATACTAAGAGCTCCATAAATTTTTGTAGAAATGAACTTATTTTTGACCAGAAGCAGCATTAAAGAGCATGACCTAATTGAGAGGTGAGTTGAGTGTGTAGAATTTCCATTTTAGGCATCATTTCACGTTGGTCTGAACTCTGATTTGGGAGTGTGTTAGAAAGTGGTTGCAGCTGTGGTTATATGACAGAGGTCACTTTTTATTGTTTGGACTCAATGAGGTGCTGCTCTGCATCAAGGATGTAGCATTATAAAAACGGCACGACCATTTTGTACACAAGTTTGGTTGACAATGCCTTTTTGGATATTGTCTTGCAATGAGTTAAATATCTGCCAACGGTAGCGCAAAATCTTGGAAGCTATAACTAGATTCTAAATGCCATTGCGTAATTATGTGAATCTGTCGTTGCCAGGGGCCGGGTGGACTGTCTGATCGTTTCTAATGGACGCAGTTTCTGCTGATGGTTAATTTGAAGGGCTTAACATTCTAACATGAATCTGGATGATTCTCAACCTATACAGCTCACTCACGTCCAAACGGTCCATCTCAGAGATTCCTGTAGAGGGATCAGTTTCTCTTGTCGGACGTAGGTTCTTCAGGCCCGCACCCAGTGCCTTCACTCCAAAACAACTCTCCGCCTGCTGGGCCCCAGGCTGTTTCCCAGTGCTTTCCGGTGCAATCAGCATGGTTGAATACTAATCGACTGCATTGCATTGAAGCTGTGGTTTTCTGCTTGGGACCATCATCTTTAGGAGGAAACAGCAGCGACCTCAAAAACTTCTGCTCTTCCAGAGACATTGCATTTACATCTCAGAAGCTCTAGTCATACTCAATCTGCAAACAAAGATAACACTCCGCGCACGAATTAGTTAAAGAGATCTTAGGTATTGAGAATGACAACCTGCTCACCTCAATCATCCTTGGAGAACTCGTTGGAGCAAATCGCTCGATAACGACACCATCTTTGCCAATGACAAACTTGGCGAAGTTCCACTTGAGGTTATCCCGGTAGAATCCTCTGATTCCACCACTTGTGGCTTTCAAATACTTGAATAATTCATGCTGGTTGGGCCCATTCACTTCAATCTACCCAAGCATTTCAAACGTCCGTGTGACGCTTGAATAATGATCGACATTTCCAGTAACTTAGTGTGCAACTGTTCGGAGCCCTCTGGAGAGACTTACCTTGGCAAAGAGAGGAAACGTTCCGTTGTACGTTTTCTTTACAAACTTTTTAATCTGCATATGTGTTCCGGGTTCCGTTTCGGCGAACTGATTACACGGAAATGCCAAGACCTCAAGCCCTTCAACCCAGCACCAAAGGGGACCAACAAAACCACACACAGATTAGCACATCCAGCACAGATCTAAGTATCCCCTGTTTCTGTGACTCGGTCAGAATAGAAATGCTTGGAAAATGGGAAGATACCATCTTTTTTATACTTGTCATAAATCTCTTGCAATTCGGTATAATTCCTGTCAGTGAGCCCGCTGTGGGCAAAAGAAAAAAAACACGAGAATGCACTCTCAGCTGAGTTCGAAGGTTTTGAATGAATGTTTGACATCAATTTCCAGCCACCTTGGATTTTCAAAAAGTAACCGTAAAATGGTTTCAGAAAATAATTACTTAAGGAACCAAAATATGAAGACCTAATCAGCATGTTCCAGGTACTGCGTTACGCGAATGACTTGCATCTGTTGAAAAAGGAAGTGTACATTACCAGTAGGAAGCGACATTCAAGAGAACTATGATCTTGTTAGCATATTTGCTCAGTTTCGTATCCACTCCGTCAATGTCCTGTTTTGTCGGTCATTGTTCCCAAAATTAGGATCAGGATTTGCTAAAACATCTCACTGATCCGTGCTGAGATTTACATACAGAGGCTCGGAATCCAATCCCACTGAAGTGACCAGAAGTGATCACCCAGCTTAATTTTTTACAATCCAAAAGGTCCCATTCGAAGTGACAAAGTACTGAGAGATAGAATCGCAGACCTTCACTGTAAATTCAAAGATGCTCTTCTGAGGCACCAAATGTGTCTCCGATGCAAACATTTTTACAGAATACACTGAAAGGCCACGTATCCAAGTCGTCTGGGCACAATTCTTTAGCTATTAATCCCACAGCTTCGAAGCCAACACTTGTACTGAAAATCTGCCCAGAGTTACGAAAGGGCGCCTATACTTAATGTAACTGACAACGGCCACGACGTCGAAGCGGCACCTCGTAAACGAAGTTGTGCTATACGCTGGGCATGAACGACTTCACGAGTCATTTAGTTTTGACCACAAAGCTCAATTGCAGAGCAAGACCTGGTCTCTCGCGCGTCATTCATCCTGTGGGTTCATTCAAACCTGTGCCACAACGATGTCCTGCAGCGAGCAAGGCTTTTCTGTGACGGGAATGTTAAATGAGCGTGTATGAATTGCGATGTATCATAAAAGTGAAAATCTTCAGCTTGTATAAAATGTGTATAAGAGCTCAAGAGAATAAACGTGTCCAAACATTTAGTTCCGTAAGTATTGAGCCGCTGCGATGGTTGTCGATGGTGAAGTGTCAACTTTCATATACGTGAGCATCATTAAGTGCCATGTTAAACAAAAATCGATGTAATAAATATAACCCTAGAGGAATTGTTGTGTAGAGTGCAGACAGTTAAAGAAAGTCGGCTGTGTCAACTCAGAGCAAATAGCATTCGTCGTTTTGATGTATCTGGACACAGTTCCTCACACACCGGGCAAAATCACCTACCGATCACAAGTCGTTTGGCAAAATCACAAGCATGAAATAACTATTCATTGTAACCCTTTATACGCCGTCAAGTCAACACTCAGGTGCAACACATGTTATTGATATCAGAAAGATACCAGAACATGAGTCAACGATTATATGACCCAAAATCTTACACTCAATGTAAAACTGCAATCAACAAGCACTAACTCGGACAAGGCAATCTACCAAGGAAATGCTTAAGGACCACCATTAATGTCGTTGCCAAGCCAAGATCGCAGAGAGTGCTGACCTACCACGCTCCGTCTTCGCACAGGGCCCATACTTTGGGCTATCTCGGCGTGAAGAGTCGGTCTATAAGCAGAAACAGGCCGAGATGGTCTTCGAAGACTGTAAGGTTGAATATTTCTTCGTCGTGTGTTCAATGACCTTGTCGTTGGTCTAAATTCTTGAGTTGAGTCAGGATTATAAGCTGTGGAAGGCCCAGAAAGGAACTGATTCCAAGCCAATCTCATGGAGTCTCTGCAGGTTGAAGACTCATTGGTGAAAAGAACAGACTAAACCAATTTTCCTACAATGGCGATGCTACGTTTGTTATGTAAATAAGCTTAATCCTTCGACTGGACAAGTTTCAAACTTGAAAATCATCTTGTTGCTAACAACCAATAACCCCCAAGAAAATAGGTTTCTATCTACAAATTCAAAAGTATTCCAATATGCCGCATGAAATAATAATAACAACAACAATAATAATAATAATAATAATAATAATAATAATAATAACAACAAGAGAAGCGTAGTCAAACCTGTGATGCCCATGGGCGCATCCAGGACAAAGCCACGGTGGTGGGCCCGGAGGATCCAGACAAAATTCGTGAATTGCTCGATCTCCGCAAGTTGCACATCTCCTCAATAGAGATTCAGAGTCACCACTCCCGCAATGAATACAGACAGCGTCCTACATAGAAGTCAACGGAATAT
Organism: Physcomitrium patens; assembly: GCF_059467195.1. NCBI lineage: Eukaryota > Viridiplantae > Streptophyta > Bryopsida > Funariales > Funariaceae > Physcomitrium > Physcomitrium patens. The sequence goes on from NC_143426.1 coordinate 9,456,214, forward strand.
GTGCGATGAGAATAATCAATATGTATCTGAGGGCCTAATGCCAATGTACATAGCAGGAACGATTTCCTCACAAAGCAGGCTGTGTTTTGACCATCCGTCAACCAATAGGGCATTCAAAACCGTCGGACTTGTCAGCTGGGGATGCAACTAATCACCATGGCCTACTTTTTTAATGCAGCGAAGGGAAGGAACAGGAGAAACGACTCGTCATCAAAACCAAAAAAACTGAACGTTACGTCTTATCATTCACGATACTTACAAGCACGACTGTCCGCGAGGTTCTTGTCGACAATCCTTTCTCTCTGTTGCCAACAACCACCACAGTTTCCTCAATTTCTCCCAACGAACTCAATTCTTGTTTTGTGATAAAGTCGCATGGTGCTTTACAAAGAGGACAATTTGGTCCTTTCACCTGCAAGCTCAATTAATAAGTGACAGCTAAAAGATTGGCTCAGGCCAAACAACAGCTCTAATCTAGAAGCCATATTTATCAAGAACATATTCAACAGGAACCTACCACCTAAGACAGAGATTGTGTGATTATTTATCGTACAATACTACAAACTTGAAAAACAGAGGGTTAACAGCAATCGTACCGCTTGTACAGTCCAAGTAAATATACATTTGTAACAAAATACATGTCCACACTGCAACAGTCCTTTACACGAAGACTTCGCTTCCACTAAGCAAATGGCACACGCAACCTCTCTATCCCGTTGCGAGGATTGTGAGTTCTGCGAGCTTTTGCCTTCGTAATCGGCATTAATGCCCTCTGTAGTTTGAAGGCTAGCAGCATGGGAGCTCGGCAAAGTAATCTCCCTCATGTCCTCGTCATCATCAGCTAGATTTATAACAGTGACCTCTCTCTGAGATCCACTAGAAGGTTGATCTTTATTACTCCCCCTCGGTTTTCCACGTAAAGAGCTAAAAGCTTCCCGATTCTGACCACCATCCCTCCTGTGTAATACCGAACTCTCCGACTTTCTGCGCCTTGAGTCATGCCCCTGCTCTTGACCGGTTTCGTGGCATAATATTGCATTAGCTGATTTTCTGCGCCTCGTTCTGTAGCCCTGCTCCAAAGCATCACTACATTCACCATAACCTCTCCGATGCGATCCTCCAGGTCTTCCGGAACATTCAGGGGCTGATGATTCCTCTCTGCTCATGTTATCTTGCTTGGTATTAAGAGGACTAACCCGAACTTCCAGACCAGAGCGTTTAATCAACCTCCGTGACTTTCGGCTCCCAGTAGGTGCAGTTTCTACGTTAGAAGGCCCAGCCTGTTCTATGCCCGGGGAATTCCTCTCGTAAGACGTCGAACAGATGACTTGCTCTCCTCCGTGTCTCGTATTTAGCTGACACCACATGGTCACACTCAATCAGCACCCAAACACATATAAAACCCAAAAATAAAAGAATTCGATGCCAGAGATAGGTTGTGGCACCTCTAAGTCAATCGTATCGGAGAAAACGGTTGCATTGTCATGGAGACGGTCGGCAGCTCCGCTGTGCTGTTCATCCCGTTTCGTCATGGCAGGTGTAAGAGTTGCTTTCCACTTCAGTGGCCCCACATCTTCCCCACTGAACATCAAATCGGCACTTACTAAATTAATGAGGAAGGCCCATCTATGTATGTATCATATATAATGTCGGAATGTCACACGAAATCAGGACTGATGTTCTGACTGGTGACAAGGAGAGTAACTTCGGTGTTGCTGATCACGACTCAGAAATAACCAGGGTTAAAGTTTTAAAAAAACTAAAACTAAAAAACTAAAAAAGGAAACTTGACATCATGCCTGTTCTCTAGGGAAACTATCAGACGGTGAGCACATCTGAAAATTCAACCTGCGGATAGTTCATACCTGCGAAGCTTGTATGGATCTTCTGGAAGCCTTCTGCCTGCTCGCAGACAGTCCTCGAACCATTGGTGATTAATTACCACTTTGTGCAATTTCATCGCACGATCAAACTTTTTACCGTAAAAATTCCAGCATACCTACAGATCGTTGACAAACGGAGATATCACTAAAAGTTAGTACATCATTTCATTAACGTGCATTCTCTAAGCAGATAAACATGTTCATCATAAGCAATAATCAAGTCATTTGGCAAAAAAAAGAAGAGAACTACCAGATGTGTGTTGGCCTTGGAAAAAACCCCTGTATAAGCAGCTCCAGTTTTGTTGATCAGTTTAACAAGATTTTGTCGATCAAGACCTTCATAACCACTTAAAGATGCAATTACTTGATCCATACCCTCAACAGGCCCATCCGTCCATAATTCATCTTCCGCATCAGCGGTCACTGCAGGTTCCCCTTCTTCAGCGTTAACCCTGTCTGCCGTTTCTAAGTGTTCCTCAACATCCATTCTTACAGGTACTTCATTCCTGTTCTCAACGAATGGAAATCCGGACAAGCTACGGCTGTCACCTTCGCCTGAATTTAGATTTACAAGTCTAGTAGAACAATCTGCAATGGTGACGGGAGTCGAGCCTCCCGACTGTTCAGGTCGAAGTAATTCGTCTTCGTGAGACCGAACATTTATGGTTTCATTCGACATTATTAAATTGCAGTCCTTTGTGTGTATCTGACCAGTTATTTCCCTAGGTGCAGATGCTTCACGTGGCGAATCCCCGTTATCATCGGATACATGAGTTATGTCCTTGGAAAGTGAATAAGTCTGACTGAATGCACAATCCTGCCGTATGTCATAGGAAGGTCTGCTAACTCCATCACCATCAATGGACAACTTCACGTCTTCCACAATTTCATTAACAGCCTTGACGGTGTTGCTAATCGAAACCTCTTCTGTGCGATTCTCTGAAGAAGCTCGAGGGTATTCACTCGGGAAACTTCTCTCCTCAAGTTCAGCTGCTTCCTCCCTTCCCTGCGGCGAAATGCGTAGAGGCGATTGCCGCAAATCAAAACTTGTATCACCTCCAAGCAGTGTACAATCAAAGACATCCAGAGCTAGAGAGTCAGAATCATCTTCGTCGTTCCGTAAGATACCCTCTTTAGACTTCTCGAAAGGACGACAATTTACTTTTGGATTACCCGTGGGCTTGGGAGCAGCGAGGAGTTCCTGTGATCTAGCCACTCCTCGACCATGTAAACTAGACACTGCCCTAGGAGGAATCGCACACATGTCTGAGCCGTCTTTCAACGATAATTTCTCAGGACTACTCGTACCGCAATCCTGAGGTAAACCTTTCCGCTGTCGCAAATTTTCACTCATTTCCTGCTCGTCAGCAACATGGTATCCAATAAGGTCCTTTTCCTTGTCTTTCACACATGTTTCTCCAGCTTGGAGCAGGGGTAAATGCATGGAGTCCGATAAAGTGTGAACATTATCATGTTGATTGATGTCAACCGTGAGCAAACACTCCAGGGCAGCAAAGTAGAACTGATCACCATTAGCGAGCTGCACTGCTTCACCTTTACGAAGCTGAAATAGCTCAGTGGCCGGCGTAGCCTGTAACAGTCAGATTACTATGTCAAAAATACAAATACCATGCCAAACTGCATCATCGTCTCTACATCACAATTGCAGCTTAGAAATACAATGAATTATGATTCCATGAGTTTCCGCGGACGAGATGTCGGCAAATGTGCCAACCTATCAAAGCCTAAGCCAAGAACACCGTCTACACTTCCGAGACGCTTTGAAGGCATAATTCGAGATTTCTATTCAAAACTGCAGAGGCAAGTTGTATGACAACGACCTGGACATACAAATAACGCCTCTGCATTTACACATAATTCTTGAATAAATTTATGAGTCATTGAAAATTGTCACAACCAAAATTAACTATTCTCCGCACTCCAACAACAAGTTCACGTACCTCCGTGCCGAAGAAATTTTTTGAGTGGCAAACGACGAAGAGTACCGGATTACATCCATGGCACTCAAGACGCAACCCCGTATCTGTGAATTCAAAACAGGCCTGACGTCTGCTGCAGAGGAGTTGAGCCCTCAAAGACACATCAAAGTCTCCACGCCCGATCCATGTTACGCCTCTTTTTAATTCCTGCACGAGTTCAAAATCATCCATGTTTCAAATTGTAGATCCAAAATACAGCGGGAAAATTCGCAATCCTGGGAGAAAAGTTGCAATAACAGTTAAGTGTAACAATTTTCCCCAAAAACGCTAGCTTCTCGCATGCACGCCACACTTACAAGAGGGGGGCGTCCTCCAGGAGGTTTTAAAAAGGCCGAGCGCGTACGCGGAGTCAAACATCCGCACATGGAGAACTGTGAAACAATTCAGCTAAAAAAATCACTGTCACAAAGCTAATGCTCCAGTAACACTACCACTGCCCGAACATCGTCACCAACGCCTTTTGTCCGTGGCGTTACAACCATGGAAACAACGAATCAATATAGGATTTAAAAATAAAAATAAAAATGAAAATTCTAACCAATTCTAGAAAAGCCAAAATCCATGTCCAACACTCGCTCAATATTTGCACAAACTACCCTTGTCAACAACCACTAGAGTTCCCATTCGCGATGCAGTAAACTAAAGTCAGAAAGAGAAAACCCTAGCCCCGACCTCCCAACAGACACCCGCCCCGATAATAGAACGTCTCTCAGATCCACGGCCTCTATCGCAGCTACAGCAGCGCATATTCTACTAACTCAAATTCAGGTCGAGCGCGGCCATTCCAATGCCTGCGGCAACGTCAACAACAACAACAACAAAGACAACAACGGAGCGTGCAATCCACTGCAAAACTTGCAGTGCTTCTTGTGCGAACCCTAACTAAATAAAGCAGTACACCAAGTCTGTACAAAAACGAAGTTTCAAATAATTCCTGAGGCTCCGAAGCGATTTAACAACGGCGGTGCGGAAGTAGCAATGGATTTGTATGGCGATGATGCGATCGCTGCAGGGAATTCAAATGTAGGCCCTCCTCGTTTACAGTGGCCCCCTCCCTCCGGCAACTCCTCCCCCGCTGCTGCAGCTTTCGATGAATGAAAGTGACTGAGGTTATAACGGAATAACTATCATCCATTCCAACTAGTCTCGCTTTTCATCGCCCCTTTTAATTTCTTTATATTTTTTTAGATTTTGGATCCCAATTTGTAGCTTCTGAACTATGACTTGTATGTTTTTATTTTTAAATATCATGATATGGTGGGTTTTTAGAATTAAAAAATAATGGTCTTGTGAAACTTTGAAAATTTGAGTCATGGATCTCAAACTTGAAGGCGTTTACAATCAGGATTTTACGAGAAAAAATTAAAAAATTTAAAGTTTACTTTTAGATTGTGGTGAAAGACACATGTCAACTTTATCCTTTCTAAAGCTTGGATGTCATTGTATCAAACTTATCTTGATTATAGAAGTGATTAAGTGATATAAGCACAATTAATCAATCTTCTGAATCATAACTATTTCTGAGACAACATTCTTTAATGTATAACTTTTAAAATCACATGAAGTTTTGAAATTGTGCTCAATGCATCTGTTTCACATTCTATTAAACTTAAATTATATTTCCCAACAATGAAAAACCTTTTTCTTTTTCATTTGTTCCTTGCTCTTTTTTTGAAAAAAGTAAAATATATGCATGGGCCATTTAATTAGATAATTCACCATTGAAAACAGTCAATATTATTGTTGTGCTTAAATTATTCTGTGAAGTAAACAACCATTTCTATGCCTGGTTTTTGGGTATTTAAAAAAGATCATAAAACATAAACAGTAATTTATACATACACATATACAGATATATAATTTGATTCTTTACACTCAAAGACTAACAATGGATTTTAAAAGTTTCAAAAGATACTTTTTTTAGAAAAAGAAAAAGGAAAACGATATTACATTGTTAAAAATAAATAGTTTTAGAGATATAATTTTTTAAAAAAACTTTGTCACCTATTTTTATTTTTATTGAACCAGGTTTCATGTTATCATCCAATGAATGAAATTAACTATTATTCATGGCGAGATATTTAAGATTGCTCAAAAAACAAAACATTTACTAATTAAACAAACCATGTCACACACGCAGAAATAAAAAGTTCAAATACTCAATCCTCACTAACAATTGGCCAAAATCACAAAAGGGATTAAAAAGACTTCTCAAGTCAAAATGACATAATTAATGAAACAAATTTTCTAGAGGGGAAAAACTTTATAACCATACATGATACCAAGTTCTTCAAAAGGTTTTTTTAAGAGGGTTTTAATGAGAATTCGAACGTCGAGATGTTGAAATAAAGCTAAGCACCACCTCCAGGGAGAAGCGATCATGGGTTCGAACTCCCGTGAAGTCATAAACATTCATGGGTTCGAATCCCCCGGAAGTCACAGACATTCATGGGCTCGAACCCCCGTAAGGGCAAACACACGGCACATCCATTTGATCGACGCAGATACTTCTAGGTTTTCCCGTCAACCAATTTCGAACCCAGTGTCTCTCTCATCGTTCTTTTCGCTTAAACCCTAAAATCCCTTCCTCGAGGAGGTCGATGCGGAGCTCAGCCCTGTTGATTTCCGATATGTTGGAGGAAATTATTGCGTCGCAACAGCCAACATTGTTCGCCGTCGTCGCTTTGATGTGACTGGCCGTGTCTATGTCGTCTTCGAAATAGAGGTTAAGTTCAGGGCATGATAGTTGAGCGGGGTTTATACACTGAGGTTCTTCGTGTATCTTAGTTTGGAGTTGAGTTCGATGTGAGTGGAGTTCGGTTTTGAGGGAGCAAGGGAATTGGCTTTGGGTAATTCGAGCACTTCGAGGATTTTAGATTAGTGGAAATGCCGCTGGCACAGAGAGCAGGTGATAATAGCGAGGCGCGGTATTGTGGGGTAGAGGTAGGGTTTAGTGATGATATCCAGAATACGTTGGCATTTGCCCTGGGTGGGCAATTTGATTTCATTGTAGCGCCTCTGACAGATCCTGAGTACCGGCCTAGCAAAGGAAAGGAGGGGCCTCCCCCATTCTCAGGGTCGGATTTGGTGCTCAGCCCGTCGCAATGGAGCAGTCATGTGGTGGGTAAGATGAGTGCGTGGATTGACCTTGACTCGCCTGATGCTCTAGCTCGCCAGGATGCTGAGTTGACTTTAAAGCAAGAGCTTAGTTGGGCTCAACATCTCTCTCTGCAGGCGTGTTTATTGCCGACCCCGCGGCCTCTTGAGTGTGCAAATTATTCACGCTGTGTAAATCAGTTGCTTCAGGGACTCAGCAATTTGCAGATCTGGTTGCGGATTCCGCTCATCGCTCCGGAGCTTCAAGCTGTTGAAGGCACTGTCGAAGAGGATACTGCGTTCTTGAAACGAGAGCCGGTTTCTGGAAAGCCTCTCAATGATTCTTGGGAATGGTGGAACATGTTTCGGTCGCTGTGTGAGTACCACTGCCAGCTTTCTGTTGTGTTGGACATTACGGGCTCTTTGCCTTCCCCGGCTTCCTTGAAGCGGTGGATAGGGGAGCCTCTGAGAGCTGTCATCATTCATACAAGTGCTTTCTTAACTAACAAAAAGGGATACCCTTGCCTTTCTAAGAGACATCAGAATTTCATCACCACTCTCTTCAATCACAACGTTCAGATTATCGTATCTGGAGAGTCGATGCACCACGTGGATAGCCTAGACCCAACCACAGCCAGCAGTGAGAGCGGTGCTAATGGATCCGAGGATGGGGCTTACCCGAGGCATCACTTGAGACCTTACTTAGAGTATATTTCACACTTGTATCGACACATGGATCCCCTTACAGAGCAGGAGAGATTCGAAATAGGGTACCGAGATTTTCTACAAGCGCCCTTGCAACCTCTTATGGATAATTTGGAGTCTCAAACGTACGAAACGTTTGAGAAGGATGCCACCAAATACAACCAGTATCAAAAGGCAGTTTATGCTGCGCTTGTGGATCGTGTGACAGACGATGAGACGACGGTTGTACTCATGGTTGTGGGCGCTGGACGGGGGCCATTAGTGCGGGCATCATTGCAGGCCGCCGAAGATGCTGGGTGCAGGTTGAAAGTTTATGCAGTCGAGAAGAATCCAAATGCGGTGGTTACTCTTCATAGTTTGATCAAGATTGAGGGTTGGGAAGATCTAGTGACTGTTGTATCATGTGATATGCGGGAATGGAATGCCCCGGAGAAGGCTGACATACTTGTAAGTGAGCTTCTAGGTTCGTTTGGGGACAATGAGCTTTCACCTGAATGTCTAGATGGAGCTCAAAGGTTTTTGAAACAAGATGGTATCTCCATACCATCATCATACACCAGCTACATATGTCCTATCACTACGTCGAAACTGTACAACGACGTGAAATCATACAATGATCTCGCCCATTTTGAGACAGCATATGTAGTGAAACTTCACAGTGTGTCGATGTTGGCTCCCCCTCAAGAAGTGTTTACTTTTGAACATCCTAAGTTCACTGGGGATAAGATTGATAATGGACGATACAAAAAGCTGTTGTTTCAGCCGCCAGAAGACACAGGCAGTGCCCTGGTGCATGGTTTTGGAGGCTATTTTGATGCCGTGCTATATAAAGATGTTCACCTTGGGACTGAGCCGTCTACTGCTACACCCAATATGTTTAGTTGGTTTGCTATATTTTTTCCTCTTCGAAGGCCTGTTTACATACCTGCAGGATCAGCTGTAGAACTTCACTTTTGGCGTTGTGTAGCACCCAGCAAAGTTTGGTATGAATGGGCAGTCTCTTCACCAGATGTTTCACCCATTCACAATGCTAATGGTCGCTCATATTGGGTGGGCTTGTAGGACAAAAAGTTTGAGCAATTTCTTTGCCATTTGTTATTGAATTTTCTGGGTCTTTTATTCGCAAAGTCTCCGGTTTCTAATGTATATGTGGCTTATTAGGTAGTCAGAGATCTACAACTTGGTGCAGCTCTGTTTGACTGCCTCAGAAACGTCATTGTTTAGGTCTTGAAAGCTTTTCTGTACTCGAATAGTGTCAAAGTTAGTGCTTTTAGTAACTCTGCTTACAGATGGCAAATCAGTTTTTTTAATTTTTTATGTTTCACACGAGCTTGATCATTTTTAGCCCCCACTTATGCCAATCATTTATTTTAAGATTTTTAATCTTCGTAAATCGAGTGCAACTAATTCACACATGTATTGACTGTTGATATCGACCAAGCTCGTTGAGATCATCTGTTGCTGCTTTTCTGTTTTGGTTTTGCAAATGCAGCCGAGTACAGAGACGGTTGTATTTTTACAGTGAGCATTGGACTTTTTGGTTTAGACCTCCAGGTGAGTAATGTTTTCTATTTACCTTATTGAAAGGTGCAGTTATGTTGTGTTAGTAAGATCTTTGTAAATAGACATTTTAATATTTGTAGAGGTGATTGCATGTGTGAAAGAAGAAGTTTGGAATATTAAATCAAATGTTGAAACGCATGCAATTGTGTTTCATTGATGAATTCTTTATAAATTAAGATTTTTTACATTCATACATGTTAATGCAATACGATTGTTGCACGTTTAAAAAATAATAGTTTTGTGATGTTCAAAAAAATTAGAAACTTGCATCATTGTATTCAAATAGTATACAAGACAACATAATTGTATTAAAACATATAAATGATTTAATCTAAAATGTCAACTAATCCATTTTTAAAATTTAATAAAAATACAACATTTTGTTAAATTAATAAGATCTTTGTTAAAGTAGTTTACTTTTATAATACTGAAGATGATTATATATGATTAAAATAATGAAGATAATATTATTATATCAATTCTCTTTTGTTAAAAAGGAGTCTTCATTGTTCAATATAACTTCTTACTACCAAATTCCAAATTATACATATGTAAATTCATCATTGTTATATTAATATAAATTTTTGTAATTTTAAGTTAAGCTACATGATGTCATTTTGTAGTAATATATACATATATATGTATTTTGAATTTATAAAAAAAACAGCTTTAAATTAGTCAAATAATACTCAAATAATTTTTAAAGTCTACATATGAAAACTTTGATATTTAATCTAAACTAATTACAACTTCTAATTAAGGAAAATTGAAGATGGATATTGTTGATATAAAAATATTCTTGCTTATTGAATAATAATAATAATAATAATAATATATGTATATATTTTTTTTCTAATTCTACGGGTTTTTAAAGTTGCATTATCATTTCTGAAGGAATATAATATTAATTGTGATAATCATGAATTCAAGTTATACACAACTATGCAGTGAATTTGAAGATGGTGTTAAATTTTGGATGCAAAATACTTGTAAAACTACCTTAGTTTTAATTAAAGTAATTTAAAAGAAAAAAAATCAAATATTGATATGGTCATACTTATATTATTATATCTTTAAAACATTTCAGCACATAGTAAATTTTGTAGCTAACCTAAATCTAGAATTTATTTTTAAAAAATAAACTTCTAGATCTCTATTATAATTATTATTCCTATCTATCTTTGCTTCTTCATACTTAATTGTAGTGAACATGGTGTGAAGCCAAATTAATAAAAAATAAAAAAATAAAAAATAACAACATTTAATACAAAATAAAACATTTTATTAAAAATATATAGATTGTTGTTATTTTATTATACAATTTCATAATTTTTGAAATTGCATATGATACATCTTTGATCAAGAGCCTATACATATAATAAAAATAAAACATTGTCTTTATTAACTTTACAACTAATTTTGAATATAGACAAGACTATTTCATTACAAAATGAAATACCAAAATAGTTCTCAAACATCATTTATTGTAAACAAGAATACTGTGTAATAAAATATCAAAGAGAAAGAATGTGCATTCTTTAAAAAATAATTATTGAAATGTAATTGCAACTTTATATAGATATAATATAACTTATGATTTTCTATACATAATTACTTATTTAGTCTTTTCTAATTTAATATATGTGTATATATATATATATATATATTTTAAAACAATCTTCTTCTCTATAAGCTTTTTATTTTCTTTACTAATCACTATTTAAGATTCAATTAAAACTTTTGATTTAGCTTAGTTTTGTATTACAGTTGTTGTTGACGTTTTGTATACTAAAATTCATGTGCTTGTAAATTAACACAACTTTATAAAAGATATAAATCTATAACCTCTTTTCTATTTTCTATGTTATAATTTTTTAAAAAGTAAACAGAGAAGAAACACAAATTAAAACCTTTAAAAATATTTTATAATCAATCATAGATTATTTAAAAATTATATATATTATTATATTCAACCATTTTTTTTTATTGAAAGCACATTAATCTATTTTATTTTTTATGATGTAAAATTCTCTTCTTGCACCATTTAATTCTCATTTTAATTTGTGGTTATTAACTTATAGACCATTTTTTTTTTGAAAATATGTTAAAATCATTTTATCTAAGAATATCATATTAGTGTAGAAAGTGTATGTATAACTGAAAATAGCATGTACTTTTTGTAATAGACACAAAAGATTTTATTTTCTTTTTTAATAGCCTCTTAGATTCGTGAAGAAAATTAAATATTACAAATTGATCCTTGCACTTGTTATAGATGGCCTTAATATAAATTGAAATATCTATACATATACAAATGAAAGTAATAACTTTTACAATAAAAAATGTATTTAAAGTTACATTTTTTTTAGAATAGACAATACAATGTTGAAGTAGTATAGTAGTTTTTTTTATGTGTGTGTGTGTTTTATTTATTTTATTTTTCAACAATAGAAAAATAAAAATATTAAACACATTAACTGTTCTATTTTGGTAGTCAAAGTAAAGAGTTTGATTGCACAAAATTGTAGTTTATGACAAAATAATGTATACATGTGTTTTTAATATCAATGATCTTAATTAGTTTAAGATATAATATTATCTAATTATGAGTTGCACTTTGTAAACAAACTCATAGCAAACAAGCTCACAACATAATTAATCATCCATAGGTATATCTTATGTTCTTATTATTGATGTATATGTAGTATGAATTTATCTTTTATAGAACAAGAATTGCATTTTTTTTCCGCTTTATATATTTATTTTAAATGCATGAGTAAATTTTTAATAATTTAAAATCTCCAAATCATGTTGATTTCCATCAATCAACATAATCATTAATTAATGTTATAATCTAAATTCTTTGTTAAGTTTCCTACCTATAACTTATAAAAGTTAGCTATGTACAAAAGAAAATCTCTTCATCAAAAAATATTTTATACAAAGTAGCCTAATAAGTAAACCGTGCTTTTCTTTCTATAAGTAAAAGATAAAAGAATATAGTCACAAGTAAAGGTATTTTATTTTATTCTAGACAATTTTAATATTAAATTCATTCTCATTTTGTGCTATCAGAGCAGGCTTCTCAAGTCTCGAATGTAAACTGTTCTATTCTTCATATTTTTTTCACAGTACAAAAAACAAATTCTGTTATGTTATGTAAAAAAAATAAAAAATAAAAATCAAAACCTGCATATATACTCACATAGATTTGGATTCATAAAACCATGAAATTCTGCTCAAAATTAATGGGTAATGAACAATAATAGTTTGATCTATCCATCGAATTTCAAAAGCAAATAATCACTTATTCAAAATCCTACTGTATCGAAAACTTTTTTTTTTTTTTTTTTTTTTTTTTTTTCCTCTACATATATTTTTATAAATATCAAGGATATCGTGGCTCGACGATTCATGCAAATAGAATCACGTAACGAATTTTCAAAAACAAATTTTTTTACATGTTGCCCAAGACTGAAACAATTTTATAGATAAGATGTTTTTGAAACAATATTTTCGAAAACCTCCTCACTCAATGATCTACCAATGATATCGTCAAGTAAATAAAGAATATCGCTTAGCGTTAGTAAAGTCTACGTCAATCATTTGCACATTTCAGAGTCAGCAGGTCTGGAGACCGATTCCGGCCACCGTCGAAAGTCTTGCGTGCAACACGGCTCCATGCATGCGTTCTCTTTCTTCGGGACTTGCACTGCAGCCTCCAGATCGAGCTCCACCATATCTGGACGTTCACTGCTGCTTTTTTCCTGCAGACACAAGAGCATCACATTCTCGAAATGCCGCTACAACAGGAAAAAAAGAAAAAGAAAAAGTGGAAACATCAAATTAAGTGTGGTGCCAATTCCCATGTTAGACTTGCAGGAAATGGAAGGACGACAATCACAGGATCTATTAGTTTACTTGGACTTAATCCGAAGACTGTTGCTGTGAAGGGCGTTGCGAGCGAGCAAGAGAGAGAGAGAGAGAGAGATCACTGAGACTGAGAGTGTTAGTTTTTAGGTAAAAGCATGATAGATTAACGCAGAGAAGAGAGTGAAACCTTGCTGCATGATGCGGAACCAGGAGGTGGACGAAGGAGAGGGGGCCGGCCACTTGGGAAGTCTTTCCTGGTCGAAGAACTTGGAAGAACCATTGCGTGGTGTCGAACATTCCAGAGTTGGATGGCTGAACACAGATTAGATTTTCTCATTTGAGGATGAGGATGTGTAACTGGGTTGTGTGTGATCGCCATGTGTAAGTGGCTCTCGGAGTTGGCGGACGCCGGAGACCAGAGGAACTTGTCAAAGGTGAAATTTTTGGTTTGATTTTTGCAGATGAATGCGTTGGTTTGTCGAGTGTGAGGGGAAACTGAGCACCGTGAGTGTGCGTCACCGTGTTGATCAGCAACCCACTCGGAAACGACCCCATTCAGTTTCGAAAAATAGCATCGTCGGATAATGCACAAAATTAGAGGTGCGTAATATTTTTATCATAGGTTGTAGGATAAAAACGTGGGGCCTCATCGTCCACGTGGAGACTAGCGCTGTTCCACCCTACACTCCATCTTTGTACAATAGCCATGCTTCTATAATGCGCAAAACTGGTCGAAAAATAGGAAGGCTGTCGAGGTCCCGTCTCTCGCCAATGCAGGCGCCCCCTTTCTTTGCGTTTTATTTTAATAGTAGTTCTGATTCGAGAAGAGGTGGAGTGCAAAGGCAGGCTCCCCCCCCTCCCGGAACATTCTCTTGTTCAAAATGTGCTGATTAGATGCGCCGAACCTCGAAGTTTCGCCGAATTATCTCAACTGGGATACAACTTCCGACGTGACGTGTAGATTGCCATCCCTCTCTACCTTCTGGTGGGACTCGATTCCCATCCATGGTTTTGAGGGCTTTGCATCAACCAGTTTAGCATGTCGGGTGCGAATGGTTCTTCCGAGATGGCACAAGCAGGTTGCCTGCACCGAGAACGGCGCTCTGGGTCTTACGAATACAGCACACCCTCACACACCCCCGCTGTGGTTCAGGAGAATCAAGTGCTTGCAACACTATTCAAAGGAACATATAAAGGTAACTAATAATAGTGTTACTATAATAGTAATAATACATTTCACCGATAATGCATCGATACCTGCAAGAGCTCTCTGACATTCACATGAAATAGCCATCACAATGATCCTGTGAGCCCATCAACATGAGTCACGTCGTTTGCTCGGCTGCGGTTCCTGGAGGTGGAAGGACTCGGATCTCAGGGTTCAGGGTTTCTGTAGAGTTGGAGCTGCTACACTCATACATGAACCAGGACTGTAACACTCCCATGTGTCGGAGAGGCTTGCAGGGAACTGCAGCAGGTCCACCTTCCCTGGACCTGATTCTCGTGGGGTTCAGGTCATGACCATGCCAGCAAATACTAGCACCACATGATCAGTAACTTAACAGATCAGTAAACACCAATCCATGAGAGTGCTAAACTGCTAAACTTGGATCGTCCTCCTCCTGCTGCCGCTGCTGCTGGTGCTGTTACTGATCCGTGCCGTGAATTTTGTGTGTTCTTTTTTTTCTGAGTGATGCTAAAAATATGGCATTCCCAGCGTGGCTGTGCAGCATCAGGCCAGATCCTCTCTCCCCCGTTGTGCTGAAAGCATGCTTCATACTTTCATGCTTCGCCACTCTGGGTTCCCTTGTGGCCTTACCTGTGCCTCTATTTTTGCTACCTTGCTTGTGTTGTCAGCTCTTGAGGGAGGTTTCCACGCCGTTGCCTCTGTTTTGGTTCCTCCAGAAGCCAAGCGAAGGGCAGGTATTTCAGACATGGAAAGGCAGGAAGTCGAAGAAGAAGGGAAAAAACATAAGAAGAAGTTAAAACTAAATTATAAAATACTATTAAAACGAGAGAGAAAAAGGTAGAGTTCGTGTTGAACCTTAGTGTTACACCCATATTGCATTTCTGTTTGGTATTGCAACGTTTAAATAATGTAAGATAGAAAATGGTGCCACCCAAAACATTTTGTATGCATAATAAGCATGGTCCTATGTTATCACATGAAGTTTGGTTTTGATATTTTTCTTAATTAATTTTATAAAAAAAACAAGCAAGCAAGCAAAGTATAAGAATTGAGGAGAAATGAATGTAATCAGGGTAATTAATACAAAAAATAGATAATTGAAAAATTTACATGGGTGAGGTTTGTGAGTTCATTTATTTATTTATTTATTTATATATTGATAGATCACGAAAATAATGTGGATGTTAGAGAAAAAAGTGAATACAAACGTGTAGATAGAGTTGAATAATGTAAACAAATACAGATACCACAATGGATGAATGTGTTTAAAAGATTAATTTAAAACTATACAAAAATAAACTGATTCCATGATGAAGAGGACAAGCAGTGGCAGATTAACAGAATCAAAATAAAATTTAATTTGAAATTAATTCAATTTACAAGTAAATTTTCAGAAAGAGTTTTTAAAAAATGAATCCTAATTATTTTTTAATGAAACTTATAAACTTCAGATATTTATTCTGACTTTTTTCATATATAAATTATTTCTTAAAAAATAAAAAATGAAAAAAATACACCTATATTAAAGACTTTGAAGTTGTCTTGTGGATGATCAAATTTAATGTTCTCATGTTGATTGTAGTTCTAATACTAACAATGTATATGTATATGTATATATATATATATATATATATAATTTGTTTTTGGTAAAACTGATTTATTTCATCAATACTATATAATATTAAATATGATTAAATGTTGATTTTTAACTTCTTTAAAAAATTGAAAACGACAAAAATATTAAAATGCATGAATATTTTGGTATCCCCATTCAGACTCTCTAGATTGTTACCTTCAAGAATACTACTGTAAACTTGCTTCCAAGCTTCTATGTTTTTAAGTTTTTGAGTTCCTAGATTGAACTCCCACCGTCTTGGTAGAAAAGAGTCTAAAGGGGTACTAAAATTTTGCAAGGGGAGATATTGAAAAATTTGTGTCCACGTTAAAATATCAATGTATAGACGATAATTATAAATTTATGAAGAAAATAAGAAATTTTAAAAAAAAAACCAAAAACCAAAGGTACTTCCAAAATATCATTATGTCTATTTATATTAGTACAATTTTAAAATTTATGTTTATTGAGAGAGAAGAAAATTTATAAGTCTATTAAACATTTGCATTTTTCAATAACTAATTTTCATAACAAAAGATATAACTACATGCAATTTTTTCTTTTAAAAATATGTAACTTTTAATAAAAATTCATACCATTATATCAACATATCAATTTATTTTAGTCCTGCCAATATATCAATCAATTTAATAAATAAAACATAATTCATTTATCATTTTTTATATGAATTGGAATGGATAATACAAAATTAAAAAACAAATGCTTCGAGAAAATAATCACACAATTAAATACATTATAAAACATACATTTGGAAAAAAAAAAAAAATTAAAAACTAAAAATTTATAATAATATTTATTTGATAGAATCCAAAATAAATTTGATATTATTTTATATTTTTATAAATATTAATATATAATAAGATAATAATTTATTTTTACTTTATTTTATATTTATATATGCATTAAGTTGTAACTTATAATAAAATATAATATATTAAATAATTAAGATTATCACCTTTATTTTAAAATTATTATTTTTAATATATATTATGAGAAGTTTAAATAACATGTTTTTATTAGATAATTAAATTTTAATACATATCTGTATTACTTAAGATAATAGAAGTAAATAGTGGTAAGCATAAGTAGGTATAAACATGTAGAGCATATAATAGTTTCTTTTAGAACCTTCAAATCAAGTTTTAAGACACAATTTAGATACTTAGACTTTTATAAATGTGTAGTGTGGCTATAAAAACTTATATATTGTGGTTGCATTGAAAGCAACTTATAACTACACACTTAGGCTACAAGTCTTATGGTCCTTAAGAAGCTTTTGCTAGACATTCTTAATAGCTTGTATGTATGGAAGCAAAACCAAGGCCATCATCAATTTTGTAAATATATTTTTTATATTTCAAGGCTTAAATTAAGTCTATATAGTATCTTTGTACTTAAAAATATATTTTAAAATTCAATTCTATCTTACATCTATTTTTTTATTTACTTCTATTTTTATAACACAAGAGTATATTTTTCCTTCAAAGTTTTGTTGTTATTTATTTCTTTGAAAAAAACTAAATCATAGTTTTATAAAGATTTGTATTTTAAAATACATATTTTATATAATTTCTTTTTATAAAAGGGCTTATACCATGATTTTATATATTATTTTCTACAATCTTCTATAATTTGATTGAGATATTTGTCAAAGTTTAATATTAATACTTCCATTAGTTTAAAAACATATATTTATTTTTATAATCTATAATTTAATTACATACATTTTAAATAATAATAATTCTAGTTCTTTAAGTTATTAAATTGATTACATTTGAGATTACATCTTATTTTACAAAAAAATTGAATAAAAATCAAAAAGTTTTTTTGTCTTTAAAAAATATTATTTTCTCTTAGAAGTTGCAACCTACATCTTTTAAAAACCCATTGTTATATGATATTTTTTACATGGGTATCAACTACATCTTTTTAAAATAATAATATCTATTTTTAGAAATTTTATTTTTAAAATTTTTATTAAAATTTATATCACCTTTTATTTACATAAAATTATCTTTAATTAGGAGGATTGTCAAATTGACTTGCATTTTTTACTAAATTAATCTACCCTTTATATTAAATTGAATGGATGTTTAATTTTAACTAAACTTTTTAAATCCATAATTAACATTATCCTTTGTTTTAGTGATAATTAAATTTTAATAAGTTAAAAATAATATTTATTAGAATAAGTATAATAACTAATATTAAATTTTGGTAATGATTTAATAATGGTATAAATAATACTCTTGTCACAATATCAAATGTTAGTACTTTGACAAAAATTAATGCAATTTTTTTTGTATTTAGTTATGAACTATTAAAAAGTTTAAAAATTAAACTAAAAACTAATAAAAATCTAAACATTTCAAATTACTAAATCAACAAATGCTAATACTAAAATCTATAACATATGATGTCAATTTGAATAAATAAAAAATAAAAATAAAAATAAGTCAAATAGCTACCAAAAGTAAAAATTAGAAGTATTGTAATTTATTGATAATTTTTTATTTATTCTAATAAATTAAATCATATTAAATAATATTGATGAAAATATATAATTTTTAAGATTATATTTAGATTTTTTATTTAAGTTATGACAATGTTCTATTAGAAAAATAATATTGTTAAATTTTTAAAAAACCATGTAGTCAAATGGCCTTCATTAATCAATATAAATATATTCCTTTCTATCTTGTATATTATTTAATTTTTCGTATTTTTACTATAATTTAATATGGATATATCTATTAAAAAGTCTATTAAGACATTGAAGCATTAGTGAGTCTTATAGATAAAGCTTTTGTTGAGTATTAAAATTTTATACTTATAAAAAAATTATTATATTTTAAGTCTATATATCTTAAAATATTAATTAATTCTCAATAATTTTTTTTTTAATTTAAACATTAAGATGAATCTAAAATATGTTTTAATTACTAAAAATTGATTGATTTTTATAATATAATCATTTATTTCGGTATTTTTTTTTTGTTTTTACAAAAAAAATTATATCATAATATTATTACATCTTATTCAAAATTTAACAAAATGATGATTTTCGAAATTAATTTTATTTTTTTAAAATATATTTTTATTACAAGTCACGAAATTATAATGTTTCGATCATTTAAATTTATTTATTAAAATTTAGTATTAAATAGTATTAGATATACAAAAAATATTATGAGAGACCTTATCATTATAATTTAATATCATACTTTTACTGTTATTATTTTTATCATCATCATCATATATATATATATATATATATATATATATATATAGTTAAAAAATACTTATATATTTATTTTTTGATCTATAATTTACTATAAAAAAATAAAATTTAAAATAGATAAATTTTTAAAAAGTAATAATATAGATTATAATATTTAGGAGAATGTTAAATATACCCATAATTTTACTAAATAGACCTATTCTTGATGAAGAATATGGTATTTTTGATAAATGTGGTTGGTTTTTTTATTGGTTGTAGATCCAATTGTGATAAAATGAATATATAGTTCATTATTTTTTTTTCATGATGGTTAGGATGAGTTGGTGGATTTAGAATCTTTTTGGGTCTATTTAATATTCCCCTCACATTTACTACCATATTAGAAAACATGCTAAATGTGATGGAGGAGTGATTGATTCTTACGTACAATATGTATGAGGAGTGTCTAGGCCTACACATAAATAAAGAGAGCTCTGGCTTTCATCCCTCGTTCATCCCAATTCAATGGGAATCGAATACCGTTCCTTTTCACGCGGGCGTGGGTGACCGTGGCATCGTGGGGGCCTAGGCCACTACGCTATGAGCTTGAGCTCACAAGAATCAGCAGCGCTGCAGTGACGACGAAGGCGGGGAAGAATGCAGTCGGGAATGAGAGGGATTGATCCTGCACCACGGCCGACGCAAAGCTCAATTACTCACTCCTGCAATAGAAGAAGAAGAAGAAGAAGAAGAAGAAAAATAAGATGAAATGGCGAAGAAAGAAGGAGGAGAAGAAGAACAGCAGTGTGATGATCTGAGCGAGTGAGTGTATTAATAGCGTCAACTTGCCATGCTCCGGGTCTTCTCACTGCTTTCCTTATCACCCTAAAGCGTAAAACCTGATGGAGGGTTGCAATCAGGGAAGAAAGATGAGATCAGATCAGGCCTTCATTACCCCCCGCATTACTACCATTATCGATACCACCAAGTTTCGAGTTTATTTTGTTCGCGTGTGTGTGTGTGCTCGTTATGAGATGCTCCACACGTCAACATGGGGTACAGAATTCAATACTTGATATCATACCCCCCCCCCCCCCCCCCCCGCTTTCTTCCTTTTCTTATGGAGGATAAAAGAACCACCACAAATAATATATAATAAAAAGAGGGAAGAAGGAAAGATCCATGAGCTTTGCAATTTGTTAGCTGCTTTTATGGACAGGAGGGGATATTACTTTCTTGTTTTTCCTTTTCTTTTTCTGGTTGCATTTCTTCCTCTGCTTTGGTTTGGTTGGAAATTCGCAGTGTAGACTTCTGTATGAAGATGATGAAGGAGGGCAAGTTTGCTTTTTGTCCGCCACTGCAATCGGGTACCGAGAGTGGCTACGGAATGGCTCCATTCCGAAGCCCGCTCTGACACCCGCTCGCTATTCCTAAACTGGTTGGTGGGGGCGGTCCACACGAAAGATGGCACAAGGGGGCTGCGACGCAATACCAGATCAGGCCTTCGTTGTGGACCCAAGGCATGGCCACGCACAAGTGGCACTGTTGCAGCAGCCCTGCTTTAAAACAAGTAGTAGGTGTGGTATGATTCGGAGTGGAGACGTCATAAATGCCGCTCCCCGAACTAGTGCTAGACGGCGAACAGTTGCGGCTTGGGTTGGGGTCATGAGCGGACGTGGCTAGGTTTCCTGGAACACTGTTCCGAGGTTTTCTCCGGAAAGATGCACGCAGTGCGTCGCAGTGGGCTAGGGAAGAACTTTTTGATCCGTCGATACAGTGCATGAATGTGTAAATATAATGCTGGCTAGCAGACGCGCGAGCCTTGATGCACCCATGATGCGCTTTGGATTGCAATCTGCCCTTCCTCGGGTGCAGCCTCGGCAAAGCATTCAAACCCATCCCCTAACTTCATCCCTGATGGTGTTGCATTTTCTGTGCATGGTTGGGCATACCATAAGTAACTGTGAACTGGGTTGCGGACTGTAAAACACCTCATAGAGATAGAAATTTAGTTTTTTTTACGAAATATGAACAATAATAAGAATCAAGACTTAAAATAAAATAAAATAACTCCGTGAATCTGAGAATTCCGTGTAAAAGTGGGTTGTGAATTCCTGTTCTTCTCGTGAGATCGATTTCAAACATGTAAATGTTTGGAACTCTATCCTCCTCCAGTTTGTTGGCAAGTTGAGGACTCTTTTTGTTAATTGTGTTGTTATTGAATTTGATGCTTTGAGTGTTGCACTACTTTTCATTTTTTTGTTAAAGTAGTAGGATGGATACGATTAATGTGATCAATTTTTTATGAAGCAACTTGCTCCACTCGCTAGACATCATGGATTCAAGTATATTTGTGTGTTGAAAGCCGCCTTTTAAAATATAACATGATTAATACCTAGCAAGGCATTTTGACTGTAGGTTATACAATGTTACGGTTTGAAAGAAAATCAATATGTAGAAAATAGATAAATAAATAAAGACAATTATGACTCTAGAGATTAGTGATTGGTCGATGGGTTGATTTATTGGTTCTTCATCCGTATCTATAGATTACATCGAGTTAGTGCTAGTAAATCCAAGTGTATGAGTATAGGTTATTGCTCGCCATCTAAAGTCTTAGCTTGTGAATGATCACAATTTGTTTTCAACCAAGGGATCTTCTATGATTCATCTTTTTTCACTTGGATCAAAATGTAACAGAATTTGAACAAAGTCAATGAAAAAAACATATAAAAATTAATGTAACTTTCAATGTACGAAGTTATTATGGTCATGTACAGTTACTAATTGTTGGAAGAGATTTTCCAAGTATGTAAGGAAACATCAGAAGGTTAGCACAGTCGGTTCACCGTCTACTTTCGGAAGGCTTTTATCGTTAGCGGGGTGTATGCCAATGCAAAAAGTGAGAGAAACCATGTTGTGTTGTGCAACCAGGCAATAAATCCGAAAACGGTGGTGGGCGGTATTGGGCGATGGGATTAGTAGATTTGGTTTGGAATGATCCCTTCCTGTATTAGGTGCTGCTCGTCTTTTTCTCGAGAATACCTGCAGGTTTAATCCACCAATCTACCAAACAGAGCTTCAGTCTCGCCCCACAGAAGTCGTGAAAAAGTATATCGTGCAATCGAAGCCTATATATTGTTTGATGGTTTGGGAGACAAGAGTTGAAAGTCGTGTTGAAGTTGACACGGTGGATAAAAGGGAACTGATCACAGCACCTGGCAAAAGAGACCCCACCCCATCCTGTCACATAGGAATATTCCCAGGAAGCCTGTTCCGTGGGAAGTTCGGCGTTGAAGGAGTTGTGTGAAAGGAACCGCGTGATCTAGATGGATGGAAGAAAATCCACTGGTCTAGGTACTAGGTGAGACATTGGGGACCGGCGAAAGGGCTGAGGTGGTGAAGACGGGGGTGGGGGGGCTTGGCGCGCCAGCGGTAGCATTGCGAAGAGACTGCTCAAACAGCCTGGTGGGTTCAGCTGGACCTGCTCGACTGAGGGACCCGCACCATTGGCGATCTACAGCAGAGCCCCAAGCTTCCAAGTAAGCCGCACGCTGCTCGATAGCCCTTCACCTCCACAGCTAGCGAAGTCTGCAAAAGTGAAAGTCTCTGCTGCCTTGTCTGTTTTGCTGGCTCTTGGCTTCGCCAGGACTTGAAGTTTCTTCTTTCTTCGTCTACACCGTTATCACTTCTCCCCCTGGACCCCATTACTGAAGCCTGATCACATCGAGCGATTCTTTACGCTGGTTAATTTGTTGGTGCATGGTTCTAACGGCGGAGTTTGTAGCAGATTGGCACAAGGGGATCTAAACCAGCGAGGTGGAAAGCATGAGAGGTTCAGGAGTTGAATTAGATGCACGCAGTTGGGCAGTTACAGCACTGTTGGTGTACTCATGCGCTGGAGCACTCCCCCTCCGGAATCTCCATCTTCTACTACGATCATAGAATGGTGTAGTTCGCCACACAAGTTTTTTTTGTTTTTGTTTTTGGCGGCAGCTTTAAGTAGGCGAGAGATATTCAGAGGCCAGTTATTTCAGCTGCGCAATCGTGAAAGCCCAAATATTCAGCGAAGATGGGAAGGGTTAAGTTAGAGATTAAGAAGATAGAGAATCCTACAAACAGACAGGTGACGTACTCGAAGAGGCGTAATGGGCTTATTAAGAAGGCTTATGAATTGTCAGTGCTTTGTGACATCGATCTCGCACTCATAGTGTTTTCTCCGTCGGGGAAGCTTACACAGTACAGTAATTGCAGGCGAGTCCCTCAATTTTTACCCAATGAAACACCTTTGATTCTGCATAGCGATGTTGTACTAGATGGTTCAAGTGTAACCTAATGGTCACCTAGGAAGTTCAGAATCTATGAATAGCTCAGACTGTCATTCAGATCTCGAGGTTCCAATCTAGAGCATGTTTATCAGTATAATTTATCCACTTTAGATACGTTGGAGTGTGTATAACGACAAATCGGCCTGCTGTGGTCGAGTCTTCAAGATCAAGCCTTGGTCAAATTGCATCTCATTGTTACTTCGTTGAATATGGGGGTTGGAAACAGTATCGAAGATGTGATCTCTAGGTTTGCCAACTTGCCAATGCATGAGCGGAACAAAAGGTACTTACCTAATTCTTTTGAAGTTTAAATTCAGTTCTACGTTCTCAACGTAGGTTTGATGGTTTGTTATCGCACTTAGGATTTGAGAAAGATCTCCAGGCTCATATGTATTGCGTGTGGTGGGAGCAGTTTTGAGGATATGCTTACACGCTTCGCTAACTTTCATATGCATCATGATCGTACCAAATATAATAGGTGCGCATTCTTCCTCCTCTCTTTGTTTCGTTGAAACTTTACTGGCATCTGTAGTGCACTGCAGTGGTATTAAACAGTTCTAGTTTAGGTGTTCTTGATTGGAATGTTTCATGACTAATAAGCCATGGTTTGCTCTGTCGCCCACGTGCCTTGGCGGACTTCATCTCAGAAAAATCGAAAACTTGGAGGTCAGTTCTGATCTGTCCTGCAATTTTAAGTCATGCTTTTACCTACAAATGACGTGAAATTGTTGCAGAATCTTCGGCAATGCTTGAATGCGGCATTTTGTTGCGCTGAATTTAGGTTCAAACCGTGTACGTACACTTGAACGGTTCGATAGGGTTTTGAAGTCGCAGGGTTTTGGTCGTTAAGTGAATGTGTTGATGAATGCAGTATTTACACAAGTCATTGAAGAAATTAAATGGAGAAAAAGACTCCGCATCGAATCAACTTCTCTTGGGAAAGTAAGTAAACTATAGAATTTGAGTAACTGAAGCACATTGCAGCATTGTTTAGGTTCAAATATTTTTGGATGCTTGGTGGAGGAACTCTATCCTGGCTTTGTATCCTTTTTGACTAATTTAGGGTTTTGTTACATATTCTCTGCACGTGGACGACAACAGCAAGGGTTACGAAGTTGGGGTAGGTTAACACATGCCAACTTATCTCTGGATATTTCACTGGTCTTACTTTGGTACTTTGAGTTGCTCTACGTATCAGAAATTATCGGGCTGATTAGACCAGCGCGTTTTATGTGCAGTTATTACAAGAAGAATTGAAAAAGTCTCAGCAAGAGAAGGAGTTAGTGCAACAAAGAGCAAGGTTGTATCTAGCGGACGAGCAGCTTCTACAGAACGTAACTTCTGTTCAGCAGCTTGCGAACATGGAAACCGAGTTGGAGCAGGCACTCGAGCGAGTGCGTGCAAGGAAGGTACAGAGACGGCTCATCTTCGGCTTCTTATGGCATAAATTCATACTTTACATTTCTCCACATCACTATCTGCCTTAAGTGATGACTGCGGGTTGCTTACTTTCTCTGCATGTGTTTATGGTTTATTGCAGAGTTACGTGAGCAGTGCTTATCAAGTCTCCAGCGCAATGCAAAGACAGGTACAGAATTTAACTTTTCGTGAGTAAAAAAACTTCATTTAATTTAGCAGAATGAGCACTAGGCATGCAAACCCAGTTTCACGATTCCACTAACCCCTGTTATTGAATAATCTTTCTTCTATCAGCAACACGAGTTCCTAGGCAACAGCTATCAGCAGATGATGGTACTACGCCAACAGCAGGCTCATCAACATCATCATCAGCAGCAGCAGCAACAACAACAGAAGGCTCAGCATCAGCATCAGCAGCAGGGAGGTATTCCAGCAGCAGCACAACAGTTGCCATTCTTGCAGTGGAACGGCGCACAAGAGCGACCGGAGG
The DNA here is from genome assembly GCF_059467195.1 of Physcomitrium patens. Classification (NCBI taxonomy): domain Eukaryota; kingdom Viridiplantae; phylum Streptophyta; class Bryopsida; order Funariales; family Funariaceae; genus Physcomitrium; species Physcomitrium patens. Next base: position 9,481,616 of record NC_143426.1, read on the forward strand.
CGACGCTTCAGGACTTCATGGAACAGCAAACTAATACTAGCCAGGCTATCGTGCCATCACAGATGTCTCGGTGTGTATTACCCTATTACGAACCCAACTGAGTCAGAGCATGTTTTGTTTAAACTGCTAGTTGTTCTGACCTGACCTTTACTTCATCTGTTTCTTTCCAGGGAAGTGGTGAGCCAAAGAGAAGTGAGTCCATCAAATAACGGTTTCTTCCCAGGCACAGCATCACAGTCCACTCTGCACAACCTGGGGCAGATCGGTCAGCTCGTGGGAGCAAACCGAGGAATATCAATGCATGACATGGCCCTGGAACAGCGTGGTGGTCAGCACGAGGAGCAAAAGAAAGCTAAGCTTGAAATAACGAAGAACATGGGATTTGCATCGTCAAGTAGCAGTGGAGGAGCAGCTGCAGAAGGATCTGCGGAAACTAATCTGAATCAAACCTTCAACAACCAAACTGAACAAGTGCATGGCAACGCCAATGCTTCCAACTGGCATCAGGCTAACCACCAAGCTCAGGCTTACATCAACTCTCAGTACCCAAACGGATTCTTTAATCAGGTATTGTTACTCGTCAGATTCATCAGGTTCAAACGCATGCTGATGCTGATTGATTTGCTTTGCTTCGTGGAGTAGCGTGCATCTCTCACGTCTGTGTTGTTGGCAGAACGCAGATGCGTGGAAATGATATACGCTAATTAATGCATCGTCACATAACAGAGGTAGGTCAAAATTGAATGGTTCAAACGCGGATGACATCAGGGATGAAGTGAAGAGAGAACACTATGCTCTTGCCAGTGGAGATTCACATCAGAGTATTTAAACAATTGCGTAACGAGATCACTCTGAAGAGTTGGCAGGGTTGGAGGCTTGGAGCAGCAATCTGTAATGAGACACATGTGTCTTCCTTTAGAGTATCATCTGTCTCATCCCGGATTGTCACTAGTATCATTAGCTCAATTTAGTGAAAATGAGACTTGAAACTTTACCTTAGAAAGATATAGCTCAGGTTAGCTTTCAGATATAGAATCGGAACTCGTGGGTGAACGGAAACTGAATATCAGTATTGAGGTGCAAACGTTGTGTACATGTTCAAGGCTTTTGGTGTGGGACAATGGCCCATGCCCAGTCTTTTGGTTAGAGTTGAACCAGCCTAGTAAAGTATTTTCTCATTTCACAATAAGCCGAGACATATCACTTGCCACTGTAAGTTAAATATCGTCGCTACTTATTATGGCTTCAAATGGGAGTGTGGTATTTATTCAGATTGGTATATCCTTCATTTCACATGTGATGAGATAAGATCTGAACTTGCTCTCTCTGCCTTCGAAGTATAATTTATTGGTTTCAACCTCAATGTGCACAGTTCAGATCTACCTCCGGTACTTCAGTTAAATCTTGAGAGTCGAACACAATTGACCAAGTACCTTAACATTCTAGAAAACTATATTTCTTTACATTAGCTCTTGAACAAACTAGATAGCATCTGTCTGACAGCCTGCTAAAACATCACAAATCTTACGAAAAGTTGAGCGAGTTTTGTCACATACACAAGCATAACCTCTGTGTTTCAAGTAAATACTCCAAGACTTCAAGTGCAAAAAACTTGCACTGCACGATGAGATGAACAGAATTAGTCTATTCTCACTGCAAAGCTGCCAGCAATTTTGACACTAATTGACACCAGGTGCCATCTTTCACGCCTTTTTGCAAGCTCGCGAGCAGCGAGGGAGGAACACTTAGTGCCGTAAAGCGAGGACGTCAAAGCCGGCACTTTGTCAAGATCCAGAAGCCTAGTAGCAAGATGCAACGACAAATGGCAATAAATGCATCGATAGAGAAGATCTCTTCCCGTTCTTCTTCCGGAATTCTCTGCTTTGTGCATGAACTTGTCGGCTTTTCACCGGTGATCCATAAAAAATTCAGCATTGAACTTTATGCATACTTTTGAAGTAAACTCTCCAGCTGCATCAGAATTGTTCTCGCTTGATGGTATCCTACTCGATTCAAGAATGTGGGGTCCCATGCTCCCCACTCTATTCGTTTGCATAGTATCCTTTTCGATGGCTGTCATAATATTGGCTGAAAGTCGTAATCCTTTCTTCCAAGTAAATTTACAAAAAAAAAAAATATACATAAATCGTTCCAATACTAAGTGCTAGATATCAACCAATCTTCAGCGAAATTGATAGCAAAATTCATGCACTACTCAAAATTTTCTTTGGCACCATGCGAGTGATCTATTCTAAGGAGCGCAACATTGTAGGACCGAGATCCCTGTGCTAGGTGGAACATACTCAAGAGTTTTTATTTTATTTTATTTTATTTTTTATAGTTCTGCTGAAGGCCACCGAAAAACGAAGAAATGCCGATTTCGGGTTTAAAAGTCAACTGGTTTTGATTGGTTTCCAAGATTTTTCATCCCACGCCCGTGTGCCCACCACTTAATAGCACATTCAGACAAAGAAGAATCGAAAGCACCTTATTGTACTCGGAAATTCTGAGAAGGGAATGTTGTCTGTTTCCGCATAAACTCTTGCAACACAGTTTCCAAGTCATTTTCTGATATGTAAGCAGCAGGTTGCAGTAATCGTTTTCTAAAACTTTAAATAAAAAGTCATCGCTGCCTAATTCACGACATGGAGTGTATACCAAGGATTTATTTTCGTTTTCTCCCATTTAGCACAAAGAATAACCCCACAACTTCATGCATACGCAGATGTTGTGAGACAAAATTCTAAAAAAGTTTTATTTTTTGTTTGCATCCTTTTCAAATGAACTTTCAAAGTGTGGTCACTAGTCTGTGATTATGAGTTATGCGTGAGATTCTACGTCAATGTCTCATCCATCTTTGTTAAGCGGAAATTCCCTCCAAGACATCTTTGTTTTGATGCTTCAGCGAACAATTACCAACTTTATGGGAATCATCTTTGTAGATGTTTTCAAAAATTCTCCAATGTCCCTTAAAACATGTCAGAAAACCCTCGTAGGGTCTATGAGCGCCAAGTGTCGGATCTCCAAAACACACTTGAAAACAAATAATTTGTACATCCAATCACGAATTGGTCATGACCTGGTAGGAGTTTCAATGCAGGCTTCATCTACCATTATAGTTCAAGTAGATTAGAATGCCCCTGAGGTTACAAACCTCATTTGCTATTGCACACCTCTAAATATGGGCGCTGGCCAGTGCATCCATCACGCAGATTAGAAGATAGGGAACACTTCCATGTAGGTGGACGCCTAAAAGAAATCTAGATGAATCCACACGTTGCATGGGTTCCTGTATATTTTGTTTCATGTGCAACTTCGCTGGAATCCGTCGAAGGAAAGGGGTTTGCACACACGGTCCAGGGAATCGCCAACTTGCAGCACTCATGCTAATGTCAGAATATGAATTCGTTGCGGAATTGAAGGATGTAAAAATAAGGATATGCTTGTGTTTCTGAAAATGCCGCCAGGTGCAAAGCGGAAACGAGGCATGCCCCCCGATTGACACTCCAGTTCCTCACACTATCACGCCGGCTTAGCTTTTGTCCATAAAAGCGGACCCGAATATTGCGTATAGAAACCTTTGTGTGCACAACAAACAAAAGGGGCTGTGGCAAATGGGATCTACCCCCTGGCTCAGTTGAAGTCACTAGTTCATGTCCCACCGGGGGAAGAATTGCAAAGGATAAGACTCCACACGAATCGCATTTACATATAAAGTGTGAATACGTTAAACATTTTCTCGTCAGGTTTTTTTTCTGGATTTTTTTTTTTAATGGAGAAACAAAGCAGTTTTTTCATTTGACCCCTAAACCAACACATAGACTTTGCCAAATCACCCGTAAAACACATTAAACCATCAACTTCATCCTTGTAAAGTTTGCCGATTATTGATAGACTTGGACTTGGAATAAATTCTTTTAGAAAAATGGTTGATATTGGATTTGTGCAAGGGCAGTTTAGGGTAAGGTCTATGGATTGGTTTAAGGGCATGAAATATTTTAAGGTATTTTGATGTAATATATATATATATATTTTGATACAAATGGTGCCTACCTGATGCAACAAAAAACACAAGTTTGTTTTCGTGAAACAAAAAAATGTTCATAATCCTGACATTCAATAATGATAGCTATATAATTGATTGGATTCTATTCCAATTCTATAAGTCACTCCAAGTTTTACCACTATATCAAAAGGCATTGGTTTGCTCATGAATTACTCAAAGATAAGAATAAAAAAACAAACATATTGTTTTGGACATTTTTGATGACATCATAAATAAAAATTAGTTTTTTTTTTTGTTTTTGTTTTTTAAAATTTTATTCTTAAGAAATAAAAAAAAAAATCTAAGATATCTAACTAAAGAACAAAATTTGTCTAATTCCAAATAAATTTAGCTTGCATTTTAGTTGACAAGACTCCAAATTCAATCTAAAAATTAAAACCACTCAATAGAAGTTTATCTAATTATAAAACTTTAAGAACATATGATTGTACACATGGCACAATGCTTGCTTGAAACATAAAGAATAGATTTTGCAAAAAACTCTCTTTTTAATAAACAAATATTTATTTTTCTAAAAAATTAGAATGCCCTATAAATCTCTATATATCAATTCTATATTGTTTAAGAAATCAATTTCTTGCAATATTAACTACATTGCAAAGAAATATTTCATAGTGAGATAATTAATATATTTTTTTATATTCCTATTTACTTTCAAGCTCCTAGTTTGTATTCATGCAACTTTCATCTCTTCCATATTTAGGCCTACAAGCTATATTTAAGTCTCTTTTACCTTGAGGTTGTAAAAAAAATTAAAATTTAAGATGATCTATTGCCAAAAGCCTTTGAATTTAATGAAGATATGTATGTATTTTTTTTTTCTTCCAAAATTTGTCCTTCTAATTGTCCATTCTAGAAGTAAGTTTGTCCTAGCTTTTGGCTTAGATACAATTCTTGTAATAGGATATAGATAAGATATTTATATATGGATAGATAGTTCAAACCATGGAAGTTTCTAGAATTAGGATTAGATTAGTAGACCAGATAGGACCCACTATGGAACATTCTAGGAAGAATTTAGAATGGTTATTTAGATGGGGCCTACCATAGAACCTTCAACAAGAAATTTAAAGAGATTATCTAAGTGGGATCCAGTACCAAGGAACATTCTAGAAAGTCGAGGGTGGTAGAACAAAGTATATATAGGACTAGCCAAGGCCTTTTGGGGTATTTACTTAGATATGGCTTTGAACCTTCTCTCTTAGTATAGTTTGGTTTTGCATCTTCCTATTTATTTTGGTTTATTTTATTTCTATTTTTCCTCTTTTGCCTTCTTTGTCCCATTCTGTTTAGTTCTGTTCAGTATTGTTTTGATCCAGTTTGTTCTAACTAGAAATGAGGTTTTATGTTGTAGTAGATTAGAAGGATCTTCGACACTTGAGATAGACTAGTTATGTTTCAATTCAAAAATATGTGAAGCATTGTCTTTCAAAGGACCAATATACAAAAATTGCACAATTTGTTTTTTTTGTTTTTTTGTTTTTTTTTTGTTAAATGATAACTTTTAAAGATTTACTATAAAATCCTTACAATAAATCAACAGAGGTAGCAAAACTCCTTTCAGTAACCTTAAAATATTATACTTAACATTCAAATAAATCTATTATTTAAATTTAATCAAGTAATAAAGATTTTTTTATTAATAAAATTATTAATATTTACCTAATTTGATAAAATAAGCTATAATATTAAGTTTATATATATATATATATATATATATATATTTATTAGATATGTGTAATAAAAAAATATTTTAAAATAAATTAATTTTTTATTATATATATAAATGGCTTTTATCTTTTAAGATCTATATATATTAAGTTATATAGAGTATATTAACGTGGATATAATATTTTTTTATTAAGTTATTATATATATATATATATATATATATATAAATTTTAAGATCAATATTACTAAGACAACCTTCTTTAATTAGTTTTTAAATATTTATTAAAAATTCTTTTATATAAGTAAAGATTTTAATATTTTCTACAAAGAATTTTTTATAATTTTACTTGTTCTTTTATATCTTATCTAGATAGAAATAAAAAAAACATAATATGAATAAAAAAATATTATTTATGATAAAACATTAAAAACATAGAAGTGATTATCTTAATACACTTTTTGATCACTTCTTCTTCCATACACCTATCCATTCTCACTTCCTCCATACTATACAACTGCTCAATATGATTTCTTGAATCTTTGAATATTATGATGCAAGTAGCATCAAATAGATCATCTAATCAAAATCACATTTGATACATCTTTTTGTGAACATTTAAAAGCTACATGTACAATTAAACATGATGCATCATATTGTAATAAATGTTTTTCCATAGGCTTGACCTTTCTTCCCTAGAAATGCACAAGCCAAGCCTCTTGTAATACTTTCTCAAGTAAATGGCATAAAACCATTTAAAACACTTTTGTATCAAAAAGATCACAAGTTCAAAGAACATTCCATTTATGTCAAATAAAACTCAACATAAACAACCATCATCTTGTACTCAAAGCTTTTAGGACAAAAAAGTCTTCTTATAAGTCCTTCCAAACAAGAAACAACCTGTGCTACAAATTAAACACAATTACTTAAAAATCTCTCACTGTTAATATTGTCTAGTCCTTCAATAAGTTGTTTAATAGGTGCTAAATGTGTAGGTTTGATACATGGAGGTTGGTGCTCCATTGGTAGGTTGGGGGACTTGATGAAATGTTTGGGTGTTGGGTTGAATTGAAGGGGTTGTCTTTGTTGCAAAGGGGATTGAAGATTGGGTGTAGTGAAGATGAGAGAGATGCAATGCATAGAAAGCCCCCAGTTTAGTTTAGTTGGTAAGCGGATGTGGTTTTAAGCAAAGGAGTTGTGGTAGGTGAGAGGCAAAGGTGCACATTGCAGTGGTGGGGGGTACTGTTGACCCCTGTTGTATTGCTTGCTGGCGCGAGTGGCAAAGAGAGAGTGAGATAGAGGGGGGAAACGGGATGTGTGCCCGAACATAGACGAGGGGGAAGAGCGTGAGCGAAAATAGAGAAGCATAGAGCTGATTGTGTGATCCAAAGGGCCATACCGGTACTCGCGCCAGATAGGGGTCGAACCTACGACTTTCTGCTTAGGAAACAGACGCTCTATCCACTGAGCTACAGGCGCTGCACAATCATCGAATATCGCAGTAAATTGCGAGTTCGGTCTTTGTGTGATGCGACTGTTTGAGATTGACATCATAACCAATTACACCAACCAGACTTCGACCATCCCAGTCACCTCCTCAGCTCACCGGCTACGCCCGCGCCGCGTCCTCTGTCGAATCTACCTCCTCCCCCCTCCCCCCGCGCCTGCAGCTTGCCCACACCCCTTAACTTACTCCGCACATGAACCCTCTGCGTTCCATCACCCTTCCCTTGCCCCTCCCCTGCCTTCACGGACAGAACCTGGACCTGCCCCACCATCTCACCCGCTCCTAAACCAAAACCCAGCAGCAGCCATCCACCCTGGTTTCGCTTCCATGCTCCCACTTCAACGTTGCCAGCCGAGTTGCGTGCAACAACCCATCCATCCGATCCAACACCCGCCCCACTGCCTGCCAAACGGTCCCTAGAACCGCCTCTCTCTTCTTCTCCCCTCCCCTTCTCCGCTCCGCCTGCTGCTGCCTCCTCCTCCTCCCCCCATGGACAGGGTTGTTGTGCACTAGGAATCACCCCAGACGGTCCAACATAAGGTCCTCCTTTAACAATATGCTATCCAATTTAAGCACTAGAAAAGCAACCAAAAACGCGCACTTTGAAAAATAGTCCCAAATCACAAGAAATTATAAACAAAACAATTGTGTGGTGAGCTTGCTGCATATTGTTGTTAGTCTTTTGATCTTGATTGTTGCTACCAATTGCAATGCAGTGCAATGATTTTGTTCTCCTCACTAGTAGATCTTCTACATACATGTCCACATGCTTTTCTTGTTGTATGTATTTTTCCAAGAATTACTTATATAATTAGGTAGAAATAATTAAATGTAGATTAATTCCATAATATCCTTAAAAGATGGTTCCTAAAAGCTTTGTAGACATGGTTTTTTCTTTACATGTGTTTATAATTCATTAATATGTTAGAAACTTGGTCAATAAATTAACCATGTGCCATATATATTAGTAGCTTGTTGAATAAGTTAACTATGTGGTGTATATATAGAAAACTTATCTTGTAAATTAAGACATGTATTTAATAAAGTCAACATGTGTTGGAGGTTCTATAGAACATTGCCATGTAGTTTTTAGTTAGATAATACATACATAGAGGCAAAAAGGAAGCCTTCTTCACTCTTATCAACATCTTTCTAATCTTTAGTCTTGTTTCAAGACTTTCTAGTCTTTTTATCTTTGGCAATAGTCATTCTTGTTTAATATATTACCATCTTTGAATAATTTTGTAGTCTTTTTGAGTGACACAAGTATGTATTAAAGTTTTCTTTCTTTGAGATTCATATCATTGACAGTTTGACAAGAATTCTAATTTATTGATCTTGTCTTGTTTTAGAAGTGAATAGATTACCTTACTTCTATTGTTGAGTTTTCTAACTATTTTTAAAATGTTCCAATTCAAAATAGTTTGAACCTTCATATGATCATAAGGTGGTCCTTTAAAATAATGTATCCTAAGAAGTCAACTTGAGTTCTATGAAATATACACTTTTTAAAATTTACATATAATCTTGTATTTCTTAGTTTTTATAATATATGTCAAATATAAACTCCATGCTCTTTTATATTTTTAGAATAGATTAGAATGTAGTCTAAATAATAGACAACAAAATCATTAAGAAATTCACAAAAATATCATTTATCAGATGTTAAAAAGTAGTTGGTGCATTTGTGAGTCTAAAATACATGACATTATATTTGAACTATTGATACCTGGTTTGAAATATAATCTTCTATTTATCTCATTTTTTAATACATATTAGGTGATATGCTCCTTATAGATCTATTTTTATATAGATCTTTGCTTGATTTAATTGATCAAGAAGTCTTGAAATCAAAGGTAGAGATTATCTGTTCTTGATGGTGTTCTTGTTGAGTCCTCAATAGTCCACATACATCCACAAAGATCCGTCTTTTTTCTTCATAAATAAGATAAGAGTCCTAGCTGGAGATTTAGAATGGCATATGAAATTTTTAGCCAAATTCTCATTAATATATTCCTTGTGCACAGCTAATTTATTTTGTGATAAGCTATAGATTGCTCTAAATGGTGGTTGAGCTCTTTCTTGAAGATCAATGAAATAATCATAAGCACTATGCTTTGGAAGAATATTTACATTTTTTTTTTTCAAAAACATCTTGATAATCTTCATATTATCTTGAGATGCCACTTGAAATATTTTTTCCATCAACAATAGGTGTGGCATATTTAACAAAAGTTGACTCTTTTTTTGTAACATGCACAAAAGGTCTTACACCTATAAATAATGGTTTGGATGTATTGATCTTATAGGTTTCTACTTACCTAGTAAAATTTTGGATTAAACAATGGAAAAAATCAAAATTACAAGAAATCTAGTCTATTTGAGAGTTGTATTTTTTTAGTTACGATAATCCTAAAATAATTGGATTAAAAGAAGATCTAATCATGTTAGATATTATTGAATTATTATGACCATTAGTTATTATATTTAAAAGAATAATTTTATGTATAACATGTCTAAGAGACAACAAATGACTATCTGTTATTTTTGCATGCATAGGTTTTATTTTCTTAATTAAATATATATCTTTTTTTTGACAAAGTCTTTGTTTATAAAATAAGCCGAGGCACTTGAATCTAACAAGGCTAAGACTTTATGATTTTTTAGTCCTAAGAAAATTTCTATTATAAAACAAAGTAAAAATCTAAGAAGAGAATAAAATATTTACTATGTGTTATATAAGTTTTCAACTATATAGTTTCTATTGTACTTGAAAAAACTTGTTTTTTGACATCTTGTCCTTTTTGGCAACTATGCTCCCAACTTTGTAATTGCGTAGTTTCTTTGCATAATGTTAAGTAGTATACTTGGATTCTCCACAATAAATCTTTTTGGCATAAATCTTCTTGATAATAATAAATCTTTTCTTATTAGATAAAAGATTTAAAACAAACTCTGTCAATTTGCATAGACTTTGGTCCAGACGAATAAGTTTCTAAAATATTAGAAGGCATTATTATGACTTGAGTTGTACTTTTCTAATCAAATCTTTGTTCTTGATATCTTTCAAATAGTCAATTTTTGTATGCAATAGCTTAAGCAATAAATTACTTCAATGAATCTATTCTTGGTATTTTCAATAATAAATCTTTGACATTTTCTTTTAGCTCATATTAAAATTGATTGATAAAGGCTATGTCATTCTAATACACATAGCAAGCAAGATTTTGGAATTTTACAATATATGTGGTAGCTAAATATGATCCTTGTTGTAGCAACATGAGCTTAATCTTTGCTATCTTTTCTTGATTACTTTCTCCAAATGTAGCTGCAAACACTTTTAAGAGAGAATTCAAATCATAAAGTAGTTGTAAATCTTTTTCTATCAAAAGTGCAAGCTAAAAAAATCACTTTTAGAGAGAAGTGCTCCAATGAATCCAACTTAAGTAAATCCATAATGGTATTGAGAAGGATGCAATCTCAAATAGAACTTTATTTGATATAAATACCTTCACAATTTTGACCATGTTCTATTAAACTTTTTTGGCATACTTATCTTTGCCTCCCTTATACTTGTCGTAGCAAGACTCCTTGGATTCAATTATAAACTTAATTTGCTTGCTTCTTTTAATTGCACAATTTCTTGGCGTAGACTTTGAACTTCATTGTTGATTTCTTCCAAGGACATAGAAATAATTCCTCTATAATTCAAGTTAGTAATACGAGAGATTTCTACTCTTAGAGTATTGACAAGCTCGTAAAGACCTATAATAGTTGAAAATCTATTCTCACTTCCATTGAAAGTATCATCTATGATCTTTCTTTTCATAAATAATTTAAATAAATTCAAAAAGTTAAATTAGAGGAGAATAATCTACATCCTCTAATATCAAATGAAAATTTCTACAAAGAGAGATAATCTAATTTCTTTAAGAAAAAAAATCAGTGTTAGAAAACTAAATTGTTTGTTTAAAGGTAAGTAGCCACTAATTTCCAAAACTCAACAATAGAAGTAAGGTAATCTATTCACTTCTAAAACAAGACAAGATCAATAAATTAGAATTCTTGTCAAACTGTCAATGATATGAATCTCAAAGAAAGAAAACTTTAATACATACTTGTGTCACTCAAAAAGACTACAAAATTATTCAAAGATGGTAATATATTAAACAAGAATGACTATTGCCAAAGATAAAAAGACTAGAAAGTCTTGAAACAAGACTAAAGATTAGAAAGATGTTGATAAGAGTGAAGAAGGCTTCCTTTTTGCCTCTATGTATGTATTATCTAACTAAAAACTACATGGCAATGTTCTATAGAACCTCCAACACATGTTGACTTTATTAAATACATGTCTTAATTTACAAGATAAGTTTTCTATATATACACCACATAGTTAACTTATTCAACAAGCTACTAATATATATGGCACATGGTTAATTTATTGACCAAGTTTCTAACATATTAATGAATTATAAACACATGTAAAGAAAAAACCATGTCTACAAAGCTTTTAGGAACCATCTTTTAAGGATATTATGGAATTAATCTACATTTAATTATTTCTACCTAATTATATAAGTAATTCTTGGAAAAATACATACAACAAGAAAAGCATGTGGACATGTATGTAGAAGATCTACTAGTGAGGAGAACAAAATCATTGCACTGCATTGCAATTGGTAGCAACAATCAAGATCAAAAGACTAACAACAATATGCAGCAAGCTCACCACACAATTGTTTTGTTTATAATTTCTTGTGATTTGGGACTATTTTTCAAAGTGCGCGTTTTTGGTTGCTTTTCTAGTGCTTAAATTGGATAGCATATTGTTAAAGGAGGACCTTATGTTGGACCGTCTGGGGTGATTCCTAGTGCACAACAACCCTGTCCATGGGGGGAGGAGGAGGAGGCAGCAGCAGGCGGAGCGGAGAAGGGGAGGGGAGAAGAAGAGAGAGGCGGTTCTAGGGACCGTTTGGCAGGCAGTGGGGCGGGTGTTGGATCGGATGGATGGGTTGTTGCACGCAACTCGGCTGGCAACGTTGAAGTGGGAGCATGGAAGCGAAACCAGGGTGGATGGCTGCTGCTGGGTTTTGGTTTAGGAGCGGGTGAGATGGTGGGGCAGGTCCAGGTTCTGTCCGTGAAGGCAGGGGAGGGGCAAGGGAAGGGTGATGGAACGCAGAGGGTTCATGTGCGGAGTAAGTTAAGGGGTGTGGGCAAGCTGCAGGCGCGGGGGGAGGGGGGAGGAGGTAGATTCGACAGAGGACGCGGCGCGGGCGTAGCCGGTGAGCTGAGGAGGTGACTGGGATGGTCGAAGTCTGGTTGGTGTAATTGGTTATGATGTCAATCTCAAACAGTCGCATCACACAAAGACCGAACTCGCAATTTACTGCGATATTCGATGATTGTGCAGCGCCTGTAGCTCAGTGGATAGAGCGTCTGTTTCCTAAGCAGAAAGTCGTAGGTTCGACCCCTATCTGGCGCGAGTACCGGTATGGCCCTTTGGATCACACAATCAGCTCTATGCTTCTCTATTTTCGCTCACGCTCTTCCCCCTCGTCTATGTTCGGGCACACATCCCGTTTCCCCCCTCTATCTCACTCTCTCTTTGCCACTCGCGCCAGCAAGCAATACAACAGGGGTCAACAGTACCCCCCACCACTGCAATGTGCACCTTTGCCTCTCACCTACCACAACTCCTTTGCTTAAAACCACATCCGCTTACCAACTAAACTAAACTGGGGGCTTTCTATGCATTGCATCTCTCTCATCTTCACTACACCCAATCTTCAATCCCCTTTGCAACAAAGACAACCCCTTCAATTCAACCCAACACCCAAACATTTCATCAAGTCCCCCAACCTACCAATGGAGCACCAACCTCCATGTATCAAACCTACACATTTAGCACCTATTAAACAACTTATTGAAGGACTAGACAATATTAACAGTGAGAGATTTTTAAGTAATTGTGTTTAATTTGTAGCACAGGTTGTTTCTTGTTTGGAAGGACTTATAAGAAGACTTTTTTGTCCTAAAAGCTTTGAGTACAAGATGATGGTTGTTTATGTTGAGTTTTATTTGACATAAATGGAATGTTCTTTGAACTTGTGATCTTTTTGATACAAAAGTGTTTTAAATGGTTTTATGCCATTTACTTGAGAAAGTATTACAAGAGGCTTGGCTTGTGCATTTCTAGGGAAGAAAGGTCAAGCCTATGGAAAAACATTTATTACAATATGATGCATCATGTTTAATTGTACATGTAGCTTTTAAATGTTCACAAAAAGATGTATCAAATGTGATTTTGATTAGATGATCTATTTGATGCTACTTGCATCATAATATTCAAAGATTCAAGAAATCATATTGAGCAGTTGTATAGTATGGAGGAAGTGAGAATGGATAGGTGTATGGAAGAAGAAGTGATCAAAAAGTGTATTAAGATAATCACTTTCATACTAACAATCTTGTCTAAATAGATAAAACTTTCATTTTATCCACGTCTACACAATCTGTAAAACCTGATAAATATAGACCTAGAAAGGCAAAAGCCGTTAAAGTATATATTTAAATAAGAATTTATTTCAAGACTATTATGGAACACAAGTTTGCTTTATACGTTCGGTGTTGATTCCAGCTTCAGCAATAAGTCTTGGATTGACCCAGTTTCACGCCATGGTCCGAGGCTCTTCTCAAAGGTATTTTATTTCACCTAGGATAGGCATGACAGAATCCCACGATGGTTGGGTATTCATTGTTGCATGAAAAGTTAGCGTTCACAGCCGATGAAAGTGCTGCACAGAGGATGTAGACCATGAAAAAAGGAAAAGTGAAAAAAAATTAGTTCGTATCAACATCAATCGAGTGTCCGATTGATTGTGTCCAGTCCACAGCAGGCATGTCTACTCTGCGCTTAGTATAATTACACTTGGAATATTTTATGATCATTCACTGAAATAATCAATTTATATTGTGAAAAGTTGATCGTTGCATTGACGACATCGACGTCTGCAGCCCATGCCAGTTACTACGTTGGGCATTTCTCCTCAAACCGCCTTAATTCAGCTTCGAAGTAATTCTTTAAGCAGTTAACTTTATTCCCAACACGTCGTTTGTCTGGGTGTGATCTCTCATAACCTATTCTCAACTGCTACACTTCACAACTATCTATATCGTGTTGAGTATATGAACTCTCTCCCCAGACACAAAACTACTCTACCTTACAACTGGTTGCTCCACAAGTAAACAGAACCCTTGTTAAATATGGAACTCATTGAGAGGACTCAGAGTGAATAAATTAAATGATAAGTCAAGGCGACAGCAAAAAGGAGAATCTGCGACGCAACCGACATTGGTACAAATAACGCAATGCCTCCAATACTGGCCGATTGTGGCCAGAGAATTAGGCAGGCGCCACATTCTTGTTTTCTTGCAGCTGCAACATACACACCAACCAGAGCGCTTAACAATGCAGCAATAGCGCATCATTTGCCCGATAATTGTGCATCTTTTTCGTCCTGATACTATCCGAAACATCTGCATGCTGCCTCTCTTTCCCTCTGGAATTCAATTCACCTGCGTTGCCACTAGTGAATTGGATTGTTGCATGACCATCACAACATTCCCGTCATTTGATCCTGCTCGGCGATCCTTGATTCGCTCCTCCAAGGAACTTTGTTACCTTCTTTCATTGGTTGAAATAGTAATTTTCACAGGTTTCACCTCATCCTTCATCGAAGATGGCTTCCTTTCTTGGGGAATAACTGTCTTCACGCTCAATAGGACCAGGCTTGGCGCGCGGAGTTGCTCTAGGCTGTGATCCAGGATCAAAACCGACTTGTCTCCAATGATTCAGTCTCGGACACATACCCTGTAGCAGAATAAAATGAATGATTAACAGCCATTTGTATGTCACTCCAGCTAGTTCTACCCAGCAACACAGTTGATTCCCCCGACACAACTAGAGCGTACTCGTCATATCAGATTATTTGGACAAATTCAAGGCCTAAATATCAACGACAGTTTTAGCTGGATGGGACCAGAGCTGCGGCGCAAACGTTATACAGATATGAATAATCAACACATACTTTCAGAGGGCTTCTTAATGAAGCAGTCCAATCGTTGTCCCCGATCCCAGGCTCCTCACTATCATTATGTAAGTCGAAGCAAGTTTGACCATTCAAGTTGCTGTCTTTGCAGTGACCGGTACTGTCTTCTTCTTCCTGTCTGTTACTAAGAAGCTCTTTCTTCAGGTTTTTCTTAACAGCTGCAAGTCTTCCAACAACTCGTTCTCTGCAAAAGCTGCCTGCATAAGTGCAGTGCTCAGCTGGTAGTGATATCTCTGGAGACATCGGCAGAAAATGACCTTCTGTGTTGAAAATATACCTGCAAAATTTCACATAGATGAAGAAGCAACGACACCCCTCAGATATCACTTACAGTGTAAATCTTGGTTGTCTAGGTGGACTCTTATTTATGCTCCACAAACACAAGCAATACTACCAGCTACCGATTACAAAGTATCGAACACAAATGAGATATAATCATAAATAAGGGCACAGGAAGCAACAAAATCGAAACAAGGCCCACTGACAATAAGACTCCAAGGATGAAGCCTGTGATCCTTTGAACGAATACTTACAATATGAAATGCATGAAAAAGAAACAGGTTCGAGTACTTACGGGTAAGGGCCTTTCTCTACCAAATTGTCCCCACCAGCACCCAAATCAAAAAGCAGCCAAAGATATTTCACCTGTAAACCACCACGATTAGGATGGAAAAGTGAGTTTGAACAAATACCAGGATTTCTATCATGAAGCATTCTGACTCTAATAAATGAAGGATTCAATGCCAAACAAATATTTGCAGCAATACAAAAAGCATAAATGCAGTACAGAAAGATAAAAATGGAAGACTAAAAAAAATCATAAAATGAGCTATCTATTACAAATACAATGATAATATGAAGACTGTGAAGGGAAGGATCACCTACAGTTTCAGCTAAGAAGAAGCTCTCCATATGATCATCCTGTTCATGTGACTCCACATCTGCTATATGACAATAGCCACAGCGACACTTTGCCGACCTTTGCAAGCTTGCCACTACGTCCCGTCCGACGTCCAAGTACCTACAACAATGATTCAAAACAATTAACTAACTACTTCAATCATACTATGCATACAAAGCCTACAAATGAGCATCGAAATCAATCACGAGTAAAGAAGCACGAAAGAGTAGCACAAAACATCAAAGCAGAAGAATAAATAAATAAAGTTTCAAAAGCTAAAACAAATAAAGCCTAAAAGAAACACATACATAGGATTTCGAGTGGCTTTGTAAAGCATGTAAGTGCTCTCTACAAGCTCTGGGCGCAACGGGTAACTCCTTTGACCTGGCTGCAAAACATATTACTCCCATCAGAGTTCTGCATATAACAAGATCAATCTTAATAAAATTTGAAAACAAGAGGATAACTTCCAGCATTAGTGCAACGTCACCCAATAATAAGCTGGGACAAGAGAAAGGTAGACAAGGCCTTCCAATTTTGCAAGACTAATCAAAACCAGATGCAAACTTCCATGTACCAAGAGGCAGCCCACAGCCGAGCCGTCTTAAAAACTTTAAAAAATAGAACAGTGAAAGGAGATCATGTTGACAAGTTGATCTTAGAAAATGACGCTGTGTTATTCTATCGAATGACGATTACTCTTACTTGCACACTGGATGTAGCCAAATTAAAGCCCTCAGGTGTGAATCCGTAACGCTTCCATACAGCGAAAAAAGCCTTGTGAGTACGAACTGCAGGCTCAACATCACCTGCCAAGACCTGTTTCACATGCAAGGAACATATGAACTTCACAGAAATATGTGGTGTTCATGCACTCCCAGGGTCTAGCACATGCTAACCGATTGAACTCTTAGAGCAAATAGTTTGACGAATAGATTAAAACATAAGGGAAACATTTTCGACATTACAAAATAAAGTTCGAAACATAATCAACGGTCCATACCTGTAAGCCCGGCCAAAATGCTTGAAGACTATTAAACAAAGGCCACACAACAACACCCGAGTTCATGTTCACCTCCAAGTACCTAGAATAAAACAACCGAACCTAAAATTAAAAATACATATACTTGGCGCAGGCGTTGACCAAATGAATTGCAGTAAATGCAAATTGCGCAATCAAGTTTATTCACAAATTAGCCTGCATGTCTTGCATGACAAGTTGAGAAAGTAATACATCAAGGACCAATTTTGCATACCAGGGATCATTGTGAAGATGACGCATGACAGATTTATAAGCCTCTTTGAACATATATAAGTACTCTTCATCCCCCAATAGCAAATATGCCTACACAAAAAGGTTAACAAATCAACACCAGGTACATAACTCGGAAGAGACCCTCTCAGTTACTTAAAATCACCAAGTCCTATAAATATTATTTAAGTAATTTCATGCCTTCCAATAATTAACAATGATCCGATATACTGATAAACAATTACCTCCATGCACAAATACGATTACCAAGTATT
The DNA here is from genome assembly GCF_059467195.1 of Physcomitrium patens. NCBI lineage: Eukaryota > Viridiplantae > Streptophyta > Bryopsida > Funariales > Funariaceae > Physcomitrium > Physcomitrium patens. The sequence continues at coordinate 9,499,400 of NC_143426.1, forward strand.
ACATTTAATGAGCGAATATTTCTTAGCAGAAGGTTGTTTGATCCAAATTGAACACTTTGGCGAACTTCAATGGATTGGCAAACGTAGTTATCATAACATAAACACAAATACGGGAACATGACAACAAGGGGAAACTGACCTTGAGTAGGTACTCATAGAACGAATCAATGCTGGTACCAATGCCTGCATCCTATAGCACATACCCCGCATGAGTAATATTGCAATTTAGCATCTGCAGTGTTCTTGCTAAACAGCAGAGCAAACACATGAATCACTAGCTTCAATCCTAATGAGGAATACCGAAACCTTCAAATTTGGGTCAATGAGTCAAACAATTACAATAGTTTCTTGACATCCCCAAGGAACACATTTTGCACTATTTTTATCCAGTCATTTCCCCCATGGCATATTTTCAAACATCCAGTAGCCTACACACAGGAAAAGAAGTGTACTTTGTGTGTCCACTCGCTTGTAAATACATTGATGTGACCTCCAACAAGTCCCAATCGTGACCGTTGTGCCCATAACCCTAAAACTGCTCGCTTCGTGACCTTTTCAAATTCTGTCGCCCCCACACAGCCAAAATTTGTAAGTAAAGCCTCGACATCCAAACATGAGTACACTTTCAATGATTTCAAGTCAATACTTTCGAGTTGTATAAAAGTACATAAACATGATTTTTAAAATATTAAATGTTAACTGTGATAAGCAGCGGGCATTGCAACCAATCGTAAAAATGTTGGAAGAAAGTTGTATCTTCGTATGTTCTGACACAGTTAGGATAGTAAATTTACCAGAACCAAAAAACAAAATACAAAAACGACGATGCAACTTCTTTCTTACCAGGGTCACCTGTCAACCGACTGAGCACTCCAAATTCCAAAGTCAAAGTTCCACCGCCGGCGGTTGAGGACACCTGCACACCTTGACAACCAGTTCCTCAATTAAAAGGACTATAAAACTCTAGCATCTCATCAGCTTGGCCTTCGCAACAAATGCTTACTGGTGGACATGTAAAAGACACATCAATGCAAGACACAAAAGCCACAACTGCTGAATATTACAGCAGGAGGATTTAACAAAAAAAAAAATATTACGAAGACGTTCCCCATAGCTTGATATACGAAGACCAACAATTAATCTCCTGTTCTTAATTTGACATAAGAAAGCAAGGGATTAAGAGGCACACCCTAGACTAAGGAGTGTAGCTCTAGGAGAGGCTCGCCTTGCCTGACTCTCATCATCGCTGACCCCGAGCGCTAGATTGACAGATCCAAACGGAATACCTGAAACATCCCACAGAGGGGTTAAAACCAGATAAAAATAAAGCACAAAAAGTTTCATCATAGTAAACCCTAAGCAAAAATATACCAGTATTATATAAAGTCTGCGCACTCGTGACAATAGAACCTGTAGGTGTGTCAAATGCAGGTAACATTCGCCGCCCAAGATCCTCCGCTAAACGCAGTAACTCATTATCGTAAAGATCTACTTGCATGCCCTGCGATACAGATGCACATCAGGCGTATTACTTGAAGATTCAAGTGTTGAGTTGCGGTTTGACTTCGTTTCCCTCGCAAACAAGCTTAATCTCAGACTATGAAAGTATGGGAAAAGCGTGACTATTATTTTGTAGACATGAACTACGTACCGTAGAAGCATCTGAAGCGATTAAATGAGCAGATAGAAGACCGCCAAGCATACGAATGGTTGTCTCAAATACAGATACCGTTTTGTTCTGCAATCATGGCAACCAAGTCTGATGAAAAATTGACTTAGAAAACGCAGAACATCCAAATCATAGTATTGCAGCAAGACCTCTCTGAGAGAGCAGCTACCCAAGAGCAAAAAATTAACCGCTTCAATTACCTTGTCAAAGCTTAGATTTTTTCCGAGCCAGTTGACTCCCTTGCTAAACCGTGCGCGATCACCCAACAAAGCAAGCATATCCAATGAATCAACCTGACAGTCCAAATGAGCACAAAATCAATTCACTTGCCTCAATGTAAAACCGTTTCTACATTGACTTAGCGGGATAGTCCCTGTTATCCAGGTTGATCTAAATGGAGGATTTCATGACGACTCAAATGATTTGTCAGTGTCTTCTCGTGCCACCGTAATGCAGAGGCAAATGATCTCCAGATAAAAGTTCAAGATACCAGCTAGGAAGCTTACAAGCGTCAGAGAGTAACCACCGAGCGAGTCTTCACCAGTGCAGCTCATAGGTCTTAGTTCATCCAGAGGAAATGCATATTCCATATAATTGTCGAACCCATGGTAAAACATATCCTTGACCTGAATAAACGCAATCTTTCATCATGAGAGACAGGACTATTCAGAGCCTGTAAATCAGACGCAATGAGCCGCGATTGTGATGTAGATATCCCAATCACAAAAATAGTTGCAGACTTCGTACAGCACTCTAACCAAAATCTACAAACTTTCACCTCTAGCCTCCTCACAAGCAACTTACCAAACTGTGAACCCTAAAACCTTTTCATCGTCAGTGTTTCTAAGCCAATCTAATTTAAAGAAAAAAGACCCATGCTTGCCATCAAACATTAAATCCTCGCACAGTATTTCTAAATTACTACCAAGAAATTGGTCACAATCTATCCAAAACTTGTTGCGCTTGACACTCCGGAAAGATTTCAAATTTTGATGCCACTTGGTTTCTACAGTACTAGAAATATTGGCCCCAGAACGATGACCAAAGCGTAACTCACACAACACAAAACTCAATGCTTTCAGTAAGAATAGATGTAGGCAAAATAAAATTTCTATACAAAATTGCAGTATGGAAGTGTAATTGAATGTGTTGATTACATTCCTCCACCAACAGAATTCCCTTAGATTAATGTGAATCCTCGTGTTGCCAAATAAACTTGATACCTTAAATCGGAAAGCCAGCATGTACAAATCCAGGTTAGGTTGTTGATTCTAATTACGCTAAACAGCTTGACTATTGCGAAAGGAGAGACCCTGAAGAAATAGACGGGATTCTTAGAGGAAAAGAAAAGCTAATCATTAGTCCGCGACTAAATTACTATAAAACATATTGGAATCGCAATGGATGCAATTCATTGCACGAGCAACTCAGGCAACAACACCTCTTGGATTGAGACACAAAAGGTACACACATAATCTTGCATCCAGCGGAAGCTCACTCACCAACTAGGTCAAACCTGCCGCAACTATGAGAGTGAGAAACATAAACCCCCAACATTAACATAAAATCCAATCACAAGAGGAGACTCAATACCATATAAAAAACCGCGATTGTTCAACCCATCAACAGAAGAAAATTTGGCAATACGCGCTCAGGAAACCTTCACCAAACACTCAAAACGCAGAAACTTCCAAAACCCCTTCACCCGCTCTAGACTGACTCAATCCACATCCACCACCCAACAAGAACGGTGACCCACCTCATCGCGCAGATCGGCGGCTTCGCGGGCGGAAACAGAGGCAGCTGTAGCAAGCGAGATGGCGGGCGAGCTGAGCATGAACGGCAAGCCCGCAAAGCAGAGGAGAGCGGGGAGCGAGAGCAGCAGCCATGTCGCCGGCGACACACCGCCCATTCGGCGACGATGCTTCACCATCATCGGCGGAGCACTGGCACGGCATGAAAAACGCTTTAAGCAGATAAGTGACTAACCATTGGGAAAATCTCACAACGCTTCCCGAAGTTGCAACATGGCCTACAACACGTCCCCGACATGGTGCCCCGCTTCAATCTCTCCACCTCATCACCGCTCCTTCACAGAAAATTTCAGGAATCTTTGGCTGTGGGTGAATAGTGACTGGGGTTGCGCTCACATCTGTGATGAATCGCCGAGCATGCACCCACATCCACAATCCGCCAGCAGCAGCATCAGCTTCTTCAGCAACAGAGCCAGCCAGCCACTCTGTTAAGCACGGCTGGGTCGCGACATCGTCCGCCAGGGAGACGAGAAGGAATCCCGTTCTGGTCTCCGTCGGCGAGAATCAGTATATCGTCTCGTTCTTGAGGGTCAGCGTCGCCACATCTGACGTACGTTGTACTTCGTTGTCCAGAAGGACGACTTATGCCACGTGACGAGCCTCTCTGTGCTGTCCGGATCGTGACGTGGCGATCCCTTTGATGGCCGGAACTGTGTGTGGATGGATGATGGATGGTCGGATGAGTGGCGGATGACATGTGCAGCCATCGTAGCGTTGAAAGTTCACACTAATTCGTGAGACTTGCTATTTCTGTAATACTGAAGTGTGGTTTTCTTTCCATGTGTGGATCTCCTTTGTCCCATGAAAACAACCACGTCCTCAAATCATGCCATGAATTCTTTTGCTTGAATGGATGTTGTAATAAGAAATGGCCATGTCTTTCCTTTTAATAACTTACAAGTTAGAAACTTCTCCTATAATTTTTGTGGTGTTTAGAATGCTTCTATATGGTCCCAATTTAGTATATATATAAACAAGATCAAAGCCATCTTTAACTAGGTCAACAAATACTTTGTATTATAATCCTAATTTAAGAATCACAATTGATTATTGCAATAAAATGTAGACAATTTAAAACTTTATATTTTTCAAATGACTTTATTTTTCTTCTTATTAAAAATATGAATATATGAACAAATGTTACAACTTATATTTGCAATGCACTGACCTCATATACAATTACAACTAAATTTGAAGTCAAAAAACATAAAGATACAAAGTTGGGAAGATATTCTTTAATAATTGTTATACTTGAAGTGGTTTATTTATTGCTAATCATTATAAAAATATGGTGATATTTGTTAAATAATTGGGATTTCTTTTCTTATTATTGCATAATAAAAATGTCCAAGTTTTGTAGAGTTATCAATCATATAAAATTTATTATTGAGCTCAAATCATTAGGTTAGATGGCTGAAGCATCTCATCTATAATATACTAAAACATTACATAGTAAATCAATTTCATCTTAGTTAAAAATATTTTGGAGCAAAAAAATCTAAATTAGGTAACTTGGATGCATTTTTGGAATTTTTTATATTTATATGTAAAAAGAAAAGATGTAATTTGTAAAAAATTTGTATTTGATATTATTTATATTTTTTAGCAATAACTATAAATTTTAAAAACAAAAATAGAAGTAAAAAAATTACCATTTTAATATAAATTATACAAAATAAATCAAATAAAGTCGAATAAAATACATCTAATTGCAATAAAAATTATGTAGCTAACTTTTTATGCAACATTATCTTGTAAAGCTAATATATTTTCATATAAACCTTCGTCAAGTTTAATAATACAAGTTTATTTAGGACCTAAAAAGCATACAATATTTACTCTATTTTTTATTATTTATTAGATTTTTTTTCTTAATGAAAGGTTTAATTGATACTGCTAGATATTTTTAGTCTAAGATTTTAGTATATATATATATATATATATATATATATATATAGAAGTCATAAATATAAAATATTCATCTTTTAAAGATATTGCTTATAAAATCCCACTAATAGAAGTAGTTGTAGATAGTTATGAAATATAAAAATGTTTCTATTTGTTAAATATGCAACTAATTTTATTATTTTGAACTTATCTTGATTAAGAGATAATAATCTTTAATTCTTTGAGGTATTATATATTATTAAATTTATTTCAAAAATATCTAGGAAATTTCTAAAAGTAAAACTATATCTTTTGAACAGTTTGAGATAAAAGAAATCTTGGATTCAAGGTGGTGCCAATTTAAATTAGAGTATTTTGTATATTAGCTTACATATAATATTAATAATTATGAATAGAAAATATGAAAGAATTTATAAAATATATTATTTTTTATTGTTATTTATTTTTTCTTTTATTAAATACATCTATCCAAACTAAATACCAATCTTTGACAACAATAAGAAGATAGTATAAAGAAACAAAAAAAAAAGTTCAAAAACTCATTAGTTTATATATACATATACAATCTTATAACTTTCTTATAGAATTTGCTTTAGTAGAATAAAAATTCAACAATCTAAGACTTTATATTAAGAACCATCATTTATAAAATTACTAAATTATTTATTTAGATTGTTATAATATTTACAATAACAACAAAATCAAAATAAAGATTCTTAAGAAAGACATGTTTTATTCAATTTAATAGAAATTTGTATTATTTTTTTATACCATAACTATAGAAAGAAGCATCAATGCTTAGTGATGTTATTAGAAGTAGGTAATATACTACTTAGAATTTCAAGTGTATTGTTTGAAAATAATTATTAAAACTTTAGAAATGACCAAAGTACTATATAGTCTTTTTATTAGATGTGTAACATTTTTAATAACTCAAAAGACCAACCAACTACATTCATTCAAATTATTAATGAATATTTGTAGCAAATACTATTCAACAAATTTGAGGTATAGTTTACTTGTGGAACAACCTAGAATTTGATTGTTTATTTTAAAAGTTGTTTCTACAAAGAAGATGACATAATTCTATAGATATTTAGTATACCTAAGTTAATAAAAATATTTAAATATTCTTTAGCAATAGTCTTATTATAATATTATATATTATTTTATATTTTTATATATATATATATATATATATATACACCTTATCATTTATTTTATATATATATATATACACCTTATCATTTATTTTATATATATATATATACACCTTACCATTTATATTTATAATTTAATAAATATTATTATTTAAATAATAATATTTGTGAATATTTGTGAAAATTTAAAAATACAAAAGAATTTTATTAATAATTTACAACATAAGAAAAAGAAACAATTATGCAATGTTGAAATAAGATTTATATATCAAAGTGGTTCTTTTGCATCAAAACTTAAATTTGCTACATAGCTTAGTTATTGTAATGAGAATTAAGCTCAATAAATTAATAATACTACTAAATGTAATTTGGTCATGACTAAATAAAGTATCAATACTATACTTGATGTTTAGAAGGAATTGAAGTCTTAATTTCTTTTAAATTAATGACAATATTTGTTGTAATTCTTTTGAAGCTTTAACAAAAATAAAATAAAAATAAAAATAAATGTCATATGTATAACTTCATAACTCCAAAGAACATAAATGACTTCAAATATAAATCAAATGTGTAGATTAGGAGTTATTTTTATGTATTTATTATTTTTTTTCTCTTACAACTATGAAAAAAATATATATATCACAATGTAACGTTAGCAAAAACACCATGTCCATAATCAACTTTAATCAACACACCAAATTTATATTTTACACAGCAGTATTTAATTCAATAAAAGTGTAATAATATCAAATGAAACTTCCAACTCAAATATAAATTTATATATATATATATATATATATATATATACACATACACAATGTGGCATCAGTGGATAGATATCGAAGAACTCTTCAATAACATTAATATTATTATAAAACGATTACTTTGAGAGAAAGGAGCAAAGAGAATATCTCCAGCTTGCCGATTAGGGTTTCAGATATATCATGCACCCATGTGGCCCTAGATCTTGGCCGGTTATCATTCTGAATCGGATGAAGAGGAACAGATTTTGATGGCCACAAAAGAATGTAAAGCTCGCACAAATGGAGCGGGCAAAAATTGCATTGAACACCGTGAAATATGTTGATTCGTAGCCCAGATTCTGCACATTTGCTGCAAGAGTGTTTTCTTCTTTTTTCCTTATTTTTATTTGACTTTAATTAAGTCGTGTTGGGATTATGGATATCACATTCTGCACTTCGTTGACTAGTATTCAGTGTTCCATATCCAAAAAATTGTCTGTATTTTCCGGGGCTTTGAAGAATGCGGCTAAAGTGGCCAAGTTCTGTTTGAGAAATCAGCCCCAACATACAAATTTTGCCTCGTCCCCGCAACAATCTATCGACAGATTTCAGTCTAGACATAGAAAAGTTCTGAACCGTGACTTATTCCTGGAACCCAAATCCCTACTGTTTCGTTTTGCAAACCCTCCAGATGAATGTCTGATGTTGTTGTGGGTTTCGACTCATGACCTATAATTAGACATGTGCAAGAGGAGAATCAGCAGTTGTCCACGATTACGCGTCGTGGCGGTGAGCTGCATCGGCTGATTGATTCCATGCTGATTCGCATGTGGGCAAAATCAGGAGAATCATTCGATGCTGATACAGGAGTTTCCAAAGGGATGGCAACGAGAAACGTTCAGCGGGAGGATGAGCAAGCAAGCGAGAGAGAGCGTGAGAGAATGTGAGACTGTTTGAGTAGTTGGTCGGTACTAGGGATATGCCACATTTTGTGGAGAATCTGCTCGTACAAGGGCAGTCAAGTCGTTAGTACACTTCACGAGAGTGTGCTTTCTCGGCCTCAGGCTCTTGCAGTGCCGGGAACTACCCAATTGGGGACTCCCGAGAACATTCATCTTGTACTACGATCGTGTACTACCCTCTAACAGTAGCTTCACTGCCAGTACACCGCGCTCGCGTGATCTCCTTCCCTCTATGTCGACACTATTATTCTCCGGAATGGCCGATTCGTTTGGCACAGATTCATGATTTTGTTGCATTTGTTTTTTGTTGTAAAGCGTCGGTGTACGTTTGGGGAAAACCAACTTTGTACTGCACATTACGAGTATTCTGTTGGGCATTTTGCTTGTTGGGGTTGGGAGGATGGTGAAGATAATGGTTGGGGTGGCGAAATGGTTTACGATGTCAGAGCGCGTACTACCAATATCGACCGAGCTCTAGGTTTGAGTATTAGTAGTTGTAGTACTACATTGTACTGAGTGTAGTGCAACTCGCAGCTGATCGTGTTTTTTTAATCAATTGCAGCGCTACATTAGTCGATGGCTGAGCAGCGTTTGTAGTAGTAGTTGATTCTGATTGTGGATGGCTTCTAGGATTGAACGTAGTGACCCTGTAGGAGATTTTGCGGAGGCGATCACTCAGCAGACGAGTGTTGATATCTTTCTCTTCTTCTGATTCAGTTGTGAAGCTCAGGACCACGTTTCTTTTGGCAACAGGGGAGTGGTTTTCTAACTTGTTGTTCATCGTTGTACATGGCCGTAATTCCTGCTGTAAGTTTTGCATTGTGGCTGGTTCGTATGAAATCCAGCACTTTCCAGAACTATGAGCGCCCCGAATTCATTCCTACCCAAGTGTTGCCCAAGAGTTATTATCGTAAAAAAGCAACAGATTTTTCTTTTGTTTTCTGTCTCTGTTGTGATGAGTCAGGCCTAGCCTTTGTTGATTGTATTCAATTGGGATTTGGTAAGATGAAGTAGGGCTCCCGGAGGAGCAGTCTAGTTTCTTCTGTTGTGGAACTTCGCTAATCTTTCGTCAGAGCTGACAGGGAAAAGTATGCTTATTGAGAGCCGCTAGTTTGTGGGTGCATGAATTGCCGGTTTTATTACTCACACTGATCAGATTGTGGAGCTGGAATTAATAAAAACCCAAACCTGACACGAAGAATCATTCCAACTGAGCGGCATATCTCAGCGGAGAGGTGTACGATGAACAGATAAAATTCGTACGTTCCAATTCGGCATGGTGGTTCCTAGGTCTTCATGCAGAGGTCATTAAATAGGCATCGCTGCTGGTCTCCGGTGCAAATTTCAAAACATGACCTGCATTGAAATTCCTCCAATGCCACCAATCTTTTCATGATCATCACCAACACCAACAGTGTTTCATAACCTTCCATAAGGTGTTTTCTGAAGCACTGGGATGAAATGCTCGTGTGGGAGATCTGTTGCGATGTCTGACCTATGGACTCTGCACGTTTATGGAGCATGAGCGGACAATGGATTAGGATTTCAGCAAGCTCATGTACGTTGTTCCAATTTCTGTTTGCAGGGAAGGGATGATGTGGAAGAGAGAGAGTGGTGGAAGGGAGGGAAGCCAGCGTGAGGCAATGCATGACAACAGCATGCCCAGGAGGTCCTGAGGGTGTTGTCCTCATGCACTGCCTCTTCCCTGGCTTCCCTACATAGCTCGCCATTCTTGTGCTCTGCCACTTTTCTGGATTTCGTTTGTCTTGCTCCGTTCGTACACTCTCTAGGATGAATTCTGTTTTCGGCTTCATCATCTAAGCTCTTTGTGGAGTAGCTTCAATGAGCTTGAATTACGAAACAGCAGTGGCTTAGATGTGGACACTGTTCATTGAAGTCAATGTAAGGCAATGACAGTACGTACCGGTTCAGACGAACTTAGGGCTTCTTAATACTCCTATAACCAATTGCTGCGTGCAGAAGCTTAACACCGTCGTTCCTCACTCAAAAATTGATCAAATCACATTCCAACATCTTCTGACATTTTGTTGCAAGCATCTTGTGAAAGTTAAGCTAATCAACGTAAGCCGGTAAATCCTTCAAATCTGCACTGGACTTGCTGTGAGGAGACTGCATGCGAATGTGGTAAAAGACGGGATGCTGGAGCGAGTTCATCTTGAGATTATGTTGGCATCAATGCAGAATGTATGTAGCGTCATTGACGCTCGTATCCCCGTATAATACTAGTGCAGGGAGTATTCTTATTTTTCCATATCTTAACTGATTTTTTTCGGAAGATCACGCGAACATGCATCCTCAGAGTCTAACTGCTCTCTGCTGCAGTATGTTGTGATGCCGTATATTGGTGTTCGGCTCCACTTCCCTCCAAACAGAGGAACTTTTGGAACTACTTGTGATGGTTAATAACTTACAGACTGCAGGTTTTGTGAACAGTTCCAAATTCGACAATTTCTGCACTGGAAATTGCAGCGTCTTTTCTTTGTTCCTTAGATGTTGTTGTTGAAATTATATTCTCAACATATGAGTTATTTGAAGATCGAAAATCCAAGTCATCATCTACATTGCGACACACTAGAAGCCAATTAGGATGAAGTATCTAACAAAGCCTGTGCAACGGCCTGTGAAAGGTGTAGAAACATGCAACTCATCAGGCGAGGTATATGTATTGTTCTACAAGTTGTACCCATGTTTTGATCTCACGTACAGCTTCAAAACATGTTTGAGGATCTGCTCATCTGTGGCGCCTGTCTCTGCTGTAACTATCTAGATTTCTCTGCCACAATAAATATCACTCTGCCAAGCAACATAAAATACCTGAACAATGTCCTGATGCTAAAATGCAATTTCCATCTGTTGCCAGGGACAATGTTTGTTGACTAGCTTATGGCAGGGACGGGCCAGTGATCTGTTATGTGGATGTAGGTTGAAACTGAGCAGCATAGCAGACTGATTTTAACGTGGAAGAATGAACACATGAATGATATTAACGTCCACGATGTAAATCTAATGCAGAATTGTTGCTGGGATTAACTTCAGTTTCAGACACAAAGTTAATGACTGTGGAAACCCAGTTCACTACTGTGCTACTTCGTGGGCGTTAATACATTTCATATGTTCACTCTACCATTCAATCGTCTGGACTAACAAGTTTGTGCATCAATTGGTGGAGTTGATCGAAGACTACATGTGGTTGCACTGTAGGTTGTTCACATGATCTTTCAACAGAACAGAAATCTGGTTGGAATTTCCTGGGTTGTTGGAACCTCCAGGAATGCAGTAGCTACAGGGTAGTTTAGCCAACAATGTTAGACAGGCTGCACAGATTGCACCCTCGATAGATGCTGTAGTCAACGTGTAGCAACCTATACATGCAGATGACGAGAATTAGTTCAACTGTTTTTTTTTTCTCAAGCACTGCTAGGCTCTGATTTTTTAGGGTGTTTTGGGCCTTCTCTTTGGCAGATATAAATGAACAATTCCTTTCCTCTCTGTTTTTCTGTCAATTTTTTTTAGAAACTGATTCCTTTCAAGTTTCTGGTATTTGGTTTCTGTTAAAACTTTTGTATCTGCCCATGAACTTTTCCAGTTTTTATCTGTTTCAGATTATTTCATGTATGAAGTGTGGCAATCTTAGAGTAACACATAGAGCTCATTCTGATGCTTGTTTACATGCTGGTTTCACCATGTTATGTACTTCAATACCTTTGCGGTACACTAATACTAACATATTGCACTATTTATAACATGAATGTACATTTCAAGAAGGATATTTAATGATCATGACAGCTCAAATAGAACAGAGCTAGTGGGCTGTACAATGAAAAGCTATCTTTAATAATATTTCATACATTTATATTGTAAAAAGTATATCAAATTGAAAATCACTTTATGAGTGATATCAATTAAGTTGTTGAAACATAACAAATCAAAATTAACGATAAACTACAACTTAATTTTTTATTGTAATCAGGAGAAAGTAGGTAGTAGAGTATGAATAGCTCGGTGTCAGAGAGGAAGAACTTCCATGGATAGGGTTCTTTAAATAGCAGGCTTATCTATTATTATTGTAAGTGAGCATCAAGGATCATAAACAACTGCTATTGTACAACCAAATTTTGGTGGTGCTTAGCACGTGAGATACATAACACAGATGTTGAGAGGCTTTGGTATTAATGTTGGATTTATCAAAATACATAATGATCATTCATTAGGATTTAATTGATTGGAGCTTAAAGAAAGAGAAATTTACAACGGAATTGTCACACACTAATTAGTTATGCATCTCTCTCTACATGTATATTTACAAGAAAATAAAAGGGAGGTAAATAGAAAATGAAGGATGTATACTCACAACACATTAGTCTCTAGTGTTAAACTCACAGCGTTATTTATTTTGAAGTTTATGTAAGAATGTTTTAAAAGCAATTCTATGACAATGTGTTGTTTAACAAATAAATAAAATAATAATAAATCTTGATCTAGCATCTTTGCCAGCAACTCAACGTTTGTAATGTGTTAATTTCTATGTTTTTCGTGTGATTATGTGAAATTGTTCTGGTGAAACTCTCAATAATGTATTCCCGTATTGATGAAATTATTTTGGAGTAGTTTTTGAGTTATCAGAAATTAATCTACAATTTATTAGTAAACAAGTTTTAACCACAAAAATTCCTCCATCTAATTTGATTTTAAAAAAAAATTAAAAAAATTAAAAATTGTTTTGATGTATACAAAAATATTTATTTATTAACCCTTCAAAATGTGTTGTTTTTGTTTCTATGCCTAATTTTTGTTCCACAAAAGAAACATCATTGATTACACAAGTTTCTCTTCAATATTGTAACATCCAAGTTATTGAAGTAAGTCGAGTATTAAATTATTGATCTCCTACAATTACCAATGACTTTCAATTTCTCTCATGTAAAATATTATACATTTTATGCTGCATTATCAGAATTCACATTACAATCAAATCATTATATTTCTTTATTACCAAAAAATACATTACCTACTTTTTTTGACAATTTGAAAGTTTCATTCATATGTCTTATTTCCAACAAAAACTAAGAGTAGAGAGGTTTTGAATGGCAATACATGCACACATACATAGTTACATAATTGGATGTTTTAAGAAAAGTGAGAGTGAGAGATAATGAAGCCACTTTAAATTAGGGATTTTTGCAAAAAATCTTAATTTTTCTAAAATAAGGTTTGAGAGATGCTCTAAAATAAGGCAACAATAGTCTTCTTTCGCTTGGAGAGGCGCATCATGATGTAATTCAATACCATTGTGAAATTGATGTACATTCACAATAGTTAGGTTGAAGTATGTACATCAAATTCACAATGGTGAAGGAGATGCAAACCCCTTGAAAATCATCTATAGGAACGAAGTTTAGCCTCATACTGAATCTATGAGATGAAAACAAGGATCAACTTATTTCAACCCATTGCTTGTCCTATGAGAATCTTGGCCATGAAGATATCAATTTCATAGGGCATAAGCAAAAGCAAATGGTGAATGTGAATTTTTTACAATTCTTTTTTGCATTGGCAACATCACAATACACATGAAGTCATAGCATACCAAGGCATGGGCAAAATATAACGCCATTTCTCATGCCTCAAAGTAGAAGTTCTTTGACTAGGTGAATTTCAAAAACACCCTCACAATTCTACTCAACACCAAGAAGTTATTCACATTCAAAATCAATTGGGACATTGTGGATGTCGTTATTGATGATATTCAATCTTGATGATGACAAATTTGTGCCGACATGCATTGTTGATTTTCAAGTTGTTCAAAGATGCAAACAATGACCAAGTTGAATTTAGTAGAAAGAAGGATTTGAACCTCGAAGCGAACAAGGTGAAGATCAAATCTTTGCATTTGCTCTATCTTGTCATCAACTTTGTCTTGTGTAGAGCTTCATTTTGAATGGTGATACATCTTGTGGATGTCACAAAGACTTTATTGTACATGGATTGCTTTAGTGAATGCAGTGAAATTCATACAACTTCGTTTGTGAGGATGGTTTGTGTTGTGAGCTTGTAAATATTACAAAGCTCTTTTGCATCTAGTAGGCATTTTTGCTTACTCTTGATGTTAGTTCAAAACAATGCACCTCATATCTTGACTTCTAAGTTTGATTTGAGTATCAATCTAAGTTATACAATCTTCACTTTCTTGCCATTCTTTTTTTTGATTGCAAAACAATCAAAGTAATCTTCATTGTAGGTTCAAAACTTTTGGATATTATTGCTCCAAAATAGACAACACAACTTGTTAGAATTACTATAGATGGCAAGTGGACGATAATAGAGCAGCTTTCTAATATTGTGCCAAGAATGTATGAGGTAACTACTAATAGAATTGTGCAGATATAGTGAGTTCTATATCAACTTGACTTCATGGTCAAAGCCAAATATATCAAGTTATATGACGACTAATATGTCAACATCTTAATGGGCCTTATTTCTTACTTTTACTCACAATTCAATCTTATCAAGAAGATAGGTTGTATGTGCCTAAAATTCATAGATATGAAGTGATCATCTAAAAAAAAAAATGTCCAAATTTTGTTCCAAGGATGCACAGTGATCTGTAAGTATCTCAAATAAAAGCAACTTGCATGTATCTTTTTTTCTTTTTGGTAGGTGGTATTGTTTGCTCTCAATAATGTTGCAAAAGTAATTTCCACTATTATGACATAGTTACAAAGATTTAATATCTTCTTGAATCAACAAAAAGCCTAGCTCAAAGGCTTGATGCAATTATTGGTCTCATTGTGCAAAGTACAAGGTCCACACAATATAGAGACTCTAGCCATGGTTTATGGCGCCCCAAACTTGGTCATCCATAGATCTTAGTATATGGCTCTAATGAGTGCAAAGACCTTCATCTAAGATTAAGGCACATTTGTAATGAGCACCTTGGCTTCATTGCCTACAACCAAGGTCGAATTTATAGTTCATTTGGTGGCATCTTTGTTTCATGGTTTCATTAATAACATTGCATTTATTATTTCTTAACATGATTGCAATAACAACGCTAGCTACAAGAACATTCTAAAAGTCGTATTTCATGATTTGTGTAGACTATGGATATCTCCACTATATATTTCCATTTGTCAACACAAAATGTGATTGAAATTGGCTAGATGAGATGCTCATTTAATGAAGGATATGAAGAATGACCACCAAACCATGGTGCACACCTATTAGAAGGAAATTACCTCTAAGGACGCTATTGATAAGTATTCTAATTTGCAAACAAAATTTCATGTTGGATGGGCTCATTACAATGGCCAATTTCTATGGCTTCAAAGATTTTGTGGTGGACAAGCTTTTATTTTTTCTAATACAAGCACTATCATATCTGACTCCTCCGTGATTAAGTAGGAAAAGGACAAGCATTAGCAATGCCTTATTGACTTCTCGCTTGAGAGTATTCTACACTCAAAACAATTCAACAAAGTCTATCAAATTTGACAAGGATGGATGATTTTAGACAACTCTAAAGATAAATTTCATCCATCCCTAGTGACCTAAAATAAAACCTGGACACAACCTTAGAATAAGGTAAATTAGGTATTTGAGGGAAAGACCTAGTTTAAAGTGGGCTGGAGATAATGCTTGGTGATGGCTTTGGTTCAGGAAAAAGAGATACAAACAAAATAAAAAACCCAGAGCTGCTTTGGACAGACACTGCCCAAACTAAAAATGAAAATGAAAACTTCTCCACACTGCCCAGAGAGAGGCAAAAAGAAACCTAGAATAAAACAAAAAGGAAGAAGGAAAAAGAAAGCTTGCCTAGACGTCAGATTGCAAGGAAATGAAGGGAAGAAGCCTGTGCCTGACCAGAGTAATCTGACCTGAGCCAGAAGAGGGATACAGAGAGAGAGAGAGAGCTTTACAGGGGAGGTAGAGAGGGTGGTACCCAGTGTACCCAAAAACAGAAAGAAGGAAAGAAAGAAGAAGAAAGTGAGGAAGGAAGGTGACCTCTCTGCATGTGACTGATGGATGGACAATAGGACTTTCCTGCTGTGCCGTGGAGTCTCTCACTCACTCACTCCCACCCACCCTCTCACGCTTTTCTTTCTTACTTCCCCTCCCTTTACTAAGCTCTGCTTTGTTTACTATCACAACAAAACAAAACAAATAAATTTTTCTGGGGGAGGGGGGTTGCAAAGATGGGTTGCAGTGATGGAGGGGAGAGTGCTTGATTGTGATGAAGCTCAGCCCAGCTGCTGCCTCTGTTGTTGCAGCAGCTGGAGCAGCAGCAGCCTGACCTGCCATTCCCTCTTTCACTCTCTCGTTCACACTCTCTCTCTCTCTCCCTCTTTCTCTCTCTCTCTCTCTCTGGCTCTGACTGACATCTTTTCAATGCTTACTACTGCTGTTGTTGTTGTTGTTGTTGTTGCTATTGCAGAGGGTTATTCTTCTCCTTCTTGATTAACTTACCTCCTTTTGCACTCTTCTTTTGTTTCCACTTTCAATTCATGGTTGTGTCTTTCAAGCCTTGGTTTGTATACCCTCCTGCCCCACCATCACTTGGCTCGGCTGCTGCTTTGGTGTGCATTGCACTGAACTAAGCTGAGGTGCTGTTGTGTTTTTTATGTGGTTTTGGGGAGGGAGGGGAGTTTGGGTGTCCATGTGATGAGTCTCTCTCTGTGTGTGTTGCCCAAGTGTTAGAGTCACAGCCTTTTGGTGTCACAATGTGTGGTTGAAGTGGCTCTGTTTGAAAGAGAAAGAGAAAGAGAGAGTGAGCGTGCAAAGGACGGATGTTGCCTGTGTGTATGTTTCCATTGAGGAAGTAGTGCATATGCTTCTGACATATCGGATTTGAACAATCCGCTCGGTGAAACCCTAAAACTGAAGCATGGAATGACCACTTTGCATTCCCATACTGCTGAATCTGAGACAAAGAAAAAAGAAAGAAAGAAGAAGAAGAAAACAAACAAAAATAAAACCAGAATTTGAGAAGAAAAGACTAAACGAGCTCATTCATGGATTTGAAGCATACAATCAACAATCTCTCCCCACAATTATTTTATTTTCGAAACGGAAGGTTTTTACTTTTTATTTGTCAAAACAGTCGAAACATAATAACCCACATTAGGAATTGCAAGCACAGGTTCAAATCGACATGTTAAAACTAAACTTCAAAACTAAAAGAAACGGGAACACAACAAATAAAAGAAAGGACTGAGAATATGTGATATCACTAGACAGGGCCTCTAGCAGGTGTACCCACCAGAAATGAAAGGGGCTCAAAGTGCGAGGTGCCCTTCAGCCTCAACCATTAGTCAAGTAGTACGTGGATAAAACCATAATTCTCACAGTTTTAGTGCTGCTGTTTGATGACAAAAAATCAGGACCCCTCACTGTCCTTGTACCAGTGCAACTTAAAAGTGGGCTGTGTCCAAGTCCTTTCAGCTCAAGCTCAAGCCTCTAGAGATTAAACACCCGTTTTTCCTCACCAACTTAAACGACAAGTCCAAGTCCATCTTCCTCCAAGAGTCATCTGCAACGTACAGCCAAAGGCAGAAATCTCTCTGCAGCTGGGCAGACCTTTCAACTTCAACAGAACTTGTATCACTGTCTACAACTAATTTGGCAAGGCAATTGATAGAAACCGAGAAGTGAAGGTCAAATCGGTGATCCTAAGGCAGGCCTCTGTAGCTCCCTGACAACACATGTGTGAAGTTACTCAAACACACAGTGGAGCTCTCATGAGTCGTAAATACAGAGGGAGGGAGGTCATCTGTTCCCTCCTTTTCTTCTGACTTCTGGTGAGGCGGCTACTACCACTTCCCCTTCGCCATTCTCCTTTTCGTCTTCATGAGTTCTGCTGTGTTTCATTTTTTGTTTTATTTAATTTTTGTGGTTGTTGTATTGTTTCTATTTATTTTGATTCCTAGTCTGGGATCGTCCAAGTTTGCTTCGTTAGGTTCAAGGTGCAGTTCTGTTTTTGTAAAACGGAAATGGAGATAGCTTGTCAATCAGCTAGGTTGAAGTGCTGAAGGTCGTTGTAGTAGGGCCTGTGTCTGTGCCTCGTTGAGGTTTAAGTTGTAGGGTCGTGCTGTTCCTTCGTGACGTCGAGGTTTAAGCCACGCGGTGGTGTTTCTTGGTGGTGACTTTAGGGAGCCTGATCACATTGAAGTTAAAGTTTCTGAAACTTTTTGAAGCGCAAGTCTGAATATATGTGTGTGCGTTAATTGATTATCAGTGGATTTGTTGATGGAAGAGCGAGATTTGCGAGCTGTTTGACATGGGGAAATGGCTCTGGGGAGACATAGGCTTGCTGTAGTATGGAAGTAGCAAACTGTGCGTGATTGAGCTCCTCTCAGGGGTCTTGGAGGTGTGGAGTGTGATTATTGATCCTTGTTGAAGAGAGGGTTTTGTGGGGAGTTTAATGAGCTTGTCTGTTGTGAGGTGAGGGTTATTTACACTGAAAGAGAACTGCGAAGGGCAATCCAAGTGATAAGGAGAGTTAGACACACTGTACTTGCGTGACATTGTTGAGAGATGTTGCTCTCGGGAGCACTTAGCTACTTTCCACTCCCTCAAGTATGTCTGTGAATCGAGAAGTTGATTGTCATGATCATAGCACACGGTGACAGTATCAGGATCCTGAAAACAAGATTCAATTTTTCATTACAGGTAACCTTTTTATGACTCATACCTTGGAACGATTTGCCATGATAGTACAGCTTTTTAAGAAGGTTTCGTCACATCATCAACTTCTGCGGATAGAATGAAGTACAGAGAGGTTGCAGGCATGGAGCGAGAGGCAAGTTTTAGGAGGTGATCGGTGAAGGGTCCCAAACATACGAAGGGTGGGAAAAACTGGAAGCAGCTATGATAGGAACCCCTATTGCCTTTGGACTGACCATGATTGTTTGTTTCACACTCTTTTATTACTACTGGCGCATTCGGCAACTCCGAGCTCGACTTCTGTCCGCCCAATCTGCACCAGTTCAGGACGACTTCCCCGTAAGCACTCACCTCCTCTTTAGATTTCAATTCTACAGGGAATATATTTCCTTGAATCAGCTATTTTGCCTGAGACGATAACCCAAAGTCATGCAAATCAGTTGTTTGCGTCGAAAGGTTGAATTCGGGATTGGGAAGAACGTGGTGGAGACATTTCCAACTATAAAAGCATGTGAGCTGGAGTGCACAGCTGCTGAAGATCTGCAGTAAGTGCTATTCTTGACCAATCAGCCAAGTTTGTTCTGAATGTCACTCGTGTTTGCTGTGTGGAAGGGCGTATGCTCTGATCAAAGGAGGCTTACCTGTAACCTTAAGTAAACCAAATTGAGAGCCTTGTTTTGTGTGATGAACTCTATGGGATGAGCATTAATTTAAAACGCAACAATGTCTATGTCTCGACATCATTCACGGTACCTTCTTGATATGAAATCCGTGTCACTAGTATCTGCTTTTCTTTCAGCTCTACTTTTCATGGGTAGAGCTGTAATCTAATTTGGCGGCCAGGCTGTGAGAACTGCTCCATTTGTGGTGAAGTCCGATGCTGTACTGGTAATCACAGAGGCTACTGAAGTTCAATTCGGTAGGGGGCGGATATTAACATGATAATGTAAAATATAGAACTGGGTATGAGTAGTTTTCCTATCTCCGCCAGAGGCCTTGTCATTGTAATTGTGATCTCTCACGTTGAATCATTTTTATTAGGCTGTCGTTGCGGTGCTGAGTCATCGTTAATAACGAGAGGAGAATTAGGTTTCGTGAGTTAACTCCTAAGGTAACATCTGTCAATGTTGCAAAGAAGTTCACATTGAAAGGAAGGAATCGTTCAGGTAAACTTTGGAAGCATCTGAGTGAATGCTCCTGGGATTCAAAGCAAAACGTCGGTTTCTGAAAGTGGCATTGTCTCAATGGAAATAGGTTTTAGCGTGTGCGACCTTGATGAGATCAAATCTTTCTAATTGAGGATTCTCATGTAACTAGGTGCCCGATTTGCCTAGTGGAATACGAAGAGTGGGAAGTTCTGCGGCAGCTGCCTTTTTGCGGCCACGTCTTTCACACTCTCTGTGTGGGTGCTTGGTTTGAAAAGCAGACTACTTGCCCAGTCTGCCGCATGAGCATGTCAGAGCTTACGGGATCATTCGGTGATTCTATAATTGCAGACTCTACGCGCAACTGCAGAGTTCGTCCTCCCTCATCGGACGTTACAGTAGAGGTAATTACAAGCGACACTCCATCCTGGATACTGGTCAACCGTTGTCTCCCCTTGCCTGCCCCACCGGTGCCTGCAACGGAAACTACTGAGGGCAATCACACATGCACATGCACCACAGGGATTCTGAACGAAAATGGGTTAACGCAGCCAAAAATGGCGACTGAAACACCTGCTAGTCGTGAGTGTGTGCAGCTGGATGTTGCTCAGAGAAGAGAAACAGGCTCCACAGATTTTCATCTTGTCAACATACCACAAGAACGAAGAAATCTGTGTTCCAAATGTAAGCACTTCATGAAGCGAGTCAGAACTATCTCTTCTGGAGATTCTTTGTATTCAATGAACAGACCTGAAACCCTGCATGAACAGGGAGACGTCCAGATATTGCTTTTTCGATCAAGCGCCCAGTCTTGGGAAGGCAATGGTCTTTCGGTATCCCGTGATAATGAAGAGGTCGAAGGAGGGAGGCTCAATCCTCAGGAGACCTTTAGGTTGCAAGAAACAAGTGGACAGAATGGTATGACAGGAACGCACCAGTTTACCGTGGAGGCAGACGGTCCTGTGAGCAAAGATGATTCCAATGTCGATTCTAGTCGAAATTTCAGAGAAGAGAAAGTGTCGGAGAATGCTCTGCAAACCGTGTTAGAGTCTGCACAAGGATCATTCGAGTTTCAACCAGTTATCACAGCCAACGGTGAATTAACATTCCGAGCGACGACCCAGTAAGATGAGTAGATTTTAGGCTGTGATTCACTATCCGCTGGTGCTCAATCAGAACAATTTTAAGCACTTGTGGAGTTTCGCCAGAGCTCTGAGTTTAAGAAGCAATTTAGTAAAAGACCGTCAGTTCAAGCTCATTATTCTCTTCTAATCGCTTGGTATATCAACAATTCAGACAACACGACTGATCGCATTGTAACAGCTGAGCATCTTTTCTAGCTTGATCAATTGGTTTATTAATCTGCTTAAGGTAGGAAACCAGTGTCGTGGGAAATAGTCTGTCTGTGGAAAAGTTTTTCATTTTGTTTGAAATCCTTGAAACTGGCCTGGGAATTCTATAGTCTTAAAGTAAAAATTCCAAGACTAGGTGGATGGGACACGTTTGGTGCAAGTATCTATCAGCGAAGTGCTCGATCATGGGCCATGGCAACAAGAACAGCAAATTATTTTGCAAGATACTTAGGCAGGAACTTTTACTTCCTGGGCATCATCTTCATATTCTTCTCCTGTTTCGCAGTATATATATTTTTTTCTTCAGATTTAATGCCTATAAGCAGCCAAAATGAAAAGCTAAAAGTTGGCCAGCTAGACATGTTAATGAAACTTGGGATGCGTGACAAGGCTTGAAGTCAAAATGTCTTAACTGCTAGGTTCATCATTGAAATCTGTGAAACCCAGATGTGTATGGCATCTTGAACCGTGAATTGTAGTGATTGCTAGACGTACTTATTTCCTGGTATCTTCATTAATTCGGTGTCCTTGAAAGACGAGAAAGTAAAATTTATGGCCTATATTCTCACATCTTAATCTGCAAAGCCGTCATCGATAACAGTGGCCATCTTCAAGGTGATCGGTCTGATCAAGCTTAGCAGAATTATCAAACTGCAAGCAGAGAGTGAGAGGACAAGGTACATCACACACGGGCCATGGGGAATTGTCCCCATGTCTTTTACAAGGGCATCCACTGCCACCGAGGGCCTCGCATCTCTTTATTCGTTTGATCAACAAAATCTATCATCCACTTTTAAATGATTTTCTTCTGACAATCTCTGAAACCTAGTCGCACATGGTGATAAGGGCATTCAAGTTAATTAATGATTCATCAATAATGAGACACCTTTGACTGCTTGATCTACATGGTTGCCGTTGCTAGCGGATCACCAGAATGAAGCCCCATGCATGTAGATGCAAGAAGTTCCACATTAACGGCACGTTCTTTTGTCACCCACTGCTCCCCTAAACAATAAACATCATTATCCACCAATCCTGTCACTTGGCACTTGCAACATCACCGCACCACACTTCTCTTCCATTAAAGAAAAGGATAAGCTGACGGGTTCAAAATTGTGGGGAACGGTTTCATAGGCATAGATCGTCCTCTGAAAACATCCTACCACCTTAGAGTTTTTGAGAGGAACCCGCCGCGACTTCGACGTTCCGTGTGCATGATTTGCCATCAGGGATGTACCTGCATTACTGAGCAGTCTCTGACCCAACAGTTATAGATGACCACACTGTCGGCATACGAGTTGTGGCTTCAGAAGACGCATTCTCTTCGCGAGAGAAGATTGCTGGATGACGAGGCGAAGTTCCGGCGAGGGAGGTTTGTGTAGTTCTACGAGGGTGGTGTAAGTGCCTAGATGGAACACACACTGTTGAGGTCTGCCTACGAGGTAAGCAACACCACATATGGAAACAATCTCCGGGGATCATAGGACGAGCTGCAATTAGATTCATGTTTTTATCATTATAATACAAAAACAGCAAAAAGGTAGCAAAGTTACTAAGGACTTTCGTGTTTCCTTTACATGATTTCTTTACTAATACGTTGTCATAGAAGTTAGAGGAGACAAGATATGACAAGATTTATCAAAATTAGTTGCCCATCAAGCACATGATTTCTCTGCGCTTGATCAAGTAGGACATTGCAGGAGAAGGGTCTGAGTCGGTCACAGAACCACTGCGATTGACAGTCATCGACCTTCGTCTCATGGAAGCTTACGAGTTGAGTTGCAGTAAACGAGAAGCTGCTCATCCACGGTAAGCGACTATATTCGTCTGACACCATTCGCCATCAGTATATCGAAACGATTAACATTTCGCAAGATGGGTTCAGGCCGTTCTAATCACTTATAACATAACGAATGCAGGAAAATGTACCTTGAACTGGCAGCAGAGACAAAAAGCTTGCGCTACGTGCAGCCCAGGGGCTCGCTCACCCGCATTTTGAGCCGTCACGTCCACTTGTACTTGCAAATCTCAAGTGTTCAACCATACTGGTGGATGGGCATCGCACTGCTCTTCTGACAGATTACGGACTCTATCTCAAATAATCAACGGCTTCGTTTTCGGAGCAGATGATGAGGGGTCCACAAGGTCCAACTCAAATAACCTGATACGAGGCATCCTATCTCACGTCCTAATGTTTTGCATTACAAGACACCCGTACTCAAACTATATAATAACGCTGTGAAGTGCCCAGTAACTGTTTTCAAACCTCTATATTTCTATTATGATGTATGAGAAGAACTAACTCCCAACGTGTTTCAAGGTCGAGAGTCTAAGCAACCTTCTACGAAAATCGATGCTTTCAGCCACGCCATTGGCTTGCTTGAGATACTGACAAGAAAAAACCTGGAGATAGAAGTCAGTCACTGATACAACGGTTGGACCCGAGCTCGTAAAAGCTGCCATTTTGAAATAGAGTGTCCTCGATGTTTTAGATCCAGAGCTGCTGAAACTATATAAATGTACATTAGCAGAGAACAAAATGATGAATCGTGCAGACTCAAGGATCGGCCACGCTTTGCTGGACACCATCACCATCACCGCGGCGAACAATTGTAGAAGTTTTACAAAAACTTGAAGACATTCAATCGAAGTTCTTGGCACAAGACGCGGCTCATGACAGGCAATCCCGCAAGCTATAGTTTGACGTTACAGAAAACATACACGCAATTTTGACCGACAATCTCAAATCGTGAAGGGTTGAATTAATTGAGGAGTTAGAAACGTGTCACAAAAAGGTCAGAATTCGATTGCCAACACCTGGAGTGAGAAGCAAGACACCAGGTTGCTCACATAGCAAGTATGTTAATGCAAGGTTAGGAAAAGTCTACTACCTACACGACACAGTGCCATTCCAACCATTGACATCGGCGAAAGCTCATCTACGCGACAATGCCTCATATATTCTGTGAACGATAGTGTTGGGTTTCCAAAAGAGCATGATACTTTGACTGACACTGTGCACAGGCGCCGTCAAGGACTAATGTGAGCATGTTTGGTAGGTATATCTTTTGTGAATCTCCTAGTGAGAGCTACCGGGTCGTCTGATTACTTCAGCCTGCAGTCAGAGGTAAAATACTCATCAAGTTTCCCACTTCGGACGGTTCGATCTTGTACACCTCGTCTTGTTCGTGTGTGAGAGCCCTATGGGTCTAGAACAGCCATCCTGTAACATGGGAATTAGTTAGGCTTCGCTATTCCAGTCGCAAAACGTAGCAAATCAGAGACTTGTATTCTAATCACCAGCTGTACTCCACATTCAGGCGAACCTCCAATTAATCTCAAACATCACTCCACCTCCGGCACGCCTGGTAGAAATCCTTGCATTCTGTGTGCCGTATCGAACGATTGGCCACGCCAGGGCATGAGAACTACATTCCAACAGTTTCTTAAGAAAGCACTGCCAATTCAAGGGTTGGACCGCCATTAAAGTTCGAGGAGTTTCAAGACCATGTCCTCGTGTTTGTTTTTTCTGTTTCAGAGGTTCGGCAGAGACACCAGTTCTGTTCAGTCAGTCTCTTGTGCTTGTAAAGCCACCGCTTGAAAGTGAACTTCACAAGGAGTGTCCACATATATGCATCCTTGAGGCAGAATCCAATCGTTCTGCTGAACACTGTAAACAAGGTAAGGACACAAAGAACCAACGTTTTATTCTTGCGCTTGTAATTGAAAATGATAGGAGTGCATGCTTTCTCTTGGCGCAATGAGCATTTACAGCACACAAACAAGACAAAATCATAAATTCTTAAAAAAATTCCAGATAATTCATTGACCCAACGATACACCAAGGTTTATCATTAGGGCAGGCAAGCAGAGTGCGAAGCAGTGGGAGAATTGCATGAGCTCTCAACAATGATGCCTCACAAATGACCTCAAGCAGTGACCGCAAGATTGTGTAATTTAAAAATAAAAGGAATAAAGGAGGAATATTTATGTACAGAATGATTAAAGATTCACAGTATTTTGAAAAGAAATGAAGCTAAGGAGAAATTTTACTTTCTGACGACAGATACATCAGGTTCAAGCTCTAACTGAAGTGGATCAGCCACGTCTTGAGACGCTTCAATCCGTCTCAGTTCAACGAGACTGTAGGCGGAGACTTGTGATCCCTACATTAAGAACTGATTGATGTTGATTTGTGCCACAAGCCTCACTAGAATAGGTATTGCACCCAATAGATTTCGATGTGCACAGATATCTATGGCCATTGTATGTAGCAGGCAATACTGTCATCGTAATCGACTCCCAAAGTCTTTGGAATAACAAGATCTCGTCAGAAGACAAATCCCGTCAGGCTTAAACAACACGCAGAGGATAGAGGTTAATGGTTCTAGACACTATGGTATATTAACCAGGCCGAATCCGGATGTTGTTCAGATTAGCTCCCAATATAATGTGCACTCTCCGCATATTACACCGACTGGAGTTGACAAGTTAAACATTTGATTTAATTTCCTGTTCGATTTTGAAAAAAAACTGAAACTGCTATCGATAAAAAATGAAGACGCAGGAACAATATAGAAGTTCCTGAGTTTCCTTTTCTCTGCAGACAGGGTTCCAATGGTCGACCAAGTCCAGCAAAAATATTTATCACAGAAAATGTGAAAAAATTATCCCCTCGAATATCATAAAACACATTCCGCGTCTCAAAGAACTTGCTTCACATTCTAACCAGCAACAGAAATCTGGTAAAAGCACACCCCATCCTGACAGTGGTCCAAATGCGAAAAAAAGCTCATGAATTACGTGGACACATCAACAAGACGCTTCAAAATTTGGTTTGAGAAGCTGCCAAATATCTTTAACATGACTTGCGTTTTGCAAATCAAAGAATCCAGAGTGCAAATGTGCACACCTGACAAAGGACTTCCTAAAATGACAAGCTCTTTGATCACAAAGAAGAGTATAATACATGCCGTTTGAGTACTCTGGGACAACTTGCTGCCACATCATAAGCTTTTTGGTAATCACATTTACATCGACTCTATGCTACAACCAAGATCACAAAGGGATCTTTCGAATCAGGAAATGTTCCACCAACCACATTTTGACTGCAACACATCCAAACGCAAAAAGTTAACGGGGTTCGATAAATCGGCATACCACATAACACGGATTTAGTCAAATCAAAGGTCATGAACAAATAATAATCGAATACTTAGTGTACGACTCATCAAAGTTTTTACAAACTATTGCTTAAATCAATAACTTATAACTAAGCATTTATAAATTTTCTATATGATGATACTACATGAAGAACTTACCAATAAGTTTTGTGAAAGACTATAGAAGCCCCACGAAATGATATCCTTCATGAGAAACAAGCTCATGCGCCTTTCATTTTCCATTTTTCATTGTATGGCCTTCGACCTTCAAAGAATGTTTGTGCTGCAATACAATGGCCAGACATATCAGAAGATTCGAATCACAGACCAAATTACTTAGAAGGTGAAAGGAAACTCATTCCTGAAACTTCGAAGCCCACCTTTTTAGATTTATGTTTATGCCCATCCTCGCCTTCTTCCACCTCATGTTTCCTCTTCTGCAGACACAAAGTACCATCATACCAGTAACATTTGGAGACCATTCTCTAAAACAGCAAGAGCTAAAAATGATGCAAAATGGTGCACGTGGAGCCAAGATGGTAGTGAAAGCTGAAACCACCCGATTTGCCTGCAGCAGCTTAAAAATGAGGAACACCGTACCTTCTTTTTATGCTTTTTCTCGCCGTTCTCTGATTTGCTCCGATCTTTGTCTTTGTCCTTTTCCCTCTTCTTGTCTTTGTCTCTATCCTTCTTTTTGTCCTTGTCCTTGTCCTTATCTTTATCTCTATCCTTTTTGTGGTGCCTATCTCTGTCCTTCTTATGTTTCTTCTTCTTTTCCTCATCACCCTTAGCGACAGGAACACCCCTTTCGGACTGCAGGATAATGAGGAGAAATTCACGTCAAAATTGGGCTGCACACTGCAGATGACGAATCGAAGTAATATATCAAAAACTTATAAGCAAGATTGTTCACCTCTGGTAAAAAGATTGGACCAGCTTCTTTTAATGTGAATGCCTTTCGCAGCACTTCAAGATCAAAAGGCTGAAAGGGCACACGATCTGAAGGCATCGAGGTCATCGCTGGACCACTTATAAGCTGACTAAGCTCCATGCCCTCTCCTCTTCGAAGTTCAGTGTCTCCAACTACGTTGCTTAAATAGTTAGAGTCGGATACCTTTGTTGACAAAGGCTTCTTGCAAAAGGATTCGTAATGTTCTCGCAGTTGATAGTGCGAAATGAGATCAACTGCCCCAGTCAACTCCCGAGTTCCTGCAGCAAAAACACAATATTGAGTCGTCCGAAATATCTCAAGCAAGAGTTTCCAACAAAACAATCTGAAAAGATTTCTTAAAAATCCAGATAACGGTCTTTTGAATTTTACACCAATCACCACTACTCATACACAGCATTAGCACTCGTAAAGAAATCCCATATCAAAGTATTAGCGCCGATCAGAACTACCCTAGAAACTTAAGTCAACCCTAGCATTAATTGTCTAAGAGGAACAACCACTACATTATAAATGTGAGAAATTGTCTTTGCCCCAAGTAAGCGCCACTAGCTTTAATGATGAACATATGACTGCTTGAGTAATTCAATTGCAAAGTAATCACATGAAAGTAGACTGTTCCGTAAGTGATTTTGACCCAGATTGCTCTTTGCTGTTAGACCAACCAAGAGAGTGAAACTGGTAGCAGTTGGAAGCATATCGCATGACAGAACCTAGGGTCCACCTGTATACCAAAAAATACTAGTACGCTCATGGGCACCTTGGTAACTAAGGAGCCATCAAATACATATATACTCCTTTGAACAAAACAAATAGATAAGTAAAGTTAGAAAATAAGGGGATGCATGAGAGAGAACGCACTAGGAGCTGCTGAGAGCAATCGAAAAAGGCTCTCGCCGTTGGAAGACATTCCAGTCATCCTTGATGCGCAGTGAGAAGAATAAGATGGAGCGTGTTTCTCTGTGACCTGGGGAAATTCCCTGCAACCCAGATACAACTCCGAAACCAGCACTAAGTATTACCGTTGTAAGCAGACGATTGCAGACTGAATATCAAGATGTCGGTAAGGTCCACCTGCTACTTTCCAGACACGAGTCCTAATAGGTCAATCTGAACGGGCTACTTCTGTAGACAAGTAATTCCTTTGCTGATGCCTTGAAATAACCACAGAGACGTGCGACAGCATGAGGTCCCAATCTGACACATATTAATACCTGCTAACAGCCACCCGACGGTCCCCGTCCCAGATTGTATAAGAACTCTAACCTCAAGCTTTTGAATACAGAAGCAAGCTTTCCAACACGAAATATACCCTAGATAAGAGCGCTTCATAAGCTCTAAACCTAGTTCCCTGAAGTCAATCAGCCACGCCACAGAATAGTCAAGAACATTCGCCGAGTCATCTCCCAAGCCATGCCTTCAGTCACCACTCCTCTGCGAAAATGCTCAACCTTTCCAGAAAAATAATAATATCACCACCCTCTCGACTGCCACCACCAACGACTAGTAGCTTCCGAAAAGCAACCTTCTTAAATTCTCATACAACCCACCCGCACTGGCCAAAAGCAACATACGCTCTCACGACTGCGCCAATGGCTCACAACCCCCTCACACAAAATACGCATCCTGCAAATTAAGCTCCCGCTGCCTCAACGCTTCCAGAAAATTCCTCCATGCACACCCCAAAATTGGATTCAATTTCCAGCCAGCACCCGAAATCGCACCAGGTTCGCAAGCAGCAGCAGGTGCATCAACCCACACGACCAACAAGTTCGAATCCCAACGGAGCCTGTGACGCCACGGTTCACGCTTGCCCAAACCAGAACCGCAAAACCACGCCTGCTATGAAACGAAACGAATGCGCGTAGAGCATCACCGAGTGTGGGTGGGTGCAGCAACAGCGACAAGCTAGGGTACGCGACCCAGGAAGAGCATCTCAAGCACCAGCTGAGCTCCCCCAAGCGGTCCCGGTAAAACTCCCTCTCGCTCTCCCTCACTCTCTTACTCTTTCTCGTTCTCGATCTCTCGCTCTCTCACCCCGCGCTCTCTTTTCTCGCTCACTTGGGCTCCGCTGACCGCAGTCCCGTAAGAGTCCCCTCTCGCGACGAGGAGGAAGTGTGAGTGGGTCCCTCCTCCCCGCGCCGTTCAAACCTTCATCTGTCCGCCGTCGGCTCACTCTCATCCCTTCCCACGTTCGCCGTCGGTTCGATCTCTGCCTTTTTTCTTTCGCCGTCGGTTGTATCTCTGCCTTTTTACTTTAGCCGTCGGTTGAGTCTCTTTGCCTTTTACGTCCGTCGAGTTTGGACGTCGTCTTGGACATAAGGTGCATCTTCGTTTGTTTCTTATGGACGAGAAATGGCTAACGATGACGGAGCGTGTCGGGAGTCGGTGTTGGTCCCGTTGACGAAGCCGTCTTCGCATACATTTTATTATTATTATTATTATGTTTGGTGAATCGAGTGTTGGTTGGACTATTTTGTGGCTCTTGCCCTTGGTATTAAATTAACGTATAAATTATTATTTTTCAACAGCCATGTTGTGCATATTTCATTTTAATGTAATATTTTATGCTTTGAGAATTTTTTTAAAATATAATTATGATAATAGATTAATAATAATCAGAAAGGGTAAATTTTGCCTTGTGTTGAATTTAAGTGTATGGAAATAATCAAGTACAAAAAATGCTATATGTAATTTATCATAATTTTTATTTCAACAAAAACAATAACATGCATTCAAATTATAAAGAAAATTTGAATTTTAAGGAGGAACCTATGAATAATGTGATTTTGTACTGAATATAAATGAGTGAATATATATACATATATATTCACACATACATGGATCCAGAAATATGGCACCACATATTTCAAAGAGTTGAGATTGCTTAGATTCAATCCTTGATATAATGAAACTTAAAGCATTCAATATATTTTTTAAAAGTACATACATGAATTTTATATTTTTATGTCAATCAAATGTATTGAAGTAGCTTTAAATAAGACTTGGGCTAAAAAAAAAAAATAGAAAAAAAAAAAAAAAAACAATTAATGCAGCATTCGATTTCAATCCTTAGTAATCATTGTATCCAATGTTTTATTTTTAATTCTGTAAAGCTATAACCTTCAAAACCAAAATTAGAGAACACCCAGAAAGAAAAAAAGAAAAAAAGAAAAAATAGTTAAACACTTCAAGTATTAAAAAATAATAGAAAAGTTGAAACTTGTTCCAAGTTCAAAACCAAACTTTGAAAATAAAAAAATAAAAATTGTGATGAATAATGTTATTTGGGAATAATAATAATAATAATAATAATAATAAATAAATAAATAGAAATCACGTTACCCAAAAGGTTGAAAAAAATAGAACCAACAGTTTTTCATGGCAACTTCAATCTTGGAGTTGTGTCAAAAGGAATTGATCTTTCCTTTGAGCAATAAGGAGTTGACTACACCTGCAAAGCTGTGCACTTATGGAGGCGCAGGAATTTGGCATGAATCCGCTACAAGTAGCCATGAACATCTCATACTCTCTCGCAAATAGAGTGGGTCACTGAATGTTAGTTATTTAATGAATGATATGCTGAGATAGAGAGTTTCATAGTCACAAATGCCTCCATGAAGAAATGGAAGAATGCATTTCTTCACGATGTGAATCCATTAAACCAAGACTTGGAACTTTTCTTCATGTGCTCTGTGGTTGCCGTATCTACGTCACACACACCACTACAATTTCCACTCTGCATTGCCAATTTGAATCAGTATTTGGGATCTCTTGATGATTAGGATCGAACTATATAGTTGGGAATACTATTTACTCGTTTTAGGTTATCTGTGAAAAGGAGTAGAAAACCATGCAACCACTAAATGCAATCTGCTGGGTTTTCGAGCTACAAATGTACCGACACGAGATTTCACGGCCTCAGTGTGTGTCCTTGTTTGTCTGCTCGTTGAAGGTTGTATTGTGAACCGCTAGCATCAGTGAAACCTGAAGAATAGAATGCCAACTTGGTTCTGAAGATCATCGAGCTGCATAGCTTGCTGCTCTTGTGTCCTCTTCTGATCGTCCAGCCTGAGGCCATAGACAGTGCAAAGCTCCTCCAGTGCTACAATCCGTGTCATGGCCAGCTCGTGGTGCACCCGGACCTTTTCATCAAACTCAGCCCGCAGTTTGTTTTCTAGGTCAGCTATATCTCCCTGCACAGTACCAAACCTTCTGTGTAATGAGCGTGAATCGATGTATGGAGACTTCGACCTGATCTTGTGAGATTCAGATAATATCAGAGGTGAGTCAGTTGCTCGATTACCTGAATTTTGACGGTTGTGGCGAACAGTGCGTTCAGTTTTTCAGCAACAAATGCTGCATGCTGTGTCATGTTTTTGTGAATTTCTGATGGATTTGTTGGCCCGCCTGCTGCTTCTGGCTTTTCCTCCTCCTCCTCCTCTTCCCCCTCTACTTCTTCTTCGTCAGTCATAGTGACTGCTGCTCAACCCCTCTGAGAGCTCCTGACGAAACCAATTACGCTGTTTCTTCGACCAAATTATTGTGGTTCTTATATCTGGCCAATTTGTTCCTTGGCCCCATCATTTGCTTGTGTTGCCACACCATTTCCGGCAGCTGGAACTGATCAATTGAACGTATCTGAGTTTGAGTTTGTGATTCGATGTTTTGGCGGATTGTGAGTCGATCCTTGTGGTGCGTATGGCGGGTTGATGGAAAGCTGGAAAGCCCACAAGGCATTAGGATGGCATTAAAAGAAGTGGTTTCACAAAAAAATTGGAATTCTACCCCTGAAGAGTTGTCTCACGTCGCTCTTGGACAGAACATATCCTGCCGCTGCAATAATTTGATGAAGTGAAGAGTTTACGTAGAAAGAGATTGTCAAAGGTCTCAAAATTGCTTCCATCCTCCAACGATCATGAAACATTTGAATGCCTGAGTGCGATAGAGTTGATCTCTCAGCAGCAAAGTGTATGCAACCGGCAAGCGATGACGACTCCACAAATCTTTGTTGACTACAAGTTATGTCCTTATAACCCTCCCACAGGTAGGCAGCCATAATTTTACATCAGAATAGATTCTTGGATCTCCCGTTCGAAGGATTTAACCGTTGGTGTCCTCGAGTTAAGCATAATCCGTTGTTCATTTCTCACTACATAGAGTAAAGAAGTTTGTTATCCCATGTAGACACCCATGTGTTTGAAATGGCTCCACTGTGCAAGCCATAACCACTTACCAATGTTGTCAACGGCTAACAACACTCAATCAACCATCAATTCGAAGTGAACCGCGCTTCAGTTAAGGGACGGTCCAGCGTTACGTTTGTTTCGAGAAGACACTGGATAGTTTAAATTCTACGAATTAAATTGCTGTTGGTATCCTGAAAGGCCTGCAATGATTCATACAAGGACTGCCCTGAACTAATTACAATTGGCTGTATTTCCATCTCAAATTAAACAGATATGATCAACACCAGGTCCAATCCCACAATCATAGATTCCTATAACAGATAATATAACTAGGACTGAATACGCGAAGTATTCGGGAGACACAGATCCAGTGGGAAGTGAGTTTGCACTCGTAGGTAGAATCGGTCACAAGTTATACAATCCCACACGCCTCCAGGTCCGCATCGAGGCCGGAATCATCTTCCAAAACCTCGGAATTAACCTTCTGATATGAAGTGCCAATTACGAGGAATTCAACGTTGAATCCTTACGCTGCTATCTAATTCTCATCCTACTTGTTGCGCGCACTCTCTCGCTCTCCCTCGCTCTCGCTCTTTCTCTCCCACGGCATTAGAATCCGTCGTGTGTCTTACAATGCGGTGACCGAGAGGCGAGGAGTCCGCGATGGGGTTCGCAATGAAGGGTGCTGTGGCCACCTTGAAGAAAAGCCACGATGACAGCCTTCCTACGAGCCCTTCGCCGTGCATCGCACGGCAGAAGATCTCCACCCTTATCCGTGGGATGGATGGGTGGATGGATGGGTGGATGGATGGGTGGATGGATGGGTGGATGGATGGGTGGATGGATGGGTGATCCTGCTCATTATTGTACCGAAAGTCTGTTCGTCTGGGTGTCATCCAAGTTAGTTCCAGTGCTTCAAGGGTGAAACAAACTAAAATGAATTCAAGTATCTTGGGTGGATGTTTGAAATGTATAGGTATTTTAATGTTTATTCAAAAAATATATATATATATATAGAAAAATGCAGATGACTATTTGGAAGAGTGCATATTTCAATTGCAACTTCAAACAGCAAACTGCAAGATAATTGAATTTCGGATTGACAACATCTGATCTACATAATCCGAACACAGAATTCTACATATAAACAATAAAGTTGAATAAAATTATGCATCTCTTCGATATATATATATATATATATATATATGTGTGTGTGTGTGTGTGTGTATATATATATATATACAACACGTGAAAGGGAAATAAACTAGGGAGAGGTACATATCCTTTCATTAGAACTTTCATGCAATTGAATTTGAAATCTTATGTGTGGTTATGTATAATCAATAATGACCAGTAAATTACTATAATTATCTACACAATTATTATTAGTATAATCAATAATACTAATAATAATTGTGTAGATAAAATATAATTGGGCAAAAAGGGGAAGTTTGCATGCATAAAAATAATAATTGTATAGATATTTCATAAGAAGAATGTGAAAAATATAAAGTTCATTTGGAAATGTTCACAATACTAACATTGCATACAATATAGAAGAGAAAATAAGAGTGAAAATATTGAGAATACCATTGTAGACCATCAATTGTTTGCATCTTTGCAAACAACATTTTAACAACATTTTCATTTTTACTTTATTTCATGTGTTCATCTTTTGCACAAACAAACACCTCGGCTTCTTTATTTATAAATACAAGCTTTGTCTCATGTCATCAAAGCTA
Source organism: Physcomitrium patens (assembly GCF_059467195.1). Classification (NCBI taxonomy): domain Eukaryota; kingdom Viridiplantae; phylum Streptophyta; class Bryopsida; order Funariales; family Funariaceae; genus Physcomitrium; species Physcomitrium patens. Next base: position 9,533,875 of record NC_143426.1, read on the forward strand.
CCAACAATGTATTTGTTCTGCCTTTCTCTACTGGTTGAAATAGGCAATTTCTACACACAATGTCACTTAGGACATAGCATGCACTCCACTTTGTCGAACACACTTAATTTAGAATACATTCAATTGGATAGAAAGTTCATTACAATGGTGTGCAATTCTGCTTTCTATGTTTGCCTTGCACTTACAAAAGCTTTGTCTATACCATGTCCAGACATTTGCAACAAGACAATCAACACGTTGAGGCACATGTGAACTTCGATGCACAAGGTGTAAATGCGATACAGGATTTGAACTTGTATTTCGAAATTAGGGTTAGACCGAGAATTAGGGTTTGGAGTGCCGGCGGCCTATAAGGCAGCAACAACAACAGTATTGTGCATCGCGAAGCATCAGAATCCGTCGCAGCAAACGAAGCGCCATCAGAATGGGCATAAGATTTAGCCACCACCTGCACGAGCGCACGCGCGATGACGACGACGACGTCGACGGCGATGACGACGACTGAGAAACGCCACCCCAACAAGCGTGGAGACATGCTCCCCATCGCCTATTCCAATCAGGCGCGTTGGGCTCTCTTCATGGTGTCTGATAGGCCTGCCATGACTCAGCAGTCGTCGTGGATCCCAATCACAATCGCAATCTTCCCCTTTTTGCCCCTCCGACGACCACAGATAAAAGCGCAAAAGCGCAAAAAGCTAGACCAAAACCCAACCTTCCAAAGTCTACCCAACCACACAAACACACCCCCTCTATTTTCAGCAAAACCCATCACAACCTTATCGCCTCTCCTCGACATCAATCGATAACGCGCAAAAGAGCGTCGAGAATCAATCAGAACAGGCGCAGGGATCCACCATTCATCACACATTCATCTACGAGCATGAAGGGGTGGTGGCTCCGTAGGGCGACGGCGATGCAGACTAAAAATAGCGGCGAAGATTGTCAGGTTTTGTTTTTACGGTAGACTTTGAATACCAGCAGAAAGTGGGAGAAGCGATGTCGTAGAATTGTGCCGGGGATGAGGATCGGAGACGGCGAGGACGAGGCAACTACACGTGGGAATGAGGCGTGGATTGAATCGTGGACTCTCCGGGCGCCCCTTCTCTCAATATCGACTGCTCTAGGCACCCTTTAAAGGGTGCGGTCAGGCTGTTCCCACTCTCGAGGCTGCCACTCCTGGATGTTACACTTGTCGATTCGTGCCGCGCTGCATCCTTTCCGGGTGAACACAGCTAGTGAACGCAGCTAACGGTTGATGGGTTTATGGTGCTCAGCTGCATATTCATCGTAATCTGAAGTATGAAAAGTCCCTCTCCGCGCTTCAGTTATTGCGCAACATATTCTTTTTTCATCAGCGGGAAGAGGCCTACTGAAGATTTGATCGAGGTGGTGGTTGCTTTTGCTGAAGTACGTGAGGTCTGGTAGTTGGTTGAGAGGGTTTCCGTGGAGGAGGTGGCGTCTTGTTACTGGGAGTTTCTTCGATCTGGGGTTTGATCGTTGGTGTTTCGTTTCGTTTCGTTTCGTTTTGTTTTTTCTTTTCTTTTCTTTTCTTGCAGTGCATTCAGTTCGAGTGAGTGTGTTTTTTTTTTTTTTTTTTTTTTTTTTTTTTTTCCTTTTGCGTTGGATTGGTAGAACAATGGTAGTGGTGAGATGCGTGGTATGAAGCGCAAACTGCGTCTCAATCTAGTGATTGTGGCTTGTTGACGTAAACGCCGGAGCCTGCAATCTGCTCTTTAGCTTTAGGGTTGGAATAGTTGATTTCTTACATGAAGTCGACGTTACGTTTAGTCGAGCCTTTGGCAGCCTCAGGCTGCCACGGCGCAGCTTCCGTTTCCTCAGCTCAACGGAAGGTGGGCGATTCATGGGGGTATAGCCCGAAGCGAGTGGCATTCCACAAGCAAGGTCGAAGCTATACGTGTATCAAGTGTGAGCAGAATGCAGGGGATTCGTCAAGAGTGGTGTATAATAACCAGGCGCACCTAGAGAGAGAGGCTTTGCAAGAGAAGGTGGTAGTCTCCTCGTTACAAGGTGCAACCCCCGAAGATTCAATATGTGTCGACACGAAGAGTTCATCCAGGAGGGAAGATGTCTTGGTCGAAGAGTTGTCGCAGCGACCAGAATCAGTCGACTCTAATACGAACGATGGAGCAGGAAGCAATGGAAATGGTTATAAAGCGCTCGATGAGAGTCCTCTGGAGGCAGAAGCATGGCGGTTGTTGAAGAAAGCGGTGGTGAGTTATTGTGGGCAGCCAGTGGGCACTATCGCAGCCAATGACCCCACCGACCCGTACCCCTTAAACTACGATCAGGTGTTCATTAGAGATTTCATCCCGTCAGCGATTGCGTTCCTGCTCAAAGGGGAGCACGAGATTGTTCGCAACTTCATTCACCATACCCTCCAACTCCAGGTATTGCACCGGATTTTATTTTTTATTTTTATAGCTTTTTTGGAGTAATGATAAACTTTCTGCACCAATGTTCTTCCACCGGTTAGGGTAGAATTTTCTTTTGTGAATGTGGAATTCGGATGTGCATGTGCAAGGGTTTTGAACTTGTGTAATTCTTAATGTGAAACAATGTGTGACAGAGCTGGGAGAAGACGGTGGATTGCTACACCCCGGGCCAGGGATTGATGCCAGCAAGTTTCAAGGTGCAAACGGTATTCTTAGATCGTGAAGGAGTGAAGGAAACTGAAGAAATATTGCAACCTGATTTTGGGGAGGCGGCCATTGGGCGAGTTGCTCCTGTAGATTCCGGTGAGCTTACTACAATTTTCGACATTGTATTGTCTTTGCTACAATTGCTTGTGGTGACCAATTGTCTAATTGCAATCGATGCTGTTGGTTTGACAGGGTTGTGGTGGATCATATTGTTAAGGGCTTACGGCAAGTGCACAGGAGACCTTACATTACAGGAAAGAGTGGACGTGCAGACTGGGATCAAGATGATCTTGAAGGTTTGTTTGGCTGATGGCTTTGACATGTTCCCATCCTTGCTGGTGACGGACGGCTCCATGATGATTGACCGGCGCATGGGCACGCACGGACATCCCCTTGAGATACAGGTTTCTTTTTCCTCTTACTCTCCTCTCTGTATTAAATTAGACATGAAAATATTAAACAGAAACTGGGGTTCATTTCTAAATCTGATTCATGTCGAAACAAATTTGATTTATCTGTATCCTGCAGGCCTTGTTTTATCACGCTTTGCGATGTGCTAAGGAGATGCTCCACCCTGAAGCCCATGATTTAATTCGATCAGTCAACTCCAGGCTGGCTGCCTTGTCTTTCCACATCCAGGAGTACTACTGGTTAGACATCCGCAAGCTAAATGAAATCTACAGGTATAGGACCGAGGAATACTCCAGCGACGCAGTTAATAAGTTCAACATTTATCCGGATCAGATTTCCCGGTGGTTGCTGGATTGGTTGCCAGAGCAGGGAGGCTACTTCATAGGCAACTTGCAACCTGCGCACATGGATTTTCGATGGTTTACTTTGGGAAATATATGGTCAATCTGTAGTGCTCTGGCGACGAAGGAGCAGTCCGAAGAAATTTTGACGCTCGTTGAAAAGAAATGGGAGGATCTCATCGGCACAATGCCGTTGAAAATCTGCTACCCTACTCTTGAAGAGGATGAGTGGCGTATTATTACTGGGGCAGACCCCAAAAATACGTAAGAACTCTACTGACTGGTGGTGTATATGGATCTTATCTCCTTTTGTGATGGACTTGGCGGGTCATTTGACAGCCTCTTCAAGTCACAGAATAGATTGCAATGTGATATCTAGTATGCTGCAGTAAAATTGAATGTGGTAAACAACATCAGCACTTTCTGTAAGTCTTTTTCGATATGCTTTGGGGCACTTCATTCTAGCATGTAAGAATCCACTGATGCACGGATTGTGTGCAGAGCTTGGTCGTATCACAATGGAGGTTCATGGCCGGTTCTTCTTTGGCAGTTCACTCTTGCTTGTATTAAGATGGGCCGCTCGGATCTTGCTGAGAAAGCAGTAGCAATTGCTGAGAAACGTCTTTCGAAAGATTGGTGGCCTGAATATTATGACACCAAATCGGGCCGCTTTATTGGAAAGCAAGCTCGGCTGTACCAAACCTGGTCGATTGCTGGTTATTTAACCTCGAAATTGTTGTTAAAGAATCCTGACGCCGTTAAATGGCTTACATGTGAAGACGACGAGGACGCCGCTTCCATCTCGTGTGTTGACATGAATCCTCGTCGGAACCCGGACTTGAAACCGCAAGGAGACCGTCACATTGTATAGATTTGAGTTTAGATCGTTTAATTTTAGATTATTTTCATTGTTTTCTATCACATTGGCTGGGGCTCAAAATCAGTACAGTCTCTTCCAGCAAGGTCCACAAAGACTCACAGTTTTACCACGTCAGATGCGTCGTTAGGAAGGTTTTAGCAGATATCACCTGGAAATTGGTTGCTCTGCATTGTTGCTGAATATTAGTTTTAGACTTCAGAAACCCCACAACATCGAAATACTAAAATGGACCTTTTTGACCAACGTTCTCAAAAAATGCGTGGGAAACATGAGATTCATAACAAATGGATAATGATGTTTGTAATGAACTGTTAAATAATTCATGGTATGAAAAGGCAGGTCCATGCAAGAATTCAGCTCACAGAGCGCAGAGAATTGTACGCAGGCAGAATCCGTGTATTCTCTTCGGTCAACTGTTCCCCTTTTTTTAATCCACGTGAAGCAAGTGCCTGTGAATTGAATCCTCACTCTGAACAATGTATGGTCATAGCGGACCAAACGAGACAAATCTTCATGTGAAGCGTGGTTTTCGGCATTCTCTGTTGCTGAGTCTAGAAGGAACACTCCTCGCGCATCATTGAATAAACAAAACCCTGGTTGTCGTCTGTAATGAATTCCTAACGCAGGAAACTAAGGACGACAACCCAGTTCCCAATTTGGACATATGAGAGGGACTCCTGACTCAGTGCGTCTGAAACGTACATTGATGACCTTTCTTCTCGTGCCCTGCTCACTCGCCTTACCAGTTGGTGCAGTGTTAGATGGGGGTTGTTCAGGTTTTTTGAGAAACAAAGGCGAGGAGCTCGAGCAAGCACATGCGCTGGTGGGTGCTATGGCGTCTCCGGAGGCAAGATGGAGGAGATTAGCAAGTTGAGCGTGGAGCAGGTGGATGGGGAAGCCTCGGTACTGCAGGAAAGTCTTGCCAATATTCGCACCGCAGCTACCCGCTTCGAAATGCCTTCCAGAGCTGTTGATGCACTTTCTCAACAGTCCGCCGGTATGATTGGCGTGATCACCGCTGAATGCGAATGTCTTTTTTTCAGTTTTGCAACGATCATTTAAAGAGCGTATCAAGGAGATTATGTAGTAATGATTTTAGGGGCTGGAATTTTAAAGAGTAGGGGTGCTGCGATTGGTAGTGATTGGCGTGGAAGGACTTTCATATCTGATTATTTGACAGATTCTCTGTTCGATAGCGTGAGCTCATCTATGTCGCGCTATCGAAGAAGACCTTCATGCGATTATTAATCCTCTTTTATGTGGAATTATGTTCAAGTGACCTATGAATTACGTAGACTTCTGAGTTTACAGGCTCCTAAAGTCTTGATGGAGGCATTCTGTTTTTGTTGTAATAATAAGTGTAGCGCATTGATAGGACGGGTTGTGAAATAGTGTAGGCGAGCTACATGAAGGGTTTGTTTTCACTACATTGTTGGCGGGGTCAGCGGAGTTTTCTTCATCTGTGGATAAATCGTATGAGAGAAAAATATCTTAAATTCTTTGACGTACGACGGTTGTTAAGATCTCTATTTTTTGCCGTTCTGATACCAGCAGCAGCACTAGTTTGGGACTATCTCCTGATGGGTGAATCAGGGTGATATTCAGGCCACTTTAATTTAATGCTTTCCCTGTAATACCTAATTTAGCTTATTCTAGGGTCATGGCCAGGTTTTATTTTAGTTAAACTAAAGATGGATGAATTTCATCTACAAAGTTGTCCAAAAATATCCATCCTTGTCAATTTTGATAGACTTTGTCAAACTGCTTTGAGTGCAAAATACTCTCAAGTAAGAAGTTGGTAAGGTATTGCCAATAACTTGTGCTTCTCTCATTCAGTCACAAAGAAGTCAAATTTGACAATGCTTGTATTAGAAAAAATGGAGGCCAATTCACCACAAAACCTTTAAAGTCATAAAAACCAGACATTGCAATGAAGCCATTTGAAGTGAAATTTTGATTGCAAATTAGAGCACTTGTCAACAACATCCTTGAAGGCAGTTTCTTTGAAATAGGCATATACTATGGCTTGGTGGTTGTTCTCAATATCATCAATTGATTGAGCATTCCACCTAGCCAATTCCAACTACATCTTGTACCAATGGATGGAAATGCATAATGGAGACATTCATAACCTATAAAAATCATGGAATAGGACTTTTGGAATGTTCTCGTTATTGGTGTTGTTGTTGCAATCACATTGAATAACAATGGTTGAGATGCCATCAACAAGACTAGCAAATAAGGTCGCTACCAAATAAACCACAGCCTCGGCCTTAGCTGTAAGTATCAAAGCCAATGTGCTCATTATGAAGGTGCCTTGATCTTGAATGAAGGCCTCTACACTTATGAGAGCTACACACCAAGATCCATAGATGATGAAGTTTGGCTCGTTGAAAATCATGGCTAGAGTTTCTAAATTATGTGGATCTTGCACCTTGCATACTAAGACTAATAATTAAATCAAGCCTTTGAGCTAGGCTTTCTATTGATTTAAGAGGATATTGAATCCTTGTAAGCATGTCACATTGTTGTGTTGTAACATGACTATATGGTGAAGATGTAATCAAAAATGAATTTTTAATTAATATTTAATCATCTTAATTTAATTATAATTCAAGATATTTAAACATGAATTTTATAAAAGCCTCTTAATTTATTTTCTTGTCTTAATAGTTAATAGATTAAAGGTTGATTAGTAATTTTATCTTCTAGATTGTAGAAACTCTTCTAGTGCCTTAGAAAGGCCATAAATTGATAAAATCAGATTAGAAGACGTAAGTAATTAACATGGTTGATACTAAGATTAAATTGAGGGTAGGATTGGACTAAAATATCCCTAGGATAGATTAGATTGATATCCGGGGGTCGACCATTTGTGGGACAAGGTTGAAATTAAACCTCTAGCCATTAAAACGACTGCTTAGGATAAAATATGAGGGCATTTGAAGATCAAAAATAAAGGTTGGTGAGCTAGCTTTAGGTTGATTTTAAAGTTGCAAGTCTTGTTTTCAAAGGATTTAGAATGACTTTGCAATTTTTGTTCAAAATCAGGGTTTGTATTGGTGATTTGAGATTTATGCAATATAATTAGAGCTAATACTCTTAGCTAGTTCATGCAATTGGTGTCACATCTACAATTCAAAATTTGATAGTGCTTATTGATTGGGTGTGCCAAGTGTGTGTAAAATTTTGTTTTAATCTAATAATGCAATTAGGAAATATTTGAGTTTTGGTACAAAAAAATATTAGAAGTTGGCAGTTTGGAGTTGGATAGGATTTCTATGATATCTAAAGATCTATTAGTTGGATCAAGGTAAAATTTGGCATAGTAGTAGAAGACTTTAAGATAAAGATATATCCAAATTTTGAATTAAAGTTAATAGTTGAAGAAGAAGAAATTGCTACTGGAACATTTGCATCAACTTTCAAGTTAGCAACCAAGTATCATCAGTGCGGTTTTTGGACTTTTTCTCACAATTTGTAAGTTGGATTGAGCTGAATATTTTTGAGTATGTAGAATATTTATTGTAGCATTTGTATGCAAAATTTTACATCAAGTGGATGGTCAAATTAGAAGTTATAACTTGCTAAAACTCATTGACTAGGATAAAGGGTTATAAGGAGAAATTAAATTGCCTAATTATGAAAGTAATAAGGCAATTGGAATTTGTGTATAGTTGAAGTTACTATAAAGAGTGTTTTTGAATACGTTGTATTGGATTTAAGCACTTTTGAATTGAAATTCGAATTACTTTGTATTTAGATGGTTGAAACCTATTCGGCTTTTTAGATATTTGCAAAATACAACTTTATCTTCTACAACCAAGTGCCCCAAGCATTCTTGAGCAAGAATTCATATAATAAAACAACAACAATAGAGATGACTTCCATAACATTATTGTGTGCAAATAGAACTATCCACCAAATAGGAAGAGAAATACATAAATGCTGCTTTTGTAAAAAATACTCATAGATCACCATGTGTCTTTGTCGCAAAAAATCAAATAATTTCTTCATGGATGACTATTGCATATCCATAAATTTTGGACATATATAATCCATCTTTTGAATAAGATTGAATTTTTGGTAAAGGTGAGATATGAAATTTGTTAAGATATTAACAAATTGATCATCATACAACTTGACATATTTGACTTGAATCATGAGGTTAAGTTATGGCAGAGCATATTACATTCATACAATCTTATTAATAGTTATCTTGATCATCCTCATTATAATATCAGAAAGTCATTCCCTTGCTATTTGTGGTAATTCCAATAAATTGTGTCATCTATTTTAGAGCAACAACATTTAATAGTTTAGAACTTATACAAAAGATTACTTCAATTGTCTTGCAATTAAAAAGAAGAATGACAAGAAGGTGTCAAGGACAAGAACTTGATAAAAACAAATAATCAAGTGAGACTTTTTTCAAAGAAGTATGATAAAATAGAAGTAACAAAAGATGTATAATAAAAAGAAATTAAACTAGCTATTGCTAAAAGACAAAAAAATTAAAAACTCTTGAATCTAGATTAGAGCAAAAAAGGAGTTGATAAGAATGAAGAAAGCTTTATTCTTGCCTGTATATATACTATCCACCTAAGAGTTATGTGGCAACATTCTATAAGACTTTACAAGCCACATGTTTTAATTTTGACTTTACAAGCCACATGTTTTAATTTGCAAGATAATTTTTTTATATATGTACCACATTATTAGCTTATTTCACAAGCTATCCACAGATATAACATATAGCTAACTTATTGACCAAGTTTCTAATCTAAAAATTAATTATAAATATATGTAAAGTCAAAATTATATCTATTAAGTTTCTACAAAGCTTTTCTAGAAGATATCATGAAATTAATTTATTTTTATCTATTTTTATATATTTCTACTTAATTAGATAGATAATTAATAGAATAAATATATATATCCTTGATATTATCTTCTTTTCTAGGAATGTATGTTTCAATAGGCTTAGTAATAATTCAAAACGTGTATTGACATAAAATATTTAAGATTCTTATAGTTCTTATAAATAGTGAATAGATTAGAAGAGCCTTTTATATAATGGTGCCATTTTTCAAATGAATCCACAATTGTAAGAAGTTCTTTTTTGTAACTCTTGTAGTTGAACTTGACTACTGAAAATTTTCTTATATGAAAAGCTACTAGGTGAAGTTTATCATATGTTCCTATTTGTGACAATATAACACATAAAGTAAAGTCTAATGCATTTTTTTTTTTTTTTTTTTTTTTTTTTTTTTAAATAAAGAATGGCTTAGAGAAGTTGATGCAATATAAGATTGGTATAGAAATAAAGATTTTTTTAAAGCTTCAAATGCTGCTTTTGCTTCTTGATTCTATTGAAGTTTTTTTTTATAAGTCAAACGTGTAAGTGGAGTTACAACTTGAGAGAAGTCCTTGTTGAAGATTTGTTAGTAATTAACAAATCTCAAAAAGCATTGGACATCTCTTACCATTTTTGAGATCTTTTAATCCATAATAGTTTGAACTTTCTTAAGATCCATCACAAGTCCATCTTTTAAAATGATATATCCTAAAAAATTGACTTAAGTAGTATAAAATATATACTTTACTATCTTAGCAAGAAATCAAAATTTCTTAATTTTTGTAATATATAAAAAACATAAAGTACATATTCTTCCGTATTCTTAAAATAAATTAAGATATTATCTACATAACAAATAATAAAGTCATCTAAAAACTCTTAAAAGATATTATTCATTAAATATTGGAAATCTATTTGTGCATTTGTAAATCCAAAATACATGACATTATATTCAAAATATCCATACCTAATTCAAAATGTAGTCTTCTATTCATCTCTTTCTTTGATGCATACTAGATTCTATGTTCTTTGTAGATCTATTTTTATATAGATCTTATCTTGATTCAATTAATCAAAAAGTCGAGATATCAAAGGTAGTATGTACCTATTCTTGATGGTGATTTTATGAAGTTCTAAATAATTAACACACATTTGCAATGTTCTATCTTTTTTCTTTACAAATAAAATTAATATTCTTACTAGAGATTTGGAATGGCATATGAAATTTTTGGTTAGATTTTCTTTGATATACTCCTTGAGTTCAGTCAACTCATTTTTTTGATAAATTGTATATTGGTCTAAACGGCAATTGAGTGCCTTCTAAAAAATCAATTGAGTAATCATAGAGACAATGTTTTAAAAGAATATATATATATATATATATATATATATATATATATATATATATATATATATATATTATTTTTTTCAAATATATCTTAAAAATCTTAATATTAAATTTGAATGCTACTTGAAGTCTTTCCACCATTAAAAATATGTGCGACATAAATGACATAAGTTAATCCTTCTTTTGTAGCATGCAAAAAAACTCTTGTACCTATAAATATAGATTTAGTTGTACTAGACTTATGACTCTCTACTTGATTAAGTACAATCTTAATTATACTTTCAAAGAAGTTAAGACTATAAGAAATCTAATCTATTTTAGGATTATATTTTTTTAGCAATGATAAATTTAAAGTGAATAGATTAAAAAAAGATCTAATGATATTAAAAATTACAAAGCTACTTGATAAAAACAAATAAAAAAAGGAGACTTTTTTCAAAGAAAGATAAAAAAAAATAGAAATAACTAAATATGTATATTAAGAAAGAAATTGGAATGGCTATTACCAAAAGAAAACTAGAGACCCTTAAAACTAGACTAGAAGCAAGAAAGAAGTTGATAAGAGTGAAGAAGGCTTCACTCTTGCCTCTATATATACTATCTACCTAGGAGCTACATGGCGACGTTCTATTGGACCTCCAAAAACATGTTGACTTTGCACAATACGTATCTTAACTCGCAAGGCAAGTTTTATATGTGAGCACCACATAGTTAGCTTGTTCCGCAAGCTACCAACATGTGTAGCACGTGGTTAACTGGTTGACCAAGTTTCTAACCTATCAATTAAGTATAAGCACATGTAAAGTCAAAACAACATCTATGAAACTTCTAAGAAGCTTTTCTAGAAGATATTATGAAATTAATCTACTTTTATCTACTTCTACCTATTCATATCACATAGGTAAGAATTACAGAAAATATATGTCCATGACATTACTCCCCCTTCTAGAGACGAGTTCCACAAGGAACAGTGATCACATGTCGAAGAAGTCTAAGATGCAGTAAATTATATTTGTCATATACTTTGATCCTTGTTCTCTTTGAAGATGATTAATAAGGCCTCTCAACCATCGATAGTATTTCATAAATGGCAAGAAGACCATCTAGTTATTTGATGGTTGTTGAGGCCTTCATAACTTCCTTCAAATAAAACATTTGAAACATAGTCATGAATTGTTTTTACCTCTAGTAAGATCACCAAACATCGAGAGTCCCTTCTAAAGTCATGATACCAAACGCATTGTATCTCGCCATCTATTCGAGGAAGAATATGTCGTTCTTGAGGATCTTCATCTCGATTGCGTCGTCTTAAAGGTTATAATAATTATAATGTCTCATCCAGCAGGTCAACAAACAAAGGCTCTTAAGTCAAATCTGCTAGTTGTTGGTTCTCCATCTCTTCAGCATCACAACTTTAAAGAAGCTACAAATAAGGATTAAAAGTAGAATGTTATCTTGCTTAGATCTTGTTTCTTTTATAAGGAAGGTTTTCATCTTGATTTTGATGGATGTCATCAATGAAAAGCCTCCACCACCTTTGCTGCATTTATAAGATTTTTTACTAGCTCCCATGTACGTTCACTAATATCATATCCGTGTCAATGGACAAGGTACTCTAATTTATTTTGGTACCGCCTTGAATTTAAGTCTTCTTCCACTTTGAACTCTTCATTATTGTCTATTTTTATAGAAAGAGGTGGAACTTATCTTCTTCTTGATATGTCTATTATCTTATATGATTTTAGAAGAGATATGTATAATATTGGATGGATTTTCATTGACTTCAATGGATGTAAATGATATGCAATTGGATTGATTTGTGTAAAAATAAAAAATGATCCAAGCCTTTGATAGTCCAATTTATCACAAGGACAAGTGATCTTGATATTGCGACAAAGTAACCATATCTTGTCACCCATGTGGAATGGTTTTTGTTCCTTTTGATAGACATCCGCATTAAAATTTTGTTGTTCTTGAGCTTCTTTTAACTGTGCCTTCATTGTTGCATGTAGCTTTGACAAATGATTTGCCAAATCTTCTGCCACAGGATTATCAGCTTTTGAAAAGTCAAAAGTATCAAATTACACATAATAACCATAATTGGCAAAGAAAGGTATTTTTTTTATAAAAGAATGTACTGTGTTATTATAAGCAAACTCTGCCAATGACAAAAGAGTTGTCCAATTATCTTGTTGATAGTTGATGATACATCTTAAATACTGTTCTAAAAATTGATTAGCACACTCTGTTTGTTCATGAATTTGAGGATGGAATGTCAAAGATAGTTTTATATCCACTTTTAGAATCTAAAAAAGAGTCCGCCAAAATCTTGATACAAACTGAGTTCCCCTATTTGATATAATATCCTTGGATAATCTATGATAACGATAGATATTATCAAGAAAGAGCTTAACTGTTTCTTTACCTGTGATAGATTTTGTACATCGTACAAAATGTGCCATCTTAGTAAAACAATCTACTATCACAAATATAAAGTTATAAGAGTCTGAGATTGAAAGATCCATGATGAAATCCATAGAAACAGAAGACCATGGTTGTTTTGGAATGGATAATTGCTAAAGAAGTCCATAAGATTGATGATGAGGAGTTTTTGATTTTGAGCAAACATCACAAGATTGTACAAAATCTTTGACTGCTTTATACTTTTGGAGCCACCAAAAATCCTTGGATATTAGTTCTAAAGTTTTATTATATCCAAAATGTCCTACTATTGAAAAGTCATGAGGAGCTTAAAGAACACGTAATCGAGCTTCATCTCTTGAAACATATAGGCGTCCCTCAAAATATAGTAGATTATTTTTGAGCTCAAACTTGGAAGTATCATGAGACTTTGAAGGGTTTCCTTTAATATCACAAATAAAAGGATCAGAAGACATACTTCACTAAATTTGCTTAATGAAAGTTGAATAAATAATTAGTGTTGATTTCATTGCTCAAAGATGAAGATACTCTAGGTTCAAGAGAATTGTCCGTTGTTGAGTAAAAGGAGCATCTCCTTCTTTTAGTGCAAGGTAAGATCGTCTAGAGAGTGTATCTGACAAAACTTGTTGTTTTCTCGATCAATAAGTGATCTTAAATTCGAATCTTGACAAAGACATATTTCAATGGACATGGCGACGATTCAAAACATGTGCTGACATAAAATATTCAAGGTTCTTGTGATCCATATATATGGTGACTGGATTATGAGAACCTTCTAGATAATGGTGCTATTCTTCAAACAAATCCACAATTATAAGAAGTTCTTTGTCGTGCATCTTGTAGTTAATCTTGACTGTTCAAAATTTTTTGGAATGAAAAGCTACTATGTGAAGTTTATCATTTGTTTCCATTTGTGACAATAGAGCACTTAAAGTAAAGTCTGATGCATTTGTTACTATAAAAAATGGCTTAAAAAAATTGATGTGATATAAGATTGGTGTAGAAATAAAGGCTATTTTCAAAGCTTCAAATGCTACTTCGACTTCTTGATTCTATTGAAGTTTATCTTTACAAGTCAAACGTGTAAGTAGAGCTGCAACTTGAGAGAAGTTTTGATGAAGATCCGATAGTAGTTGGTAAATCCCAAAAAATATTGGATATCTCTTACCGTTGTTGTGATGTAATATGACTAGTAGGTGAAAGGGTGAAGAAATATATCATGTTTTGAGGATCTCACTTCAAAAATATTGTAGCAAATTATCTTGGAAAAATAGATGTTAATAAAAGGGTAGAAAAATTAAAGATGCTAATACTGCCTTTTTACAAATTATGCTTCTATTTTCTTTGTAAGACCATAAATAAGGCAAAACAAGGTATATTAGAAAAATAAAGGATATAGACATATGTAGGGAGGAGTTAGGAGTGCAAATTAGTAAAAATTACCTCAAGAAGACGAAAGTTGATACCCGGAGAGGACCGGTTATGAACCAGGGTCGAAATCAGACCCTGAGGCACAAAACCGAGTCTCGATGACGACTCCGGGACTCTGTGGTAGATCAAAGAGTGGCATTTGATAGAATATTGGATAAGGTTTCTATAGGCATTGATTTTGGGTGATTTAAAGTTGATATGACTTTGTAAGAGCTTTGCAAAGTAGAGGTTTGTTTCGGATGACTTGGGTTTTATGAAATAAAATAGGGTTTATTTTTTGAGTGATTTCGAGAGTTTTGTTGCAGATCTACGGGTGAAATTTTTTGGATTTATGATTATAGTTGTGTTAAATACATGTTGTGAATTTGAGCTCGATCTAACGGTTGAAGTGAGCGATATTGAGGTTTAAGCGGGTCAAGGACTCAAAAAGTAGAATTTTAGGTCCAGTGAGAGTTTTTAAGATTTCATGCAATCTACTAGTTAGATTGGAGTAAAAATTATGTGAGAGGGTATTAGACTTGTTTTTCTATATCCATGAAAAATTTGAAACCAATCGAACAGCGCAAAGAAGAGAAATTGGCTCTAGAAGGTTGGCATCAAGATTGGAGAAGGAGGCCGGCTAACACCCAAACACATTTTTGAGGTTTTCGTCAATTTCGTAACTCCGATCCTTTTCAAAAAATTTTTTACTTGTTTTAAACTTGATTTTTAAGAAGTATGCAAATTTTGAATTGAGATCAATGGTTTATTCATTAGATATTGAGGTTTAAATCTGTCATAGGAATTACTAGGATTTGGATTATGGTTTGGCTAGGATTCGATTTAGGGTTTGGATTAGGGTTTGGATTAGGATTTAGAGTTTGGTTAGGGTTTGATTTAGGGTTTGGATTAGAGTTTGGTTAGGGTTTGATTTAGGATTTGGATTAGGATTAGGATTTAGGATTTGGTTAGGATTTAGGATTGGATTAGGGTTTGGATTAGGATTTAGGATTTGATTAGGATTTGATTTAGGATTTGGATTAGGATTTGGATTAGGATTTAGGATTTGGTTAGGGTTTGATTTAGGATTTGGATTAGGATTTGATTTAAGGTTTGGTTTAGGATTTAAGATTTGGATTAGGATTTAGGGTTGATTTAGGATTTGAAATAGGGTTTAATTTAAGGTTTGTTTAGGATTTGACTTAGGGTTTAGGATTTATTAGGGTTTAAGATTTAATTAGATTTGGTCTAAAGTTTGAGTGAAATTCAATAGGATTTTAACTAGAATTAAATTAAGGTTGAATTGACATATATTTAAGTAATATTTGTGATCATTCTAATATTTCTTTAAGAATTTTATTATTTGTTTGAATTTTTTTTGAGTTGTTTTGAATTTGATTACGTTGGTTTACCATTATTATAGTCTAATTAGAGCATTGTTAGTATTCTATTATAATTAGGATTTTGTTATTACAATTTCTATTCTTCTTTCTACAGCCAGGTGCTCGGAGCATTCTCAAACAAGACTTTACACATTACGACACCGTTTTTGGGATCTTTCAATCTATAATAGCTTGAACTTTCTTAGGATCCATTATAAGTCCATCATTCTTGAATCTAACAAGGTAGATGCTTTGTGATGTTTAGGTCCTGAAATAATTTATTGTAAAATAATAAGAGGATTTTGATAAGAAGATAGGACCTTCAGTATGTATTGTATAAGATTCCAATCACATGATTCCTATTATAGCTGATCAAACTTGTTTTCTAGCATACTATCTTCTTTGACAATTTTACTTCTCATTTTATGGTTGCATCATTTCTTTAGATAGTATTGAGTAGTATACTTAAATTTTCCACAATATAAGCACAATCATTTCTGATGACAACAAATTTTTTCTTACTCAATGAGAGGTTTTAAACATACCACATCAATTTGCATATCTTCTACTTCTAAATATATGTATTGAAGAGATGTGGATATTGTCACTAAATTATATTAATGTTGAGGTGCACTTGTGTGACTTTCACATTGAAATTTAAAAAATCAAATGTTACACTTCACAATAAAATCAATTATTTAACTCAATATTTAAGGATCAAGTAAAGTAAGCATCAATTTTTTTTTTCATATTATAATCCGTAGTGAAATTGGCTAACAAAAGCAACATCATCCCACTTGATATCAATTGTAAGTTATCAAAACTATGAGGCATATAATATTACTTATTAATTGCTTTATTATAAAATATGGATCTTATTAATTATAATATAAATTGCATCATATTCTCCATACATGGATCAAAATTCTATTAAAAAAGCCCAAAATTTATTCAATATTGGATCTAGTCATTCAAGAAAAAAAAATCATGATAATGTTGAACTTGAAAGAAGTATATCAATAAATTGAACTTGCAATAGAACTTCCAGTATTGGAATTAGATAGCTTTGGAGTTGAGGTTCAATGACAAGTTATACTTGATTAATAAATCCTTAAAAATTAGATCTTGCACCATCAAACTTCTTGAGCAATGCAATCCTTGGTTTTCTAACATTGAACGGATGTCCCACTATAAGAGAAGGGACATGATTTGGTGCAATTGTTGAAATAGCTCCAATCATCTCTATATCTTTGCTCCCTGCGATTCTTATTGCTCCTTATAATGGTAAATTGAATTGATGCATTGCAAGCATTAATTTTCTCTATTGTTCTCACATTTTTACCATTGTACTTTTCATTTCAACAAGCTCTACTATGATCATACTTAAAAAATAATCTAATATTACTCATAACGAATAGAAGTAAGGACTTGAGAATAAATAAAATAATAAGAATAATATCAATTTAGAAGAGAGTAATTTATAACTTCTAATATGCTTATGTCCTATCAATAAAAAGAAATAATCTATTCTTAATTAAAAAAAAAAAAAAACTTTCATATTGTAAGTGTACTCTTATCAATCTGTCAAAGACAAAAATTTGATGAAAGAAAATAATCAAATGAGACTTTTTTTTTGAAGAAATGTGATAAAATAGAAGTAAAAAAATATATATATATTAAAAAAAAATAGAATGGCTATTACCAATAGATAAAAATATTAAAGACTCTTGAATCTAAATTATAATAAGAAAAGAATTGATAAAAGTGAAGAAGGCTTCATTCTTACCTCTATATATATTATCCACCTATGAGCTATGTGGCAACATTCTATAAGACCTCTAACATGTGTTGACTTTGCAAGCCATATGTTTTAACTTGTAAGGCAAGTTTTTTATGTTTGCACAATATAATTAGCTTATTTCACAAGCTATCCACATACGTAATACATTGTTGACTTGTTAACCAAGTTTCTAATCTAAAAGTTAACTATAAACAAGTATAAATTCAAAATTATATCTATGAAGCTTTTAGAAATATTTTTTAAAAGATATTATAAAATTAATCTATTTTTATTTATTTTTATCTACTTCTATCTAAACATATAGATAATTACTAAAATAAGTATATATATCCATGATAGAAGGTGGAGATTGTATAACTTGACTTGATGTTTGAATCAAACTTGAAATTCAACGTATGAAGTGCCTTGTTTTGAGCCAATATGAAATGTGAGCAAAAATGCCTATTGGATGTAGAAGAATTCCATGATTTTCTATAGGTTTATAGAACAAATCACTCTCAAAAATGAAGTTGCACAATCTTTACTATACCCATTGAAATATGTCATATTTGATACTGTCTTATTAAAATCCACAAGATGTACCATCATTTGGAAGAAAACTTCATACAAGACGCAGTAGATATAAAGATTTAATCTCTACCTTATAGACTTCACAATTTAAATCATTCTTTCTATTGAGTTCAATCTAGTCCTTATTTGCATCTTTAAACAACTTGAAAATCAACAATATTTATTCACATGTCATTGCAAATTTCTTATCATTGGCATTAAATAATATCTCATAAATAATCAAGTCTATAATGTTCCAATGAATTATAAACATAGATACCTTCTTGGTATCATTTAGAATTGTGAGGGTGTTTTTGAAATTCACTTAATCAAAAAATTACTTTTTCAAGGCATCAAAAAAGGCATTGTACTTTATTCATGCCTTAATATGCTATAACTTCATGTATGTTGTGATATTATTAGTACATAATAGAATTGTAAAAGTTTTCACATTCACTATATGCTTCTGCTTATTCCATGTGAAATTGACCTCTTTACAAC
Organism: Physcomitrium patens; assembly: GCF_059467195.1. NCBI lineage: Eukaryota > Viridiplantae > Streptophyta > Bryopsida > Funariales > Funariaceae > Physcomitrium > Physcomitrium patens. The sequence continues at coordinate 9,552,458 of NC_143426.1, forward strand.
TGATTTTCTCATATAACAAGCAATATGGTGAAATGACTTGAATCGCGTTTTCATCTTGTAGATTTGATACAAGACTAAACTTTGTTCCTATAGAGGATTTCTAAGGAGTCTATAGCTCCTTTACTATTATAAATTTGATGTGCATATCTCAACATGACTAATATGATTGTAAATTGTGTCATGAGGGGTCTTTTCAATTATGTAGAAGAAGAGTATTGAGGCCTTATTTTAGGACATCTTTCAAAATTTGATTCTAAGAAAATTAGGATTTTTTGCCAAAAAGCCATAATTTAAAGTGGCTTAGTGGTATCATAATAAAATTAAAGAATCTCTTAGGTCATAGCAATTCTCATAGCAAAAGGTTTTCATACAAATATTTTATAGCTGTGAAAATAAAATAAATTATTTTTTATTACCTTAAATAGTACCTTAGGTTGCTTTATAACTTAATCTCAAGTTTGTGAAAGACCTTATTGAATTAAACATATAATATTTGGCATTTACAAATCTTAGAATCTTCATTTGAGTAAGCCAAGATATAGATATGCAATGAATTTTACAATTTGTGCTATCATATCTAAACTTTAAGTCCAAGTAGTTAGTTGGAATCAAAATGTGGCAAAGCAGATTAAATTGGTATTGCAAGCTTCATGGCTACAATAAATTTCTTATCTCTTGTTGGAGCTTCACCATCATAAAATGATTAATATGCATATGAATTGAAGTTTTGGTATCAGTAACTGCTTGAAGATGTTGAACATGGTGCTTGCATGACACAGAACAATCCATAATCTATGATTTTTTTTTTTTTTTTTTTTTTTTTATCCTCAAAGTATTTATATATTTTATATTATTTGTGATATTGGGTAAGAAGGAATCTATTTAGACTGACAAGAATGCTAAAGTCAACTTGTATTTTGAAGTGGTTGTCAATTGTTACATTGACGTAGTTATGGTATAATGGACTAATCTGATATAATAGGATAAGAAATTTTGTTTTTAGAATTTATAACCAAGTCTATCTTTCTTATTCCATGACTAATTTTCTCAAGAGATATGTAAAGTCTCAACATCTCTTTTTTAAGCCTTTGATATAATGTAAAGAAAGTGTAAGCCATAAATTAATCATCAAAATTTTATTTAATTAATTTTTGGTGTTTTAATAAGAGATAATATTAATTGTTTGTTAATTATGAAAAAATAGAGGTTATTAGGAAAGGTAGAGTTAGTTGTACTAGGAATATGATGAAAAAAAGATGAAAAGTTATTCCATTCTTGAAGCTACAAAAGATGATGAAGGAAGAAGATGAAGAATTACTCTATTCTTGAAGCCACAAGAGATGGTGAAGGAAGAAGATAGAGAGTTATTTTTTTCTTGAAGCCATAAATGATAGTGAAGGAAGAAGATAGAGAGCTATTCTATCTTGTAACTAACACTCCCATGACAACAAATTAAGTCAGCTCCTAGCAAATTCCTCTCAAAATTTAATAAGTTGTTTTATATAAGTTTTGATTAAATAAGTTATTACGAACTAAAACCTATCCATTGATTGATATCTATGGTGATTTATCATTATCTTGTAGTAAATGGATGCCAACTATTAATTTTTTCTACAAATGATATTTGTTAGAAATCATGGGAGATAATAACTAATGGTGCTAAAAATATTGGTTGGTAGTTAGAATTACTTAGAATAAGATAAAGTGACATACAAATTATACCACTTATATAGATTAGTTAATGGAAAGGTTTCCAAATTAGTTGTTACTCGCAAGTTATTAGGAAGGTAATTGCTTGTAAATAGCTTCAAGGCTTGGATATATAAGGCCCTTTCAAAGCCTTGTTCTTCATCTCTCTCTTCCACCTTTGATTTGAGCCCTTGGTAAGGGTGATCCATTGAGGCACCAAAGAGTTATAGTGTTTTTAGTTATAAACTTATTTTATAAGTTGTTTGTTTTATATCCTTATTGGTCTTCTTCGAGCTGACTATTAGTGGGATTGTTTTTTGGTTAGAGATGTTCATTGTGTAAGAGAAAGGAAATTAGTAAGGTTGGGCAAAAAAAACATCAAATTTAAAGTTGAATTATTGTTTCATCTAGCTTCTTTTTTTCTCTTTTTTCTTTCATCTGGCTACTTCCATTTTGTTATTTCTATGTCATTCTCTTTTTTTCTTATTTTATTTTTTATCACTTATTTTAAATTACATCAAATGGTGATCATTGCATGGAAGGTAGTATCTAGAAAGTTGAAATTAGAACCACTTGATTAACTGACTAACCATTAAAGTAATCATATAATTAGTGCTTACTACCTTTTGAACTTGTTGTGTAATTACTTTTCCTCTTTAAGTAAATAGAGAGGATTTTTAGCTCATAGGCTTTTGGACACCATCTAGAATTTATGGATTCTAGATCTAAATTTATGATTCTATGATTCTAGATGATTCTATGATTCTATGATTCTAGATGATTCTATGATTCTATGATTCTATGATTCTAGATGATTCTATGATTCTAGATGATTCTAGATTTATGATTCTAGATCTAGAATCCATAAATTGTGTCATAAATTTTTGATCTAGAATCCATAAATTTATGATTCAAGCCTAAATCTAGAATAGGCTTTTGGACACTACATTGATCATTGAGAGCCTAAGGTCGAGGCCTATGGTTTTCACTGCACTTATTTATTGATCCATCCAAACCTCCTAAATTTTGTACTTGGTGATTTTCATCATAAGATTTAAATAATTATCTATTAACTTAAGAATGAATTATTTTATTTTAATTCATTGCAAAGTAATAGTTAACCAACAAAATATGATGTGTGCACTTCTGATATAGATATTCAAAGTGAGTTACTTCTGGTATTAAGATATGTGTAAAATATATATATATATTTATTTATTGAGAGTGAGAATGGTGAAACACACATGAGTTGCTGGAACGAATACTGCCGTATTAAACGTTGAGATAAATGTTCTTTTCCCATATTGAATTATATCATTAATATTACATCATCAAATTTAAGACATTGAGGTTCAGTATACTCTGAACTCTCCACATGATTACTCAATCATAATAATATGTTTGAGCAAATGTATTTAATATGTCAAATCTACAAAAACTGATGGACATTGCTTAAAGAGTGTAACATTATGATTCATTACAAAATTTCATATCTTAAAGATAAGATTGACAACAGAAAAACTTTTTAAATGAAAATTTGAATACTGAATTTGAAAATATGAAATTTAAATATTTAAAAAATGGTACAACACAACAGTTCAAAACAAGAATGCAAATTCATAAACATATATTTAAAATATGAAATAGAAATTTCTAAATAATGGAAATTCATTTAAATCTATTTCAAATCTGAATCGATATTTCAAACCCATAAAAAACATCAAAAAAATCCAAAGTAATACTTGCTTAACCATTCAAACGCATGAAAACTCAACAGAAAAATATAATAAAATATAATAAAAGATTAAAAAAATAAAACAAAACAAAAAAACGAAAATTGTAAATTTTACAAAACAAATCCCGAACAAGTTTTTATATTTTATTTGTATTAAAAGAAGATGAATCAACAACTAAAGGGCTCATGGCTCAAACAACGCCACCCTAAAAGAGCATCTTCCAGACAAAGAACAGTTGGTACTTCAGAACAAAAATGAGTGCAATTCTAGTAACACACACAAAACGATTGATCAGCAAAAGATACGTGAGGTGGAACCAAGGATTGGTTGCCAGTGATAATACTCTTTGGGTATATCAATCAATCAATATAGTGAATACATGGACGAAAACGGCACAATGTAATTCCTCCAACAGCCAGCAGAAACATCCAAATCGAATTTCTGAATTGCTTATTGACTTACTTGAGCATACTTGTGCTGCAAGAATCACTGAAGGTGTGGTCCACATACAGGAGTTCTACTCAAATACGGCACTCCACACAGCACCATCACCTTCCCCGCATCTTTGATGCACCTCTTGTATCCTCTCCACGGACTTGCAAATTCCACTGCACGTCCAGTCAAAGGAAGCCACACAGACGTTCCCTGCCTGAGCCTTCCATTCACAGTCGGGAGGAGTCCCACAGCACATGCTCCGATCATCGATGTGATCAACGTCTAAGCCGATGATCCATGCACCCAGGGACACATCCTCATTGGCAAACTTGTGCAGGAGTGGTTGATTCACAGAAATGTAGTTGGCCAAGTCCCTGGAGATTGCATAGATCTGCCCTGTCGCGTGCCGGAAATACTTGTTCCCTTCTTCACCAAATTTCCAGTACTCAGGCTCATGATACTTCACCCCCTTCTGGGCGAGAACAGGCCCGGACTTCATGCAGCCAATGTACACACGCGGCTTGGAACGATGTCTGGCCAACGTTGTCCCAAGCACCCCGAGGTTTACGTGGACGTCGTCATCGACTTTCACATAAAAATCTGCGTTCCATTTCTTTACTGCAGTAGCGAAGTATATCTTTGTCTTCATTGACAATTCATGGTATCCTTCAATGTGGTTAAGCCGGAGGAAATCATTGTGCTGAGCATCCTCTGCTTCAATGGCTCTGTCGAGGATACCACCTGGAGTTGCACTGTGTCCAATGATGAAACGAACGATGATCCCCTTCTCCTTTTCCAGTTGTTTCAGTTTGGCCCCCTGGGGCATCCAGCTTTCTCGTACTGAATCCCTTCTTTTCCTACTACTAAATGCCGTGTTGATTCCCACCACAATAAAGGCTTTTTTCCGACCATCAGCAGGCATGTCTACGACCCTTTCTTGCGTCAAAATAGGGCGTGGGTTGCTCCTGGTCTCAGCCCCTTGTTGTGCACCACCATCTTCAATTATATTCCTCTGAATCAAAGCTTCATTGTTCAACTTCGGCTCACATTCAACCCCTAACGCTTCATTTATATCTGGACTAGTCCACATTCTATTTGTGAAAAGCAAGCCTACGCAGAAACTGGCTGCACAGAGCACTAGGACCCCCTTCCATGTTAAATTGCTACTTCCTAATGCTCCACCCTTCCTAATCCGCATCGCTGCTTCCTTCAAACCCTGATCACAGAACCTCCTTGGTCAGGATTCATAAGTAGAGCAATCCTTTGCGAAACTGTTGGTTGATAGTACACGCCGTATTAAGCAAAGGTACTTAGCGAGATAATCCTACAACCTAGATCAGCCATCTACTTTTCTGAAATGCTGGAGATCTAATTCTGCATGTTTTCTTTCAGAATAAATAATAATAATAATAATAATAATAATACAGCTTCTCTCATTGTGAAATGAATTGTAATAATAATAATAATAATAATACAGCTTCTCACATTGTGGAATGAATTGTAATATATCTCTATGGATGTTACTTTGTGCGAAAAGTCCTACATCAAATCTGTTATGTGATAATACTTACAGGAAAAAACAGTCAGTCAAAATTAATAAAAAGAACCTGAGCATTTCAACTCCCTGACACGCATTCAGCATACCATTCGTCCAAAAAATAAAGAAACTAAAAACCGCAGTAACGTAAGGAGTTCGGGAAAAGACATCGCTTACCAAATGAGCGCAGGCATGAGTATGCCCAAACACATTACAGCATGATTGTCAAAAACACGAAACAATGTGTGGCACTTACAATAAGAGTATGTGGGGGAGCAATAGCAGCTGAGGATGCCCTGGATCAGTAGTTTAATCGTCGATTCGTGCTACCTAATACACACCTAAACCGTGCAATGAGCTGTGTATTCCAACTCCTCCGCCACTATGAATACCGCCTTCGCTTCCAGCCTTTAGAGGAAATAGCTCGATCCTCATGCACCAATCGGGCACCCGGAAAGCTGAATTCATGTCCCCAACAACCTCTGTTGAAATTGCACAAGAAGCATTCCACATTGTCCGAAGGAGTGACAAAAGATTTCACTAAGAGTTGTACACGCAGGTTGGCAGCAGAGAAGATTTTGGTCAGGCAAAAAACTCCAGGCAAACCATGCCTTCCCTTTCAGATCTGAGCTCTGGACTACTAGACAAGACACTGAAGAAAGAAAAAAAAAAAAAAAAAAAAAAAAAAAATGTCGCTCGAAGACCAGCACCAAATCCCTCGTTAATCTAAGCGATGGGGAATGAGTGAAAGGTACCCTCGACACCTAAACCAAGTCAGCCATGCCATGGATCTAAATTTGCTAAAAAACCAACCACGGTGCACAGAAATGAAACCTCGGGACTTGATCAATCCCAAACACAGGCACCATAAAAAGCCGCTCCTCTTACGAACCCACACTATCCAACACCATAGAACCACCTCCACTGAGCTGAATCCAGAAAATGAAGAGTGAACTAACCCCTGCAACACAGAACAACCCTAAGATCATAGTAAAACACTCCTCCCATCTGATCCAACCTGCGATACGCTTCAACACTGACTTCTCAACTCACCCCCCAAAAAAGCAGAATTCTACAGCATGGCTCGTCACTCACCCACCCCACTAATCTCACTCAGCGTCAACCTCGGATCCTGACAAAATCCCACCTACAACTCTCTCCGACACAACCTCCATCACCACCTCCTCCACCAACATCACACCCCATTTAACATCCACCCCACGCAGCATCGCCGCGCTTTTGTGCACAGCACAAGGGGCTCGCTTCTCATCAACGCGATGAGGCAAAGCAATCAGTCTGCCGTTCTGGCCTCACTCACTCACAAACGCAGGCTTTCGGATCGTGCGGGACGGACGAGGTTAGGCCGAAGCTGGAGGCCGTCAAAAGCACCTCTCACGTGATTCCTGGCCGCTCGGGTGACCTGGCCTTGCCAGCTCGGCGGATTTCAGAGGAATGCTGTCCAGTTGGCAACCTCGGATTGTACAGTTGGAGATCGATCATGGGTAACTGCCAGAACTGCTTCCTTAGTTTTAAGAAGGATTTAGCGCCTTTTTAGGTGTAAATTTGGACTTCGAAATGGGCCCAGGTGTGTGTGTCCAGGTGGGAGGGTGCTGACCTGGCGGGTGAGTCATCACTTTGCCCTCGAGAATGGTGACGTGGACATGCCACGTGGCAAACTCTATTCCTGGAGTTGAAACTATACTGATCCGAGATGGAAGGGGAACAGACCCATTTATGTGTGTTTTTTTTTTTTTGACAATTCTGTGCTTTTTTTATTTATTTATTTTATTTGAACTTGATCCTCGATGGTAGCCAATGCTGTTTTGAAGTGGGTTTCTTCAAGAATCGAGCATACTTTTTGTTTGGCAGTTTACAAGATTGCTTTTGGATTGCGTTGATTCCAAGACATGACCTGAATTCCGTTTGATTTCAACATGAAAATGGTGGTGGATAAGTTGGTGTTACGTTCGATGGAGGACCCTGTGTTTGTTGGCTCTGGCGACATCTTAAGAATGCTCCGTTGACGGATAGTTCCATCGAAATTAGTTGTACTGAGCGGGTCTTAGTTCGGGAAATAATTTTCCACACTTGAATCACTGGAGTCATGACGCTGGAGCAGGACCTGGTTTCTTAGTGGCGTGGAGTGTCCCACTATAACCCCATAGCTTGGCTGCTTCAAGGGGTTTGAGATGCATTTTCACAAGCAGCTTGCAGGGAACTTGGTTTTAGGGTTGACCGGTCACAACGCTGGAGCATATTCTCTCCTTTCTTAAAGTCCCTTCATTCGAAAATGAATTGCGCTATAATTAGACAAGCCGTTGATCGGCTGTTGTGTGCAGCCTAGAAGAAAGGTGCCAACCGGGCAGGATTCACCGTAGTTGTGTGGATAGTCGGTTCACGATGCTCCTTGCTTCTCTGTCTTTCATGTCTGCTTTTTCGTGTTATTGTAGCACTTCTGTACATGGCTGTTGATCTAAATTACTCGCTTTAAACTAATTGCAGGTCATACGGCGGAATAATTGCACAATCCTTTTAGTTCCGATGTCGAGGTACTGGCTTAAAGTAGGTCAACATACGGGAGGTGTTGCGAACACATGGGACAGCTTTACAGGAACAAAGAGTCAGGAATTGGAAGGACCTGATGAAGTTATCTAGGCTAGAGAGGATTCCGAAATGGCTGCGAGTGCTGCTTTGTCATCTCTGTGTTTTATGGTAATGACATGAATACTTTGTGGCATCTTATAAACTTCAGTTGGAGAGCGTGTCTGACATTCATTTGCTGTTCTCCGGAAACTAAGATACAGAATTTCATTTTCTCGTTTTAGTGGTGGATATAACTCTTGCCAAGAAAGAAGGGCGATGTTGTCTACAACTTCTATGATACTTTACAACAGCGTCTTTTCTGTTTAGTATGTCTATGATAAGGTTGTTAACTATATTGTGCAGTGTGCGAGATGGCAAACCGGAGGGTAACTACTCCGAGTAGAATCTGAAGATGTAAGGGCTTAGCCTTGGAATTCTGACACTGCTGCATCCACGGCTGTGCCCTTCGGTAATTGTGGTTGTAAAACATTGCGGTGACTTCACTCCAGGCGATAGAGTATTCTTCCTGTTTATTTAACTTAAACTGGGTAGTGTTAGATGATATATTGGCGATACTTCTTCTCCACGTATCTACTTCTTGGGAAGTAAAATGTGCTCTCTATTCTGCAATTTTTAAGTAGTTCCTTAGGGTCTTTTCAAGCACCATTCATATGGGTTTCCAGGCATAACCTTCTGGTGACATCTCCGAAAGCTTACACCGCACTTTCTGGATCCACTGAACCTTTGCTGACGGCTAATCGCGAACATGGCATGACAAAATCGTATGGCCTTTTCATCAAAACAGGAGAGGTTCAAGTCGAGTTTGTGATCTTAAACTTCACCTTCTCGACGTGCAGCATTAGCAGTACGTGCAGCCATTTCAAGAATGGTCACATGCTTCCTTCATCTAGTACCAGACGCGGTACAGCGTTCGATACACTTCGACGGTTGAGCTTTTGTGAAAGCCGTAAGAACGCAGTCTGCATCATCCACTTCTTCTGCTGCTATGACATCTGAATTTATGGTACCATGTGGCGCGCATGAAAGAACGCAGACGACTACAGCAGCTAACAAGTCACTTACGGCCCAGCTCAACACCTCATATCCAATCTACAAAAGAGTTGTAAAAACATACTATTACTGACAACAACTTCACTTAGTGACCCATCACCTCCAGTGGCTTCATCACAGCAACAGCTGTTTAGGCACGTTGGACACAAACCCAAACAACTAGTACTTCATTGTACGTTGAATGTAGTCTGCAAGATTTCTTTCACATGGACTGCATGCATCTTATTGCAGCTGGTATCCTTCAATGAAGCCCACCCACAGCAATTACAAAGACAAACTCAATCCCATCCGAAGGTAGCACCTGGAGGTCAGCTCGTTCAATTCTGCTAAAAACTAGAAGTAGAAAGGTTCCAACACAAACTGTGACTCGTTTGCATCAGCACTACCATCTGAAGTTGTATTGTTTGCCAATAAGAATTTCTATGACGGCATGTTGGCCGGAGCTTATAAATTACTACCGACATAAGCAGTGTACTCCGTCGTTTTGCAAGTTACAATACCAGAATACTCATCCTGTGGGTGTGCAGAGGGCATCATTTTGCAAGGGAATTGAAAGGGACATGAAAAGGGGACTAAAGCACGGCACAGATAAACAGACAACGCTGTAAAGTCAACGCCGCTCTTCTTCGCTGAAGTTTCTGCATCTAGTTAAAGGAATTTTTAGGGAACCCCTATTTGGACACCTCCTTTTACATCCAACATACACATCTTGCAAAAAGAAAACACTAGTTTTCATTTTGAATGAGATTGTTTTTATTTTTTATATGACATTGATGAGTAATAACATAAGAATTGAAGGTTGAGATTATATGGAGCATATCAAATTTTGGTATTAAAGTAATTGCTATAACAATTATCATGATTTAAGACTCATGATTTAATAATGAAAATTACTTATTTTTTTGCAAAAATGTGCATTCGTGGGTGCATGGCACAAGGGGGTGTCCATGTTGAAATTAAGGGGCGTCCATCTAATAATTTCCATATTTTAATGTGGTTTCAAAAAAATCTATCATTGTACATAAATGTATAGTAAATTTTGTAGTATTATCTTTAAATACAATTCTTGTAATTCTATTGACTATAATTATTTTAAACTTATTTGTAGTCAATATCATTATTATGACATAATTCTAAAACTTATAAAGAGATATATATATACATTATTATGTTTTAATACATTATTATATTACATTCTTCATATTTTATAGTTAGATGTAGGACTTAAAAACTTCATGTCAAATTGTATAAGTGCTTTTAATTGTAGAATGTAATAAATAACCAAGATTTAAAATATGTATACTTTACATGTTATATTTGTGTTTTATTTCTACTAACAGATTAAAAATATGATGAAAGAATCATGTCACATCTTTGTGGCAGTAACTTATAAAAATAATTTAACAAATAAATCAAATAGAACAATTGTTTGATAGTATAGGTTCTAAGTAATAACATAATTATCTATGTATTTCTTATAAAAAAACAATTTCAGTCTCTTGTCAAAAAAATTAACTTCTAGTTTATTACTTAATGATTTTAAAACTTTATATGGCTATGATACAAGATCAATACTGACATTAGTATTGAAATCAATTTCAAAACATTCAAAAAATATTGTGTTATTAGTATGTTAAAATTTAATAAAAATAAAATTAATAGTTTAAATTATGAAGAATGTTAAATAGACAAAAAGTTTTTAATAAATTGACCCACCCATCCTAACCATCATGAAAAAAAAAAATAACCTCCAAATTCATTACTCTACTATTGGATGTGCAACTAATGAAAACCAACTACATTCATCATGAATACCATATTTTACATAAAAGGGTGGATCAATTTGGTAAAAGCATTCATCTATTTAACATTTTATTTAGTAAAAGCATTCATCTATTTAACATTAATGTATTATTATTGACATTGTGGTTATAAAAATATGTTGAAATAACCCAAACATTTATTAAATTGATCCATTTATCATAACCATCACCAAAACAATTTCCACTATTAGATCTACATTGGTCAAAAACCAATGATAAAATGGTTGGATCCTCAACACCTCCTACACCTTGTTTTCAAAAACACATTTATTACAATTTAGTATGTGATATAAACCTTACTTTACATCAACTCTGTTGATAATTCAAAATCACTTTTTTCTTTTGTAGACACTTAATGAACTTATATATATATATATATATATATATAAACACATTAACATTCTAATATCTTTAACATGTTTTTATTTAAATCACAACCACTTAATTTCTTCTTTTTCTTCTTTTTTTATTTTTTATTTCTTCTTTCCTCCCTTTAAGTTTTATTTACATAAATTATACAACTTCAAAGATTTTTTTGCAACTATTTCACCCCTTGTTTTTAAGTGACAACCACCACACCACATTAAACTTTAATATATAGTGAATATAGAATCATATTGACAAGTATTAAGTTTTCCAACAATGGCTACAATCTATTCTATAGTGGCTAAAGAGATTAATAATACCATAGTGATTATATAAACATATTTGAACAACTATATATACATATATATATATATATATATATATGTGTGTGTGTGTGTGTGGATAAATGATCCACAGTATAACGTATGGACCACGCTGTTAGGAGTACTCAGGTTGGAAGATGGAACCATGAAAAAGTAAATGTAAGGGGTGAAATCGATATCCTCATTCGAAGTACCGAACTTTGAGGTGCGAGACGAAGTCCCGTTTGGGATGTGGAATTAGGGTTAGGCTCTAGAAGAGGGGCGGAGCTGCTTCCGTGCCTCTCTCTTTCGCAATCGAGACTTGACGCCTCGCGCCTTCGGCTCTCTCGCTTGCTCTGCACTTGACAACGTTGCAGGTCTTCTCGCCTCCGCTTCTCATCATGGTACGTTCGCCAATGCAAACCCACAAACTAGATCTCTTCTTCTTCTGCATTCTCTTCTTCTCTTGCTGTTTGTAGTATTCTTTAGTGTTTTAGTGTTTCATGATGAGGAGACTTTTTCTTGCGGCATTCCTCGGGGCAAGACAAGGGGTTCGAAGGTGGCAATGGGTTCTGCACGAGGATGTGTTCATGAGTTTTGGGGTTTTAGTGGAGCTCAGTTTTATAGGGCTTCTTTAGTTGACGATTTTTGCGCATTTGCGCATTAGGTTTACCGTGGCCCGAGAACTGCTCGGCAGTCAGGGTGCTGTTGCGTTTCGACAGCGTGTTACTTCTCTTTTTGACTTTAAATCACGAGGTTCAGAGAACTTGCTTTATCGTTGAATTTGGAGTCTGGTGAAGTCTACCTCGCGAGACTGAGTTTAGGGATTCGATTTTGCAGGATACCGCCGTGAAGTTGGCTATTGTGATGAAGGTCATTGGGCGCACTGGGTCCCGAGGACAGGTGACGCAGGTGCGCGTCAAGTTCTTGGATGATCAGAACCGTCTTATCATGCGCAACGTTAAGGGGCCAGTGCGTGAAGGTAATTACTAAAACCGACACATCTTTTTAATTTCCTTTTTGGAGTGAGGTTCTATTACCGAAGGTTTAATTAGTCTACCAAGATCTTGGATCCCCGAAGTTAAAGTATTGAAGTCACTTGTACACGGACACATTAGTTTCGGATTCTGCTTCTGGATTAACTGTTTCCTAATTCATGTGTGCCGGACACGATTGCTATCGAATCGAACTGAATTCTAGAAACCGATCCCTCTCGATATTGGTGTATAATTTCTTTTACCAATGGTTGTACGTGATAAACAGTGATGTATATCGAAATTACCTTCTTCCATTGCGCTTCTAGCACTCAGTCTTTTGCAGGATTCCTTCTGCTTACTAACTTCTAAAGCATTTTTGGCACCCACATCTGTTGTGACCAGCAGTCATTAAGTTTATGTTTAGAATCATAACCTGATTAACATGACCAGTTGATTTATCTTATGTTAATCAATCTTGTAGGTGATATTTTGACCCTCCTCGAGTCTGAGCGCGAGGCAAGAAGGTTGCGATGAAGAACTCCTATCTCCTATGGCAGGCCACTGGAGCAGTACTGGAAGTTTAGCTGTGCTCATACGTGTACTCCTGGACTTCTCCACATCTTGACAATCTCAAGTTGTGCATAGATTTATTCTTAAAAGTGTTGTTCTTGATACGAATACTGTAATTGGCCTACACTGTATGTTTTGGTGTTTTAGTGAATTTCTACGTCTGGTCTTATATTTCATCTCTTTTGTAGTACGTCGTGTTTTCATGAGTGTCGAACTTCATGCACAATGCATATGTGATGATTCCAAGATAGTCAGCTCCTGTGAGCAGTTCGACGGATTGGCTTATTTAACACAACCAAATTATGTCTGTCGGCATTTCGTGTCGAACCATGCTGTCGTGGTTGATTTAGGCATGTCTGCCATACCTTGGAATGTGATATTTCGTGCATGATTCGTGAGCCAACCTTCCTTTAGTAACCTGTGCTGTACGTACGAACAGGAACATCTCTCGAATCGTTTAGTGAAATAGCCGAGCACTCCCTTTTCCACTACCTCAAGACTTCTCAACAAACAGATCTGTTAGTATGTAATTATTGTTTACTATATGAGGGTATTCCTAGACAGCGTTGCATTTGAGATAAAAAGTAAAACAGCAGTCAATGCTACATCTAATTCTGACTGAAGGGCAGTCTAATGTTGTGCAATTAGCGAATCATCCCTATTGTACCCCTCACCACTAATAATTCCCTGGATGATTATGTACCTTTTTAATTAAACAACCTTGCACCTGTAAGGTCGAAACCAACAGCAATTGAATGGATTACCAGAGGAGCAGAATTCTTCTTATCTACACGATTCTTCCTTACCTCGCCGGGCAAGATATGAGAGGTCATACTGTTCAACAAATGGAACTTTTAGCACATATTTAATTCAATAACGAAAAACCACATTCTTTCTGTTGATTGTAAGCCCCTGATGCCGACGTTGATGTTATGGGAGTGATTATTCAACATTGTTGATTGATTCGATACAACAGTTGTGGCAGTTGACCATTTGTTTCCAGATCTAAAATTTTGATATGAAGCTTAGGATAAGTCATAGATTAGCATGATTTTTTTTTATTATGATAATTGTGAAAAAATACAATAAATAGTAAAAGCTAAATGATATGTACAATGCAGAGAATATATATGATTTTTATATTCAAATGGACATCCGCAAGTACATAGTATAGATTTGAAAATTTTCAAATCGGCATCATTGTGTTGGTCAAGAGTGTATCTTCGGTAGTCTTTTTTCCTATTATAGAATATATTGGAGTAATATAGAAGTGCAGACATTTCTACTATTTGTGTGTTATTTTCTACTTATGATTTTTTTTTAACATTATTTGTATGTTTATTGGTATTTCCTTCAAAATCTATAAATGTATTATTAGTTGAACTCTTAGGATTTTGGTTCTACACCTTCCAATAATTAATTCATAAATTTGACTCTAAATTGTCTTAGATATATAAAGATAATACTTCTTTTCATTTTGTTTAGAGGTAATAACTTTTATTTTGTTAAATGTGTATTGTGACTCAAGACTCCACCTAGTGAATTGTAGTAGGGACATAGGTATGGGGCCTAACTGCTAAAAATACATCCTTGTCATTTGAATCAATTGTAAGTGGCAATTGTAAGTGGCAAAGACAAAGTGCCAACCCATACAAGCACTAATCTTGGCAAAATTATCTTTGATTATGTGACAAAATTACAACATCAACAATGGTGGTGTGGTAGGTGCAATATAATGATGGGTATAAATAATAAAACTTTGGATAGAAATATCAATTTCTTATTTTAAATGTGTCTTAATAAATCTCTTTTATAATGTTTTTGGTTTATTTTTGATGTTAACACCTTTAAAGAACTAATATAAAAGTAATAATTTATTTAGAATATTTATAATAATATTTTAGTCACAATTTAAAATATTTTACAAAAGTAATTTGCTAACTTGTGGATGCTATTTTAAAATATTAAAGTCTTTATGAAGTAAATAATTTATAAAGTCTTTACAATTTTTTTGCGATAATAAGATATTTTTGAACATGATGTTGGAGTTTAATTTATAAAAATGTAGTTTTACTATAAAAAACTAACATAACTAATACCTAATAGAAAATTAGATGCATTAGTTCTAATGGATTGTAGTACCTTGGAAGTGGATAAAAAGATAAAACCAAGGCCAAAAAATCCCTTTAGGATATCTTTTCATCTTACTCATAAGCCTTTGTGAGGATATAAACTCCTCACCACACGAACCAATTATTATTGATAAAAAATTTAAAATCTAAAATACTTTTGAATTTATAACTTAAAATTTATAACTCCTTCCTCATGGTATCTACAATGTACATATTTGTGCTATCATTGGAAAGATATAAGAATTAATCCAATATATATATATATATATATATATATATATATTTCTTAATTTAAATGATATATACCTTGTTTTGATTATATGATTTGATAATAAAAATAATAATAATATTTTTTTTTATTTGTTTGTTTTTTTTGTTTTCCTCTGAAATCATCAATTCTAACCTCACCATTAGTTAAGATTAACTCTTTATTGACTACACCTTGTGATTTAGTTTGAGTATGAATTTCTTCTTCACACATCTTATTTAAGTTATAAAGTATAGTTTAAGATATGTTCAATAAAAGCCCTAATATATTCCAATGAGCTACATTTAACTACTCTTAATTCACAAAGTTGCTTCAATGAACTTTTATTTCAATCTGAAGTAGACTTTTATTTTTCTTTGATTTAATTTGTTTTATTATAGATAAAAAATTCAAATTAATAATTAAATACTAGATAAAGTCGAAGTTTGAAACACGAAGGGAAAATTTAGTTAAATAAATAGTGAGAAAATGATTTGAAAATCAATTAAATTTTTTACAATTAATCAAGGAATAAAACAATGAAATATCAAAAACATCTATTAATAATTTAGTGGATAAACTTGAAATTGACATTTAATTTTTACTCTAACATAATAAATCCAATTCAGATGTGTGTATATATGTGTGTATTTCAAAATGTCTTTCCATGCTCACTGATCCCAAAATGACAGACATTGAATTTTGAAGCACCAGACGAATATTGTCAAAAGTTAAGAGCTTGAGAATAACAAGAAAAAGTGAATATAAAAGATATTTTAATCTGAGGTTCAAAACCCACTGTCATTGCAGGAGACCACACACACTCTGTTGTGTCGTTCGAAGGGCAACAAATAGCTTCTCCAATCAGAATGTTAGAACTTAAACCTTCAATTTTTTTTTTTCACACTTCACTGAAAGTCGAGCAATAGAACAAACGCTCAATTCGAGTGGAGGAATGCGAACGTGTCTACATGAAACTGGTCTGGAACTTTTCGTGGAAAACCATTCAGAGTAGTGGTGTTTATCCCCCAATGTCTTCACAAGGGTGTCATCAGAGACAGAGTAGGTAAAAACTTCGGACATAGATGCAGAGTTTGCAAAAAGTTTCAAGTTGAAATTAACTTAGTACTCTCATGGGTGCCCGACATGCAGAGAATTCAGTTGTTTTTAACCTCACATGTTGATTAAGCGTTCAACTATATCAATCAAGAAAGTGAGAAGTTCAAATTGGATCCACTGTGCTAGATCATTTAATTTAGTTTCCATGACTTAAATAGATCAAATACAGGTCATGGTAGCTAAATTATCGGGTTAATGGTGGATATCCACCGCACAAGGGCTGCTGGTAACTGCACATTGCAGATAGTATGAATGTATGTATCCATTAAGGATGACAACGCCAAGTAACGTAACTTACCACTGCATGAGCTCAAATCGACAACTATAATCATTTCACATGGGAACAACATTCAAACAAACGAGACTTAATAAACAAATATGCTAGATACCCGAATGAAGACCACATGCCCAATAGTTGAAGTGCACATGTTTCGTTGATCCTGTTATCCCTATTTGATACATCCTGGTCCGAATCCATGACATCAACAAACATACCCATGGACAGATAGATGAGAACTGTGTACCTCAGAATACTCCAAAAGGATGAGACCGTCGTACAAAGGTTTCTTCAGCTGCATATGACAACTTCATGCTACCCTTGTACCTTCCATTTCTTGGTCAACAATCAACAAGTCGGCCCCTTGAAAGCCATCAGTGAGCTTTCGTTGACAGGGAAGGACATTAGTGATTGGCATCTTTAACCGCAAGGGCACTTAGAATTGACAAAAGTTATCCCACTATACATGTTTGACCCTGAAAGATGATCTCTACATGGATCTTTAATAAACTAAGACTGCGTGAAAAATGTTCCTACTAGGGCTTTAGACTGTATCCCAAAATCTCCTGCCGTTGTGCTCTTGAACTACCCAACAATCATGGACACGGAACAGCCCAGGAGAAATAAGTTGCTATTGCACAATAACAGAGTCGCAAGTCTCAAAGTCATCTATTCTAAAATCTCCAGGCAACAACGATCATGAAGTTGCAGAACACCATCGATTTCTCACCTTCATTTGCATCACATTATCTATACGTTGACCAATTTGTTAGTCCCCGCATCCTCAATTTTGACCCTTTCATGCTCATCTACAAGAATCGCACCAGTGTCGTCATGCTTATCTTCAACTATTTCATCTCCTTCTCCAGGTTGTTCAGGGATATTGTCACCACTTTCTACTCCTGTATTAGCCTCAGCAGCCAGTTTGTTATTGGAGACTTCAGTTCGCCCAGGAGGTCCGTCTTTCCATCTCTCAAAATCAGCATCCAAGTTTTCCATGCTCAGTTCAGATATTCGCTTCTGGCACTCAGACAATTCTTCACGTGATCTAGCCTTCCATTCTTCCAGATCCTGTAATATCGACAAAACAAAAACTCATAAACTAAGGAAAATGTAATCATCCTCAAAGAACCACACCAGAGAGTAAGGGCCTACACTAAAGGCAACGGAAATGATACAACACAAATTTAAACCCCACACCGCATAAGTACACAGCAGTTGTCTAAGCCTCCATCATGTAAGGCACAGTTCTGTTATAATCTAACTTTCGGCGTAGTTTCTCTCACACATCGGAAATGCCAGCAAAAATCGTGATATATACTATGTAAAACTTGGCAAAACAATCCTCCCCACCCAAACTGACTTTCCAAAAGTAGATTACAAGAATATGGATCTATGAAGATCAACCACGAAAGAAACAAAATGATGATGTAACAACATGGATCATCACGATTCTTTACTCGTGTGGAATACAATACCTGCTGGGCTTCCTGGAGCAACTTGTCCGTCTCTTCACTAGACTTCACTGGTAGATAATAAATTCTAGGTCCCGCTTTTGTTCTGCACTCAAACATAGCAATGTCAAAAGTTGAGACTAGCATTCGAAGTGAAAAACGCTATCATGTCTCCACAAAATGACAACGTTTCAACAATCAACGATTAAAATCAAAACACCATATAATGTTCGGACTTTTTCCTTAAAATCAACTTTGGTCATGTGGAGAAATGTTTTGGAGATCATTATAAAGGATGACGAGCCTCACTTAATGAAGCTAGCAAGCCGAGTATGATGTTCTGCCCACTGCAAAAAGAGGAGCTCTAATTGCTTGGCCTCAGCTTCTGTTGCCAGTTTTGCTCGTAAGATCTGAAACACAACATTCAACATAAGTTCGCTACTTTCAAAAACAGAAAACAACCCGCAGAAAGCTCTCCAATCAAACAAGATACCTCCTAACCTCGCTACATGACATGGATTAACGCAGGATCTTACACAAGTAAAAGAATACAAAAAACCTAGGTACAATACCCGAAATAACCTCACGGTAGACTTCTAATGTGTTGCCAGTCCATGAAAATAAGCAAAGAAGCCGATTGACATAGCTACAGCTCTAAACACAATAACTAAACTCAATAAAATTTCCTTGAGAAGTTAACCGCAAAGCTGCTTATTTAACCCTCCCGAGATAAGACTGTACCAGGTCAGCTCGACGTTTCTCAGCCAAGGCTTCTTTCTCTTGCTGACGTAAACGCTCATTTTCTTCTTGGGCTTTGTGTTCTGCCTGCATAGAAAGGAGTTATAGATAGTGCATTCAGCGTTAAACATGTAACCAGAAGTGACAGAAAAAATGAACTGCCACTCCAGGTTTTTTGGAAGCATACTCTGCATATATGTGCATTTGAGAACCAGTAACCAGGTTCCTTCATCACCTGGGTAATTTACAGCCAAGTGGTAATGAAGAGAAATTATTGAAATTTGCTGAGCATTAACAAATAATCACCTTCTTCAACTGTTCAGATCGACGCTGAAATGATTCTGATCCAGATAGCTTTTCGTCCTCCCGCCTAAATTTCTGTCAACCGAAATAATCCATCGTTACCGATCAGTGGGAGAAGATGATTAGAAATTTGAACATTCTGAACTTAGCCATCTTTCATAACATCTCAAGCAATAAACAAGAACACATCATCTATCCATGTCATCAACCAGGGCTTCAAAGAATTTTTAAAATCCCTAAAATGCCCCCACCCAGCTTCAACAACAAAGTTTGAAGAATCTCAAAGTGCGTTTAGGATTAGGGTGTACAAACTAATTACCTCCAAAGTACCTAAAAGAGCCCCAAACATACGTCGGTTGCGCTTAGCAACATTAGGATCACTTGTCTTGGACAGAACCCTAGGTGCTGGTTCAGCAGGTTGTGCATCGTCATTCTGCTGCAATCCACAAAAACGAAATAAACCCAACCCATTAAGTAAAAGAAGATAAGTTTAACGATTTGCACCAGTTCAGATGAGTCACTTCAGTGTGTGACAAGCGAAGGAAAATGTGAAAAAAAAATACATCCGCTGTTGCCGACGAATTATACACCTACGGAAATTTGTACACTTACATGTGGATTGCTGACACGGACAAGGAAGCCCCTCTCCTTAGGAAACCTTCTTGGTCCTCCTGGTCCCCCAGAACGATGTCCGCCCGTGGTAGAAGTGCGCGTGTTTGAGTCGGAGTTGCCCCTTCGCTGCGAATCTACTGCTGGAAGAGGATTAGAGTGATCTGCATTGTAATTGCGTTGAAGTGTTGGCCGCCGATCCGCAAGATCAGTTTCTTCATCTGCGTCATCTTTATCAGGTTGGGTTTTCTTATTTTCTTCTATTTCATTGTCTGTTTCCGGCAGCTTCTCCTCTTGCACAACCTGTGCAAATCAATCATAATCATGAAATTACAGGTATTCAAGACATTACCAAGTACATGGTTATGAAGTATATGAACAAAGTACCACGTGTAGCAAAGAACATCTATATGACATGGTGTTTAAATACCGATTGAATAAGCTTGTGTGGCAAGACTCAGCATACAACATACCTTCACTACAGCTGAAAGCAACCTTCTCTTTCCAGGACGTTGTTCATAGCCGTCAAAGCCGTCCCCCTGTTATCACAGCAGGACACTATGAGCACCTCTGTGATATAAGAAAAATAAAAATAAAAACGAAAAAAAGCGAAAAAATTGAAAGTTGAATATCATGTAACAATAAAAGATAATAAATGTGCGTGCAAAGAATACAGAATGATCAAACACCGCAACGACCTCTTCTTACCCGCCTGATGACACCTCGCGGGGCGTTCTTGCGCTGGTGAGAACCGTCCGCATCAATGTTCCTCGCTTTACCGCCGAGAGCATTTCTGCGTAACCCTTTCGGATCTCGCAGTCGCTCATTAATCTGTTATCCACCCACAATATCATAACAGATGCAATTTGTAAAAGTAGTTAATAAGGGACGGTGAGCAAGTCAACATTCACATTCTAGAAAAATAGTGCTCACACATATTGCTATTTAACGAGAACCTCATAAGACAAAGCTATGGTGTAAAGTTCACTTGTTGGAGTTTCAGAGAGGTGGTTAATCAGTTTTCTTGAAAACCACTGTTTAACAGTGGCTACTAACATCATATTGCATGCTTCAGCAAGCATTGGTGGACGGAACCTGGTCACAACTGTCTTTCAAAATCTTTGGAACCACTTACGAACTTCGCATAAAGAGGCTGTGAGGCCAAGGACGGTCACAATTAGAATACGTATCAGAATAATTATCTCTTGGAAACACATTCAACAGCGTAATTCTATTAAAACGAACAAAACATTACTCCCTCTGAAACATGTACTTGATCAAGAATTTTCTCCTTCGAAAAATAGTTGGTATAGTCAATTGCAACTATTGAAACCATCCTTGCAAGACTCGGAAAAAGAGATCACCCATAGCAAACACAATGCCAACCGATCCTCAATTTTTCTTTCACTCCAAAAGTTTTTTACGACGTGATGACACCATCCGCCACCACACCTGGTCTCATCCAAACGCGCTGAAAATATACCACCACTAAAACCCTAACGCTGATAGAAAGCTGAAGAAACAACCTCGACAGCAACCTTTCAATACAAATTCCACAAAATCAACAATGCCGTAAGTCACAGCCTCACAACCGAGTAGGTAGGTAAGCAGTGCCCCGTATTGCCAATCCATGCGACCGTTGGATTTTACGAATTAGGGTTCGGAAGTTGAAGAGAGAGGAAAGGTGGAGAAGAGTAAACCTCTCGCTGTTGGCGGTGGAGTTCGTCAATCTCGCGACGGAGGTCCTCAGCGGTCTTCGCCGCCTCTAATGTCGCCATGAACACGGCGCCAGCGTATGAAGAGCAAGAGCTCAGAGAGTCATGGCGGAGGCATGGTGCTGAAGGGCAGACGAGGAGAGTGAGCAATTGGCCATCGCCATAGCCAAAGCCCCGCAGGGTTTAAAGTTTGGAACTGGGGCCATTCCAAAGCTGCGCTGCACACCTCCCCCTTGGATGAATGATTCTATTTGGACGACGTCCTCTGTGTTTGTTGGATGATAATGTCCACGTCAAGGATAAACCTTGTTCACACTCTGCTGTTTACCGTTCACTGAATGAGGATGGCTGGCGTGTAGTTGTGACCAAACTGCCACCCGATATTCTGGAATGGGACATTTTAATAAGTCACTTTTTATTTAAATTTTAAATTTTAAATTTTTTCCCTAATTGAAAGTGATATTAATGAACTATTTCCCTAATTGATAAAAAGTGATATGTATGTATACATATATATATATATATATATATATATATTTATATATAGTTTTTTTGTAAATTTTGAAAATAATGTTTATGTTGTAACATCTTTACATAATTGTAATGGTGAAATTTTAAAAAAAATAATAAAATTGTAGATATTTTTGAAATATTAATAATAAAAAAAATAATGTTAAAAAAATTCTTTGAATAGATACAATAATTTTGAATTTACCACAAATCAAAGCTATGAGATTTATTTAAATATCAATTTACTTTATTTTTATGTATAGATTGAAACACATTGCATATAAAAGAACAAAAATATGTAAATAACCAAGAATTTTAAGCAATGATTATGTGCTAATAAATAAGGTAATTACAACAACTATTAGCATCAATGATAGATTTCTTGAATTGTAATTATATTTGTAGAATTTAGAGATACTATGGTCATAGTAAGAGTTTTAAAAAATATGATATTGATATTTTTAAATTTTAATGAATAATATTATATAAATAAATAATATACATATATTAAACTTTAAATAATATAAATAGTGATATTTTTTACTTTAAATTCATTAAAAACGGATTTGCTGTTAACTCTTCCTGATCCACAAACGCTCAACGAAGCTATTAGCCAAGCTGTGAAGTGCGATAACCGCCTATTCCAACGTCGCCAAGACCAACGTTCAAGACAACATACGATTCGCCACACTCCAACTATGTCGGCAAGCAGCGTGAATTCACATTCAGAGGTAGAAGACATGCAAATTGATGCGGTACGTGTTAAATCTCTTACTCTAGAAGAAAAAAAGCGGCGTATGGAGGAAGGTCTATGCTTGTATTGCGGTGAAGAAGGCCACAAAATTAGAAACTGCCCCAAGAAGCAAAATCGACGTATTATCAAGACTAGGGGTGAGTTTATTCAGGAAAACGAAGATGCCCAGCCACAATAGGAACCGTGCGGCTGGACAGTGAAATATCGCAACAACAACCAGGTTCCTTTCTTTCTGCTCAACCTGCCTTTTGTTTTATAATCCCTTTGCTTATTGGCCCTCAGAAACTGAGAACCTTAGCATTATTAGATTCAAGAGCATCTGCTTGTTTCTTAGACAAAGAATTCGCAAGGCATCATAAGATCCCTTTAGTACAAAAATCCAAACCTATTCACGTTGAGGTCATAGATGGACGACCTTTATTGTTTGGTAGTGTCACCCATGAATCAGAACCTATAGAAGTGACATTTAAGGACCATAGTAGTCATATTATTTTCAATATTATTAGAACCCCATCAAATCCTGTTATTCTTGGTCTTTCCTGGTTGGAAAAGCATAACCCATCCATAGATTGGAAGTTGCGGAAGATGACCTTTCCCACAAAACCACCTAAGAGCAAGCCTAGTAGAAAACCCCGAATAGAAAAATCCTTATTTATTAGAGCAAGAGCGTTTATAAGATTGTCCAAAGGAGGCACACCGTTTGTCATTTATGCGGCTCGAACTACCGGAGAGAAGATCTCAACAACAAGTATACCAGAGCAATATAAGGATTTTAAAGACATGTTTCAAAAGTAAAATGCCGACATGCTACCGAAACACAGACCATATGATTGCGCCATAGACTTACAGGAAGGAGCACAACCGCCTTTTGGCCCAATCTACAATCTATCGCAGATGGAGTTGGCGGAGTTGCGGAAGTACATTGACGAGAATCTAGCCAAGAACTTCATCCGTCATTCAAAATCATCAACTGGAGCACTCATCTTATTTGTGAAGAAGAAAGATGGCTTGTTGCGGATGTGCGTGGACTATCGAGGCCTCAATAAGGTAACAAAGAAGAATCGTTATCCGTTACCCTTGATTTTTGGTCTCTTAGAACAACTTGGACGTGCAAGGATCTTTACAAAAATTGATCTAAGGGGAGCTTACAACCTCGTACGAATCAAGGAAGGAGATGAGTAGAAGACAGCGTTCCGTACAAGGTATGGCCATTTTGAATATAATGTCATGCCCTTTGGTCTTACCAATGCTCCAGCGGTCTTTCAACATATGATGAATGACATTTTCCAAGAGTACCTTGACGATTTTGTTGTCATCTATTTGGATGATATTTTGATATTCTCCAAAAATGAGGAAGAGCATGAAAAACACGTTCGTTTGGTATTGGAGAAACTACGCAAGCGAGGACTATATGCCAAGTTGGAGAAGTGTTTATTTCACCAAATAGAGATGGAGTTTTTGGGGTTTGTTGCGACTACGAAAGGCTTAAAGATGGACCCCAAGAAGGTGGAAGCAATTGTGTCTTGGGAGGTTCCGAAGACGGTTAGAGACGTACAATACTTTCTTGGTTTTGCCAACTTCTATCGGATCTTTATCAAGAATTACTCTCAAGTTGTTGCTCCTCTCACTCGATTGACATGCAAGGATAAGCTGGAATGAGAACCTCTAGCAGAGAAGGCGTTTCAAAACCTGAAGACCGCATTTACTACGGCTCCAATCTTGGTACATCCAGACTTTACAAAGGCCTTCTATTTAGAAACTGATGCTTTGGATTTTGCTTTGGGAGCTGTACTTTCACAAATGGGAGAAGACAAGAAGCTCCATCCGGTTGCATTCTATTCTCGAAAGTTCTTTGCTGCTGAAATCAATTATGAGATCCACGATAAGGAACTTCTTGCTATAGTGGATTCTTTCCAAGAATGGCATCACTTTCTTGAAGGAGCTGCACATCCAGTGACCATATACACACATCACAAGAATTTGGAGTATTTCATGTCGGCTCGAGTTCTAAATCGACGTCAAGCTCGATGGAGTATGTTGCTATTTAGGTTCGATTTTATTATCACTTATCGACCTGAAAAGCAGCAAGGACTATCTGATGCCTTATCGAGGAGATCGTATCTTGTACCAAAGGCTTGAGAAGCAGTGTTTGATCAACAATGTACGACATTGTTGAAGCTAAAGCAATTTTAGCTTTGCGCTACTATTATGTCAATTGATGCTG
This sequence comes from Physcomitrium patens, assembly GCF_059467195.1. Lineage (NCBI taxonomy): Eukaryota > Viridiplantae > Streptophyta > Bryopsida > Funariales > Funariaceae > Physcomitrium > Physcomitrium patens. The sequence goes on from NC_143426.1 coordinate 9,577,629, forward strand.
ACTTCCTGAATCAAGTACGTGCCGTAACCATTGAAGATTCAGTAGCCATTGATATTAAGCAGCGTGCCAATGACGACAAGTTCAAGGTGGAGGGAGATCTTTTATACTTTGAAGAGCAGTTATATATCCCAAAAGGACCAGCACGACTCCTAGTTCTTCAATCTCGCCACGATTTTCCAACTGTGGGACATTTTGGATTCAACAAGACCTTGGAGGTTATTTCTCGAGATTTTTGGTGGCTCCAAATGTGGAAGGATGTGAAAGATTTTGTCCTCTCCTGCGACATCTGTTCAAGATCCAAGAATCCTCGGCATCGCCCTTATAGACTCCTACAGCCATTGCCGATTCTACGTCGACCATGGTCTTTAATTTCCATGGACTTCATCATGAACCTGCCATCATCAAACTCATTTGACAGCATCTTTGTCATAGTAGATCGGCTTACAAAAATGGCATACTTTGTCCCTTGCAAGAAGACATCGTCCAGTGAAGTCATAGCAAGGCTCTTTCTCGATAATGTATATCGATATCATGGACTACTAGATGATATCATATCAGATTGAGGAACCCAGTTCGTATCGAAGTTTTGGAGATCTCTCTTTGAGATACTGAAGGTGGATATCAAGTTTTCTTAGGCTTTTCATCCTCAAACTGACGGTCAAACGAAACGGGTGAACCAAGTCTTGGAACAATACTTACGATGCAGCATCAACTATCTGCAAGACGATTGGACCACATATCTGCCGTTAGCCGAGTTTGCATATAATAACACCCTCCATGCATCGACTCAATACACACCATTCTTTTCCAACTATGGGTATCATCCAAAGCTTGATTTATTGAGTCCATCAACAAATAACAATCCAGCACCTGAAGGATTTGTGAAACAACTATCAGAGCTTCAAAATACGTTGAAGCTTCAATTACAATCCGCTCAAGAATCCTACAAGGCGTCTGCAGATAGATTTCAGAATCAAGCACCTACTTTCAAAATTGGAGATAAAGCATGGCTTCTTCGACGGAATATCAAGACCAAGGGACCATGTGATAAGTTGGACTATCAAAGATTGGGACCATTTATCATCCAAAAGCAAATTAATCCAGTGGCGTACCGTCTGGAATTACCGGCTTCTATAAAGGTACATCCAGTCTTTCATGTTTCTTTGTTGGAGCCTTATCGAGAGTCATCTTTTCCTGAAAGAGTGCAATGTCCGCCATCTAGTATTGAGATCGAGAACCACGAGGAATAGGAGATTGAAAAGGTGCTGGATTCTCGGCGAAGGTGGGGCAAGTTAGAGTATCTTGTTCATTGGTGCGGCTACGACATTAATGAGCGAACGTAGGAGCCAGCTAAAAATCTCACCAATGCGCCACAAAAGGTATAGGAGTTTCATCAACAACATCCTCATAAACCTAAGCCGGTTCGACAATAGCTTCTTTCTGAAGCTTGCTCACCCAAGAATATAAGAAAGGGAGAGAGCACCACCAAAATTTGTAGTTGATGTAGTTATTTTCTCCAAGATAAAATAGAATTTTTTCAGTAGCCATAGTTTGGTCTTCTGATATGGATAGCCAAGAGATAGATACTATGCCAGTCAGATTATTTCAACCAACTAGTTCACGAAGGCGACCCCGAGATGAAGAACCACCTACACAATGACGACGACGAAGGATACCAAGTAACCGATCTTTGGTGATTGTATTTGAGTCCGAGCCTGCTTACGATGGTCAACCAGAAGGCATATTTGTAGGACAATTTCACAATGAAGATACGGAAGTTCATGTTTGGTCAGAAATTGAAGGAGTGGGCCACTACCGTTGGCTTCAAGGGCCGATGAACCACTTACCTCGTGAACAACAGTTGGAGTTCATAGTAGACGTTATGCGACAGATCTTCATTTTCTTACGTTGGTACTAATTAACAACAACATTGCTTCTCAGAGACCTCGAAGCTAAAGGAGGGGGTGATGTTAGGGACATAGTCCTTAGAACCTTCTAGAGACAAGTTTCTAGAACCTTCTAGAGACAAGCTTCTAGAACCTTCTAGAAGCAAGTCTCTGGAACCTTCTAGAAGCTTCTTAGTTGTTAGAAGATGTTCGGGACATAGTCCTTAGAACCTTCTAGAGATAAGTTTCTAGAACCTTCTAGAAGCAAGTCTCTGGAACCTTCTAGAAGCTTCCTAGTTAGTAGAAGTTGCTTGAGAAGCTTCCTAAATAGGAGTATATATTGGAATCGAGGCTGAAGAGTTCTTCAGTCTCGACAACACATCTCTTGGAGCTTTAGCTCACCTCTTTGGTGTTGTTCTTGTATTCATCTGATTAATCTAGTTCTTGCCAGTTCTTCTTGAACTTCTTGGTAGATATCAAGTCTGTATTCTGTGTCCGTGACAGTAAGTACAAAGATTGATTGGGGTAATAAAAAGCTTCATATTATTTATGGTCTACTAGAAAATCTCACAAAAATCATCATTTAATCCCAAGGATTCTTGTTGGACAAAACTTCATCTCATTCTTTAGAAGATGAGATTCTAAACTTGCAACGACAAAAAGAATTAAAATAAAAAGAAGCGAGATTTACTAATTTAGAAGAAAAGGAATTAACTTATTTTAATATAGTCCAAACTACTCTATTAAGTTGTATGGACCTAGGACTATACAATTAGAAAGATAATGGAGAATTCACCCAATGGTTGAAAACTCATCTTATTTCAAGTGGAGATGAGGTCATAAGTATTAACTTCATAGATAGTTTTGTCACTTAATAAAAGAATATAAGAAAAATTGATTTAGCAACCTTAGTTGATGACATAAAAATCAAAGACGTCTTTGGGGTGAACTTTGATGGCACTCAAGGCGAAGAATCAGAAGACATAATTGAAGAATTTGACCTTAGCTTCCTTCTATGATTTAAACAAACTTCTAGTGGTCTAATAGCTGAAAATGATATAGCCATCTATCCATTAATACCAAATGATTAGTATAGAGGTTCCATAGAATAATCTAAACTATTAGGAGGCTTATGAAGAGAGATGAAATCAAGGCATGGTTGGATGAAGGCAAAACGTAAAGATCTTTATTTCTATTGGTTGAAGGCCATGCCCAATGGACATTCAATAGGCTGTTTGCGCTCATAACAAGGATTTTGGCTACTTTTGAAGGAGAATTTGAAAATCAAAAGAAAGGATTTTAAGATTTAAGATTTAGAATAAAATTTTTTTTCAAATTTTAGAGGATTTGGAGTTAAAGTGATGAAGTTATAGTCATTTGAAGTTAAGGTATTGTTTAAGACAAACTGTTGCTGTTTTGACGATACAAGGAGTTTTGTAATAGATTTTAGTTATCGAAAAGTACAATTACAAAGGTGATTTGAAGATCTATATCTTTTATGAAGAAATATCTACATTTGGAGTTTGTATGAAGAAGTTATGGAGCATTGAAGACATCACATGTAATTCAGAGGTAATAAGGATAATTTTATATATAGACTTCGTATTTTCTTTATCTAGAGGTTTAGTTGAGCATTTAATGACAGCCAGAAGTCCAACACTTTCTTAAGGCAAACTCTCTCTACCTTGACAATGTTAGTGATAAGATATGATTACTTTGTAGTAATATTAAAACTATTCACTGTTATAACAAGTTGGATTACTATAGACTTTGACCATTTCCTATTTGTAAACAACTCAATTGAGTTGCTTATAGATTATATCTGTTAAAGTCTATGAAAATCCATCTTGTATTTCATGTATCTTTTTTGAAACCATATAAGATAGTAAATATCTCAAAAAAAGATAAATACCACGACCTCCTATAGAAATTGGTAATAATGAAGAATTTAAGGTAGAAGAAGTCTTAGACTTGAAAAAATGCTGAATTAGATTGGAATATCTTATTTATTGGCATAATTATAATATTAAAAAATACATATGGAAGCCAACAAAAAATCTTACAAATGTAGCAGAGCACGTCAAAAATTTTCATCAATAATATCCATCAAGACCAAGATGAAGGATATCAAACCTTTGCTATAAAAGAAACACAATTTAAGAAATATTATATTCTACTTTTTAACCTTATTTGTAATTTTTATATAATTATTGCATCAAGATAATAAAAAACCAATAGCTTGTAGATTCAACTCAAGAACCATCATTTGTTGACTTATCAAATAAGACATTATAATTATTACAACCTTCAAAATGATGTAATAGGCATGAAGACCTTTAAGAATGCCCTTTTTTTCTTCAAATAGATGGCAAGATACAATGTATTTGGTATTATAACTTGAAAAAAGAGTTTCAATGTTTGGTAATTTTATTAGAGGTGGAAACAACTTCTGATGGTGTTACAAATATTTTGATTGAAATAAGTTATATAGATCTCAATAATAATAAAATAATAGAATGGTCTTTTTATTGTAGAATGAAATATTACTGATTGCTGAGAGGACCTATTAACTATCTTCAAAGAGAATAAAGATTAGAATACATAGCAAATATAATTCATCACATCTTAGACTTACTCAATATATGATTATTATTCTTTATAGAACTTGTCTCTAAAAGGAGAGATGATATTATGAACATGTATTTACTATAATTATTAACTAAGTAATATGAATAGATAGAAATAAGTAAAAATAAATGAATTTTATAATATTTTCTAAAATAGCTTCATAGAAGTTTCATAGATGTTACTTTGACTTCACATATATTTATAATTGATTTATAGATTAGAAAATTTTTCAACAAGTTAATCACATGCTACACATGTTAGTAGCTTGGAAAAAAAACTAACTATGTGGTGCCTATATAAAAAACTTTCCTTGCAAGTTAAGATAAGAATTATAGAAAATCAATACATTTGAGAGGTTCTTTAGAAAATTGCCATGTAGTTCCTAGATAAATAGTATATATAGAAGCAAGAGTAAAACCTTATGCACTCTTATCAACTCTTTTCTTGCTTCTAATTTAATTTCAAGAGTCTATAGTTTTCTTGTCTTTTTGCAATAGATATTTTAATTTTTTTTTAATATACATACTTTATTATTTTAATTTTGTCATACTTCTTTAAAAAAATCTTACTTATTTATTTGCTTTCACTGAATTCTTGTCTTTGACAATAAGAAGACTTCTAGCAATGTATCATTTCTTAATAAGGATTGAAGATTTCATCTATTGTGTATGTCACACACTTTATTGGTATAACTATTGTAATATTAAATTTGAAAGAATATAATTTATTATTCACTTTATGGTAGGATTTATCTTGAACAATGTGTATTTGTAGTCCTAGTTGATTGAAGGGGCTCTTAATTAATTAAAGAAAGAACTTAAAAGTGTATTGGATGTACATTTGTATTTGATTTAAATTACATACTTTATGATTGGTTTGTAGCATTTGATGTATTGTGTCTAATGATCTTTGTTTATATGATAATTGTCATGTAATATAACATCAAGTGCCAAATCCTATTAAATGCATATATTTTAGTTTGATTTGTGGTTTTTTTTATTGATAATTTTTTATTAATTGACTTATTCATATCAATTAAAATTTGAGTACTTAAGTAGAGAAAAATCCTTGACTTGATATTCTTGTTAAATCAAGTATTATGAGTGATTTTGAAAGTGAGAGAATTTATTGTAAGAATTTGCTTGGCTATGGTATTTTAGCTATTTTGGTAAAGCTTTGCTTTGGTTCGTTTACTTTTATGCTTAAACTCTTGGATCCTTCTTTTGTGGTGGGAGAAATAACTTGACTTAGTTTGGTATAGATTTCTAATCTTCTCTTAAGAGTGTGTGGGGTGTACATTTATATTTGATTTAAATTATATACTTTATGGTTGATTTATAGCACTCAATGTATCGTATGTAACAATATTTGTTTATACAATACAATCTATTTAATTCTTATGATATTTCAAAGTTTGAATTTAAGAATAATATATTTTATTTTAAAGGATGCTTATATATTTTAGAAGAAAAATCTCAATTATGTGTTTTTTAAGCTTGTCAAGATTTTTCAATTAATGTAGATTTTAGATACAATAAAACTTTATAACTAATATTTAAAGACTTTTGTTGGTTTCAAATATAAAAAGTAATTTGAAACTTTGTAAAACCATGTGATATTTGTTCAAGATCAAAAATTCCTTGACATTGATTTTATCAACTTTTGCAACTACTACCTTTGCCAATACAACCATGGTCTTTTATTTCTCTAGATTTTATTACAAATCTTGTAATTTAAAGTTCATATGACTCTAAATTTGTGATAGTATATGATTTAATTAAAATGACACATTTTATACCATGTTTAAAATCTATCATATGTAAAGAAATAACTAATTTTTTTTAAAATAATATTTATCACTATCATGGATTGTTAAGGAATATTATATTGAATAGAGAGATCAAATTTAGATTAAAATTTTGGAAAACTCTTTTCAAGATTTTAAATGAGGACATAAAATTATATTTGGCTTTTCATCCTCAATTGATAGACAAATGGAATGGATGAATTAAGCTTTAAAGCAATATGTGAAATATACTATTAGCTACCAACAATATGATTAAACAAGTTATTTTTCATTGGCAAAGTTTTCTTATAATAATATAATATATTCTTTTATTTAATAATTTTTATATTATTAATTATGGTTAATTTTTAAATTTGATACTTTTATCTTTTTAAAAATTAATAACTCTACATCAAAATATTTTATAAATTATTTATTAAAGCCACATGCAACAATGAAGGCACAATTAAAGGAAGCTCAAGAATGACAAAAAATCAATACAAATGCTTATTACAAAGAACAACCTCAATTCCATATTAACAACAAGATATGGTTACTTTTTTGCCATAACAAGACTAGTCACTATTACAACAAATTAGAATATCATAGTCTTGAATCATATCTTATGTTCTATGTGTCTTTTTTGAGCCATACAAGGCAATAAATATCTCAAAAAGAAGACAAATACCACATCATCATATAGAAATGGACAATAATAAAGAATTTGAGGTCAAAGAAGTCTTAGATTCAAAGTGGTATCAAAATAGGTTAAAATATCTTTTATATTGGCACAAATATAATATTATTGAATATACATGGGAGCCATTTAAGAATCTTATAAACATAATAGAAAAGATTAAAGTTTTTCATCTAGAATACTTATTAAAATCAAGATGAAGAAACAAATAATTCTTTAATATAAAAGAAACAAGATTCATTAAATATTGTATTCCACCTTTTCTTCTTAATTTTTGTATTTATGGTGCTAAAAAAGGAGAGAATTTGCAACCAATAGATTTAACTTAAGAACTATTATTTGCTAAGTTATCAAATAAAGTATTGAGATTGGCATAGCTTTTGATATGATAGAATAGAAATGAAGACTCTCAAGAGCGACATTTTTATTTTCCAAATAGATGGTGAAATACAACATGTTTGATATCACAACTTTAGAAGATACTTTTAATGTTTGATTATATTATTAGAGGTATGAACTACCCTTAATAGTATTCCAAATGTTTTATTTGAAAAAAGTTACAAAAGCCTCAATAATAATTAAATAAAAAGGTGGTCTTCCCTCTTTAGTTTGAGACACTATCAATGGCTAAAATGACCTATCAACTATCTTTAAAGAAAATAAAGATCAAAATATGTGACAAATATAATTTATCATATCATGGACTTCTTCAACATATGATCATTCTTCTTTATTGAACTCATATCTAGAAAGAGAGATAATTTCATGGAAATACATGTTTATCTAGATTAAAAGAGTTATCTATAAATAAATAGAAGTAAATTTGATAATATCTTATAGAAAAGCGTCTTAAAAACTTCATAGATACAAATTTGACTTATGCATATTTGTAGGTAATTGATAAGTTGAAAACTTAGCTAATAAGTTGGACACATGTTGGAGGTTCTATAAAACGTTGTCAGATAGCTCTTACTTAGATAATATTTATTGATACACGAGTGAGGCCTTCTTTACTCTTGTCAATGCCTTTCTTGTTCTTAATCTTATTTCAAGAGTCTCTAGTCTTCTTGTCCTTGTCAATAGTCATTCTAGTTCTAATATTATACTATCTTTGAATAAATATCTACTCTTTTTTAGTGATACAAGAATATATTGAGGTTTTCATTATTTGTGATTCATATCCTTAAGAATTGAATTTCTAATAGCATTGTGGTAATGTCAATTAAATGACTTTAATTTAATAATGTGCCCTTTTATACATATTTGCAATCAAAACTTTTGGTCAAAGTAATGAAATTTGTATCCTACAAAGTTTTAATATCTAAAAGATTTTAGAAGAACAAGTTTTGTACAAACATTAATCTTATTGTACTTAGCATTTCTTCAATAATAACATTATGTATTACACAAAGCTACTTTGTTTCATTTAATAAATAACCACAAATATCAAGCCACACCATAAAATGAAGGATAGAACTTATTATTATAACTCTTCAAATTTTCAAAGATAATTAATAATATAGTCTAAAAATAAAAAACTAAAAATAAACATAAGTAATAAATTTATAATTTTACATTTATCCAACAATGAAATCTCTACCATGCTTTGGTAAGCTCTAATGTTTTTTCTTCTAAGTATGATGCTTTGAATTTTTTATTTATAAAAAACAATAATGTTTCATTAAGATTTTCTTAAGATGTGGTATAAAGAAACAAAAAATACCAAAACTTGTCAAATGCAATTATTGATGTTTTGTACATTAAGTTCTTTAAAAATGGATTCTTAAACATGCACAATCTTCCAATAATTCTATTTTGAAGAAGCAAACAATGAATTCAAAACACAGTTAAGGATCTGAAATGACAGTCATAGAATTAAATAAAAAAATGATATTTAGAAGCCAATTTCAAACTCTGTTTTACTATGGATAAACCATTATCATATTTCTATTAATTGTGGTTTTGTTCGTTTTAAAGTTGTTTCCCTTCTTCAGATATTTTCATGAAAATGCATTAAACATTTCCAAATGCTGAATTATTCTACAAATCATTGGCTTGTATGTGAAGGGGAATGGGTGCCACTCACGACAGATTCCAAAACCCTAAAATAACCACTTTGGATTCCGGTGTCCGGGTTCTCGTTAGATCATGAACGACGCGATTTTGCATAGCGTCGGAGGAGCTCCAGGAGCATGGTCGGGCGAACCCACACTGGAGCTTCGTCGTAGCTGGGAAACTGCGTTGAAATCGTGAAGAATCGTGGAGAATCGGTAATGGGTTTTAGAGGGTTTATGAGCTCAGTTGGACACATCTCGTGGTGTCCACTGATTGCTGACAAGGGCAGTGAAGGGATCTGAGTGTTGGAATTGCTCAGAAACGGTGCCAATGGGTTTGTGAGATTCGAGCCGCATGGCAGCAGCATCGGAAAAGGGTGTCAGGTGTTAGAGGAACGCGTGTGGCCGAGGAAACCGCAATGCGAATCGTGACGTATAACGTGTTTAGTCTGCGAGCTCGCCTCGTACCGCCTCGCACCTTGAAGTCTTTCCTCGACTCTCTCGAGTCTGACATCATCTGTTTACAGGTGTGTTCACTTGTTTCAAATTTCCTGTCATTTTACTTACCCATTTAATTATTTCCTGGCGTCGAATTTGTTCAAATTGAGTGGAATAAGAGCAGTTCACACTCAATTTTTGCATTTAATTTACACTCATCAAGTGTAGTTTACACTTAATTTACACTCATTTTTCCACGGCAACACTAGCTTACGCTGATTATTGGGAGCAGGAAATGATTTCCTCTGAGTAATCAGCACTCACTCCGAGAATTACAGAGTCGGAAATTACTGTATTAATCCTCCCGTGCGTAAATTTGGATCCTTGAGAATGCTTTTCGACTGGGATATGATTTGGGTTGTTAACAATTGACAATGTTAGCATTAATCAGGGGCTGCAGTAGTTTTAGGGCTATTTGGAAGTTGGGAAAAGCTAAGTTTTGGGTTACGTTTGCACTTTAAGTGATGCATTCACTAGTTAGGAATTCGTGTTTTTATCTCATCCAGATGACGGTCAGGGAGATCCAGCGAGTTAATCTGGAGGAACTGTTGCAATAGCTGTGGGTATGATTCTATATTGCAGGAGACCAAATTAACAAGGCAAGAGCTTACGGCCGAGATAGCAGTGGCGGATGGATACGAATCATTCTTCTCTTGCACTCGAACTGTCTCAAAGGGACGTGTCCGTTATTCTGGTTAGACTTTACTCTCATTTATTGTAGCATCATCTGAAATTGATGTTAATGAATGTTCACAAGCTGTGGGCTGAAATATCACCCTAGTTTTATACCCTAGATTGACAAGAATGAATGGGTCGCCTGGGGTTGCTTTTGATTGATCTGCTTGCATAGCATCATCAGGGGGTGTTATTGTAACTGGAAGCGTATAACATTTAAATTTGAAATGTAGGAGTAGCAACGTTCTGCCGCACACCCACTGCCGTGCCTGTAGCTGCAGATGAAGGCTTCACAGGTGCACAATCAAGTACCCACCAAACGAACTACAAAAATGATCATGTATTTTGGGACACAAACCTCTCTAAGAGCTTTCAACTCTGTACCTTGTGTTCCTCAATATGTTATTCTTGCTTTTGTCTTCTGCTTATCTTCGTGTGAAGATGTAGTTGAATTGGTGCTTCACTGGGTGTGCTCCAGGCGCACCCCCTAACCTATAATGTTACCTCGTATACTCGCTTGTGTTTTGGATTTTGCGTATAGCTGGCATTTTAGAATGTCATTTTTTTGTAGTTCAGTTTGTTTTAAGTAATGTATTACGTAGCAGGTCTTCTCCATACAAATCGAACTGGAGAAATAGAAGGTGGCAAGGCACGGGTTGGGTGCTACGAAGAGGTTTTAAACATGGAGAATATGAGTCGGCAGGACTTACTACAACTGGATTGGGAGGGTCGCTGTCTAGTTACTGATCATGGCTCTTTTGGTAGGTTCAACGGAACGAGCGTTTTCAGCATGCTTTTGTCAGAACCTTTATGTCATGAGAATTGTTTGGCATTCTCACTGACTCAAGCTTTTTATATATATATATATATATATATATATATATATATACATATTTGTGTGTATGTGTACGTGTGTGTGTTGAGCATAGTAAACTGTTGTGCAGTTTTGTTTAATCTTTATGGACCAAGTGTTGGCCCTGATAATGAAGAACGCTATGAATTCAAGCTAAGATTTTATAGAGCTCTACAGGTATTTTCATTTTCCCTGCTATCTATTTAAGAAAATTGATATCAGGTACAAATGTTTTTATCCATGGTAGGAATGTATGAAGACGTAAGGTCGAGGAATTCTTGTGACAGGAGCTTTACCATGATCACATACGTCTGGGTGCAGAACAGATGGGAAGGGTTGTTGAAGAATGGGCGAAGGGTGATAGCAGTTGGGGACTTCAATATATCGCCTTTCCCTATTGATTCCTGCCACTCTGATTCCAACCCCGATTTTGATAAGAGTTCGTACGTTTTCATCCCCAGTCTTGTCCTTCCTTGTGAATTGCCTTGAGATTTTCAAAGTGTCGATGGCGTACGTGAGCTGTTTGCACCAAGTCGACGTAGGGGTTGTGAGGAAAACAGGTCTTGTATAATTAACTGCTTTAAGGCTTATCATAATGCTAGTAATTCGCTTGTGATGTTTATGGTGTTTGTTTGAACTCAGAATTCGTCAGTGGTTTCGATCTCAGCTGCGAGCCAATGGAGGCCCTTTCGTTGACGTCTTTCGAGAAATCCATCCAATCAGGTTATTATCTCAACCTGGAATGGATCACTGCTCTATTGCAGTTCTTCGCTCATTATGTAGGTGCATCAACCAAATTGAAGTTCATCTACTGATCTACACGTAACAAAGTCTTATTTATAGTCCTTCTCTTCGTGATTTAGATGTTCCTTGAACAATTTAGAACTTAAAATTTCAGGTTGCGGCATGAAAATGAATCTGCAGCCGAATGGGTGACAAGGTACCTTTGCATCCTTGCAGAGAGGGAGCTTACACGTTTTGGAACCAAATGTCAGGTTCAGAAGAATTTAATTACGGAACAAGACTTGATCTTATCATTGCGGCTGGCGGTTGTTTCCACCAGGTTCGGTCCGAAGAGAGCAATTCTCTCTTGAAGGCTGAAGAGAGTCACCATTTTGGAACTTGTGAAGTTGAGGACTGTGACATCCTTCTTGAGTTCAAACGCTTCAAAGCTGACTCTGTTCCACGGTATGTTATGAACGGGTGTTGATTGCAGGCTGTTGCTTGATACAGTCGCTTATTATTGAGATTTAGCGTTGAACTTGATGCATCTAGAAGTTTATAAGCTACTTAGATCGTCCTCTTCAATTGCCAGCTCCTTGTATTTTTTTTCAATTACTGTGCGTCTTTCTCGACGTCGAAGGCATTTGTTTCTAGGTTCTGGGGGGCATGTAATTGAAATTTGTATGCATTCAGATTAGGTTCACTCTTCTGGTACTCAGAGTCCTACTCTTCTCTCGATGGCTTTTACTTTTCTCTTGTCCCATGTTTATTAACGTTGAAGCTTGTTTCAGAAGGGGAGGAGAGAAGACCCAAAAATTGGACGGCTCAGACCACGTGCCTGTTTATGTGCAACTCAGACCGCAGCCACCCTTAGAACAGCATGATGTGCCTCCTCTTGCGGCCCGTTTCATGCCAGAAATTCGGGGACGCCAGCAAAGTATTGGTAAGCTTTCAACTAGTCACATGAATGTAGTAAGTTTCGGTCGTATTATTGCTTTCAGTTTGCAAATTTACTTAGAGACCTGGGATTGGATTGCAGCATCTTTCTTACAGAAAAGATCTTGTAGTCTGATTATGGACATTGAAGCACAGAAGGAAACGAAGCCTAGATTGTCGCTTCCCACAGCCACTTGTGTGAGGAAAAATCCACCCAAAGTGACGAAGTTTCTCAAGTCCCAAAATAGTAAACAAAAAAGCCTTCACTCGTTCTTCATGCTGCCAACAACGAAGGGGAAGGAGAACACTGAAGCCGCAAACGCCTTCAAACTTGCCTTCCAAGATTCAGATTCTGAAACCCTCTTAAAACCAAGCCTAGAGCAATCTCAGACGTTTGTGATTAACAGCCCACATGACGGAGGTTTAGCCCTTCCCGAGTTTGACGAAGGAAGTATAGACGCAAGCTCTTCACATATGTCTCGAATTTCAAGAAATGATGCACTGCCATCATCAGATAGTCAAGAGACCAATGCGGAACCCACAGACTCGTCCAACACTAGCTCACTGAAGCAAGATTGTACCTGTGAATCACAGAACCATGTTCCCGAGGCCGTCGAGACTGTCGAGACCGCCGAGACCAATGAAAAACTATCAGCTAAAATCGAATGGCAGAGAATTCAAAAGACAATGATGAATAGAGTCCCTATGTGCTCTGGCCACAATGAACCTTGTGCTACATATGTGATGAAGAAACCAGGCCCCAACCATGGAAGAAAATTCCACTGCTGTGCCCGAGCTCAGGTGCGGTCCCCATTTTCCTGCACTCGTCGTTCTTGGCTTGGGATTTGATTTCGAAGCTGGATGGCTCATGTTATCGCTGACGATAACTGACGTTGGAGGGCTGTTGTGCATGCAGGGCCCGTCTTCAAATCCCGAGGCGAAGTGTAAATATTTTAAGTGGCAGAATAAGTACAAGTAGCCTAGACAAGCATCGTCTTCCGGATTCATTCACTTACTCATTTTATTCTCACAGCTACAGTTGTGTGTCAAAGCATCCCACTAATTGCAAAAAGTCCTCCGCTTTTGGATGCCAGTTTCGTACACCCAGTTGAGCTTCAGCCGTCCTCTGGGTCAAGGCCGAACATGACACTAACTTCGTATTTCTATGGTTAGTAATGCTAAAACACACAACAGCTTCCACTTCACAAGCCGTAGAAACCGGTGGAGGATGCCGTAGGTTGCACCTACAACGGTGAGCGTTGTGTATGGATCCTCACACACAATTAGGGTTTCGAATCGACATGTGCTTGAAGAGTGCTAATTAGGGTTTCAATGCCAATACAGTTCTAACTAAAGTTGGATGTGCACTAGGCGACGTCTATACATCCCAAACCCCATCCATCACTCATCTCGCCGCGACGCGGGAGATTTGCACATAATTTCTGCAACTGTTACATCCAGTCACATCATCCTTCGTCAGCGACCTCAAATCCGCGGGAGGATCAATTTTTGAATTCCGCGCCATCCCGCCATGCTGGACCAACATTCATTCATCCACTTCGTCAAGTCATCAGTTCCCCAATCGGCACCTTTCAAGGGATGATCCATCCAAAGTGGTTACTATTACTGTTCATCCAATCTCCCGCCCCCGCCAATTCGCTCTGCGAAAGCGCGGGAAGACCGTTCCCTCCCAATCGACAGATTCACACATTTGATCCACGTAAAGGGTAGAGCTTTCGAGCCACTAATCTTCGTGCAATTAACATGAGACTCTCCATGACTCTGTTACGAAGATGCAGGTTACCGTTCGTAGACGCCCGTTTATGCTTATTTCCGCAATGTAGCCGTGCTGTGCCAGAGGTGATTGTTGATCTTTGCTTTCTGCATATATTGCCTTGACGCCTCTGCGGTTCCAGAGATCTAATTTTCGAGACAATGCGAATCGTGGCTAACCTTACGTGAGTTTGTTCTCAAGCTTCTTAGCTCTAGTGGCTCCTTCTGTCGCTGTGGTCTGGATTGTGTCCTGAGTGTCCCGAAACGGAGCTTTAGATTTTGGGAGTCTGGTCAAGTTGTGTGCGCGTGGAATCTGTTTCTGTGTCTTTGCACCAGGAGCCAGTGTCGAGTTATCTGCGAGAAGGTGAATCTCTGAATTTGTCATTGCATAGCGGTTCTGTTTTCGACCCCTTGTCCAGAGCGCATCTCTCATCGGTGTTGTTGGAGTGGAACTCTCGCTCAGTCTGCAATTACGGACGTACACTCCGTTCAGGTCTTCGAGGGTGAGATTGTCGGCATTTGTCCCTCTCCAATCCTGAGGGCACTGATATTAACGGGTCACGTCTCAGCTTTTCTCGCCCTACAGTTTATTCGTTGGAGACTCAAGATGGTTGGATTAAACCCTGGTAAGTTTTACGGAAGGCTTCTGCCCCGCCCGCGTATTTATTGTGATGTGAAGTTTAGCGATGCCCGAGTTGATCCCCCGCAATCTGTGAATGCCGCTCTTTTGGAGTGGGCGGGTGAAGCAAGCTGGAAGATGGGGGGTACAGCCGCAAAGCGCAAACGCATGAGTGGAAAAATTGAAGGTCGTATGAGCAAGCTGCGGGCTATGGAGGAAAGTGATGATGAGGAAGTTGTGGTACAAAAAGAGACGAAAGAGAATAAGCACTTTTCTTCTGTGAAGAAGTCACCTGGGACTGTGGTAGAGAAAGCTGAGACACCTATTGAGAAGATGTTGTCAATCCCGAAATCCAAACAGAACGCGGCGACTCGACGATCAACACCAAGAAAACCTGAGAACAGAGAGGAGAAAGAGACACCGGTGGATAAGCAGAAGCCCCGCCGGAATCGGAAGGAACAGATGATTCAGGATAGCGACTGTGACAGCGATGATGAAACAGAAGGACATGTGCACGGTGTAGAAGCTATCCCAACCACTCCCACCCGAGTTACGAGGGGAATGGCTCGACTAGCATCCTCACCTCTGACCCCTCAGTCGAGGAGAGGCGTTAGCACTCTCAGTTCTTTGCGAACCCCGACATCCCATAAGCGCAAGCACAGCGGTGAGGACCTGAATTCGGATACAGATGTTCAATCAGAACTCTCCGATTCCCTAATACTCTAAAGTCTTTTTTTCCTGTCGGAGCGAGCAGGCCGTCCAATCTGTGTTCCCACCACACCAGATCGGATTGTTCCCCCTGATCGTGAATCAATTGGCCGCTCTAGAGGCGGAAGAAGGATTGCAGATGCGTTATTTTGATGTTAATACCGACAACCAGACCTCCTGGTTAATTCTCTCTCGCATCTGGAGCGGCTGGGTGATGAAGCCTCACTCCCTCATGCCTCGGACAAGCACTTTTCACTTCGAATGCTAGTGCAAACCCACGGTGACGTTAGCAGCCTTTGGGTATCTTTTAAACGTACATAACCCTTTCAGGGCCCAGGACAATGCTGCTAGATCTTCGGCTAGAATAGATGCGTCTCACCTAGAACATCTGCTCTAAAAGGTGCAGAAGATGTTTATTTTGATATCTTTTTGCACATCCATATCCGATAGACGTATGTTTCCTCTGTACAACTTCAGTGCAGAGGCTGTCAATTGTTTTCAATTTCTGTAGGTCCTTTGAAAGTCAGTCACCTTACATTCAGTAGCACTGGACGAATAGCAGAAGCGAACTGCAAAATCGTAGTCCAGTGTAAAGTAGACATGCGTTGCGGTGGACAGGTGCAATTATTGTAGCACCATGACGGTGAAGCGAATATGTTTTCATTCAGCAGAGTGTACACAGTAACAATGTTCAAGTGATCACCTTACACTAACACAGTTCCATTGTGGAAAGATGAAAATCTTGTCCATCAATCATTGCATAATCATTGCATGCCGCATCCATGTATGCGACGCCCAGGTGATGATATAGGACATCTCTCAATTTGCCACTGCAAATGAGAAATTTCCCTTCTATATATCTCTCAAATCGTATACAGTTCGAATTTCTGGAAATTCCCCTCAACAAACGTCCACTAACAATTTAACATAGAAGAAGTAGAACATATCCACCGCGCTATTGACACCTTTAAACAGTTCCCCAACAGCAACTGACCTTCGTCTGCTTGTATCCTGCAAGCGATGCTGCATGCAAAGCAAATCGAATATATAAGAACACCATCTCAATTAAAATCAGACACCTCCCAATTTTCTGACACTGTCGGCGAATGTTCGTTCACATTTCATGAAAGTTGGTAAATAAGGCAAATCTGCGGAACACATACATGAGACCAAGCTTGTTCCAATGGCAATAAAAGCAATCCACCCACCACGTCACCGACCCACTCACACTCCCGCTTCGTCAGCACCGAATGCATGACTCTTTCGCATTTATTATTATTCACCTTACCCTTATGGAGAGTGGAAGTTTGTATCTCGTTCTTTCGACATCCAGGTGGAAACGACATGGAGCATTCGATGTGTAAAGAAGCCAATCCGATTCTACGTTGACAACCGGGAGGGCAGAGCTTTGGGCGCTACTTGGGCCTTGAAGACGCGAACGATTCAATGCTACTTTTATGACGTCTATGATTTGTGAGGAAGCTCACCTCCAATGCGCTCCTAGGTAACCATAATCTTTTCTTTTGGCAAACATCAAACTGAAGTAGTTCACGTCAAGAACCTGCGGTCGAAGACAAGATGATGTTATCGAACTATCTCCAAAATCCATCATGTCCTGCGTGCACATGCGTTCTTCCAGAACAACACTCTTCTAAAATCGAAATAAGAGGTGTGATGTTTCGATGGGGGCTACTGCTTTAGGTTGAAAGTAGCATATATATAATCAGCCTTGTCAAGGAAGCAAAGTGTAGCACTTATTGTCTACCTCGAGTTTGGAAACAACGTCTCCGAAAGGAAGTTGATCCTTCAAAAGCTTTATAGATCTGTTCAATCTTTGTCGACTGTGCTGTTGGTTCGATTGAGTCTATTGCTTATGGAGGTTGGGACAATGCGAAAAGTGCAACAGATTGAATGCATCCTGGGCATCAATATGGTGACCTTCACCAAGGAGGAAAAGACAATTCGGGCACTCACGTCTGCTTGGGTCAGTCATGAGATGTCCAAACGTTGAGATAATTCACAGAGCGTAATAACCTAGGGGACAAACGTTTAAAACAAGATCTCACATGGACTTGAACCATGGCTGTCTGCCCGAATTGCAGAAAGATCTGAAGTAAACATGGTACAGCACTCAAAACAATGATGCATAAGAAAGGCTCGAATACCTGATGCATTCCAACCATACTTCTCTCGCCAAATACACGTGCCACACATCACAGACTCCAGTAGGCATCAAGACACCGTGTCCAAAAGGCATCCAATCGTTATCTCAAACCCTTGTACTTTGGTAGGAAATGCTTGTTACTCATGCTCTTATGACAGTCACCATAATCTGCGAATCTGAAATAAACATTAGCTCCACCCTTGGCTTTTATCTCATTCATAAGTACGAGAGTTTTTTAGAGCATGCACACAATCACTACCATCGGCTAACAACACATGATTAAAACCGCATGAATTGAAAGGTTTGCTGAAAAACCAGACAAAGAACATGGAAAATAGTGAACACATTGATGTACCTTGAATTCGCGACGCTGCAACGAGTACGGACACCACGAAACTGAGCACATCAGCGGGGAGTGCAGACACACGAATGAAAAGCCAGACGGTGCACGAAGTCAGTAACGCAACCTATAAAGAACCATGGAAACACGAGACGCTGTGTATTGAAGAGGGGTTACAGCGAACATCATGTTTGCTCACATGAACGGCTCAGAACGTACACGGATCTCAAAGCCTCCAACGATACGTTCCATCTTGCAAAAGCAATGATGATGCACGCAGTTGAAGGTCCGCATCAACCATAACTGTGACAAAATCTATGTGAGTCGTAGACGACTTGAAATAACAGGCGAATTTTGTGAGAATCGTGCATAAGCCACAGGATCTGACATTCCATACACACCATTGCCGAGTAACATGTGTACAGAGGAGCCCAAGAGACGATTACACGACTAGAAAAAACATCATGCTATAGAGCACAAATGATGCTCACCCTGTGTACAAAACTCGTCCACAAAACTCGGACGACAATGACTGTTCATCTCTACAAAGATAAGGTCCTAGCACTGGGTCTCGAAAATTTTGTGGCAATCGATAGAGGAACCAAGCTCTTCTATTCGATATCAAACAGGCGGCAGTAGATCCGGTGTGCAAACCGGTGTAAAAGAAAAAAAACGACTCGTAGAACTATACAAAGTTACGCGTTTCATGTGCCGACGCTTAGTAGAATCGGAGCGGGCATATGACCTCTAATTAATTACAGAAGAGAGACCAAGATATCATACATGTGTCGGGAACACTACCAAGGATTGATAGCATTATGAGTAGATCCTAGAAATCGGTTGGCCAGTCTTGAGCATCCTGAACATGGCGGCACGCCCACCAGGCGCCGAAGAATAGCTGCCTCCAGTTCCCGATGCCATCTTCATGCTGGGCATACGTTCACTGCATTGAGTAGCGCTACTTGTGAGACAGAAATTCGAAGAAACAAACAAAGTAAACAAATTCTCTGAGTAGACACGATTTGAAGAGACCACAAAAGAGTCTCTGAAAGCAAAGATTGCAACCAAGTGAATGAGACACTCTAACTTACATGACAGGGACCGATGGCTTAACAACTTCGTCCTCCTCGTCTGAGCTGCACACCATGTTCCGCAACCTGCTTGTCCCCTTCGGTGGACTCCTAACAGTTGGAGTGCGCGAGGGAGCAGGGAGTGAAGACACGGGCTTCAAGTTTGACTTCGAGTCCTTATTCAAGCAGTTCTCAATCAACGAATCCGTCGACATTTCCAAATCCTCACCCGACCTCGGCACGTAAGTACGTCCGCCCCACGAATGAGAACGGTGCAAGCGGCACCGGAACGAGCCAGCGTGGGTGGAGGGAGAACACAGGCAAGGCATGTTGACTTGTATAGTTCGGAGAACTCACAACCGAAAGAGGAGAGGGAAAAACAAAAAAAACAAAAAACAAAAACAAAACACTCACGCACTCTACCCCAAACACTACGCAAACGCAACTCGTGCTAAGAAAGGACGATTCCAAAGGTACAACAGCTCCACCCTCAAACACGACGTTGTCGACAGGTTGGTGACGAAAAGCCCAAATAAAACACCACCCGAGTCCTCACTCTTAAACTAAAAAACCAATGCACACGACGCATACGAGCTCCAACATTCCTCTATCGATACAGATCAAGGCAGCGCGCGAGCCAGAATCGTTCCAACCCAGCCGAGTGCACACAGCTCCACAGACAGACACAGCTCCAAAAAGAGTGGAATAACTTAATCAATCCGGACCCAAAAAGTGCACGGAAGGAATCTCTGACAATATAGATGACCGGCGCTCCAGACGAGATGCAGAATCCCAGATCAAATGAGCTCGACTATGAGATGTGTAGGCACTGAGAAGGTAGAAGAAATCCAAAACGAGTTGTATGCCGAATTGCTGGCTACTTATGCAAGTGGCCAAGAGAGAGTGCCCGTCGAAACCCCGGGCTCGCTTTGTGGGGCTGCTCCGGGGCTGGGCCCAGGCTGTCTCTCGCCCGCGCCTGCCATGGCTGCCATAGCATGGCCCTACCCAACTCCTTTTTCTTCCATCTCTCCTTCTCTCCCTCAACGCGACTTTCTTGTACGCAAAGAGTTTGCCAGAAAGCCGCTAAAACTTGTTTTTCTCTAGCCTCTCGGCAAGTTTTTTTCGGTTTATTTTTTTAATCATTTTACTCTTGTTGTTTCCTCCACAGTGAAGAAAGGAACCCCATTGTTGTACCTCAGTAATACTTCGTGTCCCTCTCTGTCTGTCTGTCTCTTCCTTGCCTTCTTTTGTATCTTTTGTATCTTGTGTATGTTTTCTTTCTTCCCCCACCCACCCACCTTTTTCTTTTTCTTTTTCTTTTTTTTTTGTGGCTGTAGATTGCTACGCAATTCTGTGAAGAATCGTTCGCGGTGGGCGGATGGGCAGTCGATTCGGTATGCATGCAAACTTGTGGGAAGTTCTGCCGAGTCTCCACGAGAGTACGTTTTCTCTTCCGCTTTTCTGGGGGCAGCCGATTCCAGTCCGAAAGGGTACAGGAAAAGCGCACAACACTTCATTCATTGCCGAATGCTGGTGGTCATTTTCAACTATTCTACATGATTGTTACAAATACGGTCTGCATGGCTAGTTCTGGGTTACACTAGCTCGAGGGAAGACTGTGGGTTTTGAGTTTTCTAGATTCTGCTGCACTGTTGAGTTTCCAGAATCCCTCCTCTTCTGACATGGGCTATGTTTTTAACCGAATGGGCCTGAATCACTTCCCTTTTTTTAAGCAAAAATCGCACGCTGTACCTCATGGCTTTCCTCATGCTGATCGAATGCCGGCGGAAACCTGTGTCATGTATTACATCCAGTTGTGTAGAATTTTTGGGTTAGCAACAGTAATGCAGTCGTAAGAAATTAAATTTTCCGTTACATCTGAGACTAGACTGAAGTGGAAGAGGGAAGCGCCATACGCAAGAAAGACTGAACTGGAAGTGAAGTGAAAGTGAACTGCAGGACCACCAGGTTGGCCCATGCTGAAACAGCCCTCGTTTTAAATCCTATGGCATTATCAAATGAGTAATACAATTTGTTTTTGTATGTATATATATATATATATATATTGGACAAGGCAGCGTTGGTGGGGCCTCTGCTGAAGAAATGCCTCACCGCTCCCAATGATAACTTGGGGTACAATTTTGGTGAATCTTAGGCTTTAGACTTCACATGCTGTAGTTGACTGCGGAGTGAATCCCTGATCCTCTCACCTGGGAGGTAGTAAAACCAGAGGATTACACGGCCCCAAACACATTTGGAGTATGAAGTCAGAAGCCTGTTCCACGGACAGGTTTGCTTCTCCAGCTGCTCCAACCACAACAATGGCGTATACACACAGCAATTCCAGGTGATGTGGAGTGGGAAAGCTAGACAGATAGCGCTGTTTAATTAGTAACTCAAGTTTCTATAACAGTTTCACTCCACATTTTCTT
Source organism: Physcomitrium patens (assembly GCF_059467195.1). Lineage (NCBI taxonomy): Eukaryota > Viridiplantae > Streptophyta > Bryopsida > Funariales > Funariaceae > Physcomitrium > Physcomitrium patens. Next base: position 9,599,471 of record NC_143426.1, read on the forward strand.
TATTTTCTTTATTTTTTATTTATATTATTAATTTTAGATGTTGGAAATTAAAGTGGCATAAAGTACGGCAATCAATCATTACATAGCCGGACCTTTTCCTTATTGGTATTTGTGTTTGACCTTGGCAAGCACATTACCTCTGTAGACAAGAAACCTACTTACTCTTTGGATTTTGATAACCAGACTATCTTGGCATAGAATCCCAAATATTTTACTTGTAAAATGAGCTCATATTTTTCCGCTCAACCCTTCTTTTTCTTCTTCTTCGTATTCTTCTTCTTAATGATGACTGTGGATTGATGTGATTGCTTGATTGATTTCTACTCACTTACAACCTATCCCACCACCATGATGGTTCGTTGATTCAGTTCCCTCCTACGGTGGGCATTAAATTGTTGCAGTCATAAAAGCATGGTGTGAGTGTGGGAGGGAGAGGAGATGGTGGAGATGGTGGAGATGGGAGCTTAGTCCATCTCCAAATGGCCCCCGCCAAACACTCGGTAAAGCTAAAGATGGCTGACATAGGTCCCACCTCTTGCTCACGACAAATCATCATCCAAGTTCTTTTGGGAGCCAAGCTAGGCCTCCAAACTTTCCGATAAAGGGGCTCTGGTGTTGTGAGGCTTTTTTTCAAAGTTTTCCCCTCCAAGTCCGCTCAGGGTCAGAAGACAAAAAATAAATTGAGCTTCTACCAAAGAGGAAAATTTAGTTTAGTGCTGCCTCCCTCGCTCCCTCCCTGTTCACAAGTCACTTCCTACACCCACAGCCCTAAACTCCTCTTCCATTGCCGCTTTACAACTCAGCACTTGTAGAGCACTGAACGGCCGCAATTAGATACATTTATATAAGGTGAACTAATGTGAAGTGTGTCACTAACCAACCAGCCTTGTAGCCTTGCAACAGAGGTCTATCCCTTAATAACCTAACAGCTGTTTCTGAAACCGCTCTATTCATGAACTTTGTTTCATGTGCTGATGAGGATCTTCTCTGATTCCCTTCCTTTAATTGAGCTACTTCTTGTTGCTTTTTCTTCTCTTCTCTAAATTTGAGTCAGTAACTTGAAGATTGCACTTTGGATTGATCCCTACGAAAGCCAAGCTTCTTTCCAGACGTTGCAGGAGTCAAAACCCATCCTCGGGTTTTGAACAATCGTCCCACCCTAAAAACATCTCACGCAGCCGGATCGGCAAAAACATGCAAATGCGTCAGATGGAAGTGGATAGATCCTTCATTCTCCTTTGGTTAAAATAGACATCCAGGATTCCGACAGGTAGGACGTGATCGGACAAGTGGTCGATGGATTGCACCCGCATCCTCCAGCAAGAAGAGGAAAGAAGGAGAAGAAACAGTTAATATTTTCAAAAAAAAAAAGGAAAAAGAAAAAGAAAAAGAAAAACACCTAACATCCATCTGCCTCATGTCGTCCCAGGGAACGGCAGCTTTGCGGCTCTGCCATCGTCGTCGCCGTGGGATTGCGTAGGCGTGGTTCAAGCCGGCGCAGTGGATAGGACAAGCCCAACCCAGCCCTCATGGTGGGTCTCTCTGTCTCGCTTTCTCTCGGCTTTACACTGTGATCCCCTCGGCGCCGCTCCTCACACCACATCGACAATTATTGCCCCGGCGCTTGATTGCACCGCAACATCATGTTGCCGTCCTCTTCTTCTTCTTCTTCTTCATTGTCGTCGTGGTTTTGCTTGCAGCTCCGGTGCCGAAAGGGAGCTCAAAAGCCTTCCGCTTTATTGCAGCAGCTGCAGGTGCGACATGACCTAAAACTGAGGGATTTAGGGCTTCAGGAGAGGGAGGGGAGGGGAGGGGAGGGAGATGTTATTTATGGGGGTGGGAATGTGGGCCATGTCATCAAGCTGTTGATTAATATTTGAATCAGATGTTATTTTTCCTGTAGTTGATGTTGTGATATTTTTATGAAGAGAATAGGAATGGAGCACTCCTAAATGAATAAAAGGAAGAAAAAAATATAAAAAATAAAAAAATTGCTTGCCAACATTTGTGAATGAGGAAAATAATTCTAAAGATTTACAATTGAGGGATTGGCGAGAGACCCTTGCTCTTATTATCAAATACCACATTAGTACGTTACAATGTTACATACATACACACACTAGTTTATATAATTTTAAAGCTTTATGAAGTCTATCGTAAATGAGATTTGTATATAATAAATAAATATATATATATATATTCAGAAAACAATGCAAATTGGAACTTTGAAATATTTGAAATTTTAATCAGTTGACTTTTCAAATATAATTGTTAAGTTTACCGATCTCCCTGTTCAGACTTATGGAAAAGAAGAATCTGAATCACGGTCAAACTATCCTACGTGGATCTCCACTAATTGCAACAACAACTAAGTGGCCAAAACAAAAAATTCGAAAATGGCAAACAAGGATAAAAACACGCAAAATTATTCCACTTTGAATTTATCTAATGATATTTCCATGTCCTTGCCAAGATGGAGGAATATCCCCCCTATCCGAATAAAATCCTGGATTCTTCCATCCTGTTCACACTATTTCCACTAAGAAATCAACAAACAAAACCCCAAAATGGAAAAAACTTGTCATCCAAACGATGCATGAGAAACGAGGGATATTTTAAACAGGGAGGTGCGAAACCATTTGGAGACTTTAATGTCCAGATTGTTTTGTTTGTTTCAAGTAGGGCAGTGGGGTCAGTGCCTCGTGGAATTCTGGCTCCGTTTTGTTTAGAAATCAGCTAATTATTTCACAATGGTAGCCTCATGAAGAAGAGGAGGAAGAAGAAGCAGAAGAAGATTGAGGAGGGGAACATTAACAATAATAATAACAACAGCAACAACAAGAGTGGGATCGTGGGATCGATGGTTCCCAATGAGTGGAACGGGGTTTAATAAGATGCAGTGGACAGATAGGGTTAGAGTGCAGCAGCATAGACTAGATAATCAATTTGAGAATATGCATAGTAATATATGATATATTTCTGACCCAGACTACTACTAATACTGATATTACTGGGAACTCACTCGTTGGTGTGTCAGTATGTACAGAGATTGTGACTCGCTCCATGATTGTGAGAGCCCATGTGGGAGGAATAGTCCCCACCCTCATTTGGATGAATGAAAATCCCCTTCTGCCTCACCTCCTGCCCCCCTGCCCCTCATTCGTGACCCATCTGCCCGTTCTTCTCAACGGGCAGGGCTCAAATCTGGGTGAAGGGGGGGGGTCCCAAATCAGTGGCCAAGGATGTTTATCTATTTATTTATTTTGATTTATTTGTTTTATTTTTTCTTCTATGGTAAAAGAGGGCGAAACATGTATAGCCTACAATCATACCTGGGCTGTGGAGCATACAAAATATCACTTTGATGAAGCCCACAAACGCCTCATCCAGCAACATCAACCCAAACCCATCGCAAGAAGTCATGGTTTTTTCTCTCTTTAGAAGCCCTCCACACAAACCCAACAAAATATCCAGAAACTCTTTTTGCACCCCCGTCCCCTTCTCTACCCATAAGAAACCAAAAGCTGATCTCTCTTTCACAAAGACAGCCAGTGGGGCTTCTGTGGGGAGGGAGGTGTTTGTGTTTTTGTGGGCATTTGTAGCCCCCATTGCTAGGCACTCATCGAGTGGCACTGCAAGACCACATCTTGGCGAAGATTCTGCCCAGAACCCTCCACCTCTTCTTGTGGGATGCACCAAGTAAGGTGGGCCAGTTGAAATACTCCCTTTAACCTAGAAAGACATACACACTGTATTGGGCAAGTTTGAGGAGTCCAGGGGAGCCAGGTCTCTCTGCCACAACACAGAGATAGACACTGAGCCAGCCTCAGTGGGAAATGCCACCAATGAGAGACAGAGAGCTCATTGTTTTAGGGCTAACCCTGGAGGAGAAGAAGAACAAAGGGAATCAATCTGTTTATTCTAATCACTCCAGCATAATAATACTAATCCCCCGTTTTCTCTGAAAATCCGATCTCATGGATGATAAAGCGCACATAAAATATCTATCCACCAGTTCCACGTTGGAGTACGATATCATCCACTGGATGATATATTTCATACACTTTCGTATATAATACATTATACGGAAAAGCATATGTATTATGTATGGTGAAATGATGGCCGGGACCACGGTGAATCGTGTGCGGAAGAGTGCCGGAGCTGTCACGAATTGAGTTGTTGTAGCAACCGAAAGCAATCCGCGACATGAATGAACACATCGGGGAGGCGATCTGAGTTTGAAGCCCTGCTAAATCTAGAGCTGGATGCAGCTTGGCTGCCCGAAGATTCATGTCGCTGAGTTGAAATTCGCTGTGGACACATGTCGTCGCGCACTGGGCAAAGCGTCTATGAGTCTCACAAGCCACGCCTGCAGTGGGGTTGTGGTGAACAATTTTCCAAGCCAGTGCCCATACTGTATGAATTTGTTGGATTTTGTTTTATCCTCCCCTCCCGTTCCTGTGGTGCCAAGTCACTCAGGTAGTGATGGTGCACAGCGTGTGATAGGGGTTTGGAGCTGTTTTCGCTCAGGGTTCAACACTTGTCGTTGCAGAGCTAACCACCGCTGACGATCGCTCACTTAACTGCCGTTTATTCTAAACGCCATGTCGTCGGCCATTCTTAGATTCTTTTTGCCAGCTCCAGCGGGAGACGCGCTGTTGCTCTGCCACTCTGCCGATCTACCATAGAAGTACACCGCATTTCTGTTTTATCTGAGTTGAATGAACTAGGGTTTGGATGTCTGGCGGAGTTGGAACCCTCATTAAAGCGTTGTTTGCGTCACGGTGGGACATTTTTTTTTAAAATAAAAAAAACAAGCGGGGGATTGTGCGTCTGTAAATGCATATTTTAATATAAAAACAGATAAGTAGCTGAGGGTGGAGTTGGAATGGTCAAGCAGTGAATCTGCCATGTGGGAACCGTAGCGTGTGCGGCATAGCCATGCGTGAACGATTCTCGTGTGGGTTGTTTTCTGGGTGTGCAGGGATTGAGAATCCTACCTCAGCCTTCTACTTCTTCTTAGGTTGTGGGTCTGGTTTTGTGTGGAGCCCTGGTTGTGGAATCCCAATACCTATCCAATGACTTCCTCTCTCTTCCTCAATGTGTAAGTGTTTTTGAAAAATGTGGCTGCCAAGACTGCAGTTTACACTCACTCACACTTACTGAGGAGGGCAGGCAGGCAGATTGTGATTTCCCACGCTAATTCCAATGACTCCAAACGCATAGGTTTGTTAATTTCTCATTACCGTGATTTTGTTATCATCTTATCAATTGAAGTCAAAAAAGAGATTAAAAAGGAAAAATATCATATACATTATCCCGAAATATATTGAAATATCAAGAATATTCTTATATTCTTGATAATAGCAGATGTACCCTCATTGGTGATAAATTATCACCAACATTTATTATTTATTATCCAGTTGGACATATCAATCAACTATGTTGTTGTTTTATTGTCTTAAGAAAGAGAATGTTTCCAAAGTAGCAAAGCATGTGATTGTAACCATGGACTTTTTCTTGGCATGTTCTATTGATGGCTAGAAATTTGACACTGAGGAGGAAGAAATCTTGTATATCTTATTAAGTTTTTAAAATAATGATGAACTTTGCATTGTAAATAGGCTATGGGCTCTTACTTATGACATTATTCTCATAATATAGATCGTTCTAAATAAGTGATGTGTGGCAACAACATGAACCATACTAAGGATTTATTTATTTATTTATTTATTTATTGTGTAGTGAATCTAATAAGGATTCTTTTCTTGAGTTGAAATTGAAGCTTTGAATATATAATTAAGCTAGGGTGCACAATAAATAATCATTCTTGCACAACATTCAAGTAAAGAGTACCACTGTTTATATAAATTTGTACATGTATATTTTTTGTTTTTAAATTCAAAAGATATTTAAGCTAACTATTCTTTGAAAAATTGAAATTTGAATTGTATTAAGAACATCTTTGTGTAGAACCTAGATAATAACTAAACAAAAGAATATTAGTAATAACTTACCATCAATAAGGATACATTTGCTACTATCACGGACATACATGGATATTCTAGTAAATACCTATATGATTAGGTAAGAAAAGGTAAAAATAGATAAAAGTAGATTAATTTCATAAGACCTTTCAGAGAAGCTTTTTAGAAGCTTCATAGATGCTGCTTGACTTTATATGTATTTGTAGTTGATTGCTAGGTTAGAAAATTAGTCAACAAATTAACCACATATTGATAGCTTGCGGAATAAGCTAATTATGTGGCATACATATAGAAAACTTGTCTTACAAGTTAAGATACATGTCTTGCAAAGTCAACACGTTTTGGAGGTCCTATAGGACATTGCTACATAACTCCTAATTAAGAGTATATATAGAGGCAAGAGTGAAGCCTTCTTCACTCTTATGAATGCCTTTCTAGTCCTTAGTCTTCTTTCAAGATTTTCTACTCTTCTTATTTTTGGCAATAGCCATTCTAGTTTAATATTACATCACCTTTTGAGTGACTTTCTAGTTCTCTTCAATGACACAAGGATGTATTAAGAATTTTCTTTCTTTGAGATTCATATCTTTGATAGCTACTATCACAAATCTGAGGGATGTATTTGCTATTAACAAGAATATAAGGCATTTTTTATATTTCAATATATTTGAAGGATATATATGATATTTTTCCTTAAAAAAAATAAAAAAATAATGAAATATGAGACTATAATATATTTATGTATATATTTAGTATTTTAAATATTTTAGATAAATAAATTAATAAAATATTTTATATTTTTATTATTCTTGTTACAAACATACATATTTATTTTAGTAATTACTTATATGATTAGGTAGAAATACGTAAAAATAAATAAAAATAGATTGATTTTATAATTTCTTCTAGAATAGCTTTCTAGAAGCTTCATAGATACAATTTTGACTTTATACATGTTTATAATTGACTTTTAGGTTAGAAACTTAGTCAATAAGTTAGCCATGTGTACATGTGTTGGTAGCTTGTAGAACAAGCTAACTATGTGGTACATACATAGAAAACTTATTTTATAAGTTAAGACATGAAGCTTGCAAAGTCAACACATATTGGAGGTCATATAGAACATTGCTATGTAACTTTTAGGTGGATAGTACATATAGAAGGAACAATGAAGTCTTCTTCACTCTTGTCAATTCTTTTTTTGCTCTATTTTAGATTCAAGAGTCTTTAGTTTTGTTGTCTTTTGGCAATAGCTATTTCAATTTCTTTTTAATATACATATTTTTTTACTTTTATTTTGTCATATATCTTCGAAAAAAGTCTCATTTGATTATTTGCTTTCAATGGATTCTTTTCCTTGATAAATTGACAAGAATATATTCATTATATCAGAGTTTTGGTATTTTCTTCATTAAGAGAGGATTATTCCTTTCTCATAATGAGATATCAAAGTATTAGAAATTGTGGATTGCCCTCTTCTAAATTAATATTTTTTTTAGTATTTTCTTTATTTTTAAGTCCTTTCTTCTATTTGTCTTAAGTAATATTAGATATTTTCTCTTCTCTAAATGTTACCATGGCAAAGCTTCTTAAAATAAAGAGTACAATGGCACAAATGTAAGAAAAATTGAAAGAATTAATGCTTGTGATGCATCAACTCAATTTACCTCGACAAGAAGCAATAAAAATGGCAAGAAGCAAAGATATAGAGATGATTAGAGCTGCTTCAACATTTGCACCAAATCATGTGCTATTTTTTATAGTAGAACAGTCTTCTAATATTAAAAAATCTAGGGTTGCACTGCCTAAGAAGTTTGATGGTACAAGATCCAAGTTTTGAAGATTTATCAATCAAGTACAACTTGTAATTGAACTTCAACTTCAAAGCTATCTAACTCTAAGATCATAAATTTTATTGATCGATATATTTCTTTCAAGTTTAGTATTATCATGATTTTCTTCTTTATTTGAATAATAAGATTTAATATTAAATAATCTAGAGGCTTTTTTGGCGAAGTTTTGATCCATATATGGAGAACATGATGTAATTCATATTAAAACCAATAAAATCCATATTTTGTGATAAGCCAATTGATTAATAATGTTATATGCTTCACAATTTTCACAACTTGTAACTAATATAAAGTGAGAAGATGCTATAGTTATTTGTTAATTTTTCTATGAATTACAATATGAGGTAAAAAAATTGATCCTCAAACATTAAGTCAATCAATTGATTTTGATGTGAAGTGTGACAATTGACTTTTTGAATTTTGATTTAAAAGTCGCACAAATATGCCTCAACATTAATATAATTCAATGGCAATACTAATGTCTCTTCAATACATACATTTAAAAGTAGAGGATATGCAAATTGATAAGATATGATTCAAAGTTCTAACTAAGTAAGAAAAGACTTATTGTTATTAAAAAGAATTGTGCTTATATTATGAAGAACATAAGCACATTACTCAACATTGTCTAAAGAAGTGACATAATGAAAGAATGATTAGTAGAGTTGTCAAAGAAGATAGTATATTAGGAAACAAGTTTCTTTAGCTATAATAAAGACCATGCGGTTGGAACCTTATACAATACCTAATAAAAGTCCTATTCTTTTATCAAAATCATTTTTTTCTTTTATAATAAATATTAATTTAAGACCTAAACATGAGAAAGCCTCTACCTTATTTGATTCAAGAGTCTCAACATGTTTCTTAGATGAAGAATTTGCTAAAAGACATAGCATACTTTTAGTAAAAAAAACTAAACCTATTTACATAGAAATCATAAATACTCATCTATTGTCTTCAAAAAGATATTATTTATGAAACTATTCCTATAGAAGTAACATCTAATAGTTATAGTAGCTTTGTAATATTTAATATCATTAGGTCTCTTTCTAATCTAATCATTTTAGATTTATCATAGCTAAAAAAATATAATCCTAAAATAGACTGGATTTTTTGTAGTCTTAACTTTTTTGAAAGTATAAGTAAGAGTATACTTAATGAAATAAAAAGTCAAAAGTCTAGTACAACTAAACTTGTATTTATCTATGCGAGAGCTTTCTTATATGCTGCAAAAAAATGATTATCTTGTGTAATTTATACTGTACTTATTTCTAATGGTAAAAAGACTTCAAGTGGCATTCTAAGCTAATATCAAGATTTTAAAGATGTATTTGAAAATAAAAATGTAGATACTTTTTTAAAATATTATTCCTATGACTATTCAATTGACCTTCAAGAACAAACTCAACCATTATTTCAACTAATCTATAGTTTATTACAAAATAAGTTAGCTGAACTTGAAGAGTATATTAAAGATAATTTGGCCAAAAACTTCATATGCCATTCCAAATCTCTAAGAGAAGCTCCAATTGTTTTTGTAAAGAAAAAGATAGATCATTGTGGATGTGTGTCGATTATTGAAGACTCAATAAAATCAATATAAAAAACAACTACCTGCTATCTTTGATGTTTGAACTTCTTCATTACTTGAATTAAGCTAAAATATATACAAAATTAAATCTACAAAGAGCATATAATTTGATATGCATCAAAGAAAGAGATGAATGAAAGATTGTGTTTTGAATTAGGTATGAATATTTTGAATACAACATCATGCCTTTTAGACTTACGAATACACTAGTAGCTTTCTAACATCTAATGAATGATGTCTTTTAAGAGTTTTGATATAACTTTATTGTTTGTTACATAAACAACATCTTAATTTATTATAAGAACATAAATGAATATGAACTTCATGTTTGTTGTATGTTATAAAAAATATAAGATGTAGGATTTTATGTTAAGATAAAAAAAGTGTATATTTTACAATACTCAAGTTGACTTCTAAGGATACATCATTTCAAATAATGGACTTATGATGGATCCTAAGAAAGTTCAAACCATTATAAATTAGAAGATTTTAAAAATAGTTATAAATATCTAATGCTTTTTGAGATTTTCTAATTATTTTCAGATCTTCATCAAGGACTTCTCTCAAGTTGTAGCTCCACTTACATATTTGACTTGTAAAGAAAAAATTTAATAGAATCAAGAAGTAAAAGCAACATTTGAAGCTTTAAAAATATTTTTTTTATTTTTGTACCAATTTTGTATCACGTCAACTTTTACAAGCCATTTTTTATGAAAACAAATGTATCAAACTTAGTTTTGGATGCCATATTATTATCAATAGGAAAAAAATGATAAACTTCACTCAATAGCTTTTTTTTCAAGAAAATTTTCAATAGTTGAGATCAACTATGAGATTCATGACAAGAATTTCTTGCAATTATGGATTTGTTTGAAGAATAGTGCCATTATTTAGAAGGCACTTTTAATGCAATCATTGTATATATTGACCACAAGAATCTTAAATATTTTATGTCAATATATATTTTGAATTGTTGCCAAGCCTGTTAGAATATGTTTTTGTGAAGATTTGATTTCAAGATCACATATCAACTCAAAAAACAATAAGGTTTGTCAAACACTCTTTCTAGACGCTCTTATCTTGTACCAAAAGAAGAAAATATATCTTTAGATTAACAAAGAATAATTCTCTTGAAGCCAAAGTATTTTTATCTTTGAGCAATAAAATTAACATTGATTGTTGATTGAATCTCTGTCAAACAAACTCAATCAAGTATGTCCTTTGATCTTTTTGTTTATGTATCAAGGACAAAAACTCGATGAAAAAGTAATTCAGACAAGTGGGCCTTTACTCAAGGAAAGGTAACAAAATATAAATAAACAAGTATGTATATTGAAAGAGAAACTGGAATGGCTATTGCCAAAAGACAAGAAAACTAGAGACCCTTGAAACTAGACTAGAAGCAAGAAAGGAGTTAACAAGAGTGAAGAAGGCTTCATTCTTGTCTCTATATATACTATCTAACTAGGGGCTACATGGCGACATTCTATAAGACCTCCAATAAGTGTTAACTTTGTAGGACACATGCCTTGACTTACAAGGCAAGTTTTTCTATGTGTGGATCACATTGTTAGCTTGGTCTTCAAGCTAACAACATGTGTGGCACATGGCCAACTTGTTGACCACGTTTCTAATCCAAAAAGTCAATTAAAGATATCTTTAAAGTCAAAACAACATCTATAAAGCTTCTAGAAAGCTTCCATACCAAATATTATAGAATTAACTTACTTTTATCTACTTTTATTTATTTCTACTTATTTATATATGTAAGTATTGGCTTACATGAGCATGTCCGTGACATTATGATATGAAGAATCTTTCTTTAAGTTTCATGATAGTTTTAGATTTGAATTTAAGAATAATCTACTTTATTTTGAAGGACGCCTATATATTCCAAAAGGAGAAGGATGTTTACATATTCTTCAAGCATGTCACGACTTTCCAATAGTTGGGCATTTTAGATACAATAAGACTTTAGAGCTTATATATAGAGATTTTTAGTGGCTACAAATATGGAAGGCAACAAAAGACTTTTTTCAATCATATAGCATTTATTCAAGGTCAAAAATTCCTCATCATTCATCCTATAGACTTCTCCAACTATTGATCATATTTAAACAACCATAGTCTTTTATTTCTATGGATTTTATTACAGATCTTCAAGTCTCAAGTTTGTATGATTCTATACTCATGATAGTAGATTATTTTATCAAGATGGCACATTTTATACCTTGTATAAAATCTACTACAAGTAAAAAAATAATTAAGCTTTTTTTTAAAAATATCTATCACTATCATAGATTATTTAAGGATATTATATCAGATAGAGAGATTTAATTTATATTAAGATTTTAGAGAATCTTTTTTAAGATTTTAAAGATAGATATAAAATTATTTTTAGCCTTTTATCTTCAAATTGATGGATAAATAGAGCATGTTAATCAAGTTTTGAAGTAATATTTAAGGTGTACTATTAACTATCAACAAGGTGATTAGACAATTCTTTTACTATTGGTAGAGTTTACTTATGATAATATGATATATTCCTCTATTAATTAAACACCTTTCTTTATTAATTATGGTTATCATCCATAATTTGATGCTATTGATTTTGTAAGAGTTGATAATCTTAGGGTAAAAGATTTGATAAATCATTTGATAAACCTATATGCAACAATGAAGGTGCAACTAAAAGAAGCTTAAGAATGATAAAAGGTAAATACAAATTCATATTACAAGGAATAACCACAATTCAACATAGGTGACAAGCTATGGTAGCTTTTTTGTAATATAAAGATTATTTGCTATTGTAACAAGTTGGACTATTATAAGCTTGAACTTATTTGTAAATAAATCAATCTAGTTGCTTATTGATTATACCTATCAAAGTCAATAAAGATCTATTTTGTATTTCACATATCTCTTCTTGAACCATACAAGACAATGAATACACCAAGAAGAAAATATGTGCCACTTCTTCTAATAAAAATTGATAATAATGAAGAATTTGAGATAGAAGAAGTCTTAGATTCAAAGCGGTACCAAAATAGGTTGAAATATCTTATTCATTGGTAAAGTTATGATATTAGAGAATGCAAATAGGAGCCAATAAAGAATCTTAGAAATGCAACAAAAAAGATAGAGGCTTTCATCAATGTCATCCATCAAAATCTATGTGAAGAATAATAAATCTTTGTTATAAAAGAAGCAAGATTAAGAAAAAATAATATTCTACCATCTATCTTTTTTTGTAGCTTTTATGTATATTGTGGTACTAAAGAGATGGAGAACCAACAACCAATGGATTCTACTCAAGAGCTATCATTTGCTGACTTATCAAATGATATATTGCAATTGTTTCAACCATTAAGATGACGTAATCAAGATGAAGATCCTCAAAAATAATATGTTTTTCTTTGAAAGATGACAAGATACAATGTATTTGGTATTATAAACTTAGAAGAGACTCTCAATGTTTGGTGATTTTATTATAAGTAGGAACAACTCCTCATGATGTTTCAAATATTTTATTTGAAAGAAGTTATGAAGGCTTCAATAATGATCAAATAATAGGGTGGTTTTCTTGTCTCAATATGAGACATTATTGATGGCTGAGAGGACCTATCAACAATCTTCAAAGAAAACAAAGATCAAAATATGTAGCAAACATAATTTGTCGCATTTTAGATTTTTTCAATATATAATGATTGCACCTTGTGGAACTCGTATCTAAAATAGAAGGTAATATCATGGATATACATATTTATTGTAATAATTATCCATATAATTAGGTATTATAGATATATATACTATAATTATTACTTAGATAATATGAATAGATTGAAGTGGATAAAATTAGATTAACTTTATAATATCTTCTAAAAAAGCTTCTTAGATGTTGTTTTAATTTTACTTGTGTTTATAATTAATTAATAGGTTAGAAACTTGATCAACAAGCTAGTTACATACCACATGTAGTTTGTAAAATAAGCTAATTTTGTAGTGTCCATATAAAAAACTTACCTTACAAGTGAACATATATATCATACAAAGTCAATACGTTTTTAGAGGTCCTATAGAACGTTGCCACATAGATCATAGGTAGATAATATATATCGAGGCAAGAGTGAAGCTTTCTTCACTCTTATGAATTCCTTTCTTGTTTCTAGTCTAGATTCAAGAGTTTCTAGTTTTCTTATCTTTTGACAATTGCCATTCTAGTTTCTTTTTAATATATATACTTCTTTATTTTTATTTTGTTATTTTTTTTTGACATGGATTTTATAGATTTATGCATCTTCTTTTAGTTCATGTCCTTCATAGATTGACAAGAGTGTACATACAATATTATAGCTTTATCTTCTCTTGATTAAGAGTGAATTACTCATTTCTCTTCATAAGACATAAGCATATTAGAAGTTGCAGATTATCGCCTTCTAAAATAATCTTATTCTTAATATTCTCTTTGTTCTCAAGTCCTCTCTTTTATTTGTCTCGAGTAATATTAGATATATTTTTTTAAAGTATTATCATGGCAGAGCTTCTTGAAATGATGAGTACAATGACTTAAATATAAGAGCAATTGAGGGAGTTGATGCTTATAATGGATCAACTCAGTTTATCACCATCAAGAGCAACAAAAATGGCAAAAAGTGAAGATATAAACATGATTAAAGTTGCTACAACATCTATACCAAATGACATTCTTTTTCCTATAGTAGAACACCTTTCTAGTATTAGAAAACCTAGAGTTGCCTTACATAGGAAGTTTGATGGTATAAGATCTAAGTTTCAAGGATTTATCAATCAAGTATAATTTATGATTGAACTTCAACTTTAAAGCTATTCAATACTAAGATTATAAGTTAGGTTCATTAGTATCTTTTAGATTCAATATTATCATGGTTTTTATCTTTTTTTGACTTACAAGATCTAATATTGGATAATCTAAAGGTTTTTTTTGGCAGAGTTGTGATTTATATATGGAAAACATGATGAAATTCATGTTGTAACTAATAAGATTTGTATCTTGCAAGAAGGAAATTGATCATTGACATCATATACTTTAAAATTTTGTCAAGTAGCTACTGATGTCAAGTGAGATGATGCTACCTTTTTCAGCCAATTTTTTTTTAGATTACAATATGAAGTAAAGAAATTGATGCTCAACTTACCTAATCCTTAGACATTGATTCAAGTAATTGACTTTGCTATGAATTATGACAATTGGCTTTTTGAGTTTCAATCTAAGAATCACGTAAGAAAATCTCTACATTATTACAATTCATTGACAATACTGACAATCTTTTAATCTAAATATTTTAAAGTAAAAGACATACAAATTGATGTGATATGTTTTAAACCTCTTACTAAATAAGAAAAGACTTGTCATTGTCAAGAAGGACTATGTTGTAAAGAAGCTAAGGACAATACTCAACATTGTCTAAAGAAACAATAGAAGTACAAAATGAGGAGTACGATTGTCAAAGATGAAAAAATATTAAAAAATAAATTTTTCTAGCTACAATAGGGATTGTGCGGCTCAAATCTCATACAAATGAAAGTCTTATCTTTTCTTCAAAATCTTCTCCTTATTTTACAATAAATGTGCATTTAGAATCTAATAATCAAAAAGCCTTTGCTTTAATAGATTTTGGAGCCTCAACTTATTTATTAGATGAAGACTTTGTTAAAAGTCATAAAATATTATTAGTACAAAAAACTAAACTTGTACAAGTAGAAGTCATAGATAGCCATTTATAATCTTCTAGAGATATTATTCATGAAAGACTTCTTATAGATGTAGCAATAAATGGTTATAATCGTTGTATAATTTTTAATATGATTAGGTCTCTTTCTAATCTTACTATTTAAAATTTATCATGGCTAAAAAAATATAATCTTATGATAGATTGGATTTTTCATGAATTTAACTTTTTTTAGAGCATTATTAAGAATTTTGTAAAAAACCATTGTTATGAATATATATACATATTCTAATAAATACCTATATGATTAGATAGAAGTAGATAAAAATAGATAAAAGTAGGTTAATTTTTTAATATCTTCTAGAGAAGCTTCTTAGAAGCTTTCTAGAAGCTTCATAGACATTACTTTGACTTTACATGTGTTTGTAGTTGATATGTAGATTAAAAATTTGGTCAACAAGTTAACCATGTATTGATAGTTTGAGGAATAAGCTAATTATATGGCACACATAAAGAAAAATTATCTTGCTAGTTAAGATACGTGTCTTGCAAAGTCAATATGTTTTGGAGGTTCTATAGGACATCACCACATAGCTCTTAGTTAAAAGTATATATGAAGGTAAGAGTGAAGACATCTTCACTCTTGTCAACACCTTTCTAGTCCTTAGTCTTGTTTCAAGATTTTTTAGTCTTCTTGTTTTTCGCAATAGCCATTTTAGTTCAATATTATATCATCTTTGAGTGACTTTTTAATTTCTTTTAGTGACACAAGAGCATATTAAGGATTTTTTTTCTTTAAAATTCATGTCTTTGATAGCCATGAGGCTAGTATAGCCAAATCTCTACTCGTAGGCACAAAAACTTTTTTATATATTGCAAAAAAAAATCGTCTTTTATTATTTATGCCACACCTATTTTTAATAATAGAAAGTCTTTAAGTGGCATTTTAAGTCGATATCAAATTTTTTTTAAATATTTTTAACAAGAATGTAGATATTCTCTTGGAGCTTCATTCACATGATTACTCAATCGATCTCAAAGAGGGAAGTGAGCCACAATTTGGTCTAATCTATAGTTTATGATAAAATGAGTCAGTTGAACTCAAAAAGTACATTGATGAGAACATAGTCAAGTATTTTATATACCATTGAAAATCTCCTACAAGAGCTCCTATCTTATTTGTGAAGAAAAAAGATGGATTACTACAAATGTGTACAGATTATTGAAGACTCAACAAGATTACCATCATGAATAGATATTATTTGTCCTTAATATCTAAACTTTTTGATCAATAAAATTAAGATAAGATCTACACAAAAATAGATTTATGAGATGCATACAATTTGGTCCATATTAAAGAAAGAGATGAATAGAAGATTAAATTTTAAACAAGGTATGGGTACTTTGAATATAATGTCATGCCTTTTGGACTCATAAATACACCAGCTACTTTTCAACATCTTATGAATGATCTTTTTAGTAAATTTCTAGATGATTTTGTTGTTTTTTATTTAGATAATATTTTAATATATTCTAAGAATACAAAAAAATATCAAGTTCATGTTTGTCGTGTATTACAAAAACTTAGAAATTCAAGATTGTATGCCAAGTTGGAAACATATACATTCCACATTACTAAAGTTGACTTCTTAGGATATATCATTTCCAACAAAGGACTTATGATGGATTTGAAGAAGATTCAAACTATTATAAATTAGAAGATTTGAAAAATAATAAGAGATGTGCGATGCTTTTTGGACTTTATCAATTACTATCGGATCTTCATGAAGAATTTTTTTCAAATTGCAGCTTCTCTTATACATCTTACATGCAAAGACAAACTTAATTTGAACAAAGAAGCTGAAGTATCTTTTGAAGCCTTGAAGTTGGTATTTATTTTTGCACCAATCTTGTATTATGTTGACTTTTTTAACATATTTTTTATGGAAAAAGATACATTATATTTTGCTGTGGATGTTGTTTTGTTACAAATAGGAAAAGATGACAAGATCTATCTAGTAACTTTTTATTCCAAGAAATTTTCAGCAATCGAGATTAATTATGAAATCTATGACAAAAAACTTCTTATAATTATAGATTTTTTTTAAAAATAGCATCATTATCTAGAAAGTTCTTCCAATCTACTCATCATATATATAGATTACAAGAACCTCAAGTATTTCATATCAGCATGTGTTTTAAATTATTGCCAAGTTTGTTGGAGCATGTCTTTGTCAAGGTTTAAGTTTAATATCACTTAAGAGTCAAAAAAATAATAAGGTTTGTTGGATGTCTTTTCTAAATATTTTTATTTTAGATCTAAAGAAAGAAATGCAACTTTTGATCAATAAAAGATAATTTGATTGAAGCCTAAACAATTTCATCTTTAAGTATTAAAATCAACATTGACTGTTGATTCAACTTTTTTCAAGCAAATTCAATTAAGTATATCTTTTGATTTTTTTGTTCATGATATCAAAAATACTTTTTTTAAGTCTTATAATACTTTTAAGTTCAAGTTCAAAAATAACCTACTTTATTTTGAGGGACGCTTATATGTTCTAGAAGGAGAAACATGTTTATATGTTCTTTAAACATGTGACAATTTTCCATCAATATGACATTTTGGATATAACAAGACTTTAGAGCTAATATGTAGAGATTTTTTGTGGCTGCAAATGTGGAAGGCTGTAAAAGACTTTGTTTAATCATGTGACATTTGTTTAAGGTCAAAAACTCTTCATCATTGATCTCATAGACTTCCTCAGCTATTACCTATTACAAAAAAATTATGGTCTTTTGTTTCAATGGATTTTATTACAGATCTTTCAATCTCAAATTTGTATGATTTTATATTTGTGATAGTAGATCATTTTATTAAAACAACATATTTTATACTATGTATAAAATATATCATAGGAAAAGAAGTTTTCAAGCTTTTCTTTGATAATATCTATCAATATCATGGATTGCCAAAAGATATTACATTAAATAGGAGAACTCAATTTATATCAAGATTTTAGAGATTTTTTTTTAAGATTTTAAAGATAGACATAAATCTCTTTTTGGCCTTTCATCCTCAAATTGATGGATAGACAAAGTGCATAAACCAAGTTTTGAAGCAATACTTAAGGTGTACCATCAATTATCAACAAAATAATTGAAAAATCCTCTTGCTATTGCCAAAGTTTACTTATAATAATATAATGCATTCTTCTATACAATAAATACCTTTCTTTACCAATTATGATTATCATCCACAACTTGATACTTTTGACTTTCTAAAAGTTGATAATCTTGTAGCAAAAGTTTTAGCAAATCATTTGCTAGTACTACATGTAACAATGAAGGCACTATTAGAAGAAGCTCAAGAATGTCAAAAAGATCAATGTTGATGCCTATCAAAAGGAACAACCACAATTCAATGTAGATGACAAGGTATGGTTACTTTGTCATAATATCAAGACTATTAGTTCTTATAATAAGTTGGACTACTATAGGCTTCGATCTTTTCCTATTTGTAGACAAATCAATCTAATTGTTTATCGATTATATCTATTATAGTTAATGAAGATCTATTTTGTATTCTATGCATCTCTTCTTGAACCATACAAGACTGTGAATATACCAAGAAGAAGAGAAGTCCCATTTCTTCCTATAGAAGTGGACAATAATGAAGAATTTGAAAAAAAAAAGTTTTAAAGTCAATGCAATGCTTAAATAAGTTGAAATATCTTTTCTATTAGTACGGATATGATATTAGTGAATACACATAGGAGCCAACAAAAAATCTTACAAATGCAGCAAAGAAGATCAAAACTTTTCATCAATAACATCTATCAAAATCAAGATGAAGGATAGCAAACCTTTGCTATAAAAGAAATATAATTCAAGAAAGATTGTATTCTACTTTCTATCTTTGTTTGTAATTTTTGTATAATTGTGGCATTAAGGAGATGAAGAATCAACAATGGATGAATTCAAGTGAAGAGCCATCATTTGCTGACTTATCGGACAAGATATTATAATTATTATAGCCTTTAAGAGGACATAATAGGAATGAAGACATTTCAAAACAACATGTTTTTTCTCAAATAGATAGCAAAATATAATGTATTTAATATTACAATCTAGAAAAATATTCTCGATGTTTGGTAATTTTATTAGAGGTAGGCATGATTTCTAATGGTATTATGAATGTTTTGTTTGAAGAAAGTTACAAAGGTTTTAATAATGATCAAATCATAGGATGGTCTTTTTATTCTAAAATAGGATATTATCAATGATTGAGAGGATCTATCAACAATCTTAAAAGGGAATAAAATTTAACGTATATGGTAAATATAATTTGCCACATCTTAGACTTCCTTAATATATAATCATTGCTATTCATAGAACTTGTTCCTAGAAGATAGAATATATCTACTATAATTGTTATTTAGGTAATATGAATAGGTAGAAGTAGACAAAAGTAGATTAATTTCATAATACTTTCTAAAAAAGCTTTTTAAAAGTAGTACAGATGTTATTTTGACTTTATATGTATATGTAATTGATTGGTAGGTTAGATACTTGGTCAACAAACTAACCACGTGCCACATGTCTTGATAGCTTATAAAACAAGCTAACTATGTGGCATCCATATAAAAAACTTGCTTTACAAGTCAAAATACATATTATATAAAGTCAACATGTTTTTGGAGGTCCTATAGAACATCGCCATATAGATCCTATGGAGATAGTATATATAGAGGCAAGAGTGAAGCCTTCTTCACTCTTGTCAATTCCTTTCTTGCTTCTAATCTAGATTCAAGAGTTTTTAGTTTTCTTGTCTTTTGGTAATAGCCATTTTAGGTTCTTTTTAATATACATACTTCTTTATTTTTACTTTGTCACTTTCTTTTGATAAAGATTTTACAAGTTTATGCATCTTCTTTCAATTGATATCCTTGACATTAAGTAGAAGTGGGTAGAAATAGATAAAAGTAGATTAATTTCATAATATCTTCTAGAATAGCTTCTTAGAAACTTCATAGATATAATTTTGATTTTACACATATTTATAGTTGGCTTTTAGGTTAGTAACTTTGTCAACAAGTTAGTCACATATTACACATGTAGGTAGCTTGTAGAACAAGCTAATTATGTGGTGCACATATAGAAAACTTGTCTTGCAAGTTAAGACATATAGCTTACAAAGTCAATATATATTGGAGGTCCTATAGAACATCTCCATGTAGTCCCTAGGTAGATAACATATATAAAAGAAAGAATGAAGCCTTCTTCATTTTTGTCAATCTCTTTCTTGCTTTATTCTAGATTTAAGAGTCTTTAGTTTTGTTGTCTTTTAAAAATAGATATTTTTATTTCTTTTTAATTTATATATTTTATTACTTCTATTTTTTCATATTTCTTTGAAAAAAGTCTCACTTGATTATTTGCTTTCATTGGATTCTTGTCCTTGATAGTTCTATGGATCTATTATGTGAAAAGTGATTGTAGCATAGATTGATAATGAAGATGATGAAAAAACTATAATATGTCAATAATTAACTTATTTATGTATTGATATATAAATTTTTAATTCTAAATTTAAAATTATAAATAATAAAAGTTTTAAAGATATTAATTTATACAAAAGAATTTCAAATAAATATTTTTTTTAGGAATTTTTGTTTTTTTAGAGATCTTTTACTCCATGACTTAAATTTATTAATTTAAGTTGATGTTGAAATTATTGAGGATAGTATGGATCTAATAAAAAAAATGGCTTTATAGATAGAAAATCTTATTGATTTATTTTTATACTTTATTTTATTAAATTACAACAAATAATTAGATAATATAGAATTTGATGTATCTTTATTATAAAAATAGTCTTTGACAAAGATTTTTTTATTTTTAAATCTTATAATGTGATGATAGTCCAAATCTTCATGTATCTTAATTTTAAAAAAATTATATTAATGATCTATATATTTTTAGAATAGAACATAAATTTTGATCTTTTGGTTCTAATTAAGTTATAACAATTTTTTTATCTTTAGATCAAAATTAAGAATATTTTAGATCAAATAAGATTTTTAAAAGATATGTTTTTTACAACTTTAATTCTATTTTTGAATAAGATGATTATAAGTTAATTTTATTTATTTTATTTATTTATTTATATTTTTTAATGCCATTAACTTCTAAGCTTGATAGAAATATTGTTATCATGTAATTAATTTATTTATAAAAATAAAAAAACTATATTTATTTTTTATAACTTTTTGGCCAATAAATGTTGTGATTGCTTAAATACAAATTATAATCAAAGAAGTTCTAAATATTAATTTAACTAAAATTTTTAGTTCTAAAAATAATATACTTCTTAAAAATTCTAATAATATAAATAATTTTGATAAAAAAACTATTTTATCTTACAATGGTAGATTTAAAAAATACATTAAAAAATCAATCTTATTGTTCTAAAACTTGCACTCAAAATATTATTTATTATATTGAGGTTGAAATCTATAATGCTATAGAAATATAACATGTTTATCTTTTTATAATTTAAAGTCCAAATATCCGAAGTTCTTAAAACTAAAAAACAATTTAGAGCTTAATAAACACCTAGATTTTTACACCTTGAAAATTTTAGGATAATCCTTCTATGTTTGCACATAGGAGCTATCTCGGTACTTACATCAATCCTTGACAAAGATCACTCTTTTCCTTCCAATGGTTGTAGCTTTTATGTAAGTTTTTTAGAATTGCAATCAACATTGAAGTTGAGGTCAATCATTTAGCTATTAAACTCCAACTCTATTTTGGTTATCTTTGTTCTTTAATGTCTTTATTATGTTTCTTCATGTCTTCATAAAAGTTGAAGTAGTCCATTGATATTGGTTAGTTTGAAGTAGATTATAACTTTTACTTGATGAACCTAGTCTTGTCACTATCAATTTTGTCTTCTAAGTTATTTGTTTTTATATTTAAGTCCTAAAAATCTTCATAAAACCTTCTTTGTAAAAATTATGACTTCTTAATAGATCAGAAGGGTATAATGAAATGACATAATAGAATATCAATGGTGAACTCTTTATCATGATTTTTGTTATGATATCTTCAACATAAATTTGTGACTATTTATAGTTTTTAAATAATAAGTTTCTTTTATTACTATTAAGACTTATTAAATTTATTCTATTTCTAAATATTTTAACTATCTAAGGTGGTTTTAACCACCTTGTCTTTTTAATACATAGGCAGCTAACCACCTTACTTTTTCACACTAAATTCTCTTTTTCTAATCCTATTTATATTAATTCTCTTTTAAATTCTTTTTACACTAAGTCTTTTCTTCTTTTCTTTTTATATGAATGTTTTTTTCTTCTTCTTCTTATTATCTTTTCTTCTTGTTTATAACTTCTTTTTATACATTTTTTTTCCAATAATTTGTATCTAAGATTTTATTAAGATTATTTGTCTTAAAGAATGTAAAATATTTTATTTTATTCAGTTAAGTAATAATTATGATTCTGAATTTAAAAATTAAAAAATATTTTAAATTAAAATAAATATAAAATTCTTTAAGAATTTTAAAATTTAAAATCAGATTATTAAAATATAAAAATTTATAAAAAGATATTTTAAAATATAAGATAGTATACATGTTTTTTTTTTTTTTTCTTTTTTTTTTTTGTGCAAAATTGGTCTTTACGATTTGAAGATAAGTTTAATTCTATTGCTTCTAATCTACCAAAAAACAAGATATTATCACTCTGGAAAGTAAGGATAAAAATATTAAATACACATCATATTATAAACCTCAAATAGTTGGCTTAAGAATTGTATAATCTAAGCCATTTTGATTATCACATATTAGTTGAGTTCTTTCAAATAATTTTATCTAAGTAGATCCAAATTGTTTGACCTGAACTAACTTCATTTAAAGTAAGTGAACAAGTTAAGTAGTTTAGCTAATAAAAATATTTCTATTCTTTTTTCTTCCTTAAAAATATGATTGATTTTTATAGAAATATTGATAGTGTTTTTTTAATCTTATAAATTAATATCCTTATGAAATATATTTAAGGATAAGAAAATAATTCATACAAAATATAATAATCCAATTGCAAACTTAAAGTATATAAGACTTTATTTAACAAAATTCCATCAATAAGTATTTTCTTATAAATTAATAAGAATTTTAATCAACTTAAATCTTTTTTTTTTTTTTTTTTTTTTTTTTTTACTTTGGACCAATATGTTAAATATAAATAAATTATAATAGATTTTTAATTGATATACTTGTGTAGCTTTGGTGAATATAACAATAAAAATAAAAATAAAATATCTTAAAAACTATATTGTACCTAGTCCATTGCAAATCACTAAATGGTCAAAGCTCTTTCTTTTGAAATTTTATATAAATTAAAAGAATCTCATGTAACAAAATTAGAACAATGAAGTTAGTACTTATTTGATTACAATGACATAGAAAGATAGTAGTAAATGTATAGTGGTCCAAAATTAGAAGATATATAAATACTTATGCATCATAAATTCTAGATATATCAAAAATAATAATACAATGTCTTTAAAAAAAAGTAGTAGATCAAATAATATAGGGATAGAACATTTGCTTATTCTTCCTATTAAATAAATATTGACAAAGTAAGAATATTTGGACTATTTTCTTAGATTATTGAGTAATTTTGAGAAAAAAATCTTTCTTTCTTCTTCTTGAATAAATTATTAATATGTAAGGATTTCAATCACTTATTATTATTTCTTTTTTTAGATCATATAAAAGAAAAAATAATAAATAAAAAATTCTAAAATAAAAAATAAAGTAATACTAGAGTAGAACAAATCATATAAAATTATATTATTGGTTTTAAAAGAATAAATTAGTATATTTTTTTTTTATAAAATTATACAAATATCTTATGAATAATCTTGGATACGTTAGTTTTTTAAAAAATTAAAAAATTAAACATAGAAATTAAATACTATAGTAACAAATAACAAATACTGTTGTTAGGTAGAAAAGATACTCACCAAGTAAAGTTCTTATCTTTAAACATCAAAAAAAGATATGGATCTTTGTATTACCTATAAATTCTAAAACATTAACAAGAAGAAGGTATAAAATAGCCAATCTATTGTTGACCATCCCTCCATTTCCAACAGGTAGGCCTACCTAATTCTATTAGTTCGGCTACTAGGTCTGAGATTTTATTGATTGAAAATAGATTGAGAGAGGGGGGTGATTTTGTAAGCCACTACTAGTAGGAATTAGGTAGGCCTATATATTCAAAATGGATTGCCTATATGTCCAAAATGGGTTAAAGAGAAACATTGTAAATTTTTTTTTTGGGCCAAATTATGTGAAAACACTTAGAATCCTTTTGATTTCTGTTTCTGAGGGTATTCTGAGGGCATTTTTTTTTCCATTTTTACACCTATTGGATATATGCTGAAATGCTTAAGTTATTGGAAATAGTTTGTCTACCTTACTCCTTTTCTATGTATCTAACAAACAAATTAACTCCCATGCAATGCGTAGATGCCCAAGCAAGTGGTGGCGGCGATTCCATTCTCAAACCCAGTTAACACAAGCAAATATTCGAGGGCTCTTGACGACTTTTAATTTCACAGTTTTTATTGTTCATTGTTTTGTCAAAGCAACAATAAAACTGGGCTTGCCTCGACAAGCACAAAGTTAACAAAGCCACTCCCACCTCGGAGATCGACCCACCGCACCAGTTTTTATTTTTTATATTTATTTTTATCATTTTTTGTTAACATGGAGCCACAGCGCCAATCCACGTGCTGAAGCCTTGTCTTGTGTTGTTGCGTGTTCTAGTACAAACAAACAAACAGTTGTAATCGAAGAAGAGAATCCTGCCCTCACTGGCGCCGCATGCCCGCCCCCTCCCTCCCTTAGAGAATCTGGTTTAGACCGGAAGCGAGTGATAAGAAAGATGGGCAAAAACAAAAAAAAAGAAGAACACACACACTTACACCAGGGCAGGGACCCATCTGCGACTCGTTCCGCATATGCATCGACGATTGCAATGCCAGCCTGGTCCAAGTCTGGGCTGGTGGTGGCTCATCCGAGTTGTACGACGAGGTTTCGTCTTTCGAGACTTGCACTGCTTCGACTCGATCTCCAGCGAATGAAATCCTTGTTCACATATTCCCCTCTGCATTCATTCTTTTCCGAGCTGAACAGCCACCATGACCATGACAACTCAATACTTCACTGTCAGGCTTTTACGTGGATCCGTTCACTCTTCAACGAAGTCGATCCTGGAGCTGAACCTCTCAGAAAAAATTGCGTTGTGCTTAAAAACACAGCTTCACTCGCACACACAATCTCAACTCACATCACATCCTGCAAGGTTTTCTAAGTTCATGGCTTCTTCGATGCCTCGGCACTTCAGCAACGCAAAGAATGTGTGTTGGTTTCGTAATCAAAGCCTCAAGACAGTTTTGTGCACACAGGAGGTTCGGTTGTGTAGTTCTATTCAGCTTACATTAGTAATAAAGCATATTTATTTCTTGCATAATCAACTCAATGTTTTTCATTCTAAGAGCTGAACATGTGCATCTAATGGTTTCTTATTAACTAAATTCGTGGGGTTGCTTGTATGATGCTGCTCATGTGCTTCTCATCGTGTCATAGGTCATGTGATGTTATTGCATTAGGTGCATTGTTATTATTGGGTGTACTGTCATTCAAATATTTACTGTTTGTGATTATTTCAATATTTTTGTATGCTACTCAAATGTGTACATGAGTAAAGAAAGAGCCTATTTTGTTTAATTGATTAATATTGATTGTGAACATAATTGCAATAAAATTAGTCAATGAAAGTATGTAGTGATATTATTATAATTCAATTTTTATTCACCAAGTTATAGTTAAAGTCATTTGAAAAAAGTTTAAGATTTTATGGCATTTTTTGCACTAAAGAACAAATAACCAAAGAATAGAAATAGATCCTACTCTTAATTTATATTTATAAGATAAAGATAAAAATATTACATATATATATATGTGTGTATATATATATATATATATATATATATATATATTTAAATTTTTACAAAAAATTAAATTTTCAATTTTAATAAATTTAAAATAAAAATTAGTAATTATTTTTTATTTAATATTTTTAATTAAAATTTAAAATTTAAAATTTAAAAAATCATACATATTTGAAAAAGTTCATTTTATGACAAATATTTACATAACATATAAAACCACATATGTAAGTGATTGTAAGATTTAAAATATTTTTACACTAAGATGATAAATAGTAATCATTCTAATAAAATAATGTTTTGCATTATATATAAATATAAATATATATATATATATATATATAGAAGGAGTTCATAAAGCCACATCCTAATGTTGTTAAAGCCACATCTTTCTTGCTATTTCATTGTTGATTTCATCCATCTTCTATCTTCATCTCCTATTTTGAGTCTCCCATTCCCATTTCCTAGTCCTCCATTCTTAAGTCCCTATTCCATAGTCCCTTAATTCTAGTCCTATGTTTCCTAACCCCCATTTCCGAGTTCCTTGTCTTTGTTTCATAGTCCCCTATTCTCCAATCTTCCATTCTTTAGTCCGCTATTTTCTATTTCTCAATCTTCATTCTCTAGTCCCTCATTTCCTAGTTCCTTGTTTCTTAGTCCCCAGTCCTTTGTCTCCATTCTTCATTCCAACACATAAAATTATTTAAATAAAATAATTCAAATTTTAATTATACTATAGCATTTTTTTTATAAAATTATATTTAAATAAAAAATTTGAAACCTAAAAAAGTTAATCAATTATTTTTTATTTAGAATATTCTTGTAAAATATTTGGTAGAAAAAGGAGAAATTTTCAAGTATTTAATTTTGATCACTTTTATGATTTTTTGTATTATTTTAAAAATCATATTTATTTAATTTTATTCCAAATTTAAATAGGACCATAATCAAAAAATATTATTTATAAGTCTAATAAAATAATTTAATATATTTTTTAAACTTCCAAGCAAAAATATTAACGAGTAAAAATTAAATCTATTATTGACCTTTTTAACTTTTACTTGAAGTGTAGTTTTTTTTTTTTTTTTTTTTTTTTTTTATTTTTTTTTATCTTGCAAGTTCTCTTAGTCTCAAAAAAGAAAAAAAGAAGAAAGAAAGAAAGAAAAAAATCCAAAAATGATCTTAGCTTTTATCACTTATAAAATATATACATAAAAAAAACTGTTTTCAATTACTTCATAAATAAAATAAATGTAAATTTTTCATCCTTGTAAAAATAAAATGTCTAGGATGATCTTTTTTAATCTCCATACATTTTAATATATATATATATATATATATTAAAATAGCTATTATATTTTTGAAATATTAAATAAAAGTTTAAATTATCATATTATTTTCTTAAATCAAATAATTGTGCTAAAATATGTCATTTATAAAAAATATGGTTAATATTATATTAAATTTTTGGATACTCATATATTTTAACTACAATTAATTTATTTTAATGATGAATTAATTATTTAGAATTATAGCCTTGTGATTTTTAATTTAAAAATATATATTCAAGAATAGAATCTTTTAACCATTTATAGGAGTTTCAAATGTAAAAATATTTGTATATATATATATATATATATATATATACACACACACAGTGCATTAATACTAGTGTATTTAATTAAATTCTTTACAATGGACTGATGTTTATTTTATTTTGATTCTACATCAATGATTTGACTACACATTTGTCTTTAGTAATTTTTTAATATTGAAAATCTATGTAAAATTTGAAAACTCATGTATATATATATAATATGTTCATGAAATTATTTGCATCCATTTTAACTTCAATCATTTTTTTATATATATAATTGAAAAATTGATATATTTGATATTTATAATTTTTTTTATTGTTATTTTTTTTGAATTATATTAAGAAAATATATTTCTTATTTTTTTATATTTTTTTTATTAATAATGTACCACCAAACTTCAATAAAATATTTTAGAAGTTTTATATTTATATAATAGTAGTATTAGGATTGAAAACGGAGATTGGAGACTTGCAAATAAGCATTAGAGAACATGGACTAGGAAATGGAGGATTATAGAATAGGGATGGAAAACATGGACTAGCAAATGGAGAATGGAGATAAGGGACTAGGAAAGGGGGATGGAAACAAAAAATAGAGGGATGGAATAGTTAGAATCAATAATGAGATAGCAAGGGAGGATGTGGCTTTAATAACTTCTTATATATATATATATATATATATATATAAATAGATATAATAATTATAAAATAAATAATTTCATATAATAATTATACTTAATGTCAATACTTTAAAAAATTAAAAATATTATAAATTAATTTAAAATAGATTAATAATAACTTTATAAAGGAATGAAATCAAGCCTAAGTAGAAAAGATATGATTAGATATAGAATGATTTTAAAATATAAGGAATTAAATAATTTTCATAAAATACTATTAATAAATTTTTTATTATAAATAAAATATATTAATTATATATATATATATATATATATATATATATATATATATATAAACACACTTTTCATCACCAACTTTGTTTTTCTTTCTTTCTTTAATCTTTTTCTTTTTCTTATTTCTTTTTTGTTCTTCTTTATAAGAAACATCACAAATTTTTCATTCAATTTGTAAGATAGAATGAAGATTTGCAAACTTGAGCTTCTATTTTAATTTTTTTAAAATAGTAATTAGAAGCAACAATGTAAGATCCATATTCTTCAAACAATAAAAAAGCAATTATCTAAACACATTCAAATAAATATCAAATAGTTTGTTTCATTTTGCTATCATTCAGTACATCTGCCACAAATTTAGGTTGATGTATTAGTTACCACTTTTCAAAAATCAAACATATTTTTAGTATTAATTTAATATGTGTAGGTATTTAATTTTTTATTAGGTTTAATTAAGGATCCAATAAGCTATTTTGCAATAATCTTTCTATAAGATTCATTAGAATCTATAAGTGATGTAATAATGTATAGGTTTTTTATTTCAAAAAGCCCCAAATTGAGTGCTTTCCAAAATTGGCATCTAAAATTTATATGAATTATTGTATCATTATTATTATTATTATTATTATTATATAAGATATGTTTCTTAAACCTTGTTGAATAGCTTGTTCAATTCTTGGATGAAATTTGTTACTCAAATTACATTGGTGCTTAAATTATATAATTCTATTGCGAATACAAATAGACAAGTCTAGTTGATGATATTTTTATTAGAGAAGAGAATTTGATGCAATTAAAATAAAAAATTATATGATACATATTAATTACATACATTAAATTTATTATTTTCAACTTAATATATGTAGATATTAAAATTTTTAATTTTTAACTTCACTATATATATATATATATATATATATATATATATCTTTTCTACATATTTAAATATTATTATTTATAATTTTCCATTTATTCATTTATTTTGTATGATTATCTTTGATAGAAATTAATAATATAAATCTTTTTAAATATATCTTATTTATAGCTATTTTGAATTTATAAAATTATTTTTATAGCTAATTAATATTTTTTTTAAATTGACTAAGTAACTTAAAACTCTCTATGGATATCAAATCAATCAGTAAATACAACAATCATCATTTTCTTGCATTTTTCTTAGTATCATATTCTTTAAGGTTTTAAAATATATTTTTTAAATAAATTTTAAATGAGATTAAAATATGCATATTGTAGAAATTAATGTCATTATTTGCATAAACATCATTGTCGTCAATAGGAAGCTATATGTAAAATATGGAAGATTCATGTGCACATTCCACAAATTATAATTGTTTTATAGCTCATCTTCTTCCATGTATGTCAAATATCTCAATGCTTGAAAGAATAAGGGTTTTTCAACTCATTATAAATATTAAAAAGATATTTTTTAATCCATCATTATTTGCACTAAGTAGCAAAGTATGATGGATTAAAAAATAGTGTAAATAATGATGGATACACTATGTAATATCTTTTATTGTTATTTATTTATTTATTTATTTATTTATTATCTTTTAATAACAATCACTAAAGTTTGATTTGGAAGCATAATACAATAAGAATTGATTTCATTGATATTAAAGATATTACATAGTATATAATTATGATGGACATATATATATTTATTTCAATAATTACAAAGATAATATGAATAGATAGAAGTAAATAAAAATAGATTAATTTGATAATATCTTATAGAAAAGCTTTTTAGAAGCTTCATAGACGTGGTTTCACTGATATGTATATTTATAGGTGATTGATAGATTGAATACTTGGCCAACAAATTAGCCATATATTACACGTATTGGTAGCTTGTGAAACAAGCTAACTATGTGGCACACATATAGAAAACTTGTCTTACAAGTTGACACACATGTTTTGCAAATTAGACATGTGTCAAAGAATCTATAGAATGTTGTCACATAGCTCTTAGTTAGATAGTATATATGAAGGTAAGAATGAAGTCTTTTTCACTCTTGTCAATATTATTTTTGCTTCTATTTTAGTTTCAAGAATCTCTAATATTTTTGTTTTTTGGCAATAGCCATTTTAGTTTCCTTTTGAAATTATATATTTTTTTATTTCTATTTTTTTAGTCTTTTTTAAAGAAAATTCTCACTTATTTATTTGTCTTCATTGAGTTCTTGTCCTTGACAAATTGACAAGAATCAACCAATAATATTAAAACTTTATTTTTTTTAATTAAGAATATATATATATATATATATATATATATATATTTTAATAAACATAAGCTTATTAGAAGTTGTGGTTTATCCTCTTCTAAATTGATATTTTTTTTAGTATTTTATTTGTTTTCAAGTCCTCCTTTCTACTTGTCTTAAGAATTATTTAATATGTTCTTTTATCAAGTGTTATCATGGCAAAGCTTATTGAAATGAAGAATGCAATGGCACAAATGTAAGAGCAATTGAGAGAGTTAATACTTGCAATGCATCAATTTAACTTACTACTACAAAGAACAAGAAGATTGGCAAAAAATGAAGATACAAAGATGATTGGAGCTACTTTTCCTATAGTAGAATATTGTTCAATCATTAGAAAACTAAAGGTTGCTCTACCTCAGAAGTTTAATAGCACATGATCAAAGTTTTGAGAATTCATCAATTAAATATAAGTGGTGATTGAACTTTAAATCCAAAACTATCCAACTTTAGGATCACAAGTTAAGTTAATTAAAATATTACTTTTAAATACTACACTATTATAATTTTTATCTATTTTTAAACAATAAAATCTAATAATAGATAATTTAGAGGCTTTTTTGGCAAATTTTTAATCCATATAGAAAAAATATGATGCAATTTGTGTTGCAACTAATAAGATCTATATTTTTTGATAAGGCAATCAATTAATAAAATTATATGCTTTACAATTTTTACAACTTATAATTGATATCAAGTGAGATGATGCTATATTCATTAACTAATTTTTCTATAGATTAAAAAATATTGTAATAAAATTGATACTCAACTTATTAGATCCTCAAACATTGAGTCAAACAATTGACTTTGTTGTGAAGTGTAATAGTTAGCTCTTAAAATTTTAATTTGAGTGTTGCACAAATCAATCTTGATACTTTTAAAATTTAATAGCAACACCTATATCTTTTTATTATATATATTTAACAGTGAAAGATATGCAAATTGACATGATTTATTTTAAAATTTTTATTAACTAAAAATATATATTTAATATTAGTATGAAGGATTATGTTTATATTTTGTAGAATCTAAGCATAGTGCTTGACATTATCCAAAAAAACAATACAACCACAAAATGAGGAGCATGGTTGTCAAAGAAGACAATATATTAGAAAATAAGATTGTTCAGCTATAATAGGAAGTATACAGTTGGAATTTGTATAATACCTAAAAAAGGTCATATTTTCTTCTCAAAATACTCTCTTTGTTTTACAATAAATATTAATTTAGAACCTAAATATCACAAAGCTTCTACCTTGTTAGATTCAAGAGCCTCATTTTGTTTCTTAGATGAAGAGTTTATTAAAAAAATCTAAATAAATTCTAAATAAATTCTAAAAATATTTGAATAAAATCCTAAAAAAATATTAATGAATTCTAAGTTAATCTTAACCAAATTTCAATGAAATCTTTAAAAATCCTAAAAAATACTAACCAAAATTTAACCAAATTTTATCAAGCCTATGACAATTTTAAAATCTCAATTTTTATTAATTAAATTATTGATTTTGCTTAAAATTTTGCATACATTAAATTATTATAGTTATAAATATAAATATAAAATTAATTTAAAGAAGAATCAAACATACTAACTGAAAGAAAAAGCTTCTTAATTGCTTGGATGTTGGCCCTCCTCTTTTTCCAACCTTGATGTTGATCTTCCAATGACAAAAATTCTTTGTTAAATTATGTACTTGCATACAAAATTAAGAATTTTTTTAAAAAATAAGTTAAAAATATAATTATAAAATTTACTTCAATCTAATTGGTAGATTACTCGAGAATAAAGAAACAATTATTAAATTTTGAAATCTAAATTTTAAAATTCTAATTCAATTGGATTTCAATAAACTTTGATCTAATTAATAGATTAAATTTAAATTAAAAAAAAATTAAATTAAATCAAATGAATTTTTTTTAAAAAAATTCATTAGTCAATGTGATAAAATACTTATAAAGTTTTTTAACATATGAACCTTCTTTTATTTCTCAAAAATTCAAATCACTTTAAATACCTTTCTTTTTAAAGCCTTCAAAAATTCAATATAAATCTAAATCACTTAAGATTAATACTAAACTAAATCTTAGTAAGTTTATTTTCTAATTTTTTCTTCAAATAACAAAAAAATTCCAAAATTATCATAGGTACATAGTTTTGTACCTTTAGATCTAGTTTTGACTTTGGTTCTTTACTAGCCTTCTTTAAATATTAATTTTTAGTTTTTAAGGTAATTCTTATTTAAAAATGCTTTTCATTATTTCTTAAAGATATCTATACTATTTAATTTTTTAATAAAAATTAAATGGCTTATTTGCAATCTTATAAAATAAGTAGAAGCATTTTTTTACAAAAAAATTGTATTAACACCAAATATTTTTATTACCTCTCTATCTTTTATCCGTTATTTTTTAAAATATAATTAATATTTTTATCTTTTACCTTATAGCCCGGTTATGATACAATATTGCATTAGATTTTGAAATTACATAAATAAATAAATAAATATTATTCTTGATTGCTTTCATAAAATCTCTAGTTTTAATATAATGAGGCTTTATGATATTAGATCTATAAGATGTATGAAATATTCTATTATATTTAGTGATAATAAATAGAATAATTATAAGAAATTATATTTTACAAGATATTCAATCTTTACAAGAATTATATCTTTTTTTCTAAGAAAGCTCTAAAATAATGATTTTATACAAAGATATAATGATATTGAATAAAAATTGATTATTATAATTTTTTAATGCTATCTCTAATGGATTGGTTTTGTAAATAACATCTCTAAAAAATAAGAGTTAATCATGTATGACTTCTACATAGAAGAATTTTGATTTCTTGACTATATGAGTTTTATAGGTTTTTAAAAATTCTAAGACAATAAAGTAAGCAAAGGCTCTTGAATCTATTTAAGCAAGGATTTTGAATTTTAAAGCACTCAAATATATTGATATGATGAAGCAACAAGAAACATTAGATGATAATACATGATCTTTTTTTTACTTGTGGAATAAAAGAACCTAATTGCATGGTCCCTATTATAATCATACATCCTTATTTTCTTACAAAGCATATGATGATGTAATTGCATTCCTCATCTAATATATATGTTGGTGCTTTTGGGGCAACTATTAACCTTATGGCTAGATTCTCTATGATACAAATACAAGTTGTATTCTTTATGATGCTTCTTTACTTATTCAAAAAGAGATTTGATGCCAACTATATTAATTTGCATGTCTTTTATTTTCAAATATTTATTAAAAATATAAAATATAAAAAATGATAAATAAAGTTATGGCATTACTAATGAATATTTATCTTGCCAATGTTGAAAAAAACTCATTATTATATTTCACAGCTTGACTAATATCTTCATTGAGTGATTGATAATCAAATATAGACAACAATAGTTTCTTCACATTATTTCATAATCTCCAATAAAATTGTCTTATTAATGCAACTTCTTTTTAATTTATAATACATACTATTTGTTAAAAATCCAATTGATGAGCCAATGCAAAACATAATCTTTGTCAAAGGCTTTATATCTTAGTTGTTGTAAAATAAATATTGTCACATTCACCAAATTATTCTTCAAATATTACCAAAATATCTCAAAGTTATGCAATATAAAAGACTTTTTTTAATTAATAGAGAAAATTAAGATAAAGTTTAATTTGAGAATATAATTTCAATCATATTAACATAAGATACTTCAATAGAATATTACTAAAGATGGAGAAAAATAATAAATTGTAATTGATTGATAAAGCCGCAAAATTTTGAACAAGTTCAATTAAATATTTTTGAGAGGCTGATTTTTGATTTTCTTTTTGTCGGCATTGAAATGTTGTTATAAATACATGTATCTTCTACTAAATTAGACCTTAATGATAAAATTTCTAAAGTGATTTGTGGTAGTCATTGAAATGGTTTTATTCTTTGACCATCATATATGATCATATAAAGTTATTTATTTTTTTTAGAAAAGATCTCTATCTTAAATCTTAATACTTTAAGAATAGTTTTGATTGAATATAATTTGGTTTATTTAAAAAAAATCATATTAAATTTATTATTTTTTAAGATAAAAATAAAACAAGACTTTAAGAATTTAAAGAAATAAAATAAAAGAGGTTTATTTTTTATCACAAAAAAAGAACCATGGCAAGTCACAAGAATAAGACTAGAAGGCTTAAGTTGAGCCACATGGATTGAAATTTCAAGGCTAAGGATTTCCTAATCCTCAACTTCTATACATACTAAATGCAAAGAAGCTATTTGAGAAGCTTTCTTGATATATGGAAATAAAACAAGCTTCTAAAAATCCTCTACAACCATCTAAGATTCATTAGAACTTTCTAGGATTCTTTGAAAGTTTCTTAGAACCTACTAGAGTCTATTAGAGACTTTTCAAAATTATTGAGAATCTTCAAAAATCTTCTTCAATTGTATGTCTATGATAAGTAGTCATATAGTCTTCAAATTTATTTTCAATTTTTTAAGAAAGTAGTATGTTTTTGAAAATTATTGACTATCATATAGAAGCTATGTTATAAATATTATAGCTGCTCTTTTCTATCTTTAAAATGACTAAATTTTAAAAAAAAATTCTAAATTCTAATATAGTTTTGTACTTCTATAAAAATTTAGCTATTGTTTTATATATTTTTGTAGCTTTATCATTAGTTAATATAATTACTGAATCCTTTAAATTGAATTTATATTTAAAGTCTCATAAAATATTGTATTCTTTATTAATATGTATAATAAATAATTTTCTTTAATATATATATATATATTAAAATACTATCAAATTATAAAGATTACTTGTCTATCCAAAATTATAATTCTAAAAAAACACAATATACATCTTTGTATTTTGAAATAAAACCAAATAATTTATAATAGTAATGATATTTACAATTGATTGATGGAGTAAGGATTAGAATATGTATATCATCTTAAGTTCTTACACTATAAAATATGTGATGTAAAACTTAAAACTTTATTGTTATAAATTTAAATTTGGCTTTACAGTTGTTATAATTTAAAGTTATAACTTTAAATTACTGTTATGACTTATTGTTATAATTTTAAATTATTTTTATGTCTAAAATTTTTTATAACTTTAAATTATATAAAAAAAAATTAAAATTTTCTAAAGATTATTAATTCTTTATTTTTAAAAATTATAAATAAAATTTCTATACAATACAATCTTTTTTTAGTTCCAAGTTGATGTAATCATACTATTTCTCTTATTTCAACAAAAAATTAAAGCATTGCATATATATTTTTTAAATAAATAAAACATATAAATAATCCATTTTTTAAAATAAAAATCTAAAAAAAAACATATAAGATATCAATAATTTTTCTAAATTATTTTTTTAGTCATAAATCTAATAAAAATTAATCTACAAAACTACAAGGTCTTTTATGCCAATTAAAAATCAATTTTATTCTTAAATTTAATAGGCTTATCTTTATTTGTATTAGAAAACACCTTTAAATTAAAAGGCAATAGTACAAAATAGTATGGCCTCTACAAACTAATGGTTTTAGATTATTATAAAATTAAATATTATTTAAGATTAATTTTTACTTATTTTTATTTATTATATAATATTTAATAGTTTAAATAATATTATAATTCTTTATTTTTTTAAACCACATTAATGTATAATAAAAACTTCTTTTAATTCTATATGGGTATTAATTACAAAGAATTTATTATCCAAGTAAAAAAATATTTTCCAAATACTACAAAAAAATTTAAGAAGATTGAATTTTATAACAATAACCATAATTTTTTTAATTTTAGTCAAATTTATTTATATTATTTAATCTAATATTTTATTCATGTTTAATAATTAGAATCTAACAAATATTTGGCCACCAATTACCTTATGTAATTGGTTTATTGTATATCAATCTAAATCCAAGAAAGTTTTGGATGTTTGTGTCTTGAAGGTATAAGAAACCTACAATCTAATTAGTTAGAAGTACTTTTGTGATTTCTTCAGGGTCAATAAGTCTTACACCATCATTTGTTTTGGTTGACAATAAACAAGCCAAAATTATATAAATATAGTTAAGAATAATATACTTTTTATTAAAAAATTTAAATTATTGATTTACTTTTATAAATAGCTTTTAAATACCATGTCCAAATTTTATTTATTTTTCTTCTTTCTTATTATAAAAATAAAATTACATATATATATATATATAATTATAAACCATTAATTTTTCTATTTTTGTAACATAATTTATAATGTTACATATTATTACATCTCAAATATAAACATGGAGTATGTCAAGTGTGAGGTTGTGGTGTGAAAGCAGTCCTAATGTAAACGCAAAAAACCAATGGAGTTGTTTTATCCAGCATGAGGCTGCAATGTAAACCAGGCTCAATGACACAGACATTGTCCGTCATGTGATTTATAGTTTTGGGGGTGTGATATAATTGATTTTGAATGGTGCTAACAATCTTAGCCAATCGATGTTTTTTGTTGATAGTCAAACAAATACTATTTATATATATATCTAAGTAGACTACATAACTAAAAAAAATCACTAAGTTATATCCTAAGAGTACAAAATGGGCTTACTTTTCAAAATACATATGTTATATGATTATAAATGTGATATAAATATATATATATATATATATATCTATATAAGTTTACAAGAGTTTTACAAAAAAAACATATTTCTTTGAGAGAAATTATTACAAGAAATCTTAATTCATCTAAACCACTCATTCCAAAAACACATAAAAATTCTACAAAACCAAAGAGGATACGTTTAATTTTCATGTAGCCTGTGGTAACGGAAAAGGAACGAAAAATGGCACCGAGAGCGCACGACGATGTGACGATGCGACGATGACGAATCGTCACAACAGAGCTACGACCGTTTAATGGCGGACGAACGAACGAGCTGGAACTGCCGATTGTCGGCGAACTCGACGAGAATCGCCGCAGGCAATGCTTTTTGCCCAGGGTTGCTCGACTCTTCCTCTTCAATCAAGCTTTCAATCGAGAGTTTGTGAGAGAGGTTGTTCACTACGACCAGAATTGTCGATGTTGAAAAGGTATTGAATTTGGGGTTTAGGGTTTTAGAATCGAATTGAGTGGCTATGGAATCGTTCAGAAGACGAAGAAGAAGTGAAGGAAAGGGAGTGAGTGAGATTGCGAGAGTGAGACTTCATGAAGCATTCTCACAGAACGTTGACGCTGTTATTACACCCCCCGATTGCTGTTGCGCATTTCTCTATACGCTGTGAGCTTCCTTTGCTGATTCACGAGGCAACCCTCCGTAGACTTCAATTCTTTTTTTTTTTGGCAATTGTTTGATGGTTTGCATGACCGTGACGATTCTCGTTCCGCAAAGTTTTGTATTGTGGGGCTCATTGTTCAGTTTCACAAATGTGGGGACTGGGGTTTAGGAATTGTGGAGTGGTAGTGGCTATGCTCATGTTTACAAGCTCTTATTAGATTTGTGTGTTGTATCACGGTGGTTCTTCGTTGTTTTAGAGGTTTCGCTGCTGATGTTGGGAACCTTTGGTAGGGTTGTCGTTTAGTGATTGATTGCAAGAATGTGGTTTCGCTGAGAAGATTTCCAGATTCTTGTTACTTCTGGAGATTAATAGAGGGTGCAGCTGGTGGGGAGGTGGATCCAGATATGAATTGCCACTCCTGCATTTCTGAAGCTTTTTGAACCATTCCATAAATTGCTAAGAGCATGACCAATAGCTGATGGTTTATTCTGTTCAACTTTCAAGCGGCTCCGAAAGTAACACCAACATGAAAAATCATGGTGGGAAGGAAGTCACATTTATTCGGAGTTTGGGATATTGAGTCCATTCATTTTCTGGGTTTATTGCCTTGTCTTGGTGTATGGCTTTGTTGTTGTGAGCACCGAATTTCACCTCACCTATGCAGTTTCATTTTTCTTTTTCTTTTTTTCGTGTTTATCCGCCACAATGTATGCCACCTCGATCATGACTCGTAACTCGAGCAAACGATGCTCACCCGTTCGGGCTTTCCAGGTGTATGAACTTGGTCTTATGTGTGGGTGGATCTGTGTAGGAGTTGGGCTGGTGTCCACGCAAATCCAGATAATCGTTTGAGGACATACAGAACTAAGTACAGTACATGTGGTGAGATGTATTGCGTTCAGTTGCGTCTCATTTGATTGATTGCGTTCATCATCAGTACATAAGCGGGCACCTGGTGGATTGCATGTATGGTGTGAAGAACTGGCGATATTCAGGCACCAGATCTTGTGTAGGGGGAAGTTGCATCTCAGATGATTGGAAGCTAATCGTGTAACGATTCCGGTTCATTTCTTACTAAGGAATAAGGTGCAAAGTTGCTTTTGTTTTGAGATTAATCATTTCTTGATCATCTTTTTGAGTACATATACACCCAATTGAGGTATGGCAATTACATTTCACCGATGAATCCTGGAGCATCTAGGCTCCTCCTGGGGGCACGGATAGAGCCTAGTGTCATTGAATGTTGGCTGGTTTTGTTATTTGTACTATGTTCGCACTCTTTCGACAGATTTTTGTATTCTTAATGTTGGCCTGCGTTGTGCAGTCGGTTGCAACTGTGAGGGGACCCCTTCGCAGAATCCTATCATGTGACCATGGTTGGATCAATCCAGCCCCAGCAAAATTTTCTGAACGTAGGAATGCTGTCGGCCCTCAAATAGCGCAGCCACTGCAAAGGTAACAAACATGGAGTTTGTATTGTGTTTCCACCGATGGTTAATATAAATGGTTGTGAGGTTGAATCTTCATTTTAATCATTTAACTCCTGAAATTCATATCCTATTCTATTGGTAATGGCTTAGTTTGCAGAAGACGTCACTCTAAACACTGCAAAGATGAATTAAGCAAATTATTCAAAATGGTGCATGTAGGTGAAGTTGTAAGGTAGTTACAAGAATCCTTCATTAATTAATTAAAACGATTGAAAAATGAAAAGATTAATATAAATTAATATATTTTTGTAAGGAATTATTTTAGGAAAAAATACCAAATCCATGTCTGATCAACACAACCAAAATTCATAGTAAAATTAGCTTTATTTATTTGATTATATATATATATATATATATATATGAATTTCTTTTGCTTTAGATTGAGAAAATCAGCTATAAATGATTTTATCAACATATACAATACTAGCAATCTTATTGTAAATGCAGCTATAATTTCATACAAGATATTTGCATTTAAGGATAAAAATACAAATAGCTTATATATTTTTAGACGACTAAGGCGTTTTTTAAAATTAAATAGGAATTTTATAAATTACCAAGTAAATTTATATCATTTTTATAAGAATATATATATATATATATATATATATATGTATATATTGTAATTTTAAATTAAATTATTTGACAAGTTGTAAATTAATTAACAAATTCTTGGATATTTTACAAGTTATTATCAGAACCATTTAAAACATTAAAAACATTACAAAAATATTATATTTTTTGTAATTGATATGTTAATAAAATTGTTTATAAAATTGTGATGAGGTTTACAGTATAAGTACGTCATCTGTGTTTTCATTTCTTATAGATTAGACAGCCCTAAATCTTAATTATACAAATGTATAAGGTCAATGTATTGCAGGTATCAATCTTTCAATTCATTGTTCAATTCTTTAATAAAACTCTAAATTTTATTTATTGACTTACATAATTATTATCTTACCGAATTAATATAATATTTTAAATAATAACAACTTTAAGTAAAAACAGATGAAAAAAATTTCCAAAAAACAAGAAAGAAATATACAATGAAAATTTGTTTGCAATAACAATTTAGTGTTATTATTAATTCCACAACTTGAAATTTAAAAATTCAAATGCATAGTTACAAATGGAGATAAAAAGTCTGGAATTCTATTTTATATTTTGAAATACAAATTTTAGTATCAAAATTCAAATAGTCTTTTGCATTCTTAAACAAATCAAATATATGTGAGGATTCCATAAGGTCGAAGATGACACCAATGTGCCTATAATAACTATTTCTGTTTTTAAATGATACAATTAATTTTTTGATTTAGTTTTTAGATTCTAAATCAAACTTATAAAAAACATTTAAAACTTCTGAAATTTTTATACTATTACAAATTAAAAATGCA
This sequence comes from Physcomitrium patens, assembly GCF_059467195.1. NCBI lineage: Eukaryota > Viridiplantae > Streptophyta > Bryopsida > Funariales > Funariaceae > Physcomitrium > Physcomitrium patens. The sequence continues at coordinate 9,640,643 of NC_143426.1, forward strand.
AATTCTAATGACTTAAACTATTCTATAAAAATTCACAAAAACATTGTTGTTTAAAACTTTTAGTCATATATATATATATATATATATATAGTTTTGATTACTAGTATTAGTTAAAAACCAAAAAAAAATTAAAAATTATCATTGATTGTTCAAGTATAATTTAATATAAGTTAGATTAGAATTTATTAGTAATTTAAACCTTTTTTTAGTGCTTTAAAGTAGCTCTAAAACTCTTGTAAGTAGAACTTTTAAATGAAACTTTTATTAAATGATATTGTAAAAAACCATACATATCCTCTACCCAAAACAATAAGATTTTACATCTTTTATTTTAAGATAATTTAATAAATTTTATGGCATCATCATTTTTCTTTTAAATTATTAAAGCTTATCTTTAAATTTACAATAATTAAACAATCTATAATTCTTTAGAATTTGTAAAATTTCTAATGTCCAAATTTTGTTGTTTTTCTTGAAATACAATGTTATAAATAAAAGTAATATATATATATATATATATATATATATACGAGAATGTTAAATAGACCCATGCTTTTACTAAATAGACCCATATTTAATAAAGAATATAGTAATCATAATGAATATGGTTGGTTTATATTAGTTCCAAGTCTAACAATGGAGGAATAAATCCAAAAATCATTATTTTCTTTCATGATGGTTAGGTTAGATGGGTTGATTTAGTAAAAACTTGGGTCTATTTTATATTCATATATATATATATATATATATATGTGTGTGTGTGTTTTAAATGATTTCAAATTTTTATATTAACTTAATTTTATTTTAAATAATTAAATTATATATATATATATATATATATTTCATATATATTGGAAGTCATTAAAGTCACATCCTAGTTTTGTTAATACCACATCCCTCCTTCTTACCTCATGATTTATTTTGTACATGTCCTATGTCCTTGACCTTGTTCTTAGCCCATGTCCCCCATTTCCATACCGACCCTCTCTCCTTCTCCTACCTTAAGTTAATTTGATTTAATTAAAACAAAAATAATAATTTTAATTTTAGAATTTAATTAACCAATTTTAAATATTCTTATATTTAAATATGAAGTAAAAAACTGATAATTAAGTTTAAATTTTCTAAATTTAGAGTAGAATATTTACAATCATTTGTAATATTAAGTTTGTAGTGAACTAATCTAGTTATTTAAATCATAGTATAAATGTTTTGTAGATGAATAACAATAAAAGCCAATTAAAATCAAGTGAAATTTTGGTATTAATTTAAAATTATTAAATTTTGTAAGTAAGAAACATTTAAAATTCTAATTATTCAAAAGTTTGGAACTAAAATATTTTTTATAAAATTTATTTCTTTTCTTAATTATTATACATATTTAAAAATTTCTTTAATAAAAATTAAATTCTGAATTCTAAATTTAGATATGATTTGATTCAATAGATTATTCAAATGATACTAATTAATGAAATATGTCTAGTTGATTTGTAGTTTTAGATCTGAAATGAGTTGAGTTGCAAAAATCCAAATATAACAAGAATCATAATCACAAACTTTTTTTTATATATATTAATATTAAGAATATCTAAAATTAGAATTTAATTTTAAAAAATTGTAACTAAATTTTAAAATATCATTTAATAAAATTAACCTTTTTGATAACATATAAAATTTTATTGGATATATTCAAAAGTTTAAAAATACCATTATTTTCTTTAAGGATATATTTTTTTTTACAAAATTTGGACTAAATACACTATGCACTTCAATTCTTTAATTAAAAAAAAAAAAAACTTAAATATTTTTTAAAATATAAAATTAAGAAAATCTAATATTTTATATATGTAATTCGTCA